>NC_064615.1:1011424475-1014376975 GCF_023898315.1 Schistocerca nitens
GACGGTTCTGCGACCGTGTGGGCTGCAGATTCCTCGACTTGCGCCATAGGGTGGTGGGGTTTCGGGTTCCGCTGGATAGGTCAGGAGTCCACTACACGCAGCAAGCGGCTACACGGGTAGCAGGGGTTGTGTGGCGTGGACTGGGCGGTTTTTTAGGTTAGATGGCCTCGGGCAAGTACAGAAAGGGCAACAGCCTCAAAGGGTGCGGGGCAAAGTCAGGACATGCGGAGACCAAGCAGCAATCGGTATTGTAATTGTAAACTGTCGAAGCTGCATTGGTAAAGCACCGGAACTTCAAGCGCTGATAGAAAGCACCGAAGCTGAAATCGTTATAGGTACAGAAAGCTGGCTGAAGCCAGAGATAAATTATGCCGAAATTTTTACAAAGGCACAGACTGTGTTTAGAAAGGATAGATTGCATGCAACCGGTGGTGGCGTGTTTGTCGCTGTTAGTAGTAATTTATCCTGTAGTGAAGTAGAAGTGGATATTTCATGTGAATTATTATGGGTGGAGGTTACACTCAACAACCAAGCTAGGTTAATAATTGGCTCCTTTTACCGACCTCCCGACTCAGCAGCATAAGTAGCAGAACAACTGAGAGAAAATTTGGAATACATTTCACATAAATTTTCTCAGCATGTTATAGTCTTAGGTGGAGATTTCAATTTACCAGATATTGACTGGGACACTCAGATGTTTAGGACGGGTGGTAGGGACAGAGCATCGAGTGACATTATACTGAGTGCACTATCCGAAAATTACCTCGAGCAATTAAACAGAGAACTGACTTGTGGAGATAACATCTTGGACCTACTGATAACAAACAGACCCGAAGTTTTTGACTCTGTAAGTGCAGAACAGGGAATTAGTGATCATAAGGCCATTGCAGCATCCCTGAATATGGAAGTTAGTAGGAATATAAAAAAAAGGGAGGAAGGTTTATCTGTTTAGCAAGAGTAATAGAAGGCAGATTTCAGACTACCTAACACATCAAAACGAAAATTTCTGTTCCGACACTGACAATGTTGAGTGTTTATGGAAAAAGTTTAAGGCAATCGTAAAATGTGTTTTAGACAGGTACGTGCCGAGTAAAACTGTGAGGGACGGGAAAAACCCACCATGGTTCAACAACAAAGTTAGGAAACTACTGCGAAAGCAAAGAGAGCTTTACTCCAAGTTTAAACGCATCCAAAACCTCTCAGACATACAGAAGCTAAACGATGTCAAAGTTAGCGTAAGGAGGGCTACGGGTGAAGCATTCAGTGAATTCGAAAGTAAAATTCTATGTACCGACTTGACAGAAAATCCTAGGAAGTTCTGGTCTTACGTTAAATCAGTAAGTGGCTCGAAACAGCATATCCAGACACTCCGGGATGATGATGGCATTGAAACGGAGGATGACACATGTAAAGCTGAAATACTAAAAACCTTTTTCCAAAGCTGTTTCACAGAGGAAGACCGCACTGCAGTTCCTTCTCTAAATCCTCGCACAAATGAAAAAATGGCTGACATCGAAATAAGTGTCCAAGGAATAGAAAAGCAACTGGAATCACTCAACAGAGGAAAGTCCACTGGACCTGACAGGATACCAATTCGATTCTACACAGAGTACGCGAAAGAACTTGGCCCCCCTTCTAACAGCCGTGTACCACAAGTCTCTAGAGGAACGGAAGGTTCCAAATGATTGGAAAAGAGCACAGGTAGTCCCAGTCTTCAAGAAGGGTCGTCGAGCAGATGCGCAAAACTATAGACCTATATCTCAGACGTCGATGTGTTGTAGAATTTTAGAACATGTTTTTTGCTCGAGTATCATGTCGTTTCTGGAAACCCAGAATCTACTCTGTAGGAATCAACATGGATTCCGGAAACAGCGATTGTGTGAGACCCAACTCGCTTTATTTGTTCATGAGACCCAGAAAATATTAGATACAGGCTCCCAGGTAGATGCTATTTTTCTTGACTTCCGGAAGGCGTTGTTACAGTTTCGCACTGTCGCCTGATAAACAAAGTAAGAGCCTACGGAATATCAGACCAACTGTGTGGCTGGATTGAAGAGTTTTTAGCAAACATAACACAGCATGTTGTTCTCAATGGAGAGACATCTACAGATGTTAAAGTAACCACAGGGGAGTGTTATGGTACCATTGCTTTTCACAATATGTATATAAATGACCTAGTAGATAGTGTCGGAAGTTCCATGCGGCTTTTCGCGGATGATGCTGTAGTATACAGAGAAGTTGCAGCATTAGAAAATTGTAGCGAAATGCAGGAAGATCTGCAGTGGATAGGCACTTGTGGCAGGGAGTGGCAACTGACCCTTAACATAGACAAGTGTAATGTATTGCGAATACATAGAAAGAAGGATCCTTTATTGTATGATTATATGATAGCGGAACAAACACTGGTAGCAGTTACTTCTGTAAAATATGTGGGAGTATGCTTGTGGAGCGATTTGAAGTGGAATGATCATATAAAATTAATTGTTGGTAAGGCGGGTACCAGGTTGAGATTCATTGGGGGAGTCCTTAGAAAAAGTAGTCCATCAACAAAGGAGGTGGCTTACAAAGCACTCGTTCGACCTATACTTGAGTATTGCTCATCAGTGTGGGATCCATACCAGATGGGGTTGACGGAGGAGATAGAGAAGATCCAAACAAGAGCGGCGCGTTTCGTCACAGGGTTATTTGGTAACCGTGATAGCGTTACGGAGATGTTTAGCAAACTCAAGTGGCAGACTCTGCAAGAGAGGCGCTCTGCATCGCGGTGTAGCTTGCTCGCCAGGTTTCGAGAGGGTGCGTTTCTGGATGAGGTATCGAATATATTGCTTCCCCCTACTTATACCTCCCGAGAAGATCACAAATGTAAAATTAGAGAGATTCGAGTGCGCACGGAGGCTTTCAGACAGTCGTTCTTCTCGCGAACCATACGTGACTGGAACAGAAAAGGGAGGTAATGACAGTGGCACGTAAAGTGCCCTCCATCATACACCGTTGGGTGGCTTGTGGAGTATAAATGTAGATGTAGAGGAATGTTGTTTACAATTTGGATGTAGTGTGGAATGACTACCACCAGGGTATCAGTTAGGATGAACGGTCATAGGCAGAGAGTGTATACTGGCAACACGCAATATTCTGTTGCAGAACTTGCCCTACAGTGTGGCAGTCATGACCTCAGTGCCTGTTTCCTCACACATGCCAATTGGATTCTTCCCCCAGGCACTAGCTTCTCAGAACTCCGCGAGTGGGAACTGGTTATACAGCATGACCCTGGTTCTCGCCATCCACCTGTGTTTAATTTATGTTCATTTCTTTGATGTCAGCATTTCTTCTCAGTAACCATTCCTTCCTTCACTCATCTTTTTAACTCGTGCGATGTTTTTGCAGTAATCTCTGTCTTGTGTATTACCATATCTTCCACCTCTCAGGTTTTCAAATCTCACCCCCTCTGTAGTCCCCAACAATCAGTCTTCCATCCTCATCCCATCCAGTAAGTCTCCCCTGACTTGGGTTCTGGGCAATTTTTCTGAATCCTCCCCATTTCCTCATCCGCACCTGTCCTTTTCCTTCACCCCTCTTCCTCCCGCTTCAACCATACTGCCAGAAGAATGAGCCACTGCGAGATTTTTTTTTTTTTTATGTTGATCTGCTGTAGATCCCTGTGGATTTCTTTCAGCCGTTCTTTGCTGTATTTACTCTTTGTTATAATATTGAAAAGTTTCCTTGCTGTTCTGGAGTCTTCCATCCTGTAGATATGTGTATAAATTTTGACTCGGCATTTCCTGATTATTATTATTATTATTATTATTATTATTATTATTATTTACAGTATTCTTCAGAAGAAGAGGAGGAAGACTTAAATGCTACCGCAGCTGGCATAGCCAACAAACAGAAGAAAGAACTTGCAAAAATAGATCATACTAATGTGGAATATACACCTTTCCGGAAAAACTTTTATGTCGAAGTGCCAGAGATCACCAGAATGACGCCAGAAGAAGTTGAAGCTTATAAAGAGGTAACACTGGCACATATACTAGCATTTACCATTTTATTTTCATCTAAGATTGCTTTCTGTACGTTTTAAAGTGAGGAATCGGCCAAAAGTCTAAAGGTCAGTTCTTGGTTTTTGGATGGTATTTGTGGTTAAAATGTTGGACAGATGTGAATCTAGATTTTTAAAATTTTAGTGCAACCATAATGTGGGAATAGGGTTAATACTTACTTGTCTGGTTTCTGTACATAACATTAAATAAGCAACTTCTTCAGATCTTTCATCATATAGATGAATGGTTCTCTTTTTAAAAAATGAGGATTTTGAAAATTTTAGGAAGTACAAAATGAAGTGAAGTCGTAAGGAAAATTTTCTAAAATGCAAGAGTTTGAACACTGTTACCACATGTTGACACTTACTGTGATTATAAAGAATAGCTCTTTGTAAAGAATAACTCTTTGCATGTTGCTATTAATCAGTGTAAATATGACAGATAAAACGAAGGGAACATTATGTATTGTGTACCCTTGCAGAAAACATAATTTGTAAATAAATACTAACAAAGAGATAGAGGGGCTGGCCAGTACTTACCTCAGCTCAGTACAGCCGATAGATACACATAAAACAGAACTGAAAATTTAAGTTCCTAGCTTTCGGAACAAATGTTCCTTCATCGGGGAGGAGAGAGGGGAAAGAAAGGGAAGAAGGGAAAGGAGATTCAGTTACTCACAACTCAGGTTATGAAGCAACAGGGAAAGGAAAATAGGGAGGGTAGCAAGGATGGAGGCATGGTTGTCAGAGGGAAGCCAAAGATATTCTACTGTAAGTACTGTGCCAGCTTCAAACCAAAGAGGATGCATACAGAAGTAAAGAGATATATAGTATAAAGATAAACACAACTATGTAGGATGGAAAGATGCGTGAATGGCTAAAGAGGAAAGGGAAAGAGGAGAAGACTGAAGAGTGAATGGGAGTGAGGTTGTTTAACGTAGGTTCAGTCCAGGGGGATGGCGGGATGAAAGGATGTGTTGGAGTGCAAGTTCCCATCTCCGCAGTTCAGAGGGACTGGTGTTGGGTGGGAGAAGCCAGATGGCACGTACGGTGTAGCAGGTTCATAGGTCCCTAGAATTATGCTGGAGGGCATGCTCCGCTACTGGGTATTGGGCATCTCCTAGACGGACAGTTCGTCTGTGTCCGTTCATGCGCTCAGCCAGTTTAGTTGTTGTCATGCCGATGTAAAAGGCTGTGCAGTGCAGGCATGTCAGTTGATAAATGACATGTGTAGTTTCACACGTAGCCCTGCCTTGAATTGTGTATGTTTTGCCAGTAGCGGGGCTGGAGTAGGTGGTTGTGGGGGGATGCATGGGGCAGGTTTTGCAGCGGGGTCGGTTACAGGGGTAGGAACCGCTGGGTAGAGAAGGTAGTCTGGGAATATTGTAGGGTTTAACAAGGATGTTACGGAGGTTAGGGGGGCGACGAAAGGCAACTCTGGGTGGTGTGGGGAGAATTTTGTCAAAGTGAAGGTACAAAACCCAAGCCACCTTCCTGGATGTTGACCTTCATCTTGTTGAAGCTCACATCCACACCTCTGTCCATATCAAACCCACAAACAAACAACAGGACCTTCACTTTGATAGCTGCCATCCTTTCCACATCAAACGCTCCCTTCCCTACAGCCTAGGTATTCGTGGCAAACGTATCTGCTCCAGTGACGAATCCCTCAACAATTACACCAATAACCTGACCAGTGCTTTTCTCTCCCGCAACTATCCTGCAGACCTTGTCCACAAACAGATTTCCCGAGCAATACATTCCTCCCCGTCCAACAACAACGTTCCTACCCCCAGACCACACAGAAGCATCCCCCTTGTCACCCAATATTATCCTGGCCTCGAAAACATCAACAAATTACTCCGCCAGGGATATGACTTTCTCAAGTCAACCCCTGAAATGAGATCATCCCTTGACAAAATTCTCCCCACACCACCCAGAGTTGCCTTTCGTCGCCCCCCTAACCTCCGTAACATCCTTGTTAAACCCTACAATATTCCCAGACTACCTTCTCTACCCAGCGGTTCCTACCCCTGTAACCGACCCCGCTGCAAAACCTGCCCCATGCATCCCCCCACAACCACCTACTCCAGCCCCGCTACTGGCAAAACATACACAATTCAAGGCAGGGCTACGTGTGAAACTACACATGTCATTTATCAACTGACATGCCTGCACTGCACAGCCTTTTACATCGGCATGACAACAACTAAACTGGCTGAGCGCATGAACGGACACAGACGAACTGTCCGCCTAGGAGATGCCCAATACCCAATAGCAGAGCATGCCCTCCAGCATAATTCTAGGGACCTAGGAACCTGCTACACCGTACGTGCCATTTGGCTTCTCCCACCCAACACCAGTCCCTCTGAACTGCGGAGATGGGAACTTGCACTCCAACACATCCTTTCATCCCGCCATCCCCCTGGACTGAACCTACATTAAACAACCTCACTCCCATTCACTCTTCAGTCTTCTCCTCTTTCCTTTTCCTCTTTAGCCATTCACGCATCTTTTCATCCTACATAGTTGTGTTTATCTTTATACTATATATCTCTTTACTTCTGTATGCATCCTCTTTGGTTTGAAGCTGGCACAGTAGTTACAGTAGAATATCTTTGGCTTCCCTCTGACAACCATGCCTCCATCCTTGCTACCCTCCCTATTTTCCTTTCCCTGTTGCTTCATAACCTGAGTTGTGAGTAACTGAATCTCCTTTCCCTTCTTCCCTTTCTTTCCCCTCTCTCCTCCCCGATGAAGGAACATTTGTTCCGAAAGCTAGGAACTTAAATTTTCAGTTCTGTTTTATGTGTATCTATCGGCTGTACTGAGCTGAGGTAAGTACTGGCCAGCCCCTCTATCTCTTTGTTAGTATTTGTTTCACATCTTTATATGAGATTTTCCATTAATTATTTAATTTGTAAATAAGAAAATTCTGTGATGAATTAGGCTGAACTAGTATCCAGGCCAACATTTTGATGTTGTTCTACACTATTTTTCTTGCAACTTCAACATCCATCACAAGAGATTGTGTGTTCCATTATATGCTCAATGAGATTTTCAGGAATGGTAGTTGAGTATTGTGTACTGTAGGAATGCAGTAAAAATCAGAAATCAAATCAGTCTCCTTGTTCACTTACCAGGATTATCACTGCACCACTTTTGTTGTCGCAGTTTCTCTCTCTCTCTCTCTCTCTCTCTCTCTCTCTCTCTATCTTTCTCTTTCTCTTTTTTCCCCTGCAGAATTCCTTGGTTTTAGCTAAGTACATAAAGCTGAATACCACAGTCTTTGATAATATGTTGCCTACTGTAGCCCTTAAATTCCAGTTGTGATTTGGTGACAAATGTTGCTTGTAACAGTTGATTATGTTTCATGCCATGTGTTTGTGTATGTTTTTGCTTTTAAATTACACTTAAAGCCACTGCCTTTGTGTGAGGTTGGGAGTGAGACTGTACAACTGAACTTTATGTTATTTATGGCATCCTCAGCTTCAAAAAGGCTGTCACTGCAAGCACATTTGTCACTCCTCTGCTAAACGTTTCAAGTCAGCATACTATTTGATTTTTGAGTCCATCCATCTCAGAATCCACATGATTCTTCCGTAGCCCTCCTCTTCCTTTCTTTCCTAAAACCTTTCCTTTCAGTATTTATGAGCAAAAATTCATTGTGACATTTTCCACTTTTTTATTGCAGTGATCAATTTCCTTATTTCATCTATTTCTGCTCATTCAACCTTTTCTGTTTCCAACTTCTTTTACACAGCCACGTGTCCATTGCTTCCAGGCATTGCATGTCGTGCTTCATCAGGACCCATGTTTCACAGCCATATAACAAAAAACTCCAGACAACTGTTTTGATGAATTATTTCCTAGTTTTTTTGTCAGAGGTTGTTTCTTGTTACTGAAAGCCTATTTAGCAAGGACACTTCTTCTGATTTGCACAGTGCATCTATTTTCTTAAGTGACAATTTTACTAAGTATAGTCTGATGCACGAGTGATAGCGGTATGCACTAACGATAGCGGTTTGCGCATGTTGAGGCATGGCGGGAATTGTGTTGTTTCCAATTCCAAGCTTCAGTTGTGGTACACATGTGCACTTGCTTTTTGCACAAAGAAAGCGTATATCCTGCATGTCTCTGACTTGCTTGTGCAGTTACCACCACAATCAGCAATGACAACTTGCAACAAATGGAATCGAAATTCAATAAACAACTCGCTATGATCATGTTTAATGCTCACATTAGTTACGGCATTCACAGCAGAGCACTCAGATCACTACTGAATGCTCATTGGCTGTCGGAGAATAAGTGATGTAGGTGTGCAGTACAGGCCTAAACTCCACCACCATCTTTTGTGACTCCAACGATAGCAGAACTGACTCAAAGTTGTATGGTGTCATCATCAATCTCAATGTTTGTTTGGGTCTTTTCTTTAGATTTCTTAACAACCATTAGTTATTTCACAATTGCAATTTCAGTGTTTGGACCATTTTCAAGTGGTACTGCAAAAGATTTTGCTTCAGCACATCAGATTTTAAAATGCTCCAACATGTATACACATTATCGTCAAAAATAAGCTCTTTCACTGCAGAAATACCATAACAGCAGACAAGTGCAAAACTATGAGGACTAAGGCCATTGATGCAAAGATACATGAATGCTAATGACCTTCATTCGCATAGCTTCGCACTTGTCTGAAGTTATGGTATTTCTACAGTGAAAGGCTTAATTTTGATGATGACATTAATACATGTCAGAGGAGTTTAAAGTCTGACATGTGGTGTGGCATGATCTTTTGCATTACCTCTTGAAAATTTCAATTGTGATATAAATCATTTCTGCAGTCAGTGGCAAATATGATGTCCTTTAAAAAAATATACATGACTGTGAACCCTGAACATGAGAATTACTACTTTGGTTTTTGTAGTTTTCGGCTTCTGTTGTGCTTCTTTTTGTCTTGGTGCTAAAACTTGCAGCATTTTATTTAGTTCCTTTTCAGAATCTGCAATTAATGCAATGCCATCTTATACTCTAAAACAATGAATTTTTGTCCCATTGATTTTGATGCTTTTGCCTAAATTTGTACAGAGCCTCTACAATGAACATGTTGACTAAGTATGTGGCTAGTGTGCAACCTTATCTCAAACCCCCTCTAATGGATGCAGTCTTTACATTTCCATGTCTTTGTGCTTTGGTTTTGAGTAGAATGAGTCTTCTGTTTCTCTAGTGCATTCCTATGTACTTCATGTTTTTAAAGAGCTGCCTCCAGTTTTACATTATTGAAAGTGTTCTCCATGTCTATGAATGCAGTGTATGTCTTCCTGTTACCACTCTGTCTTCTGTGTAGAATAATTCCTACTGCTAGGAAAGCTTCTCTAGCTGTCTTTCTGGATGAGAAACCAAACTGAACCTGAGATTTACAGTGTTCAGTTTTCTTTCTAATCCTGATCTTAATTACATTGAACAATGTGGTTGCTGCATGTTACAGAAACTTCTTGGCAAATTAAAACTGTGTGTTGGCTGAGACTCGAACTCAGGACCTTTGCCTTTTGAGGGCAAGTGCTCTACCAACTGAGCTACCCAAGCACAACTCACGACCTGTCCTCAGAGCTTTGCTTGTGCCAATACCTTGTCAGCTTCCAAAAATCACAGAAGTTCTCCTGCAAAAAATGAAGGACTAGCACTCCTGGAAGCCACAACCTGGGGAATATTTCCAGAATTAAATTATCACTCTGCAGCGAAACATGCGCTTGGGTAGCTCAGTCGGTAGAGCAGTTTCTTGTGAAAGGCAAAGTCCTGACTTTGTGTTTCAGTCTGGCACACAGTTTCAATCTGCCAGGAAGTTTCACAGTGCAGAGTGACAATTTCATCTTGGATCCCTTCAGAATTTCTGCTGATATATGATGTTGTACTGTTGCTTTCTCGTCCTTCAGTTGCTGAGGTGCTGGATCAGATTCTTCTGCTGTGATCATCAGACCTTTATTATTTTCTTTCAGCATCTGCTCAGGTTCTAGGTAGTCTGTGATTTCCAAAACTCTCTCATCACAGTACAAGTCTAGCAAGATATTCCTTCCAGCATTCTGTGATATCTTCATTGTCAATAAGTTGTTGTCCATTATCATTTATCACAGTAGTACTTGTTTTAGGTTTGTATTGCAGTGATTTTATCAAACTAACGCTTCATCTGTTACTACTCCTACATCAGTCTCTATAGCCCCTTATTCTTTGGCCTGTTTACATCTTGTTGCAATGACATTCTTTATTATTGTGTACTGCATATGGCTTTCTTCTGTATTTATCCTCTTACACTGGTTTAATTGCTATATGAGGTTGAGTATTTCTTCAGTAATCCAATATTGTCTTGGTTCTGGTTGCCTGTTTCCTAAAGTTCTTTTTGTTTCCTTGAAGATTCCTTGTTTCATGCCAGTCCATATAACTGTTCCCATGAATTCATTTCTATTTTTGTTTGTTCATTTTTTTTACAATTTTATCTTACTTTGTTCGTTCTTACCGTCTTTTTAAATTCCAAACTGCAATTTGCTTTCTCAAGTGCATGGTCACGGTCTATTTCAGCACTAGGGTGGCTTAATTTGATTTTATTTCCATACCTAGCTTTGACCAATGTGTAGACAGTATTGGTATCTTTGTATATCACTGGGATTTCTTGTGTACGGCTTCTTCTCATAGGACTAAGTGAGGTGGCACAGTGCTTCGCACTCTGGACTCGCATTTGGGAGTATGTCTGTTCAAATCTATGCCCAGCCATCCAGGTGTACCTTTTCCATGATTTCCCTAAACCACGCCAGGTAAACTCTGGGAAGGTTCTTTTGAGAGGGGAGTGCTGATTTCCTTCCCCATCTGTGAAACAATCAGTTTGTGGTCTACCTCTAATGACCTCATTGTCGGTTGGATATTAAATCCTGATTTTATTTTTTCTTCTCAAAGGCATTTCAAATGTGGCACTAGTCATTACCATAGCATACTGTTCACAAAGATCTACTTGCTATTCGCCTCAGCTGTTTCTCTTTCCTGGTCTGTTCCTATTCTGTCTGAGTTTGATGGTTGGGTTAAAGGCATCTCAATAGGTGGAAGTACTTTAACAACCTCTGATTTGTTGGTGGCACAGTGCTTGTAGCCAACAGCAAAGATGCACTTGCTGAGCTACTAACAAAAGTAGAGGACATTAGTCTGTCACATTGATTAGACATCAGTCTCAGCAAGTACAAAATCATGATGATTGACTGAGGAGCACAGATCCAGCTCGTAGCTTGATTAAAGGAACTGGAAGTTATGTGCGTTCTTTCATCTATCTCGGTTCAACCACCTGCGACACAGGAAGCTGTGAAGATGAGATAAGAAGATGGATGATGCTAGGATGATTGGCTATGAAGAAGCAGCAGCTCACAAAGATCTGGCAGAACAGAACGATAATGAACAGCAGTAAGGTCCACCTTGTTGAAACACTCGTGTTTTTCGTCTTCTTTTGCAGTTGCAAAATATGGCCTTCGAAGCAAGAGATAAGCATTGTACTGATGCATTTGAACTTTTGTGCTGGCATATGTTGTTACACATAAAATAGACCAAAAGAAGAACAAATGTGTCCATTAATGAGCTACTGAATATTTCCTGGGGCCTTTCTTCTCATCTCTGACAAAAAATTTTCCTTTTCTTTGGCCATATTGTGAGAAGAGATGGAGAATGTAGAGAAAATAATCATGGAAGAAAAGATCAACAGAAAGAGACTGAGGGGGAAAGCAGCTAGTAGGTGTATAGATCAAATAAAGGTCTTTGGACTACCTCTTCAGCTGATTCTAAGAGAAGCTGGTAACTGTCTGGGATGGAGACACTTGCTCCATGGGATCATGATGCTCAGCAATAATAATGACAACTTGTGATGATGTGGTGATGACAGCATTGAAATTTCCCATAATAACCACATTGTCCTTGTCAGCTATTAATTTCAGTACATCATCAATACACTTGCGTAGTTCTGGAAGTTGTTCTCTTCACAGTTTAATGTTGGAAAGTACTCTTGTACAGTAGTCATGTCCATAGGTCTGCATTGATCTTCGCCACAAATATTATGTTATTTACATGACATGTGTTCTCAATCTTTTTTGCTCAGTTTCTTCTAGGAATCAACCCCATGCCATGTTGACCAGGCAGTATCACTGGACTGTAGATTATCTTACAGGAATCACTAATGAAATCACTGCTTCCTTGGCACTGTATTTCACGTCAGTATCATAAGCTGCTATTACCTCTTCTACTGTTCCTATTCTTGTTAGTTTTCTAATGTTTCAAGTTGTGATTCCCCTCTTGCAGTATACTCAGCTTTGCAACTGTTTGTAAGAACTGTAATTCATACAAGACTGATGCCAGAGAGAAGACTTGCAGCTCCACAAGTATGCAGTCTCGCATAATGATCTGCTGAGAACTGAACTGACATGATCCTGTGACAACTCCAGCAATAGCCTTTGTATTGGTACATGCCATACAGGATATTTAAGAAGGAATAGTAAATATTTTAGGAGATGGTAGTGTAGACTAATTCGAATAAAACATTCCACATTGTGTGTCTTGAGTTTGTTTGGTTACAGAGATAGAGCTGGTTACAGAGCTAAGTTTTCAGTAGCTATAGATTTATGTATCAGTTGTCATTTTTTGCTTTGAAGTTCAAGCCGTGCAGCTGTGTATGAGTTTACATAATTGAATTTTTAAATTGTGATTATTGTTTGTTGATCAATTCTATTGTACTGTTTAAGCATACTTCACATACACTCCTGGAAATGGAAATAAGAACACCGTGAATTCATTGTCCCAGGAAGGCGAAACTTTATTGACACATTCCTGGGGTCAGATACATCACATGATCACACTGACAGAACCACAGGCACATAGACACAGGCAACAGAGCATGCACAATGTCGGCACTAGTACAGTGTATATCCACCTTTCGCAGCAATGCAGGCTGCTATTCTCCCATGGAGAAGATCGTAGAGATGCTGGATGTAGTCCTGTGGAACGGCTTGCCATGCCATTTCCACCTGGCGCCTCAGTTGGACCAGCGTTCGTGCTGGACGTGCAGACCGCGTGAGACGACGCTTCATCCAGTCCCAAACATGCTCAATGGGGGACAGATCCGGAGATCTTGCTGGCCAGGGTAGTTGACTTACACCTTCTAGAGCACGTTGGGTGGCACGGGATACATGCGGACGTGCATTGTCCTGTTGGAACAGCAAGTTCCCTTGCCGGTCTAGGAATGGTAGAACCATGTGTTCGATGACGGTTTGGATGTACCGTGCACTATTCAGTGTCCCCTCGACGATCACCAGTGGTGTACGGCCAGTGTAGGAGATCGCTGCCCACACCATGATGCCGGGTGTTGGCCCTGTGTGCCTCGGTCGTATGCAGTCCTGATTGTGGCGCTCACCTGCACGGCGCCAAACAGGCATACGACCATCATTGGCACCAAGGCAGAAGCGACTCTCATCGCTGAAGACGACACGTCTCCATTCGTCCCTCCATTCACGCCTGTCGCGACACCACTGGAGGCGGGCTGCACGATGTTGGGGCGTGAGCGGAAGACGGCCTAACGGTGTGCGGGACTGTAGCCCAGCTTCATGGAGACGGTTGCGAATGGTCCTCGCCGATACCCCAGGAGCAACAGTGTCCCTAATTTGCTGGGAAGTGGCGGTGCGGTCCCCTACGGCACTGCGTAGGATCCTACGGTCTTGGCGTGCATCCGTGCGTCGCTGCGGTCCGGTCCCAGGTCGACGGGCACGTGCACCTTCCGCCGACCACTGGCGACAACATCGATGTACTGTGGAGACCTCACGCCCCACGTGTTGAGCAATTCGGCGGTACGTCCACCCGGCCTCCCGCATGCCCACTATACGCCCTCGCTCAAAGTCCGTCAACTGCACATACGGTTCACGTCCACGCTGTAGCGGCATGCTACCAGTGTTAAAGACTGCGATGGAGCTCCGTATGCCACGGCAAACTGGCTGCCACTGACGGCGGCGGTGCACAAATGCTGCGCAGCTAGCGCCATTCGACGGCCAACACCGCGGTTCCTGGTGTGTCCGCTGTGCCGTGCGTGTGATCATTGCTTGTACAGCCCTCTCGCAGTGTCCGGAGCAAGTATGGTGGGTCTGACACACCGGTGTCAATGTGTTCTTTTTTCCATTTCCAGGAGTGTATTTACAAATGCTGAGTGTGCTGGTGTGTTATTCACCTACAAGTTTTGTAATGGAAATTCTGCTGCTGCTTGGACAGTGTGTTAACTGCCAGGTACTGAATAAGGGTGATCACTTCTGTTTTCACTAAATTAGTGAGACTGGTGCAGTTGTATTTTGTCATTCACTAATACAAACGGATGAGTAATTCACTTAGTACTGTTTATTGATGAAACCATCGTCAGTCATGATGGTATCAACAACACTCACAACTCACTTAAGTGGTAAAAAAAAAAAAATAGTCTTTGTGTAGAGACATTTTCAGAAACACTTTTCTGTGAATGTTTTGTGTGCTGTGATAGACAATCAGTTGATTGGGCTCATCATGCAACCAAATTGTCGTAGCAGAATCCCAGTATCTAGATTTTCTTGAAAACAAACTTGCAGTGTTTTTGGAAGACATTTTATTGGCAACAAGGATGAATACATTCTTCCAATGTGATTGGGCCCTTACGCTTTCTAGTCATCAGGTGACACATCATCTAAATGTAATGTTCCTCACAGTAAGGATATGTCAACAAAAATAATCAATTTTTGAGAATATAAGTAATTGAATAAATAAAAAATCTACTCACCAAATGACACCAGGAGAACACACATTAAAATGTAGTATGGTTTGCTAGCTTTCGGTGCCAGTGATTCCTTCTTCTGGCAGAATGGTTGAAGGGGAAGGAAGAGGGGTAAAGGAAAAGGACTGGTGTGGTTTAGGAAAAATGCTAGAGTTTGGGAAAGCCACCCAAAATAGCAGGTCAGGGGACAGTTATCAAATTGGATGAGAAGGAAAGACTGATTGTTGGGGACTGCAGCAGGTGAGATTTGAAAACCTCAGAGTTCAAAGGTGGAAGATGGGTAATACACAAGGCAGAGATTACTGCTAAAATATCGTGCCCGAGTTAATAAGAGCAAAAGGCTAAGGGCATTGTATATGATAGAGTGGGTGGGGGACAGTGGGAGATAGACGGGTCAGAAAATAAAAGATGTGGAAAACTAAAAGTGAGTGAATAAAGGAATAGTCACTATGAAGAAATGCAGAGACCAAAGAAATTAATGTACATTAAGGCCAGACGGGTGGCGAGGACCAAGGACATGTTGTAGTGCCAGTTTCCACCTATGGAGTTCTGAGAAACTGGGTGTCTGGGGGCAAGAACCCAGATGGCATGTTTGGTGAAACAGACACGTAGGTCATGACTGTCATATGGTAGAGTGTACTCTGCAACAGGATATTGTGTGTTACCAATATACATACTCTGCCTATGCCCATTCATCCTAACTGAAAACTTGTCATTAGTCATGCCTATGTAAAAGACTGAACAGTGTTCACCTATCAAACAGTGTTTACATAATAGCTGGTATATGACAAGTATCATTTCAGAGGCGGTTGTTTTGATAGTATACATTTTGCCAGTTACAAGGCAGGTATAGGTGGTGGTAGGATATAGGGCAAGTCCTGCTGCGGGGACTGTCACAGGGGTAGAAGCCATGGGGTGAGGAGATGGGTGCAGAAGGAGTGTAGAGTCTGACATGGATATTGCAGAGATTGGGAGGGTGACAAAAAGCTGTTATCAGTTGGTGGGCAAAGTCTTGGACAGAATGGACTTCATTTTAGGAACTCACAGCCTTGTTGAAGTAGCTAACACATTCAAGACCAGGATAATACTGAGTGACAAGTGGTGTACTACTAAGCTGTTATTTGGAGGGGTCAGCAGTACCAAGATTGGATGTGATGGGCCAGGAAATCTGCTTTCGGACTAGAGTGGTGGTATAATTACACCCAGTGAAGGCTGAGGTGAGAATGGCGGTATATTGCTGTAAAGAGTCTGCATCTGAACAAATGCATTTGCCATGAATGCCAAGGCTGTATGGGAGGGAATGTTTGACATGGAAAAGACGGCAACTGTCAGCATACAAGTACTGTTGTTGGTTAGTAGATATAATGTGAACAGAAGTGTGTAGCTGACTTTCGGTGTGGATGAGGTCAACATCAAGGGAAGGGGCATGGGATTCAGGTTAGGACCTCACCATGAGTCCATATGGCAAAGGCGTTGTCATTGTATCTAAACCAAAATGGGCTGAAGGCTTGTGGGTCCCAGGAAAGCAAGTTCCGAGTGACCCATGAAAAGGTTGACATAGGAAGGAGCCATCCTGGTTCCTGTGGCTGTACCCCTGATCTGTTTTTATGTCTGCCCCTCAAAGGAATAGTAGTTGTTGGTAAGTATCAAGTTGATTGAGGAAGGGTGTAATAGGTTTGGAATCAGGTGGGCACTGACTGAGGAAATGTCCAAAGCAGACAAACCGTGTACATGGGAGATGGTGTAGAGGGAGGTGGTATCAATCGTGACAAGCAAGATGTGTGGTGGGAGTGGGACAGGCACAGATTTCAGACGATGTAGGAAATGGTTGGTATCTTCAAAATAGAAGGAAAATCTTTGTACTATGGATTGCAGATGTTAATCAGCCAAGGCAGATATATGTTCGGTGAATGCTTTGAAGCCAACAGCTATGGGACAGCCAATGTGAATGGGTTTGTGGAACTTAGGAAGAAGGTAAAAGATGGGGGTGCATGCTTTGGGTGGGGTGAGAAGTTCTATGGATAGAGGTTGGTAGTCCTTGTGAGGTGCCTGAGGTCTTAAGGAGGGACTGCAGGTCAGTTTGAAACACCAGGATCTTGATGGAAGATCCTGTATGTAGAGGTGTCAGACAGCTGGTGAACATCTTCACGTACATACTCTCCTCAGTCAAGTAGCACAGCTGGGCAAGTGCAAGAGATTGCTGTATTTGAATTTGTAAAAGAGCCTGGTGTGGGGTATGATTACATACAGAAACAGGTACTTTCAGGATAAAGCCTTTGGGAGCAACTCCAAGGGACAAGCAGGTTTATAGAAACAGAAAGTGAGACCTTAGTGTTGATAGTTCGAAAGCATGTTTTCAAAAGAAATGGATGTAATATCTGATGGGATTCATCATATCAAGAGAGGAGGGTTTGGAGTGTTGGTGATAGTGATAGTGTCAAAAAAGAGAAGCAGAGGGTTGAAAAAGATAGAAGAATGGAAGAAAAGCAAGATTGGGCAAAGTCATACAAAAATAATGATAACAGACAAGGGTTAACAAGACATAATCAATGGGTGAGAATTTCTCACCAGAAAAGTGACCTATATCATACAAAAAAATGATTGGGAAAGAAAAAAAAAAAGTTGCTTGGGAAAGTCATGAAAACAGACAAAATTTTAAAAACTGGTCAAACAGAAAGAGGAAGTCACTGGAGAAAATGTTATCTGCTGTGTTTGGCAAATAAAGTAATGTAGGAGATGACAGTAAAGGCAGTCACAGCAGTTTGTTGAAAAACAAACATACAGTGACACGAAAGAGTTACATATAAGTAAGTTAAATTCTGAAAAGGAAAGTGTAGCTGCCAAATTTGCAAACAAATTGGCAAATGATAATCAGGAGAAGGCTCCACAGTGTTATGAACCATAAACAAATTGTTGTATGCAAATTTGTAAATAACAGTGGACCCATCTAAATGCTCGGAAATCAGTACTAGAAAAGATGTAGGAGCAAGATGTTGGTTAACATAGATGGTACAGGTAAGTAAATTAGTGGACTAGTACAAAAGGTAGAAAACGTACAATAGTTTGAACAAGATGGATGACAACAAAGACTGACAAGAGGGGTCACATAAGAAGGAATGATGACCACATGGGCTAATCAAACAAAAATAATCAAGTTTTGAAAATATAAGTAACTGAATAGGTAAAAAAATCTACTCACCAAGAGGCAGCAAGAGAACCCACATATAAAAGGTATTATAGTTTGCTAGCTTTTGGAGCCAGTTGAAGGAGAAGGGGAAGGAAGAGGGGTGAAGGAAAAGGACTGGTGATGTTTCGGAAAGGGGGTGGAGTTCCGAAAAGTCACCCAGAACCCTGGGTCAGGGAAGACTTACTGGACAGGATGAGAAGGAAAGACTGATTATTGGGGACTACAGCGGGCGAGATTTGAAAATCTGAGAGCTTAAAAGTGGAAGATATGGTAACATGCAAGACAGAGATTACTGCTGAAACACCATACATGAGTTAATAAGAGCAACAGTCTAAGTGTGTTGCATGTGATAGACGTGGGAAAGGGACAGTGAAAAAATATAGACAGGTCAGATAATGAAAAATGTAGAAAACTCAAAGTGAGTGAAGGAAGGAATAGTTACTACAAAGACATGCTGAGACCGAAAAAATTAACATAAATTAAGGCCAGACAGGTGGTGAGAACCGAGGATATGTTGTAGCACCGTTTCACATCGACAGAGTTCTGAGAAACTGGTGTCTAGGGAAAGAATCCAATTATGTAAACACTGTTGGCATTTTACATGTGCATGACTACCAGCAAGTTATCATTTAGGATGAATGGGCATAGCAGAGTGTGTATACTGGCAACACACAATATCCTGTTGCAGCTCATGCTCTACAACATGACAGTTGTGACCTCAGTGCCTGTTTCAGCACTCAGATGCCAGACACCAGTTTCTCAGAACTTCGCAGGTGGGAACTGGTGCTACAAGATGATCTTACCACCCATCTGGCCTTAATTTATGTTAATTTCTTTGGTCAGCATTTCTTCATAGTAACTATTCCTTTCTTCTCTCCCTTAGTTTTCCGCATCTTGCATTTTCTGACCTGTCTGTTTTTTGCTGTCCCCTTCCAACTTCTATCACATGCAATTCCCTTAGAATTTTGCTCATATTAACTCATACATGATGTTTTACTGGTAATCTCCATCATGCGTATTACCTTTAAACTCTCAGGTTTTCAAATCTCGCCCTCTGCAGTCCCCAACAATAAGTCTTTCCTTCTTATCCTGTCTAGTAAGTCTCCCCTCTGGGTGACTTTTGTGAACTCTAGCCTTTCTCCTAAACCACACCAGTACTTTTCCTTTACCCCTATTCCTTCCCCTTCAGTCCGTCTGCCAGAGGAAAGAGTGGCTGGCTCACAGTACGGGTAGGCAGAAATAACCGTCTTTTGGCCACCAAGGCCACCAGACCTAACCTCTTTAGAATTTGCTTCTGGGGATAATTTACGTGAGAGGATTGTTGAAAGATAAGTCTACAAAGGAAAACTAAACACATGAGATGAACTTATTGTTCTGATCATGATTGGGCTGCCCCCATAAAAGAATGCCAAGATGATCTCAGAAGAAATGGTTCAAATGGCTCTGAGCACTATGGGACTCAACATCTTAGGTCATAAGTCCCATAGAACTTAGAACTACTGAAACCTAACTAACATAAGGACATCACACACACCCATGCCCGAGGCAGGATTCGAACCTGCGACCGTAGCAGTCCCGCGGTTCCGGACTGCAGCGCCAGAACCGCTAGACCACCGCGGCCGGCTAATCTCAGAAGATCAACACACATGTTGTCTAGATAATTTGAGAGTGCATTTAAGTCTTCAGTCAAATGTACAAAAATCAACCTTGAACTTAATCATTTCCTTTTGCGTAACACCTTCTGTGAGTGTTTGGTGTACATTCTAACAGTCCTACCTGTGCAGCCAATAAAAATGGACGTATATTATATGGAATGTTTTATTCTAATTAGTCTGTACTACCATCTCCTAAAACATTTACCATTCCTCCTGAAACACCTTGTGTACATTGATTTCTAGTGTAGTATTGGGAATCACAAGAGGATGTGGTATACTTGGAAAAGGCCAGCAGGTACAAGAAGATTTCAGTTATTTACATCATGGTCAGGCAGAGATTCCAAAATCAGATATTGGATTGTAAGACATACCAAGGAGCAAATATAGACTGAGATCAAAATTTAGCTGTGACAAAGAGTAGGCAAAAGTTCAAGAGATTAGTTAGGAAGATTCAATGTGCAAAGAAGTGGGATAAAGAAATACTAAGGAATGAAGAGAGAGACTTGAAGCTTCAATGCTGTAGATACTGTGATAAGGCATAGCTCAGTAAACAATTCAGTTGAAGGGGAATGGAGATATCTAAAAAGGTCAATCACAGAATTTGGAAAGAAAAACAGAGGTACAAAGAAGGTAACTGTGAGTAAACTGTGGGTAACAGAAGAAGCACTCCAGTTGAGCAGTGAAAGAAGGAGGTGCAAAAAATGCTTAGGGAAATTCAGTAATACAGACATACAAGTGACTTAGGAATGAAATAAATAGGAAATGTAGGGAAGCTAGGGCAAAATGACTGCAAGAAAACTGCGAAGAAATCTAAAAAACAAATGATTGTCAGGAGGACTGACTCAGAATATAGAAAAATCAAAACAACCTTTGGTGAAATTGAAAACAAGGATGATGACAGTGCAGTGGAATTCCACTGTTAATGTAGGGGATTGGATAGATGAAAAGAGTACATTGAAGGCATCTGTGAAAGAGAAGACTTACATGATGTGATAGAAGAAGAAACAGCAGTCAATGTAGAAGAGATAGGGGATCCAGTATTAGAATCAGAATTAAAAAGAGATTTGAAAGACTGAATATCAAATAAGGCAGGAGGGATAGATGACATTCCATCAAAATTTCTAAACTTATTGGGGAAGTGGCAACAAAACAGCTATTTACATTGGTGGGTAGAATGTACGACTCTGGTGATATACCATTTGACGTTTGGAGAAACGTCACCCACAAAATTCCGAAGATAGCAAGAGCTGACAAATGTGAGAATTATTGCATAATCAGCTTAGCAGCTCATGGACCCAAGTTGCTGACGAGAATAATATACACAGGAATGGAAAAGAAAATTGATGATGTGTTAGATGACTATCAGTTTGGCTTTAGGAAAGATAAAGGCACCAGAGAGGCAATCCTGACATTGCAGTTGGTAATGAAAGCAAGACTAAAGGGAAATCAAAACATGTTAATAGGATTTGTCGACTTGGAAAAAGCATTCAACAATGTCAGATGGCACAAGATGTTTGAAATTCTGAGAAAAACAGGGGTAAACTTTATGAAACAGGTAATATACAGTATATACAAGAACCAAGAGGGAACAATAAGAGTGGAAGACCAAGAACAACGTGCTTGGATGAGAAAGGGTGTAAGACAGGGATGTAGTCTATCAGCTGTTCAATCTGTACATCGAAGAATCAATGATGGAAATAAAAGAAAGGTTCAAGATCAGAATTAAAATTTAAGGGTTAAAGGATAACAGTGATAAGATTCACGGATGACATTGCTATCCTTAGTGAAAGCGAAGAGGAATTACATGATCTGATGAATGGAATGAACAGTCTAATGAATGCAGAATACGGATTGAGAGTAAACCAAAGAAAGCCGAAAGTAATGAGAAGTAGCAGAAATGAGAACAGTGAGAAACTTAACATCAGGATTGGTGATCACTATGGTGATGAAGATAAGGAATTGTGCTAACCAGGCAGAAAAATAACCTATGATGGATGGAGCAAGGCAGACATAAAAAGCAAATTAGCACTAGCAAAAAGGGCATTCCTGTCCAAGAGAAGTCTTCTACTATCAAACACAGACCTTAACTTGAGGAAGAAATTTCTGAGAATATACTTTTGGAGCACAGCATTGTGTGGTAGTGAAACACGGACTGTGGAAAAACTGGTAAAGATTAGGATCAAAGCATTTGGTAATCTTAAGGAAGAATTCAAGTTTTGATACAACAGTGTGTCAGCATTAGAGGGTGAGTGTTATCTGTTGTCCTCTTGATAGTGAATATTGATTAAAAGGTTTACAAGTGCCCATTTTGCACTGATGTGCAGCTTGAAGTCATTGATCTGCAATGAGACAGGGCATATAAATACATTCTAGATTTCTCCAAACATGTCCCTTAGGATCAATTTCCTTGTTAACACAAGTCTCCACACAGCTCCCCTTTCTATTCCCCGAGATGATGGAAGGGGTTCAGTATTCACTACTCACAGGCCTGTGCTCATTGTCTGCTTGTGGAACACGTTTTCTCTGAAGTGCTGCTCTAGAACTTGGTATCTGTCTGATTCACCATGTTGCCAGTGTGGATGCTTTCTCCCAACACCAACAGTATCTCAGCTCTCTTTGTTGTTGTATATCTCCCTCATCACCAATTCCTCCCCTTGTTTCCCCAGCTGGTTTCCACTGTTCCACATATATTTAAGTATTATGCTGTGTCTTCTCTTCGTATCTACTCTTATCCATGTCCTTATTTTTTTCCTTCTTCTTCTTCTTCTTCTTCTCCTCTCTCTCTCTCTCTCTCTCTCTCTCTCTCTCTCTCTCAACATTTCTTTTTCAGTGGCCATTTTTATCTCGTGTATCATTCTTCTTGCAGTACATTGTCCGGTTATTTGTAACCACTTTTGTTATCACCTACAGAATGATTGTCATAGTTATTAATTGTAGAATTTTCATGTAATTTTGTCATTTTCATATTTTTTCCTCCTGAAATTTGTCCTGTGTTAAAATTATATATTTTTTTCTGATGTGGTGTTTAGTGAAACTTGGCCTGCTCTCTTAGAATGATATAAGTGATAAAATTTTAACTCTCTCACTTCTAATACTGAATGTGTTTGGGAATGAGCATATGTCTTTGTATGCTTGTGTTCAGCATATATGTCTCTTGGAATCATTGGGTGAGACTTATCCAGCATTTTAGAGTTATTCGGTTTGATTGAGTAAGCATCTGGCTTTAACAGTACAAACTTAATGAGTTTCAGAAGAATGTTTTATATTAATGAAGACTGTTTTTGTCTTTCTTTTTAGGAATTAGAAGGCATAAAAGTAAAAGGGAAAGGATGTCCAAGGCCTATAAAAACATGGGCACAGTGTGGTGTGAGTAAAAAGGAGTTGGAAATCTTAAAAAAGCAGAATTACGAGAAGCCTACACCAATTCAGGCTCAAGCGATTCCAGCAGTTATGTCAGGTAATATTATGTAGTAGAATCTATTAGTTGATATTCTCATGGGTGAGCACATTACTTTTATCTTTTTCCCATTAAAAAAATGTGTGTGTGTGTGTGTGTGTGTGTGTGTGTGTGTGTGTGTATTAATTATAGGCAGCAACAACGAAGAACAATAATAACAGTAAACAATAACAATAATAATAGGAAACAACAGAATAACTACTACTGTAGTGACTTAACCGGCAGTCTTTCTGCATTTAAAATGTGTATCAAATCCATTATCATTATGAAACGTTGTGATGTAACATCTCTGCCACCCATTGCAAGCTTTGCACTGAAAGTGTTAGTAGAACACCTGAAATAGAAAAATGACAATCGGATAAGTTCTTTCAAAATCTCAGATTTTTAAATTTCTGAACAGTATAATGTCACTTCCCAGTAAGATGTGATTGGTGCTTCAGGCTTTGCTTACTATGATTCAATTGAAATGTGGCCTCTTTATGAAACCTGATACGTGATGGGAGACAGGTGGCTGAAGTCCTGGAATGGAAGAGTAGAGGTCACCAGTATTTTACCATAAAGCCTGTTTGCGATGAGACAGAGAAGGGCAAGTGAGAGGCAGAGCAGAGTGTATATTTTATGTTAACCTATGTCAAATCTGAAAATTGTCCACTCTTATGAAATTAGGAAATAGGTTACATCCATCAGATTGATGGGTTAAACATGCTGTGCCCAACTTTGCCTATGCTGTTCTCTCATTTCTATAATTCACAACACTAACATAATACTCTTTACATATACTCATTTAAGTCATTTAATTTGAGTAACACTAATTGT
Organism: Schistocerca nitens; assembly: GCF_023898315.1. Classification (NCBI taxonomy): domain Eukaryota; kingdom Metazoa; phylum Arthropoda; class Insecta; order Orthoptera; family Acrididae; genus Schistocerca; species Schistocerca nitens. The sequence goes on from NC_064615.1 coordinate 1,011,448,437, forward strand.
ATCTTAGTCTCATAGTTCAGCAGAAGTTTCATATCTTTGTAATATAAGAGACAACAGAATTTGGCTGAAGTATTTGTAAGCTCTTGGGATCATCGGCATCTCCGCGGCTATTCTGCATATCACACTTAAGTGCCTTGCAGAGGTCTTATTGAGACACCTTCACAATAATTCTGTTATTCCACTCTCAAACAGTGTGCGGAAAAAACGGCCACTTATATCCTTCCATGTGAGCTCCGATTTCCCTTATTTTATTATAATGATCGTCTCTCCCTCTGTAGGCCAGCGTCAACAAAATATTTTCACATCTGGAGGAGAAAGTTGGTGTTTGAAATTTCATGAGAAGATGCCACTGCAGTGAGAAAAGCCTTTGTTTCAATGATGTCCACCCCAAATTCTATATTAGGTCATTGACACTCTCTCCCCTATTTCTCAATAATACAATACATGCTGCCGTTCTTTGAACTTTCTTGATGTACTTCGTTAATCCTATCTGGTGTAGGCCCTACACCATGCAGCAGTACTTTAAAAGAGGATGGGCAAGTTTAGTGTAGGCAGTCTCTTTAGTAGATCTGTTGCTTCTTCTAAGTGCTACTCCGGTAAAATGCAGTTTTTGGTTCTCCTTCCCCACATTTTCTATGTGTTCTTTCCAATTTAAGTTGTGGCATGTTAGTGTGACTTTCCTTTGTGAATACATTTACTTGTCCCTTGCTTCCCAAAAAAATATCACCCTAAAATCAGCTGAATTTCAGAGTAATGTTTAAAATTTTCTAATTAATCAGTGTGTTACATGTTTAAAATAGTTAATGCCATCTGTTGTATGTTTATTTCATTAATTGATGTCGGTTACTTCTGAAATTACATAGCAGGTGTGATGAAAATTTGCAGATAATATAGTCAGGAAAGAAAAGAAAACTTCTTTTTTTATTTGCTATAGTTTTATTGTACTTCATTGTTTTTCCACAATCTGAGTACACTATGTGATCAAAAGTATCCAGACACCTGGCTGAAAATGACTTACAAGTTTGTGGTGCCCTCCGTCGGTAATGCTTGAATTCAGTATGGTGTTGGCCCACCCTTAGCCTTGATGACAGCTTCCACTCTCGCAGGCATATGTTCAATCAGGTGCTGGAAGGTTTCTTGGGGAATGGCAGCCCATTCTTTACGGAGTGCTGCATTGAGGAGAGGTATTGATGTCGGGCAGTGAGGCCTGGCACGGAGTCGGCCTTCCTTAACATCTCAAAGGTGTTCTATAGGATTCAGGTCAGGACTCTGTGCAGGCCAGTCCATTACAGTGATGTTATGGTCATGTAACCACTCTGCCACAGGCCATGCATTAGGAACAGGTGCTTGATTGTGTTGAAAGATGCAGTCACCATCCCTGAATTGCTCTTCAACAGTGGGAAGCAAGAAGGTGCGTAAAACATCAATGTAGGCCTGTGCTGTGATAGTGCAATGCAAAACAACGAGGGGTGCAAGCCCCCTCCGTGAAAAACACGACCATGCCATAACACCACCGCCTCAGAATTTTACTGTTGGCACTGCACACGCTGGGAGATGATGTTTACCGGTCATTTGCCATACCTACACTCTGCCATTGGATTGCCACATTCTGTACTGTGATTCATCACTCCCCACAATGTTTTTCCACTGTTTAATTGTTCAGTGTTTAAGCTCCTTACACCAAGCGAGGGATCATTTGGTATTTACTGGCATGATATGTGGCTTATGAGCAGCCACTTGACCATGAAATCCAATTTTTCTCACCTCTCGCCTAACTGTCATAGTACTTGCAGCGGATCCTGATGCAGTTTGGAATTCCTGTGTGATGGTCTGGTTAGATGTCTGCCTATTACACATTAAGACCCTCTTCAGCAGTCGGCAGTCTGTCAGTCAGCAGACAAGGTCAGCCTGTACACTTTTCTGCTGGTAATTTTGTTTACAGATGTATGACACAAATGACACACAATCAACTGACCACGTTCCAAGTGGATGAGTTCCGCAGAGTGCCCCATTCTGCTCTCTCACGATGTCTAATGACTACTGAGGTCGCTGATGTGGAGTACCTGGCAGTAGGTGGCAGCACAATACACCTAATATGAAAAACATATCTAAAAACACAGATGATGTGACTTACCGAACGAAAGTGCTGGCAGGTCGATAGACACACAAACAAACACAAACATACACACGAAATTAAAGCTTTCGCAACAAACTGTTGCCTCATCAGGAAAGAGGGAAGGAGAGGAAAAGATGAAAGGATGTGGGTTTTAAGGGAGAGGGTAAGGAGTCATTCCAATCCCGGGAGCGGAAAGACTTACCTTAGGGGGAAAAAAGGACAGGTATACACTCGCACTCACACACATATCCATCCGCACATACACAGACACAAGCAGACACAAAGTATTTGAGTAGTAGGGAAGCAGCTTGACTGTCCAGGAACATTTGGATGACATTATGCATATTCAGATCATGTGCTGATTAGCAGCTTACCACAGATCAGCTCAAAAGTAACTGAGAATTTAGTATCTTACATAACATTATTTCTTAGCTGTACAGAAGATTCAAGGTGTGAGGTCACATTCAGTGGGAAAACAGACAAGGTTGACTGAGCGATGTGATGCGGTGTTAAGCTGCTGGACTCATATTCGGGAGGACAACAATTCAAATACCTATCTTGCCATCCACATTAGGTTTCCATGGTTTCCATTATCTTTCCCCAATCCAAGCTTGGTCTCTAAGGATCTTGTCATTGGTGGGACATTAAACCTAATCTTCCAACCTTCCTTCTTTTCTTCCATCCTTACAAGCGAGATTGACCATGTACCCCAACCCAATGCCTGATTCTCTTGGCTTGTGTGACCTGAAGATGTTCAATCTCAGCACAGCACCTGCCATGCCAAAAGACTTTGCAGAAGGGTCTTTGTTGCACACATCTGACCAGACTGTACATCTTTGACCTAATGAAATTGCTCTGTTTGCTCATTTACTCATTAGATTAATTCTTCTGGCTGTGCAAGTTGGTGGATGTGATGCCTTTCCTACCATGAGTGGGCCTCAGAATGTCGGAGTAACGTTCTGTAACAAATGAGTCAAGTTTTAGCTTGGAGAATGATTTGCTGCCATTTTTTTCCTGTGCTGTGCCCGTGGAACATGCTGCAACCTTGCAGATGTAGTTGGCAACATTGTGTTAGAAGCATGTCATCCACTGTATGTGTTCTTTAGTGGTACTTTTAAAGTTTTAGTCTAAAGGAATAAAGATTTCAATAATTCGTGTGCATTTTCACAATCCATGTGGATCCAGAGTTCAATGTTCAACCACACAGGGGTGGCGTATTGGGTGGGTACCAGCAACATGAGGGAAAATACCATGTGTCAACTTGCTCCTCTGGTTTGGGTCAATTTAATGTGCTTGGGGTACTCCAGGCTGGAGGACTGCAGCTGTATAACCATTGCCACAGGCTATCGTTGACCTTTAGATGGAAGCATTATCACAAGCTGTGGTGAAAAGTCTGATCTGATGGGGGTAGCATTGTGCATCCTGAGATTATGAATTGTTTCACGAAGTTGCTTAATGCAAATGCTGAGATGAATCATTTGAAAAGGGCATGGCTGATTTTCTTTGATATGATTCCTCACTCTGAGCTTGTTTTCCATTTTAACAACCTCATTGTTTATGGGGCATTAAACCCGTCCTAGCTTCCATTTTGTATTGCCATACACTATTAAGAATCTCTGTACCTCTGCCTTTTTCTTGTTATGCCGCGTACCTGCATCACTGTGTCAAAAGTCACAATGTTCCATATGGGCATGTTATCATGATGTCTAGCTTTGCTTCATGTATTTTCAGCAGTTGCAGACATGAGGTTGTATTAGAATTACATGACAGAATCTATATGATGGTCATTAGTATATTTTTTTATATGAGTTTTCTAGCTACCAAGTATTAGTAAATATTTCAAAATACAATTCCCTGACAGACAAAGTGAACGCAGAAGACATGATCGTCTGTCATAGTTACTGTGTACACATACAACACCATCGGCAGATATGTAAATGATGGTGTGCATTAGTGTTGTTCAGGTTTGGTGTTGCTATCAGGCATGGCAGGGTATAAAAGGAGCAGGGACAATATTGGTTGTTGAACCATTACTGTAAAGGACACAGAAATACCACATACATACGAGACAGTTGTGGGTTCTCCATTTGGCAGGCTTGTTGATTAGTGGGATATCCATCTTTGTTGGGCATTTGGATGTGAAGTGGCATAATGTTGGACTGTGTGGGAATTTAAGAACCGTTACACACATCATCAGGTTTCCGTTCAACAGTGACTGACCACCACAAGGAAGGCTCACCATATTTTGCACCATGTACTCAGTAATTCCCTTCACATCTGGATTTACCATCTGAAAACAAGTAATCAACTTGTTGCAACATTCCATGTCATCCCAAGGCACTACACCTGTTTAATTCTTAATGCAAATATTCGGTGCTTGGTAATGCTTTAATTTGTTCTAGGAATGTGATGAAAATCTCTGGAATAAACTTTTGGGAAGTCCCCTTGCATTTCAACTAGTTGTGATTTTTTGAATGGTCTTCTAACTCTGCATCTTATCCTGGAATTTATTTTCTTTGTTGTTTGAATTGCACATTTTGCTTAGTAGGCCCAGAACATCCCATTTTCTCCATTTTTTATATATGTTATTGGTTTAGTACACTCTTCATCCCACCATTTTTCTTTTTATATCTGGCTAACCCAAGTGTTTTCTTAACTGCAGTTTCGATTCACATAGATAGCTCTTTTTCAGAAAAACTTTCCTTGCCATTTCCAGTCTCCATTTCATATCCCCTCTACTTTAACCATCATCAGTTTTTTTGTTACTCAGATGGTAGAACTATGCTATGTTTAGTGTTTCATTTTGTTAGATAATCACCTCAACATACCTGATTTAATTTGATTGCACATCATTACCCTTGTTTCATTTTAGTTTGTGTTTATCTTCTAACCTCCGTTCAGAACACAACCCATTTGATTCAGCCATTCTTCTAATACATCAGCCATCTGTGACAGAATCATTATGTCAACTACAACTCTTTTTACTACTTATTCTAGAACTTTTAATTCCTTTATCACATTTATTATTGGTTTACTTCACAGCTTGCACAACATGCAGATAAAATAACATAAGGGATATTCGACAAACCTGTCTCCTTGCCTCTCAATTACTGCTTTCCTTTCATGTTTTCAAATTTTTATAAGTGCTGTCTGGTCTCTGCACAAGTTGTAAATATCTTTTCACTCTCTTTGTATTATATTATTTCTGCTGCTTTCATAATGTCAGAGACTATATTCCAGTCAACATTGTCAGAACCTTTCTCTAAATCTACGAATGTTACATAGAGTTGCCTTTTTCAATCTATATTCTAAGATACAGCATAAAGTCAGTGTTAGAGCATAGAGTCAGTGTTGCTTCTTCTTCTTCTTCTTCTTTTTTGAACCATTATTTACTAAACCATTAGTTATGTACTATTCACAACTGTCAGCACCTTTAATATTCACACCTGCCAGTAGCTTCCTTCTCTGGAACAGGAATTATTAGATTCTTCTTGAGGTAGCCTGCCAGTCGCTTCTGTCTCTCTTGTCTGATGGCATAGTTCTCTTGATATGTTCTTCCAGGGATCTCACTAATTCTGGTCAGTAAAATACTTCATGCAGTAACATACCTCCTATCTCAGCTACATCTACTTCATCTTCCATAGCTTCTCTGTATATTCCTCCACCTGTCAGCCTTCCCTTGTTTGCCTAGTGCTGGTTTCCCATCTGAGCTCTTGACATTCATACAGTTGCTTCTCTTTTGGCCAATAGTATGGGGCAACTGTTTCCCACATCCATACATGCTTCTACAGATTTGCATTTTTACCAAACTATTCCTGCTTTTCCATTTTTGCACTTCCTATCAATCTCATTTTTAGACATCTGTATTCAGATCCCATCTCTTTTATTTTCAAGCTTTCTGTAATTTTTTCAGTTGTAATTTGCAGTAAATAACCAACAAATTATGATCAGAGTTCATGTATGTCCAGTCCTGTAAACCAAGTGTTGGTAGTTATTAAATTGCGCGCTTTCAGAATTCTGCCATGTGGTTTCCCCTTTCATTCCTTTCCCCCAGTACATGTTCTACTACTATTTTTTGTTCTCTTGTGTTTCTTATTATCAAAATCCAGTCACCATTCACACTTAAATTTTCATCTTCCTTAACAAACTGAATAATTTCTTATAACTTATCATACTCTCTTTCGATCTCTTCATCACTTGCGGAGCTGGTAGGACATAAACTTGCATTACTGTGATGGGTCTTGGCTTTGTGTCTGTCTTTTTTTTATGATAATCTGTTCACTATACTGTTCATAGTAATAAGTGTCCATTTATTATTAGATCTACTTGTGAATTATCAATATTTGATTTTCTGTTAGTAATTCTATATTCACTTGACCAAAAGTCGTGTTCTTCCTGCCTCTGTACTTCACTAACTCCATCCGTATCTAATGTCAACCTATCCATTACTCTTTTCAAAATCTCAAACCCGCCTACTCAATTAAGGGATCTAATATCCTGTGTTCCAGCCCATACAGTGGCAGACTGTTACCACCACTACCACCACCACCACCACCACCACCACAACAACAACAACAACAATGACTTGAGATCTGAATGGGAAAGCTGTTTTACCTCTGGAATTTTTACCCAGCATGATGCAGTCAGCATTAAACAAATACAGTTAAGCTCCATGTCCTTGGGAAATATAAGGGTTCTAGTTTTTCCCATTGCTTTCAGCTGTTCTCATTATCAACATTGCAAGGCTATGTTGGCTAATTTACAATGCCAGATCAGAAAACATCCCAAACAGTTTTCCCTGAAAGTATTAAAAAGGCTGCTGCCCCCTTCTCAGAAAACGTGTTTGTCTAGCCTCTCCACAGATTTCCCTCTGATGTGTTTGCAGCTGTGGGGTGGTTGTGTTTATTATTAAGACATGCCAGCCACACCACCATGACAAGGTCAGTTGTCTGTGGGACAGCAAGAAAATCATTGAAATAACTTATTTTATATGCATCTTGATTAATTTACCTCAGTACATATGTATTGCACAATTATAATTATCATCATTTGGGTAAAAATAATGTCTTGAAGATGGCATGTGAAAGGTGTAAGTGAAAGGCAAAATGAATCTGTTAGTGAAACTTCATAGGCAACCTAGTTTCTAAAACTATATAAATATTTTAATGATTTTATTAACTGGAATACTTCCACTGCGTGGTAAAATAAATGCACCAAAATAAATGTAAATTTTGTTTCATAGGTCGTGATCTCATAGGAATCGCAAAAACTGGCAGTGGAAAAACTCTGGCATTTGTTCTGCCTATGCTTCGGCACATCATGGATCAGCCACCACTGGAAGACACTGATGGACCAATAGGTTTGTGGGTTTACTTTGAGCACTAAATTGAAAAGCAGTGGCATTTATGTGGCTACAGTTAACAACATATTTACAGTACATGCAGAATTTGAAAGACTATTTCTTACTCAGGTGATATACTCTACTCTATTGCCAGTATCTCCTTTCAAATTCACAAATTTAGGAAAATATTAATATTTTTGCAGGTGGTTCTCTGCGAAACAGTCTCCTGAGTAAAGTCTTTGGGAACTGACCATCAGCAGCAGCCATCCACATTTTGGTAATTGCTGCATTTGGTGAAATAATCATATACCCTGCAGCAAGAAAAATTATTCCTCACGGAGGTCGCATCAAATGCCACTGTTTATCCTTAAGCTATTTCGAAACGGTATGCATAATGAATAAAATGTTAACAGTCCATAGTAATTTATATCAAAATAGTGTTGGCTAAAATGAAAGTAAGGATAACTGCTCTTGTTTTATGTCTGTCAGTAGTGGCAATTGGTATAGTGATATTTTCACAGTAGCATATGTATCCAGAGCTTTCCCACAATGATCAAGTGAGATCGTACATCTAAGATAACTTTGCGGATTTTAACTGTAGCTCATTTGTTATCTAGTTTGTGTATGTGTCTTAACACTGTGATACCCATGTTTTGCTGTATTTTTAATCCTGACTACTTCACCATAGTAATGACTACTTTCATGTTTTTGTGGAAGCTGTAGTCACTTCCATGTCCATTTGAGACAGTGAGAAAGAAATATACTTTCAGATGACAAATTCTGTCACTTAAAAACCCGATCATGAAACTGCAATTTGAAGTGAGGAGAATCTGAAATAAAAGCCAAATTACATGACTGTTAATGATCTGCTATTGACCATCATATTTGTTTTCTCCCCGTTTTGTGCAAATGTAACTGATCATACAGAAACTGGAAATGTAGTCATGTACTTATCTTAGATTCACAGCCTTCTTTTGCAGATTTCATAGTTTGTATTTGTGCCTGAAGAATTTTTTGTGGAAAGTAATCCGTTTGTCCACAGTGAGATATTCAGAAACAACAACATTATTGAAAATAAATAGCTTATTGAATTTACCACTGATTTTTCAAAACACAAATATTGATACAACTTTGTTAATTAAAAAAAATAATAATAAAGAAACAGGTGAACAGTCTAATAAGCAGAACTCGGTTCAAAGGGAAACTTACATCTAATCAATTATTTTCAAGCATTTAGTGAATTAAGCAGACTAACTTAGAGGCAAGGATATTTAATACATTCTGTTTACTGCCTGCCGTACCATCTATAATGTAAATGATAATGCTTAATTGGTGTTGTTCAGTTTTAATAATTTTACGCGTATTGCACTTGTACCCATATAATTGCCACCAGTATATGCGTACAGTGGAATTAAAGGGACTGTGGTCAGCACTCTGTAAACTGTAGGTATATGAGCAACTACAAAATCTCTCAGGAGAAAACACAGAAACACTGAGATTGATTGTAGGCATACTGATTGTGTGTTTCTATGGTCTAATTCAATCTGATCTGACATTATCAATGTAGAAACCTGTGTTTTCCAGTTTAACAATGCACAAATGTACATTTATTCAGACACCCAATGTTATATGCTCATAACACATCTCAAAACTGGGGTAGAAAAATAAGACAGCGGTGTTGTGCATTTTGGGAAGCAAATATGAATGTGTACAAAGAAAAATGGCAGACCACTGTGAAACTACTCACCATACTAAAACTGTGCATCGAACAAGGAATCTTGTCTTCTGTGGGCAGAAGCAAAGTTGTGAGTACAGCTCATGGCTCTTGCCCACCTATCTCAGGTGGTAAGAGGTTTGCCTACTAAAGGCAGTACAGTGTGACACTCAGTTTTAATCTTTCAAGAAGTTTCAAACCAGTGCACACTCCACTGTAGAATTAAAGAGTCATTTGTTGAGCAAGTGAATCAAAAAGTGCCGCAAAAATATTGCGTCACAATTAATCAACTTGCTGAAACTTCATGGCAGGTTAAAACTGTGTGCCGTACAGAGACTTGAACTCGAGACCTTTGCCTTTCGCAGGCAAATGCTCTACCAACTGAGCTACCCAAGCACGACTCATGCCCTGTCCTCACAGCTTTAATTCCACCAGTACCTCATCCCCTACCTTCCAAACTTCACAGAATCTCTCCTGCGAACCTTGCAGAACTAGCACTCCTGGAAGAAAGGATATTGCGGAGACATGGCTTAGCCACAGCCTGGGAGATGTTTCTAGAATGAAATTTTCACTCTACAGCAGAGTGTGCGTTGATATGAAACTTCCTGGCAGATTAAAACTGTGTGCCAGACCGGGACACGAACTCGGGACCTTTGCCTTTCACGGGCAAGTGCTCTACCAACTGAGCTACTCAAGCACGACTCACGCCTCATCCTCACAGCAGTTGGTAGAGCACTTGCCCACGAAAGGCAAAGGTCCTGAGTTCGAGACTTGGTCCGGCACACAGTTTTAATCTGCCAGGAAGTTTCATATCGGTGCACACTCCACTGTAGAGTGAAAATTTCATTCTAGTCAACTTGCTGTGCAATTTCCTCCAATGTCCAGTGTTCTGCAGTTGATTATAGCTGAGAAACTGAGATACTGTAACCTGTGTACAAGATGTAATCAATTATTTTGGCTGATGATCACTATAACACGATTAATGATGCTGGCATATGCATTTCTGATCCATAATGGTGCTGAAGATATGAATAAGATTTTTTTTTTCATTGTGATATGTTGAAAAAAGAGTATTTTACATCAATTTGTACTCAAAACGGCACACCATGCAGTAGCATAATTCAAATTTTCCAGTGTTAATAAAGTTCAGACAAACACTATCTACACAGAACAATTACGGCAGTGGAATGATGGGATCAAAAATGTATACTGTTGGTAGGTTTCATGGAGTTGAGTATATCAATTACTTTTTAGATGAACCATCAAAGAGTTTCCAGATTAATAAGTGCCATACAGGACAGGATAGCGGAGTGCCCGAATTGTCTTGATTTATGACAATGCATGTGAACACACTGCTGTCTGTTCTGTACAGATCACAAAGAACTCGAGGTTTGAACTTTCTCCACACCCTCCACAGTCCAAATCTTTCACCAGTCGCTTCTACCTACAACTCAAAAAATGATTTATTTCTCAGCATACGGAATTAGTATACATGTTTGTCCATAACTACCTGAAATCTCAGGTGCTAGTAGTTATGGGAGGGCGAATTTATTGAAATAATAAGCAACCAATTGCACAACCAACCAGGGGGCCCGCCACTCTTTGGCAAGTTCATGCTTGGCTATCGTGGGACCCCAGCCTTCGCAGCATCTTTTCCCTTCTGTACTGCATGTCTATCCTCTAACTGTTCTTTTTATCCTCCCTTGGGGAACAGGTCTGGGACATTTTTGGGAATGTGTTCTGCATTTTCAGCAGCCTGACATCAGAACAGTCCCTCCATAGTTTTTTCGTTCTTTTTCTTTCTTCGTTCCCCTTCTCCTATCGTTTTCCTGCTTCAGTATTTGATGTTCCTCTTTTTCTTCTTCCTTCCTGTTCGCTCCTGAAGGCTGGCCCATGCGTCTGAAGTGTAACATGTGACTGGGTAAAGCATAATTCCTTGCCCTGGGTCGACAGGTAGGGTTCGTTCACATGTACCCCCTGGTTCAGGCCAAGCACGGGGGTGGGGGGTGATTCTTGAGTTGAGCTGTTACATTCCCAAATTGCCAATTGGTCCTTCTGTCAGGTGTTCGGGAGGTGTGACCTAAGGTCTGAACAATCACCTAAGGCGGGTGAGCTGCCTTCTGAGGGTGATCCCGGTTGAAAGCAGCACACCATCAGAGACACAATCATGGAGGATTTTCTGCAATAAGCCGAACATCATCCTCTCAGTCTGAGTCTATCAAATGTAAATGAAATGAGGCTAACAATTCACAGACCCTCCCAGCTGCACCTCTGTTCCTCATTGTTTCGCGTACTGAAGACAGTCAGTCCTTTGCTACTGTTAATCTGTTCATTAGTCAGAAAGGATATGATGCAATTGCTGGCCCTGTGAAACCCTGTTCTCTTTATGCAATGGCAGTTTGCTTTTGGAGACTACTTATGATTCTCAAGCACAACTGCTTGCAGCGTCACTCCTCCATGGCTATCCTTTTCGTGTCGAGGTCCATCGAATGCTGAATTCTTCCCATGATGTTATTTCCACTAGGCTGCTCAATGGTCTGACCCATGAGAAAATCCAGACTTACATCTCTGATCAGGGTGTCATTGCAATCCATCAGGTGATGAAAAAGGTAGATGCGTCCTTAGTGCCCATGCGCACTCTCTTTCTCACATTTGACAGAGTAGTGCTTCCATCAAGGATCAAAGCAGGCTATGAAGTTATCACAGTCCAACTGTACATTCTGAACCCGATGTGCTGCTACCAGTGTCATGGTTACAACCACACTCGAATGTCTTGTTGACACGCGGCCGAATGTGTAACCTGTGGTAGGGATGCTCACGAGGGCGATTGTCCACCTCCTTCTCCCCACTGTAACAATTGCAATGGCGACCATGCAGCCTCCTCCCGAGATTGTTCCCTTGTATCTCAATGATCGGGCTGTCCATGAGATCTGGGTGAAGGGAAAAGTACCTTATACAGTCTCTCGCGAGTTGTTGGCTAGTTGAAAACCCTGCGTTTTACGATCTGGCACTTATAGTACCATTCTTGCTACATCTCACTCCACGAAGGACATGGCCACACAGACATGCGACCTCAATTCAAATCACTGAGTGTCACGGTAGCATCCCCGTCTCCTTCTCCTCGAGCTGTGCAACAAGCCACCAAATTTTCACTTCACAATGCAAAGTCACCTGCTACTTAACAGACAGGCTGGAAAGGACAGAAAGAAATTTCCCATGAAGACATTTTACATCTCTACAGCCAACAAACATCTAAATTGGCATCTGCCAACCATAAAAGCTCCCAAGAAATTAAACAAGGGCAAACGGTCTTGTCGTTTGCCAACTCAGAGATCCTCTTCAACAGTGTCGCTGCATGATACTCAGAACCGGCCAACCTCCACGTCGTCAGTGCACACTGCGAACCGCTTTTCTGCGCTGGAGTCTGCAGACCGATCTGATGCTTTTGTAGATCTCGTGAAGCAGGATCCTCCAGCGTCTGCGCCCTGTAGCAGTGAGTCTTTGAAGACTGGGACTTGACAGCTGCTGATATGATACCCCTTCATTTTTTCCCTCCTCCCCTTTCCTTGTTATGACTCTCCTCCAATGAATTGTTTGCAACCTTATGTCCAACAAGGAGGAATTACGGCTGCTCTTGGAATCTCAGTGTCCGCTTGTTCTCTGCCTCCAGGAAACAAAATTGCATCCTCATTACCGCTTTGACCTCTCGCATTTCTTTCTGGTCTACTTTGATCATCCCCCAAAGGGCAGCATTCCATTTTGCAGGGCAGTCATGCTGCTCGTATAGGATGATGTTCATAGTCACACCATCTCCCTTAACACCCAGCTGCAAGTTGTTGCAGTCCACATTTTCCTTCCTCACTTAATCTTTTCCCTTTGTACCCTTTACATCCCTCCCTCATTTGGTGTCACCAGGGTAGACTTCCTCCAGCTTGTTGGGCAACTCTCTCACTCCTTGCTGCTCAGTGACTTAATGCGCATCATTCCCTTTGGGGTTCTCCCAGAACCTATCAGAGAGGTGCCCTCTTGGCTGACCTTCTCAAGCAGCTCAACGTCATCTGCCTTAACACTGGACCACCCACATTCCTTTTAGACTCCATGCACACCTGTTCCTATTTGGATCTCTCATTCTGCACTGTCCAGCTTGCCTGTCGTCTGGAGTGGTCCTTTTTCTCTGATGGATACTCAAGCGACCATTTCCCATGTGCTATCCTTTTGCTGTCTTTTGTCCCACCTGTGTGCAAACTGAAATGGCAAATTTCTAAGGTCTGCTGGAGGCTTTACTCATCCGTGGTGACCTTCAATGAACAATTTTTTCCAAGTTGTGATCACCAGGTAGAATACCTTACCAATGTTATCCTTACTGCCACAGAATGTTCCATTCCTTGCACTTCATCTTTACTGTGCAGCGTTCTGGTACCCACTGTACTCAGTCCCTCAGTGTCCTTACTTTCCTCAGTGGTACATCCTGGGGAGTGGATTATACCACCCTCCTCCACTTGTACCAATCCCTTGTCTGTTCGAAATTAGGCTATGGGTGTTTCATTTATGCATCTGCATGTCTGCCCCTCATACGCCTTCTCAATACAATCCACCATTGTGGTATCCATCTGGCCACTTGCGCATTTTACACTAACTTGGTTGAGAGTTTCGCTTGCAGAAGCTGCTGAATTACTGCAGTCATACTGACATGTGATGTTCTCCTCAGCAGATACGCATGTCTTTTGTTTGCTGTGCCTGGCCATCCATCCTATGCCTGCTTCTTTGGAGACTCCTTTGACCACCAGTATAAGACACATCCCTCTTCTCTGTTACCTCCTGGTTGGCTATTGCTGCGGCAGCTTAACTTCCTGCTACCTGCCACTTTTACGACGCATGTGAACCGTTCACCACCTTGGCTTCCTGTGGTGGCCAATGTTCACCTTGGACTTCATTTGCTTCCTAAGTGCACTACTTCAGAGTTGTTCTGTCGCTGTAAGTTACTCAACCTTTGCAATAATACCTTTGTGTATACTGACGGCTCTCGAACTAACCATGGTGGCGGGTGTGCCTCTGTCATTGGCAATGACAGTTTTCGTATTGGCTTCCGGAACACTGCTCAGTATTTACAGCAGAGCTCTTCACCCTGTATCACTGCTGCCAAGGCTGCAGTCCTTGTACCTCTGCCAGCTAGTTCTTCCATTCCCTCTGATGATCTCTGTGTTGCCATTTGTCAGCCGGTTATGTCACTTCGGCGTCACCACTGGTCTTCCTTTCATAGGAACAAGTCCGCTGAATTAAACCTCTCCCTAAGCCTTATCCAGTCACCTCTCACCCCTCTTGCTGCAAAGAGATCAATTTATTGACGTTGGGTATTGTCCACTGTCCTTTTAGCCATCGCCGAGTGTGGAGTGGTGATCCCCCACCACTTTGTGCCCGTTGTCACCAACCTTTGATGCTGTGCCATTCCCTGATGGAATGCCATTTTTTTAACCACTTATGTTCTAATTTATGTTTGTTGTCTGAGTTATTGGCCATTTTAATGAACGACATGCAGGCTTCAGTAATTAAAACTTCCGGGCTAAGAGGCCGTGGTCCAATAGTAGAAATACTTCTCCCTGACGTTTCGTTGCCAGCTGCGGGCAACATCATCTGAGGTGAGTCTACGACTGGCTGCTAGGCCGTGGAGGTCCTGTTTATATAGAGCGCGTAGAGGGCGCCAGAGATAGTTTTACTGTTGATAACACGTGACGAGTGGTGGCGCTCTCTACGCACTCTATATAAACAGGACCTCCACGGCCTAGCAGCCAGTCGTAGACTCACCTCAGATGATGTTGCCCGCAGCTGGCAACAAAACGTCAGGGAGAAGTATTTCTACTATTGGACCACGGCCTCTTAGCCCGGAAGTTTTAATTACTGAAGACGCCGGCCGTGAAAGCCTACACGCTATGATTAGACGCGCAGGCTGTCAACCGCGCTCTACTTTTATCCGTTGTAGCAATGTGCAGAAGGAAATTTAATCTTTAGTTCAGGATTTCTGTTGTCTCTATGGCATATTTTATGGCCCTTTCTCAAAGAGAAAGTACCTGTCTGTAGCTGTCGTTCCTTCCATCGATTGGGCTTAACATGTAATTGCTTTTAACTCTTTTTTCGTCTCCATGTTGTACAGTTGTGACATGGGCACATATTATCTTAGTTGTTTTTGTGCCCTAAAACAAAACAAGCAAGCAGACCAGTTGCACAAATAAAATGTTATTTCCTTAACTGCTTTCAGGCACTTATTGCTCTTCCTGAGAAGGCTATAACATAGCAATATTTGCAAGTGTCAGAAATATGCATGCAGCGTATTACTTGTTGTTTGTCTTCCTTATATTATTTCTGTAAAGGTACTATGAACCACATGAACACAGCAATATGCCACATGCAACTTCTTTTTGACATTTACAAATAATGTGATAGTTATAACCTTCTGAAGATGGGTATTAAGTGCCTGAAACCTGTTAAGGAAATAAAATTTCTTTTGTGCAATTGGTTACTGATTATTTCAATAAATGCAACTACATTTGCTGAAGATGGGTGAAATATTAATGGAGAGGATTTAGAAGAGAAAAGCCCATTCCATGGGACAGAAAGTGCTTTCATTGTTGACTATGTAGGATATGAAGCAGGTAATGAGTGGCTCTGCTCTCATAATTTTTTTTTTTTTTTTTTTTTTTTTTTACTTTTCTTTCAACATGCAGTAATAGTTTTCTGACTTTTTAGTAGTAAAACTCACAGCAGCCAGTGGTGGGACACAGTGTCCATAGTGAGTTTCACCAAAATAATAGATTGTTATTACAAATAGTTGGAACAGGTCCGCTAATCTACCTAGCTACAAGTTGTTGCAAGTGCTTAATATGTTCCCCCTTGCTGATTCGAGATGCATAGTGTCTGTAACTTGTTTAATTCCACATTCAGTTTATCAGCTTGTGTAAGGACATTGTCAGTGTGAATTCATAATTCTGGGAAGTCTTTTGGTCAATTTGCATGAGGTCAAATAGAGTAGGCTTAAAACAAGCACAGGAATTTGTGATCACTGTCTCCACTATGAGTAGTACATCCTCTTCCCAATTTGATGTTTGACAATTTATAAACATTAGTATATAGTTGTGGTGAATCATCATCCTGATAGATGAAGTCCATGCTGTCAATTTCTAACTGCCTCTTGAGACTATTGTCGTAGAAACCTGTGCAGTAATAATATGTTCAGAGCAGGTACCTATCAGGCAATGGTTTGTTCCTTGAAGAATAAGGAAAGGGGGGGAAGAACACACTAACAGTTGGTGACTTATGAAGTGAAATGTGGTCAAGGAAAGTGTGAATGTGAAAATTATGATCTATAATTCTCTTGGCCTTGATGATGACATGTACTAACAAAATTTCTTGCAGTCACCTATTTTGATGTTTTGCTGATTTAGACCTGCAAGGCAGGGCCAAATAACCATTTTCCAGTAATAGTGAACGCCTGTATTAACCCTTCTGAACACAATAACTTGTTATTTCCAGTCACAATAATGTTCAGTCTTCAAAATATGTTATCGTGTCCGACTGACCCTTATGAATCTTAGTTGAGAGAAGATTCAGCTGACAGTTCATTAGACTTTTGCTCGTCACACCCTTGACATGGTACCTTCCCACCTTATCAGTGTGATGCGCACTTCTTTCAACATACTTGCAGATATTGCAAACCGTTCCTCCCACAGTCTGACCTCCAAATCTTAACTACTAATAAAATAAACCTTCTTCAAATCTCACGGGCATCTTTCATCGTTAAGTAGACTTCGGAGATGTAATACATCCACGTATGAAGATTGACATGTCACATCTCATTTATCAAAAAGAGTGCAGAGATTTTCTGTGTGGTTTGTATGTACGCTGTATCTTTTCTTTGGCCCATTAAAAAAAATAAAAAATAAAAAATAAAAAAACAGTTGTGTGATATTCAACTCTCTGCTTGCTCTCTTCCTTGATTTCTGCATAAGAAAATTGTCCACATGTTCTCAACCTTTTCTTCAGTCATTTTCAGCTACCTCTTACAGAGAAATCTGCAGCTCTGAAGTTTTATCACAATTAAATGTGAATGAAATAGACACACAGTATAAGAGTTCTCAGTATCTGTTACCATCTTTAATAAATGTGAACTGCAGTGCTTTGGTGGAAGAAAGTGGAAGTAGGTGTGATTTTGGATGTCATGGAAAATGCACAACACTTCAACAAGGCAGTCGATCATCCATCTTCTGAAGATAATGAGCAGCTTCTTCATTGGAATATTGTGCAATTTCCATGAAAACAGTGCAGTTTCCATGAAAACATTCAGCATTATGCCAAAGAACTATTCAAGCAGCTATTGTACCTGGAAAACTTCAAAAAATATGAAGTGAAAGCTGTTGTGACAAAACAAAACTTATTAGTATCATAGTATAATGGCAAAATTCTAAAATATTATTTTAAAGAAGTATAGCAATAGTACATTTTTGAAACCATTGCAATAATGTGTGTTAACATTCTGCCACCACCACCATCAAAATTGTCAACCATTTGACATGCACAGCTGGATAAAGACATCCTCTAAACATTTCCATACATTATGGACTTCAGCTAGGCATTTCCATGTTGCTACTGAAAGTCTGCTAACATCATATACCCACATTCCATTATGTCATTATCTTTGTCTGTTTTATATGTTTGAACCCAACAAAGAACTTCCTCATTTCTACGACCACCCATTTGTGTTACTACATGTCCTACCCACCTTTTGACAAATTCCAGATGTGAAGAGAGTGTCAGTCATTATTTATGGGGAGAAGCCCAAAGATGGATTGTATTGGGGACCTCGAGTAATTGTGTCTATCAAGTATGCACCATTAACCTCTTGTGATGTGGAGAGATCTTCCTCAGCTTACAAAAATGTACTGCCAGACAACAGAAAAAGTTTCACTTTGTAAACTGTTGAAAAGTGGTTAACTGGGTACTACAATACCAAAGTGTAATGTAAAATGACTTGTTAGTTGTAGTGTTAGGCCACAGACTGCGGTCATACATAGGCACATATCTCATGCTTTTTTAATTTTTTTTTTTTTTAATGTGAGTGACCATGAAAAGAATTTTTCAGTAAAAGACCAAAAGTTGCTATAACATGTATTTATATATTGACAACCAGTTTTAACCAAGCTACCATTTACTAGTCATGTAACTTGTAGATGGTTGCTTGATTGAAACCAGATGTTGATAAATAAATACACAGTACAGCAGCTATTGGTGGTTTCGTGATGCTGTTCTGTACGTTAGTGGCTCAAATGGCTCTGAGCACTATGGGACTCAACTGCTATGGTCATTAGTCCCCTAGAACTTAGAACTACTTAAACCTAACTAACCTAAGGACATCACACACATCCATGCCCGAGGCAGGATTCGAACCTGCGACCGTAGCAGTCGCACGGTTCCGGACTGCGCGCCTAGAACCACGAGACCACCGCGGCCGGCCTGTACGTTAGTGTGAAACATTAGTGCAAACATATACCAGCAAACAAAGAAAACATTAATTGTGTAACTATTTTTTGAAGGAGGTAATTAAAACTTTATGATAACTCCTGCATGTGTGTTAGTGCATAGACTTCAGTAGAATATCTATTGTTTATTTTGTTACAAATTGTGATATTCTGCTTCAGATTCCTTCAGTGTCTGGAGTATAATTTTAATGTTTTTGTAACTCTGTTGTAAAACATCAATCCTGATTTCAATTCTGTTTGGTCTTTGTTCCTTGCCACTCTTCTGATTATCCCACTTTATCTCATTCGCCTTGTTCAACCCCTTCCCAGTTCCACTAACCTATGTTCAGATCTTAAAAAGTTCTGCTATTTATTGTTCCCTTATACGTCTGTATCCATTCTCTGCAAGCCATGTTGCGGTTTATGGTGGAGGACACTTTGTGTACCACTGTCACTTCCCTGTTTCCTGTTCTAGTTGTGTATAGTTCGCGGGAAGAGCGGTTGCCAGTAAGCCTCCGTATGGGCTCGAATCTCTGTAATTTTATCTTCAATATCTCTTTGTGAGATATACGTAGAAGGAGGCAGTATATTTGTTGACTCTTCTAGGAACACACACTCTCGAAACTTTAACAATATACTACACTGTGATGCAAAATGCCTCTTTTGCAGTGTCTGCCACTGGAGTAGGTTGATCATCATAAAATGTAGCAGAAGCAATTGTGTTTCTGGCCACATTGTTGTTAGCGCTGGGTGGTGAAATGCTTTTCCATATTTGTTCCACATAAAGTGAATCATCAAGATTGTTACTTATGGATGCCAATAGCTGTGTACAAGAGTTGACTGAAAAGTAATGCCTCCACCTTTGTAACTCTTCAACAGTTCACAGCATTGGTATGCGGCAGGAACTGGCATGTTCCGTAGCCTCTTCTCTACAGCTCCAGTTGGCGGGAAGCCTTAGCATTGAACGGTTGTGTTGTTACAGTGTGAAGTATGGAACCCTGCAACAGACGGCCAGTCAATGCGATTTAAGCAACGTGCAGTCATTGAATTATTGGCAGCAGAAGGTATCACCCTAAAGGAGATCCATCAGAGAATGAAAGCAGTTTATGGTGATTGTGTTGATGTGAGTACTGTGTGTTGTTAAGCGAATAAGTTTAAAGATGTTGAGGTGGGAACATCTGACCTGTGTGACAAACAAAGAGTTGGACGCCCTGTGACAGCAACCACTGAGTTTCACAAGCAAAATGTTGACAGATTGATGGAGGACGATCATTGTATCGCTCAGAGAGAAATTGCAAGCACAATTGGCTTTTCACAAGAGTGTGTGGATCACATTATTGCTTTGCTTGGCTATCAGAAGATCTTTGCATGGTGGGTACCCCAGATGCTGACTCCTGAAATGAAAGGGCACAGACTTGAAATTTGCCAGCAACTCCTCTCGCATTATGAGAATGAAGTTCATGCCTTTCTCCATTCAATTGTGACAGGAGACAAAATGTGGGTATGCCGTTACAACTCAGACAAAATTTCAGTCTATGGAATATCGACACACGGACTCTTCCCAGAAAAAGAAATTCAAGACGCAGCCGTCAGCTGGAAAAATCATGGCCATAGTGTTCTGGGACGCAGATGGTGTTATCCTTGTTGATTTCCTTGATCGTGGAACAAAATAAATTTAGAGTGCTGTGAACTCTGAAACAACGGATAACAAGGGTCTGAAAGGAAAAGGGAAATGTTTTTGTGCTGCATGACAATCCCAAACCATGCACTTCACATGCACCACAGCAGAACTTCAGAGACTGAATCTCACCACAGTACGGCATCCTCCATACAGTCCAAATTTAGCACCATCTGACTTCCATCTGTTCCCGATAATGAAAGATGATCTGCGGTGACATCATTATGTTTCTGATGAAGATGTTGAGAGAACTGTGTGACTGTGGTTGCGGAAACAGTGTGTCGACTTCTTCCGTGACAGATTCAGAAAACTTATTAGAAATGTATCCGATTGGCTGGTGATTATGTGGAAAAGTGAATATTGGTAATTAAAGATCACATTCTGAGGATTATTTCTGCATTTGATTTATTAAAATATTCCCATGCAAACCCAATTAACAAAGGTAGAGGCATTACTTTTCATATAACCCTCGTAGTATGGATGTCTGGATTGGATATTGTGATCGTACCCGATTGCTTCCTTTAATCCTTTTGCTTTAAGCACATTTTGGAATAATAAACATTACTTGTTTTGTAAAATGGGTGCTTGTCACATGACTGAATTTGGACCTTAACTTTTATGCATCTCTGTGTCAGTGGAAGGTATCGTTGTTGGTTAATTTGATTCTGTTCTTAATGCATGTTTATGTTTTTTCATATATATACTTTGAACTGTAACCTATAAATTACTAAATCTGTAATATTTATTTTAAACAGCTTTGATAATGACTCCTACAAGGGAGCTGTGTATGCAGATTGGTAAAGAATGTCGCAAGTTTACCAAAGCTTTAAATCTCCGAGCTGTCTGTGTCTACGGGGGAACAGGAATATCTGAGCAGATAGCTGAACTGAAGCGTGGTGCTGAAATTATAGTGTGTACACCAGGAAGAATGATTGACCTGCTTGCAGCCAACAGTGGTAAAATATGTCTGACCTTAACTGACAAACAACTTTATTACATGCTTTAGTGCCTTATTTTTCAGTATAATTGTTCAACTTTACAAAGATAGGATGAAATAAAAGCTCTTTCCTAATTTGTGTGCATTAGAACTTTCAAATCAATCCTTTCTCGTAACAGATAACTCTTGTAGCCTTATATATTGTAAGTAAACTCCATTATAGATGGAGTAACAGTAGGTGTGTGCTGGTTATTTAGTGGTATGAAACATAGTTTCATTTCAGCTGTGTTTGCTATGCTGTTCAGTTTACTGTGTAATTAATTCGAAAGTCCTCGGCACATTACAGGTGTTCCATATAGTCAAAATTTGCAAAAAAAAAAAAAAAAAAAACAAATTATTCATTCAAACAACAAAATCATTCACAAGCATGTCTACATAATCATAGTTGTCTTCATCCTCGTCGTCGTCATTGTCATCATCATCATCATCATCATCATCATCATCGTCGTCACCACCACCACCACCACCACCACTACCACCACCTTGTACAGTCATGTTACGGGAAGGATCAGCATGGAGCACAAGCCTCTCCATCTTCTCCTGTCTCCCCAACACCTCTCTGACCCTATTTTGGCCAAGTTTTCTTGTGTCTCTGAATACATTCTTCCACTCCTTTTAGCCACCTGTACCTTGACCTTTCCATTGGTTTCTTGTCCTCCATCTTCATCTTGTGCATCTTCCTCGGCGTCATCATCTCATCCATTCTCTGTAAACAAGTGACACATAAAAACCACCTGTAACTGGTGCCTGAGGATCGGTCATATGGCCCTGAAATCAGTTACATTTTAAGCAGGATAATATAACAAAAAATACAGCTGAAAGGCAAATTTGTTTCATCCTGTTAAGGAAAAAAAGAAAAATAAATTATTCAGAAAGGTAAATTCTGATTCTCAGAAATGTGTGTGTGTGTGTGTGTGTGTGTGTGTGTGTGTGTGTGTGTGTGTGTGTGTAAAAACTAGATATTTGTGTAAGCAACTAAAAGATTGTGTAAATAGATGTTAGTTAGTAGCTCTTGCATGCAACTACAGCATTGTCACAGTAGCTGCCAGCTGCCTGTCACTTAAGATTTAGTCAACAGTGCACAGGCTGTTCCTGCAGACAGGATTTAGCATCCAGTTTTTAAATGACCTTTGAGTGCATCCACAGGTGTGCACTACTCATTCACTACAAATATTGTGAAACATTTACAATGGTGGAAAGTTTACTTGTGGTATTGAGAATTCTGATTAGGTAATTTGGTTATAAAGTGTGAAGTATTGGTTAACAAATAAATTTGATCTGACCATAGTGTGAAGGTAAAGGACAGTGATATCTAAGCAGACAGAAGTAGCAAAGAAATGGGATGGGACTGTGGCAACAGAGAGGTTGCACTGGCATAGGCAGAGGAAGTTTCATCTGGCACATGATGAAGTGGTGGTAAGGGTTTTTTTTGGGGGATGGGGGTGGAGACAAGTAAGGGTAATTAAAGAGGGAGACCATGGACAACACAGTGTGGATATAGATGAATGGATAGCTGGATTGAACTAGAGTGAAGGGGGAGGGATGGGAACAGGTAGGTGTGGATGTCAGCCAGAGGCTAGGTAATATTGAGACCAGGAGGGTGGATAGAAAGGTATGTTCTTTGGACAGTTCACATCTGTGCAGCCAGAAAAGCTTGGTAAAGGAGGGAAATAATTTGATGTTGAGTATATTGTGCTCAGCAGAATGCTCTAGAATCCCATCAGACGAGGACCACCATTTTCATATTGGCATGACCACCAACCAGCTCAGCATCAGATGAATTCTCACCACCATATTGTGCACTAGTCAAAAGCCCTGCATTTTACGATTTGACACAGTTCCATTCTTGCTACACCTTGCTCTGTGAAGGACATGCCCATGCAGACTTGTGAGGTCAAATTCAGCATGGCAATTGTAAACTCACCCAGTATCACAATAGAATCTCTGTCTCCTTCTCCTCCAGCTGTGCAACAAGCCACCAAATCTTTGCCTCTGGCTGCGAAATCATCTACTACACAACTGGCAGGCTGGAAAGGACAGAAATACTCCTGTGAAGAGTTCTTATGTCCTTCCAGCCGACAAACATCTGAGTCTTCACCTGCCAACTGCAAAGGCTCTAAGAAATCAAACAAAGGCAAACCATCTTCCCCTTCCCAACTCGGAAGTCCTCTTGAATGGTGTCGCTGCGTGATATGCTCACCCAGTTGCCCTGCGTTTCTGCCCTGAAATCGACATGCTCACCCAGTGAGAATGCTGACACCTCTGTATGTCTTGTGGAACAGGATCTTCTGGCCTCTGCACCCTGTAGCAGTGAGTCTTCAAAGGCTGGCACTAGGCAGCTGATGAGGTGACTACCCTTCATTTGTTCCCTCCTCCCCAATCCCCATTATGACACTTCTCCAGTGGAACATTAGCAGCATTAGATCCAACAAGGAGGAATTACAGCTGCTCTTGAAACTGGATCCTTGCGACTGCTTTGACCTCTCGCATTTCCTTCCCGTCTTCCCACTTTGGCATTTCCACTAAGGACGGTATTCCATCTAATGGGGGAGTCATGATGCCCATCAGGATTATATTCATAGCCAGACCATCTCACTGAACACTCGGTTGCAAGCCGTTGCAGTCTGCATTATCCTTCCTAGCTTCACCTTTTCTCTTTGTAATGTCTGGGTCCCTCCATCTTTCAGTGTCACTAGGGCATACTTCCTCCAGCTTATTGACCAACTCCCGTCACCTCTTTCTGCTGCTCGGTTGCTTTAGTGCACACCATTCCTTGCGGGGCTCTTCCAGAACCTGTCAGAGAGTTTGCCCTCGTGGCTGATATTTTCTCAATCCACTCAACCTCATTTGTCTTAACACAGGAGTACCCACATTCCTTTTCAGACTCCATGCACACCTGTTTCTATTTGGACCTCTCATTTTGCACTGCCCAGCTTGCTCGTCATCTCGAGTGGTCCATTCTCTCCGATACGTACGTGAATGACCATTTCCCATGTGCTATCCATTTGCTGACTTCTACCCCACCTATGTGTAAAACTTATTGGCAGTTTTCTAAGGCTGATTGGAGGCTTTGTTCTTCTTGGTGACCTTCGACGAGCAGCATTTCCCTGTCTGTGATGACCAAGTAGAGTACCTCAGGAATGTTACCCTTACTGCTGCAGAACATTCCATACCTCGCACTTCATCTTTACGACATGTCCCAGTCCCTTGGTGGACTGACGGTGCTGCAGTGTGATTCGGGTGTGGAGATGTGCTCTCTGTGTTTTTTAACTATCATCCTATGATGGCGAACTGTACTCGTTTTAAACAGTTGTGTGCTCAATGTCGTTGCATTCTTCTCAATAGCAAAAATGCTAGCTGTATTTCATGTACTAATTCTTTTAATTGTTCCACGCCGTCTTCTGTCATATGGGGGCAACCTGAGCAGTTGACTGTCTCATCACTTTCTTAACCCTTGTCATGAACAGTTTCCTACGGAAATGTCAGACCATAGTTATGTCTTTTTTATTTAATTTGGAGAAAGCATATGACACTTGCTGGATGACTGGTAATCTGCGCACTCTATACACGTGGGGCTTCCAAGGCCACCTGCCCTGTTTCTTTCAGGAACTTTTAAAAGACCAAGTTTTCAAGGTACGTGTGTGTTTGGCCTTGTCGGACACCTTCATCCAGGAGAACGGGTTGCCTCAAGGCTCTGTGCTGAAACTACGAAATTCCTGGGGCTCATGCTTGATTGAAAACTGTCTTGGTCCACCCATGTGTCTTTTGTGGCTGAATGCTGTACCCGGTCTCTCAGTTGTCCCCCTCTCCCCCTCCCCCTCTCTCCCCCTCTCTCCCCCTCTCTCCCCCTCTCTCCCCCCTCTCCCCCTCTCCCCCTCTCCCCTCTCCCCCCTCTCCCCCCTCTCCCCCCTCTCCCCCTCTCCCCCTCTCCCCCTCTCCCCCTCTCCCCCTCTCCCCCTCTCCCCCTCTCCCCCTCTCCCCCTCTCCCCCTCTCCCCCCTCTCCCCCTCTCCCCCTCTCATCCCCCTCTCATCCCCCTCTCATCCCCCTCTCACCCCCCTCTCATCCCCTCCCCACTCTCTCCCCCCTCTCTCCCCCCCTCTCCCCCTCCACCCTCTCTCCCCCTCCACCCTCTCTCCCCCTCCACCCTCTCTCCCCCTCCACCCTCTCTCCCCCATCTCCCCCCTCTCCTCCACACTCCCTCCCCTCTCACCCGCTCCCCCTCTCATCCCCCTCTCATCCCCCTCTCTTCCCCCTCTATCCCCACTCTATCCCCCTCCCCCTCCACCCTCTCTCCCCCTCCACCCTCTCTCCCCCTCCACCCTCTCTCCCCCTCCACCCTCTCTCCCCCTCCACCCTCTCTCCCCCATCTCTCCCCCCTCCCCTCCACACTCTCCCCCCTCTCCCCCTTCTCTCCCCTCTCTCCCCCATCTCCACTCTCTCCCCCTCTCCTCCCCCCTCCCCCTCTCCTCCCCCCTCCCCCTCTCTCCCCCCTACCTCCTCCCCCTCTCTTCCCCTCCCCTACCCCCTCCCCCCTCTCCCCCCTACCTCCTCCCCCTCTCTCCCCCTCCCCTACCCCCTCCCCCTCTCTCCCCCCTCCCCGCTCTCCCCCCTCCCCGCTCTCCCCCCTCCCCGCTCTCCCCCCTCCCCGCTCTCCCCCCTCCCCGCTCTCCCCCCTCCCCGCTCTCCCCCCTCCCCGCTCTCCCCCCTCCCCGCTCTCCCCCCTCCCCGCTCTCCCCCCTCTCTCTCCCCCTCTCCCCCCTCCCCGCTCTCCCCCCTCCCCGCTCTCCCCCCTCCCCGCTCTCCCCCCTCCCCGCTCTCCCCCCTCCCCGCTCTCCCCCCTCTCTCTCCCCCCTCTCTCTCCCCCCTCTCTCTCCCCCCTCTCTCTCCCCCTCTCTCTCCCCCCTCTCTCCCCCATCTCTCTCCCCCCTCTCTCTCCCCCTCCCTCTCTCCCTCTCCCATCTCTCTCCCCCCTCTCTCCTCCCTCTCTCCCCCTCCCATCTCTCTCCCCCTGCCCACCCCTCTCCCCCTCTCATCTCTCTCCTCCTGCCCACCCCTCTCCCCCTGCCCACCCCTCTCCCCCTGCCCACCCCTCTCCCCCTCCCACCCCTTTCCCCCTGCCCACCCCTCTCCCCCGGCCCACCCCTCTCCCCCTCTCCCTCCCTGCCCAATCCTCTCCCCCTTGCCCCCTCTCTCCCCCATCCCCTCTCCCCCATCTCCACCATCTCCCCCCTCTCGCCCTCCCCCACCCTCTCCCCCTCGCCCACCCTCTCTCCCCCCTCTCCCTGTCTCTCTCTCCCCCTCCCTCTCTCCCCCCTCTCCCTGTCTCTCTCTCCCCCTCCCTCTCTCCCGTCTCTCCCTCTCCCCCTCTCCCCCTCCCCCTCCCCTCTCCATTCTGCTTCTGCCTCCTCTCTCCCTCTGCCTTCCTCTTGCTGTGTGTGTGGGGGGGCGGAGGGGGGGGGAACCTGTTAACTTCTGTGTCTCAACTACACAGTAAGTGTGATTACTATTACTCCTTACATTGTTGTATCAAAATGAAAATTAACTTGAGATAATTGTAAAATTACAAGACTGTCTGATCAATACTTACCTTGAGGAAGTATTATTATAGTACTACTAATAGACACATTAAAAAATTAGTATTACTCACCTTTTGGGAATGATTATTCCTTCATCTGGCAGGAAAAGAGGGACAGGTTTTGGCAAGGGAAGGGATAGGTCACTCAAGCAGCCAACAGGAACACAGCTGTAGTGAGCACAAAGAAAACTGAGTACCCTGCACTCCTTCCCAAACCTATACCTCTTTTCTTCCAGAGGAAGTAAGTAACAGTTCTGGAAGCCAGGTAATAGTCTGTCACACTTTTCAGTTATTCCATTGTTTGTAATGTAACATGATATAATTTATATCTTTTGATATGTCTTTTTTCTCTTCAGTGTTTCCTCTCTTTAATATTTAGATGCCTAATGTTTGCATTTCTTCTTCGCAGGAAGAGTAACCAACCTAAGACGTGTAACATATGTTGTTCTGGATGAAGCCGATAGAATGTTTGACATGGGGTTTGAACCTCAGGTACTTATTATTTGTCTTGTTAAATACAAGAGTATTAAATCAAAAGGAGATTAAGAATCTTTAATATCTATAAATTTTGTGTAGCCTAATTCAGGAATGCATTTAGACTGCATTTTAAAACAGTTTATTTCTTTGTAACAATAAATAAGCTTTTGCAGTTCCCATCATTTTTCAGTTTCAAAGTTTTGTTGACACAGGACCAGCAACTTTTTTAATATATTGTGAAATGCATGCTAAGAAATTTGTTGCAGTGTGTATGTACTGCAACTGTGACAGCTTTGTTACTAAACACTTCATGAAATATTTTACAGTGTAAATTGATAGTGAAAAATGCTTGAGTTATTACTTCCATATTATTTGCATGATCTGACTGGATGAAGAGAGATAGTTTCCATTATTGGTTTACCTTTTTGTATGATGCTGTGTCAGTATTTTAGATAAATTTACCAGCTATTGCTTGTTACTGTAAACAAAACTGAACTAAAAATGTCATCAACTGGAAGGTTGGTTTGAATGCCAAATTGCTTTACTAGTCATCATTGTATTGGTGGGGGTATGCCCTTGCCTTCCCTTCATCTTTGAAATGACTTACACAGCCTGTTACAGGGTGACATATACAAATCATTGCCTGGGGTAACAGGAAAATAAAGGATGCACTGATATCTCCTAAGTTATAATCATCATCCTCTATAAAGTTTCACTCCCTGGCTTGATCTTTTTGGGATATAAGCCTCTCCATCCTTCCCTTCCTTCCACCATGTTTCTCTCTCCATTTTTCTGTCTTCTCCTCTCATTGTCACACATTCCTTCTCTCCAGCGATCCATTCGTCTGTCGATATTCCTCTAGGTCTCGTGCCTCCTACCATCAGTTCGTGAGCCTGTCTCTGTGGCTTTCTAGTTCCCATTCTTTTAACATGCTCATACCATCGTAACCTTGTCTTTTCTATGCTCTCTTACAAAGACTTGTCTTTTACAATTTCTCTCACCGTCGCCTTCCTTACTCTTCTTTCTTTGAAATTTTGTCCCACAAGCCTGTATTCTGCCCTGCCTTTTCATCATTACACACATTTCTGAAGCATGTGCGAGTATTGTAACATAATGTGCTTGCTTTTGGGTGGTACATCCTCCCTCCAAACCTAGTTTCTTACACTCTGCAGGATTCCGTGCACTTGCCTTTCCTTCCCCTTTCAGTACTCTTCTTATCATTCCTGCCATTGCCTTCATTATACTCCCTAGTCACTTGAAACTTTGCACTTGCTTTAGTACTTACTCTCTAATTATATCAATCACCGCTCACATCTTATACCTTCACACTTGTTTGCATAAATTTCAATCCATACTGTTCCACTGCGTCCCCCCATATTTTTAGCCTTTCTTATACCTTGTCCCTTTCCATTTCCTCACACCATTAAATCATCTATCTGGGAATAGTGCACTCCATTGCTTCAGCCCTTTTTTATGTTCTAACCAGTCTGCCTTTTCTTCTCCTACTTTTACACAGCTCACACTTCCTTGTTACACTCCCTTTATTCTTTTCATAGTCAGCCTTTTAATTCCTCTTTTTCGAAAGGTTTCCCAGATCATGCTTTTTTCACAGTATTGTGTGCTTTACACACACACACACACACACACACACACACACACACACACATACGCACACACGCACAGAAACGCAAGTCATAAACATGACCACAGTGTCCGGGTGGGGAGGACGATAAAATGCTGCTTGTGGGAATGCACAGGGACGAGGTGGAGAGGGGATAGGGCAGCTAGGTGCAGTTGATAGCTTTGACAGAGAGCAGGGGAGGGGGGGGGGGGATAGCAGGAAAGGAGAGAAGTGGGTGCGTATTGGAATAGAGGGCTGTGTAGTGCTGGAATGGGAACAGGGAAGGCCCTAGATAGGTAAAGCCGTCGGCACACGGACCGTGCATCCAAACGTGGAGCGTTGAACGTTCCTAGTTTCTGACGTCATATCGTGGAGTAGCACGCTCGGCAGTCCTTCCGAATGTGCAGAGCAATATCTGGCATGTCAGATATTCTGAGCGTGCGTCTGAGCGTTGACCAATGAGACGGCACAACGCCACCTACGTCACAACCACATCGTCTCCTTTCAGTACAGAGTTGTGAGGCACCATATTGACATTCATTTCAAGCCTATATGTATATATACCGTTTCTGAGCACCAGAAAATTGAGAATCACTGGAAAACCCATTGTTAAATGTGTGATTCGTTCCAATAAAATAATGAGACACATCATATACGTGACAAAAGAATTATTGTAACTTGCGTATTATGAGAGGAGGCTGTTTGAAGGCAGCGACACACTGAAGATCCACCCAAAACCCATTGTTCTTGGTACAATTTGTTATAATTAAATTTCAATTAGTAACATATCTACGTTAAAGGTTTTCAGCAAGGGGTAACATAATATGAGTAGATGCAACAGGTGTATTGTTGGTTTAGCGTAATTAATAGTGTCACTGTCGTATGATGCATTGTTTGTAGGGGCGATGGTTCGCGTTTTGACACTCCCAAATTTTTTTTCCCCTAACATTCGCATTTTTTTTATGTTCTGATACTTTATTGTTAGTGTAATATAAGTATATACTATAATATCTGATGTTATGTAAATATAAGTTCACCTTTTTTTGAGGGGTGACTGTTCGATTGTCTTAATCCACAGAACAGCTTGCACTAATTGTATACAGATAATTTGCCCCTTTTTCTTTTACGCTTCGTAATCCAAGTGTTGCAAAGATTCTGCTACTGGGTGGGAACAGTGATCAAGTAAGACTGACCTTGGGGTTTTACTAAAATGTGGGAATGATGAAATAATGTTTATCTTATGCACAGAAGTATTCCAAATTTGTAACGCACTGTTTGTAATGGAACTTTTATAAGCCTGTGTCCTTACTGATTGGACATGGTACTTTCCTTTTCGTGGACGATGGAGGAAATGTGCGTATAATAGAGCTAATGTGGGAATTTTACCAGCGCCCATTGAGTTGTTTGTTGTTGTGGTCTTCAGTCCTGAGACTGGTTTAATGCAGCTCTCCATGCCACACTATCCTGTGCAAGCTTCTACATCTACCAGTACTTACTGCAACCTACATCCTTCTGAATCTGCTTAGTGTATTCATCTCTTGGTCTCCCTCTACAATTTTTCCCTCCACGCTGACCTCCAGTGCTAAATTTGTGATCACTTGATGCCTCAGAACATGTCCTACCAACCATTCCCTTCTTCTTGTCAAGTTGTCCCACAAACTCCTCTTCTCTCCAATTCTATTCAGTACCTCCTCATTAGTTTTGTGATCTACCCATTTAATATTCAGCATTCTTCTGTAGCACCAGATTTCGAAAGCTTCTATTCTCGTCTCGTCCAAACTATTTATTGTCCACGTTTCACTTCCATACATGGCTGCACTCTATACAAATAGTTTCAGAAATGACTTCCTGACTCTTAAATCTATACTCGATGTTAACAAATTTCTCTTCTTCAGAAACGCTTTCCTTGCCATTGCCAGTCTACATTTTATATCTTCTCTACTTCAACCATCATCAGTTATTTTGCTCCCCAAATAGCAAAACTCCTTAACTACTTTAAGTGTCTCATTTCCTAATCTAATTCCCTCAGCATCACCTGACGTAATTCGACTACATTCCATTATCCTCGTTTTGCTTTTGTTAATTTTCATCTTATATCCTCCTTTCAAGCCACTGTCCATTCCATTCAACTGCTATTCCAAGTCCTTTGCTGTATCTGACAGAATTACAATGTTATCGGCGAACCTCAAAGTTTTTATTTCTTCTCCATGGATTTTAACACCTACTCCGAATTTTTCTTTTGTTTCCTTTACTGCTTGCTCAATATACAGATTGAATAACATCGGGGAGAGGCTACAACCCTTTCTCACTCCCTTCCCAACCACCGCTTCCCTTTCATGCCCCTCGACTCTTATAACTGCCATCTGCTTTCTGTACAAATTGTAAATAGCCTTTCGCTCCCTGTATTTTACCCCTGCCACCTTTATAATTTGAAAGAGAGTATTCCAGTCAACATTGTCAAAAGCTTTCTCTAAGTCTACAAATGCTAGAAACGTAGGTTTTCCTTTCCTTAATCTTTCTTCTAAAAAAAGTCGTAAGGTCAGCATTGCCTCACGTGTTCCAATATTTCTACAGAATCCAAACTGATCTTCCCTGAGGTCGGCTTCTACCAGTTTTTCCATTCGTCTGTAAAGAATTCGTGTTAGTATTTTGCAGCTGTGACTTATTAAACTGATAGTTCGGTAATTTTCATATCCGTCAACACCTGCTTTCTTTGGGATTGGAATTATTATATTCTTCTTGAAGTCTGAGGGTATTTCACCTGTCTCATACATCTTGCTCACCAGGTGGTAGAGTTTTGTCAGGACTGGCTATCCCAAGGCTGTCAGTAGTTCTAATGGAATGTTGTCTACTCTCGGGGCCTTGTTTCCACTCAGGTCTTTCAGTGCTCTGTCAAACTCTTCACGCAGTATCGTATTTCCCATTTCATCTTCATCTACATTCTCTTCCACTTCCATAATATTGTCCTCAAGTACATCGCCCTTGTATAGGCCCTCTATACACTCCTTCCACATTTCTGTTTTCCCTTCTTTGCTTAGAACTGGGTTTCCATCTGAGCTCTTGATATTCATACAAGTGGTTCTCTTTTCTCCAAAGGTCTCTTTAATTTCCCTGTAGGCGGTATCTATCTTAGCCCTAGTGAGATAAGCCTCTTCATCCTTACATTTGTCCTCTAGCCATCCCTGCTTAGCCAGTTTGCACTTCCTGTTGATCTCATTTTTGAGGCGTTTGTATTCCTTTTT
Organism: Schistocerca nitens; assembly: GCF_023898315.1. Classification (NCBI taxonomy): domain Eukaryota; kingdom Metazoa; phylum Arthropoda; class Insecta; order Orthoptera; family Acrididae; genus Schistocerca; species Schistocerca nitens. The sequence goes on from NC_064615.1 coordinate 1,011,480,706, forward strand.
GCCTGCTTCATTTACTGCATTTTTATATTTTCTTCTTTCATCAATTAAATTCATTATTTTTTTCTGTTACCCAAGGATTTCTACTAGCCCTCATCTTTTTACCTACTGGATCCTCTGCTGCCTTCACTACTTCATCCATCAGAGCTACCCATTCTTCTTCTACTGTATTTCTTTCCCCCATTCCTGTCAATTGTTCCGTTAAGGTCTCCCTGAAACTCTGTACAACCTCTGGTTTAGTCAGTTTATCCAGGTCCCATCTCCTTAAATACCCACCTTTTTGCAGTTTCTTTAGTTTTAATCTACAGTTCATAACCAATAGAGTGTGGTCAGAGTCCACCTCTGCCCCTGGAAATGTCTTACAATTTAAAACCTGGTTCCTAAATCTCTGTCTTACCTTTATATAATCTATCTGATACCTTCTAGTATCTCCAGGATTCTTCCATGTATACAACCTTCTTTTATGATTCTTGAACCAAGTGTTAGCTATGATTTAATTTATGCTCTGTGCAAAATTCTACCAGACGGCTTCCTCTTTCATTTCTTACCCCAATCAATATTCACCTACTATGTTTTCTTCTCTCCCTTTTCCTACTCTCGAATTCCAGTCACCCATGACTATTAAATTTTCGTCTCCCTTCACTACCTGAATAATTTCTTTTATCTCATCATACATTTCATCAGTTTCTTCATCATCTGTAGAGCCCGTGATTTATGATCTAGAAACATCCCTCAACTGTGGCTTGAGTGCATTGCGATTGCGTATACCTCATTGGGGCCCACGTACGGTATGCACAAGTCGCATCGTTCCTGATCGTTCAGCAGCACGTTGAACTTGGCACGCTCAACGTTAATGTTCGACAGCACGGTCCGTGTGCCGACGGCTTAAGGACAATGACTAACAAAGGTTGAGGTCAGGAGGGTTATAGGAACATAGGATTTATTGCTGGGAGAGTTCCCACCTACGCATTCCTTGAAAGCTGGTGTTGGTGGGAAGGATCCAGATGCCACAGGCTGTGAAGCAGTCATTGAAATGGAGAACGTCATGTTGAACACTGCTCAGCAACTAAGTGGTCCAGCTGTTCCTTGGCCATAGTTTGTCGGTGGCCATTCATGTGGACAGACAGCTTGTTGGTTGTCATGTCAACATAGAATGCAGCATAGGGTTGCAGCTTAGCTTGTAGATAACAGGACTGGTTACACAGGTAGCCCTGCCTTTGTTGGGATAGGTGATGCTTGCGACTGGACTGGAGTAGGTGGTGGTGGGAGGATGTATGGGACAGTTCTTGCACCTATGTCTGTTACAGGGATATGAGCTATGAGGCAAGGGGTAGGGAGCAGGGGTTGTGTAGGGATGGACAAGGATATTGCGTAGGTTCGACGGGTGGTGGGATACCAGTGTGGGAGGGCTTGGAAGGATAATGGGTAGGACATTCCTCATTTCAGGGCATGACAAAAGGTAGCCGAAACCCTGGTGGAGAATGCGATTCAGTTGCCCTAGTCCTGGGTGGTACTGAGTCGTGAGGGGAATATTCCTCTGTGGCCAGACAGTGGGTCTTTGGGAGGTGGTGGGTGACTAAGATCTGTTTTTGTACAAGGTTAGGAGGGTAATTACAGTTTGTGAAGGCCTCAGTGAAACCCTCAGAATATTTCGAGAGGAACAGCTTGTCGCTACAGATGCGAAGGCCGCAACTGTCTGGGCTTTATGGAAGGGATGTTGTGGTATAGTATGGAATGGGTGGCAGCTGTCGAAGTGGTGGTATTGCTGCGGTTGGTAGGTTTGGTGTGGATGGAAGTACTGATGTAGCCATCTTTGAAGTGGTGACCAACATCGAGGAAGATGGGTTGATGGGTTGAGTAGGACCACGTGAAGTTAATGGGTCAGAAGGTGTTGAGATTCTTGAGAACTGTGGATGGTGTGTTCTCACCCTTTATCAATGTCATGAAGATGTCATCAATCAATCTGAACCAGGTGAGGGGATGGGGAGTTTTAGGAAGGGTCCCCTAGATGGCTTATGAATGGGTTGGTATAGGATGGTGCCATGCAGGTGTCCATAGCCATATGCCGGAGTTGTTTGTAGTTAATGCCTTCAAAGGAGAAGTAATGGTGGGTTAGGGTGTAGTCAGTCATGGCAACTAGGAAGGAGGTGTTGGTCTGTGAAAGCAGGTCCCGAGTTCGAGTCTCGGTCGGGCACACAGTTTTAATCTGCCAGGAAGTTTCAAGGAGGTTTTAGGTTTGGAATCTGTCAGGCATTGGGAAAGGTAGTATTCAATAGCTGTAAGGCCAAGGGCATTAGGGATGTTAGTGTAGAAGTAGGTGACATCAATAGAGACGAGCAGGGTACCATGTGGTAAAGTAACAGGAACCGTGAAGTGTCTGTGGAGACAATGGTTGGTCTCTTTTATATAGAAGGCTAGGTTGCAGGTAATAGGCCAGAGGTGTTGGTCTGTGAAAGCAGAGATTCTCTCAATGGGGGGCACCATAACCAGCCACAATGGGGCGCCCTAGGTGGTTGAGTTTATGGACTTTAGGAAGCATATAGAAGGTAGGAGTGTAGGGAGTGGTAGTGGTGAGGAGAGAATGAACTCCAGGGAGAGGTTCTGGGATGGGCCTAAAGATTTGAGGAGAGACTAGAGATCCTGCTGGATTTCTGGAATGGGATCACTGTGGCAGGATTTGTAGGTGGATGAATCTGATAGCTCTGCAGTCATGCTGCTAGGTAAGCCTTGCGGTTCAAAACAACAGTGGTGAACCATATGTCAGCAGGTATGAGGTAAGGATCAGTTTTTAGATGGTGGATTGTGGTTCTTTCTGCAGATGTGAGGTTAGTTTGCATATTGAGGTATTTTGGGAATGATAGTGAGGCAAGCTTCAAGGTTAAGAAGTTCTGGAAAGTTAACAGGGAGTGATCTGGGGACAGTGGGGATGGATCATAGTTGGATTGAGGAGTGAACTGACAAGGGAATGGTTCAGTAAGACATGTCAAAACCTACTCTCAAATTTTTTACACAGGAAGAAGACGACAAAAGAGGTGCACTGCCAAAATTTTAGCTGCTTAGAGGCATTGGAAGTATTTTGTAAAAAATGCTAAAGTTACATTTTTTTTCCTCGCGAAGAACAGCTTACAACAGCAGTTTGTACAGCCCTGCCCGCCTAACACATGACTCGGCCAATCGCTTATGCAGTGCCGCATAGCAGATTATCCAGAGTTCACAGACACCAATTTTAAGCACCTAAAACCTTGTTTAAAATGGAGGGAATGGAAGCGAACACATGCAAGTGAACATTTGCAAGAAAATTCACCACCATTCGCTTGTATATGGGTAGAATTGTTTATACTAAGAGGAACGGAAGAGAACACGAGGTAGCAAACATTGCCTATGAACACTGTGTTATTAATTTTTAATTTTTGGAGCTTAGGATACAACTCAATCTTGTTAGAGCCACAATGCTAAACTTTGCTATTCACTGAGGATTATTTTGCATGGTGAGTGCACTGTTCTTGACAGACTATGCAAAATAGTGCAGGGAATGAAGGATTTGAGTGTGTCATTTTGTATGGAAGTGTGACATGCATGGAGATCGTACAGTTTACACAGAATTGCATCCCTATCTCTCCTTAGCACTGGTCTGAAATTTCCCTTGTATGTCGTCTGCCATTTTTCCAAGTCTTCTCATCACCATTGAAAGGAAATTTATAAACAGAACACTAAATACTGACGTCAAGCATCAACTCAAGAGGTGACAAAGCTAGTGTTTCCACTATGCATGTAGGGTCTAATGGCCATACTGTAAATTATTTTTTTTTCTAAAACAAAAATGTTCTAGTGGCAAAGCACACGCTTCGTGATCCAGAGAACGCAGGATCAAATCCCGTTCCAACCACAACTTTTTCACTATGATTTTTAACCGAGCATTCACTTATCAAAGATGTTGGAGTGGTTCGGATTCCACATTAAACTGCAGGTCTCCATTTTACGATTAGGTAACTGAGGAAGGTTAGGGACATGTAAGTAGCTGCAGTGACATCCAGTTGAAAGACCTGCAGGAGGCCTACGGGTTATATCAGACAGAATTCTCTTTTGCTCGTGCTAGTTAACTTGTTTGCTCCAATGGAAACCTGGATTAAACTATACAAACATTTTTTTTTAATAATTTCATATCAACAGTTCAATTCTTGCACATGTAATTCTGATAAAAGTGGCTAACAGAGGAAAAAATCATGGTAGTGTTTGATGTCACAGATGACTTCCATCAGTGAGATCATTCCAATATTAATTCATGGTGGAAGTTGAAAAGGATGGAAAACTTCCGTTTTTAGGTGTCTTGGTCTTCAGGAGGGATGATGGGACATTAGGACATAGTGTTTATTTGACAATCAGATCCGTCATGCTCTACAGATTGGATCTTTGCAGGAACCAACAGAAGATACAAGCAAATTGATGGCCATCCTACTGTTTATAGGGAGCGTATCTTCAAAAATAGGAAGAATTTTAAAGAAATTTGATGTTAAAAGTGTGTTCCATCTGCCAGCTAAGACCAGAGCTCTGCTAGGCTCAGTGAAGGATGGTTTGGATTTGAGAAAGCATGGGGTCTACAAGATTCCTTTCCATTGTGGGAAAGCCTATGTTGGACAAATGATTTGTACGATCCAGGATTGTTGCAATGGTGGAACATTGTCTTACTGAAGGCCGTAAAATATTGTATGATGAGACACCAGTGGTTGCCCCTGCACCACAGTATTGGGGCTGTGTTGTGAAAGAAGCCATTAAAATCTGGCCTGTCTGACAATATTATAAACAGAGATAAGGGTTATCCTATAAGTAAGAGTTGGAACCCTGTTCTGTTTGACATTAAGAAACAACAGTCCTTGCTTTGGTCATCAAAAGCTGTCAATAGTGTTTGATATCAATTTATTGTTTCCGTGAGCTTTCACCACCGGTGTGCTGTTGTGCCTTGAAACAGGGGGCAGTTATGTTTGCACACGCATGGTGGACACACGGTCGGTGTATAAACGAGCTGCCGCTGCATGTTTGATTTCAGTTCCAACGAGTTAGTGTGGTGGCCTACTCACCTGAAGATGGTGGCCAGGTGGATCACCAGAGTTTTGTGTCCAGATGACGATATGTTCCAGCTGGAGACCTGACGTGAATACAACCATTTATTATGCCGGGAAAGTTTATGGACCCGCATGTTTTAGGATTTTCTGTCAAGTCAATTGATAGAACTTTAGTTTCAGATTCCTTGAACTCTCCATGCTTGGTTCTCTTTGCACCAGTTTTGTTTGTGAGGTTTTCACTATGTTTAAATTTGCAGTAAAGCCCTCTTTTTTTTTTTTTTTTTTTTTTTTTTGTAGCACCTTTCTAACATGGCTGCTGAAGCACGGCAGGTCTTTTCCATCCCTCACAGCTTTGTTTAGCACATATATATTTAAGGTGTATTGTCCAACACTCTTGTATTTTGTCTGTTGATGCAAACTTTTTTAGGTCTAGAGAATAATTTTTTGTTGACTGCTCCTTTTAAGCAGAAATATCTTCCTATCCTTCTTTACATTCCTACTTGCAGTGATGCTGTAACGGCCTTATGGTCACTGATTCCCTGTTGTAAGCTAACTGAATTGAAAAGTTGGGAACAACAGCATTTAGTTTGTTGCCTGCATGATTTGGTTCTCTGATTAGCTGCTCAAGGTAATTTTCAGATTAGGTATGTTTACAACAATTTCAAATGATTCCCTGTTCCTACTACTTACTTTCATCACTGGAGTCCCCCAGCCTATAGTTGGTAAATTGAAGTGTCCATCTAATACTAAAACATAATCAGGAAATTTACTGAAGCTTTTGTCAGGTTTTCCTTCAAATATTCGCTGCTGTGCTGCTCGAGGCAGGAAGTCTGTAAAAGCATCCAGTGGCCATGTTTGATCCTCTTTTGACACTTTTATTTACTCAAATTGTTTCACATTCAGAATGTTATCATACTTTTTACAGGTATAAATGTGCATCCACAACCAGTATTCAATCTATCTCTACGACACTCATTCTGGTCAGAATTTAGAATTTCACTGCTATTAACATCTGACTTCAGTCGGCTTTCTGCCCTTAGTACCATGTGAGCATTGTTACTGTTTGAAACCGAAATGAGTTCTCGGGCCTTTCCATCGATGCTTCTATGGTTAACTAATACTGTATTAATATTTTGTTTCTCCAGTCTGCCATAACAGATACTACTCTCTTTAATTAATGGGGATGGTATTCTTCCCAGTTTGTTCCAGTGGAGGGATTTCTTTAACCTAAAAAACCCACATGTACTCCACTATGCTAGTTGCTGTGTCCTGCTTATTGTGCTTTTCTGGCCTATTAAGGGGGGTTTAACAATTCTCGACCCTATAGCAGAGGTTGGGGAATGTACATTCAAGATTGTCACAGAATTATCAGAGTTCCTGATTTAAGCCTTCCAGTCAGCTCTGCACCAGAGAACCGCAATCAGTTCTAGGAACAATTCAGTAAAACACTAGTTGTGCTTCCTCCCCATGTAACACTAGTTGTGCTTCCTCCCCATGTGTGAAGCTGACTGCCTTCAACATAAGCTGCTAGTTGCCTTTAGGAACCAAGGATGCCCTCTGAACCCAGGCTGTAGGCATTGTTTGTGCTGACATGAATCATGATTTGTAGCCGGGTGCACCCCGTATGCTCCATCATTACTGGTAGTCTCCACACCATGGACAGTGGCCTTCCTTCCCAACTTGCTCGTTATTTCCTTAAGGAGTTCCGTCATCTGCCTAACTTTGGAACTCCCGGTGAGAACCCTCTCTGTGTTTGTTTGACCCCAGACCCAACGGACATCGTGCCTTGTGTTGCCTCAGATGTACTTTCAGCAGTGGGCAATACCACAAACCTATTTTTAAGGTGTAAGGGAGTAGCCATATAGCCATACCTATTTACCTATTTTCTTCTTCCGCCCAGAGATTCGTGCCCCGGCAGTGTTCTCCATTCACCATCAGATGAGTGTTAATCGGCCAGGATGAGCGAATTGGAAAATGCTGCAACATCAGGGACCCAAAACTAAGCTCCTAGGTACCAGAGGTGCCAAAGCATTTGTCTCAAGGTGCCCTTATGCCACTGCAGCCCATGGCAGCATCCTGAAGCCTGTTGACTGTGGCTGCTTATGGACAATGGCCAATTTCCCCCCCCCCCCCCCCTTCCCCCCGTGTCTATTCACAACGGGCACAGTCCCTATCCAGCTTCAATCAGTGTTCATCTATACCACAAGTAATATAACACTAATCCGGGCAGCCTTTGAATGCAATCTAAGTATTTCTGCTACGCTACTTCTGATTAATACTAAACTACAAAGTAAGCTTATGCAATACAAATGTACTAACATTTACACAAAACTTAATAGTGAGGTAGTGTATTCTAGGCAACCCAGTAAAATACACAGATAAAATTCGCTTCTTTCAGAAGCACATGAGAACAAAAACTAACTAAAATCTCATTTACAAACACAAACTGCTGCTGCTCATGGCACATGCACTCATTTATTCAGTTATGTTTGTGTAAAATAAAAGAAAGAACAACCCCATTCAAAAAAATGGCTCATTTCAAGAAATTTAATGTGGCTTTAAGTCCAAGCAATGAAAAGACTATTGAAAAATTCACAAAGTTTATATTTGCAGGCCAGAAAAAAGTTATAATAACTTTTTAACTGTACACATGTATTAATTTTTCTTTACACGACATCTGTTCACGTTTTTTGCACATTTTTTCCTTCATGATGTATGTTATGAAAACAAATGTCTGTCATTCAACCATGGAAGAAGTTCTCCATTGCAGTAATACGACTGTCATAATTGGAGATTGTTGTCATTAGATAAATTTGTTTTGAAGACTGATTTTTTTCAATTGACAATAGAAGAAGAAACCAGTGAGGGAGAAATTATTTAATTCAATGCAGAATATGCATTCCACCAGAAGTACAACTGCATACTGAACCCCAGGAGAGCCTCAGTAGATACTGGAAGGATGGAGTCACTCTGTGAGGTGTGTTTGGGGATTACAGTTGGTTGTGCTTTACCTGTAAAAGACCCAGATATGCTTTCGAGCCCTATTCCAATACACTGTTCTGATTTGCCACACACAATCAAACTACTGGTTTCCATGTCTGCAGTGCTTGAAAAGTATATGATTTCATGCTCTACTCTGCAGCAAAGGGCCACATTTGCTAAGAGAAAGAGTGTGTGGTGTGTGTAAGACAGAAATGAGATTGCTTTTATCCCAGAGGAATGGAGTGAACATAGAGAGATAGTTGAGGAATCTACAAATCTCAAGTGGTTATTATAAATGTGTAATATCAAGAAAGAAAACTTTATTTTAAGAAATGTAATGCAGGGTTGAATGACTTGAAGGAAATTTTCAAAATGTGACCATATAGTTAGTTAGTTACATGTTCCATAGATCATTTGAACATTTCTTTTATTGAAATGATATGGAATGAATTAGTTTACAAGATAAGTGTACATGATTAGTGTTAACATTAATAAAAACATTATCATTTTATCCCTACTCATGCAACTATTCATGAAAACAATTTTTTTAATGCTGGATACTAGTTTTTAAGTAGAAATTCGTCAATGGAATAGAAGGAGTTGTGCAGGAGAAATGATTTTAAGTTACATTTTAAACTTGCTTTGGTACCTGTCAACAGACATTTTATGTTATTTGGCAAATAATCAGAAATTTTTATTGCTGCATATTGAACTGTGAGCCACTGACAGCGTTAACAATTTGTAATAAGTCAGTTTTCCCCTCTAGTGTTGCAGGTATGTACATCACTGTTCTTCTCAAATTGTCATTGATTGTTTTTGATGAATTTCATTAGTGAAAATACGTATTATGATGGCGCAGTTAAAATGCCTAGCTCCTTGAAGAGATACCTACATGATGTCCATGGATGAACACCACAAATTATTCTTGCTGCTCACTTTTGTGCAGTCAGTACTTTCTTTCTAAGTAATGAGTTATCCCAAAAAATTATTCCATACAACATTACTTAGTGGAAATACACAAAATTTGTCAAGAGGCTGATACATTTGTTTCCAAAATTTGCAGTTATACAAAGAGCAAAAATAGCTAAGCTTAATAGTTTGAGAGGCTCAGTATCACACTTCTTCCATTCCAAGTTTTCATCAATATGTACATCCAAAAATTTGGAGCATTCTACTCAACTTACTGATTCCTGCTCATGTGCTACACCAATTGTTGGTATGACTCTATTTGTTTTCTGCAAAAAGTGCCAATTTTACTTGTTGAGTGTTAAGTGGAAGGTGATTTACGTATATAAGGAATAGGAGTGGACCCAAACATGAACTCTGTGGGAGTCCCTTTGTTACTTTCCCCAGTCACTAAAATTTTCTGTCTTTCTGACATTGAATTATTCGGCACAACCTTTTGCATTCCATTTGTCAAGTATGACTCAAACCAGATTTGTGAAAAGCCATCATTTCCATAAAACTTGAGTTTTTCTAAGAAAGTATCATGATCCACACAACTAAAGGCTACAGAGAGATCACAAAAAATGCCAACTGGTGATATATTATTATTTAAGGCTAGTAGTACTTGATGTGTGAATGTATAAATAGATTCTTAGTTGAGCAACGTTTCTAGATTTTAAACTGTGATATATGCTAAGTAAATTGTTTCCACTTAAATATGTAACTACTTTTGAGTACATTACTGTTTTGAATATTTTGGAAAAAGATGTCAGTAAGGAAACTGGATGATAATTGTCTTTACTTTGCATATCGCAATTTGGGTTCCAGAAAGGTTGCTCAATTGAGAATCTATTTATACATTCACACATCAAATACTACTAGCCTTAAATAATAATATATCACAAGTTGGCATTTTTTGTGATCTCTCTATAGCTTTCAATTGTGTAGATCATGATACTTTCATACAAAAACTCAAGTTTTATGGAAATGATGGCTTGTCACCTTTCTTACGAAGTGGTTTAATAATTACATATTTTAACCTGTCTGGAAAAATTCCCTGTGTCAGTGATGCATTGCATTTTCACTAAGGACATTATATATTAACGTGCAAGAACTTTTCAGAATTCTGTTTGAAATTCCATCAACCCTACAACAGCTTTTGTTTTGTAGAATTCTTGTGACTGTACTAATTTCAATGAAGGATGTTGGTGGTACTTCTCTTGTTGCTTAAGTTTTGTGGAATGACATTTTTAATATATTCTCTTACCTCTTCAACTGAACCATTTAATCTTGTATTTGCTGCTGCATTTAGAAAGTGGTTGTTAAAAGTACTTGCAGCTTGTGCATTATCAGTCTCTACATTGTCATTTACTGTAATTATTATTGAATCTTTTACACTGACTGGCTGTCTTATCTCACATTGGACAACATCCCATATAGTTTTATTATATGAGTTATTTATTTCTCTCAGGACATGCATACTTCTTGACATTGTAATGACTTTCCTTAAAATACTGCAATATTTTTTGTAGTATGCAAGTAACATCAGATCTTGCCTTACTCTGGGCTTTACATGAATTTTCCTCTTCCTCTTAGATGAGTTTTTAATTTCCTGGGTTATTCATTGCTGACTTGTTTTTTAATGGATCTTTTGGGTAATTTTTAAGAAAAGGAACTTTCAAATATTGTTACAAATTGACTATGGAATAAACTGAATGTGACATTAGCATCTCTTGCTACATATACTTCATCCCATACTGCCTCTTTTTGCTTACTCTTAAAACATTGTCTCTTGTTCTCATTGTAAGCCTCTCTGCTTTATAGGAACTGCCTCTAGGTTGTAATGCACCATACTGTTCATTTCCATCAATAGTGGTTCATGATCAGATAGTCCATTAGCAATTGGACACATACTAATTGTTGCAGCCTGAGCACTGTCTTTAAAAATGTTATCAATCAGTGTCGTATTGTTTTACTGCAGAGGAGTTGGAAAAGTGACTACTGAAATTAGATTGAAACACACAAATAATAATTCTAGTTCATTTATCCTGTCCGTATCTTTTAAGATATCTACATTGAAATCTCAACAAACTACTACTTTTTCTTCTTGTCTGACATGCTGCTCAGTAATGCATCTAGATTTCTTATAAGTAGCTGATAGTTTCCTAGAGACAATCTGTAGACTGTTACATTTATCAGAGAAGTGTTCTGCAGTAACAGCTCACAAGTACCTGCTTCTAGGTTGTGATCAACATGAAAACTATTTGTTTCAATATTTTTGAACTTGTGTTCAACTTTCACGTATGTTGCTACTCCTCCTTTTTCCATGTAACTCTCCACAAAAATTATTGAACTCTGTAATTGCTGATATTTAATTTCTCCATCCCTGTAGCTACATGGCATTCAGAGAGGTGCAGAACATCTATCCCATCAGAATTTTTCACAGCTTCTAACTATACAGCAAGCTCATCTATCTTGTTTAGTGGCTACATGGCTTTCAAAGAGGCACAGAACATCTATCCCTTCAGAATTTTTCACAGCTTCTAACTATACAGTAAGCTCATCTATCTTGTTTTACAACCCTCCAATGATCTGATGAAACAAATTAATTTTACGTTTCTGGAAACTGTTGCACATATTATGGTGTTACACTTCTCAAATTTCTTTCAATACTCCCAATCTCTAACAAGACTCTAACCTCAAAGATGTGTCCCTTTGATTCAAGTAATCACAGGGGTTTGTCTTGTGTGCTTGTGGCTTCTCTCACACACTCTGCAAGGTGTTCAACTAATCTTTCCTTCGCCCTCCTATTTAGGCGCAGGCCATGATTAGTATATCCTCGTTTACCAGTTGCAGCAACGGACATGGCACAGATGAGACTTTTTTCCAGCCAAAAGTAACTTGCTCAGCTCTTTGTTCACACAGCTCACAGCCTGTGTTAACCCAGGGCTGATCATGTCACTGCAAAACTTCAACAAACCCACATTAGTGTGTGCTGTTTCTGCTTCAATTTTCTCCAGGTCACCTTTAATGCTATAGTCTAAGTTGCTAGTCAAGCCGTTTCCTGGTTCTCCTGCAATAGGTTGCTTATCATTGCCATCAAAATCTCTACACAAGGTCCCTATGTTCTCTTTCACCTGGCTAAGCTTGGCTAGATTTCATGACACTTGTTACCTGGTATCCTATGCCTAGCTTTTCCTGCAGCAGTTAGCCTATTCCTCTCCTGTAAATGCTCGCTAGAAGCAAGACTTCTTTCTATGTGACTTTTCTACCGAACTAGCCTTAAAGTCGTTTCTACAAGTCTACTGTACTGTATTAAGCTCAAACACTGGTTGAAGCACTTCACCTATTCCAGGTAACAAGTTAAACTGATTGCTAAGCAGAATTTGAAATGTGATTTCTTAGGTTTTCTCCTTTTGCTATTACTTGTTGTCTTTTCTCAGCTCCCATTGTCTTTTGCCTCTTTCAGCCTATTTAATTCAAAATATGCCATTTGTGATTCTGCCTGGATGGCACAAATCTTTTTTTCCCTTTTCCACAATTTCAGGGGGAGCAGATACCAATACCAAGTTCCCAAGTGCACCTGAAAACAGTAGAATGACTTGGATAGATTACTAATTAAAAATTTGATGTAAGAATAAACACAACTAAGGTGAGCAATGAAGATTTGTGGAAATGCAATTAGTGATTTGCTGTATGTCAGATATCAATATTCCAGAGGTTGTCAAAGATCCAATTATGAAAGATTATTAGCAAGTTAGATGTAGTAGGTATATTGAGTGGAAAGTATTGGGGTGAACTAGCAAGAAATACAGAACTCCATCAAGCTGAAAGAAAAAGTTGAAAAAGAAAGAGAAAAATCTTTCATCAGCTTCGCTGCTTAAACTTCAATCTGTAGGCCTTGATAATATTGCAGCCCAGCATCCCCAACCCCCCATCCCACCTCCCAAAAAGATTTCCCCATCTCCTCCTGCTACTCTTCTTTGCTGCAGCGCAGTGTCTTTCATCTTTCTGCGAACATCAAAAGTACTCAAACTGGTGACAGAGTGCCCTGAATCGATGTACAAGGTGTGTCTGTAGGACTAGTCATTATTCAGGGATATGGCAGGAACAATCATAGAAAGCAAAAAAGTACATTAAACATAGGCAGTAAAATGCATACCTTAAAAGCTAATAGAACTTCTTAAATTGAAGAGTATCACGGTAGAAGTGATGAACACGTGCTCATAGCTCATAAGTTATACACTTTAGTAGAGTCCATGTTTACTAGACTTTTGTGCTTCAAATGATCGTTCCTATTCTATTCCTGAATATTGACCAGTGCTCCTATGACATCCTGTATAATGTTCCTCGGTTGGTGTAAGAAACTAATGGCACTACATATGTTAATGGGGCACATAGAGAAGATGTCTTACACTCATACATGTGAAGTTTTAGCTGTAATTATTAAATGAAGAAAACTTCATGCATCAAATATCTGTTCTGTATTATCACATTGAGTTTTCACAAGTTAATGGCATTTCTGTAGACATCATCCACGAGTGATCATAAACATTTACAGATTAATTCAGTTCTTCATAAAACAATTATTACTCAATCTCCAAAAAGGTGATTAGTGCTCTGGGTACACGACCTTAAACCACAACAGCTGACCACGGACTGCTCAAGACTCATGCTTGAAAATCCTCCTGATTGACCAAATAACACAGTAGCCAACCAGCACCCTGTTTCAGTTTACATAACCTGGTACTTTCCTTCTTTCAACCAATCCCAGTTACTGAACGAGGTGGGACAGTGGTTAGCACACTGGACACACGTTTGGGAGGACAACAGTTTGAAACCACTTATGGCCATCCTAATTTAGATTTTCCGTGAATTCCCTAAATCGCTTCAGGCAAATGCCAGGATGTTTCCTTTGAAAGAGCATGGCTGATTTTCTTCCCCATCCTTCCCTAATCCGATGGGACCCATGACCTCACTGTTTGGTCCCCTGCCCCAAAACCAACCAACCAATCCCAGTTCTAAAATCAGTTTACAAAAAAATACAAACTAATACATTTGAAAAAAAATTTAAAAAATCATATTAACCTATTTTTATACTGACCTGATGGACAGGAGGAAATAGTATATTTCTGAAGTACCGAAAACTGGCTAATTTACAAGTACCATGTTCCCCCATGTACGTGGCTCACATGAAGGATACACGATCTGGTCCCCACAATCATTCACACTTAGTTATTAACAATTTCAATGATCCATACTCCAGATACATACTGCATTCACCACTTCATTGTCTCAGAAAATAGAACAGATGAAAATAATGTCATTCAACAGATAAAATAATGGTAGCTGTCTGAAACTAATACTATTATGTAAATTTTAGCTTGCTCAATTAAAATTCTGTTTACTTGCTTATTTAATGATCAAGTATTTAGTTAAAGTTCTTCACTGACATTTACACACAACATATTAGACTGTCATGAAGTTATTTATCAAGGAAAGATTTTGAATGTATCAAAAGTTACTTTAGATATTAAACTGAAATTCATTCTGTCGTAAACTATTATCTTTACAAAAGGCTATACAAAGTTTAGTAACAATCAGTGTTTAATAATTCATAGTGATATACATAATAACTGATCTCTGTTATTTCCTCATGCACAACTTGGCTTGATGAGCTGGCTGATTCATGCGTAACACACATCACTTTCAGTGTTCAAAAACATTCTCTAGGACTATCAGTCACTGCGTGTGGTAAAACACCTTATGTTAGATTCCCAGTATATTGCTAAGTTTTATCTTGTCGTCAAAATTCTGTTAGAATGATGCTGGCACAATTGGAACACTTCCCAGGGTAATAATGTACCTTTGCTTTCCTAGGTGGAGGGAAGTCAGAGTGTTTTCATTGCTTGTTCCAGTCTTTTCTTTCTGATTATTAGTGATGAATCCAACATTCCAGCTTCATGGCTGCATTAGTAGCACACGAAAAATTCTTTTTGCTGATATTTTTACAGCAGTTTAGCATGCTATACTGATCCTAGAGTAAAGGCAACCACTCTTGCTTTTGTTGGATGACTTATGTTAAGGATTACACCATAACGCAAACTAACCTGAATAATTTGTTTCATTTTGTGGTTACCATTTTGAAATATCATTTTCCACTATTGTGTGGTCTTGTGTACTGAAAAATTTTTTACTTACACATCTTCCAAGTAGCGTAGATGCTGTCCTGTGTATGCCATGAATGACTGTTTTATCTTTTGCATTTCATAATTTTATTTACTAATACAAATTTATTTTTACATTTCTGAATTGGTGTTGCTATCTGCTGTTGTCTAACTATGCTCCATTTCTGTTCACTTGTTAATTCTCTGTTAATCTTCTGCATCACCCATTTTAAAAAATGTTAAAACTTCCCAGCATTTTGTTGCACAGATTCATTTCTTTCATTAGTTACTTCCCTAGTCAGCATGGTATAAAGATCCACATGGTAACCTCATTTTGTAGATGTGTGGAGAACTAGTCTGGGGGGGGGGAAAAAAAAAAAAAAAAAAAACACTTTTATTGTTGTTCACATTTCCAGGTGATGAGAATAATTGAAAATATTCGACCAGATAGACAAACAGTTATGTTCAGTGCTACTTTTCCTCGACAAATGGAAGCATTGGCACGAAGAATACTCACAAAACCCGTTGAAGTTCAGGTATGTAAGACTGAGAGATCTTTCTAGCCCATTTTCAGGAATGTGTTGGCAGTTTTGTTGAGTATTTAAGTTTTGATGTTTATTTCAGGTTGGTGGCCGCAGTATAGTGTGTCGTGATGTTGAACAGCATGTGGTGATTTTGGATGAAGAACAAAAATTCCTCAAACTGTTGGAATTACTTGGGCATTACCAAGGACAGGGCAGTGTCATTGTTTTCGTTGATAAGCAAGAAAATGCTGATGCTTTATTAAAAGATCTGATGAAAGCATCATACAACTGTATGTCATTGCATGGTGGAATTGACCAGTTTGATCGAGACTCCACTATTGTGGATTTCAAAGCAGGGAAAGTCAAACTGCTTGTAGCAACATCAGTGGCTGCCAGAGGACTTGATGTCAAACATCTCATTCTTGTTGTTAATTATGATTGTCCAAATCATTATGAAGATTACGTACATCGTTGTGGACGAACAGGCAGGCAAGTTGACTAAATCAACATACGGTATTTGACATTTACTGAAAATATTTGTCTTAAATTGTAGGCAGTAAATGAAAATTCTATTGTATTTACATTTTATAACATAAAGGTGGGCATTTTCGCACTTAGAGCTGGTTGTATAAAATTTTCTGGCTGGAGATTAATTTTGACCTTAGTACAGGAAATGGACCCAGTTCACAAATTTGCTATATTGTGCAACAACGAACTTGGATCAAATAAAAAAGATTAAGTTTTGATCTAAATTAGCAGGAAACATGTTTTTCCACACTGCTAAGTCAAATATTGATGTGATTACCACACTTTGACTGTAGATATTAATTGTACAGCATACATCTACAATATTTATTATTGAAATTTTTGTATTGCAAAGGTGGAATAAAATAAGCAGACTATGGTTTGTGCTTCAGATTTCTCCACAGTTGAAACTTATTGACAGCTGCAAATCTTCCTAGGCCAGTATCCTGCAGCATAAAATGTTAAAAGTTAATAGCAGTATGCAAATTGGCTTTATCCGTAGGGTGATGCAACTGATTTGACTTCAAAGTCAAACTGTTGTATACTGTGACATCATGTTAGGCTGTAAGTAGAATGCTGAGCATGATGCAGATACCTTCATGTTGTAGATCGTTGGCCACAGATTAGGCTGCTTTCTTTGTGGATGGAAGTTTCTACATTTCACAGCTTTTAAAGCCATTGTTATTCAGTGTTTACAAAACTATTGGTGCTGAGAACAGGAGAGGTACATGCCTACTTATTGACTGTAAAAGATGTTACTATTGGCTGACATACATGTACTTATGATTTCACTTAAAAAAACACAGATACTGCTATTGTAGCATCTTATACGCAATGTGGGCATTCAGTAGTTAAATTATCACCCTCCTGTGAACTGTAACAGTCACCCCTCAGGTCAAGGTCAGTGGGCGTCTGTGTTGGGCAGGTGAGGTGGTGATGTCGCAAGTATTGGAGACCAACCTCCATGAGCTGGTGAGGGTTCCAGTCTTATGCTCAAAGGCATCAGTGAAATAGTAACATTTTATTAATGTGATTGATACAATGAATAATGACTTCTTCGGTGCAGTGGAAATGGGCTGGGCTTCTTGCTCAGTTGTTGGTGAGGAATGCTAGACACAGTACTCTGACAGCTCATTTAGATTGCAGCAAGTCGGGCACACTGTCTGACACTAAGGCCGTGCAGGGTGTAGCAGCAGGGATTAGCAAGGCGGACCTAGGATGCACCTCTGTGATACAGTGGGTCTCAGTGCTCTCGAAGATGCACACTTAGGTGGAAGCCCAGGGCTCTGTCAGCACACACGGCATAGAGCCAGGAAGGTGGTACTCAGGTGCCCACACAGCGAGCAGTTGATGGCAGCTTGCAGTCAGTTGGTTTGGGCCTTCATCAGAGGAAGGCCTAGTAGGTCTGCATCTTGTATCAGTCACAAATGTGACCGATCAGTAATGCAAGTGTGGAGCAGTGAAGTCCAACCACTGCCTGCAGGTAGCAGTGTCATAGTTGAAGTCTTCAGAAGGCAGCAAGCAACACATCATGGTTCACCACCAGTGTTAAACTGAACTAGTGAGACTGTCGTTTTGTCAGGATAGTTGATGCAGATGGAATGAACAGACACTGAGGATGAGATGTCTGAAACAGGGTATTTAAAGCCAGACATTATGCCAGTGTAGCAGATTATGTGGCCATTTGCACTTATTTAACTGGAGTGTCAGTGGTTCTGTTTGCACTGTGGTGTCTGACTTACAGACAGTTTTCCCTGCTGTGCATTTCTCAACAGTACTAGAATGCCTTGGAGCAGTGTAGCTCAGATGTTGCATGTTGATACTCTGTATTGTAGAGTTTGCAGTGTATTGTAGAGTTTGCAGAATGAAATTCTGGTGCTGTCACACTGCTCCTTGTTATGGCTCTGCTCGCTGTGTGGTAATGAGTTAATGAGTGTTGCCCTGCTTTTACAATATTGGCACTCTTCACATACTCTAGATTATAATTGTGACACCCTGTCTGAATTGGACTAGGCTCTTTAAACATCTGTGTTGAGCAATTGCTTTCAAAGTTTATTAGTGCACTGGGAACAAGGTTGCTGTGCAGCAGAACATTTGACTTGCGTAGAACTTAATATCAATTGCTGTTCAAGCCTAGCTTTTTTGTAAGAAATGTTCAATCATTATTATCTGCTTTTGAACTGATTATTGCAAATATTTCAAAAAAAAAATTGTACTCTAATGCTAGGTGTCATGTCACATGAATTATGAGTCTTCTCCAAGAATTTTTATGAGAACAGATGTTCTCCACTCATTACTTAAGTCTGCAATAATTTCCTTAACCTAAGCTTGAAGGCCGAAAAAATTATTTCAAAATTCAATAGTGTGGAAGTAATGTATTCATGTATTTACTTGCCACTTTTTGTTTCAACACCCCACTTCTTTATTATTTACTTCTTTTCAACTTGAACAAAACAAAATTTGTTCTTTGTATTGTAACTAGGTTGTGAACCTATAACTGCAGTTGAAATTGAGCTGGTCTGTGATATATGCTCGTCAAAGTTGATATCAGTTCATGGCTAAATAATCTGTGATCAGTGTTTATACAATGAAGAGTACTTTGTTCAGTTTAATCAGAGTTCATTTTTTGTACAGTGTAAGTTGTTTACATCATTTTAGTTCATTATTGGAGCCCCTTAAAATAAATTTGTCTTTTTCTTACACTGTTTTTCGCTGTTGGGCACCACCAACCCAAGGAACTTTCACCACTGTGATAAACAGCCAACATCACATCTGCATCTAACCCCCCTGACTACTATTGAGCAATAATTAACAGTGAATAGTGTAGAGGAATTATCATTGTTGTGTATTATGTGTATACCACATTTATTGCAATGATGTGAATATTATAACAGCAGTAGCAGTAGAAAACAGTAAAAAAGAGATCATTTCAACTTATCTTGTTGTGGCATCAGTGTATGCAGGCACCTAAATTCTGTGAAAGTACTTAAAAGACTGAGGTCTGGGCTTTTTGCTATGAAAGACTGAAATACTTGTCTTAGGACTCCACTTTTTTATTATGAACTTTGCTGCCACATCCATAAAGTCCTTAACTCTTTTCATTTAAACTTTCCAATAACTTGAAATTCACACATTAACAGCAAACATGGCTATAACAAGTCTATTACATTGCCAACACAGTCTGAGTAGAAATTCAGGTGTTATTGCAGAATATAATTTGTATTAATATTTATAATTATTATTTTAAACAATTCTATTTTAATTGAATGTAAGAATCTCTGGATGACTAACATTGTCTTCTGAGTAGATGCAAAATGCTCAAATAAAGTTCAGATAGGAAAAAGGAAGCCTAATAACTGATAATAATGTGGGTACAACAAGCTCACCTGAAAAAGCCGAGATATGCACAAATTTACACAAAATGATACCAGTAATTTCAGTTAAGAAAATGGGTATCGATGGATGCATTGAAGATTACGAATCATCAATCCTGGGTCATTGCATGCAGTTCATCTAAATGTAATTACAAAAATGAACAGCTATCTGACACTGAACCTGTCAGTTCAGAACTGGCAGTGATGCTATTTGTTTGAAATAAGTAGTATTATTAACAGTGACTGAGTCCTGTTTTTTACTTTTTTGTAAGAATTGACCTGTATTGCTACAATTTGTATGTACACCAAGTGGTGGTAAGTGTGTAGGGTGTAATCCATAGAAAGCAGATGTTTCTGGATGGTACAACTGCTCACTGCTTGTTTTTGTTCAGAATTAAATCGGATAGTGATTTACTTCAGTGTTGTCCTACCATCTGTTATGGTGTTTGGTAATCACTGGTGGCCCCTGTCATCAGCGTGTTCTTCTCCACAGCAGTTGACCCAGGCAGTGGTCATGAGGTTGGTGGCACTGTGATTGAAACACTGGAGCCACACTTGAGAGAAGTTGGGTTTAAATTTCCATCCATCCATTTTAATTTTAAGATTTTTTTCTGATCTTCCTAAATTACTTTTGGCAAATGCCAGGATGATTTCTTTGGAATATAATGTTAAACATATAACTTGTTCTTCCTTTTTTCCCCAGTGGTGCCAGCTTTCCCTGAAACTAGGTACTTGTCCTATACCCTTGATATAATGCATATGAGAAGCTCAGTGCCTGCTCAACCTCAGAGCTGGAGTACACTGGGGGTACCCGTTATCTGGCACTGGTCACATGACACATTGAACTAGTCTATTTTTTATGTCAGCAGGAGCCCATTGTCTTCAGCATAACAGCTCTATTTAATTGCTAAAGAGTATATTTGAAATCAGCTACCTAATTCTTATGGAAAAACATACTGTTTCAGTATCTACAGCAGAAGGACTTTATATCAACATCAGCTTCTCAGGCAGCAATAATATTTAACTGTGAACTGGTATGAATTACAGCTTTTGATGTTGTTTGATAGGGATTTTGAATTGTTTCTTTCAGTGATTACTGTATTCGTTACACAAAATGAGTCTATAATTTCTTGGTGTTTTGTTGTCTGTGGTGCAGTTTAATTGCCAAAATGATATTACTCAAATTATAATTACTTTCGTTTAACATTTGCATACAATTTCGTAATGTGGGAAACACGGAGTGTGATAGTACCAACCAGTTATCTTTGTCATGTATTTGTTCCACATTGCTTTACTTATTACATGAGAGAAGCTGTATAATACTTGAGTAACAATGAATTTTGTTTTACAGAGCTGGTAATAAAGGTTATGCATACACATTCATAACACCAGAGCAGGAACGCAATGCCGGTGACATAATTCGTGCATTTGAATTGTCTCAGGTCCCTGTGCCTGACCCATTACGGATATTGTGGGACAGATACAGAGCTAGACAAGCTGCCGTAAGTATAGTTATCCACAGTTTATAGAAATAGGTAACTACAGAGCTTGGTATTAAAGTAGGCTTGTGGAATGTAATAGCTGAGGCTGATTAGGGGGGTTAACTGTACTAACATTATGACAATCTTTTTCTTTTTCATATATTTTTCTCCTGTGACCGGGTCTTTTTACAGCTCTATATTTTTTTAATTTGAAGCAATTAAGTCAACCAGTCTCTTATTGTGTTCATTGGTATCTGTGTTTTGACTTAGTCCCATGTGCTGTGTTTAAGATGTTTTAGCTGTCCTTAAAAGTAAATGCTTCCCTGTGTTTATTTTAAGCATAGGGCAGGAGAATAATAAGTATAAATACATTAACAAATGACCAATATGACAGGGGTGTCTGAAATTTTCATTTTAGACGTACACTTCCCCCTCTGTGACTATAAAACAGAGTAGTATGTCTCGTGCTTTCATTCACTAAGATGCTAGTTTGTCACTAAACATTTTTGCAAATACATCCAATGTTGGCATGCATCAGCATCACCATCTTGACAGAAACTACAGCCTCCCAGACCAAACAAGATGACACAATTATTAAAGCTCTGGATTGTATTCAGGAAAGGGGAGTTCAAATCAGAGTCCAAGTTAAGGTTTTTCATAGTTTCCCTAAATCACTTGATGTGGTTGACTAATGGTTTTTGTGAGAAGGCCATAGGAAAACATTTTCTGCTGCTGTTCATTCGTGATTTTCTTCTCATGTTACGGTTGCAAAGATACTGCATTTTGCAGTTAAGAAGAAAAAAATAAGAATGTTGTGTCATATCATGCATAGTCAATTAGAGATGGAGCACAAAATTGGGATTCATGGAAGCGTCCAATTCCACCCATCTGCTTTGACCCATGACGTCACGAATATGGCGCAAATGACAATTCACAACAGCTCCCATATCACACCTATGATGTCATTACGTAAACATGACAACAAACACAAAAATAGCTCGAAAAACAATCACACACACATTCCTCCAAAAATATAATGAAACTAACGGGACAAGCGGGGTAAATTGGGGTTTTTTTGTGTGGGGACAAACTAAAAATAAACACATGCCACTAGACCAAACGAGAAAACGATAAAATAAAACAGCCACAACCTTCCCAAAATCAACTAAAACCCATATCCATGGAATTGATCACTTCCCTTGACCTAATTAGCTCAACAGAAACTACCAATACCAATTCATACAACCTAAAACTACAACCACCTCCACAGTCACTGCTACCTCAAACATTGACAACAACAAAATCGGAATCGAACTCTTCCCTTGACCTATATAGTTCAACAGAAACTTCCGATACCAATACATACAACCCAAAACTTCAACAACCTCCACAGTCACTGCAGCCTCAAAAAAACCACCGACAACAACAAAATCGGCTCACAAAACCAACTCACCAATACCAGCAACAAACCCTCCCCCCCCCCCTCCCCCCCACACACATAATCCACAAATCCTCTAACTAGACAAAAAAATTAACAGAAAACCAAACAACTCACCAGAACAAAGCTCTGGCACCGCCCCCTGGGTCGGACACACACACACACACACACACACACACACACACACACACACACACACACACACACACACACACACACA
This sequence comes from Schistocerca nitens, assembly GCF_023898315.1. Taxonomy (NCBI): domain Eukaryota; kingdom Metazoa; phylum Arthropoda; class Insecta; order Orthoptera; family Acrididae; genus Schistocerca; species Schistocerca nitens. Next base: position 1,011,503,419 of record NC_064615.1, read on the forward strand.
CAGAATAAACAACCAAATAAGATTCCCAACCCCCCACCCCAAAAATGAAAACCAAAGAAACACACACAAAAAGGTACAACTAAAAAAACTACAACAAAATCAAAAATCCACAACCACCCCCCACCCGCCCACCTCCCCAAACAACCCCCACTCCCACCCCGGAGCCGCAGCCTACCCCCCACCCCCCCCACCCAAACCTAACTAACCCACAACCTTTGACCTGTACATCTTACTATCAGCCCTTAAGAAAACCCAAAAAATACAATAACCCTCAGGGACGCTCTTCCGCCAACAGTACTCATCTAAATGACCCTGAAAGTTGGAAGAGTGCCTCGATTTAACAGCCTCTCAAACCCCTCTGTAGTATTTGTACAGGCCCCACTCTCATACTTCTTAAACTCAATGTTGTGTTTAACTACTAAGTAATGGTAACCCTCCTGACCCAACCCACTATAAGAAGCAAACCCATCAGAAACTACAGTGCTCTCCTGTTCTACATACTCCTGAATCAACCCCGCTAACCCCCTCTTTGTACGCTGTTCAACAACCCTAAAAACACATTCAGAATACCCAGACCCCGTTACCACAGCTGCCCCCCCCCCTCCCCCCACTCCCATACTTCCTCCTACCAAACTGCGACTCGTCAACCTCAACAATTACTCCAGGCCCACCCAACTTACCCCTGTATTTAATATATTCCGAACAAACTTCACGACAAACAGAGTACCAGTCAAGAACCGTCCGCTCACTCACACCCACCTCATCTGCGCAAAAACTGTGAGAGGACTGATAGCAAAAATGATAACTCATCAAGACAATTTCACGCATGCCCAACCTAGACTTCTCGAACCAGATACCCTGGCGTATGGAGCGCCAAACGTTATCACACCGGCACCTTCACATGTAGCCATCCCTGGTCCGTGATGCTGGAACTTTCATTAGCATCATATTTTCCCCGCATACAGCATACTTCACCAACTTGGCCAGCAGACCAAAAAGCTGGAGGAATTTGATAAGCGACATTGGACTGTTGCCTATCATGCCCCACAACCGAAAACTGTTGATTTTGTTGGTCATATCTATTCCTAACAATGACATAATAAAAGTAATCTAAATAATTCAGACACAACAAACCAAACACTACACCACATTAGCTTAAAAAAACCAAAAACTAAACCGGCAACCCACTGGAAAATATTCCCCTATACAGTCGGTAATCACCGGCACAAAACCTGTCAACGTCAACAACTCAGATGAACCCAATATGACACACAACCCACAAACACCACCAGAGAGCACCACCAACCACAACCATATGCCACCTACAAACACATCACAAACGCACACTAAAGCAATAACAAAACCAAAGGCACAACCCACAAACACACCACCAGAGAGCACCACCGACAGCACAACAAGACATCTACAAACGCGCGACACTCACAAACTAAACTTCGTGCCGTCGTGACGCCACTCACCACAACACCCTTATGTCGTGGGTCAAAGCCGACGGGTGGAATCGGACACCTCTGATCACCCCAAAATTGGACTTGACAAAGGCAAAGAAAAGGTTGTCACAATATTCATCTCAAATGTTTTAAGAATAGCATGGAACATCTAAGACTGGATGCTATCTTGTGTAACTTCTCTATGGCAGATTTGGTTTCTTCACTAGTCTCAGTGAAGATAGCAAGGCCATCAGCAAAAGCCAGGCCCTTCGCTTCGATTCACTGTCCCCAGGTTCCAATGTTTATTCCCTCAATTTCTTTTGCCCATTCTCTGATGACTTTGTCTAACACTGTGTTAAACAGAAGCAGGGACATGCCGTCTCCTTGACGAACTCCTGTATGTTCTTCAGAAGGTTCAGATATTTCACTAAGAATAAGAAATCCACTCAAGCTGTCATGTCTGTGAGAGTGTGGCAGATTTGTTCTCTAGCCTTCCTGTCTACCCTAAGCTCTTCTGAAGTGTGCAAAATGTTATGTTTGTCCTTAAAATTGAAAAAGGTGACAAATGTGTCGGTACTTTGAAGTATCCTTAATATTGCCTTCAGACACGAAATCTGCTCAGCACACAGTTTCCCTTTCCTGAAGCCTGGTCTAATTACCCAGCACGTGTGTCTAACTTGTACATGTATTGGCTTTTGTTCTGTTTCTATGTGAGTTACCTGCAATTTGCTGTAAGAAATGTTTGCTGTTCCAGGAGGGCAAAAAAGTACACACAGGTGGTGGATTCAGTGGAAAAGGCTTCAAATTTGATGAGGCAGAAGCCCAGCTGGTCAGTGAAAAAAAGAAATTCCAAAAAGCAGCACTGGGTAAGTAGTTTATTCTCATTATAAATGTTTTGATCTCAACAGCCCTCATTATCAGTGGAAATATTGTGATCTAACCAGATCTAAATAAATCAGTCTGTATCAATGTAGAAAAATATTCTCCTTGATATCATGATATTAAGTGGCTGTATTTGTGTAAGTTGTAGCCACAATCCTTGGAGCATTAGTAATTGTATGTTTGGTTTATGTTCTAGGTCTGCAGGATTCTGATGATGAAGATTTGGAGAATGATATAGATCAGCAAATAGAAAATATGCTTGCACCCAAGAGAACTGTCAAAGAAATTAAAGCCCCAATTGGTGTAACTCCAGGGGCTGGAGGTGAGTTACTGATTTTGTTCCTTCTTTTCAGATTACTCTCTTCTTCTGTGACTTAAAATATAACTTTCAACATTTTAAAGAACATAGTTCTTATTATAGGAAACAGCAATTTATAATTATTATAAATAAACTGGAAGCAGTCTTGATCACATAAATTTTTTATTGTGGTGACTGGTTTCAATCTTATTATAAGATCATCTTCAGACCTACAATGAACAAGGATCCTTATAAAGGACGAAATCGTATATTGATAAAACAGTAAACAACGCTGATATACCATAGATATCTGCCGGAGGTGGTGGTGCATGGCAACCCTCTTGCTTGTGGCTGGTGGTGTACTGCAATGTGAGATACACCAGCTGCTAATTAAATACTTGAAGCCCCACCCACTGTCTCTGGCATAATGTCATGGATAGCCAATCACGTAAGTTGAATTTCTGCCGCTTAAGAAAATAATGTGTCAGTTGCAATTACGTCATTATTACCATCTATAGAACTTATAAAACAAGTGAAAATCTTATAGCTTATAAAATGTAGTGCGAAAAAGGTAATTACTGCGAAATAAATAGTGTGGTCCTCTATCACGTACTTTTATCGACCAAAGCAAAGATGATAACAAGGACGCCACTCGAGTAACCATGGCTACCTTCTCGTCTTACTAGGGCCAAAGAGGCTGTCTATGAGGAAAGTGTCGTGGTCCCTCTAAGGTTGCCAGGGAGACCCAACGAAGGTTGGTCAGTACATGATATGGGTTAGTGGTATGCACATGAGTTACTGCTACCATTAAAATTTTAATTAAAAGACATCTTGTCAAAATAAATGTTAGATCTAGAATGCGATATCAGTAGTGGAATGTTACAGAAATTTATAAAATAAGACCTATATTATCGTTATTGTTGTTGGTCTGCATAGAATGCAATGTGATGGCTATCGTGAGCGTAAAATTAATGACATTATGCCAACAAAGAATAGATAAAACCACTGTCTGGAGGGTCACATCATGGACAGATGAAATAAAGTCTGCGGTAACCATAATGTTATATCGAAATAATAAATATACCAGTAACCGCTGGCATAGCAGGGTAGGGAAAAACATTCCTTGTCAAATAGTAAAACACAGATAAGTGACTTATAGCATAGCATAATGAATATACTACTGGTACATCACGTAGTAAATCTGTCTTTGGGCAACACATTAACCAAAATAAGCATTCTGAAGGGACTAGTAATAACAACATGAGTATCTTGCATACCATCCCTAAAGGACTTTTGCTTAATACCCTTGAAGAACTGGAAATTTATATACATCGGAAAAAAGAATCCAGAAACTCTACTTAACGAACAAATGAATTTCAGAGAAAAATATGTCTTTGATCTGTTTGAGGAACTATTCTAAAATACTTCCCATTTCACGATGTTCCATTAGTCTGGATGAGTATAGATATCACGATACCCATATCTCTGCTGTAACGATTCCTTTTAATAGTTTCTTACTACACAATTATTGCCAATTGTGTTTGTTACGCTACTGCGTACCACATTTGTTCATAACTATTGTATTTTATCATATCATATGGATAGACATTACATCAGACGAATGTGCCTCTGCTCTTCAATATGTTTAGTATCACATTATCATGCTTTATATTTTGTGTAGTATATTAACTTGTGACTGTTGTTTCACCATATATTATGCTGGATTAAGTGCGTATGTGCACCGTCAATTTTCTTGCCTTATGTATACGCTATATGTCACTTATCTGTATTTTACTATTTGACAAGGGATGGTTTTTTTTCCCCTTACCCTGCTATGCCAGTGGTTATTGGTATATTTATTAACACTATATTTCAATATAACATTATGGTTACCACAGACATTATTTAGTCCGCCCATGACGTGACCTTCCAGACAGTGCTTTTACCTATTCTTTATTGGCATAATGTCATTAATTTTACGCTCATGATAGGCATCATGTTGCATTCTGTGCAGACCAATGACCATAATTGTAATATAGATCTTACTTTATAAATTTCTGTAACATTCCCCTACTGATGCCGCATTCTAGATGTAACATTTATTTTGATGAGATGTCTTTTAGTTAAAATTTTAATGGTAACTGTAACTCATGCCCATACCACTTACCCATATCATGTACTGATCGACCTTCATTGGGTCTCCTTGGCAACCTTAAAGCGACCAGGACGCCTTCCCCGTAGACAGCCTCTTTGGCCCTAGTAAGACTAGTGGGTAGCCATGGTTACTCGAGTGGTGTCCTTGTTATCATCTTTGCTTTGGTCGATAACAGTACATGATAGAGGGCCACACTATTTTGTTGCAGTAATTATCTTTTTCACACTATATTTTATAAGCTATAAGATTTTCACTTGTTTTATAAGTTCTACAGATGGTAATAATGACTTAATTGTAACTACCACATTACTTTCTTAAGCGGCAGAAATGCAACTTATGTGATTGGCTATCCATGACATTATGTCAGAGACGGAGGGCGGGGCTTCAATTATTTAATTAGCAGCTGGCGTCTCTCACGTTGCAGTATACCATCAGCCACAAGCAAGAGGGTTGCCATGCGCCACTGCCTCTGGCAGATATCTATGGTATATCAACATTGTTTACTGTTTTATCAATACGTATACGATTCGTCCTTTATATATTTATAACGATTCTGGTTCATTGTAGGTCTGAAGATGATCTTATAATAAGATCGAAACTGGTCACCACATTAAAAAATTTATGCGGTCAAGACGGCTTCCAGTTTATTTATAAAATGTAACTGACAGTGACAGTCAACAAAGAGAAAAAAGTGAGAGGGAAAGGAAAATAAGTGTGCAGAACAGTACATGTGTTATTTACCATTACAAATATTCTTTTTCCATGTTTACTAGTTGGAAACCACTGCCATTTAGCTGTGTTTTGTTTTATGGTGCATTATATGCCTTCTTTATATTATCTGTTACATTTAACAAACAATCCTGTTGGAAGAACATCCACAACTGAGTATTATAGCAGAGGTTGAAACCGTGCTTCAGTTGTAAATTACTTTATTTTCACACAACTGGTTTCAGACTGTTATAAGCCCATCCTCAGGTGTCGTACTTTAAATAGCAAAAGACGGGAGATAATTTTCACATGCTGCAACACACATAAAAAACAAAAAACAAATTTTTTCATAAAATTTTTTGAAAAATCTTAAAAAACATTTTGAAATCACCGGTTGGACTTGTAGCTGTGAAACCTATGTCAATGCGCAAGTGGCACCAGACAGTACCATGGATGACTGCTTAGGTAGGGAATATATACAAATAATATCACGACACTTATGCTGTGCTGTGGTCCTGGAGCACCGAATGTACTGGGTGTAGTGTGCTGCCTGTGAGTGCAGACCAGGGTGTAGCGGATGCGAACGAGGAGGCAAATTGGAAACCAGAGTGGCAAAAGTGCTGCCATCTGTTGACGGAGAGAAGAACACCGGGCCACTAGCCCGGCCATTCACAATTTGAATTTAATGGTTGACATTTAAAACGAAAAAAAAAAAAAATCACAATATAAGTTAAAAGTGGATTATGCATAGTAAATGAGCATATTGAACAGGTCAGTCCAGAACGGTGGTGAAAATGAGTGGAAGGTGCGATATCAAATTATTGTATAAACTATAAAGCGCAATGAAACTTTGCTTTTACATGAGTGGCACACAAGTTTTAAATTTAGTGGGGATATATAAGTGGCAACGTGGAACAACGCGCCACAGTCATCAGTTAAAAGAACATGCACATGTGCCACTCCTATTTACAAGCTTTCGTTACTGATCATCAAGGAAAGCAGCGAAACCTTACGGTCTATACTGTCAGAAAGTAATATGCCAATTGAGAAGGCACTTAAAGAAACAGATGCGTTATTCACCCATTTCTTAAAAAAACTTTAATACCGATGTATCCGAGGACGCCGACTTTCAGGGACGTTGTGAAACTTCATAAGCCACAGGCCCCTCTAAGGCCAATCATCAACACTATTAATGCCCCAGATTACTTATTGGCTAAGGAATTGCAGTTTCCTCAGTAAGCATTATTTGTTCCATGATGATCATGCCATCAAGAACAGAGATGAGTTAATTACACACCTCAATCATGTAACTGAAACCAGTGATATGAATCTAGCAAGTCTCGACATCGTAATCATGTACACAAATATTCCCTTTAAATAGGTGATTCCTATTATTGAATCCAACTTATGGATGTTCTCTCATCTAGATCCACAAAAAATTAATGAATTCCTTCATTTGCTCAGAATTGACCTGGACCACGATTACTTTGTCTTCAAAGACACCATATATGGGCAAACTGGTGGGTTAGCCGTGGGATCTCCCATTGCCAGTATAATAGCTAATGTTTACATCAATCACGTTGAACATCAGTTTTTTTTCAACCCATCCACAACATCTTCAAAGAGTAGTATGCTACAAAAGATATGTCGATGACATCATACTTTCATATAATGGGACCGATGCCCAGCTGCAACTTTTTCAACATGGCTTTTAACAAAATGCCCCCCAAGATTCAGTGTACTATAGAATACCACTCTGGCTTTACACTCCCATTTTTATATCTGGAAATTTTGTTACAGAACACTAATGTTCACTTCAACATATTTAGAAAACCAACTATGACTGTTTCTATTATTCATTGCTCTTCAGTTCACCCAAAGCAGCAAAAAATGGCAGCTCTTCATGCTATGCTTTACCACGCGGCCCGAGTCCCTCTCTCAAAAGAAAATTACCAGTGCGAGTTGGATACCATTAAATTCATAGCGCATGCTAATGGCTACCAGACAAATGTTGTTGATGTTCTTCATTGTTGTTGTTGTTGTTGTGGCCTCCAGTTCCGAGACTGGTTTGATGCAGCTCTCCGTACTACTCTATCCTGTGCAAGCTTCTTCATCTCCCAGTACCTACGGCAACCTACATCCTTTTGAATCTGATTAGTGTATTCATCTTTTGGTCTCCCTCTACGATTTTTACCCTCCTCGCTGCCCTCCAGTACTAAATTGGTGATCCCTTGATGCCTCAGAACATGTCCTAACAACCGATCCCTTCTCCTAGTCAAGTTGTGCCACAAACTTCTCTTCTCTCCAATTCTATTCAATACCTCCTCATTAGTTATGTGATCTACCCATCTAATCTTCAGCATTCTGCTGTAGCACCGCATTTCGAAAGCTTCTATTCTCTTCTTGTCTAAACTGTTTATCATCCATGTTTCACTTCCATACATGGCAACACTCCATACAATTACTTTCAGAAATGACTTCCTGACACTTAAATCTATATTCTCTTCTTCAGAAACGCTTTCCTTGCCATTGCCAGTCTACATTTTATATCCTCTCTACTTCGCCCATCATCAGTTATTTTGCTCCCCAAATAGCAAAACTCCTTAACTACTTTAAGTGTCTCATTTCCTAATCTAATTCCCTCAGCATCACCCGAATTAATTCGACTACATTCCATTATCCTCGTTTTGCTTCTGTTGATGTTCATCTTATATCCTCCTTTCAAGACACTATCCATTCCGTTCAACTGCTCTTCCAAGTCCTTTGCTGTATCTGACAGAATTACAATGTCATCGGCGAACCTCAAAGTTTTTATTTATTCTCCATGGATTTTAATTCCTACTCCAAATTTTTATTTTGTTTCCTTTACTGCTTGCTCAGTATACGGATTGAATAACATCGGGGATAGGCTACAACCTTGTCTCACTCCCTTCCCGACCACTGCTTCCCTTTCATGTCCCTTGACTCTTATAACTGCCATCTGGTTTCTGTACAAATTGTAAATAGCCTTTCGCTCCCTGTATTTTACCCCTGCCACCTTCAGAATTTGAAACAGAGTATTCCAGTCAGCATTGTCGAAAGCTTTCTGTAAGTCTACAAATGCTAGAAACGTAGGTTTGCCTTGCCTTAATCTAGCTTCTAAGATAAGTCGTAAGATCAGTATTGCCTCACGTGTTCCAATACTTCTACGGAATCCAACTGATCTTCCCCGAGGTCAGCTACTACTAGCATTAATATTTTGCAGCTGTGACTTATTAATCTGATTGTTCGGTAATTTTCACATCTGTCAACACCTGCTTTCTTTGGGATTGGAATTATTATATTCTTCTTGAAGTCGGCGAGTATTTTGCCTGTCTCCTACATCTTGTTCAGCAGATGGTAGAGTTTTGTCAGGACTGGCTGTCCTAAGACCGTCAGTACCGTTACTCGAATCTAAGCCACACTCGAATCTAAGCCGCACCTGAAAAATGAGACTCGAAATCAAGGAAAAACAATTTTCCTGAATCTAAGCCGCACCTAAAATTTGAGACTCGAAATTCAAGTGGAGAGAAAAGTTTTAGGCCGCATCTCCAAATCGAAACAAAGTTAGTCCATTGTAATATGAGACACAATTTAGGTCGAATGAATGATGATACAGCTACATTAGTTTGGTTCGAGTCGTAAGCTTAGCAGTTAAGCTTTACCAGGTAGCCATTGCTTGCGTCAGGCGCTCCATCCGTATTTATACGGATACCCTTCTTTTTTCACGTGCTTCATCTGGTTTGAACTGATTGCTTATTTTTCTTTGATCTGATAAGCGCCGTTTTCTTTGTTATAGGTGTTTACATTATTCTAAGCTGAAAATGCATTACTGTACTGTGTCATGCATTGTTTGTCACATTCTGATAGTGCCTGTTTACGGCCTGCTTTTGTGCGTGCTACTGCCGCTTACAGTTAAAAAATAAATAAAAAAGAGAGGAGTGTCTCGTTAGCGAAACAATGACAAGAGACTGCTATTTATTGTTACTTACACTGTTGCTTTCTGTGATAATGATCAACAAGAACCAAATAATAGACTGCGTATGATAGAAAATGTTCTGAATGAGAGTTTACCGTATTTACTCGAATCTAAGCCGCACTTTTTTTCCGGTTTTTGTAATCCAAAAAACCGCCTGCGGCTTAGAATCGAGTGCAAAGCAAGCAGGAGTTCTGAAAAATGTTGGTAGGTGCCGCCACAACTAACTTCTGCCGTCGGATATATGTAGCGCTACACAGGCATGGTTTGTAGGCACAAAGATAAATACTGGCGCCAAAACCTCTGCGTCAGTAAACAATTTTTTTTTTTTTTTTTTAAAAAAAAGGTGGAAGACGAGCTTTTTTTCTCCGCCCCGAGTTTCGACCACTGCATTTTCATACATTATCCAACGAAGTAAATACAAACTCCGTATTGTTCATCTTCGAATGTAGCAGAATTTCAATGTACTACGAAAATCCGACTGGCAAGACTGTTTGGGATGTTTGTCAATATGGCCAACTCTACGTTCTGAAATTTTTCCTACCTATGACAAGAGATGGTTGCTAATAGGAACTTTTATGAATTGTGAATCACATGCAGTATTCTCTTCACCATAAGAATAATACGAATATAAACATTTTGCCATGTTTTCTTTTGTGTTTGCTGCTATCTCATTTAAATCTTGCCTACCTAATAAACTACGAAACTGGAGTGAGACAACAGGAAACGTGGAATATGTATCGTGTCATGTTTATATTCGTATTAAGTGATACAGTCAGAAATGAAGCACGGCAACTGACTAGATTTTCAAATCGAAGATGACTAATTTCTGTGCAGAATTTGATGTACTAAAGAAGCGGCCGCAAAGATTTTCAAACGGAGAAAAATTTTCGCTAAACTCTTGTTCAGAACATGTCCTATCATACGCAGTCTATTATTTGGTTCTTGTTGATCATTATCAAAGTAACAGCAGTGTAAGTAACAACAAATAGCAGTCTCTTGCCATTGTTTCGCTAATGAGACGATTCCTCTCTCTCTTTTTTTTTTTAATTGTTAGCGGCATTAGCGCGCACAAAAGCAAGCCATGCCGCGAGCGGCGACTTTCCGTAAACACGCACTATCAGAATGCGACAAACAATGCATGACACAGTACAGTAATGCATTTTCAGCTTAGAGTGACGTAAACACCTATAACAAAGAAAACGGCACTTGTCAGATCGAAGCAAAATAAGCAATAGATTCAAACCAGACGAAGCACGTGAAAAAGGGAGAGTACCCGTATAAATACGGACGGAGCGCCTGACGCATAGCAATGGCTACCTGGTAAAGCTTAACTGCTAAGCTTACGACTCGAACCAAACTACTGTAGCTGTATCGTCATTCATTCGACCTAAATTGTGTCTCATATTACAAAGGACCAACTTTGTTTCGATTTGGAGGTGCGGCCTAAACCTCTTCACTCCCCTTGAATTTCGAGTCTCAAATTTCAGGTGCGGCTTAGATTCGGGAAATTTTTTTTCCTTGATTTCGAGTCTCATTTTTCAGGTGCGGCTTAGATTCGAGTGCGGCTTATATTCGAGTAAATACGGTAGCGAAAATTTTTCTCCGTTTGAAAATCTTTGCAGGCGCTTCTTTAGTACATTGCATTCTGCACAGAAATTAGAGTCATCTTAGATTTTAAAATCTAGTAAATTCCCGTGATTCATTTCTGACTGTATCACTATTAGGCGTAAGAATAATATGAATATAAACATGACATGATATGTATATTCTTCAACATTTGCTGTTGTCTCTCTCTAGTTTCGTAGTTTATTAAGCAGACGGGATTTAAATGAGATAGCAGCAAACACGAAACAATACATCTCAAAATGTTTATATTCGTATTATTCTTATGGTGAAGAGAATACTGCATGTGATTCACAATTCATATAATTTCCTATTAGCAACCATCTCTTCTCACAGGTAAGAAAAAATTCAGAATGTAGAGTTGGCCATATTGCCAAACATCCCAAACAGTCTTGTATTACATTGAAATGCTGCTACATTCGAAGATGAACAATATGGAATGTGTATTTACTTATTTGGATAATGTATGAAAATACAGTGGTCGAAACTCGGGGCGGAGGAAAAAAAGCTCGTCTTCCACTTTTTTTTTTAATTTATTTACTGACGCAGAGGTTTAGGCGCCAGTATTTATCTTTGTACCTACAAACCATGCCTGTGTAGCGCTACATATATTCGACGGCAGAAGTTAGTTGTGGCGGCACCCACCAACATTTTTCAGATCTTCCGCTTGCTTTGCACTCGATTCTAAGCCGCAGGCGGTTTTTTGGATTACAAAAACTGGAAAAAAAGTGCGGCTTATATTCGAGTAAATACAGTAGTTCTAATGGAATGTTGTCTACTCCCGGGGCCTTGTTTTGACTCAGATCTTTCAGTGCTCTGTCAAACTCTTCACGCAGTATCGTATCTCCCATTTCATCTTCATCTACATCCTCTTCCATTTCCATAATATTGTCCTCAAGTACATCGCCCTTGTATAGACCATCTATATACTCCTTCCACCTTTCTGCTTTCCCTTCTTTGCTTAGAACTGGGTTTCAATCTGAGCTCTTGATATTCATACAAGTGGTTCTCTTTTCTCCAAAGGTCTCTCTAATTTTCCTGTAGGCAGTATCTATCTTATCTCTAGTGAGATAAGCCTCTACATCCTTACATTTATCCTCTAGCCATCCCTGCTTAGCCATTTTGCACTTCCTGTCAATCTCATTTTTGAGACGTTTGTATTCTTTTTTCCTGCTTCATCTACTGCATTTTTATATTTTCTCCTTTCATCAATTAAATTCAGTATTTCTTCTGTCACCCAAGGATTCCTACTAGCCCTCGTCTTTTTACATATTTGAATCTCTGTTGCCTTCACTACTTCATCTCTCAAAGTTACCCATTCTTCTTCTTCTACTTTATTTCTTTCCCCCATTCCTATCCATTGTTCCCTTATGCTCTCCCTGAAACTCTGTACAACCTCTGGTTTAGTCAGTTTATTGAGGTCCCATCTCCTTAAATTCCCACATTTTTGCAGTTTCTTCAGTTTTAATCTACAGTTCATAACCAATAGATTGTGGTCAGAGTCCACCTCTGCCCCTGGAAATGTCTTACAATTTAAAACCTGGTTCCTAAATCTCTGTCTTACCATTATATAATCTATCTGAAACCTGTCAGTATCTCCAGACTTCTTCCATGTATACAACCTCCTTTCATGATTCTTGAACCAAGTGTTAGCTATGATCAAGGTATGCTCTGTGCAAAATTCTACCAGGCGGCTTCCTCTTTCATTTCTTACCCCCAATCCATATTCACCTACTACGTTTCCTTCTCTCCCTTTTCTTACTACCGAATTCCAGTCACCCATCACTATTAAATTTTCTTCTCCCTTCACTATCTGAATAATTTCTTTGATTTCATCACACATTTCTTCAATTTCTTCGTCATCTGCAAAGCTAGTTGGCATATAAACTTGTACTACTGTAGTAGGCATGGGCTTCGTATCTACCTAGGCCACAATAATGCGTTCACTATGCCGTTTGTAGTAGCTTACCCACACTCCTATTTTCCTATTCATTATTAAAGCTACTCCTGCATTACCCCTATTTGATTTTGTATTTATGATCCTGTATTCGCCTGACCAAAAGTCTTGTTCCTCCTGCCACCGAACTTCACTAATTCCCACTGTATCTAACTTTAACCTATCCATTTCCCTTTTTAAATTTTCTAACCTACCTGCCCGATTAAGGGATCTGACATTCTACGCTCATCAGCAAATGCAATCGAAAGGCGCTTCCAACGATCTGTAAGGGATTACCCTGTCATCTACTAATAATGATAACACTAAAAAAAAAATTTGCTGGATCCCATATGTAGGTGTTATATCTGACAGGATTGGCAAATGGCTTAGGAAAGAGGGGGGTTATACCCGTCTTCTACACCCTGCATAAGGTTGGGCACCTATTGAAGCACCACGAAACCAGAGAAGACAACCACTACGCACAATCGAGCATCTATTGCATCCAGTGTAGTGAGTGCCCTTCCGCATACATAGGCCAAACTGGCCGTTCCTTTAGCATACGGTTCAGAGAGCATCAGGATATTAGCAATTCCAAATCCGCTTTCACTAACCACTTGAAGGATCATAACCATTCCATTTCAAATATAAACACAAATTGCAGGATTATACATATTCAATGTAAGGGCTTGATTTTAAACATTTTAGAAGAAATAGAAATCATCCACAGCATTTGCTGTGATCTGTCTGGCATTTTGAACGAGCAAACTGTGCTTAAGCATGCAGTCCTGCTGAATAACTTTTCTTTTCTGAAGCAGCATCCAGCCTCATTTCCTTCTCTTTCTGGTCTCTGATTACTGTACACCATACATGTATACTATTTTTTATCGGGTCAGTGTTTTTTTATGGCCTTCAATAGGCTAAACGAATGTACAGCATATGCCTGTTTTCTATAGTGAGGTCCGCAAGGTCCACCCAGTTCATTTTATATAGCTGTAAAATTGTCCTCTCTTAATAAAAGTTGCATGTTTTCATTTCATCCTACGACTATGGCACATTATAGTACTGTGGCATTATCTGTGCCCCCACTAATTAAAAATTTACCTTTCATGATGTAAAGTGTGTCTCAGGTCTTATCTAATGTAAGTCTCGATTAATTGTCGACTGTTAGTTAGCAGTTTTAAATTGACCCCACTTTTAATGTATCCTTTTAATGCTATCGCTGCTAGCTATTAATTGGCATATTACTTTTTGACAGTATAGACTGTAAGGTTTCACTGCTTTCCTTGTTGATCAGTAACGAAAGCTTGTAAATAGGAGAGGCACATGTGCATGTTCTTTTAACTGATGACTGTGGCGCGTTGTTCCACGTTGCCACTTATATATCCCCACTAAATTTAAAACTTGTTTGCCACTCATGTAAAAGGAAAGTTTCATTGCGCTTTACAGTTTATACAATAATTTTATATCGCACCTTCCACTCATTTTTACCACTGTTCTCGACTGACCTGTTCAATATGCTCCTTCACTATGTATAATGCACTTTTAACTTATATCATGTATTTTTTATGTAATTTTTTGCTTTTCCTTCATTTTAAATGTAAATCAATAAATTCAAATTGTGAATGGCCGGGCTAGTGGGCCCATGTTCTTCTCTCCATCAATAGATGGCAGCACTTTTGCCACACTGGTTTACCAATTTGCCTCCTTGTTCGCATCCGCTACTCCCCATTCTGTGCTCATAGGCAGCACACATGTGGCACTCGGGGGGACCACAGCACAGCGTAAGTGTCGTGATATAATTTGTATATATTCCCTACCCAGGCAGTGGTCCATAGTACTGTCTGGTGCCACTTGTGCATTGACATAGGTTTCACAGCACCTAGCCCAACTGGCAGTTTCGAAATGTTATTTAAAAGTTTTTAAAACTTTTTAGAAAAAAAAATTGTTTTTTGTTTTTATGTGTGTTGCGGCATGTGAAAATTATCTCCCGTCTTTTGCTATTTCCAGTGAAAACAAAGTAATTTACAACTGAAGTGATTTTCAACCTCTGTTACATTATTTAACATTTATTTCCTCTCTGCGTCCTTGTAGTGTTACTTGGCTCATGCATTTACGTGTTTTTATCTGCTTATTTTCAGTATCTGACAGCTGTAAACAGTTCATTTATTAATTTCTCTTTTTTACAGTATTGCCTGGGCAAATGGGACCCACAGCAACTGATAAGTTGGAATTGGCTAGAAGATTAGCATCCCGCATCAACATGGCTAAGAACTTGGGAGCTGAGGCCAAGGGGGCCACACAACAAGCTGCTGAAGCTATTCTGAAGGGGGGTGGATCACAGCCACTTATCACGGTAATACATCTTGGGCCACTCTCACGCCCATCGCGCTCTCTCTCTCTCTCTCTCTCTCTCTCTCTCTCTCTCTCTCTCTCTCTCTTTCATATCTGTGTACCTACCTTTCGTCAACTCTCTTTCTCCCATCTCTTTCTTTGTAATTATAGATTATTCTACTCTTTCCATGATGTTGGATTGTGTTTTTGTATTGTTATTTGTTCCATACCAGTAATGTGAAATGATATTTTATAAATCCTTGCGGCTGAATTTATTTTTTGTCATCTTTGCCGTATAACTAATGACTGTTGTAAAGAGATGCCAACCCATAAAATTTATGCATTCTGTTCTTACCAGCAACAATTAGGTATAAGTACAATACGACCAGTAGACTCAACACAACTGTATTTCACCGAAGCATTAATAACTTGAACATGTTATTTAAGTAACATTAAACAGGAACCAATTACGTACACAAAGAGCTGTAGCTATACATGTAGAGACTGGGACCCAGGCGGGCTCTGACTGTCATCTCTCTCTCTCTCTCTCTCTCTCTCTCTCACACACACACACACACACACACACACACACACACACACACACACACACACCTGATGCACCCTCTGCAGTCTACAGATGACATAGCACTGCCACACATGCGGTCTTTTGAAAGTGTGCACATGCATCACTGCATTCCTCCCCTCTTATGGAGGTCACAGATTCTTGAGACGTCCATGCTGTCCTCCTCGTCTGCTGTGCTCAGGCTGAGATGGCGTGCTGCAACAGGAGCATATAGTATGAAGATGAAGTGCTTTGGGCACGGAAACTTTCTGTGACCACTTTCCCGTGCCAAACCATATGACTTCAGGGCTGTTTCTATGTCAACCTCGGGCATCAGCTCTGGTGATGGTGCTTGCAGTGCTAATGGTACTGGTATCAGCAGTTGCTCAAGAACAGGTGATGGAATTCCTGACAATGGTGTCGGAAGCAATAGAAGAGCTGCTGGTTTGGCCACTGATGATGGACGCCCTAAACTGCATGGGAGTGGAGAACCGGCAGCAGCAGGTGATCTGACTCCCATGTGGATGGGCTCAGAGGCAATGGTGTGACATTAGGGGGTGCCTGCCCATTCACGTGACCGTGAAGCTAATTGTGTTACCTTGAGCAGAGACTGTCCTCTGTGAGGATGTCACAGAGACGCCACCCAGGGCATCTGATGATGACAGCTGGAATCCATTTAGGACGATGCCCAAAACCACGTGCCTAGACAGCCACACCAGGCTATGAGAGACGCAGTGGCTGCATGGATTGATGTCCAGTTGGAGCACACAGGAGATGTAGCAGCGTTGTCGGCTGGCACCTGTGGAGGAGCTGTGCCAGGCTCTTCTTGCAGAACCGCGTGAAATGGTACAATGAGAGGAACTGATCTAAGGCAGTGTTGGATGAAGAAGTGGCAATATACATTTTCATCTGAGTTTTTAATATTCACACTAGGCATTCTGCCTCACTGTTAGATTGCTGATGGAATGGTGGGGTGAGGATGTGATGTACATCACGGGAATAGCAAAATGCCGCAAACTCTTGCGATGAAAATTGTGGACCATTGTTGGACACTATCATCAAGGGTGAGCTTATAAGTGAAAAAAGTTTGGACAAGGCTGTGCCTGTAGCTGTTGTGGATGTGGAAACACAATGAATGACATACAGAAAATAAGAATATGTGTCGACCACCAACAGCTAATAAGCATTCAGAAAGGGGCCAGCAAAATCCACATATATATGGTCCCATGCATGTGACAGCATCAGCAAAGGAGATGACGATGCTTGTGGAGCTGCTTGGTACACTGCACTCTGTGAACAGGAGGCAACCTGCCGGATAATGTCATTGTCCAAGCCAGGCCAAAACATGTCTCGACGGGCCAACGCTGTTGTGCATGACATGGCCCCATGATCTGCTTGTAATAAATGGAGAACCTCCAAATGAGCACCGAGGGGATCACTACCAGAGGGGTCACATGTTCCACGTCTAAAAGCAGAACAACGCACAGAGAGTTGATGTTGAAATGTGTAATAATTACAGAGGGGGTTGGACACACCAGAAGGTGATGAATCCGTCAACCATATTGTATGAATATTATGATCTTTCGCAAAACAGGATCCAAAACTATAACCTTCATGGTCCATGTTTTGGTTACAGGGAAACAATCAACTGTCTGTTGTGCACTGACATCAAGGTAGAAACAAAGCAATTCCTCCTGATCAAATCCTGGGTCCAGACTGCCTGGCAGGGAGGACAAAGCATCGGCATTTGCATGTTGATTTGTAGGGTGGAAATGAATCTCGTAGTTGTAACACAAAAGGAAAAGAGCCCAATGTTAAATGTGATGTTCCAGTTTATCTGGTAATGACACAGGAGGACTGAATAAGGAAACCAATGACTTGTGACGGGTGACTGGATCGAATTTGGTACCATAGTGAAAAACATGGAATTTCTTCACAGGATATACAATGGCCAAAGCAACCTTTTTCATCTGAGAATACCTAGTTTGAGCAGGAGTCAGCATTTTTTAGGCATAAGCAATAGATCAAAGAGCCATCAGGATATCTATGAGCCATTACCGCCCCCTACCCGTACTGTGAAACGTCCACTGCAAGGACCAAGTGTGGGCCTGGTTGGTGCAGACTGTAACATGGTCTTAAGGGTGGAAAACACGGTTTCACAAGCCAGCGACCGGTGAAATGGAGTCCCTTTGCACAGCAATGCGTGTAATGGCTGCAAAGTTCTTTGACTGCTGTAGGGCAGGGGAGCAACACAGTAGCAAAAACATGTTGATGCAGGGGTTTTAGATCCTTGTGAGAAACTTCAAACCCAAGATAAATGATAGAAGGTTGAAAAAATTGACATTTTCTAAATGACAATTCAACCCAGCCACAGAGGACAGAAAAAAAAGAGTACAGGGAGTTTGTAAATGTTCATCAGTGGAGGCAATGGAAACTACAATGTCATGCAAATAATTTGGTCAGCCTGGCACAGATGCTGTAAGTTGTTCAAAAAAATTTTGAGAAATTGTGGGAGCAGTGGCAACTCTAAAAGGCGATCACAACTATTGGTACAATACAAAAGGGGTATTGACAATTAACATAGGTTGTGACTCTTCATCTAAATGGAGCTGTAAATAGACATCTGACAAATCTATTTTTGAGAAATATTAACCTTGTGACAACTTTGCAAAGAATTTATCTGGGTGCGGTATCGGGTATGTATCTACAATAGATTGTGCATTCACAGAAACTTTAAAATCGCCACAGAGGAATAACCAGCCCGACCGTTTCTTTGCTACAACAAGGGTTAGCCCATTCACTTGATGCAATAGGCCAAACAATGCCTGATTCCGTGAGCCGATCTAATTCATCTTTGACTTGTTCTCTGGGTGACACTGGAATCGGACTGATCCAGAAAAAATGAGGCTGAGCAGAAGTTTTCATGATAACGTGTGCTTGAAAGTTGTTGGCACACCCCCATCCAGAAGGCAACAAAGAGGAAAATTCAGAGCATAATGTTTCTAACTGTGTATACGGTTGTTCAGACACTAAATTCAGTTCATCTGAGGAGGTAAAACCAAACAACGTAAAAGCATCTAATTCAAAAAGATTCTCCCAGTGTGTGTTACTTACAACAAAAAATGTATGTGACTCGACTACTGATTTGTAGGTCACTGAGACAGACAATTGGCCGAGAATAGGAATACTCTGTTTATTGTAATTTACTAACTTTTGTGACAAAGAGAATAGCGGAGAGGTGCCCAAGTCCATATAAGTTTGTGAATTTCACAAGATTATTGGAGCTTCTATATCCACTTGCATGTGCAGAACTTTATAAAAAACCATAACATCAATGAAAAGCTTGTTTGGCGTTATGGAAATAGTCGATACTGTGTTTATGTCCATATCTGCATCAGGATCATTGTGCTGAATTTTTCATTACAAACTGAAGCAATGTGACTGTTTTTGTTGCAATTATGACAGGTAGCGCAGCACTTGGGGCAGTCAGTGTTCACGGTTAATGGAGCAATAAGGGCAGGACGGGAGCATGGAAGGCATATGTTGCTGTTTACTGGCCTGTTTACATTGTTGGTGTACCTGCTGCTGGGAGCAAGGTCAGCCACCTTGACACTTTGATTGTGTACGGACCATCACGAACGTGTCTTCTCCCCCCTGCCAACTATCTGAAGCTTGATGTGGAGGAGTGGGTTGGATTGCTGAAACTTCTCGCCATCTCTCAATTTGATTACCCACAGCTTGTGACACCTCAAATGACTGTGCAATGGCTAAAACCTCAGAGAAGGATGGATTTTCACACTGGAGGGCACACACTCGCACCTCACAATCTGGTGCTAAACGAATGGTAGCATCTCTCACCATCTGATCACCACACAGCTTCTTTTGCTTATCAGACACAAAATGACGATGACGACTTAACCCAAGGAGTTCAGCCGCCCATGGTTGATAGGATTGATGTGTTTGATTCCTACAGCAGTGAAACTCAGTGAGGGATGCAATAACATGGGTGCGCTTATGATAGTACTTTGAAAGAAGTTCACACATTTAGTCAAACATTAAAGAAGATGGATCTTGGGAAGGGGCAAGATGACACAGGCCTTGATACATTCTTGGTGATATCCATGAAAGGAATGAGGCATGACATAAAACAGTGTCAGTAATCCCAAAACTTGAAAGTGTTGTCAAAGACATTTCTTGTATGTGTCCCATTCCTCAACAGACCCCTTGTATGTAGGGAAAAGAGGAGGTGGATAAACTGTGGGGGCCACAAAGGCAAAACGGCAGGCACCACAGACTGAGCAACTTGCCGGCTAGACAAAACAGAAGCCAGTGATTGAAATACCTGAGTTTGATTATCCAGCACCTGTGATTGGTGGTGCAATGCCATGATGAATGATTGTTGCTGTTCAAACAACCAACGTAACATGTCCTGTCTGTAACACCGTCAGCCATAATGAGAATAAGCAGAGGACCACGCTCATCACCAGTCATATTGTAATTAGGTATAAGTACAACACAAACAGTAGAGTGAACTCAACTTTATTCCATGGAAGCAACTCGAACATAGTATTTAAGGAACATTTAGCAGGAACCAATTTTGCACCCAAAGAGCTGTAGCAATACACATAGAGGAGAACTGACGCCAAGTATAGCTGTGGTAGCCTTATGTAGACACACACACACACACACACACACACACACACCAAGTATTCTGAAAGTACACACACACATCACTGCAAAAATAATTACTTGTTTCATTGCGTGTGATCACATTATACATCATTATTACAGATTCTCTTGACATATATTTATTTGAGAACTGTTTGGAGACTTATTAGTTGTCTAGGGAATTGTATAATGTCCTGTTTCACATCTGCTAAGCGTATATTTGAAGTAAAACGTTTTTCATATTTACTCTGAGAAACTTCTACGATGACAGCAATCTGTTTCTCTTCCTTATGCATTAAAGATAAAAAACTAGAGGTATATTGGAATAAAATTAATGAAGTACCATCCATGCATCTCTCTCATGCTTGATATGGAAGAGATGTTGGGAGTGCATTGTGTCAGGTTGTAGGTAGGTGATTGCAAGATGTTTTGTAAGTTCAAATGTTGATGCATTATGGTGTAGATGGTGCTCATGCTAATACCCAGGAACCGATGGATCTTGTCCATGGTGATTCTGTGGTTGTCCAAGACTAAAATATTCAGTTCCACAACCATTTCTGGTGCGATGACACGATGAGCATGTCCAGGATGTGCATCGTCTTCCAGTGACTTGCGCCCTTCAAGGAATCGTTTCCACCATTCCACAACAATTGAACAACTCGGACTGTACTCACTATATTCAGCCTTCATCCGTCGATACATTTCACGGCCTCCAATTCCCTCCACCACCAAAAATTGAATCACTCCTTGTTGTTCTTGCTTACTCACCTGCATGTTAAGTAGTGGACAATAACTTGTGTGACCACCTTCTCTTCGGTGTGAAACCACACTGGCGCTATGCGATATCAAACGGTGGGCAAGCGTCAGTCTCACTACCAGTAGATGGCACCACCATACCTGCAGTTACATGGTGCCACCTTATGTGTAAGGCAAAGGTGTAGATGCACTGACTAGGTTTCATTTGAATGAAACTCATACGTTGTGTCCCAGGAGGAATGGTCAGTGTTCAAGGATATGACAGGAACTACCGATCATGCAAAGCAAAAAAGTCTAGTAAATATGGGCTCTGAAAACGTACCTTAAAAGGTATGAGCAATTCATCATCTTTAATACTGTGAAACAAATCATTTCTGATGCAAGCTCTTTGCTTTCCATATTTTGAGAGTAGTATGGATCAAAACAAGAAAAAAAAATCCTAGTAAATATGGGCTCTAAAGTGCATACCATGAAAGCTATGAGCATTTGTTCAGTAGAAGAGCTATGTATGTTTCACAGTAGCAAAGATGAACAAGTGCTCATAGCTCCTAAGATTTGCTCATGTTTAGTGGACATTTTCTTCTTGTTTTGGTCCATACTACCACTGCTAAAAATATGGAAAGCAAAGAGCTTGCATTAGAAGGGATTTGTTTCATTGCATTAAATATGAAGAAGTGCTCATGGCTCTTAAGGTATGCATATGTACAAGGCATCCCAGATTTTAATGTTTTAAGTTCCTAAAAACACTCTGACAGTTGTACAATAATCATTCAAAAAATAAACAAGTATTTTGTCCTACATACTAAGAGTTGTTACTAGTATTACAGATAAAGAGTTTGAATTTGCCTCATCCATGCATTTACTTCCAAACATAGTCAACTGAAACACTGAGGTTTTTCTTGTGATTGTTGTTACTGTGAGATGTTTCAGGTACCTTGTTGTAGTTGTTTTCAGTATTCAGACTTTTTGATGCAGCTCTCCATGTTAATCTATGCTCAGTAAGCCTCATCATCTCCAAATAACTACCGCATCTTGCCTTTATATCGTGTTCAACCAAGACACCTTCCTTAATGTTTCAGCATCATGAACATTTGTTCACATATTGTTCAGTTAGTGTGAACTTTCATATTGGCATCTTATCCATAGCATGTGACAAATCTGTGTTGAATTTTTCACATGACTATTTCTCACATTTCTATCTGTGTGAATTGCAGTGGGCATGGTCACTTTCACAGCTACGTACAATCACCACATGTGTAGATCTGTGGTATGAGGTGCACTAGGCAAGTCTGTACTCTTTATTGGATGTAGTACACAGAATGAAAAATCTATTTATCATCCGTGTGCAGATTCTCTTTGTGTTCTTACTGACCTTTGTACAGAGGACTTAATTTCTATGACTGTAACCTGAGAATTATAGGATAGAATATTCACATATTAATATTCAAGCAATTCTTGTTCAGTACATTCTACAAGTTTCATGAAGATTCTCAGTGTGAAAGTACACTGCCGTTAGATGTTTGTCATTAGATAATAAAGGAAAAATTAACTGAAGTTTGGTTTAACAAAAAAGATCACTGCATTTTCCTCCCATAGTTCAATTTTAGTTATATTTTTCTGTGGGGGTGCACCTCAGAAGATCATGCATTGATTTATAGTGCTTCATTCAATAAAATATTTTAGCTAGTACTTAATACTTTATCTTGGTAATCATTCTAGTAATTATACATACATTAGTATTTGAATTTTATTTGTCGTCAGTCCATCCATTTGCTTTATGTTACCAATTTTCACACAAAATAATTGTGATTTGGCCTGTATTTAAATAAAATGCTTTGTAAGAAATAGTCTTTGTTGCTCCAGACATTTGTCAAAAGCCAATGCATTAGCATTTCATTCTTTTGAGAGACCACTGAACAACTAGTTAACTTGTAAGCATTATATTGAGTGCGCCAATAGCTATTTTGCAACTGCCACCTCTTCCTCTTTAAACATCCTCAATGCTACTTATTCTGATTTTCTGCCTACAAACTCAGTTCTGTGAAGCTGCTGTCTGATACTTGCTTTTAATATACTGTTTATTAGGCCAAGACTGTAGCAGAACAGCTGGCTGCCAAACTGAACACAAAACTGAATTACCAGCCGAAAGAAGAAGATGACAAAGGTGATGAAGATCAAGTTGAAACATTCCGCAAGTATGAAGAAGAATTGGAAATTAATGACTTCCCACAACAAGCAAGATGGAGAGTCACATCCAAGGTAAACTGTCCCTGTACATGTGTGTTAGTATGATTCTTCAAGTTCTTCAGTTTGAGAGATAACACAACATTTGCAATTATCAGTTGTAATAGTTCTGTTCTAATATTTATGATGATGCTGGCTGTTGTTGAACTAATCTTGAATAGCAGGATTCCATTTACAGGCTTTTCCTGTGGCAAATTGCCTCAGCATTATTTTTTTGTGTTTTATCCTTTCCTGTTGTCATGATATACCGTTTTGCACCAAGAAAAGCATGTAGGCCATCTCAGTTTTTGTGGAAATAAAGAGCTGATATGCTTTGGTTCAGAATATATTGAAATCTGTTTGGAAGTGCATATATTTCTAATTAACTAGTTCTTGTACTGTAGGCAGTGAGATCATGTGCATTATACTGACCACACTAATTGTTCTTTTTTGCTGCTTTCTAATTATATGAGAATCACTTTAACTTATTTTTTCTTACTTAGCATTAAAAAAGCCTTGTTTAAATATGTACCAAGAGTATAATGCTTCTTGCAAAAACATAAAAGCATCTGTCTAACATTGAGTCATGCTGGATTTGTCATCCTGCCTATAGATTTCAAATTATTGATTTTGTTTCTTCGTATTCTCTGTTGCTGATTTTTACTTTCCAAGAACATTTACTTATCATTCTTCATATACAAGGTGTCTTCACCTTAAAATTTCTTGTACCTATAACTTCTTTAACAGTTGCTCAAAAATTGGCATTTCAAATGGTAATACTACAAGTTCTGTTGTTTGCATCACTTTATCATGGAATCTGTAATTATTATTTTTTATTTATAATGCAAATCATCATCATTGAATTTGTTATCCAAGAACTAATTAATATCACCCATTATTTTATCTTCATTATTAATGTTATTATTACCATTTATTATTTTGTTAATAATGCAAATTATTATTATTATTATTTTGATTGCTACTTAGTATTTTTTGTGTGAGTTGTTCCTGGTCAGATGTAAGAGAAGGCCTTAAGGCCCTAATTTGGTCGGGCTGAATAAGCAACAAATGAATAAATAAATATTGTCAGTCATCTCTCTTATTGCAACAAAGAAAATTTAAGCTTTTCAAGACCATCATTTTGTGGTAAATAATTGAGAAATATAAGAAATCACTTCTGCCAGTAAAATTTGTTGAGAAGTGTACTGAATATCAGTTTACAGTTCTTAACCAATCTTTACTCACTCACTGCGTGAAATTTATCAGTTAATATTTTAATTCAAACTATTGGTTTTCTTTTTTTATTAAAATCTTCAGTACATCAAAAATACAGTACACTGAATATTAGATTTTGATCACGGTAATGTCAGTATATTCTGAGTTCTAATCACAATGTTCTGTTGCTGAAACACCTAGACTAATGCTTCCACTTACATTTTTCTCAACAACTTATTGTAATACACTGTTGCAGATCATCATTTCCTATTAGTGTGTGTTATTAAGCACAAAACTAATTTTAAATTAATTTTTTTTCCAGGAGGCACTAGCACAAATAAGTGAATATTCCGAGGCTGGCATCACAGTACGAGGTACCTATTATCCCCCGGGCAAATCACCCCCAGAAGGTGAACGTAAGCTGTACCTGGCAATTGAAAGCACAAATGAGCTCGCTGTATCAAAGGCGAAGATTGAGATTACCAGGCTCATTAAGGAGGAACTTCTAAAATTACAGAGCTCAGCACATCATCTTATGAACAAGGCTCGATACAAAGTGCTTTAAGATAATGTGTATATTGGGTGCACTACAGTGTGAGATTGGTAACAGAAACAGTCCTGTTATAGTGGAACAATAAAGAAATAATTTTGCTTGGAATGCTGGACAGTGTTTGTTTTTCACTAAGAAGTGAACAAAAGAACATGGTTCAGCTTCTGGACCTATATTTTACTGGAAGTGCAGTATGCAGCATTACAGAATTATTTTTCTGTTTGTATAACAAGAAAAAGGTTCTAAAGCTGATGCAGAAAGTTGACTGCTGTGAGATATACAGAGCTTTGTCACATCAATTATACAAGAATGATTGTACATATCCCTACCTGTTATTAAATGTATGTGCTTATGCTTGTCACTATAGTTTGTGTATTTTAAAAGTTCTGTATATGTATATATTTCAGAGGTCCCTTGACAACCATACAAAAATAAAGTAACCTTAAAGAAGATTGTGTTTTCTTTGATAGAAACATAGATACATCTACATAGACGCTCTGCAAGCCACCATAAGGTGCGTGGCGGAGGATACCCTGTACCACTACTTGTCATTTCCCCTCCTGTTCCACTAGCAAATAGAGCAAGGGAAAACAACTTGTTCTCATGGTCCTTATGTGTGATGTATGTTGGCAGGAGCAGAATCATTCGGCAGTCAGTTTCAAATGCCGGTTCTCTAAATTTTCCCAATAGTGTTTCCAAAAAAGAATGCCACCTTTCCTCCAGAGATTCTGATTTGAAACTTCCTGGCAGATTAAAACTGTGTGCCCGACCGAGACTCGAACTCGGGACCTTTGCCTTTCACGGGCAAGTGCTCTACCAACTGAGCTACCGAAGCACGACTCACGCTCGGTACTCACAGCTTCACTTCTGCCAGTACCTCGTCTCCTACCTTCCAAACTTTACAGAAGCTCTCCTGCGAACCTTGCAGAACTAGCACTCCTGAAAGAAAGGATATTGCGGAGACATGGCTTAGCCACAGCCTGGGGGATGTTTCCAGAATGAGATTTTCACTCTGCAGCGGAGTGTGCGCTGATATGAAACTTCCTGGCAGATTAAAACTGTGTGCCCGACCGAGACTCGAAATCGGGACCTTTGCCTTTCGCGGGCAAGTGCTCTACCAACTGAGCTACCAAAGCTTCTGTAAAGTTTGGAAGGTAGGAGACGAGGTACTGGCAGAAGTGAAGCTGTGAGTACCGGGCGTGAGTCGTGCTTCGGTAGCTCAGTTGGTAGAGCACTTGCCCGCGAAAGGCAAAGGTCCCGAGTTCGAGTCTCGGTCGGGCACACAGTTTTAATCTGCCAGGAAGTTTCATATCAGCGCACACTCCGCTGCAGAGTGAAAATCTCATTCTGGAAACATCCCCCAGGCTGTGGCTAAGCCATGTCTCCGCAATATCCTTTCTTTCAGGAGTGCTAGTTCTGCAAGGTTCGCAGGAGAGCTTCTGTAAAGTTTGGAAGGTAGGAGACGAGGTACTGGCAGAAGTGAAGCTGTGAGTACCGAGCGTGAGTCGTGCTTCGGTAGCTCAGTTGGTAGAGCACTTGCCCGCGAAAGGCAAAGGTCCCGAGTTCGAGTCTCGGTCGGGCACACAGTTTTAATCTGCCAGGAAGTTTCATATCAGCGCACACTCCGCTGCAGAGTGAAAATCTCATTCTGGATTCTGATTTGAGTTCGCGAAGCATTTCCGTAACACTCAAGTTTTGTTCTAACCTATCAGTAGCAAATCTAGCAGCACTCCTCTGAATTGTTTTGATGTCTTCCTTCAATTCAACCTGATACAGATCTCAAAACACTTGAGCAGTACTCAAAAATAGATCACACCAGCATCCTGTATGCAGTCTCCTTTACAGGTGAACTACTCTTTCCTAAAATTCTCCCAATAAACCGAAGTCAACGATTTGCCTTCCCTATCACAGTTTTCACATACTTATTCCCCCTCATGTTGCTTTGCAACGTTACGCCCAGATATTTAAATGACTCAACTGTGTCAAACTGGACACTAGTAATACTGTATCCGAACATTACAGGTTTGTTCTTCCTACTGATCTGCATTAACTTACGTTTTTCCTCATTTAGGGCTAGCTGCCATTCATCACACCAACTGGAAATTTTGTCTAAGTCGTCTTGTGTCTTCCTACAGTCACTCAACTTTGACACCTTACCATACACCACAGCATCATCACCAAACAATTGCAGACTGCTCCCCACCCTGTCTGGCAAATCATTTATGTATATAGAGAACAACAACAGCAGTCCCATCACACTTCCCTGGGGCTGTCCTGACAATACCCTTGTATCTGATGAACACTCACTGTCGAGGACAATGTACTGGGATGTATTATTTAAGAAGTCTTTGACCCACTCGTATATCTGTGAATTTATTCCATATGCTTGTACCTTCGTTAACAGCCTGCAGTGGGGCACCGTGTCAAATGCTTTCCGGCTCTAGAAATATGAAATCTGCCTCTTGCCCTTCATCCATAATTCTCAGTATATCATGTGAGAAAGGGCAAGCTGTGTTTTGCTCGAGTGATGCTTTCTAAAACCGTGCTGATTCGTGGACATAAGCTGCTTAGCCTCAAGAAAGTTTATTATATTCAAACTGATAATGTGTTCAAGGATTCTTAAGCAAGAGACGTTAGGGATATTGGTCTGTAATTTTGCAGGATTGTTCTCTTGCTTTTTTTATATACTGGAGTCACCTGTGGTTTTTCCAGGCGCTTGGGACTTTGTGCTGGGTGAAAGATTCACAATAAATGCAAGGTAGGTAGGGGGCCAATGCCATCAAACTGGGATTCCATCTGGACCTTGTGATTTATTTGTTTTCAAATCTTTAAGTTGCTTCTCTACGCCGGGTGTGCTTATTTCTATGTCATCTATAGGGGAGTCTGTCCGTTGGTAAAATGATGGCACATTTGTACAGTTCTCCTGCTTGAATGATTTCTTGAAATTAAAATTTAAAACTTCGGCTTTCATTTTGCTATCTTCAGCTGCTACACAGACTGGACAACAAGGGAATGAGTGGAAGCCTTAGAACTGCTTAGCGATTTTACAGAATTGTTTTGGGTTCTTTGCCAGATCTTTTGCTAAGTAATTATGGTGGTGGTGGTTGTATGCTTCATGCATAGATCTTTTCACAGGCGCTCAATTCTCTTCTAAAATTCACTTGTTGTAGTTTGAGTGCAACAGCCTCTGCTTTCTCAGCATCTTACAAATTCTGTTATTAAACCATTGTGGGTCTTTTTCATCCTTTATCCACTTACTAGGCACGTAACTCTCCATACCATGATTTACAATCTGCTTAAACTTTGCCCATAATTCCTCGACATCCATCCTACTGGTACTAAGTGATGCCAATTCACTGTCTAAGTAAGACATTAATAACTGCTTATCTCCTCTATCTAGTGAAAACACTCTCCTCGCCTTCTTGACCTATTTACTAACTTTCATAATCATAGTTGCTATAATGACATCATGATCACTAATCACCGTTTCTATACTGACCTTGTCGATAAGGTCTGGCCTATTTGTAGCTACAGGGTCCAAGATATTTTGATTGCTTGTGGTCTGCTGAGACAATTTTCAGAAAACATGTTCAAAAGTATTTTGCATGGCTGTCTGTCTGTACCCCCCTCCCAATGAATCCATAGACATCCCAGTGTATACTCGGCAGGCTAAAATTGCCTCCACTTACTATTGCATGATCTGAGTATTTATGCACTATTGACCATAGACTTCCTTTGAATGACTCTACAACTGCCACAGCAGAATCGGGTGGCTGGTAAAAACAGGTCAGGAATGAAAAAAGGAAAATTATATTGAAATCTACACATAAAGAATGTAGACTTATTTTCTAGAGCCTACGGGTTGTGTAACGAGGTGCAGTTAACTCATTGTTTTTCCTTATTCTTTCGAATTTTTCTGTGATTTTATGGTACATTATTTATCTTCTTAGTTGACATTTAATTTTAATAATAATGACAACAACAAGACTATTATTTTATCTTTGGTGATTCAGTGGAGATAACAATTTATAAATATGAGTTATATTTCGTTCCTCCCAACACAGAGGTGATCACCAGAGGACCAAAAATGTCCTTCATTGTACTACAAATGAGGTTTCAGTCACGTTTAGCACATAGGAATTCACTGCAATGATGCATGAAGGGAAGAAAAGTGAAAAAAATGTTCAGTCTCCACATTTCCTTTATATGTTGCGAATAATGTGAAAAAGAAATACGTTACATTTGCTAGAGTGTTTTTAACACTACAAAACTTTGATTTTGAAATCGCAGCACTTATCCTGATTTTTTTAAATTACTGAGTAGTAGTACTTAAGAAGAAAATCATGCTATGTTCTTGTTTTATAAATTTGCTGCAAGAAATCTTCAGCAACAACTTATAATGTTGAGCTGTGCATGGCTTGTGTTCAGGCTATTTATTTTTTGTCATCTTCAATTACGGTGCTACCACCTTGTTTTCTTATTCCGTTTACTGGCATCAGTAACTCCCTGCCTTACTTTCCCGCAAGCGGTAGCAGCAGCGCGTATCGATAAGTGCACTGTCGTACCAACTCTGGAGCGACCGATAGTATTTCCGGGTCGTCGTGTGTCTGCCAGTCAGTTGGAGACGGACCAGCAGTGCAGTCGGCACGCAGCAGCAGTGAAGTTGGGGACGGAGCACCAGTGAGGCATGGACAGCCAGTGCTCGCCGACCGTTCAGAAATTTAAAAGGCAGAAGACCTTATTTTATTTCACTTCTTTCGATTAGGCTGAAGGCCCAAACAATCTGACACCTTAAGAGCAAAACAACTTTAATTTAAAAATCGGCTGAAGGCCCATCATTTAAGACTCAAACCAAAATAAATTTTTAAAAGGCCAAAGGCCGTACCTTTAAACAGTTCCTTAAACTAGGTTGAAGGCCCAAACAATCTTACGCCTTAAGGGCAAAACAACCGTAATTTAAAAATCGGCTAGAAGCCATACAAATACAAACAACAAAAGCGGCCCAACCATTCTCGATCTGATGACAACCAAACTGACAGACAGTCAACGGACCCACTGACAAGATAACTTCCACTCCACCTGACCAGCACACAACAGGCAGTTCAATGGAACAATGTTGAAGGTATTGGCGCCCACAACCAATTATACATTGAGCTGTCAAACTACACACTGTGTTGGACAGTGACAACACGATGAGGATAATACACTGCCTGAATTTACGCCAATGGCCAGGGCAGTTAACGGCCACAAGGCAGAAGATTCCACTGGTGCACTTCAATTCAAAATAATCAAGCACAGTTAAACTCCACCGGAGGGTGGCTAAAATTTGCCAACACACGTTATTGCTCACGGGAATGTCCCAACAGCCAACAACGAAATCCAAACGACACAATGTTAACAGTTGTGACTTGCTGGTAGATTAAGTAAAACTGAGCTTTTGTGTCCAGCATTGGTGAGCCACGGATCTCGCAGGAGTGGGAACAGCACCACACACTCCAACCGCGTGTGGATGCTGCCATTGGCTTGGCCAAACTACGTGCCGTGGAGATTTCCTCGCTGCTCCACGACAACCGACCAACTTCCAGGCCCGAAAACAGTGAAAGGACCAAATATATGTTGGCTGATGAGACGACCAACCGAATGACCAACCAACGGTCATCCTGCTGCAACCTCCCTCTGTCGGACAGTTCATGTGTGTCACCAGCAGTCGGTGAGCACTGGCTGTCCCTGCCTCACCAGCGCTCCATCACGACTTCACTGCTGGTCCGTCTGCTACTGACCGGCAGACAAATGATGACCCGGAAATACTATCGGTTGCTCCAGAGATGGTACGACAGTGCACTTACCGATACGTGCTGCTGCTGCTACTGCCGCTCACGGGAAAGTAAGGCAGAAAGTTAGTGATGCCAGTAAACAGAATAAGAAAATGAGCACTTACCGATACGTGCTGCTGCTGCCGCTCAAGGGAAAGTAAGGCAGGACGTTAGTGATGCCAGTTAACAGAATAAGAAAATGAGGTGGCGTTACCGTAATTGAAGATGACAAACAATAAATGGCCTGAACACGAGCCGTGCACGGCTCAAATGTTTTGAATGAATCCATTCTTTCTACGGTAGCATCTACTAAAAGATCATGTATGGAGTAAAAGTAACACGTAACCGAGTAGTAGAAGCCCTGATTGTCGAAAGGCACATGAACAAGACAGAACTTTGGTAGCTTTCAGACAAATCTTTTTTTGAGAGCTATAGAGTTTACAAACTCACAAATAAATAAAATCAAAAGAAATGATACAGTCACATCTTTCCTTTTTTGTCTTGCCTGTCTTTACTCTTAAAATTATTTACATCTCGCCAGAACCTTCCACTAAGTGTAGGAAAAAAAATGGAGCACAGGAAGTATGGTAAGTTCATTGTCTCCTACTCTTTGGTGGCATCCACTGAATATTTTAATTTATGAACTACTGCGCAGCCCAAAGTGGTGTTAAGTGTAAAAAAGAGCATTATTTTCTTTTTCAGATTTTGCAATATTTTTTTGAAACTGACTGTGCCTCAGTGGCATAATGTAGAGCTAGGGGCACTACCTGCAGGGCTGCTGAGCAAGTACTGCTTTCAGGAGGTTCAAAGCCAACCAATGGGAGAGCAGAAATTTGTCATGTGAGGGGTGCAGATTGACCAGTGAGACAGTGGCCTCAGCAGATCATTTTCTTGTCTGCCAGCCCTCCTACTCTATGGATGTGTCTGCCTGTTTTACCCATTGAGGGCAAAATGTGCTCCACCACCTAGGCGCGGTTCCCTCTGCAGTCAAAACAGACCCATAGAATAAGAGGTGGATATAAATCTCTTTTTTGGCAGCTCTCTCTTTCATCTTGTATGTTAGAGTGAACAGGATCAGTCCTGGATGGCCACTCACTCGTTAGTCCATCCTGATACGTAACCTACATTTGTGCTCTAAGTCTGTAGTAATTTAACTTTCTATTTGTCCAAAGTTTTCTATTTGTGACTGAAAATATCTTTCTCGTATACATTATTCATTTTCAAGAATTTTCATTACTAATCATTGTCCTTAAGATTCTTTAGTTTTATGGTACTACATCAAAATTATATGTAACAGAATGTCATGTAGTCCCCTGAAGCAGTACTTTAATACTTCATAAACAGTGTATGCTCTTAATTCTCAAAGTCATGAATTTTACAGAAAGTTGTAGGAAAATTTTGCAGTGAGATTCTGCAAGTGAACGAATCACAGCTACAGCTGTATATCTTTAAGGATATTTTTATATTTACTGTAGGAATTGTCTGAGGTTGTCATATTACTTTTGATGTAACTATTTATAATTTAGCGCAAAGTTATGTTCCAACAGAACAGAGAAAAACGGCGAGCAGTTTTGTGGTATGTTACTTCTTTAAGATTGATTCAATGTTTGAAGAAAATCTCAGATGTTTGTGGAAGAGTGCTCAGCTCACATAACTGTACTGTGGAAAGAAAGGTGAAAGAGAGAGTTCAGAGCTATAATTTCAGTGCGGAGGGTGTCTTTACTCAAGTCTGCCTTCTACATCAGCCACTGCAAATAACATTGCTACAGTACAGAAACTATCGAAGAGAGCGTTGTAACCGTGTAGAGTGAGTGCATGTAATCAAATAGTGCGTGAAACAAGTACTTCCACGGCCGGCCTAGAGAGATTGCCTCGCAACCTGGACAGACATTGCAGTAAGCGCTGTGCCATGTGCACAAGAATCCAAGATAAGCCCGGCTTGCAGGCCCTCGGCCTCACTTATGCTTACTTCCTTATTGTATGCTCACCTAC
This sequence comes from Schistocerca nitens, assembly GCF_023898315.1. Classification (NCBI taxonomy): domain Eukaryota; kingdom Metazoa; phylum Arthropoda; class Insecta; order Orthoptera; family Acrididae; genus Schistocerca; species Schistocerca nitens. The sequence goes on from NC_064615.1 coordinate 1,011,536,576, forward strand.
GAGACTGTATATTGATGTGTTCTATAGTTATGAGACATTGTACTGTTCTATATTTCATCCAGTGTTATTGTGGACCTCTTCATGTGGAAGGAGAATAACACTTGATGGATATTACTTTTGGTATTGTGTCTGTACAACATTACAACATACTTGTTGACGAGTGCAGTATTCTGCACTGTGTGTTTTGTATCTTTGGTTCAACATAGAGCCAACATGTCGGTGGAAGGAGTTTCTCAATCTCCTGTTGAAAAACAGCAATTTGTCTCAGACCAGAACAGGATCTCACCATGGCACTAAACAATTTAGCAACTTTTGTTGATGCACCAGGTCCCATCATTGCAACCCACACTGTTTCTGCTGTATGATGAATCTGTGGAAGATTGGGATGCTTATGAAAAACACCTTCGGCAACATTTCCAAGTTTTTGGAGTCAGCAACCCCAATTTGTGTAAAGTCATTGATTTCTCTTCGTGTTTACCACCTTTTGTGTCAGCCTGTTCAGGAACCTGCCCGTCTTCCTTTTGATGAAATGTGTCAGTTGTGCTCTAACTACAATCCTGGAAATTGAAATAAGAACACCGTGAATTCATTGTCCCAGGAAGGGGAAACTTTATTGACACATTCCTGGGGTCAGATACATCACATGATCACACTGACAGAACCACAGGCACATAGACACAGGCAACAGAGCATGCACAATGTCGGCACTAGTACAGTGTATATCCACCTTTCGCAGCAATGCAGGCTGCTATTCTCCCATGGAGACAATCGTAGAGATGCTGGATGTAGTCCTGTGGAACGGCTTGCCATGCCATTTCCACCTGGCGCCTCAGTTGGACCAGCGTTCGTGCTGGACGTGCAGACCGTGTGAGACGACGCTTCATCCAGTCCCAAACATGCTCAATGGGGGACAGATCCGGAGATCTTGCTGGCCAGGGTAGTTGACTTACACCTTCTAGAGCACGTTGGGTGGCACGGGATACATGTGGTCGTGCATTGTCCTGTTGGAACAGCAAGTTCCCTTGCCGGTCTAGGAATGGTAGAACGATGGGTTCGATGACGGTTTGGATGTACCGTGCACTATTCAGTGTCCCCTCGACGATCACCAGTGGTGTACGGCCAGTATAGGAGATCGCTCCCCACACCATGATGCCGGGTGTTGGCCCTGTGTGCCTCGGTCGTATGCAGCCCTGATTGTGGCGCTCACCTGCACAGCGCCAAACACGCATACGACCATCATTGGCACCAAGGCAGAAGCGACTCTCATCACTGAAGACGACACGTCTCCATTCGTCCCTCCATTCATGCCTGTCGCGACACCACTGGAGGCGGGCTGCACGATGTTGGGGCGTGAGCGGAAGACGGCCTAACGGTGTGCGGGACCGTAGCCCAGCTTCATGGAGACGGTTGCGAATGGTCCTCGCCGATACCCCAGGAGCAACAGTGTCCCTAATTTGCTGGGAAGTGGCGGTGCGGTCCCCTACGGCACTGCGTAGGATCCTACGGTCTTGGCGTGCATCCGTGCGTCGCTGCGGTCCGGTCCCAGGTCGACGGGCACGTGCACCTTCCGCCGACCACTGGCGACAACATCGATGTACTGTGGAGACCTCACGCCCCATGTGTTGAGCAATTCGGCGGTACGTCCACCCGGCCTCCCGCATGCCCACTATACGCCCTTGCTCAAAGTCCGTCAACTGCGCATACGGTTCACGTCCACGCTGTCGCGGCATGCTACCAGTGTTAAAGACTGCGATGGAGCTCCGTATGCCACGGCAAACTGGCTGACACTGACGGCGGCGGTGCACAAATGCTGCGCAGCTAGCGCCATTCGACGGCCAACACCGCGGTTCCTGGTGTGTCCGCTGTGCCGTGCGTGTGATCATTGCTTGTACAGCCCTCTCGCAGTGTCCGGAGCAAGTATGGTGGGTCTGACACACCGGTGTCAATGTGTTCATTTTTCCATTTCCAGGAGTGTATCATTGCAAATGTACTGTTATTGCTGCTCATATGGAGTTCTACAGTTGTCAAAAGTGACCACAACAGCTGTACAGAACTTCGAGGGCTTAGCTGTCATTGCCAGTTTCTTACTGTGGCCCAGAGGGACTCATATGCTGAATCAACAGTTCATGAAGCTATAATATGCCTGGTCCATGATAGGGAAGTTCGTGAATGTGCTTTAAAATATGCAAATCCGTCTCTCACAGATGTTCTGAACATTGCTAAGTCTTTTGAAGTATCTAGGGCAACAGGAAATCAGATAGAATCACGGTGAGGTAGCCACCATTCATTCCTAACCTCTTCGGTCACTGTTGGTTAGCGGTTAGCTCATGGAAGGGGGAGGGGGGGGGGAGAAGACGACATCGCAGCCGCATCCTCCATGCTGCATGGGGTACCACTGTGCTACGCAACAGCAGTAGTCGCGTCACAACAGCTGCTGTGTGCTTCACTTCTGTCAAGCTCTTATTGGTTTGTCCAACGTGTGTGGACCATGTGTCCACAGCTCTGGGCAACATGCAACCATTGTAAAAGAAAAAAAAGAAAAAGCCAATCTTCTTTATCAGACATGAACATGGATGTGAACAGTGTTTTCCAAGTGATGGTGCCCCAAACTAACTCTACATTGAAGTACACGTGATGGACAATAAGTTAAAAATGCAAGTGAACATGAGTGCAGCAGTGGCTTCGATAAATTCTCAAACTTATGTGGATCTTTGATCACCAGCATTATCCCCTGTCTCTTTTCAGTTGGTGAATTACAGCACAAATACACATAATGGTACAGTTTCCTACTTCCTAAGTGTACAAAGTAGTTTATCAGTGTTTGACCTTTTTAATTGGGGATGATGCCAACACTGAAAACTTAGTTGGGTTAGACATCTTCAAAATGTTTCAGTTCTCTATTTATGATGAAGTGCTTCTGGTATCAGATCAAGTTCCATACCAACAATTGGACATGCTCTATCAGAATATTCCTCCCTGTTTTCAGAAGCTTTAGGGTGTGCTACTGATTTCAAGCTCACATCACAATGAAACCGATGGTGCACCTCCATTTTTTTTGTGACCGACCAGTTCTCAGACTAGATCGACTTATGTCTTTGGGTGTTATCATGCCTGTCTCCTCAAGTGAATGGTCTACACCTTTGGTTATTGTCAAAAACCCTAACGGCATCCTTCAGCTCTGTGGTGATTTTAAAGTGTCTGTAAATTCACAGTCTATTATTCATACCTATCGCTTACACCATCCGGATGAATTCTTAACACAGCTTTTCGAGGGCCAATATTTTCCCACATTAGACTTGTTAGAAGTCTACTAACAACTGCGTCTGGATGATGATTCCAAACATGGCCACTTAATGAGTACCCCCTTCATGTCATGTCAATACCAATGCTTCCCATTTAGCATGGCTAGCACCCCTGCCATTTTCCATGATTTTTGGAGCGGTTCACAGCCTCCGTGCTGGGGTGTATTAACTACCTGGATGATATTTTGGTCTCAGGTTCCTTAACAGATGAACATTTGGAGAACCTTAATGCCTTGTTCAAGGTGCTACAGGCATCATCTGTCCTGTAAAGATTGCGTACTACCATAAATTTCTTCCTGGTGCAGTAACATTGGCCTAGCCACTTTGCGCTCTCTTACCTAAAGGTGTTGCTTTTCACTGGTCGCCAGCCTGCGAGCATGCTTTTACTCTATTAAGGTCAAAATCACACCACCACCTTGGTTAGTTACCTTCTAACCAGGCCAGTGTCTTGTTTTGGCCACAGACACCTCCCAGTATGGCCTTGGGGCTTGCGCGTGAATATGTGGACACTTCTGACTGCCTTATTGTTTATGCTTCCATAACTATGAATCAGGCGCAACTGTGCTACTTGCAGATAGAAAAGGAAGCCCTTGTTATTGTGTGTGTGCTCAAAAAATTACATGTTTTCCTATACAGTTCTACGTTTCGTTTGATTACTGATCATTAACTGTGGTTTCACTTTTTAATCCTTTGGCATCTTTACCTGGAAAAAGTGGCCCATTGCCTGCAATGCTGGGCTCGTGTTTTTGTCATGCTATAACTATGAGATTCATTTCTGACTCACAGCATGACATGTTAATTCAGATGCTTTTTCTAGATTGCTGATTGGCCCTGATACAGCATTTGATCGGATTGAAAGCTGTGTTTCCATTTAGATGCCGAACCCCAAGAAACCATGGCTGGTTTTCCCATTACCAGTTCTCGAATTTAGGCTGCTGTTGCTGCCGATCCTGTCTTATGTCACGTTGTTCAGTTTGTTCACCATGACTGGCTAATTAAACTATCAGGTTGAGCATCAGATACCTTGTGTAATTATTATGCTCTCTGTCACTGCCTTTCTGCTCTTTATAGTGTGTTACTGTTGGCTACAGAAGAGTCTGCGCCCAGGGTTGTGATCCCATCTGCACTGCAGCGGGATGTCATGTGTTTTCTCCACATGGACCATTGGGGTGATTCTTGAACAAAACAGCTGGCCCTCCGCCACATGTTTTGGCCGGGTACTGGCAGTCCGATCATGCGCATTGGGACAGCCTGTTCACAGTCTGCCACTCATCAAACAGCACCATGGGCATCTCTTTCCCCATGGCCCTGCCCCTCCTTCTCCCCCTCCCCTCCCCCTCCCTTCTCCCTCCCCCGGTGCACCTGGGAGCATATTCTTGCTGATTTTGCAAGTCTGTCCCTTAACTTCTTTTGGCTTGTGGCAGTTGAAGCTTTCTCGAAATTTCCTTATGTGGTTTGTTGCCCATCCATGTCCAAGCAGTTACAGTCACTCTGAAAGATTTTTTGTTAGAAAGATAGCCTATCACTTGTGACAGACAACAAGCCACAGTTAGTGTCTCAAGATTTTAAAGATTTTTGTACAAAGAGGGGCACCTGGCATTTTACAACCCCTCCCTCAGAGGCGAAGTGGCTGATCCGTACATTCAAGATGAAAAAATATATAACTCGGTCTTCTCCCAAAGAAGCCCTCAACATGTTATGGAGTTCATATAGTTTCACTCCTGCTATGGTGTTAAGTCAAACGCCAGCACACCAGTCGGAAATGAGAGAGCAGAGTGGGCTGTGAAGACAATGTTGGCCAATTGCACACTCACCGACCCCTCTCCAGGACGACAACGCAATGGCAGTGGCCTCTAAGCGAAGAGGATGTAAGCGCTGCGCCGACTGGTCGCGGCCCAGTTCTACGAAAAGCTTCAAGACCAGTGATGTGAATAGAAGTGTCAAAGCTCCTTACCTTGCTTGTAAATTCTATATAGCTCAAACTTGGAACTGTTGCACTGAGGAGAGTTCTTATTTTGTCTGTTTTGCCCTTTGCTTGCAACACATCTGTATTTCTCATAGTTAAGTATTGTCGTATACGTTTTGTAGTAAAACTTATTAATACGATTTGTTTGAATGTTGTCGAGTGATCTGAGAAAGCAGGTTTCCTAGACTCTCCATAATTAACAACTAGGCAGGATTCAACAACTCCAGTTGGCGACCATAACCTGGTGGAGCTGCTTCATGGCTGCTAGCCCCTTATGCTGTTTCATCTGCTCTGATCAACACCCAGCCACCTGTCAGCATCTGCCTCACAGCATTCCATCCGAGCTCCACCGTCTGGGCCTGCACATTTGGCTTGCACCCAAAGTGGCTACCAGTAGTCGTCCATTGTTGCCGAGGCCACTGCCTCTATGTTGCGTGCATCTCCAATGGCATGGTGTCATGACACTATGACCATCTCCATACACATGTGACCAACCACGCATTGGAGAGCCCTCTGACACTGTGGCTGCCTCTACAATCTGTACCGCCCCTGTGGAACAGTCCATGCCTCCTCCAGCTCCAGCTCCAGCACCTTCTTCACTTGGGGTGTCACCGCCGCCAGGCAGAGTAGTCCGTGCAGTGCCACCTCCATCTCCCACCCCCTGTCGCCACTGCTTTCACCGCCACGTTCTTCTCTGTTGCCTCCATTGCCAAGTGCGTGCCTGGATGTGGACATGGATGCAGTACCATCATCACCAGTGCTGCCTTACACCTCTCACGAGGGAATGGGCACCCACCTGTCCGTGCCATTTCAGGATGTATTCTGCTGTGACAGTGTGACACTTGCTCCAGAAGTTGCCAGCTACTGATGAAAACTTGAACGTCTCCACAGTGAATAATTTTCCCCTAGTTTGAAGGAGTGTTGTAACCCTAGTGTGTGAGCTTGCATAATCAAACAGCACTCAATACAAGCACATCCACAGCTGGCCTAGAGGGGTCACCTTTCGACCTGGACAGACAGCACAACAAGCATCCAATATGAGTTCGACGTGCCAGGCCCTCAGCCTCACTTAAGTTTACTTGCTGATTGTATGCTCACCTATGAGACTGTGCAGTGTTACAAGAGGGGGGTCAATGTGTGATTTGTGAGCATTTTTTGTTGTGGTTACAACATTCTTTGATAAAGAAGTTGATTGCACAGGGTGCTTCACAACGTAAGCAAATACTTAAAAAATATGTTGGAATTGATGCTTCTCACCCTGTAAGTAGGTGTGTTACAGATGATGGAACTCAGCTTTGGTGTTATAACATTCCAATCCAATTGTGAAGCAACAAGCGGGTGCCTGAAGATTAGGGTGTGTCTTCTTAATTTGAGACTCCCATCCTGTCTAGTACGAGGATGCTTAAGTGTGCAGTGTATGATTCTCAGAAAAACATCACTGGAAAGTCGTCCTTGGAACTATGACTGCTGTAAGTCACAGATCACTTAAAACCATCTGTTACATATTAAGATGTTTAATTTATAAACTTCCTTCCAAGAATGTCAAAACTTTTCTGTGACCTCTCACTGCTGTATGTTCATGTTCTCAACCAACATGAACACAGCCATTATATTCCTCATATGACCTTTCACATTAATGTTGTTATTTTACAGAACTGAAAACTAATGAAAGGATGGTTATTCATTTGACAAATTGTGGGTGCGGGACAGTGTGCATGCTCAGCTGCTAGAGTACACAAGATAAATTGTATGATGTGTTGTCTCAAAGAATGAAATAGGCCTGAAGTTTATTGAAAATTTATTTATAAGTCAAATAAATGGCCCTGTATTGAAAACTTTCATAAATTTTCTAATGTAGTTGAAACTAAATGCAAACATTTCTGTAAGATGCTTCTTCTGTGTCTTCTGTCATTGGTATGCCAGTTTTATTAATTTACATACATTGATACAATAAGACCACATCTACAAATACCACTTCTGATAAATATGATTGGGTTTCCCTCCTGGAGCAAAATCATTTCTTGTTTTTATCTCTACAATACATGTTTCTGTGATGTTACATCATCATTGGGTGTCCTTTTCTTTTACTATCAAATGGTAAGTAAAATCTTTTGTGAATATGATGACCACATTTCCAACTCCATGTTTTCTCATCCAACATGTATGTATTGTATGACACAAAAATAAGGGAGAACCAGTTGACCATGGTGTAACAAACACGTATGAGTGAAGAAAGAGAAAAAAATATGTTATGCTCAAGACAGAATCATAAAGAAAGACTTGCTGTTCAAGCAAAAACAGTCACAAATAGTGAGTTTTCCCAAAGAGAAACCACATCAACTTGAATATCCAATACTGACATCTTGACAGGGTTGTGATTTTATATGTAGATAGAGAAGAGTGTCTTCGGAGAAACACTTTCTGAAACCAGTAAGCACAATAATAGCCCATAGAAGATATCAGCCAAAGTCCAAGTGTAGTGATTCAAGAATTTCTGTGTAAATTCAGGAACCACTCCGCCTTTTACCATCTCGAACACACAATATTCTGGATATGAGTGTGGGATGGTAGAATCCTACCTCCTGCGCGTCACATGTTTGTGTGTGCAGGTTTAAAATCAGTCGCGAGAAGAAAGTAGATGCGGCGGTCGGACGGACCTGACAAGTACCTGCCGGGCAGTCCATAGATGTTTTAGTGAGTGTGTAAGGAAGAACTATGGAGTTTATATGCAGCTCTGTGCCTACTGTGTCATTGACTATTGTTATTAAAACAAGAACAGTTGAAAAAGTACTCTTGTAGACTCTTGATGTAACCTTGTTACAGGCAAGACTAATTTTATGATTCATGTTACGAAAGGCCATGGTATAGGAAGTTACATATTCATGTGGAAAGTGAGATTTTTATTGTGTATGGAGGTCAAATACATCGTTAGTTGACGAAAAGTAAAGTTTGTATGTCTACTTATTTCATAAGTAGAAATAGTCTAAAAATTGTTGTACCTAGCGTTATTCGACGGAGAAGAAGTCAAGAGGGTTTCCAGCAGTCGGTTACTCAGTAAAGAGTGGCTGCAAATTCCAAGTAAGTCACCTCGTAAAGAAGTGGAAGGTGATTTGGGGGAATAAGCCAATATATCCCAGATCCATATTCACCCTTTTAAGTCGTCAGAATGTTAGAACGTGGTGACCTGTATGAAAGGACCGAGAAAACAGGAATTTTAAGTCAAAAACGAGAGAAGAAGGGAGCGAAATTTAAATGGAAAAACATTGAAGAAATGAAAAGTTCATAACGATAAAAATAGTAAAGAAGATTTCGACGTATTTGTGTAAGAAGGAGAACGCTTCAGCTAAGAAGATACAGTGCGGGGGGAGTATACAGCTCACACACACACATCGCGGGGACGCAGACGCGGAAACCAACATACATCCGACGCTACCGGCACCAGCTGCTGTTCACAGGTGCTGACCTGCCTCCACATCCGCTCTCCTACGCAACGAGAATTCTACGCCGGGTGACCGTGAAAAAAAAATTCATTACTTTAGTACGAAGCGGTACAAGACACTGTTGAGTGAACTGTTATTGTGTAATTATCATATTTAAAGTTAGTTTTAAATGCGTACAAGAGCTAAGGCATATAAAAGTATGGAAAATATACAACAAGTTGGGGAAACTCAAGACCCAGCTATGGCCATGAAGATTAGCAAAGAAGTGCCTGACTGGGCTGAGTTGATAAATTTAATCAAAACGCAGAAGTTTAAGTTAAACTCATTAAATTCCCAATTAAATGCTCAGAGTGCGACTCTAAGTAAAGAACTAATTCTCAATTAAATACTCAAACGACAAATTTAGGTTTGTTAAACGCTGAAGTCGACTCTCAAAGCAAAGAATTTCGTAATTTATGCTAAGGCATGGGAGCTTTGAAGACTGAATTCGACGCCATAAGTAATAAAGTAGAGAATTTAAAAGTAGATTTAAAGAACGAGTTGACAAATTCTTTGACCACTCATGTAAATCATATGTTTACTGACCTTAGTCAGAATCAGAATGACACTTTTCAAGATTTATCCAAAAGGTCAGAAATTAATATTGAGAACAAACGTAATAATGTAGAATCAGAATTTATTGAAAAGTTAGGATTTTTTGAAAACGTGTGCAATATTAAATATAATGATGTTGGACATTGAATGAATACTTTGAAAGAGAGTGTAGATAAGCATAACGAATTAATGCCAATTATTCAATCGAAAATTACTGGTGTCAATACATGGATAGATAATGTAGAAAGGAATTTCAAAGAGAAAATAGCTAACTCCGATACTATAAATGTAATTAGTTTGGAGGAACAATTTGGAGAAATTATAGATCGAATGGTTACCGAGAGAATAACATCCGGGAACGTATCACCTATTCCTTCTTCCGAACTTAATGATTCCAGGAAGGGTATGGACGACCTGTGGAGAGAAATTAAGCTTATCCAAGACAAAGTAGAAAAAAGGGTAACGTCACCTAAGGTTGAGTTAACTAGTGAAGCGGTGACTGATGTATAATGGGGAGCTAATTCAGGGTTATCTAGACAATTCTCTAAATTTAAGCCGGACGGGATGTACATCCGACCCATTTTTTAAAAAGATTTAACCAAGCTTTGGCAAAAAATTGGGAAGGTTCTAAGAAGATCGAATTGGCTGTGGGGTACCTTCTAGGGGAAGCATCAGAATGGGGAACAGTAAATATTGAAAATTTTTCTTCTTGGGGAGACTTTCAAAAGAAATTTAAAGAGAAGTACTGGTCTGCAAGTGCTCAAGAAAAGTTAATATCATATCTATGAGACCCAAAATATTATTATAATAATATTACTTGGGGTACTATAAGGAAATATTTCGATTGGCATTTAACACAAGCAAAAAAAGAGGGGGGGGGATACCATGTAAAGGACGTAAAATTGTATATCCCCCAGGGACGTTAACATTCTAAGTTAACGGGCAGAGTAACGATCCTTGGATCCCGAGTTGTTTTCTGTGTTTTTTTCCAAATTGTTTCCTGTATCAAATTCCTTTAAAATCTAGTACTATTCTTTAATCTTACTGCTTAGAAAATCGGATATGACTATGAAATAGAGAACGACTTAAGAGAATCACAGAAAAAAAGTGATATCTAGACGAAATAAACTAAATAAAGTATTATATTTGTGGGAAATATAATAAGATGTGACTAGCTGAACCACTGTTACACTGAAGTGTATAGATTTTCTATTTTGTATAGAGTATTTTATACCTTTTATGAGACGTGATATGGATGGGAGGGTTTGTATAAATTTTGAAAGGGGTGGGTATTGTAGCTAAAAGCACGATTTACAAGAACAGATAAATCATGGTTAACACAAAACACACATTTCAAACAACCCTCACAAACAAGTGTGCCAGATTTTTCGTCATTTGCCGTTTCCATAGGGTTGCTAGTATTTCCTTCAGGGAACTCAAAGGGTGAAGGTGGGACAAGTCCGTTCTGTAGGAGACGATTTAACACCAGACCTCCTTCGGCGACTCACTCAAGTACCTGAGGGGTAGGAATCATAGGGAAGAGGGGTGCGAAGGGTTTCCTTTCTTTCGGGCTATCTTCTTTCTCTTCTTCGATCGTAGCATCCATATCTATTTTTTTTCCTTTCTTACTTCTCATTTGAGGACCTGTCTATTTTTTCCCTCTTTCCATATTCACAAATTTCTATCACTTATTTCCATGGTTACTAAAAACCTAAATCTTATCTTTAGATAAGAAGGCCGAAGAATCAGACTTCACGAATATACATCCACATATACACAAATATACACTTCTACACAAACATTAAATCACATAAGAGGAAGCCTGTCACGATGTGAGAACCGCCAGGTGTTGTAGGAAGAATGTGTGAACTTATAGAAATAGGCGCACATATATAGGAAGGTATGACGGTTCTACATCCAATTTACGTAAGAAGAGGTGCACATACACAACGAACAACTATAAAGTAGTAGTAGGTAATGGATAAATAAGAGAGAGGCGTGAGCAAAGAAAGAAAACGGAAGTAGTAGTAGAATTAGTCTTGCTGGTCATTAAGAAACGTCAGCGTAATAAGTACTCTGATGAATTGGATGATAGTGGGACCTAAATAGTACACGTAGACATAGTATCTATTGAAAATATAGAAGTTGATAAGTAGAGGAGGACTCTAGGGAGTAAGCGACGTATTACAGAATGAATGCGAAGTTTAAAATAGATTTATATCTTTACCAGAAGATACTTAATTACGGTATACATAGAAATATATACTAGGGTAAGAACCGTGAGGCCTACTCAGAAAGGATAAGGGCAGGACGATCTGTGGCCTAAAAAATAGGGTGTTTTGTAAGGGGCGTACCTACCTACCCGAATGGAAAGAGGAAGTGCTCTTATAAGGTTAACCCATAAGCCAGGATTAGGTGCTGATCCTAGGAGAAGGGAACAGTATCGTGACAAAAGTCACAAATTTTATAGCGATTATTCTGGGAAGTGTGAATTCTATGAACGACTAGCATTATTATGTTTCGTGGAACTAAATGAGAGTCAAAAGAGCGCTTTCATTTCATCCAGAGTTCCTCCAAGCGACAAATAGTGAAAATAGTACATACTAGGAAAAAGGCAGTACAAAAGATAAGAATAGAAAATTGATTACTCATGTGTCATAAACACCTGAAGTTTGCGATTGAAAAAGGAAATAAAGAAAAGAAAAAGCGTCCTCACAATTTCTAAATATTAGTAAATCTGACTATAACCACGAGTAAATGCTCATGTCTTAATAACAAAGTAAATTAAGAAAAGAGTAAAGAAACAGTAAGCGAAAGATTGTTCAAGAGAGGACAGAGAATTGTTATGGTAGGAAAGATATGTATATAAACATAATGTCTACTGTTAAGATCTGAAATGTTATTATGAGTGATATTATTTGCATAATGATTATGTATAAAATATAGCGTGTTCTAGCTGGGGGGGGGGGGGGTATATGTAGTGATTCGAGAATTTCTGTGTAAATTCTGGAACCACTCAGCCTTCTACCGTCTCGAACACACAATATTCTGGATATGAGTGTGGGATGGTAGAATCCTACCTACTGCGCGTCACTTGTTTGTGTGTGCAGGTTTAAAATCAATCGCGGGAAGAAAGTAGAAGCGGCAGACGAACGACACCGACAAGTACCTGTCGGGCAATCCACAGATGTTGTAGTGAGTGTGTAAGGAAGAACCATGGAGTTTATATGCAGCTCTGTGCTTATTGTGTCATTGACTATTGTTATTAAAACAAGAACAGTTGAGAAAGTACTCTTGTAGACTCTTGACGCAACCTTGTTGATGCAAAACTCATTTTATGATTCACCTTAAGAAAGGTCATGGTACAGGAAGCTACATATTCATGTGGAAAGTGAGATTTTTGTTGTGTATTGAGGTCAAATACATCGTTAGTTGACGAAAAGTAAAGTTTGTATGTCTACTTATTTCATAAGAAGAAAGAGTCTACAAATTCCTGTACCTAGCGTTATTCGACGATGTCAAGAGGGTTTCCAGCAGCCGGCTATTCAATAAAGAAGAGTGGCTGCAAATTCCAAGTAAGTCACCTCGTAAAGAAGTGGAAGGTGGCTTGGAGGAATAAGCCAATATAACACAAATCCATACTCACACTAAGTCGTCATAACGTTAGACAAGGTGTACCTCTTGGTTATAGATTCCTCCTGCTCATAACAATTCATCTTATTCAACATGGTTATCAATACTATCGCAGATCCTCTCCTCCCCCTCCCCTCTCCTCCCATAATACAAGGCATTATTGTAGTGGTGCATCGGCGAGATTAGGGACTTAGGGAAATGGGTTTTGGGCGTTGGAATATTGTCCTGATATTTGGTGTCAATGTGCCTGGAGATTCAGCCATCTGGCTGGAAGAAATGCGAACTTGCAGGGTCTGTCCAAAAGCTTCCCTCTATAGAAGCCTTATTTTGGCTGTAGGTGCCACCTTTAAGGCGCGTTTACACCTGTATGCCTTGTGCCTTGTCGCCGTATCCTTCACTTGCATCACAAGCAGAAGAAACACGCTCGTAGGTAAAACCTCATTCTCAACATCCACATGCATGATTCCATTCGAATCATGCACTGTATTTAATTTTTCCAGGTATTCGATCTGCTAGCAGCTACTGCTCTTGCAGTTAGTATTATTTTGGAAGAAAGACCAATTTGTAGAAAGTGATTGGAAGTAACTGTGGATTGTGGGTCATCAAAGAACTTCCAAACTCCAGATCTGAGGAAAGAGCTTACCATGAAAACTTAATGAATTAATTTACATCTGATAATGAATTTGTCGTCTGTTAAGACAAATTTGTGTAACCCTAGTGGTAAATAAAACTAGTTCTTATTCAATGTAGTACCATATTGAGTAATTTTTATATATTTTTTAAAACGAGAATAAGTGAGTGCATTCAAGTGAAGCAGTATTTGTCCTGTTACTACCCTTAAGAAAATTCCCTGTAATCATGTACTGCAGTCACAATGTATGATATACCAGTTTTATAAATACCGATGTTCTCTGTAGGCTTTAGTTATTAGAAATATTTGAAACAAAGGAAAATTTGAATGCTCACGAATATTTACTGTCATGGTGCGTTGGTGCACCCATGCCCATCATCGCTGCTCATGCAGCTGCAGCTGCAGCTGCAGGTTAAATGCACTTGTGTGCACTGCTAGCGGTCAGTGGGTTTCTTCATCACAGCCAGTCATGCTGGCGATGTTTGCCAGTGAGGGTGCATCTTAAACGTGCCATCTGTAGGCTAGCTGAGGGCCTTCTGCCATTTCTTGTGAGGCTTATGTGAGGTACAAAACAGTTAGTAGCTTCTTAACATTTACATGAATATTCATGTACAGCCCTTTTTCCCGTTTTCACAATGGCGTATCATAATACTAAACCATAAATAAGAGAAAACAGCGTATTAAGAAAAAACTAAAAATCATAGAATCAACAAAATCGTAAAGTCCTTCAGTTTAAATTATGAATGAGTATTTTTGCTTCACTTGGGGAGTTGATTAACTGAAGCATTAGAGAGCGTCTGAAACATGAGGTTATTTTGTTGTTACTCTGATTAATTTAAGCAAGCTGGAATATTTTTACTTCCCCCTTTGTTTTGCCATCTGCCTCCTTAAATTCATTTTTTTTTATTTTAAATGATTACCATTAACACATGCGAGTATAATATGCATTTTCATAAAAGAGAAAGGTTTGCCCTCAGTTTTAAAGAATATAACACCAGATCTAATTTTGTACTTAGTTTTTTGTATGTAATTGATTTTCTAATTTATTTTGACTATTACTAATTAGTGTCTTTCATTATAGGGCGAAATCAGTAATTGTTTCGTAACTTAAATTCTATTGTTGACGTATAAACAAATATAAATTCCGTACTAATTATAAACATTTGGAGGAACAACTAATCGTATTCTTAAAGAATCTATTTGGGTCTATTCGAAAACATGTTAGCAAAGCCAGCCCTTAATTAATTCCACAGTGATTTTCAGTTTTGTCAAAAGCATTGTTTGTGTAATGATATATGTTAATTTCATCATTTAAACAAATAATTCAACCTAACTCTTGTAGACACTGTTAAAAAGACGGAATTTTTCGATGTATTCAGTTAATTTAGAGTTAAGTTTTAATTGTAATTTCTGTAAATTAAACTTCGAATAATTGGTAGTTTCAGCACCTATTATTGTGAGGATATATAAAAGAACGAATTTGGCCCCGAGACAGTCAGTCCACATCCGAGTTTCAGACGAGGAACCTGTGTTGGTTCGATCAACAACAATGCCTCCATGAAGTAAGTGTTACACAATTTGGCCGTGTATAAAAACAACGACAGTGACCATATGTACCTTGTTATTCTTCAAGAACTGTGTGGTTAGGGTTTTACTGCTCGTAGATGTTCAACAGGAAACTATTGTAGCAGTATGTGGATGTTCGCCTGCAGCCTATTAATGAGGCATATCGAAAGTTAAACAACAGCACACTGGCCATATAACTGTATAATATTGGGGGTTGTGAACAGTGAAAGTAAAAGACTGTAAAATTCAAATGTGCATCTGTCGGCTACATCATTTAAAGTAGACAGTAGTTGCACTTCCACAACCCATTTTTCATCCAGTGTAGCAATGCAGTACGTCGACACCGAGGACAACAAACGAAGAAATAAAGAAAGCAGGCTATCGTCGTCACAGGATAAGCTGGATGCTTTATGAGTTAAAATTTTTTGTGATATATGGATCTGCAACATATACAGACTGGCAAGTGGCTGAAAAAAAAATTAGTTGGAGACGGAAGGCCATTGGGCATTAGATGCTGGGTTTCTAATTCCATTTGAAATAACGTACTTAACATTGAGCATTTCTGCAGGATACTGGTGACATGCTGCTGAGATTTCTAATTTTTTCATAAATGTATTCTCCACTATACGTTGGGTGATCACATAGGGTTAATCGTGGGTAAAGCAACTAGTAGACTTTGGTTTATTGGGAGAATATCGGGGGAAGTACAACAATCTACAAAGGTGATCGGTTCAAGAACATTGCCCAATAGTGTGGGACCGATACCAGATAGGATTAACAGGGGATATTGAATGTATACAGGAAAGGGCAGCACGAATGGTCACAGGTTTGTTTAATCCATGGAAGAGTGTCAAAGAGATACTGAAGGAACTGAACTGGAAGATGCTTGAAGGCAGACGCAAACCACCCGAGAAAGTCTATTAACAAAGTTTCAGGGACTGGCTTCAAATGATTACCCCAAGAATATACTACTACTTGCTACATATTGCCCACAGAGGGATCGTGAAGATAAGATTAGAATAATTACTGCATACACAGAGACAATGAAACTGTCATACTTCCCGCGTCCCATACGTGAATTGAATAGCAGAAACCCTAATAACTGGTAAAATGGGACATACCCCCCGACAAGCACCTCACAATGGTCTGCAGAGTATAGATGTAAATATATATATATATATATAACGAGAGCACGTAACGACTTCGACCAAACTTTAAACGTAATTTCAAGCAATTTCTAAACTTTTTCTCATGTATCGGTACATGATTAAAGTCAAATATTTAACTCATTAACTCATTTCACAATTAATGAAGTATTCTGGGCTATTATGCCATGGTCGAAAGCGTTTCGTCTTAAAACCAAACTTTTCGTCCCCATCTGCGGAGGACATTTTCGAGGGGGATCGCAGCTTTTTTGAATGTCTGATTCACAACCTGGGTCGCTACTGAGACAGTAGCGAAATCCTTTTAGACCAAGGCATAATGGCCCAGAATATTTTATTAATTGTGACAGTTCAGACCGTGAAAGGGTACATCTTACAATTAAATCATTTCTAACGCAATCTTATGTTTAAAGTTGTTTTATATATATAACTTAGATTATTTAAAGAATTGGGTATTTACTGGTTTCTAATAATCAATTAATTCGTGGAGACGTCACTTTTTCAGAATGTATAGCAAATTTACCAGGAATCGCAAGATATCTTATTCTCATATTTTTAGTTCAACTGCCCAATTTTATTGGTGAAATCTTATATTCACTCAGTTTTTCATTCGAAATTCTCACATTTTTGTAGAACTCAATTAAAAAGATTGGGGGATAGGCTGTCACCTTACCGTTATGTGCTTGTTTGGAAGGGCTGAGATACACTCTAAGACAAAAAGAAAGAAAGAAAGTTAATGACGTGCCACAAATGAATTATCTGAAAGTGATGGAAATCGGTGGATGTGATGTACATGTAAAAACAAATAGATGATAACAATTTCAGAAAAATTGGATGACCTTCACAAATGGGGCAAGTCAGTAATGTGTTGGTCCACCTGTAACAACTATGCTAGCAATTATTTGGCTTGGCACAGACTGACAGAATTGCTGGATGTCCTCTTGAGGAATATTGTGCCATATTCGCCCAACTGACGCGTTAGATCGTCCAAATCACAACACCGTTGGAGGGCCATTGTCTATAACGCTCCAAATATTCTTAGCTAGGGAGAGATCCGGTGACACTGCTGGCCAATGTAGAGTTTGGCAAGCACAAAGACAGGCAGCAGAAACTCCCACAGTCTGCAGGCAGGCATTATCTTGCTGAAATGCAAGCCCAGGATGGGTTGCCATGAAGGGCAACAAAACGGGCCATATAATATCACAGGCCTACCACTGTGCTTTAAGGTTGCCATAGACGACAACCAAAGGAGTCCTGCTATAGAAAGAAATGGCACCGCAGACCATCACTTGGTGGTTGTCAGGCCGTATGGCTGCAACAGTCAGGTTGGTAGAACACCGTTGTCCAGGGTGTCTCCAGACACTTCTTCAGCCTGGAAACTCACTGACTGGAGTAGAACTGTCTTCAGTGATGAGTTCTGTTTTGAATTGCGCCCCGATGACTATCAAAGATGTGTCTGGAGACGCCCTGGACAGCGGTGAGATACCAATCTGACTGTCGCCCGTCATATGTCCCAACAACCAGGAGTGATAGTCTGGGGTACCATTTCCCTTTCCTAAAATTGTAGTCATCTGTTTGTACGTGTACATCACGTAACGATTTCCGTCACATTCCGATAATTCATTTGTGGCACGTCGTTTTATTTTTGTCTTAGAGTGTTCAAAAATGGTTCAAATGGCTCTGAGCACTATGGGACTCAACTGCTGTGGTTATCAGTCCCCTAGAACCTAGAACTACTTAAACCTAACTAACCTAAGGACATCACACACATCCATGCCCGAGGCAGGATTCGAACCTGCGACCGTAGCAGTCCCATGGTTCCGGACTGCGCGCCTAGAACCGCGAGACCACCGCGGCCGGCTTTTAGAGTGTACTTCTCTCATAAATTTCATTTTAGATATTGTGCCTGTAAGTGTTCCTCGAATTAGATTTGCTCGTTTGAGCTATAGCAAATTCTACGATTATTTTATCTGCAGTCTCTTAACAGAATCAAAGTCGTTTTAGAAATCAACAAACATTATTACAATATGTTTTGAATTCAGTGATCTGTAGCAAATAGTTTGCTTCGGATGAAATATTTCTTCAGAATATTATCTACCCATCCTAAAACCTCCTTGATATTCAGCTACACAACTGTCCAGTGTTGTTTCTACTCGATTCAGTAGAATCACTGAACATATTTTATATGCAACTATAGCTGTTAAAATCAAGTTTTTGGCTTTGGTATGTAGTGGATGGATTAAGGGCACCTTCCACTCATCCATTTTTTCCTGTTCTCCAGAGTTCCTCAAAGATTAAATTCAGGTCTTTTTATATTTTTGGTAGTGAACATTTCAAAAGTTAAACTACTCCACTAGCTTATTGCTTTTTAAGGCTTTAATTACTTCTTCAATTCCTTTGAAAGTGGAAAGTAAATCTTCTAGATTTTCACGAGTGTATGAGAATTCCAAATTGTGGATTGATTCTGGACAATTAAGAGGCCCCTGTAAATATTTTTCAAGTATTTCGCAATTTTCAATGTTGCCTAAAAAACAATGTGCACCATTTTCGTTTATGAAATATACGCTTGACGTGTTGTATCCTCTCAGTCCTCCCTTAAATGCCTCATAAACATCTCAGTTATTATTCTCTGAAAAGTTTTCCACAGTTTCTGCAAGTTCCCTCTTTTCAGAACCTCTCTTAATTCTTCTAATTACCCTTTCTATTTCCTTTCTTTGGTATTTAAATTCACCATAGTGTTCACTTGTCCTAGAGCATTTTCACTTCCTCCGTTATTATTATTATTAATTTATTACAGCTGTTAGTGCTGTTAATCATGAAACTGCAGAACTAAACACTTCCAGCTATTAAAAAATAATTTATTACTGAAGTTCCTCACCGTCACTAATTTGCATCCCAGTTAATAGGGACACACTACCAACTCCATAGGCACTGCAGAGGAGACTTCCCATGCCGCTCATTTCCGTTCATACAGTAGTCCTTGTCTGCACTTTCTTCACCAAGGTTACACAGCTGGAGCAGCTCTCCCCCCCCCCCCCCCCCCCCCCACCCCGCCAGGATTATGGCAACTCAATTCTGCGTCCAGTCATCCAGATTCAGGATATTTTAAATCATTTGAGGCAAATGTCAGGACGACCAGAAACAAATGATGATGCCCAAGTAGGTGTTTTAGCTGCTGTCGCGGGTAATCCGCACATCAGTAGCAGACAAATTGCGCGAGAATCGGGAATCTCAAAAACATCGGTGTTGAGAATGCTACATCAAAATCGATTGCACCAGTACCATATTTCTATGCATCAGGAATTGCATGGCGACGACTTTGAACGTCGTGTACAGTTCTGCCTCTGAGCACAAGAGAAATTACGGGACGATGACAGATTTTTTGCACGCGTTCTCTTTAGCGACGAAGCGTCATTCACCAACAGCGGTAACGTAAACCGGCATAATATGCACTATTGGGCAACGGGAAATCCACGATGGCTGCGACAAGTGGAACATCAGAGACCTTGGCGGGTTAATGTATGGTGCGGCATTATGGGAGGAAGGATAATTGGCCCCCATTTTATCGATGGCAATCTAAATGGTGCAATGTATGCTGATTTCCTACGTAATGTTCTACCAATGTTACTACAAGATGTTTCACTGCATGACAGAATGGCGATGTACTTCCAACATGATGGATGTCCGGCACATAGCTCGCGTGCGGTTGAAGCGGTATTGAATAGCATATTTCTTGACAGGTGGATTGGTCGTCGAAGCACCATACCATGGTCCGCACGTTCACCGGATCTGACGTCCCCGGATTTCTTTCTGTGGGGAAAGTTGAAGGTTATTTGCTATCGTGATCCACCGACAACGCCTGACAACATGCGTCAGCGCATTGTCAATGCATGTGCGAACATTACGGAAGGCGAACTACTCGCTGTTGAGAGGAATGTCGTTACACGTATTGCCAAATGCATTGAGCTTGACGGACATCATTTTGAGCATTTATTGCATTAATGTGGTCTTTACATGTAATCACGCTGTAACAGCATGCGTTCTCAGAAATGATAAGTTCACAAAGGTGCATGTATCACATTGGAACAACCGAAATAAAATGTTAAAACGTACCTACGTTCTGTATTTTAATTTAAAAAACCTACCTGGTACCAACTGTTCGTCTAAAATTGTGAGCCATATGTTTGTGACTATTGCAGCGCCATCTATCACAAAGCGAAAAAAGTGGTCCAACTAAAACATTCATATTTATTTACGTACTGCACGAATATGTAATAAGAAATGAGGGTTCCTATGTTTAAAAAAAACGCAGTTGATAGCCGTTTGACCCATGCCAGTGCCATCTAGCGGGCCAACCATAGCGCCATCTGGTTTCCCCCTTCAAGCTAGACAAGTTTCGTTCTTTGTAGTTTTTTCGTTTGACGCTTATTTCGTGAGATATATGGCCCGGTCACGATCAATGGACCACCCTGTATGCACAAAGACTTCTCTCAAAATTCCTAGGGTCCACTCTCTAATACGAGTCAAGAAACATATTACTTTCTCCAATTTGTGTTTCGCTTAATGACCATGAGGGTAAAATTCAAGATATTATGGACTACAAGAGATGTGTTGACAAACTTTCTTCTCGCGTCCCATCAGCTATAGGAACGGAAACCGGAGGAAATGATTTTTGTATTGCTTGTACCATCCACCACTTAACAGTGCGTAGATGTATATGTAATTGTTCAAAGATTTTAATGACATTAGCCGAATTTGGGGATTGAAATGTATCAGTGATAACAGATGGGATTTTTTAGACACTGGACTCGCATTCGGGAGGACGACGGTTCAATCGCGCGTCCGGCCATCCTGATTTAGGTTTTCCGTGACTTCCCTAAATCGCTCCAGGCAAATGCCGGGATGGTTCCTTTCAAAGGGCACGGCTGACTTCCTTCCCCGTCCTTCCCTAATCCGATGAGACCGATGACATCGCTGTCTGGTCTCCTTCCCCAAACCAACCAACCAACAGATGGGATTTTGTGTCGAACCAGGGCTCGAATCCGGAGTTCCAGCTTTACACGAGTGCTCGAATTAATCGTTCAGACATCTGAGCATGCTTCGCTTCGGACCCAGATTCCCAGGCTGTTACCCAATACTGGCATAGTGACAACTACCCATGAATTCCATACTCGCAGTCTCTGTTTCTCATAAGATATGGGGCATGGTGTGCATCCGCACTGAAAGGAAGTCTCGTTTGTCGTCGTCATCTTATTGATTATAGGGAAATTGGTCACAGATTGATATTCATACAGGTATCGAAGGAAAATGTAAAACTGTAAATTTTGGCAGCCGATGGACGAATGTGTGACACAGCAGTGCACTTTCACTGTACAGCTGGGAAGGATAGTAAACAGGGGACATGTCGATACCATGGCATAAAATCTTTAGGATTTTCATTTTGTGTACTCAGTTGAACAGTAAATATGCCTCACAGATAGGTGCGTGAACAATATATGTAGGTATCAGCATTTTAGAGAAGATGTGTAACTGCGCTCAAAGAAGCCAGTCGGAATTATCGGCAAATCGCTCGACGTTTGAACAGGAGGGATGCCACTACTCGACGATGTTGACAGGAGTGGGTGAACGACCGCCGAAAACAGCGTCAAGGAGGAAGTGGTCGACATAGAGAGACGACAGAACATGAGGACCGAGCAATCATCACGAGAGGCACTCAGAGCCCCGGATTCATCGTTACGATCGATCCGACATGAAAATGCTGCTTCAGTGACCACAATGATAATTAAAAGCTGGCTCATAGAAAGGGGACTTAGCCCACGGCGCCTCTTACGCCGAATTCAATTGACTTAGGCACATAAACTTGGCCATTTACAGGGTGCTGGGCACATTCGGCCTAGAATCTCATTGAATAGAGTAGAATTGTCTTTAGTGATTAGCCTCACTTTGAACTTAGCCCCAAACACCGGCAAAGATGTATCTGGAAACACCCAGACAGCGTTAGGATGTACATGAACATCACGTCTACCCATTTCCGTCCCATTCAAATAATTCCTTCTTGTTGTGTCTCTTTTTGTCGTAGAGAATATACAGGGCGCGTCAAAAAAATGTATACACACTTTGAACTGTCATAGACAATTTATTTCCCGTTCTACAAGGTTAAATATCTGTGAGAAAGTAATTCTATGTTTCTTCAACAGGTGACAGCAGTGGCAAGGAAGTAACTGCAACATGGTGGACGTGCGTTTGAGCTTTGAAGCGCGGAAGCAGATAATTAAGTGGTACTGGAAGATTGAGAATGTAGCTGCTGTTCGAAGACAGTGGAGAAGTGAGTATGGTACAGAACCACCTTCAAGGTTAACAATTATATGTCTACGAGACAAATTCGAAATTCATGGAACAGTGTGTGATGTGCATAAAGGTCGATCACGGCGACCTCGTACAGCTACAAGTGATGATTCCACAACTGCGGTCTTGGAACTGTTTCAGCGTTCGCCTCAAAAATCTTCAAGGCAAGTGGCACGTGAGAGTAATGTAAGTGCTAGTAGTGTGCTACGCATTCTGAAGAAAGGCAAGTTCCGTGTGTACATTCCAAGGCTGGTGCAACAGCTAAGTGATGACGATCCAGATTGAAGGTTAGAATTTTGTGAATGGGTTCAGGAGATGGTGAGACATGAACCGGGATTTATGGGTAGCATCATTTGGTCGGCTGAAGCCCAATTCAAACTCAATGGAACTGTAAATAGGCACAATTGTGTGTACTGGGCTGAAGATAATCCTCACATTACAGTTGAAAAGGCTGTGAATTTGCCTGGTGTAAATGTGTGGTGTGGTTTGTCTGCAAGGGGACCCATTGGGCCTTTCCACTTTGAAGGTACTGTTACTGGAGAAACGTACCTAACAATGCTTGCTGACTCCATATTCCCTGCCATTCGTGCATTATACGGTAATGATGAGTTTTATTTCCAACAAGATGGCGCCCCGCCGCACTATCATAGGGACGTACGAGCATACCTGGATCACAATGTGCCAGGTGAGTGGATAGGACGCAGGGGACCAATCGAGTTTCCTGCACGCTCTCCAGACCTCACGCCGCTGGATTTCTTCTTATGGGGCACAGTAAAAGATGAGGTGTACAAACGTAAACCATGTAACTTGGATACACTTTGGAATGAGATTCAGGCAGTGTGCGCAGAAATCTCATTGGACACTTTGGTACCATGTAAGGAATCAGTAGTGACTCTTACTCAGAAATGTATTGATGCTGAAGGGCACCAGTTTTGACATTAATCACATTTGCAAATTACATTTATTTTTCCAAATGGACTTTAAGCTTTCCATTTCCAGAAATTTAACATTGTAGAACGGGAAATAAATTTTCTATGACGCTTCAAAGTTTGTATACATTTTTTTGACGCACCCTGTATATATATGGGAGATTCAGCGAAAGAGAATATGTATTTTTTACATTGTTCATAGAATTGCTGGCATATTTTCCGTTCTGCCCACCCACGGGCAATAGGAATAAAAACGAAACTAAAACGTAACTCCTCCCGAACAGGCCATGAAGGTCCAACGGTACCGACCGGCCGCCGTGTCATCCTCAGACCATAGGCGTCACTGGATGCGGATATGGAGAGGCATGTGGTCTCCTGGCCATATGTCAGTCTCCGAGACCGGAGCCGCTACTTCTCAATCAAGTAGCTCCTCAGTTTGCCTTACAAGGGCTGAGTGCACCCCACTGGCCAACAGCGCTCGCAGACCGGATGCTCACCCATCCAACTGCTAGCCCAGCCCGACAGCGCTTAACTTCGGTGATCCGACGGGAATCGGTGTTACCACTGCGGCAAGGCCGTTGACGCGGTATAGGAATAACACCTTAAAACTAGGACATAAATTTTTAATGAACATTTTAAACCAGGGAATATGGAATCAGAAAATTCGTTAACAATAAGAACATATCATTAGTTAAAATTTCCGGCCTGAAAGGCCGTGGTCGATCTGTGAAACTTCTTCTTCATGACTTTTTGTTGCCAACTGCGGGCAACATCTTTCGAGGTGAGTCAACGACTGGCTGCCAGGCCGTGGAGGTCCCGTTTATATACAGGGAATAGAGGGCACCACCATACCTCATGTGGGACCGACAGTAAGCCTACCTCTGACTAACCTCGGGAGAGATTGCCCGCAGTTGGTAACGAAACGTCAGGAAGAAGAAGTTTTACAGATCGACCACGGCCTCTCAGCCCGGAAGTTCTAACTAATGAAGACGCTAGCCGTGTAAGCCTACACGTTATGAATAAGAAAATACTTTTATGTCATTTTTAAAAATGTACAACTATTTTTAATGCTTAATACCAGGTTAGTCTGTTGAATCCCATCGCTCGTGCACCAGATGTATTTTCTGGCTTGCGAATAGCTAACATACACTGAAGAGCCAAATAAACTGGTACACCTGTCAATATCGTGTAGGGGCCCCGCGAGCACGCAGAAGTGCAGCAACACGACTTGGCATGGACTCGACTAATGTCTGAAGTAGTGCTGGAGGGAAAAGACGCCACGGCTGCTGCAGGGCTGTCCATACATCCAGAAGAGTACGAGGGGTTGAAGATCCCTTCTGAACAGCACTTGCAAGGCATCCCAGATATGTTCAATAATGTTCATGTCTGGGGAGTTCGTTGGACAGCGGAAGTGTTTAAATTCAGAAGAGTGTTCCTGGAGCCTCTCTGTAGCAATTCTAGACGTGTAGGGTGTCCTATTGTCCTGCTGGAATTGCCCAAGTCCGTCGGAATGCACAGTGGACATGCAGGTGATCAGACAAGATACTTACGTACGTGTCACGTGTCAGAGTCGTATCTAGACGTATCAGGAGTCCCATATCACTCCAACTGCACACAACCCACACCATAACAGACCCTCCACTAGCTTGAACAGTCCCCTGCTGACATGCAGGGACCATGATTTCATGAGGTTGTCTCCATGCTCGTACACGTCCATCCGCTCGATACAATTTGTAACAAGACTCGTCCGTCCAGGCAATATGTTTCCAGTCACCAACAGTCCAATGTCGATGTTGACAGACCCAGGCGAGGCCTAACGCTTTGTGTCGTGCAATCATCAAGGGTACTCGATGATGTTTCATTGAATAGTTCCCACGCTGACACTTGATGGCCAGCACTGAAATCTGCAGCAATTTGCGTAAGGGTTGCACTTCTGTCACGTTGAACGATTCTCTTCAGTCGTCGTTGGTCTCGATGTTGCATGATCTTTTTCGGCCGCAGCGATGTTTAACCGGATTCGTGACATTCACGGTACACTCGTGAAATGGTCGTACGGGAAAATCCCCACTTCATCGCTACCTCGGAGATGCTGTGTCCCATCGCTCGTGCACCGACTATAGCACCACGTTCAAACTTACTTAAATCCTTACAACTTGCCACTGTAGCTGCAGTAACCGGTGTAATAACTGCGCCAGACACTTGTCTTATATAGGCGTTGCCGATCGCAGCGCCGTATTCTGCCTATTTACATATCTCTGTATTTGAATGCGCATGGCTATACCAGTTTCTTCGGTGCTTCAGTGTAGTGCCCGCAGTAATTAATCCTGTATCCCAGTCCTGTCCTGCTAGACAAGTTTCTTTGTCAAATCCATGAGGTAAGCTATTTCCTTCTTCTAACTGATAGGTTAATGATCTGACAATGAGGAGATATTTCATCATTGGACTATAAAGTCTGTGTCCATTGACAGATATACTACCAGCTCGACTTGGCGTTCTGCAGTGAACACACTTTTAAATTTCCCATTTGATTTGTCAAACTCTGCAGTTGGGTTATTTTTAACTTTAAGAACGTGTCTTTCCAGCATTCATTTGGGGACATTAAACGCCTTAGATGCCTACAGTATTCCCATTTCAGAAGATAAAACGGCTGACGCTGCCATTTCCATTGATTTAATCTCCAGCTGCTGTGTATCAGTATTACGTAATTTTACACCATCCGAAAAAAGCAGAAACGTATAATTTGACATTTATTTGCATCAAAAAATGAAGGGGCACAACGGGACACTATCCCATTCTGTCCCATCCCGTTTCGCCCCAAGAGCACACTTCAGATTAACAGCTTTTCTGAAGCATAATTACCGACAGACTTAAACGTATTACGCAACTAATGTATAACGAATGGCACGCATTCTAAGATTACATGTAACTTAATGGCGTAAAACTCAGAATAAATTGCTTATTTTGCGTTTAAATTTACCAAAAGTTATAAGAACACGAGTGGAAATGTGAAGGACAACTGTTCACTCACAAGTCGCACTCCAAGCCGAGCCAAAACGGCTGTCGCACCTTCCCTTCCATTCAGAGAGGCTGACATGTTACTACAATATGTTGCAGCACTCTCCAGTCTAGTAAATAGCACAATCCCGTCGTGTCCAAGTATAAAGTTCTGCTACGAGTTCCCATAACAGTCTGTGACCTGTGTTCCTTCGAAATTCTCGTCTTGGTATAGAATCTGCATCTACAGGGACTCAACAAAAATATGGAAACACCTAGAGAAATGCATGCTTGAACGTAAATGCAGATGCTAACCAAGCCTGCTGCTTGCGCTGTTCCATTTGAATACGAACGATACCTGAGCGACGTCCTCAACACGTTGCAAGTGTCACTAGTGACCAGAAAAGTTTTCTGTGTTGTTGTGAGTGCATTATGTTGGAGTTAAGCCAAGCCGAACGTGGCCAAATTTTAGTTCTCCTATGGTAGATACTTCAACAACTAAGTTTGCCTAAGTGATTGGCTTCATGACAGCCCCGCATCGAACATGTATACTGAGGTGCCAAAGGTCATGGGATACCTCTTCGTATCGTTACGGATCTCCTTTTGCCCGGTGTAGTGCAACAGCTCGACGTGGTATGGACTAAACAAGTTGTTGGAAGCTGTAATATATCTCCTGGGGTGGTCATGAATATGAAATTTGTAAATGCCTTGTAGTGATAATTATTATATGAATAACTGGCGATGTACACCAAAGAATAACAAATGCAATGAGCTGCAATATATTCCATGGACATTCAAGATTCTGGGACGCAACTTTTTTTTTTGTGGTGGTGGGGGGGGGGGGCGGTCTTCTTCTCTTCTTGGACTCAAAGAGGAAAGAACAATTGTCTGAGGTTCATCTTGCTGTAACAGTATATGTAAGTTGTAAACGAAACTAAAATATAGTTGTTTATGACTTAAAATTTGTGTACGGTACGTAATTATTTGTAAACCTAAACCTTGCTTGTCCTGAGTAGACGTGGCCTTAACGGAACATTGACCATTGTTAGGCGCCATACTAGAAAATAATTAGTAATTTTCTTTCAGCTCATCTTAGAGACGGTTAGGACACTAAACTTTCTATCAGATTCCACGAGCTATGCGGCCTCTACGAATAATTTAATGTATTTAGCTTTCAGATTTTCTGAAGGTTGCGAGATAACATCCCGGGCAGTAAGGCCCGGTCACACGATTCTAGTTCTAGTATAAGATTTCATCTGCAAAAGATTTTGCCTGGTGTCTTATAACTTCTTCGAGACGAAACCACGGTCTGGAGTTATGGGTCTTATTACTTCACATTGAGCTGACATACGAAGTATTATCTGGTGCTATAAGCACATGAGTTTTAACTATACTTTTGAAATATATTTAGGAAGATCTCCCCCCCCCCCCCCCCCCCCCATGAACCATGGACCTTGCCGTTGGTGGGGAGGCTTGCGTGCCTCAGCGATACAGATGGCCGTACCGTAGGTGCAACCACAACGGAGGGGTATCTGTTGGGAGGCCAGACAAGTGTGTGGTTTCTGAAGAGGGGCAGCAGCCTTTTCAGTAGTTACAGGGGCAACAGTCTGGATGATTGACTGATCTGGCCTTGCAACACTAACCAAAACGGCCTTGCTGTGCTGCTACTGCGAACGGCTGAAAGCAAGGGGAAACTACAGCCGTAATTTTTCCCGAGGGCATGCAGCTTTACTGTATGATTAAATGATGATGGCGTCCTCTTGGGTAAAATATTCCGGAGGTAAAATAGTCCCCCATTCGGATCTCCGGGCGGGGACTACTCAAGTGGACGTCGTTATCAGGAGAAAGAAAACTGTCGTTCTACGGATCGGAGCGTGGAATGTCAGATCCCTTAATCGGGCAGGTAGGTTAGAAAATTTAAAAAGGAAAATGGATAGGTTGAAGTTAGATATAGTGGGAATTAGTGAAGTTCGTTGGCAGGAGGAACAAGACTTTTCGTCAGGTGAATACAGGGTTATAAATACAAAATCAAATAGGGGTAATGCAGGAGTAGGTTTAGTAATGAATAAAAAAATAGGAGTGCGGGTAAGCTACTACCAACAGCATAGTGAACGCATTATTGTGGCCAAGATAGACATGAAGCCCATGACTACTACAGTAGTACAAGTTTATATGCCAACTAGCTCTGCAGATGATGAAGAAATTGATGAAATGTATGATGAGATAAAAGAAATTATTCAGGTAGTGAAGGGGGACGAAAATTTAATAGTCATGGGTGACTGGAATTCGAGAGTAGGAAAAGGGAGAGAAGGAAATATAGTGGGTGAATATGGATTGGGGGAGAGAAATGAAAGAGGAAGCCGTCTGGTAGAATTTTGCACAGAGCATAACTTAATCATAGCTAACACTTGGTTCAAGAATCATAAAAGAAGGTTGTATACATGGAAGAATCCTGGAGATACTAGAAGGTATCAGATAGATTATATAATGGTAAGACAGAGATTTAGGAACCAGGTTTTAAATTGTAAGACATTTCCAGGGGCAGATGTGGACTCTGACCACAATCTATTGGTTATGAACTGTAGATTAAAACTGAAGAAACTGCAAGAAGGTGGGAATTTAAGGAGATGGGACCTGGATAAACTGACTAAACCAGAGGTTGTACAGAGTTTCAGGGAGAGCATAAGGGAACAACTGACCAGAATGGGGGAAAGAAATACAGTAGAAGAAGAATGGGTAGCTCTGAGGGATGAAGTAGTGAAGGCAGCAGAGGATCAAGTAGGTAAAAAGACGAGGGCTAGTAGAAATCCTTGGGTAACAGAACAAATATTGAATTTAATTGATGAAAGGAGAAAATATAAAAACGCAGTAAATGCAGCAGGCAAAAGGAAATACAAACATCTCAAAAATGAGATTGACAGGAAGTGCAAAATGGCTAAGCAGGGATGGCTAGAGGACAAATGTAAGGATGTAGAGGCTTATCTCACTAGGGGTAAGATAGATACTGCCTACAGGAAAATTAAAGAGACCTTTGGAGAAAAGAGAACCACTTGTATGAATATCAAGAGCTCAGATGGAAACCCAGTTCTAAGCAAAGAAGGGAAAGCAGAAAGGTGGAAGGAGTATATAATAGAGGGTCTATACAAGGGCGGTGTACTTGAGGACAATATTATGGAAATGGAAGAGGATGTAGATGAAGATGAAATGGGAGATACGATACTGCGTGAAGAGTTTGACAGAACACTGAAAGACCTAAGTCGATATAAAGCCCCGGGAGTATACAACATTCCATTGGAACTACTGGCAGCCTTGGGAGAGCCAGTCCTGACAAAACTCTACCATCTGGCGAGCAAGATGTATGAGACAGGCGAAATACCCTCAGACTTCAAGAAGAATATAATAATTCCAATCCCAAAGAAAGCAGGTGTTGACAGATGTGAAAATTACAGAACAATCAGATTAATAAGTCACAGCTGCAAAATATTAACGCGAATTCTTTACAGACGAATGGAAAAACTAGTAGTAGCTGACCTCGGGGAAGATCAGTAGGATTCCGTAGAAGTATTGGAACACGTGAGGCAATACTGACCTTACGACTTATCTTAGAAGCTAGATTGAGGAAAGGCAAACCTACGTTTCTAGCATTTGTAGACTTAGAGAAAGCGTTTGACAATGCTGACTGGAATACTCTCTTTCAAATTCTAAAGGTGGCAGGGGTAAAATACAGGGAGCGAAAGGCCATTTACAATTTGTACAGAAAGCAGATGGCAGTTATAAGAGTCGAGGGGCATGAAAGGGAAGCAGTGGTTGGGAAAGGAGTGAGACAGTGTTGTAGCCTCTCCCCGATGTTATTCAATCTGTATATTGAGCAAGCAGTAAAGGAAACAAAAGAAAAATTCGGAGTAGGTATTAAAGTCCATGGCGAAGAAATAAAAACGTTGAGGTTCGCCGATGACATTGTGATTCTGTCAGAGACCACAAAGGACTTGGAAGAGCAATTGAACGGAATGGACGGTGTCTTGAAAGGAGGATATAAGATGAACATCAACAAAAGCAAAACGAGGATAATGGAATGTAGTCGAATTAAGTCGGGTGATGCTGAGGGAATTAGATTAGATTACACTTAAAGTAGTAAATAAGTTTTGCTATTTGGGGAGCACAATAACTGATGATGGTCGAAGTAGAGAGGATATAAAATGTAGACTGGCAATGGCAAGGAAAGCGTTTCTGAAGAAGAGAAATTTGTTGGCATCGAGTATAGATTGAAGTGTCAGGAAGTCGTTTCTGAAAGTATTTGTATGGAAGTGAAACATGGACGATAAATAGTTTGGACAAGAAGAGAATAGAGGCTTTCGAAATGTGGTGCTACAGAAGAATGCTGAAGATTAGATGGGTAGATCACATAACTAATGAGGAGGTATTGAATAGAATTGGGGAGAAGAGGAGTTTGTGGCACAACTTGACAAGAAGAAGGGACCGGTTGGTAGGACATGTTCTGAGGCATCAAGGGATCACAAATTTAGCATTGGAGGGCAGCGTGGAGGGTAAAAATCGTAGAGGGAGACCAAGAGATGAATACACTAAGCAGACTCAGAAGGGTGTAGGTTGCAGTAAGTACTGGGAGATGAAGAAGCTTGCACAGGATAGAGTAGCATGGAGAGCTGCATCAAACCAGTCCCAGGACTGAAGACAACAACAACAACGAGTAAGATCTATGATAATTCAAGAGAGTGACAAGTAATTATTTGTAATCCCGTAACCACCCTGAGTACTGAGCAAGTTTGTTGATTGCTGATCCGCGTCGGGCAAAATTAAATTACATTACACTGTTCATAGTATTATAGTTTTTCAGCATCTCTGCGATGCTCTCCCGTGGGTCAGACAGACCTTTGACCCATTCGAGGTGCCCTTCTGTGTATACGTTCAATATCCCCTGTTGATTCTTCTGTGTTCGATGTATGCAATGAGGTGACAAAAGTCATGGGATAGCGATAAAAGGACAGTGCATTGGCGGAGCTGTCATTTGTACTCGGGTGATTCATGCGGAAAGGATCCCGACGTACGGTCGCACGACGGTTATTAGCAGACTTTGAACGCGGAATGACAGCTGGAGTTAAAAGCATGGGACATTCCATTTCGGAAATCGTTAGTGATATCAATATTCCGAAAACCACAGCGTCAAGAGTGTGCCGAAAATACCAAACTTCAGGCGTTACCTGTACTTATCACCACGGACAACACAGTGGCTGGCGGCTTTCACTTAACGACAGAGAACAACGGCGACTGCGTAGAGTGTCCACTGCTAACAGAAAAGCAACACTGCGTGAAATAACCGCAGAAATCAATGTGGGACATACGACGATCGTTTCCGTTAGGAAAGTGCGGCGAAATTGGCGTTAATAGGCTTTGGCAGCATACGACCGATGTGAGTGCCTTTGCTAACAGCACGATTTTGCATGCAGTGCCTCTCCTGGGATGGTGACCATTTCAGTTGGATCCTAAACGTCTGGAAAACCGTGACTAGTGAGATGAGTCTCGAATTCAGTTGGTAAGAGCTGATAGTGGAGTTCGAGTGTGGTGCAGACCCCACGAAGTCATGGACCCAAATTGTCAACAAGGTACTGTGCAAGTTGGTGGTGTCTCCATAATGGTGTGGACTGTGTTCACCTGGAACGAACTGGGTCCCCTGGTCCAACTGAACCGATCCTTGACTGGAAACGGTTATCTTCCGGTATTTGGAGACCACTTACATCCATTCATGGACCTCATCTACCCAAACAACGACGGAATTTTTATGGATGACAATGCTCCATGTCATCGGACACAGTTGTTCGTGATTGGTTTGAAGGACGGTCTGAAAAACTCGAGGGAATGATTTGGCCACTCACATGGCCCGGCATGAAACCCATTGAACATTTTTGGGACATAATCAGGGGGTCAGTTCGCGCACAAAATCCTGCACCGGCAACTCTTTGCAATTATGGATAGCTATAGGAGCAACATGGCTCAATATTTCTGCAGCGACTTCCGACGACTTGTTGAGTCGATGCCACGTTGAGTTGCTGCACTACGCAGGGCAAGAGGAGGTTCGGCACGATATTAGAAGGTATCCCATAATTTTTGTGACCCCAACGTGTACCCAACAGTTTTCTTGCTGACTTCATACTTTGCAAATCAGATGACTCCCAGAACACTCAACACGTATTGAAGCTTCAAAGGGGACAAGCTGGAGGTCATCATTTAACATATACGTACACAGTAGATACCCTCTTTTGTATTCATAGTACATACCGCATTTACACGAATTGCTGCATGGAGTGGCCGTGCGGTTTGAGGCGCCATGTCACGGACTGCGCGGCCCCTCCCGCCGGAGGTTCGAGTCCTCCGCCGGGCACGGGTGTGTGTCTTGTTTTTACCATAAGTTAGTTTAAGTAGTTTGGTCCCTTAGGAACTCGCACACATTTGAACATTTACGCGACTCTAACGCGCCACTTTTATTTTACCACATGACGTATTCAAGACTGACGTCCGCATAATTTTCGATGGGGCATTACATTCGAATGACAACTTGAATCCGTCTTTCACCGTCAGCATCACTGAAACTTAGGTATTATTGCTTACGTCACAATGCATTGTTGTACTTTTCAACTTCGTTACGTTATTGTTGGTTATTGTAGCATAGCCTGTTTGTATTAGGTAGTCAAGAAATGGAAGACAAGCAGAGAAGAACATCATGTGATGTAAAGGGTTAAGTAATTTTTCGTGCTGAAAAATTTGGTAACAGGAGGGTGGGCCAAGAGCCCAATGTAGCTGAGAGTAAAGTTCACTTATAGAAGAGACAGAGATTGGAATTATTTGCAACTACCGTTACTGGAAAGAAATTCACTGGCCCTCGAAAAGGAAGACATCCTGACATGGAATTAAAAGTTTTAGAATTCGTCCGTGAAAGGAGGAAGAATGGGCAACCTGTGACTAGTGACGCCATAAGGAACGAAGCAAAAGATGTGGCTGCAGTTCATATACCGAGGCAAGAGTTTAAGGCTAGCCATGATGGGTGATACTTGCACAACTGACGAGAAGGGGACAAAAGAAGTTACCTACAAAATATCACGGTGTGGAAAACGGCACAGAACTGTACTGCTCGCAATCACAACAGATGAGCGCATACTTCCTCCTTTCTTAATCTTCGAGTGGTAAAAAGCCCCAGGACTCATAAAAGTGAAAAGCTGTTCCCTGATGACGTCATTGTTCGAAATCAAAGGAAGAGTTGGATGGCTCCGAATCGTATGGGAACTTCTTACTGGTGGGTTTTCCAAAGTGTCATCAATGCTTTGCCTTGATGCACCCGTGGTATCTCACTGGTGATGTATAAAGGAAGAGCCACAGCCTAACCAATGACCTTGTTATTAGTCCTGGAAGAATGACTTCCGTGTTACAGCCCCTGGACGTTAGTATAAATAAACCTTTCAAAGGTTACGTTCGGAGACAGTACGAAAAATGGTTTTGCGAACTAAAACGTGAACTGATTCAGACAGGAAAAATTTTGCATGCGTGCTGCGCCCTACATTATTGTGCACTGGGTTTCGGCTGGCTGGAAAGGCATCGAAGTACCAATGATTGTAAAATCATTCAAGAAATGCTGCATTTCAAATCCTCTGGATGGCAATGAAGATGGTGTACTCTGGAACTGCACCAAGGATGATGAGGAAAGGGGAAGTGAATCTGTTTCTGAATAGACTCCACCGAGGATACCAGTTATGATGACATTAACGCAAAATGATGAGTAACGCCTGTGATTTACGGTATGTTTGTTTGCATGTCATGTAGGTACTCAAGTTAGGCGTTCTTTTCTAATAATGACCGTGTCACTTAACAACGAGTCACGTAAAACTTGTTGTTGTTCTGATAGTTCATGTATACATCCACTGTCATGTAAAATAAATTTAGCGTGGCAGTGATGCAACAAACTCTTTTATGATTTTAATTTTTAAAAGTGAGTGCGCATTACTTTCGATAGCGAAGCACATTCGTGTAAATACGGTATTCCTGCCATCAACAGAAGTCTCCAAAGACGCAGTACTATGAGAATTTTTTGTACTAGTACTCCGTCAGTTTTACAAGCAGCCTCGACACTTCCACAATAGCCTATAACTTTGATATAACCCCATTTTGCTATGGTAACTTGTAAACATGTTTTGTACGGGGACATAATTTCTCTGCCAAAAATGTCCTAAAGCCAAGATCGCATAAATATGCCTCTATTTAAAACAACAAGTTTCGACGGACTTTGCTGTCATTTTCAAGTCGTAAAAAATCTGTTTGTTACGAAACGTGTTCATTTAAGTTGGACCGCACACCAAGTTGCCATGTTGATAAGAAACAGCATTACAAAAGGTTTGTCACAACTAAAATATTTGAAAACATAAAGAACCTTGTGCAGATGGCCATGTCGCTCACAGATGAATGTTACGTTACAAAAACACAGTACACACTAGCTCATCTGTTTACGTAAGCTGGACATACTGTAAACACTGAAAATGCACTTTAAACGGCTGGCTTTTTATCCATGTGACAACTTGGCGAGAGGTCCAACTTAAAACGAACATGTTTCATAACAGAAAGATTTATTAAGAGCTGAAGAAGTCAGCAAAGTCTATCGTAAGCGGTTGTTTTAAATAAAGAAATATTTATGCGGTCTTGGCTGTAGAATATTTTTAGCAAGTAAAACAGATCGCTGATTCTGCCTTCTCAGAATGAGAAAATTCAGTAATTTCTTCGGCCTTAGTTTTTCGGTTTGATATAAAAAAATTTCAAGCCTCTTAATTTCTCTTTAGCGAGGTTCCTGTATCGTGCTTGGACTATATTTGCAATTCAAAGGTAATTTTGGGCATGCAGCTCTGACGTTTGTCCTATCAGTCATTCACGTGCTCACAGAGCACAACAGGCGGAGATTGTTCTGTTTACGTAAGCTGGACATACTGTAAATATTGAAAATGCACTTTAAACGGCTGGTTTTTTTAACCATGTGACAGCTTGGCGAGAGGTCCAACTTAAAACGAACAGAGCTGAAGAAGACAGCAAAGTCTGACGTAAGCGTTAGTATAAATAAACCTTTCAAAGAAACTTCCTGGCAGATTAAGAAACTTCCTGGCAGATTAAAACTGTGTGCCCGACCGAGAATATTTTTAGCAAGTAAAACAGATCGCTGCTTCTGTCTTCTCAAAATGAGAAAATTCAGTAATTTCTTAGGCCGTAGTTTTTTGGTTTGATATAAAAAAATTTCAAGCCTCTTAATTTCTCTTTAGCGATGTTCCTGTATCGTGTTTAGACCATATTTGCAATTCAAAGGTAATTTTGGGCATGCAGTGCTGACGTTTGTCCTATCAGTCATTTACGTGCTCACAGAGCATAACAGGCGAAGATTGTGCTACGAAAGGCCGAGAGTGTGTGCGCACCGCTTCGTTATTTTATCTGCGACGCTCGTAATAAAGTCTGCTCTGCCCATCGAATATGGCTGTGGGAACATTCTGCGAAACCCTTGTCGGGCTGTCCTGCAGTGTAGTGTGGTGTGGCTGTTTGAGGAACGACGCACCGTAACGAGATAGGCGCCACGATGGCAGATAGGGGAAGTGGCGATGGGCGGGGAGGGGAGGCAAAGTGTGGGGGGAGAGGGGGGGGGGAGGCGCTTCGCCCGGCCGTCGCCTCTCACGCCGCGTGTGCAGATCGCCGGCCGACCCTCTGCGACGCCGACGCCTAAGCGCACGCCGCTACGGTCGCGATCCGTCAACTGTTGCTCCTGATTCACCCTCCGCTCTCAGTAAGTCGCTGGACGTCGCTCGCAAGCTACCTACCGCCTTAGCTTTGTCGCCGCTTTGCGCCTGTAATTGTAGCCATCGAACTTGTTTTATACGTAACGAACCTTGGCTATACTACCAGCAGTGCGAGCGCAACGCTTCTGAACGAACTCACCCTGAGTCTAAATCAGGAACGTCGCGTTCACTATTTTTGCACATATGGGAATTCTAAAATAATTAATTTGTACTAGTACTCCCTGGCGGCCTCCACTTGCTCATGGTCTGTCCAAAGAAAATGACAGTAGTACGTTTTCCTGTATCGGCCGTAATACAGCAATGTTCATCGGCACTTTGACATAGATCAGTGTACAGCAAAATTCAGATGTATCCCACTTACCGCCTATACTTGCGAAACTGTATCTTTAATAATGAACTTTTAGTACGACGCACTTTACGAGTGCTGTATTGATCGTTAGATAAGCGGCGAATGACTCTTTACCACTAACTTGCTTCATAAATTATAGTCTAGTGCCAATGGCCAGTTACAAAAATACCCATCCAGTAGGACTGTTTCCTTAAAATTTTTCTGATGATGAACCCAAAATTTGCCCTATTGCGCTAAAAGTATGTTATCTTTTACCTGCGAATACTTGAGAACTATGTGACTATGCAGCCTACTTCACAAGTCAATATCGTCCACTAAATGCATTATTTATACTCCAGATATTTTAGATATTTTAGAAGAACTCTTTATCTGAACGGCAAAATTGTACATTTCAGAAGGCATGTATACTAGAATTTGAGATGGGATTAGATCCAGCATTAATAATTTGTTCATTGGACAAAATTAAGACGGGTTAGAGGGTTTTCTTCATTTTTGCAATACGTAAATAGCTGAAAATGAATGTCATTTCGTCACACTGCGCTGTGCCACGTTGTTAAGTGCGGAACAACAGCTGCTTTATATCCTCCCTGAAGTCCTTTATCCATCCCACATGTCAAAGGTAGTGTTGGTTCGAGACATCTGTTTCTGTATGTAAATACCACCTGCGAAACCGTCTCGATCATAAACATATATGGAAATTTTCTGTTATTCCATCTGAAACGAAGGAAGTTACAGCAACGCAGCGACTTTTAGGTGTATAACTGATCATAAACAGTAGAGTTTGCATTCGTTCTAGATGCAATCCACTCGGAACGGATCTGCGGGACTACACGGCACGTCAGGCTTTAATTTTTGTAAGACTCTCGGAGTTTTGAAAGGTTCCTAATTGCAAACCATCTGGAAGTAAGGCAACAGCTGTTTCGCGCGCCACATCACGCCTGAGATGGACGAAGCAAGGACAAACAGCAGATCGATCGGGTAGATGTGTTCTCGGCGTCGTCGACCCGCTCTCATCACTGACGCGCCGTTCGTGTTCGTTAAAGTGATGGACGCTGCGAGAGGGACGTGCCCGTACCAGCTGCGAGAAACAACAGAACCGCGCTCGCGCTATAGATGCTTTCTGAAATATCTCGAGGTGTAACTAGTAACGATCTCCAGTCTAGCAAAAAATGGTTCAAATGGCTCTGAGCACTATGGGACTTAACATCTTAGGTCATCAGTCCCCTAGAACTTAGAACTACTTAAACCTAACTAATCTAAGGACAACACACAACACCCAGTCATCACGAGGCAGAGAAAATCCCTGACCCCGCCGGGAATCGAACCCGGGAACCCGGGCGTGGGAAGCGACCAGTCTAGCAATATGAGTGTGAAAGGCGAAGGTCAAGAGGAAGTTCAGAGTTACACACACTCATATATATATATATATATATATATATATATATATATATATATATATATATATCACTTATCTTTTTTCGACTTCTCTTTGGACGAGGTCTGAATAGTCACCATATGGAAAAATATGGAGAAAATCAGATTTAGGGTCATGAATCTATTAAGAGGCGCGGAGGAGGTATTTCCTCCTCCTCCTCCTCCTCCTTCTTCTTCTTCTTCTTCTGCTGCTGCTGCTTTTCTGGACTCAATGGACCACTTCGGTCAAAGATTTTCCGATCATCTTCTTCCATAAAATTTCTTTCTGAGCTGCCCAGTACCTTCTCATTCGTTCCACTCAAGATTGTTTATTTTTGTGTTAAGTCTTATTTTTATGTTCTTCAGTTTCTTTAAAATTTCTATTTTGTTTTGCAAATCGTCCAGAGCTTATTGTTGCTCTTTCATATCCTCTCTGATTTCCATTAACCCTCCTACATGTCACCTAATGTCCAATGTTTCTCTATTTTTGTCTTGGTAATCTAGTTTCTGGTTTTCTCATAATGTGCCAAAAAAAAAGAAGGAAAGAAAAAAAAGAGATCCTTTTCTTCATAACCTCTGTAATAGGTTGGGTTGTTTGGGGGAGGAGACCAAACAGCGAGGTCATCGGTCTCATCGGATTAGGGAAAGACGGGGAAGGAAGCCGGCCGTGCCATTTCAAAGGAACCTAGGGCGATTTAGGGAAATCACGGAAAACATAAATGAGAATGGTCGGAGGCGGGATTGAACCGTCGTCCTCCCGAATGCGGGTCCAGTGTGCTAGCCACTGCGCCATCTCTATCGGTCATGTATAAACCCGAATGCGGGTCCAGTGTGCTAGCCACAGCGCCATCTCTATCGGTCATGTATAATAGGATCTACTTCTTTGAATACCACTTCATTTGGTACTATCCGCCATTGTCCATCTTTTTGATATTTCTTATTTATGCGTGTTATAGCGAACGCTCACCATTACTGAACAGAGCCGAAGTAGTATTTGCAATCTTTTCTCTGCCGCTTTATCGTACAGCCCTTATTGAGCTGCAGAGGGCCGCTCCAACACCCTGGTGGGATGATTTCGGAGACATTTCCCGAACAACGATAACATGACTGCAGTGTACACTGAGGATCAAAAGTCATGGGATAGTGATATGCACATAGACTGATGGCGGTGGTATCGCATACAAAAGGTATAAAAGGGCAGTGCATTGGAGAAGCTGTTATTTGCACTCAGGTTATTCATGTGAAAAGATTTCCGAAATGATAACGGCCGCACCACGGTTATTAACACACTTTGAACGCAGAATGGTACTTGGAGCTAGACGCATGGCACATTCCATTTCGGAAATCGTTAGGGAATTAAATAGTCCGAGATCCACAGTGTCAAGAGTCTACATCTACATCTACATCTACATTTATACTCCGCAAGCCACCCAATGGTGTGTGGCGGAGGGCACTTTACGTGCCACTGTCATTACCTCCCTTTCCTGTTCCAGTCGCGTATGGTTCGTGGGAAGAACGACTGTCTGAAAGCCTCCGTGCGCGCTCTAATCTCTCTAATTTTAAATTCGTGATCTCCTCGGGAGGTATAAGTAGGGGGAAGCAATATATTCGATACCTCATCCAGAAACGCACCCTCTCGAAACCTGGCGAGCAAGCTACACCGCGATGCAGAGCGCCTCTCTTGCAGAGTCTGCCACTTGAGTTTGTTAAACATCACACTATCACGGTTACCAAATAACCCTGTGACGAAACGCGCCGCTCATCTTTGGATCTTCTCTATCTCCTCCGTCAACCCGATCTGGTACGGATCCTACACTGATGAGCAATACTCAAGTATAGGTCGAACGAGTGTTTTGTAAGCCACCTCCTTTGTTGATGGACTACATTTTCTAAGGACTCTCCCAATGAATCTCAACCTGGTACCCGCCTTACCAACAATTAATTTTATATGATCATTCCACTTCAAATCGTTCCACACGCATACTCCCAGATATTTCACAAAAGTAACTGCTACCAGTGTTTGTTCCGCTATCATATAATCATACAATAAAGGATCCTTCTTTCTATGTATTCGCAATACATTACATTTGTCTATGTTAAGGGTCAGTTCCCACTCCCTGCACCAAGTGCCTATCCGCTGCAGATCTTCCTGCATTTCGCTACAATTTTCTAATGCTGCAACTTCTCTGTATACTACAGCATCATCCGCGAAAAGCCGCATGGAACTTCCGACACTATCTACTAGGTCATTTATATATATATTGTGAAAAGCAATGGTCCCATAACACTCCCCTGTGGCACGCCAGAGGTTACTTTAACGTCTGTAGACGTCTCTCCATTGATAACAACATGCTGTGTTCTGTTTGCTAAAAACTCTTCAATCCAGCCACACAGCTGGTCTGATATTCCGTAGGCTCTTACTTTGTTTATCAGGCGACAGTGCGAAACTGTATCGAACGCCTTCCGGAAGTCAAGAAAAATAGCATCTACCTGGGAGCCTGTATCTAATATTTTCTGGGTCTCATGAACAAAAAAAGCGAGTTGGGTCTCACACGATCGCTGTTTCCGGAATCCATGTTGATTCCTACAGAGTAGATTCTGGGTTTCCAAAAACGACATGATACTGGAGCAAAAAACATGTTCTAAAATTCTACAACAGATCGACGTCAGAGATATAGGTCTATAGTTTTGCGCATCTGATCGACGACCCTTCTTGAAGACTGGGACTACCTGTGCTCTTTTCCAATCATTTGGAACCTTCCGTTCCTCTAGAGACTTGCGGTACACGGCTGTTAGAAGGGGGTCAAGTTCTTTCGCGTACTCTGTGTAGAATCGAATTGGTATCCCGTCAGGTCCAGTGGACTTTCCTCTGTTGAGTGATTCCAGTTGCTTTTCTATTCCTTGGACACTTATTTCGATGTCAGCCATTTTTTCGTTTGTGCGAGGATTTAGAGAAGGAACTGCAATGCGGTCTTCCTCTGTGAAACAGCTTTGGAAAAAGGTGTTCAGTATTTCAGGTTTACGCGTCTCATTCTTTGTTTCAATGCCTTCATCATCCCGGAGTGTCTGGATATGCTGTTTCGAGCCACTTACTGATTTAACGTAAGACCAGAACTTCCTAGGATTTTCTGTCAAGTCGGTACATAGAATTTTACTTTCGAATTCACTGAACGCTTCACGCATAGCCCTCCTTACGCCAACTTTGACATCGTTTAGCTTCTGTCTGTCTGAGAGGTTTAGGCTGCGTTTAAACTTGGAGTGAAGCTCTCTTTGCTTTCGCAGTAGTTTCCTAACTTTGTTGTTGAGCCACGGTGGGTTTTTCCCGTCCCTCACAGTTTTACTGTGCACGTACCTGTCTAAAACGCATTTTACGATTGCCTTGAACTTTTTCCATAAACACTCAACATTGTCAGTGTCGGAACAGAAATTTTCGTTTTGATCTAAAAAATGGCTCTGAGCACTATGGGACTTAACATCTGAGGTCATCAGTCCCCTAGAACTTAGAACTATTTAAACCTAACTAACCTAAGGACATCACACACATCCATGCCCGAGGCAGGATTCGAACCTGCGACCGTAGCAGTCCCGCGGTTCCGGACTGCAGCGCCTAGAACCGCAAGACCACCGCGGCCGGCTCGTTTTGATCTGTTAGGTAGTCTGAAATCTGCCTTCTATTACTCTTGCTAAACAGATAAACCTTCCTCCCTTTTTTTATATTCGTATTAACTTCCATATTGTGCTGAGAATACCACATTTCAGGCGTTACCTGTACCTCTCACCAGGAACAACGAAATGGCACATGGCCTTCACTTGAAACGGGCAAGAGTAGCGCCGTTTCCGTATAGTTGTCAGTGCTAACAGACAAGCAACACTGTGTGAAATAGCCGCAGAAATCAATGTGGGACGTACGACGAACGAATCCGTTAGGACAGTGCGGCGAAATTTGACGTTAGTGGGCTTCGGCAACAGACGTCCAAAACGTGTGCCTTCGCAAAGAAAACGACATCGCATGCAGCAGCTCTCCTGGGGTCGTTATCATATCGGTTTGACCCTAGACGATTGCAAAACCGTGACCTGGTCAGGTGAATCTCGATTTCATTGGGCGAGAGCTGTTGGTAGGTTTAGAGTGTGGTACAGACCCCACGAAGCCCTGGACCCAAGATGTAACAAGGCACTGTGCAAGCTGGTGGTGGCTCTATAATGATGTGCGTCGTGTTTACGTGGAATAGACTGGGTCCTCTGGTTCAGCTAAACCGATCATTGACTGAAAATACACTACTGGCAATTAAAATTGCCACACCAACAAGAAATGCAGATGAAACGTGTTGCGGATTGGCAAGACAGCCAACCCACTATGAGAGGAAGCCGAAAGGCACGCGTTTTAGCTCACGCAGGCTGGCGTGAGGTCTGGAACATGTCAAGAAAATTATACTAGCAAAAAACGTACGTAGCTGCTGGAATACTTAACTTTAATCCATAATTGGTGAACATCGCTCTTGACGGTACATGTTTTACAGCATCAATAGTAACTGGTAATGGCGCCTTGCTAGGTCGTAGCAAATGACGTAGCTGAAGGCTATGCTAACTATCGTCTCGGCAAATGAGAGCGTAATGTGTCAGTGAACCATCGCTACCAAAGTCGGCTGTACAACTGGGGCGAGTGCTAGGAAGTCTCTCTAGACCTGCCGTGTGGCGGCGCTCGGTCTGCAATCACTGATAGTGGCGACACGCGGGTCCGACGTATACTAAAGGACCGCGGCTGATTTAAAGGCTACCACCTAGCAAGTGT
Source organism: Schistocerca nitens (assembly GCF_023898315.1). Taxonomy (NCBI): domain Eukaryota; kingdom Metazoa; phylum Arthropoda; class Insecta; order Orthoptera; family Acrididae; genus Schistocerca; species Schistocerca nitens. Next base: position 1,011,579,520 of record NC_064615.1, read on the forward strand.
GGTGTCTGGCGGTGACACCACAAAACGGGTATTCATTGGATAAATATATTATACTAGAACTGACATGTGATTGCATTTTCACGCAATTTGGTGCATAGATCCTGAGAAATCAGTACCCAGAACAACCACCTCTGGCCATAATAACGGCCTTGATAGGCCTGGGCATCGAGTCAAACAGAGCTTGGATGGCGTGTACAGGTACAGCTGCCCATGCAGCTTCAACATGATACCACAGTTCATCAAGAGTAGTGACTGGCGTGTTGTGACGAGCCATTAGTGGGCCACCATTGACCAGACGTGCTGAATTGGTGAGGGATCTAGAGAATGTGCTGGCCAGGGCAGCAGTCGAACATTTTCTGTATCCAAAAAGGCCCGTACAGGACCTGCAACATGCGGTCGTGCATTATCCTGCTGAAATGTAGGGTTTCGCAGGGATCGAATGAAGGGTAGAGCCACGGGTCGTCACACGTCTGAAATGTAACGTCCGCTGTTCAAAGTGCCGTCAATGCGAACAAGAGGTGACCGAGACGTGTAACCAATGGCACCCCATACCATCACGCCGGGTGACACGCCAGTATGGCGATGACGAATACACGCTTCCAATGTGCGTTCACCGTGATGTCGCCAAACACGGATGCGACCATCATGATGCTGTAAACAGAACCTGGATTCATCCGAAAAAATGACGTTTTGCCTTTCGTGCACCCAGGTTGGTCGTTGAGTACACCATCGCAGGCGCTCCTGTCTGTGATGCAGCGTCAAAGGTAACCGAAGCCATGGTCTCCGAGCTGATAGTCCATGCTGCTGCAAACGTCGTCGAACTGTTCGTGCAGATGGTTGTTGTCTTGCAAACGTTCCCATTTGTTGACTCAGGGATCGAGACGTGGCTGCACGATCCTTTACAGCCATGCGGATAAGATGCCCGTCATTTCGACTGCTAGTGATACGAGGCCGTCGGGATCCAGCACGGCGTTCCGTATTACCCTCCTGAATCCACCGATTCCATGTTCTGCTAACAGTCATTGGATCTCGACCAACGCGAGCAGCAATGTCGCGATACGATAAACAGCAATCGTGATAGGCTACAATCCGACTATTATCAAAGTCGGAAACGTGATGGTGCGCATTTCTCCTCCTTGCACGAGGCATCACAACAACGTTTTACCAGGCAACGCCGGTCAACTGCTGTTTGTGTTTGAGAAATCGGTTGGAAAATTTCCTCATGTCAGCACGTGGTAGGTGTCGCCACCGGCGCCAGCCTTGTGTGAATGCTCTGAAAAGCTAATCATTTGCATATCGCAGCATTTCTTCCTGTCGGTTAAATTTCGCGTCTGTAGTACGTCATCTTCGTGGTTAAATTTCACGTCTGTAGCACGTCATCTTCGTGGTGTAGCAATTTAAATGGCCAGTAGTGTAGTTATGTTCAGCTACTTGGAGACCATTTGCAGCCATTCATGGACTTCGTGTTCTCAAACAACGATGTCATGTCACTGAGCCACAGTTGTTCCGGATTGGTGTCAAGAACATTCTGGACAGTTCGAGTGAATCATTTGGCCAACCAGATCGCCCAACGTGAATCCCATCAAACATCTGTGGTACATAATCGAGGGGTCAGTTCGCGCACAAAATCCTGCAGCGGCAATACTGTGGCATTTATAGACGGCTTTAGAGGTATCAGTGCTCAATATTTCTGCAGTGGACTTCTGGGTACGATTTGAGTCCATGCCACGTCGAGCTGCTGCACTACGCCGGGCAAAAGGAGGTCCGACACGATATTAGTAGGTGTCCCACGACTTCTGTCACGTCCTCGTACAAGGGCACGCCGTCCCGCGACTGCACAGCGTAGTCACAGAAGTAGTTTATTGCTTGCCTGTGGAGAAAAGAAAAACTGTGACTGCTTCCTGAGTCTACGTTCGGTTTCACAAGCCAGAGCTGCTGCAGTCGATAGGGAAGAGCATAGCCATACAGTGGGTGTGTACATCTATACCTCATCTGTGACCCCAAAACATCGAGTGTGAAATTTTAAAGTCGAAAAAAGTGTCTTCTTCAGAAAACGAGACCTTTTCAAAGCTTATGGGACGCAACGCGGCGCGGTATGCACTCGTAGAAGTACGAATCCTGCTGTCCAGTACCAGTGGCAGGACAATGATGTGGAGACGCGAACCGCCTTGGTTCAGTCATAAGCTGCCAAAAGTCAGTTACACCGATCAGTTACAGGGTACAAGGTAGACTTCGCATATGCATCTAGTCGAATGCAGTTCTTGGGCTACGTTTTAGCCAGACAACACAAAAAAATTAGCTTTCCAAACACATTTTGTTCCACTTTAGTAATGCCAGTCAACATTCAAAAGATAGGGGGTATCTAAGCAATGCAGCAAATGAGTTAAAATGCTCAGACGTGAGATGTTATATGAAAACAAAATGTTGTAGATTGCAACCAGACTTGAATAAGCGTTTTTTTAATGTTCATTTCTTATTTCTCGTCTTTGAGGAGCATTAATACAGCAATTTTGATTGGCTTTTTATTGCTACACAACAAGGATCTTCTTAGTCATTCTTTTCTTTTTCTACTTCGTATTTATAATTTTTACTGTCAATGTGACGTTATTAGTATACGAATGAAAATATTATTTGTGCAAAACTCGTTGGATACCCTACATTTAAACAAAAAAAGGTGTTATTTCAGAATCGGAAAGGTGGCACTCTTACTCGCACTAGCGCGAATCGGGCAGTATTTAGCAATTGCTACTCTCTCCATCTTTTGCTCCCCCCCCCCCTCTTTATCCTTCTCCTCCTTCCCCTTCTTTATGTCCATTCCTCCCCCCCCCCTTTCGTGTCTCCTGTCTCCTTTCACCCCCCCCCCCCCCGCTCTCTCAGACCTTGAACCTTGTTTATTGTTATTGCAAATTTAGGTTCAGTAGTAGTATTGTAACCACAAGCCCCAAATATAACTTTACTGTTTTCTGTGAAAACCGTTCGCGAGGAAGGAAACAAAACAGCACATTTTCTGTATATAATTTTTGTAGAGCAATGAAATTTCGGAACTACATTTGCCTAAGTGATTAAGAGTGCAATATCACAGGTTAATGTAATAGCAAATGTGCCGGCCGCTGTGGCCGAGCGGTTCTAGGCACTTCAGTCCGGCACGGCGCTGTTGCTACGGTCGCAGGTTCGAATCCTGCCTCGGGCATGGATGTGTGTGATGTCCTTAGGTTAGTTAGGTTTAAGTAGTTCTAAGTCTAGGGGACTGATGACCTCAGAAGTTAAGTCCCATAGTGCTTAGAGCCATTTGGACCATTTTGAATTGCAAACGTGAACTGTTGGTACATTAATAACCACTGTAACTGCCAGCATGTTGAATGGAAGCAAGCAAACGTGCATGCAACATGCCGGATGTCAGTTTGTAGGATGGAGTTCCATGCCTGTTGCACTTGGCCAGTCAATACAGGGACGGTTAATGCTGATTGTTGATGACGCTGGAATTGTCGTCCGTTGATGTCCCACATGTACTCGATTGGAGACATATCTGATGATCAAGCAGTCCAAAACAACATGTCGACATTCCGTAGAGCTTGTTGGGTTACAGCAGCTGTTTACAGGCGAGCGTTATCCTGTTGGAAGACACCCCCTGGAATTCTTTTCATGAATGGCAGCACAACAGGTCAAATGACCAGATTGACGTACAAATTTGCAGTCAGCGTGCGTGGGATAACCACGAGAGTGCTCCAGCTGTCATACGAAATCAGACCCCAGACCGTAACACCAGCTCTAATTCCAGCATGTCTAGCATGCAGACAGGTTGGTTGCAGGCCCTCAACCGGCCTCCTACTAACCAACTCACGGCCATCACTGGCAGAGAAAGCTTTCATCAGAAAACACAACAGACCGCCACCCTGCCCCCCCCCCCCCCCCCCCCCCCCAACGAGCTCTCGCTTGACGTAACTGAAGTTACAAAAGGCGACGTTTTGGGGTGAGTGGAATACACGCTAAAGGGCGTCTGGCTCGGAGCTGTGTTTGAAGTTACCGTTTTGAAACAATTCTTTGTGTCGCTGTGGTGCCAACTTCTGCTCAAATTGCTGCTGCAGATGCAGTACGATGCAGAAGAGCCATACGCCGAACACGATGGACTTCCCTCTCGGAATTGCCACGTGGCCGTCCGGAGCCCGGTCTTCTTGCGATCATATACTCCCGGGACCACCGCTGCCAGACACAGTGGCTACATTCCTGCCAAGTCCTTCTGCAATATTACACAAGGAAATCCAGCATCTCATAGCCCTGTTACACGACCTCAGTGAGGTATTGATAATGGCGTCTTTGTGGCCGTAAAGACCTACTTGACTAACGTCAATTCACAACGTCCAATCTCGAGGGTAACTAACGCTCACGACCGTTACAGTATCGATTTAAACACTGGCGCGAAATCTGAATAGACGTCATCTTTCAGGTGTAGAAACACGCCTACCAACTTTCGTTTATGTCACTCAGCTCCTTCTTGGTGTTGCGATTTTTTCCGGTGGGACAAATAAAAGTGGTTCGGACGAGTGGATACGACTTGGTGTCAATGTATGCGTATAACCACTCCACCGCGACGCGCACACCACGCGTCCGCCCGCCATGTGAGCCACAGCGTTTCAAAGCACAGTGCGGTCTGTGTCAGTGAGAGTGGAGCAGTGCAAAGTGGATGGTGGTACACTCAAGTGGAGCATCGGGTGTTCGTCTACGCAGCTGGTGGGCTAGGGGCTAGCGTTGCTGCCTCTGGATCACGGGGTCTCGGGTCCGATTCCCGGCCGGGTCGGGGATTTTCTCTGCCCGGGGACTGGGTGTTTGTGTTGTCCTCACAATTTCATCATCATCATTTGTGAGAGTGACTAGATTGGATTGTGAAAAGAAAATGGACTGTGTAAAAATTGGGACTTTTGTACGGGCGCTGATGACCACACAGTTGAGCGCCCCACAAACCAATGATCATCATCATCATCGGTTGTTCGTTGTTGAAAGTTACATGACAACAAAGTTGTGGAAACGGTGTGGTCAATTGGTTTTTGAGAAGTTTAATTGTCTTAAAGAGCCAGCCAAGAGTGCCTTGTATCGCTTAACGCTTAGTTCGAAAATGGTATCGGACAGGACATGTTTTGAACAGGCCAGAAAACATTGCGAAACCTGCCCGCACACCAGGAAATGTGACTGCACTTCACTAGAAAATACTGCAGATTCCTACCAAATCAACCCCTGGCCTGTCGGAAGAGACCGGCATATCACCTCGATTATGCGGATGAATATCCTACCTCGACCTGCTGCCTGGTCGCTGCGCTAGCTGGCCACCCAGGTAACGTGGTCCGTCAGTGTGCGATTACTTTGTGTGGGGAACCTTCAAGTCTAAGGTGTATCGCAACAATCCTCATAGTCTGCAGAAACTGCAGCAGAATATTTCAGATGAGACTGCAGCAACTCCAGCAGTCCAGCTTCCACCTTCAGCAACTTGCTGACCAGGGCCCATCAGTGCCAAAAGATGAATGGTGGTCGCTTTCAGCATCTGCTATAGTCAGGTTAGTACTGTATTTCTTTTTCTCTGCTGTGTTTCTTTCTAGCCTGGAGCTCTGTTCTCCGGACCACTTTTATTTGCCCCACCTTATATATATCCTCGCAGTCAGTTTTAACAGTCAACCAATAGTGACCTCCTTTACTGCTTAAGAGAGACACTTGACATGTGTCCACATGAATGTTTTTTGGAGTACCATGTAAAAATTTGTAGTAAATCGTCAGGTACTTTTCGAGCGTTTTAGTAAAAACGCTAAACAACGACTTGTCTTTATATGGTAGTACAGATTAATAACACAGATGTACTTCACCTTTAGTCGTACTTACCTTTTAGGTAGCAAAGTACTTAAAAGCTCTAAGTGGAAGCCTATCACGCATCTGAGATAGAATACGGCGTGTGTATTTTCTGTCATTGTTACCTCCTGAGGCACGATGCATTCTCATAGCCACTGAATAATTTATAGAAAAAAAATGGCAGTTTCAAAATGTTGCCTCGTTTTGGATAAATTTGTATGGATGTAAGACACTGGCAACTAACTCTTAATGTAGAGAGACGTACAGTTTTTCACTTCAAGCACAACGCTGGAATCTGGCAAGTTAGACAAAAAATTGGGAGTAACAGTGAGTGTGTGTGTGTGTGTGTGTGTGTGCCGGGAGGGTGGGGTGATAAGGGGGGGGGGGATACGAGAGGGAATTATCGCATCGGCTCCATTTCCAGTTCAAGCAACTGACAGGCATCTCTATGTATTAATGGGATACTGATAATCTGCAACTTTTCAGCGAGAAAAATTACTCACAGAACACTTATACGGTCTATACATACTGCTCAGCTGTGTGAGCCCGTATCATGTCGGGCTAATAATCGCGTATACGAAAGATGAGGGTAACACGACATATGCTTATTTGTTTTCTTGTAGAGTTTTACATCAAGGCTCGAAAATCTAAACTGGCAGACAGTCCAATAGATACGCCAGACATCTCGAAGAAGCCTGCTCAGAAAATTTCAAGAACCTGCGAATATTTTTGAGCCTCTTATGAATCGCTACCTTAGATAACTGGACATACACACATATAAACTGTCTTTTCTGCCACGTTCCCGCGGTAAATGTCATATGTAGAAAACTAAATATACCATAAAATAGAAAAGTTTCCCATCCCGTGCACTTATAGTGGTTTGTATAGATGTATCAGTCTCAAAAAGAGGAATTAAGGCGACAGAGATATCATTTTGATTTTATTTTTGTGGGTGGCCATTTAAGTGAATTATAGAACAACGAAAGAAATTAATGCAGGCGCAGATCATCTACCCTTGTGCGTTTCCCGATGTAGAAAAATGAAACAGTTCATATCCATGGCAGTTACAGGAATTTCCATGCTATGTCGAGAGGTGAATTGAATTAAGGTATCTTTAGTGCAACGACTTCTTACGATAGCATCGTAGTTCAGGTGTTTTTTTCGTATTTAAAATTTCTACTAGCTGACCTTGCATTTCTTGGACTCGCTATAAAATCAGCAAAAAGCATTGATTGTGCGGGAACGTCACGACGTCATAAACTCGCAGTCGACGTCCATCGTGTTAGTAGCCTCAAACATTAGCTTGTGGACGAAACGTTTGATAAAAAATGCCAGCTTGTATCATTACATGTGTACTAGTCGTCCAGATTATAGTCTAAAGTTTAAAGGAATCAAATTTCATTCGTAACTGTGCTCATTCAAGCGCTATTTTCTTTCACATACATCAATTTTAGTCGCGCTGATTACTTTTATTGTGCCGGCTGCTGTGGCCGAGTGCTTCTAGGCGCTTCAGTCCGGAACCGCGCTGCTGCTACGGTCGCAGGTTCGAATCCTACCTCGGGCATGGATGTGTGTGATGTCCTTAGGTTAGTTAGGTTTAAGTATTTGTAAGTCTAGGGGATTGATGACCTCAGATGTTAAATCCCATAGTGCTTAGAGCCATTTGAACCATTTTTTTACTTTTACTGTAATGGTTATAATTTCTATAATTAGATTTCGGATTTCCTATCAGTGTAACACGAAGAGCACTCTGGTTGAACGTTGTGAAAAAGAAAAATTTCGAACAGTCCAGACTTACTAACATGTTCGCAGCATTTTTTGGAAGAGGACGTAGATGGAACACGAGTTTCGTTATTCCACATACGGAAATATACCGGATTACGAAAACAGCCTTTTCACATCACATACTTCGCTTCTTGTTTATTCGAAATGTGTAACAAAAACAAAGTTACATTAACGGGGCCAAACATGCCTTTAAGGTCAGAAAAGCGTCCGAAAATGCCTTCGCGGTACTGTGTTATTCACAAAGCACCGTAATATTTACTATTTAAAAAAGTGCTGCGTGGACACAACAGAAGACAAGAACAAGAAGCAATTATAAACAGCGTCTGATAATGTTTAGCGCTTATTAACATGGCGACGCCAGCTTCAAAGCAATCCTAAGTCTGTAGCGCCACCTCCCCTTATTATACCTCGATGCCGTATCAGAGTTTACGATGGTGGAACGCTCCCTGGCAAGTCTGTACAACTACAGAAAGCGCATTTAACTGTCAGGAAAGCAGTGCGTGAAGCCTTTTACGAGTGCTGTAGCAGAATCTTACCGAAAGACTTCTTGCAAAACCGAAAGAAATTCTGATCGTATGTAAAGGCTGTTAGTGGCACCTAAATTAGTGAGGCAGGCGCTGATGGATGACACAAGACTGAAATTGAGAGTGGCAAATGGAAATAAAAAAATGCTGAACTCCATTTTCAAATGTTCCTTTAGATACGAAATTGAGGGAGTACTACCACTGTCTAAATCTCGCACTAATGAACAAATGAATAAGATAGACATTAGTTTCGATGTCGTTGAGAAATCGCTAGAATTGAACAAAGCACTGACCAAAGGAATCCCTGTCAGATTATACACAGAATTTGTGGTTGACATAGCCCCTGTTTCAACCATAATATATCGTAGATCCCTCGAAAAAAAACTCTGCCCAGTACGTGAACCCCTGTATCAACCATAATATACCGCAGGTCTTTCGAATAAAAAATAGTTAAATACATGGAAGAAAACACAGGTCCCTACCGACTACAGGAAGAACAGTAGAAGTGACCCGCAAAACTAACGTCCAATATCTTTGAGATGAAGTGTATTCGCAGTTGCGAATATCAACAACCATCAGCTAGATAATGAGAATGACGATAATGAAAATTTGCGCCAAAACGGGACTCGAACTTTTCCCGTTTATCGTGAGCGGACGCATTACAATCAGGCCATCCGAGCGCAACCCACGGCCACACCTAAACTTCCATATGACGTCAACCATGTGTCTACAACCAGTGCCCTGTACGGAAATATACATAATGGATGTACGAGTAAAGGCTGTAGACACCTGGTTGACGACATATGGAAGTTAGGATCTGACTGGGACGTGCTCGGATAACATAATGATGTGGCGAGCGCTTGCGACAAGCAGGATATCCAGGATCGAGTCCCAGTTCAGCACAAATTTTCATTGTTCTCATTCCACTATGCAGTTGATGGTTGTTCATATTCGCAACTGCAAATATATTTAAATATATTTCATAACGGCTGTAGTCGCTGTAATGCCTGTCCCTTCAGACAGGAACATTTCATCGCAATTCGGAATAATATGAGCACTGATATTTCGTAAATGTCTTTGACATCCAAATAGAGCTCAAACGTAATGAGGAGTAAAGAACAGGCTCATCTCCCTTATTTCGAAAACATTTGTCATACGAAACACAAATTGTACTTTTCTCACATGAGATCCTGAAAGCCTTGGATCAATGTGCCAGCTAGATGGGGTATTTTTTGACTTCGGAAAAGAATTTTACACTCCACCACAGCAAAGCTTATTAACGAAAGTCGACGATATCGGGTATGAAAATAATTTGTGACTGGCCTCAGGATTTTTTGGTAGGGAGAATCATCGGCAAACGTAGAAATAACTTCATGCGTATACCAGGGAAGGGTGCTGGGCCAGTTGTCGTTCATGTCACGTATTAATGATCTGGCAGCCAGTCTAACAGTAACGTCAGACTTTTTTCAACTGTTGCAGTAATTTATAATAAAGTACTACGTGAAAAAAAGACCACAAATATCCAGTCAGATCTTGATAGGAATTCAAAGCGGCCTAAAAGCTAGTAACGTGCTTTAAATGCTCAGACGTATAAAATTTTGCAGTTCACGAAACAATAAAGCATAGTATTCTATGACAACAATGCCAGTGAGTCGCAAGTGGGATCAATCAACTTGTACAAATAGTTGAAAGAAAATTTCGGGTGGGGAGAATATGAAAGGAATGGTGACAGGTGAAACTGCTGAAAGAATACCGGGAAAATGCGGTCAGTCTGCAAATAAGACTGTATAAACAAACAGTAGTGAGTCCCATCTTGGAATATTGGTCAAATGTGTAGGACCAATACCACACAGGACTGTTAAATAAACAAATAAATGTCGTGTGGCATGACGACCTGGTACAAGAATTTCAATTGAACGCCACTTCGGCGACTCGGGTGTCCTAAAAACCAATGGTCCCCGGTTGTCTCTGAACGGTCACCCATCCAAAGTACTAGTCAGGCCCAATATTGCATAACTTCGGTAAGCCGGCGGGAACCGGCGTTACCATCTTGGCAAGGCCATTGGTACATGTCTATTAAGAGATACTGAACCTATACAGAGTAGGGAAGCGCTCTCACGGAGATTCTAAACGACCTGAACCAGCAGATGTTTGAAGATGGACACCAGTTATCCTGCGGAAGCTTACTGAAAATATTCCAAGACCCAGTATTGAGGAATCTAGTTATATACTACAACCCGCTACGGAACGCTACCGTCGTAGAATAGACTAATTACAGCGCACACAGAAGCGTTTAAGTAAAGCTTTCTGCGCTCCGCACGCAAATGGAATGGGAAGAAGCAGTGAGTGGCAATGTGGGAAGTACTTCCAGTGGTTTGCAGAGTATAGATGTAGGTTAAGATTTAACAAAAAGTAGCGCGCTCGCGTGAGCGTGTGTTAGAGTGTGTTTAATTTCTATACTCGCTGTATTGTTTCGATACTCTGTTTTAAAATATGTTCTTCTGGTGGCCTCTTTGACTAGTAGATGCTTCCGTATGCGGTTATAACAAGAATTGTATTTTTTCATCACATTCAAGTGTCACACCCTATTAGCAGAACTATTAAAGACCTGAGAAGGGAGAAAGGAATAATTCCTTTGCCATCTCTGAATCCTTACAGGTGGATTCGAAGATGAATTATTCCTCCCTGAATCCGCCTGTCACTGCCAACTGTACGCTTGAGAAACATCATAAAGGGAGAGCTTTCCGGCATACAGAACTAAAATCAATTGCAACATCAGGTGCACTTCATGTAAGCATAACAGGATCATTAACGTTCTCAGTATACAGGGTGAACATTAATGAAACTGAAAAACTGCCAGAGACGAAGAAGAAATGGGGGAACAGAGGTCCGATGACCATGAGTCCGGAAATGGACGGTGTGCGTGCAACGACAGCAAATCGTCCCGGAACTCAGAACAGATTTGCATCACATCCACGTCACAACAGATGTTCAAAGTGGCGTCCATGGGATGCAACGCACGCGTTCACACGACACATCATGGACTGCCGCACTTTTCGCATGTTCCGGTCTCTCTCCGAATCGCGTCACAGGCGTAGTGAACAGGCTGTTGAAGGGTCTGCACATCAGGAAATGGTGAAGCATATACAACGCTTTTCAGCTGCCCCCAGAGGCAAAAGTGCAGGGGCTTAAGTCCAGTGATCTAGCAGGCCATGCTACAGGGCCTCCGCATTCTATCCAACGCCCGGGGAATATGCTGAGGTGTCGGTGAACTGTAATGCGGAAGTAGGGTGGTGTTCGGTCATGCAGAAACCACGTAACCTGTTGTATTCCCAAAGGCACATTCTCAAAAAGACCTGACAGAGCATTCCCAAGGAAGTCCGTCGAGGTGTTGTGGAATAATAACTGGTCCAAGTACACTACTGGCCATTAAAATTGCTACACCAAGAAGAAATGCAGATGATAAACGGGTATTCATTGCACAAATGTACTATACTAGAACTGACATGTGATTACATTTTCACGCAATTTGGGTGCATAGATCCAGAGAAATCAGTACCCAGAGCAACCACCTCTGGCCGTAATAACGGCCTTGATACGCCTGGGCATTGAGTCAAACAGAGCTTGGATGGCATGTACAGGTACAGCTGCCCATGCAGCTTCAACACAATACCACAGTTCATCAAGAGTAGTGACTGGCATATTGTGACGAGCCAGTTGCTCGGCCAGTTTTCAGTTGGTGAGAGATCTGGAGAATGTGCTGGCCAGGATAGCAGTCGAACATTTTCTGTATCCAGAAAGGCCCGTACAGGACCTGCAACATGCAGTCGTGCATTATCCTGCTGAAATGTAGGGTTTCGCAGGGATCGAATGAAGGGTAGAGCCACGGGTCGTAACACATCTGAAATGTAACGTCCACTGTTCAAAGTGCCGTCAATGCAAACAAGAGGTGACCGAGACGTGTAACCAAACACGGATGTGACCAAAATGATGCTGTAAACAGAACCTGGATTCATCCGAAAAAATGACGTTTTGCCATTCGTGCACCCAGGTTCGTCGTTAAGTACACCATCGCAGGTGCTCCTGTATGTGATGCAGCATCAAGGGTAACCGCAGCCATGGTCTCCGAGCTGATAGTCCATGCTGCTGCAAACGTCGTCGAACTGTTCGTGCAGATGGTTGTTGTCTTGCAAACGTCCCCATCTGTTGACTCAGGGATCGAGACGTTGTTGCACGATCTGTTACAACCATGCGGATAAGATGCCTGTCATCTCGACTGCTAGTGATACGTGGCCGTTGGGATCCAGCACGGCGTTCTGTATTACCCTCCGAATCCACCGATTCCATATTCTGCTAACAGTCATTGGATCACGACCAACGCGAGCAGCAATGTCGAGATCGATGAACAGCAATTGCGATAAGCTACAGTCAAACCTTTATCAAAGTCGGAAACGTGATTGTACGCATTTCTCATCCTAACACGAGGCATCACAACAACGTTTCACCAGGCAACGCCGGTCAACTGCTGTTTATGTATGAGAAATCGGTTGGAAGCTTTCCTCTTGTCAGCCAACCTTGTGTGAATGCTCTGAAAATCTAATCATTTGCATATCACAGCATCTTCTTCGTGTCGGTTAAATTTCGCGTCTGTAGCACGTCATCTTCGTGGTGTAGCAATTTTAATGGCCAGTAGTGTATGTTGCGCCAAGAATTCCTGCCCACATACTGACGCTGAACTGATGCCGATGAGACGTTTCAACTATTCCCAAGGATCGTTTGTAACCCAAAGATGTCGATTATGCAGACTGATGATACCAGTTCTGGTAAAGGTTGCCGGTAAAGAGGACTGATGACAGAAATCCCCTGATTGTGATGACCTGGTGCAAAACCATCGGCAAAATCTTTCCTGTACAGGGAAATCCGCTGCTGATAGTGCTTGCACTCGTTGCAGGTGACTGGGATAGTAGTGGTTGACATGGAGTATACACATAATCGTACTTTGGCTTACAGCATGTTGGCGGGCCACTTGCCTGAAGGTTGTACTAGGGTTCGTCTCAATATCCTGTAGAATCTGGTCCTCCATATCTGGTGTACGCACAGTTCGCCGCCCCTCTGCACGCTCGTCTGTCTCACAGGATCCGTGATCACATAAATGCCCAAAAAGGGGCTTGAAATGTTGTGTGATGTGGTTGGTATCTGCAAGGGTACTTGTTTTGGTAAAGCCGTGCTGCGTCTCGATCGTTTCCATTTGCTTGGCCGTACATAAATACCATCTTGGCTTGTTCCCTACATGAATTCCGGACCATTCTGCTGCTTGCAGTACGCTGCGTCAATCACAAAGCCTGCAAAAAACAAGGAATACACGGCATGTGGTCAGATTAACTGACATTCGTCGGCGCCATCTACCGAGGTAACTACGTATTTCCGGATACTTGGCTTATAAGACCTTTTCCCCCCATTTCCAGTCAGGAATCTGTCCCTACAATTAGTCGATTTCATTAATGTTCACCCTGTATACAGCGTGAATTACCTAAGTGTTGAACTCCAGATATTGTGGAAATGGAAAGTTCTATAGACGTGCGGTTTTCACAGAGTGGGTTGGTAGTCCGGGGTTAAAAAACAGATTGTGATAATATTTATAAAGTGTATTTTTTGTGCAAACATACACTTTTTAAATAGAACTATGCCAATTGACATTAACAGACTAAAGGCAGAATAAATTAGAATGTCAGTAGTGTTTGTTGCAGGATTCTAGTGCGGGTCGTTTACGAGGTACCGTATTCTGAAAATTTTCCACACTGACTCTCGTTTGTGCAATTCAACCAGCGTAGTTATCAGGTACGATGTTGTTTTAATTGCTTACTGTGGGCGTGTGTGTTCCTTGCAACTTGCTGTCAGTTAGTGTGTGACAGTCCAAGCAGTAGGTAGTGAGTGGACGATCGGATTTAAGAACGCAGTTTGTCCATGTACGGTGTATGTGGCAAGATATCCCAACAGACGTAAACCGCACCGGCAATTACACAAGCCAATAATGTTTTGGTTGGCAGGAGAGCCAACACCGTGTTACTAGAGGAGGCCGAAAGGCACGCGTTTTAGCTCACGCATGCTGGCGTGAGGTCTGGAACAGGACAAGGAAATTAGAATTTAGAAAAAAGGACGTAGCTGGTGGAATACTTAACTTTAATCCATTAATGGTGAACGTCGGTCTGGACGGTACATGAATCAATATCAATAGTAACTGATAGTGGCGCCTTGCTAGGTCGTAGCAAATGACGTAGCTTAAGGCTATGCTAAACTATCGTCTCGGCAAAAGAGAGCGTATTTTGTCAGTGAACCATCGCTAGCAAAGTCGGTTGTACAACTGGGGCGAGTTCTAGGAAGTCTCTCTAGACCTGCCGTGTGGCGGCGCTCGGTCTGCAATCACTGATAGTGGCGACACGCGGGTCCGACGTATACTAACGGACCGCGGCCGATTTAAAGGCTACCACCTAGCAAGTGTCTGGCGGTGACACCACAAATAACATTTTACATTTTTTCTGTAACTGGCATGAAAAAAGCCAATCTTTATGTTTTCAGATGTGCTGATGACGAAAATGTTAACGCAAATATAAGATTAGCTCAAAAATGGTTCAAATGGCTCTGAGCACTATGGGACTTACCTTCTGAGGTCATCAGTCCCCTAGAACTTAGAACTACTTAAACCTAACTAACCGGAGCGGTCGCGCGGTTCCAGACTGTAGCGCCTAGAACCGCTCGGCCACCCCGACCGGCTGTAAGATTAGCTTGCGTTTTGAAGTTATGATGACTTTACATTACTGCCCATATAAGCTTATGCTTGTAGCTATTTACCTCGGTGTTACGTTGGTCACTGAGGGCGCAATCGCGTTGCCTGATGTTTTTTGTGATTCCCTGTTTAGTGTACAGTAGTAATTGGCTAACAGTGATGCACTCCACTTTCCCTGGTGTCTCATTTCGATGTCAGAAATTTGCAGTAGAAGCGTTCTCCATGCTCGTCGGTTACAGCACCACAACTATCAGGAAAGAAGTCCAAGTGGGAATCTAAGAAATGTAACTTTAAGGACTTGTTGCACCCCATCTTTTGTAGCAGTGCAGAAGATTTACTACAAGATACTTATAGTTTTCTACCCTCTTATTTAGTAGAAAGTTTGTCGACTGTTGAACAAAGGTATCCCTAGCTAGCTTTTCATCACTTGCCAGGATGGTGTGGAAATGGTCATCTTTGAAGAGTCTGCGTATCTGGGGATCCATAAAATACCCTCTTTCATTTTCGGCTTACTAAGACGTGGAAATTTCTCGCTCAAATAGAGAAATACTTCTTCGGTTTCGTCCATGGCTTTAACGACGTTTCTCATTAATCCCAATTTCGTATGTAGAGCAGGCAGAATTATGTTCTTGGATTCAAGTGCGTCGAGCATTACACTGTGAGGTCGCAGTTCAAGCCTAGTTCAAGTGATTGACTTTTAGGCCAATTTTTCTTTTTATAATGAAGTACTTTGACGCGGCTATTCCAGAGGCACAGGAAGCAACAGAATTTCGTGTAGCCGTGTTGTAGGTCAAGTAATATTGTAACGTTCTTTTGTTAATGATTAATGCTTTAAGATTACGGTGAATGTATATTTGAACTGTGGAATGGGTTCTGAACTCGAAGTATCGTGTAGCGTGTTGTAAGTGCAAGTGGTGTGCTTATTCTGTTATTGCTAGCAAAACTTTACACGAATTGATTGGGCAATGTAACTCCCAATACCAATAAAGAAATACAGTCACAGCAAAATACGTACAGGCACCGAATCATGTGGCCCTGTTCAAAGTTGATGACTTTGGTCCCTGTGCACATAGCAAATAAATTAAATTGTCTTACCTCTAAAGCAGCAGCGGAGTAACGCGGTAAATTCTGGTGTCTCATGAAAAAATATGAATATGCTAACTACAGGCTCAGCAGTCTGCAGTGCTGGCCATAATACTTGAAATGCACATGAAATTCATTTGGCTGATAAACGAGAACATTTAACAAAATCCAACTTCTTTAAAAAATATAAGACATCGACAGGGAGGCAGTACTGATTATGGTGAATTACTAACACTCAGTTTTTTTAGCAAAATTGTATTGCAACTTAAGTTTGGCTTTTCAAAAACATCTGACAATTGAAGTTACATTACTCACAATTGATTCACAAACAATGAGATTTAAACAGCAAGTATTATCTAACTTCATAAAACCAACATAATGCAAATCATCTCTTAACAAATCTTAGAAACATTACAAAAATGAAATATCTAACTAACCTTTTTATCAAAACGGTTTACGTATATGTTGGGGTTACTCAACAATTACAAATTATCAGCCAACTCTTCTATAATAACGCGCTGGCAAAAACAGAAATCACAAGTATTTAACATGTTTACCTTGGTTGCATGAAGACTTCTGCTTCCATATTCAACAATATTGACATACCTACATTAATCTAACATTTGGTGGCTTCACACAGCACATCACAAAGACTGCGTACTCCATCGCCTTTCTCTCACAGACAGCTACCTACAATTCTGCGCCCAGCGCTCCCTTGCTCCAACACTACAATAATGGCAGACCAGAGATCTCTGGTTCTGCGGTTGTGCACAGTCAACAATCCGCATTATCGAGCCTATCAGAGACTTTCATCGTTTCTAGTATACTAGTTTCATTTTAATTTATTAATAGTCTTATTTTATTCTGATACCACATACAAGTGAGCCCCAGTATACTCCTTTAAATATGCCCGTGACGTTCAATTCCCCGGAAATCTGCCATTTAGGCTTATGATAGTTCAATCGCAATAACAATTATTTCATGTTATCATATATTTCTTTCGTGTAAGGTGCATGCCAAATCGGAATCGATGGTAACACGTTGCCATTATGCAGTACATACATTTGAGACTTACTTTGGAAGAGTCGACCCAACAACCTTGACTGATCACTTTTATAGTCAATGTCCAAGCTACCATTAGTACCTGTACATAAAAAAATACCAAGTGACTTTCACTTTCAAAGAAGGGAAGGAATGGCATATGGTGGTTACGGAATACAGTCACATTTACCATCTTATCAAGACAATTCCACTGTTGGAGTACCTACTCCAACAGTTAAGCTTTACCTTCCGGCAACTCCAGACCTCCCACAGCTCATTACATTCACACTGTGTTATTTTGTGAATCTGTACAGCCACCGTTACACACAAAATGAGGATCTTTCGAAGAACCGGGTTTTGAAGGTGATGGTGCAGTATTAGTTTCACTACCGGCCTCGTCACTGTCAGAAACAGATGGGACAGAAACAGGCAGTCCGTCTCGGCGAGGCACTGGTCGCATGGCCGACTGTGTGTTAGGGCATGTCAAGGAAGAGTTCTTCTTGTTGGAAATACCATGTGTTAGTGAAGTATTAATACAAGAGTAACAGTGGTTTGATGGTCCTCCCCCACTGCTGCTGTTGTGTGAAACCTCATCACTCTACCATCAGTGGGATTTCAAAGACTTTATGGGATGCTAATGAAATATAATTACAATTAAAGGCATCCCCCCCCATTTAGCTTAGAAACGAGAGCTAATTCGAGTTTTTCATCGTCGTTTTCGTTATCAGCGTGGTCGATATACAGTTAACAACCATTTATTTCATCCCAATTACATTTTCACTGTTGACGAGTGTTGTTTACCAATCTCTTCAACCAGTTACGTGAAAGCGGTAGTGTAACAACTAGACAACTTAACAGTAGGAAACAAGGACAACAGAAGTGGAGAAATTAATGTTTTTGCTGCTGTTGCAGTTGATCCACACGTTAGCTCCCGCACAATCGCACGAGGACGTGGCATGGGTCAGTTAAGTGTCCTACGCATAGTCCATCGACATAAGTTCTATCCCTATCACATCTCTCTCCATCAAGAGCTGCATGGAAACAGTTATGAGAATCGTGTTAACGTCTCTACATGGGCATTAAGATAGGCTATGTGTATTGTTCAGTGATGAAAGGCCACATTTACCAATCATGGCCAGGTATACCGCCGAAACATACCCTACTAGTTTGTTGACAATACCCGTTGGCTTCATCAGGTGGAACGTCAGCGTCCATGTAGTGTAAAAGTGTGGCGCGGGGTAGTGAACCATCAGCTCACAGGCCCGTTCTTCACAGACGGAACAATAAACGTGCACAATTATTACACCCTCCAAACAGACCATCTTCCACAGATGCTCTGAAAAGTGGAAGGAAACTGTGGTATCAACATGATAGCTTCAAAAATGGCTCTGAGCACTATGGGACTCAACATCTTAGGTCATAAGTCCCCTAGAACTTAGAACTACTTAAACCTAACTAACCTAAAGACATCACACACACCCATACCCGAGGCAGGATTCGAACCTGCGACCGTAGTAGTCCCGCGGTTCCAGACTGCAGCGCCAGAACCGCACGGCCACCGCGGCCGGCCAACATGATAGCTGTCCAGCCCATAGTGCACGAAATACTAAAGCGTATCTTCACGAATTGTTTCCAAATCGTTGGATAGGATGCAGAGGACCTGTACCTGGTAGGCCCGTTGCCCAGATTTGACGCCTGTAGACTTTTTTTTTCTGTGGAGAAATCCGAAAGATGCTATGTAAAAGGACATGTCAGCTACACACGATGATATGCAACGACGTATTACTCTTACTTTTGAAAGTACTTGTAATTCTGTTTCCTCCTCCATTATTGTGTTATCTTTATTGAGCGACTGGATTAGCTCGCAAATCCTGCGACCCTTTCAAGCACGGTTTTTAATGAGATTCTTGCTTCCCCATTTGCCTCTTCTGAGAAAAATTTAATGGCATTACAAATAATCACACGTGCCAGATTATGAAAAACTTCCCTGCACATGTGATGAGTGAACACTGCTGTCCTTATTTCACATGAGTCCTACATTCTCAGACTACAGTCCACCATGCTCATAACTGTTAGCGTCCAGAACATTCTCATCCCAGTGAAGCCTCCTTGTGCTCTCCGCACCAGCAGGTGCCAGTTATCGCTTGTTACACTGAACAGGGATTTCTCTCAGCTCTTTACTCTGGTCCATCGCTATTGGTCTCGATCACGATGACCGCAGCAGTACTCTAACTGGCATGGCGGTGGAACAGAATCATAGCAGCGCACCTCAAGAGCTTCCCAGTGTTCTCTTTTACGGTGCAATCGTGTTGAGACTGTTCTGGGAGAAAATACACTGAAGCGCCAAAGAAACTGATATAGGCGTTCGTATTCATATACAGAGATATGTGAACAGGCAGAGTACGGCGCTGCGGTCGGCAGCGCCTATATAAGACAAGTATCTGGCGCAGTTGTTAAATCGGTTACTGCTGCAGGTTATCAAGATTTAACTCACTTTGAACGTGGTGTTATAGTCGGCTCACGAGCGATGGGACACAGCAGCTCCGAGGTAGCGATGAAGTGGGGATTTTCCCGTGCGATCATTTCATCAGTGTACTGCGAATATCAGGAATCTGGTGAAACATCAAATCTGCAACATCGCTGCGGGAGGAAAAGGATCCTGCAAGAACGGCACCAACGACGACTGCGGTCCCATGCTATGTAGAAGTGCAGCCCATCCGCAAATTACTGCAGATTTCAATGCTGGGCCATCAACAAGTGTCAGAGTGCGAACCATTCAACGAAACATCATCGTTATGGGCTTTCGTAGCCGAAGGCCCACTCGTGTAACCTTGATGACTGCACGCCACAAAGCTTTATGCCTCGCCAGGGCCCGTCAACACCGACATTGGACTGTTGTGACCGCAAACATGTTGCTTGGTCGGACGAGTCTCGTTTCAAATTGTACCGAGCGGATGGTTCAAATGGCTCTGAGCACTATGGGATTTAACTTCTAAGGTCGTCAGTCCCCTAGAACTTAGAACTACTTAAACCTAACTAACCTAAGGACATCACACACATCCATGCCCAAGGCAGGATTCGAACCTGCGACCGTAGCGGCCGCGCGGTTCCAGACAGTAGCGCCTTTAACCGCTTGGCCACCACGGCCGGCCGAGCGGATGGAGTGTACGGGTATGTAGACAACCTCATGAAACCGTGGACCCTGTATGCCAGCAGGTTAATCAAAGTTGCGGAGAAATATTTGTCTGGGCTCTGTTGCATAGCAATCAGATTTGCATTCAGTTCTTAAAAATGTCCAACATGTGTGGATTTAAATGATCCGTGAAATTATTCCTTTTCCTAAGAAAGCATCAAACTATTTAATTGGAGCTGAACGCTCCCGTCGGAAATGTTCTCGAGCTGGTATTCATTAATAGATCAAAATTTAAGTATACGTCAATTGTGAAATAAACACGTACCTTCTTGAAATGAACAATATTTTACTGACTTTTGTGTCAATGAAATTCTTCTCGTAACATGAATTATCTGTTCACTGGCTTATATACAGATATATAATACAATTTCCTTCAAAATCTCGCAGTGTCGTCGATTTCTACTTCACAAGAATGAAAACTCCTAATGAACTACTTCTTAACAAGAACAAAGACTTCCTACACTAAGAATAATTATTTGAGCGCTAACAGCCACAGAGTAATGAAGAATATCTTTGTCTCTCTCTCTAGCACCGTCACGTCAAGTCACGCTGCTTTCTCTCGTGTTGCATGATACATCATACCACTCGGTCAGTACATGGTGGACAGGAAGTTCAGTAGGGTGAGCAGTTTTCCGCCGTAAATAGTTGGAGGCTGTAGGGAACAGAAACAGAAGCAAGATGGTACTTGGAGACACCTTTCACTATGATGCGGTACTGCTGTATTGAAGAAACATTTGCTCTGCACTAATCTGTCCCTCCAGCACTGTTATAAACTTATCCAGAGAATGGAGCACACATGAATCCATGGCATTGTTCAGAAAGGTCTGATTTTTAGCAGGTTTGTGAGGTAAGTACAGTAGCAGATATGTCAGATTCACAATTGTAGCCCCTGTTACCGTTGTTGGTAGGTGAAAAGGTTGCCCCGAAATGTCACAAATTGAACCGTTTATTAATATTGTGCTACCCTGCAGCTCTAACTGTTCTTCTCCCCGAGGTTACCACATGCGTGCGAATGCAGTCGGTGGTGACCCGCGCTGATACGATGTGATATAACAACGATAGGGTTTTCTGCTCCAACACTACAACCAACTCTAACATAGCTGGCAATTCCTTACATACTTGGCGTAAGCCAATTAGGTAGGGTTAACTAATCGAATGGTGGATGGATTCGTGTAATACCACTACCTCAATGTGGCAAAACGTGAGGAAGAGCCTTGCCACAGCCAACTGGGTATCCAGCAGGCCCAACCTGCCTTCTGTTATCTAAAATCCTGGTTCACAAAATTGGTGCTCATTCTCACGAGACTCGTCAGCTCTCATGTTAATCCCTACAGCAGTCTAGTATTATTAAACACTCCTGTCAAGCTTTACATAAGGCAGCGAGAGACGGCAGACAGCACAAAGACCTGGGCTAGAAAGGTGGCAGCAGCAAAGGGGCTATGTCAGTGTCTCGGTGGCGCGTGGCGACGTCTGGCTGGCAGACATCAAGCTAGCAGCGACAGCAGTCTCGGTGGCAGACTGGCCTCGCCATTGGGTGTCAAAGCGGTGTGCGGTGGCCAGCCAGCAGCTTGCAGTGGGCTCAGTGCTGGGTGCACCTCAGTGCCATCTGCGAACCAAAGGACGAGAGAGGTCTTGGAGTTGCCCAAGACGCAGATGATGTCAGCCAGCTGCAGGCCCCAGCTGGGAGGTGCTGGTTCAAGAATAGGCGCAGCGAATAGAGCAGGGGCTAGTGGAGGCAGCCGCTAGTTGTAGATGAGGCTGGATGATTCGCACTGGGTCGACAGCTGGCGTGGAGACGTTCTCGGTGTAGGCAGCAATCGGCGACATAATACTGCATAGCCGGAGCGGCCATTATTTACACCACTGACCATTAAAATTGCTACACCACGAAGATGACGTGCTACAGACGCGAAATTTAACCGACAGGAAGAAGATGCTGTGATATGCAAATGATTAGCTTTTCAGAGCATTCACACAAGTTTGGCGCCGGTAGCGACACCTACCACGTGCTGACATGAGGAAAGTTTCCAACCGATTTCTCATACACAAACAGCACTTGACCGGCGTTGCCTGGTGAAACGTTGTTGTGATGCCTCGTGTAAGGAGGAAACATACGTACCATCACGTTTCTGACTTTGATAAAGGTCGGATTGTAGCCTATCGCGATTGCGGCTTATCGTATCGCGACATTGTTGCTCGCGTTGGTCGAGATCCAATGACGGTTAGCAGAATATGGAATCGGTGGGTTCAGGAGGATAATACGGAACGCCGTGCTGGTTCACAACGGCCTCGTATCACTAACAGTCGAGATGACAGGCATCTTATCCGCATGGCTGTAACGGATCGTGCAGCCACGTCTCGATCCCTGAGTCAACAGATGGGGACGTTTGCAAGACACCACACCATCTGCACGAACAGTTCGACGAAGTTTGCAGCAGCATGGACTATCAGCTCGGAGACCATGGCTGCGGTTACCCTTGACGCTGCATCACAGACAGGAGCAACTGCGATGGCGTACTCAACGACGAACCTGGGTGCACGAATGGCAAAACGTCATTTTTTCGGATGAATCCAGGTTCGGTTTACAGCATCATGATGGTCGTATCCGTGTTTGGCGGCATCGCGGTGAACGCACATTGGAAGCGTGTAATCGTCATCGCCATATTGGCGTATCACCCGACGCGATGGTATGGGGTGCCATTGGTTACACGTCTCGGTCACCTCTTGTTCGCATTGACAGCACTTTGAACAGTGGACGTTACGTTTCAGATGTGTTACGATCTGTGGCTCTACCCTTCATTCGATCCCCGCGAAACCCTACATTTCAGCAGGATAATGCACCATCGCATGTTGCAGGTCTTGTACGGGCCTTTCTGGGTACAGAAAATGTTCGACTGCTGCCCTGGCAGTACATTCTCCAGATCTCACACCAATTGAAAACGTCTGGTCAATGGTGGCCGAGCAACTGGCTTGTCACAAGACGCCTGTCACTACTCTTGATGAACTGGTGTATCGTGTTGAAGCTGCACGGGCAGCTGTACCTGTACACGCCATCCAAGCTCTGTTTGACTCAATGCACAGACGTATCAAGGCCGTTATTACGGCCAGAAATGGTTGTTCTGGGTACTGATTTCTCAGGATCTATGCACCCAAATTGCGTTAAAATGTAATCACATGTCAGTTCTAGTATAATATATTTGTCCAATGAATACCCTTTTATCATCTGCATTTCTTCTTGGTGTATCAACTTTAATGGCCAGTAGTGTATATAGGCTCGCCGCAAATTCACTAGATCCGACTCAAAGGGTTCCTCGCAATTCTTGAATAATTGATCAAACTGCTAAGTCTACAATGCACATCTCTATTAAAATTAAAAAGTTCCTCTACAGTTTCACACTCGGAATAATTCTAATTATGTGCATTGAAGGTGGCGGAGGTAGAAAGGAAAGGAAAGTAACTTTTTATGTCAGTACAACGGGACTTTATCGGGAATCAGCGGCGACAAGTAAAAAAGTGTCCGGATATCTCTTGCTTAATAGGCTGTTGCGTTAACCGCTGCGCCACCCGGACATAATGTTTATCGTAATTGCGCAGACCATCTCGCCACGCTTCACGGCCGACCCAAATTCCCTCCTAGCGCCATTTATCCGCAGTCTCTGTCCATGTTCTCCATGCTCGCAACTTTGTGATTCCTGCAGGAGGCCGAAAGTAATTGTGCATCCGCACTGCAGTGGATTCATTGCCCATCGATGCGAATCAATTAGATGAATCCGTGGCGTCTGTTCATTCAGACATGTCCGAAAGAACACGCACGTCGCATTCTTATAAATAATTCAGAGACACAATGTGAAATGGAATCGGGAACAAATCCAGTTTCTAACCTCGTACTATGAGGCCACTTGCCGCCAAGACAGCAAATTGAGGACAAATTTAATAACCTCTCGCCCGCAAGACAGAGCTCCTCACTCATTCAAGTCTAAAGATCATGTTCCTCGCGTTCTCCTCTTCCTGAGTTTCGACATGAATGTCCAGCTTACTATCTACATCTACATCCATACTCCGCAAGCCACTTGACGGTGTGTGGCGGAGGGTACTTTGAATACCTTTATCGGTTCTCCCTTCTATTCCAGTCTCGTATTGTTCGTGGAAAGAAAGATTGTCGGTATGCCTCCGTGTGGGCTCTAATCTCTCTGATTTTATCCCAATGGTCTCTTCGCGAGATATACGTAGGAGGGAGCAATATACTGCTTGACTTCCCGGTGAAGGTATGTTCTCGAAACTTCAACAAAAGCCCGTACCGAGCTACTGAGCGTCTCTCCTGCAGAGTCTTCCACTGGAGTTTATCTATCATCTCCGTAACGCTTTCGCGATTACTAAATGATCCTGTAACGAAGCGCGCTGCTCTTCGTTGTATCTTCTCTATCTCTTCTATCAACCCTATCTGGTACGGATCCCACACTGGTGATCAGCATTCAAGCAGTGGGTGAACAAGTGTACTGTAACCTACTTCCTTTGTTTTCGGATTGCATTTCCTTAGGATTCTCCAATGAATCTCAGTCTGACATCTGCTTTACCGACGATCAACTTGATATGATCATTCCATTTTAAATCCCTCCTAATGCCTGCTCCCAGATAATTTATGGAATTAACTTCTTCCAGTTGCTGACCTGCTATATTGTAGCTATATGATAAAGGATCTTTCTTTCTATGTATTCGCAGCACATTACACTTTTCTACATTGAGATTCAATTGCCATTCCCTGCACCATGGGTCAATTCGTTGCAGATCCTCCTGCATTTCATTACAATTTTCCATTGTTACAACCTCTCGGTGTACTTACTACAGCATCATCCGCAAAATGCCTCAGTGAACTTCCGATGTTATTCACTATGCTTGCCTCCGATTCTTCGCTAGTTTGTTTCATATTCGTTAATGGTACCGTTTCTACCTGCTATGCTGCTCCATCCTAGTAATCGTGCATTACATTACAATTAACGATAATGCTTTTGAACCAATCGTCCAACAGTAATAAAAAAGTTTCATGATAAATCACCTTCAAACACGTATCAAAAAAATGTCAAACACCATGTATCTAAATGAAATACTTCTCATAACACAGGGGATCATAATTACACTTACGCTACTTGAGAGGGCACCCTTGAGAAACGAGTGATCGTAGGATGATAAAATGTTGTGGAAACATTTGCAAGGACACGCAGAAGAGATATAACGAATAAAGCATTAAAAGAACGGATTTTACTTTTCACTTGGAAGAGTAACATTTATTTATTGCTTATCATGTTGACTTTCCAGATTAAAAAGATTGCTCAGTGTGACGATCATCTACTCTGAAGCGCCAAAGAAACTGGTATAGTCCTGCGTATTCAAATACAGAGATATGTAAACAGGCAGAATACGTCGCTGCGGTCGGTAACGCCTATATAATACAACAAGTGTCTGGCACAGTTCTTAGATCGGTAACTGCTGCTACAATGACAGGTTATCAAGATTTAACTGAGTCTGAACGTGGTGTTATAGTCGGTTCACGAGCGATGGGACACAGCAGCTCCGAGGTAGCGATGAAGTGGGGATTTTCCAGTACGACCATTTCATCAGTGTACTGTGAATATCAGGAATCCGGTAAAACATGAAATCTGCGACATCGCTGCGGGAGGAAAAAGACCCTACAAGAACGGGACCAACGACGACTGAATAGAATCGTTTAACGTGACAGAACTGCAACCCTTCCGCAAACTGCTGCACATTTCAATGCTGGGCCTATAACCAGTGTCAGCGTGCGAACCATCCAACGAAACGTCAAATATATGGGCTTTCGGAGCCGAAGGCCCACTCGTGTACCCTCGATGACTGCACGACATAAGGCTTTACGCCTCGCCTGGCCCCGTCAACACCGATGTTGGACTGTTGATGACTGGAAACATCGAGTTTCGTTTCAAATTGTATCTAGCGGATGAACGTGTACGGGTGTAGAGACAGTCTCATGAATCCAAGGACCCTGAATGTCAGCAGGGGACTGTTCAAGCTGGTGGAGGCTCTGTAATGGTGCGGGGCGTGTGAAGTCGGAGTGACATGCGACACCTGATACGTCTAGATACGACTCTGACAGGTGACACGAACGTAAGCATCCTGTCTGATCGCTTGCATCCATGCATGTCCACTGTTCATTCCGACGGACTTTGGTAATTCCTGCGGGACAATACGTCATCCCACACGTCTAGAAATGCTACAGAGTGGCTCCAGGAATACTCTTCTGAGTTTAACACTTCCGCTGGCCACCAGACTCCCCAGAAATGAACATTATTGAGCATATCCGCGATGCCTTTCAGCGTGCTGTTCAGGACAGATCTCCACCCCCTCGTACTCTTACGGATTTATGGACAGCCCTGTAGGATTCATGGTGTCAATTCCCACCAGCACTACTTCAGACATTAGTCGAGTCCGTGCCACGTCGTGTTGCAGCACTTCTGCGTGCTCGCGGGGGCCATACACGATATTAGGCATGTCTCAGGTGGGATGTTAGCTGCTTCCCTCGCCATGCTCATCTTCAACCCCCACTGTGTGTTAGTGTCTCATTGATAAACCCTGTCCTTCAGGTGTCCCCACAGCCAGAAATCACAAGGGTTCCAGTCTGGTGATTTTGGTGGTCACGCGTTTTGCAAAGATCTGTCGATGATTCGGTTTTCCTCAAATGCGTTATGGAGTGACCGAGTGACCCCACGACCAATGTGCGGTGGAGATTCATCGGGCATCAAAAGAACTGAGTTCGAAGCCTCTCCTGTAGAGCAAGAGTCACCTGTTGGTGAAGCAGATCATAGTAGTGTGCCGTTCACACTGCATGTCCTAGGTCGTTGGGCCCGAGTTTCTTCTTTGGTCACCATAAGCACCATTAATAACGCAAATGGTACAGCGCGCAGTCTGAATCTGGGTACCTGTACAGTAAATAGTTTTCCGCCTATACTGGCTCCAGTAGTGAAAGTTTAATTGTAATCACCCTGTACATTACATTAACATTAATATTCTGTTGCTAACTTGAAGACATAAGTAATCTGCACACTTTAATATTAAGTAAGGATGTGATAATTTAGAAATAAGATAAACTAGTTTTCCACGCTGTTTGGTGTGCATTAAAAGTTTCTAAGTATGCTTCTGAGAAAATTACGCCTCAGTCACTGGCTAAGAGATACGCTCCTCTTCTCCAGTGGAGGCAGGCAGCTGCTTATCTGTACCTGCCCACGGCTGGATAAGCATGGCCGCAGCCACCTGCTCAAGTACCTTGACCGCTCTAAATTGCATACCAGAGCGCGTTCGGTAAAATAGCGCCCCTTTTGCGCTTTCTGTACTGGAAATACCTCGGTCCCATTTAGACACAGACACAGCTAAATCAGTTTTATAGGCTGTGCTGCGAACTCACGGCCTACGTTTGTTCTCTCTTGTGCTCTGAGGCCAGCGCTCCTCTCTAAACTTATGTAACGTACTGAAACCAACACTCAAGAGCTGCGAAATGATCGTTTGCATGGCTTGGAACGTCTGTACAAACGATCAAGAACAAAGTTCCCCATATTGAAATTACTCTTGGAAATTTTTAGGTCTGCTCAAACCAGATGAAGGTGCCCACGTTTGTAAAAAATGTCACTGAATGATAGCAACTGTGATGTAGTTGAACTACAGGAATTCAGCACACCATGCCAAAATTACCCCAGTACAAAAAAGCTTACCCACTGGTTTGCGTGTATTATCTTTTCATGCCATACTGCCTCGCTTGTTGTCACTGTCACGCTCTTCTAACAAACATGTATTTTTCCTTCACTTGACTGAGACAATACTTGAGATTTATTGTGTTCAGACATTGTCTCATCCAGTATACAGAGAGGATGCTTCAGTAAAATGCTGTGTTTCTAAAGGTGGTGTAGTGATTACGATTCTGAATCTGCATTTGGGAGAAGCGGGACTTAAATTGTCTCCAATCGCACTGATTACAGATCACCAGGATCCCTCTTCACTGGTTTAACCTGAAACAACACAAGAATTTTCATTCTTGTGTTGTAGATAATTATGAAGATGCAATATGCAAGTGTAATGAAGAGGACGCTAGTAACGAAGAACGATATTCAAGTAGTGAGTGTGTATAATTTGCTTAAAAGTAGGAACTCGTGTTTAGTTTCAAAAAACGATGCCGATAAATGTTCATTGACTGACTGAGAACGAAAGGGTGAACATACGACAGGAAGTATACCGTGTAAATGAGCACTAAGACGCAGACAAGGAGGAGATAAAATGCATTCTTTTGACATATAATTTTGATATTAGTAAATTATTCTATCCCCCTTTTCTCTCCCTCTCTTTCTCTCTCGTCCTGACCCTACCTCCCTGCCTTTATTCTATCTGTCGGTCAGTCTCTCTCTCTCTCTCTCTCTCTCTCTCTCTCTCTAAATACCGGGTGATCAAAAAGACAGTATAAATTTGAAAACTTAATAAACCACGGAATAATGTAGATAGAGAGGTAAAAATTGGCACACATGCTTGGAATGACATGGGGATTTATTAGAACCACCCCATATTGCTAGACGCGGGAAAGATCTCTTGCGCGAGTCGTTTGGTGATGATCGTGTGCTCAGCCGCCACTTTCGTCATGCTTGGCCTCCCAGGTTCCTAGACCTCAGTCCGTGTAATATTGGCTTTGGGGTTACCTGAAGTCGCAAGTGTATCGTGATCGACCGACATCTCTAGGGATGCTGAAAGACAACATCCGACGCCAATGCCTCACCACAAATCCGGACATGCTTTACAGTGCTGTTCACAACATTATTCCTCGACTACAGCTATTGTTGAGGAATGATGGTGGACATATTGAGCATTTCCTGTAAAGAACATCATCTTTGGTTTGTCTTACTTTGTTATGCTAATTTTTGCTATTCTGATCAGATCAAGCGCCATCTGTCGGACATTTTTTGAACTTTTGTATTTTTTTGGTTCTAATAAAACCCCATGTCATTCCAAGCATGTGTGTCAATTTGTACCTCTCTATCTACATTATTCCGTGTTTATTCAGTTTTCAAATTTATACTGATTTTTTGATCACCCGGTATATGCTTATTTTAGGTACAGTAAAAATTTGGTTCTGACTACAGGAACAGTTGTACACAGACATTTTGTAAAGTGTTATACCTCTAATAATAGAAAGATATATATTACACTCTTCCTCGCTCTCTTTTTTTTTCTACTTAACTGATGATGGTCGAAGTAGGGAGGATATAAAATGTAGACAGGCAATGGCAAGGAAAGCGTTTCTGAAAAAGAGAAATTTGTTAACATCGAGTATAGATTTAAGTGTCAGGAAGTCGTTTCTGAAAGTATTTGTATGGAGTGTAGCCATGTATGGAAGTGAAACATGGACGGTAAATAGTTTGGACAAGAAGAGAATAGAAGCTTTCGAAATGTGGTGCTACAGAAGAATGTTAAGATTACATGGGTAGATCACATAACTAATGAGGAGGTATTGAATAGAACTGGGGAGAAGAGGAGTTTGTGGCACAACTTGTCTAGAAGAAGGGATCTGTTGGTAGGACATGTTGTGAGGCATCAAGGGATCACCAATTTGGTATTGGAGGGCAGCGTGGAGGGTAAAAATGGTAGAGGGAGACCAAGAGATGAATACACTAAGCAGATTCATAAGGATGTAGGTTGCAGTAGGTATTGGGAGATGAAGAAGCTTGCACAGGATAGAGTAGCACGGAGAGCTGCATCAAACCAGTCTCAGGACTGAAGAGCACCACCACCACAACAACAACAACAACAGAAGGTTGAGACTTGAAAATACCTCTGGAACCATATAGTTTTATTTGATTAAATCGCCTATGCGCGTGTTTCAGGCAGGATCCCCCGTTTCATTCGATGCTGAGGGGCAATTCCAGTATAGTTGGAAAGCCTCTGCAATGCTCTTAGAGTTTAGTGGCGATACCAAGTGGGCTGAGGAGTGAATGGGTCTTTGGACTGAGGAGGAGGCGTGCCAGCGTAGTCCGCGCAGTGGCAGAAAGCCCCTGAAGGAGGCTGGTGTAGTGGTTAGCGCATCCGCCTACTGGGCAGGAGGCCCACAGCCCTCATACAAACTTTCATTTGTCACTGATCGTGACCGCGCCAAATATCTCACGAAATAAGCGTCAAACGAAAAAATTACAAACAACGAAACTTGTCTAGCTTGAAGGGGGAAACCAGATGGCGCTATGGTTGGCCCGCTAGATGGCGCTGCATACGTCAAACGGATATCAACTGCGTTTTTTTTTAAATAGGAACCCCCATTTTTTATTACATATTCGTGTAGTGCGTAAAGAAATATGAACCACTCTTTTCGCTTTGTGATAGATGGCGCTGTAATAGTCGCAAACATATGGCTCACAATTTTAGACGAACAGTTGGTAACATGTGGGTTTTTTAAATTAAAATGCAGAACGTAGGTACGTTTGAACATGTTATTTCGGTTGTCGCAATGTGATACATGTACCTCTGTGAACTTTTCATTTCTGAGAACGCATGCTGTTACAGCTTGATTACCTGTAAATACCACATTAATGCAATAAATGCTCAAAGTGATGTCCGTCAAGCTCAATGCATTTGGCAATACGTGTAACGACATTCCTCTGAACAACGAGTAGTTGGCCTTCCGTAATGTTCGCACATGCATTGACAATGCGCTGACGCGTGTTGTCAGACGTTGTCAGTGGATCACGATAGCAAATATCCTTCAACTTACCCCACAGAAAGAAATCCGGGGACGTCAGATCCGGTGAACGTGCGGGCCATGGTATGGTGCTTAGACAACCAATCCACCTGTCAGGAAATATGCTATTCAATACTGCTTCAACCGCACGCGAGTTATGTGCCGGACATCCATCATGTTGGAAGTACATCGCCATTCTGCCATGCAGTGAAACATCTTGTAATAACATCAGTAGAACATTACATAGGACATCAGCATACATTGCACCATATAGATTTCCATCGCTTAAATGGGGACCAATTATCCTTCCCTCCATAATGCCGCACCATATATTAACCCGCCAAGGTCTCTGATGTTCCACTTGTCGCAGCCATCGTGGATTTCCCGTTGCCCAATAGTGCATATTATGCCGGTTTACGTTACCGCTGTTGGTGAATGACGCTTCGTCGCTAAATAGAACGCGCGCAAAAAATCTGTCATCGTCCAGTAATTTCTCTTGTGCCCAGTGGCAGAACTGTACACGACGTTCAAAGTCGTCGCCATGCAATTCCCGATGCATAGAAATATGGTACAGGTGCAATCGGTGTTGATGTAGCATTCTCAACACCGACGTTTTTGAGATTCCCGATTCTCGCGCAATTTGTCTCCTACTGATGTGCGCATTAGCCGCGACAGCAGCTAAAACATCTACTTGGGCATCATCATTTGTTGCAGGTCGTGGTTGACGTTTCACATGTGGCTGAACACTTCCTGTTTCCTTAAATAACGTAACTATCCGGCGAACGGTCCGGACACTTGGATGATGTCGTCCAGGATACCGACCAGCATACATAGCATACGGCCTTTGGGTATTTTGATAACAATAGTATACATCAACACGATATCGACCTTTGCCGCAATTGGTAAACGGTCCATTTTAACACGGGTACTGTATCACGAAGCAAATACCGTCCGCACTGGCGGATGTTACGTGATACCACGTACTTATACGTTTGTGACTATTACAGCGCCATCTACCACAAAGCGAAAAAAGTGGTCCAACTAAAACATTCATATTTCTTTACGTACTACACGAATATGCAATAATAAATGGGTGCTCCTATTTTAAAAAACGCAGTTGCTATCCGTTTGACCTATGGCAGCCCCATGTAGCGGGCCAACCATAGCGCCATCTGGTTTCCCCCTTCAAGCTAGAAGAGTTTCGTTCTTTGTAGTTTTTTCGTTTGATGCTTGTTTCTTGTGATATTTGGCCCGGTCACTATCAATGGACCGCCCTGTATGTCTCTGCAACCATATAGATACATCTGAGATGTGTAATCCCTTAAAATTCTTGAGAATGACGGGACGATTCCGCCATAGGGGATGTGGACGATGTCCTGAGCTATTTTTTCTCAGTCTCTGGTTGCGCTCAGTTCCTACTGGTCTCGTTCGATTAATCGTCATCATCTTTCATTCTTCTTTCCGATTTAACCATTTTTCATCGTTCTCCCATCGTACTGTATTTAAAAGAAGAATTGTACCTTTTGGAAACCTATCGTCTGCTCCTCGAGTTGCCAGTGTCAAAGCTTATAATTCATTTACACTCTTCTTAAATGCTATCGTTTTCACGTAACATTAAGTTCCTACAGAAAATTTTCTCGTTTCTTATACTGAATCTGTCTTTGCTTACGATTCTTTGCAACGGGCAGTCTTAGAAATCCATTGAGTCTTGCACGTACAAGTTTATCTTAAGCACATAGTGAAGATCAGAGTAAGGAGGGGAGCATTCGCAGAGCTTGCTCTTCAGTCATTCAGCTGAGTGTGATGACAAATCGTCCACACAAATCGCCGGCTGTCCAGATCGCAGTTTCCGCTAGTTAAAAGGCTTCAGTGACTAACTTAAACGTTACAGCAATCTTTCAGGCATACTCGGTGTCACCCTGCAGCCGCTAGGATATCCTGGTACCAGATGCAATGAAGAATATTCTTGCAACCCATCAGCTGTCGGCGTGAATACCTACTATTCCACAAGAACACATCGCAAACACAGCTGCGACTGTACCGTTCGTGCAAACAAATACACCTGTGCACTTCGTTTCGCACCACTTGGCGGAACTCTTACGTTATTAACCCCAGAGCACTAAAGGCAGGAAAATTTTACATTTTTTCTAAGCCATCGTGAAGTTTACTTCTCCATATTCTATACAAAGTTAGTGGTATTTTATAGGATATGCATTAGTTAGTTACAATTACAAGATCTCCAATGAAGTGTTACATCCAAATTAGGTACAAAATGTCCTGTTTTATATCCTACTGAGTTCGTAAATTTTTCGACGGTTTAGTGGTCTAGGGTTAATGAAGGAAGTAAATTCCCCAGATGATTCTGTGATCACTGTGGGTTTTTGCCGATAACGTCGTCCAGATCGTTTAATACGAGGGCAGTTCAATAAGTAATGCAACACATTTTTTTTCTCGGCCAATTTTGGTTGAAAAAACCCGAAATTTCTTGTGGAATATTTTCAAACATTCCCGCTTCGTCTCGTATAGTTTCATTGACTTCCGACAGGTGGCAGCGCTGTACGGAGCTGTTAAAATGGCGTCTGTAACGGATGTGCGTTGCAAACAACGGGCAGTGATCGAGTTTCTTTTGGCGGAAAACCAGGGCATCTCAGATATTCATAGGCGCTTGGAGAATGTCTACGGTGATCTGGCAGTGGACAAAAGCACGGTGAGTCGTTGGGCAAAGCGTGTGTCATCATCGCCGCAAGGTCAAGCAAGACTGTCTGATCTCCCGCGTGCGGGCCGGCCGTGCACAGCTGTGACTCCTGCAACGGCGGAGCGTGCGAACACACTCGTTCGAGATGATCGACGGATCACCATCAAACAACTCAGTGCTCAACTTGACATCTCTGTTGGTAGTGCTGTCACAATTGTTCACCAGTTGGGATATTCAAAGGTTTGTTCCCGCTGGGTCCCTCGTTGTCTAACAGAACACCATAAAGAGCAAAGGAGAACCATCTGTGCGGAATTACTTGCTCGTCATGTGGCTGAGGGTGACAATTTCTTGTCAAAGATTGTTACAGGCGATGAAACATGGGTTCATCACTTCGAACCTGAAACAAAACGGCAATCAATGGAGTGGCGCCACACCCACTCCCCTACCAAGAAAAAGTTTAAAGCCATACCCTCAGCCGGTAAAGTCATGGTTACAGTCTTCTGGGACGCTGAAGGGGTTATTCTGTTCGATGTCCTTCCCCATGGTCAAACGATCAACTCTGAAGTGTATTGTGCTACTCTTCCGAAATTGAAGAAACGACTTCAGCGTGTTCGTAGGCACAAAAATCAGAACGAACTTCTCCTTCTTCATGACAACGCAAGACCTCACACAAGTCTTCGCACCCGAGAGGAGCTCACAAAACTTCAGTGGACTGTTCTTCCTCATGCACCCTACAGCCCCGATCTCGCACCGTCGGATTTCCATATGTTTGGCCCAATGAAGGACGCAATCCGTGGGACGCACTACGCGGATGATGAAGAAGATATTGATGCAGTACGACGTTGGCTCCGACATCGACCAGTGGAATGGTACCGTGCAGGCATACAGGCCCTCATTTCAAGGTGGCAGCCGGCCGAAGTGGCCGTGCGGTTAAAGGCGCTGAAGTCTGGAACCGCAAGACCGCTACGGTCGCAGGTTCGAATCCTGCCTCGGGCATGGATGTTTGTGATGTCCTTAGGTTAGTTAGGTTTAACTAGTTCTAAGTTCTAGGGGACTAATGACCTCAGCAGTTGAGTCCCATAGTGCTCAGAGCCATTTGAACCATTTTTTTTCAAGGTGGCGTAAGGCCGTAGCATTGAATGGAGATTACGTTGAAAAATAGTGTTGTGTAGCTAAAAGATTGGGGAATAACCTGGTGTATTTCAATGCTGAATAAAACAATCCCTGTTTCAGAAAAAAATGTGTTGCATTACTTATTGAACTGCCCTCGTAAGTGCTGGGCAGGCAAATGAGAACAATGCAGATGGAAGAAATGTAAGTAAACTGTTTATTATTTCAAAAGTAATCACCATATCAGTTAATACACGTATCTCACTGCGAGACAAGACGTTCAATGTCCACTTGGAAAAATGTTTCTGGTTGCCTATGGAACCACGATTGTATCCAGGTGTTCACCTCTTCGTCCAAACCAGTAGCGTAGTTGAAACAACCGTGGCAACGCGTGGGCAGGCATTTTCTAGCTAGATTGTTTCGATTACGCTGCAGAAGTTCCGCTGGGAGACCCTTATCCACCATTATGGCCCCAATCTATCCCCATGCGATTTCCATATTTTTGGAGCCCTGTAAATAGACATTTGAGGCCATCCACGTCTTGTCTCACAATGGGGTGAAATGTGTTAACAGTTATGGCGATTACTTTTCGAAAAATGAACAGTTTACTTATGTTTTTCCATTTGTCTCGTTTTCGTTTGACTGAACTTTATAGTTGATGATGGAAGTGTTTTTTGACGTCTGTCGTTGTTGTGGTCTTCAGTCCAAAGATTGGTTTGATTTAGCTCAACATGCTAACTCTATCCTGTGCAAGCCTGTTCATCTCTGAGTATCTACTGCAAGGTACATCCCTCTGAATCTGCTTAATATATTCATCTCTTGGTCTCTAAACTGGTGATCGCTTGATGCCTCAAAATGTGTCCTACCAACCGATCCCTTCTTTTAGTCAGGTTGTACCAAAAAATTTCTCTTTTCCTCACTGCTATTCAGTACCTCCTCATTAGTTATGTGACCTACCCATCTAATCTTCAGTATTTTTCTGTAGCACCACATTTCAAAAACTTTTGTTCTCTTCTTGTCTAAACTGTTTATCGTCCATGTTTCATGCCAGCCATAGACGGCTACACTCCATATAAATACTTTCTGAAAGGACTTCCTGACACTTAAATCTTTACTCGATGTTAGTAAATTTTTCTTCTTCAGAAACACTTTAGGTGCCATTGACAGTCTACATTTTATATCCTCCCTATTTCAACCATCATCAGTTATTTTGCTGCCCAAATAGCGAAACTCAACTACTACTTTAAGTGACCCTTCAACTACATTCCGTTATCCTCATTTTGATTTTCTTGATGTTCATCTTCTGTCCTCCTTTCAAGACACTGTCCATTCCGTTCAACTGCTCTCCCAAGTCCTCTACTGTTTCTGACAGAATTACAATGTTTTCGGTAAACCTCAAAGTTTTTGTTTCTTCTTCCTGGAGTTTAAGCCTAATCCAAATTTATCTTTCGTTTCCTTTACTGCTTGCTCAATATACAGATTGAACAACTTCTGGGATAGGCTACAACCCTGTCTAGCTCCCTTCACAACCACCGCTTCCCTTTCATGCCCCTCGACTCTTATAACTGCCATCTAGTTTCAGTTGAAATTGTGAATAGCCTTTCGCTCCCTGTATTTTAGCCCTGCCACCTTTAGAAATTGAAAGAGAGCATTTCAGTCACCATTGTCAAAAGCTTTCTCAAAATCTACAAATGCTAGAAACGTAGGTTTGTCTTTCCTTAATCTATCTTCTAAAATAAGTCTTAGGGTCAGTATTGCAAATGGTTCAAATGGTTCTGAGCACTATGGGACTTAACTTCTGAGGTCATCAGTCCCCTAGAACTTAGAACTACTTAAACCTAACTAACCTAAGGAGACCACACACATGCATGCCCGAGGCAGGATTCGAACCTGCGACCGTAGTGGTCGCGCGGTTCCAGACTGTAGGCCCTAGAACCGCTCGGCCACCCCGGACGGCGGTCAGTATTGCCTCGTCTATGACTGTTCAATTGGAGCATAACACATGTGTTTATTTTCTGTAAACCTAGCAGTTATCGTGCAGTCGGCTTTCGAAACCCTGTAGCTCTTTATGAATAATATCATTTAATTCACCTTGTACTGTCCTTAGGTCCTCGCCGGT
This sequence comes from Schistocerca nitens, assembly GCF_023898315.1. Classification (NCBI taxonomy): domain Eukaryota; kingdom Metazoa; phylum Arthropoda; class Insecta; order Orthoptera; family Acrididae; genus Schistocerca; species Schistocerca nitens. The sequence continues at coordinate 1,011,616,421 of NC_064615.1, forward strand.
AAACGGCATGTAAAGGAGCTGTGAAGTTTTGGTCTCTAATGCTTCTCGATGCAGTTCTTGTTGTTCCGATTGTGCTCAGTGGGAGGACTAATGTCGTATTGTCGGTTTTTCTGTTTTTTTTTTTTTCAGTCATCCAGCGTTGAGATTATTAGCTCCCTAATAGGAGTACGGTCCACTGTTGTATCCAATGGTGCACTAAACCACTCATCAATGCAAGCTACCAGACTGCGGTCGCGATTGTACTTTCTGACACTTAACTGTACATGGCAGGTTGAGGGAGACGACCAAATACACTACTCGTACTTTGCTACTCATTCCGTCAGCAATGACATCCCCGTTCCCTCTATTTCGAATATGGTTGTGGTTCCTGGATAATCTAAGCTGAAATGAGAACCAGCAAACGAATTCGTAGCAAATAGCGTTAAAACGTTGTCGCCCAGGTGAACACGTACCTGTTGCTATTCTCCACCGTCTAGCCAGCGCTGTGGACGAACAGTTTTTAGATCTGTCGGATAAGAGTGGCTGCAGATTATATATTGTGGAACATAATACACACATCAAAAAAAGTTTTGCATCACTTCGGTTCGGAGAGTTCCGGAACCTGCAGAGAAAATTGGAACAGAAATCAATATAAACATCATACCCGCCCTTTTTAATGCTAATGGAAACCACACATTGCATGTTTTACCACCATACAGCGAGACTTTCAGAGGTGGTGGTCCAGATTGCTGTACACACCGGTGCCTCTAATACACAGTAGCACGTCCTCTTGCATTAATGCATGCCTGTTTTCATCGTGGCATACTATCCACAAGTTCATCAAGGCACTATTGGTCCAGATTGTCCCACTCCTCAATGGCGTTTCGCCGTAGATCCCTCAGAGTGGTTGGTGGGTCACGCCGTCCATAAACAACCCTTTTCAAACTAACCCAGCCTTGCACGATGGGGGCGCGAAAGGCGTCCGTGAAGACAAATGCCTCGCCAATATGCTGCCGATATGTTTGCACTGTCGGCCGGAGGATGACTTTCACGTATCGTACAGCCGTTACGGCGCCTTCCATGAACACCAGCGGCGTACATCGGCCCCTCATAATGCCACCCCAAAACAGCAAGGAACCTCCACCTTGCTGCACACGCCGGACAGTGTGTCTAAGTCGTTCAGCCTGACCGGGTTGCCTCCGAACACGTCTCCGACGATTGTCCGGTTGAAGGCATATGCGACACTCATCGGTGAAGCGGACGTGATGCCAATCCTGAGCGATCCATTCGGCATGATGTTGGGTCCATCTGTTCCGCGCTACATGGTGCCATGGTTGCAAGGATGGACCTCGCCATGGACGTCGGGAGTGACGTTGCGCATCATGCAGTTGTGCACAGTTGAGTAGTAACACGACGTTCTGTGGCTGCACGAAAAGCATTGTTCAACACGGTGGCGTTGCTGTCAGGGTTCCTCCGAGCCATAGTCCGTAGTTAGCGGTCATGCACTGCAATGGTATAGTCCTTGGGCGTCCTGAGCGAGGCATGTCATCGACAGTTCCTGTCTCTCTGCATCTCCCCCATGTCCGAACAACGTCGCTTTGGTAAGCCCTGAGGCGCCTGGACACTTCTCTTGTTGAGAGCCCTTCCTGGTACAAAGTAACAATGCCGAACAACGGTATTGACCATCTAGGCACGTTTGAACTACAGACAACACGAGCGGTGTACCTCCTTCTTGGTGGAATGACTGGAACTGATCGGCTGTCGGACCCCCTCCGTCTAATAGCCGCTGCTCATTCATAGTTGTTTACATCTTTGGGCAGGTTTAGTGACATCTCTGAACTGTGTCTGTGATACAATATCCACAGTTAACGTCTATCTTCAGGAGTTCTGGGAACCGGGTTGATGCAAAACTTTTTTTGATGTGTGTATATGCAGGAGGGAACCATGTTTTGTAAATGCTTAAAGAACACATATTCACTAAGATAATCTTCTGATCGAATGAAAATTTTATTCACTGATCACACGACTCATCTTCAAGTAACACAAATTCACCATAATATCCAGGTATACCATCTAAGCACGGTTCACTCATTCATGTAACCCTGGTTGGTTTCAAAGCTACAGAGCGAGTGGATGGAGAATTAAGTACTTGGTATAGCTTCAGTGAGGTTATCGGATAAGAGGGTGCACTCGCTACAGTACTTCTCAGCCTAACTGTGGAAGCAGCTACTCGGGAATTCCAAATATCTTGTTATACAGGGATAAAGTATAGTTACTAAAATGTGACCATGTGTTGATGATGTGGCACTTACTAGAAAAAGTCGCTCACTAGATAAAACAATGTGCAGCTGAGTGAGCCGAGGGAAGCTACACAACCTCGTGGCCTTAAAGCTAACGAAATGAAGAACAAGTACATGCTATTCGCAAGGAAGGGAAATAACAACCACAATAAATTATCAGCAGCAATCTTCAACTTTGAACACGTGCAAGAAAAAATAGTATCTTGGATCTAGTATTAATAGGACAAATTACATGTCAACTGCTTTGCTTTGCTTCTACAGGCTTAAGAAATTACTGGTCTCCTCGACATTAAACAGAGTAAAGCGCAAATATACAAGGTCATGATCAGGCCAGTACCCAAAAGATATGAAACATCGACATTAACAAGTACTGATGAGCAGCAGCTCACAATATTTTTGAACACTAGGTGCTGTGAAAGTCCTGTGGTTTCGCAGGGATCGAATGAAGGGTAGAGCCACGGGTCGTAATACATGTGAAATGTAACGTCCACTGTTCAAAGTGCCGTCAATGCGAACAAGATGTGACCGAGACATGTAACAAATGGCACCCTATACCATCACGCTGGGTGATACACCAGTATGGCGATGACGAATACACGCTTCCAATGTGCGTCTCCGAGCTGATAGTCCGTGCTGCTGCAAACGTCGTCGAACTGTTCGTGGAGATGGTTGTTGTCTTGAAAACGTCCCCATCTGTTGACTCAGGGATCGAGACGTGGCAGCAATAATAGAGCATGTAGATCTACAATGAAAAGGTGGGTTGGACTGGGTGGTACAAGAAGAAGCTGACACTGAAAGATTAATAAAAGGCAGAAGAATGGTCTGGTTTGAACATGTTATTAGAATGGAAACTACAAAAGATACTTGTGTAGGCCTACTGACAAACGCAGGCCACCAAAGCGATGGATAGACGGTGTGGCACGAGATATAAAAACTTTTACGTTTGGAGGATGGTGAAGCCCCGTGCTGGAGAGGGAAGACTGTAGGAAGCTTGTTGAGGGGACTAAGAAGCGTGGTTGTAATGCAGTGAGAGGAGGATACGTAACAGAGATGTTATTAGAATAGAAACTACAAAAGATACTTGTGTAGGCCTACTGACAAACGCAGGCCACCAAAGCGATGGATAGACGGTGTGGCAGGAGATATAAAAACTATTACGTTTGGAGGATGGTGAAGCCCCTAGCTGGAGAGGGAAGACTGTAGGAAGCTTGTTGAGGGGACTAAGAAGCGTGGTTGTAATGCAGTGAGAGGAGGATACGTAACAGAGATGTTATTAGAATGGAAACTACAAAACATACTTGTGTAGGCCTACTGACAAACGCAGGCCACCAAAGCGATGGATAGACGGTGTGGCAGGAGATATAAAAACTTTTACGTTTGGAGGATGGTGAAGCCCCGTGCTGGAGAGGGAAGACTGTAGGAAGCTTGTTGAGGGGACTAATAAGCGTGGTTGTAATGCAGTGAGAGGAGGATACGTAACAGAGATGATACGTGGTCAATTATATATTCTGCGAGGTTCTGTTATATACCTAACCACTAACAAATCTAATAAGGCATCATGGCTACCGTATACCTTAACAAACTTTGCCCTCTACTATCGTCAAGAATCAAACTGAACATGCAGTGAAATGTGTGTATTCCAAGAAATATGGTCGGAAGTTTTGATGCCAGTTCATTCTGTTTAAAATTACTGACACGAGAGCTCACGGATCGAATGATCGAGTGACGAAATTTACACAAAATGTAAAATGTTTTCTTAACCACAGCAGATTCAGGTAGCAGCAATTAAATTATCTAACTTTTGAATTTGTGACTATAGAGGAAACAGTAGCAGCTACTAGAAGTAGCTCAGGAATATATGAGACGCATTATCGATACGGATGCGATAGAATGCGCTACCTAAAAGTTCCAAAACCCCGCGCATAAAAAGGGGTTCTTCTCGGGCTCATACCTCGAGTTTTGTTAGTGGTAGAAAGGTTTGGTCAAAAGTACTAGATAGCCCTTGGGCTACAGATCATTTTTATAGCCAACATACCCAGCAGAAGGATCGTGTTAGTATCACTATCCTGCAGAACATGGTCAAAATATGAATAACAGATATTTCCTCCCACTTAAGTAAATGAAGCAAATCGGTTAGTTCTTTTGCATTTGATGTGGTCCAGGCGGCCCAGGTGAGATCATTAGTTCATGGACGGTTCCTTAGAAAACGTCAAAAAGGAAATTTCTTTACAATTTGTTCGTACCAAAACCGCGCCGCGGGTTCCAGACGGCTATGCACACCAAAAGGCCGAAATTTTTATATATTCCTAAAGTCCCGATCTCGAACAACTTCAAATATTTTATTAATACTCGTATACTTATCCGTTTACGAGATATAGAGTTTCAAAGTTTCCCTATTTGTATTCGTCCAACATGCACGTAAAATCCGGTGTGAGGCGAGACCGTAGTTTATAAAGTGATGCAGCACGAGGAAATCTGCTCTAAAGTGCCTGCATTATCATCAGAAAGGTTCTGGGAAGCCCGTGATGTAGTACTGATGCACATGCAAAATTTTTGTACGCGGAAAATCCGGTCTGATATGTAAAATCACATTTGCGTTATTTTAGTTTGTCGTAAGTACACTGTCAAAATTTTACTGATCCATTAAATTCTTTTACATGAGTGACATACCGTGCTGTGGCAGGGAAAAGAAGGGAACCAGCGGAAAATTGCTCCTGTCGGAGTCCAAACGAATATGCTACTGTTTAAAAGGCTCTGACTGAAAAGTGGGACGCAAGTTACCTCATTGTACGTTTTTCAGCACATTTAAAGATTTTCCCAATAATTTCGGCATGTGAACACATTCGTGCTTTTTTAGAGGCAGTGGCAGTGGGAAAGATAAGGAAAGGTAACAAATACTGGAACATAGTAGACAGTGGTCGTGTTATCCAAAGAGCGAAGGAGACAATGACAGTGTCAGAAGAAGAGAGGACACAGTGGCAGTGGGACGTAGTTCACAGTTAGAGAACAGTGGTAGGAAAAGAGTGAAGGAAATACTGCCAGTGGGAGGGGAATAAAGAGCCAGAGAAAGTGGAATTGGATGAGAGAAAGTGATAACGAAAAACAGAGTCTGTGAGAATGACAAAGAGTGGCAGAGAGATAATGACATTGAGGAGAGACAGCAGCAGTGTGAAGGAATGAGTGAGAGAGTAGGAGTAAGAGAGAGCAAGAGGGAGACAGTGAGAGGAGACAGTGGCAGTAGGACAGAATGAAGGGGACTGTGGCTGCGACACAGGAGACAGTGACAGTGAGGCACAAATAGATAATGGCAGTGAGTTGTTGGGTTGAATGAGTAACTGAGAAGGGGCAAATGGGAGTAGATGGGTATGAGTGACTTACAGTAATGGACTAGTGGGTGTGAGCGGGTATTAGAGGACCTTGTGGGAGTGAGAGGTCAGTTGCATGTTAAAAAGAGCACGAATATGTTCGCACTCCAAAATAGTTGGGAAAATTTTTAAAGCTGCTGAGGGAGGTAGAATAAGGCAGTTTGTAGCCCACTTTTCAGTGAGAGTCTTTTAAACTAGATAATTTTCGCTCTAGTGTATAGTTCGCCTTTACTTCTAATACTTTCTATTTAATTTTCGACTTATTGAAGTCTATCGATGTCGACCGTTATAGACCATCTTCAAATTACTTACAATGTACCATTAGTATGTCAACATAGGTGCCGTGTACGGCTGCCTCAGCATCACTAAAAGACTACTGTTGAGGCATCCATATACATACGGCGACTAAGTTGACGTATTACATTGTAATTAATCTGAAAAGATCTGAACACAGCCGATGACGGCCAAAAACGGAATAGCCTATATTTAACAGCAGCTGTCTCTGAAATAAACAGCCAACTTTTCACCATTTCCTGCAACTTTTCACAGACATTATGTCACACATCACTGTAGTCTGTCTATGCACCGTTGTGATTATCTTGTCTTCTGTCCTCTTGTATCACATCAAACAGTTTTATCTACGATGGCAAAAGAGACAATAACAACGTCCACTTTTCTGAAATGTAGTCGTTGTTTAATATAGGCGCTGAATCGATTATGATTAAGAGCGTGTCTACTTATTTTTATCAACGAAAATTGAAAAATTGTAAGTCATACTAGTCACTGAGGCGAACAGTTTTGAAATGAGTTGCTATGCTTTCCATGCGGTCCGCAATCATCTAGACAAAACTGAAATATTAAACAATCCAAGCGGGGAAATATCAAATCACGACATCTGGAAAGTCGGGCGAAGTGTGTGAGATTCAGGTTCTCAGCGAGGTGAAGGTAAAATGCTGGACTCGTATACGGAAACAGCGTGTTCCAAATCGTCGTCCATCCAGGCTTGACGTAATTATATGTCGTTTCCCCTGAACCGTTACAGATGAAAGCCAGAATGCGTCCACTATCAAGTATACGGGTCACTCATTTCTCATCGTTATCGAAACAGCTGGAGCGCGGCCTCTTAATGTTCTTTTTACTGATGGGCCTTTAAAACATAACCATGAGACTTATCTTCGCGTGCGAAACGTTGCCCGTATCGAAATAGATTTTACCATCGAACAGGAAGACGTAAACAGTAACAAGAAACTGATCGCTTCAGTTTACCATCGTATCATTATAATTTTAAATGGCACAGTTACAAAGTGCATGTGATTTTTACACTCGAATTAGTAAGATTATGTAGAAGTGGAATGTACTTTTATACGTCGTCAATAAGAAGATTTATAACAAATTATCGCTGGACGCAGCCATGTCTCTAATGAGTTCAGATGTGTGTTTGCGAACATATATCAGAAACACTTCCTTGAAGCGATAATGCCAGGCGGTTAGCAGATGACCCGCTTAGCAAACGACTGTACAGTACAGTGCATTGATCCGCATTCATCATTATTACAATACTGCTATTCCCATAAATTTTGTTTTTCTGCAAAAAGCAGACTCACACGTACTTTTACGTTTAGACACCAAAATTTTCTTTTGCAATTAGCATTAAAAAAATGGCTCTGAGCACTATGGGACTTAACATCTGAGGTCATCAGTCCCCTAGAACTTAGAACTACTTAAACCTAACTAACAATTAGCATTCATTTCAGATATTTTATCCATATGCGTGTACCAGATTACTCATGAGGCACTGTTTGCCAAAAAGTGCGAACAACATGATGGGACATCAATATGGCAAAACGTTTAAGTAACGACTGGATGATCTGATGCAAATAGAGTACGCAGACTGCACGCTGCATAACACCAGGGAACACAGAAATGGACAGTTTACTAAGATTGCTAAATTCATAGAACATTTTAGCTTTAGCGATAGAGATGCAGAATGATATTTTATAATTTTATTTTTATTACTGACGCCAGAAGAGAAGCGATGTGTAGGGTTCAATAGCAATTTTATGTTGTATGATAGTGATCGTTTGAGTCGAAACTGGTAACGAATAAAGGTTTCTTTTATCTGCGGCTCACTGTATTCATCTACATATGAGTCGCTAAATGCGAAAGGAAAGTCAAAATTTTCCACAATTCGTTTTATTGCGTCAAGAAGTCCAACTGGTGAGGCTCATCGTTTATTGCAGATACGGAACTTTTCCACAGTCAATAAAACGAGGCCTTTATCTAATAGATTTGATAGAGGAAATAGAGAAGATCCAAAGAAGAGCTAAGCTTTTCGTAAAGGGGTTATTTAATAAGCGCGAAAGCGTCACGGAAACACTTATTTAGTCCCGGTGGCAGACTATAAGAGAGGCCTTGTGCGTCACCGGTATGGTGTACTGTTTAAATTCCGAGAGCAAACTTTTCTAGAAAAGTCAACGGATATATTGATTTCCCGCGTAAAGACTACGAACGTAAAGCTGGAGATACTCGAGCTCGCAGGCCGTCTTATAAACAGTCGTTCTTGTTGCGCACCGTCCGCGACGAAAGAGACGGTAGTACCGTACACGAAATGGTTTCCGTTACATATCGTAAAGTGGCTAGTGGAGTGTCGATATAAGTGGTGGTTTTAGGTAAACTTTCGCTACTTAAGAGGACCCTCGTGAAAAACGAGTGATCGTAGAACAATGAAACTCAGTGGAAACATTTGTAAAAAAACAAGCGGAAGAGAAATAACGAATAAATCATTGAAATAAATACGTTTTAATTCCCATATGAGAGGGTAACATTTGTTAACAGCGTACCATGTTTGCGTTCGTGGTTACAAACGTTGCTCAGTGTGACGACCATTTGCATCCACGACAGCCTGGAACAGCACTAGAGATTGCTCTACTACTGCCCGAAATAACGGTGGACCATGGGATGTTAAACTGCCGTGACACAACTCGTGCACTGCTCGAAGATCGCACATCGTATCCAGTATTCACAGCTATTACAACACTAACTTCTTCAACAGTATGTGGCGCAATTGGCCGTCGGCATTTCCCAGGAGCGATTCCGTAATCTGCACCTAATTCGAACTTCCGAATCATGTTCTTCAATGCGGAAAGAGTATTCCTTCATTGCGTCGATACTCGCGAAGACCATCATCGCTGTTGCTATTGTTTTGATAAAACAGCTTTACGAGAGAAGCCCAGCTCACCTTGTCCAGACCCATGTTGTCTGCAGCTGTAATGAAAACTGATGCTTGCGTTTCAACCCTATGTCAGCGTGCCGTTTTCGACGCTTAACAGTAACACCACTAACAAAGCAAATCCTGCCGCCCACAGTCTGAACATCATTCATATAAATTGGGTACCCATACGGTAAATAGTTTTCCGTTCACTCTGTCTCAAGTAGCGAAAGTTTAATTGTAAGCACCATGTAGAGGTAGACGGCAGCGGCACAAAGTTATCCGTCGGCTGGTCGCATCAGACGAGTAGTCATTTCGGATTACATCGCTACCGCAGTACAAATTAGGACCAATTAGGTGATCAGTGTCAGTTAAGACCATCAATGATCCATTTTTCGCTAACTGGGCTCTCACCAGGGGTCTGCCTCCAGCGATGCAGCGAACGACGCAACTGTGAGGTTCAGTGACGCAAAGATGTGTGTCGTGATAAGGCTGTCTCTGGTTTGGAGTCAGTGACGGTATTAAGCACGCGCGGCGTGGATGAGGAGAATGGAAACTACCAGATTACATCAGGTAATGATACACACGAAAGAATGCTGGAAAGTATGGTCTGGAGAACAAATGGTTCAAATGGTTCAAATGGCACTGAGCACTATGCGACTTAACTTCTGAGGTCATCAGTCGCCTAGAACAGAACTAATTAAACCTAACTAACCTAAGGACATCACACACATCCATGCCCGAGGTAGGATTCGAACCTGCGACCGTAGTGGTCGCTCGGCTCCAGACTGCAGCGCCTAGAACCGCACGGCCACTCCGGCCGGCGGAGAACTAATGCATCCAATGGAAATGGAAATGAGCGTTTGGCGTCATTGGCCGGGAGGCCCCTTGCGGGGCAGATCCGGCCGCCGTGGTGCAGGTCTTATTACATTCGACGCCACATTGGGCGACCTGCGCGCCGGATGGGGATGAAATGATGATGACGACAACACAATACCCAGTCCCTGAGCCGGGAATCGAACCCGTGCCCGTAGGACGGCAATCCGTCACGCTGACCACTCAGCTATCGGGGCGGACAATGCATCCAATGATCTGATGATAATGTGTGATGCGACCGTTTAGTGCTTGAGCATTGTTTAGTTGGCACCAGTTGTAATGTTTACGGAAGCTCTGGGCCTGTGACGTTTTAATATTATGATCTAGCTCTCATGAAAGTCTGTTGTAGACAAATTCATTAAGATCATGGATCAGTATCCAAATTCTTTCTCAATTTCATACGCTGTGCTGACTCATAAAACCCATACATCTCTTTAAATACCTAGAACACATTCACCTCTCCTACATCTCCCGTAACGTGAATGTTGAATCCCGCCTAGTCGTCAATTATGAAGAGTCTAGGAAACCTGCTTTCTCGGATCGCTGGACAACAATTAAAGCAAATCGTATTAATGAGTTTTATTACGAAAAGTAAATGACAATACTTAACTTTGAGAATTACATAGATGTGTCACAAGCAAAGGGCGACCTACAAAATAAGCAAGCTTCTGCAGTACAACATTTCTAATACAAGTGAAGTAATACAGTTGACTCTTCTATCCAGGTCGCTAGTCTTGAAACTTCGTAGAAGTGGGGCGTGACCAGTCAGGCGCGGCGCTTATATCCTCTTCGCATAGAGACCGCTGCTGTCGCGTTGTTGTCCTGGAGAGGGGTCGGTCAGCGTGCAATTGGCTGACGTCTTCTCACAGCCCTCTCTTCTCTATCGTTCCCGAATGGGCGCTTAACTTTACGCCGCAACAGTGAATCCCAACGCCTTATAGTCTGTCTCATCCACAGGAGCTCTCGCCTGCTGCCGCGCTCCTATCAACATGTCTCGACTTCCTTTCATACCCAAAGACTTCACGTTCGTCCACAGCGTTATTTCGGTCGTCTTCCTCTGGCAGGCTGTTCTCTCCCCCGAGTCCTTTTTGCTCTCCTCTCCACTGCCTTTCCCACTCCTTCTCACGTCCGCCCAGCCCCCATTTTTCTATGTCCCCTCCCTCCGTCGGCTCCCCCTCTTTTCCTTTCCTCCCACCTTTTTTCCCCTTCATCGGTCCGGGTCCTCTCTCTCCCTCTCTCTTCCCCCCCCCCCCCTTCTGCAGCCGTGTCGTATGTATGGTGCTGTTTTAAGTGAGTTTCCGTGCTGTGCATCCCCTGTCAGTGTTGTGAACAGCTACCATACTGTAGCTAGTTGTGTTTTTTTTTACCTCGTGCGAACAGAAAGCAGACTGTGGCCCTGTCTTTTAACTGTGCCTGTCTATTTACTACGTGTTTTAATCAGCATCCCCGTCGTTTTGTTTTTTTATATTTTCTGTATCTTTTTCTCTATGTTTCAGTTTTTAACAGTCACCATCTTTCGCCTGCTTTTGTTTGTTTTTCATATCTCCTGAGTCTGTTTTTTAACTTTTCTGTAGGCTGTAGAGCGGCTTATTGTGCTGCTACCAGCCCGCCCCCTCCCCCTCCCTCTGGGGGGGGGGGTGAGGGGGAAATCGAAATCCAGTAAGGAAAAAAACAAATCTGGCAGTCTGTGAATTCATCCCTGAGGTCTATCTTCACTTCCATCACAATCAACCCTACCCATCCCTAATGAAGGCTCCAACACACACTAACTTACCTGGTCGATTTATCATCCCACTCATCTCTAACACTGGCATTTGACCTATCAGTTCCTTCCCACATTGACATCCTGCAACCTTTCCCAAATAACATCTTTTCCAATACTTCCCACATCTCAATCTATACCCCATCGTATCATCGACATAACGAAGAGGATACGCATCACATCATCATAACTGTGCCATAAACTTCACAAATCTTAGCATGTTAATTTTTGGTTTTAAAATTATAATTTATTGACATCCTAACAACAACAATGCAGCACCTGGGAACGTAGGAGGAAACGAAATGAAACGTCACAAGTTGAGGAGTTTGTGATATTATTTCAGTGATTACAACGTCGAGTGAAATTTAGAAAGAACTTGGCAGTGTGAGCTCACTCGTCAGTATGACGTTGCACTTCCTCTGGCCTGGATGCATACCTTGATTCGGTTTGGAAGCGCGTCATAAGGCCGTTGTATCCTCTCCTGAGGTAAGCTGGCCCACTACTGTTGTAACTGGTCCTTGATATTCTAGACACTTGCAATGCATATAGATGTCCGTAAAGGTCCCACAAATGTTCTATCGGAGACATATCTGAGGATCTTGCTGGCCACTGCAGTAGCTCAACGTCTTGCAGACAGTCCACAGAGAGAAGTAGACGAGCACTGTCCTATTTCCAAAAGGCACTTGGATACTGTTGCATGAAAGGTTATGCACTGAAGAGCCAAGGAAACTGGTACACATGCCTAATTTCGTGTAGGGCCCCCGTGAGTACGCATAAATGCCGCAACACGACGTGGCATGGACTTGACTGATGTCTGAAGTAGTGCTGGAGGGAACAGACACCATAAATCCTGCAGGGCTGTCCATAAATGCGTAAGGGGGTGGCGATCTCTCCTGAACAGCACCTTGCAAGGCATCCCAGATATGCTCAATAGTGTTCTATCTGGGGAATGTGGTGGCCAGCGGAAGTGTTTAAACTCAGAAGAGTGTTCCTGGAGCCACTCTGTAGCAATTCTGGACGTTTTGGGTGTCATATTGTCCTGCTGGAATTGCCCAAGTCCATCGGAACGCACAATGGACAGGAATGGATGCAGGTGATAAGACAGGATGCCTACGTACGTGTCACCAGTCCGAATCGTACCTAGACGTATCAGGGGTCCCATATCACTCCAACTCCACACGCCCACACCATTACAGAGCATCCACCGGCTTGAACAATTCCTTGCTGACATGCAGGTTCCATAGATTCGTGAGACTGTCTCCATAGCCGTACACGTCCATCCGCTCGATACAATTTGAAACGAGACTCGCCCGACCAGGAAACATGTTACTAGCAGTCCAGTGCCGATGTTGATGGGACCAAGCCAGACGTAAAGCTTTGTGTCGTGCAGACATCGAGGGTACACGAGTGGGCCTTCGGCTCCAAAAGCCCATATTGATGATGTTTCGTTGACTGGTTTACACGCTGACACTTGTTGATGGCCCAGCATTGAAATCTGCAGCAATTTGCGGAGGGGTTGTACTTGTGTCACATCGAACGATTCTCTTCAGTCGTCGTTGGCCCCGTTCTTCCAGGATCTTTTTCCGGCCGCAGTGATGTCGAAGATTTGATGTTTTGTCGAATTCCTGATATTCACGGCACACTTGCGAAATGGTCGCATGGGGAAATCCCCACTTCATCACTACCTCGGAGATCCTATGTTCATGGCTCCTGTGCCGACTATAAGACCACGTTCAAGCTCACTTAAATTTGGTAACCTGCCATTGTAACTGCAGTGACCGATCTAACAACTACACCAGACACTTGGTGTCTTATATAGGCGTGCCGACCGCAACGCCGTATTCTGCCTGTTTACATTTATCTGTATTTGAATACGCATGCCGATACCAGTTTATTTGGCGTTTCAGTGTACATGCGGACGTGGGATGTCTGTGATGTAGCGTTGTGCAGTTGGAATTCCCTCAATCAGTACCAGCTGTGATCCGAAACCATAACCGATGGTTCCTCACACTCTAACACCAGGAGCACCACCGCCGTGCCGCTCCAAAGCTTTGGATGAATGGGACCTCTCCTCAGGTCGCCGGCATATTCACCGACGATGGTTAGCCGGGGTATTGCAGAACTACGATTCATAGCTGAACAAAGCGCGACGCCGTTCGTCAGCAGTCCATGCTTCCCAGTAACGGCACCACACCGAACGTAGCCGTTTGTGTTGTGTTTACGGCAGCGTGCGCGTGTGACAGTAATTCCCTAGTCAGGCTGCTGCTGGTCTCCAATCTCTGGGGCTGGATGACACAGGAAGTGGCAGGGAGTTCTTTACTATTTCTCAGACGGCAGGTGCAGATATGAAGTGGTTACGATGTGCAATGAGCTTGGTGCACAATACCGCGTCCCTCCCCTGTTGTGCTGTATATGTGTATAGACGTAGAAGTAAATTTTAATTATTTTGCTTGATTATTTTATAAAGCACCTACAGTTCCGCAATGGAAAATATGTTTAGGTGGCAGACCTGCACTTTATGTAACGTGTTAAAACATGGTCCAAGTGAAGAACATGTCGCTATGTGGTTGTCAAAGAGAGTAACGAAGCACTGGTTCGCCGCTCTTTATCGCCCCAGGAACTTCATCAAAAAAATGGTTCAAATGGCTCTGAGCACTATGCGACTTAACGTCTGAGGTCATCAGTCGCCTAGAACTTAGAACTAATTAAGCCTAACTAACCTAAGGACATCACACACATCCATGCCCGAGGCAGGATTCGAACCTGCGACCGTAGCGGTCGCTCGGCTCCAGACTGTAGCGCCCAGAACCGCACGGCCACTCTGGCCGGCGGAACTTCATCACACAGATCCCTAAGATACCAGGGGATAGGGGAGACAGCCACAAACAGCGTTTTGTCCGTGGCAGGTGTTCGACCCGCATGGCTGCAGCGGTTACGAAATACGGCTAGGGGGTCATCCATCCATCGCTCCTGACGACGCATCTTGCAGTGCTGCTAACGCCCGCAGGACGTATCCGTACAGACTGAATGTGTGCATTCACACCGCGCAATGGAGACACATAATTATACCTGTTCCACTACCCCACTTTTACGTTCCTGTCGTAAGTCGGATGGTGTGAACTTAATTGTCATGTTACGCACCAGTGGAGAACTTTTAAAATTTAGGCATGATGTAGATGGCTACCGCTTTTTAAATCAGAAATGCATTTTTAATTACATCGTGTTGATCACAGTTTAGATGTGTTGTGCGTCACCTTTAGGCGTTACGATCGCTCCACACCTATCTGCTGTAAGATAAAGGCTGAAAATAGAGCTGACTATGAGTCCTATGGTAGGGACACCTGTACTGGACTCGGTTAATAGAGGAAATCTTCAAAAAACTGGAAATTCCAAGGATCCAAAATTGCAGTAGGTACGGATTTTCAGTCTTTGAGCATAAGCAACTATTCAAGCAGTACATACGTAGGTGTTGCAGAGGAACCGCGTGAAAAATTCAAACCCTACGAGAGTTATAGCGCTACCGAAAAAAGCCGAACCGCAAAACAGGAAACTTCTACATTATTGGTCGGAAATCGGGCGTCACGGGTTCGGTGCACTAATTTTATGGATGCCTATTCCTCTCATTCCTCTGAAACGGGAATAGGGGCCAGTTCCGTTTGACGGATTTCCGAAACCATCACGGAACTAATCGCAGTGTGCCCGTCTTCCATCGTATGCCGCCGCGAGGGTTTCTTGCTTTTTGATATAAATAATATTAACAACTAGCCGTAACCGAGCACGCGTTGCAGTGGCCATGCCTGGTTGAACGGAAAAAGAAAAGAAAATGGTTCAGATCGCTCTGAGCACTATGGGACTCAACATCTGAGGTCATCAGTCCCCTAGAACTTAGAACTACTTAAACCTAACTAACCTAAGGACATCACATACATCCATGCCCGAGGCAGGATTCGAACCTGCGACCGTAGCAGTCACGCGGTTCCGGACTGAAGTGCCTAGAACCGCAAGGCCACCGCGGCCGGCAAGAAAAGAAAGCACACGTTTCTAATATGTATGGAAGCTGTCCATCTTCTCCTTTTCGCTCTCTATATTCATTTCCTTCCACCCCTCTGTTCATCTCCTCTCCACTCTCCCTCGCCTTTTTGCCCTTGAGCGTTGCTTACTATTATTGCAAATTCAGATCTTATATCAGTATTCAAATCATAAGCCGACAAGCCAGGAACGCAACTTTCCTGTTTTCTGTGAAAACCGTCTTTGAAGAAGGAAGCAACACAGTACATTGTTATGTATTCAGTTCACGTTTAAAAACATATATAATAAGAAAGAATACATATGAGAGAAACAATCTGAATAATGAAACTTCCTGACAGATTAAAACTGTGTGCCGGACCGAGACTCGAACTCGGGTGGCTCAGTTGGTAGAGCATTCGCCCGCGAAAGGCAAAGGTCCCGAGTTCGAGTCTCGGTCCGGCACACAGTTTCAATCTGTCATGAAGTTTCATATCAGCGTACACTCCGCTGCGGAGTGAAAATCTCAATCTGACTAACGGTTTAAATGTCCCGCTATCGCAGTTAAAACTGCCTGCGGCAAAGGAAGCAAAGTTGCACATTTTTATAGCAAAACATTTTCATTCTCGCAGTCGGTTGTAGCAGAAAAATTTCACGTTGTTGTTTCAAGTTCACTCCGTTATGAAGCCTAGAAGACCATACGACGCACTTTCGGCGGGTCTGATATTAACTGTGTCGCTGGAAACGTCTACGTCAGAGGCCCGGTGTTGAACCTTCTCGAGAGCTCAGATCTGGCGACCCACCCGGACAGTCCCAGGGATGAAATTGCACGCGGTGGGGCCATTATGAGCGTCTGCGTTTCTACTGTTTGTTCATCCGTATCATTTCGCACTTCTGGTTTCGCCTCTCGGTTTTTCCCACGCTAACTCTGGCGGCCGTTGTCACAAATCACGTCAGAAATTATTTTCCTAGTATTCCGCTAAGAGACGCATCATATCTCCCGATCTTCACACTTTACTCCAAAGAAATCTACAGATGGCTACATTATCCCAACAACTGACAGAGGTTGGTCATAAGACATGGTATTTGAAAAAAGATCCATCTGGTTTTACAAGACTATATCTTCTACATAAATGATGATAGAAACTTGGAGTGAATTTTAACTTACGTATTGAAACCAAAAGTTTACCTCGGTGCCAATTGTAAGTTGCCGCTACGTATGGTTGCTGGTTGGGGCATCCGTGGTGCAGCTGCTTCGCTCGTTCGTTATCAAATGTGCGTCGAGTCGATATGGCGATAATACAGCAACAAATATCGTTTTGTGTTCTACGTTTCTATAGGTGCATTTCAGTTACAACTATGCGGTGCGATTTTCGTCGTGAGTACGACACTGCACACGTCACAGCTCAAAACACTCGATGATGTCACCAGTAGTTTGAAGACATTGATTGTTTATGTAAGGGGGAACCCACAGGCCCCTCCCGTGTGCTAGTCCAAGACGCAGAGCGCACTCCACATCTATAACTACACTCTGTAACGTACCCTCTCTGTTATTGTTTTTGTTTTTTGTTATTGTTTTTTGTTATTGTAGTTGTAGAGATATGAAATTATTGTAGCGGTTTGCTTAGTCAGCCGTACTTCGGAATTTTTTTGACAGTAAATGGAGCCTGAAACTTGCGTAGTAAATACTTCGCGTGAAGTGCGATTTGCGGCATAAACAAAAATTAATTGCGGAGATGCAATCCACAGAATATTAACAGAAAAGCTTTAGAACAATGCGCACGACTGACTACACATTCAGAGAGTACGTACATTCGCGTACGAGTGGTTGCGATCTGATGAGAAAGATCTATCTTAAATTTTTTTGTGTAAAATAATTACGTCGTAACACACTCGGAGATTGCGAACGTACAATCAGGGTAGAGGCACGTACTTTCTATCATTCCCCGTGGCCTGGGTAAAAGAATTGCAATTATTTAAATTTAAGAATATTTCTTTTTCAATCGGACTCCTATTTTTATACGAAAAGGAAGATTGCAGGTTCTGAATGTCTCGGCAAAAACACATCGAAATTAATCTTAGCGGCCACCAAAGGAAAGTAGTGAGCACAATCACGTACCTCTATTGTTGAGCAGCGCCGTCGTAAAGATCGTCGCCTCCATCTAAAATTCGCCTTCTCGAATTAACAGAATAATTTGTACTCCATTGGTATGGGATTTAGGCTTGATCTTGACAGAAATTATAAAACACATTTTTCATCATTATACACCTTCATTTAACACACACATGGACATGAAGCTATACAGTACGTCTTTACGCCAGCACATCAGAACAAAAAGGTAGTTAATACTAGAAGTAATAAAAGAAACTCGAAATTAGTTCTTTGTCTCTCAATGATAAAAAAGTTTTTTAGAGTATTCCTCTGGTATGACAGTCGACGGTCACGAAGTCAATGAAGTTAAGGAATTCTGCTACCTAGGCAGTAAAATAACCAATGACGACGGAGCAAGGAGGACATCAAAAGCAGACTCGCTATGGCAAAAAAGGCATTTCTGGCCAAGAGAAGTCTACTAATATCAAATAACGGCCTTAATTTGAGGAAGAAATTTCTGAGGATGTACGTCTGGAGTACAGCATTGTATGGTAGTGAAACATGGACTGTGGGAACAGAAGAGAATCGAAGCATTTGAGATGTGGTGCTATAGACGAATGTTGAAAATTAGGTGGACTGATAAGGTAAGGAATGAGGAGGTTCTACGCAGAATCGGAGAGGAAAGGAATATGTGGAAAACACTGATAAGGAGAAGGGACAGGATGATAGGACATCTGCTAAGACATGAGGGAATGACTTCCATGGTACTAGAGGGAGCTGTAGAGGGCAAAAACTGTAGAGGAAGACAGAGAATGGAATACGTCAAGCAAATAATTGAGGACGTAGGTTGCAAGTGCTACTCTGAGATGAAGAGGTTAGCATAGGAAAGGAATTCGTGGCGGGCCGCATCAAACCAGTCAGTAGACTCTGATGACAAAAAAAAAAAAAAAAAATTGAGAGTCGAACAAATTTTCTTCTTGTATCTTTGAGATTAAATTACAACATTTTTTAGTTCCTTTTCAACTCCGCACTCCACATTAAGGCACGTGCGGCGGGTACGCCGTGCTACTACTAGCCATTTTCATTCGTGTTCCACTCGCAAATAGAACGTGGGAAAAATGGCTGTCTATATGTCTCCGTGTAAGCCCTAATTTCTTGTGTATTATCTTCATATTATCTTCATGGTCCTAAGCGCAATGTATGTTGGAGACAACAGAAACATTCGGCAGTCAGCTTCAAATGCTGGTTCTCTAAATTTTCTCGATTGCGTTCCTCGAAAAGAACGTCGCCTTTCCTCCAGCGGCTCCCATTTGTGTTCCCGAAGCAACTTCGTAACCCTATGAGTTACCAGCCAGTAACAAATCTAGCAGCCCGCCTCTGAACTGCTTCGATGTCTTCCTTTAATCCGACCTAGTACGGATCCCAAACGCTCAGTTAGTACTAAGCAGTACTCAAGAATAGGTCGCACTAGCTTCTATATGTGGTCTCCTTTATAGATGAACCACAATTCCTAGAATGCTCCCAATTAACCGAAACCGACTATTCGCCTCTCCTACCACATTCCACATGTCCGTTCCATTTCATATCGCTTTGCAACGCTACGCCCAGATATTTAAACAAAGTGACTGTGTCAAGTAGGACACTATTGATGCTGTGTCCGAACATTAATGGGTTTGTTTTTCCTAAACAACCGAATTAACTGGTTTTTTTTTTTTTTTTTTTTTTTTTTTTTTTTTTTTTTTTTTTTTTTTTTTTTTGCATTTAGAGCTAGCTGCCATTCATCACACCGAGTACAAATTTTGTCTGAGGCATCTTGTATTCTCCTACAGTCACTCAACTTCGACGCCTTACCATACATCACAGCATCATCAGCAAACAACTGCAGATTGCTGCCCACGCTGTCTGCCAAATTATTAATGTATACAGAGAACAACAGCGGTCCTATCGCACTTCCCTACGGCACTCCTGACAATAGCCTTGTCCCGCCATCGAGGACAACATACTGGGTTCTATTATATAAGAAGTCATCAAGCCATTCACATATCTGCGAACTTACTCCATATGCTCGTGTCTTCTTTAACAACCTGCAGTGGGCCACTGTGGCAACAGCTCTTCTGAAATCTAGAGATATGAAATCTGCCTGTTGCTCTTCATCCGCAGTTTGCAGTATATCATGCGAGAAAATGGAAAGCTGAGTTTCGCACGAGCGATGTTTTCTAAAACCATGCTGATTCGTGGGCATAAGCTCCTCAGTCTCAAGAAAATTTATTATATTCGAACTGGGAATATGTTCAAGGATTCTGCAGCAAGCCGAAGTTAGGGATACTGGTAATTTTACGGCTCCGTTCTTTTGTCCATCTTTATACACAGGAGTCACTTGCGCTTTCTTCCCGTCGCTTGGGACTTTGCGCTGGGCGAGAGATTCGCGATAAATGCAAGCTAAGTAAAGGGCCAATGCCGTAGAGTACTATTTGAAAAATCGAATAGGGATTCCATCCGGACCTGGCGACTTATTTGTATTCAGTTCCTTCAGTTCAAAAAATGGCTCAAATGGCTCTGAGCACTATGGGACTTAACTTCTGAGGTCATCAGTCCCCTAGAACTTAGAACTACTTAAACCTAACTAAGGACATCACACACACCCATGCCCGAGGCAGGATTCGCGGTTCCAGACTGTAGCACCTAGAACCGCTCGTCGACTCCGGTCGGCAGTTCCTTCAGTTGTTTCTCGACGCGGATTCTTCTGCTTTCTGGAACGTGAAATTTAAAATTTCGGCTTTCGTGCTGCCACCCCAGACTGGTCAACAACTGACTGGATGGAAGCCACTTAGCGATTTTGCATAGGACCAGAATTTTCTCGGGTTCTCTTCCAGATCTTTTGCTAAGGTATGACGTTGGTGTTACTTGTATACTTCGCGCATAGATCTTTTCACAGACACACGAATCTCTTCTGAGTTTTGCAGGTAGTTCACAGAGGTGCGCTCGTCGAGCCAGCCGAGAGTTAGCAGTTCCTCTTGGGTTTGTCTGGCGTGTTTTGCTGCGACGTTTTCAAACCATATACGTAGGATTCAACTGCAGTTAGCTCCTCATGATAGTGATAACAATGTTTACAATTTTGTGAATTCGTTATGTTCTTGTTGCTTCGTGATAAGTGTTCAATGATGAGGCAACTTCTCATTTAAGCGGAAAAGTGAACCACCACAAAGTAAGAACATAAGGAACACAGCAGCTATATGCCACATAAAGAGACTCTGCAAAACATGTGTTTTGCAGCTTTTACCGAGAATAAACTTCAGGCTCGTCCTTTTTTTCGCGGAAAAGTTACAGGAATCACGTACGTGGATATGTTGGAGATCTAGTTACTTCCACAACTGTGTGAACATGACGAAAATTTCATTTTTCGATGAAGCGGGGCACCATTTCACTGGCATCATATCAGAGTATTTCTTAAGAGCGGGTTGTCTCAACTATGGATCAGCTGTAAGGGGCAGAGTAGATCTTGTATTGCACCATTGGCTTTTCAAGGTCGTCTCATCTTATGTAGTGTGAGCTTTTTTTGTGTTTGTTTTTGAAGGACGGAACTCTCCTTCCAACAGCTCACGGTGAACCGTGACGCCGCACAACAGCAGTGAATGCGGTAACTCCAGAGAGGCTCGCAAATATATGGGACGACTCTATTGTCTTCAGGTTCCTCTGGTAAAGGGTGCACTGATCATTTATCAAATGTAAATGAAAACTTTGGTCCTAAACGTAATTATGATACGCAGGGGAGACCCCGATTAGTTGCCATAAGGTGCTAGTTGGCCACAGCTCCTTCTACCTGCCACCGTGGATCTAGAGCGCTGTCACCGTGATAATGGCGAGTTTATGTAAGGGTACATCATTCAGCTAACGTCAGTCTCATTGCCAGGAACAAAAGACCCTGTTTCATCGTTTTTATGAGTTGTAAGTAAATTTTTTGATCGTAATTTTTGTTTCGGATGAACCTGTAGAGCGAATTGAGGAGCTCCTGATGGCGATTTTCAAAACAATGGTTAACTGTCTTTTATGTTTTGTTTCTGACGTATCAGATTCTGTGGCGCCCATTTTGTTCTACGTATCCCTTTGCGGTTAGTTGGTCGTATTACTGTTCGTTTTTGGAGCATCACCTGCGACCAGCTTTGCGAATGAAGCGGCGACACTTCCTGCGCAACCCACCCATCACGTTTTGCACGACAATGCGCTGGCGCATACAGTGCAAGCTGTGGTTGCTCTCTTCGGTCGGTGGGACTGGGAAGTAAGTTCCAACCCTCGTAAAATCGGACGGTGATATATATATATATATATATATATATATATATATATATATATATATATATATATATATATATATATAAACCAGCTTTTGTTGCCCTGTGTGTCAGTTAAAATATAACCTAATTTTCTACATCAACTCTTGTGAAATCAGATGTTATCTTTTGAGACTCTCTAACATTAATGGTGTAGCTTCAAACCTATACCTTAACATGTTTCAAAGTGTTCTGAACTGCAAGTACTACTGTGATCGTTGTTTTTGGAGTGTTAGGGTACTGTACTGCTTTGCCTTAGGAAAACCAAACGAGGTCAAATGTTAAGTGTATGCTTTGTTGCTGTGACCATGGCAATAGTCGCAAAGTCTGTTAATGTTGCCTGTAGATAATGTAGCTAGTCGTTATAGCATACTGAGTTAATGGAAAAATTTAGTACAATAATGAAAGGAAACCTCAACCTTACGGACAAGAGGGCGTTAAAGATGACTTTCACCAATAACAAGAAGACCACTTCCACGGAAGTGGCCGCTGAGCTTAAAATGCGTAAGAGAAGCACTGTGGAAATGGAGCCAAAGCGATACTAGCTGCGTCAACAAAACATTTATGGTAGAGCTGAACTTCCCAAATCACTTCTAAGTTAGGTGAATACAAAAGAGTAACTTCAATGGTGCAAGGAGCACAAAATGGACTGCCGACCAATATAAACTTGTAGTAACATCAGTAGAATTTAGTTTTATTCTCTTCCTACCACGGGAAGCGTAAAGTCCATATACCTTTCTTGGAACTGTGAAGTATAGGGCAACTTCAGTAATGGCGTTTATTGTACCGTTTATGGAAACAATAAATCTCTCTTGTAGGAATCAACGAAGATACCTTAAACAACGATTGTGCGAAACCCAGCTCATTCTGTTTGTATACAGAAGGCGCCCAGATCAAAGCTATGTTCCTTCTAACGAAAAGCGTTCGAAACAGTTCCACATTGTTCCCAAATGAACAAAATATGAGAGTACATAATAACAGACGAGCTTTCTGATTGCGTTGAAGAGTTCCTAGCCAATACAACATACTACGTCATGTTTAACAGAGAGAATACTTCAGACGTAAGAGTAACTTCGGAAGTATTTGAAGGGAATGTTGTAGCACCATTACTTTTCACAATATATGTAAGTGACCTACTTGACAACATTTCAACATTTCCTTCAATCTCTTTCTCTCTCTCTCTCTCTCTCTCTCTCACACACACACACACACACACACACAAGCGCGCTGCTGGTTCTAACATAGAAGTTTATGAAATGATACTCTGCCGGCCGAAGTAGCCGTGCGGTTAAAGGCGCTGCAGTCTGGAACCGCAAGACCGCTACGGTCGCAGGTTCGAATCCTGCCTCGGGCATGGATGTTTGTGATGTCCTTAGGTTAGTTAGGTTTAACTAGTTCTAAGTTCTAGGGGACTAATGACCTCAGCAGTTGAGTCCCATAGTGCTCAGAGCCATTTTGAAATGATACTCTCTTTGAAATTCTGAAGGTAGCAGGAGTAAAATACAGAGAGTGAAAGGTTATTTACAACTTGTACAGCTGCCAGATGGCTGTTGTAAGAGTCGAGCGGCATGAAGGGGAAGCAGTGGTTGAGAAAGGAGTGAGACAGAGTTGTAGCCTACTCCCGACGTTATTCAGTCTGTACACTGAGCAAGCAGTAATGGAAACAAGAGAAAAATTTTAAGTAGGAATTAAAGTCCAGGGAGAAGACATAAAAACTTCGAGGGTTGCCGATGACATTGTAATTCTGTCAGAGACAGCAAAGGACTTGGAAGAGCAGTTGAACAGCAGGACAGCGTCTTGAAAGGAGCATACAAAGAGAGCGTCAACAAAAGCAAAACGAGGATAATGGAATGTACTGGAATTAAATCAGGTGATGCTGAGGGAATTAGATTATTAAATCAGACACTGAAAATAGTAGATGAGTTTTGCTATTTGGACAACAAAATAAGTGATGGTGACCGAAGTAGAGGAAATAAAATGTAGACTGATAACAGCAAGAACAGTTTTTCTGAAGAAGAGAAGTTTATTAACATCGAGTATAGATTTAAGCGCCAGGAAGTCTTTTCTGGAAGTACTGTATGGAGTATCGCCATGTGTGGAACTGAGACATGAATGATAACAGTTTAGACAAGAAGAGAATAGAAGCTAGAAGGGATCGGTTAGTAGGTCACATTTTGAGACATCAAGGGATCGTCAGTTTAGTACTGGAGGGAAGGGTGAGGGGGGTAAAAATCGTAGACGAAGACAAAAAGGTGACTACAGTAAGCAGTTCAGAAGAATGTAGGCTGCAGTAGTTACTCGGAGATGATGAGGTTTGCATAGGATAGAGTAGCATAGAGAGCTACATAAAACCGGTCTTCGGACCGAAGACCACAACAAAAACAACACGAAATGAGAAATGTAACAAGCATTTCCCATGGACTGGACGTATTTACTGTGCGTCTCATTTCAGAAAGCTGTATTGGACGTAGTACTTTCGGCCGAGAAACTTTTTCAGAGACCTCCTTTCCAATAGAGAATTTACAGTGTAAAGTGACAGACATAGTACTCTAATTCGATAAAAAAAGATGTGGGTTCTTCACTTTGAAGTAACCATCAATTAACAGATTATTCGCTCGTTGTTAATAAGGAAATGGAGCACTTACTGTGACAGGAAAATATATAAGGAGGAATGTTTCACGTCCCTAAGAGAACAACATCTGGGCATTCACGTGGCCGAACGGAAACATGCTTCAGAATTACCACAACGGAAATTCAACGTAGTTATTTCCTTCATAAGCATTATGTTATATCTGAGTTCCTCAGCGCTTGAGTTTCTATAACCGTGGAACCGATATCAGGAATAGTCTGAATGTTTTCCCTTTAAAGTTCTTCACCCTTTATTTTTTATTTTTATGTTTGCTTGTAGTTGTAGGAACTTTTGCACTTTTTTTTTTTTTTTTTTGCGATCCCTCGTTTACGGGGTCATTAAACACGGCAACCGTCTGCTTATATCACACAAGGTCATTAAAATAAGTAGGTCTTCATTAAAGCAGATGTGTGCCAAGATGTGTAACGAAAGAGAAAAGAAAATAACATGAGTCGATATTGACCCATTCGGAAACGATTACGGAATTCTCCGGTTACAACTTCCTTGTTGTAGGATACAGGCGATTTCGTCAGTTGCTGGTTCATGCGACACAGGAATATTTTAACTACAGAACTGCTGATTATGAATAAATTCATCATGAATTATAGATTAACGCCGTGTCGACAAGAGTTTATGAGAGTCGAAGACAAAATCTGGAATTGTACAAGGTTTAGGAAACGGCATCGCACAAGACCTAAAAAACACACTAGAAGTGTGATTCTTGAGTTTCTCCCGGCGTATTTGATAATCAAAATATCCACGGGTGTACTTCCGGTCTACAGTGTCCAACGGGCACAATATTTCGGCGATCATACATGTCGCCATCATCAGGTGAACTGACGGACTGAGCTCCTGTGAACGTGCCGGCACGGAGATCCGTACACTATGGCTGCTCAGGTGGAACTGGGTTCGGTCGCGGCGGCGGCGGATTTAAATACCCTCCGCCCGCGGCGCGCTCACTCCGCCGTCCGCGCCCCGCGCCACGGTCGCGCGGTGCAACAGATTGCGACGGCGTCTGAGATGACGTCGGTGTGATGGCTCCGTCCGCCGTGGTCGTCACAACTATACATTTGCTCGATTTACTCTTGATTAACCCAATCGCTGGTTCCCAAGCCTTGCTAAGATTATAGCCACAGTCACGATTTATGAGGTCGTCATTGGTGCGAATTTCGATGGCCTCTCTAACAACGCTGTCCCAGTATCTCGACGTCTGTACCAGAATCCTCGTGCGTTCATACTCCATAGCGTGATTTTCCGACAAACAATGTTCAGCGACCGCCGACTTGCTCGGATACATCAGTCGAGTGTGCCTCTGGTGTTCACGGCATCGATCCTCGACGGTACGCATCGTCTGACCAATATACGACTTGCCACATTGACACGGAATCTGGTACACGCCGGCCTTCCTCAAACCGAGGTCATCTTTGGCGCTCCCCACCAGTGCACTGAGGGAGCGCTCTGAAATTGTTGTCTTACCGGCTGACAAAGGCAATGCTACAGTTGTTGTCTCCCATAAGGACTACACTGATAAGATGCAAAGCCTGCTAAATGACGATTCCTACCGGAAGATCAGCGTTGACCCTACAAAGAAGGTGGACAACAAGACGAGGTCGCTTCTCAAGGACGCAGAATTACCGGAGGGTGACGCTAAGAAATTGTTACCCCAAGGTCCGGTACCGCCTAGACTATATGGCCTCCCGAAGGTTCACAAAGAGGGGGTACCATTACGCCCCATTGTCAGCAACATCAGGGCACCTACATATTTGTTGGCCAAATACCTGACGGGAATATTAAGTCCTTACGTGGGTAAATGCCCTCATCACATCCGTAATTCCGTGGATTTTGTTAAACGCCTTGATAGCTTCACGTTGGGTGAGTCAGATATCATGGTGAGTTTTGACGTCGTTTCCTTGTTCACGAGAGTACCCCTGCGAGAGTCACTAGAATTGATTAGTCAGAAGTTTGACGAGAAGACCACTGAACTTTTTAGGCATGTCTTGACTTCCACGTATTTTCTTTTTAATGGAGAATACTACGAACAGACGGAGGGAGTCGCCATGGGTAGCCCACTCTCACCGGTGGTAGCGAATTTGTACATGGAGAACTTCGAGGAGGAAGCCCTGTCGTCATCCGAATGGAAACCTACTTGCTTTTTCCGTTACGTGGACGACACTTTCGTCATCTGGCCA
This sequence comes from Schistocerca nitens, assembly GCF_023898315.1. NCBI lineage: Eukaryota > Metazoa > Arthropoda > Insecta > Orthoptera > Acrididae > Schistocerca > Schistocerca nitens. The sequence continues at coordinate 1,011,643,154 of NC_064615.1, forward strand.
CATGGTATGGATAAACTCCTTGACTTCCTTACACATCTAAACTCCATACACCCCAACATCAAATTCACTATGGAGACTGAAACGGAGGGTAAACTACCTTTCCTTGACGTCTTGGTCAAGAGAAGGCCTGACGGCACCCTAGGTCATGGGGTGTTTCGGAAGACAACGCACACTGATCTGTATTTGCACGCAGACAGCTGCCACCACCCTTCACAGAGGAATGGGGTACTTAAAACTCTAGTACATAGGGCGCGCACTATCTCTGACGCAGAGAGTCTACCCCAGGAATTGGAACATCTGAGAACTGTATTTCGAAAAAATGGGTACTCAGAGTGGCAGATTCAACGTGCTCTCCGCCCAACCACTACAGCACAACCTGTGGATATGGATGAAATCACGAGGGAGGAGGTAGGCACTGCGTTTATCCCATATACAGGCGCACTCTCGGGAAAGATCGCCCGCATTTTGAAGAAACACCGGGTCGGAACGGTGTTTTGTCCTCCGAATAAAACTCGTGCACTGGTGGGGAGCGCCAAAGATGACCTCGGTTTGAGGAAGGCCGGCGTGTACCAGATTCCGTGTCAATGTGGCAAGTCGTATATTGGTCAGACGATGCGTACCGTCGAGGATCGATGCCGTGAACACCAGAGGCACACTCGACTGATGTATCCGAGCAAGTCGGCGGTCGCTGAACATTGTTTGTCGGAAAATCACGCTATGGAGTATGAACGCACGAGGATTCTGGTACAGACGTCGAGATACTGGGACAGCGTTGTTAGAGAGGCCATCGAAATTCGCACCAATGACGACCTCATAAATCGTGACTGTGGCTATAATCTTAGCAAGGCTTGGGAACCAGCGATTGGGTTAATCAAGAGTAAATCGAGCAAATGTATAGTTGTGACGACCACGGCGGACGGAGCCATCACACCGACGTCATCTCAGACGCCGTCGCAATCTGTTGCACCGCGCGACCGTGGCGCGGGGCGCGGACGGCGGAGTGAGCGCGCCGCGGGCGGAGGGTATTTAAATCTGCCGCCGCCGCGACCGAACCCAGTTCCACCTGAGCAGCCATAGTGTACGGATCTCCGTGCCGGCACGTTCACAGGAGCTCAGTCCGTCAGTTCACCTGATGATGGCGACATGTATGATCGCCGAAATATTGTGCCCGTTGGACACTGTAGACCGGCAGTACACCCGTGGATATTTTGATTAACACTAGAAGTGGTTTAGGGAGTTCATGGAAACCCGTGTCACTATAATCTGACAAGAGTTTGAATCCCAAATACGGGAGTAGCGCCTTCCTGCGCCATCATGATCTGGTCGACCACTTGTTGAAGTGCACGTTTTGCTTAATTTTATTTTTCTTTTACCTGACACTAAACGATAATTGTTAACGAACGGAAGCTGTAAGTTGTGTAACACAGGAAACTAAGTAAAAGAAGAAAAAGAATACACGGAAGCTGTTACTCAGAAATGCTGTTGGTGACTTTCAGGAACAATACAAAAAAAGCGTGACTGGCTCCCATCCCTGTTTGATAAGGTGGGTGATTGTACGACACTTGACGAAGCTTCTGTTAGCAGTAGGAGAGGATGGTTCCACAAATAATGAAGTAGAAAAAATCTGTTTCATGAATCTTTCCGTTAAGAACGAAATGCAGTCTTACAGACACACTCGCAGGTGTTTCATATCTCTGTGTCATATGTAAGCCGTGGTAACATCCACTTTCACGTGAAGATTACCGTCATATGTGTTCCAGTATAACTTGATTCACACCCTTTCTTTACTGTTAATGTGTTGATTGATGTAGGGTGACGAGACTTCCGACAACAATATATGGGAGGCGATCATAAGTGTGTCAGTATTACTCGATTTATACTTGTTCTTTACTAAAATGTGTTGATTGGTGTAGGGTGACTTGATTTCCAACATCAAATGGATCGGAATTTTACGAAAATTTTCGTTAGTACTATATTTCTATATAGGAGAATATTTGGTTTGTACTAAAACTACATACGAAATGGCTACAACTACAAGGATCATCATACAGTTTTGTTAAAACTCCACACCTAAAGATCAAAATACCTTGTATTTTTAATCGAATTAAATCAGGTGATGCTGAGGGAATTAGATTTCGAAATGAGAAACTTAAAGCAGTAGATGAGTTTTGCTATTTGGGGAGCAAAATAACTGATGATGGTCGAAAAAGAGAGGATATAAAATGTAGATTGGCGATGGCAAGGAAAGCGTTTCTGAAGAAGAGAACTTTGTTGACATCGAGTATAGATTTAAGTGTCAAGAAGCCCTTTCTGAAAGTATTTGTATGAGTGTAGCCATGTATGGAAGTGCGACACGGACGATAAACAGTTTAGACAAGAAGAGAACAGAAGCTTTCGAAATGTGGTGCTACAGAAGAAAGCTGAAGATTAGATGGGTAGATCACATAACTAATGAGGAGGTACTGATTAGAATTGGGGAGAAGAAAAATTTGTGGCACAATTTGACTGTAAGAAGGGATCGGTCGGTAGGATATGTCCCGAGGCATCAAGGGATCACCAATTTAGTATTGGAGAGCAGCGTTGAGGGTAAATATCGTAGATGGAGGCCAAGAGATGACTACTCTAAGCAGATTCAGAAGGATGTAGGTTGCCGTAGTTTCTTGGAGATGAAGAAGCTTGCACAGGATAGAGTAGCATGGACAGCTGCATCAAACCAGTCTCTGGACTGAAAACTACACCAACAACAACATTAATGGAGTAAATTTTTTGTTTTGTTTTACTGTTGTCACATGCAGACATTTTATACAACATTAATAAAACGTGGCCTTTAACTGTGGTCGACTATGATTATTACTTTATAGGTTACTTATTTTTCGCTCTCAACTATATTTTGCAGAAGAATGTGTGTAATTTGAAGTTTCATGTTATCAAACAGAATTTTATAGAAATCAGTCCATAAAGCATTTATGATAGAGAATACTTTTCCTGCTGAATGATTAGTGCCAGGTAGAGCTAGCGCAAATGCAGTAATGAATGCACATCTATGCAGCTGATATCTTGAGTTGTTAGGAAGTTGAAAAGAAGAGACCATTTTTCACCACCACACTTAACAGTTCTTCAAGTCACGGTTTTTCACTTCGCATACATATTTAACACGGATCACTTCCCCAAAAAGTTCATCTTCACAAATTTCTTTCAGAATATTTTCATCAGACTGTGCTAGAGTCTTAAGACTTCGCTGAACCGACTTCCAAAGAAGGCTGAAATGACAGATTTAAAAATTCTGGCAAAAACGACTTGGTACCGAAATCCAAGAAATATAGTTTCCGGAGATCAACAACTGTATCCCTATACGATGTATGCCAAGCAACTGTTTGCAGATATAGCACCCTGGTAAGAAAACTGACAAGTCAAAAAAAGGCAATTTTTAGTTTTTGTCACTGAAAAATACGTGCGATGTGCCCCAACGTGCACGAAAGAGTCACATCTCGCAATTTGACCACTTCAGGGCAGTTGTGTCAGTTTTGTCATAGGCTACTTCATGATTCGTCACGGTAAGAACAGAGCCACTTCAGCGTTGCTAGTGGCACATGTGTATGGGTCACTCAAAAAGTGCGACACATTGTGAGTTGTTAAACTTTTCGTGCACTTTATAAGTCAAGTTGAATGTAATTTTTAATGTTACCGATTATTACAAAGTTCCTGTTTATACTGTGTCAGTATATTACATTACAACGTCCTTCCGACATGCATGCATGTCTGAAGGAGCAGTCACTGTTTTGGCGCTTACAGTTGTTGTAAATGCACTGAAGCGCCAACGGAACTGGTATGGGCAGGAGTATTCAAATACACAGATGGGTAAACAGGCAGAATACGGCGCTGGGGTCGGCAACGCCTATATAAGACAAGTGTCTGGCACAGTTGTTGGATCGGTTACTGCTCCTTCAGTGGCAGGTTATCAAGATTTAACTTAGTTTGAACTTGGTGTTAGCGAGAGGACGCAGCATCTCAGAGATAGCGATGATGTGGGGATTTTCTTGTATGCCATTTCACGAGTGTACCGTTAAAAAAAAATGCCGCCAGAAAAAGATACTGTAAGAACGGGATCAACGACGACTGAAGAGAAACGTTCAACGTGTCAGAAGTGAAATCCTTCGGCAAATTGCCGCAGATTTCAATGCTGGGCCATCAACAAGTGTCAGAGTGCTAACTATTCAACGAAACATCATCGATATGGGCTTTCGTAGCCGAAGGCCCACTCGTGTACCCTTGATGACTGCACGACACAAAGCTTTACGCCTCGACTGGGCCCGTCAACAGCGACATTGGATTGTTGATGAATGGAAAGATGTTGCCTGGTCGGACGAGTCTCATATCAAATTGTATCTTGCGGATGGACGTGTACGGGTATGGAGACAACCTCATTAATCCACGGACCCTGCGTGTTAGCAGGGGACTGTTCAAGCTGATGAAGGCTCTGTAATTGTGTGGGGCGTGTGCAGTCGGAGTGATATGAGACCCCTGATATGTCTAGATACGACTCTGACGGGTGACAGGTACGTAAACATCCTGTCTGATCTCCTGCATCCATTCATGTCCATTGTGCATTCCGACAGACTTGGGCAATTTCAGCAGGACAATGCGACTCTCCACACAACCAGAATTGCTACAGAGTGGCTCCAGGAACACTCTTCTGAGGTTAAACATTTCCCTGCCCACCAAACTCCCCAGATATGGGCATTATTGAGCATATCTGGGATGCCTTGCAAGTGCTGTTCAGAAGAGGTCTCCCTCCTCTCGTATTCTTATGGATTTATGGACAGACCTGCAGGATTCATGGTGTGAACTACATCCAGCACTACTACAGACATTAGTCGAGACCATGCCATGTCGTGGTTGCGCGACACTTCTGTGCACTCGCGGGGGCCCTACAGTATATTAGGCAGGTGTACCAGTTTCTTTGGCTCCTCAGTATATAACGAAATTTCGTGCATTGGAGTGTTCAAGAAAAAAAATGGAAATTTCTTCTATAAGGGCAGTTAATTAGAAAATGAGTTAACGGCAAATTCTGATGGCTAGCCGTCGGTACTAGAAGGCAGTTGAAATCACTTTCAAATAACGTAGCAAGGCTCCGAGATACAAATGGTTTTACTTTTAGTGCTAACGGAAAGAACGTTCTAAGGCGGTCTTCTCACGGAAAGAACGGGGCAAGTCCAAGTTGACTTCAACTGTCTGGAATGCACCTGTTAGGTCAGTTGGGTTGCGGCTTCAAACACGACAGGTTGAGTTTCTTACTCTGTGTTGCTTCCTTACAGTTATAGTGTTTAGTTTGAAGTGTGGTAGTAGTGTGGTCCTTTTATTATCTTCAAAATGTGTAGATTATCTTGAGATGAAGATCAAATGGCATTTGTTAACCAGTCAGCTAAAGAGAGAAAAAAATGGTTCAAATGGCTCTGAGCACTATGGGACTTAACATGTGTGGTCATCAGTCCCCTAGAACTTAGAACTACTTAAACTAACCTAAGGACATCACACACATCCATGCCCGAGGCAGGATTCGAACCTGCGACCGTAGCAGTCGCGCGGTTCCGGACTGCGCGCCTAGGACCGCTAGACCACCGCGGCCGGCAGCTAAAGAGAGAAAAAAATATGACAGAACGAGTAATGTTTGTAGGGACCTTCGGGCTATTTCTGATGAATTAGGAAGTGACAGCAAACGCTCGTTGTTTGCTTGTTTCAAACAAATCCCACGAAAAAGAACGGTTTATCAGTTTGTTAGGTGACTAGAACGACAGATGTTCCTATTTAACCAGCTTAATTTCGGTGATATTAACTGCTCGTAGAAGGCCTAGGCATGACGATTACAATGCCAGAGATTGCTCTTTACGGTATATTGTAAGAATCATACGACATGATTCCATGAGTGAAACTCCTGTTTGTCAAAAGGTCTTATTTGCTTTGCATGATTTGCTGTTTCAACATTCATCAAATATCCAAAAGTGATGCAATATTTTATACTTACACTGAAGACTGAAGAAATAAAGGAGCGAATGAAATTATGATTTTTTGCACTATTATGTGAGTGAAATTCTTTATCCAAAAGGAAGGCTTCTTGGAATATTTTGTGATTTGTGCTCAGGATAGAATGAGAACTATGCGCTGTTCATATACCGTCAGCATCTCGCTATACCATTAAGAGATTAGATAATGTCGAAACAGTATTTTCAATAACAACACTCTCTGACATGGAATGTGATTAAAACTTTGGTTTGATAAAAAAGAAAGTTATTGCAGAGTTACCAAAGTGCTTTTTAAACAGAAAAAAATGAATCCAAGGCCATACAAAGTCATTCCTTTTCAACATGACCTTCTTAAAAGCATCTTATAAACCGAAGGGTTCTTTCAAGACACGACCGTTCAGAGAAGCTCACATTGTGAAGGAAGAGAAGCTGTTCAAACACAGATTTACTTAGAGCAGAGACTGAGCACCAGTACATTTGGAACATTCTGTTGGTCAACAAGTAGACGTCGAGCCTGAGTATCAACCACAGGGACCTGACGATTACTTATTGCAGCATCGAGAATATAGCGGTTTTTTGTAATATTAAACTTTTTGAAAGGTAAATCACAATTTATTTTGCAAATAACTAATTCTGGGTGTATATTTTCACAACTCCCACCAATAGCTTATGAAAAATATGCAGACTCTCAAAAATTTGAAGTGCATTGGTCAAGGCGCAAGAAATTACAGTCTACCACATAATGAACCAAAATCTAAGACTAACAAATAGAAATTTCCAAATCTGAACACCACAAAGCAGGAACGAAAGCTTACCAAATAGTGATGGACTTACAAGTTCTTTTTTGTGGTAGGATGCGTGTCTTTTGTATGTATTGTCTTATTTACCGTATAATTTCAAGTGTCAATTTTTCTGATGTACATTCTCTACAACCATTAAATCTGACATCATTGGTTGCACTCGATTGGATTGTTCCTTAAATTGTACCTAAGTGATGTTCCTTACTAAAATGTATTAATTTTCATAAATTACAATTTTGCTTTTTGTATTTTGCTAATAATACAATTTCAACTGGTACACCTGCCTAATATCGAGTAGGGCCTCCGCGATCACGCAGCAGTGCCGCAACACGACGTGGCGTGGACTCGACTACTGACTGGAGTAATGCTAGAGGGAGCTGACACCTTGAAACCTGCAGGGGCTGTCCACAAAGTCCTAAGAGTACGAGAGGATGGAGATATCTTCTGAACAGCACGTTGCAAGGCATCCCAGACGAGTTCAATAATGTACACGTCCGGGGAGTTTGGTTGCCAGCGGAAGTGTATAAACTCAGAAGAGTGTTCCTGGAGCCACTCTGTAGCAGTTCTGGACGTCTGGGGTATCGCATTGTCCCTGCTGGAATTGCCCACGTCTTTCGGAATGCACGATGTAGATGAATGGATGCAGGTGATCACACAGGATGCTTACGTACATTTCACCTGTCAGAGGCGTATCTAAACGTATCAGGGGTCCCATATCATTCCAACTGCACACACGCCATACCATTACAGAGCCTCCACCAGCTTGACAGGTCCACTGCTGACATGCAACGTCCATGGATTCACGAGGTTGTCTCCATACCAGTACCCGTCCATCCGTTCGATACAATTTGAAACGAGACTCGTCCGATCAGGCAACACGTTTCCAGTCCGATGTCGGTGTTGACGGGCCTGGAGAGACGTAAAGCTTTGTGTCGTACAATCATGAATGATACACGAGTGGGCCTTCGGCTCCGAAAGACCATACCGATGATGTTTCGTTGAATGGTTCGCTCTCTGACACTTGTTGATGATCCAGGATTGAAATATGTAGCAATTTGCGGGCAGGTTGCACTTCTGTCACGTTGAACGATTCTCTTCAGTTGTCATTGGCTCCATTCTTGCAGGATCTTCTTCCGGCCGTAGCGATGTCGGAGATCTGTTGCTTTACCGGATTCCTAATATTCATGGTACATTTTCTAAATGGTCGTACTGGAAAATCTCCACTTCATCGCTGCCTCGGAGATGCTGTGTCCCATCGCTCGTGCGCCGACTATAACACCACGTTCAGACTCACTTAAATCTTGATAACCTGCCATTGTAACAGCAGTAAACCCTCTAACAACTGCGCCAGACACTTGACACTTGTTTTGTATAGGCATTGCCGACAGCAGCGCCGTATTCTGCCTGTTTGCGTATCACTCAATGTATCAGAATACGCATGCCAATACCAGTTTCTTTGGCGCAGTCATGTTTCCACATGTTGCCTAATCGGACGAGTCTCGTTTCAAATTGTATCGAACTGATGGACGTGCACGGTTATGGAGACAACCTCGTGAATCCATGGACGTTGCATGTCAGCAATGAACCTTTCAAGCTGGTGGAGGCTCTGTAATGGTGTGGGGTGTATGCAGTTGGAGTGATATGGTACCCCTTGGATATATCTTTGGCGCTTCAGTATATATAAGTGAAGTGCCAAAGAAATTGATATGGGCGTGCGTATTCAAATAAAGAGATATGTAAACAGGCAGAATACAGCTCTGCGGTCGGCAAAGCCTGCATAAAAGAACTAAGTGTCAAATGCCTGGCGCAGTTATTAGAGCGGTTACTGCTGCTACAATGGCAGGTTATCAAGATTTAAGTGAGTCTGAACGTGGTGTTATAGTCGGCGCACGAGCGATGGGACACAGCATCTCCGAGGTAGCGATGGAGATTTTCCCGTACGACCCTTTCACGAGAGTACCGTGAACATCGCGAATGCGGTAAACAATCAAATCTCCGACGTCGCTGCGACCGGGAAAGGATCCTGCAAGAAAGGGACCAACGACGACTGAAGACAATCGTTCAACGCGACAAAAGTGCAACCAAAAAATGGTTCAAATGGCTCTAAGCACTATGGGACTTCCATCTGTGGTCATCAGTCCTCTAAACTTAGAACTACTTAAGCCTAACTAACCTAAGGACATCACACACATCCATGTCCGAGGCAGGATTCGAACCTGCGACCGTAGCGGTCACGCGGTTCCAGACTGAAGCGCCTAGAACCGCACGGCCACACCGGCCGGCAAGAGCAACCATTCCGCAAATTGCTGCAGATTTCAGTGCTGGGCCATCAACAAGTGTCAGCGTGCGAATAATTAAACGAAACATCATCGATATGGGCTTATCGTAGCCGAAGGCTACAACCTCATGAATCCATGCACACGCCATGTCAGCATGGAACTGTTCAAGCTGGTAGAAGCTCTGTAATGATGTTAGGCGTGTGCAATTGGGGTAATATGGGACCCTGATACGCGCAGATACGCGTAGGTAACACGTACGTAAGCAACCTGTCTGATCGCCTGCATCCATTCATGTCCATTGTTCATTCCGACGGACTTGGGCAATTCCAGCGGGACAATGCGATACCCAAGACGTTCAGAATTTCTACAGAGTGGCTCCAGGAACTCTCTTCTGAGTTTAAACACTTCCGATGGCCACCATTTAAAGGACGCTTATACCATATCAATATCAGTTTTACAGAATTCTTTAAATCGTTGTTTTCAGCTAATGCGTTTTTTAGTTATTTCGCATTTTCTTGGTGTGTCACTGTTCTTGCTCTGCTACGATGTAGTATTTCGTTCCATCCAACGTCCTTTTAAGGAAATTTCAGCTGTGAACAGACTCAGTGAAATAACGAGGACTGGACTGGAACTCGTCCATAAAGCAATGTCACTGCTAAGCGTGCGTGGTATCAAGCGGTAACAGCACCACCTGTCGTCTGTTTTCGTACTGAGAATGAGGCTTTCCAGTTTTGTTAGTTTTAGAAAGTGTATACTTGGTTTCAGGGCTTTTCTTAATTACGTATACTGTGTATCTAACATTGTTGCCATCTCTTGCGTAATAGCATTAAATACACAGCATGTGGACGTTATGATGACATATAAGCATGTTAAAGCTTCGACATGTGCTGAGGCACAATTTTCGCAGTACTCTACTTGATAATCTTCACACGGTCGAAATGCAATAGCTGATTTTATGAATAAATAGTTATACTGTCAGAGGCAATCACAACGCCCTTTAAAAATCGTTCTTGACTTGAACTCCAGCCCCGAAAAGTCATAACATTAATCGTACCGGAAGCAATAGCTTCATTCCTACGAATATAAATAAATGGAACTGACATGGTCTCAAGGAAAATGATCGTGTTTAGCCATACCTTTACGCTACATTTGCCTAGACAATTATTAGCTGCGTGAAGATCGGTGATTATTTATTTAATGTAGAATTCAGTCTCATCAGTTTGCTTTTGGAGTAAGAAGACTTCGGTTTGGCCTTAGCAGTTGATTCAAAATCTGAAAACCATATGATAATTTGGAACGAAAGTAAACAAGACATCCCAGCATTCTAATTTTTATATTACTTACGCATGTCACTGGAAATAAAGTTTGGTTTAGGAGTTTCAGTTCCGTGCTATAGTCGTCCCAGCCGCATCTAATATCAACTTGTAATCGCAAAGATTTGAAATGTCATTCTGTCTGATATCTGCAAGTCAGAGGATTTTATTGATATCCGAGAAGAAAGCCATTTCCATGTCCTAAACTATCTAAATTGACCCTTTCCAAAGCTTAATGACTATAAATTGACTATTTATGAAGGTCCATGAAAATTTCATTACCAGCACTTTCAATAGTTGTATTAAAAATGCACTTGGCCACACACGAATTATAGAAAATCCCGTGTTATGCCTATCTGACTACAAAGGAAAGCGGTTGGAGCCTACTCATCTTGTGAACGAAATGCTTGAGAAACCGTAACGATGGTAACGTGCGAGCCCTGTTACCCAAGCTGGCACATTCATAAAGGAACTAGCTCTTTTTACGCACCGTTATGACCATGAGCCGTAAAACTCGCCGAACGCGATCCATGCCGCAATGTTCATCCACATTCCTGTAGAGGGAAATTCTGCCAATCTGCTACACATGTTAATGAGCGAATTCATTAGTCTCGCAAACACCGACACTCATCAGTTAAATATCACAGTTGGAAACGTAGGAAGGTCAGTGAAAGTTTCGACAGCGTCTTGGAACTACCAGGTCAGACACGCAGTAGCAGCACCAGCACCAGCACCAGCATCAAGTTAATCTACTATTTTATATGTCCGTTCGTAATGGGGAGCTCCTCATCCTTCGTACTGAAAAGCTGTAAATACACTGATGTCCAAAATTAAAGCAGGAAAACGGTACTTCCCGATTCTGTGTCTAATTCACGATATAATCACACAAAGTGTCAACAGACGTCAATACGATCGTGTTCTGCACGATCAACGGACAACCACGTCATCAATGACGTCAGGGCACCTATCAAACAGGGTTGTATTTGCCGGGTAGTCTCGCATCCGCATTCGCTGTGTATACGGTCACAGACGGTGCAGTATGGCACAGAGAAGACGGATACCAGACTCTCTGTGGTGGAAGGCCATAGGAAGAAAGGAAACAGGACAGTTGCAAACTGATGTGGCCCGATGGCTTACTGTGAATCGTTCTGTTGTTTCTCGGATGTGGCGACATTTTATAGAGACCGAAACTGTACCCGAAGACCAGGGCAGGGCCGACCACGTGTGACATCAGAAAAAAAGGTCTCTGGCCGTAAGGGCACGGCGGTACCGCCTTAGTACTGCCTGGCAACTGGGATCTGACCCCAGCATCCACAGGACGTGTTGTATCGAAGCAAATGGTGTACAGAAGGATTCGGCAGAGTGTCGGAGAGCTCCTGCATGGGTACCTCTGACGCGTCTTCACAGAAGGGAAACTAGAGTGGAGTCGTCAATATGCCACCTGGACGGTCGAAAAGAGGGCCAATGTACTTTTCACAGATGAGCCGGTTTCGTCTGTAGTGTGATTCTCGGCGGATTTACATCTGAAGGAACACGATTTCTGGATCCAAACACTGTGGAAAGAGGCCGATATCGAGGAGATCTCTAATAGTGTGGTAGTGTGGGCAGGGATTATGTTGACAGCTCGAACACCTCTTCATGAAATTTTAGGGGTGAATCGGCAAGGTTTAATTGCTGTCAAGTATTGCGACGAGATCTTCGAACAGTTGTCACGAGCTGCTCTGGGCCCTACGAATGGCGTGGCCTGCTCGCTCTCCCAATGTGAATACGACAGAGCATGTCGGGGAGACGGGTCGCACAACGGCATCATTCACCAACCATTCTCTAAGACTTGCGAGCAGTTCTGCAGGAAAAGTTGTCCTTATTGCCTCAACATGAGATTGATGACATCATTCAAAGTATGTCCCGTCCTTGTCAAGCCTGTATTGCTGCCAGAGGTGGTCACAACCCATATTCAGCACATTAACTAGTTATTTTTTTTCATTAATATATGGCTTATTAGAATCGATGAAAAGATTTTGCCGGTCGGTGTGGCCGAGCGGTTCTAGGCGCTTCAGTCTGGAACCAAGCGACCGCTACGGTAGCAGGTTCGAATCCTGCCTCGGGCATGGATGTGTGTGATGTCCTTAGGTTAGTTAGGTTTAAGTAGTTCTAAGTTCTAGGGGAGTGATGACCTCAGATGTTAAGTCCCCTAGTGCTTAATTTTTTTGGAAAGACTTTCATTGTTCTGTGTAAAATATTTCGTCACCGTTGACCACGGGTTAAAAACTGAGCTTTTCCATGAGAAAACTGTCTACGCTTGCGGTGTGGGTTTCCGCTTCCATCAGGGACACGACGCCGGCGTATTTGTCATTTGAGAATTCTTCGCCTGTCGCCGTTGTCGTGTTATATAGGGTGTAATCGGTATAAGTGCAGATCTTTTTATATGTAGTATCTTAATATTTACCAAAATTAGTGTGTTGCTTGCTTTTTCCCCCTTCATTAAACAGTCTTCCCACAAACACGTCACGAACTTTACAACCTGATGATTTTTTCTGCACGGTCGTGGCTGCACCACTAAGCAGACTACGTCTGTCGGTGGAGACTAATCATTTTGCATCCATGCGACCACACTGCAACACCTGACCTGCTACTCAGGGGAAAATAAGCGTTAATAGCTTACTTTTACCACATGCACTTGGAGGTACTATCCAACCGAAAAACTATGCCTTGTAATAGCTATAATCGATAGTCTGCAAATGACGTAAATACTGATGTAATGTTGTTCGGTACACAGTCCTCGGTCACCTATAGAGATATCTGCACCTATACCCGTTATAACAGTATTTTAATGACCAGGCAGACAACGTAAATATTTTCAGGATTTTGCAGATGATTCAGCTGTCTATAACGAAAAAAAAGCTGCACATATAATCAGCCAGATCTTGATAATATTTCAAAGTGGTGAAAACTATCGACAAATTGTATTCAATATTTATAATGTGAAATTTTACGCTTCATAAAACGCAAAAAGCATAATATCATATTACTGTAATACCAGTAGGTCACAACTGTAATCATTAATCTCCAAGAGATATCTGGATTTAACGCATGGACTTAATCGTAGGTAAAGGAAGTAGTAGATTTCGGTTAATTGGTAGAACAGTAGTGAAATGCAACGAGTCTGCAAAGGAGATTACTTACGAAACACTCGTGCGTCCCATTTTACGGTACTGCTTAAGTGGGCAGTACCCCTTAGGGGTAACAGAGGATATTGAACACATACAAACAGGAGCAACACGAATGCTCACTGGTTTATTTGGCCCGTGGGAGAAGGTCGCGGAGAAGCTGAAAAATGTGGATTGACAGATGTTTGAAAATAGACGCTGACTATCCTGTGAATGTTCGAGTTTCATGAAACATTATCGAGAAATCTAGGAATATGCTACAACCCCAGCGTATCGCTCCCCTGGGACTGTGCAGGTAAGATCAGACTAATTACAGCGCACAGTTAAGAAATCACTCTTCCAACGCTCTATATGCCACTGGAACGGGAAAAATCACAAGACGTAGTACAGAGGGAATTACGTTCTGCCATGCACCACGCAGAGGTTTGCAGAGTATCCAGTTGCACAGGCTGGCCCGGAGAACAGAATTCCAGGGTACAAAGAAACACTGCAGAGGAATGGAAATACAGTACTAACCTGACAATAGCAGATGCTGAAAGTGACCACGATTCATCTCTTGGGACTTTTGGGCCCTGGTCAGCAAGTTGCCGAAGACGGATCGAAACTGGACTGCTGCAATCTCACCCGAAATGTTCTGCTGCAGTTCTTCAAGACTATGAGGGTTGTTTCCGAAACACCTTGGACTTGAGGGCCCCCCACACAAAGTACTTGCACACTGATAGATCAGGCCGCCTGGGTGGCCAATTAGGGCCGCGACAAGACTGACCTCTACTAACAACTCTGTCAGGCTTGAAGATTGGGTAAATTTGTTCCAAGGTTCGGCCGGCTGTATGGGCAGTTGCTCCATCTTGTTGTAATTAAGTGCAGGTCTTTTCCTCTTCCGTTAGTCTGCCACAAATGGTTTCAAAAAGCAATGTAACGCGCCAAAGTCAGCGTATGATGAAAGAAGATGGGACCAACAATGCGGCGTGCAGACTGCACACCAAACCCCAACCTTCTGATCATGGAGTGATGTTTCGTGGAAGTTATGCGGATTCTCCGCTGACCAGAACCTGTGATTCTGAGAGTTGACATAACCACTTAGGTGAAACCAGGCGTCATCAGACATAAAGCACTGACCCATGTCCAAGCCATTCATTGTTATATCAGTGTACAGCCACTCACAAAACTGGAGGCGCTGAGGAGAATCTACTGGTTTTAGTGAAAGAGACACTCGGTAGGGACGCATGCACGGTTCCAGGTGGAATATTCGCCCGCATGATCAACGTGATCTGCTGATCTCCTGGAACAGGCGTCGGATTGATTTGGTAGGACCCTTAAGCATTTTCTGGTTAACTGCAGCCACATTTTCTGGTGTGCAGGCACGTTCCGGAGCGTTGCAAGCACTTTGACACCATTAAACTTCTCAGCAAGCAACTGACCACACCGTTTCCACGACGTTGTTGTCACGTAACTTTCCGCAACGAACACGCGCTGCTCCATTTGAATACCATCGCCCCCTTTGCACTGCTCCACTCGCACTGACACAGCCCGCACAGGCTCTGAACCGGTGTGGATCACGTGACGGGCGTACACGTGGTGCGCGAGTCACGGGGTTTGGTTATGCATACATTCACATGCAATCGTAACCACTCGTCCGGGCCACTTTTATTTGCCCCATCATGTAGATGTAGAAGCAGTTTCTTCAATATGTGGAAGCTAGAAGCGATGGAGTAGCCCCCAGTGTCCTTCTGTATACAGTATTCCGTTGTTGTCGGCCATGGAGTTACAAATGAATCTTTCCAGTACATGACAATTTAATTGTGTGAATTTGCGTTTGCATTGGTGCCACGAGTGCTCTCATTTGGTTCTTGAGAATTCTTCTTCATCAGTCACGACTATGTTATGGTTTTAGACCCTTTGTGACAAGAATGAAATGTTTTTGAATGTTTGCCCGGGCGTCCGCAAACAGTAGAAAATGCTTCACATGTTCTAAGACGACTATAAAGGAAGGCCATTGCAGCTGTCGTCTATTCAGCAGACACACGAGGGACTGCATTAGCTGAGGTCTCTCTGTGCTAACCGTCAGCGTGGTAGTCGACTAGAGGATGGGCAAGGCTGGCGAAGTCAGTGCTTAGCACTGCGAGAAGATCGTTGGTGCCAGACACCCCCGTCACACAGTTATAGAGCCATCGTGTCTCTGGTGTACCGCGAATACCTCGTTTCGATGAAAACTATCGGGGGTAGCAATATTGATGACAGACGGCGCCGTCGACTTTCTCGGATTCTTGCAAGTGTGAAGCATGGAGGGTCTTCAGTAATAAGTGATCTTACTGAAGTCCTCAGCAGGTTCTGTGCTCACACTGACAGAACCGGATACAGGAAAAATACGTACAGCCATTACAGACGGTAATTCGATGACGCAACGCTGTACACAGCATGGGACAGCAAAACTCAAGATTCTAATGAATCGCAAAACATCAGATTGATAAATGTGAGAGTGAAAACACGAGGTCTGTTCAAAAATTTCCGGAACTTTGTCCACAAATTTTTTCTACGCTTACCTTTTACTTATTGTGCATGGTTTCCTTCGAAACACCCTCCTCCACAATTGATACACCGCTCCCAACACCGTTTCCACTTCCGGAAGCAGTCTCGGTACGCGTTTTGCTAGCTCGCCGAAGCGCCGTCTGCGAATTTTCCTTTATCTTGTCTATGGTTGCAAATCTTCGTCCTTTCAACAGGGTTTTCAACTTTGGAAATAAAAAAATGTCCGCAGGTGCCAGATTCGGAGAGTACGGACGATAAGACAGCTCAGTGACTTCGTTTTCTGTGCAACTGTCACGCACCAACAGGGATGAATCTGCGTGTGCGTTATCATGATGCAAGAGCCATGGATTGTCTCGCCACATTTCAGGCCGTTTCCTTCTCACATTTTCTCGCAGGCATCGCAACACGTCCCGCTAGTACCATCGATTGACAGTTTGTCCCTGCGGCACGAATTCATGAAGAACTAATTCTTCAAAGTCAAAGAAAACTATCAGCATGGCTTTGAGATCTGATCTGATCTGTCAACCTTTTTTGGTCGTGGAGAACCTTTCCCGACCCATTGTGAAGATTGAACCTTGGTCTCAACATCATTACTTTAGATCCACATCTCATCACCAGTTACGATTCTCTCAAGGAACATCTCGCTCTCATTTACACGATCCAAAAGCTCTTCACAGCTTTCGCGGCGAAGCTGTGTTTGGTCTTGACTCTTGAGCCGTAGGACGAACTTCGCGGCAAAGCGATGTATTGCAAAATGCTGTGTCAGGATTTCATGACGTGATCCAAATGAAATGTTACATTCTTCTGCAATCTCTCGGATGGTCAGTCTTCGATTGTCACGCACAATTTCATTGACGTTCCTGACATGAGCGTAGTCGGTAGACGTCGAAGGGCGTCCTGAATGAGGATCATCTTTAACTTCCGTCCGGCCATTTTTAAACCGCGTGAACCATTCGTGGCATCGAGTACGGCTTAAGCACTCTTCACCGTAGGCTTCCTGCATCATTTTGTGTGTCTCTGTAAAGGCTTTCATGAGTTTCACGCAAAATTTAATGCAGACGCGTTGCTCCTGTAAGTCTGCCATCTCGAAATTCGCAAACTGTGTGACACAACGTTCTGTTCAGTACAGCACTGAACAATAACTAACAGACATGCAACAAAGCAACTTCCGACTGTTACACATTAAACTCAGGCGTGTGCAGGGATGCCAAACGCATTTCGCTCCAACACACCATTGGCGCGAAATAACCAATGTTCCGGAATTTTTTGAACAGACCTCGTACGGATATTTCCTATCTTAAACAATCGCCGTATATGAAAATCATAGACCTACTGCAGCTAGTATTTTTTAAAAAATAATGAAGCGCTCATTACCTTTCAGCAGCATTGCTCAATGAAGTAGAAGATGCAGCGCGAGAAATGATACAAAAGTACATTTACCGCAATTTAGAAGTTACAAGCATCGATTTCCAGAAGGCTTACGGTTGTTCTGGGCGTCCAAGGTGGTTGCACAGTACTACGTGATTATAAATTTTATTTTGTGCAAACTTTGTGTTGCCCAAACAACAGGCTGTGGACCAAATGTCGAGGGTATTGTAATTATTGTTATTACGGGATACAAATAAAACTCGTGGGAATTTTAATTTTAGTTATTGATGTATTTATTGATTAATAAACACGATGTTACAAGCGTGTACTGAAAGGAAGGAAGTGTTTACGCAATGGAATGCGCCAAGATGTAAATCAACGCTATTTTTACATTCTGTAGACAAAAAGTTGGGGGATATGTAGTTTATCGGGATCCGTTGTTGAAAACACAAACATTTTACTTACAAAGAAGCAACTTTTTCTTTCTTCCCCGACGACATAACTGTAGCTAAGCACTGGCGCAGTTTTTAATAGGATAATAACGAGTAGCTGCCAGCTAACTATTGTTAACTGTAGTGGAGTGTTTGGCGATATTCCCCCAGAGTCCTGCGTGCTATTTGGTCCATCTCCTATGATGCAGAAATTAATGAACATTAATCAGTCCTACTTGTGTTAATTTCAGAGTTCATTTAACTGAGGATTTTACCGTATTGGGGCCGGCCGCGGTGGTCTCGCGGTTCTAGGCGCGCAGTCCGGAACCGTGCGACTGCTACGGTCGCAGGTTCGAATCCTGCCTCGGGCATGGATGTGTGTGATGTCCTTTAGGTTAGTTAGGTTTAAGTAGTTCTAAGTTCTAGGGGACTGATAACCACAGCAGTTGAGTCCCATAGTGCTCAGAGCCATTTGAACCATTTTTACCGTATTGGGACTGCTGTGGAGCGCAGTAATTGAATGTGGGTGCAACGGTCTCTCTCGTACATGGGACCCTGTGACAGGAGACAGACAACGTGTTTAGTCGAACTGGCCATCTCAGTATCCCCTACCTTATACACCACTGACGTTTTCAGGGCTGAGGAAGAATGCGAAGATTTCTATAGTTTGTGTTACTCTGGTCTTTTCCCCAAGACGTTCCAGTTCTATAACTACATATTCTGGGAGTGGAAATGTTGCTGTTGTCTGAAGTTCAAGAAGAAACTTACCTACTCATCTGCCGGGGAAGTGACGGAAGACTACGTAGATTTATTCTCCTACTCGTTCGGATCTGCTAAACGAAAATAATTTTAATATTTCGTGTGCAATTGCTACCCCGCTACTTGTAAATATTTACTGAAAATCATTTTTATGTACCACCATGAGCTGCTGATAAAACAAACCTTTTATTGACTATCAGTTTCGACCGAAACGACCATCGTCAGGTAAATAAAATTATTCAGAAGCCTATTGGTGGCACTCTAACCCTAGCGTCAATAATGAAAATAAAATTATAAAAAGGTTCCTGCATCACTGTTGCTTGGTAATTGTCGTTTCGACTTACACTAGCAGCAAATAAAGATTTGTTTTATCAGCAGCGCTTTATGGAACATAAATGTGCATATCTTGGAAGAGCATTTTCGTCGTGGTCTACAAGAATTGAAAAACTGTAGCTGCCAGTCGCCAAACCGAGAGTCAAAGTTGGCGCTATGGCCTGAGGGCGTCTACATTCACTTGATTACTCCTAAATTCATACCTTTTGGCGGAAGGTTCATAGAAGCACTTGCAGATCATATCTCCACCGTTACACTGTCCAGAAGATCGTGGGAAAAGGCACCTAATACTTAGAATGAAACATCTTACAAATACGTGTAATAGTCTACAATATTAATTTCTCAGTCCACTTACAACTTTCGGGGTCAGTGTCAGCAGGCCTTTGTATTGCCTGGATATGATGTTAAAATACACAACCTATACTGTATTAGGTGGTCCGGGGTGTCTCGCCGCAACTGCAAAATGGGTCGGGCCTCTTTTTTTCCAAGGGAAAGGGCAATCCTGACGACCACCGAAGAGACGGGTCAGCAGTTGGTCCAGTACATCCACGGAATGAGGCAGACAAATAGGGGAAACCCTAGTCAGCAGAAGAAGACTTTTTCCGCTATAAAAGAAAGTCCTTGAGTAATCCTCGGTTCTTGCGTATTCCGTTTGCTGTTTTCAACGTACGTCGGGGCAGATCGAAGCCTGCTGGCTTAGTGCCCGTGTTTAGAGCGGTTTCTACTCTTGGTGGCGCTCTCTTGATCCATATTTGTTTCCATTTATGGTGTATATCAAATCCTTGAACAAGATATTCTGCTGCAGTTTTTATTGCTGGTTGTCTGGAGTTTAGCCTGTCAGATGTAGCACTTCGGATACAGCCATGGATGCGAACACTGAGGTTGTCCATTAACTTTTCATACTCATGTAACAAATATCCCCGAATTCTGAGTTCGAATGGAGAGATATGGCTTTGTATTTCGAGCCAGTAAGTTGATGTAGTGATCCTATGCTTTGTTGTACTGAGTGGGGTATCGTACTTGCTGGTATGGTTACTGTTTGTGCCAGTGAATGCAGTAACTAGGATTCCTCTCCTGCAGACGCATTCTTAACTCATTGCGTCAAATGTGAGTAGGAGGGTGCGAAGCCATTGCCCAAAAACTGCCTAGTACTCAATACCACGCGACTGGGGTCGCTGTTGTGATGGTGGCCTCTAGGGACTGGGGCAAAATCACAGAGGGCAGATCCAGTGAGTAGGGTGGATGCAAAACTATTATCTTCTTGCATTTGGCTAGAAACAGCCAGTCAGTTGCAACGATAAAAGTTCGATGGAAGTGGAGGAAATGTTTGGTAGAATTCTACTTTTCTTCGCGTCATAAGGGTAAACATGACACATATGAATTCCTTACCAAAAAATTTGTATTCGTTTGAAACAAGAGTCCAGGAAACACAAAACAGGACGCGACAAAAAACAAGAAAATACAAAACAGCGAAGACGCACTTTCAAAATTTCTAGTGGTAATTGTATGGTCACTTACGAAAGCCAAGTATTTTATGGGCGGGATTGTTGCCAAGTGGTATAAATCACAAAAATTGAGAAATGGACTGACACCACTTAGCATTACTAGGCACGCATCCGACAAGTGGTGTGGTTACTAGTTCAACAGTTCGCTCACAGAGAGTGCTGAATGTTATTGCACTGGACGAAACTGCTTAGCGTCTTGTCAATCAAGTGGTGTAAGTCCAAGTGATTACGTCAGTCAGGTCTGCTACCACCACCTGATAACCTTGTTTACTTGTGTGCTTCGTGTTCTGTCTTATGTGGCACATTCATATCAGGCTAGTGTTGTTAAAGACTAAAATAACGCGACCAGTGCTAAAGACTTTAAAAATATGGATGTGGCTGTTGCAGTTCCATGATCTAAAAAGGTTAGAAAATATGATGGACATTAACGTGATAGCGCATAAAGGTTGCGAAACATTGGTGAATCATACAAGGGTCGTTCAGGTAGACTTATACCGTCTACAATATTTCGTAGTGCTGACAGCACTACCATAAAAGGTGTTTTCAGTTAAGGGGCATTCTGACAGAATGTTTATACGAGTATTTGCAAGTCGTTGCCGTGTCATAATTCAATTAAGAACTAATAATTATGAATTTACAGTGAGCTGCAAAGTTCACATTTTCTCTCCTGAAGACCTCGACTTTTGGACATACACCACTTGGCAATTATGTGCCAGAAACCACATGTGAATAGCATGCATCCTTCATCAGGAACAGCAGCTACTGAAGAGTGGAAGAAAGTTAACACTAATGACGACGTTTGCGAATGTGTGTGCGTTGAGGAGCAGCAACTGTCCTCTCTGCTGTTTTGGCGATTGTGCATCTGGCGTAATTGATTACTTTCCGGGGGTTAATCGCAGCCGTGCGGAGTGGCCGCGCGGTTTCGGGCCCCATGTCACGGATTGCGCGGCCCTCCTGTCGAAAGTTCGAGCCCTCCCTCGAGCATGGGTGTGTGTGTTGTTCGTAGCATAAGTTAGTTTAAGTAGTGTGTAAGTCTAGGGACCGATGACCTCAGCAGTCTGGTCTCTTAGAAATTCACACACATTTGAACACTTTTATTTTTCGCAGCCGCTGTCTTGTTAATGCATGTCCGTTTTCGTAGCTTCGGCGGGATTGTTTAAGACTGGAAGTACAACAACACAGCACTCTTCTTTCAATATCTGTATCGCGAGTCTCCTTTCGGCCAACACAGCAATATAACACAATAACCAGCGTCTTGACGATCACTACTAGCGACTATAATAGTACGGTATCGACACGTCTTCTTTATTTGTAAAACAAACACCAGCACTGCCATCTTCTTTTTATAGCCTCTGTAGCATCACTCTTTTTCAGCCAACGAATCCCTTTTATTCACGGATACTGGTCAATAGAGTTGACTGGGCAGCCTTTGAAAGAATTGTAATAACAAAGAATATTTACAAAGATACCAGGTGCAGGTTTGGAGCCGCGAATGCAAGAAAGACGTATAGAAATGTTTCCGTACGTTGTAAATTAGGAACGGGAAGTGGGCAGAAAAGGTCAAAGAGGTGAGTAAAGGGTAATGTAGATTTGATTATTAACCACCGTTTACATAATTTGTTCAGTATGAACACTGGAGACATTGAGGAGATGCTGCATCCGTAAGACGACAAAAAATGGTTCAAATGGCTCTAAGCACTATGGTACTTAACATCTGAGGTCATCAGTCCCCTAGACTATACCGAAAAACTTTCCGTACTGTTGACCATGGGACGGACAATTCTCGTGACACTGCTCGAGCACTAGCAATACTCGGAGCAGGTGCTGAATGGTCAGTTAAACAGCAACAGAACTACTTAAACCTAACTAACCTAAGGACACCACACACATCCATGCCCGAGGCAGGATTCGAACCTGCGACCGTAGCAGCAGCGCGGTTCTGGACTGAAGCGTCTAGAACCGCTCGGCCACAGCGGCCGGCCGTAAGGTGACATGATCCACGGTTGCTCGCAGCAGTTCTAGTGGAGCATGAGCAACGAGTTCCTGTATACTGGCCTTCAGATCATGTAGAAGACGATCGTGTGCCTGGTAAACGCTTTCTTTTAGATATCCCCAAAGGTAGAAGTCACATGGGTTAAAATCAGGTGATGATGCAGGCCACGCATCTGGAAAACCTCTGGAAATAACACGTTCGTGTAAGGATGTATTAACCAGATATTTCATTATCTTGCATGAAAACAGTGGTTTCCACACAGCTGCACTCTTCCAAAGCGGGAACCACTTGCTGAAGGTATCGATGACGTGCACACGTCACGGTACACCTGACAGGCCCACTGGCTGTATTCTCTTCAAAGAAGAATGGACCGATAATAATGGTGCTTGTGAATTCACACCACACAGTCACGTACGGCGAGTGCAGTGGCTGTTCATGCACAATACGCGTTTTAACAGTACACCAAATTTGGCAGTTCTGTGTATCCTCTGCAAGCTGTATGTAAAACATGTGCCTCGTCACTCCACAGAATATTGCCCGGTCATATGTCATCAACTTCGATACGTGCCAGGTCGGAAGAGCAAACTCAGAACGTCGCTGCGGATCGTGTGGCTTCAGTTCATGTACCGTCTGAATCTTGTACGGGCACCAGTGTAAAATATACCGAAAAACTTTCCGTACTGTTGACCATGGGACGGACAATTCTCGTGACACTGCTCGAGTACTAGCAATACTCGGAGCAGGTGCTGCATGGTCAGTTAAACAGCAACAGCAACCTCGTCAATAACTTCCACCGAGACTGTACGCCTTCCTCTTCTACGTGCCACACCAAGCTCATTCGTGTTTTCAAATTTCATTGTATGTTCTCTAAACAATTTAATGACATCGGGTCTCTCCTCAGACCTTTCAGTCAGCGATACCCTCTCAATGTAGCACTGTAATTCCTGCCGTTCACATAAAACAGTTCCACTAACAGCGCACTGTCTCTCTCCTCGATAGCCATACTGTTCACTCACGTTATGGGTTCTCAAATGACAGCGTGGAACTCATACCGTTATACAAATGGTGTACAGCGCCAGGTTTTCACTTAGCGGCCAAAGTTGTACTGTTTTTTTTTTTCAGAGTAAATTGGCTCTTTATTAGTATATCTACCAAGTTTCGCTGCCATACAATTACAGCCAACACCGTACTTTCGTGAGTGGCTGCACTTTAATTATAATCACCCAGTATACAGGGTGTTACAAAAAGGTACGGCCAGACTTTCAGGAAACATTCCTCACACACAAAGAAAGAAAATATGTTATGTGAACATGTGTCCGGAAACGCTTACTTTCCATGTTAGAGCTCATTTTATTACTTCTCTTCAAATCACATTAATCATGGATTGGAAACACACAGCAACAGAACGTACCAGCGTGACTTCAAACACTTTGTTACAGGAAATGTTCAAAATGTCCTCCGTTAGCGAGGATACATGCATCCACCCTCCGTCGCATGGAATCCCTGATGCGCTGACGCAGCCCTGGAGAATGGCGTATTGTATCACAGCCGTCCACAATACGAGCACGAAGAGTCTCTACATTTGGTACCGGCGTTGCGTAGACAAGAGCTTTCCAATGCCCCCATAAATGAAAGTCAAGAGGGTTGAGGTCAGGAGAGCGTGGAGGCCATGGAATTGGTCCGCCTCTACCAATCCATCGGTCACCGAATCTGTTGTTGAGAAGCGTACGAACAAAATGGTTCAAATGGCTCTGAGCACTATGGGACTCAACTGCTGAGGTCATTAGTCCCCTAGAACTTAGAACTAGTTAAACCTAACTAACCTAAGGACATCACACACACCCATGCCCGAGGCAGGATTCGAACCTGCGACCGTAGCGGTCTCGCGGTCCCAGACTGCAGCGCCAGAACCGCGCGGCCACTTCGGCCGGCAGCGTACGAACACTTCGACTGAAATGTGCATGAGCTCCATCGTGCATGAACCACATGTTGTGTCGTACTTGTAAAGGCACATGTTCTAGCAGCACAGGTAGAGTATCCCGTATGAAATCATGATAACGTGCTCCATTGAGCGTAGTTGGAAGAACATGGGACCCAATCAAGACATCACCAACAATGCCTGCCCAAACGTTCACAGAAAATCTGTGTTGATGACGTGATTGCACAATTGCGTGCGGATTCTCGTCAGCCCACACATGATGATTGTGAAAATTTACAATTTGATCACGTTGGAATGAAGCCTGATCCGTAAAGAGAACATTTGCACTGAAATGAGGATTGACACATTGTTGGATGAACCATTCGCAGAAGTGTACCCGTGAAGGCCAATCAGCTGCTGATAGTGCCTGCACACGCTGTACATGGTACGGAAACAACTGGTTCTCCCGTAGCACTCTCCATACAGTGACGTGGTCAACGTTACCTTGTACAGCAGCAACTTCTCCTACGCTGACATCAGGGTTATCGTCAACTGCACGAAGAATTGCCTCGTCCATGCAGGTGTCCTCGTCGTTCTAGGTCTTCCCCAGTCGTGAGTCATAGGCTGGAATGTTCCGTGCTCCCTAAGACGCCGATCAATTGCTTCGAACGTCTTCCTGTCGGGACACCTTCGCTCTGGAAATCTGTCTCGATACAAACGTACCGCGCCACGGCTATTGCCCTGTGCTAATCCATACATCAAATGGGCATTTGCCAACTCCGCATTTGTAAACATTGCACTAACTGCAAAACCACGTTCGTGATGAACACTAACCTGTTGATGCTACGTACTTATTTGCTTGATGCTAGTACTGTAGAGCAGTGAGTCGCATGTCAACACAAGCACCGAAGTCAACATTACCTACCTTCAATTGGGCCAACTGGCGGTGAATCGAGGAAGTACAGTACATACTGACGAAACTAAAATGAGCTCTAACATGGAAATTAAGCGTTTCCGGACACATGTCCACATAACATCTTTTCTTTATTTGTGTGTGAGGAATGTTTCCTGAAAGTTCGGCCGTACATTTTTCTAAAACCCTGTATAAAATGTGTAAATTTCATTCAATGGAATACACTTACAGTTTCGGTTTGTTACAGACGTACATTTTACAGTTCAAATTTACAAAACATACTACGCTTTACAATTATTTGTTGCTAATTTAGTAACACATTGTCACTTGCAGTCATCATTCTTACAGAAACATTCGTAAACACTCATTCAGACTTGGATTCGTATGAAAGTTCGACTTGAGAAGTCAGAAAAATTACAAAAAAAAGGAAAAAAGAAAAAATACGTATGGGAGAGGAGAGGCAGCTTTTAGTGTTTCAAGAGCGCAATGAGTAAGTTATTTTCCGTTTACTTGCAACCATATTGCAATAGTTTAGAAAGGACTGCTGGATGATTTAGTTACGAGAGAGGATGTTGTTCGTCTACTCATCCATTTACTAGTATCAACAACCCTTGCTCGACATTAGAGGAAAGGATTCACTATAGAGAAATTTTGATCTCTTACGTCAACCTTAACTTCCCACTTCTTAGGAAACTCCAACCAGTCACATAATATTGCTTCTAGGAATCACTTATCTTCATAGAAGTGTTGGGTGACGAACGGTGCCTGCGTTCCTTCCTCTCTCTGTGTGCCATTAACCGCAATTTCGAGCTGACTGCACAGCCGGACTTCCGCACGCAACGTGTGTAGCATAGCACGTATAGTTCGTCACGGTAACGAGAGCAGGCCTTGAACAACTCTCCGGACCACGCAGCGATTTCTCTGAGGAGAAGGCCAACACCTGGCGGAGAAACAGCACCGCGGCTGTGAAACGTTCCAATAGCGCAACTGTCAAACACTCTAGGTGACAAACATCGCATTTGGCAGGAAAATCAAAAAGTAATATATCTCTTTTTGTACATAACTTGTTTGTACCCAAAAAAATTGAGAAGGCATTCTGCTACAGCAGAATTATGGTGCTTACCTCGTCACCGCAAAATGTTATGAGGCAAATTAGAAATAAATACACTACCGGCCATTAAAATTGCTACACCACGAAGATGACGTGCTACAGACGCGAAATTTAACCGACCGGAAGAAGATGCTGTCATATGCAAATGATTAGCTTTTCAGAGCATTCACACAAGGTTGGCGGCGGTGGCGACACCTACAACGTGCTGACATGAGGAAAGTTTCCGACCGATTTCTCATACACAAACAGCAATTGCCGGCGTTGGCTGGTGAAACGTTGTGATGCTTCGTGTAAGGAGGAGAAATGTGTACCATCACGTTTCCGACTTTGATAAAGGTCGGATTGTAGCCTATCGCGATTGCGGTTTATCGTATCGCGACATTGCTGCTCGCGTTGGTCGAGATCAATGACTGTTAGCAGAATATGGAATCGGTGGGTTCAGGAGGGCAATACGGAACGTCGTGCTGGATCCCAACGGCCTCGTATCACTAGCAGTCGAGATGACAGGCATCTTATCCGCATGGCGATAACGGATCCAGCTGCCACGTCTCGATCCCTGAGGCAACATATGGGAACCTTTGTAAGACAACAACCATCTGCACGAACAGTTCGACGACGTTTGCAGCATCATGGACTATCAGCTCGGAGACCATGGCTGCGGTTACCCTTGACGCTGCATCACAGACAGGAGCGCCTGCGATGGTGTACTCAACGACGAACCTAGGTGCACGAATGGGAAAAAGCTATTTTTTCGGATGAATCCAGGTTCTGTTTACAGCATCATGATGGTCGCACCCGAGTTTGGCGACATCGCGGTGAACGCACATTGGAGGCGTGTATTCGTCATCGCCTTACTGGCGTATCACCTAGCGGTATGGTATGGGGTGCCATTGGTTACACGTCTTGGTCACCTCTTGTTCGCACTGACGGTACTTTGAACAGTGGACGTCACATTTCAGATGTGTTACGACCCGTGGCTCTTCCCTTCATTCGATCCCTGCGAAACCCTACATTTCAGCGGGATAATGCACGGCCACATGTTGCAGGTCCTGTACGGGCCTTTCTGGATACAGAAAATGTTCGACTGCTGCTCTGGCCAGCACATTCTCCAGATCTCTCACCAATTGAAAACGTCTGGTCAATGGTGGCCGAGCAACTGGCTCGTCACAACACGCCAGTCACTACTCTTGATGTACTGTGGTATCGTGTTGAAGCTGCATGGGCAACTGTACCTGTACACGCCATCCAAGCTCTGTTTGACTCAATGCCCAGGCGTATCAAGGCCGTTATTACGGCCAGAGGAGGTTGTTTTGGGTACTGATTTCTCAGGATCTATGCAACCAAATTGCGTGAAAATGTAATCACATGTCAGTTCTAGTATAATATATTTGTCCACTGAACACCCGTTTATCATCTGCATTTCTTCTTGATGTAGCAATTTTAATGGCCAGTAGTGTAATTTATTAAAAACGTCCTAGCAGGCAGCTGACTGTTTCTACGTGCCAATAAGAAAGTTCATGTTTCAAGAGCCATTAACACTGAGGCACTGGGTTTTATTTACGATAACGCAAGAACAAAAATACGGCAGTAATGTTGTAACCAGTAGAATTGTAGTCAACAAAAAAACCTTTCTCATCTGAATTTTTTTACAAGAGAATACCTAAACTGAACTATACAAAACAATCTTTCAATATTGACTTTTGTTTGCTACACAACTCTGTTCTTAGGAAGAGATGCTGCAAAGTTTACTGTAGAGCTCTCTGTGTTGTTAAGGAAGAAATGACTTTTTATAACATTTTCTGGACACAAGTTATTTCATCTGTTCACTTCTCCAACATTTTTGACTATTTTTGAAACCCAAATTATCTCCTTGCATTACAAAGCTGTTTTATTGACACCAACAAAAGCTTACGGGCGCTCTGATTACCACACAAACTGTGCATCAACTAATCGGCGGAGACCTCGAAGTATGGCATGTGGGACTCCAGAAGTAACCAAGTCCATCCGCCATCAGCTAGTAATGAATGTCTGGAACATTTTCTCCACAATTTGGCACTTGGAACAATTCTAGGGAAATGCAATACAGTACCGACAGCACACTATCACTGAAAACCTTTTTTTGTGGAAAAATGGCACTTAAAACGTCTGATATTCCCACTCTTCATTTAGTGCAGAGTCCGCTAGTAGTACAGTCCGCGACCTACCATTCTCAGAAGGTCGTGTGGTTCGCGGGTTGCACGTGTGATGTACGACACACAATCATCATAAGCAGGCGCTTCCGTCAAGGAAACTATCCCAGCCACTTTCACGGGATATGCGTCAAGCACTCCGCGAGTTGCTCGCTTGATTCAGCATCAGAATGTGATTTAAATCACATATTCTTTTCGTGAGAGCATTACTGAGACCGACATGTATTTTTGCGCAAAAGACTGAAAAAAACAGAAACGCCAAATTCCCTCTAATGTCACCGGTATCCTCGTACCAGAAGAAGAAGCAGTTTACGAAGTCATCATTGAATTTTTAATAGATTGTGATCTGCATATATAACTGTGTGTTTCTTCCACATTACTACTGAGCTGTAGGTTATTCCCGATGTTATTCAATCCGTACACTAAGCAGGCAGTAAAAGAATCCAAGGAGAAGAATGCTGAAGGTTCGGTGGGTATATCATATTACTCGCCAGGAGGTGTGGCTCGAATTGGGGAGAAAAGGAATTTACGGCACGACTAGGCAAAAGATGGAATCGGTTAGGAGTACACACCTCGAGGTATGACTGAATAGTTAATTTGGTACTGGAGGAAGTGTTTAACGGAGGTGGGGGGTTAAAACTGCAGCGTGAAACCAAGTCTTGGCTACAGTAAACAAGTTCAAGTAGATGTAGGCTGCAACAGTTATCAGAGATGAACAGTCTTGCACAGAATATACTATAATAGACTAGTGTGGAGAAATGGATCTTTTCCCACGAAAATATTTGGGCCATACCATAGACTATCTATTAGGTGATAGTGACAAACTTGGATGTTTGTTAATATTTACCTTATCTAACCTGTTGTACAATCTGGAGATGTAATAATGCTACGTCAGAACAAATTACGGTATTTATAATGTGCTTTCACAATAACCTAAAATAATTCTTTACCAGATTCCCTCACATTTTATAATGTCCTGTTATCAGCTATCATTTGTGTTAATTACCAGTCATACGACTAATTTGATAATATGCTGGCTGTTTGCAATGTACTTCAAATAAAAAATAATAAAAATAAATTTAACTTATTTTTACTCTTAGGAATCGAGTTATTTCAGTAGTTCACTAGGAGTGTACACAGCTAACGTGGTTTACTTCTATGTACGAGAGAGAAACGGAAGAATTCGATTCACAGGTTCTGTTTTCAAGGGGGAGTTGCAATTCGCACGGGAGCAGGAATTTCAGATCTTTGAGGAAGTGAATTTCGACCGCTCAGGGAATTAAATTCACCGGCTCCTTGACATTTTTTGCACAAAAGTCATAAAATGTTGCCCACTTCATTCGCTAAAAAGATTGGTTCTAATTTTGAAATAATTAATGTCCTCTACGGGTGAATTTTCTCACGGAATCAATCGACAGGAAATATATAAAATGTACTTCGTTTTAACATTGCACTTCTTTTACTTTTTCAATATAGTCACAGGAAATGTAAATCACTTGATGTAATGAGAAAGTAAGCTTTTCCTTTCTTTTGAATAAGCACTTTTGTTGACAGGTGGCGTATGCTTTCAGGGGTTATGTGTTACGTAAAAATATCTATAAATACCAAAGGTACAATTTATAAAATTGGTGTAAGACCGGCGTTATTGTATTGCAATGAAGTCTTAGGCATCAAAAAAGACTTGCGAACAGAAGCTCCATACAACGGAAATACGCATGTTACGATGGACAGGAGGAATAACACTGAAGGGCAAAGAGCGGTTTGTATTCGTAACGGGTTGTTTTAGGGTCGTCTCCACAAACGAAAAACTCTCAGAATCCAGGCTGATGTGTTACGGTTACGTGACACTAACACTTCACGACCATCCCGTGAAAAAGCGTCTTAACACGTATAGAATGAGGAGAGGGAGAGGAAGAACTGAACCAAATGATTGATGAACATCCAAAGTCATACGAAGGAGCTGAGCAACGGGAAGATACAAAGACAAATATGTACTTTTGTGGACATACTGATATGAAGAGAACCAATGATCACCAAAACTCTTCTGGATTTTTTTTAGCTTGAAGGGCGTGGAAGATCAACGGCACTTAATGGTAATGGCAGCGAGAAATGGTAGATGAATCCTTTAAGAGAAAACGAACGAGGAACTCTTGCCGGCCGAAGTGGCCGTGCGGTTAAGGGCGCTGCAGTCTGGAACCGCAAGACCGCTACGGTCGCAGGTTCGAATCCTGCCTCGGGCATGGATGTTTGTGATGTCCTTAGGTTAGTTAGGTTTAACTAGTTCTAAGTTCTAGGGGACTAATGACCTCAGCAGTTGAGTCCCATAGTGCTCAGAGCCATTTGAACCATTTTTTTGAGGAACTCTTATGCATACGATCACTAGCTGAGGAGATGGATCGAGCTATATCGCTGTGAGATTAAATGATGTGTATTACCTGTAGCCAGTGCTGTAAAGCTTCAATGTACTCAAAGAAAAACATCAGCAACAACCGAAAGCTGTTGTAATGAACTTTTATTTACAGATTACTAGTTTCGGCTAGCAATCTTCTTTCATTCGCTGATTAACAGCAGATCAGAAATGAATAAGGTTTCTTGACGTATATATGGCAGATGTTGTAACTAAAAAAATTATGTATTTAATGCGTATGAATCTTCCCCAAACTTGATGTAGTGTTAATAGATTAGTTGAAAATGGTGGTTTAACCGAAAATACCTGTCTAAAAATTGACATTCATTACCTACAGCTACTTTTGATGGTTCTACGATTTCGTGTTATGGTTTTCTGTTACGTATGAGGATGGCGATAAGGTTTATAACCTTCCAGAATGACGTAATTTTGTCGAAGGGAGCTGTAAATTGGCGTTAAATGGGACGGGAATTGATGTCTTATAAGCTGTCTTGGGACATTAGTGCTACGTATTCGATTCACGGGAACAAAGACTGTAGATTATTCAAAGACAGCGTGCTTGATATGGTGTCTTCTGCGAAGCTTCTCGTTCAGATGGGGCCTAACTTTTGGCTCGTTGTACTCAACATTCTCTCCATAGTCCTCTAGGAAATTCATCCTGAACTGCTTGAAGAAGTGAGTCGAGTTTGATAAAGTCCCGTAACAGCAGTTTTTATGATGAAAAAGGTCGAACGGAATGTAATTTTTCATTTGACTGTAACGTACTTCTCATCTCTGGAAACAACTTCGCACAGATCGCTTCCATTCCCAGTGCTTAAGTAAAAAGGATTTCTTGTATCGAGATGGTAGACATAACTTATAGTTAAAATTGTCTTAACATGTCGGCAGAACAGTATACGTTATTTTCTTCTTTATTTAAGCAGGAGAACTGTGGTTTAACGTCGAAAATGGTACACAAGATCGCCGGTCCGTCAAAGAAGCTGCTATACAAATATTTTCCTTGTTGTACAATCTCTGGTGCAGAAAGCGCTAGTCTGATGGAGCCCACACCTCTGCCAGCTCCTCGCTCTCGCACAACGAATGTTCATCTCAAACAACCGCTGATGAAATCTCTAAACAGACTACACTGCAGGCGGTAAACTTAAAGAGCGAGACCTCATCTTAGGGCTTTATGTGCTCCTCAGATGACCTATATTCGCGCCCAGTGATGTAGCGCGGTTAGCATTATAACTTGATTACAACACAAGTCGTCCAAGAAAATTGCTGCTGCCTGATTACAGAGAAAGTCTAACTGGAGAGCGGCCAACGAACTTTGCAATGGATTCTGTATTGTCATCGCGCTTCAGCTGTTCGTTGCTTACAAGACAGTGTTTCGTTTTCTTCATTTACAAATGCATATGTATACTGCAAGCCACTTTGTACGAAATATACAATGGAGGCAACAGATTTGTTTTACAGTCCATTTGAAGTACACAACAATCTTTTTATGGTGTAAATGAGTAACAAATGATTTATCCTTCTACAATGAGGGTCGGAGCTACACAACTGGCCAAAAATAACAGCTCTACTTTTAATATATTTTTATTAAAAGCAGGATTGGTTTTAATTGCTTGTTATTGGTCGTACAGATTGTAGCTAAGGTAGTGCCCATAGAATCTTTTTGATAGCCTCCTGTGAAGAGAAGTTAGTACTTATACCGCTTTATCATAATCAAAACGTCAAGTGTCAAGTTGTTCTACTAATTAAAATAATTATCGGAAATCGAGCTCCGGCCGCGGTGGCCGTGCGGTTCTAGGCACTGCAGTCCGGAACCGCGGGACTGCTACGGTGGCAGGTTTGAATCCTGTCTCGGGCATGGCTGTGTGTGATGTCCTTAGGTTAGTTAGGTTTAAGTAGTTCTAAGTTCTAGGGGACTGATGACCTAAGATGTTAAGTCCCATAGCGCTCAGAGCCATTTGAACCATTTTTTGAGCTCGAGCTGCTGTTTTTGGCAACGTATTAGCAAATTCCTGTTGTAGTCCATTTTGGAGAGGAAGACGGAGAAATGATTGACTACACGAGTTCGCTTCTATTTTAAAAAACCTAATTTCATTCACACCATATGTACAAAAGCAGTATGTGTGGAGC
Organism: Schistocerca nitens; assembly: GCF_023898315.1. Classification (NCBI taxonomy): domain Eukaryota; kingdom Metazoa; phylum Arthropoda; class Insecta; order Orthoptera; family Acrididae; genus Schistocerca; species Schistocerca nitens. The sequence goes on from NC_064615.1 coordinate 1,011,676,316, forward strand.
TGCTGGATATGCCTGGTCCTTACTGGAAATTGAAGTTTTGAGTAGTTGCGAGCTGACAGGTGTCTTCCTCCTTGTATCTCCGACCGTATTTCGGTTAATATTTTTCAATCATGGACCACTCTTTCTGTCCTGTGTATGCAGTTCGTAACATTTCATCGCGACTGTTGCTACGAGTGTATTTTTAATAGCCCATTTCGAAATCAATGATTCTAGCATCTTATTAATTGCTTGAAATACAAGTATTTTACTCATTAATGCGTTAAGAAGCCAACTGCACTCTATTTGACTAAACATTGTCACTCACTGGTGACAATATTTAATATAACTTTCAAAATCTTCTTAAAAGTTGAAGCAAGAGGCAAAAGACTCCCCGTTACACACTGGGGACAATACTGCAGCTAAGCCATTTGGTTGACCAAATTGGAAGTGCACTAAAAATCGAAAATCAGTTTATGAACAGGAAATCTGACGATAGCAGTTTTCCTTTTTTTTTCCTTTTGAGACACACGCAGTACCGACGTGATTAAATGATGGAGGGCTAAACACAGAGGGTCTCTTAGTGGCCAGTCTTATCAGACCGTTTGCACAGCGAATTGAGTAGAACTTACAAAAACTATCTTCATAAAAAGCGTTCTTTTGCTAGAGGACAATTTACCATTTCGACGACAAAGAGTGCACAAGTTCCGCTTAAAAATAATTCGTCACACATCAGATTTCTCATGTCTGGCCCCAAGAAATGCCTTGGACGGAATGAAGTTTCGTCGAATGAAAAGTTTATATGTGCTGTAAACGAGTATTACGTTGAGTTTGAAAGAAATCTCCCTGCCAAGAGAGTAAAAAAGGCTGGATTAAGTGCACAGAGATAACTGCGTTATGCTGAGCCAAAGATTTGTGTTTCTGAAAAAAATATATTGTTTACTATATTTCTTTATCAAACTTAACACGCCTTCTACATAGATGGTATACAGTACTCCCTACAAACTTACATTAGGAGTTTCAAGTCAATAAAGGAATGATGAATGAAAACAAAAAAAAAAAAAATATTACAATCACCTTTATCCATAAATGAGGATAAACAGAACTCCCTACGAGCCCATATTACCAGTTCTAAGTGAGTGAGGAAGTAATGAATCAAAACAAAAAGAAAATTAATTGGCTTTATACACTACTGGCCATTAAAATTGCTACACCTCGAAGATGACGTGCTACAGACGTGAAATTTAACCGACAGGAAGAAGATGCTGTGATATGCAAATGATTAGCTTTTCAGAGCATTCACACAAGGTTGGCAGCGGTGGCGACACCGACAACGTGCTGACATGAGGAAAGTTTCCAACCGATTTCTCATACACAAACAGCAATTGAACGACGTTGCCTGGTGAAACGTTGTTGTGATGCCTCGTGTAAGGAGGAGAAATGCGTACCGTCACGCTTCCGACTTTGATAAAGGTCGGATTGTAGCCTATCGCGATTGCGGTTTATCGTATCGCAACATTGCTGCTCGCTTTGGTCGAGATCCAATGACTGTTAGCAGAATATGGAATCGGTGGGTTCAGGAGGGTAATACGGAACGCCGTGCTGGACCCCAATGGCCCTGTATCATTAGCAGTCGAGATGACAGGCATCTTATCCGCATGGCTTTAACGGATCGTGTAGCCACGTCTCGATCCCTGAGTCAACAGATGGGGACGTTTGCAAGACAACAACCATCTGCACGAACAGTTCGACGACGATTGCAGCAGCATGGACTATCATCTCGGAGACCATTGCTGCGGTTACCCTTGACGCTGCATCACAGACAGGAGCGCCTGCGATGGTGTACTCAACGACGAACCTGGGTGCACGAATGGGAAAAAGCTATTTTTTCGGATGAATCCAGGTTCTGTTTACAGCATCATGATGATCGCATCCGTGTTTGGCGACATCACGGTGAACGCACACTGGAAGCGTGTAATCGTCATCGACATACTGGCGCATCACCCGGGGTGATGGTATGGGGTGCCATTGGTTACACGTCTCGGTCACCTCTTGTTCTCATTGACGGCACTTTGAACAGTGGACGTTACATTTCAGATGTGTTACGTCCCTGGCTCTACCCCTCATTCGATCCCTGCGAAACCCTACATTTCAGCAGGATAATGCACGACCGCATGTTGCAGGTCCTGTACGGGCCTCTCTGGATACAGAAAATGCTCGACTGCTGCCCTGGCCAGCACATTCTCCAGATCTCTCACCAATTGAAAACGTCTGGTCAATGGTGGCCGAGCAACTGGCTCGTCACAATACGCCAGTCACTACTCTTGATGAACTGTGGTAACGTGTTGAAGCTTCATGGGCAGTTGTTCCTGTATACGCCATCCAGGCTCTGTTTGACTCAATGCCCAGGCGTATCAAGGCCGTTATTACGGCCAGAAATGGTTGTTCTGGGTACTGATTTCTCAGGATCTATGCACCCAAATTCTGTGAACATGTAATCACATGTCAGTTCTAGTATAATATATTTGTCCACTGAATACCCGTTTATCTTCTGCATTTCTTCTTGGTTTAGCAATTTTAATGGCTAGTAGTGTGTATTTTCCAAAATAGCAGCCAGTAAGATTATTCCATGAATACAACGGTTTTTGCAACATATCAAGTTTTTAGTGAACGTAGTCAGTAGTCCATCACTGAAACAACCCACGTTGGTATTGAAAATGCCCACGAGAATGGAATTAGTGAGAAGTCACACGAATTTATTCTCACAGATTGTACCACCTGCATCACAAGACTTTTGGCCATTTGTGATTTAAAGTGTGCCATTGGTATTGGGACAGGTATTGTGAATGATGAATGATAAAGTGTCAACTCAGTTCCATATTACCATTCCCCAGTTTCTCAACAACATCCTCCCCCCGGTGGTTGACAGGTGAGCACGTACTGGTGTGTAACACGGCCGACCACAGATCTTACACGCTTTTGGATTTCATTTGCAACGGCACCTGCGTATGCGTAGATGCTTTCACTGCACTGCATGTTGTACAGTTTGTTACACTGCTACTGTGGTGTCTGCTTCTGTGGCTGAGCATCCGGAGTGTCTGACAGCCGTGTGGGAGACATGGCTTCAGTTCAGCCTACTGTCAGGAATTCTTCCTTAGTGAGGGGGCTGGAACGGGGTTCACTCAACCTCATCAGGCTAACTGAGGAGCTATTTGAGTGAATAGGAGCAGTTTAATGCCTTGGGAAGCAGACAATGGGTGGGAGACCTATTTGTTGACTGCAGGCTGCCACATACTGTACCCCAAATGATGCCACAAGGCAGAGGATGACAAGGTGACCAGTTGCGAGTTTCTCTGGGCCTGATTGCGGAGCTACTTTTTTTAGGTTCCGTACCTCAATCGGTAAAAACGGAAACTTTTTGTATCACTTTGTTGTCGGTTAGTCAGTCAGTCAGTCAGCCTGTCTGACTGTTAAAACGCCCTTTTCTCAGGAATGGGTAGATGTATCAAGTTGAAATTTATGCCACATGATAAGTCTACGGTGACTTGGCGGCGTAAAGAAATAAGTTTCTACGTCAAGGCATTCAAAAGATTTATGACACATATTTTGATACTCGCAAACTCAAAGCCTTTATGGTTTTCCTGTTGAGCTAGAATCATGATATTTGGCAGGAAGCAAGGTTTAACGGTACAAGTAAACGAATTTCAACGTCCGCTTTATAATAAGGTACATAATTTCCTGATTACACGTTGCAATAGTCTCCCCCCAACGTCTTTCTCTCTCTCTCTCACATACTCACACATGCACACGCAGGCACACATACCCACTTGGAGTAAAGCTTATAACAAACCGTCAGCATCAAGTTCGGGGTGTAAGTATGGGCCGAAATTTCCTCAACAGTTGGTACAGAATGAATAAAAGTGGTACACATATTTTCTACGTAATTTCATTCACTTTTAGGGTGCCGTACCTCCATCGGTAGAAATAGTACCGTTATACACTGAAGAGCCAAATAAACTTGTACATATGGCTAATATCGTGTAGGACCCCACGAACGCGCAGAAGTTCCGCAACACGGCGTGACATGGACTTGACTTACATCTGAAGTAGTGCTGGAGGAAACTGACACCATGAATCCTGTAGGCCTGTCCATAAATCGGTAAGAGTACGACGGGTTGGAAATCTCTTCTGAACAGAATGTTGCAAGGCATCCCAGGTATGCTCAATAATGTTCATGTCTGGGGAGTTTGGTGGCCAGTGGAAGTATTTAAACTCAGAAGAGTTTTTCTGGAGCCACTCTGTAGCCTGGACGTTTGGTGTGTCGCATTGTCCTGCTGGAATTGCCCAAGTCCATCGGAATGCACAATGGACACGAATGGATGCAAATGACCAGACAGGATGCTTAAGGACTTGTCACCTGTCAGAGTCGTACCTAGTCATATCACGGGTCACAGACCACTCCAACTGCACACGCCCAACACCATTAAAGAGCCTCTATCAGCTTGGGCAGTTCTCTGTTGACATGCAGGGTCCATGGGTTCATGAGATTGTTTCCATAGCCGTACACGTCCATCCGCTAGATACAATTTGAAACGAGACTCGTCCAACCAGGAAACATGTTTCCAGTCATCAACAGTCCAATTTCGGTGTTGACGGGCCCAGGCGAGGGTACACGAGTGGGCCTCCGGCTGCGAAAGCCCATATCGATGATGTTTCGTTGAGTGGTTCGCACGCGGACACTTGTTGATGGACCAGCATTGAAATCTGCAGCAATTTGCGGAAGGGTTGTACTTCTGTCACGTTGAACGATTCTCTTCAGTCGTCGTTGTTCCCGTTCCTGCAGGATCTTTCTCTGGCCGCAGTGATTTCGGAGATCGATGTTTTACCAGATTCCTGATATTGACGGCACACTCGTGGAATGGTCGTGCGGGAAAATCCCCACTTCATCGCTACCTCGGAGATGCTGTGTGCCATCCCCCGTGCACCAACTGTAGCACCACGTTCAAACTCACTTAAATCTTGATAGCCTGCTATTGTAGCAGCAGTATTCGATCTAACAACTGCGCCAGACACTTGTTGTATTAAATGGGCGTTGCCGACGGCAGCGCCGTATTCTGCCTGTTTACATATTTCTGTTTTTGAATACGCTTGTCTATTCCAGTTTCTTTGGAGCCTCAGTATAGAATTACTACGTTGTCCGTCCGTCTGTCTGCCTGTCTGTCCGACCGTTAAGACCCCTTTTTGCAGAGGAACCGCTAGACATATCAAGTTGAAATTTATGTCACATACTATCTGCGGTCCCTTGGCGGTGTAAAAAATTTTAGCTTCAACGTCAGCGCAATCAAAAGATACGGCCATTTATGTCAGACTCACTCATCAAAACCTATATAATACTTCCCGTCGACACAGAATCATGAATTTTGGCACGAAGCAAGAATTCACAATACAAGTGAGGAAGAAATTGTTAATTTCTAATTATATCATAGAAGAAATATTTCTTTTGTCTTTCGGACTCAAACGTAAAATAAAAAAATTCTAAAAAGTTTTGGAATACCCGGGACCGATATCTTGCCAGTATCAATTTCAGAACAGGCAAAAATCATTGAGATTCTTGAGACTTGATTCTCGGGATGGGTGAACTGTTTGTATACATAACTAATTTTGTACGGAACCCTCAGAGCGCTAGTCCTTATAGCACTTGGCAAGGTTTTTTTTTTTCACTGGTAGTCGCAGATCAGTGCTCTGTTATAGATGCTCAGTTGCAGATTCGACGCATGTTTCAGCAATACGTTAGTATGCACTTTTTTGTTCTTTCTGAATTTTGTCCATATAGCTCCTGTACCCCCAACTCGAATTTCAACTTTCTGCTTTAGCATAAGGCCCATACTTTTCTGGTTACACGTTAAAATAGCCTCCTCCCCACACCACCCCACGTCCTCTCCCTCCCCCCCCCCCCCTCTCTCTCTCTCACACACACACACACACAAACACACACACACACGCACATAAATACACATACACACTCGGAATAAAGCTTTTAACGATCTATCAACTTTGAGTCCGGGGTGTTAAGTATCGAACGACATTTCCTCAACAGTTGATATAGAATGGATAAAAGTGGTACCCATCTTTTCACACAAATATTGATTCATTTTAGGATTTTGTACATCAAATGGTAAAAATGGAAGCCTGATAGTGAAACGTCCGCTTTGAATAATTAAGAATGACTGTGCTGGTAAACTTCTACGTTATTTGATTTTCAAACAGCTGAGCAAAACTCAACGTACTCAAACAGTTTTCTCTTTACTTATTCTGATCATCACTAAACTGACGCACAATATTTTTAGCGCAACGCAATCTGACTTTCAATAACCCCTAAAAAAGAATGGCCCTGACTAACAATAACCTATACCTTTCATGACTCACTTACCTCACAAAAATCTTCGTTACTCGAAACACTGCAATACAGCGAGCGCCAATACTGCCAGGTAAAAAAAGATTCTAACTACTGGAGGCACTAACTACTGATAGGCATAGTTAGCAAATGAAAGATTTTGATAGAGAACAAACAAAGCATTTACCTTAATAATGTTCAAAAGTCATCATATATATATATATATATATATATATATATATATATATATATATATATATATATATATATATATCAATTCATGACATCCATCTCTACAAATTTCCTTTTTCTAGCGGACACACGTCCAGATCGTCCGCTCATAGTAAACTCTGGCATCTCTCTCTTCACATCCACCACTGCTGACGGCTCACCTCCAACTGCCCAACGCTCAGTGTTGCCAACTTTAAAAAACCCGAGTCGCTAGATTCAATATGAAAAGTCGCTAGAAAGTCGCTGAAACTGATTTTACTAGGGGTGTACTGAAAATTTCGTGCTGTGAAAGGTGCAATAAGCCAGTGGGGGGTGGGGGGGGGGTTGTAACAAAATATTAATAAAAATTGTCTCAAACGTAATTGCTATATTGTCTTAATTAAATGACGCATCGCTTGCAACAACATACATATAAAATACGCTGTTATCATAATTGACGCAACACATAAATTGTTGTTTGAATCACAGTAGTCAAATATACTAGAAATATACAGCTATATTTGTAACAAAAGAAAGCAAGAGCTCAAATTAGGTTACAAAATATATACACACCGGTATGTGAGCTATTCATCGTCGTCACTCAGAAGATCGAATAACTCTTCTGTTTCATGCTCTGACAGAGCTGTAGTTGATATAGAGGGTTAAACGTCGCTCAAAACATGATGTTGCAGTTCGACTGGTTTTGTCGCAAAAGAGTAAATTTTGTTCGTTCCAGTAAGCTCCATTTCGTCTGACAGTATGTCAAAATATGCATAATATTTATTTTGTTTCTTCAGCTGGTCTCTCGATATGATCAAAGCATTAATTGTCTTTGAAGATAATCTGTTACGTTGTTTAGTTTTTATAATGTTCATAGAACTGAATATTCTTTCCACTTCTGCATTTGAATGAGGTAGGCATAGAACAGTCATTGCTAGCTGTGAAATCAAAGAGAAAGGATTCTCCCCTGCGGCATTTTCATATTGCAAAACCTTACTCCAAAATCGAACAGTGTTAGAAGTGTTATTCCACCTAATGAAATTATGCCATTCTTGCAGCATACCGTCTATGAAATCGCCACTAAAACCCAATTCTTTGGCTACATCCGCTACACCATTATTTTTATTCACTTTTGGTGTTTCTTCAACATTCATCATTGACATTTTTTTCAGGGTCGTAACGTTACTTGGCAGAAATTGTTGAATTTTTTTTACGAGTTTCAGACTAAACTGAATGCATCTCTCCTTCAAATAAACTTTATTTTCTTCAGACAAACTTGACTCAGACAGTTTCTGTTCAAACATAAAGCCCAGGTTCGGATTTTGCGTACATACATTCGCTTGGAACTGGTGTTGTCAACAAATCAGCAGTTGGATAAACTATGTTTTGTCCGAGTGACTGCATGAGAAATACAAGTGTATCTAGTAATTTAGTGGGGTCATTGTCTTCTCCTTCAAAAGCTTTTATTGCTATTTGTACGTCTTTTAAAGCATGTTTAAGGTAAAACATGTAAAGATGATTTGAGTCATCACAATACATCTTGTACAAAATATCGGCAGTATAACAATTGTCTTGAACCATGGCAAGTGAAAAATGTAGCTTTAGTTCTTCCCATTGCTCCAGAATTCTTCGTATTGCTGGTTCAATTGAAAGCCAAATTTACTGTCTCATAAACCTTTTTATATTCCTCTTGTCTTCTGGGTGAAATGGAGAACTAATTGTAGGTTTCCCGTACAAGAAACTCTATGTTTCTAGGTATGTTATTCACTGAGGCGTGTGAAACTGCAAGCTGAAGAGAGTGACAAATGCAACGGATCAATACCAAATGCTTCAAACCATATTCTCTCTTGAGTTGCTCGAAAAGCCCATTGTTTATTCCAACCATTGCAGAAGCATTATCTGTGCCAATTCCTACCATATTAGCGATTGGAAGTTTGAGATCTTTCAAAGAATTCACAAGAACAGCAGCCAGATTTATTGCATCTGCAGTTTCTACTACAGCGAGTTTGAGAAATGCTGATCTAATGATTTGGTTGTTTACACTATAGTACCGTATAACGATACTTAGCATTTTAGATATTGATACATCTGTGGATTCATCTATTAGTACACTGTATTTTTCGTTACCTATATCTTCAACCAATGATTGTGTAAAATATGGAGCCAAATTTCAGTTATAATGGTAGTGCACTTTGTACGATGTAATTGCATGTTTTTAGCGCCCTCATCAACGGAAAACACCTTATTTCACAGTATTCCTAAATGATCTACAGCTAAAATAGAATAATGTTCAGCAATAAATGAAGAAAGGGCGCCTTCCGCTCTGCTTACTATTCTAACTGTAGTTTTCGGAACAATTTTCACAGGTAAGGTGGTTTGTGTTTCTTTTAAATTATTTTTTGTTTATGCTTAATAGTTTTCGAATGCTTTCTAATATCACACAATTTAGCATAAAACTCTGTTGCATATACTTGACGTCTTGCCTTGGATAAGTCTCCAACGACTGGTTTCAGCCACCCATTGAATTCAGGTTCTGCTTCCCACGCATCCCGATATTTTTGAGCGTACTGCTTCTTCTTCTGCGGTAAATCCATTATGTAAGCCACCGCAACATAAGTTTCACCAATTTATAATCACTGAAAATACATTGAAACTCAGGCGAACTAGAGGTCATGAAACAATCTACTCACTCGGTAACTCGATATCAGTCCTATTGTTCATTGTTTAAAACGTAATAATATCTGAGATACCCCCACCGAATTGTTCTTGCGTTACCACTGTGCATGTGGTAATAATTTGACTGCGACTTAAAATTTCGAAAAATTAGAGGTTGCTGAACAGAAATGTATTTTATTATACTTAATATTACGTTTTTTTATTGTCAATTCGAAAAATAAAGGGAGTTCAAAAGTTGAAGAGTTATAGATCGATACGCTATCGACGATAACAGGCTAGTGGGTAATGAATAATGAATTGTTCTATAGCCAAGGTTTTCTTACTCTGTAGGCAATTCCCACATTCAGGTTTACTAAATGCTGAACAATGCTACATGATCTGCTAAGAACTTGATTTAACTTAGTAAATCTAGATAGTCAGTGTACTACCCATTCTATAGTTAAAATCTTAGTTTTGTTAATGAAAATAGTTTTGATTTGTACTTCAAAAGTCGTCAGTACTCCAAAAGTCGCCAGATAAGTCGCTAAAGAATTTTTGTCGCTAAAAAGTTTTTTTTGTCGCTAAGACGAAGGCAAAAGTCGCCATTTATAGCGACAAAGTCGCTAAATTGGCAACACTGCCAACGCTACGCGCTGTTCACATCCAACTGCCCAACACTACACAAGCGAATATTCCAACAATGAGTCTAACCAGCCACAGACTGCACACAGCGCAGTCAGTGATTTTGTTAGAGAGCACTTCGTGACGTTACCAACATAAAACCTAAACAGCCTACTCACAATAGTATCACTTTGATGTACGTCTGTCTGTCTGTCCAACCGTTAAGACCCGTTTTTCTCTGGAACCGGCAGACATAACAAGTTGAAATTTATGCCGCATACTGAAGTCTGCGGTTCATTCGTGGTGTAAAAAAGATTAACTTCTACGTCAATGCAATGAAAAGATACGGCCATTTATGTCGAATACTTTGCTATTTCCAATCTCGCTCATCAAAACTTATACGGTACTTCCCGTTGACTTAGAGTAATGAAATTTGTCAAGAAGCCAGGTTTCACAGTACACGTAAAGGAAAAGATCCTAAAATTATTAAATTGTAATCATATCACATAAAAAATATGCCATTTGCCGTTAGAACGTACATTCATCATTACTCAAAAGCGTTATAGGAAGATATTACTACACACAAACATAAAATCTAAGTTGTAGTCATGTTTCTGCAAGTAAATAAAAAAATATTTTGTTAAATTTTCTCTCTCTGTATATATTAACTGAAGACGGCTACTAGTTCGTTTTGTATGTCAGGGCTATTCTCAGATTGTTTATACATAATTATAAGATTGTATATACATAATTTTATACAGAACCCTCAGAGAACCAGTTCTACTGGCATATGACCAATTCAAATTTAAAAACGATAGGCTGAGGAAGATAACGGTCATTACATATCCATAGCCTAACATAATACAAAGGGAAGCTGAGACCTTCAGTTTCAAAAATGGTTCATATGGCTCTAAGCACTATGGGACTTAACATCTGAGGCATCAGTACCCTAAGACTTAGAATTACTTAAACCTAACTAACCTAAGGACATCACACATATCCATGTCCGAGGCAGGATTCGAACCTGCGACCGTAGCAGCAGAGCGGTTCCGGACTGAAGCGCCTAGAACTGCTCGGCCACAGCGGCCAGACCTTCAGTTTCACCAGCCTGTATTGAAAGTCTGTAAATTTTTTTCCCCTACATATGTTGCAGCTTACCACTCGTATTACTTAATTTCCAAAGTACTTTTATATGAAAAGTCCTTGATAGTTTCGTTGGCAGTATCAGACGCTGTTGGTCTACTTCAGCATATGTTTCCGATGCCTGCACAACCGTAGGAGAGTTTATCCGTTTAAGTACGGACGCCTGAACATCAGTTCGCTCAACGGTGCGGCAATAAACCCAGCAAATCGGCCACCAAACCGACGGCGCGCCGTGTCGGTAGCGGCCTATCAGCCTCCACGGGAAGTACTTGTGGTCTACATTTTAGCGCCAGGCGTATCTAATCGCAGCGTGCATACCGCGAGCTTTTAAGCGTGTTCGTCCTCAACACTCGTACCAGGACGTACAGTAATGCTGGAACATTAACGATGTAGCTGCGTATTATATAATTAATGCATCGTGTACTTCATTAAAACATATTTTATTTCTTCAAAGATGGGAAATCAGCCTTATTGTTTCATTTACGTTTCTGATATAGCTACTGAGCTAAGATCAACAGAGCAGTCTGTGACAGTGATAGTAGATGTTTTTGTTGCTTGACGAAAGATGGTGTTGACTGTGCGGCCAAAATGATCCTCTGTTCGGTCACTATTAGCAAATAAGTGAAAGCAGCACGAAGACGTAATTATTTTGTTGTAACTTATTAAAAATTTGTGTCTACAAATAGAAATAGTAAAATTAGTGAAAACTCTATCCAACATCTGCTTATCGGTCTGTGTACGGCAGTTCTATTCATCACAGAGATGAAGGGGGAAATGATTTAGTTAGCCGTTGACCTAGCGAACATTTGTATACCTGTAGAAAGACTGGGCATACTGAAGCTATTCTACAGTACAGGGTCCAAATTTTAACATTACACACTTCTTCCAGTTCAGGCAAATTGAGCAAAACGCACGATTCTTTTGCATTAGGTGTGATCTACGGTAGGTCCTCACCATTTGTTATTCGCGGTTCCTGAAAAAATCCCTAGAATCCAAAATTTTTGGATATGGAAAGTACCAGTTGTAGGGATGGCTACTTTTATAATTTCTGTTCATGGCAAAGAGTCGAAATTTTTACCGTTTGTTCTTAAGATGATGTTATCGGTGAAGCTTGAAACAATTTTCGATGATTATCCGTTAGTGAGGGTTCAAAGTAACCGTACTTATGCACCTAAAATGCGCACGTTAATGTCCGGTCAGAGGCGTAAATGTAGTTTTAACTGATGTACTGAACACATGGCAAGGGTTCTGGGGTCATCTCAAGAGTTCTGACGTAATTTTACGCCTACTATTGTTTATATGTGGAAAAATATGTACATGTGTCGAAGTATGTAAATAAGTCGTCAATACTGAGCTATAGAATTCGGTTTATATAGGCAACACACGCTGTTGTAACACTGAAAAGAAGGGACATGCTACGTCAATCCTCATTCCACCTTCCTCATCAAAAATTGTGGCATGCGAACTTAATCGCAATTTTTTGTGCTGAAAAAAAGTAGCAGAGAGACAGTGGTGGTGAAAGAGAGAGGAGAATTTGCCAGTGGGACAGAAAGAGCGAGGAGACATTGATGCAGGAGAGAGAAAGTGGCAGTGAAAAGAGAAAGAGAGATGGATGAAGACAACAGCAGTGGGAACCAAAGAGAGAGGAGATAGTGATGGTCAGTGAGAGATAGTGGCAGTAAAAGTGAAAGAGAGATGGATGGCGATAGTAGCAGTGGGAGAAAAAGAGAGAGAAAGTGGAAATGAAAAAGAGGGTCTGGTGTTAGTTTCCTGGCCTAGGAATCAAAACACTGAACAAACCGTTCCCAAGGACATGTATGAAGAGGAGACAATGGTGGTTGAAGAGAAAGACAGCAGTCTGTAAATGAGAAACAAAAAGACAGTGGCAATGGGAGAGAAAAAGAATGAGACAAAGTTAGTGGCAGTGGGACAGTGAGACGATGAAACTGGCAGAGGAGACATTGGTAAGGAAGATCGAGAGGAGGGTGTGAAGACAGTAGTCAGTACAATTGGAGAGACAGACAGGAGAAATTGTCAATGGTAGAAATAGGAGACAGTGACAGGGATATTATAATTCAAGTTAAACTATCAAACCGCTGTGGAAATAACACCACTGGCCAGAATGACGTCAAATGTCAACGGAATACTATAGGGAAAGGGGGAAAACGTATGCCGGAAGAAAAATAAATAGTTACAAAATGTAGCAATAGATGACGCTGTAAGCATCATAATTTAATAGTGGTCGGCTACAAATGACAAATGAATCATACAACAATGCCTAAGGTGTTCGTTTGACGTTAAACAAACTGTACTACTGAGTGTACAGGTGCGATACTGTTAGTTACGTATGCCCATCCACTATAGCAAGATCATATCGGATGGGAAAAATCGGTTTTTAAATGTCCTGAGGCCAAAAACCGCATAAAAAGCATCAATCAAAATCAAATAAGATTATTAATTTCTGTGTGACTGGCGCAAAACATGTTTAATATGCTGTCCACCGTTTTCTGCAACCAGTTGAAATCGAGAAACAGCATGTTCCACAACTGATCGAAGTGCTTCCGATGTCACGTTCAGAATGTGTTGCGCGGTGCGTGCCTTCCATGCAGCTAAGTTTGGAGTTGGAACACGGAACACAACATCTTTCAGATAGCCCCACTGCCAGAAGTCACACGGATTAAGATCAGGTGATCGGGACGGCCACCCGTTCCACACAGTGACCTTTTCAGGATGAAGTGGTACTGGTTGATTTGCTTGAGGATTTTCCGCTGCCCATATTCGAGAATTCTTTGTATTGATATATCCTGTCAGATGGAAGTGGACTTCGTCTGTCCACAAAATCTTCCACGGCAAATCATTGTCCACTTCCACGTGAGCAAGAAATTCTAAAGTAAAGGTCTCTCTTGCTGGCAGGTCAACAGGAAGGAACTCGTGCACATGGGTAATTTCGAATGGATAGCAAAGACGGATGTTTCGTAGGATTTTACGCACCGTGCTCACGGTTATGTCCAATGTTCGGGCAATTATCCGTGCACTACACGTTTGCACACCACCATTCGTCTCCTCCTGCATTGCTATGGCCATTGCTTCCACTGACGTCGAATCAATTCGTTTCCTCCCTCTAACAGGTTTGCTATTCAGATGAACCCGTCTTTTCAAATTTCCGAATAACCTTCTCCAGATCCACGCCAGTCATCGGATCAACGCCTTTTTTCAAACCCTTCAATGTCCAGAACTTCTGCAGAGCGACGTGTGCACAGTCATCATTCTTGTAATACAGCTTTACAACCAGAGCGCGATCCTTCATTGAGACAGTCATGGCGAACGTCGCAGATGCGAGAGGAAGAAAAGCCCTTTTTTTCTTTATTGTAATTTCATTCCCCTGCCCCACACAGCCAGGGGAGGGGTGTTAGCGTTAGCGGCACAGTCCACTGCTCTTCAGCCAAACGGCATTATAAAATACAGAAAGGGGGATTCTTACATAAGAAGGGGGACAAAAAAACACTGGAAATGGAGATGATGAGAGTTAAAATACACACTAATATGGAGACATGCACTGGGGGACAGTTAAAAGTTGATTTAAAGTTAAAAGAACACAGCTGGCAATTTGAAGTGTACTTAAAAAAAAAAACACTCGAGGCAAAAAGAACGTAAAAGGCGGCCACAGTATAAAAAGTCGTGTACCTGCCATGTTTATACCAACTTCAATGGGTCGTGCACATGACAGGAGTTTTTATTTACGTATTCTGACACATACAGTGCCATCTACTGATCAATTTTCGCACTATTTTTTTCCTTCTGCCATACGTTTTCCCCCTTCTCCGAAAATATTCCGTTGCTGGTTCAAATGGCTCTGAGCACTATGGGACTTAACATCTGAGGTCATCAGTCCCCTAGAACTTAGAGCTACTTAAACCTAACTAACTTAAGTACATCACACACATCCGCGACTGCTACGGTCGCAGGTTCGAATCCTGCCTCGGGTATGGACGTCTGTGATGTCCTTAGGTTAGTTAGGTTTAAGTAGTTCTAAGTTCTAGGGGACTGATGACCATAGATGTTAAGTCCCATAGTGCTCAGAGCCATTTGAACCAAACACATCCATGCCCGAGGCAAGATTCGAACCTGCGACCGTAGCGGTCGCGCGGTTCCAGATTGTAGCGCCTAGAACGGCTCGGCCACATCGGCCTGCTATTCCGTTGCAATTTGACGTCATTATGACCAGTGCTGTTATTTCTACAGCGTTTTGAACGTTTAACTTTAATTATAATCACCCTGTATATAGACAGTGCGTTGCATGTCCCGGCGCAGAAACATATTTAAAGCAACCTTTCATGATACTGATAAATAATCTAAATCACACTAATAATAGTAAGAACAAATCAAACAATAGTACTTGTGTCTGATGGCAATAGCTATTAAGTTTTCAGTAATAAACCACCAACAACAAGCGTAATACAACTAGTTTCTAACAACCAAGAAACAATGTTGATCACAGAGATCTAACCAGATAGAATTAAGCAAAGGTACAGCATCAACTGAGACATGTTACAAAAAATTCACATAATACATATTGCCAGCCGCAACTTCCTTCGTGATTGCCAAATCGAACCTCTACCAGTCGCGCGCGATACGCCAGTAAAAGGTTCGGAACTCGCTGCGCACGCCCTCTATGGCACCCCTCGCGAAGCCATTGCTTGGTAACTGCCAAACAACGTAACTACGCGCAGTATCGACAGGAGCTGACACTGCTCAGTTTTTATGCCTCTTTGGGAGCCGGCTAATCTTTCCTATTAAGGAGCCACTGAACGTGTGGTCCTCGGAGGCTTCCTGCTTACGAATGCTTTCACTTGCGTCTTTGTCTCGCAATGGTCGCATGGTCGGCGTGGTTACAACGGAATTGGCAAGGTTAATTGAAAGGGGTGGCCGGATGCCCTTCCTGCCGCCACCCCATACCCCCCAGGACGTAATTAATGTACCCCAGCTGTCTGCGTCTAGTGGAAACCATGAAATAGTGCAGAAGTGTGGCCGGCCGAAGTGGCCGCGCGGTTCTGGCGCTGCAGTCTGGAACCGCGAGACCACTACGGTCGCAGGTTCGAATCCTGCCTCGGGCATGGATGTGTGTGATGTCCTTAGGTTAGTTAGGTTTAACTAGTTCTAAGTTCTAGGGGACTAATGACCTCAGCAGTTGAGTCCCATAGTGCTCAGAGCCATTTGAACCATTTTTTTGCAGAAGTGTTACAAATGTCGGCGTGTCGTGTAACTGAGGCGGGATGCGGGGACCAGCTCGGTATTCACCTAGCGGGATGTGGAAAACCGCCTAAAAACCACATCCAGGGTGGCCAACACGCCGGCCGACGTCGTTAATCCGCCGGGCGGATTCGATACGGGGCCGGCGCACCTACCTGAGTCCAGGAAGCAGCGCATTAGCGCTCTCGGCTAATCTGGCGGGTAGGCTTCGTGCTTACGAAACTTCCGTGAAAATTGATTGGTTGTTGTAGCTGGTTTCTTTGAGAACTTTCTCAAAGTATCTCAGTTTTTCGGTGTTTTTTTTCTGCTCCCTCCCTCCCCGCCCCCCCCCCCTCCCCTCTAGCTCTCGGGGAAAGGAAGAAATATGTAATGTGTTCAAGCGTTTTTCTTTCAAGAAAACAATTTAAAAGCAAGTGTTCCACAGGTTTTTAACATTGTAGGATCTGAAAATTTTTATGGTTATTTACAAGTTACCATTCATCTTCCAAAATATTAAAAACTAGCGAATCCGGCAACGCTTCGCAATTGCTAAATATGTGTAGGAATTGCGTATACATCCAAAATTCCTTCCCACCCATCTCTCTATCCATCTTTTTATCCCCTCCTTCTCTCCGTACAGCTCCTCCTTACCTCATCTCTATGTGCATAACCTTAACCTCACTCTCTATATCCATTTCCGTCTGTATAGCCAGTACGCCCTTCCCCCCCCCCCCCCTCTTTCTGTCCATCTCCTCCCTCCCTCCTCCCTATATCCATTTCCGTCTGAATGTTCTGTAGAGTATCGTGTAAAAATTTGAAGTAAATTCGTCAAAATCTTGTTGAGAGTTTAGTAACAACGTTTCCCCTTTATATATTGCATATACATACGAGTATATATGAATATAATATATAGCTTACGTCTGTCCGAATGTTCATTAGAATATCGTGTAAATGTTGTTGTTGTTGTGGTCTTCAGTCCTGAGACTGGTTTGATGCAGCTCTCCATGCTATAAATATTAGAAGTAAATAGGTCAAGAACATTTCGAGATTTGTGGTAACCAAGCTTCCGTATGTGTGTGTGTGTGTGTGTGTGTGTGTGTGTGTGTGTGTTACAGAAGTATAGAGTCTATGTCTGTCCGAACGTTCATTAGAGTGTCGTATAAAAAATTCTAGTAAGTCGGCCAAGAACCTTTCGAGATTTTCAGTAACAATGTTTCCCCTCCATACATAGCATAAGTGTGAAACTGACTTTTTTTGTTATGAAAACATGTGACAGCAGAATAGTGAAACTGAACGCATTTTTTAAATTTTCTTTTTCATATCATACACCATTACCGGCCGCAATTACGAATACACACAAACACACACACACACACACACACACAAAATCGGTCGAACCGGTTCTCAAGTGACGATCTTTCGCAACTGATTTTAATCTCCGACTTTCTCCGGTGGATTTTCTTTCAAAGAAACCTTGCCCTGACAGTTACGAATACAACAAAGACAAAAATTAACCAAATCTGTCGGGCTCTTCTTAATTGTTTAATTTCATATATTGACATTAATTTCCGATTTTTCTGCTGGATTTTCCAAAAATTTTCTTTCATACAAACCTTGTCCCAACAATAACGAACACACACATACACACAAAAGAAATCAACCAAATCGGTCAAGCCGTTTTCAGGTGATGATCTTTGATACACGCGGCAATTGTTTTTTATTTATAAAAAAAATGGTTCAAATGGTTCTGAGCACTATGGGACTTCACTGCTGAGGTCATCAGTCCCCTAGAACTTAGAACTACATAAACCTAACTAACCTAAGGACATGACACACATCCATGTCCGAGGCAGGATTCGAACCTGCGACCGTACCGGTCGCGCGGTTCCAGACTGTAGCGCCTAGAACCACTCGGCCACCCCGGCCAGCTTTTATTTATACATAGACATAGATACACCATACCATCAGCACAGCTGCTGTGGCACTGGACTCGAATTGACGAGGAGCGAGGTTCAAATTTCACCCTCCTACATTTAGTATGTTCACCCTTCTGATTGAAGATTTGAAGGACTTCGGCCGTTCACTTACGCAATAAAATGGAACACCTGCAGCCGACCTTTCGTGTTATTTATTATATGGCTACCAGTTTCGGTGCTTCAATCCACTATCTTCAGGCCTTAACTGGCGCTGACGGGGTTAACTCCATCAGTGGCCAACATCTACGAACTGCTTTCCACAGACTACCTGTAACAACGATGTTGCGTCTTCAAGCATCAACTACTTGGTAGCTCCAATTACTATTCCGTGTTCAAAGTTTGTTAATTACCGTCGTGCGTCCATAATCACTCGGGACTCCTTTTCACATGAATGACTTGAGTACAAATGACAGTTTCCCCAGTGCATAATCCTTTCATAGCTCATGAACGCAATACTACCGCCATCAGTATATGTGCATATACCTATCAGACCAAGTCTAAGGTGTCGACATAAAAGTTTCTTGGGTATGGTACCGCGTCATAATGTAAAAAACTACTACCGCTGGAAAAAAGCCGTTTCGGCCACGGTTGCAGCGGCCTTCTACTGGGTCCACCTGTAGACCCAGAAGAACGCAGCTGCAACCGTGGCCGAAACGTTGGTTTTTCTCCAGCAGCAGTAGTTTTATACATTATGACGCGGTATCATATCCAAAAAAACTTTCATGTCGACTGACTCTGGACGCGGAAGGCTACGCACTTATACGGCTCTGAGCACTATGGGACTCAACATCTTAGGTCATAAGTCCCCTAGAACTTAGAACTACTTAAACCTAACCAACCGAAGGACATCACACACACCCATGCCCGAGGCAGGATTCGAACCTGCGACCGTAGCAGTCCCGCGGTTCCGGACTGCAGCGCCAGAACCGCTAGACCACCGCGGCCGGCGCACTTATACGTCTAAGATGGATTAAAAATATCACATACATCGGACAAACAAAAGTTCAACACGAAATCCAAAAGTATCGCGTCTTTTGAAACTATTAGTATTCACGATTTCGAATTAATGAAAATATATGTGACTCAGAAAAAAGAGGAGGTGTTTCACGTTTCTAAAGGAACAAAATTCAGAGATGCAAGGAATTCATTCACAGATGCCACTGCACTGATCAGTATACATTAACGCCACTGGAACGATATCGTTCTTATCGTCAGTCTGGCATTCGCCTGCTCTTTAATCAAGACGACAAACGCGATGTTTATGTTTATGCGCCGATTAGATAAACTGGTTGCCAGTCAACGTCATCAGGAAAAATGCAGAGGAAATTTCATCGTCGCTGCGCGCCAAAATGCGTTAGCTGCCAATAGAAACCTCGCGTTGCGAGAACATGCCTGAAATCAATAGTACCATAAGGGCAGTTCAGTGATAACTCTCGACGAGGTTGCTGATAGTGTCCCTGAATTAAGTCGAATTATTTTGGTTAGTACTCGCGGCTAATTTGGCTTGCAGACTCTACGTTTAAAACGAAACGTATATATATATATATATATATATATATATATATATATATATATATATATATAATTAAACAGGATTCATTCATACAAAGATCAATTAGGGGCCTAATAACATTTATCTGTATTCCTGTTATCTTGCTTCAAGCCTCTTTATTCAGGGTATCCTCCATGCGTACACCGCGATGCTCCATTGTTTCCAGTAATGTCACTGTCTCCCGCATTTATGTCTGCCGTCTAGTTTCCATTCGAAAATTTTCCTTCGTTACAGATGATCTAACGTTCTCGACAAGTGTCCATACCAGGTTACGGTTTTCTTTCAGCCCATCGCTCTTTCATTCGTCCCCATTCTCGCTCTTACTTCATCATTGGTTTATTTTTCGATTCTGTGTATTCTGGCACTCTTTCATTAATAATCTATTTTTAACAGCCATCAGTCCTCTTTTATGCCAGCATTTAAAATCCACAACTCTGATCCACAGCATTGTTGCTGCAAATGTCCTTTTCCCTCTAAAAAGAATTCGTACACTTTTTTAATTTTCTGTTTTGCTGTATTCTGTATTTTATTTCTGTATTACCCAATACATCTTGCTCACCAGATGGTAGAGTTTTCTCAGGACTGGCTCTCCCAAGGCCGTCATTAGTTCTAATGGAATGTTGTCTACTCCCGGTGCCTTGTTTCGACTTAAGTCTTTCAGTGGTCCCTCTATGGACCCTCTATATACTCCTTCCACCTTTCTGCTTTCCCTTCTTTGCTTAGTACTGGGTTTCCATCTGAGCTCTTGATATTCATGCAAGTGGTTCTCTTTTCTCCAATGGTCTCTTTAATTTTCCTGTAGGCAGTATCTATCTTACCCCTCATGAGATAAGCCTCTACATTCTTTCTTACATTTGTCCTGCTTAGCCATTTTGCACTTCCTGTCGATCTCATTTTTGAGACGTTTGTATTCCTTTTTGCCTGCTTCACTTGCTGCATTTTTGTATTTTCTCCTTTCATCAATTAAATTTAGTATCTCGTCTGTTACCCAAGGATTTCTACTAGCCCTCGTCTTTTTACCTACTTGATCCTCTGCAGCCTTCACCATTTCATTCCTCAAAGCTACCCATTGTTATTCTACTGTATTTCTTTCCCCCATTCCTGTCAATTGTTCCCTTATGCTCTCCCTGAAACTCTGTACAACCTCTCGTTCTTTCAGTTTATCCAGGTCCCATCTCCTTAAATTCCCACTTTTTTGCAGTTTCTTCAGTTTTAATCTACGGTTCATAACCAATAGATTGTGGTCAGAGTCCACATATGCCCCTGGAAATGTCTTACAATTTAAAATCTGGTTCCTAAATCTCTGTCTTACCATTATATAATCTATCTGAAACCTTTTAGTATCTCCAGGGTTCTTCCATGTATTCAACCTTCTTTCATGATTCTTGAACCAAGTGTTAGCTATGATTAAGTTATGCTCCGTGCAAAATTCTACCAGGCGGCTTCCTCTTTCATTTCTTAGCCTCAATCCATATTCACCTACTACGTTTCCTTCTCTTCCTTTTCCTACTGTCGAATTCCAGTCACCCATGACTATTACATTTTCATCTCCCTTCACTACCTGAATAATTTCTTTTATCTCATCATACATTTCATCAACTTCTTCATCATCTGCAGAGCTAGTTGGCATATAAACTTGTACCACTGTAGTAGTAAGTCACAGCTGCAAAATACTAACGCGAATTCTTTACAGACGAATGGAAAAACTGGTAGAAGCCGACCTCGGGGAAGATCAGTTTGGATTCCGTAGAAATGTTGGAACACGTGAGGAAATACTGACCCTACGATTTATCTTAGAAGAAAGATTAAGGAAAGGCAGACCTACGTTTCTAGCATTTGTAGACTTAGAGAAAGCTTTTGGCAATGTTGACTGGAATACTCTCTTTCAAATTCTGAAGGTGGCAGGGGTAAAATACAGGGAGCGAATGGCTGTTTACAATTTGTACAGAAAGCAGATGGCAATTATAAGAGTCGAGGGACATGAAAGGGAAGCAGTGTTTGGGAAGGGAGTGAGACAGGGTTGTAGCCTCTCCCCGATGTTATTCAATCTGTATACTGAGCAGGCAGCAAAGGAAACGAAAGAAAAGTTCGGAGTAGGTATTAAAATTCATGGAGAAGAAATAAAAAGTTTGAGGTTCGCCGATGACATTGTAATTGTCAGAGACAGCAAAGAACTTGGAAGAGCAGTTGAACGGAATGGACAGTGTTTTGAAAGGAGGGTATAAGATGAACATCAACACAAGCAAAACGAGGATAATGGAATGTAGTCGAATTAAGTCGGGTGATGCTGCGGGAATTAGATTAGGACATGAGACGCTTAAAGTAGTAAAGGAGTTTTGCTACTTGGGGAGCAAAATGATGATGGTCGAAGTAGAGAGGATATAAAATGTAGACTGGCAATGGCAACGAAAGCGTTTCTGAAGAAGAGAAATTTGTTAACATCGAGTATTGATTTAAGTGTCAGGAAGTCGTTTTTGAAAGTATTTGTATGGAGTGTAGCCATGTATGGAAGTGAAACATGGACGATAAATAGTTTGGACAAGAAGAGAATAGAAGCTTTCGAAATGTGGTGCTACAGAAGAATGCTGAAGATTAGATGGGTAGATCACGTAACTAATGTGGAGGTATTGAATAGAATTGGGAAGAAGAGGAGCTTGTGGCACAACTTGACTAGAAGTAGGGATCAGTTGGTAGGACATGTTCTGAGACATCGAGGGATCACCAATTTAGTATTGGAGGGCATCGTGGAGGGTAAAAATCGTAGAGGGAGACCAAGAGATGAATACACTAAGCAGATTCAGAAGGATGTAGGCTGCAATAGGTACTGGGAGATGAAGAAGCTTGCACAGGATAGAGTTGCATGGAGAGCTGCATCAAACCAGTGTCAGGACTGAAGACCACAACAACAACAACAAAATTACCCAATACTCTTTTGTCGCTATATGTCTCTAGATATTTAACTTTTTCTACCTGTCTCATAACTGCCTTATTTCCTCATACATAATTTTGTCAAGTAAGTGGCTCGTTGTACTTCTGTAGCAGTGAGTGATTCTTCTGTTCCTCTTCTTAAAAATGGGAACCGTATATTTTTTCCACTCTTGTGTTATTCGTATTATTGACAACAGTTGTTAATAAATTTCCTTTAGTATACGTCTATGGTCACAAACTTTTTGTTCTCCGATTACCGGTTTCGGTCTATAATGACCAGCTTCAGATCTGTGTTTTATAAAAACAATGTCGTAATGCACTGCAGCCATAGTAGCATCGTCAAATGTTAAATGCAAAATCAGCACCAGGATTGTCAAATATATATATTTATATATATTTACGATGCTGGCTGCAGTATATTAGGACATTGTTTTTATAAAACACAAATCTGAAGATGGTCATTATAGACCGAAACCGGTAATCTGTGAACAAAAGTTAGTGACCATAGACGTAAATTAATGGAAATTTATTCTATATACAGGTCACTGTTTCATTCGCGTCAATGACGCAGACT
Source organism: Schistocerca nitens (assembly GCF_023898315.1). Classification (NCBI taxonomy): domain Eukaryota; kingdom Metazoa; phylum Arthropoda; class Insecta; order Orthoptera; family Acrididae; genus Schistocerca; species Schistocerca nitens. The sequence goes on from NC_064615.1 coordinate 1,011,699,574, forward strand.
GTGAAAGTTGTTAATAAGACGCGTTATTCCGTTCTTCAAATGACGTCCTCCGTCTTTCAATAATTCCAGAGGAATATTTCCAGAATTAGGTGATCGACAATTCTTCATTTTAACTTATGTGTTATTCATCTTCTCCATCGTAATAATCATATTTCGAACAGTTTCTTCAGACTTACCTTATCCTATTTTATGAACTAGAGTCTATATTCAGTGAGAAGGTCTGCATAATTATTTTTACATTGCGTTAATGGAATTGCCTGCTGCTTTGTTACTGGTGTTTTCTTCATAACTGTAATTTGTAGCCACACTTCTGTAGATTGTTGTTCCCCTATTAAACTATCAATTAGAATGTATTTCTTTCCAGACAGCTTGTCCTTTTATGTGTACAAGATATCAAATAACTGAGATGATTATAAAATCAGCTATGTGCTTCAGCGATCGTACCTCTGCGCCGATATTACTTCCATGGTCACATTAAACGTAGTACTGCACGCTAGGTGAAGTCGGCTGTGATCAGAACGTAATCTTTGGCGGTCGACGTTATTATATTACTATCGATTCAACTACTCCCATCAGCCAACTCACCATGTTGTTGTAAACGGGCGTCCACTACGAATGCTCCGAGCTGGTCTGAAAAACTCAAAGAAGCGCGGCGCAACGTCGCGCGTTCGAACAACCAACAACTCCGCGCACAATCCACTGACTATCGATACCTCAAAGCGAGAGATTCGTTCGAGATCGTTGTGTCTGGACGGTTTTCGAGGGCTCGTTTGCGCGCGCTGTTGAAGGGTTTCACCAAGTGTGTGCATTTGCATTGTATGTAAACAGTTTTGTTACTGACTTGACAAAGTGAGTCCTGAGTGGAACTGCAGATAAATTGGACATTTCATGGGACCTTGAACATTACAAATATTGTATGTAAAAGAAGCCTGGCAGTATTTACAAGTGGTGTAGGATGCAGAGGGGAGAAATGACGAACGAGATGACCTCCTTATTGTCTTATTTGATCATTGAGGGAGAGATGTACGTGGTTGTGTTCGCAGTAACATACATCAGATGTATTTGTTTTGCTACTCATGCTCCGAGGTGTACGCACATTGCGCAGGATCTCTGTGAGAAGCCACTCCGTTGTCAGTAATCTCTACACGCTCCACATAAGACTTGAAATCATTCGTTTACTGTTGCCTTTTAAGAACGCAGTGCTGTTCTGCATCATCGCTTCAACTCACTCTGGAGACTGGAATATATTCAGCAAGTACTTGAGGACGTTGGGTGTAAGAGCCATTCTATGTTGAAGAAATTGAAACAGCGCAGGAAATTGTTGTGACTTCACCACATCAAATCAGCCAGACGACTGAAAAAAAAAAAATGCCCACATGCTAATTTATACTCGATACCTCTGAATAATAGTTCTACAGACTCAAAATTACATTGTGCCTCGCCTTTTACTCTGTACTCACGAAAAACCACACGTTCTGCGGCATCACAATGGCGCCCAAGCATGCCAGCATGTTCCAGCGTAAATATTAGTCCTTACAGAACCTTTCGCAAACAAAGCTCATAGCACACATCTGTGTGTGGTTTTGTCATGTGGTACGTCACCTTGAGACTGTCATTTTCACTATGACGTGAGAGAGATAAAGTAGTAGATTTCCTTGTACTCGTTGCGTTAATTTCATGCAGACTTCTATTTTTAATAGGCCCTTTTAACTCTTCGAAAAGGAGATTGAACTCATCTTGTTGTGCTAATTAGGAACTGCTCCATTAACACTTAAATACATACTCACCGAAGCATTAAAGTCTGTGGCAGAGGATATTTTCGATACTATTATGCTATAGCACTCTCTGATAGATCGTAAGAAGAATAATTACTCATAAGCTTCTGTGCTTGCTGCTGCTTGACTACTTTTATCTTCACCGCGTAATATTTTATTACAAAGTCTGTGGTCAACTTTTGGAGTCTCATACATCGGTTAAATGTTAGGTAATTATACAAAGAAGCCACATGAAATGGTACGAACACGTAACGTTATGAGTACGGAAGGCAAATGGATAATTTACATTTGTTGGGAGGGCTCCACCAAAGTGCAGTACATTTGTGAAGGCAATATAATATAAGACTAGTGAGAATGACAACAGGCATCAAACGAATTAAGAGACATGTTGCTAGGATAGTAGCAAGTCGATTTCTATTTTTATTTTTATCGTCAGTCTCCCGACTATGTTGATGGGGCCCGTCACAATATCATCTCTTGTGGCAGACAATATCTAATCTCTCCACTCAGAGAACCTACGCATGGTTCTCTCTACTATCACGAAAGTTATTCCCCTCATGTCTTAACAGATGTTTTATATTCCTTCTTCAAGATCAATTCTCCACACGAGTTTTCCACACGATAGTATTTCAGAGATGCTATGGAACATAAAACGGTACGTTTGGAAGGAAAATGACATTGTTCTCTAGTAAGCCTGTTAGCTAACTCAAGAGAATCGGTCTCTAAGGCAGACTGCGAGACAGTTCTACTGCCACCATCGTTCAATATGTAAAAGGAATAGGGTAGAAAATCGATAACTTGGTATATAGTACTCCTCCCCTCCCTCCTCCACCAACTGAAGGCTGTCTTGTGGTATATAATTGTACCTAAGGTAACTTCCTGTTCAACTCGTTACAGTTAATCAGCGTTTCACTTCTATTTATACAATCGAGTTGTCAGCTAACATTCTGAGACGAGCGCCCAGTAATGTATCTTTCATATACACAGCAAAAAAAGTTTTGCATCACCCCGGTTTCCAGAACTCCTGAAGATAGACGTTGACTGTGGATATTGTATCACAGACACAGTCCCTTTGACTGTTCAGAAATGTCACTAAACCCGCCCAAAGACGTAAACAACCATGCATGAGCAGCACCTATTAGACTGAGGGGGGGTCCGACAGCCGATCAGTTCTAGTCATTCCACCAGGAAGGAGGTAGACCGCTCGTGTTGTCTGTAGTTCAACCATGTCTAGACGGTCAATACCGTGGTTCGATCGCGTCCGCATTGTTACTTTGTGCCAGGAAGGGTTGTCAACAAGGGAACTATCCAGGCGTCTCGAAGTGACCCAAAGCGATGTTGTTCGGACATGGAGGAAATACAGAGAGACAGGAACTGTCGGTGACGTGCATCGCTCAGGGCGCCCAACGGCTACCATTGCAGTGGATGACCGTTACCTACGGCTTATGGCTCGGAGGAACACTGACAACAACGCCACCGTGTTGAATAATGCTTTTCGTGCAGCCACAGGATGCCGTGTTACGACTCAAACTGTGCACAATAGGCAGCAAGACGCGCAACTTCACTCCCGACGTCCACGACACCATGCAGCGCGGTATAGATGGAGCCAACAACATTCCGAATGGACCGCTCACGTTCTCTTCACCGATGAGTGTCGCATATGCCTTCAACCAGACAATCGTCGAGACGTGTTTGGATGCAACCCGATTGAACGCCTTAGACACACTGTCCAGCGAGTGCAGGAAGGTGGATGTTTCCTGCTGTTTTGGGGTGTCACTACGTGGGGCCGACGTACGCCGCTGGTGGTCATCGAAGACGCCGTAACGGCTGTACGATACGTGAATGCCATCCTCCGACCGATAGTGCAACCATATCGGCAGCATATTGACGAGGCATTCGTCTTCATGGACGACAATTCGCGCCTCCATCGTGCACATCTTGTGAATGACTTCCTTCGGGATAACGACACCGCTTTACTAGAGTGCCCATCATGTTCTACAGACATGAACCCTATCGAACATGCCTGGGATAGATTGAAAAGGGCTATTTATGGACGACGTGACCCACCAACCACTCTGAGGGATCTACGCCGAATCGCCGTTGAGGTGTGGGACAATCTGGACCAACAGTGCCTTGATGAACTTGTGGATGGTGAGGCACGACGAATACAGGCATGCATCAGTGCAAGGGGACGTGCTACTGTGTATTAGAGGTACCGGTGTGTATAGCAATCTTGACCGCAACCTCTGAATATCTCGCTATATGGTGGTACAACATGCAATGTGTGGTTTCCATTATCAATAAAAGGGCGGAAAAGATGTTTATGTTGATCTCTATTCCAATTTTCTGTACAGGTTGCGGAACTCGCGGAACGGAGGTGATCTAAAAATTTTTTTTTATGTGTGTATACAGTAAAAACATTAGAACCTCTATCAAGTTTCTTTGTGTTACACTCACTTATGTTTATGATGAAAATAGAAACTGTGAAGGAAACATTATGAAAACGAATAATCACATCATCCAAAATGTCTACGTAGGGTCTTCAGAAGGTACGAGGGCATGCTGAAAAGTAATGCCTCCGAACTTTAAATGTGAAAACTCTTAAGGCTCTTTAAATAGCGAGAAACAAACTTTATTAACATTCTACATATTTACTTTTCATTTCTACATATTTATTTCTCAACATAGGCACGCTGCCGACTAACACATTTCTCCCAATACCATCACTGTAGCATCATTCACTTTGTTGAAGGAGCCACACTATCACCTCAGCTTTCATCACTTCATCGCTTTCGAAATGAAGTCCTCGAAGGTGTTCTTTTAAGTTGGAGAAACAGATGAACATCGGACGGGGCTAAGTCAGAACTGTATGGAGGACGATCGATCGACAGTGAACCCAAGGCGCCGGATTGTTGCATCTGTTGCAGAACTCGTGTGTGGTCTGCAACCGTATTGCTGAAGACGAAGGTGCTCGATGTGTGGACGAACTCTTCGAATTCGTGCAGTTTCTGAGGGTCTCGCAGTGCCGAGCAGAGTGTATTGGGGCGTCTTTAGGCATGAATTCCAAATGGCCCATACCTTGATTATCCCAGAATACTATGAGCATGATTTTGTCTGCTGATGGCATGATCCTGAACTTTTTTTATGTTGGTGATCTTCTGTGGCGGAACTCTTTTGTTTTCGGGGTCGCAATGTTGAAACCAGCTTTCTCACCTGTCACAATGTTGTTACGGAGTCGAGTTCATCATCCTCACGCTCAAAACGCAAAAGGTGTCCAGTCTTCTCCGCTTCATGTCAGGAGTGAGCATTCGAGGAACCCACTGTACACAGTTTTCCGTATTGCAGTGCTGCAATGATGTCCTGTACGCGCTGTCGCGATAAGCCACCCTTACCTGAGAGCTATCTATGTCTATTCTATTCGACGATTTTTACAGATGAGTTCATCAACCTGATTCCTATGAGTCTCTTCAATTGCCGTACGCGGTCGTCCGTTCCGAGCGCTGTTATACACGTTGAGGTTGGTAACACCGATTGCTTCATTACGAGCACGAACAATCCAGCGTCGCACATTACTGACGTCGATAAACTCATCACCTTACACAGATTTCATTCTTCTATGAATTTCAATTGGAGGCAAGTTTTCTGCGGCTAGAAACTCGATTACAGCACGCTGTTTCTCACGCACCGACATAGTTAGGTTACACGTCGCCGTGTTACACGCTACAATTCTGTGTCCTCTTGCGGTGGAAGGTTGCGACTTGCGTCTGCGAAACGGGAAAGTCGACGTAGTAATATGCATGAAACGTAATACCTTTTAATAACTCTTCTTACGTCTTGACCACACTCTTATTTTTCCAACAACCTTACGCATTTCGACTTCCCGTCATTTTTAAAGGCAGTATTACGTCAGCCATATAAAATTGTTCATTAGATACATTGTATCACGTCAACGTCCTCAATCACAAGACAAGTGTACTTGCAACGACGCAAAGTCAAAATGGGTAAGGTCGTTGGAAAAATAAAAGTGTGGTCAAGACATAAGAAAAGTTATTAAAAGCGCATCCAAATGGCCGCGTCGTCTCACATTATTTTCATCCAAAATGTAAATGTATTATCTCAAAGGATACTGTAAACAGAATAAGAAATTTGGAGGCATTACTTTTCATCACGCACTTATATGTTAGACATGCCGTCCCACACTAAGACCATTGCGCAATAAGACTGACATACTGTCAAAAGAGAGTACTTATTTTTGCACTCCCTGGACAGACTGTTCTGCTGTGGTAAGTGCACCGCAGTGTGGCAGTGATATGGAGCGGCGGCTGGAAAAGTGCTCCAGACTTGAAGTACATAGTACAGCACGATTCATGTGGGCAAAACGTCTGAACTTCACACAGATTCACCGTAAATTCTGCTGCTATATGGACCAAGTGCAGTGTCGCGTTCAGTGGTAGTGAAATGGTGCCAACAATTTGACAAGGCTGCACGAACGTAGCTGATGCTGATCGTGATGGAAGGCCTTCGACATCAACCACAGAGGACAATGTTCAAGAAATCGAGGTGAAACCATCTGGCGGTAAAGAGATTTTCCAGTGACGAGGGCATTTACACAGCATTTCTCGAATGTCTCCGTGACCGAGGATGCGATTTCTATCGTTGAATAACTGAACGATTGGTAGAACGTTCAGACCGTTGTTTACAGAGACTTGGTAAGTACCATGATAAGTAATAGCACTTCAAGTGTACGATATGTCTTTATTTCTGATCCAACTGGTTTAGCGACGTTAGAGCCACATCTTCAGGGATACAGATTTATAATTAATTCCAAACGATACGCAGTAGATGAACCAACATTCTTTGTCCAATCATGATAAAACTGTTTAACGGTCAAGAGATCAGCAGTCCAATTTAAAACAGAGCTGAATGCAGGGAACATAATCTCGATGCAGGAAAAGTAAGGCTTGGCATTGTCATGATAACATGAGGTCGACAGAGACCGCCTAGACAAACTGAGATGAACCGGCTCCGGGGTCGATAAGGGAAACGGGTACATGCGTCCAAAAACGTATGCAGCGGAAGGCGACATGTAACAGCTATTCCTGATGAGGAAAAAGGGTGCATGCATGTAAGAACGTATGCAGCGGAAAGCGAGATGAGAATAGCTATTCCCGATAAGGGAAACAAGTGCACGCGTGTAAGAACGTAAGCAACGGAAAACGACACAGTAATAGCTATTCCCGATAAGGAAAACGAATGTACGCTAGCAAGAACATACGCAATGGAAGGCGACATAGGAATAGCTATCTTTATTTTTGATCCAACTGGTTTCGCGACGTTAGATCCACAACTTCAGGGATACAGATTTATAATTTATTCCAAACGATAAGCAGTAGATGAACCAACATTCTTCGTCTAATTATGATAAAACTATAGCTATTCCCATATCGTCTTCCGTTGCATACGTTTTTACACGTGTGCACCCGTTTTCCTTATCGGCACCGGCGCCGGTTCAGCTCATTTCGTCTAAGTAGCCACTGTGAATCTCATGTCCCCTGCATTCAGCTATATTTTATACAGAACTACCGATCTCTTGACGGTTAAACAGTTCTATCATAACTAGACAAAGAATGTTGGTCATCTACTACTTACGGTTTGGAACAAATTATAAATTTGTATCCATGAAGACGTGGTTCTAATGCGGCAGAATAAATTGCATCAAAAAAAGATACACTATGTGATCAAAAGTATCCGGACACCCCAAAAAACATACGTTTTTCATATTAGGTGCATTGTGCTGCCACCTACTGGCAGTTATTCTACGTCAGCGACCTCAGTAGTCATTAGACATCGTTAGAGAGCAGAACTCACGGACTTCGAACGTGGTCAGGTGGTTGGGTGTCACTTGTGTCATACGAGATTTCGTCACTCCCAGACATTCCTAGGTCCACTGTTTCCGATGTGATACTGAAGTGGAAACGTGAAGGGACACGGACAGGACAAAAGCGTACTGGTCGACCTCGTCTGTTGACTGACTGAGACCGCTGACGGTTGAAAAGGGTCGTAATGTGTGATAGGCAGACATCTATCCAGTTCATCATACAGGAATTCCAAACTGCATCAGGATCCACTGCAAGTACTATGACAGGCGGGAGATGAGAAAACTTGGATTTCATGGTCGAGCAGCTGCTCATAAGCCACACATCATGCCGGTAAATGCCAAACGACGCCTCGCTTGGTGTAAAGAGCGTAAACATTGGACGATTGAACAGTGGGAAAACGTTGTGTGGTGTGACAAATCACGGTACAAAATGTGGCGATCCGATGGCAGGGTGTGGGTATGGTGAATGCCCGGCGAACGTCATCTGCTAGCGTGTGTAGTGCCAACAATAAAATTCGGAGGCGGTGGTGTTACGGTGTGGTCGTGTTTTTCATCGACAGGGCATGCACCCCTTGTTGTTTTGCGTGGCCTAAATTGATGTTTTAAGAACCTTCTTGCTTCCAACTATTGAAGAGTAATTCGGGGATGTCGAGCAATTGTTTATAATGCACGGCCTGTGGCGGAGTGGTTATACGAAAATAACATCGCTGTAATGGACTGGCCTGCACAGAGTCCTGACCTGAATCCTACAGAACACCTTTGGGATGTCTGGAACGCCGACTTTGTGTCAGGCCTCATTGACTGACATCGATACCTCTCCTCAGTGCGGCACTCCGTGAAGAATGGGCTGCCATACCCCAAGAAACCTTCCAGCATCTGACTGAACGCATGCCTGCGAGAGTGGAAGCTGTCATCAAGGCTAAGGTTGGGCTAGCCGCGCGGGATTAGCCGAGCGGTCTCAGGCGCTGCAGTCATGGACTGTGCGGCTGGTCCCGGTGGAGGTTCGAGTCCTCCCTCGGGCATGGGTGTGTGTGTTTGTCCTTAGGATAATTTAGGTTATGTAGTTTGTAAGCTTAGGAACTGATGACCTTAGCAATTAAGTCACATAAGATTTCACACACATTTGAACAAGGTTGGGCTAACACAATATTGAATTCCAGCATTACCGATGGAGGGCGCCACGAACTTGTAAGTCATTTTCAGCTGAGTGTCCGGATACTTTTGATCACATAGTGTATATCGTACGGCTGAAGTGGTTTCATTTATCATGGTTAAATTCTACGGCTGTGGATGACCACAGAACAAAATTTGCTACACTTGGGAAGAGTGTTGAAAATGGTGTCATAATCTGTGTCACTTTGAAGTATAGTGCAGCGTTCAGAGTTACTAGCCCTTCCATAATAACGTGCAGCTCATTTTTTGAAATAAGTAATTTGATGTGCACCGATTGCATACAACACTATGAGCATCCCTGCGTAATAGCAATGAACCATGCATTGATCATCTGCGTATTGTAAAGGTGTTCACCAGTTGCCGGAGAGAAAACAAGATCTTTGACTCGGTATGTAGACAATGGAGAATTGCTAATTTAAACGACTCTGACAAACGATTGAGTTTGATGGCTGACAGGCAGCAAAGCGCGAGGTTAGCCGTTACGATCAAGTGGTATTGTCATTAGTATGCATCGAAAGCGGACGAATGGCACTGAAGCAGCTGGTAGTGTGCAAGGTGCTATATGCGTTTAAGTCCGGGCATGCGCACGTCACAGGCTTAACAGCTCTGTAAAGCAATACAGCTGATAGCTGACAGCAAGCTAGTGTACAGGAGGAAGCACAAGTGGACGGTGGTAGACCAGCAAGTACGGTAATCATTTTACGAAATAACACGAAATCTTGTCAAGCGTCACGAACACTGATAAGCAGCAATCTTGCAGCGGTTTTGTACGAACTTTTCGAACACAGGCACCTCGCAGTTACTAGTTGTCTGGAATCTTAATTGATCTGTGTACCACGAATCTTAAAAATGTCCCAATAGAAGTATCGTGCACTAATAAAACAATTTAATTTTTAAAACCGCTATGCTCCACCACTATTCAAACTGAATTGAGAGAGCTTCGTGTAGATTCTGACCAGCACTTGAGACAATTTGTTACTGGATAAATTAATTTAAAAGTGACACGAGTCGTGCAATTTTCTGCGCGTTCCTGGCACACGATTGTGTCTTCACGAGACATGGTCGCTGAAATTCTGACTACCCTGATAGAAGATAACTGCACTGAGATCTGTGATCACGGTGTGATGGTCTCTCACGTTAATGGGTACATAATATCCTGGATGGAGGCTGAATGCTGAGTTGACTACAGAAAAATATAATTTAAAAAGGAAACCAGAAGAAAATCACTTCAAAATCTTGTTGAGAATGTTAATTTTTATTTATTTTTGAGCCATCATTCTTCTGACTGGTTTGATGCGACCCGCCACGAATTACTCTCCTGTGTTAACCTCTTCATCTCAGAGTAGCACGTGCACCCTAGGTCCTCCCTTATTTGTTGGATGTATTCCAATCTCTGTTTCCCCTACACTTTTTACCCTTTACATCTCCCTCTGGTGCCATGGAAGTTACTCCCTGGTGTATTAACACATGTCTTATTATCCTATCTCTTCTTATTATCAGTGTTTTCCATATGATCCTTTCTTTTCCGATTCTGAGGAGATCTCCTCACTCCTTACTTTATCAGTCTACCTAATTTTCAACTTCTTCTGCAGCATCGCATCTCAAACGCTTCGATTCTCTTCAGTTCCGTTTTCTCTACAGGTAATGTATTACAGTTGACGAAACGTAGATCAATCACTAAATTGCGTTGGCAAAACACCAGTACAAAAAAAAAGTGCGCTGGAGAAGGTAAAAGTGCACCGAAAGGAGTAAAAACAGATTTGTAAGTGGGAGAAGCCCTACTGGAAATTTTTTGGGGTTGTCAGGGTATAATCATTATTGACTACTGGAAAACTGTAAAACATCAGGACATATACCGTTTGTTTCAAAGTACCTGCATCAAACGTCTTGGCGTGGTGCATCAGGTCCTGGGGGACAACTTTTGTCAGAGACAAAATGCACACTGATGCTTCCCGTCGATGCTAGATGTACTTCAGTATTCGGCAGTCGTGGGACGAAGAGATTGCACCGAACTACCAGGGTATACTAACAAGGTGTGCTGTATTTTCAACGGGAAAACATTAAGAATGGTTGTCTCTAAGCGGGGAAAGATTTTGTAGAACCGCTTCAGGAACTCGGCCTATCCCCTGTCACGCGGAGCAAATGACTGGATTATGTCCTTTTTGTTGTGGTCTTCACTCCGAAGAATGCTTTGATGTAGCCCTCCATGCTACTCTATACTGTGCAAGCCTGTTCATCTGCGAATAGCTACTGCAACTTTCATACTTCTGAGTCTGCTTACTGTATTCATCTCTTGGTCTCCCCCTACGATTTTTACCCACCACGCTTCGCTCCAGTACTAGGTTGGTGATCCCTTGATGCCTCAAAATGTGTCCTATCAGTTGATCCCTTCTTCTAGTCAGGTTGTGCCACAAACTTCATTTCTTCTCAATTACATTCAATACCTCCTCATTAGTTGCGTAATCTACCCATCTAATCTTCTGCATTATTCTGTAGCACCGTATTTCAAAAGCTTCTATTCTCTTCTTGTCTAAACTGTTTATCGTTCATGTTTCACTTCCATACATGGCTACACTCCATACAAAAACTTTCTGAAAATGACTTCCTAACACTTAAATCTATATTCGATGTTAACAAATTTCTCTTCTTCAGAAACGCTTTTCTTTCCGTTGCCAGTTTACATTTTATATATTCTCTACTTCGGCCATCGTCTGTATTTTACTGCGCAAATAGAAAAACTCATCTGCTACTTTAAATATTTCGTCTTCTAATCTAATTCCCTCAGATTTATCTGATTTTATTCGACTGCATTCCATATCGTTTTACTTTTGTTGATGTTCATCTCATATCGACCTTTCAGACACCGTCCATTCCGTTCAACTGCTCTTCCAAGTACTTTACTGTCTCTGACAGAATAAAAAATGTTATCGGAAAACCTCAAAGTTTTCATTTCTTCTCCCTGAACTCTAATTCCTTCTCCAAGTTTTTGTTTGGTTTCCTTCACTGCTTGCTCAGTGTACAGATTGAATAACATCGGGGATAGACTACAACCCTATCTCATTCCCTTCTTAGTCGTTGCTTTCTTTTCATGCACATCGACACTTACATCTGCTGTCTGGTTTCTGTACAAGTTGTAAATAGACTTTCGGTTCCTGTATTTTACCCCTACTTCCTCCAGAATTTCAAAGAGAGTATTCCAGTCAACAATGTCAAAAACTTTCTCTAAGTCTACAAATGTTATAAAGGTAGGTTTGCCTTTCCTTGGCCTATGTTGTAAGATAAGTCGTAGTGTCAGTACTGCTTCGTATGTGCCCACATTTCTCCGGTGCCCAAATTGATCTTCCTGGAGATCGGCGTATACCAGTTTTTCTATTCTTCTGTAAAGTATCTGTGTTAGTCTTTTGCAACCATGACTTATTGAACTGATAATTCGGTAATATTCATATCTCTCAACGTCAGCTTCCTTTGGAATTCGAATGATTATTTTCTTCTTGAAGTCTGAGGGTATTTCACCTGTCTCATATACCTTGCACACCAGGTAGAAGACTTTTGTCTTGGCTGGCTCTTACAAGGCTATCAGTACTTCTGAAGGAATGTCGCTTACTCCCGGGGCTTTGTTTCGACTATGGTCTTTCACTACTCTATCAAATTCTTCTTGAAATATATCTCCCATTTCATCTTCATCTACGTCCTCTTCCATTTCTATAATATCGCCTGCAATTCATCTCCCTTGTATAGGTCCTCTATAGACTCATTCCACCTTTCCTCTCAATTACATTTTTTAGACGTTTGTATTCCTTTGCGCCTTCTTTATTTACTTCATTTTTGTATTTTCTCCTTTCATTAATTAATTTCAGTACCTCCTGTGTGACTTGAGGATTTCTACTAGGCCTTGTCTTTTTACCCATTTGGTCTTCACCTGGCTTCACTATTTCATCTCTCAAAGCTACCCATTCGTCTTTTACTTTATGACTTTCCCCTGTTCTAGTCCATCGTTCCTTAATGCTCCCTCTGAAACTCTCTATAACCTCTGATTCTTTTGACTTATCTAGGTCCCATCTCCTTAATTTCTTACATTTTGCAATTTCTTTAGTTTTAGTCTATAGTTCACAACCAATAAATTGTGGTCAGAGTCGACATCTGCCACTGGAAATGTCTTACAATTTAAAATCTGGTTCCGGAATCTGTCTTACCGTTACATAATCAATTTGAAACCTTCCGATGTCTCCAGGTCTCTTCCACGCATAAAACATTCTTTCATGATTCCTAAACTAAGAGTTAGCTATGTCTAAATTATGCTCTGTGCAAATTCTACCAGGCGTCTTTCTCTCTCATTCTTTTCCCCCAGTCCACATTCACCTACTATTTTTCCCTCTGTTCCTTTTCCTACTCGAATTCCAGTCCCCCACCGCAATTAAATTTTCGTCTCTCTTAACTATATGAATAATTTATTTCATCTCATCTTCAATTTCTTAAATTTCTACATCATCTGCGGAGCTAGTTAGCATATAAACGTCTGTTACTGTGGTTCACGCAGGTTTTGCGTCTGTTTTGGTTACGCTTATGCGTTCACTATGCTGTTCATAGTAGCTTAGCCGCATTCCTATTTTGTTATTCATGATTACACCTACACTTGCAATGCCTCTGTTTGACTTTGTATTTATAACCCTGTAGTCACCTGACCGGAAATCCTGTTCCTGCTGCCACGGAACTTCACTAATTCCCATCTAACTTACCTACCCGATTAAGGGGTCTAACATACCACGATCCGATCAGTAGAATGTCAATATTGTTTCTCCCGATGACGACATTCAGCTAAGTAGTTCCCACTCGGAGATCCAAGGGGGGGGGGGGACACTATTTTACCTCCGGAATATTTTATTCAAAAGGATGCCACCATCTTTGAACAATACAGTAGAGGTGCATGTCCTAGGGAAAATACGGCTGTGGTTTCCTGTTGCTTTCAACCATTCGCTCAACCGGTGCAGCAAGGCCGTTTTGGTTCATGTTACACCACCAGATCAGTCAGTCATCCAGACTGTTGCCCCTGCAACTACTGAAAAGGATGCTGTCCCTCTCCAGGAACCACACAATTGTCTGGCTTCTCAACAGATACCCCTCCATTGTGGTTGCACCTATGATACAGCTATCTGTAAGCCTGAGGCGTGCGAGCCACCCCACCAACGGCAAGGTCCGTGGTTCAATGCGAAGGGTCAGGGGGGAGGGGGGAGGACTGGACTGTAGGCAACACACCACATATTGCATACGCCTTGCTGCCTCTCAGGGATATAATCCATAAAAATGGATGTACATATATTTGTATGTACGAGGGTCACTCCAAAAGAAATGCACACTATTTTTTTAAAATCCATCTTTTATTCTTCATGTTTGAAAGTTTTACAGTGTGTAGATACCTCCTTTAGGAACAATATTTTCATTTCTCCACATAATTTCCATCCCTCTCAACTGCCTTACGCCATCTAGGAACCAGCGCCTGTATACCCGCATGGTAAAATTCTGGACCAATCTGTTGGAGCCACTGTTTGGCAGTGTGCACAAGGGAGTCATCATCTTCAAACCTTGTTCCACGAAGAGTCTTTCAGTTTCTCAAAGAGATGATAGTCTCATGGATCCAGGTCAGGACTGTAAGGTGGGTGTTTCAGTGTTGTCCATCTGAGTTTTGTGATTGCTTCCATGGTTTTTTGACTGACATGTGACCGTGCACTGTCGTGCAACAGCAAAACATCCTGCTTTTGCCGGTGTGGTCGAACACGACTCAGTCGAGCTTGAAGTTTCTTCAGTCTCGTCACATATGCATCAGAATTTATGGTGGTTCCACTTGGAATGATGTCGACAAGCAAGAGTCCTTCGGAATCGAAAAACACTGTAGCCATAACTTTTCCAGCAGAAGGTGTGGTTTTGAATTTTTTTTTTCTTGGGTGAATTTACATGATGCCACTCCACTGATTGCCTCTTCGTCTCTGGTGAAAAATGATGGAGCCATGTTTCATCACTTGTCACAATACTTCCAAGAAATTCATCTCCACCATTCTCGTACTGTTACAAAAGTTCGCCGCTTACCGTTTTTCTTGTTCCTTTGTGAGTCACTATCAACATCCTGGGAACCCACCTGGCACAAATCTTTTTTAACGCCAACACTTTCAGTATTCTGCAAACACTTCCTTCCCCTATCCCAACGTAGCGTGACAATTCATTCACTGTGACGCGTCTGTCAGCAGTCACCAATTCGTTAACTCTCTGCACATTGTCTGGAGTGTGTGCAGTACAATGCCTGCTGCTGCGAGGACAATCCTCAATATTGCCGTGCCCGCTTTCATCACGTAAACTGCTTGCCCACCGACTAACTGTACTGCGATCGACAGCAGATCTCCATACACCTTTTTCAACCTCTTCTGGATGTTTCCCAATGTCTCGTTTTCACAGCACAGGAATTCCATGACAGCACGTTGCTTCTGACGAACGTCAAGTGTAGCAGCCATCTTGAAGACATGCTGTGACGGCGCCACTCACGGGAACAGGTTGAACTAAGTTTGAAAACAAGCGGGAAGGATGTATCTACACACTGTAAAACTTTCACACATGCGGAATGAAAACCGTATTTTTACAAAAATAGTGTGCATTTCTTTTGGAGTGACCCTCGTATGTTCCACATCGCCTCCCAAACTACTGGACCGATTTCAAGCAAACTTGGTACACATATCCCTTTCTGTCTAAAAATCATCTCTGTGGGGGTACGAACAACCTACCTATCAAAGGGGTGGGGGTAGGAGTGAGTAAGTAGCGTAGACCATGACGCGCGATTAGACAGACTTCAGTCATCCAGTGTTTGAGAATGAGAGCACTCAGAGATATCCAATAAACTTTACACCTAATTTCAAACCTTTGCAAAACTTTTTCTCGTGGACGACCTCCACAAAATGATGAAAGGAAAAATGTTATCGCTTACTACGTTTTTGCTGTTCATGTAGCACAACTACAGCTTGAAGCACGGCGTTTTCTTTTATTACTTCCTTACTACTAACTGTACTCGCGACGCTTTTTGCAGATAGGATTCACAGATACCAATGAATGTACCAGAAAAATTATATCATTGTATGACAGTAGTTCAGGAGGTATGATGTCATAAACACCAGGATGAGTGAAAAACTGGCGCATCATGCAAGATGTTTAAATTTATTACTTCGTTGCTACTGACTCTATTCGCAAAAATTTTCGCAGACAGTATAGACATATCCCGCTGAGTGTACATACCAAAATTTGTCATTGTACGACACATAGTTCAGATGATATGACGTCAAATACTGAGATGCTTGAAAAATTACCGCATCATGGATGACATTTTAGTTTATCACTTCTTTACTTCTAACTCTATTCACACATTTCGCAGATTGTAGCCACGTGTACCACTGGACGTGCCTGCAAAATTATATTATTTTACAGCTCACAGTTCAGGGAATACAATGTCATAAACATTGAGCTGTATGAAAATGAAACTGCAGGGCGAAATTTCTCAAGAGATACAGGAGAAATATATGTACAAATACCAGTTAAGTATGTTAAATATATGTGAAACATATTTAATATGTGCGTACATGGGTAAAACCATGGGTAAAAAGCTAATCCTGAACCGGAACGATTTCAACCAAATTTGGTGAACATGTTAGTTACAACCTGGAAAGAAACATTGTGTAGATTATAACCACCAGCCTCATATTGCGGTAAGCGTGATAATGGGGAGAGAGAAAGGGTTGAGGAGGAGATGGACAGACAGTGAGTGGGAAGGAGGAGATGGGCACAGATAGGTGGGAGGAGAGGTGGACGAACAGAAGGGGAGAGGGAAAAAGACAGAGAGATGAGAGAAGAGAAGATGGACAGAGAAAAGAAAGAGGAGGCGACGAACAGGAATAGGGGGGGGGGGTCGAGGAGATGGATAGAGAGGTGCGAGAGGAGAAGATGGACAGAGAAAGGGGGGAAGAGTAGATGGACAAGGAGATGGGAAGGAGGAAATGGAATTAGAGGTGAGGAGCAAGAGATGAAAAGAGGGGGAAGGAGCAGACGGGCAGAGCTGGTGGAGGAGATGAATAGAGGGAGTGTGAAGGGATAAATGTACAAAGAGAGGGGAAAGGAGGAGATGGACTAATAAAAGATGGGAATAAATACATATCCGGGCAACGCCAGGTACTCAGGTAGACAATAGTAAAACCATTCCGGCACTTACCTTAAGCCAGGAACAACAAGAAACCAAAATTTGAATTATCAAACGTGGACTCGAACCGCTGCCCTTTCGAATGCGAGCCAACTGAAACACTGAGCCATCTCGCTCAGTTTAAATAATTTCTGTGGTCTTTTTGGACAAGTGTTGGGGGAGAACAGACTTGTTATTTCGTAGTTACAATCTAGTTCTTCATCATAAAGGAGCTCTTTCTGTGAATATACTATTTACTTTTTCACTGACTGGTAATGCACATGTCTTGGTTGCTAATACAATTTTTATTTACCATCTCATTCCACATTTCGGGAAACCCCGTCATCAAGTCTGTCAATACTTGGTATTGATTCTGACAAATCTGCTGCTGGGTTATCCCGGAGTGTGTGATGAGATGATAAATAATAAATTATACTGGTGACCAAGGTAGGTTTATTACCATTCAATGCTAAAGATTGTCGCAGATGTCCTAAGAGAGGTCTTTTCTAAAGTAATAAAACTTACTTTTTGTTTTATAACAATGAAATGAAATGATCGTATGGCATTGTTGGCCGGGAGGCCCTATGCGGGGAAGTTCGGCCGCCGTATTGCAAGTCCTTTTTAGTTGACGCCACTTCGGCGACTTGCGAGTCAATGATGATGAACACACAACACCCAGTCATCACGAGGCAGAGAAAAATCCCTGACCCCGCCGGGAATCGAACCCGGGACTCCGTGCGCGGGAAGCGGGAACGCTACCGCAAGACAACGAGCTGCGGACTAGAACAATGAAGATATGTTGTTCAACATTACAGACGGATGTAGTAAGTGATAATTATAATAAAGAAGGTAAAGATTTCCTCTTCAAGCCGGCATGTGATATTTTATTTCTGTTAATTTTTGGTTACATGCATTCTTACGTTCCTTGATTTGAGGAAAATTATAGTTCTGAAATGAAAATTAAAACACTTGCAGCCGTCTCTTTTGCATTTAATTTATTTACCGCAACCAGTTTCGGTGTTCCATTACACCATCTTCAGATCGGAACTGGTTGCGTAAATAAATTAAATGCAAAAGAGACGAGTGTAAGGATTTTAATTTTCATTTCAGATTGAACAGCTGAAGTCCTCGTAACCATCTATTACAAGGATAGACATACAAAAAGTTTTAGTTTTAGTTCGGAATGTGTTGATTTTACTTGTTTTGTAAATAAAACAGCCTTTTCTTTTCTTTTATTTTTCCCAGGTGCGTTTCGACTTTTTCTTGCTCTAAGGCATCATCAGTGTGATTGTAACTTCGTTACGTGTTTCCTCCATTTTGGTTTGTTTACCTACAATATTTACGTTGTTAAAAGCACAGTGCCAGAAGAAAAAGCTATATTGAGTGGCAAAAGAATAATAGCACACCACAAAATAGAAGGAGAAACATGGTGAACAGTGTGAAAAAATGTGGAATACAAAGCTGTGCACATGTGTGGGTAATAAATTGGTAGTGCGACCTCCAGACCAGTTGAGACGAAACGCAGATCACAGCAAACCGAAAGTAATTACTTACTCACATAAAAAATCTCGACGTGAACTGTTTGATAATCTAAAAATAACAAAACTGTATCGTTATAGATACCACTGATGATGTCTTAGAGCAAGAAAAAGGCGAAACTCGTTTGCGAAAAATAAAGTATGTTGCAGCAATAGAAGGCGGTTTTATTTACGAAACAAGTATTTCTGCGCTTGCTGTGCAGGGTGGCCACGCAAACAAAATTTTTGTGTTGGTTTTAATTTCATTTTTTTTTAAAGAACTGTTGCAAATCTCACTACTACCTCTTTAACAAGCTTTTCTCTGTAACCATGAACAATCCGGAGGGTTAATGGTCGTGTTTATCGCCGGTCATATACACCAGCATTACTTTCGAAAAGCTCTCCTTGTAACTGTAATGTACGAACACTGTTTGATTGTATCGTTCAGAGGCTAATACTTACTGCGTGGCTCGAAAAACGTCAAGAAGCACTGGAATTTCACTAACGCAAATAGTCAGAGTGGCTAGACTACAGTGAACTGTCCGCTTACAGACAGCGCAGAGCACACTAGCAGGCAGTCTTCGTTTGCCCCGCCATGCCATGACGTGGGGCCGAGCTACGCTAGTCCAACAGGGAGGTGAGGTGAGGTGAGTTCGGCCGCAGCCTGAACAAGCCTCTTGGGTGGCAGCCTTTGTCTCTAAAACCCCTTCCCGCCCGCCTCTCGACTGTCATTCTGGCCTGCCTTTCCAAAAACAGCGCCTTGAATACTTACTAGGAGGTCTCCAGTTTAATACATACCACTTGTTTGCTACATTGAAAACACAAGGAACTTAAATTACAAAAAATATAAGTCCTGCTATACATCAAAGTCCTGTGAAAGGTTTTATAAGCCACTCCTTCTATAATTTATCAGAATGTTTGGCCCCAGGAGGCTAAATTCCGCTACACTCTTATCGTATAATTAAAGAGGTTTTGGATTAGCCCGTATTTAGGCAGTTGATAATGTGTAAAGTAGTAAAATTACTTTATTTGAATTATTAGATCAAAACAGCAACAGCACTGTCAGAATAGGAGCAGTTGTTTCTTTTTTCAAAATTTCTGCTTTTGTTCTAATATTACCCCTCGTATTGATTCGAAGTACCAACTGCCACGCACTTTAAAGTGGCCTGCGAATTATAGATGTAGATGTACATATAGTGTTAAAATAATATAGAAGTAATGTTCACAATTATTAATGTGAATACATTATCACTAGCAATAATTCTTTGTCATCATACCTACAGAAGCAGCCTACAGTGGCTGCTTCTGCCTGTTAATATTATAACTCATTCCATGTCCCTTAAAGCAGCAGTGGACTAACGGTTGGAGTGAGGAGGGGGGGGGGTGTCCCGAGGGCATAGCCCTCCCCAGGCCTCTGGTCCTCGGGGGAGGGCGCGGGTTTCCAAATCTCGAGGCCTTCCAAGATCAGATCATTTTTAATTAAATCCCAAACAAGGCTAAAATATTAACTTCTTTATGGTTCACATTCATGTAGGATTTCTAAAGGATATCGTATTCGCAGTTAACTGTAGAAATTATTTATTTCACAACTGCTATTTCGGCCTTTGGGTCATTTTGAGGTGCTACTGCAAAAGCTAAAAGAATACAAAAATGAAGCACAGAGTGTATATACTCAACTGCACAAATATCTCATATAGACAGTAGTACTTACAAAACTGGTGAAGATGATAAACCACATACATATTGCTTCAGTACAGGTCAGACTTTTAAAGTCCTCCAACATGTAAACATGTCATCGCCATAAATTAGCCTTTTTCATTGTAGAAATGACACATCAAACTACTATGAAGGTCTGTATATCATGAAATGATTTAAATTACGTGAACTATCATCAATGTTAACATCATTCACGTAAATCGCTATACTAATAGAATTAAAGAACATATTAGGCAGACAGAGAGCAGTACCTCTTCCGCCAGTAGTTGAGTGAGAATACGGTAAACATATGGTGAGCAATATGCATACTGCATACAGTGCCTAAAAGTACAATTGTGAATATTCTCGAAGACATAGAAATTTACAATTACATTAAAAATCAACCTGACGACTTACTTAATGATCAAACTGATTTAAGAAGTATAAGATTTTTAGGCAATTTCCAGTGTATATGTGCAAATAACACAAGGAAACATTGGTTAAGGATGCATTACCTTTCCCATCTGACGTGGGTTTACTGCCCCAACATTTTGTATAGAAATTTGTATACCTTGATTTCATAAAATGTGGTGCTTACGACGTTTTCATTCGGTAACAGGAAAGAATCGTATTCACAACTACTTTTTTATTTTCATCTTTAATTTACTTATTTTTAGAATCTCTTATCTTATGTGGTGTATTTTACCAACTCTTCATAAATGCTATGCAATAAGTTTTATAAGTGCTCCAGGAGTTTCCTATTGTATTGCAATTTTATATAAGATAAGGGGGAGAATCAAGTGCACTCCCATACATTTTATTTTTGTAAATTACTCTTATCCTCTACATTTCATTTTACTTTTAGAACATGTCCTGTCTTATCTAACCTATTTTAGCAGAGCATCATAATACTGTATAATTACTTTTTGCGGCTTTATAGATACAATTTTAAGTACTTTGGAAATTGTTATTGTATGTACATACATTTCTGCATAACTACATTCCATAAATTAGGGCTTGGTAAAAAGACTTAGTTTGTATTTACAAGGTAGCACCATGTGACGTAAAGTCTGAATTTGTTGTGCTACACTAATGACCGTATCATCGGCGAGCATTTTGTGCAATCTATGTTTTTTTCATCAGCTGCAAAGTAATATGTAAGATTTCTGTTTCCATGTTCCGTATGAATACCCAAATGAATGTGTGAATGTGAGACCTTTAGAACAGATAATATATGTATTTTTACGCTACTTTGTTATAAAGAAATCTTCCAATCCTGTCCCCTTGCACCTTACGGCTAAGTCATCACCTAGAAAGCTGCATATTGTCAACAGATGTAAAAAGATGTTATGTAGGAAGCTTACAGTTGTTATCCCTGGAATGTACTATCCCTGATAAGTGCACATGGAGTGTGACTTGTGACTGTGTTTGCGCGCCAACAACCTTGTTCACGTGTAAACAGTGTGTCAGAAGAACATTGATTTGTAGCGATTTATGTGTAGGATGTTAACATTCGTAACAGTTTACGTAATTTGCATCATTTCACCATGTACAGAGCTGTGCACTCGTTTGGCGTTACCTGTACTGTATTTCTACAGCGAAAGAGACTTATTTTTGACGATGACGTAACATGTCTGATATATGTTGAAGTAGAGGATAAGTGGTGTATTATTTTCACTATTTTTGTACTGTACCACTGTCTAAATGACATGTTTGTGTAGTTCTGTATATACACTCTGTGCTTCATTTCTGTATTCTTTTAGATTTTGCAATTGTCAAATAAATAATTTCTATAGCCTCATACGCATGCAAAATGTGTTCAGAATTCTTTCAGGAGTCCTAGTTCTGCAAGGTTCGCAGGAGAGCTTCTGTAAAGTTTGGAAGGTAGTCCGGAACCGCGGGACTGCTACGGTCGCAGGTTCGAATCCTGCCTCGGGCATGGGTGTGCGTGATGTCCTTAGGTTAGTTAGGTTTAAGTAGTTCTAAGTTCTAGGGGACTTATGACCTAAGATATTGAGTCCCATAGTGCTCAGAGCCATTTGAACCATTTTGGAAGGTAGGAGACGAGGTACTGGCAGAAGTAAAGCTGGGAGGATGGGGTGTGAGTCGTGCTTGGGTAGCTCAGTGGGACTTCCCTCGAGTGAAAAGTTAGCCAGCACGGTAGCTCAGCGTGTGCAGTCAGAGAGCCGGTTGGCCTCTGTAATAAAAAACTGAGTGGAAGGATCAACCACCGAACTTGAACAGGATGTCTTGCAACGTCCGCAACGACCAAACACAACGATAAAAAAAAAAAAGTTGGTAGAGCACTTGCTCGCGAAAGGCAAAGGTCCCGAGGTCGAGTCTCGGTCTGGCACACAGTTTTACTCTGCCAGGAAGTTTTGTGTTCAGAATTTTTTGCAGAACATTGCATGAAACTTAAAAACTGTAGAACTATAACCAGTTCTCTGCGAAATTCTGTTATTCTACATGAAACATTTTTTGATTCCTATTACGGCAAGTTGAGAAAGAGAAGAGTTAGAGAGAAGCGATATATACGTGCGTATGATAAACCTCTTCCCTCAAAAATATTTCTCTCCTTCATACCTACTCTGTTTTACCACAGATGACGTGTCACTGATCTCATTTGTACTGAGACTGCAGTACACACGAGGTGCCTATTTGCTTCCTCCGCCCTGAATGGAATGCCTAAGTTCTAATAGGTGTTCACCAACCTTGCAGTCTTCTACAGTTGTTGTCCCCTACGCAGAGAACAGCAGGTCGTGAATCCGCAACCTTGAGGTTGTAAGAAACTCTTAGCAAGCAACTGTCATTTTAGAAATAATTAAATTTCCAATCTGTTTGTTTATACGGGATGCCACCCGCTTTTTTATCAGCAGAACAAGAGAAACTGCATAATTACATACCATTTTAGAGTCACAAATGCTTTGTGTTTTTCATCAATTTAATGAAATCCCTTTTTCCGTAATTACTGTCACACTGTTCCCAATTATATGTACCGAATAACCATACATTGCTAATAAAGTCTTAACTAACACCGATCGCGGCAGACTTGTGTGTCCTCCGAAATTGCCGAACCGCCTCTGATCTTACACCCGAATCACTTTGACCGCCATCCAAGTTAGATGCGATCCAAAGATCACCGAAGTGCTTCGTCTGCCTTTTCGTTTCGCAGGTGTTTGTTATTCTGATGGTTATAAAATGGAATGATTGCACGCTATTTAGAGATGCTTTAATTTGAAATTCTAGTTAATACATTGTTTAATTTTTCAAATATTAATAATAGAAAATTACCATTTTGGAGATCAACTTCCGAATGGAGTAGCCAATCGTGGAGGAGGACCACAATTTCGGCGGTCTTTCTCACGATATCCATACCGAACAAACCATCTGTGATTGGTACCTCACACCACATTACGTCATCTTGCCACTGCTGCCTTCTCAACTGCTCTAAAAAGAGCTTCTTATACCTGAATATGATGGCTGCAAAGCCAGAAAAATTACACTATGTCATATAGACAGGTATACTACAGGGTTATTACAAATGATTGAAGCGATTTCACAGCTCTACAATAACTTTATTATTTGAGATATTTTCACAATGCTTTGCACACACATACAAAAACTCAAAAAGTTTTTTTAGGCATTCACAAATGTTCGATATGTGCCCCTTTAGTGATTCGGCAGACATCAAGCCGATAATCAAGTTCCTCCCACACTCGGCGCAGCATGTCCCCATCAATGAGTTCGAAAGCATCGTTGATGCGAGCTCGCAGTTCTGGCACGTTTCTTGGTAGAGGGGGTTTAAACACTGAATCTTTCACATAACCCCACAGAAAGAAATCGCATGGGGTTAAGTCAGGATAGCGTGGAGGCCATGACATGAATTGCTGATCATGATCTCCACCTCGACCGATCCATCGGTTTTCCAATCTCCTGTTTAAGAAATGCCGAACATCATGATGGAAGTGCGGTGGAGCACCATCCTGTTGAAAGATGAAGTCGGCGCTGTCGGTCTCCAGTTGTGGCATGAGCCAATTTTCCAGCATGTCCAGATACACGTGTCCTGTAACGTTTTTTTCGCAGAAGAAAATGGGGCCATAAACTTTAAACCGTGAGATTGCACAAAACATGTTAACTTTTGGTGAATTGCGAATTTGCTGCACGAATGCTTGAGGATTCTCTACCGTCTGTTCACTTCATCATTAAGAAAAAATGTTGCTTCATCACTGAAAACAAGTTTCGCACTGAACGCATCCTCTTCCATGAGCTGTTGCAACCGCGCCGAAAATTCAAAGCGTTTGACTTTGTCATCGGGTGTCAGGGCTTGTAGCAATTGTAAACGGTAAGGGTTCTGCTTTAGCCTTTTCCGTAAGATTTTCCAAACCGTCGGCTGTGGTACATTTAGCTCCCTGCTTGCTTTATTCGTCGACTTCCGCGGGCTACGCGTGAAACTTGCCCGCACGCGTTCAACCGTTTCTTCGCTCACTGCAGGCCGACCTGTTGATTTCCCCTTACAGCGGCATCCAGAAGCTTTAAACTGCCCATACCATCGCTGAATGGAGTTAGCAGTTGGTGGATCTTTGTTGAACTTCGTCCTGAAGTGTCGTTGCACTGTTATGACTGACTGATGTGAGTACATTTCAAGCACGACATACGCTTTCTCGGCTCCTATCGCCATTTTGTCTCACTGCGCTCTCGAGCGCTCTGGCGGCAGAAACCTGAAGTGTGGCTTCAGCCGAACAAAACTTTATGAGTTTTTCTACTTATCTGTAGTGTGTCGTGACCATATGTCAATGAGTGGAGCTACAGTGAATTTATGAAATCGCTTCAATCATTTGTAATAGCCCTGTATAAATATGCACATAAGTTAATGATGAGACCAAGAAACGAATAAACATTTTACATCGCCACTAAAATATTACACTATTTTACACAGCAAAATCTTGCTTTCCACTGTCATCGTGAAGACGTTTCGTCGTAAAACGGAGGAAATTTCTTAGAATTCGTACAGTTGATGACGAAAGATGATTCATATTGCGTTGAGCAGGGTCCTCAAAGCTATGAAAATGCCGTATCGGTGTTAGGTGACATGAACGAGCACAACGAAAACTTCGAGAAGTCATTCCATAAGGTATGTACAATAACTGTGCTAATCATTCCTTAAATCTTTGTGAAGTTCATGCATTCTCGTGTGTTCCCTTTAGTGTCACCTGTTTTGGAATCGTGGAGAAGTTGTACTCATTCTTCTTGTGTTCTAAATACAGGGTCTTAGGAGTATAGACATAGTTATCAATGGGTGCTTAATATGTACCAACTTCAATGTATACGTTGTTTTTCGTCTGTACCTGTCTTCCCGCAAACACATCACTTAATTTACTACTTGATATTTTCTGCACGGTCGTAACTGCACCGCGAAGTGGAATAAGCCTATCAGTATAGATTACCTTTTTGCCTCCATGCATCCATACTCCTATAACTGTTTAATGGTTTGCTTGTGTCACGCATATTTGAATGTACTAACCAACCCAAAAACATACTCTCGTAATAGCTGTAACTATTAGTCAGTAAAGGAAATAAATACTGATGTAATGTTGTTCCATACGCTGTCCCCAGTCATGACTAGCAGTATCTGCGCTTATACTGCTAACATAGGTGGCAATTACTCAAAAAAAAAGAAGGAACAGGTTTGAAATGACTGTCTGATACTCACTGTAGTGCTCATTGGAACTGAGGTGAAGTCATAAAAGTAAACATGGAAAAATTGATAAGCACTTTGGAAATATAAAAGATCCATCCAAACCAAACCTTCACACTGGATCTACATCAAGCCCTTTCCTTCCAGCTATATATGATTTTTACCGTTTTGACCTTCATCAGCTTCGGGCACAGCATACTGGACAAAGTAAATCTAGTCCAACAGTTTCAACAATATCCGAAAATGACTTTGGATAAGGGACTCGCCGATTTAATAACCATGAATGAGTCTTTAGTGACGGAACTAACTACAAATTATATGCAGTTCTGTGACTTTTGGCACTAAAAAAATCAATGAAGTGAACATTAACATTGACCGACGAGGAAGAAGGAGAGTAAATAAAACAATCCCGGGTATTCACGATGCCTGAGTGTTGATTTAAGAAGAAGTTCGTCGATCAATATTTGAATGCACAGAGCGATTTATACAAAATTGTGACAACAATGCACGGTCATGAAGGAAATCGATGAAATTTTCCAGATTGTTGAAATAAAATTTATGCTTCTGGTGACATTCTGGCTGTAGGACCGGAGAATCTGAAAGAAATTTACGATTAGTTTCATAAGGAGCAGGTGCTACAAGGTATAAAATTGTGTAACTTTGACGGCTTCGTAATTTCATTGAATCATAGTAAGCTGTTGATTATTGCCATCAATCATTCTGGAAGTGGGTGACTAAAAGGGTATCGTAGGAATCTAGTGCAGCCGATACGAGTGCGAACGTTGCTGCTAGATGGACAGTCCAAGAAATCCTTCAATTTATGATTAAATGGCAGTTCAGTGAATTATTACCCTGTACATCACTTAAAATTCAATACTTCCTGACCATTTGTTTCTCAGTCGCGTCATACAAGAGATGTTTTTCTTAACTGAAACTAATAAGAAACTATCTTTGTTCTCCGATGAGTGAAGAACGATTTGCCAATCTGTCCATTTTATCAGCTGAAAGAATAGTTTCATGTTAAATAGATGTCAATGACGTTATTGAGAATTTCGGTAAAATAAAGGCAACGAAACATTCACTCAACAATGTGGTGACAAAAGTCACTGGATAGCAATACGCACATATGCAATGGCGATAGTATTGCGACCAGAGAGGTATAAAAGGGCAGAGCTTTGTCGGAGCTGTCATACATAATTAGGTAATTCGTGTAAAAAGGTTTCCGACGTGATTACGGCCACACAACAGGAATTAACAGACTTTGAACGCGGAATGGTGGTAGGAGCTAGAAGCATGGTACATTCCATTTCGTAAATCGTTATCGAATTAAATATTACGAGATGCGAGTGCCTTTTCAAGCATCATGCAGCACGTAACCCACAGCGGCTCTCCTGGGCACGTGACCATATCGGTTGGACCCCAGACGACTGGGAACCCGTGGCCTGGTCAAATGAGTCGCGATTACAGTTGGTAAGAGCTGTTGATAGAGCTCGAGTGTGGCGCGGACCCCACAAAGCCTTGGACCCAAGTTGTCAACAAGGCACTGTACGATCTGGTGGTGGCTCCATAATGGTGTGGTCTGTGTTTACATGGAACAGACTGGGTCGTCTGTCCAACTAAACCGATAATTGACTTGAAACGGTTATGCTCGGCTGCTTGGAGACCATTAGCAGCCATTCATGGACTTCAGGCTCCCAAACAACGATGGAATTTTAATAGAGGACAAAGCTCCATGTCACTGGGTCGCAGTTGTTCGTGATTGGTTTGAAGAACGTTCTGGACAGTTCGAGCGAATGATCAGACCACCAATATCTCCGGACGTGAATCCCATCGAACATTTATGGGACGTAACCGAAAGGTCAGTTCGTGTACAAAATCCTGCACCGCCAATACCTTCGCAATTATTGACGGCTGTACAGGCAGCACGGCTCAGCATTTCTGTGGGGGACTCCCAATGACTTGTTGAGTCCATGCCACGTCGACTTGCTACACTACACCGGGCAACAGGAGGTCCAATACGATATTAGGAGGTACCACATGACTTTTGTCACGTTAATGTAATAATATCAGTAGTAACTACTATCTCGTATTACTGTTACGAAACTAACTGGTATTGTACAGGCTTTGTTTTCAGCCGAATAAAATAAAAGGCAATTTTCTTATTCAATTCTTCATTAATGCTTTGCACTCTACCTGATGGTTGCTGTGATAATTGCTCTTTTGTATTCTAAGTTTCTCACTTACATCTCTAATTATGCATATTACAAATACCAGAGCGTGCACACATTATGAATACGGTTGCCCAGAAAGTAATGCACCGCATTTTTTTCTTCAGCAATTCCTTACTGAATATAATGAGAATTACACACACGAAAGAATGGTGTTTTATCTACACATCCCACTTTTCCACGTAAACTCCATCTCATTCTATGGCCTTCCTCCAGCGCGAAACAAGGGCAAGGGTGCCCTATCGGTACCAATCCTTGTCCTGGTGGTGGAGCCAGTGCTTCACTGTGTGAATCACCTCTTCATCGTCTACAAAATGTCTTCCGCGAATGGCATCCTATAATGGCAAATGACAACATCAGGTCGCTGCAACGTGAAAGGTGTGACAGCCGAGGATGGTCTCCCCGATCGCTGCAAATCGTGGAGCTCCGTCGAACTGCTTTCTGACGACCTCACCCTTCGTGTCCAGCGAGTAACTGTACTTTTGTCGACAGCAGATGCCGCATAGATTTTGCACAAGGGTTTGTGAATATTCCCCACAGTTTCTTTCTCTGCCGTGAGAAATTCAATGACAGCACGTTACTTGTAACGTAAGTCACCCACAGACGCCATTTTGAAAGTGTACTGCATTTGTCGGAAGTGACGGAAACAGCGCGTTCACTCAGGAGACTTCAAGTAATACATACGTAACGTTTCGCATTCTTAGCACTAGTTTCGACTGAGAAAAAAAAATGCGGTGCATTACTTTCTGGGCAACCCTCGTACTTGGCTTTTTGTCAGCCGTTACATCTGTATTAGTCGTTTTTTACGGAATATGCACTACAATACATCAGTTTCGAAGCAGACTGGGGACCTCCTTTACTTGCGCCGCCTACGGCCTCCGACAGGCTTAATCTCCTTCTTGATGAGAGTTATGATATCTGGTTCATGAAGATATTCATGTACATACTGACCTTCAAATCTTTGAATACGGTTGAGTCATCGTTCGTCTCATTGCATATTTCTTCCTGTTACCTTCTGTACTATACTGTAGCAATTCTTTCTACAATACTGGCCATTAAAATTGCTACACGAAGAAGAAATGCAGATGATAAACTGGTATTCATTGGACAAATATATTATACTAGAACAGACATGTGATTACATTTTCACGCAATTTGGGTGCATAGATCCTGTGAAATCAGTACCCAGAACAACTACCTCTGGCCGTAATAACGGCCTTGATACGCCTGGGCATTGAGTCAAACAGAGCTTGGATGGCCTGTACAGGTACAGCTGCCCATGCAGCTTCAACACAATACCACAGTTCATCAAGAGTAGTGACTGGCGTATTGTGACGAGCCAGTTGCTCGGCCACCATTGACCAGACGTTTTCAGTTAGTGAGAGATCTGGAGAATGTGCTGGCCAGAGCAGCAGTCGAACATTTTCTGTATCCAGAATGGCCCGTACAGGACCTGCTACATGCGGCCGTGCATTATCCTGCTCAAATGTAGGGTTTCGCAGGGATCGAATGAATGGTAGAGCCAGGGTCGTGACACATCTTAAATGTAACGTCCACTGTCCACGTCCATCATGATGCTGTTAACAGAACCTGGATTCATCTCAAAAAATGACGTTTTGCCATTCGTGCACCCAGGTTCGTCGTTGAGTACACCATCGCAGGCGCTCCTGTCTGTGATGCAGCGTCAAGGGGAACTGCAGCAATCGATGTGATAGTCCATGCTGCTGCAAACGTCGTCGAACTGTTCGTGCAGATGGTTGTTGTCTTGCAAACGTCCCCATCTGTTGACTCAGGGATCGATACGTGGCTGCACGATCCGTTACAGCCATGCGGATAAGATGCCTGTCATCTCGACTGCTAGTGATACGAGGCCGTTGGGATCCAGCAGGGCGTTCGTATTACCCTCCTGAACCCACAGATTCCAAATTCTGCTAACAGTCATTGGATCTCGACCAACGCGAGCAGCAATGTCGCGATACGATAAACCGCAATCGCGATAGGCTACAATCCGACCTTTATCAAAGTCGGAAACGTGATGGTACGCATTTCTCCTCCTTACACAAGGCAAAACAACGACGTTTCACCAGGCAACACCGGTCAACTGCTGTTTGTGTATGAGAAATCGGTTGGAAACTCTCCTCACGTCAGCACGTTGTAGGTGTCGCCACTGGCGCCAACCTTGTGTGAATGCTCTGAAAAGCTAATCATTTGCGTATCACTGCATCTTCTTCCTGTCGGTTAAATTTCGCGTCTGTAGCACGTCATCTTTGTGGTGTAGTAATTTTAATGGCCAGTGGTGTATGTATGGCCCAAGTTTCATCGAACTATATTACTTGGCAGCGACACTTAACTACGAACGTTACTTTCATCCTTAAGTTTTGCAAAGGAGTGTACCAACGGAATATGCATACCATTTGCGTAGCAATATAATATACCTTAAAAACATTGAATGAAAACCTGTTAATCATCCGGGATACATTAAGTTTGTGAACTTCCTGACAAATTTATATAAAAATGGCAATTTTAGAAACCTGCCCCCTCCCTCCCCCGCCCACAGTCTTTATTTTGTTCCCTGAAAACTTAAATTGTATTTTTGTACAATTTGTTATCATGGTTATGGGTACAACTAAATGAAAATGGTTCATACAGCGTTAGCCTCTTTCACCCTGCCGTGTGGAACAGCCGCTTTTCGACGCAGAGCAGTTTGACATTTGTAGCCAGAAAACAAAAGAAACAAGAAGTAATAAAGTGAAGCAAAGGTGGAACAAAAGTGTGTAGTGTGCTTACGTGGGCAGACGGACTGTCTTCTCTTTCTAGTTTACCATAGAGTAAATATCTCTGGAGTGAGCATTCTCATGCGCAGAACAGATTTTGTCTTGTCAACATACATTGCCGGCCTGGTCACGTCTTCTCGGGACGTCGTGTGTTTGTCCTTATAGCGCGCTGTATATTTGGAATGTCACTGCATCCCTAGTACAGACGGATTCTTTTCGTACGTGTGGTGGATTATTTATATATGTTGCGCAGACATTTTAACAGCATCCAAACCGGGAGTAAACCAGCTACGTAACTTTTAAGGGCAAGTGATATTACATCCTGCTTCTTTGCGATAGGTGTCACCGTTCAGCTGCACTAGATTTTTCGTAGTTTTCGGTACGATACGGCACTTTACAGAATTACAGAGCCTGACGTACATTTTTGCAGTGATAATCTTGCAAAACGACTTGACAGCACGCTAGTACTTTTGCAAGTATCCGAAAAACACCAAATTTGCCACACATTAGCTATTATATCCCTGCTAATTCGTCCTTTTTTCTGCTATTTATTTTCTCGTTTTTGCGACCTGAAGCACAATTTTTCTTACTGGCGACACTTTGAAGTATTTATTTAAGGCATTTTACGTGCTTGCTCCCAGTTTATTAAATAAATAGTAGTTGGCTGAGTAATCTATATACATAGTCGACAAGTCACTGATAAACGCATGGAGGATAGTATTTGCTGAAACAACAAACCATTCTCTTTCCTGTTCCACTAGCAAATTTACGAGAGGAAGCGATTGTTTGTAAGCTTTCGTACGAGCCGTAATATCTATTATATAGTCATTAAATCGTAGAAAAATAGGTCGGAAGAATGAAGCCTTAATTATACTGCGTCTCGAAATTTTTAAACATATACAGTGTCTCTTACTAATATGATAACTATAATTAGAGCTACATGGTATGTACCCATGAAAAGTTACTATCCATCCTTTCATATATTTTTCTTTGCATCCGTTGCAACAACAGTAATTCACCATCGCTATTACACTATCAACAAACGGTGAAACACAACAAAAACTCTTGATATTATAAACTTCAAACGCTGCAGAGAGCACACACGCACAGCGAAGTCCCGAAAACACGTGGCAATCCTGGTTTAATGTTGACAACATGCGCAGAACGCAATGCTCTCTCCAGAGTTATTTGCTCTATGTAGTTTACCGGTATATCTATATCAAAATGTCTTTTACGAAGCAAAATTTACCCTTCTGTACATTAATACTTCTCTTTTTACAAACTGTAACTTACAGTTCCTTCGCATTCAACAGTATCGGCACGAATTTGCTATGAACGTGTACATCGTAACAATATTATTCGCTTCCACGTGATCATCACAGAAAGTAGCCCCTTGTGACGCGAAAGCAATAAAATCTTTGTCAAACAGTATACGTCAGCATGTGTCTTCTACGAGAGTGACAGCTGTTGTGGGAAGTGTCCAGGTAACGAGAAAAGAGACACGGCATGCAGGAAATGGCAAGTACGGTAATGAGACCAGAGTGCATCGAATTTATTGGTTCCTTACTGAACAATGCATGAAATTTAGAGTCTATATTTATTCTACATTGTTATTAATACTTTGTATTGTGGAGTTGGTGTTCCATTTTCTCTTCCACAACGCTAATTGCAAGAACAGTAGAAAGACGATAATGGTACGATTCGTTGTAATAAGACTGTTTGGAATATATAATTATAATAAGACTTTTAAAACATCTTAGATGCGATGCTACTAATACAGATAAACATAAAGGAACAACATTTATTTCCTTCTCATCACATAGTCGCCTGAGGGTTTAAGTACGCCACACTAAGAAAAAGGAGAGTTTCGACATATTTCAGTTATTGATTTCATCTGTGATGTAGACACCTGAATCCGTAATAATGATACGACATAGAGGGCACGCGTTGCCATTTTAATTCAAGGAGACATTGACGTATGAAGCGTTGGAACAAGGGACTGTTTTGCCTCTGAACGTTGTAATTAGTCTAGACGATATGGACAGGGTTTTAATACATTGCTAGATTCATCACCCGATACTGGTTCTTAAAACTCTGTAAGTAGCTGTGGCTGAATAGTTGGCATCTATCTTCAAGGATCCGCCAGTTTTTCAGTTCAGTTCAACATAAACATTCTACCCACACACCTTTCGCTTTCGTTGACAAACATAATGTACCAAGGATGTTCTCGGAACTTATTACCCTGAACGCTGAGACGCTTTGTGGTAACTGAAACATACTCGTGGAGCGTAAGAGCATATTCCGAAATAAGACCTACATGTGTGCATAGAAAATTGCAAATGAATGTAATTTTTAGGATGACAATACGGGAACAATTTCTGCAGCTACAATGGCAACATAGCGCTCAGCAGTTACCTAAAAATTACATAAAATCCAAGTTCAAAATTTAAATTTATCTGAAGTCCACCTCCACAGAAACTATCACAATTGGTACAAAGCTTGGACGATCAAAACAATTCCGTTTGAAAGAGGCCTTCATGCTAACTTCCACCCTGCAACAACTCGACCATCACATCGCCGTTCTCAGCCGGAACTTAGAATCGAATCATTTCAAGATGTATTTACGTTTTAATCAAAATATGAGATTATTCCTTGCCAGTAAACTAACAGAGTTCGCAGTGAATCTGGCACTACTCTGTACTTGTAGTCTCTGTTCCGTGAAGGCTGGGAGTTTACCAGTAGAACAATAATTTTGCACCCAATGGCGTCTGAATCACAAGTGTTGTCTGTGTTGGCACAGACACGCGAGAAACCTGCTGTCTTTGCAGAATAAGAGTTACGCAGTAGATCCATACCCTACCCAAGTACACACGCGGAACAGACATACAATAGCCATGAAATCATCGAAAGTCATTTGAAGGTACACAAGGGCTTTCACTTAGCTTCACAAACTCATACACTTGTTCAGTACACAACACACCAACGTTTCACGTATAACAATCTTCAGTCTTCGTCAACTTACCAGATACTCATTCTTATAAAGCCACTTTCTAATTGTTTAATTTTAATTTGTGGTAAGCTTCCATGGAACCAAACTGCTGAGGTCATCGGTCCCTAGACCTACACACTACTTAATCTAACCTAACTTACGCTAAGGACAACACACACACCCATGTCCGAGAGAGGACTCGAACCTCAGATGGGGGGAGCCGCGCGAACCGTGGCAAGTGCCCTTACACCACGCGGCTACCCCGTGCGGCCCACTTTCTAAACTCATTAAGCTAATCAAGAAGCTAGACCGGTGGAAAAATACTCCTATCGGAGCGCAGGAAAAGGCAAATATGCTCCTGTTTAAAGGATTCTGATTGAATAGCTGGGTAACAGCTTCCTCATTCCATCTTCCTTAGCACCTTCACAAATTTTCTTAAAAATGTTTGACACGCGAACATATTCACGCTGTTTTCAACATGCATTCCCTCAATCTCCCATAATGGTAACTGGCTCCCACCTACTTATCCATTGTTGAAATCCTTCATCCCCGTCTAGCTTCGTTGTCATTGTCGTAGACTCTGTCTCATTATCACCAGCTCTCCCACTTCCACTTTCTCCTTCTCTTTATTCCTGTCCCATTGGCACTGTCTCCTTCACTCTTTTCCTCTCACTGTCTGTTATGTTCCATTTGCCACAGTGACCCTCCCTTTCTCTAAAACTGCCAATGTCTCCTTCACTCTTTGTATACCACAACCACTGTCTACTATTTTCCAGTATTTATTACTTTTCGGTCTCTTTCCCACTACCTCGTTCTCTCTCAGCATAAGAAAGCGCGAATATGTTCGCATACCAAAATTCTTGGGAAAATTTTTAAAGGTGCTGAGGAAGGTAGCATGAGGCAGCTGATACCTTACTTCTCAGTCAGGCTTTTAACAAGGACCATATTCGCCTTTTTTATGTTCCGATAGAAGCATTTTTCCGCTATTTACCTTTTTTCCCCTGTTACAGCAGGGCATTTCACTCAAGGGCATTTCACTCACATGAAAATAACTTGACGGGTCAGTAAAATTTTGATAGTTTACTTATGTGAAATTGGAATAACGCAAAACTAATTTTACGCCTAAGACCGAATTTTACGCGCACAAAAAATATTGCTTGCGCTTCAGTATTACAACATGGGGTTCCCAGAACCCTTGTGATGATAACGGAGACACTGTACAGCATATTTCTCCGTGCTACGTTGCTTTATAAGCTGCGTTTTCGCCTCACACTGTGCCTAGTTAACGTCTACAAGTAAGGTAGCTTTGAACTACTGCATCTCGGAAACGAATGAAGAGATCAAGAAAATTTTTAAGGCTGCTCCGGATCGGAACATTAGGAATATATCATAAAAATTTTAGCCATTTGCTGTGCACAGCCGCCTTGGAAGCCGTGGCTCGCTTTTGGCATCCAAAAACCATGTTTTTGGGGTGATCTTCGATAACGGATAAAGAGTTTTGAAAACGGAAGATGGCACTTCTAGATAAATGCCTAGAGAATATTACGTTAAAATTTGAGCAATTTGCTGAGTTTTTTTGTTACTTAGATTTCGTCTCACATCGGATTTTACGAGCATATTTTACGTGTACAAGTAGGGTAACTATGAACTTCTGTTCCTCGAAAATGGGACAAATTACCAAGAAAATTTTCAGGACTGTTAGAGATCGTGGCATTAGGAATATATTGTGAAAATTTCAGCCACTTGCTATGCATCGTGGTGTTGGATTACGCGGATCTGTTTTGGTACTGAGAAACCGTGTTTTTGTGGTGTTTCTCGATAACTGAAAAATAATTTTGAAAACGGGAGGCTGGCACTTCTGGGTAAAGGCCTAGAGAATATACTGTTTGACTTTGAGCAATTTGCTGCCGTTAGTTATTCATATATACGCGGCTGACGGCGAAAAAATAGTGAAAACCGCGAGTGAACTAAATGGTGCTTTAGTAAGTTCCTTAAGGCGCACGGTAGACTGCATCTAATGCAAAAAGAACCAACCTATTTCCCTAAGCTGGAAGAACTGTGTAAGATTCCAAAACAGACCCGGTACCGTAAGATAATTACAGTAAGACGATCCTTCTGCTGGGTATATTATGGTTCCTAGCCCAAGGGATATCCAAAACACTTGACCCTGCCTTTCTATGACCAACAGAACCCAAGGTACCAGCTTTGGAAAAAAACCTCTTTTTATGCGCGGCGCTCTGGAACATATGGCAACCAAAGTTGCTAAGGCTTTCTTGGGGCGCTGTGCTATTCCCAAAGATATCCAGTTCTACGTAATACGTCTCTACGCTGCAAATCGCTGTGGAGGGCGTGCAGAGGATATTTCCGTTTACAGCTCCATTCGCATATGGAGGAGGGAAGAATTACTACCTAAATCGAATGCCTCTGTATTTGGTCTAATCAATCTTCGCGACAGCTCCGGGGCAATACTTACGAGCTTTTAGTAGATTCCTCACCTAATACTGGTTCTAAACGCTTTATAAGTTGGCTTTTGCGGGATGGCTGACGTCTGTCCTCAGGCGTCCGGCAAATTAGGTTGTTCGGCATCTTCGTGGCGCTGTTCTGGAGGTCAAACGAACCTTTGCCAATCCTTGTATATCGGTACGTTCAACGTATCTTCTCATATCTGTGTGGGATAGGTCCCACACATCTGGGCAAATTTCTACGTTGGGTCGCACGAGTGGTTTGATAGTATTCATTTTTTGTCGACTGATTTTCCCAGGGTTCTACCAAAGCACCGAAGTCTGCCATCAGCTTTACCAACGACTGAGCCTATATGATCACTCCATTTCATAATCCTACAAATTTGTATGAGCTGACTGGTACCAATTATGGCTCACTGATATTGTGTTCAAAAAGTACTATGTTTTTGAGTCTTGTGAAGCGCATAGATTCCATTTCTGAACTTTTAAAGCAAGTTCTCAGTGTTTGCTCCACTTTTAAATCTTACCAAGTATCAGACTGAATATTCGTGCAGCATTTACCAGAAAGCACTTCATCATAGACAACTCTATTATGTGCAATCAAAGTCAAAGGTCACTATTAGTGTTGTCTGGCAGGTCATTAATGCACGACATGAACAGCAAAGAGTCCCAATACACTTCCCTGGGGCACACCTGAAGTTACTCCTACATATGTCAATGATTCTCTGTCCAAGATGACATGCTGCGTTCTTCCTACTAAGCAATCCTCAGTCCCGTGACAAATATTATTTGATAACACATACGATCGTATTTTCGTTAATGTATTCTAAGAGTCCACATAAATGGACATCGGTTATATTTGTCAATAGTTTTATACCCTTCTTGTAGACGCGTGTGACCTATGCTTTCTTTTACCTGTAAGGTATGTTTTTTCTCATATCACTGTTAGAAGAGGAGCTAATGGAGTTCAAACACTTGTGGTGAAACTTTCATCGTCAGAATTTGCTCATCAAAGAACAGGGCTTCTCATCACCACACAGTGCACTATTGCTTTCAGTCCTGAACGAGTCAGCTGTAGCTCGCGCTTCTCTCGTAAATGTGCGTAACAAAAAAGACAACATTATGCCATTAATAGGCCTATGTAAGATTTATCAAACATATGTGGGACACGTTCCATGCACAGTGCATCAGCGTCAAATATAATTCCGAATGAGTCAACAATGTTACTTGAATAGGGCATTGTTGTACGAGTCCACTGTTGACAGTGATTCTACGAAGAAAAAAATGCTACGAAAATGCTAAACCCAATAAGCGTTGTGGTATTTATATCTGCATCTGGCTCAGTGGCTAAGCAAAGGAGCAAAACATAAGCACTTTCTATTAAGTGTAGAAAGTGAACAGTATCAAGAGTTATATCTTTATGAAGTTATAGTACAACTGGCCTTATCTAAACCGACCGTAGAAAGCACTTGAACAATGGTGTATTTGGTACATTTCATGTAGAACTGTAGCTGTAAAATAAAGAGGTCCATTGTTGGAGCATCTACGCAGATGTCAAGATGTCAGCATTAAGCATGGCTGCGGTACTACAAGACTGTACAAATTCCTTAAGCCTCCAGGCATGAGACATTCAATAAACCCTGCTCCAATTATTATACATCTGAAGTAGGTTACATTAGATTGCAGTTTTTGGAGACAAGCCGTACAGCCGAAGTGCCTAGGGAATCGCGAGATAGGCCCCAGTTGAACCAACGAGGTTGCAAAAACTGACGGGAAATAGGAGGACACCTGC
This sequence comes from Schistocerca nitens, assembly GCF_023898315.1. Taxonomy (NCBI): domain Eukaryota; kingdom Metazoa; phylum Arthropoda; class Insecta; order Orthoptera; family Acrididae; genus Schistocerca; species Schistocerca nitens. Next base: position 1,011,737,758 of record NC_064615.1, read on the forward strand.
GGCTGTGAATTCACGCTATTGTGAAAGTGACATTTCTACACTGTTAATTGTAGTCCAACTAGCATCGCAAAGAAATGACTGCCAACGAACAGAAGTCTATCGATGTGTGGGTTTGTGTGGCGACTGTGCGCTCGGTTCCAACAGCTGCCGTGTACAAAGATTCAAAAATAAAGCTCTAACGGCTAATTGACTACAGTGTTTTAGGATCTGGAAAGTCGGTGAGCGGATGTTGACTATTTCACCGCAATTTTGCGATTTGTGGCAACGATACGTATTTTTGTTATCCAGATGTGAATGAAACTCTGACACACGCTGAATCATCAAAAATGAAGTTTCTTTGTTAATTACTGTGCTAAGCGTTTAACCTATGTAGTACTTGTACCAAACCTCACTGCTCAGTCGTTTTCGCTGTGCCTGCCAATCGCATCCTTATGAACATGTAGTTCTTAAGCGCGCGTACCAACGTAGGAAAAGTTGCTTAAACGTAGTTTTATGTTTTATGATCGTTCCTGTGCGCGCGTCCGAACGTTGTGTAGAATGAAAGGGGAGGGGGGGGGGGCTAGCTGCCGGCAGTTCTCAGTCCTATCAGAGGATCAGGATCACCTCGTTAGAATGAAAGAAGGGGGGGGGGGGGGGGCTAGCTGCCGGCAGTTCTCAGTTCTATCAGAGGATCAGGATCACCTCGTTAGAATGAAAGAGGGGGGGGGGGGGCGGGGCTAGCTGCCGGCAGTTCTCACTTCTATCAGAGGATCAGTATCACCTCGTTAGAATGAAAGGGGGGGGGGGGGCTAGCTGCCGGCAGTTCTCAGTTCTATCAGAGGATCAGGATCACCTCGTTAGAATGAAAGAGGGGGGGGGGGGGCGGGGCTAGCTGCCGGCAGTTCTCACTTCTATCAGAGGATCAGTATCACCTCGTTAGAATGAAAGGGGGGGGGGGGGGCTAGCTGCCGGCAGTTCTCACTTCTATCAGAGGATCAGGATCACCTCGTTAGAATGAAAGGGGGGGGGGGGCTAGCTGCCGGCAGTTCTCACTTCTATCAGAGGATCAGGATCACCTCGTTAGAATGAAAGGGGGGGGGGTAGCTGCCGGCAGTTCTCACTTCTATCAGAGGATCAGGATCACCTCGTTAGAATGAAAGGGGGGGGGTGGCTAGCTGCCGGCAGTTCTCAGTTCTATCAGAGGATCAGGATCACCTCGTTAGAATGAAAGGGGGGGGGGGCTAGCTGCCGGCAGTTCTCACTTCTATCAGAGGATCAGGATCACCTCGTTAGAATGAAAGGGGGGGGGGGGGTAGCTGCCGGCAGTTCTCACTTCTATCAGAGGATCAGGATCACCTCGTTAGAATGAAAGGGGGGGGGGGGGGTTAGCTGCCAGCGGTTCTCAGTTCTATCAGAGGATCAGGATCACCTCATTAGAATGAGAGGGGGGGGGGGCTAGCTGCCGGCGGTTCTCAGTTCTATCAGAGGATCAGGATCACCTCATTAGAATGAAAGGGGGGGGGGGGGGCTAGCTGCCGGCAGTTCTCAGTTCTATCAGAGGATCAGGATCACCTCGTTAGAATGAAAGGGGGGGGGGGTAGCTGCCGGCAGTTCTCACTTCTATCAGAGGATCAGGATCACCTCGTTAGAATGAAAGGGGGGGGGGTGGCTAGCTGCCGGCAGTTCTCAGTTCTATCAGAGGATCAGGATCACCTCATTAGAATGAAAGGGGGGGGGGGGGTTAGCTGCCAGCGGTTCTCAGTTCTATCAGAGGATCAGGATCACCTCATTAGAATGAAAGGAGGGGGGGGGGGGCTAGCTGCCGGCAGTTCTCAGTTCTATCAGAGGATCAGGATCACCTCATTAGAATGAAAGGGGGGGGGGGGGCTAGCTGCCGGCAGTTCTCAGTTCTATCAGAGGATCAGGATCACCTCATTAGAATGAAAGGGGGGGGGGGGGTTAGCTGCCGGCAGTTCTCAGTTCTATCAGAGGATCAGGATCACCTCATTAGAATGAGAGGGGGGGGGGGGCTAGCTGCCGGCGGTTCTCAGTTCTATCAGAGGATCAGGATCACCTCGTTAGAATGAAAGGGGGGGGGGGGGCTAGCTGCCTTCAGTTCTCAGTTCTATCAGAGGATCAGGATCACCTCGTTAGAATGAAAGGAGGGGGGGGGGGCTAGCTGCCGGCAGTTCTCAGTTCTATCAGAGGATCAGGATCACCTCGTTAGAATGAAAGGGGGGGGGGGCTAGCTGCCGGCAGTTCTCAGTTCTATCAGAGGATCAGGATTATCTCGTTAGAATGAAGGGGGGGGGGCTAGCTGCCGGCAGTTCTCACTTCTATCAGAGGATCAGGATCACCTCGTTAGAATGAAAGGGGGGGGGGGCGGGGCTAGCTGCCGGCAGTTCTCACTTCTATCAGAGGATCAGGATCACCTCGTTAGAATGAAAGGGGGGGGGGGGGTAGCTGCCGCAGTTCTCACTTCTATCAGAGGATCAGGATCACCTCGTTAGAATGAAAGGGGGGGGGGTGGCTAGCCGCCGGCAGTTCTCAGTTCTATCAGAGGATCAGGATCACCTCATTAGAATGAAAGGGGGGGGGGGGGTTAGCTGCCGGCAGTTCTCAGTTCTATCAGAGGATCAGGATCACCTCATTAGAATGAAAGGGGGGGGGGGCTAGCTGCCGGCGGTTCTCAGTTCTATCAGAGGATCAGGATCACCTCGTTAGAATGAAAGGGGGGGGGGCTAGCTGCCTTCAGTTCTCAGTTCTATCAGAGGATCAGGATCACCTCGTTAGAATGAAAGGAGGGGGGGGGTAGCTGCCGGCAGTTCTCAGTTCTATCAGAGGATCAGGATCACCTCGTTAGAATGAAAGGGGGGGGGGGGGCTAGCTGCCGGCAGTTCTCAGTTCTATCAGAGTATCAGGATCACCTCATTAGAATGATAGGGGGGGGGGGGGCTAGCTGTTGGCAGTTCTCAGTTCTATCAGAGGATCAGGATCACCTCGTTAGAATGAAAGGGGGGGGGGGGTAGCTGCCGGCAGTTCTTAGTTCTATCAGAGGATCAGGATCACCTCGTTAGAATGAAAGGGGGGGGGGGGCTAGCTGCCTTCAGTTCTCAGTTCTATCAGAGGATCAGGATCACCTCGTTAGAATGAAAGGGGGGGGGGGGCTAGCTGCCGGCAGTTCTCAGTTCTATCAGAGGATCAGGATCACCTCATTAGAATGAAAGGGGGGGGGGGTGTTAGCTGCCGGCAGTTCTCAGTTCTATCAGAGGATCAGGATCACCTCATTAGAATGAAAGGGGGGGGGGGGGCTAGCTGCCGGCGGTTCTCAGTTCTATCAGAGGATCAGGATCACCTCGTTAGAATGAAAGGGGGGGGGGGCTAGCTGCCTTCAGTTCTCAGTTCTATCAGAGGATCAGGATCACCTCGTTAGAATGAAAGGAGGGGAGGGGGGGCTAGCTGCCGGCAGTTCTCAGTTCTATCAGAGGATCAGGATCACCTCATTAGAATGAAAGGAGGGGGGGGGCTAGCTGCCGGCAGTTCTCAGTTCTATCAGAGGATCAGGATCACCTCGTTAGAATGAAGGGGGGGGGGGGCTAGCTGCCGGCAGTTCTCAGTTCTATCAGAGGATCAGGATCACCTCGTTACGGTACTGTAGCCAATGATGCCATTCTCATCATGGAATGAATATACAAAATTGGATTACGCTACTGTCTACGCTTAGTTGGGGTCAGTGCTACATGATCACTTTTCTTCGCTGCTCTAAGCACTTCACATACCTTCGAAATTACTGACGTACTGTAGAACAATTCGTTAATCTTTCTTGATGCAAAGCAAAATAATGACAATTAGATGGTGGGACATATCACCCACTACGATTAGTATTCGTAGGGTTTCTGTATTTTTGACCACTTTACCATTTACCAGTTTTCATTTTTCTGAACCACATGGCCGTAAAACATCATAAAAATTTATGATCATTACATTTATTGATTGTCTAGTGTTCTTGTACATTTTTTCTTTACGTCTGTTCATGTATTCGCCGTTGCTTCTTATTGGCCACAATATTTTTCTTAGGATTTTCCTCGCTTTCTTTTCTGTGTTTTCTGTTTCTCCTATCGTAGTTAAATCCAGGAAGTCAGCTGCATGTAAACATTCTGGTTTTATTATTCTAATAAGTGTTATAATGTTGTCACTTTGCATCAGAAGAGCTAGGGATCTTATTGTACACAGTTTTGAAACTTCCTGGCAGATTAAATCTGTGCTGGGCCATGATACCAACCTGAGACCTTCGCCTTTAGCAGTGTTCTACCAACTGAGCTATCCAAGCATGATTTACAAATTCTCCACACAGCTTTACTTCTGCCAATACCTAATGTCCCATCTTCCAAACTTCATGGAAGTTATGCATACCTTGTGGACCTAGCACCTTGGAAGAAAGGATGCAGAGACATGACACAGCCAAAGCCATACTGGGATTGTAACCTGGGACCTTTGCCTTGCACAAGTAAATGCTCTACCAACTCCGAATCCAGCCTCACAGCTTTACTTCTGGTGGTACCTGATGTCCTACCTGTGAAATTTGGAAGGTAGAAGGTGGAAGTAAAGCTGTGTGTTTGGGTAGCTCAGTCAGTATAGCACTAGCCCATGAAAGGAAAGGTTCTAGGTTCGAATCCTAGTCCAGCACACAGTTTTAATCTGCCAAGACGTTTTATTTTTATCTTCCTTCCTCAGGTTTCACTAGCATACTTGTCACAGCCATTCTTCCATATTACCTCACCAAAATATTGAACCCTGGAATGCTACTAAGGGTACACCTATGCACCTGTACCCAATGCTTCCAAAACGTGTAGCCAGTGGCCAACAAATAGCACTGTAGTTCTGCACTTCCCGATAGTTTCATGACTTAACAAGTCAGTACGAGTATTACCTTCAGTGAGTCAATAGTGTTTTACCCTTTTCATGTTATTTAATGCTTGGGGCACAGGTACAAACCAGTGTATTGTAATCGGTCTAACAAATATTAGGACTAAGATTCTTTATAACTGCAAGTATGATCTCAAGAATTGTATATTTATACTTATTTTAAACAAAGGAATTATAACAGCGCTACTAATGAAGCTGAAATTATCTATTTTTTCAAGAATGATAGTGGATAATTGAAAATTATCAGTAAATTGACTTTTCATAGGTGAAAGGGAATGACATCTCAAAAACAGACTTTCAACCTTACAAAGCAAGAGGATATTATCGAAATACATCATATACTCTTCAGTTCAGTTTCTGAAGGCCTTTATTTTGAAAGTGATGAAGTCAGTGAAGAGGATTGGGTCATACCAGACATTAAAAAGAGAGGAACCTGAAAATGAAGAAGAACAATCAGATGCTCTTGCATGTCAAATTTGGAGTCCAGTTGTGCCAGTTTCTCTGATCCTGATAAAGATAATCCACCAGCGCATTTTCAGAGTTCTGATTCATTGAAGCTGAATATTGTAAAGGCTACAAATAAACTCTATGGGAAAAATAAATTCAAATGGAGCAGGGATAGAGCAGTTCTTCATCGCTCTCCTGATAGGAATCTTGTCGCGTGCTTACCAGGGAACAAAAACAAAAGAAGATACGTAAAAAGTGCACTGGATGCTTGGCAGCTATGCTTTACAACAGAAAATTTAGATTTGATTAGAGAGTGCACTAACAAAGTTATTGAAGCTCAGAGATCTGAATACAAGAAAAGCAAGGATGATAAAAATTGCAGTGATGGAGCACCTAAAGACAGTAAGCCTTCTTACTCAGAAAACACTGATTATATTGAAATCCAATCTCTTATAGGAATGATCTGCTATGCTGGTGCAATTAAAATGGGAGGTGTCTTTACAAAAGACCTCTTTGACCCAGGCAGTGGAATAGGAATATTTCATGCAGCCTTGCCTTGTAGCATGTTTCACATTCGTAGTTCATTGTCTCAGATTTGATGACAAAGACACTTGAGTGCAGAGAAGACTGAGAGAGAAATTGAATCCTTTTTGGGAAATATTTGCATGCTCCATAAACAAAATGAAATAATTATGCGAACCTTCTGAATACACTATAATAGATGAAAAATTAGTTGTGTTTAGAGTCTGGTCTCAATTTAAAATACGTATTTCTTCCAAGCCAACCAAGTAAGGGATTAAGATAGTGATATGCTGCAATGCAAAAACATTTTATGTGCTTGATGTAGAAGTGTATGTGGGTAAGGGATCTACACCACGTAATATACCTGTGGTTTGATAGTATTGTGAAAATCTCACTTCTTCTTTTCATGGAGCCAACAGAAACGTAACTGTGAACAGTTGGTTTACATCCATAGAAACAGCTCAGAGAATTTGAGACAAGAAAATTAACGTAGTTAGTACAGAAAAAAGAAAAGCGATATAAAAAAGAGATTCCTCCAGCTGTTTCATTGGCCACCTTACCCCGTTACCATACTGCCCCCCAAAACAAAAGAAATAGAATGTTCTTCTACAACCAGCTGTGCGTTAAGAAGGGGATGAACCAAACACAGTAGAACTCTTGGAAATTATTCAGTTTTATAATTCTTCCAAAGGTGGTGTTGACATGCTAGACCAGTTATGTTATTCATATTCTTGTGCTAGGAAAACTTGTTGCTGGTCTCTTTGCCTATTAAACATTGCTGGATACAAATCTATGTTACTGTTGAGGGGGTGCTCTGCAGATGATAAGGAAATATTTCAGAACAGAATATCTTACTTAAAGAGATTAGCTGTAGACATGATGTGACCAAACATGTCAGACATTTGAAAAACCAAATTTAAGAAGAGAAATCCGTCAAACCATCAGTCATACTATGGATCTGCCAAAGGAAGAAGCCTAAGGTGTTCCAGAATCCACAACAGGGCAGTATGTTTTCTGTCCTAGGGCTCGAGACGGGAAATCCAGAGTTAAATGTGCTATTAGTAAAAAGTTTTTTTGTTTGGACCACCAATGAAAATTGTGTGCTTCATGTCTTCAGTTGTGTATTTTTTTCTCTCTGAGCATTTTCCTTTTTTTTCTTAAGTGTGAGTTAAGTGTTTATTATATTATTTTGAAATAAAAAATTTTAAACATTTTAAAAGACCGTTTTTATTTGGTGTACTCCTGTACCCAAGTATAGCAGACCCTTCAATGAAAATAAGTGTAGCATTCCAGGCTTAAACTTATTAACTCTTTTAATTTTTCCATAATATGTGTTCATAAATTTATATTTGCCATTTATTTTGTTTTGCATAAGATATTTGAAGACCTGTTATTTCTACAATTCTTATCAAAATATTGACTTTTCTTGTTGTGATGGTTATGCTTCCAGACAGTACTGAAAGATCATTGGCAAAAGCCAAACACTGAATTTTAAGATTCTTGTTGTTATAGCCCATTTGTTTGTGGTCGTTTACTCCACACTTCATGAATTAGTCTTTGCATTCCTGGATCAAATTTTCAGGGACACAATTAAAATAGGGATAGAAAATCTCATTATCTAACACCTTTTGGCCCCCCAAAAGCTTTAGGTATCTCCTCTAAAAATGTAACTTAAGATTCTGTGGTTGTTACTGTTACTGTTATGTAACTTCTTGTTTTGTCATCCACAACAAACTTTTCCAGTGTTTGAGACATATATGTTCTATCAGTGGAACTGTATGCCTTTTTGAAGTTCACAAACATGATGACATAGAGTATGCATTTTGCTACTTTGTTTTAGATTATGAGCTTAAGTCTCAGGATCTGCTCTGTATCTCATCTCTCTTACAAAATCCACCTTGAAACTTCCTGATCCTATCATCTACCTGCTTCTCTAGCCTATTAAGCAGTGCTTTGGAAAGAACTGTGTATGTGTTGTAGTTGTTGGCGTCAAATTGAAACACACTTTCAATCTTCTGGAATTCATTTCAGCATGTATTCTGCATTATTCATTTTCATGCCCATAATAGATTTTTATCAGCTAGTTTCCACAATTCTGGAATAATTCTATGTTCACCATCTGCTTTGTTGTTTCTTGTGTATCGAATGATTTCATCATATCAGCGGGTGGCTTCGATTCCAGAAACTTCACTTCAGGAGTTCAGGTACGAAGTCTCTCATCTAGTTTGACACAGTTTTGTAGTTTCTCTAAATATTTAGCTAATAATTTGCGGTTTTCTTTGTTTGTTAATTCGAGTTTTCCTTTTTTTACAAAAGCAAAGGTTTTGGGTATTATACCTTTAGAGGGCTGTAGAAGGCTTGAGGTCTTATTTATCTGAAAATAATTTTTGATTCAATGGTGCTGGTCTTTATCATATATATGATTAACTTTTCTTACCACTTTTGCTATTTGTTGTCAAACTCGCTTAAATTTTAAAAACCAATTTTCCTTCTTGTCCAAATATGAGTCTTGCCGTGGCTGCTTTCATTTTATCAGGCCGTCCTCACAATCTTGGTGGTTCCACTGTTAGTGTTTCTTAGGTCTCCTTTTTGAAGTTGTTTCCTCGACAATCTTGATCATCCAGACCTTCATAACTTCCCATATTTGGGCATCTATGTCTTGGAGTTTTAAATGGAGTTCTGTACTTATGATATTCTCTTAATCAACTCTAGCTTTCCTTTTTTTCTCAATGTTTAATTGATTTCACAGGATGAACTTCATCTCGATAAATTTTATATAGCAGTCTGTTTCAATATGTGTCCATTCTTATCCTTCATATTAATACTTTCCTTCTGATTTTTCATGGATGTCATTAAATGCTGTATTTGGAATTCTATGTGGAGTTTATTTGGTGATTTCCAAGTTTTCTGTTTGCAAGGCAATCCCTTGAGAGCTGTACTTCTTGCTGATATTGTTAGGTTCTTCATGTTTCATCATCTTACCTTGTCCTTGTTGTATTTACTGTTTGTACCATTTCTGCGAAAATGATTTTTGATGCATTTCTGCCTACTTTTCTATGAGTCATCAGTTTTCTACAAGTCATTCTAATTTTAGCTGTTAAAGCCTCAACTATCAATTTCAGATGTGCCCAATGAATATCTGATGTAAAATCAAACATCTTTCAGCTGTTTGGGCTACCAGTTTCAGCGATATATTACATCATCTTCGGGGTCCTGCTTGATACAGTGATCACTTCAAACATCGTGTCTGATGATGTTTGACGTGATCACTATATCAAGCAGGGGCCTGGAGATGGCATAATATATTGCTGAAACTGATAGCCCAATAAAATAACTGTTTGTGAATTAGATGGCTGAAAGGCGTTTGATCTGATGTTCAGTATGAACAGCTGAGGCCCCACAGCCACCTTTGAAAATATGGACATACAGAGACTCAATGAGTATCTGTCTTGACCTATGGTTCTGTGTGACTTCTTTCTTTTTTATATCCTTTATTTACCTTTAATTTTCTCAATATTAAGAAAAATGCTGCATCTAAAATTTGGAGATAGAAAATGTTACTCCAGATGTGTGTCAGTCAGTCTTACACATATTTTTTCTCATTAAATAACTGTTAAGTTGGTGGTATTATTCTATAGCACACATTGTTATGTGAATACTTCATAATTGCTGAGTTCCTTGTCAAGATTGAAATATTACTTATCACTTTGTTTTTATGTAATACAATAATCCTCAGCTAATGCATACATCTGGTTCTGTGATATGCTCATTTACAGGTATCTTTTAAAAACTTTTCATCTTGTTATGCACCATAAGTGTTAATTATCCAGAATGAAATTTTCACTCTGCAGTGGAGTGTGGGCAGATATGCAGTTTGGAAGGTAGGAGACAAGGTGTTAGCAGAAGCAAAGCTGTGGGACGTGCATGGGTAACTAATTTGGTGGAGCACTTATGCACAAAAGGCAAAGGTCCTAAGTTCGAGTCTCAGTCCAGCACACAATGTTAATTCTCATCTATATAAATATAAATAATTTCTCTTTTTCTCCGCTTTTGTTTATAAAGGCCTCTAAACCAAATTTAAATGATTATTTTCATCATTGTTGTTGTAACAAATAAAAATATGTTCAGGGATTTGCAGTCAGAATGAGTTTTATTCTTATATAGAAAGTAAAAGAAAATATTTGACCATCACACATATCAAATCTGGTGTAACAAGGAATGTTTTGCACAAATTGATCAAGTTAAGATCCAAAAGAAGCCTGTAAGGTAATCAGACATTCTACTTTTAACTTGGGTCAGGCCTTTCTTTCTATTTCTTCTTAACTTCAAGTTAAGTTTTCTGTAACCTTAAAGAGATTTCTGATAACTTTTTTTCCATAATGTCTGTGTTCATAGGTTCCATACTGTCAACAGAGCAGACCCTGGTATGTGGCGATGTTGCTGCGCGTGCTGCGACTGCTGTCAACCAAGTGTCCAGGATGAGACCACGCTATTAGGCTGCCAACGACCTCAAGATGGCCACCTGTACACTGTTCGCCGCATATCGAGGTATTTATAATGCATTCCCTTAATTGCTTTGCTAAATGCTCCTGATTGCTATAATTTCTTCAGTTACAGTAATGTAATATTATACTCTGTGCAAAGTGAGGTGAATAATGATCAGCTTGTTGAACAGAAAGGTGGCAGCATAGACTCCACAGGCAAAATGTGTGGTGGAAACCACAGTCTACAACAAACAGTTGTGAAACTGTATGGCAATAAGTGCAGCCCTTTGACAGCTAAGCGATGCTAGCATGCCAAGCGGTTAGCATGTAGTAACAGATGTATGGTATGATATAAACTGAGAACTTACTATTTTTGAAGCTATTACTTCCATATTTCTCACTCACTAAATGTGGTAATTATATTTCCAATTTGAGTAGCAAAATGCAGTCAAAGTAGTATCCTGTTAATATCAGCATATAATAATAAAATTTCAGTGAATTGTAATACAGTGGAAGCTTGCATAGCAAACACATTTCATTCCAGAATCTTATTATGGTGTGAAATACTCGTTAAGCAGAACTATTTATCCCATATAAACTAAAGTAAAATCAGTATTGCGTTCCATGCAGAAAAAATATTAAAAGTTTTATCTTATTCATGCCACTTATTCAAAGAAAATTATTCATACAGTATTACGTACTTTATTATTCATGGTACAGAGCCAATTCCTTTTCACTAGGAAGCTATCTACAGTCATTTGAATTTGCTGATGCTTCAACACTTGGTGAAAATGGAACACAGCATTATTGTATAATAAAATTGTAGTGTGCGTAGCCACTGCTTTATTGGGGTAATGGTTTTCATCTGTGATGTAACTGTTTCCCATACTTTCAGCTTTTCTCTTACTTCACCAGAAGGTTGCTGCTTTGTTATTACCGCCTTCTCTTCCTCCTCTGAAGAACTCTTCTCCACAACTTCCTGCTGTGGACCATACTACAACTCCATAAGCTCTTCAGGGGTCATTTCTTCAGTATTTCCACAAGTTCATCAGTATCACTGTTATCAGATTCTAGTCCCATGTCCTTGGCAAAAACACAATCTTGTTCATTACAGGCTCCACAGGTACTGACTCAAATGCCTTAGTCACATTCGGCAACACACTCCGGCCAAAGATTCTTCCAAGCAGAAGAAGACTTGGCATATACTTTCTGAGGCTTGGGCCAATTGTAGTTCATTTCAGTTTTTTGCGGATTTCATCACATTTTAATACATCCAAAACTAGGCACAGTTTTTCCCTGTCATCGCTGGTGCACTGTCTTTAGACACTGAAACTAAAGAATTCCACGACAATCCTATATTTTCAACATTACTTAAAATATCACCTCCGGTTGTAGTGTTCTCCATGGCTACTACATCGAGGAGCTCCTCCCTCACCTGAAGATCTCTATTAACACCTCTAATAAATATGGCAAGCAGCGCTGTTCCAGTGATATCAACACTTTCGTCCAGAGCTAGTGAATACGCCATAAAATCTTTACAGATATTTGCAAGCTGGCTCTGGACGTTGTCTACCATGTCCTGTACGCGACGCATAATGGTCATGTTAGATAATGGCACAATCCAAAACTGTTCAACTTGAGATGGACACAAATGTTCCGCTGCAACTACCAAACATTCTTTTATTAAATCGCCATCAGTGAAGGGGCGCAGGGATTTTGCTAAAAGCAAAGCAATTTTCACTCTCAGAGCTACCTCAGTTGATTTTTCTTCGTCGTCCAGATCTTCTTCGGATAGCTTCCTTTTAAGTTTAATAACTTCCTGTGCACGATCTGGTCCATCACATTTTCCACTTCCGTAGTCTTTCGCGTGGTACGACATATAATGTCGTTGCAAATTAAATTTCCTAAAAGAATTCAGCGTTTTGTGACATACTAAACATTTTGCAACACCATCTTTTTCTGTAAACAGATACGATTCCCCGCAATGGGGGTTGAACTGCGAAAGCATGGTTGGGGTTACACAACGGCGACTTGACATGGTTCTTAACCAGCGAAGTGACTGTTAGAGCTGATCGTAGTACTTTAAACGTTACACAGTCGGCGAGAATTCTATAGGCACGCTGCGGCCCTATTCAAACGTGTGTGCGCATTTGCCCTCTCTCCCCTCCCACCCTACTCCGCGACCTTGCACCTGCTCGCGAGCACATGCCTGAGCAGACGCGAGTACTCGCGCTCAAAACCAGCCAGTTGTTAAGCCCTGATGTAGACTGATCGTATGTGCATCCTAAATCAGCAGTGTTCACACCATGTTTGCATTTTTCAATGATTTTACATTTCATTTCTAAGAACATTTTCTTCCACTTGGGGGCGTCTTCTTGTGGCTTTATCTTTGGAGATATGCCTATGAAGGTTATTAAATTTGCACACTAAAAAGCACTGTGTGAACACAAGTTAAGAAAAATGTGTGATCAGAAGATGCACTAAGATGGTAGCAGAAATGGCGCTAAACCCAGACTGCAATATGTACTAAAGACAGTGTTCATATGCGCTGCTGACAGTGAAAGATGTTCACATTGTTGAACATTTTCCACGCTGCGCATCATCGGTTGGTGACATCACACTAAATCGTTGTCACTCATTATGCGAAACATCGCTCAGTAAGCAAGTCATTTTTTTATGATTTGTTTTGCTCGTTATGTGAATTGCGCATTGCGGGAGGTGCTCGTTAAGCAGGGTTTCAGTGTAGATATGATTCAAAGTAGGAGGGTCATAATCGTATCACTGAAAATACTTTGAGGTGAGAAATGAATTGTTACGTGATGTGTTTAAGTTCAAAGGAACTGATTTCAACTATATCCACATACTTGGCATATACTTTCTGAGGCTTGGGCCAATTGTAGTTCATTTCAGTTTTTTGCGGATTTCAGACACATTTTAATACATCCAAAACTAGGCACAGTTTTTACCTTCCTGGAGATTAGGTGCTACATATAAATGTTGTTTTGGCATTGTCCTTACTTCTGCGCCTTGTGTGTACCTATCATGTTTATCTTTCCCACTTCCCAGGTCCTATAAAAAACTGTATACTTATCTTCAAGGTCCTCTTCCCCAACTGTGACATTTGGTCCTCAATCATGTCCACCAGTGTCGCTTTCTACTTATTTGTGTGTCTACCTGAAATTATAGCCAACACATGCCCCATTACATTTAGCACTAAGTCTGTTCTTCCTCACTTCAGGCTATTGTTGCTGAATCATCAGTTAATTGTATTTTTTGTCCTTAATAAAAATAATAGCAGTCCTTTGCAAATACCAAATCCAGCTGAAGCTCCTACGATTTATAGTGGCTCTCTTAAACTCCTAGAGAAACCATATCAGCATTTGGAATGTGCTTCTGCATTCTATATACACAATACACAAATGTTTCACAGTGTGATTATACATGCCAGCCACTTGTGGACACTGCAGTGATGAAGTTTCAGAGAAACAGTGAGAGTTTCATGACACATCATCCGTGTGCCTCCATAGGTGAGTGGCTAGCATGGCCGACTGCCGTGTGGGGGACCCAGGTCAGGAGAGTGTGTTGCTAATATGTAACAAACTTCTAGTTCAATGAGTTCTAATTCTATTTGGCATTGCAAAAGTAGATGAAGTATGAAATGCCATATTCCAGTTATTGCTCAGGGCTACACAAATCTCAAAACTGGGTCTCAGCATCTCCAAAAGATTACTGTTTCCAATATAGTGTAATTATAATTCAGGTAACTTCTTCAGATTTGTCGTAACAGTTGATCAGTCATTTGGTAGACACAGTTTCAGCCTGCTGGTTTCACTAAACAAAGCATCTTACTGACTACACTCTTTATGGCAGTCAGCGCTCATACTGATATTCTGAGTAACTGATGATGTGTGACTTATTCATCTCATTACAAAAAAACTGTCAAATCATTTGAACTGAGTAGGTTGTAGTTGCAATAACTTACAGAAATGCAGCTGGATACCATCCTCAACAATCACCAATATTTCGACAGGTGAACAGTCCATCATTTTGAAGGCATGCATTTGTGCCTAAAAAATAACAGGATGTTCAACTGTCAAAATATTGGTGTAAATGAAGTTAGCTGACAATGTTCCTATTAGTTATTTGAACATTTAACATACAGGAGGAGGGGGCGGAGGCAGTACAAATGCCACATGCTTATAGCTGGACTGGCAAAATGACACTTGTGCGTCCAGTGCTCATCTAAAAACTTCATGTGTGGTCTTTTACCATACTTCGATAACATAGAATCCAGTCTGCTGATGGCCTGTATTCTCTGCACATTGCAAGTGTCACCAAATATCAGAGCAATTTTTTAGTATAATGTAAATGCACAGATAAAAAATCTACTTACCAAGCGGCAGCGGGGGAACACACACACAAAAGGATTTAACATTTACAAGGTTTGGAGCCATTGGCTCCTTCTTCTGGCAGAAGAGTTGAAGGGCAAAGAAGACGGATGAAGGAAAAGGGCTGGACAGGTTTAGTGGAAGGGGTACAGTTCAGAAAAGTCACCCAGAACTCCGGGTCAGGGGAGACCTACTGTCTTCTGCCAGAAGAAGGAGCTATTGGCTCCTAAAGCTTGTAAACATTAAATCCTTTTTTGTGTGTTCCCCTCCTGCTGCTAGGTGAGTAGATTTTTTATCTGTCCATTACATTATATTATCAATAACTGATAATTTTCATTGTTATATTAGAGCATTTTTTTCTAATTTCAAAAGCCTTCCATTTAATGTATTCTTACATCACTTCCTGGAGGTTGAAGTGTTTAATATATTTCAGAACATTGTGATGCATATGCCATCAGTATATATATTCAAGGGTCAGTCCATGTGATATCAATGAATGGTGTGGTTATTGAGATCTCAAATTTTGATAATTTTTATACACTTGTAATAATAGCTGTTTGCATGAAAAATCCCCAATTAAATGTTTTTTGGGCCTTTCATTTTTGAGTTATTAATTTTTAAAACTTCCAAAATTCTGATTTTTGTTACTTTTATATCTTAAAATTGCTGTGTCTCAAAAACTATATGACTTACAGACCTAAAATTTGTGCCATTATATTCAGTTTCTTACGAGCTTTAAAAGTAGGTGCTAATTGAAAATGTTCATAAAGCTGCTGCATTTTCCCAGATGAGATTACTTCTTAATTTCGAAAAGTTCAAAATCACAATATTTTTTGGTTTTGTAAAAACAGTGTGTTACTTGTTCACTATTTGTTAATATGTGTGCCAAATTTCATGATGGTGTTCCAATGGGAACGTATTAAAATAAATTTTATTTTATGGGTAAACACAACACCTTGTTCATAGTCTAACAATGATGTAGCTGTTATTATTTCATAATATGTTATTTGAGCGCCTCGCAAAGAGAAATTTTTTTCTGATCTTCAGCAAGAAAGATGTTATTGTGATCCACCAAGAATCTTGTAGATTCTAAAATTAAGCATTTTGATTTTCTTTTAAATGATTTAACCTGGTTCTCCCAAGCAACAATGACATAATTGCTGTAACAACACATTCTTCTGCAATATAATCTGAGGCTTTTTGCAGCACTTCATCTGATGGTCTATATGTCCTTCCAGTGGCAGTTGAGAGATTTAATTTACAAAGTGTGAAGTTTTTTATTACAGTCAATTTATCTGACCTTCTTGGTTATGAAAAGGAAAGAGATGGTCCACAATCACGCGTAAATAAAAGATTTACTTCTGCTCTCTCATCCCTGGGTAGCATTGAAGCCTTCCACCATTTGTTGTCATACACTATGTGATCAAAACTATCTGGATACCTGGCTGAAAATGACTTACAAGTTCGTGGTGCCCTCCATTGGTAATGCTGGAATTCAATATGGTGTTGACCCACCCTTAGCCTTGATGACAGCTTCCACTCTCGCAGGCATACGTTCAGTCAGGTGCTGGAGGGTTTCTTGGGGAGTGGCAGCCCATTCTTCATGCAGTGCTGCAATGAGGAGAGGTATCGATGTTGGTCGGTGAGGCCTGGCACAAAGTTGGCGTCCAAAACATCCCAAAGCTGGCCAATACGATTCAGGTC
The DNA here is from genome assembly GCF_023898315.1 of Schistocerca nitens. Lineage (NCBI taxonomy): Eukaryota > Metazoa > Arthropoda > Insecta > Orthoptera > Acrididae > Schistocerca > Schistocerca nitens. The sequence goes on from NC_064615.1 coordinate 1,011,754,208, forward strand.
AGGACTCTGTGCAGGCCAGTCCATTATAGGGATGTTATTGTCGTGTAACCACTCCACCACAGGTCGTGTGTTATGAACAGGTGCTAGATCATGTTGAAAGATGCAATCACAATCCCCGAACTGCTCTTCAACAGTGGGTAGCAAGAAGGTGCCTAAAACATCAGTGTAGGCCTGTGCTGTGACAGCGCCATGCAAAACAACAAGGGGTGCAGCCCCCTCCATGAAAAACACAACCACACCATAACACCACCGGCCCAAAATTTTACTATTGGCACTACACTCGCTGGCAGATGATGTTCACCGGGCATTCGCCATACCCACACACTGCAATCAGATCACCACATTATGTACCGTGATTTGACACTCCGCACAACATTTCTCCACTGTTCAGTAGTACATGTTTACACCCCTTACAGCAAGCGAGGCGTCGTTTGGCATTTACCGGCATGATGTGTGGCTTATGAGCAGCCGCTCCACCATGAAATCCAAGTTTTCTCACCTCCTGCCTAACTGTCATAGTGCTTGCAGTGGATTCTGATGCAGTTTGGAATTCCTGCATGATGGTCTGGATACATGTCTGCTTATTACGCATTACGAACCTCTTCAACTGTCTGGCGGTCTCTGTCAGTCAACAGACAAGGTGAGCCTGTATGCTTTTGTGCTGTACGTGTCCCTTCATGTTTACACTTCAGAATCACATCGGAAACAGTGGACCTAGGGATGTTTAGGAGTGTGGAAATCTCGTGTACAGACGTATGACCAAAGTGACACCCAATCACCTGACCACGTTTGAATTCTGTGAGTTCTGTGGAGTGCCCCATTCTGCTCTTTCACGATGTCTAATTGCCAGTAGGTGGCAGCACAATGCACCTAATATGAAAAATGTATGTTCTTTGGGATGTCTGGATATTTTTGATCACATAGTATAGGTACAAGTAACAAATATTGTAATTTGTCCAAAGGATGCAACATCTGGACCCTCTTGAATTTTTTATGAACGTCAAATTCCTTAAAAATCTGAAACAATTCTTGCTTTACCTTTGACTTTTCTCATAGGAATAAGTGCATAATACTTCTGTGTCCCTGTGACTGCAATGGCTTTGTAAAAATTTCATGCCATGCTCCTTTTTTATGCTTCAAGCACATCAGTTGTCACACACAAGTGACTGATGGCATATATGCTTTACCCCACTTAAACAGTTGGAATGAAGTTAATATTTGACCATGTTGTACTTCCACTACTGATTAATATCATCATCATCATCACCATCATCATCATTGTTCTGCCAAAAGGCCGGTTTTCACATGGTAGTTCTCCAGGCTGTCCGGTCTTCTGCCATCCTCTTCAGGTCTGCATAATTTCCTCTTCCCTTTATGTCGTCTATCATCTTGTATCTCCTTCCTCTCAGTCTTCTCCCACAAACCAATCCTTCCAAAGCATCTACTAGCAAGCACTCCCTTCTCAGTGAATGTACCAACCAGTTCTTTTTCCTTTCTCTTACAACCTTCAGCAGACATCTTCTCTCACCAACCCTTTCCAATACTCTTTCATTACTCACTCTTTCCATCCAGCTTATTCTCTCCATTCTCCTCCACATCCACATCTCAAATGCTTCTAACCTTTTTTCATCCTCTCATCTTAGTGTCCATGTTTCTGCCCCATATAGTGCCACACAGCAGACAAAACATTTGCCAAGCCTTTTCCTTAGTCCTTTAGCTATTTTGCCACATAAGAGTCTCCTCTTTCTGTTCAATGCCTCCTTCGCTATGGCAATTCGAGTTTTCACCTCCTGGTGACATCTCAAGTCTTCAGTTATTGTGCTTCCAAGATATTTAAATTCACTTACTTAGCTAATGGTAGATTGTCCTATTTTTATATTGGACAGTCTGCGTCTTGTACTGATGACCATACTCTTTGTTTTTGCTGTGTTTATTTGCATCCCATATCCCACACAAGCTTCATTCACATCTTTGAGTATGTTGTTCACTGTCCACTCACTTTCTGCCACTAATACCATGTCATCAGCAAATCTTATACATTCTATTCTCTTTCCACCAATATATATTCCTCTTTTCCCATCTAAGCTTTTCACAATAATCTCTTCAAGGTATGCGTTAAACAACAGTGGGGAAAGGCAACAACCTTGTCTAACACCTCGTCCAATGCTGCTTCCCTCTGACATTTCATTTCCAATCCTTATCCTTACTTTCTGGTGTAAATATAGATTCTGTATCAGTCGTCTCTCTTTCCAATCTACTCCTTTCCTCTTCAAAATATCCATCAGCTTGTTCCACTGAACTCTGTCAAAAGCCTTTTCTAAATCTATAAAAACAGCAAAGATTTCTCTACCCTTTTCCATATATCTTTCCCCTATAGTTCTTAACAGGCCAATAGCATCTCTTGTTCCTTTTCCTCTTCTAAATCCAAACTGCTCCTCTGCAATCCCTCTATCCAGCTTGCCGTATAACCTTCTATTCAACACTCTCAGCAAGACTTTAGCTGCATGAGAAATTAGACTGATGGTCCTGGCTCTCTTCACATTTTTTAGTGTTTCTCTTTTTCTTTATTGGTATCATAACTGCTGCAACGAAGTCCTCAGGCCATTCCCCTTTGTCATATATATCGTTACAGAGGTAGACTATTTCTTTTCTTGCCTTGTTTCCCAGACTCTTCAACAGTTCTGCTGCCAAATCATCAATTCCACATGCCTTCCTATTCTTCATCTCCTTCAGCGCCTTGTCTACTTCTGCTTCCAAGATGGTAAATCCCTTTCCATCTTCCAGCACATATTGCCCCTCTTCAACCTTAATTTCGCTTCGCATTTAATCTCCCTTATACAGACATTCGATATATTCATGCCATCTGTTCAAAACCTCCTTGGTTCTTCTGATAGAGTACCATCTGCTCTTTCTATTTCCATGTTATTCCTCTTTCTTTTATGTTCAAAAACTATCTCACTAGCCAGTCTATACATCATTTAATACTTTCCCTCTATCTCCATTTTCTCTATTTTGTCACATTTCTGTTTCATCCATTTTTCCCTTGCTTCTTCAGTTTCTCTTCTTAATTCATTATTGTTTCCTGTACCTCTTTTTGCCTTCTTCAGTTTCTACATTTTTCCACTTTCTCTGCTCTTCCATCTTTTTCGGTGTTTTCTGTTATCCATTCTTTCCTGGTAGTTTGGAATACTCTTATTCCTAGTACTTCTTTGGCAGAGTCCGAGTCCTTCCCTCATTTTTATCCATTTGTCATTAACACTTTCATCAACACTACCTCTTTGCCATTTTTCCATCAATCTGTTCTCCAAATCTGATGCGTTTCCTACCTCTTTGAGTCATTCTATGTTTAGTCTTTCCTTTGCTTTACCTCTCCAGACTTTTTTCAACTTCACTTGTATTTCTCCCATCACTAGGTTGTGGTCTGAATTTATATCCGCTCCTGGATAAGCTTTAGCGTTCTTCAAACATTTCCTAAACCTTTTTTGTATCAGGATGTAGTCCAGCTGATATCTTTCCCTATTCAAATTTGATATCCATGTGTAATGTCTCCTTTTGTGGTGTTCAAATAATGTGTTACCCACTGCTAATGAATTTTCCTTACAGAAACTAATTAGTCGTTCATCTCCCTCATTTCTTATTCCTAATCCAAATTTTCGTACTGTATCTTCATCTCTTCCTTCACCCACCACTGCATTCCAGTCCCCCATGATGATAACGCAGGCATTTCTATTTTCTTTCTCAATGAGTTCTTGAATTTTCTCATAATATTCTTCCACTTCCTCATCTCTATGCTGGCTGGTTGGCATATATACCTGTATTAATACCAAATCTTTTGAACTACCCTTCAGTCGTATCATCATCAGTCTCCCATCAATATATTGTACTGTCATTACCTTATTTCTCAACTTTTGCCTTATCAATATTCCTACTCCGTTTTCACCACTCTTGATTTTCCCTGAGTAAAATAGCTTATTATCTCCACTTTCTATCTTCCCATCCTCTCCCCACCTAATTTCACACAAACCAAGGGCATCTAATCTGTTCCTTTTCATCTCCTGTTTTGCATTCTCTAGCTTTCTTGCTTGCAGTAGTTAATATGATTAATATGAGTGTCAAGAAAACCACTTCGACTACTATTCTATGTGCATTTATTAAAATACTAGTTTCATGCTATATGAACACCACTAGGGGACAGTGAGACAAAAATGTACCAGTGTCATGATTTAAAATGCTAAATTTCCCAGTATAAAAATGAAATGCTCATGTTGTAATACAACAAGTACAATATTCCACTTTGTTGGCTGTGCTTGGTATGTGTCATATTCCAACACTTGCCTTTCAACAGTTTATTGGGTGACTAAGCATTTAAAATCATAACACCGGAGTTTTCTGCCTCTTTAACCCATGAGCTCATGTGCTTAAGGAGTTATACATCCCTGACCCTCTTTCCCTCACCAGTGCTTTGCTAATTTTATCTCAGAATCTCATCTCTACCAAAGGGAATTACTGTCAGTAGAAGTGAATGTACACACACACACACACACACACACACACACACACACACACACACACACACACACACACACACACACACACACACACACACATGCCTTCAGTAAATATGTACTACAATGACTGTTGAAAAATATAAAATATAAAATGGAAAATGCGTGCTATCTCCTACATAATTTATGTCAGTTTGCCTATTTAGGATCAAAGAAACGTAACTCCAAAAACAGTGTTTTGAGATAATTCGATTTAAAGGTTTTGTCTAAAAAGCTGTGTACTTTCTAATAGTTTTTCACAAACTTTTCTTTTGTAAATAAAGAGTATACTTCATTAACTGTCGTTTTCTACTAGGTGTTACATATTCTGGTCACTCGGTGAACACTAATGAAATATCTTATGAAATTATGCTCGTAGTTATGTTTGTCCGATCCTTAACTTAATGGCTGCTACTGTATAACAAATGAATGTCAAACAAATAATATGCAGCTTTAAGCAATATTATCATATTAAAGATTACTGCAATTGTGTTAATAATGTCTTGATAAATACAGATTACACAGAATAAGCTATGGGAATGTCTGTCAGTGCCATTCAATGAGTACTACAAGCAAGAGAATAAAAGTCATTATTATTTTCAGTCATTATTATTTAACACTGAACTTAAAAAAATAATTTACTGGTAACAAAAATATTCTTGTTTTTTAATCTTCACATAACATAGGAAAAATCACTTTAACAGAACACAGTGCTCCCTCACACCTGTTTTTCTGTTTGTGGATTATTGTTTCAAAAACAATACACAGACATTTAAACAAACCGAAATTAGTGGTTTACATGAAATAGCTAAGGTGATAAACTAGCAACAATAATAAAGGAGACAAAAGAAAGAAAGAAAGAAAATAAACATGAAGTCTATTCCTGTTATTCTTCCACATTTTCCTCATTTTCTAAATCATTAGCAGCATTGAGTCCTTGATATAATGTATGATACCTATGAGGTGTAATACACTTATTACATAAATCTATTAGATATTTTTTTCTTTTCTTTACTTATGCAGACAGGACTGTCACATGCTGGGCACAGAGTATTGTCTTCAGGTCCTGAATTCTAAGAATTTCTTAGGCCAGGTCTTTTCTTGATGTGCAAAACTTGAAAGTCAGGCTGTTCTTTCCTAAATTGCATCCAAACAATCTTAAGCCATTTCACTGTTTCTCCATTCTCAGCAGTTTTCCTGTTCCAAATTATTTGCTTCTGAAGCTGGTTGAAATCAAAAATTTGAGTGTTATCCATTTATTTCACTCTGTACTTGTTGAAGGTTATTCTTACAATTGCATACCAGCCAATGGGATCAAAAACATCCACATGTTTATTTTTTCTTTCGATGCTTGCATGCACTGAGTTTACTTCCATTTGTAAATGTCCAGGCTCAAAAAAGGATTAGACAGTAGTTGGAATGTCCAGCGTATTCACTGCATGAAAACACATAATGCTCATGTTGGCATTCCTATTCTGGCCCCACATGTATCAGAAACCAAGGTTATCGGTTTTCCTATTTCGTGATTTTTCAAAAAATCCCACAGCCCTGAAACCACTTGTATGGATCCCCTTTTTGCTGTTTTTGTTTTCTCATACATTAAGAAATGTGAGATTGTAGACGGAGAGCCTTCTTTTATACACTCCTGGAAATGGAAAAAAGAACACATTGACACCGGTGTGTCAGACCCACCATACTTGCTCCGGACACTGCGAGAGGGCTGTACAAGCAATGATCACACGCACGGCACAGCGGACACACCAGGAACCGCGGTGTTGGCCGTCGAATGGCGCTAGCTGCGCAGCATTTGTGCACCGCCACCGTCAGTGTCAGCCAGTTTGCCGTGGCATACGGAGCTCCATCGCAGTCTTTAACACTGGTAGCATGCCGCGACAGCGTGGACGTGAACCGTATGTGCAGTTGACGGACTTTGAGCGAGGGCGTATAGTGGGCATGCGGGAGGCCGGGTGGACGTACCACCGAATTGCTCAACACGTGGGGCGTGAGGTCTCCACAGTACATCGATGTTGTCGCCAGTGGTCGGCGGAAGGTGCACGTGCCCGTCGACCTGGGACCGGACCGCAGCGACGCACGGATGCACGCCAAGACCGTAGGATCCTACGCAGTGCCGTAGGGGACCGCACCGCCACTTCCCAGCAAATTAGGGACACTGTTGCTCCTGGGGTATCGGCGAGGACCATTCGCAACCGTCTCCATGAAGCTGGGCTACGGTCCCGCACACCGTTAGGCCGTCTTCCGCTCACGCCCCAACATCGTGCAGCCCACCTCCAGTGGTGTCGTGACAGGCGTGAATGGAGGGACGAATGGAGACGTGTCGTCTTCAGCGATGAGAGTCGCTTCTGCCTTGGTGCCAATGATGGTCGTATGCGTGTTTGGCGCCGTGCAGGTGAGCGCCACAATCAGGACTGCATACGACCGAGGCACACAGGGCCAACACCCGGCATCATGGTGTGGGGAGCGATCTCCTACACTGGCCGTACACCACTGGTGATCATCGAGGGGACACTGAATAGTGCACGGTACATCCAAACTGTCATCGAACCCATCGTTCTACCATTCCTAGACCGGCAAGGGAACTTGCTGTTCCAACAGGACAATGCACGTCCGCATGTATCCCGTGCCACCCAACGTGCTCTCGAAGGTGTAAGTCAACTACCCTGGCCAGCAAGATCTCCGGATCTGTCCCCCATTGAGCATGTTTGGGACTGGATGAAGCGTCGTCTCACGCGGTCTGCACGTCCAGCACGAACGCTGGTCCAACTGAGGCGCCAGGTGGAAATGGCATGGCAAGCCGTTCCACAGGACTACATCCAGCATCTCTACGATCGTCTCCATGGGAGAATAGCAGCCTGCATTGCTGCGAAAGGTGGATATACACTGTACTAGTGCCAACATTGTGCATGCTGTGTTGCCTGTGTCTATGTGCCTGTGGTTCTGTCAGTGTGATCATATGATGTATCTGACCCCAGGAATGTGTCAATAAAGTTTCCTCTTCCTGGGACAATGAATTCACGGTGTTCTTATTTCAATTTCCAGGAGTGTATAATTGCATTCACTTTAGGCAGTAAAGCACAGCTTGTAAGTCAAATTCAGCTAGCAAAGATTCGCCTTTTCTTGCACTTTCTTTCTTAATGTTCTTAAATTCCCTTGTCATTTATTTCCTTTTCAAATGTTCTTCCTGTTCCCTTTTAAAATGTCTGCCTTCCTTTTTTCTCAGCCAAAAGGTGTGAAAACTTTAAACATTTATCACACATATCTTTTCGTGGCCTGTGGAATTTCAGATTAAATTCCTTTGTGAATATCTCCATATACAGCCATAATTTCTGGACTGTCTTTCCTTCCTCATAGCATTGTTCCCAATATAACTCGTACATTATCTTAATACTCATATCGGCAGGTAAATAATCTGCTGTACATTCTTTCATCTTGTAATGAGAAAGAAGGGTAGGAAAACTCTTAATGTGTTTCTTATAGCCTCTGTGTAAAGTTAGTTCACCTCCACGTGGTGCACCCTGAGTAACGCTAAATGAACTAACACAACTGGCGGCAGACCAAACGAAGAATTCCTGCCCCACATCACAGTGAAACAGAACGACAGACAAAGCGCTATACAAGATACATACAACGGTCCTTCTAGGGACCAACTGACTAAGGATCTCGGACCATGCATCCGAATCTGCCATTTCAACATTGAGGGCATAAGCAGAGCAAAATGTCAAGTATTGCAGAGAATTTTACATGATAACGACATTGACCTAATAGCCATTCAGGAAACTCATGCTGAAAATAGAGCCCAACTTGAAGCTAGAGGAAGGATACTGGGACATGATCTACTTGGAGCCACGTATAACAGACACTATGGTGCTGCGACATATGTGCATGGGGACATAGAGGACGCCTTTCTAGTTGAAGTCTCCATTGCAAATGATATCCATGAAGTTGTCATCAAAATAGGAGAAGTTACAGTAACTAACATCTATAAACCTCCTGCTACTACATGGCCGGCTGAAGGGATAAAGATCCACCCACACCCAAGCGTATACGTTGGGGACTATAATAGTCACCACAAAATGTGGAAATACAGTACGAATGACATCAATGGAGACATGCTAGTCGATTGGTCCGAGGAACAAAATACATATCTGGTCTTTGATGCCAAGGACCGAGGGACATTCAGATCAGCTGCATGGAATTGCGACTATAACCTGGATCTATGCTTTGTTTTGAGGGATACAAGTGATAAACCACTGACAGCCTCTAGAAGGGTCCTGATGGACTTCCCTCATAGCCAACACTGCCCTATGCTTATTAACATCGGTATATCCATCCCGATAATAAGGTCTTACCCTCGATCAAGGTGGAATTTTACAAAAGCTGACTGGACAAAATTCTCCGAACAACTTGATTATACCTTGAGCTGGATCCCTCCAACCAGCAAGAGCTATGAGAGGTTTGTGGGAGTGGTCATTAGCTCTGCGAAAACAGCGATCCCAAGAGGGTACCGCAAAAAATATATTCCCAGTTGGACTGGGATATGCAATGACCTGTATGCGGAGTTCCTCAAGAATGGGGAGTGGGAAATAGCAGATGAACTATTACATAACATCGACTTTATTAGACGGCAAAAATGGGAGAATACTGTTGGAAATCTAGACTTTTCAAAGTCGAGCCGACAAGACTGGTCCCTACTGCATAAACTTGGAAGCGCAAATCCACCTGAACATAGAAAGGACGAAATATCTCCCAACAAGGTTGCATCCAGCATAGTCTCTGTGTCTAGAGCCCCACGAGATAGTAAGCACACAACAAAAGTGAAGAAGGACTTAAAAACATTAAAAAGGACCCTGCAATGGACTCAGAATATTCATCAGATATTCGTATCGAGGAGGTTACCAATGCCCTGAAGAAGGTTAAACCAGGCAAAGCTCCGGGTTTTGATGGTATCCACCCTGAGTTCCTCATACATGTCGGAGCCTACACAAAACAATGGCTGGCTAAGTTCTTTACGGGCATTCTCCAAGTGGGTAACATTCCTCCCTCACTTAAACGAGCAAAGATAATCGCAGTCCTGAAACCTGGTAAACCAGGCGATAGACCAGACAGTTACCGTCCCATTGCCCTTCTCAGTATGGTCTATAAATTACTAGAAAAGACTGCTCCTCAACAGAATAGGCCAAACTATACTCAAAAAAAATCCCTATCGAACAAGCAGGATTCTGTCCCTATCACTGCTGTACAGATCAAGTCCTATCACTGACAACATATATAGAGGTGGGGTTGCAGAAGAAACATAAAGTAGCTGTAGCATTCATAGACCTAACAGCAGCCTATGATACAGTTTGGATACAGGGACTCGTGTACAAATTAATCTGTGCCGTCCCCTGCAAGAAGATAACCAACCTCATTGACAACATGTTGTCCAGTAGAACCTTCCAAGTAATATTGGGGAATGAGAGAAGTAAACAAATGAAACTCAGTAATGGACTCCCACAAGGCTCTGTCCTTGCACCCATTCTTTTCACCCTTTACATCGCTGACATGCCTGCAACCAGAGCGCGCAAATTTGGTTATGCTGACGACTGGGCTTCGGCAGCAACCCACAGAAATATAGAAACTGCCGAAGATATCCTTACGAGTGACCTAGGGATTCTCAGTGAGTACTTGAGAAAATGGAGGCTACAACCTAGTGCTACAAAGACAGAAGTATCTGCCTTCCATTTGAACAACAAAATGGCCAACAGAGAACTACATGTATATCTAGACGGGAAAATACTAAATCACAACAAACACCCAAAGTACCTTGGCGTTACCTTAGATAGGACCCTAACATTCAAAGAACACCTGACGAAAACTGCAGCGAAACTTAAAACACGCAACAACATATTGCAGAAGCTCTGTGGCACCACTTGGGGCTCCACAGCATCTACCTTAAGAACATCCAGACTTGGCTTGGTGTATCCAGTGGCAGAATACTGTGCCCCAGTGTGGCTCAACAGCAAACACACACACATGGTAGATAGCCAACTTAATGTGACAATGCATATTATATCAGGCACAATCAGGCCAACTCCTACAGTGTGGTTGCCCGTTCTCAGTAACATAGCCCCTTCTAACCTGCGCCGAGAACACGCTCTGGTTAGAGAATTTCAAAAAATCATGACCAACCCTCAATTACAAATCCTGGAAGATACTCATGACATCCAAGGAAACCGACTCCGGTCTAGGCATCCTCCACTAAAGACCGCACAGTTGCTGCACCAAACCAACTTTAAAATAAATGAGCGATGGAAAGAGGAATGGGAGAGCAAAACAGCGGTAAACTGCCACAGTATGCCATGCATCTTTAGTAAACCAAAAGGATTTGATTGCCCTCGCAAAGTTTGCAGCTCTTAATCACATCAGAACCAACTGTGGAATATGCGCCGACTCCTTACACAGATGGGGTAAACTTCCTTCGGCCACTTGCGACTGTGACGCTGAGAGACAGACGGTGAAACACATCATGCAGGAATGCCCACTAAGGGCATATGAGGGTGACCCACAGGATTTCCTAAAGGCGACCCGAGAGGCAATAGACTATATATTATCTAAGCTGGACATTTGTTTGTGATTGCTCTTCTGTGATGTGTAAATTTACAATTGGTGGTGTCCTTATATACGAATTGTTATTTATTGTTCTGTTTATACATATGTGACTTTTTCCTTTGTAAATCATGTTGTTTCTGTAATTTTTACTGTGATGTTGTGAGCCATACGCTAAATAAATAAATAAATATAGCCTCTTTACTTTCTTCTGGTCTCTTTATACCTGGCTCATGAAATCCTCTTCACTCTTTCTTAATTACATGATGTGCATCTCTTTTTTTAATAGTATTTCCTACAAAGGTTTTGGAAATGTTAAATGTCTTGAGAAAAAACTGCATACACACTTGAATCTTATCAGATCCCTTTATTAGATAGAATTTCTTGTTCCTCTTCCTTCATGAGTTATCCAGTTTTGTCCTCACACTTTGTTTCTCTTCATCTTCCACTAGCTTATTTAGGTGCTGCCTTCATACTCAACTGAGCCAAGATCCCAGTAGGCTCTATGGATATTTTGTCTGTCTTCCTCAGTAAAGTTACTGCTGCACTGTCGACATTTAGAGCAATCTTTTGGCTTCATATTTTGCAGGAACTTCAGAATTCTTCGTAGAAATATATGCCCTACCATGTTGTCGATTAATTTTCTTTTATTTTTTTCCCATTCTTCTTTAACTGCTACTATTTTTTGTTTTCTTGTTTTGTTACTATTCTCAGTACCAGTATTGTCATCTGCAATTTCCTCATCCTGATTGTTATGATTTACTTGTGCAGTAGTTGCATTCTCAGCAGTTTTTGTGGCATTCTTTACAAGGGACATTCCATGTCCAACACCGCTGTCTGTAACAATAACATGACAGGTATTCAGAGGAAGGGAAAAGAAAATTAACACAGTAATAGCTATAATAATAATAATAATTATTATAGTACTTACTACTGAAATATATACACCAAGAAACAGGTTCTAATACTTACAAGATTCCATTAAATTCTGTTCCTTCTCCAGGCACATTTTCACCATCCTTCTTCCTCTGGACTCCATAGTGCTCTTATTTGCTTGTAAACACATTCACAACTGAAACAATATTTATCTTCCTTGCCAGGAAGTCGCATTTCATTGTTGTCACAGAGTGACGACGACAATGTGTCTAAAGAGAAGTAGTGGGAAAAGTAATTTCTAACAGTTCTGTTAGTATCAGAGAAACGTAAGAGCTGTTCTGTTTCACAGATTAATGCTGCTTAATGTGGTCTAAAAATGGATCAGCTCTTCTGTCTGTCTGATTTTACTATTTTTCATAAAATGTAGGTACGTTGACAACTAAAACAGAAACCACATAAGATAGAGTTATGCTTGTTTGATCGTAATGTAGATCTCGATTCCATGTACCTTATGGTACTAACAACTGAAAAGTGGCAAAAATGTAGTTACGGTTGTCTGATCTTAAAGGAGCAAACTGTTATATGGCCTAGTTTAGTACAATTTTAAATTGATAAAGCAAGTATGCTTAATGACTACATAAAATTTTCATTTTTACCAGTACCATAATTTAACATGGTGTCTACAGGTCATGAAAGTAGTGAAAAAGTAATGAAAATGAACAGGTGGTCATGAAAGTAATGAGAATGTAATAAAATTGATTGGGTTGTCATGAATTTTGTTTTGGGTGCCAATCAGGTGCAGTTCTAGAAAGAATAACAAGGTTACAAGTTAGTACTTTCCCCCCTCCCAAAATGTTGTATCCAGCTGTCCATTTAATAAGCTGTGTAAGTAAAGCCTCTGCTACTGCAGTTTGCATCCTTGAGGGTCAGGTGTGAATAGAGAAATTTGGAGGTGTGGCTTTGTTGAACTATATGTGGTGTATACACATAGTAAAAATGACATAGAAATTGTAGCTCTGCCCATGACAATGCTGCCATCTCAAGTGTTGCTGGAGGAGTGTCAGCTGCAACAACAGTTTCTTTAATTTTGTCCACTCCCACTTTTGTTTAATGCTCTTTAATCCACATCTCTTTTGGAAAGATATTTCCTTAAAGGTTTTTAGTAATTAATATAAAACTATTGTAATTTTAATCTTGTTTTATAGGTATTAAGGATGATGAGAGTAAAATAGCTTTTTCACAGGCCAAAATGTTTCCCATAGGTAATGAAAAAGTCAGGATAAGGTCATGAATTTGATCCTTATTTCAGTTATTTTCCTCTTGGAATACATTCATGTCATTTGGCGCATATATTAACATATAATGTACAACTAACATACATTTTTTTTCAGAATGTAAAAAATTCTGATTTTTAAATTTTTTAAATATAAAAAAGTTTTGGTTTGGGAAAATTTAGCATTTTAATGAATTTGGTCAGACGGTGCATATTTTCAAAGCCTACAATAAACTTAATAAAATGGTATAAATTACAGGTCTGTACACGCTATAGCCATTTTAAGGTTTTGAAACATGACAAAAACACTCAATTTTGGGCATTTTAAAAATTAGTAACTCAAAAACAAAATGTCCAAAGAATTTTTAACTTTGGGTTTTGTCTTATTTTGGTAGGTGGAATAAAAGTACAAAAAATTACAAAATTCTAGATCATCAGTGTTCAAATTTATTGTTTTATTGGTTGATTTCACGTGGAATGACCCTCGCATCTTGTAGATAGTCCATTAATGTAATCACCATAGTCCATTAATGCAGTCACCAAATCCCTGGTCAAGGGATTCAACAGTGTAGTTTAAATTCAAGTATGTTATATTATTATTATGAAAGCAATGGCATTCAGTTTGTGTTCTCCAGTCAGGTTAAAATACTGTTATAACATATCAAAACCAAAATGTAGTGATTGCTGTGTTTACTGTATTTGGAAAAAGTAATGTTTAATAATTGTTAAAATTCTGATTTTCTGGTCCTTTTATTTATATCTCAGGGCTCAACAATGCTAATATTTCTCTTACAGTTTTGGGAGAACAGTCTCTAAAGAAGATCTAGATGATTCCTACACTGATCTCAGATCTGTCACTCCTCATCAGTTTTCTGACAACATAGCTGGACAGCTAAAAGTCTGCAGAGTGCAGCCTGGTAATAACATCTTGATTTTCTGTCTTTACAACACTTGTTTCTTTATTAAGTCAGCTGGCCATTAACAAAAAAACTCTTTTCCATTATAACAACTACTCCTCTTACTGGTCTTGTGTTACAATCATGGAATATTTTGAAATGTACATTTGGAAATAAATGTGGAAAATTATAAATAAACCAGAGTCAAGCAACAAGATAAAGGTCACATCAAATAAAGCAGCATGTTTTGAAAGCAGAATTTGCTATTAAATTGTACAACAAAGTCTGAGTTTTTGAAGGGTCTGTGAATGCTTTCCTGTAGTTTGACTGGATCCAAATGAGATACAGTATAGCTTTAGTTACCTGAAGTAATTGGGGGATTTGGGTGTTTGGAAAACAGGTTTATTTGGCTAATCAAACTGTATACTTTTATTTACAAATAAAAACTACATGCTTTTATAGTAATGTGAATCTGTTAGTATTATTACAAAGGCAAGTGCAGTAGGAATGTATGAAGGAATGTAGTAGCAATATAAAGACTGGCATGAGAAGATATTGTGGTTTGAGAAACTGCACAATGTTTTGAAAAATGTTTATGTTAGAGTTTAATAATCCAGATGTACTGTATGTTTTGATAGTAATCTTGTTCAGAACATATGTGGTGGTTTAGGAAAATACAAAAAAATGTGGAATTATGTTGTGCATCCACATTTGGAATAAGCCATTTACAAATAATGGTACCATGTTAGATCTATAATCATTTATGCCTGTTTTAGATACTTCTTAATTAAAGGCTTAAGTACTTAGCGAAGGGTCTCATTCAGTCCCATGAATGTAGAGCGACAAGAGCATGGTGGTAAAAATTTGAATCTAACAAGCATAATGGCTAAATTGCAATGGAAAATTTAAGTTCAGTTGAACTTTATCATGAGTTATGTTAAGTTAATTAGTTTTAGTAAAATCAAAATACATTATTATAAAGCATGGATGTTGATCTTTCTAATGAGCAGTGCCATCATCACCCAATCAGTCTGTTAGCTCAAAATGTTTTCCCTGCTATATATTGTAGTAGAATTTCCAATTAAGTACAACATTGAATAAACATTATTTTAAATAATAATTGGATAGATTTGTGGCTATGATGCATATAGAAAATTAGAATCAACTAGCAGTGAAAGACAGACAAAAATCAACTATTAGCAGGCATATAATAAGAGCAAATGGGGGGTTCCAGTTTGCTATGTTTCAAATAAACCGAGGTGACAAAAATCGTAGGATAGTGTTATGCACATATACAGATGGCAGTAGTATCGCATGCACTAGGTATAAAAGGGCAGTGCATTTTGGAACTGTCATTTGTACTCAGGTGACTCATGTGCAAAGGTTTTTTTTTCTTTTTTCTTTTTGTTCACCTCAGAGTAGTACTTGCAACCTACATCCTCAATTATTTACTGGATGATTTCCAATCTCTGTCTTCCTCTAAAGTTTTTGCCCTCTACAGCTCCCTTTAGAACCATGGAAGGCATTCCCTGATTTCTTAACAGATGTCCTATCATCCTGCTCCTTCTTCTGTCAGTTTTTTCCGTATATTCCTTTCCTCTCCAATTCTGTACAGAACCTCCTCAAACCTTTCACCTAATTTTCAACACTCTTCTGTAGCACCACATCTCAAATGCTTCAATTCTCTTCTGTTTGTTTTTCCACAGTTCATGTTTCACTACTGTATAATGCTGTGCTCCAAACACAGATTCTCAGAAATTTCTTACTCAAATTAAGGCCTATGTTTGATAGTAGTAGACTTCTCTTGGCCAGGAATGCCCTTTCTGCCAGTGCTAGCCTGCTTTTGATGTCCTCCTTGATGCATCAGTCATGGGTTATTTTGCTGCCTAAGTAGCAGAATCCCTTAACGTCATCTGCTCCGTAACCATCAATCCTGTTATTAAATTTCTTGCTGTTCTCATTTCTGCTACTTCTAATTACTTTTGTCTTTCTTTGATTTACTCTTAATCCATATTCTATATTCAGTAGACTGTTCATTCCATTCAGCAGATCCTGTAATACATCTTCAATTTTGCTGAGGATAGCAATGTGGTCAATGAAGCTTATCATTGACATCCTTTCCCTTGAATTTTAATTTCAGCCTTTTCACCATTGCTCCTCCAAGTGTCTAGACTGAACAGTAGGTGGGAAAGACTACATCCCTGTCTTACACCCTTTTTAATCCAAGCACTTTCTTCTTGGTCTTCCACCCTTATTATTCCCTCTCAGCTGTGGTATGTGTTGTACATTATGCATCTCTCCCTATAGCTTACCCTAATTTCCTCAGAATTTTGAACATCTTGCACCATTTGACATTGTCGAAGGCTGTTTCCAGGTTGACAAATCCTATGACTATGTCTTGATTTTTCTTTAGTCATGCTTCTATTATGAACTGCAACATTAGAACTGCCTCGCTGGTACCTTTACCGTTCCTAAAGCCAAACTGATTGTCGTCTAATACATCTCCAATTTTTTTCCATTCTTCTGTGCTTTATTCTTGTCAGCAAGTTGGCTGCAGAGCTGTTAAGCTGATTGTGCAATAATTCTTGCACTTGTCAACTCTTGCAGTATTTGGAACTGTGTGGGTGATATTTTACTGAGATACTGCCAGATTCATACATTCTACACACCAATGTGAGTAGTCATTTTGTTGCCACTTCCCCCAATGATTTTAGAAATTCTGATGGAATGTTATCATCCCTTCTACCTTATTTGATCGTAAGTCTTCCAAAGCTCTTTTAAATTCTCATTCTAGTACTGGATCCCATATCTCTTCCCTATAAACTCCTGTTTCTTCTTCTATCACATCAGACAAGTCTTTCCCCTCATAGAGGTCCTCAATGTACTTTTTTCGCCTATCTGCTCTCTCCTCAGCATTTAACAGTGGAATTCCCATTGTACTCTTAATGTTACCATGATGTATTTTAATTTCACCAAAGGGTTTTTGCCTTTTCTATATGCTGAGTCAGTCCTTCCAGCAATCATTTCTTTTTGATTTTTACATGTTCTTCATGCAGCCATTTCACCTTAGCTTTCCTGCAATTCCTATTTGTTTCATTCCTGAGTGACTTGTGTTTCTGTATCCCTGAATTTCCCTTAACATTTTTATATTTCCTTCTTTCATTGATCAACTGGGGTATTTCTTTTGTTACCCATAGTTTCTTCACAGTTACCTTCTTTGTACCTATGTTTTTCTCTACAATTTCTGTTACTGACCTTTTTAGAGATGTCCATTCTTTTCAGCTGAACTGCCTATTGAGCTGTTCCTTATCACAGTATCTACAGCCTTAGATAACATCAAGCATATCTCTTCATTCGTTAGCACTTCTGTATCTCACTTCTATGTGTGTTGATTCTTCCGGAATAGTGTTTTAACTTCAGTGCACTCTTCATCACAATGAAATTGTGATCTGGCTCTGTATCTGCTCCTGGGTATGCTTTACAATCCAGTATCTGATTGCAGAATCTCTGCTTGGCCATGATGTAATCTAACTGAAATATTCCTATATCACCCAGCCTTTTCCAAGTATACCTCCTGCTCTTGTGATTCTTGAATGGAGTATTTGCCGTTACTAGCTAAAATTTATGGCAGAACTCAATTAGTCTTTCTCCTCAATCATTCCTAGAACCAAGCTCTAATTCTACTGTAATATCTTCTTCTGATTCTTCCCCTACAACCACATTCCAATCCCCCATGATTATTAGATTTTAATTTTCTTTTTCAAACTGAATTACCTGCTCAGTATTCTTATATATTTTCTCTACATCTTCATCTTCAGCTTGTGACATTGGCATGTTTACCTGAACTATTGTTGTCGGTGTTGGTTTGCTGTCGATTCTGATAAGAATAACCCTATCACTGAAATGTTCACAGTAACCCACTCTCTACCCTACGTTCCTATTCATAACGAATCCTACTCCTGTTATACCATTTTCAGCTGCTGTTAATATTACCCTATACTCACCTGACTGGAAATCCTAGTCTTCTTTCCATTTCACATCACTGATCACCCTATATCTAGATTGAGCCCTTGCATTTCCCTTTTCAAATTTTCTAGTTTCCCTACCACATTGAAACTTCTGAAATTCCACGGCCTGAGTTTTAGAATGTCATCCTTTTGTTGGTTACTCAATCTTTATTGTATGGTAGCCTCCCCATTGGTAGTCCCTACCGGAGATCCCAATGGGGGACTGTTCTGGAATGTTCTGCCAATGCAGAGCTCATCATGACACTTTTTCAGTTACAGGCGACATGTCATGTGGACACACATTATGTATCTTGCCCTCTGCATCCTCATGCCATTGGTCAGTGCTGATTCTTTCGCCTCTAGGGGCAGTTTCCCATGCCAAGGGCAAGAGAGTCCCTCTGTCTGCTTCTCTGCCCTCTTTGACAGTGCCATTATCGGAATGGGGGTGACTCCTTATGCTGGAAGTCATGGGATGCTAGAGCTGATGATTTTTATTCAAACTTGAAGCTGTGGTGGGGTTCAAACCTGGAATCAGGGACATTTTGATTACTCATCAAAGATGCTACCCTTAGACCACGGGTTACTGACGTGATTATGGCTGTGTGAAGATAATTAACAGACTTTGAATGCAAGATGGTAGTTAGAGCTAGGCGAATGGGACATTCCATTTCGGAAATCATTAGGGAATTCAATATTCTGAGATCCATATTGTCACGAGTTGCCAAGAATACCAAATTTCAGGCATTACTTCCCACCACAGACGATGCAAGGCCAACAGCCTTCATTTAATGACAGAGCAGCAACGTTTGCATAGAGTGGTTGTTGATAACTGCATGAAATAATTGCAGAAATCAAATGCATTAGGAGAGTGCGGCTGAATTTG
The DNA here is from genome assembly GCF_023898315.1 of Schistocerca nitens. Classification (NCBI taxonomy): domain Eukaryota; kingdom Metazoa; phylum Arthropoda; class Insecta; order Orthoptera; family Acrididae; genus Schistocerca; species Schistocerca nitens. The sequence continues at coordinate 1,011,773,290 of NC_064615.1, forward strand.
GTGTTAATTGGCTGGTTCAGAGTTGAGTTCTGATTTCTTTTGATAAGAGCTGATGATAGGTTTTTGAGTGTGGTGCAGACCCCATGAAGTTGTCAACAAGGCACTGTGCAAGGTAGTGATGGCTCCATAGTGGTGTGGGCTGTGTTTATATGGAATGGAAATGAGCAGGGCCCTCTGGTACAAATAAACGAATCATTGACTGGAAATGGTTATGTTCGGCTACTTGGAGAGCATTTGCATTCATTCATGGACTTCATTTTTCTAAGCAACAGTGGAACTTCTATAGATGACAGTGAATCATGCCACAGTTGTTCACGACTTATTTTAAGCACATTCTGGACAGTTCAGGTGAATGATTTGGCCACCCAAATTTCGTGATGTGAAGCCATCAAACATTTATGGTACATAATTGAGAGACCAGTTCTTGCACAAAATCCTGCGCCAGCAACACTTTCACGAGTATGGACAGTTACAGAGTCAACATGGCTCAAGATTTCTGCAGGGGACTTCCAACAACTTGCTGAGTCCATGCCATGTTGAGTTGCTGCACTGTACCAGTAAAAAGGAGGTCCAACACAATATGAGGTGGTATCCCATGACTTTCGTCACCTCAGTGCATAGTCAATCTTGTCACATGGTACTTGTCGTCTAAAAATGTGATTATCAAAAATCTAGTTAACAGTACAGTTTTGCTTTTGATTAGCAATATACATGCAACATCTTGAGCATGCGCAGCATGAGTTAAAAAACAATAACAACATAGGGTGGAAACAGTTGCAGCTCCTTTTCACAGAACAGCAAAATGATGCTTCCTGAGATAGTACAAGTGAGGTCTTGTAGTAGGTCATCATTTCCTTGGAGGAATGAGAGAAACACTAAAGTTCACTTGGTCCTGTGGTTATGGAGTTTAAATAAGTCTGCCAAATGTGGTGTGCTGCCATATCTGAGTATGGAAATATACCTGAACATCAAGTATATTAAACCGCTCTCCAATTATGGAAGCCTGGATATTTTGCTGGAATATTATCACAATTTGGTGAAGTATTGCAGAACGAGAGGAAGTTGGCTGAGTATATAGAGTAAACTGTAATATGAAAATGAACTGCTGATTTAGAAATCCAAATTCATGATGTACTAAACCATGTAAAACTATTTGAAACAGTCATTTCCTTAAGAATCCTAAATCATCAGCATATTTATCATCCATATTTGAGGGCATGGGTTGGAACTGAGATGGTATGGCACATACCTGGTTCACCTTCGGTGACTGCAGCAACCATAAGTGTAATGTGAAATAGTACTGCTTTAGAAAACATAAATACATTGTCATGACTGTTTCTACACAATCTGTCAGTACCTCATAGATGTAACTGCAAAAAACAACCATATAGTTGTCACAAAAAGGTTTAAACTGTATATTATATGTTAATACAATGTAACTGAACAGACAAAAATGTATTCACCAGCAGTGGCAGGAAAACACACATGTATAAAGATTAAGGAAGCTGCAAGTTTTTGGAGACAATGGCTCATTCTTCTGGCAGTAGTGTTGAAGGAGAAGGAAGAAGGGTGAAGGATAGGCAAGGTTTAGGAAATGGGGAGAGTTTGGAAAAGTCACCCAGAACTGTGGCTCCGGGGAGACATACCGGATGGGATGAGAAGGAAAGACTGATTGTTGGGGGGCTACACTGGACGATATTTGAAACCCTGAGAGCTTAGAGAGAGAATATTGACAAAATGATATGCAAGAGTTAATAAGACAGGAAAGCTAAGTACATTGTCAGTTGTGGTAGAAAACTAGACAGGTCAGAAAATAAAAGATCACTACTAACAATAACTACTAAGAAGAAGGATGAGAGAGAGAGAGAGAGAGAGAGAGAGAGAGAGAGAGAGAGAGAGAGAGAGAATAGGATTGTGTGGTGGGAATTTCAGATTGAAAATATTCAGTTTATAACAACTTTACATAAACAGAATTTTATGGAACTCTCTCTCTTTTATTTTTATTTTTTTGGCTTGTGTGATAGATGCTCATCTCTTGGGCCACACTTATACTTGCTTTGCGCTGCATGCAGCCCATGGGCCACAGGTTGTACACCCTTGTTGCAGACCATGGTCAGACCATGGTTTTAGAGTACATGTTAAGCTATCTATTATTACACAACATTTTAATGAAATGCTCTACAAGTTTATATAATTTATACAAGATTTCTCTGCCTAAACTCTTGTGTTTGAACATTGCACTAAAAAATATTTGTACAAAAAAAAAAAAATAAAATTAGAGTATTTGCCATTCAAAATAGTTATTGGGAGATGGAGGAAGGGGGGAGGGGGGGCATGAGGTTCTGGATCTGGTCAGATTTATACTACATTTTTTAACTGAAAAGCATAACAATTTCTGTTATAAACTCCTGTATGCAGAAATTAATTTGACTTTAATTCTATATTTTTCTATTTGAATACAAGTGGTGACTTGTTTTGCACAGAGGCCAATGACTGTGAATATGCTACCAGTACTCCACCTCCAACTCCAAGTCCTGCAGGCAGGAGGAAAGGTCGCTGGCATCGTGCACTGGATACACTGCGTCCTCGGTCTAATAAGAATCTTCCTCTTAAGGCTGTCAAACAGTCAGCAACTTTGCCCTCTATTACAGTATCCTCACCAGACATTGTGAGTACCACATACTGCATCTTAACTAATTTACTTGAAATGAGGATATAACCACTGATTATTTCAAGTTTATTTGTGTAAGCTCACATAGCTGTGAATGATATTTCCAGAAATTAATAGCTTAATTAATTATATTTTATGCATTATTTACATGTATGTATATCACTGTTGAATAGATACTTTCATTTTCTTGTTGATTATCAAATTATAATAGTTTAAAATATAACTCCATATTTACCCTTTAATATGTAATATTTCATGGTGTATTATGGAGTATAGTCACTTACCAACATCTGCAGTATATTCCATCTATTGGGTGTGCATCCACTATTTCAGTCAATAACTACAGCTAAAATGCAAGGGGAAGTATTGGAGATAGCAATTTAATTCTCTTTTCTTTACATAGAGGTACATTTAAAGTCCCCCCCCCCACCCCCACCCCCCCACCCCCATGAACCATGGACCTTGCCATTGGTGGGGAGGCTTGCGTGCCTCAGCAATACAGATAGCCGTACCGTAGGTGCAACCAAGAACGAAGGGGTATCTGTTGAGAGGCCAAACAAACGTGTGGTTCCTGAAGAGGGGCAGCAGCCTTTTCAGTAGTTGCAGGGGCAACAGTCTGGATGATTGACTGATCTGGCCTTGTAACACCAACCAAAATGGCCTTGCTGTGCTGGTACTGCAAACGGCTGAAAGCAAGGGGAAACTACAGCCATAATTTTTCCCGAGGGCATGCAGCTTTACTGTATGGTTAAATGATGATGGCGTCCTCTTGGGTAAAATACTCCGGAGGTAAAATAGTCCCCCATTCAGATCTCTGGGCGGGGACTACTCAAGAGGATGTTGTTATCAGGAGAAAGAAAAATGGCGTTCTACGGATCGGAGCGTGGAATGTCAGATCCCTTAATTGGGCAGGTAGGTTAGAAAATTTAAAAAGGGAAATGGATGGGTTAAAGTTAGATATAGTGGGAATTATTGAAGTTCGGTGGCAGGAGGAACAAGACTTTTGGTCAGGTGAATACAGAGTTATAAATACAAAATCAAATAGGGGTAATGCAGGAATAGGTTTAATAATGAATAAAGAAATAGGAGTGCGGGTAAGCTACTACAAACAGCATAGTGAACACATTATTGTGGCCAAGATAGACACGAAGCCCACGCCTACTACAATAGTACAAGTTTATATGCCAACTAGCTCTGCAGATGATGAAAAAATTGAAGAAATGTTTGATGAAATAAAAGAAATTATTCAGATAGTGAAGGGAGGCAAAAATTTAATAGTCATGGGTGACTGGAATTCGGTAGTAGGAAAAGGGAGAGAAGGAAACGTAGTAGGTGAATATGGATTGGGGAGAAGAAATAATAGAGGAAGCCGCCTGGTAGAATTTTGCACAGAGCACAACTTAATCATAGCTAGTACTTGGTTCAAGAATCATAAAAGAAGGTCGTTTACATTGAAGAAGCCTGGAGATACTGACAGGTTTCAGGTTGATTATATAATGGTAAAACAGAGATTTAGGAACCAGGTATTAAATTGTAAGCATTTAAATTTTGGGATGAGAGTATTGCTTTGATTTTTTAATGGTTTGTGGCAAATAGGCATACTGATTTTCCCTGAACTTTCTGTTGTACTGAGTAAAATCGATATTTCAACCCCCTTGAAAAGCTGAATATACTGTTGTAACATTTATAATTCAGCAAGAATGTCAATGTCAACCCCATTTCTCAGTATGTGATAGTAAAATGAGAGACATTACAACAAGACACAGCAAAGGATAACATCACTATTAATTTAGGTGGACGGGTTAATAAATTAGCAGTCACAGATAGCAGATATGTGATAATGATTTCTTAAATGTTGTAGAAAATATAGGGACAAACAGTTGAAGAGAAACATAAAAAGAGTATATTGAACAAGCTACTTACATAATATTCAATCATATGGATGTCTCGCCCACTTCTCCTTCTGAAACTAAGAAAATTATATATTCTCTCAAAAATAAAAGATCATATGCATTTGAAGGTGTTTCGAACAGACTATGAAAAACTTCTTTCATACAATAAGCACCATCTTTTTTGAGATACGTAATGCATCACTAACTCAGGGCATTTTCCCAGAGAGATTGAAATATGCCATTGTTAAAACCTTCTATAATAAAGGTGATAGGAGAGATGTCAATAACTACCAACCCATTTTACTACTGACATCATTTTCCAAAATTTTTGAGGTTATGTATTTGAAAATAAATTCCACCAGAGGAACAATAATATCCTCAGTAAATCACAGTTTGGATTTCAGAAGAATTGCTCAATTGAGAATGCCATTTACACATTCACTCTTCAAATTGTCCACAACTCCTGGTCTAGTGGCTAGCATTGCTGCCTCTGGATCATGGGGTCCTGGGTTCGATTCCTGGCCGAGTTGGGGGTTTTCTCTGTCCGGGGAGTGTGTGTTTGTGCTGTTCCCATCAATTCATCATCATCCTCATCATTCATGACAGTGGCTAGATTGGACTGTGTAAAAAAAATTGGACTGTGTAAAAAAATTGAACTGTGTACGGGCACTGATGACCGCACAGTTGAGTGCCCCACACACCCAGCATCATCATCAAACTCTCCAAATTTTACAAGCACTAGGTAACAAAACGGCACAACTTGGTATTTTCTGTAACCTGTCTAAGACACTTGATTGTATGAATCACAATATTTTCTTGGATGAACTGAGGTTTTATGAAACTCATAGATTCTTCTGACTGAGGAGAAATCACTTATCAGTTTCCACAGAGCCCATTCTTAGGTCCTCAATTGTTTCTTGCATATTGAAATGACCTTATGTGTAATATACGACAGGAAGAATTAAGCAGTGGAAAATCCAGGATGGATTGTAACAGCAGTATGAAAAGAATAGTTGCTACTGACAATATAGCAGAGATGCTGAGTCGTAGTTAGACATAGCAAAAAGACTGTCGGAAAATGCGCTTTTGGCCACAAGGCCTTTGTTGAAAATAGAGAAACACACACACACACACACATACACACACACACACACACACACACACACACACAAACAAAGGCACACACATGACCACAGTCTCTGGCAGCTGAACCCAGTCTGGCTGCAGATAACAGACTGTGGTGAAACGTGTGTGAGTTGCATTTCTGTGTGTGTGTGTGTGTGTGTGTGTGTGTGTGTGTGCAAAGGGCTTGTTGGCCGAAAGCTCGCTTTCCGACAATTTTTATTGTGCCTGTCTGCGAACAAGCAGAATTAGTTCTTTTTGCAGATGACACTAGTATTGTAATCAATCCAAGTATACATACATCAACAGAGAAAATGGTAAGTAATATTCTTAAAAGCGTTAGTGAGTGGTTTTCTGTGAATGATCTCCCTCTCAGCCTCAGAAAGACACAAAATATTCTGTTCTACACACCGAGTGGTAGTTCACCTGTGATAAGTGTAACACGTGGTTAGGAAATAATAACTAGGCTGGAAACATCAACATTTTTAGGTGTCCACACTGATAAAAGTTATAATGGAAAGAAACATTTTGGAATTCTTAAGACAACATAGTTCAGCCACTTTTGCACTTCCAATAATTGTAAATCCTGGGGACAGTCAAATCAGTAGTTTGACATATTTTGTCTCTTTTCATTCAGTAGTGTCATATGGAATGATGTTCTGGAGTAACTCATCTTAAAAAGAAAGTCAACATTAATTCACACAAAAAAGTGTGCATAACATTGCCACCAAAATTTTTCTTCACATATCCAGTGCATAAAATGTCTGACAGACAGAAAAGTTAAGTATGAAAACAAACTGAAAAAGTTTCTCCTTGACAGCAACTCTTATTCTGTAGAAGAATTTATGTATGTAAAAGGTGGTGAGTAGGAATCATTAACCCCCAGCTGTATTTAAAAGAAAATGTAAATGGTCAGCATGTAACTATATTTCTATATGAATATATAAAGTTAATTTAAAGTGGCTCATTCTACATCATTACAATTAATCATGCAAATGATCCATGGAACATGAAACTGGCCAACTAACTTGTGGTGCCAGATTTTCAGAGATTTCTTCAATAAGCAATAATTGCAATGAAGGTTGCAGACAGAACTGTACATGATACTTTGAGACATTGATAGAATTTTGCTAACTGTCGGACAATGATTATAACTCTCTGAATTGTAATTATCAGTTTATCTGTTATTAAACATTAAGCAGTACTCAGAACACTGTACACATTCATAACACTTTCAACTACACCAAATGAAGTCTACACTGAATGTCACAAAGTATTATATTTATTGCTAGCAAAAATGACACTTCATCTCACTGTTCACAATAAGCAGGATGTGCAGCTAGTGCCCACCAATTTATAACCCTCATCAGATAAAAGAATCCACAGTGCCAATGATACCAGGCAAGCTTTTATATCATATTGAAGCTAAAAAATGAACGTGCTGCTGCCACAAAATAACCATGCAGAGTCTCTGCACAAACACATACTTTTTTCTGTGTAACCTTCAGACAAAATTGTATCTGTGATAATTTGTGCTGATATTATCTCTGTTTGTAATGTTAACAATTTTCTGCAGGTTAGGGACATCAAAATGCAGGAAGCAAAACAGAGTGTTCCAGTGGAAGAGCCTAACTTGAGACATGCAGGAACAATGGTAGACATAAGTTCTGTATCAGTTTTAAACAACACTGCTAGCTGGTTAAAGTCACAAAGTATGCAGGTGAGATGTACAAATAATGTCTACATATCTCCTATTGTGTGTGTGTGTGTGTGTGTGTGTGTGTGTGTGTGTGTGTGTGTGTGTGTGTGTGTGTGCATGAGCACCTGCCCATTTACTGTTATTAAACATTTCTGATGGTTTCTCCATTAATGTTTGTGAGTCAGTGAGCCAAATTGAGGTACTACAATTCTTTGTTAATGACCTGAAATATAAAGATGCTCCCCACAGAAGTTCTCTAATTACGGTATGTGAATAACTTATACTTTGGCAGCCTTCATTTATTCATGTAACTGTTAAACGTGCACTGGTAAATAAACAGCAGCAGAATGGGATAATGGAAAAACGTACAAAAGTTATTCTTCTCTCAGAGTATTACAATTATTTGCAAGCAAAGTATTTATTCTGTCCTGTTGGTTAGTATCATCTTTTAGGTCATTATCAGATGCACATGATGCACATACTCATTTTTGTGATACAATATTATACTTTATATGAGGTGGGTAAAATAAGACCGGCCTGTGAAAGCAAAATTGTGAATTGTGTGAACTGACCCATTCAGTGAACAAGAGAATTGCCTAGCACAGAAAATATTGAAAACTGTGATTTTGATGCACCAGACAGGTTGTTGCCACATGAGTGTGCAAGTGCATCTCCTGCATGCTCTATCCTGTCGCTGTGTCCCTAGATTTGAATGAATGAGAGGAGCAGACATGTTTAGTGACCAGTTGAATGCAACACAGAATGACGCTCACCATAAACAGTGTGTGTTTATTGCTGAATGATATCTAAAAATACAATTTTTATAAAATATACGTGAAATTGTTTACACAAGAGTTTGAGATTGAAAATGCTTTGGCAGAACCTCCAGCAAAGTCTACAACACAAAACACAGTGGCAAAATGGTGTGAAAAATTTCTGTAGCAAATAAAAACCATAACTATCCATAAAAACCAGCAAACATTACTTGAGTGAAGGAAAGTGTGGAACGAAGTCCGATGAAATCTGAACACCCTTTATGTGTGTGCAAGTGGGAATTAAGAAATCATCATGTTGAAACTTTTATCAAAGAGGCCCTGCATCTGTATCCTTATAAATGTACAGACTATAATAGAGGGAAACATTCCACGTGGGAAAAATATATCTAAAAACAAAGATGATGAGACTTACCAAACAAAAGTGCTGGCAGGTCGATAGACACACAAACAAACACAAACATACACACAAAATTCTAGCTTTCGCAACCAATGGTTGCTTCGTCAGGAAAGAAGGAAGGAGAGGGAAAGACGAAAGGATGTGGGTTTTAAGGGAGAGGGTAAGGAGTCATTCCAATCCCGGGAGCGGAAAGACTTACCTTAGGGGGAAAAAAGGACGGGTATACACTCGCGCACACGCACACATATCCATCCGCACATACACAGACACAAGCAGACATTTGTAAAGGCAAAGAGTTTGGGCAGAGATGTCAGTAGAGGCAGAAGTAAAGAGGCAAAGATGTTGTTGAAAGACAGGTGAGGTATGAGCGGCGGCAACTTGAAATTAGCGGAGGTTGAGGCCTGGCGGATAACGAGAAGAGAGGATATACTGAAGGGCAAGTTCCCATCTCCGGAGTTCTGACAGGTTGGTGTTAGTGGGAAGTATCCAGATAACCCGGACGGTGTAACACTGTGCCAAGATGTGCTGGCCGTGCACCAAGGCATGTTTAGCCACAGGGTGATCCTCATTACCAACAAACACTGTCTGCCTGTGTCCATTCATGCGAATGGACAGTTTGTTGCTGGTCATTCCCACATAGAAAGCTTCACAGTGTAGGCAGGTTAGTTGGTAAATCACGTGGGTGCTTTCACACGTAGCTCTGCCTTTGATCGTGTACACCCTCTGGGTTACAGGAGTGGAGTAGGTGGTGGTGGGAGGGTGCATGGGACAGGTTTTACACCGGGGGCGGTTACAAGGGTAGGAGCCAGAGGGTAGGGAAGGTGGTTTGGGGATTTCATAGGGATGAACTAAGAGGTTACGAAGGTTAGGTGGACGGCGGAAAGACACTCTTGGTGGAGTGGGGAGGATTTCATGAAGGATGGATCTCATTTCAGGGCAGGATTTGAGGAAGTCGTATCCCTGCTGGAGAGCCACATTCAGAGTCTGATCCAGTCCCGGAAAGTATCCTGTCACAAGTGGGGCACTTTTGTGGTTCTTCTGTGGGAGGTTCTGGGTTTGAGAGGATGAGGAAGTGGCTCTGGTTATTTGCTTCTCTACCAGGTCAGGAGGGTAGTTGCGGGATGTGAAAGCTGTTTTGAGGTTGTAGGTGTAATGGTTCAGGGATTCTGGACTGGAGCAGATTCATTTGCCACGAAGACCTAGGCTGTAGGGAAGGGACCGTTTGATGTGGAATGAGTGGCAGCTGTCATAATGGAGGTACTGTTGCTTGTTCGTGGGTTTGATGTGGACGGATGTGTGAAGCTGGCCATTGGACAGATGGAGGTCAACGTCAAGGAAAGTGGCATGGGATTTGGAGTAGGACCAGGTGAATCTGATGGAACCAAAGGAGTTGAGGTTGGAGAGGAAATTCTAGAGTTGTTCTTTACTGTGAGTCCAGATCATGAAGATGTCATCAATAAATCTGTACCAAACTTTGGGTTGGCAGGCCTGGGTAACCAAGAAGGCTTCCTCTAAGTGACCCATGAATAGGTTGGCGTACGAGGGGGCCATCCTGGTACCCATGGCTGTTCCCTTTAATTGTTGGTATGTCTGGCCTTCAAAAGTGAAGAAGTTGTGGGTCAGGATGAAGCTGGCTAAGGTAATGAGGAAAGAGGTTTTAGGTAGGGTGGCAGGTGATCAGTGTGAAAGGAAGTGCTCCATCGCAGCGAGGCCCTGGACGTGCGGAATATTTGTGTATAAAGAAGTGGCATCAATGGTTACAAGGATGGTTTCCGGGTGTAACAGACTGGGTAAGGATTCCAGGCGTTCGAGAAAGTGGTTGGTGTCTTTGATGAAGGATGGGAGACTGCTTGTAATGGGTTGAAGGTGTTGACCTACGTAGGCAGAAATACGTTACAGACACTCCACCAAGAGCGTCTTTCCGCTGTCCACCTAACCTTCGTAACCACTTAGTTCATCCCTATGAAATCCCCAAACCACCGTTCCTACCCTCTGGCTCCTACCCTTGTAACCGCCTCCGGTGTAAAACCTGTCCCATGCACCATCCCACCACCACCTACTCCACTCCTGTAACCCGGAGGGTGTACACGATCAAAGGCAGAGCTACGTGTGAAAGCACCCACGTGATTTACCAACTAACCTGCCTACACTGTGAAGCTTTCTATGTGGGAATGACCAGCAACAAACTGTCCATTCGCATGAATGGACACAGGCAGACAGTGTTTGTTGGTAATGAGGATCACCCTGTGGCTAAACATGCCTTGGTGCACGGCCAGCACATCTTGGCACAGTGTTACACCGTCCGGGTTATCTGGATACTTTCCATTAACACCAACCTGTCAGAACTCCGGAGATGGGAACTTGCCCTTCAGTATATCCTCTCTTCTCGTTATCCACCAGGCCTCAACCTCCGCTAATTTCAAGTTGCTGCCGCTCATACCTCACCTGTCTTTCAACAACATCTTTGCCTCTTTACTTCTGCCTCTACTGACATCTCTGCTCAAACTCTTTGCCTTTACAAATGTCTGCTTGTGTCTGTGTATGTGCGGATGGATATGTGTGTGTGTGCGAGTGTATACTTGTCCTTTTTTCCCCCTAAGGTAAGTCTTTCCGCTCCCGGGATTGGAATGACTCCTTACCCTCTCCCTTAAAACCCACATCCTTTCGTCTTTCCCTCTCCTTCCCTCTTTCCTGACGAAGCAACCGTTGGTTGCTAAAGCTAGAATTTTGTGTGTATGTTTGTGTTTGTTTGTGTGTCTATCGACCTGCCAGCGCTTTTGTTTGGTAAGTCTCATCATCTTTGTTCTTATAAATGTACAGTTATGCATGCATTTACTGTTGTGGATAAGTCCTAAAGCGTCTGAACAATCTTTCATGTGTCAACTTCTTTTTGAGTGAAGTGGAATCACAACTTTTGGGTACTCAGTTTCTCATTTCTTTAGATGAGGCCTAGTTCAGTCTGTTGTGGTTTGTGAACTCACTGACTGAACGAAGAGGTGCAATGGTTAGCACTCTGGACTTCTGTGTTTGGGAGGACGATGATTCAAATCTGCTTCCAGCCATCCAGATTTAGGTCAGCCTGGATTTCCCTAAACTGCTCCTGGAAAATGCCAGGATGGTTCCTTTGAAAGAGCATGGCTGATTTTCTTCCCCATCCTTGAAACATTTAGAGCTTGTGGTCCGTCTCTAATGATCTTGATGTTGATGAGATGTTAGACACTAATCATCCTTGAACTTTGAAGAACAATTTCGTGTCTCGAGGCTGTTGTTTGAAGTAAAATGTCTGGTACCCACATAGTATCACCATTCTGTTGCCAAACTGTTAATGTTAACTGGTACGTGGAGAAACTTTTTAATCCATATGTGGATCAACTCACAGAAGATACCCGCTATATGCATATTTTTACACGTCAGAGCAACAGCATAAATAATCTTGACAATCTTGTTTGTTAATGCATGAGCCTTTACATTAAAGCATGAGATGTTTGGTGATGCGCAAGGATAATCAGCAGAGGTAGTGCAGTCGCTTGGATATCTTGATTGCCTAATCTCTCTCCCTGCCATTTTCAACTGTGAGGCATATCGAAGGGTCAGGTGTTAAGCCTTCTCAAGTAATTCTCAAACAGTGGAACAGTTACACTAGAAGAATGAAAATATTATTGCTGCTGTCTCTCAGGCAAAGCTACTACACATGTCTCACAGTTAGATAAACTGAGCACAGCACTTGTATTGATATCAACGGTGACCATTACTAGCATCTTCAGTGAAGTTCATTAAGAAGGGCCAGTCTCACATCATTGTTATTGTAACTTTCCATGCCAGTTTTATTTAGGCCACCCTGTACATCAAGTTCATTATACTGCCATAAACCTCAGGCATGGTTGATTGCAGAGCATTTTTTCAAACAAGCGACATATCATTTGGTGTCCCTCCCACTTAGTTTTTCCACATAAGCCACATATCATTTTGCTTCCTCCATTTACCCCCCCTCCCTCACATATTAGTTGCCATTCTTTGGGCTTTTGCTAAGAAGTTTAAAAATAAATCTAATCTACCAAGCATGGAAATAGCTTGTTTTTGCCACTAATTATGGTAGACCTCTGTTTACGAATTTTCCACATTTCAGGTGTCCCTGTCGACTAGGGGCACCAGAGGTTGCTTTAATGCTTAGGTATTAAAAGAGCCCTGACCTCAGGCCACCAGACCTTGCAGACCTGCAGGAGAGCTTCTGTGAAGTTCGGAAGGTAGGAGACAAAGTACTGGCAGAATTAAGGCTGTGAGGAAAGGCTGTGAGCTGTGCTTGGGTAGATCACACTGTAGAGCACTTGCCCATGAAAGGCAAAGGCCCTGAGTTTGAGTCTCAGTCTGTCACAAAGTTTCGATCTGCCATATCAGTGCACACTCTGCTGCTGAGTGAAAATTCTGGAAACATCCTGCAGGCTGTGGCTAAGCCATGTCTCCACAACAGCGTTTCTTCCAGGAGTGCTAGTTCTGCAAGGACTGCAGGAGAGCTTTTTGAAGCTTGGAAGGTAGGAGACAAGGTACTGCAGAATTAAGGTTGTGAGGATGGACCATGAGTTGTGTTTGGGTAGCTCAGTTGATAGAGCACTTGCCCGCGAAAGGCAAAGGTCCCGAATTCGAGTCTTGGTCCAGCACACAGTTCTAATCTTCCAGGAAGTTTCGTTTTGTAACATCTTTATTACTAACTCTATTTACAACACATTTTGCAGACGATAGTCACATATACCACTGGATGTATCTGCAAAGTTTTATCATTGCACATCACATAGTTCAGGATATATGACATCAGAAGCATTGAATTGCGTAAAAATGAAACTGCTAGGTTATAGTTGAAATGAGTGTACGAATGTGTGTGAAATATGTTAAATATATGTGAAATATATTTGACATCTATGTACACAGGCAAAGCCATGAGTAAAAAGCTCATCCTAAATCCCTGGAACAATTTTAGCCAAATTTGGTACGCATATTAGTTGTGATCAGGGAAGAAATACATTGGGGTTAAGAACCACCAGCATCCTATTGATATGAGGTGATATGTGGAGAGAGAAGGGGGAGGACAAGATGAACAGAGAGAAGGAGGGGGGGAAATGGACAGAGGGAGGAGAGGAGGAGGTGAACAGAGAAAAGGAAGAGGAGGAAGAGGTAGGGAAGGAGATGGGGCAGTGCCAGATGAACAGAGAAAGTGGGAGGAGGAAATGGACAGAGAAAGGGAGGAGGAGGAGATGAACAGGGAGAGAAGGGAAGAGGAGGTGGACAGAGAGAGGCAGGAGGAGAAGATGGATAGAGAGGTATTAGGAGGAGACAGACAAAAAGGCGAGGAGGAGAAGAAATTAGTGGGGAGGAGGAGGGGATGGACAGAAGAGAAAGGTGTGCTCCATTTACTCCTACCCTCTCTGTCTATCTGTGCTGGGTACTCAGCTGGTGTATGTACAGAAGTGTGTCCTTGATATGAGTGTGAATACACAATTCTCAGTATGAGCATTAATATATTCACACGCATCTATAATGTTACACAGGATAGTCTACTGTAGAAAACTCATCACTCCAGCTTTCAGATTGAAGATCAGAAAAATAATAAATGACGAAAAACCACATTTTGTATGATAATGCTAAGCAACATTATAGATCATCATCATCATTTTTTAAAGTTTCCAGAGCATGTTATCTTGCATGGAGAGCCAATCTTGGACAGTTTCCAGAGGCTGGAAACTGTCCAAGATTGACACTCCACACAAGATAACGTGCTGTGTCCTCCTTACCAAAAGTCCTCAATCCAGTCACATATTTCACTTGGTACCCCATATGGTTGTACTGTTTACAATAAGCATAGGTGTGGTACTGAGTTCGGGTGCTTTTTGGTAATCAAGAAACATCTAACTGTTTGCCTTGGTCCAAAGATTTCAGTACGTCATGTGCGAGAAGTATGAGTTGGATATCACAAGTCTTTTCTTCTAGTTTTGACCAATACTACCTCCTATAGGAATATGTGACTTTTTTTTTTTAAACACCATGTACATAATTCATCTATTGGATAATGTTGGAAGTACCATGAGGCTTTTTGCAGGTAATTCTATTGTCTACAGGAAGTTGGTAATGCCAGAAGACTGTTGCAAAATGTTGGAAGAACTGTAGAGGATTGATGATTGGCGCAGGTACTGGCAATTGACTCAGAATGTAAATAAATGTAACGTATTATGCACAAGTAAGTGAAGAGATCTGTTGTGGAAATGATGAGAATCATAAAATACATGAAGTTAATTGTAGGAAAAGCAGGTGGTATACTGACATTCATCATAAGAATCTTAAGGACATGTAATTCACTCATGAAAGAAATGGCTTGCAAAACACTTGTTTGAGCAATTCTTTAGTATATTTCACCATTCTGGGACCTTTAGCAAGTAGGATTAATAAAAGTGATAGTAAAAGATCCTATGCAGAGTAGCATGTTTGATCAATGGATTGCTTGGTTGATACAAGAACATTACAGAGATGCTCAACAAATGCCAGTGACAGTTGCTACAAGAGAGGCATTGGGTATCTCAGAGAGGGTTACTGTTGAAATTCTGAGACTGTACTTCCAAACAGGATACAACAACTTAATACTTCCTCCCTCATGTGTTGTGTGGCATGACCAAAGACAGCCGTTCTTCACACATACCATTGCAAATGGAACAGATAAAGGGGAAAATGATGTAGGTGCAAGAGGTAACCTCTTCCACACACCATTAAAATGGCATGTGGAATATCAACTATAAATCATACAGTTATCTCATCAGGTAAAGTCACCTTTCCCCTCTTGAGTGATTTCAGTTGATTTCCTATTCTGTGGGCGATTATTACGATAGCTATAATTCTAACATTTGTGCAGCAGGATAATTCTATTGAAATCGCCATACATGATGCCCTGCCCTCTTGTTGCCCATTCAGAGGTTATACTCATGTCAATTCCATGTAGCTTCCGAAATCTGGATGTTCAGATACAGTCTGGTTGGTGGCTGACTGCAAGTGTGGAAACTTCAGGCTCTAAAATCTTAGTTATCTGCAAAGGTCTATTTTTGTAGCATGAGTAGAAATTTATTATATCTATATTGTAAGCCTGTTTATTTCAGCCACTCTGAATAATTCTCAGTAGAAAAGTGGAAGTGATAAATAAACTTATTATAATCCATTGCCACTGTAGTTTATATTTAGCCATATTTTTTTTGAACTGATGTGATTTATATTAAATAATTTGAAACTTTTCTTATCTAATGACAACTATTTTTTTTTTACAAAGGATATAACAAGTGAAACAGAGCTGCACATAGAAGGAGAAAGTACACCAAAAACCAAGTCTGGAGATCTTGCTCGATCTTTTGGTATTGATACAAGCCTGTATACTACTAGTAGATCAAGTAGCCCTGGAGCTCACTATCAGTGTGGTGACATCATTGACAGCATCTATACATTACCAGATATTTCTGGAAAAGAATGCACAGTTGCACAAGATTTTCCAAGTGGAATCTTCGACTTCAGTTGTTCCTATTTTCCAAAGAGCAAAAAGTAAGAAAGTTACTGTTCATAGTAATTTAATATCTAACAACTAAATTAAAATTTTAATGTGCAAATTCATGAAATGTCTAAGACCTGTGAAACAAAGTGTATTTATGAATCATTTTATTTTCAACAAATCAGTCTAGAGTTTGGTGCATCTATTGTATGGAAGCAATTATCTGTAACATTTTGTGCTTACAAACATGTTACTAATTGTACTAAAGGCACCAGAACTGAAAAAAACCTAAGAAACTCTACCAAAAACAAAAACTTATAAATTCGTACTTCTATTATTTGTTTAAAAACCATCTGTTTTTTGACTGGTTTCATTCTGTGCCCTATTTTAACTTATCTTGTGCTAATCTTTTCTTCTCTGTATAACTATTTCTCTTGGCTTGCTCCTGCCACTGCTAGGTTGACCGCTCCTGTTCTTTTTAGTTCATTTTCATTCTATACTTTATTGGACCAATTAATTTTTAACAGTTTTTGGTGATGGTAAATTGTAAATACTTCCAGTTTCTTCTTCTATGGATTTGCCATTGTCCACATTTTTCTCCCACACAGTACTGTGCTCCTGATGTTTACTTTCAGGAACTTCCTAAATTTTATACTTATCCTGATATCAATAGAGATATTTTAGAAAATAAAGCTTTATTCATATGTGCCAATATACTTCCAATATCTTCCCTTCTCTGGCCATCCTTCCTAATGTTACTTCATAGAGAAAATTCTTTAAAGTTTAAATGTAAATAATGAAAGTGATCAGAGAAAAGGTCTATGAACTTTGACAACACGTTTCATTCACAGTGCAGATTGTGTGTGTCTGTGAGCAAAAACTACATAACACTTACAGTCTCTTTTTCATCTTCATATTCTCAAAAAAGGGATAATAGATTTAGTTTCTTCAAGATTCACTTGTTGTCCTCTTGTCTTGTGTCTTCACAGAGTGTCAGATGGTACTCATCACAAAATCAGGGAGCAGATAAAACAGTGAACATGCTGCAAACATTGAGTGGTTGATAACTGTGATCATGGTGGTCTGTGGCAGCCCTTAAATCTGCCATTGGTGTTCTGCTATGTGGCATGGCATCAGCAGATGTATCTTACTGCACCGTGCCTAGCTATTTAATTAAATGGACACATAATTATATTCAGTGAAACATTGAAACATCCAACAGGATTACAAGGAACTTGAATGATTAAAATGATTAACTTGTTCAATTATTTGATCATTCACAACAATTTTTCTTTTTGCAGGGTCTTTTCCAATAAATGCCATGGTTTTTGTTTTCTTCTCTGAAATTTTGGTTCACATTATTTAAATGTTTTCTCCAGAATATAGGCTCAGTTTTGTAGGTCATCCTGTTAGTAGGATGAGATGATCTACATCTAAAAGAAAGTTTAAAACAGTGTGAGTGTGTATATATGGATAACTTTATCAGAAAATGCATCATTCATATGTATCATAAAAACTGTGGCTAGTATACTATGCTTGTTCCTGAGCCATTTGTTTATTGTGATAGATTGTATCACTTTTGTCATTTACTTCTGCAGAGAATGCTTTTATTATGTGAACTAAATATCCCTCTGTTTTACATAATACTCCAGATATTTTCTTAGCTGAAGTTATGAATAATTCTTTTGTGACCAATAAATGTCATGTGTTTCTCTCTGTTGAACTAGCTATGTTTTTTGATTGTCTGTAATATATACTGTGGAAACAGCATCCATTGTCATCTCTCCATTTCTAAAACCTATTTGTTACTCAGCTTTCAGATGTTAATCTCAGCTTCTGGTCATGCTTTGGGTATTACTACATTTTTCCAGCACATATTTCAGATGTGGATTATTCCTTCTGATCATCCTTTTTTTCTACTTTTCAGGGCCAAGCAGCTTCTACCTCTTCTTATAAACCACTTTTTCTTCTTAGTTTCTGATGAATGCGTTTCTTTACAACTTTCTTTTTTGACAAACAATTTCATTGCCATAAATGCAGACTTATCTTCTCTGATTGTTGTCCTCAGTGTTACTACTAAATTTCTCCCAGTGTACTTACATAGGTTGCCTTCTTTGTTTTCTTTCCAATGTTTTTCTTCACTTTTTGAAGTAATGATTTAATTCATTTATATTGTTCAGAGGTTGGAGATATGGTAATGATTTATTGAATTTATATTAAATCTAAAACATGTGATTGAATCATGATTTCCATCTAGCTTGCTAAGTACAGTAGAAGTTTCATGCTTTTATGCCAGGCTTTTTTGAACATGATAAGGATAGGAATTAATCAGTGTGAGGACACTTCTGAGTGTTAGGAGTCAATGGCTCTCAGAAAGTAGAATCCAAAGCCTTGTGTAATGGTGTAATGGGACTATCTTTAGATCGTTCTTGTGATGAAACAAGAGTGCATTTTCCAGAATGATGCAGCATTTTGATACTTGGATCTCATAAAAATAGATGATTTTATGATGACCATATAAATTTGTCACTTTTGATGAGATTGTTTGATTGATAATTCATTCATGCATACAGTATATTATGTAAATCCCATTATGAAGAGGCAACTTCATGTGTGATTAAGTATCTCTTCAGAGTAACTTTATATATTTTAACTTCACGTCTTTGATTAGTGTTGTAGAATGAACCATAAGCTTTCATTATTCCTGCCTATGTTCTGTTTATTTTATTACCCTGTAATTGTAATGAACTATAATGAATACTTTTCAAATCATTTCAGGTTACTAGTGCATGTTAGTAAGATAGAAGACCTGGAAGTGAAAAATGAGAATAATACATATGAAATAAATTTGAGGTTGACAATATTACCAGCAGAGAAGCACAACAAGAACTCAAAATCTTACAAAGTGACACAAGTTGTTGAAATAGAAGAGGACTTTCAGTTTACTTTGAAGGACATATCAGAGAAGATATTGAGAATATCAGTTTACAACATAAAGAATATTGGAAAATATAGTGCAATTGGCCACACTCTTTTAAATCTTGAAGATGTACCTTTTGGAAAGGCACAAAGATATTCTCTGAAGCTCTATAAACAGTCACAAGTAAGTATTCTATTATATCCCAATTTCTACAACAAAGTAGCTCATTATGCATTTAATATACGAAAAAATTGTTTGCAATAAATATGGGAAAACAATTACTGCATCAGTATTTTTGACAGAAGACAGGAGAGGAAATAACTCTAAGCAATATATTGTAAGAAATATAGGCTATACCAAATGAATGGGAAGTAGCAATGGGATAGCAGCATGCATTCAAATTCCAGTGTAATGTAGATGATGATACACTTGCACAGTTCTACATATTCAACGTACTTTTTTCTGAGCCTTTGTGTATGTTGTCTTTACGATTATTTAAGTATACTGGCACATATATGTGTATAAAGAAATCTAGTTTTGAACATATGAGATTAGAAAGACTAGTACCTCAGGCTGTCTTGCCTTGTTAAGTCTCAATATTTGCTGGAGTGTTAGAAAATTGAGTTTTGGCTGTACAAGTCACTTCAAATAATGCCATGGATTTGCATTTAAAAGAACACTGATTCATGTCTTTTGCAACCCAAGGAGTTTATTTCAGTCTTTCTACCTTTCTCATGATCTGACAAGGTCAAGATTTACTTAATCTTTATAACACATATTGTACTGCCCATGTGTTTTGGTTTACGTGGTTAGTTAGTTGGCGGTAACAGCTAACTTGAAATCCAATTTACCAGGCCTGTCAGCCAATATATGAGGTATGGATATAAAATGAGACTGTAGCGGTAAAACATTTTATTTCAAAAACATACATATGTAATTATTGTCAACGTCAATGTATTCTCCTTCTCTATCTCTACAACACTCCATGTGAATTTTATATTAATTGAAACAGTGCTGGAAGTCTTCCTCTATGAGATCCTTAATTATGTATCCCACTTTTTCTTTCACTGCTTGAACAAACTGAAACCTTGTTCCTTTTAATGCAGATTTGGCCCTGGGAGAATAAATAAGTCACATGTTCTAGGTCAGATGAATAAGGTGGGTGGTCTAACACTAGGCAGCTGTATTTTGCTAGAAACCTCTGAACAGGCAGTGCTGTATGAGCTGGTGCGTTGTTTTGATGCAGCATCCATGACTTGTTCTTCCACAATTCGGGTCTTTTTTTCTGTTTTCTCATGGAGTTGAACTGAACCACAAAATAATAATGCTTATCAACAATTTGACCTTCAGAAATCCAAGAAGATTCACAATTCCTTGAATATTGGTAAAAAATCATCATTGCTTTGTATCTTGATTTGCTTATTTGAGATTTTCTTGCTCTCAATGAAGTTGAACCCTTGCAATGCAAGGACTGGCACTTAGTTTCTGGATTATCAGTGAAAAACCAAAATTTGTCACCTGTTATCACTTATTCCAAGAAATTAGGATTGTTTTCAATTGTATTCAAAACATCAGTAAAAATATTTTCATGAACTTCTTTTTGTTCGATAGAGAGAATTTTCAACATCAGTTATGCACACACTTTTCTCAGGTTCATTTGGTTATACAAAATTTGCCTTACATGTTATTTGTCGTTTTCTACAGTTTCAGCTATTGATCGAATACTCATCCAGTGGTCAGACTGAATCAGATTGACTACTTCATCAATATTTTGATCCATTTTCGGTGTTGAAGGGCATCATAAGTGTTAACCATCTCCAGTATTTTCTTGGCCATCTTGGGAATGCTTGAACCCCTCAAAAACTTGTGTATGTGAGTAACAGTTATTGCCATTCAATTCTTCTACTAAAAGATAGGTTTCAGTAGCAATCTTTCCAAATTTCATATGAACTTCATGACAGTTTGTTGCTCTATTGTTACACTTATCATTTTTCCAGCAAAACAAAACAGCTCTTACACAAATGAAGGCCATGGATGTGTTGGTGGTGCAAGATCTGCCAAATCCAGTCCTGTCACGGGCGTATCTTACCTCATAAAAGGCCAGGCACCTGTGAAAGCAGTCATGTCATATACCAGCTCTGTTGCAACCATTGCACAGCTTTTTATGTTGGTATGACTACCAACCAACTGTCCACTAGCATGAATGGCCACCACAAGACTGTGGCCAAAAGCAAAGTAGACCACCTTGCGGTACAACATGCAGCTAAACATAACATGCTTGATTTCAGTGGTGAACTCACAACCTGGTCCATCTTGATCCTCGCTTCCACTACCAGCTTTTCTGAACTGCGCAAATGGAAGTTACAATTAAAACACATTTTGCACTCCCAAAATTATCCTGGTCTCAATCTATGGTAACCTAATGTCCTCAAATCTTCCACCCAACAATTTTCACCACTTCTGTCCTGTCATCTCCTCTCTTTACATATCCCTCACCCTCACTGCATGCCACTATCTGCCAATTTACCCATCTGTCCTTTCCCCCTCCTTGCTTCTCTCTTTTTCTGCTCCCCAATTTTCCTCATTCATTCCACCTTCTGATGCTGCACCTGGCAGTTCATCTGGCCGAGTTTTAATCCTGTCCCTCACTGCTATCCTTCCTTCTTCCCCACCCCACTCCAAATTGCTATTTACATGACATTCACATTCCAGTCAGAAGTGCTGGTGGTAGCAGTCCTGTGTGCATGAGATGTGCTTGCTTGTGTGAATGTGTGTGTGTGTGTGTGTGTGTTTTTTATTTGCTGAAGAAGACTTTGGACGAAAGCTGCAATATGTGACAGTCTTTTTGTTGTGCCTGTTTCAACTCAACAGGCCATATTTAAGGTGACTAGCAATTTATCCTTTTGAGATATGATGTACATAGTTTTGAATTTTTAATGACTTTATGTAAGAAATATTACAGTATGCTATGGTTCTCCTTTTTTATGGGATCATCAAATATCCTTTATAATTCACACAACTTTATTTTTGTTTTACAGGAAAATCTGGTCCCTATAGTTATCCAGGGTTTCCTTTTAATAACCTGAGGATTGTTTTTTATGACAGTTTTTAAATATAGCTGCAAACAGTGACACAAACTCATTAGGAAACATGTTAAAATGGTATTAACATTCTTTTCCATATCTATAGGGCTCCAGTCTATCGGCTGCAGATAAAATCTGTGAATGAAGATAGAAAAATATATGTTGGCTAAGAGGGCTGGTAAATTAGATTCCAAGTTAGCAGCTATTACAATCAATTGCTTAGCCATGCAAATGTAGGCACAGTGCTGGTACAACATGTTCTGTAAAGGAGTATAAATAAAACTTCCATCCCATGAAATGAACATAAGATGCTGTGTCTTAGTAGGAATGGTACAGAGTTAACTTTTGTCCTACTTACATAAATGATCTTCCAATCCCTTCCAAGTCCAGTTTAAAAACTTTAATTTCTTTGATTACACAAACATACTAATGGAAGGTCCAAACTCAACTTTCCAACCACAGTTCGGGTGAAAGCTAATTGGTGTACAACTGGTTCACAGCAGACAGTTTGAATATGAATCTTACAAAGTGTCATAATATGCAATTTTTAACAAACAAAAATGAAGTATTAGAAGTAGACATTAATGGTTGTTAATTAAATCAGATGATGTGCATAAATTTTCTTGAGATCCAGCCATTATAAATAGCTAAACTAATCAAGGAGCTCAGTTCAGCACGTCTGTGCTGAGCTAAAGACAACAGTGTTTGTATAATTAGCATCTTTTCAGATGTTATTGTCTTTTAGAATCAGCTTTTGTGGTTTCACACTTAAAACGAACAAAATATGTATTTCAAAGAAGGAAGTTTTGGTTGTGGACAATTAAGATTAATTAACACAGTTTTGTTCTGATTCTAGCCTTTTCAGTGTATTATGTGCACTTAATAGCTTATGCATTATGAGCAATTTTGAGTCACCAATAACAATTCTTGAGCAGTTTGGACATGCCCCTTACCTGTTGATACACTCAGTTTCACGTAGCTCAGAGTTTTAAATCTTGGTGTTCTGAAATAATATGGTGAAAGCTGATTCTACAAAGGATAGTGCCAAATGCAGTACAGTTACCAAAATTAATTATTCTGTCCAATTAAATAGTGTTTGTTGAACTTTAACAATTTGAGGTTGCATGTTTACTCTTGTACGCTAGCTTTTATGGTGCAAAGATATGCAGTTGCAACTTTTTTCATACATAGTTGTTATACATATGATTGCATAGTGCAGACTCTTTCTTTAACTGAAATAGTTATTGCATGTACAAATGCTAATGACAGACTTTCACTTAAACGAAGATGTGGTTATTAAGGGGTTGCTTGCCAGTCGCAGACTCTAACCTGCCATAGTTGTTACTTGCTTACTCACTCAATCAGGACTCTCATGAACTGACATAGAGAAGTTATATCATTGCTTGCTGATTGCAGACTTTCACTTTAACTGTCACACACATGTAAGCATCAAGATAGCTGGAGGCAGTGAGCATCAAGCTAAATGGACACAGACTATTGATTTTGGGGGGGAGGGATTTACTTCAGCCTGCTTTTCAAGACAGTGTCTTGGATGGATGTGTTGCTCTTTGGAAGTTGAAGTTTTGTTGAATTTCAAGTACATTTCTTGCAAAGAGAGGATTATTAAAGGTATTGGATTGTGCTCAGATTTGCAAACATGGATTCCTATAATTTCTTTATATGAACTAAATTCAACTATTGCATCATGTAATTGCTAAGTCAGACTCCAGTATTTAGGAATACATTATAAAAACAGTCATACATGAACTTTTGCAGCAAAAAGATGTCTGTAAAACCTCAAATATGTACTAAAACACCCAGTGTGTGAATTATTCTGTAAACAGATGTGGAACGGGGAGTACATTATGCCTAAGAAAATTGTCCATGTGATTTATTTTATTTATGTATTTTTTTTAATCCTTGGATCACTTTTGGTAGTGACATTGAATACATCAGGATCTACATGGATGGGTTACAAACTAAATGGTATTTAAAAACTCCTTTACACTGTAACAACAAGCTGAGACCAGTTGACCTTTTAGTTCTTGTTTGAAAGCAGATGGTGTTTTCGAGTTCTTAGTACTGCTTGGAAGTTTGTTATATAATGTACATACACTATTTTAGGTTTTTTGTCACTTAACATAAGTCTATTTCAAGGCATGTGATAATTATCTTTACACCTAGTACTGTAGTTATATATATGTATTTGTTCATCAAAGCTGTACACTTTATTTTTAGGTACACAATAGTTTCATATATGTACAGAGCAGGCTCTGTCTGTATTTGCAATTCTTTGAATTTATTTCTGCAGGACTGTCTTGGTGACAGTTTCCAATGCACGTCATCACTTTCGTTAGGAGTTTAAGTAATCTGCTTAAGTATATATTAGCTGCACTACCTCACACAGATATGCTATAGGAGATATGTGGATAAAGTAGAGCATAATACATTTGCAGCAAAGTGTGATGATCAAGAGTTTGTGATTTTTTATCGTGAGAAATATATTTGTGCTAATTTCTGAGCATATTTTATCTATATGAGTCTCCCATGTCATGAGGCTGTCCACCATCAATCCCAAAACTTGCTGTGATGACCTTTTGAAGAAGGCCTACTGGAGTCTCCAAGCTTGATATCAAGATCATCTGCTTTGACTGCCCTATTTGCTTGTAATCTCATGTAAGTTATTCTACTTCCATTTCTGAAAAGGTTGCACTCCCAAAATATTTGTATGCCCTATCCATCTCTAAGCATGTCCTGGTCACAAGGTCCTTTGCAAACTTGCATGTAATCAGCAGATTGATCACTGTCTCATTTACACCTCCTGGCATGTCATTTACATATAGACCGAGCGAGGTGGCGCAGTGGTTCACACACTGGACTCGCATTCGGGAGGACGACGGTTCAATCCCGCATCCGGCCATCCTGATTTAGACTTTCCTTGATTTCCCTAAATCGCTCCAGGCAAATGCAGGGATGGTTCCTTTCAAAGGGCATGGCTGACTTCCTTACCCATCCTTCCCTAATCCGATGAGACTGATGACCTTGCTGTTTTGTTTCTTCCCCCAAACAACCCAACAACAAACCCCAACAATTTACATATAGAATAAAAAGTAATGGTCCTAATACCAAACCTTCCTTTCCACCACCTTTTTTCTTCTTTGAATGCTGAGAGCACATTTTCCAATCTGTTGCCCTTTCTATATTTTATCCCTATGCATTGTTGCCTATTTTCAATAAATGTCTTGATAATATCATTTGCTCTGCCTCTTATGTCATACTGGTTTAATTTTTGTAACAGGACTCTGTGACATACACAATCAGAAGCTTTTGACAGGTTGAAGAATAAACTAAAAACTTGTTCCTATTTTCCCAATGCCCTGGTTACATAAATAGTGAAATCTGCTGTCTTTGTTGATCAACCTTTTCTGAAACCATGCTGTGTGCTATTTAATATGTTATATTTTATATGAAATTTTTTATCCTATCCTTTGTGGCTCTTTCTACAGTTTTAGACAGTGCAGATGTGATTGTAATAGGTCTGTAGTTGCTGGGATTCCCTTTGTCTCCCCCTTTATATATGGGAACTACTTTTCTTTTCTTGGGCAATTTGGAAATATTTCTTTGTGGAGTACTTGACTTATAAGTGATGTGAGAGGCTTACTTATGTACAAACAAATATGCCTAATTATTTTAGGAGACATTGTATTGTATTGTATTTTTTATTGGTCCTGTTGTCTACGTAGCAGCTTATGCATAAGACATTGGACAAGTCAAGTTATAAATGTACAGGCCGAAAGTCATTTCAAGGCATACATATTTAAGGTTACAATAATACACTTTACACGTAAGTATTTATATAACACATTTCATAAATTTAAATATTCTTCAATGGACTAAAAGCAGTGATGCTGTAAATATGACTTTAGAGATTTTCCAACTGTATTGACCTCAGTTATAGCTTTCATGTTTTCAGGAAGTTTGTTATAAAGCTTAACTCCCATGTGTAAAGTACCTTTTTGGCACAGTGCTGTGCTGATTTGAGTCATATGTAAGTTTGTGTTTTGTCTGGTAAAGTGATCATGTATATCACAGTTTTTTTGCAGTCTCCAGTCCTTGCCTATTACATTTAATTTAAAGAACAAAAGGGTTTCCATAATGTATACACATGGTAATGGAGGAATACCAGATTTCTTAAACAGGGGTTTACAAGAGTCTCTAGGCTTGCACCCAAACAAGATTCTAATGGCCCTTTTTTGTAGTTTAAAAGTGCTATTAGCTGTTTTAGAGTTTCCCCAGAAGGTGATCCCATATCTAAGACGAGAATGAAAGTACGCATGATATGCATTCAATACTGTTTTCTCACTACAGCATGATTTTAATGAACAAAGAAGGTAACATGTTTTGCTCAGTTCTGCATTGAGATATTCAATATGCTTATTCCATCTGATGTTGCTCTGCAGCCAAGTCCTAAGAATTTGGTTTCAGTATTGTTACCAACCGGTTCATCATTGGTAGAGACTGATGGGATAAACATGTCCTTGTTAGGAACATTATGGAATTTTAGAGCAATGGTTTTCTTACTGTTTATTACAAGCTGATTACTCTGTGCCCAGCTGCTAAGTTGTTTCATGACCGTGTTTACTGTCTGCTGTAACTGTTCATCGTTGTCTCCTTTGAGTAGAATCGTGGTGTCATCTGCAAATATGATTGTTTTGTGTGCATCAACATTTAAGCTTAGATCATTTATGTACAGAAGAAACAGAAGGGGTCCCATTACTGATCCTTGGGGTACACCACATTTAATTTGTTTATAGTCAGATAAGTGATTAGATACAGTTTTTAGTCTAATATTTGTGTGCTTGATGCACACTGCCTGCTTATGATTAGTCAGGAAGGAACTGATCCACTTGTTGGACAGACCTCGAATACCATATCTTTCAAGCTTTGATAGCAGAATTTTATGGTCCACCATGTCAAAAGCTTTTGACAAGTCAATAAATACTCCTATTGTTTCCTCTTCTTTGTCCATCAGGTTTAGGATGGAATTGATGCACTCATAGACAGCAGTTGTTGTTGACCTCTTATTTATGAATCCATGTTGTTCATTACATAGGATGCTGTTTTTATTTATAAATTTCATAAGTTTCTCATACATAACTTTTTCCAGTACTTTAGAGATGAAGGAGGAAATTGTGATGGGTCTGTAGTTATTTACATTGTCTTTATCCCCTTTTTTATGTACAGGAATAGCTTTTGATGTTTTCAACACATCAGGGAAAGTGCCAGCCTGAAGTGAGCAGTCACATAAGTGTGTGAATACGTCAATTAGGTTTGATGCGCTCTTCTTTAACTTTGTTGCAGGTATACCATCAATACCTGCTGATTTGGAATTTTTTAGTCCTTTTATTGCTTTAGCTACTTCATCTTGTGAAACAGAACTGATGTACATTGATCCTCTACATGCACTTATTTTATATTCATTTGCCTGGGTGCTCTTAAAGTTTGATTGTAACATATTATCAGCAACACCTGTGAAAAAGTTGTTAAATGTGTTGGCTACTTCTAAGGGGTTTGTTACTTTTTTATTTTTATGTGATAGTGTTATATTTTTGCAAGATTGTCTGTATTCTCCACATTATTTTTTTATAACACTCCACATAGCCTTTGATTTATTAGCTGAATTATAAAAGATTTCATCATTATGCATTATTTTTGCTGCTTTTATTACTTTTCTTAATATTTTGGAGTATTTTTTATAGTATGCGCGTACTACAGGTGAGGAATTTTTTGAGTTACATATTTCATGAAGTAGTCTTTTCTTTTGGCATGAAACTCTTATTCCCTTTGTGATCCAGATGTTTGTTCTAGAGTTCCCCTGTATGGTTAATGTTTTCAGTAGGAATGCAAGTTTGAAGAAATGGGTTATTGTATCAATGAAAGTGTTGAATTTTTCATTCATATCGTTCATTTTGTACACTCCTGACCATTTTTCTTTCTGTAATAAGTTGTTGAAGTAGTTTACATTATGCTGGTTATAACTTCGATATGCTGTTCTGAAAGATATGTTGTTAATAATACTGCCTTGTACTTTTGTGCTTAATATTTGAGCAAGATGGTCACTAAAACCTGCATTGAAAATTTTTAGTGAGGTGTTGTGTAAACTCTTCTTGACTAGAAACTGATCAAGAGCTGTTTGGCAAGTTTCTGTTACTCGAGTAGCTGCTTTTACTTCAGCCTTTAAATTGTAGGACGTTGCAAGGTTCAAAATGGTCTCCCTATTTCCACTATTCGTGAGGAAATCAATATTGAAGTCACCACAGATGATCAATTCACAATCCATTTTATTTACTTTATTTAGCAATGACTCCATTTTGTTTATGAAAAGTTCAAAATTCTCGGATGGTGATCGGTAAACTGCAGCAATAACCAGGTTGAACTGAGTAATTTTTATAGCTGCAGTTTCATAATCCTTTTTGACGTTTGCCCTAGTTAATTCAGGTAGTGTAATAAAATCTATATTATCCTTTGCTACCCCACCCTGCTTGCTGTTTTTCCTGCAGTAGTAAGCAGACAAAACAAATTTGCTTATTTTCATATTTTCTGGGTTAAGCCAGTGCTCAGAAATGCATAACACTGAGATATCATTAAGTTCATGTGTTAACAGTACATTAATTTCATCGATCTTATTATGCAGGGATTGCACATTATGGTGATAAATTTTTAGTTTGTGCGTATTCGCGATTTGGTAATTGGGAATCATATTTACAGCATCACATACCTCTAGTTTAAATAAGGAATGTCAGCAGTGTTGTATTTTCGTTCTTCTTTCTTGTTTATTTTGTTTTCCTAGCTGTTGTTGGAAGGATGTTCAGGAAGCTGATAGATTGTTCTATCCCTTACAAGTCTTTCTTTAATTATTTCATTAACACGATCATAAACAAACCTTTTCCCTTCATAGTTCAAATGCATTCCATGCTTCGTGTGCAGATTTCGATGCGGCTTGCTTATATCCAGTACATCGCACTTAGCGTATTGAGAACACAGTTTCCTTATTTTAATGTTTGTTTTCCGAATTTCTTTGTTTACACACGAACTATTAATCAGATCATGCCTATGAGGAAGTGTGGCAACTACTGTGTTTCTACATTTGTTAGCTTGTAAAAAATTCTGCAGCGTTTTCTCACAAACATCTGCTTCATTTTTTGCCACATCATTTGAACCCATTATACAGACGATAAAGTCATTTTCTTGCATTAATTTCGTCTGAGAGTTAATGTCTACAACATTTTTACATCCCGCTCCTCGTTTAACTACACTAGTTACTGCTATGTCGCGATTTTCCTCACGGAGCATGCTGGATAGATTTCTGTCATGACTGTCTGTTAGTAATAGTACATTACTCTTTTTCCCTGGTGATCTGTGTTTGTTGTTGACATTATTTGCAAAAACACTATTCGTTTTCAGTTCAACGACTTTCTCAAGATCACAATCATTTGGAGAGTCGTTATCACAGTCACTTGTTTGCAAAACATGATATTTGTTTTTTTCTGAAAATGTGACAGTTTTAGCAGACCTTGTTGTTCTTTTTGTAGTTGGAACACTATTTTTGTACGACACTTTTACCCACTCGGACGATATATTACTTTTGTCTTGCATCACTTCACTTAGTGTTGGCTTCGATCGTAGATCCCGATTTCCTTTCTTGAGTGAGTCAATATTGCTTCTTAAGGAACTGACTATGAATTGTAAGCTAGCAATTCATTCTTTTAGCGTTGTTATTTCAATGTTACAATTCTTACAAACTCCCTTTTTAACAGCATAACTATAATTATTTCTTAAGGTAGAATCACACACTTCTACACTCGCGGCCATCCAATGCCTCTGAATTTTTCTCTTTTAAGAATCTATCTGTATTTATTACTTCTAACTCATCTGTAGATGATACAAATATACAATCTGTTACCCTCTTGGGCTTTTTTTGAATGTTTTGTTTTCTGACCAACCCATCCATTACATCTCTGTAGTACTGACTGAAAAATTAGTGACTGATACAATGTAACACAAAATTTACACTCGCAATAATCATGAAGAGAGTAAATTGATTAGAAGTGGTGAATTAAAGGTACTAGTAACAAAAAAATAACTCATTTAGAAATAGGTCAAAGTTGATGGTGGAGTTTAACCCTTTCAGTGCTGTGGGCATGTACACACGTCCTGCAGCACCATTCCCCAGGTGTGGCTGGATGTGTATATGCATGTCACTTGGGTTTTCCTACAGTGCTGTGGATGGCTGAATGCATTCTGAGCCGCCGACCACTCACTGCTGCAGAAAGTTACTTGCATAACTTGGTGAATAAAAAAATATCGAATATTTATTATATAACATGTGTGCCCCATTGCACATGATCATTTTCAGAGAACCTCATTTCAATTTCTTGAATCATTTGTGAGATATGATGATTGTTATGACCACATGGTTCACGATATGCAAGGATGTGAAAACGTGAGTCGCGCCAACAATGTTTATCACAATGAAAGCCAGCATGTGATGTCAACAGTGAAGGGGACAATACTTAAATTACTACTCATAAACCTTTATGTGGGTAGTCTTCCATAGACACTCAACTTAATTGAAAATGCAGAGGTAAGCATGTAGGATGTAAAACAAAGTATCTGGAGAACAAAATGAGATATCATTCTGCTCTCAATTTTAAATAAAATTTTGACAGCTTATTTATCTTCCAATCACTGCTACATATGAGCTTAAATCAACAACATGCCAAGTTTACACAGCGTGTTTCTAGCTCTGCGAACTCTAAAAATTTCGTCCAATCTTTTACATAATTTGATGCAGTACAGTAAGTACAATGGACAACAAAAAGAAATGCAGCTGTTTACCAAGTTAAGATATCAGACTGTAATATGTACAAAAATTAAATTTTTTAGGCTAATAGTTTTAAAAAAATCAGATGATAAGTATTTTATATCAGCTGGAATGCTGTCTGTCAGCATAGGCACCAGCACTTTTTGTGAGCAGTATGACCATAACAAAAGCAGCCTCAGCACAGAATGCAAAGAGCTCGTCTGTAGCAGCTAAAGAGTTAAACAAATCAAAAATAGAAATAGATCAGTCAGAGAACTTAAAACGTTTATTTTAGTAGGTAGTCATAATGGGGTTGTCATAGAAATTCTAAGAAATAGTCAACCAGGCTCAGAAGTAACCGGCATTATTATTATCTGTAAGTTTTAAGGTCTGTAAACGGACAGTAATGCCTGACAGCAATTGCATCATAAGTACGGGTGCCAGCGAAGTTTATCACAATAAAGGCCAGCTTGTGATGAGGACAGTGAAGGGGACAATACCTCAATTACTACTTGTAAACTTTTATGTTGTTTGCCTTCCACAGAGACATGACTTAATCAAAAATTCATGCATAAACATTTAGTTAGCAGCTACAAACAGAAAGTTCAAGAAGATATGTAGAAGCATCTCAAATCCTACCTATGTAAATGTGAACAGCAATGTAACGGAATACTTCACAAGATGAGCTTTACAAAGGAACATCACAGGGAAGTGGGAAATGTGTTAAGAACTCTTGAAGAAGATAGACGATGGAACTGCCATGAAGAAAGCCACAATCCTACTCCTAGCAAAAATGAAATCAAAACAAAACAGGCCAGTGTCAAATTCAGGAGCAATATCAACTCAGGCAGCTAAATCAATGTCAACACCGGGAATAGCTGTGTCATCCCCAACAGCACCTTTGAAAGATACAGTTACAGTGACTACAGAAGTGAAAGCAGCAGCAAAATTTAAGAGCAACTCTACAACTAAGGAAGTAGTACTGACAAAAAACACATCAGCAGCCAGCAGAAACCAACAAACAAAACTTCTTACATCATTTCTGGATGCCATCCTTTCTACTCCAGCAACAGAAGACCATGTTACAGCTGAGAGCAGAGGTTCCACAGAAAACTCAAAAACAGCAGCACCAGAAAGTATCTGTAGAATGCGTCTGAGGCCCAGAAGAAACGTAGCAAACTTATCATCAGAAACAGCAGAAGTGAACACCCAGAGAATGAGACTATGACAATAAGAACCATAATACAGGATGATGACTTTTTATGATGTCATTCCAGAATGAGGAGAGATCCATGGAGTTGTAATATTTGTCAAGGATGGTCTGAGATTCACAAAAGTTGATATAAGCCAATTTTGTTGTGAATTACACATCAATTGCATGGGTTGTTTGTGCCTTCAGTGGAAAAAATTGGAAACAAAATCAACTTGGCCATCACGTCTGCAAGTGAACTACTTGGCAAGCAGTTGCCAGTGAAAAATTATCACATCCACTGATGACAACTTGGCCATCATGTCTGCAAGTGAACTACTTGGCAAGCAGTTGCCAGTGAAAAATTATCACATCCACTGATGACATAATAGTGGTAAAAAAATTCTCCAACTCTAAAACTGTGGATAATTACTGGCTATCCAGCTCCCTTGTTAAGAAAACTCTTAATTTGATTTGTGAACCTTTGGCATACATTTTTAACAAATTTATTCAGTTTGGAATTTTCTCTGAGTCATTAAAAATTTCAAGAGTTATGTCTTTAATTTGGAATTTTCCTTAAGTCATTGACAATTTTAAAAGTTATACCAGTTTTTAAAAAAGGAGACAAAAATCTCCCCTCAGAATTATTGAACTGTCTCAGTAGTACCTAGAATACCCAAAATATTTAAAACTGTTATATACAACCAACTATGTGATTATTTTGAAGGAAATAACCTCCTTTCTGACAGCCAGTTTGGTTAAAGATGGAAAAAAAGTACTTCAGCAGTTCTTAACACTGT
The DNA here is from genome assembly GCF_023898315.1 of Schistocerca nitens. Taxonomy (NCBI): domain Eukaryota; kingdom Metazoa; phylum Arthropoda; class Insecta; order Orthoptera; family Acrididae; genus Schistocerca; species Schistocerca nitens. The sequence continues at coordinate 1,011,806,215 of NC_064615.1, forward strand.
AAACCAATAATCACTGATTTTGAAAATGAGAATAATGTTCCACTTGTTCTTTTACCTAAGTAAAGCCCTATTCCTTATGAAATGTTGCTTGAGAAGCTTGAATTTAATAGGGTACATAATACATCAATAAAAGTAATAGCTTCATATTTGAGTAACAGAAAGCAGTATGCCGTGGTGAGAAACATTCTATGATGAAAATTGTTAATACTGGGATACCGCAGTTCTTGCATCATTCTTTTTCATAATTGCAGTTAACAATTTGTTGCATCACATTCCTCAGAACGTGATTTGCCACAATGACACAATGATAATTATATCGCATCAGGACAGCTCAGTATTACAACAAATGTTGCTGCAATGACTAGATGCTGTAGTGAAATGGTTCTCCTCTAACGAACTTCTGTGTAACCCTACAGGACCCATCATCTTCTTTTAGGACTACCTAATAATACAGGAGATAGAATGTTTAATATTTTAGGATTCCATATTGACCTGGGGAGAACATATCATTTATACCAGGTGATTATAATTAAACTGAAGGTGTTTCAAGTGGTGCAGTGTGGGCTGCCTACATTGCAAGCTGGTGAAACATTGTGTGTACTTCCCTTAATCAGTGCACTCACAGAGTATGCTGAAAAAAATAATGATTCCAGTTTCTACGCCAAGGGAAAATATGGTGCTGTAAGCAAGTGGTATGTGAAATGTTTCCTGCTCTAGCAATAGTATGCTGTTTGTCACTCAGTGGTGCATGTTATTTCTTTTTTGAAGTGATAGTTGGTGTAAAGTGTTAATAAGGTTGAAGTTTTCTGTACAAAACACAATGGCTATTGAGAAGAAAAGATTATGCACTGCTGCTAATGTTGTTTTATCAGAATGGGAGCAGTATCAGAACTGCATTGTGAGAATATCACCAAAATAAAAAGCTGTGAAGAGACCCTATACCAATAGGTGGACTAAAGAATATGACAAAGAAATTTGAAGAAACAGGTGAATTAGATGGTGCAGCAGGGAGAGAGAGGAACTCCATTCCCATGGGAGTTGATGATGAAGTTGCTATAGCTTTTACTGACTGTGCAGCATATACCTCAAATTCTGGAGCCAGTGCTTGTTCCGTGCCATGAGAATTATCTCCCCCCTGGCCACCAATTCAAAAATTTTGCAGTGCACAGGATTCAGAATGCGCATCATATGAAGCCCCAAGAAAGGCTACAACACCATGAGTTTGCCCCTCATATTTTGGCGTAGATGGAAATGGATGACACGGGGATGGGGAGTATTCTGTGGACAAATGAAGCACATTTTAGTCTGCACAGTGCCGTGAATGCACAGAACATGGGGTTCTACTAAGCCACATATTGTGCAGGAATATTCACTGCACTCAGCTTATGTAATTTGTGGTGCAGTTTCACAAGCTCATTCATTCTTTGAGGAGAGCCTGTTAAATGCACAGTGACTTCTGCACATTATAAGGACCTCCTTGTGCAATACATGATTCAGGATTTATGAGAATCGTTTATTGCACAAGGAGGTCCGTTGCAGGAGCTTTGCAGGAATGCAACTGTGTCCACACTGTTATTCTCATGCAAGAAGGGGCACAACACACACACCTCCCAGTGAAAGATTTGCTTCGTGAAACCTTCAATAATGACTGCATCATCTCCAGGCAGTTTTGAGATGTGTGGCCTTACAGATCCCCTGACCTAAATCCCTGTGAAATCTGGTTGTGGAAATTTCTGATAGATCGTGTCTATCAGAGCTGTATCTGGACACTTCCTGATCTGAAGGATTGTGTACGATGACATATTGGTCTGATTACACCAGATATGTTGTGAGCAGCTGTTGACCATGCTGTGATACAGATACAGAATGTTGCTGAGCAAGGAGACCATATTGAATGTTGTAGTTTGTGACCATATTCTAATAAACATGCCAGAACCACTGTTACCAAGTGTTTGATCGTTCCTCCAGTTTTCCTGCACCTGAACCACATTCTCGCTGCTTACAATGCCATATTTTCACCTAGTGGCAGAAAGTGAAACTGCTATATTTTCAGCATAATCAATGAGCACACCAAGTAATGAACATACCTATGATGTTTCAGTGTCTCATGATGTACACAGCCCACACACTACAGCTACTCCAGAATATGTAAGATTGGCCTATTTTGTACTGTTACAGTCTCTCATTTCTCATTTGACAGCTGGAATGTGGGCACTCTGTACATGTACAGTATGTGATGTATTGAAAATAACAAAAGTCATAAATGTGCAGGGCTGGTCAAAGAGATTTCGTCAATCTGTGTTTAGAAAACGTAATATACTTACTATTGTAAATCTGTACATATATGTCACTATATGTTAAACTGAATGCAAACGAATTTCCAAGAAGAGGAGATATACCCCAGCACAACATGAGGTCAAAAATTAAAATGGGTACTCCAAGACATAGATTGGTAAAAGCAACTCACTCCCCCATAGTCAGCTCCCTAAAATTTTTTAACAAATTACCACCCTCAGCATGGTCCAAGTCTTGTAAACTCTGTTGACTGAAAATCCATTTTATAACATGAAAAGATTTTTAGTGTATAGATTACAAACATATGTTAAACCTTAAAATTATGCTAAATGTCTGTAACTGTGTGTGCAATTAAACATATGAAAACTGTATTATGTGTTACAGCCTATTCTGTTGTACAGGTGTATATGTTCAATGGCAAATAAAGATGAATATTTAAAGTCAACTTTAAGACTATTTCTGAAACTATTTAATGTTTTGAAAATTGTCTATTTTAGACTTTGCTATGTTATATGAACTATAAGACTGTACTATTACCTGGTTTATGTGAATGTTGGATGTTAATAAATCATAAAAGTATAAGGAGCCTTATAATGCTTCCATTGTCTGCAATCCCCTTCTTATGAGAATGGCATCCATCTTGAAATCAACCCATATTATTCAAAATCTTTATTAGTGACATAATTAATTAGTAAGTGGCATTGCCTAATCCAGAAAAAATAGAACAACAGAAATATAACATCAAAGTTCAGAATCTTGTAAGTATTGAGGCAAAATAGGCAATCAAAATGAGGAGTGTTCAAACTTTCAATTCCAATTATATTAGAAATTAATTAGTTTCAAGTAATTCAAAATAGGTTTCTGGAAAGAGAAGAGTGTCTGCTTTTGAACGAGTGATAACAGTAGCTTGGAATGTATGAACTGGTTCAATACGTTTTTCCTTTACATACTATGGTTGAAACGGCACTTAGCCATAACTTTTCATTAACTGAGCTTCTAGTGGAACTAACTGCATCTTTGACTTCAGGAAGTTCACTAGGGTCACTTAACTTACTGAATTTGACCTAAATAACATTCTGGAACACGCATATGCATTTTATACATTTTGTGTTTGTCTTTACTATAGAATAAAAAAGAGAAGAAATTTTAGTAGAATAGAAAACATATGGAGAAGTTTCCAAATTCTTAAGTTTCATAGTTTCATATGAATGTATAGATTTATGTTGTTTATTTTGAGTATGTGTAGTGTCTGTGTCATTATCAAATCTGCTGTCCTCCTTTCCAGCAACAACGGAACCTTGGAAATGTGATGGTCTCCATGTCATACCAAAGCAGTGATCAGCAGCTTATAGTTCATGTGAAGAAAGCAAAAAGCCTTTCAGGATCACACATTGTAAAAAATAATAAAGCGACAGGTAAAGTCTTTCTCGCAATGATATTTTATGGTAGGTGAGACCCTGAACTTTACATATAACCAGTCTATAGACAGTGAGTGATAGGAAGTTTGACTGGAATTAATGAATGTGTGGCATTTTTAAATCAGAAAAGCCATATCTTGTATTATGTATTGGAATAATCTATCTGTCATACCATTCAATAGTTGTAAATCAGAAGTCCTTCCATAAGCTTTAGTTAGTATGAACAATTGTGTAATCTGTTTCTGTAGCTCATGTTGGTTACTGTGGAGAACAACTTTATACTAAGGGAAGATTTCGTAACATAAATTTGCAAATTTTTTTGTTTTGATTCTTTATTTTACTTTCTAGCTTCCAAGCAATAAATTTTGAGACCTCCGGTATGTAACAGTTTTTCTCAACAAGACTCTTCTTAACCCTCAAGCAGGCACACCAATTTTTGTAATATGAGTGGGCATATGGCGTACTTTGTACATGTGTGAAGAATAGTGGTCTTTATGTGACCAAAATCACTGTTTCATCTTAGTTTAAGTAAACAACAATAAAATAAATGTACATTATATGAGCTAAATCACTGTTTAATTAAACAATGATAAAATGAACTTTGATTGCATCACTCTGTTGCCACATACAATTGTTAATCCCTAGTAATGACCCACTTGGAGCATTAAACAGCGCAGTTGCATCAGATCCCAGCCAAACGCTTACTCGATTACTAATTACCTCGTAGACAACTACCTCACTGCGAGATTGTGCTGCCCGATTGGAATCTGGGGTATTTTCTTGCATGGAACATAAATTTTTTCTCACCTTTCTTGCTGTTTATTTTATATGATTGCTGCTCATTTGGACATATGACAACACAAGTTATCACTGTGTTAGCTAAAACAATGAGTGAATGGGTACGGGTTTGCTATTTTAAAACAACAATGGAATGATGGAAGACAATGTTATTTGTGGTTGGTGCACTTTATACATAGGCAAGCATGCTTGAGGGTGAAGAGGCCAATAGAAACATCACTGACAACACAAGGGCTAAACTAAATATGATTGAATCCAGTAACCGTCCACCCCATTAGCTGAACGGTCAGCGCATTGGACTGCCACGCATGGGGTCCCTGGTTTGATTCCCGGCTGGGGTGGGAGATTTTCTCCCCTCAGGGGCTGGGTGTTGTGCTATCCTCATCATCATTTCACCCCCATTGTCGACGCACAAGTCGCCCAATGTGGCATCGCACTCAATAAGACTAGCACTTGGTGACCTAACCACTGACGCCATACAATCATTTCCATCCAGTAACCTATTTCTTTGATTAATTCATTTTTTATGAGATAATTTTAATATTGAACCTTTTCATCTCTGTACTGATGTTGCAATCTCACAGTGGAAGTCAGTCTGATTCTTATTTCCAAGAACTTTGTGGAATTAAGATTTAACTTATGATCGTTTATTAAAAAGACCAGCTATTCTGAGAGAGGATGAAGAATGATTAGAAGACTTGTGATGATTAATTTTTATAGCCACCGGAAAACATACTATGTGGAGTACAGCCAATCAAAATAATCAGAATATCACCTGCAGTGTGTTAAATTGATGGATATGAGAGCATATAAAGATGGACACAATCAAGCTTACTTTTCATCTTGTTATGGAATGCCAGAACTGCTACAGATACTTTAGATACTGGTGAAACTGATCTATATGTTTTAAAAGGAAAATAGAGGTCTGTTAATGGATAATCTGGTATGTGAAAACTGTATGTTTTTCATTTTTTCCTATTCCTCTGCCATCACCATTAGTCTGGGTACATTATAGTGAGACACTAAAACACAATTTTTGTTGATGAAACTAGGCCATTTATTTCATGGCTGTGTGTATCCTTTATCCAAAATATATGTTACTCACTATTAGTGATTGTTCCGCTTACTCTAAAGAGTGTGTGAATAACGATTATTAGCTCTTCACCTGTCATTATAAAATTCTTAAAAGGAAAATTTCGGTGTGCATATTGTAATGACAGTTATCATCTACTCTTTGTATAGAGTGGTAACAATTGCCATAAGCAGGAAGTACTTGAAAATTGTTTTATAATTACATGACAACCAACATTAATTGTAGGAAGACTTTATTTCATTTTACAGTTACATAGCTTATATTATTTCTTTACATATTCACTTTATAAATATGAACACTTGTCATATTGTGTCATGTATGTATATATCCCTGTTTCATATTGCTCTCCAACTACAGCATCAGACTACATTTTACATCACCAACAAATTTTTTTATTTCGTAAAAATGTGCTAATGAGTTAGTCAAATATTGGTAGGAGATTTTGCCATTGAAACTTGACCAGTGAAATTATTATGACAATTATAATGTTCCTGAGTAATGCAAGACCTGGTGTTGTTATGCTAAAGAATGATGGAGAAAGATGACATATCTTGCTGTGAAGTTCAGTTTGCCAGAACCAGCATCTCAAAAGTTTCACAGCAAATATAAGTGGCTGACTTGGATCATAAAATCAGTTATTGATAATAATGTTCTATTTTGTCCCAGAAGATAGTGGCCACACATTTTATTTTGATTATTTTGTTTTTAAAGTTTTTGTTCTGAGTGACAAAGGTGCATAATGCTGTTCCATTGAAGAAAATCTGTTCTGAAGTGTGGCACAAGAGTGAATTTATCAATAATAAAAATCTGAGTAAGAAATCAGTCATCCTCATTAGGGTAATTGTAAGAACAATTAAAGCCGACATGCTAGCAGCTCTTTTTCTTTTTTAGAAGCCTGTGAAGTGTCCACATTTTTCTGATACTCAGATGATCTGTAACATTTCAGTGAATGGTGACATGTGAAATATGTGAAAATCTTTCACTGATGTCATGACTTCTCATGACTCCATTAGTAGAATGCATCAGACAAATGTTCTTATTCTACATAATTAATTTTCTTTTCCTGTGGACAGAAATGTTGATATCATCAGCAAAGAGTTGATTCATTGCCAACATTCTCTATTTAAACTTTTTTGATACAACATTTGGAAATTTAATCTCAAGTTTCACTTCACTAGCTGCAGCATTTCCAGTTTGTTGAGCATGTCATACACTCACTATATGTAAACAACATGTAATGTACTGTGCAATATGTGGTGAGTTAACAGAAGACTGAGATAAGTTGATCATAATGGCAGCTATTCAAGCCACTGTGCACGTGAGTACGATTTTCCATATATGCCTTGTAATATCCATTTTTCTCAGTACATTTCATTATTGAGGGAAAAACCAAAACATGAAGTGTTCTGTAACTGTGAACTAAAGCAAGATGACAAAAAGTATGCTGTTAAATGACCTAAAAGAAATTTAGTCATCCAGCTTCTTGTCTTCTCAAAGTTCTTGCAAATGCAGGAATACTGTAGGATATCATTCTTATGATCTTTATATCTTTGTGAATATATAACTCCACAACCACTTGCACACAAGTGAGAGTCATTTTCCTTGGATTCATCTCAGCAGATCAGTTTATTTATTTATTTGTATGTTATTCATTCATTTACTTTATCAGCTCCAAATCATCTGCTGTATCTAGCTATCACATACACAATATGAAAGAAAAGCAGATAGATATTTTTCAGGTGATCAACCTAGTTGACAAATCAACTTCTTTTGATGGCTGACCTAGGCAACTTTGTCAAGTGCTAGAAATGCATCTAAGCCCCTTGCTTGCAGCAAATGACAAAATGACTAACAAGAAAACATTTCAAAATGCAGATAAATGACCTGGATGAAATTTGGTGGGTATGTAGAGGGGTCAAACTAATGCAATATATCATCTTCTTCTTCTTCTTCTTCTTCTTCGTGGATGGATCACTTACGACCATGCATAATCAACATTTGTTGGCCTTCCTTTTCGCCCAGTATTCCTTCATAAGCAACGAATGGGCTAGCTTTCATTGCGTAGACCACGTTTGTTGGTTAGTTTTTCTCTCTTCTTCCTCAAAACCCAGTGTGTTTATGATTTTTCTGATTTCATTTCTGTCATGTGGATTTGGAGACCCTAATTGTCTCAGATCTTTTTCTGTCTGTTTGTACGAGTTTGGTCTTGTAGTTTTGTTCTTTAAAAATTTATGGATTTTGTGTGTTAACCTGTTTGAGTCCATTCTTTCTAAATGCCCCATGAATTGGATTCTTCTCATGTGCATTGTGTCTGTTATTTTCGAGATGTTTTTATATATTTCTGCATTGGGTTTTGGATAATGCACACCATCTTTACTTCTTGGTCCTAGAATTTTCCTCATTATTTTACATTCTTTCACTTCTAATTCCCCTTTTAGTGTTCTGTGTTGAAGGTTTAGTGTCTCAGATGCGTAGAGAGCTTCGGGTTTAATTACTGTTGTATTTTGCAGTTCCATGAGATACACTTTTTGTTGTAAATGTTTTTTGCTAACTGAAATGCCATCTCCATTTTCTGGACTCTTGATCATACAGATTTCTTTTCATTACAATTTTCTGCAATCCATTCACCTAAATATTTAAGTTCTTTTACTTGAGAGATGTAGTTATTACGAATTTTGAGATCAGAAGGTGGATCTTTGATATCAGTCATAAATTTTGTTTTTTCAAATGAAATTTGTAATCCTATTTTTGCTGCCTGCTATTGTAATAATTCTAGCTGTTTCTGTGCATCAGTAATGTCTTGGTCAATCAGTGCCATGTCATCAGCAAATGCTAAACAGTCTAATTCTATGCCCTTATGTTTTGGTCCCAGTCTGTGTGCTCGTGCACCTGGTTTTCTCCATTCTCGAACAACTTTTTCAAGAGCATAATTGAAGAGCACTGGGGACAGTCCATCCCCCTATTTTTCCTAATTTCACTTTTAAGCAGTAACACACACCTTATAAGGTAATTTGGCATATTAAGTTCAGAGAGAATGTCTTTGGAATCGTGATATGTAACAAATGTGTTTCATGCAAAAGTTATAATGTAATTAATGTTCTTGAAAACTGATAATCAACTTTTGTAATAATCTGAAATTTTGTCAAATACTCCACTATGATTAATAAATTTTGAAAAATGAAAACTTATGATACAATGTAAAGAAGCTTTTGCACTATTCCACCCATGTGTAACAAAGCTGGTTTTTGAAATATCATGTTCTGAAAATAAGCTGTACACACTGTGCAGTCGAAGTATTTTCAACGTATCTATTTAAAATATCCAACATTCATTATTATTCTAATTATTTCTTTTACATATTTTCTTTTATGTTGTAATTATTAATGTTCATTTGAAATTTGTTTTTTTTTGTTTTTTATTTACCATTTCACACATATGCATTTTATTAACTGAAAAGAAGGCTTTTGATACCGTTCCTCACAAGCAACTATTAATCAAATTGCGTGCATATGGAGTATCATCTCAGTTGTGTGACTGGATTCATGATTTCTTCTCAGAGAGTTTACAGTTCATAGTGATAGACGGTAAATCATCGAGTAGAACAGAGGTGATGTCTGGTGTTCCGCAAGGTAGTGTCATAGGCTCCCTGCTGTTCCTGATTTACATAAATGATCTAGGTGATAATCTGAGCAGCCCCCTTAGATTGTTTGCAGATGACGCTGTAATTTACTGTCTAGTAAAATCATCAGATGATCAATTCCAATTACAAAATGATCTAGAGAGAATTTCTGTATTGTGTGAAAAGTGGCAATTGGCACTAAACAAAGAGAAGTGCAAGGTCATCCACATGAGTACTAAAAGAAATCTGATAAATTTTGGGTATATGATAAATTGCACAAATCTAAGGGCTGTCAATTCGACTAAATACCTGGGAATTATAATTACAAGCAACCTAAATTGGAAAGAACACATAGATAATACTGTGGGGAAGGCGAAACAAATACTGCGCTTTGTTGGCAGAACACTTAGCAGATGCAATAAACCCACTAAAGAGACAGCCTACGTTACACTTGTCTGTCCTCTGCTGGAATATTGCTGCTTGGTATGGGATCTTTACCAGCTAGGATTGACAGAGGACATCGAAAAAGTGCAAAGGAGGGCAGCTCATTTTGAAAGAGCGACATGACGTGATCGACGGGTATTCTAGATACACTGCCCAACACCCTTGCGCAAAGCTTCATCGGAGTTTCGCTGTGGCTTCCATTTTGCACCCGATCAGACCTTACATTACGAACAGGCCATTTATGTGCCTCATTGCAGTGACGGACATGTTGAGTGCAGTTAGTTTCATGTCATCGTGCAATGGGGGTGAGAGTGTCACTGATATGAAACGCAAGTTGGGGTGGCAGTCACTGAAACAAAGGCAGTTTTCTTTGCGGTGAGATCTATTTACGAAATTCTGATCGCCAACTTTCTCTTCCGAATGCGAATATACTTTTTTGACACCCACTTACATTGGGAGAAATGATCATCATAATAAAATAAGAGAAATCAGACCTCACATGGAAAGATTTAGGTGTTCTTTTTTCCCATGTGCCATTCGAGAGTGAAAATGGTTCGATGAACCCTCTGCCAGGCACATAAGTGTGAATTGTAGAGTAACCACGTAGATGTAGATGTAGATGTAGAAATAATAAGTAAACTGATTATTATGATACAAAATCATTACAATAATGATTATCTGCAAAGAAATGCTTAAAACATAACATATTTTTACACAATGCAAATAAAATGAATGAAATTTCTTCACATAATACAAATGGCAGACAACACAATATAAAGCAAAATTCAGCTGGGTTTGCAAGTTGTGGTGTGCAATCCTCTCAATATGCTGATTTATATCTAGCATACTTCGGGAGACTGGAAAACCTTGGCTAAGAGAACTGAGTGACTGCAGCTTGATTATATTGTTTCTCAAGTAGAGATCAACACCATAATCATGCAGCAGAACTAGATCTAAAAATCTTCTCACAAAGTTCTTCCAACATTAAAAGCTGTATATGTCCAATGGCTGTGCCTGTCCCATTGAGCCGTTTGGGATCTCAGGATGAACAAGTTCCTTGACCTCAGGTATGACACTCAAAACTGCTCTTTCACATTGACCACCCCCAAGAATCGAACAGTAATACAGATTTTGCTCCTGTAATGGGAAAGAAAAGTTCTGTCAAATATCTTTTGACATGGTCAGAAGTTAGTTTACCAGATTTCAGTGCCCTTGCAAGAACATTTGGGGCTTCAACAAGAGATTCTCAAATTCTTGGTTCAAACTCTCCATAGTTTCCTTTAAAACTATGAAAAAGTAGGGGTGGTGGTCAACGTGAAAAAAAATGTTTTGAGCATTGTACCTGAGGACAAAAAACTGGTTTATCTAGTGATCCCAAAAGGTTTGATGAAACAGGTACAGCCATTGGATGTATGTGGCTTTTAATGTCGGAAGAACTTCGTGAGATTTTCAGACCTAGTTCTATGGATTATGGTGGCAATCTCTACTTGAGTAACAATATAATCAAGCTGCAGTCACAGTACATAATCAGTTCTCTTAGCCAAGGTTTTCCATTGTACCGAAATATGCCAGAAACAAATCAGTATATTTAGGGGATCGCCCACCACAACTTACGGATGCAGCTTCTTCTTCTTCTTCCTTAGCATTTGTCCCACATGCTGGCGGGGTCCACTGTTTTGGCTCATTGTCGCCATTTCTTGCGATCTTGTGTCTGAGCAGGATGAAGGCCTGACATCTTGAGGTCTTCATGCAGATTGTCAAGCCATTAATGCCTTGGCTGGCCTGCTGGCCGTTTCCCATTATATTTAGGTTGAAGCAGGTCTTTGCCACAGTTATCTCGTCTGCTCTAAGGACATGCCCATACTAATGTAGGCAGCTTTCTCTCATTTTGTCCACTGTTGGTGCAACACTGTGTAGCTTGCGAACTTCCTTATTTGTGGCGTGGTCATGCAATGTTAGTCCCGATGTCCACCTAAGCATTTTCATCTCTTTGCTTTACTTCCTTTGTTGAAGGCCTGCTTTCAGCCCTATACAGTACAACTGGACAGATCGGTATACTTTTTATTTGAGCCTGTTTGGAATTTTCTTGTCACATAGTACTCCAGTAATGGAACGACATTTGAGCCATGAGCTGGTAAAGCAGTTGGAGATTTCTGCACTGAGTTTTCCATCAGCAGCAATTGTTGAGCTGAATTTTGTTTTATCTTGTGTTGTCTGTCTTGTGTACTACGTGGAGAAATTTGATTCATTTTATGTATATGGTGTAAGAAGTGTAATGTTTTATGCATTTATTCACAGATAATAATTGTTGTAATGATTTTATGTTGTAATCAGTTTATGCATTATTTTCTGTTCACAAAGTACACATATGTCAAATGGAAAAAAAAGCATGAATTTGAAATGTACAAGGAGGTTGTTTGTGTTGTTGCCCCTTATTATAATTTCATGAAATATTTGTCAGGATTTGTAAGCAGTGGGTCCTTGAGATACAGAAATATGTGAGCACCGAGAAGTAAGTTTAAACAGTTTATTAACTAAAGGCTGGAATGAGATTTTCACTCTGCACTGGAGTGTGCGCTGATATGAAACTTCCTGGCAGATTAAAACTGTGTGCCCGACCAAGACTCGAACTCGGACCTTTGCCTTTCGCGGGCAAGTGCTCTACCATCTGAGCTACCGAAGCATGACTCACGCCCGGTACTCACAGCTTTACTTCTGCCAGTATCTTGTCTCCTACCTTCCTGACTTTACAGAAGCTCTCCTGCGAACCATTCAGAACTAGCAGTCCTGAAAGAAAGGATATTGCGGAGACATGGCTTAGCGACAGCCTGGGGGATGTTCCCAGAGTGAGATTTTCACTCTGCAGCGGAGTGTGCGCTGATATGAAACTTCCTGGCATATTAAAACTGTGTGCCCGACCGAGACTCGAACTCGGGACCTTTGCCTTTCGCGGGCAAGTGCTCTACCATCTGAGCTACCGAAGCACGACTCACGCCCGGTACTCACAGCCTTACTTCTGCCAGTATCTCGTATAGGGCGTGAGTCTTGCTTCGGTAGCTCAGATGGTAGAGCACTTGCCCGCGAAAGGCAAAGGTCCCGAGTTCGAGTCTCGATCGGGCACTCAGTTATAGTCTGCCAGGAAGTTTCATATCAACGCACACTCCGCTGCAGAGTGAAAATCTCATTCTGGAAACATCCCCCAGGCTGTCGCTAAGCCATGTCTCCGCAATATCCTTTCTTTCAGGAGTGCTAGTTCTGAATGGTTCGCAGGAGAGCTTCTGTAAAGTTTGGAAGGTAGGAGACGAGATACTGGCAGAAGTAAGTCTGTTAGTACTGGGCGTGAGTCGTGCTTCGGTAGCTCAGATGGTAGAGCACTTGCCCGCGAAAGGCAAAGGTACCGAGTTCGAGTCTTGGTCGGGCACACAGTTTTAATCTGCCAGGAAGTCTCATATCAGCGCACACTCCGCTGCAGAGTGAAAATCTCATTCCGGAAACATCCCCCAGGTTGTGGCTAAGCCGTGTCTCCGCAATATCCTTTCTTTCAGGAGTGCTAGTTCTGCATGTTTTGCAGGAGGGCTTCTGTAAAGTTTGGAAGGTAGGAGAGGAGATACTGACAGAAGTAAGGCTGTGAGCACTGGGTGTGAGTCGTGCTTCGGTAGCTCAGATGGTAGAGCACTTGCCCGTGAAAGGCAAAGGTCCCCAGTTCGTGTCTCGGTCGGGCACACAGTTTTAATCTGCCAGGAAGTTTCATATCAGCGCACACTCCGCTGCAGAGTGAAAATCTCACTCTGGAAACATCCCCCAGGCTGTGGCTAAGCCATGTCTCCGCAATATCCTTTCTTTCAGGAGTGCTAGTTCTGCATGGTTGGCAGGAGAGCTTCTGTAAAGTTTGGAAGGTAGGAGATGAGATACTGGCAGAAGTAAGGCTATGAGTACCGGGCGTGAGTCGTGCTTCGATAGCTCAGATGGTAGAGCACTTGCCCGCGAAAGGCAAAGGTCCCGAGTTCAAGTCTCGGTCGGGCACACAGTTTTAATCTGCCAGGAAGTTTCACATCAGCGCACACTCCGCTGCAGAGTGAAAATCTCATTGTGGAAACATCCCCCAGGCTGTGGCTAAGCCGGGTCTCCGCAATATCCTTTCTTTCAGGAGTGCTAGGTCTCCATGGTTCACAGGAGAGCTTCTGTAAAGTTTGGAAGGTAGGAGAGGAGATACTGGCAGAAGTAAGGCTATGAGTACCGTGCGTGAGTCGTGCTTCGCTAGCTCAGGTGGTAGAGCACTTGCCCGCGAAAGGCAAAGGTCCCGAGTTCGAGTCTCGGTCGAGCACACAGTTTTAATCTGCCAGGAAGTTTTAACTAAATGCTGATTATAAAACACGCATGCTACGCATACCCATGATCACTGTGTCTGACATCCTAACACTGGCTAATTATGGTCTTATCGAAAGGCTCCATAGTGAGCTAAGAAAAGAGACATATTCGCACCTGAGGCAGCACTAGTTATACGGCGCACTGCAGATGGTGGCCAGTGGCTTACCCTCCTGCGGCACACTGCAGCCAGATGCACGTCTACTGACCAAGAAAATTGTTAGCATTACAAGATAGGTCAGCTGGTGAGCATGTGTTACGTAGTGTACGGCTACGTGCAAACCCAAAGACCCTTACAAATTAAAATTAACGATTTCAGACATAAAAGAAAAATTTGTAAAACAACTAATTAGAATAATAATGAGCATTAGATATTTTAACTAGGTATGCTGCAAAAAACTGTGACTGCACATTTTATATAGCTTATTTTCAAAAAATGATATTTCAGAAACAGCTTTGTTACACATGGGTGGATATGGTGCAAAACTTCTTTACACTGTAACAAAAGTTTTCATTTTTCAAACTTGATTAATAATGGTGGAGTAGTTTGTAGAATTTCAGATTATGGCAAAAGTTGATTATACAGTTTCCAAGAACATTAATTACATGTCAACTTTTATATGAAACATCATTTCATATGACAGTTTTAAAGCTAAAGTGAAACCCCAATTTTACGTTTTTGTGCAGTCCTGACTTAAAAAATTGACAAAAATGCAGAATTGAGGAAAGCGTTAAGACCCCCCTAAAAATGAGCAAAAACACATGTAATTGGCCATCATTTCCAGTGCTTTGTATAAAATGTGTCTATGTGAAGGAAACTAAGTGTACAATACAATGTTTATAAAATAATTTGTGGTAATGAATTTCATCAGTTCTTACAAAATCACAGATGTGTAACAGCAAGTAATAACTCATAAAGAAATTGAAATTGGTATCTGAGTACAAGGTAATCAAATTATTTTCCAACATCCTACGAGCACAAATTGTGCGTTGAAAACACTTGTTTTTGAGAAATCATAATTTGTGCCCACCCAGAAAAAGCAAAAATTGATGAACATGTTGAATTAAACCAAAAACATCACATCAGCTAAGTGGTTAAATCATAAGCATAAATGCGAACATCTGCTTAATGACATAGTTTGTCGCCATTGCTATTACTGTTTAATGTTTTTCTTGTGAGTCTCATTTCATATGCTCACCACTGTTAAAGTGGTATTTTAGGCTCGCTGAGAGAAACAGAGATGTGAAAAGATGAGTTTATTTCCCAAATTGATGCTACAAGCTGATTAGACGTCGGCTCTGTGAATTTCTGTACACTGTGTAAAATGTAGATTTGAAAGAAAACTCTACATGCCCTCTATCACTGCTGCCAGTCTTTAAATCTACAGTGTATGGTGTGTGCTGTGCAAAGTATAAACATGAGTAGTGTATGTAGTTGTTGCAACTGTATCATGTCAGATTTGTACACAAAAGTCTTTACAATGTGCTATCGCAAAACCCTTGTTCTGTTTCTGTGTGACATCTCTGTCATAGCACACCATCTGCATGAAAAGTATATTGTCGACACTTCACAAAATGCTTTCACTCCTATCTGCATTTCTTGTTGAAGAGACATTCCCGCTCTCCACACATACAGTAGGCAAGCTCATTTTACGTATGTTAGTGTGGTGTGGTGGCTGTGCCGGCTATTTGGTGATTTAACAAGTTGCCAGTCAATAAGAGTTCATTAGCCAGAAATGGGCGACTATTCCTCAATTATGAGCAAACATATTCCTTGAGACTTAGTGTTTGAATTTAAAAGTTTGGCAGTTGGTATTGTTGCTGAATACAGTACATTGAAAATACGTGCAAAAAATGAGACTGAGTTATAAGTGGTACAAGAGGAGGTGGTGGCTGACCCCCTTTACCAAGTATTGGCTCAGTCTGGAACACTTCGCACTGACTGTCTTGTTTTTCAATTACCACTGCAACCTGGCAGTAGCTGTATCATAATTGCACATAATTGCACGTTAAGCTAAATATTGAAAGTTGTGTTTGCAACATTGATTGTGGACTATGTCAGAATTTTCTCTCTCACATCTTCCTCTCCACAGTGGCCTAAAATACTCTTAACTCCACCATCATCCATGGTGAAAACATCTATCTTTTGTGTCACATAATAACTCATTTAGTCATATCAAATGTCATTAGGAAGAAAATGGGACAAAGTCAAGCGAGACGTCAATTAAGAACTTAGAATTGAGGTAAATCTTACTAGGAAGAAATGTAAAATCGGGGCATTTTTAGCATTAATCTTATGGATTTTTCACAGGTGCTACAAATTTATGGTGTAGAATTATGAAAAATTTAAAATCAGAGAATGTAAAATCGAAGTTCCACTGTATTGCCTCTAAACTTAATATGCCAAATTACCTTTTAGGGTGTGTTTTACCACTTAACAGTGAAACTGGGCAAAATATTGCATAATTTGACTCCTCTGTGTACCCACCAATTTCCATGAAGATTGTTTATTTATACCTGGGAATGTTCCATTGTAAGCAGTCATCAATGTAATGTGCATAAAAATGGAATCTATAATTCAGCTTAGCACCCGAAAATACATTAATGTCAACAATACTGAAAAAAACTTGTAAATCAGGAGTATTCTAATCCTTCTAGGTGCAAGACTTTGCAGTCATCATTTTCTTATACAGGGACATTTTTGAGAAATCTCTTGCTTGCATTATTCTGAAATTTAACGTTTCATTTTTAATGAACTGATGAGAGCTGAAAAAGTTAATAGAAAATGCATTCTGCCATATGCACGTAAGTGGTGATGCTTCAGAGTCATATATAAGTTTAATGCTCCACAAGAAAAGCAATTGTTTAGAAATCCAAGACATGCTGCAATTTGTGGAATAAAAAATCTGTTCAGAACAGATTACTCTGAGCCACTAAAATGTAATAAAATAACATTGTGATGCGATATATACATTTCATAGATAAGTTTGTCTCCATTCTAATCCAATGAAATCTCTTGCAGAGACCAATATGAGATTAAATGTCAGCAGTGTTCCTTGTTGTAGACACTAAATACCTGAGCTTTGAACAGTCCTCTTCCTTCCAACAGCTCATCTCTCTTGCCAGAAGAAGAAATTCTTGAAGTTCTCATGTCTTTTGGACCTTTTCTTTTGTTAGTTGTCAACTGTCGCTTTCTTTGTTGAAGTTAAGTAAGCAAAATGCAGAACAAATGGTTAAGGATGCTTGATGTAACAGATACTCTAATATAAAGAGACATGTAACATACAGAGAAATATATTACTCTGTTGGACCAGTTGAAAGTCTAATGACTATGTAGTAGGTGAAATGGTCTTTATATATTCGTTTAACTTGGGGAATTGATGTATAATCTTGTGAATAGAAACTATGTGCTTTCTTCTCTCTCACTTTGTTGTCCAAGTCCTGGCGGTGAATACTATTCTGAGGAACTGCGTTGAAACTACTTACCAAGTGACTGACTATCACCAGATGGTGTATCTGGAAAATAGGAGATGACAGAACCATGCATGCAAAAATAAAGTTAGACTTTATGTTACTTTTAAAATAAGCATAAAATAATGCATGGATTTATAATTTTATATTTTCCATGTTGCAGATAACTGTTTTCCAGTATTGTGTTTATGTAAATTACCTCTAAATGTTTCGTGTCATTTACCATATTAATTGAAGCTTGGTCTAATATTACTACTTTGCTTGAATTTTGTTTCAGTGAAATGGAATACTTTCGTTAAAATCAGTTGCTTCTGTGGTGATGAGAAGATCAAAACAAAAAAGTCACCTGTAATTCAGGATGAGCAAAATCCTGTGTACGACTACAGTTGTGCTCTCAAGTTACCATCAGAACATTCGGATGAATGCTATGTTGTTATATCTGTGATGATGAAAGGACTATTTAAGAAAGATATACCGATTGGGCGTCTGATACTGGGACCATCTTTTTACTCAGGACATGCTGCAACCATATGGGGAAGGGTTATGCTTTACCATGAGTCCATAACACACTGGTTTCCCTTGTATTTATAGTGATAAAAATGCTTATAACTTTGTATTTACTTCTTGGATGATGCTTAAATGTTCATGTGTACATAGGATCTGTGTCATCAAATGGTTGCTGAGTGCATGTGACTTACATTCCTGCTATCGTAGTCAAGCAGTTCCATATTTAAACAAAAAGAGAATGCAACTTTTGTGACATCCAGGTTTCTGTCTGTGGTACAGATGGTAAATGAAGTGTGAGAAAGTTTTGTTAAGCACAATAATGAGAAATTACTAAACTGTCATAGCTCACCAGTGACCCCCAAAAGCATCTCTACAAATTCAGTTTTCTGATATTGATCTGTACATCTGTGAGAACTCCAGAACTTAAAAATGATTGGATATTATAATCAACACATAGTGTGGAAACAGAATGACCCAGTGCACTACGACATAACACAATATGAAGGGGGTGGCAGGGGGGGGGGGGGGGGAGAGCGAGGGAGAGGGAGAGGGAGAGGGAGAGACTGAGGGAGAGGGAGAGGGAGAGACTGACAGAAGTCTATAAGACAGTTGTGAGATTGCCACTGTAGACATTCACTGTTAGAAGACATAACACAGATGAAGATGTATTAGTACACAGCAAAATTCCACAGTTTCGGCAACATTTTAAATCTCCTTACAGATTTAGATTGTGCTAAGCTAGTACTACAAATGCAAAGTTGTGTTACCAGCTAAGCTCTGCAGACAAACTTCACAGCTAAGACCAGGGCTTTGACCTGCCATTACTTTATTCCTCCTCCTAGAAGCAGCCCTTGAGCTGTGTCTAAGACACCCAGTGTTGCATTTTTTCTTTCAGGGCTGTTAGCTACACAATGTAATAGACACACGTCCATAGAGTTTGGAAAGTAGGAAAGAAATGCTGCGAAAATGATGCTTGGAATGGGCTGTGAAATGCCGTGAAGTGTAGCTCAGCTGATAAGAGCACTGTGTAAGGAAGGCAAAGGTCCAAATTTGAGTTGTAGTCTAGTATATAGTTGTAATGAATCAGGAAGTTTTGTTACAATTTAAATCCTGCTGCAGAATAAAAGACTCTTTCTCAGCAGCATTTTGGCACATTCATAAAATAAATCATGTATTTTATGTTCTTGTTAGCAATCCAGTTCATTGGTTTCCCAAACAAGATCAATGGACCTTATGATATCAAATGCAGGATATTGTTTGATAAATTGCGTTCATAAAAGTATCAGAATATTCCACATCCAAGACTGAGATTTGTCAGAAGTATTTTATCCATCAGCAACCTTTTACACGAAGAATGTTTCCATCTGATGTGTTTTGAGTATATTTTGCTCAGAATCTCAATGATTATTGTTTGTATTATGACTTCATAGCATAGCATAATCAGTATATTGAATGGGTCCTATGTGATATATCTGTGAGAAACTGTAAGAAACTGCATTCAGTATTGGAAGTAATATACTAGCAAACAAAAAAGATCAGAGACATAATAAATCATGAATTACTGTCTTCTACAGCTACAGTTATGCTTTAAAAACCATTGTGAAGTGCATAACAGAAGAATTTTTCCATTGTACCATTTATTAGGGTTTCTTTCCCCATTCCATTTGCATGTGGCATGCAAGAAGAATGGTTGTAAATGCTTCAGTGCACACTGTCTTTGGGAAGAAGGATGTAAGTCCACTTTCCATAGTTGAACACAGTACACTTACATCCTTATGCTTGAAAGTTCGTGCATTTAACCCCAAATGAAGAAAAGAAACATGTCCACTTAAAGTATTCAAAATGGGCTGCTAACCTGTTGCTCAAGAAAAGTTCTCAATATTCCATGTTAGAGAGTTACACTATCTCGTTTTCTTCCTGTTTCTGTACCCACACACATTTTCTGAAAGAAGAGTGCTGTATGAAGTTTGCTTCAGATGTAATGTGCCAACTCTTTTTCTCAAAGGTTGTGTATCAGAAATTTTTTGGGTAAAATGCTTTTTATGTCACCCGATAAGGGTAACTGAGTAAAACGGGGTATGAAGTAATATTTTTTGATAAATGTTTTTCAGTGATAATGAATTTTGATGCCCCTAACAGTTCCTGTACGTTTTGTGTGCATACTCACTCAACAGAAGCTGCAACACCGACCTCTGCAGTTGACACTGTTAAACATCTTAACACCGAGTTTGCCAATTTGAGTCCTGGCAACTAAAAATTTTTTTACCACATATAAGGTAGTGCAGAAAAAAAAACAAAAAACATAAAAAAATAATTTGAATACTGTACAGAATTAAAGTTCACAGAAACGGATTCCTTCCGAACTGTCATAACATGAATGGAAGTCTGACTTTGGTTCATATGCTGACGAGCCAAAACATTGTGACCACTGTCCTCCACAAGACTGAATGCCAACTGGTGACTCTGTTGACACAGAACACAGTATGGGAAGTTTGTGAGTGTAGCAGAGATGAAAGGAGAATCATTCACTGACATAAGGAACTTTGATACAGGACAGATTGTTGTGGTCCAGCATCCGACAAAGAGCATCTCAGAGAGCAAAGCTAGTTTGTTGTTCACATGCTACTGTTGTGAGAATATATGGAAAGTGGTGGAAGAACAGTGAAACCGTGATCAGTTGACAAGATGATGGACATCCAAGCCTCAGCACAGAGTGGAGGTCTCAGGGTTGCCCACTCTGTAACACAGATAAGCTGTAATCTATGACAGATATCACACTGGTGCAGTAAAAGTGTTTTGAAACACACCTGAATGGTGGTAACAAGTTGGGCATTAGGGTCTGTAGCAAACAATCACTTTGTGTTCTCATGCTGATCCAATGATATTGAACCATGAATCAATGGAAATATGTTGCCTGGTTGGATGAATGTTTCTTTTGCCTGGATACACTGTCATCCAGTTCATATCTACTCAAAACATACTTTGCACCATGAACACTGCCCTTTGAGGGCTGTAATATGCTATTGGGGGGGGGGGGGGAGACTTTTTCTTGTGCTTCCATGGGTTCTACAATAGTAATCAAACAAAGCTTGACAGCTGCTGGCTACATGGGCATTTTTGTGGACCACCTGCATCCCTTCCTGTTTTTTCCAGTGGTGAAGGCATCTTCCAGCAGGATAACTGTCTAAGGATCACTTGTGGGATGCTACTTAGTGCCAGTTATGGATGCTCACAAATAGTGGCCCACAATTTACTGGGTCTGAATGACCAATGCATAGACTTCTGGTGCACATACCTCCAGAAACCCACCAAGGACATATCAGATTTGTGCAATGTAGAATCATTGCTGTTTACATTTCCAATACTGTCCTGTCGTTCATTTCTAATAGTTGCACATTGAAGAATTAATATATTCCAAGTATCATGTTAGACTATGGGCACTAGTTACAGTTGGGTATGGTTACCACTGATAGCAAGTTTACTAGTAAATTATTTATTTTGATGTAGTACCACAAACTTTCACAGCAAATAAAACAGAAAAAAATTCACAATTCAATATTATGCTGTGGCATCCACCTTTTTATTTACATTTGATGAGCCTATGTGCAAGCATATGGGGTCTTTTCAAAAAATTCCAGAACATTTGTAATTCCATGCCAATGATGTTTGTTGTTGTTGTTGTTGTTGTGGTCTTCAGTCCTGAGACTGGTTTGATGCAGCTCTCCATGCTACTCTATCCTGTGCAAGCTGCTTCATCTCCCAGTACATACTGCAGCCTACATCCTTCTGAATCTGCTTAGTCTATTCATCTCTTGGTCTCCCTCTACTATTTGTACCCTCCACGCTGCCCTCCAATACTAAATTGGTGGTCTCTTGATGCCTCAGAACATGTCCTACCAACCGATCCCTTCTTCTAGTCAAGTTGTGTCACAAACTCCTCTCCTCACAAATTCTATTCAATACCTCCTCAATAGTTATATGATCTACCCATCTAATCAAAAAAATGGTTCAAATGGCTCTGAGCACTCTGGGACTTGGGACTTAACATCTATGGTCATCGGTCCCCTAGAACTTAGAACTACTTAAACCTAACTAACCTAAGGACATCACACAACACCCAGTCATCACGAGGCAGAGAAAATCCCTGACCCCGCCGGGACTCGAACCCGGGACCCATCTAATCTTCAGCATTCTTCTGTAGCACCACATTTCGAAAGCTTCTATTCTCTTGTCCAAACTATTTATCGTCCATCTTTCACTTCCATACATGGCTACACTCCATACAAATACTCCCAGAAATGACTTCCTGACACTTAAATCTATACTCAATGCTAACAAATTTCTCTTCTTCAGAAATACTTTCCTTGCCATTGCCAGTCTACATTTTATATCCTCTCTACTTCAACCATCATCAGTTATTTTGCTCCCCAAATAACAAAACCCCTTTACTACTTTAAGTGTCTCATTCCCTAACCTAATTCCCTCAGCATCACCCGAGTTAATCGACTAAATTCCATTATCCTCATTTTGCTTTTGTTGATGTTCATCTTATATATCCTCCTTTCAAGACACTGTCCATTCCGTTCAACTGCTCTTCCAAGTCGTTTGCTGTCTCTGACCAATGATGTACAGGAGCAAAACATGGTTCGTGGTACTGCATGTGCCTGTGTTTAATGTGTAACTGCCAGAGGTTTCATTGTTGTATGTCTGTTAGCTATTGTTCAGTGCTGTATTGAGTGGAATGTTGTGTTACACATTTTGTGAATTTTGAAATGGCAGAGTTAGAGGAGCAAAGTGCCTGCATTACATTTTGGTAAAACTCAAGGAAACCCTTACAGAGGCATTCCAAATGATGCAGGAAGCCTACGGCAGTGAGTGCTTAAGCCATGAATGGTTAGCACAGTTTAAAAGTGATTGGATGGAAGTTAAAAGATGACCCTCATTCAGGATGCCCTTCGACATGTACTAACGATGCTCATGTCAGGAACATTAATGAAATAGTGCATGCCAATCAAAGACTTGCTGTCTGAGAGATTGCAGAAGAATGAATATGGAATCCTGACACAGCACCTTGGAATGCATCACCTTTCCACTAAGTTTGTCCCACAGCTCACGAGTCAAGACCAGAAAGACCTTCACCTAGCAATCTATGAAGAGCTATTGTATTGTACAAATGAGAATGAGGTGTTACTTAACAGAATCATAACTGGTGATGAGACATGGGTCTACAGTTATGATGTTGAGACCAAGGTTCAATCTTCACAATGGGTCAGGTGAGGTTATCCTAGATCAAAAAAAGTTCATCGGGTGTAGTCAAATGTCAAAGCTGTGCTGATAATTGTCTTTGACTTTGAACAATTAGTTCATCATGAATTCGTGCCACAGGGGCCCTGATATGTGGCAAGACAAGTTATGGCTCTTGCATCATGATAACGCACCTGCCCAGTCATCCCTGTTGGTGTGTGACTATTGCACAATAAACGAAATCAGTATGCTGCCTCATCCTCTGTATTCTCCAGACATGGGGCCTGCAGACTTTTTTTTATTTCCAAAGTTGAAAACCCCATTGAAAGGATGAAGATTTGCAATGACAGAAGACGTAAAAGAAAATTCACACACGGTGCTTTGTGCGATCCAGTAAGAGACATACCAAGACAGTTTCTGGAAACTGAAACAGTGTTGGGAGTGGTGTATCAGTTATGGAGGAGAGTGTATTGAAGGAGACCATGCACAATAAGTAAAAGGTGAGTACGTAAAAATTTTGTGGACAAAATTCCAGAATGCTTTTAACAGACCTTGTATGTTTTATTGACATGGAAGCAAGCTAGTGTGTGTCTTCTCTGTGTGGCTTAAACAGTACTTGCTGCAACCACTACAGTATTGTGCTTTGTTACATAACTAAAAAGATGGATGAACATGCTACTAAGAAAAACAAATTTCAAAAAATGTGGACCAACATATTATTAAATAGGCGGTCATAATGTTCTGGTTCAACAGTACATATGTCTGGAATATCAGTTTTACATAGGACACAATACCATACTAGATAGCACAACCTCTCACTAAATTTTGCCTGATTACTCCAAACTGGATTTAGAGTTATGAAGACAAGTGATGGAGTTGTTGCCCCAATTCGCATTTGCTGAATGACTTCCTACTACACTGCATCCAAACTTTAACTGACTACTGTTGGTCACCTGATTGCAAGCACTGGGTTTATAGTACTAACACTGTTCTTGCAAACGTGTGCCATTCAGCAACAAGCATTTGCACTGAATGGCAGCTGCTAGTCCCATGGGTGGATGTAAAATGACCCAGTTTCTAACAAAAATGTAAAATATTCCTTATTCATTGGCATCTAATAATTTTCGCTAAGGAGTGGATCACATGCTCACATTGTGTCTCACCCTTGGTCACAAAATAAAGTGAAAAGCTTTTCGAAAGCCCTATAAATGCTGCTGGACACACTAAGAAAAATACATTTTTGTCCTGGGGATAAGGTATTTACAATGGGGCTACTTGGCACAGCCTCATGCTATATTAATATAAAGCTAGTATTGCAGTATGAGATCTAAGCTCCAGTAATGTGTATTACTTGTGTCCTTGGAGTCTTTCGTGGTTGCATGTCTGAAAAAATCTTGGTTTTCAGGCCAAGTCAATTCGAAAAAGAAAGTTCTTGGGCTTTCAACGGCTATTCTGCCATCATCATGAGTAAAAACCATTGACTGCAGGGACTGGAATGATTTTCTGCTTATGTAAACACAATTGCAGTCTCTGGCACCGCTGAGAGAGGGCCTATATGAAGCATGCACAGTAGGTGAGTTGGGTAGCTCATAGCAGCTGTGGCCTGCTATGGGACCAAGTGACATCTAGTGTCACTTGGGGCCAGTGCCACATTTGAAACTGCTGCTCCTGCCTACCTACAAATGTCAAGCATCAGTCTTTGCTTGCTTTTAATATCCAAATCCCGCCCCCACTATCTACTAAATGTGTACCCTACCACCTTCTAAGGACAAGGTGTATCATGATATGCTTGGAACTCTGCAGAATTGCGTCTGTCTTACTTCCGAAGATACTTCAATGACACCTCCCTGATAAGGCATCATGGTGAAAATGTGCTGCAGCAGTTCAGCGATCACTTGAACAGTGTCCACCCAAACTTTAACTTTATCATTGAGATGGGAAAGGATGGCAAGCACCACTTTTGCATGTTTTAGTTGAGCAGAAGACAGGAGACCAGCTTGGTCATTAGTGTACGGGAAACCAATGCACGCTGTTCAGTACTTGAATGCTGAACACAAGAAAGTGGCCCTGAACATGTTAGTGCTCAGAACAAAAGTTATTTCTGATGACTACCACCTACAGCCTGAATTGCAGCACTTGAAATATGTATTCAGAGAGAATAGTTATAGCAAAACAGCAAGTTAGGACACGTGCTACAGAGGCATGGACTGAGGCCAGTGTTTCAGTCTGCCCTCAAGATACAAGATATGCTGCACCCTGTTAATAATGACGTAGATATTCGTATGCCTAGTGTGTTTGGTGTTCTTTGTTGACACAGCATTATTTACATAGGCTAAACAGTTTGCATAGTTGCAGAGCATTGTACCAAGCACAAGCAACATGTTAAATGAAATGAGCTTGACAAGTCAGCCATAACTGAGCATTACATGGAAAATGGACACAAAATACGGTTTGAAAATGTGAGAGTCTTGGCTCATGCTCCAGCATGTTGGGATTCTGTTATAAATGAGGTGACTAAGATTAGAATAAATAGAAAAAAATTTTAATAGAGAATTTGCAGGGCATGGAGTGGGCTTCTGATATTGAAAGGAAGCAAAGATGGATGCTTGATGGTTGTAGGGAGTTTGAGTGACAGCCTATTGCGCCATTTGATGTCATTTGGTCCTTTGGTGGGGCCACAGCTACTATGAGTTGCCCACACCACCTTCTGCGTGCATGTCATTTAGGTCTTCTCTGATTGGCACCAGAGGCTGCAATTGTACCTACATAAGTGGGAAAACTGCACCAGCCCTGGCAGTCAGCGATTTTTACTCCTGATGACAGTAGCAGAGATAGCCATCAAAAGGCAGAGAGTTTTATTCAAACCGATGTGACTTGAACAGTGAGAAGATTTTACATGTATGTTACTTGACCTGCAATTTGCCAGTACAGTAAAACAATACAGTAATTCCTAAAATAACTGACTGGTCTGACTTTGGCTTTGGGGATGACAATTTCTCATAAGATCACATTTGTATGCAAAATTTTAGATCTGTTCCTTGTATTTCAAGTGCTTGTGAAATGTATGATTTTACATTAATAATTCAAAAAGTGCTGGTCAGAAAGACGTCAAACTTTACACAACTCTTCATCTCCAATACCTTAATATGTGTTAGTTATATATAATGGTAATGACAAAGGAAGAAAGCTTGTTTCATTTGATTTAGTATCAACTGAAAATATTGATGGTATGTGGCAACTCGCTCCACCACAAATTGTAAACCTCACGTTACCTGTAATCTGCTGTAAAAAACATCATTGTGGAAATGTATAACAGTATGCTGAATCAGCCCAACCAAAGCAAAAGGATCTATTAAAAAGAGGCAAAAATCTTGAATTTCTTACTGCTGGCTCCAGTACTCATGACTAACGAGAAGCATTTAAGTGGCACAGTGTCAGTGGTATTGTGGTCTTTAATGTGTTTACATTATTTATATAGTAATGGCATATTCTAATTAACAAGTGTTTTATATGCTCTTTGTTCTCTGAGAATATTGTGTGGATTGTCAATAAGCATAGCAGATATAGGTGTAGAGATATCAAGTTCTTTCTTACTGATCACAGCATGCAGGCATGGATTCATAGTAGTGGACACATGTAGCCAACAATTGTAACATGCAGTTCAGAACATGCATTAGGAATAATAAAAGTGAAGAGACACTTGTTGCAGTAGATCTCAACCCACACTTTTCCTTATGAGCATAAGTAAGACATTGAGAAATCTGCGTGGTAGTGGTTTGTACCCATGTAAAATTCATGTTCATGAGGCATTAAATAAAGATGAATTCCAGTCTACAATTCCCTTCTGCAAGTGACTGAACTTATAGCAACTACACAAATTCTGCAGTGTGGGCTGGTGATATCACTTTCAAACCTGTAGATGGAGTAAATATCAACAATTTTCGCTTTTGATTAGAAGAAAATCCTAATTGTAATGTCAGCATAAATAACTGGTGTGAACTCATCCATGATAAAGTTATCAGCTGTCCTTTTGTGTTATGAACATTCAAATATTGATCAGTGCTCTGAATTTCTCCAGCGTATACTAAAAGAGTTGCTAAGTGATGTTCCACTAGCAGCATGGTGTTACAGAAAGGTAGATGTCTGATATTTTTCTTGGTGGTCAGTGTATCATCTCAAATTTTTTCTGTTTCACAGATTGGCAGCGGAGGACTATTGACTTTGTTCTGACCAGGAAAAATTACTTTACTCTGGCTACAACTGTGGGTTCTTTGATAGCTCTGGGAGAAGGCCCATCATACTAGAACACATGAAATATTAGTTCACTTTATAACATAAATGAATAAAAGATTTACTTAATTTTGATGTAGATCTTTGCCACAGGAGTACTAGATAATTTACAACTGTCATGGTCGAGCAAAGCATCATTTGATGCAGTAAGTAACAAACGGTTCTCTCTCTTGAGCTACAATGTTCGACATTAACAAATGTATATGTCCATCTGAAAAGATGAGATCATGAACTGGGAGGGCTCTGGCATGCTTGACACTATATTGATCTCAATGTGGAGGTGTTGTGGAGATGATATGGGCGATGTGGTGTTCAGGAGTGTCTCCCACACACTGTTGCGGATTGTAACGAGACCTTGCTAATGTTTGTGGTACTGATTTGCTTTGCCAACTTTAGTGTGGCAACATGATCTCTGTACAATACCACAGACTTTGCCACCAATTTTCCAGATTTAGCTTCTGTTGGTTATTTCCTTTGGGCAGCCATCAAGACAGTGTATCAACAGGGTCCCACAACAAGATATGATACAAAAGGTGTAATTCAGTTACGTATACCAGGCACTTTCAGATCACAAACACACCTTTGGGCACTTGAAGGGCACAGAGATGAACCAGGGTTGCCACAGGTTCTGTAAATCAAGGAAATTAGTGAATATTAGGGAATTTCAAACATGTTGGGGAGATCAGGGAAATTTTAAGAAAAAAAAAAAAACACTGGAAAATATGGTTTTGTGTCTCAGTAGATGAAATTGTGTGTTTACTGAGATGTGGTGCATCACCGCAGGCTGGGTGCAGCTGAGTATGTGCGCTGCTTCCCTACACCCTCATTACAGCTGCTTCTCTCCTTCCTACCACTCCCCTCAGCTTGCAGTCAGTGCTGCCACCACTTCTTGTCACTAGCTTAGCAGCTACCGATGGGAGGTAGGGAGACATGACGAATGATTTGTTTGGATCTGATTTTCAGAGACTGTAGACTCAGCAGTCAGAGACGGCGGTCATGTGTGCATGAGTTGTGTCTGACTGATTGTGTGAATGTGTGTGTGCTCTCGTTTTATGACGAAAGCTATTGCTCAAAATTTAGTTGTGGGAGTGTGATTGTCTTTCCTACAAGCCTGTCTGCAGCTCAGCAATCATCTTTATGATGAGTTACTATCTATCCTCATTATAATTGATTCTCAGAGTATTTGAACAAGTTATGTGTTGAATGGATTGATCACCACGGTCTAATTTCATCAACATGTTGTCTGTGGCTCATGAATAGTTGACCACAAGAGTGGATTTCCATGATGGACCAAAACTGCTGGCCATTTCTGTGGGTATCTGTAATTGGGTCTACCTATCTGAAGCCATTCAGTTCCCACTAATGTGCAGGACATGCCCGTCAGATCTAGTCTCACTGATCTGCCTGCAGACTGGGTCTGTTTGTGTGTGGCATATTTTCATGTTTTATCCGTGTACGCAGGACTGCAGTGCTCGTCAACAAGCTGGTGGCCACGGGTGATGGATTTTGGGAATTGCGACTGTCTCACCACAAGTATGTTGTACAGTGTGGCATTTTATAGACATTTTATTTGTCTAGTACATTTTGGCATTTCAAAAGTAGTTTATATTTTTGAGAGTATGGATGATAAGAAGAAGAAAATTGTCAGTCACTGGCAGTTTGTATGCTATGTGCTCATATATTTCTTGAAAGAAAAATCACAAAATATCTGTAAATAATAAGTACAACACAGTGGTTAATAACCGACAGTAAAAAACATAGTAAAACCAAAATTTTATTGGCAGTCATGTACAGTGTTGATTTACACAATTCTTCCTGCCTTATACACTTCTTTCAAGAGGCCTACTTTTTTTGTGGGGTTGTTTCTGAAATCAGTGAAGATATTTTAAATATGTCTTGTGACTCCAAGGAAATGTGTATTTTTGTCAACAAATGTGTTTTGTTCTTTTGAAGAAAAATAACATCAGTGGTCTTAATGAAACAAATATACCATTTGGCTTGTTTTCTCCATCTAAAACAGTTTGTTACAAAAGATGTTGATGTTAACTACTCAAGATTTTTGCTCACATCAGGAAATGCCATCTTTTCCAAGTTTTTTTTAGATATTTCCTCATTTGCACTGTTGTTTCTTGTACTGTAGCTGCAAAGACAGATTGTCGACATACGTTTTAACTTACCTATGATATCTCAAAATTTGTCAGAGTAAAATGCTAAAATTTGTCTGGAAATCAGGGAAATATCGGGGAATTTCACTTAGGGAAACTTGTGGCAACCCTGTGAACACAACTGTGCTTAGCTCAAGGTGAAAAGCATTAACTCCTACTACTATAGTGTAAACAGGAAAATTTGCTCTTTTCTAATAGTGTTTAAAGGTGCTAAAGTAGCACACAGAATTTATTCACAGTTAAAAGTATCATAGAAGTATTTTACATACTTGTACTTTAAAAGACACAGATTAACATTTCACAATAAAATCATTTTGAATTAGTGCATTATGTCTTAACAATAGGTAAACCTAGTTGTTGTCTTGAAAGAGATGACCACCTAGAATCAGATGTGAAATCACTCTGCTACTGATGTATATGATTTTCTTGTCTGACCATCTAGCCAAGTTGTGCTTGTTTGTATAGACACGGTTAATACATGATATAATTTTTGTAGGTGTATTTATTAAACAGCAGATCTTTAAAGCCCTTGAAGTACACAGTAACAGATTACCAGGAAGACCAAACAAGAACAGCCAAATGGTGTATCTGGAATAGCATCAACATTTTTCCCCTTCAAGGTAGCGACCATTCTGTGCACCAGAAAAGATATTCCTTTTCAACCATGTTACATAATAGCCTAGGTAGAGTGAATCAGCCATCTTGATTAATAGCACATAACCAGACCACTAATAAGTTAGTTTGCAATCAGTAAAAGATGAAACTAGTTTTTAATAATCAGAACTTGATTTGGAAAAGAAAAGAAAGAAAAAAAAAACAATGGGGGTTCCAGGGGTGTTTTTGATATTTAGACTTATTAAAATGTTGTTTTAATGCTTTTCTGATCATTTTCAAAGGGTGAACACAACATTTGTTTTACATCATGTAAATAGCAGCAAAAGTTCTACCATACCATATATCAGAATCTGTAATTCTGAGTGTGTGTTTTTTTTAAAAATCAGAGGTACCTGTACGGCATACCGGTGCACACCATCACAAATTAAGCACTGGTTATAACTGTGTTCTCTGCAATTCTATATCTGCTGAGTTATTCTGCATTTTTTATTGTGATGCTTAATGTTGATATTATGACTGGGTGTCAGGGTAGCTTGGAGTGGGCAAGTGATTATCTTTTAGAGATGGGTGTGGGTGTAGCAGAAGAAGACAGTCCATGGATATAAATGCCCTTTATTGTTTATTATTTACAATCATTCAGCCTTCTTGGCCATGGTTGTTGATTTCCGGGATCTCAGTGAATGCAGCAAGTACATTGCCACAGTGTCTCCCAATGCATTGTCCACTCAGTGTCATCCTTATCAGCCCTGGCACATATCAAGCTCCCACTGAAGATGTGTCATCCCACTGTGGACGTCTCATGTAACTGAACCATTAGCAGTCCTAGCTGCATCATCTACTGTTGTCCCAGGGAAGGTGGCAAAGTGATGGCAGAGCAACCCAATGCCCTGAAATCAGCAATGTGTCAGTTCACAGTGGTGCAGGGCTGGGGAGACCTCAGTTCGAGCCCTGGTATATGCAAAGCTGGCTGGATCCTGACAGGTTGACATGACTGACTGACCCTTTGGGGTACTACTACTACTGTCTGGAGGCTGATCATGTGGGAAAGTAGCACTGCTGCATTCCTCCCTCATACAGAAGCATCTCAAAGGGTGGCCAATGTCTGAGGACTAGCCTCACAGAAATAGGTTGAAGTTTGGAAGAGGCTTACTGATTTTGGGGGTGCTGTGTCAGTACAGATTGTCAACTACAGCAGTCAGTGCCCAGTACACAGTACTGTGGCTAGAGGCATTTTTTGGTTCATTACAATATTTATGGCACCTTCATTACATCATATATTAATGTTTATTCTCATTCCACTCATACATGGATTAAGCTAGGGGAAGAATTGCTTGCGTTTGTCTGTGCAGGATGGTGTGAGCGTAATCATAACCTCACAAATTATACAGAAGCTGAATCCAGGAAGATGAAGGATGTCTGCAAATACTATTATCAAAAGAAATTCTTAGAAGTTTCTAAGGAGGGTATGGCACATATGGATATACTTCTTCATATTTGCTGGTACAGATTTTTCAGAATTTCTGTTAAAACACCAGCAAGCCAAAGAAGCTTGTAACCATTTGTATGTTCTTGTTTGTACAGATGCAATATTCCCTCTTAATACAACCTGATATGGTTCCCACACACTTGAACATTATTCCAGCATGGATAACACAAGAAGTATCTTATATTAAGAAACTGTATTCCCATTATTTTCCTAATGAATCACTGCCACTTCGTTTACCTGTAACTGAATTTTCAGTAATGATTCAGTTTCATATTTCTAGAAGTTTTGTTCCGAAATATTATATAACACCAGTGGCTCTACTTGTGACATTGATCCAGTGTCAACAGATACTACTTTATACCACACTATGTTGTAGGAGCACACGTGCATTTTTATTTACTTAAGTCCAGCAGCAGCAGAGGATCAAGTAGGTAAAAAGACGAGGGCTAATAGAAAACCTTGGGTAACAGAAGAAATATTGAATTTAATTGATGAAAGGAGAAAATATAAAAATGCAGTAAATGAAGCAGGCAAAAAGGAATACAAACATCTCAAAAATGAGATCAACAGGAAGTGCAAAATGGCTAAGCAGGGATGGCTAGAGGACAAATGTAAGTATGTAGAGGCTTGTTTCACTAGGGGTAAGATAGATACTGCCTACAGGAAAATTAAAGAGACCTTTGGAGAGAAGAGAACCACTTGTATGAATATCAAGAGCTCAGATGGCAACCCAGTTCTAAGCAAAGAAGGGAAGGCAGAAAGGTGGAAGGAGTATATAGAGGGTTTATACAAGGGCGATGTACTTGAGGACAATATTATGGAAATGGAAGAGGATGTAGATGAAGATGAAATGGGAGATAAGATACTGCGTGAAGAGTTTGACAGAGCACTGAAAGACCTGAGTCGAAACAAGGCCCCGGGAGTAGACAACATTCCATTAGAACTACTGATGGCCTTGGGAGAGCCAGTCATGACAAAACTCTACCATCTGGTGAGCAAGATGTATGAGACAGGCGAAATACCCACAGACTTCAAGAAGAATATAATAATTCCAATACCAAAGAAAGCAGGTGTTGACAGATGTGAAAATTACCGAACTATCAGTTTAATAAGTCACAGCTGCAAAATACTAATGCGAATTCTTTACAGACGAATGGAAAAACTGGTAGAAGCGGACCTCGGGGAAGATCAGTTTGGATTCCGTAGAAATGTTGGAACATGTGAGGCAATACTAACCTTACGACTTATCTTAGAAGAAAGATTAAGAAAAGGCAAACCTACGTTTCTAGCATTTGTAGACTTAGAGAAAGCTTTTGACAACGTTAACTGGAATACTCTCTTTCAAATTCTGAAGGTGGCAGGGGTAAAATACAGGGAGCGAAAGGCTATTTACAATTTGTACAGAAACCAGATGACAGTTATAAGAGTCAAGGGGCATGAAAGGGAAGCAGTGGTTGGGAAAGGAGTGAGACAGGGTTGTAGCCTCTCCCCGATGTTATTCAATCTGTATATTGAGCAAGCAGTAAAGGAAACAAAAGAAAAATTCGGAGTTGGTATTAAAATCCATGGAGAAGAAATAAAAACTTTGAGGTTCGCCGATGACATTGTAATTCTGTCAGAGACAGCAAAGGACCTGGAAGAGCAGTTGAACGGAATGGACATTGTCTTGAAAGGAGGATATAAGATGAACATCAACAAAAGCAAAACGAGGATAATGGAATGTAGTCAAATTAAATCGGGTGATGCTGAGGGGATTAGATTAGGAAATGAGACACTTAAAGTAGTAAAGGAGTTTTGCTATTTAGAGAGTAAAATAACTGATGATGGTCGAAGTAGAGAGGATATAAAATGTAGACGCAATGGTAAGGAAATCGTTTCTGAAGAAGAGAAATTTGTTAACATCGAGTATAGATTTAAGTGTCAGGAAGTCGTTTCTGAAAGTATTTGTATGGAGTGTAGCCATGTATGGAAGTGAAACATGGACGATAACCAGTTCGGACAAGAAGAGAATAGAAGCTTTCGAAATGTGGTGCTACAGAAGAATGCTGAAGATAAGGTGGGTAGATCACGTAACTAATGAGGAGGTATTGAACAGGATTGTGGAGAAGAGAAGTTTGTGGCACAACTTGACTAGAAGAAGGGATCGGTTGGTAGGACATGTTTTGAGGCATCAAGGGATCACAAATTTAGCATTGGAGGGCAGCGTGGAGGGTAAAAATCGTAGAGGGAGACCAAGAGATGAATACACTAAGCAGATTCAGAAGGATGTAGGTTGCAGTAGGTACTGGGAGATGAAGAAGCTTGCACAGGATAGAGTAGCATGGAGAGCTGCATCAAACCAGTCTCAGGACTGAAGACCACAACAACAACAACAACAACAACAACAACAAGTCCATTTGTGAATGTTTGCACCATACTGCAATGTTATAAGATCTTGCTGAATACTCATGCTATCTTTTGTGAATAATGCTTTTTAATGTAAGTAAATATTTGTAACAGTAGGTTCCCACCATGTAACATGAATCTTGTAAGTGGATAAGGAGGATTTGTATAAGAGAAAACTCAAATGCAAACTAAAACAGAAGCATAAACAACATTATTTAACAATCTGAAATGATTGTCCACAATAGATAACACTAGTTTTTAACCAAGGGATTGTAGTAACAGCATTTTTTGTGATTTAAAAGTGTACACATACTTTGAGTACATTATTCTACAACACCTCTAAAGTGAAAAATATTTCCTGCAATATCAAATTCAGTGAGCACTGTCCCAAAAAGGTATTCTGCCTAATAATGTGAAAAAAAAGGAATAGTGTTGCAATATCATATTGCAACACATTAAAATTTGTTTACAGGATTTTGTATTGCCTTTCCTACATTATTGGAATGACTCTTCAGAACAATATTAATAACATATTAATATGTAAATTGATGGCATGTCAAGCCAATGGAAGACAAGTAAAGCAAATCAAACATGGTAGGAATATAATAAAACAAAACTGTAAATTTTGGCAGAATCATTGGTTATACTTAATATCAAATAAGAAATGTCCCTAGGCTATGTCAACATTCAGTTATTGCATGAGAATTATTGCAGTATGAATTATTAAAATTCACTTTAGCAGAACTGCAAAATTGCTGAATAAACATGAATTCATTTACTTTCAATGAATAAACCAATGATTTATTATCCCAAGGACACAGCTGATAAAACATACAGAATCCTGATCCTGCTAATAACGAACAAGGTCAATTGTTATGGAAAGTCCAGGATGGAATAATCACAATATTGTGAAAAGGATAGGTAGCTTCTCACTGTATAGTGAAATGTTGAGTCACAGCCAGGCAAAACAAAAGACTGCTAAACGAGTAAGCTTTCAGCCAAAAGGATCAGACAACACACACACACACACACACACACACACACACACAAAAATCACTGTCTCTGGCTAATGAGGCCAGACTGCGAGCAACAGTGCATTATGGGAAAAGCAGTGTGAGAGGTGGGGGTAAGGAGAAGGCTGGGGCAGGGAGGGATAGGGATAAGCAGGGTAGCAGTGGGCGATGGTAAAGTGCTGCTTGTGGGAGCACGCAGGGTTGGTTGGGAGAGGGTAAGAGGGTAGGACAGCTGGTGCAGTCATGGTTAGACCGAGTGCATGGAGGTGGGGGAGGGGGGGGGCAGCAAGAAAGGAGAGGAGTAAGAAGACTGTGGACGAGTTGGTGGAATAGTGCTGTGTATTGCTGGAATGGGAACAGGGAAGTGGATAGTTGGGTGAAGGACAACTAATGAAGGTTGGGGCCAGGAGGATTGTGGGAACGTAGGCTGTATTGTAGGGAAAGTTCCACCTGCACAATTCAGAAATGCTGGTGTTGGTGGGCAGTATCATATAGCACAGGCTGTGAAGCAGTCATTGAAATGAAGAACATTGTGTTGGACAGCGTGCTTAGCAACTGGACGATACAGCTGTTTCTTAGCAATAGTCTGCCCATTTGTGCGGACAGACAGCTTGTTGGTTATCATGTCCATGCAGAATGCTTGCAGCTTAGTTTATAGATCACATAACTGGTTTCGCAGGTAGCCCTGCCTTTGAAAGGATAGATGATGCTTGCGACTAGAAGAGGTATGGGGGGAGGATGTATGGAAGAATCGGCCAACTTTTTAAAGCTGAACTATGTTGGATCCCAAAGTGCTGCACATCATTTATATTATGTTAAAGTGCAATACTTTAACTTTGAGTACAAGCCATGTTGCTCCTAAAAGGCAAAAAAGGGCTAAAGAGATGTGCAATTTGTTGTATGTTTGTTGAGACATAGGCCAGGATGAGAATCTTTATGGATCACTTTCTAATTTTGATGAGAAGCCTGGCAGCCATGACCCCACTGTCTCTGTGTTGGATTGACTGCTGGCCAATACATGTGTCTGTGATAGCTCTCAGCCATTAGATGCCCCAATGTGTTTTCCACATTCTCTGTAGTCAGAAGAATGAATAAAATTAATGACTCCTTGAAAACTGTGTTTCAAGGGTTGGCATACTGTTAGCAGGGAGATTCTGTGCTCATTGTGTGCATATGTATTTTACTACGGAGTGTGGCTGTTGCCTGTCGTACTACATAAACCATCAAAGGAAATCTGTCCAGGCTAATGTGGAAGTCTGCATCTAATTGAAATTCTGCTTATCAAGATATGGCCCTGTACCTATGAGCTGATAGTGATTTAGTATTTTCAAGTACACTAGTTTTTCTATAATGCGCATTATAGTTGTAGTGGTTTGCATGTAGTGTCCGACACTGCAGTCCATGGGAAATTTTTCTAGGAAATTTGGAACCTCTATTATATAAAGCAATAAACAGCTAATGATTGATGAATATACAGAATTTTATGCTGTACAGATTATTCCGAGCACCTCTTTTTCATTGTGAGAATATAGTAGGCTGCATTTGACATTTAGAATGTAAGAAGTATTTAAGGGATTCTTCTGGGGAAGAACTGCACAGAAACTGTTTTGAATCATGTCTGCAGCCAAGCCAAACAATTCCTGGTGCAGATCATGATAGAGGTTAGCAAAATGACATGGGAAGGTGACAAAGTCATTGAACAGCATTATTGAATGGTATAAGATTAACTGCTGAACAGAAAGGAGCCATGTATGGTTCACACGTATTTTCAAATAACTTCTGGGAATTCAGCCAGGTAACACTTTCAGCGACAGCCGATATTTCGGCAGGAGAACACCCTGCCATTTTCAAGGCAAACTGCAATGGACAGGTGACATAAATGCAAATTTAAAATCTTGGTTCTTGGAATGATGCAGGAAAGAAAATACACACACTGAACACTAGTGCCACCAAAGATGACCAAAGGCAGAGACATCGACAGTGAGATTACGAACAACTCGCAGGTGTGGTAGCATTGACTCTGTCCCTCTGCTTTTTTGACAAGGGAGAGAGCCGGATTCCAAACAGAGTTTAAACAAAACCCTCCATCCCTGTTAAGGAGGTGCCTCGCTAATTTAATCTCAACTACCTCCTTAATAACACTGTCCCAATAGCTGGACGTGCATGCCAATGTGTTACGTCTGCCACAGACGGCCCCTGCCAGGCAGACTACACCCAAGACACCCCTGTGCACCATATAACATACACATGCACTTGCAGGCGCAACCAAGAGGAAAACAATTCTTCAAAATAAACAGAACTTGCTAGACACTAATAAGAAACCTTTTTCTGCAGAGGTCGCCTCACAGACACAGGGAAAGTTGGAGTACTCCACCGGCTTTATAAGGCCAGTGCAGCAGCAGGAGAAAATGCATCACCTTTCAGCAAATCACTCCAGAAATGCTGCGTGCCATGTGGCGCAACATGGTCACGAGGTAAGAGATATAATACAAGAGCTATTCGGAAAGTAAGGACCGATCAGTCGCGAAGTGGGAACTACCATGGAAATCAAAAATGTTTTATTTTCAGCGGTTAGCTATACCTTCCAGCTACTTCTGTACATAGTCACCGCTCCAATTTAGTTATCTGTCGTAGCGTTGTGCCAACTTCCCAAAACTCTAGTCATAGAAAGCAGTGGTCTATGCTTTCCGCGAATTCCCTGCTCTGGTCTACAGCTCATCCGTGCCAAAATGATATCCGTAGCAAGCGGTTCATGTGAGCAGGGATGAAACTCAGGGGAAGCCAATTACCGGCTGTATTGTGGGTGATCAACGCTGCAGGATCATCTTCACTGCCTCTGCACAGTGCGGCCGAGAATTATCATGAAGATGGAAACGCCTGACAGTTATGTTATCTGCATGACGTCAGACGAAATCTCTCACCAGGCACTCCTACGTGGCGGGAGACACTATTTTCTAAGAATATTTACGTGCTTACTGTGTGCTGAGAACTGAAAAGATCGACATGACGCAATCGACGGGTATTCTAGATACACTGCCTTACACACCTGCGCAAAGCTTCATCGGAGTTTCACTGTGGCTTCCATTTTGCACCCGATCGGATCTTACATTCCGAACAGGCCATTTATGTGCCTCATCGCAGTGGCGGACATGTTGAGTGCAGTTCGTTTCGTGCTATCGCGCAGTAGGGGTGAGTGTGTCACTGACTGATACGATACGCGAGTTGGGGTGGCAGTCACTGAAACAAAGGCGATTTTCTTTGCGGCGAAATCTATTTACGAAATTTCAATCACCAACTTTCTCTTCCGAATGCGTAAATGTTTTGTTGACACCCACCTACGTATGGAGAAATGATCATTATAATAAAATAAGAAAAATCAGAGCTCGAACGGAAAGATTTAGGTGTACCTTTTTCCCACGCGCCATCCGAGAGCGGAATGGTAGAGACTAGTATGAAAATGGTTCGATGAACCCTCTGCCAGGCACTTAAGTGTGAATTGCAGTGTAACCATGCAGATGTAGATGTAGAAAGTCCTGTGACACAAATCTCAGACACACATTCCAGACAGTTAACAAGCAATAAATTTGCGCAGTTTCTTGTATATAGTGTTTCACTTTTCTGACATTCCAAACGGATCACCCTGTATTATAATGTAATGCAATATAATATAATACAATAATGTACTTTATCAGAGTTACTCTGCGGATTCAGCCTGACGTCGATATTTTTCTTTTATCATTTGCGTTACAGTCGTTGAGTCCCCATCCAACGCGACCAGTAGTATCGCAGAACGATAAACCGCGATGCTTTGGCTGCCAAATTCCGACCTGTGTTGGCAGGCGTTTCTCTTTCTTAAACGAGCTTCTCACAAACAAAAACGTTCAAATGCAGTTTTTCAATGAGACAGCTGCTGCGTTATCATTCTTCATACACAGAATGTAGATTCCGTTACTTCTACTTACTCGCACTTTGTGCGGAAGCGCTGAAATATTAATCATTTGCATATCAAAGAATGTAGAACACTTCTCACCAAAGAGACGTTTGTTGCATTCGGTCTTCGTGACGTTGCAGTTTTAGTGATAAGCTATGTATTCCCTTACATTTCATCATTTGGCGTTCAGTGTTTCCGTACCATACTTCTACCGCAATAAACAATGGAACACTATATCGAGATGCTTTATGCATTAGGCATGACAA
Organism: Schistocerca nitens; assembly: GCF_023898315.1. Taxonomy (NCBI): domain Eukaryota; kingdom Metazoa; phylum Arthropoda; class Insecta; order Orthoptera; family Acrididae; genus Schistocerca; species Schistocerca nitens. Next base: position 1,011,845,620 of record NC_064615.1, read on the forward strand.
AAAATCATTTTGTGGAAGTACTTTAGTTGAGTAAGAACTAACGAAGTAATGTTACACAGATTCATTAACTGTTGTTCTCGCTGTCGGCGATTATACCAGCACAACTAACAGTCTGCACAATGAAAGCAATGAATAAAAGTGTTCATCATAATACATTTATTTTCTAGCTCTGAACCTCAATTAAAGCTAATGCTGAGGAAGAGTATCCCGCTTCTGTCCTCTTATTTGTGTTAAAGGTGAAGAAACACAGCTCGTAATTTGCCGACGGTGTAACATTAGCGTTCGCGTTACTTGACAGTTTTTCTTCCATCTGGAAGTAATGCAGCTTTACTCCGCACACAGCTTGGTTCTATTTCTGCTACCGTGCTCCCTCTCTTCCACATATCTCTGCTTTTTTTACGAACTTGGCTGCTATACTGTAGTTTTCCACTTCAAAATAAAAAAAGTAAGTTCACTCTTGTTAGAACAGGCACTCACACTAGGATTAGGCTCTTACGCAATAAGGTTTGTACATGCCTAACAGTATTACATGATTCATATTACCGTCGTTACAATCATTTGGTTCTACCCTTACACATTCCGAACTTAACTCTGTATAAATGCGCTGGATAGCTTTGGTGTTTTTGAGTCTGGTCTTCTGAAATCAGAGTCTTGAGGCCATCAGTGGATTTGGACCCACAAAACGTTGTTTAGCTCTGTGTTACTCAGGTGTCTTCCATTCTAAATTACACTCCTGGTACAAATATCATTGTATTTCAGCTGTGAAGTCTATTCTACAATAGGGATCCTTGTTGATTGAGAAGGGCCTTCACTGATGTTTTGCTTTACGATTTGGTCCACAGTTTCATTGCAATGCTATGCCAGGGTGACATTTTGTGCAGAGAAGATCAGCATCTGTCTCGTTTCTCTTCCACTATTTTTTTAGTTACAAGTACTTCCAGCACGGAAAATACTGTAAGAAATACACGAGTGAGGTTATCGATTAACTGTATTTGTAGCTATTTAATTAACCTCGAGTATCATAACTGGGACAGTTCCCTTGTTTGTAAAGAAGTTCGCAAAGCAGTACTCAAACAAGTTTTAGGTAGTATTATTACGTTAATGAACAGGTTTTACACATTGGTTGAAACCTGGAATAATTCATACTAAGAGTGTCACCACTAATGGTTCAAAACATTATCGTACATGAAAACTGGAATAGTGTGTTTGGAGCCCAAATTACGCAGTATGTCGTCTAATCTTTTGTATATTACGGTGTATCCATTACCCTTCATATATTAATGTGATAGTAATCATCTTCTAGAATATTGTATGTAGTCGTCTTTACAACTAGTTCCACGATGGTTCTGATTTCAGGTCAGTCGTTATTTTGTATAATAATTCAAGTATTTCGGTTGAATTAAGTATTCATGTAAAGAAAAAGAATCGAAATGAAATAGTTCTATGAGTCTACTGTACCACAAGTACGTCATCAAAACTATTTTAACAAGTAGCAAATCTTCCTATATGTAGCGCACCTGTTTTAGCACAAAAATTACAAAAGAACAAAATTAAAAATTATTTGCTGGAATAAGATGGCCGGATTTAAGGTTTGCACTTTGTTGCCTGAATACGGCATATTGTTTTTCTGGAAAACTAACCTCACGATTTCTTTTAATTCAGTAATAATCCTACTCAGACACTGACAGTTCGTGGACAAAGTTATTTTCCCATTAATATGTAACGGCGCGTCTGTTAACGCAGATACATTTACACGTCGAGACTGACAAAGTCGAAAATGAAACTAATGAACGCGAGTGGCTCGTGATTTCTTCTCGTGATGTTACCTCTGAGATAGTGTTTACAAAAATTTGGCTCCAGCTGCTGGCATGCCACGAAAGGTGCATGGGGCGGAGATTCAATCACAGCTAGGAGTCTCGCAGAATGTGGTAAACGTCTACCAAAGGTGGTGGACTACTGTAAGACTTAGTGTTCGCACTGTAACCTTGGTGTTCGTAATACATAATCTTGCGTAGTACTGATAAACATTTCTATTCCTTATTTATTTAAAAATTGTCTTAAAATGAAACTGAAAATGTTAAATATTTATTTTGAAACCCCCCCCCCCCACCCTTATTCAAAAACTTAAAACGCTGTTTCATTTTGATCGTTTGAGCTGTCAGAGGAGCTAATTATCCCATTGGCTGTACGCCATGATCTGTTGAACACAGTAAAAATGCACAGAATAATTATGTATGAACAGTATCCGAAATAATCTAGTTGTAAGTGGCAAAACTCAAGCCTTCACTAAACGTAATCCTAAAGAACTCGATTGTATCTAGGGAAGGTTTTATAAATTTCGACGGCGAAAAAATCTGGGCTGAAGGTAAACATAACGTGCTGGTTGAACATGGTAACAGTGTGCTTTTAGGGGGCACCGGGCCACAGAAGCAGCTGTAGTACAATGCTTCATGGAAAATCCTTGGTATTAAGTGGGTAAATTTCCGATCAAGCCATTTTAATGAGGAGAATATGCAGTTTGCCAGCAATGAAATGGGAGAGTCATATGAATAAAACTGGTACTAGGAACAAGGATTCGCGTCAAATTGTACTGAATATCTTTTCTGAAAATTACTGCCAGAAATTGGTTAATTAGCTCTTGAGGGCAAGTTCTCGAATTACTTAACATACTGGAAGTGACCGCGAGGCCGTTATGGTATGAATAACTACAGATATTAAAAAGTATGACAAGAAAAGCAGGAAAATATTTTTGCTTATAAAACAAACGATTGAAAAAGGCGAAAGTGATTCTTATTTGCAAGAGGTTCAAATGGCTCTGAGTACTATGGGACTTAACAGCTATGGTCATCAGTCCCCTAGAACTTAGAACTACTTAAACCTAACTAACCTAAGGACATCACACAACACCCAGTCATCACGAGGCAGAGAAAATCCCTGACCCCGCCGGGAATCGAACCCGGGACCCCGTGCTCGGGAAGCGAGAACGCTACCGCGAGACCACGAGCTGCGGACCTGCAAGAGGTATCATCGGGTAAACGTACACGATCAAATGGCATGTATCGCTGACCAGCCTATTGTAGAATGATGAAACTAGTTTTATTCTCCGGTATAAAGAAGAAGGAAAAATCTTCTCTATAGGAATCAACATGGACTTCATAAACAGAAATCTGAAAGCTCACTCTGTCCGTCAATGACATCTACTGCGTGTATGAGCAATATGGGTACAACCTAAGGGAGCAAGTAGAGGACATTGAAACAAGCAAGTAACCCTAATAAACATAGGTCAGGAAAATTCGGAAATTTGTGTTAAGTTCCTATGGGACCAAACTGCTGAAGTCATCGGTCGCTAGGCTTCAACTAATTTACGCTAAGGACCACACACACACACACACACACACACACACACACACACACACACACACACACACACACACACACACACACACCATGCCCAAGGGAGGGCTCGAACTTCCGATGGGGGGAGCCGCGCGAACTGTGGCAAGGCGCCCTGGAGCACGCGGCTACGCCGCGCGGCATAGGTCAGGATGTATTGCGACTCAGCACATGGACAGCTTATAACAATGTTCCCCAAGGATCCAGACTGCAGAGACGCACTTGAGGACAAACACATTACAAGTGTTCCACATGGCCGCCGTTCATATGAAGCCAGGCCGCAGCTAGTCTCCTCATCGATGCCCGTACACGTTGAGAAATCCTAGGCTGGTTCCGAATGCACTGACAACTACTCACAACACTCTCCGAGAGTTCATCGACTCTGTCAACAAGGCTGGAATACACGAAAAGTTTTAAATATCCCTGCACGAAAAAAATCCTACGGGGTCAAGTCGGGGTATCCGGGAGGCAATGTTACTGGGAGTCACGACCGATTCAGTACTTAGATATCAGGAATCACGGTAAATCGAACGACGGCAGTTTCTTACTTTGTAAATTTAAGATCACTTGTGGGATTTCGAAATAAACGTAGCCTTAGGAATTAGCACTGCTTTAACATTAGCATGTCTGCAGTTTTGCATACGTTGTATCGGGAAAATCGTTGGTTTCAGAACCTACGTTTACTGGCGTTATTTGCTTGTTTCATTGTCCTCTACTCATCTCAACAACTGCGCCCAGCTTGACGTACTGGTCCCTGACTGCCGAATGGCATTGTCCACGTACACTGAAGCGGCAGAGAAACTGGTACAGGCATGCGTATTCAAATACAGAGATACAGGTATGTAAACAGGCAGAATAAGGCGCTGCGGTCGGCAACACCTATACAAGAAAACAAGAGTCTGGCGCAGTTGTTAGATCGGTTACTGCTGCTACAATGGCAGGTTATCTAGATTTAAGTGAGTTTGAACATGGTGCTACAGTTGGTGCACGGGGGATGGGTAGCGAAGAAGTGGGGATTTTCCCGTACGACCATTTCACGGGTGTACCGTGCATATCCGGATCCCGGTGAAACATCAGATCTCCGACATCACTAAAGCCAGAAAAAGATCCTACAAGAACGGGACTAACGACGACTGAAGTGCAACCCTTCCACAAATGGCTGCAGATTTCAATGCTGGGCCATCATCGTGCGAACCATTCAACAAAACATCATCGTTTATGGGCTTTCGGAGTCGAAGGCCCACTCGTATACCATTGATGACTGCACGACACAAAGCTTTACGCCTCGCCTGGGCCCGTCAATACCGACATTGGACTGTTGATGACTGGAAATATGTTGTCTGGTCGGACGAGTCTCGTTTCAAATTGTATCGAGTGGATGGACGTGTTCGGGTATGGAGACAATCTCATCAATCAAATGGTTCAAATGGCTCTGAGCACTATGGGACTCAACTGCTGAGGTCATAAGTCCCCTAGAACTTAGAACTACTTAAACCTAACTAAGGACAACACACACATCCATGCCCGAGGCAGGATTCGAACCTGCGACCGTAGCGGTCGCGCGGTTCCAGACTGTAGCGCCAGAACCGCTCGGCCACCAGCGGCCGGCAATCTCATCAATCCATGGACCCTGTTCAAGCTGGTGGAGTCTCTATATTAGTGTAGGGCATGTGCAATTGGAGTGATATGACTCTGACAGGTGACACGTACGTAAGCATCCTGTTTGATCACCTGCATCCATTCATGTCCATTGCGCATTCCGATGGTCTCGGGCAATTACAGCAGGACAATGCGACACCCACAAGTCCAGAAGTGCTACAGTGTGGCTCCAGGAACACTCTTCTGAGTTTAAACACTTCCGCTGGCAACCAAACTCCCCAGACATGAACATTGTTAAGCATATCTGGGGTGCCTTACAACGTAGTGTTCATAAGAGATCTCCACCCCTCGTACTCTTACTGATTTAAGGGCAGCCCTGCAGGGTTCATGGTGTCACATTAAACCAACAACTAAACCAAATGAATGACCAATTTATCACTGGAGCAGCTTTTCATAAAAATTAAAGAAAACTTGACCAAGTTTAAAAATATATTATACTGCTTGATAGGTAGTATAGTATACTGTTAAAATAAGAGTTACTAAACAGGCGTAGAATAACTGGCCGCTCAGGCCCTTAGAATGAGAAAAACAGCAGTTATATGAAAGATTTACTAGATTACAATTATATAAGTTAGCGAGCGGCGACCTCCTTCGCGAAGATGGTGCAGGCCGGTATGACGTATAGAAGCTCAGCTGCAAACGCACTACGGTTCAAGAGTCCCACAAAACGCCATACCACACTGTCCGTGACGACGTAGCAGACTACAGGCGCGTCTAAGTTCCTGCACGCTCGGCACTGCCACAGTTACCCCATTCGGCGAGATGTCTAAAGGTGAGTAAATGTGTTATAGTGGACACTTTGGGTATCAGAAAACTAGGGGGTAGAATAGAAAAATAATTCCAGAAGTACTGCCGAGCATGGACTAAGAAACCTAAACAGCCCGAAATTTGCAACTCAACCCGCCTCCTCTCGACTTACGGGAAACAGACAGGCGGGGAAGTGAGACTCATACGGCCGGAACAATCACACTCACTCGCAAAAGTTCGATCTACGCTTTCAGACAAGAAGTAGGTTACTTGGAGCGAAAATTCACACTAGGCGAACAAAAAACTAGGGGGTTTCATTCCGCGCCCGGCTACCATGCGGAACTAGACTAGCAGACGGCAAAATAACCAATTGCCCCCCTTCTAACAGCCGTGTACCGCAAGTCTCTAGAGGAACGGAGGGTTCCAAATGATTGGAAAAGAGCACAGGTAGTCCCAGTCTTCAAGAAGGGTCGTCGAGCAGATGCGCAAAACTATAGACCTATATCTCTGACGTCGATCTGTTGTAGAATTTTAGAACATGTTTTTTGCTCGAGTACCATGTCGTTTTTGGAAACCCAGAATCTACTATGTAGGAATCAACATGGATTCCGGAAACAGCGATCGTGTGAGACCCAACTCGCTTTATTTGTTCATGAGACCCAGAAAATATTAGATACAGGCTCCCAGGTAGATGCTATTTTTCTTGACTTCCGGAAGGCGTTCGATACAGTTCCGCACTGTCGCCTGATAAACAAAGTAAGGGCCTACGGAATATCAGACCAGCTGTGTGGCTGGATTGAAGAGTTTTTAGCAAACAGAACACAGCATGTTGTTATCATTGGAGAGACGTCTACAGACGTTAAAGTAACCTATGGCGTGCCACAGGGGAGTGTTATGGGACCATTGCTTTTCACAATATATATAAATGACCTAGTAGATAGTGTCGGAAGTTCCATGCGGCTTTTCGCGGATGATGCTGTAGTATACAGAGAAGTTGCAGCATTAGAAAATTGTAACGAAATGCAGGAAGATCTGCAGCGGATAGGCACTTGGTGCAGGGAGTGGCAACTGTCCCTTAACATAGACAAATGTAATGTATTGCGAATACATAGAAAGAAGGATCCTTTATTGTATGATTATATGATAGCGGAACAAACACTGGTAGCAGTTACTTCTGTAAAATATCTGGGAGTATGCGTGCGGAACGATTTGAAGTGGAATGATCATATAAAATTAATTGTTGGTAAGGCGGGTACCAGGTTGAGATTCATTGGGAGAGTGCTTAGAAAATGTAGTCCATCAACAAAGGAGGTGGCTTACAAAACACTCGTTCGACCTATACTTGAGTATTGCTCATCAGTGTGGGATCCGTACCAGATCGGGTTGACAGAGGAGATATAGAAGATCCAAAGAAGAGCGGCGCGTTTCGTCACAGGGTTATTTGGTAACCGTGATAGCGTTACGGAGATGTTTAATAAACTCAAGTGGCAGACTCTGCAAGAGAGGCGCTCTGCATCGCGGTGTAGCTTGCTCGCCAGGTTACGAGAGGGTGCGTTTCTGGATGAGGTATCGAATATATTGCTTCCCCCTACTTATACCTCCCTAGGAGATCACGAAAGTAAAATTAGAGAGATTAGAGCGCGCACGGAGGCTTTCAGACAGTCGTTCTTCCCGCGAACCATACGCGACTGGAACAGGAAAGGGAGGTAATGACAGTGGCACGTAAAGTGCCCTCCGCCACACACCGTTGGGTGGCTTGTGGAGTATAAATGTAGATGTAGATGTAGATGTAGACCTGAATGACCTTTGCACTAAGGAAGGGCCTCATCCCATAAATCCGTTGTAGACACACAAACTTCCCAATGCCGAAAGTCAGTATGCCTCGCCACAAATTCGAGCTGTGGCCGAGAGGTTCTAGGCGCTTCAGCCCGGAACCGCGCTGCTGCTAAGGTCACAGGTTCGAATCCTGCCTCGGGCATGGATGTGTGTGATGTACTTAGGTTAGTTAGGTTTAAGTAGTTCTATGTCTAGGGGACTGATGACCTCAGGATTTAAGTCCCATAGTGCTTAGAGCCATTTGAACAATTCGAACAAATTCGAGCCACGTGACCCCCACGACACCGACAGTGGTGGACTTTGCCGCCCAAGCACATCGGTCCCAGCTCACTACTCCCCGCGGCAACGCCTCACTTCCCCGATTACGACACCACCACCACGCACCCAAGATAAACAGCGCACTCATGCGGACGCGGCGGGCGATTTGTAAAAGGAAAGGGAGCCGACATTGTTCATTTGGGATACTGTCTGCAAAACGTGTTGCAAATAAAGTTAGTAATAGAAAAGAAATAAACTTAACGTCATTCCCTTTGCTGAAGTGTTAGTTCATTTTTATTCTTATTATTTGGTGATGGGTGCAAGAGAGAAAAGGTTTGAAATCCATACATAAGAAAAAAATGGTTCAAATGGCTCTGAGAACTATGGGACTTAACATCTATGGTCATCAGTCCCCTAGAACTTAGAACTGCTTAAACCTAACTAACCTAAGGACAGCACACAACACCCAGCCATCACGAGGCAGAGAAAATCCCTGACCCCGCCGGGAATCGAATCCGGGAACCCGGGCGTGGGAAGCGAGAACGCTACCGCACGACCACGAGATGCGGGCCATACATAAGAATAGATGTACGTATTTAAGTATGTATACACTGATCAGCTACCTACCTATTAGCCGGTACGCCTAACTTTGGCACGAATAGCAGTGGCGACGAGTCGTGGCATGGAAGCAATGAGGCCTTGGTAGGTCGTTGGAGGGAGTTGGCACCACATCTGCACACACAAGTCACCTAATTCTCGTAAATTCTGTGGACGGGTGATGAGCTCAGTGGTCACGTTCAATCACGTTCCAAATGTGTTCGATCGGGTTCTGATCTGGCGAGTAGGAGGGCCAGCATATCAATTGGAACTAGCCACTGTGTTCCTCGAACCACTCTGTCACACATCTGGCCTTGTCACATGGCAAATTATCTTGTTGAAAAATGCGACTGCTGTTGGGAAACGTGGTCGTCGTGAAGGGGTGTACGCGGTCTGCAGCCAGTGTACGATACTCCTTGGCCGCCATGGTGCCTTGAATGAGCTCCACTGGACCCATGGATACCCATGTGAATGTTCCCCAGAGCATAATGGATCCGCCGCTAGCTTGTCTCCGTCCCGCTACTGCTGTCAAGGAAGACGACGGATTTGCACCCTCACATCGGCACGATGAAGAAGGTTTCGGGATTCATGAGACAATGCAACGCTCTGCCATTGCGTCAACGTCCAATGCCGATGTTCACGTGCCCATTTCAGTCGTAGTTGCCAATGTCGTGGTGTCAACATTAGCACATGCGGCCCTGGAGGCCCATCGTTACGAGTGTTCTGTGCACTGTATGTTTTCGCCGCATGTCCTATTTTATCAGTCTGCTTACCCTACGAAGTCCGACATCTGTAATGAGGGGTGGCCGTCCAACCCCACGACGTCTGGACATGGTTTCACCTTGATTTCGCTATGTGTTGCAGATACTCACCACAGTACTCCTCGAACACCCAAAAAGTCTTGCATTTTCCGAAATGCTCATGCCGAGCCTTTGGGCCGTCACAATCTACCCTCGGTCAAACTTAGAGAGATCGCACGCTTTCCCCATTTTACACACGTCAGCACGTCCACTGATACTGCATGCAGAGTTTCCGAAATGCTCGTGCCGAGCCTTTGGGAGATCACAATGTGCTCTTGGTCAAACTCAGATGGTCGCGCACCTTTCTCACGAACAGCATGTTCACCGATACTACACTGTGTCAGACTAGCAGTCATTCCTCACCAGGTGACGCTCATATCGCCTGGATGGGTTTATATCGATAGTAGATCGGTGGTCATAATTTCCTTGCCCATCGGCGTATACATACAATGTGGTGACAAAAATCACGAGATAGCGACATGCACATATACAGATGGCCGTAGTATCGGGTACACAAGGTATGAAAGAGCAGTGCATTGGCGGAAGCGTCCTTGAACGGGAAATGGCAGTTGGAGTTCGACGCATGGGACATTCCATTTCGGAAATCGTTAGAAAATTCAATATTCCGCGGTCCACAGTGACAAGAGTGCGCCAAGAATACCAAATTTCAGGTGTCACCTCTCACCATGAACAATCAGTGGCCGATAGCCTTCATATAACGACCAAGAGCAGCGGCGTTTGCGTAGAGCTACCAGTGCTAACAGATAAGCAACACTGCGTGAAATAACCGCAGAAATCAATGCGGGACGTACGTATACGATGGGACAGTACGGCGAAATGTGGCGTTAATGGACTGTGGCAGCAGACGATCGACGCTGCAGCTTCTCTCCTGGGGTCGTGACCATATCAGTTGGAAGATCGTGGCCTGGTCAGTTGGTAAGAGTTGATGGTAGGGTTCGAGAGTGGCGCAGACTCTACGAAGTCATGGATCCAAGTTGTCATTAGAGCACTGTGTAAGCTGGTGGTAGCTTCATAATGGTTTTGCTGTGTTTATGTGGAATGGACTGGGCCCTCTGGCCCCACTGAACCTATCATTGACTGGAAATGGTTATGTTCGGCTACCTCGAGACCATTTACAGCCATTCCCATACAATGATGGGATTTGTATAGATGACAATGCGACTTGTCACCGGGCCACAATTGTTCGCGATTAGTTTTAAGAACATTCTGGACATTTAGAGCGAATGATTTGGCCACAGAGATCTCTCGCCCACCGATCATTTATGGGACCTAATCGAAATGTCAATTCGTGCACAAAATCCGGCACCCACAACAATTTCGCAAATATGGCAGCTACAGAGGCGACATGGCTCAGTAGTTCTGCAGGGGACTTGCAACAACTTGTTGAGCACATGCCAAGTCGAGTTACTGCACTATGCCGGGCAACAGGAGACTCGACACGATATGTGGATTTATCCCACTTCTTTTGACACCTCAGTGTATACACCATCCGACTCCGTAGCTGGGTGGTCAATGCTGCCGACTTCCGTGCAGAGGACTCGGGTTCGATTCCCGGCATTACCAGGGATTTTTGCTTAGTGTCAGGACTGCAACGGGATGCACTCAACCTCTTGATACCGACTAAGGAGCTACTTGACCGAGCAGTAGCAGCTCCAGGTCACGAAAACTGACAACAGCATGGAGGGACGTATGCTGACATCATGTCCCTCAATACCGCATCCAATGTAGCGATTCGCTGAGGACGACAGGGGGTCGGCCGGTGTCTATGAGCCCACCAGCGCCTGTGGCAGTGCTTTACGTTATGTGGATCACTGGAAACAGTAATAGTAATAAGTCAAGAAGTTACTGTGCGTAGCTACCTGAAGTGAAACGATCGTATGAAATTATTGTAGGAATATCAGATACCAGGTTGAGATTCTTTGGAGAATGCGAAGGAAATGTAATTCCTCCATGGAAAGAGTGGATTACAAAATAGTCTTTCGATTCTTGAATACTGGTCAGCAATCTGGAACACTTATCAGGTAATATTAATAGCAGAAGTAGAGAAGTTCGATGTATCTCGTCAAGGTTTTGTTTAGTTGGCGCTACTGATTTACGGAGATGCTCATCAAGCTTCAGTGGCGAACGTACAGGCATTGTGCCTCACGAAGAAATTTATTCTCAGAATTATGAGAGCGTACAGAACAAGAAGAGTTAGTCGACACCTTACTTCCTCTCTCATACACCAGGCGAAGTGACAACGACGGGGAAAACAGGGAATCTATAGCATGTGTGGAGAAGTCGTACCCGCTGCACATCATCACTTTGTTTGCGAAGTATAGACTTAGATCCACTATGAACCAGAGACACAGCTATTGCACAAGCTCCTGCATTAAGTAGCACAGCAATAACCACAACAGCACGTTGAGTCGTAAACATGATCCGAACAAAGGGTAGTAGTGATCAGCAGATCAGTGATAAACTTTATCGCGTTTGAGAATCATTTGATTATTTCATAAACCCTTACCCCCAGCTGTTAGGATGGGAGGATGTGCGTGCGTGTGTGTGTGTGTGTGTGTGTGTGTGTGTGTGTGTGTGTGTGTGTGTGTGTGTGTGTGTGTGTGTGTCTGTCTGTGTGTGTGTGTGTATGTGGGGTGGGGGTGGGGGAGGGATACAGGGATACTTTAAATGAATACAAAACGGATTTTTAAAACAATAAAATATTAATTCCGAAATCATTTTGCCAAAGAAGACAAAGTAAATACCCCAGAATTCGAATCAAGAACTGCTGGCAACATGAGTAACTTAGAAGCAAATATCCTCGGAGTAGTGAAGTAACTTAAAACACTTAACAAAAGCAAGTCCAGAGTGTATACCAATTAGGTTCCTTTCAGAGTATGCTGGTATAGTAGCTTCTTGCTTAACAATAATACAAAACCGTTCGATCGACGAAAGATTCGTAGTCAAAGACTGGAAAGTTGCACGGGTCACACCAATATTCAAGAAAGATTGTAGGAGTAATCCACTACATTGCAGGTCCATATAAATAACGTCAATATGCAGCAGGATTTTGGAACACATATTGTGTTCGAACATTATGAACTACCTCGAAGAGAATGGTCTATTGACACATAGTCAACACGGATTTAGATAACATCGTTCTTGTGAAACACAACTGGCTCTTTACTTACACGAACTGTTGATTGCTATTGACATTTCAAATTGATTCCGCAAAGAAGACCACAATGTAGAATATGTAAAAGTAATCCAGTATCTAGGTTGACGTTAACACAATGATTTATTTTATATTGTATGTTTTTAATGGTGACTTGTTCACATTTCGGTTTATGCTAATGTGTCCACCAGCAGTGTTGTGCAACGCGTTTATGGAATGTCTGTCATATGTCTTCCTGATACTTTGGTAGACTATCACAAATATGTTTCTGCAATTGTTCAGTAATATTGTTTGAATATAGCTTTCGATTTAGTTCAGTACTTTAACAACTTACATGGATGCGAGGTAATGGTAGTTATATCTAATCGTTATACTCATAAATTAGTAGCAATCAACACAGAGCAGTGTTAAAATAACACAGCAACATGTTTTGAGAGTCATCCGGCTGACAATGTACAAACTATCTCATAAAAACTAGAAGGCGCCATAATATCAATTACATTCGATACCAAGTGTCAACTTCTTCCTCTTCGGCATTCCCATTAAAAATCGCACTTGGACGCCAGTTTGTGTCCTGTTCGTCTACTGTTGGTCCCCATCACGTTTGCTAGATACCAGTCCAATCGACAAGGAAAATGCTCGGTTCAATACGCTGTTCACATAGTGCTTCCGCGAGCCCAGCAACATATTGTTATCTCTGGTCGGTCTAGTGTAGTCCGAAGTGAGCACATACAGGATGATTTCGTCATTATATTACAAACTTTCAGGGATGATGGAGAATGGTAAAAGGAATAATTTCACGTGAGAGACTCCGATTTCGAAGCGACCGACTCGAAGGTATAGGCGAAAATCTTTCTGTTACCTCTCTGACAGTAGAATACGTGTACTGGTACTGTTGTTGCTAAGATAACAGGGTGGGCAAGTTTCGGAGGTGGTGGTATGGACCAAAACAAGAAAAAAGTGTCAATTAAACATGGGCTCTGAAGTGGATATCTTAAGAGCTATGGGCACTTGTTAAGAAGAAGAGATCTGTTTCACTGTAACGAAGATGAACAGGTACTCACAGCTCTGAAGGTAAGCATTGTAGAGTCCAAATTTATTAGGCATTTTTTTCTTGCTTTGGTTCATACTACCACCTCTGAAAGTTGACTCTCTTGTATTCAGTGCAGGTACATGTGTTCCATCGTCAGAGGCATCAGAACGATTTTCGCTTATATTTTTCTACTCGGTCGTTTCCGGATCAGGGTCCCTTCTCTTTTTCAGAAATTATTCTGTTTCTATTGGCATTCTGCATACTATCTCCTCTCTAATAACGACACCACGAGTTATTTTGCTGTACAAATAGCAAAACTCATTTACTTCTCTTAGTGTCTCATTTCCTGATCTAATTCCCCCAGCATCACCCGATTTAATTCGACTACATTCCATCACCTTTGTGTTACTTTCGTTCACATTCATCTTATAATCTGCTTTCAAGACACTATCCCTCTGGTTAACTGCTCTTCCACGTCGTTTGCCGTCTCTGAAAGAATTAGAGTGTCATCAGCATACAATGTTTTTATTTCATCTCCCTAAACTTTAATTCGCTTTCCAAATTTCTCCTTGGGTTTCTTCTCAGATTAATGAACTTACGGGTGACATAACTTTGGAGTAGACTACAATCCTGTCTCACTCCTTCTCAGCTACGATTTCCCTTTCATGTCGTTCGACTCTTATAGATACAACCTGTTTTCTGTACAAGTTGTGAAGAACTTTTCGCTCATATTTTATTCTTGCTACCTTCAAAATTGCAAGTGTGTGTAGTCAACATTGTCAAAAGTTTTCTCTAGACGTACAAATGATACAAAAGTAGTTTCGCCTTTCTTCAGTCCATCTTCTCGGATAATTCATAGGTCAGTATTACCTTGTGTGTTCCTACATTTCACCGGAGCTCATACTGATCTTCCCCGAGGTCGCCTACTACCAGTTTTTCCATTATTAAGTAAATAAAACTTGTCAATATTTCACAGTAATTACTGTATTTTCTACAGTATTACTGTAAATTAGAGTTTCACCGTAGTGACTTGCCTGAGAATGTCCACTGTGCGACAGACACCCACCTTTCTGCAACAAAACGTCAAAGATACTCAACTAAAATAACGCAGTCTGTAAGCACTGGTCTTCTGCCAATGAATACAGTCGCCGTAGAAGCTTTATGGAATTGTTGTTACAGTCTATAGTTACTGTCTAAAGTCATAGCAGTGAAATGACAGGATCTGCAGATAAACAGTCACTACAAGGGCAAATGTCTACAATAAATACAGCAGCTTATTGCATCTACGTGTATACTCCACTAACCACTGTACAATTCGTGGGAGGAAGTTTCCTCCAATATTAATCACCCCCATTCCAGATTGCTTAAAGAATCGAACATCCTGCATAAAAGAGTTTTTTATGCATCTCACATTATGTGTCGGTAATAATATAATTTTGCAAGTGCATTCAGTGGTATACAGGGTGATCTAAAATTATCTTTACAAACGTCTAGGACTTGCAGAGGGGACTGAGTAAATAATGTTTTGAATTGGAATTCATGTCCGGAAACGTATCTTTCTCGGCTACAGCAGTTTGAAAACAT
This sequence comes from Schistocerca nitens, assembly GCF_023898315.1. Taxonomy (NCBI): domain Eukaryota; kingdom Metazoa; phylum Arthropoda; class Insecta; order Orthoptera; family Acrididae; genus Schistocerca; species Schistocerca nitens. The sequence goes on from NC_064615.1 coordinate 1,011,860,702, forward strand.
TTTGGTAAAGCGACCACTTTTATAAGTAAATTATTAGGCGTGACCCAATACATCAGTTGTTTTTCAGTCTCACTCGTTAATAATCAAAGAAATAAAAAAAAGTAACTTATTTTTCGCAAACTCTGTTGTTTGCTGTTAAACCGTTTTTGTCCTTTTCAAAGGAGGGTAGAATTCTGATCCACTTCAAGTTAGGTTTGACGTGGCGACCGCCAAGTTCGGTGCACACATTTTACCTTCGAATGATGTTCTCTTCAGCTCGATGCAGTACAGCCTCTGCCAGTTCGGGTGCGGGTCGTCACATTGGAGCATCATAGTCACGTCTGCTGACGCTGAAGGTACCCATTTCTCGAAGCCGTTGTGTAATTGTGGCTAAAAGGTTACGCGATGGAGTCGGACGTTGTGGATAAGGATCTTGGTAAAGACAACGAGTAGCTCTTCTATTAGCGTGAACTTCGCCATTCAGAAGGATGATGTCGGTGTATTCTGCAAACGTGTAATAAGCCTTGTTGCACTAAAACTCACAGACACGTGAATGAGGCCAGAAACAGCTCAGAGAGGTAGAAAAGACATCAAATGACATCAGCCGATCCTACGTAACAACACCCCACTATTACTACCTTGCTGCATACCTATCTAGCGAACATGTTTTCAAATGGCTGTAGCACGGAAACGGTACGTTTCCGGATATGGGTTCCAATTCAAAATATTGTCTATTTCAGTCCCCTAGACAAGTCCTAGAATTTTGCAAGGGGAATTTTAGAACACCCTGTATGTGGATACTGTCTGCAAAATGTGTTCCTTTTATTATTCTGTGTGCGTGGAGGTTCACGGAGAGAAAGGTTGGAAAAAGTCTGAAATCATGTGTAAAGTTTTTCCAACTCGCTAAATGCTGTCATTCTCAAATACTGGGCGAGTATGATGCGGGTAATCTGCACACCATGAATTACGCTGCCTCAACACATAAACACGGTTTCTAACTTTAATACTTGACTTACTGTGTTATACCTTTAATGTAAGATTATACCATTTAATGAGTAGATTATGACAACCTTTTTAAATTTGGTCAATAATAATATGAAGTAATCAAAACCAAATTTTTGTTGTTCCTGGAAGCAGTTACAAGGGCATCCTGCAAGTGCTTCTGGGGTTTTCTAGCCGTTTAGTAATTCACGTCCCATTGTCATAATGTGCGATGGAGGTATACGGTGGAGTAATAGAGTATTGACTGTCTCAATTTACTGAATTGTTTTTAGAGAGAACAACGTCGCATTCCCTTCGAGAAATCTCTGAGCACCTCTGATACTCCTTCGCATTGGTCATACCGAGCTGTCTCGATCACAGTGGTGCATCTCCGAATGCCTTGCATGTCTCCTCATCTACCTACTTCATACGGACTCCTAAAAATGGGGCAGAATTCTTCGGATTGGCCGCACTAGCGTCTTGGTTGGCTCTTAGCACTATGGGACTTAACATCTGAGGTCATCAGTCCCCTAGAACTTAGAACTACTTAAATCTGACTAACCTAATGACATCACACACATCCATGCCCGAGGCAGGATTCGAACCTGCGACCGTAGCAGACGAGCGGTTCCGGACTGAAGCGTCTAGAACCGCTCGGGCACTGCGGCCGGCGCACTAGCGTCTTGTTGGCAGTTTCCTATACAGATGAGCCACACTTTGACTGCGTCCTCTCACAAAATCTACACTCCTGGAAATGGAAAAAAGAACACATTGACACCGGTGTGTCAGACCCACCATACTTGCTCCGGACACTGCGAGAGGGCTGTACAAGCAATGATCACACGCACGGCACAGCGGACACACCAGGAACCGCGGTGTTGGCCGTCGAATGGCGCTAGCTGCGCAGCATTTGTGCACCGCCGCCGTCAGTGTCAGCCAGTTTGCCGTGGCATACGGAGCTCCATCGCAGTCTTTAACACTGGTAGCATGCCGCGACAGCGTGGACGTGAACCGTATGTGCAGTTGACGGACTTTGAGCGAGGGCGTATAGTGGGCATGCGGGAGGCCGGGTGGACGTACCGCCGAATTGCTCAACACGTGGGGCGTGAGGTCTCCACAGTACATCGATGTTGTCGCCAGTGGTCGGCGGAAGGTGCACGTGCCCGTCGACCTGGGACCGGACCGCAGCGACGCACGGATGCACGCCAAGACCGTAGGATCCTACGCAGTGCCGTAGGGGACCGCACCGCCACTTCCCAGCAAATTAGGGACACTGTTGCTCCTGGGGTATCGGCGAGGACCATTCGCAACCGTCTCCATGAAGCTGGGCTACGGTCCCGCACACCGTTAGGCCGTCTTCCGCTCACGCCCCAACATCGTGCAGCCCGCCTCCAGTGGTGTCGCGACAGGCGTGAATGGAGGGACGAATGGAGACGTGTCGTCTTCAGCGATGAGAGTCGCTTCTGCCTTGGTGCCAATGATGGTCGTATGCGTGTTTGGCGCCGTGCAGGTGAGCGCCACAATCAGGACTGCATACGACCGAGGCACACAGGGCCAACACCCGGCATCATGGTGTGGGGAGCGATCTCCTACACTGGCCGTACACCACTGGTGGTCGTCGAGGGGACACTGAATAGTGCACGGTACATCGAAACCGTCATCGAACCCATCGTTCTACCATTCCTAGACCGGCAAGGGAACTTGCTGTTCCAACAGGACAATGCACGTCCGCATGTATCCCGTGCCACCCAACGTGCTCTAGAAGGTGTAAGTCAACTACCATGGCCAGCAAGATCTCCGGATCTGTCCCCCATTGAGCATGTTTGGGACTGGATGAAGCGTCGTCTCACGCGGTCTGCACGTCCAGCACGAACGCTGGTCCAACTGAGGCGCCAGGTGGAAATGGCATGGCAAGCCGTTCCACAGGACTACATTCAGCATCTCTACGATCGTCTCCATGGGAGAATAGCAGCCTGCAATGCTGCGAAAGGTGGATATACACTGTACTAGTGCCGACATTGTGCATGCTCTGTTGCCTGTGTCTATGTGCCTGTGGTTCTGTCAGTGTGATCATGTGATGTATCTGACCCCAGGAATGTGTCAATAAAGTTTCCCCTTCCTGGGACAATGAATTCACGGTGTTCCTATTTCAATTTCCAGGAGTGTATATCTGCCATTCGCGTCACCTATGACCTCCTATGTTTGTCCCACTTCATATCGGTTCGCTGTTAATACCCCATAGACATTTAAATGGACTTCTCCCAACAAACCTATGACTGCCATTCTCCTCCCCAATAACTGATTTCACATATTGTTCCATTTGATATCGGTTCGCAGTTAATGACCCTAGAAACTTAAGCCGATTCCGGAACCTAGCCACTAATATTGTAGTTGGGCACTATCGCGTTCTTCTCTTTGCTATGGTCAGCGACTTGCAGTTATCCATACTTAAAGAGAGCTACCATACAGTCTACCAACTGGAAAGACTGTCAGAACCGCACTGAATTTCCTAAGAATCACTCGGAAACCATATATTCTTGTAGACCACACCATCTTTAGCGAAGAATTTGTGCTACTGACAAATCGTTTTATTGATAACACATATACATCTATACTGGGCAAATCACAGAGAAGTGCATAGCAGAGAGTACTTAGCATTGTACATTATGTTGGGGATTCTTACCCGTTCCTGTCACGTATGGAGTACAGAAAGAATGCAGTGCTTGAATGCCTCTGTATGCCGCCGGCCGAAGTGGCCGTGCGGTTAAAGGCGCTGCAGTCTGGAACCGCAAGACCGCTACGGTCGCAGGTTCGAATCCTGCCTCGGGCATGGATGTTTGTGATGTCCTTAGGTTAGTTAGGTTTAACTAGTTCTAAGTTCTAGGGGACTAATGACCTCAGCAGTTGAGTCCCATAGTGCTCAGAGCCATTTGAACCATTTTTGAACCTCTGTATGCCCTGTAATTGATATTGTTTTTGCGGTCACTACGAGAGCAGTACAGAGGATGCTGAAGTATATTTCTAGATTTTCAACTTAGCACTGTTTCCTGAAACATTATAAGTAGACTTTTGCGGAGCTAATGGCGTTCATCTTGAAACTTCTGCCAGTTCGGGATTTTAAACAATTCTACGACGCTCACCCGTGAGTCAAACAAAAATATAGGATGCAACAGGTATAACTGTACATATTTTTATATGCGGTATCTTTAACATGTACACACATCAGTGTAATGAATGTTTTTTTCTTCACGTGAAACAGCCTTCCTGCAAACACGTCACACAATTTACTACCTGATGATTTCTGATTGATCGTAACTGCACACCTAAATGGACTATCTCTGTCAGTATATAAACTACTGGCCATTAAAATTGCTATACCACGAAGATAACGTGCTACAGGCGCGAAATTTAACCGACAGGAAGGAGATGCTGTGAAATGCAAATGATTAGCTTTCCAGAGCATTCACACAAGGTTGGCGCCAGTGGCGACACCTACAACGTGCTGACATGAGGAACGTTTCCAACCGACTTCTCATACACAAACAGCAGTTGACCGGCGTTGCTTGGTGAAACGTTGTTGTGATGTCTTGTGTAAGGAGGAGAAATGCGTACCATCACGTTTCCGACTTTGATAAAGGTCGGATTGTAGCCTATCGGGATTGCGGTTTATCGTATCACGACATTGCTGCTCGCGTTGGTAGAGATCCAATGTCTGTTAGCAGAATATGGAATCGGTGGGCTCAGGAGGGGAATACGGAACGCCTTGTTGGATCCCAACGGCCTCGTATCACTAGCAGTCGAGACGACACGCATCTTATCCGCATGGCTGTAACGGATCGTGCAGCAACGTCTCGATCCATGAGTCAACAGATGGGGACGTTTGCAAGACAACAACCGTCTGCACGAACAGTTCGACGACGTTTGCAGCAGCATGGACTATCAGCTTGGTGACCATGGCTGCGGTTACCCATGACGCTGCATCACAGACAGGAGTGCCTGCGAGGATGTACTCGACGATGAACCTGGGTGCACGAATGGCAAAACGTCATTTTTTCGAATGAATCCAGGTTCTGTTTACAGCATCATGATGGTCGCATCCGTGTTTGGCGACATCGTGGTGAACGCACATTGGAAGCGTGTATTCGTCATCGCCATACTGGCGTATCACCCGGCGTGATGGTATGGGGTGCCATTGGTCGGTCACCTCTTGTTCGCATTGACGGCACTTTGAACTGTGGAAGTTACATTTCAGATGTGTTACGACCCGTGGCTCTACCCTTCATTCGATCCCTGCGAAACCCTACATTTCAGCAGGATAATGCACTATTGCGTTCTTCTCTTTGCTATGGTCTGCGACTTGCAGTTATCCTTACTTAAAGCGAGCTACCATACAGTCCACCAACTGGAAAGACTGTCAAAATCGCTCTAAATTTCCTAAGAATCATTCAGCGACCATATATTCTTGTAGACCACACCATCTTTATCGAAGAATTTGTGCTACTGACAAATCGTGGACTCTGACCACAATCTATTGGTTATGAACTGTAGATTACAACTGAAGAAATTGCAAAAAGGTGGAAAATTAAGGAGATGGGACCTGGATAAACTGACTAAACCAGAGGTTGTACAGAGTTTCAGGGACAGCACAAGGGAACAATTGACAGGAATGGGGGAAACAAATACAGTAGAAGAAGAATGGTAGCTTTGAGGAATGAAATAGTGAAGGCAGCAGACGATCTAGTAGGTAAAAAGACGAGTGCTAGTAGAAATCCTTGTGTAACGGAAGAAATATTGAATTTAACTGATGAAAGCAGAAAATATAAAAATGCAGTAAATGAAGCAGGCAAAAAGGAATACAAACGTCTCAAAAATGATATAGACAGGAAGTGCAAAATGGCTAAGCAGGCATGGCTAGAGGACAAATGTAAGGATGTAGAGGCTTATCTCACTAGGGGTAAGATAGATACAGCCTACAGGAAAATTAAAGAGACCTTTGGAGAAAAGAGAGCCACTTGTATGAATATCAAGAGCTCAGATGGAAACCCAGTTCTAAGCAAAGAGGGGAAAGCAGAAAGGTGGAAGGAGTTCAAAATGGTTCAAATGGCTCTGAGCACTATGGGACTTAACATCTATGGTCATCAGTCCCCTAGAACTTAGAACTACTTAAACCTAACTAACCTAAGGACATCACACACAACACCCAGCCATCACGAGGCAGAGAAAATCCCTGACCCCGCCGGGAATCGAACCCGGGAACCCGGGCGTGGGAAGCGAGGAGGAAGGAGTATATACAGGGTCTATACAAGGGCGATGTACTTGAGGACAATAGTATGGAAATGGAAGAGGATGTAGATGAAAATGAAATGGGAGATACGATGCTGCGTGAAAAGTTTGACAGAGCACTGAAAGACCTGAGTCGAAACAAGGCTCCGAGAGTAGACAACATTCCATTAGAACTACTGACGGCCTTGGGAGAGCCAGTCCTGACAAAACTCTACCATCTGGTGAGCAAGATGTATGAGACAGGCGAAATACCCTCAGACTTCAAGAAGAATATAATAATTCCAATCCCAAAGAAAGCAGGTGTTGACAGGCGTGAAAATTACCGAACTATCAGTTTCATAAGCCACAGCTGCAAAATACTAACGCGAATTATTTACAGACGAATGGAAAAACTGGTAGAAGCCGACCTCGGGGATGATCAGTTTGGATTCCGTAGAATTGTTGGAACACGTGAGGCAATACTGACCCTACGACATATCTTAGAAGAAAGATTAAGGAAAGGCAAACCTACGTTTCTAGCATTTGTAGACTTAGAGAAAGCTTTTGACAATGTTGACTGGAATACTCTCTTTCAAATTCTAAAGGTGGCAGGGGTAAAATACAGGGAGCGAAAGGCTATTTACAATTTGTACAGAAAGCAGATGGCAGTTATAAGAGTCGAGGGACATGAAAGGGAAGCAGTGGTTGGGAAGGGAGTAAGACAGGGTTGCAGGCTCTCCCCGATGTTATTCAATCTGTATATTGAGCAAGCAGTAAAGGAAACAAAAGAAAAATTTGGAGTAAGTATTAAAATCCAGAGAGAAGAAATAAAAACTCTGAGGTTCGCCGATGACATTGTAATTCTGTCAGAGACAGCAAAGGACTTGGAAGAGCAGTTGAAGGGAATGGACAGTGTCTTGAAAGGAGGATATAAGATGAACATCAACAAAAGTAAAACGAGGATAATGGAATGTAGTCGAATTAAGTCGGGTGATGCTGAGGAAATTAGATTAGGAAATGAGACACTTAAAGTAGTAAAGGAGTTTTGCTATTTGGGGAGCCAAATAACTCATGTTGGTCGAAGTAGAGAGGATATAAAATGTAGACTGGCAATGCCAAGGAAAGGTTTCTGAAGAAGAGAAATTTGTTAACATCGAGTATAGATTTAAGTGTCAGGAAGTCGTTTCTGAAAGTATTTGTATGGAGTGTAGCCATGTATGAAAGTGAAACATGGACAATAAATAGTTTGGACAAGAAGAGAATAGAAGCTTTCGAAATGTGGTGCTACAGAGGAATGTTGAAGATTAGATGGGTAGATCACTTAACTAATGAGGAGGTATTGAATAGGATTGTGGAGAAGAGAAGTTTGTGGCACAACTTGACTAGGAGAAGGGATCGATTGGTAGGACATGTTCTGAGGCATCAAGGGATCGCAAATTTAGCATTGGAGGGCAGCGTGGAGGGTAAAAATCGTAGAGGGAGACCAAGAGATGAATACACTAAGCAGATTCAGAAGGATGTAGGTTGCAGTAGGTACTGGGAGATGAAGGAGCTTGCACAGGATAGATTAGCATGGAGAGCTGCATCAAACCAGTCTCAGGACTGAAGACCACAACAACAACAAACAACAATGCACGACCGCATGTTGCAGGTCCTGTACGGGCCTTTCTGGACACGTATAATGTTCGACTGCTGCCCTGGCCAGCACATTCTCCAGATCTCTCACCAATTGAAAACATCTGGTCAATGGTGGCCGAGCAACTGGCTCGTCACAATACGCCAGTCACTACTCTTGATGAACTGTGGTACCGTGTTGAAGCTGCATGGGCAGCTGTACCTGTACACGCCTTCCAAGCTCAGTTTGACTCAATGCCCAGGCGTATCAAGGCCGTTACTACGGCCAGAGGTGGTTGTTCTGGGTACTAATTTCTCAGGATCTATGCACCCAAATTGCGTGAAAATGTAATCACATGTCAGTTCTAGTATAATATATTTGTTCAGTGATACCCGTTTATCATCTGCATTTATTCTTGGTGTAGCAATTTTAATGGCCAGGAGTGTATATAGTATTTTGCTTTCGCATGTCTACACTTTAACACCTGACATTTCGCCCAGGGAAAAATAAGCATTAACGGCTCGCTTGCTCTAGCCACATGTACTGGGAGGTACTACCCAAACCCAAAACATACAACTTGTAATAGCTATAATTATTAGTGGGCAGATGAAGTAAATATTGAAGTAATGCTGTTCAGTACACCATCCTCAGTCACCAGCAGGAATATCTGCACTTATCCTCATTCCACCCTTGCATATTTAGACAAAAACTCTTCCATCCTGCCACAAATTTGTGAAAATCGTGTCAACATATTTTGCTTACCAGAAACGTGATACAGAGTAGAAACCATTCCGTATATATAGGAAAGTGAACTCTACTTGGAGAATTACGTCAATTACTTGCAAGGCAAACATTAACAGCCGTTGCGCAGAAAAACCACTCAGGTTTGGTTTATTTGTTTATCAATTTATTTCTGAGATCGTAAGTGTGTATTGCGAAAGAGACAACATTTGCGGAGATCATTTATTTTCTAGTGTGTCACACAGCATATACAGTTCAAAATTAATTTTATGTTGAACGTAATGCATATTCTACGGAAAATAAACCAACTACCTGCTAGTCGAATATATTTTGTTTAGTCTCGCTTCCAAGATGACGTTCAAGTAAACGTCTCTGATGCCGTATTTTTCTGCGGGCAAAGCTACAAGGACGATGCTGTGTTCTCCTTCGCTATTAGCATCGGCACATGGCAGCCGAACTGTTTTCTTTGATGGATCGCCAACCGTGGTCGCATAGTCGGTGGTGTGGAGCGGGGTGGGGTGGTAGGCACACGTCAGTCGCATGTCTGGCAGGATCGGGTACCACAGCAGTCGGTTGAAAACTTTGACTGAGGACCTATTCTCCATTTCAATTTTTATTTACACCTCTGTCTCACTCGAGGACACAGGGTACCTTTGAATGATAAAACTTTTGTTACTTTATTAAACTCTATAGTCTCCCCTGATTACTTTGATATATACATAATTCGGTTTAGAATGAAAAATGACCGCTACATACTAGATTTTAAAATTATAGTTATATACGGTGTCATGCAATTATTAAAACTATTTGCATTTCGCAAAAAGGAAATAAAACTAGGAAAATTTTTGCTTCCAGCGGTTCCGTTTGAGATATATTGCATATGTTGGTAACACTGCTGGTTTTCAGCATATGTAAATGAGCATCTTTGCCCCACCTTAGTATTGCTTTGGTGAAGTGTTTTGTTTATGTCCTATTGAATGTTGGTTGCTTAAGTGCTACAGACAGGTATTTGTGATTCTTCTGTTTGCAGTGATATGTTTCAATGATATAGGGATAGCTAGATTGGATGAGTTGGGAAATTTAATGTGAAAGGCCAACTGCTTGCCTGTGACAGGCTATGGAAACAGAAAGATTCTCTCTTCAAGTCACCAAGGAAGTAAAAAGTGGTAAAAGGAATGGCAAGGGGAAGCTTGAAGACGACGAAATCCTTCAGGACTAATCTGAGGCACAGTAGAATTTGACAATATCTTGATTTCTTGCAAGTTGGATTTTTTCAGAATTACGGCACATGTATCCCTTAGGGTTATAAAGCATTGCACTAATTTGCTTTCGTGTGACTTGCAATTGTCTGTACCTATCCAGTAGACATACAATTTATTAGAATTTCAGCTAAATTATAGAGAAATGAAACTTTTAATTAGGGGAAAATAATATTAAAATATAAGACGTAATAATATTTTTTCTGGTTAACATACATAATATGTGGAACTGAGTAGGTCTACTATCTGAACCATCATGACACACATATCTGGTAAAAATTTGCTGTCAATAAGATGTATATTATGAGGTTCAATGGTACCTGAATTTGAGGAAGCATTTTAGAAAATTGTGCCCATCAGTTTTTTATTATCATTTTTAAAAAATATCATTATGTACTTAACCGTTCAAAATACTTGTAAACTGTTTAGAAAGTATTCTGCATTAACTGCAAGAAACTACAAAACTGTAAATCGCATAGAAAATAAATAATGCATGAAAGAAACGTGCTGATTTTCACATAACGTGAAGCTGAAAGAGTGCTGCGTGTCCTTATTAATCAACCTGTTCGCCTTTTTACTCTCAAATCAATGAACGACATTCAAATACACATTTTGTAACCTTTGCATCACAAATCCACACCAAACTCAGCATAGCATTTTTCTAAAACTGTTTCGCGTCGAATCACTCAAAATTTGCACTCCTTTCACTTCGCGAATGGTTCTAGATGTGGAACAATGTTTTGATAGCAGACAGTAAATTGGTAATACTCATAAGTCTTGTGTCAACCGTGATACTGAATAAGATTTGCCATTTCTTTAACGAAGTGATATTGTTTAAATGTGCCAGGAATCTTTTTAAGAGACGAGTGTAGGTAGTGGTATAAAGTTCGGCAACGTTGGCGTTTAAACTTTTCGCAGAAATATCAAAGATGTGTGCTTAAGTTGAAAGGGAAGGCGGCCTGAATCATCGTAGTGGTGTAAACTCGTCGCTGACTGATCTGGTTACAACGTGTTGTGATAAATAACTCTGATGTTCACAACTTATATTACACACTCAGCGTCTTCTTTGGCATACTTCCTAACCAAGCGCACTGGGAAACCCTGCCAGAGAGTGATGGGGTGGTGGAAATGGTCGAACACGGCTTAGCCGCGGCGGTCAGCACCCGTGCCACTGTTGCCAAGTCGGCCTGGGCTTCAGCCCATGTGGCATCGAAGGGCCGGTGGATTTTGTCTTAATGCCTTCTGCTTGAGCTAAAGGTTTAACAAATGAGGAGCCGTATTTGCATTTGTATTTTTTCTGTATTTGAATGTTTTAAATCCTAAAATGACAGATGGCGATTTTCTTAAGACTGTTTGTGCTTCACACGAAGCGGATCTGCGCCTAAGAAACTAACAAGATGGCAGCGGACAGCTCTGGAACGCAAAGCAGACCAAGTCCCCAAAGTGACAGAAGGCGATGCCAAAAACCATGTCGTCAAGGCGTGCAGAAGAAGGACGAAATCGAAGCGCTCGTCAACACAGCGGTGTAGAGGCTCCACCAACAGCTAGAAGCAAACCTCTTCTAGTAGGTGGCGCCTATGCTATGAAATAGGTGGCAACGCCAGCAGTTCCAGCAACCTTTTACAGAGGCTTTCCTTGGCCATCCAAAAGGGCATAATCATTGACTCCAGACTTAGAGTGGAAGCATTTCCGTAAAGACTAAGTTTGTGACCAGTTAGTGTGCCACCATCCTTAAAGTACATCATGTACAGAGAAATGGTGCTATACAAAGCTGACACCAAGGCAAATGTGGTGCACCATGGGCCATAGATGATATGGGTGAACAGTGGCTGTGGAGATGTGTTTGGGCGAATATACGTGCGAGTATTGAGAACTAACCACCTACACTCATGCTCATAAATTAAATTGCAGAATGTGATGCCATACAGCGTGACACTACACAAAACTGGCACTGATAGCATAGGCACATAGGGAACACACACGGCACAGGTCTGTAGGTCCACGATATTGGTGATAAGTTGAGAACTCCGTCCTGAAACACATGTGCTACAAAACGCCACTGTTTCTTGCGCATGTACCCCGACATCAATATGAGATATGATCACCATGCACATGTACACAGGCTGGACAACGGGTTGGCCTACTCTGGATCAGGTGGTCGAGTAGTTGCTCGGGTATAGCCTCCCATTCTTGCACCAGTGCCCGTCGGAGCTTCTGAAGTGTCGTAGGGGTTTGAAGACGTGTAGCCCAGATGTGCTCGATGGGGTTTAGGTCTTGAGAACAGGCAGGCCACTCAGTTTGCCTGATAACTTCTGTTTTAAGGTCCTCCTCCATGATGGCAGCTCAATGGGGCCTTGCGTTATCATTAATCAGGAGGAAGGTGGGACCCACTGCACCCCTGAAAAGGTGGTGCAAAATGACGTCCCGATACACCTGACCTGTTACAGTTCCTCTGTCAAAGACATGCAGGGGTGTACGGGCACCAATCATAATCCCTCTCCACACCATCTAACCATGACCAACATACAGGTCCCTTTCAAGGACATTAAGGGGTTGGTACCTGGTTCCGGGTTCACGCCAGATGAAAGCCCAGCGAGAATCACTGTTCAGACTATACCTGGACTCGACTGTGAACATAACCTGGGACCATCATTCCAATGACCATGTACTGTGCTCTTGACACCAGGCTTTACGGGCTCTCCTGTGACTAGGGGTTAGTGGAACGCACCTTGCAAGTCTCCGGCAAATAAACCATGTCTGTTCAGTAGTCTGTAGACTGTGTTTCTGGAGACAACTGTTCCAGTGGCTGCAGTAAGGTCCCGAGCAAGGCTACCTGCAGTACTCTGTGACCGTCTGTGGGCACTGATGGTGAGATATCGGTCTTCTTGTGGTGTTGTACACTGTGGACGTCCAGTACTGTAGCTCCTGGACACGTTTCCTGTCTGCTGGAATCGTTGCCATAATCTTGAAATCACACTTTGTGGCGCACGGAAGGACCATGCCTTGACCCGCTGTGTTTGACCAGCCTCCAGTCGCCCAAGTACTACCCCTCACAACGTCATCAATATGTGTTCTTTGAGCCGTTTTCAACACACAGTCACCATTAGCACGCCTGAAAACATCTGCACACTTACTCGCTGCACTGTACTCTGACATGAACCAACACATCTCTGTGTATGTGGACTGCTGCCAGCGCCACCGTGCAACGACCGCAGGTCAAATGCACCGCAAGGTCATACCCCGATGTTATTTAAACCCGCAAACCGTCCACCAGAGCGTTGTTTCACCATGTATCAGCATTATCCTTAATTTATGAGCATGAGTGTAGATTAACCGAGCAGCTACACACAGTGTCCCCTCAATAACTGGTCAGCCAATGTGCTGCAAATGGGCCTCTGCAGAAGGCTCCTGGTTCATGCATCCATGCTGGCTGTTATTTATCGGTTATGAAGGCTGGAATTTGCACACTAATACCACACCCCAACAGCCCTGAGTGGTGACAGGTGGCCTTTTCAGATGATCACGTTTCACACTCCATCAGATAGATGGCTGTTGGCATGTACAGTGCGAAACGTCTGAAAGCAAACACACTGCAACAGAATCGTCCAGGCCAAATGGCATTCCCTGCGTCATATTCTCATTCTGGAAGGCATAATGGATGAACACAAGTATGCATCTATCTCTGTGGACCGTGTCCATCCCTGTATGCAGTCTTTTTTCCTTAGCATGATTGCATCTATCAGCATAACTATGGAATGTGTCACACAGTTCAAAGCGTACGTCCGGGGCTTGAAGAGTACCAGGATGAGGTTATCGTACTCCCCTAGCTACCAATCTCTCCAGATTTAAACCCAGTTGAGAATCTGTGGGACGACTTCGATCGGACTGTTCGCGCCATGGATCCTCAATCGAGTAACATAGTCCCTTGAGTCGGCGTGGATCCACATCCCTGCCGGTACCTTCCAGAACCTCACCGGCACTCTTCCCGCTCGGCTTGCAGCAGCCGGCGCTGCAAAATTTGGTTATTCCGGACTTTTACAGGTGATCACATTAGTGGTGGCTGGACAGTGTGAAACTTGGAATGTTCTCGGCTTCGAACAGCATACAGAACACTCTCGAACAGTTATTAAGAGGGTAGCTTCGGAACTGTCACCACGTTAGTTAGCTACAAATATAATAATTGTCCCAGTCAGAGTAAATTATGGTCGCTTTTCACGTGAAGCTGCCCAAATAATAAAACTCATCTACTAGTTTTAGTGTCTCATTTCCCAGTCTAATTCCTCCAGCGACACCTGATTTAATTCAACGATGTCCCATAGCCCTTGTTTTGCTTTTGTTGCAGTTCATCTTATATTCTCTTCTCTTGCGAAGGAGAGCTTCTGTAAAGTTTGGAAAGTAGGAGACAAGGTACTGGTAGAAGTAAAGTTGTGAGGACGGGGCGTGAGTCGTGCTTGGGTAGCTCAGATGGTAGAGCATTTGGCCGCGAAAGGCAAAGGTCCCGAATTCGAGTCTCGGTCCGGCACACAGTTCTAATCTGCCAGGAAGTTTCATATCAACGCACACTCCGCTGCAGGGTGAAAATCTCATTCTGGATTCTTCTACATGTTTGTTCCTGTGGGTCGGTAAAAATACGTCTCTGAACATGTGATCCTATTGAAATCGATATCCACACAGGGCCCTCTCTACACCCTAGTGGTTTGTTAGGAGAATTTAGGCATTCTCTCCATCTTTACTGTGTACTGTGTATACATATCGTTGGAATGATGAAGCCTTGGTGCTGTGCAGTACCGTAAGAAATATTGGGGTTTAGCATTTTGTCGACGATGTGGTCGTTAGAGACAGATCTTACACTCGGATTGAACAAGTATGGGGAAGTAAGCCCTTTTCCAAAGGAACCATCCCGGCATTTGCTTTAATAGATTTAGGGAAACCATGAAGACACAAATCATGGCAAGACAGGATTTTTTACCCTATTCCACATATACATCGCTGCTATGAATGATTCATTCGTTTTCAAACTTCTGTATTTTCCAAAGTATTACATGTACAAATATGTCAGAGTTTGCATTGTTTCCATTAGTTAGCTTTAGAGTGCAGTGCCTTGACAAAATGGTGACAAAGCAAAGAAAGAGTTTCCGTGTGTTGTACTGTGCGAGATGTTTATCTGTTACAACAGTGTTGCTTGCATTCCGAAGGAATTTTAGAAAAGAACTGCCATGCAAACAGAGTACTGGGTGTTGGTATCGACAACTCGGGAATATTGGTTGCCTATATAAACAGAAAAGTACCGGTCGAGACCAAGTTTACCAGACGCAGCCGTAGAGAGGGTTAGGAAAACTTTCGTACACACTAAAAAAAAAAAGAAAACTGAGGACGATTTTTGCGACATCAGTTACATTACAAGCCGTACAGTCTGCAGCTAGTGCAACAATTAAAACCGGAAGGTTATTGTCGGCGCCTTGAATATTGCATCACAAAGCAAGAAGCACTTGATAACGAACATTTAGACTAGAAAGCTGACGAAGCAGCCTTGCATTCATCTTGAAAGGTTAATCGCCACAGTGTGAGAGTGTGTGGCACGAAGCATACTCATGAAATTTTGGAGCATGACGAGATTTGTCGAAGGTTAATATTTTCTATCCAGTGTCACGGATGAAGGTGGATGGGCAGTTTTTCTTCTGTGAGAATATTATGATGGATACCTCTTACTTCGGTATGTTTCAGTCGTGTTTATTTCCACAACTGACTGCTGATTCCGAGAATTTCAGCTCCCGACAAGACAGGGCATCTCCTCGTTGAAGCACCGATGATCGTTGATACCCAAGTGACGAACTTCGGTTCATTGGGTGTAGAAGTGAAGATGATGTAGCTCTGTTCCCTTGGCAACCCAGACCACCTGTCCCAACGCCTCGTCACATTTTCGGTTTGGGAGTACATTATAGGTCATGTTTACGTACCGCTACTGCCAAGAGCACTGGAACAGCTGAGATGACCATCGGCAGGATGGGGCTATACAAGGCACGCAACGAACTTGATTACCACTTGGACGTGCGTCACGTGACTAGAGAGCCATTCATAGAACATTTGTAGAACGAAAACGCTACTTGGTGAATTTACGATTCTATTGATGCATTAACCGTATTTATACATGTAATACTTTGGAACATACGGAGCCTTTAAAACGAATGAATCGTCTGTAAGAGCCCTGTGTTCTTGTACTATTGTGGGGATCGAGGGCTTGCGTCCATTTTGAATGTAGTAATCTTTTGACTTTTGTGTTGAAGATCCTATACTCACCCGAATACAAATCCTTTTCTTCCAGCCACCACACTTCGCAAATTTCTGCTGTATCCAACTCCATACTAAACAGTCCGGTTTTCATTTGTTTTTGTTGTGGTCTCCGGTCCTAAGACTGATGCGATGCACCTTCTTTCTGAATTCATCTCTTGGTCTCACTCTACAATAGCCCAATGGTCCCCCCCCCCCCCCCCGGTCCCTCCTCACACACACTTTCTTCCGATAAATACTAAACCGAAGATTTCTCGTTGTTCTAGAATGTGGCATTCCAAGTAATCCCTTCTTTTAGTCAAGCTGTGCCATAAATTTCTTTTCGCTTCATTTCTGTACAGTACCTCTTCATTAGTTACGTTATTTATGCATCGAATCTTCCTCATTCTTCTATAGCACCACATTTCAAAAGCTTCTGTCCTCTTCTTGTCAAAACTTTGTCATCAATATTTCATTCCATACCTGAATACGCTACAAACACCTTCAGAAAAGACTTTCTAATACTTAAGTCTATACTGGATATTAACAAATTTCTCTTCTTCAGAAACGCTTGTCTTGGCACGGCCGGGCTATATTTTATATGGCCTCTACTTCGGCCATTGTCGGTTATTTTATTGCCCAAATAATAAAACTCATCTATTGTTTTTAGTGTCTCATTTTCGAGTATAATTCCCCAAGCGGCACCTGATTTAATTCAACGACGATCCATAGCCCTTGTTCTGCTTTTGTTGCAATTCATCTTATATCCTCTTCTCAATACACTGCCCATTTCGTTCAGCTGCTCTTCTAGGTCTTTTTCTGACTGTGTCGGAGCTACAATGTCATCTGCAAACATGAAAGTTTTTATTCCCTCTCCCTGAACTTTAATTCCATTTCCAAATTTATCGTTGATTTCCTTTACTGCTTACTCAACCATGTCATACCCCATTCTCAACCCTTCTTCCCTTCCATGTCCTCGTATAACCAACGTATTGTTTCTGTAGAAGTTGTAAATAATCTTTCGCTCCCTGTATTTCATCTCTGCTAGCTTCAAAATTTCAAAGTGTATATTCCAGCCAACATTGTGAAAAGCTTTCTCTAAGTCTATAAACGTAGGTTTGCCCTTCATTAATCTATCTTCTATGGAAAGTTGCAGGATCAGTATTGCCTCAACTGTTGTTTCATTCATCCAGAACACAAACTGATCTTCCCCAAGGTAGGCCTTTACCAGTTTCTCCATTTGTATCAATATTTTGCAACAATGACTTATTACATTGGTAGCTCGATAATATTCGCACTTTGCAGCAGCTGATTTATTTGGAATTAAATTGCTACATTGTTTTTGAAGTCTGAGGACATTTCCCGTGTAGCATACATCTTTCGCAACAGGTGAATTAGTTTTACAATCACTGGGTCTCCCAAGGACATCAGTAGCTCTGAGAGGATGTCGTTTGCTCCAGGGACCTTATACCCTGGAAGGTCTTTCAGTGCTATTTCAAATTCTTCTTGCAGTATCGTATCTCCCACCTTTTCTTCATCTACTTCCTATTCCCTTTCTAAAACATTGCCTTCCAGTTCATTTTCCTTGTATACCCATCAATATTCCTTCCAGGTTTCAGCTTTCCCTGCCGGCCGGGGTGGCCGAGCAGTTCTAGGCGCTACAGTCTGGAACCGCGCTACCGCTACGGTCGCAGGTTCGAATCCTGCCTCGGGCATGGATGTGTGTGATGTCCTTAGTTAGGTTTAAGTAGTTCTAAGTTCTAGGGGACTGATGAACTTAGAAGTTAAGTCCCATAGTGCTCAGAGCCATTTGAACCATCAGTTTTCCCTGCTTTTCGTAGGACTGTATTTGCATGTGAGCTCTCGATATTAATACAGTTGCTTCTCTTTTCTCCACAGGCCTCTAATTTTCCTATATGCGCCATCTGCCTTTGCCCTGGTTCTGCTTCTCCAGCCTTGTATTTGTTCTCCAGCCATACCCACTGAACCATTTTGCACTTTCTGTCAATCTAATTGTTTAGAGCACTGTATTCTCTTTGACTTATTTCATTTGTTGCATTTTTATATTTTCTCCTTTCATCAATTAAATTCAGTATCTGCCGTGCTTCCCAAGGATTTCTACTAGGCCTTGTGTTTTTATCTACTTGATTCTCTGCTGGGTTCACTATCTCACTCACAAAGCTACCCGTTCGTCGTCTGCTGTATTTCTTTCCTTTATTTAAATCAATCGTTTTTTAAAGCCCCATTTAAAATCCACAACAACTGGTTTCTTTCAATTCATCTTAATCTTTGGTCTGAAAATTTCTCTCTGACATAGCTCTTCTGACTTTGTCTTCCCATTTTGTTTTCGGACGATGTCTTCTTCTTCTATTATCTGGAACTCATTCCATCACGTAAGGCCATCTATCCCCACCGAAACGGCATAGACGCCCACACCATCTCAGTCGTTTTTCTTACAACGGTACCAACGCTCATTCTCTTACGTATGTCTTCATTTATAATTCCATCCCATAGTGCCAACCTACAACAACACCTCCATAACTCTGTCTCCATCGGCAACAATTTCTTCTTAATGGTTTCAGTTTTAATTACGAATTTTCTGCCCCATACGTTGCTTATTTTCTTCTACAGGTAAAATATTTCCCAAGGAGAGGCAGCTCTACTGTGTGCTTTAATGAATATTACACCCTCCTGGACAAAATATTGCGGGCGAGGACTAGTCAGGAGAAAGTCGTCATAAGAGACAGAACAAATATGGCATTCTAGGAGTCGTCCCGTGAAGTATTAGCTCCCTTAAGCATCTCATCAGGAAAAGAAAAATTGGCGTTCTACGAGTCGAAGTGTGAAATGTTACATAGGTTGATCGTGCAAGTAGGTTAGAAAATTTAAGAAGAGAAATGGTTGGACTGAATTTAAATATAGTGGGAATTTGTGAGGTTCGGTGTCAGGAACAACAGGACTTCCGGTCAGATGAGAGCAGAGCTATAAACACAGAATCAAGTACAGGCAATGCAAGAGTAGATCTAACAACGAATAAGAAGATAGGAATGCGTGTAAGATATTATGAACAGCATAGTGAATGAATTATTCGGAACCAGATACTAAATTATGAGACATTCTCCGGGGCAAATGTGCATTCTGACCACAATTTATTGTTTGCGAACTGCAGTTTAAAACTGAAGAAATTGAACAAAGGTAGGAAATTAAGGAGATGACAAGGTAAGCTTTGTAATAATCCAGACTTCTGTCCCTACAACTGCCACTCTTTAGGGGCCATATATTAGTCTGTTATCTCCATAGATACCCCTCTGATGTGGGCGCAGCTACTGTAGGGCTGTCTGTATCAATAAGGTATAGAAGCTGTGCCATAGTAGGGCCCTGCTCAGTCAAATGACATATTTTCCAACATTTTAACATAAACAAATAAGTATTCAAATTCGTAAACAAATAAGACGTAGCATTTATTTCTAATACAATTTTGAATTTTCCTTGTATTTTACCCTTAAAGTATTACAGTAGTAGATAAAGAGATATAAAATTTCTAACAAAGAACTTCTTAGCTGTAAATATAAATCTAAGTAAAAGTTAATCGAAAGCTCAGTAACAGTAAAACCAGAAATTTTCAGTCATATTCTTTGTTGAGCAACATCTTTCTATACAAGATCACATCATAATCATAATCATCATCATCATCAATACCATCACCATCACCAGATTTTTGATATCCAGTACTGAATAAACGCGTCCTGTAGACTTTTCTATTCATCCAAATTGCTACTTTTGTTTTTTAATGTCCTCCATTGAATTTACATTACATTAATACTTGTTCAGTAGATAATGAATATGACGTTTCGCATTGATGTGGAATGTGTCAGTTTTCTGTAAACAATATAATTTAATTTACTTTGATCTTGCGTTATGTCATTGTAAAGACTTTTTATTATCTCTTGGAAGCTCATTTGGTCCCTCTACCATCCACTTACCTGGCTACATGGTCTGCTCAGTTCCGTTTCACTGTTGCTTGTGTTTATAATTACGTCGTATGGTAAACCATGGTATGAACCCTTTATTTATTTATTTTCCATTCGCTCTTAGTAATTCCCAACAGTACCTGGATTGCTCGATGGGAAATTCTCTGTTTTTGAATGATTTTCTCATTAAAAGTGCAGGTCTCATGGCCATAAGTCAAAGTAGGCAATCACTTATTCTAAGATTTACTTTTCACTGGCAGCTTAGATTTACAATCCTGTTTAAGTTACCAAAAGCAAGAAAATTTGGTTCTCCTCTTTTTATTTCGCCCTTGCCCATCCAAACATTCATCAATCTGTAACCTCAAAGCTCCGTACCCATCAATGATTGGTGCATCGTTTTAGAACATATAAGAGAAAGACAACAAAAACAATCCTACAGGTTCTTTTAGAGTGAACTGTCTACAGCTGTGAACGGATAATTAACAGGCACGCGTCATCTCCTGGTACCAGAGACCTACCTGATATTTCAGTTCACTCGCTGCTGATTTGTGTTGCTTCCACCGGTTAAAATCTGCCTGCCCTTACATGGTCTGCATGCGTTGCGAAGACGTGCTCCAACTGGCGTGGAATACTCTTTGCATTACCTAAAACAACGCATGCAGAGTTCGTGAACTATAAAATAAGTTACACACGAACCTGGTAAAAACACACTATATTGTCGAGGCTCTAAGCCCATCTATTATGGTGGTGTACATTAGCAACAATATAAACTCAAAGATAAAAGCGGCATGCACCAGACTTCACGGAGCCTGAACAGTAGCCGCTTACTCCCAGTAGTAATATTTTCCCACAAATTTGACTATGTAGCAACTCCAGTCTGATATAAAACAATGATACTGCTGCGACATGCAACTTTATAAACGAAACGCTAGGATACTTCTGAAACTGCTTGGTACCGAAATACCTACTATTCTCCAAGACAATAAAAACTGACCCCCTCCCCGCCCCCCCCCCCCTAAAAAATCCTGATCAGAAGGTCTCTGCGATATTTAAACCAACACTGAGAAAGTACACAGTAAGATATGAAGCGTTGTCCTATCACAAACATTAATATAAGAAATGAGGTAATAGCACGAGATTAGCTCTTTCAATCTGAACTAACCACATTGTAACAGCGAAAAATATAATGTTCTTTCACATGTTGAATCGTTGAGTTGGAAAAAGAGTCATGTCAACCTTTTTTTTTTTTCAAATTCCGTTTACCGGCGATGAACGATCTTTATATCTGCACAAATCGTTTGGTATAATAGATGGTCGTATCCTGTCAACAGAAGTGCTCTTTAGATGGGTATTAAGAAGGGGCCATGTCCACATAGACAAGTGTATGGTGGACCTCTTTTTTTTTTTTTTAAAAAAAAAAAAACGATGTAAAGAAAATTCTGCAATACACAGCTGGTGAGCAGAAACCAATTTATAACGGTGTTTGCTACTGGCCAGCGAAAGATGGGCAAGATGAAGATGAAGCATACCCACTTTTGTCTGCTTTGCTGTATTTTGAATGTGGTCGAATTTCGAGTGCATTATAAATAAACCTACATGCTCATAACACACTCATTTTTCTGCTATAATGAGTATGAATTATATAAACTTGCGATATACAATCCTTCCGCTGCAAACCGAACACTAGTTGCCTCACATCATCAGGTTCGAAAAAGGGTCACCTCCAGTACATTAAAACTGGATTACTGAGCGCATTCGATAGCTAAAGTATATTGTAATGCTGTATATTGTTTTAATTTCTTCAGGACATGCTTGTTATTTCTAAAATGAGCGTGGTCAGTGAAAAACATAGTACTGCCACTTCGAAGGTTGGTTCTATGCCTTGATTGTTCGTATGAACAATTTTCCTCGCGATGTGTTCACTGTACATTGTTTTAGTGTTATTATAATTGATTTTCATACCTTCTACCAAACATTCTGCAGTAATTTCTTCCAGTCATTGTCGAAGTTTATGTGCACTTCAGGCGAACAATAGAACGTAAACACAAAATGAAGTCGGCTCAGATATATTCAATTGGCATGTATTCCCTCCTTACGTCCCCAGTGTAAGGATCTGAACACTTCCTCTAGATCTCTGATAAAAGGTTTAGTGATATGGAATATTCTTATCTGTCTTACCTACCAGTTCTGAATTTCTTACTATATTGATGAAGCTTGATGGAAGCTGTTGCATTCTTCAGTCTACAGACATATGTTTTATGAATGCCTTATTTTTCAAGGGCTGTTAGTATCTATTTTGTGGCAATAGAATCAAAATATTTCTCACAATCTATGAAAGAAATGGTAATTCAAATACTCATTGCTCTGATCTGTATTTTTGATCACGTCTTACGAATGTTCCAGCTCGACCTTATTCCGTTACTTGTTTAAAAGTTTTCTTTCTATATGACTGGTGATAATCTGAGTGATTCCTGCAGTGGTATCAAATATACACTCCTGGAAATGGAAAAAAGAACACATTGACACCGGTGTGTCAGACCCACCATAGTTGCTCAGGACACTGCGAGAGGGCTGTACAAGCAATGATCACACGCACGGCACAGCGGACACACCAGGAACCGCGGTGTTGGCCGTCGAATGGCGCTAGCTGCGCAGCATTTGTGCACCGCCGCCGTCAGTGTCAGCCAGTTTGCCGTGGCATACGGAGCTCCATCGCAGTCTTTAACACTGGTAGCATGCCTCGACAGCGTGGACGTGAACCGTATGTGCAGTTGACGGACTTTGAGCGAGGGCGTATAGTGGGCATGCGGGAGGCCGGGTGGACGTACCGCCGAATTGCTCAACACGTGGGGCGTGAGGTCTCCACAGTACATCGATGTTGTCGCCAGTGGTCGGCGGAAGGTGCACGTGCCCGTCGACCTGGGACCGGACCGCAGCGACGCACGGATGCACGCCAAGACCGTAGGATCCTACGCAGTGCCGTAGGGGACCGCACCGCCACTTCCCAGCAAATTAGGGACACTGTTGCTCCTGGGGTATCGGCGAGGACCATTCGCAACCGTCTCCATGAAGCTGGGCTACGGTCCCGCACACCGTTAGGCCGTCTTCCGCTCACGCCCCAACATCGTGCAGCCTGCCTCCAGTGGTGTCGCGACAGGCGTGAATGGAGGGACGAATGGAGACGTGTCGTCTTCAGCGATGAGAGTCGCTTCTGCCTTGGTGCCAATGATGGTCGTATGCGTGTTTGGCGCCGTGCAGGTGAGCGCCACAATCAGGACTGCATACGACCGAGGCACACAGGGCCAACACCCGGCATCATGGTGTGGGGAGCGATCTCCTACACTGGCCGTACACCACTGGTGATCGTCGAGGGGACACTGAATAGTGCACGGTACATCCAAACCGTCATCGAACCCATCGTTCTACCATTCCTAGACCGGCAAGGGAACTTGCTGTTCCAACAGGACAATGCACGTCCGCATGTATCCCGTGCCACCCAACGTGCTCTAGAAGGTGTAAGTCAACTACCCTGGCCAGCAAGATCTCCGGATCTGTCCCCCATTGAGCATGTTTGGGACTGGATGAAGCGTCGTCTCATGCGGTCTGCACGTCCAGCACGAACGCTGGTCCAACTGAGGCGCCAGGTGGAAATGGCATGGCAAGCCGTTCCACAGGACTACATCCAGCATCTCTACGATCGTCTCCATGGGAGAATAGCAGCCTGCATTGCTGCGAAAGGTGGATATACACTGTACTAGTGCCGACATTGTGCATGCTCTGTTGCCTGTGTCTATGTGCCTGTGGTTCTGTCAGTGTGATCATGTGATGTATCTGACCCCAGGAATGTGTCAATAAAGTTTCCCCTTCCTGGGACAATGAATTCACGGTGTTCTTATTTCAATTTCCAGGAGTGTATGTTATGAAAGTGGCACATACTCTTGGAGTCTTTTTGTTTTGCTTGGACTTTCCTGTTTTCAATCACATTTATTTCATAAATAGAGTAACTAGTGATAAAATTATATGGGTTACAGAAACATCACATTTCAAATCTGTAACACGTTGAAAACCAGGAAAGTTATGTGGCATATCGTAACTTTAAATTTCTTTCCTTTTACGCACTCTATAGATCAATATTCCGTAATTTTAGACTATTATAATGATAAAGCATTTAACTGACTGTTCTTACAATTTTTGCAGTTCTAAGGTAGCTATGGTTTTCTAAATATCTTTCATAAAAAATGAAGCTAATTGTGGCTAGACATAACAAATGTTACGTAAATGAAATGAATTTAACTCTGTTAATGTGGTGCCCTAAATTCAAAACTAGCTTTAATATTTTTAAAATTACCTTTAGTTTTCGAACTTCAGCCACTTTCCATAGCCAGGCTTCTCTATTTAAGTAATGGATCTCATGTGAGCAATTGGCATCGCTGCCTGGTCATACCGTAGTTCTCACATCACAGTATCGTTATGTGATTGGGTATATTGGTTTAATGCTCCACATTTGTTCATCACATGGTTTATGGTATTGTAGCTACACAGGGACGTTCGATTCCTAAGAACTGTTATAATAAAGTCGCCATATCTTGGTTCTTTTCTAAGACGTAAGACTAATTCGTTAACAGACAACCACCTCAATACAGAAACAAGAAAGAAGTTCATGACCTCATTTTTTTGGAGCATTATATGCGATTGGGGGAATTTGGAGAAATGAGAAAACAGAATTATGTAGGACGTCGATTGACATAGGAAGAGAAGAAAAACTAAATTTATTACACACTTAATTCGACATAAAAGCTTGACAAAAACATCTTAGAAGGAGAATCCTGAGTAAATGTCTAGTGGTAGGTCTAGAACATCCACATTACAAAGTATTATTAGCGGAATGAACTGTAGCTACTACATCCAAATGGTAAAGATGACAAGAGACAGAGAAGAATGGCTACACTAACAAAACGTTGCCCTCAGCGTCTGCTGACGAAATGCTGATGATAAGTGTTTTCACTAGAATTTTTGGTTGGTTCCAATTGACAACCGCGTATTAACAGTCGCATAAAGCAATGTTTTGTAAATGTCTTGGTAACACAAATAACTTTTCTGTAGTTTCTATGCAGCAACGTCTGCTTTAAGGAAGTATTAAATCGTGACTTCTATGAAAAAGAAACGTATTTATCGTATTGTAGCTGTAATATAGGAGAGCAGGTTAAAAGTTATGTTATTCCAACCATAATGCGAAGCTGGATGGAAAAGAAAGTTGTGTGAAAAGTGGACTTCTGGTGTATGGAGGCATTCCAACAACCGTACTAATCATTGATTCTTGGTTCTCCAGTGTTCTCCACAAAGGAATTTTCACGACGAGAAACTCATATTGAATTTGCCTTTTGCCTCATGACAAAGAAAGTTCTGTTTCTAGACACTTGAGGATCTCGTGAGAAACCTCAAGGCCGGCCTCAGCCTGGGCAGAAACGACGGGTTTAGACTGCGTAGTCCAAATCTTGTGGACTGCCTGTCAGTCTGTGTGTGTGTGTATGTGTGTGTGTGTGTGTGTGTGTGTGTGACGGGGGGGAGGGGGTGACATCGTAAATCACAATCAAAAGTCATGCAGGTGGTCATGTGTCCATAGAATACGAAAGCCAGTCTGAATCGGATGTACACTGACAAAAACAAACGTGCACCACGAAGGTATTATCTGAGTGGAAGGGGAATTGGCAGATGTGACATACATGTACAGAAAAACAAATGTTTACAGTTTCAGAAAAACTGAATGATTTATTGAAGAGAAAGAACTTCACAGACTGAGCAAGTTAATGAGGTATTGGTCTAACTCTTGTCGTTATGGATGCAGTTACTGTGCTTAGCTTTGATTGTTAGAGATGTTGGACGTGCTCCTGAGGGACATCGTGCCAAATTCTGTCCAATTGGCGCATTAGATCGTCAAAATCCCGAGCTACTTGGAGGGCACTGCCCACAATGCTCTAAATGTCCTCAATCAGTGAGAGATCCGGTGACCTTTACGGTCAATGTAGGGTTTGGCAAGTACGAAGACAAGCAGTAGGAACTCTCACCATGTGAGAGCAGGCATTATCTAGCTGAAATGTAGGCCCAGGATCGGCTTGCAATGAAAGTCAGCAAAACGGGCCTTGAATATTGTCGACGTACCGCTGTGCTGTAAGGGTGCTGCGACGGGATTCATCAATGAAGACAGCTCTACTCCATTCAGTGAGATTCCAGGCCGAAGGCATGTCTGGAGACGCCCCAGACAGCGGTGGTGCGGTGGAATACCAACCGGACTGTCGCCCGCCACACGGCCGACAACCAGAAGTGATGGTCAGGGACGCCATTTCTTTTCATAGCATAGCGGTTATCATACGCGGCACCCTTACAGCACAATGGTACGTCGACGATATTCTACATCCCGTTTTGTTGTCCTTCATGGGAAGCCATCCTGGGCTTACATTTTGTAGTGTCGGCAGACTTGCCAACACTACGCACACTAATTGAAAGAGGCGGCCAAGATGCACGCGCTAACTCACGAAGGATGGAGTGAGGTCTGAAACAGGATACGTAATGAATGCTATAAAGAAAAGTACGTAGCTTCTCGAATACTTTAATCCATCCTTTGTATACATCGTTCTTGATGAATCAAGTGAGACATCTGGAGAATGTGGCGATACAAGTGAGGCTCTTTAGATACAAGCTATCTAAGGCTAATGGCGCCTTGCTAGGTCGTAGCCATGGACTTAGCTGAAGGCTATTCTAACTGTCTCTCGGCGAATGAGAGAAAGGCTTCGGCAGTGTAGTCGCTAGCAAAGTCGTCGTACAACTGGGGCGAGTGCTAGTAAGTCTCTCGAGACCTGCCGTGTGGTGGCGCTAGGTCTGCGATCACTGTCAGTGGCGACACGCGGGTCCGACATGTACTAATGGACCGCGGCCGATTTAAAGCTACCACCTAGCAAGTGTGGTGTCTGGCGGTGACACCACACATTTTACACGGCGAGAGTTTCTACCGCTTGTCTACTTTACTGACAAACCCTTCCTTGGCCTGCAAGGTCTCCAGATCTCTCGCCAATAGAGAACGTTTGGAGCATTCTGGGCACTGCCCTCCAAACAGCTCGGGTTTTGGCGATCTAACGCGCTAATTGGAGTAAATTTGGCACGATTTCCCTTAGGAGGACATCCAATAACTCTGTCAGTCAATGCCAAGCCGAATAACTGTTTGCGTAAGGGCCAGAGACCAATGCCTCATTACCTTGCTCAGTCTGGGAAGCTTTTTTCCTTGAATTTTTCTGGCCTTGTAATCATTTGTTTGTCTATAGATGTACAGCACATCTACCGTTTTCCGCCCCATTCCGATAATTCCTTCGTGGTGCGTCGTTTTCTTGTCCTGGAGTGTATTTTGCGTTAATCCTACTTACAATGTTTCAAGTCAAAATGTTCAAATGTTCAGATGTGTGTGAATTCCTAAGGGACCAGACTGCTGAGGTCATCGGTCCCTAGACTTACACACTACTTAAACTAACTTTTGCTATGAACAGCAAACACACCCATGCCCGAGGGAGGTCTAGAACCTCCTGTGGGAGGGGCCGCCCAATCCGTGGCATGGCGCCTCAACCGCGCGGCCGCTCCGCGCGGCTGTTTCAAGTCAAGTACCGGTAGAAGCGAGGAGTTTAGGAATATATTACAGCCTATTGCATATCGCTCCTACAGTGGTCGCATAGACAATATTAAACTAATTTCAGCTTGCACAAAGGCACTGTAGTTGTTTTTCCCTCGCTCCACACGCAAATGGATCGGGAAGAAACGTGGTACTGTGCGAAATACCCTCTGCCATGCACTTCACATTGGTTTGCAGACTTTGGATGTAAACAGAGATTTAGAAGAAGATGTATGGTGAGCGAGGAACCGTGCAACGAGCAGAAGTCGAAATACGGCACTGCTAGAGTGACCTTGAAACAGCCAGTCAAAGGTCAAGCTTGAGCAGATGCGTCAATGGTCGTAGCGGGAAACAAAAAATCAGTTTGATATCGTTGTATCTTTGCCTGGTTAGGATCGCAGCCGGCAGCGGTGGCGCGCGGCGATATTGCAGGTCAAATGAGCCGCTAAGAAGCAGAGCGTCCAATTCAACATCACCGGGCCATGCTGGGGAGCATTGAGCAGCAAAGTGGCAGCATGAACCCACTGCTACCAGGCCTCATAACAACACGAACGACGACACAAATGCTCTATGGTGTCCATTCTACGCGTCACAGAGAATTACATCACTGATTATTTACATACTCGCCGATGGTGCGCACGTATACGAAGTTACACTGATATCCGACCATTCTCCGACCATCTCTAAAATTTAGTAACAGCTAAAAAATAAAATAAAAACACCAAAACTGGTCACTATATTGAAACTTCCTGGCAGATTAAAACTGTGTGCCGGACCGAGACTCGAACTCGGGACCTTTGCCTTTGATAGAGCACTTACCCGCGAAAGGCAAAGGTCCCGAGTTCGAGTCTCTGTCCGGCACACAGTTTTAATCTGCCAGGAAGTTTCATACCAGAGCACACTCCGCTGCAGAGTGAAAATCTCATTCTGGTCACTATATTCCTATGTAGTCCTTCGTATTCTACTGCGAGGACTGTGCATTTTGTGGCCCTGCAACGCATCGTCGCAGAACAGGCGCAAAATTATCCAGAAATTCTCACTTCCGCAAATTTTTCTCTTCATATAGAACCCTAAACACTAATCGCTTTATCTGGCTTCATACATGTGAATCCATGGCATGGCCCAAAAAACTACCCTACAGTCAAGCAGCTATACTCTACTATTCCATAAAGAAAAACATGGTTCCAAAGAACGCTAAGGACAACACGCACACACCCATGCACGAGGGAGGACTCGAACGTCCTACGGGGGAAACTGCATGAACCGTGGCAAGACGCATGAGGCCACGCGGCTACCCCGCGCGGCATTGTAAATATACTGTCGGTTTTAGACCTGTATATTTAAATACTGGTTTATTATTAGATATTCTGTACATCAACAAGCTAGCAGACTGCTTGCCCCTTAGAGCAAGAATCGAAAGGAAAATGCTGCACGTTACACACTTAGCGATAACCACTTTGTTAACAATGGTAACTGCATGTAAGTGACATAATAAATGGTGTACGATGGGTATGTAGTTCGGTTTCGTTACATATCCGATTTGTCCAGAACATTTCATGTCGACTCCCCTTGTTTATCATTTCTGAAAATGCCAGCAACGTAGCACCTGTAATGTCAAAATTGCGTGATGAAGTTAAAACGTTGCAGTTTCTGCTGGTGCAGATTATGTCAGCATTTCCCCTCATATACTGGTGTCCAAAATTAAAGCAAAAAGCTACTGTTTCCCTCTCCTGTGTCTAATTCACGATATCGTCATACAAACTACCAACAATGTCGTTACGATCATGTTCTGCACGGAAGATGGCATCCCAATCAACGGACAACCACGTCAGAAATGGACGTCAGGGCACCTATCAAGCGGGGTAGTGTTTGCAGGGTAGTCCTACATCCATAGTCGCTGTGTACAGTCACAGATGGTACAGTATGGCACAGAGAAGACGCCTACCAGACCCTCTGCAGTGGAGAGCCTTAGGAACAATAGAAGCGGGAGTGTCGCAGACTGATGTGGCCCGATAGCTTATTGTGAATCGTTCTGTTGTTTCTCGGATGAGGTGAAGTTTATAGAGACCGAAACTGTATCCCGGAGACCAGGACAGGCCCGACCATGTGTGACATCAGAAAGAGGGGACCATTATTTGGCTGTACGGCAACTGGCGCCTGAAAAATTGTGGAAAGAGACTGATATCGAGGACGATCCCTAATGGTGTGGGCAGAGATTATGTTGACCACCCGAACACCTCTTCATGAAACTGTATGGGTGAATCTGCAAGATTTAACTGCTGTCAGGTACCGTGAGAAGATCTTGGGACCTCATTTGCTGTTGTTGTGAGGTTCTGTGGGCCCAGACTTCTTATTGATGGACGATGATGCTCGACCTCATAGAGCACGGGTGGTTGATTTTTTTTTTGAAACGAAAGATATTGCGTGCATGGCGTGGCCTGCTCGCTCTCCCAATTTGAATCCCATAGTAGAGCATGTCTGGGATGTATTAGGGAGAAGGGTTGCATCGCTTCAGCGTCCACCAACTACTCTCCAAGACTTCGAGCAGCTCTGTCTCAACATGAGATTGATGACATCATTCACAGCGTGTCTCGTCGTTGTCAGGCCTATATTGGTGCCAGAGGTGGTCACAATGCTTACGGGCACATAAACCAGTTGTCAGAATGCGTGTGCAAATCAACTGAAAAAAAAACGAAGAACATTTTTGTCCACCATTATGCATGTTGCAGTTGATTACTTTCTGTATTCTTTGTATTATTTCTACTTTGCTAGCACCTGTTTACACTATTTTTTGGGAAAATAAACGCAACCTTGTAAAATTTCCATTTATTGTTTAAATTTTGCGTTTATTTTTTTTAACGCAACTGGTGAGCTATTTCTTCTATTCACACCGCCAGCCCCAGTATAATCGGACTTCTTTTTTGTCCTTCTTGTACTTGCTTAACACAATTAAAGAGAAAGACTGGAAATGATGAAAGCTCTAAAAGCAGTCAAATTCCTTCACACAGTGAAAGTAAAATTATATTCTACAATTTCAAATCAACAATTGAAAATATTTTCTCGAAAATTGCGAAAAAATATGATATAAAATAAAAATATCTGCATTCGGCATTGCAGTTTCGGTATCGACATATCAGTGAATAAATATCGCCGGTGCATAAGGATATTATTTGGAAGAAATATTGATATGTCGATATTTTATCAACTGCCCTATTTGCATGGAGCATTTACAGCGACTTATCTTAGAAGAAAGATCAGGGAAAGGAAAACCTACGCTTCTAGCATTCGTAGACTTAGAGAAAGCGTTTCACAATGTTGACTGGAATACTCTCTTTCAAATTCTGAAGGTGGCAGGGGTAAGATTCAGGGAGTGAAAGCCTATTTACAATTTGTACAGAAAACAGATAGCAGTTATAAGAGTCGAGGGGCATGAAACGGAAGCAGTGGTTGGGAAGAGAGTGACACAGGGTTGTAGCCTATCCCCGATGTTAATCAATCTGTTTATTGAGCAACCAGTAAAGGAAACAAAAGAAAAATTCGGAGTAGGAATTAAAATCCATGGAGAAGAAGTAAAAACTAAGAGATTTGCCGATGACATTGTAATTCTGTCAGAGACAGCAAAGGACCTGCAAGAGTAGCTGAACGGAATGGACAGTGTCTTGAAAGGAGGATATAAGATGAACATCAACAAAAGCAAAACGAGGATAATGGAATGTAGACGAATTAAGTCGGGTGATGCTGATGGAATTAGATTAGGAAATGAGAGGCTTAAAGTAATAAAGGAGTTTTGCTATTTAGGGAGAAAAATAACTGATGATGGTCGAAGCAGAGAGGATATAAAATGTAGACTGGCAATGGCAAGGAAAGGATTTCTGAAGAAGAGAAATTTGTTAACATCGAGTATAGATTTAAGTGTCAGGAAGTCGTTTCTGAAAGTATTTGTATGGAGTGTAGCCATGTATGGAAGTGAAACATGGACGATAAACAGTTTGGACAGGAAGAGAATAGAAGCTTTCGAAATGTGGTGCTACAGAAGAATGCTGAAGATTAGGTGGGTAGATCACATAACTAATGAGGAGGTACTGAATAGAATTGGGGAGAAGAGGAGTTTGTGGCACAACTTGACTAGAAGAGGGGATCGGTTGGTAAGACATGTTCTGAGGCATCAAGGGATGACTCAGTATTGGAGGGCAGCGTGAGGGGTAAAATTCGTAGAGGGAGACCAAGAGACGAATACACTATACAGATTCAGAAGGATGTAGGTTGCAGTAGGTACTGGGGGATGAAGAAGCTTGCACAGGATAGAGTAGCATGGAGAGCTGCATCAAACCAGACTCAGGACTGACGACCACAACAACATCCCGTTACTGAAAGCTGTGATAGAAGTCTGCTGGCTGAATCACGTTCAAAATTAGTTACATTTCCGCTCGAATGGAGTCAAAACGCCGCTACGTCAACTTCAATTTCATTTTCGGGTGAAGATGTAATCGCAAAGACATAGATCAGGCGAGCAGAGTGGATGGGGACAAATGTCATGTAGTCCCTTTACAAAGAATTCCATTACAATAATAGAGACTTGTGCAGGTGCATTGCAATGAAGCAACAACTAGTCTCACATCCTTTTCTCCATTTGCAGCTAACATCTGCCCTAAATATCCTCGAAGCAGCGCAGCAGATCTCCTCTATGACTGTCCTCTATGACACATGGAAGAAAATAATTATAAACTATTCCATGAATATATAGAGTAGTATCAGCAGCAACGATCACGCAGCGCACTTACATTGCCACCAAATGGCAGAGTGGCAGTTGAAACACTCAGTTTAAGGTGGGTAGCAGCGGAAGTTTGTACCGTCGATTGTTTGGGAGTCTTTTTCAAATACTTGAAAAGTTTGCGTCCCACTTCGTAACATGGATTGAAACAATACCAAACGGTCATCTTAACACGCTTTGATGAACTGAGTCTATAAATTTCTCAAACTCTTTGAATTCCAGGCAGAATGTTAACACAGAGCCATTGCTACATTTTATAATTTTGTTCACGACTTGCCGATGCTCCCGTGTGCTAATTCTGCTTCTCAAACCAGCGTACTACTTTGTTTAAAACGCTTTTTTTGTGTGGTGGATGATAATATTAGTGAATACGCTGTACTTTTCAGAGAGATGGTTGAAACTCTGAAGGTTTTTGTGTCACATCTGTCTCCTTTCTTATGAAATAGACAGGTTAAAACATGTTTCCAGTTTTGAAGAATTATCTTCATTCAGAGTCATTCTTATAATTCTGAAAGATAATTTTGTATTATTTTTCTCCAAATTTACTCATCGCTATTGTAACACCATAATCTTCGTCCAATCTTTTTCTATTTATGTGAATTTTCTTTTGCTCATAACACTTAAACAGGTGTAACTCAACACATACTGAAAACTGAACAAACGTTCATCGGATTAATGTCTCTTTAAATATTCACATTCTCTCCGTCAGTGTTATGACTGTTTGTGTTGAACAAATAACGCGACAACTTATAGAGGGGTGGTACCACAGAGATATATTATGCATAAGTGTAATGAAATCTGAAGATAAAGCAGAATTTGATGCAGGGAACTGATGTTTGATCCCAAACACGAGAAATTTCAGGTATTTTGCAAAGGCAGACCAAGATCTCTGAATTAGAAGATCGCTGGACAAAAATAATCTCCTCTGTGGTAATGACGTATAAAACCACGATGACATCCGGAAAACCATGGGTAAAGACAGTCAAGCAGACACAGTATTTCTTGACTTCCGAAAAGCACTTGACTCAGTAACTCATATACGTTTACCATCGAAAGTATTACCGTGTGGGATGTTAAACGAAATTTGTGATAGGATTGAAGATTTCGCTGCATGTTGTCTTAGAAGGAGTGTTATCGAAAAATGTAGAAGTAACTTCAGGAGTATCCCAGGTAAATGTGCCAGGTCCTTGCTATTCATGTTATACTCGTATATTGATAACCATGAAGTCAATGCAAAAAATAACCTCAGACGTTTCACAGATGATGCCTTTATCTATGATGTACTGTCGGAAAATTATGCGTTTTACGAATCGGAAAAAGTAGTGTCCTGTGGCTACAATATTCGTGAGTCACAGTTGGAATCGGTTAACTCATACAAATACCAAAGAGTAACAGTTTGTAAGAATATTAAGTGGCACTATCACACAGGCTCAGTCATAGGTAAAGTAGGTGACAGACTTTGGTATATTGCTAGAATACTACGTAAATACAATTAAGCTACAGAGGAATTGCTTACAAAACACTCGTGCGGCCCATCTCTGAACATTGCTCAAGAGTGTGGGATCCGTACCAGGAAGGACTAACAGGAACATTGAACGTATACAACGCGAATGTTTACAGGTGTTTTTGACCCATGGAGAGCATCACGGAGATGCCGAACAGTTTAAGACAGACTCAAGCTACACCTTGAAAGCTTACCTAGTAAGTTTCAAGAACGGTGTATCTAGGAATACAAATACTTCCCCACAGGTGGCGCTCGCGTAGGGATCGCGATGATTGAATGAGACGAATTACGGCGTGCACAGAGGCGTTTATGCAATCATTCTTCCCACACAACATACATGAATGGAACGTGAAAAAGCCCTAAAAACTGGTACAGTGGGATGTAGCCTCTGAGAAGCATTTCACAATGGTTTGCAGAGTATGAATATATGATGTAGGAGAGAAATGATTCTTGCGGCACATGACGTTCCGGGCGTGATGAACATCGATATCCATCAATTACTGACTCATTTTGGCCAGACTACGTCGGTCCCGACTGACTTCTGACATTGTGTTTCAGGCGGCTCAAATCAAGGGACCTTTCGGGTCAATGAAGATGCGTGATTGTTCTTGAAAATTAATTTTTTTGTAACTAAATTTATTCTTCGGACACAAGTACTGTTATCTGAAAGACATGGGTGATAAAAAGGCCGGATCCTTGTACTCCATGCATAGTTCACACTACGTTAATTGAGTGAGACAACTTAAAAAAGTATGCCAGTCTGGAAATGGCGTCTAGGTGTCTAAATTTAGTGGACATTTTAAGCAAGCCTCATGAACAAAGTCAAAGATTATTCAGCGTATACTAAGCATAGAGTACGAGAATTTGTTGCAACTATCCTGAGTCTGGGTATGAACCACATTTCCCGCCATACCCTCTCACTAATAGGGACTAACAGTTAGTGCTACATAGCTGTTATGCAAGACATATGTCATGTACAAGAGGCGTTTAATAAGTAATGCAACACTTTTTGCTGAAAACAGGTTAGTTTTATTCAGGAATACACCATGTTATTCCGCACACTTTTGGCTACAGAATCCTATTTTTTAAAAATAGTTTCCCTTCAATGTGAAGGCCTTGTGCTGTGTTACAGGAGAGAGTCTGCAAGCTCGCAAGGTAGCACACTTGTCGACGTCGGAGCCAGCATCTCGCTGCATCAATGACCTCTCCATCACCGGCGTACTACTTCCCTCGGACTGCAGCCGTCGTGGTGCGGGATCAGATGGATGAAGAAGAACAGTCCAACGAATTTGTGTCAGCTCCTCTTGGGTGCGCACTGTGAGACCTTGCGTTATCGTGGAGAAAGCGAAGTCAGTTTGCATTTTTGTGGCGACGAGCACACTGAAGTCGCTTTGGAAATTTCGGAAATTTGTAGTAACTTCCTATGGGACCAAACTGCTCAGGTCATCGGTCCCTAAGCTTACACACTACTTAATCTAACTTAAACTACACTACTGGCCATTGAAATTGCTACACCAAGAAGAAATGCAGATGACAAACGGGTATTCATTGGACAAATATATTATACTAGAACTGACATATGATTACATTTTCACGCAATTTGGGTGCATAGATCCAGCATAACCACCTCTCGCCGTAATAACGGCCTTGATACGCCTGGGCATTGAGTCAAACAGAGCTTGGATGGCGTGTACAGGTACAGCCGCCCATGCCGTTTCAACACGATACCACAGATCATCAAGAGTTGTGACTGGCGTATTGTGACGAGCCAGTTGCTCGGCCACCATTGACCAGACGTTTTCAATTGGTGAGAGATGTGGAGGAAGTGCTGGCCAGGGCAGCAGCCGAATATTTTCTGTATCCAGAAAGGCCCGTACACGACCTGCAACATGCGGTCGTGCATTATCCTGCTGAAATGTAAGGTTTCGCAGGGATCGAATGACGGGTAGAGCCACCGGTCGTAACAAATCTGAAATGTAACTTCCACTGTTCAACGTGCCGTCAATGCGAACAAGAGGTGACCGAGACGTGTAACCAATGGCACCCCATACCATCACGCCGGCTAATACGCCAGTATGACGATGACGAATACACGCTTCCAACGTGCGTTCATCGCGATGTCGCCAAACACGGATGTGACCATCATGATGCTGTAAACAGAACCTGGATTCATCCGAAAAAATGACGTTTTGCCATTCGTGCACCCAGGTTCATCGTTGAGTACACCATCGCAGGCGCTCCTCTCTGTGATGCAGCGTCAAGGGTAACCGCAGCCATGGTCTCCGAGGTGATAGTCTTTGTTGCTGGAGACGTCGTCGAACTGTTCGTGCAGATGGTTGTTGTCTTGCAAACGGCCCCATCTTTTGACTCAGGGATCGATACGTGGCTGCACGATCCGTTACAGCCATGCGAATAAGATGCCTGTCATCTCGACTGTTAGTGATACGAGGCCGTTGGGATCCAGCACGGCGTTCCGTATTACCCTCCTGAGCCCACCGATTCCATATTCTGCTAACAGTCATCGGATCTCGACCAACGCGAGCAGCAATGTCGCGATACGATAAACCGCAATCGCGATAGGCTACAATCCGACCTTTATCAAAGTCGGAAACGTGATGGTACGCATTTCTACTCCTAACACGAGGCATCACAACAACGTTTCACCAGGCAACGCCAGTCAACTGCTGTTTGTGTATGAGAAATCGGTTGGAAACTTTCCTCATGTCAGCAGTGAATGCTCTGAAAAGCTAATCATTTGCATATCATAGCACCTTTTTCCTGTCGGTTAAATTTCGCGTCTGTAGCACATCATCTTCGTGGTGTAGTAATTTTAATAGCCAGTAGTGTACGTATTGAACGTCTGTCGTAAAACGAAGGGCCATATTTCACATATTTAAAATATCCGTAGAACACCACACAGCCTCGTCTAGCGAAACCCATTTCTGCATGTAGTCTCCTTTTCGGAAGGTTTCTTGAGGTTAGATATAGGAAAAGATGATTAACGGCGTGTCTTTCCCATCGATAATTAGGCAGGAGTGATCGAGAGTCAGATCCGTATGGCTCTCTTCCAAACAGCACACCGCACGCCGCTGGCAGAATGGAACATCTCATCTCCACTTCATCAATGGGCTGCGCCATTGTCTTTTGACTCCTGAACCGGTGCACTACGGTACTCTGGCGTGTGAATTTCGATTCAGACACAAACATACAAATAATTAATTACGCAACTTTATAGTTTCTGGGTGTAATTAAAGCTTTGTGACCGCCCTTGGTAAACTTCGCAAGTCACAGCACAGTGCTGCACAGTACAGAACATTTTTACGTAAGTCTCATAGATTCGAAGCTTAAGCGCTTTGTCTCACACATACAGTTTGCACAAGAATCGCTAGCATAATATGGTAAAAATAGTGAGAAATACAATCAGGAAATATTTTTAATGTGTCATCGTAAAAGACCAAATGATATTAGTGCCCTTGACTCCGCACCGTAATGTGGCTTGAACGCTATAAACGTCTCGGACTAGGCGTAATTCTAGGTAGAGATACTATCAGCGGACAAATGCTCCCATCAGAGCACAAAAAAGAAGCTAATATGTTCCATGTCAATAGACTCTGACTGAAAAATGAGGTACCCCTGCCTCGATCTACCTTCCTCAGCACCTTTAAAAATTTTCCCAAAAATTTTGTCATGTAAATTTATTCGCACTCTTTTTAATATGCAATTTACCTCGCACTCCCACACCCTCTCCTAACTGTGAGTCACTCACACGCATTACTAGTCCACTGCTGTCGATCTCTCATACTCATCCATTGCCACTTGTCCATTCTCAATCACTCATTCAGCCCAACTCATTGTCATTGTTTCTTTGTGGCTCTCTGTCACTGTCTTCTGTGTCGCAGACCAGTTCCTTTCAATTCTGTTCTACTGCTACAGTCTCCTCTCACTGTCTCTTTCTCTCTCTGCTAATATCTCATTCCTTATTTCCTACTTCTCCTATATTTTTTCGCTTTCGCTGTCTCTTTATTCCTCGTTATCATTGTCATGGCCTCTGTCTCTTATTATCACTGACCCACTTCCACTTTTTCCTTCTCCTTATTCCTCTCCCACTGGCACTGCGATTTCACTCTTTTCGTAGCAGTGTTCTGTCACTGTCAACTGTGTTGCACTGCCACTGTCCCCATCTCTTTCTCAGACACTGGCATTGTCTCCTTCGATCTTTCTGTACGACAACCATTGTCTCATATCTTCCAGTATTTATTAATTTTCTGTCTCTCTTCCGCTGTCACTGTCTTCTCCTCTCTCAGCGTAAAAAAACGTGAATATGTTCGCAAGCCACAAATTTTTTGGGAAAATTTTGAAAGGTGCTAAGGAAGGAAGAAAGGAAACTCGTATCCCATTTTCCAACCTGGCTTTTAAACAGGAGCATATTCGCCTTTTTTGTCCTCCAGTACGAGTATTTTTCCGCTGCCACAGCAGGGAATCTCTCTCATATGAAAAGAACTTTATGGATCATTAAAATTTTGATAGTTCACTTATGTGAAATTAAGATAACACAAAACTAATTTTACACCTCATACCGTATACTATGCGTACAAAAATTTTGCATGTGCTTCATTACAACAACATGGGGTTTCCAGAAACGACAATATATTTCCCCATGCTACGCCACTTGCGTCATACCGGATTTTACGTGTGGAACTAACTTTTGAAGATCTGTACCTCTGAAACGGATAAAGATATCAAAAAGTTTTTTCAAGATCAGGGTCTTAAGGGTGTATCGTAAAATATTTAGCCATTTCCTATGCTTAGCTGTCCTGGAATCCGTGACTCCGTTTTGCATCTACAGCTACATCTACATCTACAAATATACTCCGCTAGCCACCAAGCGGTGTGTGGCGGAGGGCACAATTCGCGCCAAAGTCATATTTCCCCCCTTCTGCTACACTTGCGGATCGCGCGAGGGAAAAACGACTGTCTGAACGCCTCAGTACGAGCTCTTATTTCCCTTATCTTTGAATGGTGATCATTGGTCGATCTGAAAGTTGGTGGTAATAATATATGCGGTGAAGATCGGATTTCAGAATTTAGTGAGCAGCCCCTTCTGTTTAGCGCGCCGTCTATCTGCAAGTGTGTCCCACTTCAAATTTTCTATGAGATTTGTAACGCTCTGGCGATGGCTAAATGTACCAGTCACGAATCTTTCCTCTCTTCTTTGGACCTTCTCAGTCTCTTGGATCAGACCCAACTGTTAAGGGTCCCACACAGACGAACAATACTCCAAGACTGGACGAACTAACTTATTGTAAGCTATTTCCTTTGTTGAAGGACTGCATCGCTTCAGGATTCTACCAATAAACCGCAGTCTAGAGTTCGCCTTACCCATTACTTGTGTAATCTGGTCATTCCATTTGAGATCATTTCGAATAGTCACACCCAGATACTTGACGGACGTTACCGCTTCCAAAGACTGGGCATTTATTTTGTATTCGTACATTAATGGAGATTTTCGCCTTGTTATACGCAGTAGATTACACTTACTAATATTGAGAGATAACTGCCAGTCATTACACCACGCATTTATTTTCTGCAAATCCTCATTGATTTGTTCACAACTTTCGTGTGATACTACTTTCCTGTTGACTACATCATCATCGGCAAACAGTCTATGGCCGCTGTCAATACTATCAACCAGATCGTTTATGTAAATAGTAAAAAGCAGAGGACCTATTACGCTGCCCTGGGGCACACCTGAAGTTACGCTTGTTTCTGTTGAAGTCACCCTGTTCAGGACGACATACTGCTCCCTGTTTGTCAGAAAACGCATATGTCATCGGATAGATCGTAAGCGCGCACTTTATGTAGCAAGCGACAGTGTGGAACTGAGTCGAACACCTTTCGAAAGTCGAGAAATACGGCATCAACCTGGGAGCCGGTATCTAGAGCCTGTTGTATATCACGCACAAAGAGGGCCAGCTGTGTCTCGCATGACCGCTGTTTCTTAAAACCGTGCTGATTTCTGCAGATGAGCTTCTCAGACTCTAGAAAGGTCATTATGTCTGAACACAAAATATGTTTCATGATTCTACGACAAATCGATGTCAGTGAAATTGGCCGGTAATTGTGTGCATCCGATTTTCTACCCTTTTTATAGGTTGCAATGACCTGGGCCTTCTTCCAGTCCCGTGGAACTTTCCGCTGTTCCAATGATCTCTGATAGATTACGGATAACAATGGTGCTATATTTGTAGCATAGTCAACATAAAATCTTACGGGGATACCGTATGGGTCAGATGCCTTCCTGACGTCTACGGATCTTAACTGTTTTACAATCCCAGATACACTCAACACTGTCAGCCATCCTTTCGTTTGGTCGATAATTGAAAGGGGGAATGGTGCTGCAGTCCTCTACTGTAAACGAATGTTTAAAATCTAGGTTTAGAATTTCGGCCTTCTGTTTATCATCATCAGTTACATTACCCGTACTGACAGCAAGAGAAGGTATTGAATTATTTGTAGCGTTCATAGATTTTACGTACGACCAAAATTTTTTGGGGTTATTTTTAGAATCTGCAGATAAAATATTGCTTTCAAATTCGTTAAAAGAATCTCTCACTGTCCTTCTGACAGCTGCTTTCATTTCGCATAATTTCTGTTTTTCA
This sequence comes from Schistocerca nitens, assembly GCF_023898315.1. Classification (NCBI taxonomy): domain Eukaryota; kingdom Metazoa; phylum Arthropoda; class Insecta; order Orthoptera; family Acrididae; genus Schistocerca; species Schistocerca nitens. The sequence continues at coordinate 1,011,901,365 of NC_064615.1, forward strand.
GCGTGGCAGTGACTACATTTAAAAGGACTGTGCAAAAGTCTCTGCTTTCTCAGCAACTTCCTAATATGTTTGTTGTACCAAGGTGTATCCTTTCCCTCCACTATACTTTTGCTAGGCACATACTTCTCTAGCACATGGTGGACAATACCTGTAAATTCCGACCAAAGATGCTGAATATCTTTGTGTCCCACGGCGAATGCTTGGAGCTGACTATGAAGATATTCATTAATGACACTATTATTTGCATTCCCAAACAAGAAAACTCTACGCTGTTTCTTTGTTTTTTTTTTTTTATTTTGCAACTTCCACTGACATAGAAGCCACAACGACATTATGGTCACTAATTCCTTCTTCTAGATTAACTTTCTCAAAAAGAACATGTCTGTTTGTCGCCAAGATATGTAATATGTTCCCATCTCGAGTTGGTTTTCTAACCAACTGCTCAAGGTTGTATGTTGAGAACGCTCCTAGAATAACTTCACACGAATCTTTGCTTCTGCCCCCTGTGATAAACGTGTAATTTTCCCAGTCAATGGGTGCTAGATTAAAGTCTCCACCTGTAAGTAATGGATAATTTGGATATTTACTTCCTAAGTACTCAAGACTTTCCCTGAACCGTTCTGCGACGTTTGTTGCGGATGCTGGTGGTCTATAAAAACGTCCTAATACAATGGTCAATCCTTGTCTGATTGGCAGCTTTATCCAGACTATTTCACAGTCCGACCCAGTATCGATCTCAACCGTGTTTAAACAGCTTTTACCTGCAATGAACACACCACCTGCCATACCATCAGTCCTATCCTTCCTAAACACTGTCCAATCCGAGTCAAAATTTCACTGCTTTTTACGTCTGGTTTCAACCAGCTTTCGGTACCTAATACAATATTGTCATTGCTACTGTTTATTTCGGAGATTAACTCGGGGATCTTGCTACTGACACTTCGACAATTTACCAACATGAGATTAAGCATATTTAAATCCTTTGGAATGACCTGTTTAGGCGAACTAACAATTTTTACAGTTGGCACACCCACATCAGTGTCATGAACTAGTAATTTTTCAGGCCAGCGGTTTGTTTCCAGTGGGGAGGTACCTAATCTAAAAAAAAAAAACCCATGTGCACGCCACAAGTTCTGTGCTACCCATGTAGCTGCTTCCTGTGTGTAGTGCACCCCTGATCATAGAAAAAATGGTAAAAAAACTATTTGGGCATTGCTTAGAAACTGCCCATGAACTAAAGGTGGCTCCAAGGGCTATCCAAAACACTTGTCTTTACCGTTCTATCGCCAACAGAAACCGAGGTATGAACCCTGGAAAAATACAATTTTTATGCGCGACGTTTTGGTGCATGATGAGTCTGTCGCAAGCCTACCGATCCTAACAGGTGGAACAAACATCAGAGAATAAGGAGAAAAGGAAAGTAGAGGTTGTCCACAAATAACGAAAATCTCTATGTTATACTATTTTCGGCCAAGGTAGTGTATATTTCGGAGATAAAAAGCGTAAAACCCACAAAAAGGTCTGCTTCCCTGAGAACTTTATCAAGAATGTCGAATTTAAAGTCTGGAACCGAGCGACCGCTACGGTCGCAGGTTCGAATCCTGCCTCGGGCATGGATGTGTGTGATGTCCTTAGATTCGTTAGGTTTAAGTAGTTCTAAGTTCTAGGGGACTGATGACCTCAGATGTAGAGTCCCATAGTGCTCAGAGCCATTTTTTTTTCGAATTTAAACTTGTACGAAACTTAATCGGCTAATACCACTAACACATCTTCTGACGAACGCACCTGTTTTCATTTTTCCCCTTCAAGATATTTGTTACGAAATTCTTGTAAGAGATGTCGTCTGGATTCTTCTCTGACAGCCAAACTGGACGAATTATGGGTGTCACGTCGACTTGAATTACGACTGTCTCCCACCTCTCGTTTAACAGGCACTTGTCTCCCTGATGTCGCTCGTGCTCTCGCGAGATATTCATCGCTGTTTCAACACAGCTACCTCTCCGGTATTTGGTTTCACCAGAGCCAAAATACGTTTCTTTCCATTCTGGTAGCTTCTATTTATGTTTGCCTAGTACATAAAATCAGATGTTTCTCAATAAACATTTTGCGTAGAGTTCTTCTACTTTATGCAGTTTTTTTTTTTACAAAAACCGAGTGATTTCTCATACAATGAGTATATAATGACATGGCAATTTCATTTATACGTAGAGATATGTAACATCAAAGATATGTACCATCAAATGAACCAAAAATATCTTTTTCTTAAAATTTATTATTGCCTTTCAGGTATCACCTATACAGCTCGCCTCAGACCATAAAAAACAACAATTATCTATTACACTCATTTAAACTGAACAAACGATCTAAGTAAATTAACATATTTAATATATTAGAATGTAAAATAGTTCTCTCTAGATTCTAATTCGACCCTCTGTTATGAAATAGTATAGGAGCTTATACACTTTTGTAGCTTATGTCGCTTAAAGGATTTTAATGTTTATAGGCAAGGCATTTCCAGAGGTCATCAGATGCTGTAGCAGTTTCCTAGTTTCTTGAAGCCTTCTGTGGCAGCCAAAGGAAATGTAATCAATATCTCCGTCACACCAACATTCAAATGAAATGTGACTATGTTGAAGTGGTGAAGATGTTGCCAGAATCTCCTGTGATTGAAGTGAAGTCGTGCAATTGTCATATGCAGTTTCTGTTGTATCTGCAATTTCGAAAATATCTTAAAATACTGCACATTTTTTCGTTGATGTCCGAAGAACTAATATGTAAGGTATTCAATATGTTACACTAATATACAGCTCAATATTTTTATAGTGATGAAGCAATTAGATATGAGCAGTTGCCTTAGCTTATTTTTGTTTTTGCAAGCTGTCCGAATTCAGTATTTACTATTTTAGGGATTACTTTTCGATTTGCAGCAAACCACTGAACGAAACAAAGCCAGTGATATAATTTTCTTGAAAATAAAAAAAAAATGAATTTCGTTCATTAGAAACATCTAGAATATACTATTTCAGGAGTTAATATTCGAGCAAGGCACAGCTTGACAGATTAAATACCACCAGAAAAGCTGAAAAGGGAATTGCAAAGGCTCAGTATAAATATAGTGGGGGTCAGCAAAGTAAAGGATTTCTAGTCGGAGGAATATAGCGTAACATCAACAGCTTCAGAAAATGCTATAACGGAAGTGGCATACATTATTAATGGGAAGATAGGGCAGAGAGTAAATCATTCTGAACAGTTCAATGACAGGGCTGTTCTCAACCGAGTCGACAGCAAACTAACGCCGACAACAGTAGTTTAAGTATACATGCCGACATCGCAAGCAGAAGATGAAGAGATAGATAAAGTATATCAGGACATTAAACGGACAATTCAATAAGGAAAGGGAGATGAAAATCTAATAACTATGAGAGATTGGAAAGTGATTATAGGGGAAGGACTAGAAGAAAGGGTTATTAGAGAATAGGGGCTTGGTTGTAGGAGTTCTGCAAGTAATACCGAATACTCTGTTCAAGAATCACAAGAGGAAATGTCGAAAAGGCCTGAAGACACGGGAACGTTCCAGCCGGACTATCAGACAGAGATTACGAAATCAGATATCTGATTATAAGGCATACCCAGGAGCAGATGCAGCCTCAGATCACAATTTATAAATCATGAAGAGCAGCCTGTAGTTTAAGAGAGAATCAGTTTGGTTCAAATAGTTCAAATGGATCTGAGCACTATAGGACATAACTTCCGAGGTCATCAGTGCCCTAGAACTTAGAACTACTTACACTTAATTGAGGACATCACACGCATTTATGCCCGAGGCAGGATTCGAACCTGAGACCTTAGCTGTCGCGCGGTTCCAGACAGTAGCGCCTAGAGCCGCTCGGCCACTCCGGCCGGCTGAATCAGTTTGAAGAAAGTGGATACTTAACTACTGAGGAATGATGAGACGTGTTTGAAGTTCGCTGAGGATGTGGTTACAGCGAGAGGAATAACACAATGGGGAGTTGAACTGAAGAGGAGTGGTCGTCTGTAAAAAGAGCAATTACAGATGCAGGAAAGACCAACTTAGGTATTAGAAAGATAAATGCGAAGAAACCTTGGGTAACAGAAGAAATTGATCGACGAAAGAAAGAAGTACAAAAATGGTTAGTAAAGACGGAAGAACACCAATATAAATCATTTAGGAATGAAATAAACAGGAGGTGCAGGGAAGCTAAGGCGAAATGGCTGCGGGGAAAATGTGAAGAAATAGAAAAGAAATGATCATCAGAAGGACTGACTCAGCATAAGGAAAAACAAAACAACCTTCGGTGAAATTAAAAGCAAGAATTGTTAACATTAAGAATGCAATTGGACCTCTACTGTTCAATGCAGGTGAGAGAGAAGATAGGTGGAAAGAGTACATTGAAATCCTCCAAGAGGGGGAGGAATTATCTGATGACAGTATAGAAGAAGAAATTGGAGTCAATGTAGAAGAGATAGGGGACCCAGTTGGAGTTTGTAAGACTTGAGATTAAATGAGGCAGAAAGGACGTATAACATTCCATCGGGATTTCTAAAACCACTGGGGGAAGTAGGAACCAAACGTCTATTTAAGTTGATGTGTAGAGTCTATGAGACTGGTGATATACCATCAAACTTTTACAAAATATCATTCATTCAGTTTTTAACATAGCAAGAGCCGATAAGTGAGAGAATTATCGCACAATCAGCTTAACAGATAATGCATACAGGTTGCTAAGAAGAAGGATATTTAGAAGAATGGAAAAGAAAATTGAGGAACTGTGTATACGACTGTCAGTTTGGATTTAGGAAAGCTAAGGCACCAGAGAGGCAGTTCTGAGGTTGCTGTTGATAATGGAAGCAAGGCGAAAGACAAGTCAAGGCACGCTTATAGGGTTTGTCCACCTGGAAAAAGCATTTGACATTGTAAAATGATGCAAGATGTTCGAAACTGTGAGAAAAATAGGAGTGACCTGCAGGGAAAGAAGTGTTATATACAGTATGTACAAGAACTAAGAGGAAACAACAGGATTGCAAGACCGAGAACGAAGTGCTCGGCTAGAGGAACACAGTCTTCGCCTCTGCTTTTCAATCTGTGAGTCAAAGAAGCACTGACGAAAATAAGAGAAAGGGTCAAGAGTGGAATAAAAATTCAGGGTGAAAGGATATCGCCGGCTGCTGTGCTTCAGGCCGGAACCGCGCTGCTGCTACGATTGCAGGTTCTAATGCAGCCTCGGGCATGGATGTGTGTGATGTCGTTAGGTTAGTTAGGTTTAAGTAATCTAGGGGACTGATGACCTCAAATGTTAAGTTCCATAGTGCTTAGAGCCATTTGAACCATTTTTTCAAAGAATATCAACAGAAAGATTCGCTGATGATACTACTATCCTCAGTGTAAGTGAAGAACAGTTATGGGATCTATGGAGTGGAATGAAGTGTCTTATGAGTACAGAACACGGATTGAGAATAAACTGGAGAAAGACAAAATTAATGAGTAACAGTGTAAATGGGATCAGCAACAAACTTAACGTCACACCTGGCGATCACGAAGTATAAGATGTTAAGGAATTCTGCTACCTTGGAAGAAAAATAACCCATGGCAGAGTGTGTGTTGAGTTATTGTTACAGACCGTTTTTGAAGAGGATTGTGATAAAACATAAGAGAACGACACTGGCAAAAGTTCTCTATCAAAGTCTTTCATTTGCTAACTATGCCAATCAGTAGTTAGTGCCTTTTGTAGTTAGAATCTTTTGTTTAGCTGACAGTATTGGCGCTCGCTGTATTGCAGTAGTTCGAGTAACGAAGATTTTTGTAAGGTAAGTGATTCATGAATGGTATAGGTTATTGTAAGTCAGGGCCATTATTTTGTAGGGATTACTGAAAGTCAGATTGCGTTGCGCTAAAAATATTGTGTGTCAGTTTAGTGTTGATCAGAATAAGTAAAGAGTGAAATGTCTGAATACGTTCAGTTCTGCTCAGCTGTTTGAAAATCAAATAACATAGAGGTTTTCCAGCATAGCAAAATATAAATTTTCCTAAGGGGATGTTTCAATCCTTCACCTTCAGGGAGCCGCAAATGGAATTAAGTAATTGAATTAGTTAATTGAAAGTAGTTTAAAATTAATACCATACAGTTAAAAAAGTCTCAAGTTATGGTATCAATTTAAATTTTTATTACTTTTAGTTGATTCTACATCTATATTTACTTCTATATTCCGCAACTCACCTTATGCTCTGTGGCGGAGGGTAAATTGTGTACCTCATCTTGTCCCCCCTCCCTTTCTCCTCTTCTACTCGCGAAATGTTCGCAGGAAGAACTACTATTAGTAGATTTATGTGTGAGCTCGACTCTATTTCCTTTTATCTCATGGTCTTAAGTGATGTAGCCGGTATATCTGGTCATGTCACAATCAGAAATGATGCATCGTGTTTCAGTACACGTGCTCCCCATATCCGAGGTCGCTAATAGACGGCTTTGCGCTGGGGCGGGAACTAGAGCTAACTGGTTCCAATCCTGGGGGTGGAATAAATTTTCGCAGCCTGTATTTGGGCGGTAAGGGGAGCAGAAATGATGATGTAAGGTTTCTGATCTCCAGACATCACGCTGATGTCTTGGATTAAATTCCTAGCCTCCACACAGTAGCGCTTCTTCTCGTCTGACGTCTGGGAGCTCCCGTAGCGTCTGACGAAGACCCCCACCCGTCGGCGCGGCTAGAAGCACCGTGTGATGCGCGAGGCAGATTACGCAGCGTATTACTCCGTAGACGTCCTCCGAAACGTTTCTTGGGAGCTCTGTATTACTTCTATGTACTGCTACACGTATGTCGGGGGAGGATGGACTTAAACATGAAACACCTAAAACGCTACACACTACCATGCCTAGGGGTAGGAAAAACGCTAGCGTTCGAAACAGCTTTCAGTCGTCTCGAAATGGATAAGTACACGTCCTGTATGGTTTTCAAGGGACGCAGTCCAGCCGGATTAATGTGACCGCGCCGGTCCCTGTGGCCGAGCGGTTCTAGGCGCTTCAGTCCGGAACCGCGCTGCTGCTACGGTCGCAGGTTCGAATCCTGCCTCGGGCATGGATGTGTGTGATGTCCTTAGGTTAGTTAGGTTTAAGTAGATTTAAGTCTGGGGGACTGATGACCTCTGATGTTAAGTCCCATAGTGCTTAGAGCCATTTGAACCAATTTGTTAAATGTTCAGATATGTGTGAAATCTAAGTGACTGGCAGCCCGAACTCGCTTACGACAGACAACGACCGGGAAGTAATAGTCAAGCAAAGATACTACGAGAGGGGATATATTGATACGTGCTGCTAGCGCACCTCACAGTCAGACAAAGCAGCAACTCAGTGACACCAGTAATTTAAATTAACGTAGTGAGGTGGAAGTACGTTAAAAACAGGGTGTAAAATACATGATGGCGGGAACATGAGCCACTCACGGCTCACTGGTGAAACCATTATATTAAGTTCCTTTTTTCAACTTAATCGATTCCCGAGGACCACTTGGATGCACCTCTCAGATAATATGTTGCTTATCAGCCTGAGTATGACCTGGCATTGTGCAGTACCTGCGAGTTTGTACAGGGGTCCTTGTTTCCATACTGCATCACAGGCAGGTGCAAGACCAATAAAGGCAACTGATGTTTTAATTCAAAAAATGTTCAAATGTGTGTGAAATCTTATGGGACTTAACTGCTAAGGTCATCAGTCCCTAAGCTTACACACTACTTAACCTAAATTATCCTAAGGACTAAAAAACACACCCATGTCCGAGGGAGGACTCGAACCTCCGCCGGGACCAGCGGCACAGTCCATGACTGCAGCGCCTTGGACCGCTCTGCTAATCCCGAGTGGCTGAACCATTTTGATGTGACCACTGTATGTGTTCGACATCAAACGGTAATAACCACTCACAGACGGCTGTTAAGCCTGTCGGGGGGGGGGGGGGGGGGGGGAGCCGAATAAAGTGCAGTCGTTGTCGTAATATAGAAACGGAGCGATTTATTTTACGTTCACAAAAAAGGCGTGAACATTGGCAAACGCTTTTCTTCCTGGTAACCAGGAGGGTCCTATCGAGGAAGAAGTCATCTACGATCTCAATCAGCTCTCAGAGACGATTACACGGCAGAACGTCGCTACTCGAAACAGGCCACGAGACAAGTGCGATGCACCACGGGCTGTAGATGACAGGGGTGTGCGACAGCTGCGGAGATGTGTACGGGCGAATAAACGGGCAACTGTCGAGCATCTGACTGCCCAGATGGACCAATGGACTATCAAAAGTGTTTCGCCAACGACCGTTCAGCGAACGTTGCTGCATATGGGCCTCCACGGCAGGTGCCTGGTTCGTGCATCCATGCCACACTTTCGTCCACGTTGTGACTTAGCATATGATATTTTTTCGGGTTTTCCTGTATGCGCCATCTCGATACGGTGCCTCTTGCAACCCCAATTCTTTGGCTACGAAAGCACGCACCATATGAGCTCCAACAATTTACTCACTTAACTGCGATAATGCTCTCACAACTACACAGAACACTGTTGTGACTGCGACTGACACTTGTAACGTGTTGAGGACTTCACAAAGGTGTCGTTCGCGGTCAGCTACAGCAGAGCAAATTCCAGGCTTGGCTAGCATCGGCATTTATATTCAAGCACGCTTTCGAGGTGTTTCCAAAGTTTTATCCAACAGCTGTACAAGGCTCTAAATAAGGGTCGCCAGCATCGTTTTGATGTGCGAGACGGCGTTAACATGTTAGATTGTTGTGTGATACTAGTCAGTGCTTTCTAGCAATCCAAGTACTTTTAAGACTTTGATTCGACCACACGATTGGAAAACGAGCCCTGTAGTCACTACATCGACTCCAAATAGTTTGGTATCTGCTCCATAAACAAATGTAGATATGGCTCCGTACGAAGAGACTGGTACAAAGAAATGGTAAGGAGAGATGAGGTACAGAGTGGTGTGACAATCGTCATAGGAAAACTGGACAGGATCAGAAATGATAAGTGAACAATTAACACTGCAAACAGAAGCTTTTCATAACTTGTATTTCTCCAAATGCACGAAGGTTCGATTGTTTGGGGGAGGAGACCAGACAGCGAAGTCATCGATCTCACAGGATTAGGGAAGGACGGGGAAGGAAGTCGGCCGTGCCATTTCCAAGGAACCACCCCGGCATTTGCCTGGAGCGATTTAGGGAAATCACGGAAAACCTAAATCAAGATGGCCGGACTCGGGGTTGAACCGTCGTCCTCCCGAATGTGAGTCCAGTGTGCTAGCCACTGCGCCACCTCGCCAAATGCACGAAGACAATGATGTAAAAAGAAATAGAGTCTAATCATTGACAAGGAAGAAGCACAAACAAAGGTGTCATAGCGTCGTGGCTCGAAGCCCAAGTTGGGTGACTGTATGCCACCAGCAGCGGCAGAGGCAGAGGGCGCTTGTGATACCAAGCCACTGGAGCTGTGGCTCAGTGGGTGTGCATCGTTGGGTGTGCCAGATTCCACGCTGTCGCCATCGGCGTTAACAGAAACTTACAGTTATGTTGGAATGACGCCTGTCGGATGGTATCGATACGTGATACCACAATAACAGTCTCAAGGGAGTAGGACACACATGCAAACACCACGAGTTTCCACTGGAATCAATGGAACTTATCGTTTTGTACAAGACAGCTCCAGTTCTGCCTAGTTGTTCACAGATACAACCTCCAACTAGCTGATGTCCCTACGTTTCAATATCAGACCTCCGCCCATCTAGCAAACGCTCGCTCATTAAGTCGATCCCTTTCTCACAAAAAGCAGAAAATGTTTGTATTGCTCACTGAGGCTCACTCACTCCCGCAACACTTTTAAAACCTCGTCTCTGCTCCATTGGGCCCGTCAGTCATGTCCTACCTTCCAGATGTCTTCTGGTAACTCCCCAAACTGCAAAGCCACTCCACGAACCTGCAGAAACTCCGACTCATCAGCCTCCATAATAGAATGTGGACAACGCAATTAGCCTTCCCTGCTAACACTCATAGAATTCACTGTAAGGGGCCATTTCCTCTCAATCCAGTGAGAAGTTTCTTTCCGAAAGTGTGTTAGAAAACACCGGCCACCACCACCATTTAATTGGATTGTAGGATTCTGGAATACGGCCCATGTTGCCCGAAAACCGACGCTGGCGTTCACAGCAGCGACCGTCCACCCCGATAGCTGAGTGGCCAGCGTGACGTCCTACGGGCCCGGGTTCGATTCCCGGTTGGGTCGGAGATTTTCTCCGCTCAGGGACTGGGTGTTGTGTAGTCTTCCTCATCATTCCATCCCCATCCGGCTCGCAGGTCGCCCAATGTGGCGTCGAATGTAATAAGACTTGCACCGAGGCGGCCGGACCTGCCCCGCAAGGGGCCTACCGGCAAATGACGCCAAACGCTCATTTCCATTTTTCCACAGCAGCGACCACCACTAGCCGACGGGCGCGGCCAGGAATTCATACGTTGCAATGGATTGAGGATATGTGACACCCCTGATGTGGTCCATCTGGCGGACGGCGGAGTGTCTCCCTTATTGCTGTCGGAGAGGAGCGGGCTATGTTCTAGCGCCGACAAACAAGTCGGGCCAGGTGACCCAGTGGTAAAGCGCCGGTCTGGAAAACGTTCCGTCTCACTGATGTGAGCAGATGACACGTGGTTAGGAGTCCACGTTTCGTCAGTCGTCGGACTAGGTTTGATGCAGCCCGACACGAATTCCTCTTATGTGCAAATCTTTTCATCTCAGAGTACCTACTGCAACCTACGCCTACAATTATTTCAAAAAATGGTTCAAATGGCTCTGAGCACTATGGGACTTAACAGCTGTGGTCATCAGTCCCCTAGAACTTAGAACTACTTAAACCTAACTAACCTAAGGACATCACACACATCCATGCCCGAGGCAGGATTCGAACCTGCGACCGTAGCAGTCGCGCGGTTCCGGACTGCGCGCCTAGAACCGCGAGACCACCGCGGCCGACTACAATTATTTGCTCAATATATTCCACGATATATTCCAGGCTCTGTCCTCTTCTACAGATTTTACCCTCTACAGCTGCCAACACTATGGAACTTACTCCCTGATGTTTTAATATACACTCCTGGAAATTGAAATAAGAACACCGTGAATTCATTGTCCCAGGAAGGGGAAACTTTATTGACACATTCCTGGGGTCAGATACATCACATGATCACACTGACAGAACCACAGGCACATAGACACAGGCAACAGAGCATGCACAATGTCGGCACTAGTACAGTGTATATCCACCTTTCGCAGCAATGCAGGCTGCTATTCTCCCATGGAGACGATCGTAGAGATGCTGGATGTAGTCCTGTGGAACGGCTTGCCATGCCATTTCCACCTGGTGCCTCAGTTGGACCAGCGTTCGTGCTGGACGTGCAGACCGCGAGAGACGACGCTTCATCCAGTCCCAAACATGCTCAATGGGGGACAGATCCGGAGATCGTGCTGGCCAGGGTAGTTGACTTACACCTTCTAGAGCACGTTGGGTGGCACGGGATACATGCGAACGTGCATTGTCCTGTTGGAACAGCAAGTTCCCTTGCCGGTCTAGGAATGGTAGAACGATGGGTTCGATGACGGTTTGGATGTACCGTGCACTATTCAGTGTCCCCTCGACGATCACCAGTGGTGTACGGCCAGTGTAGGAGATCGCTCCCCACACCATGATGCCGGGTGTTGGCCCTGTGTGCCTCGGTCGTATGCAGTCCTGATTGTGGCGCTCACCTGCACGGCGCCAAACACGCATACGACCATCATTGGCACCAAGGCAGAAGCGACTCTCATCGCTGTAGACGACACGTCTCCATTCGTCCCTCCATTCACGCCTGTCCCGACACCACTGGAGGCGGGCTGCACGATGTTGGGGCGTGAGCGGAAGACGGCCTAACGGTGTGTGGGACCGTAGCCCAGCTTCATGGAGACGGTTGCGAATGGTCCTCGCCGATACCCCAGGAGCAACAGTGTCCCTAATTTGCTGGGAAGTGGCGGTGCGGTCCCCTACGGCACTGCGTAGGATCCTACGGTCTTGGCGTGCATCCGTGCGTCGCTGCGGTCCGGTCCCAGGTCGACGGGCACGTGCACCTTCCGCCGACCGCTGGCGACAACATCGATGTACTGTGGAGACCTCACGCCCCACGTGTTGAGCAATTCGGCGGTACGTCCACCCGGCCTCCCGCATGCCCACTATACGCCCTCGCTCAAAGTCCGTCAACTGCACATACGGTTCACGTCCACGCTGTCGCGGCATGCTACCAGTGTTAAAGACTGCGATGGAGCTCCGTATGCCACGGCAAACTGGCTGACACTGACGGCGGCGGTGCACAAATGCTGCGCAGCTAGCGCCATTCGACAGCCAACACCGCGGTTCCTGGTGTGTCCGCTGTGCCGTGCGTGTGATCATTGCTTGTACAGCCCTTTCGCAGTGTCCGGAGCAAGTATGGTGGGTCTGACACACCGGTGTCAATGTGTTCTTTTTTCCATTTCCAGGAGTGTATGTCCTATCATCCTGTCCTTCCTTCTTGACAGTATCTTCCGTATAATCCTTTCCTCGTCGGTTCTGCGGAGAACCTCCTCATTCCTTTTCTTATCAATACATCTAATTTTCAACATTCGTCTTTAGCACCATGTCTCAAATGCTTCGATTCTCCTCTTTTCCTGTTTTCTCACAGTCTATATTTCACTACTACACAATGCTGTGCTCCAAACGTACATTCCCATAAATTTCTTTCTCAAATTAAGGCCTATGATTGATATTAGTAGATTTCTCGTGGCCAATAATGTCCTTGTCGCTAGTGCTAGTCTGTTATGTCCCTGTTGCTCTGACCATCACGGATTAGTTTGCTGCCTAGGTAGCGGAATTCCTTAACATGGTCTGCTTGGTGATCTCCGATTCTGATTTTGAGTTTCTCTGTGTTCTCATTTAGGCTACTTCTATTTACTTTCGCCTTTGTTCGGTTTAGTGTCAGTCCATATTCTGTACTCGTTAGACTGTTCATTCGATTCAGCAGTTCAGGTAATTCGTCTTCACTTTCACTCAGGGTAGCAATGTTACCAGTGAATCGTATCATTGATCTCGTTTCACCTTGAATTTTTCTTTTATTTCCGTCATTGCTTCTCCTATGTATAGACTGAACAGTAGGGACGAAAGACTACATTCCTGTCTTACACCCCTTCGTTCTTGGTCTGCTGGTGTTATTGTTCCCTCTCAATTCTTGAACAGATTGTATATTATACGTCTTTCCCTATAACTTATCCCTATTGGTCTCAGAATTTCGAACGTCTAGCACCATTTTACAAAGTCGAACGGTATTTCAAGGTCGACAAATCCTATGAACTTGTCTTGATTTGTCTGTTTTCTACAACCTTTCTTGCACTTTTCTTTTCCATTCTTCTGTATATTATTCTTGTCAGCATCCTGGATGCATGAGCTGTTTAGCTGATTATGCGATAATTCTCGCATTTTCCGTCTCTAGTTATCTTCGGAATCGTGTGGATGATGTATTTCCAAAACTGAGATGCCATATCACCGATGTAATACATTCTACAGACGAGCTTGGATAGTTGTTTTGTTGCCACTTCCCAATGATTTAAGAAATTCTGATGGAATGTTATTGATACCTTCTGCCTTATTTGATGTTCAGTCGCCAAAAGTTTTTTTTAAATTCTGATTCTAATACTGGATTCCTTATCTCTTCCCTATCGACTCCTGTTTCTTCTTTTATCGCGTCATCAGACAGGGGCCTTCAATGTAGTCTTTTCACCTATCCGCACTCTCCTCTGCATTTAAGGGTGGAATTCGCATTGCTCTCTTAACGTTACCGCCCTTGTTTGTAACTAAGTTTGTTTTGACTTTTCTCTATGCTGGGTCAGTCATTCCAACAGTCATTTCTTTTTCGATTTCTTCAAATTTTTCATGCAGCCATTTCGTCTTAGCTTACCTGCACTTTCTGTTTATTTCATTCCTAAGTGACTTGTATTTCTGTACTTCTGAATTTCTCTGAACATTTTTGTTCATCCTTCTTTCGTTGATCAACTGATGTATTTCTTTTGTTACCAGCTGCTTCTTGGCAGTTATGTTTCTTGTACCCATAGTTTTCTTTCCAACTTCTGTGATTACCCTTTTTCGATTTGTCCATTCCTCTTCAACTGTATTGCCTACTGCGCTGTTCACTATCGTAGTATCTATAGCCTCAGATAATTCCAAACGTATCTCTTCATTACTTAGTGTTCCGTGTCCCTGTTCTTTGCGCATTTATTATTCATGACTATTGTCTTAATCTTCAGCCTACTCTTCATCGTTACTAAATTCTGATATGAGTCTATGTTTGCTCTTGAGTACGCCTTACCATCCAGTATCTGCTATCGGAATCTCTGTCTGACGATGATGTAATCTAACTAGAATCTGCTCGTATATTCTTGGCTTTTCCAAGTATACTTCCTGCTCTTGTGATTCTAGAACAGAGTATTCGCGATTACTACCTGAAGTTAACAGCAGAACTCCATCAGTGTTTCTCCTCTCTCATTGCTTCTACCAAGCCCATATTCTTCCATCACCCTTTCTTCTACTCCTTCACTTGCGCCAACTTTATTGTTGATTTATCATTATTTCTTTTCCTTTAACTTTAACTTGTTTTGTCTCTTGCTTAACTGAAACTAACCGAACTCCTTTTGATTTTGCTGAAGGTGAATCTGAATTAATTATGCGTCTGGGTAGTCTGAATATCGTCATGGTATTCCTGTTAAACTTAAGAAGCGTTGGGGGTAAAAGGTTAAATTTACTCCAATAAATATAATTGTGAACTGAATTTTTAATCACAGCCGCATTGCTATCTCTCATGACTATTAGATTTCCAGTACCCTTTATCTACTGAATTATCCATTCAATATCCTCATATATGAGGACTGTTCTATAACTGTGTACAACCAATGTTAAAAATATAGCTGCTAGTCCTGGCCTGCCTTTTTTTTATTATGTTCAACATATCATATGCTGATCCTTGGGTATGGACCATAGTTTATTCCACATTTCTTTGTCATGCATAAGAGATGCGAGTCTTAAATTCCGCGTTGGTAATTCGTTTTTTATGTTTCGATCGTGACTAAAAAAAGTTGTGGTGGCGACAGACAGAAAATAAAATAATTATGATCACTTCTGATTGTAAACAAATTGGTCTTACAGGTGTGTTTGAGCATCTCCCGCCCTTTTCGTCTCTTTTACCTGCTGAGCAAGTTTCGGTGTTCGAACAGGGGCATTAGTGGACCTATACTCGAACTTTTCTGGGCGCAAATTTCGCCACGCGCAGTTAACTGGGTACCGTCGCAGAAGTGACGCCCAGTTGAAAGACTTTGTGCCAGCCACTGAACCAAACGAAATTATTAATACGAAGGGTGCTCAGAAGGTAAGTTTCGATCGATTACGAAATGGAAACCACAGTGAAAATGCGGTGTAGCTTTGCGCAGTTGTCTTGGACAGTGTCTCTGTTATGCCCGTTTATCGCGCCACGTCGCACTTTGTACAGTCCCGAGCGCACAGTGAGCACGTAAAGATGCCTAGAACAATAGTGTCTCGCGCCAAGTATGAGTGCCTGATTTCGTGCGACTCCACGTAACGTAACAGCCGTGCATTTCCTTCTTCATAACAAATCTCGACCGCACACTGTAGGTGTAATGAGGACGGTCTTGCAAAGTTTTCGATGGGAAGCGTTTAACAACCGACCTTAAGGCCCGGGCGTGGCGCTCTCTGATTTTCATCTCTGCTCACATGAACGGTTCGCTATGAAGACAGCATTTTGCGCAGACAACGGACTGCAGACCAGTGTCGTGAATTGGTGGAAAGCACAAGCGGCTGTCCTTTATGATGAGGGTATTGTAAAGTTGGTGCAACGCTACGACAGTAAGTCAGAGCGGCTACTATTACAGAAGTAGCTGGAAGGTGTAGCTAACTGTTGCAAATAAAATACTCGAATTTATGATTTTCACAGTGGTTTCCGTTTCGCGACCGAACAGATTTTTCTTTCTTGATAACCGTCGTACAAACATGACGTATGCACTGAGGTGACAAGAGTCACAGGACCTCCTTTTGCCCGGCGCTGTGTTGCAGCTCGATGTGGCGTGCACTAAACAAGTCGGAAGTCTCCTGTAGAAATATTGAGCCATGCTGCCTCTGTAGCCCTCCATAACTGCGAAAGTGTTGCCGGTGACCTCTCGAGATTTCGGATGTCCATCCTTTTGAGAGGATGTCTTTTGGACGACGCCCGTTTACTATTGCAAAAAAAAAAAAAGAAAAGAAAAAAAAACGCCTACAGCCTTCTCGAGCGTTCTGATGTTCGATAAGTTTCACGTCGGGAGATCTGGGTGGCCAAATTATTCGTTTGAATTATCCAGAATGTTCATCATACCAATCGCGAACGATTGTCAGTGATATGTTGCATTGTCATCCATAAAAATTCCATCGTTGTGTGGGAACATGAAGTCCACGAATGGCTGCAAATAAACATTTCCGGTCAATGCCTTCACAAAAGAAGACGAAGGAAATATTCCAAAATTCGAATCGAGAACAGCTGCCAACATGAGTTACGTAGAAGTAAATATCCTCGGAGTAGTTAAACAACTTAAATCACTTAATAAAAGCAAGTCTTCTGGTCCAGATTCTATACCAATTAGGTTCCTTTCGGAGTATGTTGATGCATTAGCTCCATACTTAACAATCATATACAACCGTTCGCTCAACGAAAGATCCGTACCCAAAGACTGGAAAGTTGCACAGGTCACTCCAATATTCAAGAACGTTAGTAGGACTAATCCACTATATTACAGGCCCATATCGTTAACGTCGGTATGCAGCAGGATTTTAGAACATATATTGTGTTCGAACGTTATGAATTACCTCGAAGATACACAGTCAACATGTGTTTAGAAAACATCGTTCCCGTGAAACACAACTAGCTCTTTATTCACATGAAGTGTTGAGTGCTATTGACAAGGGATATCAGCTCCATTCCGAATTTCTGGATTTCCGGAAGGCTTTTCACACTGTACCACACAAGCGGCTCGTAGTGAAATTGCGTGCTTATGGAATATCGTCTCAGTTATGCGACTAGATTTGTTATTTCCTGTCAGAGAGGTCACAGTTCGTAGTAATTGAAGTAAAGTCATCGACTAAAACAGAAGTGATTTCTGACGTTCCCCAAGGTAGTGTTATAGGCCTTTCGCTGTTCCTTATCTATATAAACGATTTTGGAGACAATCTGTGCAGCCGTCTTCGGTTGTTTGCAGATGACACTGTCGTTTATCGACTAATAAAGTCATCAGAAGATCAAAACAAACTCCAAAACGGTTTAGAAAAGATATCTGAATGGTGCGAAAAGTGGCAGTTGACCCTAAATAAGAAAAGTGTGAGGTCATCCACATGAGTGCTAAAAGGAACTCGTTAAACTTCGGTTACACGATAAATCAGTCTAATCTAAAAGCCGCAAATTTAACTAAATACCTAGGTATTACAATTACGAACAACTTAAATTGGAAGGAACACACAGAAAATGTTGTGGGTAAGGCTAACCAAGACTGCGTTTTATTGGCAGGACACTTAGAAAATGTAACAGACCTACTAAGGAGAATGCCTACACTACGCTTGTCCGTCCTCTTTTAGAATATTGCTGCGCGGTGTGGGATCCTTACCAGGTAGCACTGACGGAGTACATCGAAAAAGTTCAAAGAAAGGCAGCACGTTTTGTATTAGCGCGAAAAATCGGAGAGAGTCTCACAGAAATGATACAGGATTTGGGCTGGAAATCATTAAAACAAAGGTGTTTTTCGTTGCGCAGCCATGGTTAGCCTTCCCCACAACTTTTTCTATGTGTTCTTTCCAATTTAAGTTGTTCGTAATTGTAATAGCTAGGTATTTAGTTGAATTTACGGCTTTTAGTTTAGACTGATTTATCGTGTAAACGAAGTTTAACGAGTTCCTTTTCGCACTCATGTGGATGACCTCACACTTTTCGTTATTTAAGGTCAACTGCCACTTTTAGCACCAGTAGATATTTTTTATAAATCGTTTTGCAGTTTTTCAGATGGTCTCCCAAATTGTTTATATAGATAAGGAATAGCAAAGGGCCTGTAACACTACCTTTGGGAACGCTGGGAATCACTTCTGTTTTTCTCGATGACTTTCCGTCAGTTACTACGAACTGTGACCTCTCTGACAGGAAATCGCAAATCCAGTCACATAACTGAGACGATATTCCATAAGCACGTAATTTTACTACGAGCCGCTTGTGCGGTACAGTGTCAAAAGCCTTCCGGCTTAATTTGGTTGTTATGTGTTTTGTTGTATTTTCTGAAGATTCGATCGAAAGTGCAAAACTTTGTAATGGTGACAACCAGAAAATAAAATGAGAAGTTTTAACATTGCAGCGCGTCAGCAATCGTGAATAATGTAATTATTATAAAGAAGCTGTCTCGACTGCAAATAGAAACCG
Source organism: Schistocerca nitens (assembly GCF_023898315.1). Lineage (NCBI taxonomy): Eukaryota > Metazoa > Arthropoda > Insecta > Orthoptera > Acrididae > Schistocerca > Schistocerca nitens. The sequence continues at coordinate 1,011,919,903 of NC_064615.1, forward strand.
GATGTTGACCTAGGTTTCGGCGCGGATAACCACGTCTTCTTCGGAACACACTGAAACTACAAACTGTATAAAGAGGTCATGCAAGGATGTTTTTAGTCATATTCATTCCAAGTCCGAGCTCTGGCCTAAAATTAGGAAATACATCCTTAACTTTGTTTTAAGAAACGTTGAAGTGACGTCGTACAGCCGGCCGTGGTGGCAGAACGGTTCTAGGCGCTACAGTCTGGAACCGCGCGACCGCTACGATCGCGGGTTCGAATCCAGCATCGGGCATGGATGTGTGTGATGTCCTTAGGTTAGATAGGTTTAATTAGTTCTAAGTTCTAGGGGACTGATGACCACAGATGTTAAGTCCCATAGTGCTCAGAGCCATTTGAACCATTTTTTGACGTCGTACATCTCTTCAGGTATATAGACATAACTTTGCATACCATTTTGGTAATACCTGATAGCGCTAATTACCTTGACCGCTGTCGGTCAATAGATAATAAGGGCGATGAAAGCGCCGTTGTACGTCCTTTCACGCACGTATATTAAGCCCGTTACATTATTTGACCTACCACGTCAACAGCTATTAGAACATAAAGGTAGTTCGTCTGTTCCACGCTATATGCGTTCACAGACCTCACTTGATTAAGCTTCATGGTTTAGTACCTCAAGTACCTGATTTTAAGAAACTAGTTGAGCTTTTGGTTCTTTTTACGATATTTTGGTACATATACGATGCACTATTCAAAATGACCTCTGTCAGTCATTCGATATTAAAAGCTCTGAAGGTGACGTACGTCCTTTCACGCAATTACATTAAGCCTGTCATACTAATTTGACCCTTTTAAGGTCAATAGCGCTTAGTATTTAATCTAGTAACTTTACACGCTTATCCAAGCGTAGTCATCAAATACTATCACCGACTCCAAGTAATTGAAAAATGGGTTATTCATCGCCCATATTTTTAGCCTGCTTCTAGCTGATTTTGTCTGTCCTGCGTACATGCGTTGTGACCCTCCGTGGAATTGGGTATCCCACATGTATAGTTTCAGGCTACCCACGTTCTATAGTTCTATAAAATCGTCCTCGAGCAAGCACATTACATAGACACACGCATTAACTTCCTGCGCCTTTGGCCCGGTCATCAGATCACATTATAACACAGTTTATGCCAATCACATGGAAGAATACGATTTCTCAATTTGCGCATGCTCGTTCCTTGCTGACATTCTCACAGCCTAGCTGCCGGCGCCACCTCAGCTTACCTGAGAGCCCGCGGCCCACGAAATGTTGGTTGGTGTGAGGAAGCTCGCTTCTGACATTTGAGCTAATACAGCCATTGACATCGTACACACATACTGCTTATTTTACATTTTATGCAAGTCTTTTGCCCTTTTGGGCGTTCTGTATTAATGTTGGACCACGCCTCTTTAGGCAGTTTGTAGTTTTAGTGTGTTCCGAAGAAGGCGTGATTATCTGCGCCGAAACATAGGTCAGCACCCGTTTTTTATTTGCAATCGAGGTGGATTCTTTATTATCAGAAAGTTAAATTATGATCACATCTGATCGTAAAAATTTGGCATTACAGTTCTTGTTCGAGAGTCTCCAGCCCTTTTCATGAGTACACTACATAAGAATGGTCGGTTCTTCTACCTACCGGGCAAGTGTCGGTGTTCGGACACCGCGATTAGTGGACTCTTCCTCCATCTGTTCTGGGCTCAAATTTCGATGGGCGCGGTTAACAGGACACCGTCGCTGAAATGACGCCCAGTTGAAGGAATTGCGTCCGGCTACGAGATTAAAAACATGTCAACACAGAATACACTCAATACACAACACAAACGTTTCGCTAAGGAAATGTGTCGCTGTGCACAAAGAGGGAAAAATCTTTCCAATTACACTATTGGCCATTAAAATTGCTACACCAAGAAGAAATGCAGATGATAAACGGGTATTCATGGGACAAATATATTATACTAGCACTCACATTTTCACGCAATTTGGGTGCATAGATCCTGATAAATCAGTACCCAGACAACCACCTCTGGCCGTAATAACGGCCTTGATACTCATGGGCACTGAGTCAAACAGAGCTTGGATCACGTGTACAGGTACAGCTGCCCATGAAGCTTCATACGATACCACAGTTCATCAAGAGTAGTGACTGGCGTATTGTGACGAGCCAGTTGCTCGGCCACCATTGACCAGATGTTTTCAGTTGGTGAGAGATCTGGAGAATGTGCTGGCTAGGGCAGCAGTCGAACATTTTCTGTATCCAGAAAGGCCCGTACAGGACCTGCAACATGCGGTCATGCGTTATCCTGCTGAAATGTAAGGTTTCGCAGGGATCGAACGATGGGTAGAGCCACGGGTCGTAACACATCTGAAATGTAACGTCCACTCTTCAAAGTGGTGCCAATCCGAACAAGAGGTGACTGAGACGTGTAACCAATGGCACCCCATACCATCACGCAGGGTGATACGCCAGTATGGCGATGAATAATACACGCTTCCAATGTGCGTTCACCGCGATGTCGCCAAACACGGATGCGACCATCATGATGCTGTAAACAGAACCTGAATTCATCCGAAAAAATGACGTTTTGCCATTCGTGCACCCAGGTTCATCGTTGAGTACACCATCGCAAGCGCTTCTGTTGTGATGCAGCGTCAAGGGTAACCGCAGCCATGGTCTCCGAGCTGATAGTCCAAGCTGCTCCGCAAACGTCGTCGAACTGTTCGTGCAGATGGTTGTTGTCTTGCAAACGGCCCCATCTGTTGACTCAGGGATCGAGACGTGGGTGCACGATCCGTTACAGCTATACGAGGCCGTTGGGATCCTGAACTCACCGGTTCCATATTCTGCTAACACTCATTGGATCTCAACCAACGCGAGCAGCAATGTCGCGATACGATAAACCGCAATCGCGATAGGCTACAATCGGACCTTTATCAAAGTCGGAAACGTAATTGTACGCATTTCTTCTCCTTACACGAGGCATTACAACAACGTTCCACCAGGCAATCCGGTCAACTGCTGTTTGTGTATGAGAAATCGATTGGAAACTTTCTCATGTCAGCACGTTGTAGGTGTCGCCACCGGCGCCAACCTTGTGTGAATGCTCTGAAAACCTAATCATTTGCATATCACTGCATCTTCTTCCTGTCGGTTAAATTTCGCGTCTGTAGCACGTCATCTTCGCGGTGTAGCAATTTTAGTGGTCAGTAGTGTACATCTACACCTATAAGTACAACTACATCATACTCCTCAAGCGGAGGTACCTCTGGTAGCACTAGCTGTTCCCCATTCCCCGTTCCACTCACGAACAGCGCTTGGGAAGAACGAACTAGGCCGAACTACCCCTCTGGCTCTCCCAGCCAACCACGCTACAATAAATCTACGGACGCAAGGCGTTACTAAACGTGCTACACAGGAGGTCTAGTTGTCATTGTCTCGCCTCGGGCCGTTCTTTGTAAGACAAAAACCCCTTGTGGCCGAGCCAGGCCCTCAGGGAGAGAGTGTCGGTGTTGAGCGGCGCGCGTCCGGCGAGCGGCCGTGTGGAGGGGGCAGCAGGTGCCTTACTGCACGTTTCCACGGGCCCGTCTCAATGGTGCCATTTATACACCGGCCGGCGAGTGGCTACGCAATGGCGCCCCCCGACATTTCTGGCGGCTCGGTTTGGCTCCGCCGGCCAGAGGAGGAGAAATATTCTTTATGATATTTTTAAGCGTCGCGGCGCCGGCTACGGCGCGGAGTCTCGACACACACACACACACACACATACACACACACACACACACACACACATGGCAGGACGTGGAGGTATGGTGCCGAGGTCGCGGACATGGGGGAGCGCTTCTGGAGCGTCCGACTTGGCAGGGCCAGATGGCGGCTCACATCTGGCCCCTCCCGAGCACAAACTGGCTGTTACGCTTGCGACATTTCAGCGGGGACGACACCTCTCAGAAACTAGCGCTTTGAAATATACGGACGGCGAACGGTAGCCGTCGGCATGTCATCGTGGCTACTACCGCTCGCACTGTTTCAGTGGAGCCCCTCATCCTCTCGACTACACTGTCTGAGAATGAAAGCCTGCCTCTCCCTTCTTATTCTTCTTCCTCTTGTTCGTCGTTAGTACATCAAAGAGACGGCCACGAAGTCCATAGCCTGTTTGTTAAGGAAGGAAGAGATACACATCCAATAAAACAGGAGAAACATTGTCAGATTATGGCATTAGTGGTGAACTTCTAAAGTTGTCTAAGAATTCACAGTCTCGCGGATGTAACATTGAATATAAAGTTCTCAGGCTCCTAGTCGCGCCAGGTGGTTAAAATTACACAATCTTTCGAAAAAACGCTCCTTCACCACTGCCAAATAGTATGACTGCCAGTGGACTGGTGGTACGCCCTGATACACGCTAGCTGCCGGCTCTGACGTTACTGATGCTTGCGGCATCATCATATATGGGCATATTCTCTTCGACGTTCCCCCTCCAACTGCACGATCGCTGGAGCCCATGTCGCGCTGAGCTGCAGGGCACCGTCTGTTCAAAAATGGTTCAAATGGCTCTGAGCACTATGGAACTTCTGAGGTCATCAGTCCCCTAGAACTTAGAACTGCTTAAACCTAACTAACCTAAGGACATCACACACACCCATGCCCGAGGCGGCACCGTCTGTATTCGGGTGTTGTAGGTGACTGTCATTTTCATGGCTTCTTTAATTACACAGTCCCAGAAGTAGTTAGCCGGCCGGAGTGGCCGAGCGGTTCTAGGTGCTAAAGTCTGGAACCGTGCTACCGCTACGGTCGCAGGTTCGAATCCTGCCTCGGGCATGGATGTGTGTGATGTCCTTAGGTTAGTTAGGTTTAAGTAGTTAGGTTTAAGTAGTAGGGGCTGATGACCTCAGCAGTTAAGTCCCATAGTGCTCAGAGCCATTTTGAACCAGAAGTAGTCAGTGCGAACCACGACGGAGGTTTCGCCAAATTTCATCCGGTGACTGTTTTGTTAAGCATCGCTAACTCGGATTTCCCGGGGAAGCGCAGTCAATGAAGCCTCTCATGCTGCTTCCTGCATTTTTCTATAGCGCGTACTGTTTGTCGGACATGAGACTGGCCGTATTCATAAAGCATCTTGTAGACCCCAAGTGTTCTGAGACCTGCTGAATCTCTAACTGGTCTCGGTAATTGCCGGATTTTGTCGGAGGCCTGAAGACTGATTTGATCTTCTGTCTTATACTGCCAGACATGGAGACACAGAACAGCAGAAAAAGCAAGTTTCTTTCTTGCTCCTCGTCGGTGGTCTTGTTGTGATCCTTGCTTGAGACCACGCCGGGGTTTGTTGAACGTTATAACCGTTGTTTCTGAAGACCATTCGTAGGTGGCCCAAATGGCGGGGCAGGTTATCGGCCTCTCATATTGTTCTTACGCGATGCACCAATGTTTGTGACACAGTACATTTCTGTGCCGGCTGATAACGGCTGATGGCGCGCAAGTAGAGATCGGTGTAAATTGGTTTTCTATAGCCACTGTGCCCTAGGAATCCATTTCGTTTGCGGCGTACGAGGACGTCGAGGAAGAGCTGCACGGTGAACCGGAAGTTGCTGTTAATGCTGTCGACGTGTTCCAAGAACTCATCATCAAGTTTCTTACGTCCGTGGTGTTAAATGACGAACGTTTCGTCAACGTATCTCAAGCAGTGGCTTAGCCTGGATTTCCCCCTCCCCCCTCTCTCTTTTCTCGCAATCACGCAACAAATAATACTCGTTTAATACTTATAATCAGAAGATGGGTATGTTACAATTTACTGTAAGTGCATACATCTCATCTCTGCGAATCAAGCCTAAGTGATGGGCAGCGGGTTCCTCGAAACTCCTTCACAATAATTCTCTCGAACAGCGGGCGGAAAAATCTTCCCTTATTTTATTATGATCGTCTCTCTCTATATAACAAAATATTTTCGCATTCGGAGGGGAAAGTTGGCCATTGAAATTTCGTGAAGATACCGTCCCAGCGAAATGCACCTTTGTTTCAATTATATCCACCCCAAATCCTGCATCTCTCTCTGCCCCACTGCGCTAACACAAGACGTGCTGATCTTCTTTGAATTTTGTCGATGTACTTCTTTGATCCTATCTGGTAAGGATCCCACACCACGCAGCAGTACTCCAAAAGAGGACGTACAAGCGTAGTGTATGCAGTCTCTTTAATAGACATGTTACATCTTGGAAGTGTTCTGCCAATAGAACACAGTCTTTGGTATGCCTCCTCCACAGTAGTTTCTGTGTGTTCTTTCCAGTTTAACTTGTTAGTGATTGTAATTCCCAGGTATTTAGTAGAATTTACGACCTTTAGATTTGACTGACATATCGTGTAACGGATTCCTTTTAGCACTCATGTGGATGACCTCACACCTTTCGTTAATTAGGGTTAATTGCCAATTTCCTCAAAATATAGATATTTTTCTAAATCGTTTTGCAATTTGTTTTGATCTTCTGCTGCGTTTACTAGACGATAAACGACAGTGTCATCTGCAAACAACCTAAGACGGCTGCTCACAAAGTCTCCTAAATCGTTTATATAGATAAGGAACAGTAGAGGGCCTGCGACACTAACTTGGGGAACACCAGAAATACTTCTGTTTCACTCGATTACTACAAACTGTGACCTCTCTGACAGGAAATCACGAGTCCTGTCGCATAACTGAGACGATGTTCCATAAGCTTGCAGTTTCACTACAAGCCGCTTGTGTGGTTCAGTGTCAAAAGCCTTCTGGAAATCTAGACGTACTGAATCAATTTGAAATCCCTTGTCAATAACACTCAACTCTTCGTGTGAGTAAAGAACTAGTTGCGTTTCACAAGAATGCTGTTTTCTAAATCCGTGTTGAGAGTGTGTCAATAGACCGATCTCTTCGAGGTAATCCATAATGTTAGAACACAATATATATTCCGGAATCCTGCTGCATATCGTCATTAATGATATGGGCTTGTAATTAAGTGGTTTACTCCTACTATCTTTCTTGAATATTGGTGTGACCTGTGCAAGTTTTCAGTCTTTGGGTATGGATGTTTCCTAGAACGAGCGGTTGTATATGATTGTTAAGTTTGGAGCTATTGCGCCAGTATACTGTGAAAGGAACTTAATTGGTATACAGTCTGGACCGGAAGATTTGCTTTTATTAAGTGATTTAATTTGCCTCACAACTCCGAGGGTAACTGCGTCTAAGTTACTCATGTTGGCAGCTGTTCTTGATTCGAATTCTGGAATATTTACATCGTCTTCATTGGTGAAGGAATTTCTAAAGGCTGTGTTTAGGAACTGGTTTGACAGCACTGTCGTCAATAGTATTTCCATTGCTGTCGCGCGGAGAAGACATTGATTGTGTCTTGTCGCTAGCATACTTTACATACGATCAGAATCTCTTTAGATTTTCTGCCAGGTTTCGACACAAAGTTAGGTTGTGGAAACTATTGTAAGCATCTCGCATTCAAGTCCGAGCTAAATTTCAAACTTCTGTAAAAGATCACAAATTCTGGAGGTTTTTAATTCGTTTAAATTTGGCATGCTTTTTACGCTGTTTCTGCAACGATTTCCTGAGTGTCTCTATGCTTTCCTTTGTAGCGAACAAATCGTTTTCGAAGATTATTCGTATGACTATTGGTGTGAGTTGTCCGTAATAGTAGGAATAACATTACGTATTTAAGACAGTTTCAACAATGAAAATATATGTACATTTACCCAATGAGAAGTAGCTAATTTCCTACATCTGAACCTACTGGGAATGGGCTTTCATGGAAATAAATTATTCTATTCTGATTTAAGTTTGGGGAGTACTTCTACGTATATTAATTCTGTAATAGTTCCTTGACAAAAGGACCTCATCAGATATTTCTGCTGCCCATTACACGAGGAGGATCCAGTCTGCGTCGGCTTACCTCTAGCTGACGGGATAAATCCAGGTAACCGTAGAGCACGAAAAGGAGGAAAACGTTACACTGCTACTAGACCAGTATCTGCAAACCGCTGGAGCCAGGCAATAAATAATTCAGCTACTGTTAATAACGATGTTTGCCATGAAAGTACTCAAGAACACGTGTCGCTCACGTGTACAGTTGGCGGGAACCGCGAAAAGATACCGACTGAAATCGTAAATGTTACGAGGGTTCTGTAATCTAGGGTTAAACCAGGCTTCGTTGGTTTCAGGAGAACTTCAACACTCACAAGGGTTTACACTGACGTATAAACTTTTCGAGACGTTAGACTGAAAATAACTGAAACGAGTAGTCACGGCAGGAAGCGAAATGAAGGACTAAAGTGCTTGTTGGCTCTGAGGACTATGGGACTCAACATCTTAGGTCATAAGTCCCCTAGAACTTAGAACTACTTAAACCTAACTAACCTAAGGACATCACACACACCCATGCCCGAGGCAGGATTCGAACCTGCGACCGTAGCAGTCCCGCGGTTCCGGACTGCAGCGCCAGAACCGCTAGACCACCGCGGCCGGCTAAAGTGCTTGTAGCAGGGAGAGAAGTATTAATAGCAGAGGAGAATGTGAATGTGTAAGTAGGCTGTTTAGGTTTTTATGTTGGTAACGCCACGTAGTTGGTTGGTTGGTTGTTTGGGGGAAGAGACCAAACAGCGAGGTTATCGGTCTCATAGGGTTAGGGAAGGATGGGGAAGGAAGTCGGCCGTGCCCTTTCAAAGGAACCATCCCGGCATTTGCCTGGAGCGATTTAGGGAAATCACGGAAAACCTAAATCAGGATGGCCGGACGCGGGATTGAACCGTCGTCCTTCCGAATGCGAGTCCAGTGTGCTAACCACTGCGCCACCTCGCTCGGTCGCCACGTAGTGCTCTATATGAAAATCACTGACTGTGCTGTGTGAAGTCTGTGGCTGGTTTGCATTGTTGGAATATTCGCTATTGTAGTGTTGGGCAGCTGTATGTGAACAGCGCGTAGCGTTGCGCAGTTGAAGGTGAGCCGCCAGCAGTGGAGGATGTGGGGAGAGAGATGGCTGAATTTTAAGAGCGGACGATCTGGACGTGTGTCCACCAGAAAGAGTAAATTATATATATATATATATATATATATATATAAGACTTTTGAACATTATTAAGGTAAATACATTGTTTTTTCTCTATCACAATCTTTCATTTGCTGACTGTGCCTATCAGTAGTTAGTGACTTCAGTAGTTAGAATCTTTTATTTAGCTCGCAGCAGTGGCGGTCGCTGTATTGCAATAGTTCGAATAACGAAGAAGATTTTTATGAGGTAAGTGATTCATGAAAGGTATAGGTTATTGTTGTTCAGGGTCATTCTTTTGTAGGGATTTTTGAAAGTCAGATTGCGTTGCACTAAAAATATTGTGTGTCAGTTTAGTGATGATCAGAATAAACAAAGAGAGTAATGTCTGAAAAAGGAGCACTTGGAAAGGAAAGAACAATAAGAAGGGACTAATAACAGTAACAGCATACATAATTTTCTTTTCAAGTACTTGGTAATTTTTTTGTAGAATAAGTTGTTGTGGTGCACCACTTTAATAACATAGACATTAAGATGTGAACATACATTTCCCTTATCTGCATTGTTGTCTTTAGTGTACTATTTTTTCTGCTTGTGGGTTTGTTATGTTTAAATATAAGTTATTATATTTGCTGCTGTTGTTTGCCAGGCATAGTGCAACTGAATTTCTCTTTGTATTACTCTGTTAAGCCAGTTTTACTACTGATTTACTTTTCTTGTTGCTCAACATTGGCTCATATTAGTTGTAATGGTGCATTTGCTCTGCTAATTTAGATTTACTGCTGCTTGCTTTGCCAATTTGCATTTTTTGTCATTGCTGTTTGTGTTAATTTTTTTGTGCTGCTGCATTGCCTCGTCCCTTAGTTGATGCATCTGAGCTCAGTAGATTTAAGTTAGCTTAAGAGGGGCTAGGCTATATAAGAGAATGAGTTATGAAGAATAGGAAAAGAATGCATTGAGAAGTTATATGAAAAAGATTTGGGCCAAAATGAGTATTGTACAATGGGCAATAATTATTTTGAAAGAGGATATGAACAAAACAGTAGGGCTTAGGGACAACAGGCATAGATAGGACTTTCGGGAATAATGATAAACTAAGGAAGATCTCCAAGAAGTTCAGAAAGTTTTGTTTGCAAAACACTGAAAACAAACCCTGTCCTTTCTTTTTGTGTTATCCCACTATGTGTTTGTGTACCCTTGTGTATTTGTGTTCTTCCTGTCTTTATACGTTTATCTGATAAGAGTTATGTTGTAGAATTTTTCTAATACTATGTTATTTACTTTGTAAAGATGTTTAGACATTCTCTATGTGTGAAATTAATGTTTCTGATTATTTTATTTATTTACTTATGTCATAATTCCTGTAACACTGATGTACATGTTTATTTCTATTCTTTTGTAAAGCCTGTATTACTACAAATGTTTTCAGTATTGTTATGTTCTTTAATGATGTATTTTGTACCTTTGTAACTGTATTCTCATTTCGTAAATTTATAATTGCATAGACACTAGTTCTTCAAATTAAATTTCATTTCACTGCACATGTTTTTGTTGGTCATAGTACATACACAATATGTGAGAAACAAAAGGGGACTGTTAGCATTCGCACGTGTGTTGATAATTCAGCAAGGGACTGGTTAACAGCATTGCTGGTTCTAAGTACATACCAAAAAGTTTGTGAGTGCACAAGTGGTGGTTTATGGACTTGCTATATTGCCCGCAAGACTCTTCGATGGTGATTGTGCACCTGCACAATCGCAACAGATGGCTGCTGGCCGTCTCCTCAAGGACTGCAGTGGGTCTGCACCTCTGATGGCCCACCAATACCATACATACTTTCTACAAGGACTACAGTGGGTCTGCACCTTTGATAGCCTACGAATACCATTATTTCTACAAGGACTACAGTGGGTCAACACCTTTGATGGTCCACCAACACCATTATTTGTACAGGGACTGCAGTGGGTCTGCAGCTCCGGTGGCACATCACCAAAATCTCTACCAGGACTACAGTAGGTCTGCTCTGTGATGACCTCCCTACCAATATTCTTCAAAACTTCGACTGACTCTGTGGTGGGTTTGCCCCGTTGTGGCACATTACCTGTCTGCATGTCAAGAGTCAGCATTGTCTTTCCGTTGGAAGGGCAACACTACTCAAGACTGCCTGGAAATCCACTACTTCCGTGTGCATTTCTTTTACGTCTCAGAGTTTGAGAGAGAAAAAAAAGAAAACTGTAATTACTATTGTGAAGAATGATCAGGACTGTCTTTATGAGAACAATTTTTGCTTTTGACCAACATTGCATCAATAAGTGTGTGCATTTGATATCTTTGTTATTGTAATTATGAAAAATTTTATCAAATCTGTGGTGTCACCGCCAGACACCACACTTGCTAGGTGATAGCTTTAAATCGGCTGCGGTCCATTAGTACATGTCGGACCCGCGTGTCGCCACTGTCAGTGATCGCAGACCGAGCGCCACCACACGGCAGGTCTCTAGAGACGGACTAGCACTCGCCCCAGTTGTACGGACGACTTAGCTAGCGATGCACGCTGTCGAAGCCTCGCTCATTTGCAGAGCAGATAGTTAGAATAGCCTTCAGCTAAGTCCATGGCTACGACCTAGCAAGGCGCAATTAGCATGTATCTACAGAGTCTCACTTGTATTGTCAAGAGCGATGTACAACAAGGATGGATTAAAGTTAAGTATTCCAGAAGCTACGTACTTTTCTTTATAGCATTCATTACGTATCCTGTTTCAGACCTCTCTAGCCTGCGTGAGTCAACGCGTGCCTATCGGCCTCCTCTTTCAAGTAGTGTATGTAGTGTTGACTAACTGCTAACACTACAAAATCATTACTGGCCACTGCCCAAAACAATATGTAAAATTTTTTGTGGGGAGCATGGGGGCTATGTAAGTAGGCTGTTTAGGTTTTTATGTTGGTAACGCCATGTAGCGCTCTGTATGAAAATTACTGACTGTGCTGTGTGAAGTCTGTGGCTGGTTTGCATTGTTGGAATATTCGCTTTTGTAGTGTTGGACAGCTGTATGTGAACAGCACACACACACACACACACACACATATATATATATATATATATATATATATATATATATATATATATATATATATCAGGTAGTTAGTGCCATCAGTAGTTAGAATCTTTTATTTAGCTGGCAGTAGTGGCGCTCGCTGTATTGCAGTAGTTCGAGTAACGAAGATTTTTGTGAGGTAAGTGATTCATGAAAGGTATATGTTATTGTTGGTCAGGGTCATTCTTTTGTAGGGATTTTTGAAACTCAGATTGTGTTGCGCTAAAAATATTGTGTGTCAGTTTAGTGATGATCAGAATAAGTTAAGAGAGTAATGTCTGAGTACGTTCAGTTTTGCTCAGCTGTTTGAAAATCAAATAACGTGGAGGTTTATCAGCACAGTAATTCATTAAATTTTCAAAGGGGACGTTTCAAATGGTTATACTGGGGCCGAAGCCAGTCAGTATTGTTGGCTGAAACTTTTAATCTAAAATGAATGACCTCCCGACGGCAGACACAGGGGACCTAATAAGAAACCCTTGCGGACATCCTGCAGGGTATGGTGAACAGATGGTGGGTATTTTATTTTGTAGCTTTGATTTTAGACGGTCAGCGATTACGTAGCATGGCTTTATATTTCGGTGACAGCCATGAGTTAGGTTTAGAGGCAATATGTAGTTGAAAAAGGTTTCTGATCGAGAAAATTGACTTATCTATAGTTACAGATAAAATAAATGGCGTTGAAGTTGTGACGGAATAACTCTGTCCAGCGAATCATTAACTATTTCTCGAACCGTCGATAAAAATGTAATTGACGTTTCCTTTAGCGAGCGTGACGTAGGTAAGATTATTTTGCGTACCGAAATAGGGTGCGTCTTACGTCACCTGGACACAAGGGCGTTCTAGCGGACGTCGCGAAAAGAGGAAAAGGAACGTCTCAACTTCGCTGTGTTTTGGATTCGTTCATCTCTAATGTCCCAGGAACATTGTTAAACAGAGAACAATGAAATCAAATAAAATTGTATTATTGACATCAAAATTATGAACACCGTATATGTAAGTTTATATTTTACATCATTCATGACGAGTCCATTTCGGCAAAATACCATCATCATGTGCTCTGTAAATACATAGATAAGCGATGGTCTTAATGTAATGGTCTGTAACTATGATCGGAAAAGCTATAATACGTCATTAGTTGCTTTTACCTTACTTGTAACATCGTTGCTGTCATGACCTGTCTTTTTTAGAATCACTAATTTCTCGTAGGTCTACACTGGAGATTTGTATCGGTTTTTGTTTGGTTTACATGTATGCTACTTTTTTGACAGCTTTGAGGACAATGGATCAGCGATATTACATGTTTACATAGTTACCATTATAAATAACTGGTGTGAAATTCAATTGTTTTTATTATTTTTATAGGTTTGGTTTTTTCCTAGAGCTTGTTTTAGTTTTGAGATTTTTATTTTACGTTTTTAATTTTTTCGTAATAATTTTATTATTGTCTATGATTTATGTTGGTGTTATGTCTCTGTTTCATACTCTTCATGTCGTTATCGCTGTTACTATGGGTATGTGTTATTTAGCGTCTGTGATTTACTAGTTAACCCGTTTTCTTTATTTATAATTGAATAAAGTTTTCTATGTAGTTTTTGTGCTTTAGGTAGGTTTGTTCATTTAGTAAATTTGTGGGGTTGCTGTATCCATGTGAATATATTTCTATTTCCTCGAGGATGTCCATGAATGTTCCCTTCTGCGTAATATGGAGGATTTCTAGTGCTTCGTTTATAGGTTCTATGTCGTGTTTTTCTGCTTGTAGATGTTGTAGAAGTGTGGATGGGTTGTTTTCCTTTTCTCTGGTGTGCTCTTCATGTGTAACTTTGAAGTTCCTACCGATTTATCCCATGTAGAATTTATCGCATGTGTTACACGGAATTTTATTAATGCCGGAGAATGTTCCGTATGGGAATTTCCGAGCCGCCTTTGTGAATTTTGTGTATGAGGCTGCGTGTGTTTTGACGGTATGTATAAGCACCTAATGCAGTTGATTTATTATTTGTAACATTCTTCTGCTTTACAGAAACAATCTGTTGTGGCTTCACACACACACACACACACACACACACAAACACACACACACACACACACACACACACACACACTATTATTTACAACGTCATTGTGTCTTTAACCACTGCCATGGAAAACGTACTGCTATGTTTGGAAGCAGTGGCATTGATCTCTGTATGTTGACTAGTACTTGCAAAAAATAATAATAAAGGGAATGAAATTTATTAAACTTATTCTTTAATAGTTTTACGTGGAACTGGAGACGATCTTACAAGAAAAATTCATTTTTCATTGACGCCAAGTGTGTTGTGGACATTTTTCCAGTCTATATTTCGCAAATACATTTTAAAATCTGAAATCCTCCTCCTCATTTTTAAACAAAACTGAGTTCATAACTGATAAGATCTTAGTCACAATGCCCTAAAATATTTCCCTTTTTACACCAAATTGTGACCCAAGAATGAATATTAGGTTACCTGAATTCGATCTGATCCATATATTCAGGCGTAGGATGCATTTTCATAGACAAATGAAAAATATAAGGGGAGCTTTACCATATATTTAACAGAATGAAACGTTATAATCATACCTTTTGATTTCCTAGCAAATCTGTAAGGGTCTTTGTGTTTTCCATTATAGAAGCACTTGACACGAGGATGTGAGGTCTCGCTTTGTAAACCCTAGAACATATTCAGACATGAACCTGGAATACAGTAACCACACCAGACATTTTCAGCATCGGCAAAAAGTCTCAAGTTCACGAAAGCGCTAACTTACCTTAGAGTGGTTATAAAATGTATGAGAAATTAAAAAGAAGTCTCTGATACTGGATGTCGCTATTTCAAATGGGTTCCAAAAGAAACGTCTTTCTTAAATTAAAATTTTATTCTGCGCAATTTTTGCAACGCCAACTCTCTAATACATTCGTCAGTATCAATTTGTACCTCTTGTTCGGTAGGCAAAATAGCTAGATTTGTTAATCGCATTGTGGACATTGTAGATCTTAAAAATTTTTAATCTGTTTCAATTTAGAGAAGCTTCCTTCGCAACTAGCATTACTTATGGCAGCTGTGAGGAATATTATAAGCGTTATAACTGTATTAGGTAAACTGGCTTCAAATGTGGACTCAAAATAAACTTTAGTAAACCCAGTGGGCAAGCATCAATGTTCTTTATTATAGCCTGTCGTAGATACGAAAGCTCGTAGATGCACGCTCTCAAGCTTAAACGCTTCTCTCAGTATCTTGAGAAGCTTGATGGAGGTTGCATTCCTCATCATCAATGCCTAGTGTTATTGCAAGCTGTCAGGAAGATATATTTTTCAGCCAAATTCTCCATCTAATGAAGAAAACATTTTGCGTTTCAAATCGTCTTCATGCGACATGCGACAAGCCAGAAATGTGCCTCCACCTAATTAGTCTTGAAGGTTCAACAGCAATTGCAAGCGCCAAGCTAATTTTTAGCATATCTTACAGCCTCGTCTATGAATTACAATCGCTTCTCTTCTGTCTGTACGATATTTATTTTCTGATCTTACTGACCTACTGCGAAGGCCCCCCGTACGCAAATAATTTTGGACATCATTTCACTTCATGCAGCTTTGATAGACACTCAACAAACAAAAGAAAGAAAATAATTACATCCCGACTAACAACGTTTTTGCGTCCGTTCATATGTGCAAACTTTCGTCTGTTTCTGTTACCATATCTAGCGTTGTCAAAACCATTTTTGTAATGATTTTGTGTCATGTTTATTGCCTCTTGCGCTCCAGCGTGTGTCCTGAATCCTCTTCAAACTCTGAAGCGAAAGCCAGTCAATCTGCTATCATAGCAATTATTGGCTGGAACATTTAATCTGAAATGAATGTCCTCCACACTAGAGATTTTGAGGACATAATAAGAAACACAGGTTGACATTCTGTGGGGTATGGGAAGCAGCTGGTAGATCGTTTTTCTTTTTTCTTCCAGCTCTGATTTTAACTTAAAACTGAGGAAATTGGCCTGAAAACGGTCGAGGTGTTGCTCATCTTGATCAGTCTAAAATTCTGAGTCAGCACAATACACCAAAACGTATCGATCAAGGAAATAAAGAATACATTAAATTCAAAACGCTTCAAGAATTTATCGGGAAATCATATTTTGATGTTTTCAGTCAGCTGATTGCGTCACTCGAGAGTAGATTCGACAGTAATTATGCCAAGTGCCAAGCTAGTTTTTGGCATAACTTGCAGCCCCGTCTACGAATTCCAATCGCTTCTCTTCCGTCTGTACGATACTTATTTTCTGATCGCTAGAAGTCACTGGTAAAATTTACTGTTGGATATACCGCAGTCGTCGATAAAATTTCACAAAAATGTTCTGATGGAGAGAGACCGATAAGCCATAGAGACAAAATAAGCAGGAAAAGAACTTGAGGGAAGTTGTAGTGTTCTTAAAAAAGTTTTAGTGGACATGAGGATTAATTCCAAGTGTTTGTGTAATTTGTTCATTTGATTATTACAATTCCCTTATCATCGTGTTCTAATGAACGACATTTTGCTTTTTACCTCCATCCAAAACTTATTTAAGGTCAAGTATGTTGCATGATCGACTCAATAATATTGTTATTTGACATAGTTACTGAGATATTGCCAATAAACTAGATTTATATGATTTGTTAACTCCACTTATTAAAAAAAAAACTTTCTTCACGAGTTTTTGAGATATTATTTTTCAACAGCATCCTTCCCATTTTTAGGGAAAAATACATTTCCAGACATTGTTGATGGGCTTCGACTGCCCTCGTCTTCTGTTTGGTAATTACTCAAAAACCCTTGAATTAAATAAATTTCACAAAGAGCAATCAAGTTCTGAACATGAATGTACGAGGCCTGTTCAGAAAGTAAGCTCCGATTGATTGCCAAATTGAAACCACAGTGAACATCAGAAATGTTTTACTTGTAACAATTAGCTACACCTTCCAGCTACTTCTCTACGTAGTCGCCGTTCTGACTTAGACTTTTGTCATAGCGTTGTACCAACTTTTCAATAGCCTCATCATAGAAGGCAGCCGCCAGTGCTTTCCGCCAATTCTCCACGCTGGCCTACACCTCGTTGTCTGTGTCAAAATGTTGTCTTCAAAGACAGCGGTTCATGTGACCAGAGATGAAACTCAGGGGGAGACAATTGCGGACTGTATTGTGGGTAATCTCACATTTCCATTTGAAAACGATGCAGGAGCATCTTCATTGCCCCTGCAGAATGCGGCTGAGAATTGTCTTGAAGAAGAAACAGCACGACAGTTATGTAATGTTAGCTGCATAGCTTCAGGCGAAATTTCTCACCAGGCCCTCGTACTTGGCGGCAGACACTATTTTCTAGACATCTTTACGCACTCACTGCGAGCTCCGAAATGAGAAGAGCGACGTGATGCTAACTGGGGTTATACTAGAGACACTACCCAACACATCTGTGCAAAGCTTTATCGGATTTTCATAGTCGTTTCCATTTCGCGACCGATCGGAGCTTACTTTCTGAACGCCCCTCGTATTTATGGACAGCATAAGTCCACAGCAATATCGCATTTTATGGTTGGAGATGTGATTTAGTGTCATTTGAGCCCAAATCATATGACGAAACAATGTGCTAAAGTAGGTCTCTTTTGCATGTTATGTTCACAATTTTTTAAATCAACATGTTTATATGGTTTTCTTCATAAACACATTAAAAGAGTACGGATGAAGTTGTAAAAAGTGTGAAATTTGAGAAAAGATCTCCTACAAACCATCTGCAACCTTTGATAATTACGGAGACGAAAGTTGAGGAAGAAACGAAACAATAATTTTTCAATTCTTGGACGAGCCAGAGAAAGCCTCTGGTGGCCAATACATGAACTAACAAAAATATCCTTACTAAAGACACTGCTGCTACCTGCTGAGAAATCGTAGTTGTAACACTCTCATCAGTAACTGTTGCCGCCTCTGACAACAGACCAAAACATTTTTAGCTTTTCTGGGCTGAAGATTACACTGACGGCTCAGATAACCGTAGTTTACGGTATAATTGTTTGGATCAAATCTGACAACTCCATTCTGAACCCTTTCCATTTGTCCAGTTGCCTTGAAATCCTGTGCAGATTCACTTCAAAAGAAATGCACACTATTTTTGTAAAAATACAATTTTCATTCTGCATGTGTGAAAGTTTTACAGTGTGTAGATACATCCTTCCCGCTTGTTTTCAAACTTAGTTCAACCTGTTCCCGTGAGTGGCACCGTCACAGCATGTCTTCAAGATGGCTGCTACACTTGACGTTCGTCAGAAGCAATGTGCTGTCATAGAATTCCTGTGCTGTGAAAACGAGACAGTGGGAAACATCCAGAAGAGGCTGAAAAAGGTGTATGGAGATGCTGCTATCGATCGCAGTAAGTTAGGCGGTGGGCAAGCAGGTTACGTGATGAAAGCGGGCACGACAATATTGAGGATTGTCCTCGCAGCGGCAGGCCTCGTACTGCACACACTCCAGAATATGTGCAGAGAGCTAACGAATCGGTGACTGCTGACAGACGCATCACAGTGAACGAACTGTCACGCTACGTTGGGATAGGGGAAGGAAATGTTTGCAGAATACTGAAAGTTTTGGCGTTGAAAGAGGTTCGTGCCAGGTGGGTTCCCAGGATGTTGACAGTGGCTCACAAAGAAACAAGAAAAACGGTATTCAGCGAACTTTTGGAACAGTACCAGAATGGTGGAGATGAATTTATTGGGAGAATTGTGTGACAGGTGAAGAAACATGGCCCCATAGTTTTTCGCCAGAGACGAAGAGGCAATTAATGGGGTGGCATCATGCAAATTCACCCAAGAAAAAAAATTCAAAACCACGCCTTCTGCTGGAAAAATTACGGCTACCGTGTTTTTAGATTCCGATGGACTCTTGCTTGTGGACATCATGCCAAGTGGAACCACAATAAATTCTGATACATATGTGGCGATACTGAAGAAACTTCAAGCTCGACTGAGTCGTGTTCGACCACATCGGCAAAAGGAGGATGTTTTGCTGTTGCACGACAATGCACAGCTTCTAGGCGCACAGTCCGGAACCGTACGACTGCTACGGTCGCAGGTTCGAATCCTGCCTCGGGCATGGATGTATGTGATGTTCTTAGGTTAGTTAGGTTTAAGTAGTTCTAAGTTCTAGGGGACTGATGACCACAGCAGTTGAGTCCCATAGTGCTCAGAGCCATTTGAACCATTTGACAATGCACAGCCACATGTCAGTCAAAAAGCCATGGAAGCGATCACAAAACTCGGATGGACAACACTGAAACACCCGCCTTACAGTCCTGACCTGGCTCCATGTGACTATCATCTCTTTGGGAAATTGAAAGACTCTCTTCGTGGAACAAGGTTTGGAGATGATGACTCCATTGTGCACGCTGCCAAACAGTGGCTCCAACAGGTTGGTCCAGAATTTTACTGTGCGGGTATACAGGTGCTGGTTCCAAGCTGGCGTAAGGCAGTTGAGAGGGATGGAAATTATGTGGAGAAAAGAAAATATTGTTCCTACAGGATGTATCTACACACTGTAAAAGTTTCAAACATATAGAATAAAAGATGGATTTTAAAAGAAATAGTGTGCATTTCTTTTGGAGTCACCCTCGTATGTAGTCCCGATGAAAAGCGTTAACTGAAGTAATGAGCATGCAGACAGGATCAACGAACTTGGACGGTCCCTGCCGCAGACCCCCCCCCCCCACCCCGCCTCTCATCTCTTCACCTTCACGCTACGCCACAGATCGGAAGAAACAACTAGGCTTTAATAGCTCTGTGTCTAAGGCAATATCGTCGATATCCTCCAGGAAGGGATTTGCAACAGCTGGGGCTGACGGGTATCCCTCGCACCGCCTTCCGTCTGATCGTAATAATGGCCGTTTTATAGAAAACAGCAAGACGTAAAAGTGTGTCTAAACAGCTCTACCACGTCAATTAACAAAGAATTGGGATACTGGACCCATAGAATTTTTGATATTCGCATTCGTAAACAGCGCCACCACATTATAACCTCATCCTCGCTATGTCAAAGGTGGTTTATTCGGTTGATCAATTGGGTGAGTTCTTAATATGATGCTGACGGCGTCCTACTTGGAGCGAGCCGGCCGCGCTGGCCGAGCGGTTCTAGGCGCTTAGTCCGGAACCGCGCGACCGCTACGGTCGCAGGTTCGAATCCTGCCTCGGGCATGGATGTGTGTGATGTCCTTAGGTTAGTTAGGTTTAAATAGTTCCAAGTTCTATAGGACTGATGACCTCAGATGTTAAGTCCCATAGTGCTCAAAGCCATTTTAACCATTTTGAACTTGGAACGAGAAGACTGGCCAAGTACGAGTATATCGCCAGGTTGTATGTCTGTGAGACAACTAGATAGTATAAGCAGTACGTGATCTAGTGCCTAAGGGAGAAGATTATTAACGATACCTTCTTCCACCATAGAGCGCTTCAGAATCTCGGATAATTTTCTTATTATTGTCGATATGGTAACTACCTTCGTCCAGTGGCGCGCAGATCTTGGTACCTCAGTCCGCATATTCCATCACTGCGGTTGCGTTGCCATAGTCAGCAGCAAGCACCTCAATTCTATCACCACTGCGTAGTGCACAGAGACCATTGCCCTCGGCCCTGTTCGTACTAGGTCCAGGTAGATATGCCTTCGTGAGAAAACGCCTCGTTTCCGGCCGAATTGCGTCCGCTGCTCCACTGGGGAGCTTGCGGATTGGCTGTTCGGCGTCGCTTATGATTTCACAGGCAGGAATGTCCCGCGGCGAAGGCGCGAAGTTAAGTCCTCTCTTAAGTGCCGACATTGCACCCGTGTCTATGTCTCTCGCCGTCAAGTTGGTCACGGTGTGTTTTAAGGGGCTGCGGTCCGTGCCGTATTGCTGTTGTGAAAAGCGGTTGAATTTCCCTTTCTGCTTCTCTGTAGTTCGTTTCCCATTACGTTTGTTAGAAAACCGTTGCTGTGTCGGCCCAATACCAGTCCAAAGCTGTGAGCGTTATTGAAAGCTGCAGATGAAAGGCGACGAGAACACGTCCATCTACATCCATCTGCTGCCTGGTGTTGAGTATCCTTTCCCGTAGTACGACGCAGCAGCGTATGTCATCAGTAGTATGGTATCCTACATAGTTTGGTTACTGTTGCAGGCACTTAAACAGGGAATTTCATGACAGACAATAATAATGGATAATCTATGCTGCACAGCCTGCGCTTGCAATAAAAACAACGGAGTGTGAATTACGTCAGATTTACTCAATATATTCACAGTCGTTAAACAGCTGTTAAGACTCAAGCCTTGGGCCGGAAATCCATCTGCGTACTGCTCGCTAGCACATCCTGACAAGAGTGCAAGAGCAGAAAGGCAGATAAAATATAATCGTATAAAACAAGTGCTGGGAGACAGAATCGCACCAGCTATTGAAAATCATTTGTGACGAGGATTATAATTTTTCCAACAGAGATAAACTATTCAAGCTAAAATTATACAAATGTCTGTTGAAGTACTGAAAGATATCACACTAGGCTGTGAAAGCTTTGTGCATTGACATGTAAATCAGTATGTATTGACTGTCAGTAAACAGCGTGGTCCAGCCGCAGTTCTTATTTTCGTTCAAGGAAAACCTCTTACAGGCAATTTTCCTTCGATCCCCATCCATCTCGAATTTAGTGAACGTACTATGCATATGAGCAATGGACAGCAGAAGAGCTTCGATCCCATGTGTCCAGGTCATAAAGATGTCGTCAGTCTAACGAAATGAGGGAGATAGACGAAGAAAAGCTGAACATAACGCGTTTATCCATCAGTCATAGTTATCTCAAGGATACGAAAAACTTAGAGTAAAAAATTCTCGGGTTTGTAGCCGCGCCAAGTGGTTAAAATTCACGAGCTTTTGACCAAGAAATCTTTGGCCATTGTTAAGTGATATGACTGCCAGTGGCCCGTTGGTACGCCCCTATATGTGCTATCAACCAGCTGTGACGTCACTGGTGCTCGCCGCATTGCCATAATTATATGGGCAAGCACTGACCACCGCGTACGATTTGCCCTCTTCAGCTGTGCTATCGCTGTATCCCATCGTAGCTGCTGACCGCCGTCTCTGTTTAAGGTGTTATCGGTGATTTTCGTTTCGGTGGCCTCTTTAATTACACAAATTCAGATGTCGTTACTGCAAGCTACGAGAAATGTTTCGTCAAATTTGATCCTATGACCGTTTTCTAACGCATGCTCAGCTATCGTAGATTCCTGGGGGTAGCGTAGGCGATAACTCTAATGCTCCCTCCCGTATTGTTCTACAGCATGTACTGTTTGTCCGACGTAAGACTGACCGCACCTGCAAGATATCTGGTAGATCCCAGGTGTTCTGAGACCTTTTGCGTCTTAACTGGCCTCAGCAATTTCCAGATTTTTGTCGGAGGCGTGAAAAGCGATTTGGTCTTGTGTCCTTTCAGCAGGCGGCTTATCTTGCCCGACATGGAGACACAGAACGGGCAAAAAACTAGTTTATTTTCTTGCTCCTCGCCTGTGGACTTCCTGTGATTATGTGATTCTTGCTAGAGATCTCAAGCGTTAGAAAACCTCTCGTGGCTCGTAGTAACAGCTTCTAGGATAGTGTTTTTAAAGAAAACATCGAAATAAAAATCACCGAAAACACCCGTAATAGAAACGGCAGCCTGCAGCTTAGTGCGGCGTGGGATCCAGCGATCGTGAAGTTAAAGCTGGCACTGCATCAAAACAAGTGTTCAGTTCCTAGTACTGTGAAATGTGGAAAAAACCCAAGTGGCAATTATAAGAAGAGGAACGGCACCAGAAAGGGAACAGAAACATAATATGTAGAAAATCGTCCACGAAACTTGTAAGTAGAATTTAAAATATTACTTCATCATAGTAAAAACCAGCCATCAGCACGGTTAATAAGATATAGGTACATTGCCCCAAAATGTAAACTAAATAGTAAAAATATGTACATATTCCAGGCCACTGAAGATGTCTTGCAGAGAATAAAGGAGAAACGCTTGTGGTATGAAAATTATGTTTCATTCAGTTGTAGTCAGGCGGTCCAAAAGTAAAAACTATCATTATACCGTAATGTTTAATTTCTGTAAAATTTTCACTTGAGTACCGAAGTAATTGAGCAAGTTGTAAAGAAACCACGAACAGGTATAACGTAAATATAATTAATTAAGGAAAATATTTAAGGTATTACGTGAAAATTACTGTTGTAATATTACAAATCGACGATAAACGTAAACAAAATTTAAATTAAATAAAAATTAAATATTTTGAGGCTATTTTGCTTCTGAGGCGAAAACGAGTATAACATTCATGTTTACCTCGTCAAGCTACTCCAGAAAAAGTACAAAAGAATTTTTATACGTGGTCTAGAAGCCGAGATGTGAAGGATTTTGCAAAACGCTGGCCGTTTAGAATTAGTTTTCAGAGCGAGCGCTCTACGTTTCCCCAATACTCCGCTGCCCGCTCCAGCTGCCACAATCCGCACTTTCATGTTTCACTTTATCACTCAATTACTAATCCTAAAATTCAATGAAAAATATCCTCGAATTTTTTCTTGAAAATATAAGTATTCAATACTAATATCCGACAAGCACATCTCTGTAATATGTTAATTGGGTTCACAAGATTTATTTAACTTAGCTCGGCTCCACATGGTCGTAGAACTTTTTGTTTTAAGGGGAGTTGAAACGCCCTACCCTCGCAATGTTAAATTTAGTGACTTGGTTTCCCTGTATAGCTGGAACCACTGTAGCCATTGACATGAAACTTTTACAGGACATTAAACTATATGTTCTGCGTCTACAGAACTACAATAATTGCATTTCAGCCACTGCATTCGGAAATACGATTTTTTAATTACGCAGCTAAAATTTTGTGTACTTTTTTGTACGTTATCCTAAATAATTTTAACTATACATAACATTATGTTCTCCTTTTAGTTCAGTAAACTCAGGATATGTATGTTATTACTCCCTGAAAATTTGCATACTAGACTCGAAGTGGTTCCTGAGATTTAGGGGAAAATACAACAGAAAATGTAAATTTTCAGGAACGGCTTCTAAAGCTTCAAAAGACTGTAACTCACTTAATATATGGCTTAATTTTTCATTTTTAGTCACTCAGAAGCACCCTGCAGCATATTGTATATCATGCTAGTGATCTTTTTCCAACTTTTTCTTCTTTCTAGACTCTTTAGTGGCCAAGTCTGCTGCGTACTCTGTTTTATCAATACTCCGTTCAAGTTGTATGATGCAGTTTTCTCCAGGATTAATTCAGATATGCTGTAGAACTTTCACCCTACCAGCGTTGCCATCATTAAAATCAATAACAGAATCACTGACCCCCCCCCCCCAATTTGATGTCTTCATTCCAACAAAAACATATTTGCTGAATGTATTCCAGTCCCTTTGTCTTCCTCTACTGTTTTTGCCCTCTACAGCTCCCTCTAGTGCCATGGAAGTCATTCTCTGATTTCTTAACAGACGTCCTGTTATGCTGTCCCTTCTCCTTCTCAGTGTTTTCCACATATTCCTTTCCTCGCCTATTCTCTTGAGAACCCTCTCATTCCTTACCTTATCACTTCACCTAATATTCATCCTCAGAAATTTATTTCTCAAATTAAGGCCTCTGTGCGATATTAGTTCACTTCTCTTGGCCGGCAATGTATTTTTTATCAATGCTAGTCTGCTTCTGATGTCCTTGCTGCGACCGTCATGGGTTATTTTGCTGCCTATATACCAGGATTCCTTAATTTCGTCTACTTCGTGATCACCACGTCTGATGTTAACTTCTAGTTTCTGCTACTTTCGTCTTTCTTCTATGTACTCTCTGTCCGCATACTGTGCTCATTAGACTCTTCATTACGTTCAACAAATCATATAATTCTTCATCACTTTCACTGATGACGGTAATGCCATCAGCGAATCTTATCATTGATATCCTCCACGCTGATTATTAACCCCACTCTTGAATCTCTCTTTTATTTTCGATGTTGCTTCTCCTATGTGTATGTTGAACAGTCCCCGTCTTGCGCCTTTTTAATCCGAGCACTTCGTTCTTATTGTTCCCTCCTGATTCTTGTACATACTATATATACTCGACTTTCCCTATAGCTTACACCTATTTTTCTCAGAATTTCTAACATCTTGCACTATTTTACATTGTCGAACGGTTTCTCCAGCTCGATAAATCCTATGAATGTGTTTTGATTTTTCTTTAGTTTTGCTTCTATTGTCAACCGCAACGTTTGAACTGCCTGTCTAGTGCCTTTACCTGTCTAAATCCAACTAATCATCAGCTTTCTTTTCCATTCTTATGTATATCATTCTTGTCAGAAACTTGGATGCAAGAGCTATTAAGGTGATTGTGTTATAATTCTCGCGTTTGTCGGCTCCTGCTATCTTCGGAATTGTGTGGGTGATGTTTTTCCGAAAGTATGATGGTACACCGCCAATCTCGTACATTCTACACACCAACGTGAATAGCCGTTTTGTTGCCACTTCTTCCAATGAATTTTGAAATTCCGATGGAATGTTGTCCATCCCCAGTGCCGTTCAAAGGTCTTTTAAATTATGACCAATACTGGATCCCCTCTCTCTTCCCTGCTGACTCCTGTTTCTTCATCTGTCCCTCAGACAAGTCCTCCCCGTCACAGAGACCTTCAATGTAATCTTTCCACCTATCCGCACTCTCCTCTTCATTTAACAGTGGAATTCATATTGAATTCTTAATGTTACTGCCCTTTCTTTTAATTCCGCCGAAGCGTGTCTCGACATTTGCATATGTTGATTCAATCTTCTGATAGTCATCTCTTTTTTCTATTTCTTCAAATTCTTCCTCCTCGAACCAACGTTTTCTTCCAACTTCTGCTACTGTCCTTTCCAGAAATGTCCAGCCCTCTTCAAGTGAACTGCCTATTGAGATATTCATTATCGTAGTATCTATAGCCTCACAGAACTTCAAGCGTATCTATTCATTCCTTTGCACTTCTGTGTTCCACTTCATTTCACATTGAGCCTTCATGACTGGTCTCTTACCCTTATAGCCTATCCTTCAATATAACTAAATTATAATCTGAGTCTACATCTGCTCCAGGGTAGGTCTCACAATCCAATATTCGATTTCGGAATATGTGTGTGACCATACTGTGTTCTAACTGGAATCTTCCTGTATCTCCAAGCCTTTTCCAAATATACCTCCTCCTCTTGTGCTTCTTAGACTATTCGCTATTGCTAGCCGAAATTCATTACAGAACTCAAATAGTCGTTCTCATCTCTCATTTCTTGTTCCAAGCCCATATTCTCCTGTAACATTTTCTTCTACTCGATCCCCTACAACTGCATTCCAGTCTCCCATGATTATTAGATTTTCATCTCCCTTTACGTACTGTATTACCCTATCAATATCCTCATATACTTTCTCTGTCTCTTCACCTTCAGCTTGCGACGTCGTCATGTATACCTGAACTGTCGTCGTCGGTCTTGGTTTGCTGTCGATTCTGATAAGAACAACCCCATCACTGAACTGTTAACACTAACACACTCTCTGCCCTACCTTCCTATTCATAATGAATCACTCCCTTTATATTATTTTCTGCTGCTGTTGACATTACCCTATACTCATCTAACCAGAAGTCCTTGTCTTCTTTCCATTTCACTTCACTGGCCCCTAGTATATCTAGATTGGGCCTTTGCATTTCCCTTTTCATATTTTCTAGCTTCCCTATCACATTCAAGCTTCTGACATTCCACGCGCCGACTCGTAGAACGTTACCCCTCCGTTGATTGTTCAATCTTTTTCTCATGGTCACCTCCCCATGGCAGTGCACTGCTAGAGATCCGAATGGGGGACTATTCCAGAATCTTTTGCCAATGGAGAGATCATCATGACACTCTTTCAATTACAGGCCACATGCTCTGTAGATACATGTTATGTGTCTTTAATGCAGTGGTTTCCATTGCATCTCCATCCTCATGTCATTGATCATTGCTGATTCTTCCGTCTTTAGAGGTAATTTCTCACCCCAAGGACAAGAGTGTCCTGAACCTAAGTCCGCTTCTGGGCCCTCTTTGACAAGGCTTTTGGCAAAACAAGGATGACTTCCTACGATTTTTATTTAAATTTTAGCGCAATGGCGACTTTCGAACTCGGGACAGAGGACGGTTCGATTACTACCCATTTTCTTTCCTGCATTTTGTCATTGTTCTCAGCTATTGGTCTGGTGAGACGTCACATGACACCCCTTCAAGTTCATCGTTGAGTACTTCACTCAGATTTTTTTTTTAATTACAAAAAGCAGCCAGCCCTCTGACCGAACACGCTGAGCTACCGTGCCGGCGTTCCTAGAGCATGGGTTTCTGCGTATAGTTCCACAGAAATAACTAAAAGAGATCTAACTGATATTGCATTTAATTATTTGCCACATACTTTTAATATTTCATCCTAAATATTTAAATGTATTGACTTGCTCTATGATCAGCTTGTTAATTTCGATCTTAATACGCATAGGCTGGTGTCATTGTCCTTGATTTTATCTTCGTAATGGAGATGTTCGAATTGTATTCTCTGGCCATTTTACTTATAATGAAAATAGTTTCTGGTAGGTCATTTTGATTCTAACAATTACTTGGTCGTCAGCAAAAATAAGTTTTCTAACCACATTAGTTTTAAAACTTTTTATTGTCTGTTACCAAGTTTTGGTTACATCATCCGAAACAGATCTATTGGGAGTTTGTTATTTGCATTTCTGTAATTTGTACTTACTATGGATGGCTCAAACGTTAAGCGACAATTTTCAATCGCTTGTTATTCGCGCGTAGTCTTTGGTCAGAGTATCTGTTTCGCTGGAAGATGTGATTGTTTTTGTCATCGCTGTTTGACCGCGAGGAGCGCGGGAGTTCTGTCGTTAGAGGAGTAGTGAGACAGACGCCGAGCAGAGGACTCATGGCAATGTAGACGTAAAGTTAAGTGCATCCATATTTAAGTAAACTGATTTGTGTTTGAATATTGTGAAACAGAGGAGAAATATTTGATTAGTGATTTAGAATGAAATGAGATGTAATCAGATTACAAACGAGTACGAAGAGGAATGAAGGTAATATTTTTTATTTAGTGGTGCTGCACTCGCACGTAGTTAGAATCGTTGTTGAATGATACTTCCATATCAGGGAATGTTAGATTTTTCCTTAAAGATTACGTAATTTTCACTCTAGGGAATTTTTCATGTTTATTAATTATTTGGCTAACATTTGTGAGAGTTAAGAGTTTGGTATCAATGTTGTCCTTTGTCAGTGTTAATGAGTGGTGTAACATTAAATGCGACCAAGTGGATTTTCTGACTGTGCTTGCTTTGTTTCACTCTTAGAGTCATTATATTTTATCTATGACTAACGGTCTTCTTATCAACGGTGTTACCTATGACGCATGTGTGAAGACAACATGAATTTGGCCCTGTTTTATAATCTTTCCAAAAAGTGTGCAAACGAAATATTAATCTCTTTAATTAAACAAAGTGGTCTCTGTGCGTTAATGATCTGCCCAATAATGCTGTTCATTAAATGGTCCACGTGCGTTGACAATTTTCGTGGCAAACTGTAATGAAATGAAAATATCTTACCTCGTGATGTAAGTGGTTGGAAACGCGATGCTTACTATTCTCTGTATGCCAGCTGCAAATTTCTAAACAGTTGCTGAGAGCTTAGTGCAATGCCCCAGACAGCAAGCAAACTATTTTATACACGTCATTGAGAGAGACACTCATTTAAATAAAAATGACTTGGACCGAGGATGTAGACGTTGAAACATTCCTTTAACAAACTATTTGTAAATTATCTGATATACTTTTATTTGGTTTCTGTCGCAGTTGGAAAGGCACAAAGGTACCCAAAGCCTAGCAACAACATCAATATTATATGTCCTGTTCCCTGTTTGTACACTCCTGGAAATGGAAAAAAGAACACATTGACACCGGTGTGTCAGACCCACCATACTTGCTCCGGACACTGCGAGAGGGCCGTACAAGCAATGATCACACGCACGGCACAGCGGACACACCAGGACCCGCGGTGTTGGCCGTCGAATGGCGCTAGCCGCGCAGCATTTGTGCACCGCCGCCGTCAGTGTCAGCCAGTTTGCCGTGGCATACGGAGCTCCATCGCAGTCTTTAACACTGGTAGCATGCCGCGACAGCGTGGACGTGAACCGTATGTGCAGTTGACGGACTTTGAGCGGGGGCGTATAGTGGGCATGCGGGAGGCCGGGTGGACGTACCGCCGAATTGCTCAACACGTGGGGCGTGAGGTCTCCACAGTACATCGATGTTGTCGCCAGTGGTCGGCGGAAGGTGCACGTGCCCGTCGACCTGGGACCGGACCGCAGCGACGCACGGATGCACGCCAAGACCGTAGGATCCTACGCAGTGCCGTAGGGGACCGCACCGCCACTTCCCAGCAAATTAGGGACACTGTTGCTCCTGGGGTATCGGCGAGGACCATTCGCAACCGTCTCCATGAAGCTGGGCTACGGTCCCACACACCGTTAGGCCGTCTTCCGCTCACGCCCCAACATCGTGCAGCCCGCCTCCAGTGGTGTCGCGACAGGCGTGAATGGAGGGACGAATGGAGACGTGTCGTCTTCAGCGATGAGAGTCGCTTCTGCCTTGGTGCCAATGATGGTCGTATGCGTGTTTGGCGCCGTGCAGGTGAGCGCCACAATCAGGACTGCATACGACCGAGGCACACAGGGCCAACACCCAGCATCATGGTGTGGGGAGCGATCTCCTACACTGGCCGTACACCACTGGTGATCGTCGAGGGGACACTGAATAGTGCACGGTACATCCAAACCGTCATCGAACCCATCGTTCTACCATTCCTAGACCGGCAAGGGAACTTGCTGTTCCAACAGGACAATGCACGTCCGCATGTATCCCGTGCCACCCAACGTGCTCTAGAAGGTGTAAGTCAACTACCCTGGCCAGCAAGATCTCCGGATCTGTCCCCCATTGAGCATGTTTGGGACTGGATGAAGCGTCGTCTCACGCGGTCTGCACGTCCAGCACGAACGCTGGTCCAACTGAGGCGCCAGGTGGAAATGGCATGGCAAGCCGTTCCACAGGACTACATCCAGCATCTCTACGATCGTCTCCATGGGAGAATAGCAGCCTGCATTGCTGCGAAAGGTGGATATACACTGTACTAGTGCCGACATTGTGCATGCTCTGTTGCCTGTGTCTATGTGCCTGTGGTTCTGTCAGTGTGATCATGTGATGTATCTGACCCCAGGAATGTGTCAATAAAGTTTCCCCTTCCTGGGACAATGAATTCACGGTGTTCTTATTTCAATTTCCAGGAGTGTATTTCAGACATTAATCGAGTCCATGCAGCGTCCTGTTGCGGCACTTTTGCGTGCTCGCGGGGGCTTTACATTACATTAGGCAGGTGTACCAGTTTCTTTGGTTCTTCAGTGTATCAACCGCTGACTGTATCAGTGCGGGCCGGCCACTGGAGGCCGTCTGTAGGAAGCGTGCAGACGGCACGGTCTTCGCCGCACCGTCTACGGGCGACTAACGCCCACACATGCGTGGGGCAGCGCTGACTCACTCTCGCTACGTTATTTCAGTTTCTAACAGCTCACATCAGTTGCTCTGTGTATCGCTTTAGTTGCACCTTCTGTATGAATTTTAATTTTAATAATCAACAGTCTCAGTTGCACCGTTTACCTAGAATTTACCTAGGTTTCAGTCGGGATAACCCAACCTTGATTCAGAATAACAGTAACTACCGTTTGTCCATAGTGGACATCGTTGATTATTAAAATTAAAATTAATATTTATACAGTTGCTGACAGGACTGCGAAATGTTGAAGATATTTATTTACCTTCTGTATAATTCTTTTATCTTATTACGCGTGGAATCACGAGAGTTATTGTTCAGAATTTTATGGATAAAGCCATACTTGTGTTACTTGGAGCGGTTTTATGTATTACTTGATTACTACGGATACTTAGAAAATATTGTCTCCAGCCAACTATGAGTGTCCACGGAGAGATTTTGCCTGATTTCATGCAACCCTACATAACGTAACTGTCATATCTCTCCTTCGCCATGACACCTCTCGGCCGCACACTGCAAGGGCAGTGAAGGCATTTCTGCAGCGTTTCTGATGGGAAGTGTTTGATACAACCCGGACATGGCTCCCTCTGATATTCATTCCTGGTCGCGTGAACCGCTGGCTATGAAGACATCATTTTGGCTCAGACATCGTGCTGCAGACCAGCTTAGAGGATTGGCGGAAAGCACAGGCGGCTGCCTGCTATAATGAGGATATTGGGAAGTTGGTACAAAGCTACTTAAAACGTTCATGTCTGTGCGGCGACTATGAACCGAAGTAGCCGGAAGGTGTAGCTAATTTTTGCAAGTTAAACATTTCTGATTTTCACTTGGGTGGCCATTTAGTGATGGCTACTTTCTGGACAACCCTCGTACGTCCACATCTTCCGTGACTGCGCTGCAATTCAAACTTAAATGCCTGGCGAAGGGTTAACTGAACCATCTTCAGCCTATTTTTCTACATTTTATTCCCGAACAGCACGCGGGAAAAACGAACACTTAAATCTTTCACTGCGAACTCTGATTTCTCTTACTACATTACGAGCTAAGCGCTATGCTACGATGACAGTTTGTCCATATGTAGATGGACGTCAACAAAACATTTTCACATTCTGAGAAGAAAGACCGTGATTTAAATTTTCTCAGGAGATCACTTCTAAAAAAAAAAGAAAAAAAATACAGGACAAAAACCCTTTGTTTTAATGACTGCTATCCCAAACCGCGTATCATATCCGTGACACTGTCTCCTTGTTTCGCAGTAATACAAAACGAACTGCCCTTCTTTGAACTCTTTCGATGTTCTGTGTCAATCCTGCCTGGTAAGGTTCTCCAGCCGCGCAGAAATACTCCAGAATAGGACGGACAAGTGTAGTGTAAACAGTCTCTGTAATAGACATGTTAAATCTTCTAAGTGGTCTGCCAATAAAATGCAGTCTTTGATTTGCCTTACTTTCTCCCGGGGGAAAGTTAGGGAATTTATTACGAGTTTTTTTCGCTCTATATTTTCAGCTGAGTTTACACCTGTGGTCCACGGATAGCGCCTTTGACTACTAATCAAAACGTCCTGGGTCCCGGGTTCGAAACACAGATTCTCAAAGCATGAGCAATGGCAGCCCCAGACTTTCGGCATAAGAAGTCACCCTCGTTCTGCCAACGGTCTTGTCAAAGAGGGCGGAGTAGCGGACAGAGATTCAGGACACTTTCCTGCTCTTGAGACGGGAAACTGTTCTTAAAAAGCGATAGATCAGCAATAATCAACGGCACGAGGATGCAGGAGGCAGTGGAAACCATTGCATTACAAGTATTATGAGTACCCACAGGACAGACCGGTAATTGAAAAAGTCTCTTGATGGTCTCTCCATTGACAAAACATTCCGGATTAGCCCTCCATTCGCATCTAGAGGAGGGGACTGCCACGGGGAGATGACCATGGGATAAAGACGAAATAACCAACGACGGGGTAACATTCTACGAGTCGGAGCATGGACTGTCAGAAGATTGAACGTTGTAGGAAAACTAGGACATCTGTAAAGGGAAATGCAAACGGTCGACCTAGTTGTGGTAGGGGACAATGAAGTGAAATTGAAAGAAGAAAAGTGAGCCATGGCGCCATTGAGTTTGTAGACCTGTCTGGCGCCACTGGCTCAAGGATAGTATCGACTATCCCTCTCGCGTCCGCATTGCCAATATCTGTGAGGAAGAGATGGTCTCTGTGAGTTGTGTCCTTAGAAGGTGTTATCTTGCCGATATATACACGGGGTTCGCTGGCCCGAGAGGGAGGCACGAAGTTTGTGGGACTGGCGATAGCGTCGCTATAAGAGGTGGTCACGAGGTCCGAGCGGCCGAAGCCACGAGCTGCCCAAGGAGGGCCTGCGGAGAGCGAAGATACCGGAGTACTTCACCGGGGCCAGCATAGACTACAAGCAGCAGGCCGACATCCCGTCGGTTGGTTGGCAACATTCGTGTCGGACGACCGCACGTGGCCTGGCTGCCCTCTCTTACCCGGCTTTCATCGGCACCACTCAGTAACCGCTGCGACGCACCGTGGATCCACGGAACTGCTTGCTGATGAAGGGGAGTAACATTCTGTAATCCTCGTGATGATTTGTGTTATTGTCTACCTGCCCCCCTCATTATTTTCTGGTTTGTACCCGACCCTCAGAGTTTTACGCGGTCGGCTCTTTGGTCGTAAATATAGGCCGTAGTATTGTACTAAGACACTAGTTCAGAAATGGTTCAAATGACTCTAAGCACTATGGGACTTAACATCTGAGCTCATCGGCCCCCTAGACTTAGAACTACTTAAGCCTAACCAACCTAAGGACATCACACACATCCATGCCCGAGGCAGGATTCGAAACTGCGACCTTCGCAGCAGCGCGGTTCCGTACTGAAGCACCTAGAACCGCTAGGCCACAGAGGCCGGCAAGACACTAGTTGTCGTTTAAAAATTCGTCCCACTATTATGTTGCCTTCCCTTTCCGGTTTGTTCTAATGAATCAGCTCCTGGTGGTAAATACAATTGCACTAAGGCACAGGTTGCCGTTAAACAAAAGAGGGACCTTGTGGTTAGATTTAGATGTTAACCAGTTCAATTTCTCAGTCGTTAGCTATAATCTGAATAACCTGTTGTACTAAGCTGTTCGTTCCTGTGTTTGAAAGACCAGGTCTTTATTGCTGTATTTTAGCTGGATATTGTGGTTCCGACGAGTGAGTTCTCTTGTAATAAGTACTCACAAGTAATGTTTTAAGGCGTTCCTTTAACTTTGAAAATATTTACAGCCAACTGTTACCAGGGCTTTAGTCAAAATAAAATTGTCAGAAGGGACGGGTTGGGATCCAGTCGCACCTCGGTTGGAGACTGAAATTAAGAGGCTGGTCGCTTTGAAGTAAGCCTTACCATTGTCATATTGTGTGCTAATATGTTTAACCTTTAAGCACAGCTGCGCATCTTAACTCCGAACCTTTAGAAATACAGGTTTTAAATTAAAAGTTACGTCACCTGTTCTGAGTAATTGAATCACTCCTGTCCTCAGTGGTGCTTATATAGTTTTCATGTGTTGCAGAGGGGCATTTAATAAGGCAGACACTGCCCAGCGCGGTGGTAAACACCGCTGTTTCACCCGATAACGGGCGGACTGCACGTCCGGCCGTCTTGTAATCATTGTCGTATTGTTTGCTGTTTGCAATACAGCACTTATGATTTCTTTTGTGATAGTTTATTCATCTTGAGGTTTAAGGCTAAAAGAATTTTGCAAATTTGTTCATTTTGTTACAGAAAACTTTATGGTTATATATTGTTAAAGAAACAGGTTGAGTGAAAAGAAAGTTATATTGGTGGGTCCTCCTTTCCACGTTTTCGTTAATTCCAGTAAGTACCACGTATCAAAAAGTGTTTCTTGTCAGATGAATATAGGGTAATATCAACAGCAGCAGAAAATGGAGTAGGATTTGTTATGAATAGGAAAGTAGAATAAACAATATGTTATTGTGAGCAGTTCAGTGATGGGGTTGTTCTCATCAGATTCAACAGCAATCATTTTCGACATCGATAGCGCAAGTATACATGCCAACCTCGCAAGCAACAATGAAGAGATAAAGTTTGTGAGGACACTGAACGGTAAAGGAAGATGAAAACCTAGTAGTCATGGGGGATTGAAACGCGATTGTAGGGGAAGGAGTAGAAGGAAGGGTTAGTGGAGAATATGGGAGATGCAGTAAGAATGAAAAGGGAGAAAGTCTAATTTGGCTGTGCAATAAATTTCGGATGGCAATAGTTAATACCCTGTTTAGGAATAACGTGAGGAGGAAGTATATTTGGAAAAGGCTGGGAGATGCTGAAAGTTTCCAGCTGGATTACAGCATGGGCACACAGAGATTCGAAATCAAATATCGGATTGTAAGGTGTATCCAGGCACAGCTATAGACTCAGATCACAATGTAGTACTGATAAGACTGAAGTTTAAGTGAATCGTCGTAACGAACCAGTGTGGAAGGAAATGGGATATTGGACCATTGATGAATGACGAAATGCATAAAAATTCGTCTACAGTACCTGCCAATACGAAGCGAGGGAAGACAGTCACGTGACGCTCCGGAGGTTGCAGGCAGAAAGTACAGCTCAGAACAGCTGTCTTTCTGCCTTTCGTACAACATTACCTATGCGATCGTTTCATTTTAAGTTGTTCGTAATTGTAATCGCTAGGGAGTTAGTTGTACTGACAGCCTTTAGGTACATATGATTTATCGCGTAACCGAAATTTGACGGATTCCTTTCAGTACTCTAGTGGACATTGTGGGTGACCTCACATTTTTCATCAATTAGTTAATTGACACTTTTCGCACCATAACGAAATCTTGTCTGAACCATTTTGCAATTGGTTTTGATTTTCTGATGACTTTACTAGACGGTAAAGGACAGCATCATCTGCAAACAATCTAATCGGGTTGCTCAGATTGTCTCGTACTTCGTTTATACGTATATATTAGGAACAGTAAAGGGCTATAGCACTTTCTTGGAACTAGATTTCACTTCAGGTTTACTCCAGAACTTTCCATCAATTACTACGAACTGTGATCTTTCTGACAGAAACTCACGAATCCAGTCGCACAACTGAGGTGATGCTCCACAGGCACGCAATTTGATTAGAAGCTTGAGAAATGATGTCGAAAGC
This sequence comes from Schistocerca nitens, assembly GCF_023898315.1. NCBI lineage: Eukaryota > Metazoa > Arthropoda > Insecta > Orthoptera > Acrididae > Schistocerca > Schistocerca nitens. The sequence goes on from NC_064615.1 coordinate 1,011,955,842, forward strand.
CTTTTAAATCTAAAAATATGGAATCTATTTGACATCCCCGTCGACAGTATTGTTTATTTCTTGAGAATGAGAGGCTACTTGTGTTTCACAAAGAAAGATATTTTGTGAATCAGTGCTGTCAGTAGGTCGTTTTCTTTTCAGTACTTCATGATGTTTGAATACAATATATGTACTGAAAATAGACGTGAGTGACATGAGTCTCGGCAGTGTGCTAAAGAAGATGGCCAGTCTGCACTTTCTAATTAACAACCAGAAGTACCTCATCCACGTTTACAGGGCAGCCGGACATAGATATGCATTCCACTATCATGAAAGAAGCAAGCAAGAAGAAGGAATTCGGAATTCAGAAACAGAAATAAGAATCAAGAATAACACCAGACTCTCGCATTGGAAATTACAAAGCTTTGCATGCCTCTCTCAATCACAAGGTACGGCACTGTGCAGAATGTATTACAAAACGAAAAAGTATTCTACCCAGTCCTGCTTGTTGTTACATTATACGCTTCCCAGGAAAGCGTCTCCTACTCCCCCTGTGACGTCATCGTGTACAAGACAAAGAGCATTTCTCTTTCCTACACGTTACTAAAGTCACAGCGTTGTCACACTAGGTTGGGAATTTCCATAAAAACTAAACAGCAAAGGTCGGGGCAGGCGTTTCATGGTCCCTCTGCCGAAATTATTAATATTATTTTGTTTTTCAGGAACCTCGCCTCCCCAGCGTGGGTTGCGGAACGCGTTTTACCCCTAATGTGCTGTGAAATGGCGACGAGAAAATGGTATAGAATATTCGCCGAACCAGGGTTGTGTGGCCTCTGTGGAATTGCAATGTTTGTGTCACCGGGTGGTCTTGTCTCCACGGCGTCCTCGCCTGGCCAGGTGTGAGGTCAGATACACTGATGGGCCAAAATATTATGACCATCTGGTTAATAGAATGTTTGTTTTCGTCTTTGGAACGAAATACATCACTGATTCTGCCTATCAGGGAACTGACACTTTTTTCGTAGGATTGTGGAGGTATGTGGCCTTCGATGTCTACGCACAGGTCATGTAATTCGCGTAAATAACGGGCTGCTGACTTGTGTACGCGGTGATGGCGCCCGACAGAAAATAAAATGGGTTCCATAGGATCTACATCAGGCGAATTTGGTCGTCGAGACATCAACATTAATTGACTGTAATGGTCCTCAAACCACTGTAGAACCGTTCTGTTACCGAAGCACGGACAATTATATTGCTGAAATATGACACCGCCGTCGCGGAAGACATCAACATTGAAGGGGTGCAAGGTGGTTCGCAGCTGTCAGTTTGTCTTCGATTACTACCACAGGTCCCATGCAAGCGCACGAGAATGTCACCCACAGCATAACACTGCTCCCAGCAGCCTGGGTCCGTGGCGCGCTGCAAGCTTCGAGCCGCCGTTCACCTCGATGACGGCGTTTGTGGAGACACCAGCTACCTAGTGTATCAAAAATGTGATTCACCCGAAGAGCCGTCACGTTTCCATCGATCGACGGTCGAACCCCGATGGTCCCATGCGCACTGCGATCGTAATGGTTGCGGAGCACCATATTCAACAACATACGGTGAACGGTGTGTTCCCAAACACTTGCGCGTGCACCAGCATTGTGTTCTTTTGGCAGAGATCTGTCCTACTTTACAGAGCAGACAAACCACCAAACCTCACGTTCTCTGAAGAGCGGTGGACGTCCGACCATTTAGCACCTAGTGGTAGTTTCAGGGTACTGCTACTTCTTTCCATAGATGCTAACGGTAGTATCACGTGAACATTCCACCAGCCATGTTGTTTTCGAGATGCCCGTTCAAAGACTCTGCTTAATAATATAAGCTGCCCTTTGCGATTGCAGGCTTTCTCGGCGTATTTCAGCTATGAAATCTTCACGGGTTATCAGCTGAGTGGCGTCGTCTTCTAGTCGCAACGTTTCAATGGATTGCGTATCCATCATCTTCAAGCGAAGAAGATGGATACGCAATCCATTGAAACGTTGCGACTAGAAGACGACGCCACTCGGCTGATAACCCGTCAACATTGTAAATCTGCCCTTTGTCAAAGTTGCGCATCTCAATGGATTTCCCCATTTGCAGTCCATATCTTCGCTAGAGTGATCCCCGTCTCCGTATACTGCGCTTACATACTTTTGTTACCGCATCTCGTGCCCACAACGCCACCAGATGGCATCCAACGTCTCGCTGGACAGTGGTCAAACGTTTTGACTTATCAGTGTCTCTGGAAGGCGAGGACTTTCCGCTGACGGCCGTCCGTGTGAAATACGCTCGGCTCTGGGCCAGTCTCCTCTGCTAGAGCCAATTCATTGCAACTAAAATCTGAACGATAATTGTCGTAGGAAGTAGAAAGAAGGTTATTGAATTAAAGGGTAAAGAGAGTAAGAAGGAGAAAATATGTGCGCGCTCATAGACTCTTCATACTAGTAACATAACAAATTTGCATAACCTCCCGTTTTAATGCTCTGTAAGGCACTGAAAAAGGTAGTTTTAAATTAATAAAAATATGAGAAATGGTGACCCTTTTCAAAGTTTCTTTTGTTTTGGGCAGTACGTAGAGCAAAAACATCGATAGAAGTCGCTGTTGATACGGCCTGCCGTTGTTTACCAGCCAGCGTGAGCGGGAGATAATGGCGAGATTGTTGGCGGGCCGCCAGGTGCATTGTGTGATACGTCACGGCGGGCAGGCCGTGTCAAAGTGCCGTCAGTGAGAGTACGGCGTGTCCGCCATGCTGACGCTCCGCCTGCTGCCGCTGCTCCTGATCGGTGCGAGGGCTTGCCTTCTAGACGTGAGTCTGCAACATGTCGCTTCAGTAATTCATTGCTCTCCGACTGATCAAGCACGCCTTGGTTACTGCAGAGACCTAGAGTAATTTTAGATTAAGTGCAGTACAGGAGAGATTGCACTCCTGCTTCTGTTTTCAAAAGATATTTTCCGACGTTTTGGACGAGCCCCACAACTACTTCCTTTGTCAGAAAAGTTCCAGGAATTTTTTTTTATTTCTGAGTCTGCAACACTAAACAGGAACAAATGTTGTTTTTATGTTACACGATATGTGTGCGTCCTTGAAATGACCTTGGCTATGTTTCCGCACAAGCTCACCAGTTGACAGGGCAGTGCTAGCAACACACTGTTTGGGTTGTTGGTGCATTATGTGTGGTGCACACTGGATGCTGATTGTGAGCGAAGAGTGAACATTAAGTTCTGGGTTAAGCTCGGGAAAACTCCAAGTGAAACGTGGAGAATAATTAAGCAAGAATATCCAGGCGAGGCAGTCTCAAGAAGTCGTGTTTTCGAGTGGAACAAAAGATTTCGTGAAGGCAGGGATCCAAAGCAAGACGATCCCAGAGCTGGTCTCCCGTCTACAGCACATACCATTGCAAACACGGAGCGTGTAAGGCAGTTATTGGAAGCCGACCGTCATGTAACAGTGAATGCGATATCAGAAGAACTTAATTTGAATTGCGATGTGTGTCATAAGATTTTACGTGAAGATTTATGGAAACGAAAACTTAGTGTAAAACTCACCCCTCACACACTAACAGACGAACGGAATGAGGAAAGACGAAGAATTTCTGATGAACTTGTGGATAGAGCCAGACGTGATCCCACATTTCTGTCAAAGGTTATTGCTGGGGTTGAAAGCTGGCGCTACCATCACTTGAAGCGTCAAAGTGCTGAATGCCGGAGTCCTGGATCAACAGCCTCGAAAAAAGTCAAACGACAACTTTCGAGAACAAAGACAATGTTGATCGCGTAGATCGATAGTAAAGGACTACCTCTTCATGAGTATTTTCCCCCAGGTCAAACAGTGAACCACGCTCTTTACATCGAAGATTTCAAACGTTTGCTACAAGGAATTCGATGTCACCGGCATGATTTGTAGCATTCTCAGGACTGCTTCTTACTGTATGAGAATGCACTGCGTATCTGGGCAGAAAGTCTGTTATCGCCATCCCACATCCGCCATATTCGCCCAACCTCTTGTCTTGTGATTTTTTTTCTGGTTTCCGCGAGTGAAAAGGCGGCTGAAAGGAAAACTCCATCAAGATGTCGCAGACATCTAACGGGCTGTGATAGATGAGCTTACAAGCATTGAAGTTGAGAATTTCCCTGTTTGCTTTCAAGACCTCCAGAAACTTTGGCAGCTGTGTATAGACTGCCAAGGGGACTACTTTGACAGGAATTAGGATCATTACTTGGTATGTACAAATTTCTATTTTTAAGAAGAACCTATCCTGGAATTTTTCTGACAAAGGGAGTATGTAGCTGTATTTACCATATTTACCAGTAGATCTAAACTGGGGGACACCTTAATTGATTTGTTGTTTTACTGGATCGTGTCCTCAAGATTCGGTTGATTGCATTAACTGTATTTGGTGCCGAATTATCCGCGATCTTGAGGGCGCTGCGGCAGATGATATGTGCCATGCTCGCTAAATTCCTCGTCCGTTCCGGCTCCCTAAGTGTCCTTCAGTCTCTGCAACGCTTGTATCCAGCCTATGAAGTAGTCCAGGATATCCAGGACGCCCTTCTCCTCTTACAAAGGCTGTGGAAGGAGGTGTCTTTTCCCTGGGTGCCGGGGCACATGGGTATTGTGGTGAATAAAAGGACGTATGCAGCATCCGAGGAAACGTGTAACGATCCTTAGTTACTTCACTGTGCCATCCCCCTGCATGCTATCGCTTCGCATTTCAGTAACAGAGTCATGCGTCGATGGGAAGATGGGTGGCTGGAAGTGACAGACGATAAGCTGCGTCTAGTGAATCCCACAAGGCGGCCGTGGCGTACATACTTCTCGCCACGCAGACGGGACAAGGTCGTCCTTACTCGTCTTCACATATGCCACAGCCCTGCGAGGCTTCTTGCTCCGGCGAGAGGACCCTGCAATGTGTAGTGTTTGAGACGTGCAGATCACTGCTCGCCACATTTTATTTTTATTTTTTATTTTTATTTTTTTATACCAGAGGGCAGCGGCAGATTTTCTGAGAGATCTGTCCTCTATTTCGAGTAACGTTTAAACGAATATGGTGAGAGCTTTAAGGCTTTGTGATTTGTCCAACTTGTTTCCTAAGATTTTAGGGAGATGTTCTTAATGTGTTAACAAGATGACTGGCTCATTTATGTTTATTCTAAATTGTCATCCAATAACATTTCGCTGTGCCTTCCTTTTAGCTCCTTCGTCGCGTTATTTATGTTTAATCCCCGATGTGGCACCTTTCATCCTTGCTCCGTTCTTTTAAACCACGTTAAGATGGAGTGACTGTGTAGGTCAACGCGAGTGAGCTGGGAGTGAGTGTATGTGTGTGATTTCATAGATTTCCTCCTAGGGGAACGCCAGAAATCGCTTCTGTTTTACTCGATGACTTTTCGTCAATTACTACGAACTGTGACCTCTCTGACGGGAGAGTCACATAACTGAGACGATATTCCATAAGCACGCAATTTCACTACGAGCCGCTTGTGTTGTACCGTGTCAAAAGCCTTCCGGAAATCCAGAAATACGAAATCGATCTGAAATACATTGTCAATACCATTCAAAACATCATGTGAATAAAGAGCTAGTTGTGTTTCACAGGAACGATGTTTTTTAAACCCATGTTGACTGTGTGTCAATAGACCGTTTTCTTCGAGGTAATTCATAATGTTCGAACACAATATATGTTCCAAAAGCCTGCTGCGTATCGACGTTAACGATATGGGCCTGTAATTTAGTGGATTACTCCTACTATCTTTCTTGAATATTGGTGTGACCTGTGCAACTTTCCAGTCTTTGGGTACGGATCTTTCGTCGAACGAACGGTTGTATGTGATTGTTAAGTATGGAGCTAATGCATCAGCATACTCTGTAAGGAACCTAATTCGTATACAGTCTGGACCAGAAGACTTGCTTTTATTAAGTGATTTAAGTTGCTTCACTCCTCCGAGGATATTTACTTCTACGTTACTCATGTTGCCACCTGTTCTTGATTCGAATTCTGGAATATTTCCTTCGTCTTCTTTTGTGAAGGCATTTCGGAAGGCTGTGTTTAGTAACTCTGTTTTGACAGCACTGTCTTCGATAGTATCTCCATTGCTATCGCGCAGAGAAGGCATTGATTGTTTCTTACCGCTAAAATACTTCACATACGACCAGAATCTCTTTGGATTTTCTGCCAGGTTTCGAGACAAAGTTTCGTTGAGGAAACTGTTATAAGCATCTCGCATTGAAGTCCGCGCTAAATTTCGAGCTTCTGTAACAGATCGCCTATCTTGGGGATTTTGCGTCTGTTTGAATTGGGCATGTTTGTTTCGTTGTTTCTGCAAAAAAATGGTTCAAATGGCTCTGAGCACTATGGGACTCAACTGCTGTGGTCATAAGTCCCCTAGAACTTAGAACTACTTAAACCTAACTAACCTAAGGACAGCACACACCACCCAGCCATCACGAGGCAGAGAAAATCCCTGACCCCGCCGGGAATCGAACCCGGGAACCCGGGCGTGGGAAGCGAGAACGCTACCGCACGACCACGAGATGCGGGCCGTTGTTTCTGCAACAGTGTTCTAACCCGTTTTGTGTATCAAGGAGGATCAGCTCCGTCGTTTGTTAATTTATTTGGTGTAAATCTCTCAATTGTTGCCGATACTATTTCTCTAAATTTAAGCCACATCTGATCTACACTTATATTATTAATGTGGAATGAGTGGAGATTGTCTCTCAGGAAGGCAAATGTATTTTTAACTGCTTTTTTGAATAGGTATATTTTTCGCTTATTTTTGGAGGATTTGGGGATTACAATATTCAATCTCGCTACGACAACGCTATGTTCACTAATATCTGAATCAGTTTTTATGCTCGTTAGTAACTCAGGATTATTTGTTGCTAAGAGGTCAAGTGTTTTTTCACAACCGTTTACTATACGGCTGGGCTCATGAACTAACTGCTCGAAATAATTTTCGGAGAATGCGTTTAGCACAATTTCAATGATATTTTATGCAATAATATGACAATATGCAATAATGTGACAATAATTTTACTCATTTTATCCATATTAGTATCCTTTATGTGTAATGGCGCTGATAGCCTTGCTGTTGAGCGTCCTTAAGTTCCACCCCTCCCCCTCCCCCACACACTGGATTTTCATCTATCAATATTCCTTGTGTTCTAAAAGTCCACTAAATTTTTGTCCTGATGGAATTGTGATTCATAGGGAGCAGATATCTTTCCTAGCAATGGTGGCGCGATGGTACAGGGCTCGACTTTGTGAGAGGTATCTATCTGCTTATTCACGACTCAGATTTCCTTTCTGTTAGCGGATGCCGTTTCAATCGCCATATAAAGATACTTCAGCATCGCATATACCTGAGAATCGGATAAATTTTGTTCTCTGTGTTTGCTAATTACGCATCTGAGGTAGAGATGAGGAAAGTACTACGTGCACTACTGTTATTTCCCATTTGTGCGAAAAGAACGAATTCCTGATTTTTCCGTCAGGACGACTATGCGAAACATCTGGGATTAAGTTATATCACAGTACAGCAACAGTCGTGACACTCCTACTAACATTTGTTATAGCCTACACTACGATAGCAGCACACCAATCGAACAGTAAGCTACACTGTTCAATACATCTGATGAATGCGAATCGTACATCTATATACATACCCTCCAAGCCACCGTAAGGTGCATGACCACTGCTAACCATTTCCTATCCTACTCCACTCGCAAACAGAGCAAGGAATAAACGGCTATATATACGCCTCCTCACGAGTCCTATTTTTCTCATATGTTATCTTCGTGGTCCTTACGTGACATGTATGTTGGCGGCAGTAGAATCGTTCTGCAGTCAGCTTCAAATGCTGTTCCTCTAAAATTTCTCATTAGTGTTCCTGGAAAAGAACTGCGCCTTCCCTCCAGGGATTCTTACTTGAGCTCCCGAAGAAACTTCGTAATACTTACGTGTTGTTCGAACCTACAGGTTACAGATCTAGCAGCCCGCCTCTGAATTACTTTGATGCCTTTCTTTAATCCGACTTCGAGCAGATCCCAAACGCTCGAGCAGTATTCGCGAGTGTGTGTCAGTTGCGTCTTTACAGATGAACCATGCCTTCCTAAAATTCTCCCAATAAACCGAAGTCGACAATTCTCCTTCCCTGCCACAATACTTACACGCTCATTCCTTTTCATATCGCTTCACAACGTTACGCCCGTCTGTATTGATTTGTAACATGCTTTGTACAAAATTGCGGGTACATAGCACAATAAAGTGTACTAATGCAAAAAAGAAGACAGCAAATTTTCTCATTACAGTTTAGAAACAGCACATTTCAAGACCGTCTAGTTACGATGTTGTTGTAACCTATAGACATTAGCTGAAGAATAACGTTTTAATTTAAGAAGGAGAAACAGTAAACAGCAGACACACGGCACATATCTGTACAGTATTTTGAAGTTTTGTTTACTTCACTTCAAAACAAACCATTTTATGAATGCATAAAAACGAAAGTCGTATAAAATGCGGTAAATACGTTATTTAAAGTACCAGATAACCCACCTTAACTATAGGTAAAGAAAAAATTATCACACAGGTGTAGTAATAAATTAGTGTAAATAATAAAACTGTTTCCCGACTCAAGACAAATCTGTAATATTTTCTACATCAGAGCCAAAAACGTCAGAATTTTTCAACACAACCGTCTTTTGAAGAAATAATTATACTGAACAAATTTTCGTAGCCTCCGAAGTCGAGTGCAACAACCAGCAAATCTTTAGGCGTAGTGCAAAATTATTGCACGGCGAAAAAGTACCAATCATAAAAACAGTAAGTAGGCGATACATATACTTATGTCATATTCGCTCGATTTCGGTGGAATAATTTGCAAATGTATGCAACTTCGAGAGTATTTCTTCACGAAGACACCGCACCTTACGTCATTTCATTCACGCGGTTTCGTTCTTTTTACATTTATTTTACAATCATTCAGGCCTTTTGATATTTTACTATCGGTTGAAACTCAAAAATATAATAACCCCTTCCACCATTTAGCAGGCAAAGAGTTAAGTAACAAACGTTAGTCTTGCAGTACATATGACATTAAGTGGTGAATGGCTTTCTTCCGCTTGGGACGCTAATGTGCTTTTAGCTGTCAGATGGTAAGAAGTTCCAGAGCATGAGTGTCGCTACCACGCTTGTAAAGCAAAACTAGACTCCCCGGGGCTCTGCAGGCGCGAAATATTTAGCACCTTTAGCTGGAAGCCGTTGTTCTGGTAGGGCGCAAGTAAGCAGAAGTTTATTGTCGCTTGTAAGGACACACACCGAACATAATATATGTACAGTAATTGTTGTCGTAACTGTACTGTCTACATATGCCAGAGTAAGGGAAGGAAATTGGTGAAGAAATGGTTAACTGTACAAATAAATTCAGGGAAGGAATTTGTATTACCTTCCACAGGTATTTTTATATCTTTAGATGTTTTGTATTACGGACTTTTCATAGCACTTGCATTTACATCACTGACCTTATATCCTTTTAACTGTAACTGCTATTTTTGACAGTACTGGTGGAGGCTCAAACTTTTTTTGCGCTATGGAATAGCTCAGATATGAGAACACCACACAGTCAGGTATAAGGATTGACCTACCTACTGCATATGGCACAAAACAATAATAAGTGCCGTAGAGTACCAGATATTGAAAAAATCATGTGATACTAAATACACCTCACTTAAAAAATTTCGGGCATTAAAGAACTTAATGCTACAATTCAAGCTCATGCTAACCTAATAAGCTGTATTTACTGTGAAACGTCCCCTTTTGAACAATTATACAAGACTGTGCTTAAACCGACGCACAATATTTTTAGCGCAACGCAATCTGACTTTAAATAATCTCTACAAGAGAATGGCCCTGCCTAACATTTACCTGTACTTTTCAAAACTCACTTACCTCACAAAAATCTTGGTTACTCCCACTACTGCAATACAGCAAACGCCACTACTGCCAGCTAAATAAAAGATTCAAACTATGGAAGGCACTAACTACTGATAGGGATAGTTAGCAAATGAAAGATATTAATAGAGAACAAACAATGTATTTACCTTGATACCATCATATATATAGAGCAGTTCATGACAAATTTCAAAACTCCGCCATCTCTCTCCCCACATCCACCACTGCTGGCGGCTCACCTCCAACTGCGCAACGCTACGCGTTGTTCACAGCCAGCTGCCTAACACTACAATGGCGAGTATTACAACAATGCAAAGCAGCCACAGACTGCACACAGCACAGCCAGTGATTTTCATACAGAGGTGGCGTTACCAATAAAAAACCTAAACAGCCTACTTACATAGCCCCCATGCTCCCCACAAAAAATTTTACAAATTGTGTTGGACAGTGGCCAATACAGATTTGAAGAAATTTTTCATAATTACAATAACAAAGATATCAAATGCACACACTTATTGATACAATGTTGGTCACAAGCAAAAATTTTCTCGCAGTCCATAAAGACAGTCCTGATCATTCATCAAATTGCAGTGTTTTTCTCAAAGTCTGAGCAGTAAAAGAAAATGCACACGGAAGTAGTGGATTTCCATGCAGTCTTGAAGAAGTAGCGCTGTCCTTCCAACGGAAAGACAGTGCTGACTCTTGACATGCTGACAGGTAATGGGCCACAACAGAGCAAACCCACAGCGGAGTCAGTCGAAGTTTTGAAGAGTATTGGTGGGTAGGTCATCACAGAGCAGACCCACTGTAGTCCTGGTAGAGATTACGGTATTGGTGGGCCACCAGAGGTGCAGACCCACTGCAGTCCTTGTAGAAATAATGGTACTGGTGAGTCAGCAAAGACGCAGACCCACTGTAGTCCTTGTAGAGATAATGGTACTGGTGAGTCAGCAAAGACGCAGACCCACTGTAGTCTTTGTAGAAATAATGGTACTGGTGGGCCACCAGAGGTGCAGACCCACTGCAGTCCTTGTAGAGATGGCCAGCAGCCATCTGTTGTGACTGTGCAGGTGCACAATCACCATTGAAGAGTCTTGCGGATAATATAGCAAGTCCATAACCACCACTTGTGCACTCACAAAGTTTTTGGAATTGTCCTTAGAACCAGCAATGCTGTTAACCAGTCCCTTGCTGAATTATTAACACACGTGCAAACACTAACAGTCCCTACTTCTCACATATTGTCCATATACTATGACCAACAGAAACGTGTGCAGTGAAATGTAACTTACAAGTTAATAATATGATGAACTGGTGACAATTACAATTTTATAACATGAGAATACAATTACAAAGGTACAAAATACATCATTAAAGAACATAACAATACAGAGAACATTTGTAATACAGGCTTTACAAAAGAATCGAAATAACATATACATCAGTGTTACAAAAATAATGACATAAGTACATACATAAAAGATCAGAATAACTTTTGGAATATCAACTTCACACATGAGCATTAAAACAAAACAGAATAAATAATGTCTAAGCATATTTACAAGGTAAATAACATATTATTAATGCCAATTATATTTGAGGATAACAGTATTCCTCATCATAGTGAATGTAGCTTAGTATTAGAAAAATTCTACAACATAAGTCTTATCAGATAAACATATAAATACAGGAAAAACATAAATACACAAGGGAACACAAACACAGTGGGATAACACAAGGAAAGGACAGGGTTTCTTTTACTGCAGTATTTTGCAAACAAAACTTTCTTTACTTCTCGGAGATCTCCCTTCGTTCCTCACTATTTCCAAAAAGTCCTATCTATACCTGTTTTCTGTATTCTAACCATATTTCTTTCAAAATAATTATGGCTCATTGTACAATACTCATTTTGGCCCAAATCTTTTTTTATATACCTTGTCAATGCATTGCTTCCAATTCATCATAGTTAGTTTCTTATATAGTCTACCCCCTCTTAAGCTAACTTAAATCTACTGAGCTCAGATGCTAAACTAAGGGACGAGGCAATGCACTAGCACAAAACAATTAACACAAACATCAATGACAAAAAATTTAAATAGGCAAAGCAATTGCAATATTACAACTAATATAAGGCACTGAGCAGCAAACAAGAAAAATAAATCAGTAGTAAACTGGCTTAAAAGAATAATACAAAGTGAAATTTAGTAGCACTATGCATGGCAAACAGCAGCAGCAAATGCTATAATTAATACCTAAGCATGGCAAAGATCAAGCAGAAAAAATATTACACTAAAGACAACAACGCAGATAAGGGAAATGTATATTCACATCTTAATATCTATGTCATTAAAGTGGTGCACCACAACAACTTATTGTAAAAAAAATATTACCATGTACTTGAAAAGAATATTATGTAGGCATTTACTGTTACTAGTCCCTTCTTATTGTTCTTTCCTTTCCAAGTGCTCCTTTTTTGAAGAATGTGGATCACAAAATTATTATTTAATAGATCTGTTGACAGAAAGTGTTCACATTAGCAAATGCATTTAATTTTATTTTATGAAACCAATGCTGCAAGACAGCTGGAAACCAGATATCAAATGAAATAAGCAACTATGTACAAAGTAAAGCATAAAATAATCATCCAGTAGTCATGAGGCATTTCATAAGTTAGTAGAAATTCTCTCAATTCTCATAGATAGACACTTGTCCTAATCAGGTGTGCAGATGTAAGAATATTTCCAAGTTATTATTAGCGTGTCGTATTTACGATGCTTTCTATAAAGGAATATCAATAGCGAGGATAATGGCCTCCCTTTTTTTTTCTACCTGTGCCGCTGAAAAGGGCTCGCAATAATGGCTTTTTCTCCAGGCGTCTGGCACACCTGGCCGCTCAGCTGGGTGCACACGACGCATTACGTGCAGGTGGTCACTGAACTTTCTTACCGAAATATTTACGACACCAGTTTCCGCTACAGTGACAGTCTCAAATAAAAATATTTCACAGGTCAAGAATTTGGGTTACAAATCTGTAGAAACAAAATCCTATAAATATAACAGCGTCCAAAAAATTTTCGCCAGCATTGTGATACATTCACGCATATACACACATTTCATAATTCTAAAATACGATTCTTGGTTTCCAACAACCTTCTTCACAAACCATAGTCCCTAACTTCTATTCATTATTCATATACATATAAACACGTAATCACATTCCTTATCTAGCATCAGCTTATTGATCATAAACATACCTCAACAGCATAATACACATCGTTGTCGTAAAAATAACATCATAACACCTAAGTCAAATCTCAAAAACGTCGTAGCTTTCTGCAATAATTTCAAACCCTAAAAAATATTCTCTGCTCATTTCAATAGTGTCATCTACCTCAAACGTACCTTAAAAATCATGATCTCATACCAAATACATCATTCAAATCTCTCATAGTATCACAATGGTTCTGAAAAAATATGAACAGTTCACAAAGTACAAACAACATACAATTTCGTAAGTGAAGTTATCCAACGGTGTAATTACGTAAACGTCTGTCACAGATGTAGTAAAATAAATGTTTGTCTCTCTCAGGTAAATAATCAGATAGCTGTGTAATTCTGTGTTAGAGAAATATGGTACCGATGTGTAAAGTTGTATAAGCAAATACCATATTAGCTAGGGCTCCTTGTGGTTGCCAAACACATGGTACACAAAGTAGGCGTGTACCCCCTGAGGATTAATGTAATTATACCCTCAGGTGTTACAGATTACAGCAATGGAATGAAATGTATCATGGAAAACTTTCTTTGTAATTCAAAAATCTTGAAAAATAAATGGCATAAGTACAAAATTAATCTCTCAAATGCGTGTCCTGTAGCGCTAAAGGTGCGTCTTGCTATAAGATAATTCTGTGGAAGTGTCGTAGTTATCGTCCTCCGAAAGCTAAGTTCTGCAGAAGTCAATGTACTTACCTCATGATACACAAAAGTGAAATGCTTTGCGTATAGATATCTTAGTTATTACGCTTATTGCTGTGATGAGGAAAGTACTGTGCTGTAACGTATTGTTGTGCCACGAAAAAGGCTGTCTCATTGTTGCTATACCACAAAAGTTACTACTAAAACATGTTTTTCTTTCCAGAAGAATTCAGAAAACTGTGCAGATATAAAACAGATACACCGCAAAAGCAACAATGTAAATTGTGTCACACATTAGTAGCGTCGTGATATAGTCGTGTAGCTGTCACACAAACTCCAGAATGTATTTTCAAGTAAACCAAAATGATGCATTGAAATCTCATTAGCAGTACTAGTATGTGTCCTAAGTATGTAAGCCTGATAGTCGTTACGTAATCATGCAGCTAACAAGCAAGAATGTACACACAAAATAACACTGTGACGTCTGTTCACTATAATAATACATTCGTAATTTCTGTTTAAATAAGTTCTCTTGGTTCTTGACTGGATATTTAACTTCAAACATTGTTGCATGTTAACAGATTCTAAGTCTGACAAAGCATACTAGAAATGTGAAGTGAAAAATTTTATGGCAAAGACTAAGTTAAAAAGCAGATCATCTCTCAATAAACGGTTTTACATGTGAAATGTGGTGCAATCCTTTACTCTTCATAGTACTCAGAGTTTGAACTAGAAAGCAATTGTCATGCGGTATACGTCGGTAAAGAATACTGAAATTTTTCTCAAGGTTAGCGTCTATGTTATTTTTTCCTGAGCCAGCTGGCGCACGCGGCTGCCTGCTGTGCGGGTCATTGTCTGTCTCTTTGTTGGCGCGCATCGTTATTGGGGTTTGGAGACCTAGCTTCTACAAATTCACGTTGCCCAGAGGGCCCAGCCCTGTTTAAATCCCGCCAGTTCTGATGAAATTCAGGTCTGTCGTTATGATTATCTCGTCTGTCGTCATGTCGGTAGATTTCATAATTTCTTTCTTGTCGGTCACGTGGTGGAGAATTTCTCCCTGAATCGTAACTGTGCGTCGAACTGTTGCGTCTGAAGTTATTCTGCCTCCCTTGATAATAATTGTTTTGGTACCCATATTGTCTGTTTCTAAGGTAATCTCTGTCATATTCATTACTACGGAAATGCGATCTTTCTCTGTAACTATTATTACTCTGCCAGTGGTTGTCATATGGGTGGTGTCTGTTTTGGTCACGATTTGCGTTGTAAGAATAGACTTGTCGTGTCCAGTTATTGTTTCTGTCGTCACGGAATTGTGACGTATGTGACCTGTAGTGATTGTTTTCCTGTTTTCGCATCCGGCGACTGTCTGTGTCAATTTCTAATTCTTTTAGGAGTCCCTGAAAAGCTTCAATGTCGTCTTTGCAACGTCCTGCTAAAATAATATGTCGTAAATGTTCAGGCAGTTTGATTAAGCAAATGCGGATGAGTTCTGAGGGGCTGTATGGGTTTGAAAGATACTGATTCTTATGCAACATGTCTTCAAAATATTTCACAAGACTGGAACATTCAGATTTTTCGAAATGTTTCATCATTATGATGCTATGTTTTACTCGGTCTTGTGTAGCTTGAGACCAATATGCTGAGAGGAAGGCATGATAAAAATCTCCTTCATTGTGGCAATCGTGAATGACCGATCGCATTCTTACAGCTGGTTCATTCTCCAAGTAGCCACACATAAATTCTAATCTGTGCTGCGATGACCAGTTGGGAGGAAAACAATGAGAGAATTGATGGAGCCACGCTTGTGGATGAATGTCGTTGCCAGAATTCTTAAATGTTTTGAATTTACGTGTAGTAATGAATAGCTTATAGTCAAAATCATCATGTCGGCGAGTCGCATATTGGTCATTGTTAGGTCGTGTCGGCCGTTCCATCTCAAAATTCGGTGCACATTGCCAATTTCTTTCATAATTTCCGAAGTGCCCTGAGTTACTATTTTGCGGCTTTTCCGTATTTCTAAGTCCCTCTTCCCGTGTTGGAGCGCGAGTGTCCTCTGAAATACGTAATTCTTGTATTACCTGTGTCAGCTGATCTTGTACTTCCCGGATTTCTCTTTGGTGTTGCGTATTAATTTGATTCAGATTTTGTTTCAGTTTCCTAATTTGTTCGCACTCTTCTGTCATTAAAGACTACCGGTTTTGTGTCGTTCAGATTATCATCTACCTTCGTAGATAAGTTAGTGAACTGATCCGAAAGTTCGGCTACTTTCTCAGATAGTGAACACATTTCCTCAGTGTGTTTTTCTGAACCAAGTTTCTGAGTGTCCATTTGTGTTGAAATCGAATCTACTGTGTCCTTTAAGTTTTCTTGAGTTTTTGCAAGTTGCGTAACCGAATCGGTAGATGCAACTGAGTCAATGTTAGCCGACAAGGTCTCATGATTTTCATGAACAATGGTTTGCAGTTCTTTTATGGCTGCTTCGTGATTCTGTAATGCATTTTCATGCCGCGAAAAAATAGGTTGAAAATGCTCACAAATTTGTGTTTTTACGTCATTACAGACTTTTTGACATTTCGATTCGATGTTATGTAACTCAGTAGTTAAATCTTCACGTGTTTGTTCAAGCGTGGTGTGAAGATTTTGTTCCATTGCGTCTAACTGTTGCTGTGTTTGTCTCTGGTGTTGTTCCATTGTGTCCAACTTTTGAAGATTTTGTTCCATTGTGTCTAACTTTTGAAGATTTTGTTCCATTGTGTCTAACTTTTGTGGCCTTTGTCCCATTTGTTGCATTAATTGTAATGACAATGCACTGGTGTCTGAAACATGTTCCTCAGTACTTTTAGGCAGTGAAGTTGCACTGGCAACATTCACATTTTGACAAGCAGAAAATGTGTCTTGACTCATTTGAGAAAACGGTGAGAACCCAAAACCTGAGTCTACAGTATTTGCAATATTGTGCTCTGTCATTCCCGATTCCTGAGGCGAGCTGTTGCCGACCGATCGATCGATAATGCTTCCCTCTTCACTAATTGTTTCACTGTCCACGCCATTGTTTGACGCCCGCTCCATTTCCCTATGCACAGTTACCAAATTACTACTTTGAATGTCTGTTAATTCATTACACAGTGGTGCTGGCAAGCTACGCTCGTCGTCACTATTATTTCTCAGTTTACTTTGGAGCCTAGTGTTACGTTTTTCACACGCCATTATTGTCACAGTATTTCACGATAACACAGAAAAGCACAATTTAAAGAGCAAAAATAAGAGAACACATTAACATAACACTGAAAATAATATCTAGTTAATTGCAGCTGCGAAATACTTGGTGCAAATCCACATGCATGCCACAACTGTTTTACTGTACAACAATGAAAAACTACAACTACAAAGGAAATTCTCTCTATGATTACGCGCTAGCAATAAACAATAGCTACACTAATTACACAAACTACAAGAAAAAATCAGAAGATTCCAGTGAGGTATCCTAGGCTAAGGGTCGACATATGAAACGTCCCCTTTTGAACAATTATATACAAGACTGTGCTTAAACTGACGCACAATATTTTTAGCGCAACGCAATCTGACTTTAAATAATCTCTACAAGAGAATGGCCCTGCCTAACATTTACCTGTACTTTTCAAAAATCACTTACCTCACAAAAATCTTGGTTACTCCCACTACTGCAATACAGCAAACGCCACTACTGCCAGCTAAATAAAAGATTCAAACTATGGAAGGCACTAACTACTGATAGGGATAGTTAGCAAATGAAAGATATTAATAGAGAACAAACAATGTATTTACCTTGATATCATCATATATATAGAACAGTTCATGACAAATTTCAAAACTCCGCCATCTCTCTCCCCACATCCACCACTGCTGGCGGCTCACCTCCAACTGCGCAACGCTACGCGCTGTTCACAGCCAACTGCCTAACACTACAATGGCGAGTATTACAACAATGCAAAGCAGCCACAGACTGCACACAGCACAGCCAGTGATTTTCATACAGAGGTGGCGTTACCAATAAAAAAACCTAAACAGCCTACTTACAACTGTAGTTGTGAAGAAACAGTACGATGAGTTTCTTGAGTATAAAAAAAGAAAAAAATTCGCTAAACAGTAACTGGTCGCCGTTTCTTTACTAATTAAATTCGCTATTTTGTAGTTACACATTTACATGAGACATAATGTTTGTGTTATAGCTCAGTGGGAGATGTCTGATAACCAAAGACGCCTACGTTTACAACCACAGTGGCTGCTGAGGCGCCTTTCAAATGGTAGACCACTTATGCCATTATAGGGCCTTGGTCGCGACTATATGTGTTAGACAGTCGGAACATGCTGCCTGCCTCATCTTGGTACATACAATCTTTGAATGTAAACAGTGAACCTCTCTTGTAGTGTCTGCCACTGGAGTGTGTAAAGTGTTGCTGGTTTTGTCCTACTTAGGAATTGCACTTTAATTGACGTCACCTATCAGACCTTCACAACAACGTAGTTTTATGAACTAGCATCAAACATTCACCTTGTTATAGATTTTAAAAGCTTTTCACGTTGAAATCCCTTAACATTGTCTGTAATGCCTTTATTTCTATTACAAAAGATTTTGGGAGGAAAGTCGGATGTTGTACTGCTAGCTACACAATCCAGACCAAATGGAACAACAATAAAGAAAAAATTATCTGACATTCGCGGACACAGTTACGTGTAGTAGTCAGTAGCGCCGTGGATCCGTAAATCACGCTAGGGGTGGAAACAAGGGGTGTACGGACCACCACACTATCCAATTTAATTAGAGGGACCTTTAATAAACTTTTTGGAGCGCCTGTGGTACAAGATGGAGGGGAATGTACCGTCCTATGGTGACCCTAGAACAGGGCTGGCCACGGCGTGCCAACTACACGCGTGCAACGTGTGCAGGCAGCGTGCTCGGTTTTGCTCGGTCCTTCTTGGAAGAACCCGGAAAAGCGTGACACATCATTTAGCATTGCGGTGCGGTATTTTGCGGTCGGCCCACGTCTCTGAATTCGGCAGGATCGTGGCATCAGTGTTGTCTATCCTTCGCTATTTGATCATGGTATGAGAGACGTTCACAGTTCCAGAGGCAGTCTAGTGACCTATTATCACAATTTTCTAAAATGAATGGGAGTGGCAGAAGAGAGGGATGAGAATTCTCAGTTGACGTAAGCGGAGGGTACTGCTTATTTGCTACGAAAGGACATTATGCACTGCAGCGCCAAAGAAACTGGTATTGGCATGCGTACTCAAATACTGAGATATGTAAACAGGCAGAATACGGCGATGCGGTACGTAAAGCCTATACAGACAAGTTCAAATGGTTCAAATGGCTCTGAGCACTATGGGACAACATCTGTCATCAGTCCCCCTAGACTCAGAACTACTTAAAACTAACTAACCTAAGGACATCTAAGGACATCACACACATCCATGCCCGAGGCAGTATTCGAACCTGCGACCGTAGCAGCAGCGCGGTTCCCGACTGAAGCGCCTAGAACCGCTCGGCCACACCGGCCGGCAGACAACAAGTGTGTGGCGCAGTTCTTAGATCGGTTGCTGAGGCTACAACGGCAATCAACGAGATTTAAGTAAGTTTGGTGTTATAGTCGGCGCACGAGCGATGGGACACAGCATCTCCAGGTAGCGATGAAGTGGGGAGTTTCACGTACGTCCATCTCACGAGTGTACCGTGAGTATCAGGAATCCGGTAAAACATCAAATCTCCGTCATCGCTGCGGCTGGAAAAAGATCGCGTCAGAACGGGACCAAGAACGACTGAAGAGAGTCGTTCGACGTGACAGAAGTGCAACCCTTCCACAAACTGTTGCAGATTTCGATGTTGAGCCACCAACAAGTATCATTCAGCGAAACGTCATAGATTTGTGCTTTCGGAGCGAAGGCCCATTCGTGTACCCTTGATGACTGCACGACACAAAGCTTTACGCCTCGCCTGGGCCCATCAACTCCGACACTGGACTGTTGATAACTGGAAACAAGTTGTCATGTAGGATGAGTCTAGTTTCAAATTGCATCGCGCGGATGAGCGTGTACGGGTATGGAGACAACCACATGAATCCATGGACCTTACATGTCAGCAGGGGATGATTCAAGCTGGTCGAGGCGTGTGCAGTTCGAGTGATATGGGACCCTTGATACGTCTAGATACCCCTCTGGCAGGTGATACGTACGAAAGCATCCAATCTGATCACTTGCATCCATTCATGTCCAATCAGCATTCCGATGGACTTGAGCAATTCCAGCAGGACAACGTGGGAGCCCACACGTTCAGAATTGCTACAGAGTGGCTCCAGGAACACTCTCCTGAGTTTAAACACTTCCGCTGGCCACCAAACTCCCGAGACATGAACATTATTGAGAATATTTGGGATGCCTTGCAATGTGCAGTTCAGAAGAGATCTCCCGCCCCCTTCGTACTCTTACGGATTTATGGACAGCCCAGCAGGATTCATAGTGTCACTTACCTCCAGCACTACTTCAGACATTAGTGGAGTCCATGCTACGTCGTGTTGCTGCACTTCCGCGTGCTCGCGAGGGCCCTGCACGGTATTAGGCAGGTGTACCAGTTTCTCTGGGTCTTCAGTGTAGTACCATGCATGAAGAATTTAGACTTTTAGATGACAATCAAAGAGCAAAAAATTACTACGATCGACAGACGAGCTTCATTATTCTCTACGCCAAGGAGCACTTCGAGCTACATTTGCAGGTATGGAACACTCAAAGAAATTGCTGGTATGAACAGTAAAATTTCTGAAGTCGTACCCATTATTCCATTTTCACTTGCAACAGTTTTCAACGGAAATGAGCTAAGAGTATGGAAACTTCATATATTACTGCTGGTTAAACCAAGGGACAAGGCTGGAATTATTTTTCGATTCAAATCTTCCTATTGTTGAATTTATGAAGGGAAAGGGAATGTAGGAACGAAAATTAGAACATCGAGAATGGATTGCAGATTTCAGATTTTAGTGGACTTGACTGCACACTACCCACACTAAGACACCGCGAAGCAACTTCTTTAAAAGTAAATCGCATTGTGTAAAGGACACATTCTGACACAGAGAAACGAGTTCCCTAAGCTTATGAGCGTTTCAGAAAGCGCGAGGTTTGAAGTATTCTTTGTGGCCTTGCAAGAATTACAACAGTAGTTTTATGAACAATGTCTTGAGAACAATGTCAGTCTTACATCTGTTTTTGAGACCGTTGGCCATTTCAGCTGAAAGCGACCCTGTGCTTGTGCAGATGTAACTGATTGACCTGCAAGGTAATTCCAGTTTTAATTACAAATCTTTTTACGTTAAAATTGTCCAGGATATCTACACTGCTTTCCATAACGCGGTTGCAAAAGTGCTACAACATTTCGATCGACATATTTGTTTGGAAGCCCTTTTTCAAAGGTGAAACTAAGTAAGTCACGATTATGTGGCAACTTGAGTGCGAATCTCTGTGATGTTGTCTGCGGCTGTCTGTAGGCTGACAGTTTGTACCAGACAAAAATTATGTCTTCTGCGCGCCAAAAATAATTAGCTAATACTGAAGGTTGTTTGTGACCTTTATTGTTGAGAAAAGTGAAATATAAAACCAAGTAGTATGCAGCAAGACTCTACTGCCATGTAAATGCGGCACGTTTGCTATTTTCCCCCCTTCCTCCTCCTTTCGCTAACAGAACGCGCTGTGGTGGTGGGGGAAATGTGAAACGAAGTTGAGTACTTTGGCACTCAGGCCCGGGCATGGCCTGCGAACCGAAATCTTGGGGACCCCTGCCCTGTAAGGATGATGGGGTTGCATTCAAACACACACACACACACACACACACACACACACACACACACACACACACACACACTGTTTACTGCAGTCATATGCTCAAAAATAGTACGATACCAAGTACAATGAATTCTCCAACAACAAAATAATAATAATCTCTCAGTGCAGGGAAGATATGTAAGCTAGCTGTGGTGTCTTGTTACTGATGTTCGGAAAAACAAACATTTATGTAAAAATGAAACACGTTGCACATTTAAACTAACTTATGCCAATCATTATAAGCACTTGGTATCGTTATATTGATTCAGTAATTTGCAAACAGATGGAACAATGTCTATTAACAATGAATTTTGCCGATAAGAATTTCTGATTCATTGTAATTATACTTTGCATCTGGCAGCACCACAGCTTTAAAATCATTTTACGTTTTTAGTATCATAGCCTCCTGGTATTATGATCATACCAATATCATACATGTGCACATTACTCATTGTCTCAATTCCATGAGAGGTAATTACTTTCAGCTACAGTAACACGTGAAAAGTTGTTTTAACTCTAGAATTATTAGATTAGAATTGGCTGTGACGTTTCGTACAAAAAGAAAGAACGTATGAAAAATGAGGTAACTGGGAATAAGTTAAATAAACAGAAACTTGCAAAAATAGTTTTAAACAAGTTATTATTGTTCTAAGATCACAAAAAGTTCGTGACAGCTCGTCTTTGCAAAATACTGAAGTACTTAACTGTAGATTCTTGTTACAACATGTCATAACTATTATAATACAGCACAAAAAAACAGGTTTCGAGAGCTTGTTTGCATGCAGCCACCTAAACGCTTAATAACCGATTGTAGAATGTTTCTCCAACTTTCAAGATCAGTTCTTCTAATAATAATCAATACCTATAACTACTGCGAGCTCCTCATATGTCTGTTAGCTACCAAAGGCGTCAGCGAAGTGGATTGTTCACAATACAACTCTTTGCTTTCGTGTTCTTTTATTTATCTTTGACGTACTCAACTTTTCTTACAAAATGTATGAACAACTTTGTCCCTAGCACGACTCGCTCATAATTTCAAAAACAAATACTTACAAATGTTTTCCTCTGGTAGTTGTAAACGTACTATTAATTATGTGATGATAAAAATTGTACAAAACATGATAATTCTCATTCTTAACTCCATAAAAATAAAATATAATCTTTTGCACAAATAATATTCACAGTCAGTTGTAGATACAATGGTCACTCGTAGGTGATAGAGGCGTAGGAGCCCATGACATTTTGATGGGCATTTGGTGTTATGTAAGGGTGCGTAGTAAACTAAGCCGTGACGAAATGCTCCTCTGTTCTGTGGAGCGTACCTCTCTCTTCTACCAGTCATACTTGGTAAGTGTCCCAGACTGACTAACAGTATTGAAGAATCAGTAAAAGGAGTGTTTTCTAAGTCACATCTGCCGTGGGCAAATTATATTTTTTTTACGATTGTTCCAACTAATCTTAATCTGTTAACTGATTCTCCTGTCGCTGTTTCATAGGAAAAGTTCATAATTATAAACGAAAATCACAAAAGAGTGGACGGTCTACAGTACTAGCTCATTTACTTAACCAATGTTTGGCTTACAAGGCCATCGTCTGACTATAACTGACTATCGTTTTCAAAGAGGACACAGTACTGTTTAACAACACTGAAAAATGTTTTGCATGTGGAGAGTGAAACGCAAAGAAAGTACAATGGCAACGTAATTTGAAATATCTTTCGGTACACTATTCCTGAGAAAACAAGATCCAAATTAAAATAAAGGATTTTTTAAAAATAAAAACAGTCTAAGGTCGCATGTAAGTTGTTGAAATATAAAATTTATTTATCAGGTGGCCGGTTTCGATTGTGATATAATCGCCCTCAGATCATTAACACTCTGTGAAAAGAGTAATACAAAGTTTCAGAAGAAAAGACATAAGTATAAAGTAATCTAAGTAACATAACTAATTAAAAGTACGCTGCCATATCTACCAATGATGATTGCTGGAGAGAGTGGCGGGGGCAGTCCTTTATTTAGCGGCAGTAAACACCATTGGATAACGCATGGACGTCTGCAGTTACGTATGAAATTTCATAAGAAGACTGCAATAAAGTGTAATTATTTAAAAAAAGACACGAAACGATATCTCAACTATGCAACGAAAAGAAATTTTATTTACGATGTAGAATCGAAGGAAGGAATATCCTACAATATACGGTATTTAATCGTCGCCGGCCCTCTGCAGGAAGTGGCAATAGCTAAACGTTGTCCAAAGATGGCTAACAGGACGCCGAGTGGCTACCTAGGAGATGAAACGTGAATCGATACGTGGTGTTAGCGATCAGCGATATTATTTATGGAATCAGTGCCAGTCTGACGCAAGTAAAATAAACAGGAAATGCGTCGTCATTATACACTGAAGCGCCAAAGGAACTGGTATTGGCATGCGTACTCAAATACTGGGATATGTCCACAGGCAGAATAAGGCGCCGCAGTCTGCAATGCCCATATAAGTCAACAACTGTGTGGCGCAGTTGTTAGATCAGTTACTGCTGTTACAATGGGAGGTTATCAAAATGTGAGTTTGAACATGGTTTTATAGTCGGCGCACGAACGATGGGACAAAGCATCTCCTATGTAGCGATGAAGTGGGAATTTTTCTGTACGACCATTTCACGAGTGCACCATGAATATCAGGAATCCGGTAAAACATCAAATCTCCGTCTTCGCTGCGGCCGGAAAACGGCCCTGCAAGAACGGGACTAACGACGACTGAAGAGAATCGTTCAACGTGACAGAAGTGGTACCCTTCCGCAAATTGCTGCAGATTTCAGTGCTGGGCCATCAACGTCACCGTCCGAACCATTCAACGAAACATCATCGATATGGGCTTTCGGAGCCAAAGGTCCACTCGTGTACCCTTGATGACTACACGACACAAAGCTTTACGCGTCATCTGGTCCCGTCAATACCGATATTAGACAGTTAATGACTGGAAACATGTTGCCTGGTCGAACGAGTCTCGTTTCAAATTGTATCGAGCGGATGGACGTTTACGAGTATGGAGACAGCTTCATGAATCCGTGGACCCTGAATGTCAGCAGGTGACTGTTAAAGCTGTTGGAGGCTCTGTAATGGTGTGGGGCGTGTGCAGTTGGAGTGATATGGGACTCTGATACGTCTAGATACGACTCCGACAGGTGACACGTACGTAAGCATCCTGTCTGATGACCTGCATCCATTCATGCCTATTTTGCATTCCGACGGTCTTGTGCAATTCCAGCAGGACAATGCGAGACTCCCTAAATCCAGAATTGCTACAGAGTGGCCCCAGGAACACTTTTCTGAGTTTAAACACTTCCGCTGCCCACGAAACTCCCGAAACATGAACATTATCTGGGATGCCTTGCAACGTGCTGTTCAGAAGAAATCTCGACCTCCTCGTGCTCTTACGGATTTATGGACAGCCCTACAGTTCCCTCCAGCACTACTTCAGACATTATTCAAGACCACGTCACATTGCGTTGCGGCAGCTCTGCGTGCTCGCGGGGGCCCAACAAGATATTAGGCTAGGTGTACCTGTTTCTTGACTCTTCAGTGTATATGACGGGAAAAGATTAGTACCCCCGTTTAGAAGTCTTCACTCAAAATTTATTGATGTAACAGTGCATATGTAGTACGTGAAATGATTACATTTACAAATCAATAGCACAAACAGTCGTGGGGTACCAGCTATCGACCTGTGCTGAAACGCCCATATGAGTATGTGGTGTGGACTCCACGAACGGCAATGCAGGCGCTGACTGTCATTCAGTCGAAAGTACAGATGGCGAATACTGTCCTGGGATACATAATACCACGCCTTTTCTACCTGTTCATGTAGTTCTGTAAGAGGTGTTGGCTGACGAATTGCACGAGTCGCTTCTTTTTCCATCATATCCTACACGTGCTCGATTGGCAACAAGTCATGAGATCGCGCAGGCCAGGGAAGTTGCTTTACGTCTTGCAGGGCACGTTGAGACTGTCTCTGCATCAAACATCGATCCTCTGAAGGTCGTCCTGCATTTGCCAACAATTTTATGGTGTCGTTTTGTTTTGTTTTAGGGCCAAAAAAAAAAAAAAACTAGTTTCACACGCGCCCATGTCAGAACTGTAGAACACGAAGACAAAGATAGGAGTTGCAAACGACCACACGTTAATCCCGATCGACGGAAGAAAAGACAGCTAAAAACAGGGGCTTGCAGGAAGGTCCATAAAATATGCCATGGAGAAACGGAGGTCCTGAAGATTTAATGTCCTGCGCCATATTGCTACGACGGATAAAAAGTAAAACTCTGTCGACAGCCAACGCGTCGTTTGCTAAAATGGTCGATAACGTAAGCGGTTAAAAACAGGGCATTCCGTCAGGAAATGGCGGACTATCAAAGGTTGAGGGCAATGAGCACAAATTCGTGGGGGAAGTACCACTTAAAAACACAACCTAGCTAAAATGATCTCCTCACGGCGAGAGGGCCGAGAGGAGGTCGTCCAAGCCGCTGGGCAAGGCTTAATAACCTGGAGCTTGTTCCTGTGAAGGGAAGATCAGTAATGATGCCAAAGTGACACCACCTGCTCACAGACGGCAACACAGACATCATTGGAGCGAACGTAAGAAGTAGTGAGCAGGTGACAGCTTTCCTATACCCGTTGCACTAAGGGGTGACGGTGTACGGCACACAGAGGCTTTGAAGGCCACAGAGAGTCGGAGCGGATGATGCAATTGAAAAGTCTGTGTCGCCCGATGTACTCCGTGGGCTGATATACAGTGAAGAGCTCTGCTATAAATACTGAGCAGTGTTCCGGAAGTTGATATCGAAAAACTTCGATGCCAGTGACGGAGGCATGCCCAGAATCACGGTCAGTCCGAGAGCCATCAGTGTGCGCAAAGATATTATCGCGAAGTAACGTGCTAAGGTCGTGAAACTTACGGCGATAGAGCCAGGCTGGAGTAGTTTCTTACCGAGGATGCGCCCCAAGAATTTCTTAGTTTCAACGAACGGAAGAGCAACAGGCGCAAGATGAACAGAAGATGCAAGAAACCAATTGCGCTGCCAGAAATTCGTACAAATAGTTTTGATAATGTAAAAACAAAAGCAATTGTCGATTCTCCATGGGAAATGGAGACATCGCTGAAGACGCTCCTCAATGAGACAAGTCCGTGGAGAACTGCAATGTATGGCAAAATCGTCAACTAAAAGGGAGCCACAGATGCCCGGCGATAGCAAAGAGAACGACGCTCAGGACGGAACCCTGAGGCACACCGTTTTTCTGAATAAAGATGTGCGATAAGGCAAAACTCACACAAATCTTGAAAACTCGTGCCTTTTAAAAAATCCTGAAGGAAACAGGGCATCCGGCCATGGAAGTCCCACATGTAGAGAGTACAGAGGATACCAGTCCTTCAAGAGGTGTCGCAGGCTTTCTCCAAATCAATAAACACGGCTACAGTCTGGCATTTCCTCAGAAAAACTTTAATGGCATGGGTGGACGAAGTGACTAGATGGTCAAAAGCAGAACGGCGCGTTCGAAATCAGTGGTTAATAAATTGCGAGGCTCGAGCCACCATAACAGCCAGGCATGAATCATACGTTCCATGACCTCGCAAACACAGCTGGCGAGAGAAATGGGGCGGTAGCTAAAGAGGCAAAGTGTTTGTCCTTACCGGCCTTGGATATGACAGTGGCTTCAGATGTAATTGTACATATGAAGGAGAAAATGCTTGCCTTTAAGAGAAAGGTACAGTAACATGTGAATGTGAACATCGTCTGGCCCTGGAGCAGAGGATAGGGATGAAGTGAGAGCATGACCCAGCTCCCTTATAGTAAGGGCATAATTGTAGCACTCACTATTCTGAGAAGGCTATCGCCTGAGCCGCCTCCTAAGGTTTCCGATGGAGTAAGGCAGGGCGATAGTGGGAGGAGCTCGAAATCTCCGCAAAATAGCGGTCCAAGGTGTTGGAGACAGAAATAGGGTCCACTATGACATCGTCTGCTACTGTCAAACCGGAAATTGGGAACGGACCTTGATCCCAGAGAGCCGTCGGAGGTTCGCCCACATGACGGAAGAGGGAGTGGATCCGTTAAATGAACTAATAAATGGAATCCAGCTAGCTGTTTTGCTATCCCGAAGAACGCGACGACAATGTGCACGCAAGTGTTTACAATGAATGCAGTTTTCCATCGTAGGATAAAGGTTATAAAGGCGGGGAGCACGTCTCCGCGCGCGAATTGCACAGAGGCACGCCTCAGTCCACCAAGGGACTGGGATACGGCGTGGTAAAGAGGATGTGCGAGGAATGAAACGTTCTGCGGCGGTAAGGACCACGTTTATAATATATTCTACCCGCTCATCACAACTGGGCAAATGTAGTTCGTCGAACATCGCCAGGGAGGCCTAAAGTCTCCAGTCGGCCTTAGAAAGATGCCATTTGGGTGTGCACAAAGGTGGGTAGGAGTCAGTAGAAGGATATCACACGGGAAATAGTCACTCCAGTACATGGCAAAGAGAACAAACCATTCGAAATGTTGGACAAACTGGGCAGGGCAAAAGGATAGGCCCAAATGGTAATAGGTGTGCGTGGAGTCTGAAAGGAATGTGGGTCCTCCCGTGTTAAGGCAAATGAGTTTGAGTTGATGAGAAGGTCAGACAAGAGGGCACTTCTCTCACAGGTTCTGGGAGAACCTCAAAGGGCATGGTGTGCATTAAAGTCACCAAGCAGCAGAAAGGGGTGAAGTAGCTGCCCAGTAAGCTGGAGGAAGTCTGCCCTGGTGACATCGAATGATGGAGGGATGTAAATAGTACAAAGGGAAAATATGAAGTGAGGAAGGAAAATGCGGACTGCAACAGCTTGAAGCCGTGTAGTCAGGGGGATGGGTTGACTATGAACGACATCCTGGATGAGCAGCATGATTCCCCCATGACATGGAATGCCGTCCTCAGGGGGATGGCCAAAGCGGACTTGGAAGAAATGTGGGAGCTCAAAGCGGTCGTGAGGATGCGCTTTTGTTCCCTGGAGGCAGAGAACAAGCGTACGTTTCAATTCTAAGAGCAGCTGTAAATCCTCTTCGCTGGATCGAAGGCCTCGATCGCAGGAGAATCATGATGGGGGAAGGAGAAAAGGAAAAAATGAAAGGGTAGCACCTCGGCGGCTGCCGTGTGCCAGTCTTCAAGAGGAAGAAATGAAGGGGTGTCTCCTCAGCACCTACCAAGTGCCAGCATTCTAAGTCTCACTACTACAGGTCGCAGAAGCTGGAGGATCCTGCTCCATGAGATCTACAGAGGTGTTGTGTCAGCATTCACCCCCTGTCGGCCTACAGAGTGCAGCGCAGCAAAATGGTTGGCCATGTGCACCTGCGAACGGAGGTCGGCTGGGCGAGTATATCATATGGCGATAATGTCTAAGATGATCCACAAGTTGGCGAAGGAGAAGACCGTTTCCCTCTGTTTGACTTCTTGGAGCCTTTCCGGTTGGCAGAGGAATATACAGATGTGTGTTAGCCGGAGTAACATAGGAAGTCTTCGCAGGAGTATTACTTATGGCCTTTCCACCCTGCAAGTTGCGTAGTAAGTTATTTCAGCCCGTGAGGCGAAAGTTTGGTGGCTTTTTGCACAGCTCATGAGGAGACGGGAATGTTATCGTGACACTCGGCAATTTTAAAACCATAGTGAAGGATTTGAAGTCAGATTTCTGTGTGGCCATGCCCTTCGTGGGGCGAGGTGTAACAAGAGCAGTACTGCAAGTGTCAGATGGTATAACGCAGGGTTTGCGACTAACCAGTAAGTTGTGAGCAAACAGGTAAGGCACTTTTTCCTTTACCCTGATTTCCTGGACAGTCCGCTCATCGAGATATGAGGGACGATCTCGAGAGGAGGCAACATGGTCGCCATTACAGCTTGTTACACCATAGCTCTAATGCTGTATTGATTTATTTTGCTTTTGTTTCATTTAATGTTACATTGCTGTGCTTCTGTAAATGTGTTTGATTGAATAGATAACACAAAATTGTATACTCCTTTCTTTGTACAAACTTTGACGTCATGTTTTGGTTCAATGTAAAGTAGTGTATCTGCAATTTATATTCTTTCTCCCATTTGGAGGGAACAAAACTTACTGTATATGATTGTAATTTTGTGTGAATAATTTTTTGTAGAGATGTCAATATGTGTAAATGTTTTGTTTTATTTAATGCATTTGGGTACTGTTATGTAAATTGCTGATCCTCACTTAGGGTTCTTGGTTAGTTTGTATGTAAATGGTGTAGTGGTTCCCCTCGGGAACGGAACTGTGTAGCGCGCGCAAATTGTGGTTGGCCTAGGTAGGAAAGTTGGAACTGATAGTCAGTCGGGGACAAGCTACGAGTCGGGGACAAGCTACGAGTCGGAGACGAGCTACGAGTCTGTGCACTGCCATGTAAAAGATGCATATTGTTCTGCTTCCGAAAGAGGCTTTTTCTGCTACTTTCCAATGCCTCGGATGGATGGATAAATAGCTGGAACGATTATGGATTTGGTATTCATCATCGCCACCAAGAAGGGCCAGAGTCCAGAAATTCTGCCTGCGAATCCACCTACCAACATGCAGTTGCCACCACGTTGCGCAATCACTGTAACGTAATACTATAATGATGTACAGTGAAGGATCAGCTTAATGGATGTGCTAATGTGCCGAAATATAAGGTAATTTATATCTGAATTTATGTACCTACCTTGATTTTTCTCCTCATCATAACACCTCTCAGGGTCCTCTCCATTTGAACTAAAGTGATTACCGAGTGTCCTTACTGAAAGTACATTAAAACCCAGTTTTCTAATTAATGCCCATTGAACATTGTAAAGAGAAAGTTAAAGTTAATGTGGCAAGAGAGTGAGTTAAAGTTAATGATGCTTGCTGAAATAATTTTCCTAGTAAAACTGCTTATTAATGTGTTGTTGCCAACTTCAAATTAAAATTTCTTAAGACTGAGGTTTATAAAGCAAATGATCACATAGTTGACTGTAGTAAATTCTAAAATGTGAGTCAGTTTCTTGCAATTTTGTCAACATTGTGTTTCGATGTAGTAAAAGTGAGAAAGCTGCAGTTGTGAAACGTTATATACTCATGTTTGCTAAGTGTTTGTCTCTCTGGTGTATTAGAAGTGCATATTAATAGTAATGTTATAAAGATCATTCACTTTGTGTAAGCCCTGAAAATAATAGTGTGTTTCGGTAGCTGTTATAGTTTTGCAAATTGTTTCTGCTGCTCTGTTAGTTCCAATCTTACCGTAAACATATGTATGTGTAATAGTTCACTGCACTCGCGTGTGACGAAGTATGGGTTGTGTGGATCCGTTATAGTTACTGATAACTATTTTCTTAAACGAGAATGTTAATCATTCTCTTGCCTAGTTAGGCTGGCGACCGTTTTCTTTTTCTGTTGAACAGTACAGATAGACAAAATTTTGTTCGTACTGTTCAAATATTTACGTAATTCTGACTTTCATTTCCGATAAGCCACCTCCGTTAGGTACAACACGGTCAACATAACAAAATTCCTCTCAGAGGGTAACACTGCTCTGTTGCTTTATACCATAATTGCTCTAACAAAATAATTCTATTTTGCAAACTGCCTCCAGCTTCGAGGTTATGGTATAGCAGTAGCAGACAGGAGTGTTATAAGCTGATACAGCGGGGAGAAGGATGTGGAGAAGTGCCCTCGTGAGGATCCCTACCAGAGGTTACACATTTGGCCAGATGTCAACACGACATTGAGTGTGGTTGTGTGATGAGTCTGGTAGCAGCACATCAGGTTTGGAATGTACGGTCAGGCAGTGATAACTTCATAACCTGCTTTCATCTTGGATGGAAGCACGACTCTATCAAAAGTGAGAAAAAGAATGTGTGTCGGCACCAAGGATGAATCTACCTTTTTCATCACTCAATGGACTGCAATGACACCCTCATTAGAGAGGTACACTTGGATTTCTGCCTCGGTCAGAACATAGAGAAGCCCAGTGTAAATAACAGCACGGGAAGAATTCGATGTTCTATGGGCCTCGACACAAACATGATAACAATGGAGGAGTGAAGCAGCAAGCAGTTGTTGCAGTTGTTGTGCTTGAGAATCGTAAGTAGTCTCTAAATGCAAAATGCCTTTGCATAAACGAGAGCAGGATTTCACAGGGCCAGCAATTGCATAAACACCTTTTGGAATAAGGTGCGGATACACTGTTGCAAAGGACTGACCGTTTTCAGTACGTGAAACCACGAGGAACCGTGGTGCAGCTGGTATGGTCTTTGAATCGGGAGCTTCATTCCATATACGTTTGGTAGACGTTGGCTGTGAGGAAGATGATTGGTTCTTTGTGAGAAAATCCCCCATGATTGCCATTGTCTCCGATGGTGTGCTCCTTCCAACTGGGAGATGCCTCTGAGGGAGGGGGTCACCCACCTTAGGGACTGTTCACATCTCAGGTCACACCTCCCGAACACCTGACAGAGGGACCAATCGGGAATTTTGGAAGGTGGCAGCTCAGACAATTCACCCTTCCCGGGCCCAGCCTCTCCCAGGAGTACATACGAACCCTACCTGTCGACACAGGGCTGGGAATTACGCGTTACCCAGTCACCTATTGCGCTTGGGCGGCCTTTACGAGCGCACACTGAGGAAGAATAAAAAGAGGAAAGTCAAATGCCAAAGTGGAGGAAGGATAGAAGAAGATGAACAAAGAAAGAAAAAAGGAACGGAACAGTGGTGATACTGGTCTTATGGGAGCTACAGAAAATGTGAAACACTTTCCCAAAAACATCCCACACGTGTTCCCAGAGGTAGGGGAAAAGGAATAGGAAAAGGACAGACATGCAACACACAAGAGAAAAGATGCTGCTAAGGCTGGGGCCCCATGGTAGCCAAGCACGATCCCGCCAAAGAGCGGCGAGCACCATGATGGGTTCTGGTGTTGTAACATCCCGATACGGTGTATGGAATATCACATCACCTTCCTGTTCCAATAACAGGTCTAACAACATTCTACACGTACCTAGCGCTGGTTAGCGTCTGCTCCAGAACTATCACAGGTGGACTATAGTTACAGCTTATCGCACCCTACGCCATAGGGTTTGAGGTGGGGCCACTGTGTCTTGGACGAACATAACGTACGAGAAAGTGCTCAGCAGTTCTACATCAGGGATCACAAGCCCTTTGTCCGTACGATGATCCTGGCAGGCGTCTTTGTTTCATGGATACCCAGCAAATCGTGTACGGGTGCCAGAATGTTCATGTGATCACTGATACACATATCATTGCACAACTGACGCAGCGCGTCCAATTTGTGTCGCAATTCTCAATGAAGGACCTATCCACCACTCGGAAGGCTGAAATTTGACCCCTTTCAAACTTGCTCAGTTGGCTGTAGGGAGCACGGGTGTGTCCCCATGCATGGTTGCCTGCTTCCTTCACACATGTTTGTACCACAGACATACTTCTGGCTGTGAGCATTCCATATCAAAAGGTAGGGACAGATGGCCTTCTGGTAGCTATGCCACTACACTATCTGTTGCGGAAGACGCTTAAACTTTATCAGTACATATACTATTCCCCAGGTGGCATATGCCATCATTGTATGAAAGTCGACGTCGTCTTTCTGGGTGCACTAACTTAATTTAGCCTAGTATATTAGTATGAAGGAAAACGTTGATAGCAAAATTCTCGAAAAGTTCGTGACAGATTTACTTCAACACTAATGAATGAACGTTCCATATATATAGGGGTTTCTTGTGCAGTTCGCAAAACATATATAAATTTGGGCCAAAAGCATTCCATAGGAAAAAATAAAAGCTCCTCCTCGCACGACAAATTTTTTGAACACTCGACGAATACATTACACAGACATTCAACAAACAAAAATAAGAAGGCTTCACACGACCACCAAGTTACGAGAGCGCATAACAAAAAAAGGCAAATTTATTGAGCACTTAAACACAACTACACTATTGGCCATTAAAATTGCTACACTACGAAGATGATGTGCTACAGACTCGAAATTTAAAAGACAGGAAGGAGATGCTGTGATATGCAAATAATTAACTTTTCAGAGCATTCACACAAGGTTAGCGCCGGTGGTAACACCTACAAGGTGCTGACATGAGGAAAGTTTCCAACCGATTTCTCATACACAAACAGAAGGTGGCCGGCGTTGCGTGGTGAAATGTTGTTGTGATGCCTCGTGTAAGGAGGAGAAATGCGTACCATCACGTTTCCGACTTTGATGAAGGTCGGACTGTGGCCTATCGCGATTGTGGTTTATCGTATCGCTACATTGCTGCTCGCGTTGGTCGAGATCCAATGACTGTTAGCAGAATATGGACTCGGTGAGTTCAGGAGGGTAATACGGAACGCCGTGCTGGATGCCAACGGCCTCGTATCACTAGCAGTCGAGATGACAGGCATCTTATCTGCATGGTTGTAACGGATCGTGCAGCCACGTCGCGACCCCTGAGTCAATAGATGGGGACGTTTGCAAGACAACAACCATCTGCACGAACAGTTCGACGACGTCTGCAGCAACATGGACTATCAGCTCGGAGACCATGGCTGCGGTTACGCTTGACGCTCCATCACAGACAGAAGCGCCTGCGATGGTGTACTCAATGACGAACCTGGGTGCACGAATGGCAAAACGTCACTTTTTCTGATGAATCCAGGTTCTGTTTACAGCATAATGATGGTCGCATCCGTGTTTGGCGACATCGCGGTGAACGCACATTGGAAGCGTCTATTATTCATCGCCATACTGGCGTATCACCCTGCGTGATGGTATGGGGTGCCATTGGTTACACGTCTCGGTCACCTCTTGTTCGCACTGACGGCACTTTGAACAGTGGACGTTACATTTCAGATGTGTTACGACCCGTGGCTCTACCCTTCATTCGATACCTGCGAAACCCTACATTTCACCAGGATAATGCACGATCGCATGTTGCAGATCGCGTGCGGGCCTTTCTGGATACAGAAAATGTTTGACTGCTGTCCTGGCCAGCACATTCTCCAGATTTCTCACCAATTGAAAACGTCTGGTCAATGGTGGCCGAGCAACTGGCTCGTCACAATACGCCAGTCACTACTCTTGATGAACTGTGGTATCGTGTTGAAGCTGCATGGCCAGCTGTACCTGTACACGCCATCCAAGCTCTGTTTGACTCAATGCCCAGGCCTATCAAGGCCGTTATTACGGCCAGAGCTGGTTGTTCTGGATACTGATTTCTCAGGATCTATTCACCCAAATTGCGTGAAAATGTAATCACATGTCAGTTCTAGTATAATATATTTTTCCAATGAATACCCGTTTATCATCTGCATTTCTTCTTGGTGTAGCAATTTTAATGGCCAGTAGTGTACGTCACACTAAATAGCTAAAAATAGGAATAGGAAGATTGCAGTTCGATAACTAGCAGCTGCATGTGGAACAGTCATTTCCATTGGAGAAACATCGAAATTTGGACAAGAGCAATTAAAAATATTCAATTAGAATCCTGTGTTGTACATCATATGTCAAATTTTTCTTGCCAATCATGACAATATAAACAAATGTGTCTATCGGAATTTTATCATTAAAAGTCGCACATAATTTCATTGTTTTTTGTGCAGTTAAAACATTCATTCTTCGAGTCTTATTTATAACAAAAATAGGATAATTTTCAATAAATTGAGTAAACTCACACTAACATCATCATTCAATTGTGAGATTTTCTTAAAATCATGGAAAGCATCATAAGACTTCAAAAAGTTATTTGGTGGATCTAGATTCCATAGTTCTTGATGAAAAACTTCATTTTGTCCATTCTTTATACAGATGTTGTGTAATTTAACATGAGCGATAAAAGATGAGCCAACTAGCTGATTTTTTTCGATTATTTTTAAGAATAACGAAAACAAAGTAAGGCATATCAAATTCAGCAGCATTATAATAATTAGTAATTTCTAGCTCAAAACTTCTTTTATGAATTAATCCTGCAATCTCGATGGTTTGTGGCTCAAAGAAAGATATAAGAATTTTCGTTTTTTGTTTTTTTTTTGTTTTAGCCTTTGTTGCTCAAGCTTGGGTGAATATTCTGGCTTATATCTAACCACAGGAATATGGATTTCCATCGATTCTACCACAATTTTACCTCCGTTTGGGAGAGTATCTTTTATTGCAACTCCAGCATCATTTTTATCAGCCCAATGAAGAACTGCTTTTTCTGTAGTTGGACTCAAAGTAAAAATTACAGTTAAAT
This sequence comes from Schistocerca nitens, assembly GCF_023898315.1. NCBI lineage: Eukaryota > Metazoa > Arthropoda > Insecta > Orthoptera > Acrididae > Schistocerca > Schistocerca nitens. The sequence goes on from NC_064615.1 coordinate 1,011,991,826, forward strand.
CGCCTTCCTACATGATTTCATTATAATCTTTAAAAATTCGCCGAATAGTTGTAATGAATAAAGTACTTCCTTTTTCTTACTTTTTATTTTCCCATTATTAAGTATGTGGTTTCCATAGCTAACTCATCAGCTAGAGATGAAGTCAATAAGGGCAGATGAAGAAATGAAAGGATACTCAACCCTAGAAAAAATATTGCTTCCTTCCTTTATGGTGATGACCTCAAACATCTATGCCACTTTGTTATCAGTTTTGTTCTGAATTTTCCAGAAAATGTTGGATAAAGTGTACCATCGGCAACAGTAATACTGAAACTCATGTACAACAGAGCATCATTATGGATTTATTTTATTTACATCAAAAAATACATATTAATAAATAAATGATTTATATTAATCCCTGTGTTCTTGTTGGGGAGATTTAGATTAATTTTAGTCTTCTCATTCACAGGGAATGAGTACAACTCGTAAATCTCGACTTTGTTCATTATTTGTTAAGGAGAAAATGTATTTAGTAATTTAAAAAATAACTGAATGAACAACCGACCAGCTGGCTGAACAACTGATGCAACTAATTTACTGACTGACCAGTTAACTGACTGAACAATTAAAAAAAATTTTCCTTCTATAGTAAATATTTTCAAAATACATCCCAGAAGTTGTTAAAAAAGCTAACAAAACTGAAAGATGTATGAAAAATATAAAACAGATCAGCGTTCTATTGATGCAATCGAAAACATTAAAGAAGGAAACATGTGTTCAGGTGATAATGTTTTGAAAGCAGTTAAAGAAATAGAGATATTGAAAAACAAATGGTTGGAATTGACTGACATACCACCAGAATGAGATTTTCAATCTGCAGCGGTGTGTGCGCTGATATGAAACTTCCTGGGGGATTAAAACTGTGTGCCGGACCGAGACTCGAACTCGGGACCTTTGCCTTTAGTGGGCAAGTGCTCTTCCAACTGAGCTACCCAAGGACGACTCACGACCTGTCCTCACAGCTTCAATTTCGCCAGTACCTTGTCTCCTACCTTCCAAACTTCACAGAAGCTCTTCTGCATACCTTGTAAAACTAGCACTCCTGGAAGAAAGGATATTGTGGAGACATGGCTTAGCCACAGCCTGGGGGATGTTTCCAGAATGAGATTTTCGCTCTGCAGTTGAGTGTGCGCTGATATGAAACTTCGTGGCGTATTAAAACTTTGTGCCAGACCGAGACTCGAACTCGGGACCTTTGCCTTTTGTGGGCAAGTGCTCTACCAAGGCAAAGGTCCCGAGTTCGAGTCTCGGTCTGGCACACAGTTTAAATCCACCAGGAAGTTTCGACATACCATCAGTTAAACGAAATGATAGATATTACACATTAAGTGGATCAGAAATACAGGAGTTATTGAATAAATATGAAGAAGAAAAGGGAGATTTCAAAAATTAAGGACAGTGATAGTAAAAAATATATATAAGTGTAAGAATTCAAGAATATGTTAACTACAGTGAAGGTGCTGTTTTTGTATTAAGGCCAGTTGGCGCCTTTAAATATGTAGGAAGATTACTAGTGACATTTGAGGGAGATAAATTAACTGTTAGTGAAAAGACATATAAAGGAACCGAAGGTTTAATGAATCTATTAACCAAAAAACAGATCACTATTAACGATATGGGCAAAAAATTCGATTCAGCTTATTTATTAAATTTTGCAGATATATTGTTTAATACAGGGGGATTATATATTTAAAAAATTCAAATGGAATAAAAGCGAGCGGAGAAATCAAATATAAGGGTTTGATAAAAGAAATGTTGATCTTTTCATTGAAAAAATTACAGTCAGATTTAGGTTCATGTGTAGATGAAAAACTTGGTGAAGGCTTAATTGAAAAGCATACAGAAAAACCAGCTGAGTATATCTGGACGAATGATGTCCACCAATTAATTGATAGATTAGCTGTAATTCAATTATCATGATGAAAAAGTTGGCATAATATCGATGTTAACAAATAAGTTTAGTGATTTCATATTCCACAATCCAAAAGGAATTCCATATACAATCTGATTTCTCAATAATCTTCCCCACTGATTTTGGAAAAGGGAGAAGTGTGGTAAAGGAATAGTAAACTGGGCTTTCAAAAATCTGCCAATGCCAAATATGCATTTTCCAGGCTACTCGTACTGTGGTCATTTTTCTGAACTAGAAGAAAGATACATCAATAAATAAATTAGATTAAGACTGTAAAAAACATGATACTGCTTGTAGAGGGCATAAAGATTTAGAAAAAAGACACAAAGGAGATAAAGAACTTCATCTAGCTGCAAAAGAGGGATTTCACACAAGCGATGCTTTGTTAGGAGAAAAATTAATTGCAGTTAGAGGAATAATGTATAGAAAGAGAAAATTAGGTATGGGCTTAGGTGTGAATGAAAATGGTTGGGGAGCATAAAAATATTAATATTTATAACTATTTTATCTATAGAAATGAATAACTTCACAGTTAATTATACTATGCTACCTAGTGGCAAGACTTAACCAAAATCAATTAAAATTAAACTCAATAACGACCATTTATATAGTATTGATAAATTTAACTGATGCACAAGTAAGAATAGTGAAAGAAACTGGTCGAAATTTACTTATTACATTAAGTATTCCAGTCGTGAAAAGATTATTGAATATCTAACAAAAACAAAACAGATTCTGTAATCACAAAACATGGAGGTGGATATCTTCCATTAATATTAGCTGCATTATCATATCTAGCAACTACTGTTCACTCACTGGTGGTTCTGCAGCAATCTAAAATGCAGTAATAAACAAGAAAAAAGCTAATAAAGACATAGAAGAACAAAAAAGCAATGGAAAAGAAGGGAAGTGGAGTGAAAAAGTTTGCAGAAAGAAATCCATATGTATCCTAATCCATTATCTAATTTTGATCTAGAAAACTTGCTAAACTATTAAAAATTAAACACATTTGTGGAGTATATACAATTAACAAATTACCTAATGAAACAAAAAATTTGAGTGTGGAATAGTAAATTTAGATACATATGATCATGTTGATGTTGATTGAATTTGTTATTACAAGAATAAAGATAAAAAATTAGTATGTGATCCATTTGCGGGAAATATTCTAAAAGAATTAGCTAAATATCTCGGTTCAAGTGAGTTGTACTATAATAGACAACGAATTCAGAATTTTGATGAAATAATTTGGTCATTTACGTCTATTTGTTTTAAAACTGTTACTGGATAATTGTCAATTTTATGATATTTTGGATTTTACAAATGTTCTTTTTGGAAATAACACAAATTAAAAAAGTAATGGAGAATGCAGAAATTGAATAAAATGAATTCATATGACAGTTGGGTAAATAAGGAGGATGTAGTTATTTAATTATCTTTTTCATATTCATGATATCTCTTATAAGAATATATTCAGTTAAACTTATTTTGAACTGAAGTTCTTGAAAAATTACTGGTAACCTTTCTTTTGTTAATTTATATAGATTTATTGAATTTTGTTTTTTGATTCTTAAAATTATTACCATTTCTGAATAATCTCAGAATTCATTCAATCTAGAATTTACAGAAATATTTTGAGTTCTCATATCATAATATGTATATTCCCACATATGATTTTTCTTTATAGAAATAAATTCACTACATTTATTTAGATTAACTGTTGTAGCAGTAGTTTGAATTTCAATAATTTCATTTTTCTCAGGAATTATATATCAAGCAACATTGAATGTTATTCTATTACTATCTTTCATACTTTCAACTATATTTTCTAAGTCTTCAACTTTATTTTCTAAATAATTAATTTTATTTTGTAGTTTGTATTCCACTTATTTTTTAATTGATGGTAAAACGTAATATGTAACCTTTTTTCTAAATAGCTTGGCTTCTTGCATTTTTGACTTTAAAATTAATGCATACTAGCCAGGTTAATTAATAAGTAAAGATCATTTTCATTGCCTTTTATCCCTTCCAAACTTGATGGGTTTAATTTTTCTAATGTAATAGTATCTTCATCATCAATAAGTTTAAATGCTTTATGTATTTGATTATATTCCAATATCTACATTCCTGGCCATGGACCATGAGTTATTTTCCTTATCAACTATCACAAGTATTTCCGTAGGAATATATAATTTCTTTTCTTATCTTATGTTCACCATGTTCACGAACTGATGGTAAGACTTCTTTAGTTACTCAATCTGTAAATTTTTCAGCTGAAGGCATTTTAGATTTGAATATAGGTTTGTAGACAGCTAATTCATTGATTAAAAGAAACCGTTTTTACAACAATGTTGTAGATGTCATTGTGAACAATGTATAAGAAAGCTTTAAAGTTTTGCCTGTCGTCTATATCAACATTTTTAATATTGCATCTCTGCTGTCTTTTTATTCTAAAACATCACAAATATCTTTGGCTTCAAACTATGGATTGTTCTGATTATCAGTTATCATATAGGTTTGGAATTACTTACTGAACAGTTAAAATATCATTTGTAATTAAATCATTTTGTAATTAAAAAAGGAATCCAAATGTCTTTAAATGAGCCATTTTCGTTAATAAACTTTAGCTACCTAGATTTTATCATGTCCTTATGGTAATGTATCTGTTTTATTTTCCAAGACATATGTCTTGTTCTCATGCAGGTCAACTCTTTCTTATTGACTTCAGCTATGTAGATTTCGCGTTTTTCACTTCGAATCAGGTTCATCAACCTACAAGTATAAATATTGTTGAACAGACAGTACTTGTAGTCTTGAAGGCATCTATTGTTCTTTATTTCACATTTCTTGACAATTTTCGATTGTTTTGTCCTCCTTCTCACCAACCTTATAGGCATACCTTTTTTCTCTCAAACCACAGAATTTTTCCATTATTTTGCTATTACATTCATCCTTCATTTTGCCTAAACCTTTCTTGTTTACTCGTGAAATGTTGTGTATATTATCCTCTGGATAATCACTTGTATCAAAGTAATCAATCATCGATTTCATGTCTTTGTAGAAATCATCAGTTTTTATATTGTAAATGTCACTGTCCATATCCTGATAACATAATTCAAGATTTTTCCATATTTTGTTTTCATTATTCTATAGCGAAAATCTTACATCAGTTCTTTAGATAGGTTGAGTATGTTAATGCCAAGCTATATAGGTTCATTGAAAATAATTTTTGTCTTATTCATGTGCTTGGAAACAAAGTTTTCTTTAAATATCTTTTCTTATTTAAGGTTATGTCTTGCAATGAGTTTCTCACATTTCTTTACATCTTGCCAAACAATGAGTTATTCATCAGCTCATAGAAATCTTTCTTGAAGTCATTTGCAGCCTAGGACCTCATCTGTGTGTTCAGATCTATATATTTCTTTAGCTAATCAAATTGCTTAAATTTTAAGACTGTATTTTTGTGAGCTTCATTCTTAGAGAGAGGCACTGTTTGAGATTTCTGTAGTGAACCACGCATTTCTGTTTGTCATTCAGTGTTGTCACTGATTTGCTTTCCTTCATTCCTGGCACAATTTTATTCTCTGGCACTAATGATAAATCTTTATGCAAATCATGAAGTTCCCTCAGGTGTTCTAGATGTGCTTCAAATATGTATCCCTCTCGAGAAGTATTTGACATTTCACTTATTTTTGCAGAATTTTTGGATTATCCCATTCAAATCCTGCGAATGGTCAACATTGACTCGTAGCCCATCCATACAGATTGTGCAGATTGTTTGCATCTAAATAAGCTAAATACCATGATATCTTAGTCATATTAAAATCCTTCAAATATTTGTTGTTTACCTTCACATTTCTCTTGCACCACTGGGATATGTGACCTTTTATACCATTTTCCTGAATTAGAGTTATATCATAAACATGTATTAAATCGAGTGGTTATCTTGTCATTTTTAACATTGATTCCCATGATAATCCTTGTGCTGTGTGGTACCAAGAAGGAGCAAGATCATACAGTTTCATGCAAGATGTTCTGAAATTTTCAAAGACATCTGCCAAAAACACTACACCAGTTTTAAGATACAAATCATGATAGCAAGATTTTTTATATTAAATTTTTTTAAACAAATTTTGCATGTTTATAATCTTCATCACTTATTTCACAATCAGTCAGTATATTATAAAATTCTTTTTTGTTGGTAATTGTGTTTCTTCAAATTTCTTCCAAGAATCCATTTAATCATATGAAAAACAGCTTTTCTGATCACATGACTGAATAATTCTTTTGAGAAAAATTATCAAATATTTTTCTTTTGATCCTTTTTCAAATTTGATGAAAATTTTTGAAGCGAAAGAGCCATAAATTTAAATGTGTCAAATCTCATTTTCCAAGCTTTCTGTCCTCTTACCAAAATTAATATACTTGTCTTCATTATTTGGCATTAAATGTGCTTATTATCATAACCACATCCTTTTGGAACAGATGTGAATCATATCCTGATAAATTATCTAAATAAATATGTACAAAGCTAGGAAGCTTACATTGCAAATTACAATTATTGCACAATAGGGTCATGTATTTACCAATTAAATGAAAGTGGTGATCGACTTTTTTATTCATTTTCTGAAAGCGACATCTGCATAGTTCACAGATTTTTGATCTTGCATGCCTTCATTGTTCCTCAGGTGTTAGCGGTTTCATTTCTTTGATTTCAGAGTAAATTCTTCAGATTTCTCCAACTTCTTTTTTCATATAGTCAATAATTTTTTTGAGTATTAAGTCCTCTATATACAACTGGATCTTTATAATGTTCATTAACGTACTTGGTACAATAACAGAAACTCTTCATTCATGGGTTGGGTTGGTTTGGGGGAAGGAGACCAGACAGCGAGCTCATCGGTCTCATCGGATTAGGTAAGGATGAGGAAGGAAGTCAGCCGTGCCGTTTCAGAGGAACCTTCTCGGCATTTGCCTGGAGTGATTTAGGGAAATCACGGAAAACCTAAATCAGGATGACCGGACGCGGGATTGAACCGTCGTCCTCCCGAATATATTAATTCTTGTTTTTTATATTTTGTAGTTCATGGTACTTCAGAGTTTCATTGATTTTAGTCCATCTTTTGGTGTACACTTTGAAAACGTGCATAAATAATGAATGGAACTTTCTGTGTGTGTTGATAATTTTTGGAACGAACATATGAACCTTCCTTTGGCATTTCTACTTGTAATGGTTTGTTGATTAATCAATTTGGTGTGTGATTATCTAATTTTTCTTTGCTACTGAAATGGAGAATGCACATGTCCCAGAAACTTTTGGCTCTTTATGCTTTGTTATCTGAGCTGAAACAAGGTGAGACAAATCTTTTATCCAACAGTAATGTGAATTTTCACCTGTTTTGAAATGAAGCATATTTATACATTTTTCTTTCTTGCATTTCACAATTTTTAAAGAATATGTTTCATATATTTCATTAAACAAATAGACGCTGATAGATACATTAACTCAATTTTAAATTTTCAGAATATTATGACCACTACAGGAAATTCAAACCTTTAGGAGTTTTTCATCTATTTCAAGATTAATGCAGTGGTATTTGCTTAGCCTTTACGGATCGTTCTTTGCTGGATATAATGCAGATTTTATTGACAACGGAGAGCATTTTCGATCATTATTTTTCATATTGATGCAGGCTTTCTTGGTATTTATTTTTTATGGAAAAAAATACGGTTAATTCCTACTTGTAGACTGAAAATTCTGTTTACTGTCCATCCTGATCCTCGAACTTGAAGGTCAGATATTTTTGCTAGAATAACTTGCTTCCCATCCTTGAATGTCTTAATCAAATCCTTCTCTCTAGTGATCGAACAGTATGGTGTTTGAAATCAAACTCCATGATTTTTCCATCTGTTTGAATCTGGTATTCACAGAAAAGGATGAAATTTACATTCACTCCCCTATGAACATTTAGTCGATTCTTAACGGTTTGTATGATTTTTGGCTTCAATGCATTCAAGAAGAAGTTTAGATTCTTCTCAAAATTTATTGTTTGCAATCTCTGTGGAAATGCTTTATTAACTAGATTGTTGGTTAACTGATGGTCTGTCTCTATGTCTCCAAACACGTTGGTAGAAAATGGAAATACTTCGTTCAGTGGTTTATCCTCGACACTTTTGAAAATACGATCACTACTTTAAATTTTAGGGAAAGGCAGTTTTCTCCAAAACCTTCTATTAGTCATTTTTTGAATGATTTGTTCATCTATAAAATTAATTAAGTCTGGCATTCTCATATTACTACATCCTTTCCAACCTTCTCTCCTAGATAAGGAGCGAAGATCGACGATGATGATTGCGCTAAATTTAAGTATGTTTTGTGAGCTGCACCAGAAACCCCCTTATGTAACTAATTCTACTCAAAATTTTCCCACGATAGTCTAATAAACAATCAGACAACTATGTACAGGTTTTCTGTTAAAACCGACTGTGGCAAAGCAAATGCTGTGCTATACTGTGCTGAAAAAAATTGCGCTTTCGTTATCTGTATCGCAGTTCGTTTTAACCAAGGTAGAAGTGCATTAGACAAATTGTTTCTCCCAGATATATTCTTTCTTCTTTTAACTATGTACTGTTTTACTTTCTTTCTCACCGTTCGTTGTAACAAAAAACAGGAAAGTTGTATTTATGGTTTATTCGCTTAAGATCATAGTACTGTGGAATCCGAATCGTCCGAAACTTCGTAATTCAACCCGTTTATAGATTAAACCCATTATCCCAACTATTTTACCCACTCATTTTAAGCGACTTCAGTTATCAATCAAGGTTTCGTTGCAAGCAGCAACAAACAAGGGTGAAGATTAGAGAGAGACGGGGAGGGTGGAAGAGGAGATGGACAGAGGGGGGAGGATGGATATAGAAAGGAGAAGGAGGAGATGGACAGAAGGAGGTGGGAGGAGGAGGAGGAGGAGGAGGAAGTGGAGAGTGAGGGAAGGGAAAGGACATTAGGAGGTATATTCGACTCCCATCATGTTTGGCAATTGGGTAGCTATTATAATACGTTGATCATACCACAGAAATGTAAAAAATATGACAGCTGCGTTTACAAAATATCATATCAACGTATACAGTACATTTACAGAATACGCGGCGGATGGTGAGGGGCAAATAATTACCATCATCATAAGAGGAGATGTAGGTGTCGATTGAACAGTCTGATGGACTACATACCAATTTCTTAAATTAATAATCTCAACAAATGTTCTCCACTTGGAAAAGGGGAAAACCGAATCTGTTGGAAGCCCTGAGGATCCATAAACATCTGGCGCACAGTCCTCATTAAATGATCAAAGACAGCCCAACTCTCCTGTCTTCTAAACCAATTTACTCTAGCTGCAAGGTGGCACTGCGTCATAACGAAGTGACGACTAACTCTATGTGGTCGTTACATCTTAGTAGCTCATATCTGGTTGCCACTATTTTCAGTGACTGATTGAGTAGGATGTAATCAAACAAAAATCGTTCTTTCTGCGCAATAGGCTACGTTTATTTACGCTGAGAGTCAACTGTCTGTCTCTGCATTATGCATCGATCCTCTTTAGATCTGCCTGCATTTGCCAACAATTTTCTGGTGTTGTCACATCCCCATACATATCAATATCTTTCAGGGAAAAACTAACAGAGTACCTACATCATTTATATGTATGATGAACAGTAAAGGCCGTATTAATCTCCTAGTGCTACTCGCTAAATTCGTTTTACACCTTTTTACACCAATCAACTTCGTCCTAGTAAGAACATTTTGATTTCCATCCGCTAGGAAGTACTAAAAGCAGTTACAAATCTGGTGCGATACTCGGTAAGCTTGCATTTGGTTCACCAGTCGATATTGCGGAAATGAGGGTACACAGCGTCCAGCTGGAGGACATTATCTGCGACGTTCTGGATCTCATGGATGGACGGAGCGATCTGAGATTCACTTCTGGGATCTGTTGCTAAGATATGCAACCAAAATCCCCCCTGCCCCCTTAGCTGAGACTGCTCAACGGTGACCAGTCGGCGATTCTTCCTTAAGGCCGATGGACTCCTCGTTCACTGTCCTGTCACATTAATGCGACAAACTGTCAGAAACCTGATTAATCATCTGTGGCAGAGCGGAGAACGTTGAGAAAGAGATTCAGTGAGGTTCTGGAACGTACCGACAGGGATATGGAGGCATGTCGACGCCAACGCCATGATCAGCTGCGCAAGGCTTCTCGGTTGAGGATCTGTGGCGCGTACAACCCAAATGAGGTGGCCCCACAGATTCTCAGCTGGGTTTAAATCCGGTGAGTTTATGAGCTTACGCTTATCCTGGTGCTCTTCGAAACACGCACGTATACTGCGAGCTGTGTGACACATTGCCTGCAGGTACCATAGTGCTGAGGGCATGCAAACTGCATGTTGGGGTGGACATAGTCTCCAACGATATATGCATACTTGGGTTGATTCATTGTGCCACCCCCCCCCCCCCCCCCCCCATAACGCTCCTGCTTCCAACCTGGACCGTTACGACGATTGTTGCAGGGTGTTCACTTTCAGACATTTCACGCCGTACGTGCCGACGGCCATGTATCCAATTGAGCATGAAACGTGATTCATCTGAAAAGCTGCCGATTTTAGATAGCGCCATTTTTCCGTCGCTCCAGTTTCGTATTACGGCAAAAACTACACTGCTTTCCGCATCCCCCTACACGCTTTGTATACCCTCCATTCACGTTGACAATAAACAGAGTCCGTGGCCATATTAATGGGACTGGACCATGTTTCTTCACCTGGCATCTTGTCTGTCTTCCATAAAATCGAACTCTTGTTAGTAAACATTGCTGCGCCACCGAATCAAATGCTCCTTGTGAGTCAAGAATGCCGGCCGCGGTGGTCTAGCGGTTCTAGGCGCGCAGTCCGGAACCGCGCGACTGCTACGGTCGCAGGTTCGAATCCTGCCTCGGGCATGGATGTGTGTGATGTCCTTAGGTTAGTTAGGTTTAAGTAGTTTTGAGTTCTAGGGGACTGATGACCATGGATGTTAAGTCCCATAGTGCTCAGAGCCATTTGAACCATTTTTTTGAGTCAAGCAGAACTACCTCAACTTCATTGCGCGTGTCCATGGCTAAGGCACACCGTGTGAGAAAAGCACCATTTCGGAATCTATGGTCGTCGGCACGGAGTAGATTATTTTATCTGATGCACACAGAAGCGCCAAAGAAACTGGTACAGGCATGCGTATTCAAATACAGAGACATGTAAACAGGCAGAATACGGCGCAGAGATCGGCAACGACTGTATAAGACAACAAGTGTCTGGTGCAGCTGTTAGATCGGTTACTGCTGCTACTATGGCAGGTTATCAAGATTTAAGTAAGTTTGAGCGTGATGTTATAGTCGGCACACGAGTGATGGGACACAGCATCTACGGGGTAGCGATGAAGTGGGCATTTTCCCGCACGACCATTTCACGAGTGTACCATGAATACCAGGAATCCGGTAAAACATCAAATCTCCGACACCGCTGCGACCGGAAAAAGATCCTGCAAGAAAAGGACCAAGAATGTCTAAAAAGAATCGTTCAACGTGACAAGTGCAGCTCTTCCGCAAATTGCGACAGATTTCGATGTTGGGCCATCAACAAGTATCAGTGTGCGAACCATGCAACGAAACGTCATCGATATGGGCTTTCGGAGCCGAAGGCCCACTCGTGTACTCTTGATGACTGCACGACACAAAGCTTTACGCCTCGCTTAGGCCGGTCAACACCGACATTGGAGTGTTGATGACTGGTAACACGTTGCTTGATCGGACGAATCTCGTTTCAAATTGTATCGAGCGGATGGACTTGTAGGGGTATGGAGACCACCTCGTGAATCCGTGGACCCTGCATGTCCGGAGGGGACTGTTCAGGCTGGTGGAAGATCTGTAATGGTGTAGGACGTGTGCTGTTGGAATTGTATGGGACCCGTGATATCTCTAGATACGACTGATAGGTGACACGTACGTAAGCATCCTGTCTGATCGCCTGCATCAATTCATATCCATTGTGCATTCCGGCGGACTTGGGTAATTGCAGCAGGACAATGAGACATCCCACACGTCCAGAACTGCTGCAGAGTGGCTCCAGGAACAGTCTTCTGAGTTTAAACGCTTCTGCTGGCCACCAGACTCCACAGACATGATCATTATTGAGCATGTCTGGGATGCCTTGCAACGTGCTGTTCAGACGATGTCTTCACGCCCTTGTACTTTTACGGATTTATGGACAGCCCTGCAGGATTCATGGTGTCAGTTCCCTCCAGCACTGCTTCAGACATTAGACGAGTCCATGCCACGTCGTGCTGCTGCACTTCTGTATACTCGCGGCGGCACTGCTAGATGTTAGGCAGGTGTAGCCGTTTCTTTGGCTCTTCAATGTAGTTCATTACGTTTGAGTTCAGTATTTCTTGGATGCTACAAATTAGTAGAAGTATTTAATTTCAGTCTGTTCAGTGGGGGTTTGGGATACAGCTATGGGTTATCGAATACATTGTGAGCACAGGCGTGCTGGCCGGTGTGGCCAAGCGGTTCTAGGCGCTACAGTCTGGAACCGCGCGACCGCTGCGGTCGCAGGTTCGAATCCTGCCTCGGGCATGGATGTGCGTGATGCCCTTAGGTTAGTTAGGTTTAAGTAGTTCTAAGTTCTAGGGGACTGATGACCTCAGAAGTTAAGTCCCATAGTGCTCAGAGCCATTTGAACAATTTTTTGAGCATAGGCGCCCTGGCGGTGGTTTGGTCTTTGGTCGCCCCTGCGGCGCCACGCAGAGTTCTTTGCTGTACTGACCGATAGCACGCGGTGGGCCCTCTGCCTTCCACTACCCGATATAACATGAAAAGCGCCGGCACTGTTGCGCCCTCCACTATCTGGCAACGCACCCTCAACTCCGGTTGCCTTCGATAAACCTACACGGCTCTACGAAACTTACAAGGGGACTGTGCCTACTCGTCCTTCTTCGCATTTATAGCATATGTAGGTGTTGGCCAGAAATGAGAGTGACAGAAGTGGAAGCTCGAGAGGACCAAGCGTTTAGGAAAAAATATTTTTAGCACGGGTCACGCGAGGTATAATCTACTTACATTACCGTATTTTCCAAGCCGCGGTCGGCGCAACGGAAAGAGTACAGAACGGTAATCCGAGGATCGTGAGGTGGGGTCGCTATTCAGATTTTTTTTCCATTTTATACGTTACTTACATTGCAAATAAACCGAAATAATGTTCAAATGTGTGTGAAATCTTATGGGACTTAACTGCTAAGGTCAACAGTCCCTAAGCTTACACGCTACTTAACATAAATTATCCTAAGGACAAATACACACACCCATGCCCGAGGGAGGACTCGAACCTCCGCTGGGACCAGCCGCACAGTCTATGACCACCGAAATAATATTTTAATAAAAGGCATAAAAAGGAAAACCCAAGGAAATCTTGGGATTGCAAAGAAATTTACAGGAAGGGATCGTGAGGCGTACAAATGAATTTCGTATCTAAAATTAGATACTTCTACCATTTTACAATTGATGACTTGCAGTTCCTAGGGTGATATTCACCGTCAAAATAGCGGAAGCGTAATTATCTCCGTGTCTTCCACACTTTGTAAGCGCCGCATTTTTACAATTACATGATTGTTTTCAAATTTATATAGGAAAATAAACTTATTTACAGTCATAAAATGTTCTCTTATCACACAGTTTGGCAGCAAACCACGCGTAACGCATCATTTCGCCAAATATTGGTGAGGATTGCTGGTGATATACAATTGAATGTATTTGGATGCCGACTTCTCGGGACTTTTGTAGCTTCTGGATCAAATTCTTTACCTGAAAACAGAAACAGACATCGCAGGGTTGCGCTAGAATGAGTCCATTTGCGGGAAATCCCTATATACTGCACGGTGGCAAACATTCTTCGTCTTGAAAAATCTCGTCGTATAGTTGTGGATTTGTAGGTCCTCCCCACGAGTCAATTAACATAAAAATTTATTCTCTTGCATATAGGGCATCACCACATCGGTCAAAAAATTCATTTTCACATATTTTATTAAAATATTAATAAACACAATGCATTGAACTTTATTTCAGTGTATTTGCAATGTAAAAATCGAAAATTAAACGAGTTTCCGCATAGGTATTCGACTTCCCTACACCCGGATTACCGTTCTGTGCTCTTTCCGCTACGCCGAGCGCTGCCTGGAAAGTACTTTAACATAAATAGCTCATGCCTCGCCCGACCCGCGCCAAAAATGCGATTTTCTCTTATCGTTTGGCCATCTGGGACTCCCATTTCTGTCTCTTTCGTTTATGTTCAAGCCCTGTCTATTCTATAAATTTGGGCGAAATCGGTGATGACGTGTAGGCGCGGCCCCCTTGTTCGTCGCCTGTTGTCTGCGTTTCCCGATTACGACTGCGGAGCGGAACCTTGTCGTTGTTTTCGGCCAAGACGTGTGACCTAAGGTACTTTCACAAAGGTCATAAATTTTGGATATTGCCGATGATGTAGCACGCCAATGTCGCCAGCCGGATTGCAACAACATGTTGGATTACGTTGGTGGTCAGTTGTCCGATAATGTTTTCAGCAATACATTTCCGGTCCGGAAGTATTCACCCGAGTCCCGCTATAGCCGCGAAAGCGAGCTAGCGGAAGTGAGTACGGTCTCCTGCATTTCTACTCCTAACTAAAAAGTTAGCAGGAAATAGAAAAATCACGCTTTGTGAATCTATACTTCTTTCAAGTAAGCGAACCTGTTCCGATACTTTAACTCGTTGACTGATGCCTGATACATCTGTTTTCACAATGCTGGAACACTATTTTGAATCTACAAACAATCCTGTTGACAGAACATCCGCAACTGGGGATTATAGCAGAGGTTGAAAATACCGCTTCAGTTGTAAATTACTTTATTTTCACAAGACCGGTTTCGGACTGTTGTAAGCCCATCCTCAGGTCTCGTAGCTGTTCTGTGGTCCCCGAGCGCTCATAGGCAGCACACCGCGCTCGGGGACCACAGCACAGCTGCGACACCTGAGAATGGGCTTATAACAGTCCGAAACCGGTCGTGTGAAAATAAAGTAATTAATAATATATATGAAGACAGTAACTGTTCTCGAAAGAACAGATACTGTTGATGACCGTGCAGTTTTCGCTGGAATAAATGATGACTAACTGAAACCCTCAGCTGCCGACAGGTGTTGATGATATACCTCGATGTGGACAGCTGAAAATGTATGCCCCGACCGGGACTCGAACCCGGGATCTCCTGCTTACTTGGTAGACGCTCTATCCATCTGAGCCACCGATGACACAGATGAATAGCGCGACTGCAGGGACTTATCCCTTGCACGCTTCCTGTAAGGCTCACATTCCAAACTGTCCACAATTATATATAGGTAATGTACCTTATAGACATCAACAACACCTGTCGGCAGCTGAGGGTTTCAGTTAGTCATCATTTATTCAAAGTAATTAATAACTGAAGCGGTATTTCCAACCTCTACTATTTTGAATGTTTCGTTCAAAAGCAATTCATTTGAATACTGATAAGAATATGAAAGACCGTATACCAGTTACAACCAGAATAGCGATCACCCTTCAGCTTTTTGTTAATGGTGATTCACACAGTAGTGAAACGTATTTTAAAGTGTACTTCTCATCGACATGTCTGATGATACCGTACCTTTCATTACAATTCATTAAATTAGTCTGAAACAACAATGAAATGTTATTTTTTATTTTTTGTTGTAGTCCAGCATTAAACTGAGATAACAATGAATTTCATAAATTAAATGTAAACTGTAGGTGACCACTGTTGTCAGCTGCAGCGGGACATTAGGCGGAAACAGCGGCGACGACCGAAAATGTGTACCGTATCGGGAATCGAACTTCGGATCGCCTGCTTACTAGGCAGGTGCGTTAACCATTGCGCCATCCGGGACACAGCGTTATCGCAACTGGGTGGACTATCTCGGCACTCCTTACGGCCGATCCACATTCCCGCCGATCGCCACCTATACGCAGTCCCTGTCCATTTACTCACAGTTCGCTACTCAGATACCCACAGGAGGTCTGACGTATTTGTGCTTCCGCAATGAAGAAAGTGAATCATTGCCCAACTAGGCATTACAATTATATGAATGCGTGGCGTCTGTTCTTTCGGACATCGATGAGCGATTTTATTATCTGCCCTTTTCTTGCCTACTATTGAGGAGAGTAAAAGGGCTGCTAACACAGGCAGAAAGCTTCAAATGACATTGTTAAGAAACTGGTTTGCCCAGGTATTCGTTTCGTGGTCTGACTTGACCACATTCAGGAGGGAAGTGGGTCCCGAGAACAGTGCAGTTTGCGGAAATGTTTGCGGCAGGTTCCTAACCTACGCTTTGACGGCAAATTCAATTTACTTCTTTGACAGCAGCTGCCGCTAAGCCACTGCGAGTCACTAGTGTTATCTGCGCATGACGAATTAACTTCCCTGTACACAGATCTAAGAATGGGCCACCACAGTGCTGCTGGACCATCGTCAGAAACTTCTATACATTTCCCTACAGGTCTTCTTATCCAATCAAATGAGCCTTGCGTGCCTCCAGTGAGTGGAACACGGCTAGCAGTCGATATCAACATCTTGGACGTTAAGATGCGTTATGAGTGCCAAGAATGGGAAATTCCTCTAGGGCTCCCTGTACTGAAGTAAATGAAGCGAAAGTCTCGCTGGTCATTGTGGCAATTGCTGAGTTTCGTCCCGTCCATGCAGAGGTTTTCTAAAAGTGGGGAGTTAGTTTTGGAAGAAGATAATATTGCGCATTTGCCGACCTGCCGTGGAGGAAGACAGACTTGCCCACCAGGTACACAGTGAGAGAGACTTTGGACTTGGCGCCGACTGGGGCATACTTCTGAGCAGTTCGCA
Source organism: Schistocerca nitens (assembly GCF_023898315.1). Lineage (NCBI taxonomy): Eukaryota > Metazoa > Arthropoda > Insecta > Orthoptera > Acrididae > Schistocerca > Schistocerca nitens. Next base: position 1,012,008,733 of record NC_064615.1, read on the forward strand.
ATTTGTGATATTTGCTACACACCTTGTGTTATCTCATTAACTGTATTGTTTCGTGGGTCTTGGACTCTTTTACTTTGGTTTTACGAAATGCGCAGACTAGGAAAGCTTGTAGCGTATTCCAAACAGTCTTCCACGTAGCTAAGGTATCTCTCTAGTGTTAGCGGGACATTCGCGATTAAACTGAGCTTCGAGAGAGCTTTGTATTTCAATATTTTAGGTGACTGTGATAGTTCTGTTGGAGCAGTTCCTCATTCAACAATATGAGACTCATTCTCTGTAATTTTAATGTGTTATTTATTGAGATCTCAGAGTAAGTAAATGACTTATTAAACTCAGACTTGATCGAAATCTCAGTGCGAAACTATTGTTTTACGACTGGTCCTGATTAGGTGACCGTCTAAGAGCAAATGTTATCCCTGCTTCCCTAATCTGTTTATCTCCCTGTGACGGTGTTTCATTGCAAAGCAGGTGCCAAGCCTTTTTGTTTAAGTGTTGAAGGTGAGTGTATTTTGATTTGTGGTTATGACTTTCGATTTACGAGCATCGCACTGAGCTCGTCACAGATATTTTAAACGCAGGCTGGAAAGAGACATTCAACTATAATAAATGAGACGATTGGCGATGTTACAAAGAGATCGGCTGCACATGCAGAATACTTTAAACACACTATGAAAAGATAAAAGAAGCGATGAAAAAGGGCCAGGGGAAGCTATATAACCCCAGCCCTGGAGATGGTTGAACGAAGCTGAGGGTCAACTGAAGGAGTCGCCGGTGTCACGTCTCCACAATACACCGTCCCAGAACCTCCACCCACACATGAGGCGTGCTTAGCAAACAAATGACACTCTGTTGTGGCACGTACAAAAACAATCAAATTTACTTAACTTGAGCTAACACGAGGCAGCTGATAGAGGCGCCTGTCTGCGGGCAAACCTGGAGGTGAAATGATAAATCAAGGCCCTAAGCTGTCCACAGGCGTTGATATACATCAACTGGGACAGTTGAAAATGTGTGCCCCGACTGGGACTCGAACCCGGGATCTCCTGCTTACACGGCAGACGCTCTATCCACCTGAGCCACCGAGGGCACTGGGGACAGTGTGACTGCAGGGTTTTATCCCTTGCAAGCTCCCGGTGAGACGCTCATTCCCAACTTAATGTCCACACACTACATTCGTAGTGCCCCTGCCCATTACACTCATTACTCGCGGTAGACAATCTTACCGAGTCCCGTAAGATTTCGGGCGAAGTGTGTGCATCCAGCACAGAAGAAGGAGGTCAATTGCCGGTTAGCCTTAACTATATGAAGATGGTGTCTGTTCTTTCAGACATGTCCGAAAGAACAGATGCCATCTTCATAAACATAGAGGTTGTGCGACGACGGAAGTGTACCCACAACAGGAAGAAAAATCTCTCCTCTGGGCCCAGGAAACAGGAACGCCTCGTCCGCTACCAGTACTGCCCTGCCAAAATGTATCAGAAAGGAAACAGTAATCTGCCCAAATAAGGCTACGAATGACAATAACTGAGATGTAGGAAATATTAACGTATTGTGGACACTGTTACGCCTACAAGTCACGAGCTTGACGCTCCTTAAAATTACATGAAAACTGACGACGTGGACTGCAGCCACCAGAAAATCTAAATAGCAGGGCACACCCTCTTTTAACAGCGCATTACCTTCGACACAGACTATACTGCAGTCCCAATTACATCAACTCAGTTTACAACAGACAATATTCATACACTTGCAATGAATATGATCAGGAACAAACAGATTAAAATCAGTTGCCGTGACCAGTGACCATCCATACAAGATTCGGAGGCGCAGTGATAATGACGAGTCTAATTCAATATTGATGCAGACGTTGGCTTACGATAACAAGTACCAATACAAGATCGACACTTAACTCCACTCAGGAGCGAAGGAGCCATGACTTACAGGATTCCAGGCAGGGGTGTTATTGCCTCCAGTCTTCAGGTGCCGTGATGTTAAAGCCTCTAGAGGTGGCCCAGTGCTTGCTGACTAGGTTGCACGCGGCGTCAGCTGCCCTTGCTGCAACTCGGAGCTATCAATACTTAATCCAGTCGGAAAACTTTGGCTGGGACCAAATTAACAACTCACGGCTCACGTGCTCCACACACAGGCAGCAGTAGTGCTGGAAAAACGAACTCGCCACCCATGTGGCCTCCCACTAAGCTACAGAAACTCTCCTGCGAACCTTGCAGAACTAGCACTCCTGAAAGAAAGGATATTGCGGAGACATGGCTTAGCCACAGCCTTGGGGATGTTGCCAGAATGAGATTTTCACTCTGCAGCGGAGTGTGCGCTGATATGAAACTTCCTGGCAGATTAAAACTGTATGCCGGACCGAGACTCGAACTCGAGACCTTTGCCTTTCGCGGGCAAGTGCTCTACCAACTGAGTGACCCAAGCACGACTCACGCCCCGTCCTGACAGCTTTACTTCTGCCAGTACCTCGTCTCCTACCTCCCAAACTTTACAGAAGCTCTCCTGCGAACCTGGCAGAACTAGCACTCCTGAAAGAAAGGATATTGCGGAGACACAGCCTTGGGGATGTTTCCAGAATGAGATTTTCACTCTGCAGCGGAGTGTGCGCTGATATGAAACTTCCTGGCAGATTAAAACTGTGTGCCGGACCGAGACTCGAACTCGGGACCTTGGCCTTTCGCGGGCAAGTGCTCTACCGTGCTTGGGTAGCTCAGTTGGTAGACGTACGACGGGAATATACATGATGAATGGACGAGTACAGGATCTAGAAATGTGGTCAGCGACATATGGAAGTGCTCGGATAGTCAAACGGTGAGGCGACGTCTCGCGGTAAGTGGGAAATCCAGTCCCGGTCCGTCACAAATTTTCATTGTCGTCATTCCATTATGTAGCTGAACGTTGTCCACATTCGCAACTGCGAATACATTTCACGTCTTTAGTCAGCGTTCGGATGGAATCTAGATCCGTCCTCCGTGTTGCCAACGCTGTCGGTTTTCAGTATTTTTGGAAGTTAAAAGTATCGAACTGTGTCATTGTGAATTATTTCATGGTAACCGTTAATAAATACACGTAACGGCATTCCGGAATTAATTTAAGATAGATTAACCAAGTATTTTTCCATCTATAACCACACAGATATGTTCTCTGCATTTCCGAATGAATGCAACGCCCTACGAGAACTGCATCAAGGGACTACGTCAGCAAGAACAAAATACGGAACATGTAGCAAGGGGTTTAGCAAGCGGTTCCCTTACGGTGAAATGATCAACTCAGAACTGTATTGTTCTACCCTAAGGATATTGAAGAAACGACGTTAGCGTGTTCGTTGCCACAAAAATGCAAGCGAATTTCTCCTTCTCCATGACAACGCAAGATCTCACACTAAGTGTGAGATCCTGAGAGCAGCTGACAAAGCTTCATTTTTCTTCACTCGCCCTACAGCCCGGGTCTCGCACTTTACGACTTACAGTGTTTGGTGCAATGAAAGATGCACTCCGTGGGAAGCAGTACGTGGACGAGGTTATTGATGCAGCAAGGGGTTGGCTCCGATGTCGACCAGTAGAGCGGTACCATCCGGGCATACAGGCCCTCACAGTATGGCGGTGTAAGGCTGTCGCAGTGAACGGAGGTCATGTGGAAGAATAGGATTTTATAGCCAGAAGAGGGGGAATAATATAGCATATTGGAATCCTGAAAAAAACCAACCTGCTTTCAGAAACGGCCTGTTGCATTACCTCTAAGTAATTATCGAACGCCCGTCGTGTATGTTTGACGTGTCTGACGTTACAAAATGTGACCGCCAGCGTTCGTAGCTGCCACCCAACGCACTGTAGCGCGTAGATAGCCTCCCTGTGTCGATTATACATGGTGATCCATTGATCGTGACCGGGCCAAATATCTCACAAAATAAGGTCAAACGAAAAAACTACAAAGAATGAAACTCATCTAGCTTGAAGGTAGAAACCAGATGTCGCTATGATTGGCCCGCTAGATGGCGCTGCCATAGGTCAAACGGATATCAACTATGTTTCTTAAATAGGAACCCCCATTTTTATACATATTCGTGTAGTACGTAAAGAAATATTAATGTTTTAGTTGGACCACTTTTTTCGCTTTGTGATAGATGGCGCTGTAATAGTCACAAACATATGGCCCACAATTTTAGACGAACAGTTGGTAACAGGTAGGTTTTTTAAATTAAAATACAGAACGTAGGTACGTTTGAACATTTTATTTCGGTTGTTCCAATGTGATACATGTACCTTTGTGAACTTATCATTTCTGAGAATGCATGCTGTTACAGCGTGATTACCTGTAAATACTACGTTAATGCAATAAATGCTCAAAATGATGTCCGTCAACCTCAATGCATTTGGCAATACGTGTACGACATTCCTCCGTAATGTTCGCACATGCATTGGCAATGCGCTGACGCATGTTGTCAGGCGTTGTCGGTGGATCAAGATAGCAAATATCCTTCAACTTTCCCGCCGGCCGATGTGGCCGTGCCGTTCTAGGCGCTACAGTCTGGAACCGCGCGACCGCTACGGTCGCAGGTTCTAATCCTGCCTCGGGCATGGATGTGTGTGATGTCCTTATGTTAGTTAGGTTTAAGTAGTTCTACGTTCTAGGGGACTGATGGCCTCAGAAGTTAAGTCCCATAGTGCTCAGAGCCATTTGAACCATTTTTTTCAACTTTCCCCACAGAAAGAAATCCGGGGACGTCAGATCCGATGAACGTGCGGGCCATGGTATGGTGCTTCGACGACCAATCCATCTGTCATGAAATATGCTACTCAATACCGCTTCAACCGCACGCGAGCTATGTGCCGGACATCCATTGGAAGTACATCGCCATTCTGTCATGAAATGAAATATCTTGTAGTAACATCTGTAGAGCATTACGTAGGAAATCAGCATACATTACACCATTCAGACTGCCATCGATAAAATGGGGGCCAATTATCCTTCCTCCCATGATGCCGTACTATACATTAACCCGCCAAGGTCGCTGATGCTCCACTTGTCGCAGCCATCGTGGATTTTCCGTTGCCCAATAGTGTATATTATGCTGGTTTACGTTACCGCTGTTGGTGAATGACGCTTCGTCGCTAAGTAGAACGCGTGGAAAAAAATCTGTCATTGTCCTGTAATTTCTCTTGTGCCCAGTGGCAGAACTGTAGACGACGTTCAAAGTCGTCGCCATGCAATTCCTGGTGCTTAGAAATATGGTACTGGTGCAATCGATGTTGATGTAGCATTCTCAACACCGACGTTTTTGAGATTCCCGATTCACGCGAAATTTGTCTTCTACTCATGTGCGGAATAACCGCGACAGCAGCTAAAACACCTACTTGGGCATCATCATTTGTTGCAGGTCGTGGTTGACGTGTCACATGTGGCTGAACACTACCTGTTACCTGAAATAACGTAACTATCCGGCGAGCGGTCCGGACACTTGGATGATGTCGTCAGGATACCGCGCAGCATACATAGCACACGCCCGTTGGGCATTTTGATCATAATAGCCGTACATCAACACGATATAGACCTTTTCCGTAATTGGTAAACGGTCCATTTTAACACGGGTAATGTATCACGAAGCAAATACCGTCCACACTGGCGTAATGTTTCTTGATACCACGTACTTATACGTTTGTGACTATTACAGCGCCATCTATCACAAATAGAAAAAGGTGGTCCAACTGAAACATTCATATTTCTTTACGTACTACACGAATATGTAATAAAAAATGGGGGCTCCTATTTTAAAAAACGCAGTTGATATCCGTTTGACGTATGGCGGCGCCATCTAGCGGGCCAACCATAGCGCCATCTGGTTTCCCCCTTCAAGCTAGACGAGTTTCGTTCTTTGTAGTTTTTTCGTTTAATGCTCATTTTGTGAGATATTTGGCCCGTCACTATAAATGACCACCCTGTATACCTCTTTGGGCTTACGTACGTCTCTCTGCATTGCTGCAGTCGTCTGTCGCTACACATACACTAAAAATCGCAACACGAAGAAGCTGCGCGACATAAACGAAAGTTGGTAGGCGTGTTTCTACAGGTGAAAGATGATGTCTATTCCAGGTTCGAGGGCGCATAAGAGTGGCGCTGGTAGCGCCAGTATGAAGATGAAAATCAGGTTTTGCTTTAAATACACGTTCTGACGGTCGTGAGCGTTAGTTACGGAGAGTTGATGTTAGCCAAGAATGCCTTTACAATGACAAGGACGCCATTATCAGTACCTCAGCGAGATTGAACGAGGTCGTGGAATAGGGCTAGGAAAAGCTGAATGTTCTTTCTGCAGAATTTCAAAAAGACTTGGCAGGAATTTAACCACTGTGTATGATTGCTGATCGCAATGGTCACGAGAATGTACGGTTTCAAGGAGACTGGGCACCAGACAGCCACGTAGCGTTACCAAGAAGTAGACCACTGTGCTTGGCTCAATACTTCTGACTCAAATGGAAAACACAAAGCATTCATTAATAAAGCTACTTCCTCTTTTAAAAACTGTTACCCCTAAAGGCAACGCAAATCAAATAGAAGACTAAAAATAAACTATGTATTACTCAAGAAATAAAAATATAATTTAGGACAAAAAAACAACAGACTGTATTTACTACCTGGGAACAGCTCTGGTGTTAGCATTGTAAAGCATTACAAAGAATACCTCAAAAGCCAGCCGCTGTGGCCGAGCGGTTCTAGGCGCTTCACTCCGGAACCGCGCTTGCTGGTGCGGTCGCAGGTTCGAATCCTGCCTCGGGCATGGATATGTGCGTTGTCCTTAGGTTAGTTAGGTTTAGGCAGTTCTAAGTCTAGGGGACTGATGACCTTAGATGTTAAATTCCATAGTGCTCAGAGGTTTGTTTTGTTTACAGATGATACAAACATTGAAGTAATTAGCAAGTCAAGTATAGATTTAGAAATGGCTGCCAATCAAACCTTCACTGACATCAATAAATGGTTTAAAGTTAATTCACTGTCATTAAACTTTGAAAAGACCCACTATATGCAGTTCAGAACCTGTAAGAGATTTCCTTGCAGCATGTGTGTGACATATGTGGACATGCACATCGAAGAAGTTGACAATGCTAAATTTCTGGGATTACAAATCGACAATAAATTCAGTTGGGAAGGGCATAGCACAGAATTTCCGAAGCGCCTGAAGCCAGTCTGAAATCGCAGTGAAAATGGTGTCGGATGTAGGGGATAAAAATATAAAAAACATCACACGTATACCTGTTCAGCGAACTTTGTATTCTAATCACTGCTTCTCAGTATATTTATTGTTTAACGAAATTTGTTGCAAGTAATATATCTCTACTTCCAACCAACAGCTAAATACATAGTATCAATACTAGGAATAAAAACAGACTACATAAATACCTAAAATCACTTACCTTCGTCCAAAAAGGGATCCAGTATTCAGGAACACACATTTTCAATAAATTGCCAGCAACCGTTAAAAGCTTGGTGTCAGATAAAGCTCAGTTTAAACAGAGTTTGAAAAACTTTTTTTGATAGGCAACTCCTTCTACACTATAGATCAATATCTTAATAAGCTTAAGTAGAAATGCCTGTTAGATTTCAGTTTGGGCAGCACTTGGTCACAACGGTCAAGATTAGGTATTGTGTGTATGATAAATTTATTCAAAGTGCATAACTATGTTACATTCTGAGAGTGTATTAATTCTGTAAACATTGTCAGTTCCAGTTTACTGTAATGTATTCACGTATTTTAACAATGTCCTGACAAATGATCAGGGTAGAGAGTATCTTATTAAAATTTTTTATGTTTTTATACTGTCTGACATGTTCGAAACCCACGGGAATCATTTCGTCTCTGCGTCTGTGGAACGAATACTAAATCTAATCTAATCTCATGGCTCCGGCGCATCTTTCTGCATCTGCAGCATGTCTCGTCTCCCCATCGCGCACTTTTTGATTTTATATGCAGGTTATGTTGCATAACATTTTAATTAACTGTATATTGCTTTTTGTTGCGAGCACAAAAGATAACATGCGATTCTCACTATTAGTTTCTGTAGCTGAAAAACTTTAACTTTGTGCACCTCGACCTATTATGTGGAGATACGCACAACACTAAAATATTTCCTGCTGTGAACCTGTGATCTTTTATTTGCAAACTATTTTCATATAACCCTGATCTGGCCTGTTAGAAAGGAAACACGGTATCATTACTGTAACTAATTATGAAATTAAACATGACCTTCTCTACTTTCATCTCTGAAATGCGTTGAAAATTACTCTTATTTACACGTACAGAAGTTACAGTATGCTATGTTCGCTAAACATAAAAGCTGCAGTGGATTTTTTAACATATGAACACTATTGATTGCCACGACTAACACGAGAGCATGACACAAAAAATGAAATTTGATTTTAATATTATTATTAGCCATAACAGGTTTCAGCCCAGCAGTGTTTGATATCGCACAAGTAAAGTTTTACCAATCTGATTTATGTAAATTATTTACGTCACTTAAATTGTAATAGCAGCTGCCCATGTCCACCTGAAAATGACTTAATAAAATCCACAATTCTCCTCTGAGGTCTCCAGGAAGCTGAAAGAAATAATTTTAATGTACCATTACCTGCCCGCTTAATTGCGGGAAAAGTGCTTTCATTCAATCATAATTTGAATTTGCCGCGGCAGCGGCTCCCGCGACCGTTGCATAGCTCTGTTTCATGAAACATTCTAAATATGCTGAAAACGGCTAAAAATGTGGAATGAAATACTGGGCAAGCTAGCAATAAATAATTACAAGTATTTTTAACAATTTCTATATTCAAAAATCAACATAAATTCAAAGTACACACATTTTTTCTAGATCAGCCTTCAATGGCGTCTTTCTCGAACAAAGAACAAAAGAAAGCTAACCAAGCATTCAATCAAGCGTCACAGGCTCTTACAACTTTAATGGCTACAAGAAGACAGAGAGAGTAACATTTAAGACTCCACTATTTGTAATCAATTCAGTACGTTAATAAATATCTTTGTTAATTTTTTCAATTATCATTGTCTGCTTCGATTTCCACACTCGCCGACCACAGACGTTATTTGCAAAATACAGATGCATAAATATTGCACGAACACAAATATGAAAAATGATTGTTTCTTTTTTTTACAGACTCTACATAATGGACAACCGTTCATACAGAAATGAAATAATAATAATACAGATAAATGTTTCCTTTTTCACATATATTACACCGATTTTGCAAATGTCTTGCCAGGAGACGTCAAAAGCAGCAATTAGCACCACACTGACAACGAACTGTTACAAATCGGTTACTTCAGGACGGCTCCGAGCTAGACACCCTGTAGCATGCATTCCACTGCCCTAAGACCACCACCATTTGCGACTTTAGTGGTGTGAACCGAGAGCTCATTGGAGGGCAGGGTGGATGTCAGTTGTGTTTTCTGAAGAAAGCTGGCTCGCCTCGGTGCCACTGATGGCCGTGTGTTGGTTAGAAGGAGGCCAGTTGAGGGCCTGCAGCCAGTCTGTCTGCGTGCTATATACACTGGACCTACACCTGGAGTTATGGTGAGGGTTGCGATTTCGTTTGGCAGCAAGAGCACTCTCGTGGCTGCAAATTTGTGTGTCAGTCTGATAATTTGATCTGCTGCACTCCCATTCATGAACAGCATTCCAGTGGGCGTTTTGCAACAGGATAACCATCGCCAACATACGACTGGTGTAACATATAACGCTCTACAAAGTGTCGACATGTTGCCTTAGATTGAGCGGCCATCGTATCTGTCTCCAGTTGAGAGCATATGGGATATCGCCATACGACAACTCATCTACATACGGCATTAACTGCCCCTGTATTGGACGACAAAATGCAACAAGCATGGAATTCCACCCCAAAAACTGACGTCCGGCACCTGTGCAACTCAATGCATGCACCTTTGCGTTCTTGGACTCTACGTTCTGACGGTTATAACGGTTATTAATATATCAGCATTTCACATTTGCAACGGCTTATCTCGTACTTAAATTAACCTATGGTCTTGCAATGTTAATCCCTTAAATACACTAAGGGCCATTAAAATTGCTACACCACGAAGATGACGTGCTACAGACGCGAAATTTAACCGACAGGAAGAAGATGCTGTGATATACAAATGATTAGCTTTTCAGAGCATTCACTCAAGGTTAGCGTCGATGGCGACACCTACAACGTGCTGACATGAGGAAAGTTTCCAACCGATTTCTCATACACAAACAGCAGTTGACCGGCGTTGCCTGGTGAAACGTTGTTGTGATGCCTTGTGTAAGGAGGAGAAATGCGTATCATCACGTTTCCGACTTTGATGAAGGTGGGATGGTAGCCTATCACGATTGCGGTTTATCGTATCGCGACATTGCTGCTCGCGTTGGTCGAGATCCAGTGACTGTTAGCAGAATATGGAATCGGTGGGTTCAGGAGGGTAATACGAAACGCCGTGCTGGATCCCAACGGCCTCGTATCCATAGCAGTCGAGATGACAGGCATCTTATCCGCACGGCTGTAACGGATCGTGCAGCCACGTCTCAATCCCTGAGTCAACAGATGGGGACGTTTGCAAGACAACAACCATCTGCACGAACAGTTCGACGACGTTTGCAGCAGCATGGACTATCAGCTCGGAGACCATGGCTGCGGTTCCCCTTGACGCTGCATCTCAGACAGGATCGCCTGCGTTGGTGTACTCAACGACGAACCTGGATGCACGAATGGCAAAACGTCATTTTTTCGGATGACTCCAGGTTCTGTTTACAGCATCATGATGGTCGCATCCGTGTTTGGCGACATCGCGGTGAACGCACATTGGAAGCGTGTATTATTCATCGCCATACTGGCGTATCACCCGGCGTGATGGTATGGTTACACATCTCGGTCAACTGTTGTTCGCATTGACGCAATTTGAACAGTGGACGTTACATTTCAGATGTGTTACCACCCGTGGCTCTACCCTTCATTCGATCCCTGCGAAACCCTACATTTGAGCAGGATAATGCACGACCGCATGTAGCAGGTCCTGTACGGGCCTTTCTGGATACAGAAAATGTTCGACTGCTGCCCTGGTCAGCACATTCTCCAGATCTCTCACCAATTGAAAATTGGTCAATGGTGGCCGAGCAACTGGCTCGTCACAATACGCCAGTCACTACTCTTGATGAACTGTGGTATCGTGTTGAAGCTGCATGGCCAGCTGTACCTGTACACGTCATTCAAGCTCTGTTTGACTCAATGCCCAGGCGTATCAAGGCCGTTATTACGGCCAGAGGTGGTTGTTCTGGGTACTGATTTCTCATTATATATGCACCCAAATTGCGTGAAAATGTAATCACATGTCAGTTCTAGTATAATATATTTGTCCAGTGAATACCCGTTTATCATGTGCATTTCTTCTTGGTAAAGCAATTTTAATGGCCAGTAGTGTATTTTACCTAGACAAAAGTATTCGCAAAATTTCGTTACTGTACATTAATTATTTTTTGATGTTACGATTTTTTTTCCTGTTAGTGTATATGCATATATCTGTCATCAGTCCGAACAAGGGCATTTCTGTTAACACCAAATACTTCGGTAAAACTTGTTTGCTGCGCTATGGATCACATCACGTGGTTTCAGAAGACTTCCGAAGCAGGTCCAGAGCTGAACAGAACCTGTTGGTATAATTCATACTGGTGTGGGTTTCCGTTACTGTCACTTGAGGGTAGCAATGTGCCTCATGGTCAGAGGACTGTAATCTGCTTCATTCAGATTTGGTTAGGTAATTTTTCTAACAGGGGCCAACTCATTTTGCACTTGAGTTGAAGTGTTTTGATTTACCAGAACTCGATTATTTAACCCCACACCAAAACGTGGCACATCTGCTTTCATTGGTTTATCTAACTCACTATTCTTGGAGGTGTATTGCTTCAAGGTAGTAAACCGTTGGTTAATGTCTTGATCCGTACTTTTGTGTGAGAGTAGTAACTCTTGCAGTTCTTCAGATTTCTTGTGATCGTGTCGTTGCGAACTACACACGCATGATGAGATCCGACGTCGTTTGGCCTACGTGGGATGCGACGAGCTTTGCCTACCCTGGTAATCATTTCATTTGTACTTTTACATGAGATCAGACGTGTGACACTTCAGTTCATGTAGTCATTGAAATAGGTTTGTGGACAACAGCATTAGATTAATTTGGACGGTTAGATAGGGACTACAGTTATTTGAATTTTGTCATGCCCATAAACAACAAAGCCCCAGGGGAGTACGGAATAACATCAGAATTAATCAAGGAGTGAGGTGAGAGCTTACACTTAGAGATATATTAACTGATGCAGTTGATATGGGAGAAGGAGACACTGCCAGAAGATAGGAAATTGGCTATAATATGCCCAATATACAAGAAGGGAAGCAAAATGGAATGCGGTAACTACAGAGGAATCAGGTTGTTGAATGTAACGTATAAGGTGCTGTCCATCATTATCCTCAGAAAATTGCAACCATTCATAGAGAACAACATACAGGAGTACCAAACTGGCTTTCGACCAAACCAATCGACAATAGATCACATTTTCACATTAAGGCAATTGCTTGAAAAACATTGGGAATATGATTCGATTTTTATCGTGCATAGTACAGCATCCACAGGAATGGCCTATACAATGCAATGAGGGACTTCAGAATCCCTGAGAAGCAAGTGTGAATGGTGCAAGCTTGTATGGAAGGGTCAAAGGCAGCAGTACATTTCCGAGGAGTTACATCAGAAACATTCGAGATTGTGACAGGCCTCAGACAAGGGCATGCTCTCTCATGTGTTCTGTTCAATTTCATCTTAGAGAAAGTAATAAAAGAGTGTAGGCAAGAGGAGTGGGCTGGAGTAGAGATGGACAGTAACTTCAGTTGTCTCGCATATGCAGATGACATAACACTATTAACTGAATCAAAGCACGAGTTGAAAGAAATGTACCAGAAAATGGACAATAGTGCACAGAAGGTAGGGCTAAAAGTAAATCGAGACAAAACAGAGTTCATGCAGTTAGGAAGAAGACAAGAGCAGGTAGAATTTCTTGAGATAGATGGCAAGAGGTTCAAGAGAGTAGACCAGTTCAAATACTTGGGATCTTGGTTTACCACGGGCAGCAACATAAAAATGGACATCAAGGAAAGAATAGCAGTGGGAACGAAATGCATGCATTCCCTCAGAGATACGCTTTGCGCTAAATCGATCTCAGTGAACACTAAGATGAAAATCTACAACACAGTGATATGCCCAACAGTAATGTCCGGTTTAGAAACATGGAGAATGACTAAGCGAGAAAGGGAAAAACTATTAATATGTGAAAGAAGAGTAATGAGGAAGATATGGCGACCAGTTTTAGGTGACGGAGAATGGAGGAGGAGGAAAAACGAGGAAATCGACCTTCTGATGCGACAAACAACTATTCTACAGAAGACAAAGGGCAAAATAATACAATGGATGGGCCATGTAGCCCGTATGCCAGATGGAAGACAGGCGAAGATGGCACTGACGGGGAAACCAAACACCAAACGCCCCATCGGACGACGAAGGCAGCGCTGGATGGACAACCTGGCGAAGGACCTAGCAGCCCAGGGAACTGAAGACACCTGGAGGAACCAGACACAAAACAGGAAGGAATGGAGGCAGTTTGTGGAAGCAACCCGTGGTCTGCAGGACCTGGGATCGCTGGATATCTACCATGCCCATTTTAGTCGTGGTTCCCAGTATAATCAAATATTGGCCATAAACGCTGACTCAGCATCCATCAGGACTTTATAAACAATATCAGCACTTTCTTATCATAAAGGTCATGGCATCATCAAGCCATTGCTCAGTGAAGGCGAAGGTGAAGCCACTCTAATAAAGCCATAAGCCATGATTTTGAATAATTTTTTTAACATTTTTGTATGATTTCGAATTATTTAAGGAAAACCATTTCAGAAAAATAGGTAGTGTACTAAGAACTTCTAGGCATAAGAAGTTATCGTTACGTCAACTCTTGCTTTGTATAAGTCTATAAGTAATCGAAAAATAGTCTCTCGTTTCAATTTTCTCATATTGTCATTTTGTCTTAGCTCATCTTGCGTCACGTTGTCCTTCTTATGTTAACTCGTGTGAGCACTTATCCTAACAAAATATATAGTGTGAAAGTATTTCAGAAGTACCTTCCAGCTTATCTGAAAGTAATTATCTTTGTGAGAGGGAAAAGTTTTACTATTAAAAATAACTGATAATTAATTCTTTTTAAGTGAATTTAGGGACGTGAGATAGGGAGTTTCAGTGGACAGGACTTGATACAAACCTTATACTGTGAGAATCTTAATTATTTCCGATTGCCACATTACGAAGGGCTGCGATTGTCATTTTTTCATCAAATAGATCGGAAGTTAATGTAAGTATAGGATCTTTGACTGCCAGAACACAGACTTTTTAATAACTCTCAAAAATAACGTTTAACGCGCATTTAACTTTTTGCAAGAGTGTAAAATTAATTTGGACAGAAACTTGCTTAAAGATTATCGTCTTTATTCACCGATTAATGTATCAAAGTTAAAGAGAGAAACATACTACGAAATGTTCAGTTCTACTACGAACCCTGTTTTACGACGAATTTTAAAGACAGTAAATCGTACCGTCTTCTCGGAAAGAAAGTTAACAGTTACCACGCACTGAAATCAGAAAGAAAACAGTGTTATCGGCGATTATCCACAACCTGCTAGAATGAAATTTTCATTCTGCTGCGGTTGATTAATGTGTACCAAGACGATATCGCCACCGTGGAGAGGAGAGCCATATGGACAGCTTGCCAAATCCGTCACGAATCGCTTGTTGGGTATTTAAGTTTGACAACATTACTTTCGTGATGGCGCCTCAAGCATTGATATATGTCACGGATTGTGGGAATCCTTGTTGAAGGTATTCGTAACTGATCATAACTGAAATCGACAAAGAATCGAGCGACGTGATAAAAAGAAGGTGATATTGTGCCTATCACCACCGGCGGTTCAAAGAACGGTGGAAGAAGCACGTCCAGGATCGCCGACGAGATGGCGTGTGCCGTTGGTTCCAGATCCGTAGCGAGTCTCGCAGGTGTAGAGCGAGAACCTTGTTCCACACATTCGTGAGATTAAGTCTGAAAGGTCTCTGTTGGATTCCTTTCATGTTAATTTCTTAAATATGTTGTCATTTACGGCATAAATTCCTCTTCTAAATTTACTGTGGTGTTTCTGACTATCTGGGAGGAGACTGAGCAGTGAAAAGTGTTACTTTTACACATAAACAAGAACGATCTGTCACACTACTACACTTTAAAACACAGTTTATATGTAATTCATGTCACACAGTCTCATACGGAACCTACATCCACTTTATTTTATGTACTGTATATGATAAGATACTGTCATCCCCCTTCCCTTCTGTGTGAGAGGATGAATGAGCAAATGTATTTCTAGTTGCATGCTGGATGGTAGCAGACAAGCCTGTCTGCTAGAGAACAGTAGGACCAACGTCGGAACAGGTAGCTACGCTTTCTAAAAGCAAAGAGATTTCTATCCTTTGTATGGTCCTGTCCGTCCCTTGTCATGTTGGCATAGGAAGCTGTCTCTCTGGTCACTTCCGTTTGTATCTGGGAAGCACGCTCGGCAGGAGCGCAGGTCAGTCTGTCTGCGGCGAGCGTCTGAAGTGGTAAGATCTCCGGCTAAGCGCGTGTCTGCTAAGTCCGTAGGACAATGGATTTCTTAAGTTCAGCCTAACTGAAAATTTAATCACCTTTTCAGGTTTAGCTCTAAAATATCTAATGTTATCTTAAATTTCAACACAGTGTATTTCGAGTATGAAGTTCAGAATATCTTCCAGTAGTTGCTTTGTCACTACTTTGTGAGTAAAGTAGAACCACGTGTTGATCAGTAACTCTAACTAAGATCATCAATCTTAAATGCGAATGTGCGTGAGATTATAACGTCTCGTCTTGGCAATATTTTTCAATATAGCAACTTTTCTTTATGTTCAAACCACGTGGGGCGTACTTTGTGAGACCAGTACCACGTGCTTATACAATTGTTTGACCCATCAGGTTAATAGTAAGACGATAGTAACCAGTTCGAGGTTTTTCTTTTGTAAATTGCTTTTCGATCTAATTTATTTTAATGATCAAAATTATTGTGGAGTTACACTTTTTGTGTAAACCAAGTTGACCACAGAGAGTTAGTATGAATTTAGTATACCAGTGTGTGGTAATTACATGACGGACAGGATTGCGCTACGAACGTAACTTCTTTAGGTGAAAATTGAATCGGTTGGTTGTGGTTAATTTCCTCTTGCATATGTTTCAACGTTCTTCGTGTGTTATTTTTATGAATGCAGTGTTGTATGCAGTCTCCCAATCTTGGCTCCATATTTGATGTGTTCCGTAAGATTACAAACTCACATTTTTAAATCCTAAATAAGGCACCAGTTTAGTTATGAATCAAGTTTAATATGCTGAAATTTCAATGATCAATGTTAAAATAAATTTCCAAATATAAACTGATTTATTTCATTTTAATTCTTTATATATATATACTCCTGGAAATGGAAAAAAGAACACATTGACACCGGTGTGTCAGACCCACCATACTTGCTCCGGACACTGCGAGAGGGCTGTACAAGCAATGATCACACGCACGGCACAGCGGACACACCAGGAACCGCGGTGTTGGCCGTCGAATGGCGCTAGCTGCGCAGCATTTTTGCACCGCCGCCGTCAGTGTCAGCCAGTTTGCCGTGGCATACGGAGCTCCATCGCAGTCTTTAACACTGGTAGCATGCCACGACAGCGTGGACGTGAACCGTATGTGCAGTTGACGGACTTTGAGCGAGGGCGTATAGTGGGCATGCGGGAGGCCGGGTGGACGTACCGCCGAATTGCTCAACACGTGGGGCGTGAGGTCTCCACAGTACATCGATGTTGTCGCCAGTGGTCGGCGGAAGGTGCACGTGCCCGTCGACCTGGGACCGGACCGCAGCGACGCACGGATGCACGCCAAGACCGTAGGATCCTACGCAGTGCCGTAGGGGACCGCACCGCCACTTCGCAGCAAATTAGGGACACTGTTGCTCCTGGGGTATCGGCGAGGACCATTCGCAACCGTCTCCATGAAGCTGGGCTACGGTCCCGCACACCGTTAGGCCGTCTTCCGCTCACGCCCCAACATCGTGCAGCCCGCCTCCAGTCGTGTCGCGACAGGCGTGAATGGAGGGACGAATGGAGACGTGTCGTCTTCAACGATGAGAGTCGCTTCTGCCTTGGTGCCAATGATGGTCGTATGCGTGTTTGGCGCCGTGCAGGTGAGCGCCACAATCAGGACTGCATACGACCGAGGCACACAGGGCCAACACCCGGCATCATGGTGTGGGGAGCGATCTCCTACACTGGCCGTACACCACTGGTGATCGTCGAGGGGACACTGAATAGTGCACGGTACATCCAAACCGTCATCGAACCCATCGTTCTACCATTCCTAGACCGGCCAGGGAACTTGCTGTTCCAACAGGACAATGCACGTCCGCATGTATCCCGTGCCACCCTACGTGCTCTAGAAGGTGTAAGTCAACTACCCTGGCCAGCAAGATCTCCGGATCTGTCCCCCATTGAGCATGTTTGGGACTGGATGAAGCGTCGTCTCACGCGGTCTGCACGTCCAGCACGAACGCTGGTCCAACTGAGGCACCAGGTGGAAATGGCATGGCAAGCCGTTCCACAGGACTACATCCAGCATCTCTACGATCGTCTCCATGGGAGAATAGCAGCCTGCATTGCTGCGAAAGGTGGATATACACTGTACTAGTGCCGACATTGTGCATGCTCTGTTGCCTGTGTCTATGTGCCTGTGGTTCTGTCAGTGTGATCATGTGATGTATCTGACCCCAGGAATGTGTCAATAAAGTTTCCCCTTCCTGGGACAAAGAATTCACGGTGTTCTTATTTCAATTTCCAGGAGTGTATATATATATATATATATATATATATATATATATATATATATATATATATATATATCACCGGTTGTCGTATGACGATTAAAAGATTATAATTAATGTTAGTCTGCTTGGGAATTTGGTACGCTAGACTGGATACCTGGTGAAACAGTTGCTCAGTAATGCAGGGTTAACTTCCCCAGACAGCTCACAGCTTTTAACCCGCTTTTATTGAATATCAGCACCGCTTTCATAACAAATTAATGTGACAACATTACAAGTCCTGCAGAAGGGTGTGGTAGAATTAAAGTCCCGTATTTGACCTTAAACAGTCTCCGTTGGCTGACATAGTATCCTAAGGCCGCCATTAACCTATCAGCCATGTGGCATTGGCAGTACATGTGCCAGGTGTGGTAGTCGTGAAGAAAGATGAGCATCAGTATATTCCACCTTTTGGAGCAGGTCGTGGGTTCGGAGTGAGTTCTTGCGTATGGGCAGTCAGACGTGCTGGAGCAGTCGCCGGTAGCTCGCCGCCGCTGATTGTCTTAGCGATCGGGTGAATAAAACTCCTACGCATCTCATGATGTCCAACGTCGTAAATAGACTGTGCAGAGCGTCCAGCCCCCGTCCGATGTGCATAACCTGAATTTTATTCATGTTGACCCTGCTGTGCGCCCCCACGCCGTATGTAGTAACAAGGGCAACCACCTTAAGAGACTTCGTTTTCCAACCGGACGAGAACCATTAAGTCGTTGGAAAATGCGTGACACATGAAGGAACTCTCACGGAGTCTCACACCTGTAAGAGTTCGTCGAAGAGTCTTCATCAATGGTTCGAGCGCTATTACAAACAGCACCATCGGCAAGGGACATCCTTGCCTAACTGAGCTGTAAACAGGAATCGTTCCTACCTCCCTGCCATTGACTCTCACCGTCGAAGGAGCGCCGTGAAGGAGGCGCATGATGACGGTAATGAAGTACTGCGTCACATGGCGTCGTGTCGAGGAAATCGTGGTTGATCATGTCAGACGCACGATGAAAAACCACTGATACGAACGCCATGGTAGTGATGTCAAGGTAATCACTTAAGATAGAATGGATATTGCTCCAAACCCCTAGACAAGCCTGGTCTGGTGGTAATGTCTTGGATATTACGGTCTTGAACCTTGCTGCCAACATTCGCGCAAAGATCGTGTAATCAGTATTGAGCATCGTGAGCGTTCGGAATTGATGGGCATTGACACTCCTTGCTGATTTCGGAATTGGTACAAATATTCCCTCCAAGAATTGCGTCGCGACGTCCGTGTCAGAGCGCAATAACTCATTACATATAAATACCCAGTGGAACATCATTACATCTGCAAATTCGCGATAAAATTCGACTGTAAACCCATCAGGCCCAGGGGATTTACGCACCACAACCTTCGTGAGTGCCATCCATATGTCGATCCCACTAACTCCTCTGCATCCGTACCATCCACCCCTATTTGCATCAGTCGCAAATTACGTCTCCTCCTATCCGATCGTCCGTCGGCGCCCCGATGAAGAGGAGGCGGTAATGCTCCAGAAACCAAGCAGCAATGTCTTATTGTGGCATCAAGGGCCGATCATCATTATCATCAAGGAGCACTGTGATCAAGGATTGGCCATTACGCGCCTGTCCCTTGAACACTTGATGGATGAAAACACGTCCTCCGCCGACATTGTCCGAACACCGAGCACTGATCGAAAGTACCTCCAATCGACGTCTTGTGATCGATAAAATGCACGCTTGGATATGATGCACTTCCGCTTGATGCTCGGGCGATGGGGCCTTGGAGGACAGGTCACGGAGCACCATGTAGTAATACTCAAGTGTATCTCTAAGCCATATCGCTTTTTCCTTGCCGTAAGTCATGAGAACTCCTTGTTTCGCCGGTTTTGCACATTGCATCCACCAAAAGGGCCGTGTGGTGCATCGGGAGACGGCGAAGGAGTGCCTGCCACACGTCTTCGATCCGCCGGCGATGTTCGGGATCCACCAGTAAGGACGAATTAAGTTTCCACGAACCACGTTTCCGCCGCTGCCGTGGGGGGCTTAAAGTGCATAAATATGCAAGGTGATCCGTAAAAACTGTGGGCCAACGTTCAGGAGCCAACATGCGATCTCGTAATCCGTCAGAAAGGTAAATTCCATCCGGTCTGCTCGCCGAGTGGCTAGTAATAAACATGTATCTCTCATGCTGCCCATTGACCTTTTCCCACGTCTCCATTAGTGTCATGTCTCTGCAGAATTAGTGCAATTCATAGAAAGAGCTAAAATTCGGGGTTTGATCCTTCGGTGTGAGAACACAATTAAAACCCCCTCCTAGCAAGACTTGATCATATCTGCCATGAAATAGGGGCGTAATCTCCTCCGAGTAGAATTGCGCGTGGCCGTCGACTGTCACATCCGGAGAGTGCATAAATGTTGACAATACCAACGCCGCCGGCCGGAGTGGCCCAGCGGTTCTAGGCGCTGCAGTCTGGAGCCGCGCAACCGCTACGGTCACAGGTTCGAATCCTGCCTCGGGCATGGATGTGTGTGATGTCATTAGGTTAGTTAGGTTTAAGTAGTTCTAAGTTCTAGGGGACTGATGACCTCAGAAGTTAAGTCCCATCGTTCTGAGAGCCATTTGAACCATTTGAACCATACCAACGCCGTTCACGGTCATAACCAAACCCAGGCCAAAGGAAGAGATCGAGTTCACACACCGGATCCCTTCCCGGACTAATACCGCCGTGCTACGTCCTACGTCTGGAGTCAGCGCTAAGTAAGGGAGGCTTAATAATCTGGAGTTTATTCCCATGAAGGTAGAACCAATGGTGATGCCCAAGTGGCACCACCTCACAGACGGTAACACAGATATGGTCGGAGGGGATATAGGAACTAGAGGGCTGAGGTACGAGGACTGCAGTCTTGGCAGCGGCGTCAGCAGCCTCGCTTCCTGTCAGACCGAATGACCAGAAACCCACAGAAACATCACAATGGCCCCAGCACTAGTGAGCAAGTGACAGTTTCCTGGACCCGTTGCACTTACGGATGGGCGATGTATAGCGCGCAGAGTCTTTGAAGGGCGCTGAGAGAGTGAGCAGAGGACACAACTGAAAAGGCTGTGTCGCCGGGTACACTCTGTGGTCTGATATAGGACGAAGAGCACGACTGTAAACACTGAGCAGTGTGCCGGAAGCCGATATCGAAAAATCTCGGCCCCGGTGATGAAGGCACAGCCGACACCACAGTCATTCTGAGAGCCATCACTGTACAGAAAGGTATTATTGCGAAGTTCCATGCGAAGGTCGTGAAACTGAAGGCAATAGAGCGAGGGTAGAGTAGTGTCCTTAGGAAGCGAATGAAGACCAGGGTGAACACGGGCCGCCGCCCGAAGCCAAGGTGGTGAAGGATTCACACCCACCAGGAGAGTTGCAGGTAGTGTGAAGCCAAGCCGCCGGAGCAAGTGCCGAAAGCGGACTCCAGGAGGTAACAGAGAAGAGGGATGTGCCCCATACTGGCGATCAAAGGAGTCATCGAAGAAGGAGGCATAGTATGGGTGGCCATGCATTGCAGACAAACGGCATGCATACTTGCTGAGGAGAAAGTCACTGCGATAGGACAGTTGTACTTCAGCAGCTTCGGCATACAGACTCAACCGGACGTGTAAAAAGCGCCAGTTGCCAAACGGATGCCACGATGTTGGATGGTGCTCAGCGGCGTAAGAGGGACGGTCTTGAAGACAAAGCAACCATAGTGTAATTTCGAACGGACGAGGGACGGGTACAAACGCAGGAGGGTGGTTCGATCTGCAGCCCAGGAAGTACCATTGAGGAAGCGTAGGACACTCAGGGAAAGTTTACAGCGGGCTGCCAGGTAAGATACATGGGAGGTCCAAGAGAGTTTCCTATCGAGCATGAGCCCGCGGAATTTCGTAGTTTCAACGAACGGAAGAGCAACTGGCCCAAGATATAAAGATGGTAGTAGAAAACAATTGCACCGCCAGAAATTCATACAGTCGGTGTCAATGAAGACTATCTGAAACACAGGACATCCGGCTACCATCTGAAGGAATCCTTTCAACGTCCTCCAAAAGCACGTGTTACATGTCAGACGTCTCTCCCGCTCGAATAACTTCCAGTCCCCTAGGCTAGGAAGAAAGTGTCACCCGAACTATGGCAACGATTTTTGCGACGCTTCGGCGATCGTTGTTTGCGCGCCCTGCCCTCTGCCGCTATAGGCGACGCCTCACGTTTTTCATCGGGCTCTTGTTGGTCCATTGCTGCCACCATAGTCTCGACCTCCACCTCGACGCCACTTGTGAGAGTGCAAAGGTTCATCCCTCATCACCCCCGAGGTGGGTGTAGGGGCATCCTCCGTTTCACCTCCCTGCACCCGTGACTAGGTCCGCTCTTGCATCAACATGTCCGTGTCACATCAACACGTTCGTGTCACGCTTCGAACTCGGCAACACCTCCGGCGGGCCACCGAGATGTATGTCATCGGCAGTTGGGCGGGAACTTCTCGCTGTGACGCTTTTCCACGTGACAGTTGTTTGACGCGGTGTTGTATGCACTCCGAACGGACATTTCCTTCTCCACCACAGCCTGTACTTGTCCGCGGCTGGCCATCGCAAATCACACTAGTTCGACATCCTCCAATTAATAAATATGAAGGGATATGTTTGTTAAGGACGATCCGCACCTGTCGGACGCCTTTTGACACGGGATAGGTGCTAAAACTCTCCCACCGTTCAGGCGTATGACTGAGTAACGTTCCAAATTGTCGCAGCGATTCAAGAACTATCGATTCTGGCACCTCAAACGGCATTTCAAAGATCCGAATGATCCTCATTCTCGAGCCTGATGGAGCTACTGTTCCATCGCTGATATTCCCATCAGAGTGTCGGAATTTAAATCCCCTCTGAGCAGCTGCGATAGTTCTTTCACCCACAGCTTCATCGATGATCTTGATGTACATTGTGCTGCTTACATTGAGTAGGTGTATCCCAACTAGGTCTGTAGCAGGTAAACAAACTTCTACCCTCAAAGAACTCTCTGTTTCAAAGGCCTTGCGTCTGGCATAGTGGTTGTCAAACCCAAATTGGAGCACAGTCTTTCTAAAATTGTGGCCATGACGCGCGAGTATCAGCCGTGTAAACACTTCCTCTTCCACGCCCACCCGCGGCTGGGACAACAGGTCCGAGCCGCGCATCCCTGTCTTCACAAAACCTTTACAGAAGCTGTGAAGTCTGGAAGATAGGATACGAGGTACTGAGAGAAGTAAACTGTGAAAACAGGTCCTCAGTCATGCCTGGGTAGCTCAGTAGGTACAGAATTTGCCCGTGAAGGACAGAGGTCCTAAGTTCGATCTGGCACACAGTTTTAATCTGTCACGAGGTTTTACAACTTATTAGTCAGGAAATATCAAGATTACGAAAGACACCACAAAGGCCATCTGGGCGTCCTCCACAACCCACGCCCCCTGTCCCCCGCTCCCCCCCCCCCCCCCCCCCCCGCCCCCATAACCCGTGTACCCCTCGTGGACGTCACCATGCTGTTAGCCAATTGCATGCAAGTTCAGCACCACACCCTCCGAGCAACTGTATTTATGCTTCTCGCGAAAATACGCTTATAAAAAGAAAACGCTAGGATATGACGTAACTACGACCTCAGACCATTGTTTTTCCAGTGTTACACCGCTTCTATACAGTACATACATCGTGAGGCGCCAAGAAATAAAGGGCCGATCTTTCTGGCCTGACGCCTCGGAGCGAGCATCTCTGAATTTTGTCGGCTGTTCACGTACTACGGTCGTGAGCATCTAAAGAAAGCAACTGAAGAAGGATGAAACCATGAGCAGGTGACAAGGTGTTGGATGTCCATGTCTCATCGTAGAATGTTGAGACTGGAGCCTTGCCTACCGTGTAAAACACGACAGGCAGCGATCTGTGGCACGTTGGACGAGAGCACATTACTGCTGTAGGCACAGGTGTTCCAGAGCACATCGTTCAGGCCACATGGGACTCTGCTGCAGGCGACGCTAAGTATTCTCATATCGATACATCGACATCGACAATTAAGACTGCACGGCCACGGGAAAATCTAGATTGGAAGTGATTGGGTAAATCGCGTTTCTAGTTACATCAGGTCGATGGTCGTGTTCTGGTACACCGTCATCCGGGCAAAAGGCTGTATGAAACGTGCCCTTTGGCACTGTCGCAGGTCACTGGGGGCAGTATCTCGTTATGGGAACATTCACTTGGGTTTCTTTATGACCTGTGGTGGTAATCGAAGGCACCGAAACAGTTGTGGACAAAGTGAACATTATTGCGGACCACCTGTATCACGTCATACTTGACCTCTTCCCCAACGGTGATATCATCTTCCAGTAGTATCATTGCCCATATCACGAGGCCAGAATCGTGCTACAGTGGTTTGGAGAGCCTGATAGTGAACTTATATTGATGTCTTGACCACCAAATTCGTCTGACGTAAACCCGATGTAATACTTCTGGGACGGTATCGGGAGCTGGGTCCATGGCTATAGACCACCCGTCCATAATTTTGCTGGAATTGCGTGACTTGTGCGTAGACATCTGGTGTCATCTACCTCTGGAAACCTACTTAAGGCTCGTCGAATTCATATCACGCATAATCGCTGCTGTGTTGAATTCCATGATCCACGCGATCATGCCTTATCAGTGTATATTTCAATTGCCGCAGGACAGAATCCAAGATGCATCAATTGCGCAACTATCTGATTGAATTAATTAAGGCAAAATCTCATTCACATGAATTGGAACATATACTCCTGTCGCCCAGCAACTAATTCAGTTCGCTTTCAGCCTTATATACATGAGGTCTGTTCGAATATGGAAATTCTAGATCCTGGTAGCCTGCTTTGTTTTAAAACTTAGAATAATTCATTATGGGCTTCATCCTTAGGTCAGTATGTGTATTTGAATTCACTGAAGTGCTTTGCTCATCGTAGATTGGTCTTGAAGCGCCAGTATTTAAGTGCACACATGCCCATTACGTTTTGCTAGTAAGAGGCAGCTTTCAAGTGTACGTTTGCTTTGTCTCTGCTAAATACCCATCCAGCTGTCTTTGCAGGACTTTGAAATGTATGTGAGCGTTTCTCAACATGAAATGTTCGTAACAAACCAAGTATAAATGTGTTGCTGTCGGTTATTTCGACGGTGAATTATTACTCTGACGTTTCTGTAAATTAGTGCTGAAATAGGATCGTATTAATTAAATCTGCATTCGACGCTGGTATCACGTTATTTCTCTAAAAGCTACAAAAGTTAAAAGAGAAACTTGAGCAGAGCGGGCAGTGGTGGAATTACGGCTAAGTACGGTGCTGGTGGAGGCGATCGGGTGGCACCGAAGCTGAAACTGTGAGAAACGGCTGCAATCTGAGCGTGTTAAGTCTGCGTGAAAAGTTTAATATGGCATGTGCAGGTAGCTTCGTAGATCTATTTCTTTTGCCGCTTCAAAGCAAAATCACACTGAAGGTCCAACAAAAACATATTGCTCTTTCAAAGATTCGTTATAATTAAATGTCAGTTAAGACTAAGAATATAGTAATATACATGAGAAGCTCGCATATTCGACAAGTTCAACGTTTCGAAACGAATAGCGATGCAGAATTGATGTACAGCTGCTTCGCGGTCGACTGGCTTTATCTCCAAACAGTTTGCACTTTGTTGTTTAAAGTATTGTATTTTAAATGTTCTAAAGATTCTGCTGCTGAGTAGGAACACTGATACAGTAAACATGGCCTTAGGGTTTTACGAAAAAGTGAGAACGATGAAATAATTTTCATGTTATGTTGAAGAGTATTGTTAATTTTTATCGCACTATTTGTAATGGAACATTTATAAGCTGATGTCTTTACTGACTTGACATGGCACTTTTCTTTTTGCCTTATAACACGTTCCTGGATTCTGAAATATGTTCCAGAAAGCTACGCTCGAAAATGCTATTTTTAAAGGTGTCGTACGTCGGATTCTGTTCAACATAGAGATAAAGGGTTAAATGCTTTGGATTGGCCTTGGTCTAGTGACCATTTCTATACCTTTCGGAAGAAGGGACATGCTGTAACTGTCTTCAGTACCTTCCCCCAGCCTAGGAAAATTGAGCAAATCGGTTGGTTGTTTAGCATTAAGTTTAGTCTGTTCATGGGCGGTCCCTGAGAAAACCCTGAAAAACCCATGATTTTTTAGTCGTGGGAATGGCCACTTTCATACTTTCTGTTCACGGCAAATCGTCGAAATTTTTACCATATATTGTTAAGATGATGATGTGGGGGAACCTTGACACACTTTTTCGTATCATTATCTGTTACCGAGATCCAGGGCTCCAAATTTACCGTACTTATGCATGTAAAAAATGATTGTAATGTCCGGTCTGAGGCGTAAATTTAGCTTTAATTGACGTAATGAACACCTGGTGGGACGGAACACTTAACAGCTGTTTTGCTTAACCTTTAAGTCTGAATGGGGTGGAAGGCCTGACCCAATAAAGTGAACATTTCAATTCCAATTGGGTTATTAATTAACCAAAACAATGTCACTTACAATTTGACAAGCGCCACTCGGGCAAGATTATTTAAGAGACTTTCATTACATAAATCATTAGCAAGTTAATAAATAACTTTAACAAACAATTCTAGTTCAGACATTATTTAAAACCCTTTCAATTAAAACCTTACGTTACATGTAAAATAACATTTTACACGCAGCTTCAACTTTAACACGAATACTTAAAACATATTTATAACGTGGTCAATCTTACAAAGCAACCTCGAAATTATTCAAATGCCCATTGACTTGTAAGATGGACGTTTAGTGCATAGAAAGTTACAACTTTGTACAATGATAAACGTGTAAAAACAGAAGCAAAGTCCAAGCTTGTAAGGCCGAAGTTTAACCATGAATGGTGGAACCGACTGAGAGAGGTAATACTTCGAACCACGACGTGGCTCCGTTTGCAACCCGACGTCAAGTAGACCACCAAAATGTGTGAACCAAACAAACGCTTCGAAGAGGAACTTACGAGCTCAGGCGAAGTCCACCGCCCCGTAAGCCAAACTTGTAATCTAGAGGGGAAGCCCTGCGCTTCGGTTGCCCGCTGCCTCAGCTCATTGAAACACAGACCACACCCGACAGACGGCAGAAAACCTCTCTTAACCTTAACATTTAAGATAGACCAGTAAGAACTCTATAAAATCACGGCTAAACAACAACTAATTTGACTAGGGAGTAGTTCCTTTAACTGAAACAGTACTTGAAAAACTCTAAGAGTGGGAAATGAACTGACTCATGAGAACCGGCATTCACTAGAACTTTATGACACACATCCGCAAATACATCAGTATTATGCGGAAGCAGAGCACACGCCTAGAAGGAGGTCTCCAATGAAATGAAATAAGCGTAACATCACACGTCGTGCGACGTCTTACTGTACCAAGAGCGATCACAACACAGTTAACTAAGCACTTTTAGTAATTAGCGTATTTAACTGGGTGTCTTGATGCTCGGGCGATTTTACGAAGATGTCAGACCATCACTCCAAGGAAGCGGGCACATCCACAGCTCACGAGGTTGCCGGAGAATACACAGCGCCGGCCAACTCCCAGCGACTCCAGTACAACCACGTGGCAACCGCCGCCCGGCCTCAGGCACGCCGTCTCCGCTTCCGTCCCGAGCCAATCGCCGACTCGCGCACCGCCGTGTTCCATTTTCAAAGTGTTGTCCCCCCTCTCTTTACTCGCGGTCGGCACTCCCTTATACCTCGAGCCGGCCCAAGCCAAAAGACAAACCTCTGCACTAGGAAATCGATCGTACTCATGTCAGAGATACTACTGGCGCCAGTCCCGCCGCGGCTCAAGTGGCTAGGGTTCTGATGTCACCAAACTATGGTTTAGTCGCCATTTTGTGAACAATAAAACTTAATGACGCACTGTCTCTGTATAATGGACACATCAGACCTTTACAGGCAGTCTTGACCTGGAAATTATTCGATGGTGTCACCTGGAGGCATAAGCAATCTACAGAAATTATTTTGTCATACGAAATTCTTCGTACCTGTAAATCAAACACCACAATTGTTGGTATAATGCAAGTGTAGTCTGAAAATGTTGTGCCATTTAATACAAAGTAGTGCAAAGCGCGTAGGGTGGGAGGTAGTCTTGTGTTAACGTTATATACTCAAGCGCCAAAGTAAGTGGTTCAGGCATGTTTATTCAAATACAGAAATATGTACATCGGCAGAATACGGTGCTGCGATCGACAACTCTTATATAAGACAACAAGTGTCTGGCGCAGTTGTTAGATCGGTAACTATTCGTGCAATGACAGTTTCTCAAGATGTAAGGGGGTTTGAACGTCGTATTACAGTCGGTGCACGAGCGATGGCACACAGCATCTCCGAGGTAGGTGGGGATATTCCCGTACGATCATTTCAGGAGTATACCGTGAATATCAAGAATCTGGTAAAACATCAAATCTATGACATCGCTGACGCCGGGGAAAGATCCCGCAAGAACGGGACCAACGACGACCGAAGAGGTTCGCTCAACGTGACAGAAGTCATCAACAAGTGTCAGTGTGCGAGCCATTCAACGAAGCATCATCGACATGGGCTTTCGGACCCGAACGCCCACTCTTGTACCGTTGATGACTACACGAAACTAAGTTTTACGCCCCGCCTGGACCGTCAGCACCGACAATGGACTGCTGATGACTGGAAGCATGTTGCCTTGTGGGACGAATCTCGTTTCAAATTGTATCGAGTGGATGGACGTGTACGGTTATGGAGACAACCTCGTGAATATAAGGACCCTGCATGTCAGCAGGGAACTGATACGCCTAAATACGACTCTGACAGGTGACACGTATGTAAACATTATGTCCGATCACCTGCTTCCATTCATGTTCATTGTGCGTTCCGACGGACTTCAGTAATTCCAGCGGGACAGTGAGAGACCCCACACGTCCTGAATCGCTAGAGAATGGCTCCAGGAACAATTCTGAGTTTAACCTCTTCCACTGCCCACCAAACTCCCCAGACATAAACTCTATTGACCATATCTGGGATGCTTTGCAACGTGCAGTTCAGAAGTGATAGTAGCTATCACAGACGTATTATTTTAAAATTTTGAAGGATACTGTGTGAATTACTTACGATACACTGCGAGAAAAAGTTATTGATATAGTCACTTTAACTGTTTTATAAAATAGAACTTATGTTTTAAATTTTAGACTGCACTGGAAAGCAGTAATTGAAGCCTTGTTTATTTGTAAACATTTACTGCTTGATCATAGTTTTATAAGACGTTTACAGTACTACTAACTATGAATATAAATGCTCTATCTTAGCATCATCACAAAAAGGGAAAACTTTAAGACTTCGGCGTTGTAACTTCATTGTACGCGCTATCTTGTGAGAAAAGTGAGATGTCTCTCACCTGCTCATAGTATACGATGTTGTGGCGCATTCATGTATAAGCCAGGAGATCTTTAATAGATAGGTCTGGCTGCCAGATTTGATACTCGTTTAGCACCACCCAGAAGACGTGTACCGCGTAAGGTATGCTGTGGATGTGAGTATCTTCAGAAGCTGCACAGACAAAGTACTTAGCTTAGCCTCACACTTAGATGCTCAGATCCACGAATTAAAACATCAGTCGCCTTTATTGGTCTTGCAGCTGCCTGTGATGCAGTATGGAAACAAGGCCCCCTGTACAAACTCGCAGGTGCTGCACAATGCCAAATCATAATCAGGCTGATAAGCAACATATTATCTGAGAGATGCATCCAAGTGGTCCTCGGGAATCGATTAAGTGGACAAAAGGAACTTAATAATGGTTTCACCAGGTTTCAGCCATGGCAACAGTTCTGTTCAATTTATATATCTGATCTCCCCAAAATAGATTGGTGCAATATCATTTATGTGGACGACCTGACTTTGGTCACTCAAAAGAGAAGTCTAGAAGCTGGTGAAGGGATACTTTGCAGATCTAATTACAAAAAATGGAAATTTAAATCCAACGAAGATCGAAGTTAGCTGCTTTCATCCTAACAAAAGAATGGCGTTTGCAGAGCTAAATGTCACTTGTAATGATCAAGTTTTCCACCACCAAGACTTTAAAAAATACAAGTATCTAGGTGTAGCTTTTGGTAGAACCTTGTCCTACCAAATCACATAGAAAACACCGGAGCAAAAATGAGATCATGCAGTGACATCACACAGAAGCTGAGTGGTAATTCATGATGTGCAAGAGCTACAATGCTACAATGTTCTTCTTTAGGACTCGTGTAATCTGCTGGCGAATATTGTGCTCCAATGTAGCTTAACAGTTCACATGTGTGAAAAATCGATGTTCAGCTAAATGTAGCAATGAGGGCAATAACAGGTTACATCATATTTACTCCTCTTCACTGATTACCACCTCTAAAACACACTCGACGATCATATCTTCGAAGACAGAGTGCCTTTCTCAAGGAATATGAAAAATTAACTAAAATTCCTCAGCACCCAATCCAGTCTGGTGCGCCTGCGCTTAGAATGAGCCGATGAAAACCCAGACAGTCACCTATTATACTGCCAGAATCGCTCCGTGGAATAATATTTCTCTTGAGGAATATCAGACCCTCACAAGACTTGACACATGGCCAGCTGGTATGGAATTACCACCACATGCTTGGGAAACAATTAACAGGAATCGTGCAGGCTATGGCATCCGTATAGGAAGCCGCCACCGATGGAGAAAGGCTGCGTCTTCTCCTTTGAATGTGGCAATCTACATCAGACCATCAAACACACAGTAATTGGCTGTATCAGACGAGCTTACGCTGGAAATCTAAAAGATATCTTTGAAGTGACAGAGGCAGCCCTTAGATGGACTGAAAATTAAGATATTAATTTGTAATTATTAGCTGCTTAATTCCACAAGATGTTTGGAAATTCTCGTTACGAGCTCTTAGGACTTGTAGAGGGGAGTGAGTACATAATATTTCGAGTAGGAACCCATGTCCGCAAACGTACGTTTCCGTTCTACAACGGCTTCAGTTCAGATGTTTAACCCATCAGCTTCTGCTTGAGAAACTGAATTAAGTGTGACGAAGTACAATTTTTACGTAACAATTCGCAAGGAAAACTGACGTAACATCCATATATCACTTGCGCACATTTGTTTGTATTAATACTTAAACATTACGTGTTTGCGTCATTCCAAAAAGAAAAAAAATCGGTACACTGTACGTATAGAACGTAATGTGTAAGTGTTAATACAAACAAATGTGCTTAAGTGATAAATGATGTTTCGTTAAATGTTTCCTTTCGAAGTTTTTTACTGCGTGACGCCTAATTCAATTCCTCAAGCAGAAGTGGATGATCTGAATTGAAAGCGTCGTACGGTACGTTTCCAGACATGACGTCATGTTCATAACATGTCCCCACTACCATCTACAAGTCCAAGAAGTTTTTAACGGGAATTTCCGAATGATCGGCTTTTATTTTGTAAAATTATGTAGTTCAAATAGGTATGTCAAATTTAGTTCGGTTTGTATTGCCATACGCTAAATAAAATAGGTGGTTGCGTAAGTTCGTAGCGTTTTAGTTTTGCGTGCCGGTATTCGGTTGCAATGGGTTCATTTATCTGATTATCATTTTTTTTATTTGTAGTTCACTGTTGCTATTTGAGTTTACATACTGTCATTTTATCGTTTAGAGATAGTGATTGGAGCTGTGTTTGGTGGGAAATGAAGTGCCAAGTGGAAAAATCGGTACGTTTCACACCAGTCTGAGTACGATAGAAGGGTGATGCAGCCAGTAACATATTTATCAAATGGTTCCAATGGCTCTAAGCACTATGGGACTTAACATCTGAGGTCATCAGTCCAATAGACTTAGAACTACTTAAAAATAAATAACCTAAGGGCATTACACACATCCATGCCCGAGGCAGGATACGAACCTGCGACCGTAGCAGCAGCGTGGTTCTGGAGTGAAGCGCCTAGAACCGCTCGGCAACATTTTTATCGTGTATAGGGATAATGCCCTTTGGCAGAGCACGGCAAGAAAATGGTTTTCTGGTTTTAAGGAAGATCGGTTTGACGTTAGTGACTCTCCACATTCACGAAGACATTCTGGCTTTGTTGAAGATCGTTTAAATGCATTAATCGACAATCCTCCACGTCATTGTACTCGAGAATTGGCAAATCTGATTAACTGTGATCGTTCCACAATCACGCGACATTTATTTACAATGGGGAAGGTTAAAAAATCGGGTGTATGTGCACTGCATGCTCTAAGAAAAAAATCAGCTTGTGGCTATATCTACATCTCTGCTTGCTCCTCATCAATTGGCTTGTGAGCAACAACGACCGTTCCTGTCATGAAAGAAATGGTGTCTTTACGCTAACATAAGGAAAATAAGGGAATGGTTGATTTCAATCAAAGTAGCAAACCCGAACAAAGCAGAAACTAGACATACAAAGGCCGGCATGCATCCACAAAAGATGTTATGCATTTGGTGGAACAATGATAGTGTGGTGTACTACTAACTTCTTCTCCCAGGTATAACCATCACTGCTGACATTAAGTGTCAACAACTGAGGCGTCTTTGCAGACGTAGTCCAAGAACAATGATGAGGAAGACTGCGTGAAGTGGTGCTACTCCACGATAACTCCCGCCTGCATTCTGCTAGACTGATAAAGAAAATACTATACAGGAGTTGAGTTGGGTAGTCATTCCGTAGTCACTTTATTCACTTGATCTTGCACCCTCAGATTTTCACCTTTCCCGCTCTCTATCGAATAACCTTCAAGGAACTTGCTTTCCGAACGCGCTCTGAACTTAGCTCGACGAGGTCTTCGCCTGAAAACCACGTGCTTTATACAATCACTGAAATGAATAGTACCCTAGCTTTGAGATGCTGTTTTAAATACCGAAAGTGAATATATTATTGATGACTAAAGTCTCTGTTATGTGTATCAATTGCGTTTATTAAACTGATGGAAAAGCGCTACGAACTTACTTACAATCCCAACAAATATATAGTAGACGAGGTCTGCTCTAATACGCTCCAGTAGATACTTTCTTGTCGCGGCGGCAATAGCTCCTCTTTGATATCTGTCCAAGCAGGTACGAACATATTCATAATGGACAGTAAACTGTTTCTGGGTGGCCAGACTTCGAGCCCACCACGCATGCGTCTCCTGCGCCAGACTCTGCATTTCAGAGTAGTACTGACTCCAACGTCCATAATTGTTTGATAAATACCTTTCGATGAGTGCTTTGCCTTACTGCTGTTGCTTTCTGTAACTACCTCCAGTACTTTTGAAGTTATTCGCTGATGTCGAAACACAGGTCGTCTCAGCCTATCTCTCCTTCTAACCAGTGTTCTCCACATATTCCTTTCCTCACAGATTCTGCCGAGAGCCAAATCATTTCATGTTAGCCCACATAATTTTCAGCATGTTTCTGTAACAGCACACCTCAAACGCATCAGTTCTATTATTTTCTGGTCTCTTCATCGTCCATCTATCTTAAATAAAAAGTCGCATTGGGAGGCAAATCGTAAATGAAGATACAATTAACAAAGTGTGTAAAAGTGTCCTATGGAAGCCACTAAAACCAGAGCGGACAGCGGGACAACACAAATAGTTACCAACATCAGTAGTGATACACATACTGTGGAAGTAATTGCAGTGGATCCCGCAGATCGACAGACGTTTTCTACCAAATTTCATCAGTGGTTCATGAACCTGGGAAAATCTGACATGATGTTTCGCGTTTCTATCGAATATCCAACACGATCAATGTCTGGTCATATGACTCCGAGAAAGCGAGAGCCGCCATTGAAATTGAAGGTGACGGTCGAAAAATAAACGATATTCATGTAATTTCTAACAGTCTTTTCTTATGGTCCACTTTTAGTTGCCGGGAGATTCCAAGGACACGATCTAACAATCCATTTCTCAGCTGCCCGTGTCGCAGCTTTCCAGGCGTTCGCCACGCAAGCGGTCCCGCTACACAGCCTGAAAGCCGTCCTCAGAGGCTTCGTGAAAGCGTTCGTGAACGAGTAGCTGCTCGAATTTGGTCACTTCACAACGTGGAGTTTTACGTTCCACAGATTTCCATAGCTTGAAAGAGTGAATAAGAAAAGTCAGAGTTCTACTTCGTGGAGAGAAACGTGGCCAGTGGGATGCAAGGTCGCTTTCTGCGTCGCTAGCAGAAATTGGGAGACACCCTAAGGGATTACGTCGTCTACAGCTAAAGCCCTTATTTGGTGGGTTCGATATTATAACATACGTCTTAAGAATACGTGCCGTCTCAAAGTAAAAGCACATTGAGGAACTTTCGGAAAGCGCGCCATTTTCGGTAAGAATTGTTGTAATAAAATGATGGGAACGTCACATTAGTGGATAAAGATTTTTCATGCTTGGTCGTGCTATGGCTAGCGTATGGCCAAACATTCCATTTCAAGGCAACGACGCACTGCGGGCTTTATAAAATCGCGTCATTCTTGGTGAGCCGTTCTGCGGCTCGCGTTGGTGCTGTTTGTAGGTTTCCGCCCTCTCTTGGAGGTCACACGGTATCGTTTAGTTGGCATGGTTGCGGTTGTTTGTCTTCTTCTTATGTTGACTGGCGCCACTCGGTTTCTCAAGCGGTGCCTGTCCGCTAGTGGCAGCAGCGGCGGTTATCGATATGTAGTAACTGTTGCCCTATCTTTGGGGCATCGTCGTTGTTTTTCCGGGTCGTGCGAGTGGGCCAGTTCGGTTGGGGACTCAGGAGTAGCCAGGTCCGCGTAGTGCCAGAAGACGCGGGGACCGCTGGCGGCACGCATTGACTGCCGGATGGAAGGGCTGTGGTCACGAGGGTGCACGACCTCGGCGTGAACCGGATCCAGCAAGCTTTAAGATGAGTGCATTTCAATCCAAGTACAGACACCTCCACCACTGTGATATCTCGCGATTCTCCAGTGACTTGGGTTCGTGTTGCTGTTCGTAGTGTCGCTGCGGCGAAACCGAGCGAGGTGGCGCAGTGGTTAGCACACTGGACTCGCATTCGGGAGGACGACGGTTCAATCCCATCTCCGGCCATCCTGATTTAGGTTTTCCGTGATTTCCCTAAATCTTTTCAGGCAAATGCCGGGATGGTTCCTTTGAAAGGGCACGGCCGATTTCCTTCCCAATCCTTCCCTAACCCGAGCTTGCGCTCCGTCTCTAATGACCTCGTTGTCGACGGGACGTTAAACACTAACCACCACCACCACCACCGCCGCCGAGGCGAAGAGCAGCGAGTGGAGTGCTTGGGGAAGGTGGGTCTGATTAGTTTTCCTCGACTTCTTATAACTATTTACTGCATTCAACTTGTTACATTTGTCTTGCCTGGTGACTGCTAACGCCCCAGCTACCTGCCCTGGGGTTTAGTGTATGTAACGGCAGTGTACGTTTCCTCGCCATGCCGCTGCTGTCCGGTAAGGCGTGTAGTTTTCAAATGGTTCAAATGGCCTTGAGCACTATGGGACTCAACTGCTGTGGTTATCAGTCCCCTAGAACTTAGAACTACTTAAACCTAACTAACCTAAGGACATCACACACATCCATGCCCGAGGCAGGATTCGAACCTGCGACCGTAGCAGTCCCACGGTTCCGGACTGCGCGCCTAGAACCGCGAGACCACCGCGGCCGGCCGTGTAGTTTTGACAGCTTTCTTGATTGTAGGCCGGTTGGTGATTCCTCTACTCTGGTGGTAGTGATTCCTTTCTCGTTCCGGGCGCTCTAAACATAGTATTCTGGGGCGGAGTGCAGACCGCCGGTTCCGGCTTTGGCGTATTGTTCCATCGTTGGATTTGGTTTACCGGACGTCAGGTAGCTTCAGCAAGATTATCGTTAGTCATTCTTTAGACTGCCACTAGTCTGAGTTACCATCTTGTGAAGTGAATGCAACTCTTGGCTGCCTATCTCATCGCTCGCGAAAGTGTTTGTTGCCGGACCTTCTCAGAGGTCGATTCCTGGAGCACCGTCTGTGGCCCCTTGGTTCTTGTAAGACGTCTGTGTTCTAAAAGGAGGTCTGATGGCCAGTAGTTCAGTGTAACGCTCCTTCAGCCCACGCCTTCCACTGGTAGCATCCGCCTCAGTACGCTTTAAGGAACTTTTGTACTGGTTCTTGTGTTTTATTATTGTATTATTTATTGGTTCAGATGGCTCTGAGCACTATGGGACTTAACATCGGAGGTCATCAGTCCCCTAGAACTTAGAACTACTTAAACCTAACTAACCTAAGGATATCACACACATCCATGCCCGAGGCAGGATTCGAACCTGCCACCGTAGTGGTCGCGCGGTTCCGGACTGAAGCGCCTAGAACCGCTCGTCCACCACGGCCGGCTTTATTATTTATTACAATATCTTGTAATGCCTGCATTAAAGGTTATATGTATGTCTAGTTAATAGTTCTGGTCGCCTTCTGGAATTAATCTATCAGTGAAGTGTTCAGTGGATGTTAAGGGTTGTGTTACAAAGTTTACCATCATCTTATTTCAACCGTTTGGTGATCAGTTGCTTGTTTTTTAATTAACCTTTGCTATTATATTTGCTGTTTTTACAGCAGGTTTCTAATTTTTTTATATTATTGCCGCTCCTGTCGTGTAATGCCTTCAGCCGTGATTGTGGTCAGTTGCCTTAAAATTCTAATTTGGTATTTGTATTTACGCAGTAAGCCTTCAAAACCTTATTTACTGCCATTCCTGGCGTCTGATGCCTTCTGCTATGTTTGTGGCGACTTGCCTTTAATATTTCAATACCTGTAATTTGTAAGTTGCAGCGAGTTTTAAACAATTCTTAATTTATTGCCATTTTTGGCGTGTAAGGCCTTCTGCCCAGATCACAGTGGCTTGCTTTTAAAACATTATCTGCTGTATCTGTATTTAATGGTGATTTGCTAAATTGTAACTCACTGAAAACACTATTACTTACACAGTTGTTTATTCCTTCATTAATAACGTGTGATATTTTTATTTGTTGTTGAGTCTGGAATTACTGGTTTAAAATATATTGTTTGTAACTGTAAAAGGCAATCAATAATTACTGATTACGGCCCCGCCCACAATCGTAACCGAATCCTGCCTTCCCTTGACTACCCTATTTCACTTGGTACGTGTCGTTATAATTAAATAACAGGAAATGACGTATCTGCCATTAAAGATTTCAGGACATCGTAACATGAAAGACGTAGACTAGTGTAGTGTATTGAGGCGCGGACATAGAAACTCAAATGTACTTGTTGGGTGTCAGTCTACGACGAAATGTCTTTTAATTCACTTCCGTGTTTTGTGAAAGATTATGGGACTTCCTTATTAATTTAATAGAAGTGTGTATATACTCACTCCGGAAAGAAATCAGTCTTATATATATATATATATATATATATATATATATATATATATATATATATATATATATATATATAAGACTGCTTTCTTTTCGGAGTGAGCTTGTTCGATTTTCTGAACATGCCAGGGAACTTTGAGTGTACAAATACTCGCATGCATCGATGAGTGCACACACACACACAAACAAACAACTCATTTCAAAACAGAAGATTCATGTAGCTACGTATACAAACAATGGAAAATTGGAGTGTAACAATATTATGTTCAAAAATGTTCAAATGTGTGTTGAGTCTTATGGGACTTAACTGCTAAGATCATCAGTCCCTAAGCTTACACGCTACTTAACCTAAATTATCCTAAGGACAAACACACACACCCATAACAATATTATGAGAAGGGAACTTGTTACTCACCATATATCGGAGATGCCGAGTCGCAGATAGGCACAACAAAACGATTTTCACACTTAAAGCTTTCTGCCGATGGCCTTTGTCAACAACAGACACAGACGTGTGTGCGTATGTGTGTCTGTTGTTGGGCCGGCCAGTGTGGCCGAGCGGTTATAGGCGCTTCAGTCCGGAACCGCGCGACTGCTACGGTCGCAGGTTCGAATCCTGCCTCGGGCATGGATGTGTGTGATGTACTTAGGTTAGTTAGGTTTAAGTAGTTCTAAGTTCTAGGGGACTGATGACCTCAGATGTTAAGTCCCAGAGTACTCAGAGCCATTTGAACCATTTGTGTCTGTTGTTGACAAAGGCCTTTGGCCGAAAGCTTTAAGCACGAAAATCTTTTTGTTTTTCTTATCTGCGGCTCAGCATCTCCCCTATATGGTGAGTAGCAACTTTCCTCTCATAATATTGAAACTACGTATGCGTTAAACAAATACTATCCCTCAACTCTAGGAGATGACTGTCTGTATAAAGAAAACATGAGAAGAAAATTATATATTCACAGCTGTAACTATTCACCTTTTTCACTCTAAAAAGCTTTATAGTTACTGTTGATCAGCAGAAGATCATTGACGCAGTCTGAATTTAATTGTCTGTGCCGACTCTTTTATTAACATGCCATGTTTGTTAAAGTACCATTCACCAGATGCACTCGTCGCTGGGATGTATAACATCTTTTAACTGCAGCCGTCCCTGGTAGGTCCTTATAATGTATGCTCCACAAATTTAAGGTTTCATCAGCTCCAACGTGCATCAAAATACAGAGATCTACTTCGTCTGTAGCGTGGAGTTTATTCTTCCAATTCTTGATACGATATCTCTCTCTGGGTGGTGATGCTACTATATATGCCGGCTCTGTGTTAATAAATAGCAGAGAGAGAAGTAATATAGAACTGCATGA
Organism: Schistocerca nitens; assembly: GCF_023898315.1. Lineage (NCBI taxonomy): Eukaryota > Metazoa > Arthropoda > Insecta > Orthoptera > Acrididae > Schistocerca > Schistocerca nitens. The sequence continues at coordinate 1,012,047,504 of NC_064615.1, forward strand.
AGGTATAGCCGGAAAAATGTATTTTACTTTAGCAAAATATACGTATATATTACTTATATTTGGATATAGTACAATATGCACCAGGCATACAAGTACGATTACGTTAATGACTGCATGTAGTGCGTATAACACTAGCGCACTTTTGTCGCATACTCCTAAGAGTTTTCTGCTTTTCATTTATGTCGAACCTGTTGACATCACGGAAAGATGAGCAAAGGAACGTAGCAATTTTATTGTTCGAATCAGTTTCAATATTCTCACGTAGAAGATTCAGGGCTCGATTTTTTAATCCCTTGTGCCTCTATTTAAAAATACGTATCTGTTAGTGCATATAAATTACCCTAGTTAATTACAAAGCAATTCTTTCTTCGTGCCCTAATGACACAGTACTTGTAACTGCAGTAATTTAACTCACCTGAGTTATTTTCATTGGTACAGCAGATTGTTGTCAAAGCGAAGAAGAACTAACTAGACCTGTCAGTTCTTTTTCACCCACTGATTCATCAGCGCCATCTTTAAATGCTCTTAGGAAATCCAATATTCTTCCTGCAAGCTCAATATCATACCCTGTAACCCGTAAGCGGAATTCTTTTCCATCACTAATGCAGCAGCTTCACTATGTTGAGAGAGTAAGGACTCCAGCACAGTGTACAAGCTGTTCCACACAACAAAACAAGGAAAAAAGTCCAGTAAACATGGACTGTAAAATGCGTACCTGAGGGGCTATGAGCACTTTTTCATGTACACTAATGTGAAACACCTCTCCTCTACTGAAAAAGTGCTCATAGATCTTAAAGTATGCATTTTAGAGCTCACGTCTATTAGACATTTTTCTTGGTTTGATCCACACCACACCTCTGAAAGTTGTCTACCCTGAAATCTTAGCAACAACAGTACCAGTACGTGTATTTCACTGTTAGAGGTATTGGATCGGTTTTCGCTTATAATTTTTTCGTTTCCGGTACAGGGACCATTACCGCAAATTGATAAATTTATTCTTCTCCACCTCCCTAGAAAGTCTGTAACATCACGACTGAATCGCCCTGTAGATACATACATTTACAGGCGCCAGTGTCTATAACTTCGACGCGTCATTGGATGACGTTTCCGGACATGGGTTCCTATGTAAAACTTGATCTACTAGTCCCCTCTACTACCTCTAGACATGTGGAACATGAATTTGAAACACCCAGTACATGGCATTTATGGAAATGGTGCACTTGTAAGGTGGCAGAATAAATGAAGGTCAGATTCGCACCTTATGTGAGAGCTTCATACATCGCAACGGGAAGGTGAATACGACACCAAACTTAATTCGGCGGTTAGGGGTGAGAGCAGAGGCAAGGCCGCGCCACGGGAGATACAACAGAAATCACTTAAAGGAGCATCCAAAGCCAGGTCAACGACTGACCAGGTGACTGAGAAGGGGAGAGCGAGTTAACGGGCCATCTGAGGGAGGACAGGAAAGAAAGCTTTTAAAAACTGCGTTTCAGAATTCCAAATGGATACTAACAAGACCAGTGACGCATTTTCGATCACGTGTCCAGCGAGTGGTACACATGTGAGAGACAATGTACACATTTTGACATCTGGTGCGGGCACAAAACGTCCGATTGGCGGAAAAGCACCGGGAAGGAGTAAAGAGCCGAAGTTTCGACGCAGTTTAATAGTAGGGCCCTTGTGATTGATAGAGAGAGTTTCTACAAAATAAGAGGAACACTCCTATTGGTCGAAAAAAGCCGTGACATGAACAACGAGAGAACCCAGGTAGGGAGACAGTTCGGCTATAAGAAGGACAAGACCGAAATTTTGAGGGGGACTCTTCTCTGAACTGGTGTCTAGTGCAGAACGGAATGCATAACGCTCTGTACGATGCAGAGGAGTAATTTTTGTGAATACTGCGTTCACGGTGGCTGACATCCAGTTAGAAATTAGCTGTAGCATCGTTTAGCTCCAACTGTGGAAAAACGAACCTGCCAATTAGTTACCTGTTCTTGCGAAAACTGATAGGGCACTATAAAATGCACGCTGATCCAGCCATGCGCGTTTATATGGCCATATTCTAAGAATAGGGATAGGTACATGTTTTCTCGCATAACGAGAAACATAGAGAGAGCTTATGCTGAAAAAGTCAGCAAAGGTTTTAATTAGTTTTATAGGAATTTCAGACGAGAGAGCGACCTAGCAGACAACAGCTCATCGCAGCTTAAGGTAAATACCGCGTGCAGAGGTGTAAACTTGTTGGTTCACCAGCTTTTGTCCACTGTAAACTCGAGCGACCTTGGGTAACCTTTGCTCAATTTGTCACATAACTAACCATCCACCGTAGACTTGATTGTCATCCTAAAAATAGTACCGATCTTTGAACCGGAATCGGATGATTTATCGTCGTACTGACCAACATCATAACGAAATCGTAAGAATAATGATGTGAAGAAACTTCTAGTTAATCTTTAATATTGTCGTGTTTAGGATAATTTAACTTTCTGAGAGTTAATATTTAATATTGTTGTGTTTAGGATTATTCCACTTTTTGATGTTGATGAGATGTGTTATCTGTTTTAACATTGTCACATTGCAAACTGTGTAAAAGCATGTATTTCTATGCAAATATTGCGACAGTAAACATGTCATTTGAACTTACACAGTTTTCGTCAATCACAGAATATGAAAATCCGAAAATATCACAGACTAATGTCCTTTATAGATCGATTATTTCTCACAATTCTTCGCTTGTTTTTATGAATACATTTTGTTTTGTATTTTGTAATGACTTCAGTGAAATGTGGTCTTTTTATAGTTATGCGTGACAACGAAAACACATAATTGTAGAAAAAAATGGCTCTGAGCACTATGGCACTCAACTGCTGAGGTCATTAGTCCCCTAGAACTTAGAACTAGTTAAACCTAACTAACCTAAGGACATCACAAACATCCATGCCCGAGGCAGGATTCGAACCTGCGACCGTAGCGGTCTTGCGGTTCCAGAATGCAGCGCCTTTAACCGCACGGCCACTTCGGCCGGCGCGTCATTGTAGATATGGAGAAGGATTTGCATTTAGATGACTATGGAAAAGTATCCAAATCGTCATCTATTTCTGCAGAACATTTCTGATTTGTTGACAACAGAGAAGTAGAAAAGTGGTGAGTTGAGTAATTGGCAATGAGAAACAGTACCTACACAAGATCGACACCAAGCATCACAATGCAGCTTGTACAGCAATGCAACCTCTCCCACTTCTTCAGTTTTTTCATCTACCAATGTTAACCACTGATACGACTTGAAATTATTATTATGACAACGATAAACATGCAAATTTTAAGTCCTAATTTTTTACTTAAATTTTGTATTAAGACATGCCTCACATTATGGTGCGTTTTAAAGCAGATAACTAAAGTCCAAGTCTGCTCACCACTGAAAACAAAAGACGTTTGCGATTCCTACATTAACAACGAGAGCGCACCGAAACGGCATGCCAACAGCCTCGAGGGTGAACTTAACAAGTTACGAACACTTTCAGGGCAAATGGCTGCAACGTGTGTATCACTAACAAAGCTTGGCGGTAGGGCGCAAGATCGAGAGCACCCATGGAGAAGTGCCTTGGCAAATCGCCTGCTTGTAATTGTCACATTGTAGTATCTATAAGGCGAGCACCATTCCACACAGAAGGAATCAAACCTATCTACTGTACCACCAACGAAATAAAGATACTTCATGAGTTGCACTAATGACGCCATAGACAAGCTTCACACATTTGGAGTATGTGCACTGGTGTGAGATTGTGGACTGGTCTACACAGGTGAGTCAGGACGCCCCTTAAACACAAGTGTTGCGGACGACGAGTGATACACAATTTTTCACCCTTTAATTATGTATTTTTACATTTTATGTGTCATACACCTATTTGGCACAAGGGCAGATGGTTCGTAGAACTGACAACCCACCCTATCTATAGGGGATGAGGGGGATGAAACAAATATAAAGACCCTCTGTGGGTCCAGGGGCTAGAATAGGCCTGTCGTAAGAGGCGACTAAAAGGGGCCTCACACGTTTTGGCCTTTATGTGATGGTCCCCTGTAGGGTTTGACCTCCATTTTTCAAAATTTTCCCGAAGAGTGAGCCAATTGCGGAAGGGTGCCTTACATGGTGCATTGTGTCCATTGTGCATTGAGATCTTTAGCCTACTTTCTCATGTCACATTTCAGTCCCGTCCATTCTCCATCTCTTGGGCAAGGACACCTTCCTGGGTGCGTTTTCCACCATGCACTATGCGGTGTCGCTTTCTGGACTTCTTTGCACCTGGTATCCAACACGGTAACCAGTCCGTTGTGGTAGGGCCGCCATGTATCCTGTTGGTTGTAGCCCCCTGACGACACAGGGATTGCTCTGCTGATGCCTGCGCCATTAAATTCACCACGTATGCCAAGAGGCAGATGCTCATCCCCATGGGGGATTGGGACTCCCAGCAAAGGCCATCCTGCCAGGTGGCTTTTGCTGCAGCTGGGTGGCGCCCGTGTGGAGGGCCCCTGGTCAGAGTGGGTGGCATCAGGGTGTATGACATGCGATGAAGCATAGTCCATCATCTATTGCTGGTGGTGAAACACCAGCAGTCTCTACGCGATCATGACCTCAATTCAACGCACAGAAGTACGACCCCAAATCGTTCCCCTCCCTGGCCACACGATGGGAGGAACGTCAGGCTAAGGATGACAGCGGATCTTATTCACCCTAGTACCTTTTTTGTTCGAGAGCTGATGGGGCATGATTCATGATGATGAAGCCTCAGTTTTTTGTTGAGCATTTAGAGGTCAAGATTAGGGAGGTGGAGGGCTTGTCCAAAACGAGATCTGGGTCAGTCTTGATCAAAACAGCATCCTCTACCCAGTCACGGGAGTTTCTCGCTTGTCACAAGCTGGGAGATGTTTCTGGTACCATCACGCCCTATAAGAGCTTAAATATGGTCCAGGGTATCATATTTCACAGGGACCTTCTTTTGCAGTCCGACGATGAGCTGCATGCCAATTTAGAGTGACAAGGTTTACATTTCGTTCTGTGTGTCCACCGGGGTCTGAGGGATAATCAAGTTGCCACCAGTGCCTTCATCTTGGCCTTTGAGGGTGATACGTTGTCCAAGAAGGTGAAGGTGATGGTCTACCGCTGTGATGTAAAGCCCTATATCCCTCCCCCCATACCGTGCTTTAAGTGCTGGAAGTTCGGCCATATGTCTTCCCGCTGTACTTCCAGTGTCATATGCCGAGGTTGCGGACGCCCATCACATCCCAGTACTCCATGTGCCCCACCTCCCATCGGTGTCAACTGTGGAGAGCACCATTCGCTGTGCTCACCAGACTGCAGGATTCTCCAGAAAGAAAGGAAAATCATGGAGTACAAGACCGTGGACGGACTGACCTACACTGAGGCTAAGAGAAAATTTCAACGCCTGCATCCTGTGCATATGGCATCGTCTTACGCCGCCACTACAAAAGTTCTGGTACCATCAGCTCTGTCAAACCAAGTCACCTGTCAGAGCCGGAAGACTACATCTGCCCCCTTGATGGTGGGGGGCATTCTCCTCCCTGTTGCTCCTGCACCACCTACTTCAAGGGCAACACTCCCCCAACCATAGGGGACATCTGTCCCCACCTTTAAGCTGGAGAAGCGTAAGTCCTCTCTCCCTAGGAAGGGGTCCCTTGGGTTACTCCCTTCCCAGGTTTCTGCTAGTGGGAAAGACGACACCCGCCAGTGGTTGAAGAGCCCAAAAGCAGCTGATCGTAAAGCTTCACGCTCTTCCTCTGTCCCGGAGACTGAATCAGTGAAGTCCTCCCAGCCAGGGAAATCCAAGGAACAGCGAGAGAAATCCAAAAATAAGGTCCCCAAGACCAAGAGAATTGCGGTGGCACCCACACCACTGCAATCTACAAGCTCTGCATCTGAGGATGGGGTGGAGATTTTGGCAACTGCTGAGGACCTATATCTCGCCAGACCCTCAGACAAAACCGATATAGACTGCTCAGGAAAAAAGTCAGTGGCAGCAGGTGACCCTGAGGCGTAAACTGCCTCATTGAATGTTCCATGCCTTCCCATTCTCATGATGACGTCATCCTCCAGTGGAATTGCGGCGGTTTTTTCCACCGTCTGGCTGAGCTACGGCAACTGTTAAGATTTACACCTGCTATCTGCATTGCTCTCCAGGGAACCTGGTTCTCGTCAATGCAAACCGCTGTCTCCCGCAGCTATAAGGGATATTACAGGAACTGTAGCGACTATAATCGAGTGTCAGGTGGAGTATGCGTTTACGTAGTGAAGATGTGCCCCTTCAAACCTTTCTTCAAGCTGTGGCTGTCAGAGTAACGACAACACAGGAAATAACTGTCTGCAATGTATATCTTCCTCCAGGTGGTGCAGTATCCCTGACTGTATTAGCTGCACTGATTGATCAACTCCCTAAACCATTCCTACTTTTGGGAGATTTTAATGCCCATAACTCCTTGTGCGGTGGTACCATGCTTACTGGCAAAGGCAAAGACGTCGAAACTTTACTGTCTCAGTTCGAGCTCCACCTCCTAAACACTGGGGCTGCCACACATTTCAGTGTGGCTCGTGATAGTTACTCGGCCATTGATTTATCAATTTGCAGCCCAGGACTTCTCCCATCTACCCACTGGAGAGCACATGACGACCTGTGAGGTAGTGACCACTTCCCCATCTTTCTGTCACTGCTCCAGCATCAGGCCCACGGACATCTGCCCAGATGGGTTTTAAACAAGGCGGACTGGGAAGCTTTCACCTCTGCTGTCACCGTTGAATCTCCCACACACGGTAACATCATTGTGGTGGTTGAGCAGGTAACTACAGCACTTGTTTCTGCGCCAGAAAACGCGATCCCTCGCTCTTTAGGGTACCCGAGGTGTAAGGTCGTCCCTTGGTGGGCGCTGGAAGTCGCTGAAGCAATTAAGGAGCGTCGGTGAGCTCTACAGCGGCACCCTTCCCTATAGCCTTTAAACGGCTCTGTGCCCGTGTTCGCTACCTTATCAAACGACGGAGGCAGGAGTGTTGGGAGAGATACGTCTCGACCACTGGGTGCCATGCGTCACCTACCCAAGTCTGGGCAAAGATCAAACGTCTTTTCGGGTACCAGGCCCCAACAAGTGTCCCTGGTGTTACCATAAACGGCGTGTTATCTACCGACGCAAACACTTGTCGAGCACTTGCTGAGGACTTTGCTTCGGCCTCTGCGTCGGAGAATTACCACCCCCCCCCCCCGCTCCTGTCTTTCGGACACTCAAACGGCGGCTGGAGGGAAACGTCCTCTCATTCACTACTACACGCCACAGTGAATCGTATAACGCCCCATTTACAGAGTGGGAGCTCCTCAGTGCCCTTGCACATTGCCCCGACACAGCTGCTGCGTCCGATCGGATCCACAGGCAGATTATTAAACATCTCTCATCTGACTACAAGCGACATCTTCTCGTCATCTTCAACCGGATCAGGTGTGATTGCGTCTTTCCATCGCAATGATGGGAGATCACCATCATTCTGGTGCTCAAACCCGGTAAAAACCCGCTTGATGCGGATAGCTATCGGCCCATCAGCCTCACCAACGTTTTTTGAAAGCTGCTGGAACGTATGGTATGTCAGCGGTTGGGTTGGGTCCTGGAGTCACGTGGCCTGCTGGCTCCATGTCAGGGTGGCTTCCGCCATGGTCGCTCTACCACTGATAATCATGTGTCCATCGAGTATGCCATCCGAACAGTCTTTCCATACTTATTTTTTGACTTACGTAAAGCATACGAGACGACCTGGCGACATCATATCCTTGCCACATTGTATGAGTGGGGTCTCTGGGGCCCGCTCCCGAGTTTTGTCCAAAACTTCCTGCCGTTCCGTACTTTCCGTCTCCAAGTTGGTGCTTCCCATAGTTCCATCCATATCCAGGAAAATGGAGTTCCGCAAGGCTCTGTATTAAGCGTCTCTCTATTTTTAGTTTCCAAAAAAAAAAAAAAAAGGTTCAAATGGCTCTGAGCACTATGGGACAACATATATGGTCATCAGTCCCCTAGAACTTAGAACTACTTAAACCTAACTAACCTAAGGACATCACACACATCCATTCCCGAGGCAGGATTCGAACCTGCGACCGTAGCAGTCGCGCGGCTCCTGACTGAGCGCCTAGAACCGCTAGACCACCGCGGCCGGCTTTTAGTTTCTATTAACGGTATAGCAGCAGTTGTCGGGCTCTTTATCTCACCTTCTCTGCATGCAGACGACTTGTGCATTTCGTACTGCTGCTCCAGTACTGGAGTTGCTGAGCGGCGCCTACAGGGAGCCAGCCACAAGGCGCTGTCATGAGCTCTAGCCCACAGCTTCCAGTTTACAGTCACAAAGTCGTGTGTCATGCACTTCTTTCGGCGTCGTATCGTTCATCCGGAACCAGCACTTTACTTTAATGACGATCCACTCACTGTAGTAGAGACATATCGATTCCTAGGACTGGTTTTCGACGCTCGATTGACTTGGCTCCCTCATCTTCGTCAACTTAAACAGAAGTGCTGGCAGCACCTCAATGCCATCCGTTGCCTGAGCAACAGCAATTGGGATGCAGATCGCTCTAAGCTGCTGCAGCTCTACAGAACCATTTCCCAATCACGAACTGACTATGGGAGTGTGGTTAATGGTTCGGCAGCGCCTCCAGCGTTGCATTTACTCGACCATGTGCACCACTGTGGGGTTCGACTAGCGACAGGAGCTTTTAGGACGATTCCAGTGACCAGTGTACTGGTGGAAGCTGGTGTCCCTTCATTGCAGATCAGACGTGCGCAGCTGCTTGCCAGTTACACAGCACACATTTGTAGTTCCCCTGAGCATCCTAATTACCGTCTCCTTTTCCTGACCGCGGCTGTCCATCTCCGGCATCGTCGGCCCAGTCTGGGCTAACGATTGCGGTTCGTGTGCGGTCCTTTCTATCCGAACTGGAGTCCTTCGTTCCCTTTACCACCTCTACTTGCGGTCCGTTCACGTACGCCTTCATGGTGTACGCCTCGGCCGCAGGTTCGTCTGGACGTTTCACGTGGCCCTAAGGACTCCATTAACCGTGCGGCTTTCCGCTGTCACTTCCTCTCGATTCTTGACGTGTTCTGGGGCTCTGAAGTGGTTTACACCGACGGCTCGATGGCTGATGGTCGCGCTCACTTTGCCTACGTGCTCTGCGGCCATATTGAACAGAATTCCTTACCCGAGGGCTGCAGTGTATTCACTGCAGAGCTGGTGGCCATTTCTCGTGCACTTCAGTATCTCCGTTCATGCCCTGGGGAGTCTTTTCTTTTATGTACTGACTCCTTGAGCAGCCTGAAAACTATCTACCAGTGCTACCCTCGTCATCCTTTGGTAGCGTCCATCCAGGAGACCATTTATGCCCTGGAACGGTCCAGTCGTTTAGTGGTGTTCGTCTGGGCCCCTGGTCTCGTTAGAATCCCAGGAAATGAACTTGCTGACAGGCTCACCAAACAGCCTACACGGAAACCACTTCTGGAGATGGGAATCCCCGCAACTGACCTGGTTCGTTATTATGCCGCAAGGTTTTTCAGCTTTGGGAGACGGAATGGCAAAACCTCAGTACTCACAACAAACTGCGAGCCATTAAGGGGACCACGAATGTGTGGAAGTGAGGGCGTCTCGCAGGGACTCTGCGGTTCTCTGCCGGCTCGGCATTGGCCATGCATGGGCGACCCACGGCTACCTCCTGGGCCGTGAAGACCCACCTCAGGGTCGGTGCGGCGCCCGGTTAACAGTGGCCCATATTCTTCTGCTCTGTCCTTCTTTGGCTGCCCTCAGATTTCATCTTCGGTTGCCGAACTCGTTATCATTGATTTCAGCAGACAACGCCTCATCGGCTGATTTGGTTTTACGTTTCATCCGTGAGGGTGGATTTTATCATTTGATTTGAGTTTCAGTGCCTGTCTTTTGCCCCTCTGTGTCCTCCACCCTAGTGCTTGTAGGATGAAGGTTTTAATGTGTTTCAGGGTGGCTGGCTTTTTACACTCCTGGAAATGGAAAAAAGAACACATTGACACCGGTGTGTCAGACCCACCATACTTGCTCCGGACACTGCGAGAGGGCTGTACAAGCAATGATCACACGCACGGCACAGCGGACACACCAGGAACCGCGGTATTGGCCGTCGAATGGCGCTAGCTGCGCAGCATTTGTGCACCGCCGCCGTCAGTGTCAGCCAGTTTGCCGTAGCATACGGAGCTCCATCGCAGTCTTTAACACTGGTAGCATGCCGCGACAGCGTGGACGTGAACCGTACGTGCAGTTGACGGACTTTGAGCGAGGGCGTATAGTGGGCATGCGGGAGGCCGGGTGGACGTACCGCCGAATTGCGCAACACGTGGGGCGTGAGGTCTCCACAGTACATCGATGTTGTCGCCAGTGGTCGGCGGAAGGTGCACGTGCCCGTCGACCTGGGACCGGACCGCAGCGACGCACGGATGCACGCCAAGACCGTAGGATCCTACGCAGTGCCGTAGGGGACCGCACCGCCACTTCCCAGCAAATTAGGGACACTGTTGCTCCTGGGGTATCGGCGAGGACCATTCGCAACCGTCTCCATGAAGCTGGGCTACGGTCCCGCACACCGTTAGGCCGTCTTCCGCTCACGCTCCAACATCGTGCAGCCCGCCTCCAGTGGTGTCGCGACAGGCGTGAATGGAGGGACGAATGGAGACGTGTCGTCTTCAGCGATGATAGTCGCTTCTGCCTTGGTGCCAATGATGGTCGTATGCGTGTTTGGCGCCGTGCAGGTGAGCGCCACAATCAGGACTGCATACGACCGAGGCACACAGGGCCAACACCCGGCATCATGGTGTGGGGAGCGATCTCCTACACTGGCCGTACACCACTGGTGATCGTCGAGGGGACACTGAATAGTGCACGGTACATCCAAACCGTCATCAAACCCATCGTTCTACCATTCCTAGACCGGCAAGGGAACTTGCTGTTCCAACAGGACAATGCACGTCCGCATGTATCCCGTGCCACCCAACGTGCTCTAGAAGGTGTAAGTCAACTACCCTGGCCAGCAAGATCCCCGGATCTGTCCCCCATTGAGCATGTTTGGGACTGGATGAAGCGTCGTCTCACGCGGTCTGCACGTCCAGCATGAACGCTGGTCCAACTGAGGCGCCAGGTGGAAATGGCATGGCAAGCCGTTCCACAGGACTACATCCAGCATCTCTACGATCGTCTCCATGGGAGAATAGCAGCCTGCATTGCTGCGAAAGGTGGATATACACTGTACTAGTGCCGACATTGTGCATGCTCTGTTGCCTGTGTCTATGTGCCTGTGGTTCTGTCAGTGTGATCATGTGATGTATCTGACCCCAGGAATGTGTCAATAAAGTTTCCCCTTCCTGGGACAATGAATTCACGGTGTTCTTATTTCAATTTCCAGGAGTGTATTTTTTATTTTCGTGGTTCAGCCAGCCACTGTAATCCGCTTCCCTGTTTTACTCTCTTCTGACTGTTTCTTGCATCTCTCTGTTGTTCTCTTGTCCTCTGTTGTTCCTTTTAGTGTTCGTTGTCTTTCGTTCGTTCTTGTGGTCTTTCCTTTCTTTCCGTTTTGTGTTATATGTCTCGTCTATTTTATTCTCACACTTTTGACATTGTTTTAGAACAAGGGACCGATGACCTCGTTGTTTGGTCCCTTTCCCCCTCTTTTAAACCAGCCAACCAACCAACCAACCATAAAGGAAAAAATTGCCATGAAATTACAAACAAGAACTGAAGTACAAAACTGAAGGGTAATCTCATTAGATAGATTAGACCGTATACGGTTAAAGAAGTTCGGATGAAAAAATAGTAGCTTTGGCGATTTCATTGTGCTGTTTTCAGTTTTTTCGCTGTTTCTATGTTCTCTGCAATTAGGTTATCACTTTTAAAAAATATACGGAACAACATTTTCTCTGTGAAGTGCAAGACAGCATGCTTGCATGAATACAATATCAGTGCAGAACAATTTGCTGTGTGGGTTGGCGAGTAGTAAACAAAATAACTTTGAAAGCAATTCTGATCTCGTTACAGCGGATACTCTAAATCAGTTCACACAACTGTTCGGTGGGTTCGCCAGTAAAATGCAGTATGGGGCAGTTAAGTTTCTCGCTGTTCTTATTTCTGCGACTTCTCATTACTTTCGCCTTTTTTCCATTTATTCTGTACTCATTAGACTGTTCCTTTATTCAGAACATCTTTTAATTCTTCTTAACTTTCACTGAGGATAACAACGTCATTAGCTAATCTTATCATTGATATCCTGTAACAATGAATTTTAATTCCGCTCTTCAGCCTTTCTTTTACTTCCGTCATTGCTTCTTCGATATATAGGGGTGAAAGACTACATCCCTACCTTACACCCTTTGTAGTATGAACGCTTCGTTCTTGAGATTCCACTCTTGTTGATCCCTCTTTGTTCTTGTACATATTGTACATTACCCATGTTTCCCTATGGGCTATTTTTCTTAAATTCTCGATCATCTTGCTCCATTTAACATTGTCGAACACTTTTTCCAGGTCGACAAGTCCTACGAATGTGTCTTCATTTTTCTTTAGTCTGGTTTCCACTATCAACCGCAATGTCAGAACTGCCTCCCTGGTACCTTTACCTTTCCTAAAGCCAAACTGGTTGTCATCTAATACATCCTCAATTTTCTTTTCCATTCTTATGTATATTATTCTTGACAACAACTTGGATGCGTGAGCTGTTAAGTCGACGTTACGACAATTCTCCCACTTGTCGGCTCTTGCAATCTTCGGAATGAAGTGGATGATGTTTTTCCGAAAGTCAGATACTATATCGCCAGACTCATACGTTCTACACGCCGTCGTTTTGTTGCCACCTTCCCAATAATTTTAGAAATTCTCATGGAATGTTATCTATCTTTGTCTTATTTGATTTTAAATCTTTCAAAGTTCTTTCAAATACTGAATCTAATACTGGATCTCCTATCAACTGGACACCTATCAACTCCTGTTTCTTCTTTTGTCACGTCATCAGATAAGTCTTCCCCCTCATATAGTCCTTTGGTGTACTCTTTCCACCTATCCGCCCTCTCCCCTGTGTTTAACAGTAGAATTCTCATAGCACTCCTAAAGTTACGATCCTTGCTTTTAATTTCACCGAGGGTTGTTTTGACTTTCCTGTATGCTGAGTTAGTTCTTCCGACAATCATTTCTTTTCCGATTTCTTCACATTTTTCACGCAGCCATTTCGCCTTAGCTTCCCTGTACTTCCGATTTGTTTTATTTCTAAGTGACTTATTTCTGTATTCCTGAATTTCCCTGCACATATTTATACTTCCTTTTTTCATCGTCAACTGAAGTATTACTCCTTTTACCCTTGCTTTCTTCACATTTACCATCATTGTACCTACCTTCTTATCCAAGTTTTGTGATTGTCCTTTTTGGAGTTGCTCCTTCCTCTTCAATTGAATTGCCTACTGAGCTATTCATTATCGCCCTATCTACAGCCTTAGAGAACTTGAAGCACATCTCTTCGTTCCTTAGTACTTCCGTATCCCACTTCTTTTCACTTGGTGCTTCCTGACTGCTCTCTTTAACTTCAGCCTACTCTTATCGCTACTAAATTGTGATCTGAGTCTATATCTGCTCCTGGGGACGCCTTAAAGTCCAGTACCTGATTTCGGAATCTCTGACTGACCATGATGTAATCTAACTGAAATCTTCCCGTATCACCTGGCCGTTTCCAAATACACTTCCTCCTCTTGTGATTTTTGAACAGATCATTCGTAGTAACTAGCTGAAATTCATTTCAGATCTCAGTCTTTCTCCTCTCTCATTTCTGGTACCAAGTGTTTATACTCCCATAACCGTTTCTTCTACTCCTTACCCTACAACCGCGTTCCAATCCTCCATGTCTATTAGATTTTCATCTCTCTTTACGTACTGAATTACCCGTTCAATATTCTCTTATACTTTCTTTATCTCTTCATCTTCGGCTTGCGATGACGGCACGTATACCTAAACTATCGTTGTCGGTGTTGATTTGCTATCGATTCTGATGAGAACTGTTCACAGCAACTCACTCGCTGCGCTATCTTCCTATTCATAACGAATCCAACTCCCGTTTATTTTCTGCTGATGTTGGTATTATCCTATACTCATCTGAACATAAATCCTTATCTTCCTTCCATTTCACTTCACTCACTCCCATTACATCTAGTTTCTGTACAAGCTAAATTACCCTTTGGATTCCTCTCTATATTTTATCCCTGATACCTTGTGAATCTCGAAGAATGTAGGTTAGTCAACAATGTTAAAAATGGCTGTGAGCACTATTGGACTTAACATCGGAGGTCATCAGTCCCCTAGTACTTAGAACTACTTAAACCTAACTAACCTAAGGACATCACACACATCCATGACCGAGGCAGGATTTGAACCTGCGACCGTAGCGGTCGCGCGGTTCCAGACTGTAGCGCCTAGAACCGCTCGGCCACCTTGGCCGGCTCAACAATGTTAAAAGCTTACTCTAAATTTGGAAGCGCTATAAACGTTTTTTCTTAACCTATCTTCTAAGTGAAAGTGTAGTCAGTGTTTGTTTGCCTTTCTCCGGGACCCAGACCCTCGGGGTCGGGCTTCTGCCAGTCTTTTCCATACCGTAATAGTTGTTGTCCGTATTTTGCAAATGTGACTTGTCAAATCGATAGTTCGGTAATATTCACACCTCTCAGAATCTGGCTTCTTTAGAACAGGAAATGTTACATTCTTCCTGAAGTCTGATGGCATTTCATCCTCTTTTATATCTTGCATACCAGGTGCAATAGTTTTGTCGCGGCTGACTGAAGATTCTCAGCAATTCTGAGTGACTTGTTTCGACTAAGGTCTTTCAGAGCTCTGTCAAATTCTTCTCGTCGTATCATGTCCCTTCTCACTTCCATCTACTTCCGCTTTTTTTCTATAACAGTGTTTTCAAGTTTGTTTCTCTTATGTAGACTCTCTGCGTATTCCTTTTACCTTTCGATCTTCCCTTCTTTGCTTAGTACAGGCTTGCCATCTGTCCTCTTAGTATTCATGTAGGTGCTTCTCTCTTCTCCAAAGGTGTCTAGTTTTCCTATATGTTGACTTCCATCTTTCCTATAAGCACGCATGAATCTATAGCCTATGCCTATGTATAATGTAATCTGGAGGCAATTCCCATTATTAACTGCGTGAGCAGCGCTAGTCGGAATACTTTGTATAAGTATCCTGCAGTGGCTTCTCCGTCTGTGAAGGTATAACTCGACTCGTTCGACACCCTTGAAGACTGTCGTTCATGACTGGATTTACGGTACCCTATTTCTGAATGAATCAACGAATGAATGAATGAGTCCGTTGTAGTTTAACTGTCAATCTTCAGAAGAGAGAAAACGAACCCACTGTCAAACAATTCCGAATTATTCGAAGAGATTTCGGAATTGCAGCCGTTCGTCGTAAAGTGTACGATGATTGGCTGCAATCCCGAAATCTCTTCGAACATTTAAGTCGGCGGAAAAATTTTAAATTGGACTTCCTAATTAACTCTTCCATAAGACGAGATTCACATGAATATCGCAAGTCACTAGAAATGTATTCGGGCTTGTGCAATTTTTATTCCCTTTCTGGAAAAAAGTACCAACTCTCGAAGACGGAAAACATATTTCTTCATGATGTATTGGTGGGGCGTTCAGAATGTTTTTCCACATTGTTTGCCCAAAGTGAATAATTGCAGTTGCAACCAGATGAGGTAGTGGGCCTGCCAACGTTCCAGGAAAATCGGCCAAATGTTGGCTTAAAATTAGACATAACACTCGCGGTAATTTAACTTCCCGCTACAAGCCAATTTTACACAAGCATAAATATCAGTGGGTTTATTACAGAAATACTCAAGTAGTAAAAACCGACATGCATCGTCGACCAAGTTCCACTTCAGAAAATTACCGATAACAAATGTTTTTTATTATTTATTTATTTAATTAATATATTTATTTTCGTTACAGCCATCTATGGGCTACGTTTACATAACTTCCCTCATTTTCTAAAGTTCTCTTTCTTCCTCTTTCGCCAGTACTCCTTCATCCGTTGTCTCACTCGTGCACATTCTTCTGCCGAGAATACTCTGTTCTTCCTCGTTTTCTCCTCGAAGAAATCCCTCACCTCCGCAACCTTTTTCATAAAGATCTGCCTGATCACAATTTCTTCTGCCGTGATCCCGTAAATTTCTAGATCCCAGTGCACTTCTTTCACCCATGGAACTTGTGTATTCTTGTTCTTCTGGAAGAGAAGCATCTTGTTGGCGAGCCTCTCTGATTTCATTCTTTCAATATGTCCATAGAAAGACAGTCTTCTTTTCTTAATTGTGGTGGTGATATTTTAAAATCGTTGATAAAGTTCTTGATTTGATCTTAGGCGCAACGTAAATTCATTAGATATTTTTCTTGGCCCAAGAATCTAAGGAAATTCCTTTCTTTCTTTTCCAAGTCTGAAAGTCCCTTCCTGACAATTGTCTCAGATGTATATAAACATTAATGTTGGATGACTGTGCTGTAGTGTTGGAATTTGGCCTGGTGTCAGAGTGGTTTAGATTTGTATGTGTTCTGACACGCTCTGAATGCTACTTCCATTTTTCTTGTCCGTTCTTCAATTGCTGCCTTTTCATTGTTGTTTGGAGTCAAAATTTCTCCTAGGTATTTGAACTTCTGAACTCTTTTGATGTCGCCATACTTGGACCTCATTGTCCAGACTGGATCAGTGGCATTTATGTTCATATATTGTGTCTTCTCAAAAGATATTTGCAATCCTGCTTTCACTGCTGTTTCCTTGAGGACTTCAATCTATTTAGTTGCAATTTGCAGTTGCACAAGATCGGAGAGAGACCGTCTCCTTGTCTCAAACCTGTTTTGATTTCAAAGGACTCTGACGGTTCTCCTAAAAATTTTATTTGTGATTGGGTGTTTGTTAGAGTTTGCTGAATAAGCCTCGTTGTCTTATCATCTGTTCCAAATTCTTTCACCACTTCCATTAATGTGTCTCTGTGTACGGAGTCGTACGCCTTTTTAAAGTCCACAAATGTCATGATCACTTTCTTATTAGCTGCAAGTGTCTTTGTTTTGATTAAGGTTTTGATGTTAAAGATCTGCTCTGCACACGATCTTCCTGTCCTAAAGTCGGCTTGATATTCCCCTAGTTGTTGATCTATGTGATGTTCTACCTATGTTTGAGAGGAATGGCAAGGATCTTATATGCTACTGCTAGAAGTGTTATTTCTTTGTAATTATTGACACTGGAATTGTCTCCTTTTTTGTGCAATGGGTGGATGACAGCATCTTTCCATTCTTCTGAGATCTCTCCCGCGAGCCAGATTTTTTGAAAGAGTCTTTCAAGTCGTTCCAGGAAACTGTCTCCTGCGTATTTCAAAAGTTCTGCAACAATTGAATCTTTGCCAGACACTTTGTTGTTTTTCAAGCTCCTGATCTCTCGTATTTCCTTTTTATCTGGTGGGGTGGAATCAGAAAGTTTGTTTTTGGTTTTTGGCCGGTTAATTTGTCTGGTGGTGGGTCACAGCTGAGCAAGTCTTTGAAGTATCTATCCAAGTGTTCACAATTCTGTTTGTTGTTCATAATCAGTTTTCCCTGATCATTTTTTAGACAGATGATGGGTGATGAGTAACCGCTAAGTTTTGATTTAAATGTCTGATAGAAGCTTCTGGTATTGTTCTTCTGGAAAATCTCTTCTAGCTCCTTTAACTGATCTCTTTCAAACCTTCGTTTGATGTTCCTAAATACTTTTTCTGTCGTCCTCCTTTGGGTTTTAAATTCTTCTAAGTTCTGTTTGGTAGAATTCCACTTGTGTCAAGCTTCAGAAAGTTTCCGTAAGGCATCTTCACATTCATCATCCCACCATGGATGTTTCTTTTTCTTATCAAGGAAAACTGATTGTTTCGCTGCTTCCTGAATCTTTTGAGCCATTTTGTCCCACTCGTTGGAGTTTAACAAGTTCATGCTGACACTTCACAACTATTTCTTCACTGATTCTCAGTTCTTCAATTCTGTACTTCTGTATTCTGAGGGTTTTCCTTCTCCGATTGCCAGGGATTAGTTTCACTTTGACCCTTGTCAGATAATGGTCGGAATAAAAATTAGCACCATTCTGCACTTTGACGTTCATTATTTCCTTCGGGCTGGTGGTCGCTACGTGATCAATCAGAAATTATCATGACATGGGATTGGATGATCGCCATGTTTTCATCTGCTTTGGAGCCCTCTTAAACTGGGTGGACACAATTTTCATTCCAAATGATTCACATGCATCAAGGACCGTTTCTATTTGTCCTTCTGTGAGCTACATATTTGCCACACATTGTTATGGAATTTTCTCTCTTTTCCAATCTGGGCATTGAAGTCCCTCATAAGGATCTTGACACGCTTGTCTGGGGTTCTGAACAGTTGTTCTTCGAGTTGTGACCAAAATTCTTCTGCTTTCTCTGGGTTATTTCTATCGTCTTTATTGATTGGCACATGGGCATTGAATTTGGTGTATAATTTGTTTCCACTTGCGAAAGTTACTATAGACAGTCTAGGAGATGGAGATCTGAACTCTACTATAGATTCAGTTATAGAATTATGAATAAAGAAGGCCGTTCCAAGGATTAACACTGCATTCTTCGTTTTCTCTGTTTTCTTAACCTTGATAGCTGGTCGTCCTTTCAGTATGCTGCAGTTGCCCATAGCTGACACTTCTTCTGTTGTGAACCTTGTTTCTAGGACTGCTAGAAGTTTGATTTTGAATTCATCAAGTAGTTTGATCAGTTCCTTTTGTTTTCCAATTTTCAACACAGTGTTCACGTTATGTGTACCAAAGAAATGTTTCTCCTTCGTTCTGAGTTTGCAGGGTGATGGATCCTCCGACTGATCCAAACATGATGGTGTAGGGCCCCCAGAATCCATTGCCCTACTTGAACAAAAATTTTGGTCCCGGATAGAACTGGCTGGGGTACTAGTTTTCGTACGTTGTGCCATCATGGTAATTGCGTGGGTTGAGATTTGTGGGATAGGGTGAAACCCTACCCAAAAACAAAACCAAGTTGGTGAGACCTGGAGTAACTAGAACAGCCGTCCCTAAAATGGAATTAGACTCTTACCAGGAAGCCGCCCGATACTTTAACCACAGCGACCTGCAAACGCTTTACAAGTTTCGAAAATGAGACCACCCAGGGCCCGAAAGACAATAGTGATACTGTTTTGGACGTCAGACACATCGCTCCGTTTCCGTATTATGGCAACGACTGTGTGTTTTCCGCGTCTCCGCGTATGCATTTATCCTTAGGAACCATGTGTTTTCGTCAGTAGGACTGCATCTACCAGCAGGACAATGCAACGTGTCACACAGCTCTCAGTGTGTGTGGGTGGTTCTGAGTTTATCGTATTCCCCTTGCCACCAACTCTCAGGATTTAAACCCAGTCGAGAATCTGCGAGAGTACATTTATCAGGATGTTCGCGCCATCACTCCTCAACCTAGAAACTTGGTGCAGATGGCTACACATCCCTGCTACTTTCCAGAAGCACTTTGACTCATTCTCTCCATGTCCTCGCTGTAAAAGGTGGTTATTCAGTCTTTTGACAAGTGGTCACATTAATGTGTATAAGGCAAGAAGAAAATACATGAAATACAGGGTGAGGCAAATAAAAGTGGACCGGACCATTTGTGGAAGCATTGACGAAGGAGGAAAAGACCTACAGTTATTTCTAACAGGATGGAGCAACAGCCAGCCGAAACTTGCAGTACATTTACACAATCTTCACGCCTGACAAGAGCTGTTAGCAGAGGTCAGTCTGGTTCCGCTGTGACCCAGGTCTGCTGATCTGTCAGTGTGCAGTTACTTTGTGTGGGGCGCCCTCAAGTCCAAAGTGTATGTCAACAACCCTAATGGTCTTCAAGAACTAACAGCAGAGCATTTCAGATGAGACTGCAGCAATTCCCAGTCTAGCTCCGATCCGCCTTCAGCGATTGCTGACCAGTATCAAAAATGCCAAGAAATGAATGGTGGGCACTTTGAACGTATGTTATAATCAGGTTCAGTATTCAAATACCTTTCCTCGGCTACGTTTCTTTGTACTGTGCAGCTCTGTCCTCCGGGCCACTTTTATTTGTTCCACCCTCTATATTTGCAACTGCGAGTACGGACAACCATCAGCTGTGTAAGGGAATGAAGGCAATGAAGATTTGTTGTGGACCGGGACTTGAACTTGGATTTCCTGCTTCACCCGAGCGGTTGCTTTAAAAGCAACGCTTTGGCCATCCCTGCATTACTGACGGCCAGATCCAAAACTTCACATTTCGTCGTTCTTGCGTCACAAACTATACTCGTACACATGTTGTGTAATTCCTGTACAGGGGAGGACACTTTAATTGGACTACAGTAGATGGTGGTGAGAGGATGTATGGGAAAGGTCTTGCATCTAGATCTACAGGGACATGAGCCATGAGGAAAGTGGTTGGAAGCAGGGATTGTGTAGTGATGGACGAGGGTATTGCGTAGGTTCAGTGGGCGCCGGAGTACCTCTGTGGGGGCGGTGAGAAGGAAGGTGGGTAGGACATTCCTCGTTTCTGGTCATGAGACGAGGTAGTCGAAATACTATGGAGAATGTGATTCTGTTGCTCCTGTCCTGGGTGGTACTGAGACATGAAGGAAATGCTCCTCTGTCGCTGGATAGTGCAACTTTGGGAAATGGTAGATGATTAGAGAGATAAGGCATGGGAGATCAGTTTCTGTACGAGGTTGGGAGGGTAATTACAGTCTGTGAAGGCCTCAGTGAAACCACTGGTATATTTAGAGAGAAGTAAGTCTAATATGGTCGGAGGTACTGATGTAACCATCGTTGAGTTGGTCAACGTCAAGCAAGGTGGCTTGTGTTGAGAAGGATCAGGTGAAGCGAGTGGGGGAGAAGGTGTTGAGGTTCTGGAGGTATGTGGATGAGGTGTCCTCATCCTCAATCCCGATCAAAAAAATGTCATCGTTGAATGTGAACTGGCCGGCCGGAGTGGCCGAGCGGTTCTAGGCGCTTCAGTCTGGAACAGCGCGACCGCTACGGTCGCAGGTTCGAATCCTGTCTCGGGCATGGATGTGTGTGACGTCCTTAGGTTAGTTAGGTTTAAGTAGTTCTAAGGTCTAGGGGACTGATGACCTCAGATGTTAATTCCCATAGTGCTCAGAGCCATTTGAACCATTTTTTTAATGTGAACTAGGTGAGGGGGCTGGGATTCTGGGTAGTTAGGAAGGATTCCTTCCTCTAGATGAACTACGTGTTGCTTGACGTAGGATGGTGCGATGTGGGTGCCCATTGCTATATCCCACATTTATTTCTAAGTGATGCCTTCAAAGTAATTGTGGGTGAGGATGTAGTTGGTCACGATTACCACAGAGGAGGTTGTAGGTTGGAATCTGTCAGTGTTTTGAAAGAAAGCGTTCAATTGTGGTATAGCCATGGGCATTAGGGATGTTACTGTAAAGGAAGGTGGCATCAACAGTGACGAGCAGAGCTCCATGTGGTAAAGAAACAGGAACTGTGGAGAGTCAGTGTAGGAAATTGTTGATATCTTTTATACTTGTGGGTAGGCTGTGAGTAATAGGGTGAAGGTGTTGGTCTGTGAGAGCAGAGATTCTCTCTTGGGGGCACAGGAACAGGCCACAAGTGGGATCCTGGGTGATTACGTTTATGGATTTTAGGAAGTGTGTAGATGGTAGGGTGCAGGTATGGTAGGGATGAGGACAGAGATAGATTTTGGGTAGAGGCTCTGGGATGGGCCTAAGGATTTGAGAAGTGGGGAGAAATGTAAGGTCTCTGGGGCTTTTGGAGCAAATGTTCATGACTCTGCTTCGAGTTTGTTTAGGTTCTGGATTCTGTATGGTGGTGGGAGGGAGTTTTTGAAGGCGGGACAGGTGTAGCAGGTCTTTGAGGTAGGGTTTGTCAGCTATGAGGGGAGGTGGGGGGTGGTTCAAGGCTGCTATAGAGAAGGTCGATAGAAATAGTCCAAGGTGGGAGAAGGAAGCGAATGGCTTGGAGCGTTTTTTGAGGCGGCATTGTGCATGCTGCTTTAGTTCCTGGAGGGTAAGAGTTTGTGTGTGAGATGGGACCCAGGATTTTGGAACTGCACAGTAGGAGGATCTTACAGAGGAAGAGGAAGTGTTGCAAGGAGGTTTGGGCCTTACTGGCATGGTTTTGCAGGACTATGTAGGTGATGGTTAAGGACTGGCGGAATCTGAACAGATGGAGGTCATTGTGGAAGGAGAGGTTGCTTCTGGAGATAGGTAATTTGATGGTAAGTTTATTTGGAGAATTACATGAGCCAAGCAACAACGCAGGAACAGTATATGAGGTTGGGTACTGGCTAGGAATAAGAAAACTTTTCTTTATTGGCGAGGGTCGAATGATCAAATAACCATGGTAGAGGATAAAAACGCGTAAAAAGACGTAAACAACGTCGAAATACGTTGAAAAAATTTGCAAAAATACACCACAATACGTGGAAAAAGCAGAAGAAGGAGGGAACAGATAACAGATTGGGAAACAAGATGAAACCTGAGGGAGCAGGCCAATAGTGTAAGTCGTGAACGAACTGAACTCACCGAGAAAACAAAATGAGGTCAAAGATAAAAATAAATAAAAAGATATAACCTGGATTGCAGGTCTGTGGGCGGATATGTATGGAGAAAGCGAGTAGCAGATGTGACTAGGTTAGGTGAGATTGGTTTGTGTGGACTGGAATAAGAGAGAAGGAATAGGTGGTGGGGAGGGGTTGGCAAGTTCCAGTGGCACAGAAAGGTACGGAAAATAACACGCGAAAATACACGAGAGTGACGCAGGAGGTGTGATCAATGTGAAAGTCTAGAATTCATGAGGTCGTGGGAGTAATGTATGAGAAGACATGCAGCACCAACAATCAGCGTGGTCTTGTAGCCGTGTGCTGGTGGTGGATACGGCAGTTAATACGGTGTGGCTTTTAAGTAAGAGCGTGCGGTGTGGTTTGGAAGGTGACACGTAAAACATGGGAAAGACGAAAAAGAAAAGGACGGACACTGAGTATGGTAATGCATTAGAAAATAGTACTAAAGGAAAACATCACTGGGTTAAGGGATTTAGGAAAAACCGTTAGGCAAAATTTTCAATTTTATTTGATTATTTTAGGTTCACTGAAGGCATAATACAGTTTTTATCTGGTAGAGATTGTCGCCATACGGACAGACACATGCAGTTTCATACATTTTCGCATTCAAGTTGCAACGTGATCGTGGCTTATGTGGTTTTATAATCGGAAAAAGCCTTTCCCACACATATATTGTTCGAAATGATTCATCTCGTTTGCAACCTCGTTATGGAGATGCGGAAATTAATCAGTTACATCTGCATATGAATGTGGGTGCTCTCAATTGAAATGTCAAAAGTTATCGAAAAGAGATGTAAGACTGACATTGGCCTCATAACACTCAGGAAACTGTCCTTTCAAATGTTTCAAGGTCACAATGAATAATTTTTAAGGTTGCAGAATAAATGGAGGTCAGCTTTGCACCTTACATCAGAACTTTATACATCACAGTGGGAAGGTGAGTATGACACCTAACTTAATTTGGCAGTAATGAGCAAATTTGCCTATCAGTATGTAATACAAAAAAGGATGACACTCGATCGACGGTACTAACACACTGATCCTATATAATACATGTCTATGAGCAGAAGGTGGAACAAGCAGTGAGAGGAAACATTTTGGTTTGGAAGCAACGGTGGGCAGAGGCGAATGCCGCGCCACAGGGGGCACCATGGAAACGACTTAAGGGGTGTCCCAGGCGAGTCAACGACCGACCGACCAGGTGACTCAGATAGGAGAGAGAGTAATGGGCCGGGCCACCAGGAGGAGGACAGAAAAAGCTTTAGAAATCTGCATTTCAGAATTCCAAATGGATACGAACAAAACCAGTGACGCATTCGATCACGTGAACTGTGAGTGGTACACACGTGATAGACACATGTAACTTTTTAGGCGTCTGGAGTTGGCACAAAACATCTGATTGGCGGAAACACACTGGGATGAAGTAAAGTGCCGAGATTTCGACGTTGTTTAATGGTAGGACCTTTGCAATTGGTAGAGAGAGTTTCCACAAAATAAGAAGAACGCTCCTATTGGTCGAAAAAAGCTGTGACGTGGACAGACAGCTCGGCTATGCGAAAGGTAAGACGGAAATTTTGAGGGACTCTTCTCTGAACTGACGTCTAGTGCAGAATGGGGTGCATAACTCTGTTTACGATGCAGAGGACAAATTTGTGTGAACATTGCGTTCACAGCAGCTGACATCCAACTAGAAATTAGCTGTAGTGTCGTTGAGCTCCAACTGCGGAGAACCGAACCAGCCAGTTAGTTAATTGTTCTTTCGAGAACTGAGAGGGCATTATAATATGTACGCTGCTTCAGCCATGTGCGTGTATATCGCCACAGTTTGATACTAGGGATGAGTTCATGCTTTATCGCATATCGAGAAACATAGGAAGAGTTTCTGCTGGAAAATTCAGCAAAGGTTTAATTAGTTTTATAGAAATTTCAGAGGGCTAGAGCAGCCAGGCAGACGACAGCTCATTGCAGCTAAGGTAAATACCTCATGCAGAGGCGTAAACTTGTTGGTGCACCAGATTGCGTCCACTGTAAACTCAAGCGACCTTGAGCAATCTTTTGACTTCAGGCCTCGTATTTCCTTTAACACCCGTGAGCAGAACTCTGTTGTTGTTGTTGTGGTCTTCAGTCCTGAGACTGGTTTGATGCAGCTCTCCATGCTACTCTATCCTGTGCAAGCTTCTTCATCTCCCAGCACCTACTGCAACCTACATCCATCTGAATCTGTTTAGTGTATTCATCTCTTGGTCTCCCTCTACGATTTTTACCCTCCACACTGCCCTCCAATACTAAATTGGTGATCCCTTGATGCCTCAGAACATGTCCTACCAACCGATCCCTTCTTCTAGTCAAGTTGTGCCACAAACTTGTCTTCTCCCCAATCCTATTCAATACCTCCTCATTAGTTATATGATCTACCCATCTAATCTTCAGCATTCTTCTGTAGTACCACATTTCGAAAGCTTCTATTCTCTTCTTGTCCAAACTAGTTATCGTCCATGTTTCACTTCCATACGTGGCTACGCTCCATACAAATACTTTCAGAAACGACTTCCTGACACTTAAATCTATACTCGATGTTAACAAATTTCTCTTCTTCAGAAACGCTTTTCTTGCCATTGACAATCTACATTTTATATCCTCTCCGACCATCATCAGTTATTTTGCTCCCCAAGTAGCAAAACTCCTTTACTACTTTAAGTGTCTCATTTCGTAATCTAATTCCCTCAGCATCACCCGACTTAATTCGACTACATTCCATTATCCTAGTTTTGCTTTTGTTGATGTTCATCTTATATCCTCCTTTCAAGACACTATCCATTCCGTTCAACTGCTCTTCCAGGTCCTTTGCTGTTTCTGACAGAATTACAATGTCATCGGCGAACCTCAAAGTTTTTATTTCTTCTCCATGGATTTTAATATCTACTCCGAATTTTTCTTTTGTTTCCTTCACTGCTTGCTCAATATACAGATTGAATAACATCGGGGATAGGCTACAACCTTGTCTCACTCCCTTCCCAACCACTGCTTCCCTTTCATGCCCCTCGACTCTTATAACTGCCATCTGCTTTCTGTACAAATTGTAAATAGCTTTTCGCTCCCTGTATTTTACCCCTGCCACCTTTAGAATTTGAAAGAGAGTATTCCAGTCAACATTGTCAAAAGCTTTCTCTAAGTCTACAAATGCTAGAAACGTAGGTTTGCCTTTCCTACATCTAGCTTCTAAGATAAGTCGTAGGGTTAATATTGCCTCACGTGTTCCAATATTTCTTCGGAATCCAAACTGGTATTCCCCGAGGTTGACCTCTACCAGTTTTTCCATTCGTCTGTAAATAATTCGTGTTAGTATTTTGCAGCCGTGACTTATTAAACTGATTGTTCGGTAATTTTCACATCTGTCAACACCTGCTTTCTTTGGGATTGGAATTATTATATTCTTCTTGAAGTCTGAGGGTATTTCGCCTGTCTCAAATGGTTCAAATGGCTCTGAGCACTATGGGACTTAACATCTGTGGTCATCAGTCCCCTAGAACTTAGAACTACTTAAACCTAACTAACCTAAGGACATCACACACATCCATGCCCGAGGCAGGATTCGAACCTGCGACCGTAGCAGTCACGCGGTTCCGGACTGAGCGCCTAGAACCGCTAGACCGTCGCGACCGGCGCCTGTCTCATAAATCTTGCTCACCAGATGGTAGAGTTTTGTCAGGACTGGCTCTCCCAACGCCGTCAGTAGTTCTAATGGAATGTTGTCTACTCCCGGGGCCTTGTTTCGACTCAGGTCTTTCAGTGCTCTGTCAAACTCTTCACGCAGTATCGTATCTCCCATTTCATCTTCATCTACATCCCGCTACGGTCGCAGGTTCGAATCCTGCCTCGGGCATGGATGTGTGTGATGTCCTTAGGTTAGTTAGGTTTAATTAGTTCTAAGTTCTAGGCGACTGATGACCTCAGAAGTTAAGTCGCATAGTGCTCAGAGCCATTTGAACCATCTACATCCTCTTCCATTTCCAGAACTCTAACGTGAACAATATGTCAAGTTGTATGGGACTGATGATCTCTGAAGTTAAGTCCCACAGTGCTCAGAGCCATTTGGACAATTTGAATACCTCATTTTCCTTTCTATGTATCTCAATGTCGTCTGCTGAAAACTGTGCTACCTGACTAAATTACAACTGAATCGCCTCTGTCAGTATGGAACATTCCCCGTCAATAGTCGGCCTTAACAACAGCAAATAAAGCCGTTCACTGATACAAAATCGGTATACGGCCACTACGTTGTAGTAGGATGCATTGTGAACACCCCACAGGCTGCAAACAGTGTTCCCTGGCATTGGCAAGAAATTATGACAAATCAGCTGGTTGTACCAGTTTCGCAAATACTACCCTTAAATTCTTGTGAGAGCCTCTCCTTGAACCCATCTCCCCTTCACATGAAAGCAGGAGCAACGAAACAGTTCGTTCACTCACGCAACGTTGGCAATAGTCGACTATTCAAACCAACTTCAGCAGCGGAGCGTGGATAGCCTCTACAGTGGCAGGGTTTAGTAGCGGAAGTGGGTCGTCGTCAGCATGTTGATCATTGGTAGCACAAGAAAACAGCATCAATTGTCAAACATTTTATTCGGACTCAAGCTATAAGGGTCGATTAAAAAGTTTTCGTTTGAGGGCGTCGCTGCAGCGTATACACAACGTAACACGACTCCAATACAGTTATATAAGCACCGAAATGTAGGCAATGGATTAATGTGTCATTCGCGTCTTTGCGACGCATGAACTATGGCGACGTTATTACCAGTTATGTCCAAACAGGACCAACGTGCTGTTATTCTTTTTTCTGCTGCCGCAGGAGAATCATTGGTAGATATCCTTTGGAGAATGAAGAATGTGCATGAGACAGCATATTCGAATTTTCATGCACCTCGCGATTTGACACAAGAGACCAGTCGATCTGAGAGGCCAGCCTCATCGATTGTGGACAAAACAACAAGCTGGCGGTTGATAATGCGATTAGGGTGGACCGGCGCTTAATAATCCTTGTGCTAGCAAAGGATCTCGATATCATCTTCGGTGGCATGCAACACATTATCCGGCAGTAGTCAGGATTCCATAAGGCCTGCAGATACTGGACACCCCAGGCACTGAATGTCGAACAGGATACCTGTTTGCCTGAAACACCTGATGCGTTTCATTGTTAAGGGCTACACCATCCCTCCTGGAGCCTATTATCTCATTCAACGAAAGCTGCTGGCATCATTGGGTACCAGAGACAAATGCATCGATGATGAAGATGCGTCGTCTATCATCCCCTTGTCCCAATTTTCTCTGCCTGGGAAATGGGTGTTTGTGTTGTCCTCATCATTTCATCATTATCATTCGCGGCAGTGGCAAGACTGGACTGTGTAAAAAATTGGACTGCATAAAAATTGGGACGTATGGGTGCTGATGACCCCGCAGTTGAGTGCCCCACAAACCAAACATCATCATCCCCTCGTCCCAAGAAATTCAAGAGCCAACCATCTGCAGTGAACCTGATGCTCACCCTGTTGGTTACCGGCGACCGTTGCTTATTGATTTTAAAGAATCTGACGTCTTATCACAGTGGAGCGGTACTGCGCGACACTCTAGAAGTTGCGGCTTGCAATTAAGGTGAAACTCCTGGGAAAACTACAAAAATGTGTGCTGCTGCTTCATGACAACTTATGTCCCCATATCGCAAACGTCGTATCGCGGAAGCTACGTCAACTGAAGCGAGAGACATTCGAGCACCCGCCCCCTAGTCCTGATCTCTGGTTTGGTTTGGTGCTTACGGTAGTTCCGATCTCTCCCCACGCGATTATCATGCCTTTGGCCCATTAAAAGAGACCTCGAATGGTCGATTATTCCTATCGGACGAGGATGTGGAGCAGTCGCTTATCGACTTCCTCGTGCAGCAGCACATAGTGTGTTACCAAAAGGATATTTCCACCCTGCTGCGTCGGTCAGATGATTGCCTTGTGGTCACGGCGACTGGCATAACTATCCTGGAATATACTACGTTCTATTTCTCCTTATATAACATTAGCTTAGCACCCGCTGCTTCGCTCCCGTATATTGTATGCTCTGCATTTTTAAAAAATTTTCTTTAATCGAATTTTTATGTTGTTCACAAATCGCAATACCTTCCAAACTTTTCTCATTAATTAAGACCACAGAATCATGGTCTTTTCCGAATGTACTTCTGACCAAGAAGCGATTATGGTTGTTGGTGTCCAAGATTTTTGGTAATCCTACCTTCTGCGTACTTGTGGTATTTCCATAGAAACTCATCCCATAAGACATATTTCTTTACGTCAAACCGAGAAGTGAAACACCAATTTCATAGATTTAGCTCTAAAAAATTTTAATACAACGAAGTATAATTTTAAAAATTTTCATCCCTTAAATCACCCTCTTAGGGGCTGAATTTCCAAAAACAGTGAAACACATTTTTTTTTATTTCTAAAAGACAAGCCAAAAACAGATTTTAATAGATTCAGCTGTGACAATTCTTTCACAGTGAAAGAGTTTCATGAAAATTTTCATCCCCTATTTTACCCTCTTAAGGGGTTGAACTTCGAAAAGAGCAGAAACACCTGTTATTTTATTTCTAAGCGAGGAGTCAAATCCCTATTTTCATAGGTGTAGCTTAAAAATGCTTTAGTAATTCATTGATCATGATTTATTTTTAAAAAATTCAACCACTATTTTACCTCCTTAGTGGCTGAATTTCCAAAAATATTGAAACACGTACCTTTTTATTTCAGACTGCGACACCAAATACCAATTTTCGAAGTTCTAGTGTCAAAATTGCCTTAATAGTGTCATATTTTCAAAAAGACTTTCATACCCTATTTCGCCCCCTTAGAAATGGATTTTAGAACAATCCTTTCTTAAACGATGCCTTCAGTATAAGAACACACCCTCCCAAACTTCAAGTTTTTAACCTTGCTGGTTTGGGCTGGCCCTATCTCATCCCCTTAGGGGTTCAGTTTCCAAAAGCAGGGAAACACACTTTTTTTCATTTCTAACAGAGAAGCAAAACACCAGTTGTCAAAGATTTGGCTTCAAAACTGCTTGCATAATGCAGTATTTCCACAAAAACTATTTCAGCTCATAGGGATTGTATTGCCAGAAACAGTAGCACACATATGTTTTTATTTCTAGCTGAGAAGTCAAATCGAAATTTTCATACATTTAGCTTCAAAAATGATTCCCTAGTGAAATATTTTCATAAAACATTGCAGCCATACTTCACTCCATTAGGGGTTAAATTTCTAAAAGCACTCAAATACGATCTTTTTGAGAAGTAAAATACCAATTTTCATAGATATAACTATCAAAATGCTGTAGAGTCGTTTAATAATGATTTGGTTTCAAAAAATCTTTCACGCTCTACAGAGGCTATATTCACAAAAATGTTGAAGGATGTATTTCTTCATTTCTCACTGAAAATTAAATACCAATTTTTGTAGATATAGCTTCAAAATTGCCTTAATAACGACATATTTTCAAAAAACTAATCTTCCCCTGTTTCACCCCCTTAGACGTGGAATTCGAAAAATCACCTCTTAAACGACGCCTGCAATATAAGATCAAAACCCTCCCCAAATTTCAAGTTTCTATTCTTAGTGGTTTTGGCTGGGCGATGATGAGTCATTCAGTCAGGACATTGCCTTTTCTATGTACAGATTCATAGCGGCCGCTTTGCGGCTACCATGCCCTCCTTTGATGTGTGGTGAGGACAGCATGCGTAGGACTGCTGTAGGCGCTAGGCAGCCAGATGCCAGCTGTGACGTCAGCGACCGGAGGAATGCTGGCGCCCAGACTCCGCACAGTGGCACGTGAGCCGGCTGTGTACGGCGCAGCTGCTTGCGACAAGGTGTGCCAGCTGTGCGTAGGACCGCCGTAATATCAGCCCTCGGAAAAGGAACTAGTACTTGAGAAAGAAGGCGTGTGGCACCAGGACGCCTGCACCAGTGTAGGAGGGCGAGTGACCGCATCTCCCTGGTCTCGAATGGCTGCCCACCAGGACAGAAGCCTGCTGTCTTAGGAGTGAGCAAGAAGGTGGATCACCAGTGGGAAGGCGCAAAGTCCAAGGAGGTGGAATAAAGCTATCGGCACACAGACGGTGCTTTCGAACGTCAACGTTGAGCATGCCGCGTTCAATATGCTGCTGAGCGCTCAGAAACGATGTGGCTTGTGCATACGGTACGTGTGCCTCAATGTGGTATACGCGATAGCGGCACGCTCCAACGGCAGTTGTCGGCTGTACCTGGCGTTAAAACCCTACATTAGCTCTATTAAAACGCACATTTGTTCACTTGTCCATGTGCTAGTCATGTTGTTCTCTCTGCGGTGTACATAGTATGAAAATTTCAATATCCATTTACATGTTATAAGGCAAAGGAAGAAAGTACCGTGTCCACTCATTAAGGCTATTCACTTATAAAACTTCCATTAGAAATAGTGCGACAGGCCGGCCGGAGTGGCCGAGTGGTTCTAGACGCTACCGTCTGGAACCGCGCGACCGCTACGGTCGCAGGTTCGAATTCTGCCTCGGGCATGGATGTGTAGGTTAGTTAGGTTTAAGTAGTTCTAAGTTCTAGGGAACTGATGACCTTAGAAGTTAAGTCCCATAGTGCTCAGAGCCATAGCGCGACAGAAATTTACAATAATTCTTTCCATAAGGTCAAAATTATTTCATCATTCTCACTTTTCAGTAAAACGCTAATGTTATTCTTACTTGATTACTGTCCCTGTTCAGTAGCAGAATCTTTAAAACATCTGAAATACAAGATTTGAAAAAAAGAAAGTACAGAATATCTTACTGTAAGTAGTATTAGCTGTGTTACAGATGAAGCCGATCGAAGCAAAACAATCCTAAAAAAAAGCGCCCTTGTATTTACATACCATCGAATACTATAGAATAGACTTCTATTAAAGTGTCAGAATCTATTAGAAAACACAAAGGTTAGTAAAAAAGTATTTGGATCCAATAAGACGCGTTCAAGCAACACACAACTCTGCGTCTCTACTCATTACACTATAGCCCAACTCATTGGTACGCAATACCCGGGTCGGGGTGTTTCTGATAGGAAGGACAGAGCCAAAGGGAGATTTCATCATTCGTGTTGTGAAATTTCTCTCAGATTTATTAAAAATCTACTGGAAAACACTTCCAGTGGTATTGTCTACTTAGAAACAGAATAATTTACAATAATGAAAAAAAAAAAATGGCTCTGAGCACTATGAGACTCAACTGCTGAGGTCATTAGTCCCCTAGAACTGGTTAAACCTAACTAACCTAAGGACATCACACACATCCATGCCCGAGGCAGGATTCGAACCTGCGACCGACCGTAGCGGTCTCGCGGTTCCAGACTGCAGCGCCAGAACCGCGCGGCCACTTCGGCCGGCAACAATAATGAAACTGTACCAGGTTGATTAATAGCAAACAGATTACATTCAATAATAAAAGCGGTAGCATTACACATGTAACATATTGGGCATACATACGTAAAGAAGTCCACAACTGTGCAGCTGCACTATTGATCACAAACAGCTGGAGACAGCGTCTGCCGCAAAATATCTAGGCGTAACTATCCAGCGCGACCTTAAGTGGAACGACCGCATAAAACAGATAGTTGGAAAAGCGGACAACAGACTTAGATTCATCGAAAGAATCTTAAGGAAGTGTAACTCAGCCACGAAAGAAGTGGCTTATAAGGCGATTGTTCGCCCGATTCTTGAGCACTGTTCATCCATCTGGGATCCTATCAGGCAGGGCTGATAAGAGGAGATAGAGAAGATTCAACGAAGAGCGGTGCGTTTCATCACGGGATCGTTTAGCTCGCAAGAGAGCGTTACAGAGATGCTAAACAAACTCCACTGGCAGACGTTACAAGAGAGGCGTTGTGCATCACGGAGAGATTTACTATTGAAATTTCGGGACAGCACTTTCCAGGAGGAGTCGGACCACATACTACTTCCCCCCACATACATCTCGCGTATTGACCACGAAGAGAAAATTCGAGAAATCAAGCCATGACCGCCCGCATCTCGTGGTCGTGCGGTAGCGTTCTCGCTTCCCACGCCCGGGTTCCCGGGTTCGATTCCCGGCGGGGTCAGGGATTTTCTCTGCCTCGTGATGGCTGGGTGTTGTGTGCTGTCCTTACGTTAGTTAGGTTTAAGTAGTTCTAAGTTCTAGGGGACTTATGACCACAGCAGTTGAGTCCCATAGTGCTCAGAGCCATTTGAACCATTTTTTTCAAGCCATGACAGAGGCTTTCCAACTATCATTCTTCCTATGCGTTGTTCGCGAGTGGAACAGGGTTGGAGGGATCAGACAGTAGTAGCGAAAGTATCCTCCGCCACAAACCTTTAGGTTGCTTGCAGAGTATGATGTAGATGTAGAAAGAGGAAAATATTCTTTCTCGAAAGAGACTTTAAGATTTACAGTCCAAAATAAAGCATACGCCGCAAATAAGCACCATATAAGAGAGCTTCTATACCGCCGAATAGCGGAAGTGAGCAAGGCACGCAAGAGAAATAGCCAGACAAAATTGATATTAAGTACTGCGTCCTGAATGGTGCAAATAGTCAGTGAGAAACTTCATGAAATTAATAGGTTTTCAATCTCGTAGTATTTGGCCAGTTCAAAAATCAACACTGCCTACAAGCAGTTGGCCGAGACTGACTTGCATAAACACTTTTAAGTAAATAAATCTAGTAATTACTCAATTGGCAAACAATTTACACGAGCTAGAAATAAAGTTAAAAAAGATAGCTGCAGTGGGCGCACAATTATTGACGTACAAATAAATGCATCGATGTGCTGTACTCTCTTGTCAAGGCGTAGTCTTTTTCAAAGCTGTTTCACAGAGGAAGACTGCAGTGTAGTTCCTTCTCTAGATTGTCGCAGAGATGAAAAAATGGTAGATATCGAAATAGATGACAGAGGGATAGAGAAACAATTAAAATCGGTCAAAAGAGGAAAGGCCGCAGGACCTGATGGGATACCAGTTCGATTTTACACAGACGACGCGAAGGAACTTGCCCCCCCCCCCCCCCCCCCTTCTTGCAGCGGTATACCGTAGGTTTCGAGAAGAGCGTAGCGTTCCGAAAGATTGGAAAAGGGCACAGGTCATCCCCGTTTTCAACGAGGGACGTCGAACAGATGTGCAGAACTATAGACCTATATCTCTAACGTCGACTAGGTGTAGAATTTTGGAACACATGTTCGAGTATAATGACTTTTCTGGAGACTAGAAATCTACTCTTTAGGAATCAGCATGGGTTTCGAAAAAGACGATTGGTGGATGATGCTGTAGTATATCGAGAGGTTGTAACAATGGAAAATTGTACTGAAATGCAGGAGGATCTGCAACGAATTGACGCATTGTGCAGGGAATGGCAATTGAATCTCTATATAGACAAGTGTAATGTGCTGCGAATACATAGAAAGAAAGATCCTTTACCATTTAACTACAATATAGCAGGTCAGCAACTGGAAGAAGTTAATTCCATTAATTATCTGGGAGTAGGCATGAGGAGTGATTTAAAATGGAATGACCATATAAACTTAATCGTCGGTAAAGCAGATGCCAGACTGAGATTCATTGGAAGACTCCTAAGGAAATGCAGCCCGAAAACAAAGGAAATAGGTTACAGTACACTTGTTCGCCCACTGCTTGAATACTGCTCACCGCTGTGGGATCCGTACCAGATAGGGTTGATAGAAGAGAATGAGAAGATCCAACGGAGAGCAGCGCGCTTCGTTACAGGATCATTTAGTAATCGCGAAAGCGTTGAGGAGATGATAGATAAACCCCAGTGGAAGCCTCTGCAAGAGAGACGCTCAGTAGCTCGGTACGGGCTTTTGTTGAAGTTTCGAGAACATACTTTCACCGAGGAGTCAAGCAGTATATTGCTCCCTCCTACGTATATCTCGCGAAGAGACCATGAGGATAAAATCAGAGAGATTAGAGCCCACACAGAGGCATACCGACAATCTTTCTTTCCACGAACTATACGAGACTGGAATAGAAGGGAGAACCGATAGAGGTACTCAAGGTACCCTCCGCCACACACCGTCAAGTGGCTTGCGGAGTATGGATGTAGCTGTAGATGTAGATGTAGTGGGCTCGGCTGGAGGACCACTTGCACCCAGCTGATCGCGGACTTTACTCCGCTTCCTGACGGTGCTCCTGCTCTATTAAACAGGCAGATTTTACCCAAATCCCACTCAAAGAAACAGAAGTGGTTGCCTAATTAACAGGGGAATACAGAAATTTTGGTACAGGAATTGGGCCAGGCGTCTACTATGGACCGAATGCCGCCACGCGACAGTCAAAATCACAGCAACAAGAAAAACAAGCAAATAATTTCTGGATGAGTTGGCGCAGTCAAATAAACGAAACTTGTAAGGCAGCCAAAATCTAAACACGATTCTAAATAAAGTTACCGAGCAGGAAGTTCGACTGCCAATCACGTATTGTACCAAACTTGCGCCACGTGGGCGAGGAGTGAACCAGTAACCGCCACGCGGACCGGAGCGCTAAACCACAATCAAACGGATTCGGATGACTAACAAACTCCTGACTTATGTACGAGGGTAATCCCAAAAGTAAGGTCTCCTATTTTTTATAAGTACAGAACCCTGTTTTTTTGTTTGCCGGCCGCGGTGGCCGTGCGGTTCTGGCAATGCAGTCCGGAAACGCGGGACTGTTACGGTCGCAGGTTCGAATCCTGCCTCGGGCATGGGTGTGTGTGATGTCCTTAGGTTAGTTAGGTTTAAGTAGTTCTAAGTTCTAGGGGACTTATGACCTAAGATGTTGACTCCCATAGTGCTCAGAGCCATTTGAACAAGAACCCTGTTTGTGTGGCAGTTGGTCACACTATTATGAAGAGTGCTTCACGCGCTGTGTGTAAACATGCGCACGCCGCGCTGAGGGGCTCAGTCTTGGCTTGGCAGCCGTTGAGAATGGAGCTCCCGTTGAATGTTATCGCCAAGTGCGAATTGCGCGCAGTTATTCGGTTTTTGAACGCAAAGGTCACTACGCCGATTGAAATCCATCGCCAATTGACGGCAGTGTGTGGTGAGTCGTGCATGGATGTCAAAAAATGTTCGTAAGTGGTGTAGAGAGTTTGCAGCTTGTCGGACCGAAATTCACGACGAACAAAGGAGCGGGAGACCGTCAGTTCCTGAGGAGACAGTGTTGAAGGTTGAGCAAAGCATGCGTGAAGATCGGCGGATCACCCTGGATGATCTCTGCACGTTGGTTCCTGAGGTTTCCCGAAGCGCAAAATGGGTGCCACGTATGCTGACTGAGGACCACATGAGACAACGAGTTGATGCTTCCCGCTCATTTCTCCACCGTCTTGCAGTCGAACAGGACAACTTTCTGGACTCAATTCACGGATGACGAAACCTGGACATACCACTTTACACCTGAGACCAAGTAACAATCACGCCAGTGGCGGCATCCTTCTTCGCCAAAGCCGAGGAAATTCAAACAAACACAGTATGCCGGTAAAGTCACGACAACCGTTTTTTGAGTTCGGTAAGGGGTATTGTTGGACGACTTTATGCCCACTGGGACAAGAATTAACGCTGGCAGGTACTGTGAGACTCTGAAAAAACTCAAACGGGCAATTCAGAACCGGAGAAAAGGAATGTTGAGCAAGGGCATACACATTCTCTATGACAACGCTCGCCCACACATCGCTCGGCAAACCGTTGCTCTCCTGCAACAGTTTCAGTGCAACGTAACTACCCACCACCCTATAGTCCTGTCTTGGCACCTGTTCCCTAGGTTAACAGAACATTTGGCCGGAAAGCGATTCAGCTCCGACGAGCTGAACTTTCTGAACAGTATGGCGGCGAGCTGGTATGACATGGGCGTACAAAAACTACCACAGCGTCTATAAAAATGCATCGACAGAAATGGTAATTATGTCGAAAATAGCTAAATGTTCAAGCTGTAAACTGATGTAAACCACTGTAGAAATAAACAGGTCTATGTACTTACAAAAAAATAGGAGACCTTATGTTATGTTATGTTAACCGGGGATCTAGAAACGACGGAGAGGCTCCGTCCCTGCCGCAGCCGCAGTGGTCCACAACCCCACGACGACTACCGCAGTCCATTTCACCCCTCCGCCGCCCCACAACGAACCCAGGGTTATTGTGCGATACGGCCCCTGTGGATTCCCCTCCCCCCCCCCCAACCCCCGCCCCCGCCCCCTCACCCACCCACGGAACGTCTCACACCAGACGAGTTTAACTCCTATGTTTGCGTGGTAGAGTACTGGTGGTGCGCGCGTACGTGGAGAACTTGGTTGCGCAGCAATCGCCGACATAGTGTAGCTGAGGCGGATTAAGGGGAACCAGCCCGCATTTGCCGAGGCAGATGGAAAACCGCCTAAAAACCGTCCACAAACCGGCCGGCTCACCGGACCTCGTCACAAATACGCCGGGCGGATTCGTGCCGGGGACCGGCGCTCCTTCCCGCCCGGAAAGCCGTACGTTAGACCGCACGGCCAACCGGGCGGGCATAGGAGACCTTACTTTTGGGATTACCCTCGTAAATTGAAGGTGGAGAGGGGGAAGAGAGAAAAGGAAACGGAAGGGATTGCTGATGTCAGTCGTATCGGGACATTCGCAGAATCAGCGGCGGCGAGTGGAAATGTGATCCGGACCGAGATTCGAGACCCGGGATGTCCTGTTTACTAGCCAAGTGCGTTAACCTTTGCGCCATCCGGGACGCACTGTTACCGCAACTGGGCGGACTACCTCGGCGCGCCTCACGGCCGATCCACTGTCCCACCGAGCGTCAACTGTCCGCAGTCCCTGTCCATTTCACCCATGCTCACTGCCCTGAGAGCATGTCCGAAAGAACAGACACCAAGCATTCGTAGAACCCCCGATTAACAGCAGAAGAACTAACCTTGTGAATAACAATAGAGCCACGTTTAAGAATGTAGTAACAGATGCAAAATAAAGTCCTCAATGAGAGAGAGCCATAATAATTGCGATAAAGAGGCCCCATCCTTACAAACAATAAAACACACACACACACACACACACACACAGACCACGCACCCATACACACACACAGTCAAACTTGGTAGTATAAACACCCAATAAGACAATAAATGAAATTGTGCTCTCCAGTAATAGTATATGTAGGACGCGGCACTTGAAATGAACTCAAGTAATACATAAATGTCCGCCACCACAAATCTGATGCCTTACAGCAGCTAACTAGGAAGTTGAGACCGAAATTCGCAAATAACACTCAGATTGGAGTATTAAATAAAGATACAAATGAAGTAGTTTTGTAAGAGTACACACACAACAATCCTGCCTAGAGACAGAAGCTGAATCAATAACGAAAAGTCTGATATGGAACCGGACGTGAACGCGGAACAAACTATCAGAAAACTACCGAACTGGCAGTCACAGTACTGCTACAACAAATAGCAATTGTAGCTATGGTTACCGCCGATGCTCGGCTCACTCGCATCCTTACAAATCGGAAGCTCACCAGAAATATCAGTACAACGACCCACCGTGGAGCCGACCCAGAGTAGAGCCGACCCACAAGTTCATCACGGCGGCGGTCCTAGTCCGCCTCCAGGTGCGGTCGGTCGCTGAAGCACTCAACACGCTCCTTCCCTCGGCACGCTCCGCACGCAGGCCACAGGCCGCAGCGAGGTAATGCGGTTCGCAGTCAAGGAGCCAGCCTGAGTGTCTCTTTCTGGGATCGCTGCTAAGCTCAGGTTCTGTTACTGTTATCTGCCGTACTTTTACCAGCCATCAACTGCCGGCTCACTACTCGCCTCGCCGCCAGGTTCCAACTCGGCCGTCTCACCCCGAGCGAACTGTTTCACCTTCTCGGTCTCGCTACCACTGCCTTCGCGACTCCGATCTACGCTCGAACCACGCCTTGCTAATGCAAAGATGTTCTACTAGAGACCGTGGCGCGACCTATCAATCACGCAATGGTTCACCCACCATAATATTATACGATCATACTTTGCATCTTACCATCTCCTGAAACATTGAGTAGTAGATATGTAACTACCTGATATGTAATTACAACCAACCGTACCAAGAACAATGTGCTTTTTGGATCTTCAATCTACCATTGCTTTGAAATGCCTACTTTCGTAATATGCAAGTTGTAATAATTCTTTAATCACCTATACGTCGTTACCCATCATTTCATCACAACTATTCGTCCAATTAACGACAGATTTTCCAGATATCCTCAGCTTGCTAGTGCTTAGAAACCTCATACGTACACTCGTGACATAAAATTAAGGATAATGCTGATACATGGTGAAACAACGCTCTGGTGGGCGGTTTGCGGGTTTAAATCATCTCGGGCTATGACCGTGTGGTGCATCTGACCAGCGGTCGTCGCACGCGGGCGCTGGCAGCAGTCCACACACGCAGAGGTGTGTTGGTGCATGTCAGAGTACGGTGCAGCGAGTAAGTGTGCAGAGGTTTTCAAACGTGCTAATGGTGACTGTGTGTTGAAAATGGCTCAAAGGACACATATTGATGACGTTATGAGGGGTAGAACACTAGGGCGACTGGAGGCTGGTCAAACACAGCAGGCCGGCCGAAGTGGCCGTGCGGTTCTAGGCGCTGCAGTCTGGAACCGCGGGATCGCTACCGTCGCAGGTTCGAATCCTGCCTCGGGCATGGATGTGTGTGATGTCCTTAGGTTAGTTAGGTTTAACTAGTTCTAAGTTCTAGGGGACTAATGACCTCAGAAGTTGAGTCCCATAGTGCTCAGAGCCATTTGAAACACAGCAGGTCGTAGTACGGGCCTTCCGTGTGCCACAAAGTGTGATATCACGATTATGGCAACGATTCCAGCAGACAGGAAGCGTGTCCAGGCGCTACGGAACGGGACGTCCACAGTGTACAATACCACAAGAAGACCGATATCTCACCATCAGTGCCCTCAGACGGCCACGGAGTACTACAGGCAGCCTAGCCCGGGAGCTTACCGCAGCCACTGGAACAGTTGTCTCCAGACACACAGTCTGCAGACGTCTGAACAGATATGGTTTATTCGCCCGGAGACCTGCATTCCACTGACCCCTGGTCACAGTAGAGTCCGTAAAGCCTGGTGTCAAGAACACAGTACATGGTCATTGGAACAGTGGTCCCACGTTATGTTCACGGAAGAGTCCAGGTATGGTCTGAACAGTGATTCTCTCCGGTTTTTAATCTGGCGTGAACCAGGAACCAGATACCAACCCCTTAATGTCCTTCAAAGGGACCTGTATGGAGGTCGTGGTTTGATGGTGTGAGGTGGGATTATGATTTGTGCACGTACACCCCTGCATGTCTTTGACAGAGGAAATGTACCAGGTCAGGTGTACCGGGACGTCATTTTGCACCAGTATGTCCGCCTTTTCAGGGGTGCAGTGGGCCCCCCCTTCCTCCTTATGGATGATAACGCACGGCCCCACCGAGCTGCCATCATGGAGCAGTACCTTGAAACAGAAGATATCAGCCGAATGGAGTGGCCTGCCTGTTCTCCAGACCTAAACCCCATCGAACACGTGTGGGATTCTCTCGGTCGACGTATCGCTTCACGTCTTCAAACCCGTAGGACACTTCAGGAGCTCCGACTGTCACTGGTGCAAGAATGGGAGGCTATACCCCAGCAGCAGGTCGACCAACTGATCCAGAGTATGCCAACACGTTGTGCGGCCTGTGTACGTGTGCATGGTGATCATATCCCATATTGATTTCGGGGTACATGCGCAGGAAACAGTGGCGATTTGTAGCACATGTGTTTTGGGACGGTTTTTTCAACTTATCACCAATACCGTGGAGTTACAGATCTGTATCGTGTGTGTTCCCTATGTGCCTATGCTATTAGCTCCAGTTTTATGTAGTGCCACGTTGTGTGCACCACATTATGCAATTATCCTTAATTTATGAGCATGAGTGTACATACGGGCTTCCACGGAAAGTCAATATGGCGTCTCGCGACTCTGTAGTGAAGGGAGATGAAGTGCATGTGGTGTAGGTGACGCTCTTCCGTCTCATCCGTCTACGTTCAAACGTACATTGAGAATATGTGACATGCTAGATACCGCTCTGCACGTTCGGAAAGACTCCGCAACGCGCTTTTACCGCGCTATGACGTCAGAAAGGCACCTTCGAATGCTCGGTCGGTGTGCCAAAGATTTTGCAGCATGCAGTTGGACAGATGCTGGTGAACGCCCAAATTGTTGGTGACTGTGTGCAGAACCACATAGCCCCGATGCATGGAATAGCCTTTTCCTCATACTTGGTGCTGACAAACTGGAACATCTTTAGCTAGAAATGACGGCTATTTATACTTGTTAGGTGCTCATTTTCTATGCTGACGTATCGCTTCCAACCACGTATAGTATTAAAAGTTCGTAACTTGATGATGTGGAAACCCGGCCATCCGGTCCTGCAGCAGTTCCGTTCTTTTGCTGTTTCGTCGCTATTGCGATGCTCAGCTCGCCTCCGCTCGGAATGCGTAAACGAGGTGGTTGCCGCAACTTCCGTGACTGTGTTTTGGCTCCAGTGGGCTTCTAAGGATTCTTGCAACTATTGTGGCAGAGTTTAGCTATTTTCACAGTAGCGCCCAAAAGTAGTGGCTGCACAACAGAAAATACTAAGACCATGAAAAAATACGGGACTAACCTTAAATTTTCGAAGACTGGGCATAAAATGATAACAGCAGTAAGGCAAATGTAATGAATTAATGTTATTAATACTGAAACGTAAGAGAAAATAATTTAACCAGATAACTAAAAAAATGAATAAGTTCTCAAGGTCAACAATTATTTGACCTTTTATTGAGAAACTTTTATTTTTCTCCTTATTAACTTATATTTTTCTTCCAAATATTACAGCAATGAAGGCTAGCGAGGATACGCATAACTAGATGATGCACACAGTTGTGAACCAGAAGTAGGGGGCTGCTGCCTGGACTACGAGGGACTACGAGGTCCTCATGGGCTTGGAGGCCCAGACAGAAATCTGAAAATGGAAAGCAGTTACCGAGAATGCTGCGGAGAAATAGTTCTGCAAAAGGGAAAGAGTAAAAAAATAACATGTCAGAAAAATGTGTTTAGTTCGTTATATCTCCATGATGGACGAAATATTCTTTTCAATTCTTTAAGATGTTGTATAATAAGTTACTTTTAAGAGAAAGAAAATATTTCTTTTAAAAAGGATACACTGGATTTACATCAGTTATAGAGACAATTAATTTAGTTATGGAATAAAAAACGATTAAAGCTGAAGGTAGCTATTCAAAGCAAGAAAAGAACAAGAAAATAAAAGTTAAAAAAGGGGTAGCGTCTTAGATTAGTTGTCAAAAAATCCTGGATCCCTGGTTCGATTCCAGCCATTGCTTAATTATAAATAAAAATTGTCAGCAATGGTCACCAAAGACTTCCGGTATAAAGCCTTCTCAAAGAGGACGGAGATTGGACAGAGGTTCAGGGTAGCCTCTTGACCGTGTGGTCGCAGACTGCCCCTGAAAGGCGAAAAAATTGGCAATGATCAACGGCAGGAAGATGAGGAAGGCAGTGGAAACATTACATTAAAGGGATACAATGTGTATAGAAACGATATGTGACCTTATCGATAAAGAGTAATGACGATCTCTCCATTGGCTAAAGATTCCGGATTAATCCTCCATTCGGACCTGCAGGAGGTAACTGGCAAGGGGGAAGTGACGATGAGAAAAAGATTCAATAACCAACGAAAGGGTAACGCTCTTCAAGTCGGAGCGTGTAATGTCAGAGGTCTGAACGTGACAGGAAATCTAGAAATTCTGAAAACGGAAATGCAGAACCTATGATAAGATATAATGGGGGTCAATGGAGTGAAATGGAAAGAAAATAAGTATTTCTTGTCAGACGAATTTAGGGTAATATCAACAGCTTCAGAAAACTGTGTAATGGAAGTAGGATTCGTTATGAATAGGAAAGGACAGAGAGTGAATTACTGTGGACAGTTCAGTGACAGGGTTGTTCTCATAAGAACTCACAGCAATTCAACCGCAACACCAATAATTCATGTACACATGACGATGTCACAAGTAGAAGATGTAGAGATAAACTGTCTGAGGATGTTAACCGTGTAATTCAGTATGTAAAGGAACATTAAAATCTAGTATTAATAGGTGATTGGAACGCTGTAGTAGGGAACGAATAGAAAACAAGAGTTACAGGAAAATATGGGCTTGGTAGCAGGAATGAGAGAGGAGAAAGGGTGTCTGAGTTCTGAAATAAAGTTCAGTTAGTAATAGCGAATACGCTACTCAGAAAACATGAGGAGATATACGTGGAAAACGTCCTGAGACATGGGTAGACTTAAGCCTGGTTACATCATGGTCAGATATTGGCTTGTAAGGCGTATCCAGGAACAAATATAGACTCAGATCATAATTTAATTCTGATGGAGGGTAGTCTGAAGTTTCAGGGATTCTCCCTGAAGAATCAAAGTGGGGAAAATAGGGCATATTGAATTACTCAGGAAAGATGAGATGTGTCTGAATTTTTCCAAGGATGTAGATGTTGCGATTGTTAATACCACAGTAGGCAGTTAATTTAAAGGAATGGATATCAATAAACGGGGCAATCACAGAAGTTGGATTACAAACATAGGTCCAGTGAAGAAGATAACTGCTAGGAAAACTCGGCAAACAGATCAGCTGATCGTCGAGAGAAGCAAGTACAAAAGGCAGAAGGCAGAAATACAGCTTATGTCACTTACGAATGTAAAAAATAGGAGGAGGAAGAGAAGCCAAACAAAAGTCTACATGAGAAATGTGAAGAAATGTAATAAGAAATAGTTATCAGAACGAGTGATTCAGACTATGGAAAAGTCAAAACAAGCTTCGGTGTCGTTAAGGTCAAAGTGCATTCAGAGTGCTATGGGAGTTTCACTGTGTAAAGAACAGGAGTGAGCGAGTAGATGGAAGGAGTACCCAGCAGGACTCTTCGAGGGGGAAGACTTGTGTAATGATGAGATAGAAGAAGATATGGCAGTCGTCGAGGAAGGTATAGAGGATCCAGTATCAGAGTGAAAGCTTTGTAAGACTGGAGGTTAAATAAGACAGAAGGCTTAGATAACAGTCCTTTGGAAATTGTATAGTCATAGGGGTAGGTGTCAGCCAAACGGCTATTTAAATAGGCGTGTAGAATCTATGAGACATACCATCTGACTTTCGGAAAAATATTATCCACACAATATACAGAAGATTGCAAAAGGAAGTTGAGGTTCTCCTAGGTGATGATCAGTTCGGACTTCGTAAATGTAAAGGCACCAAAGAAGCAGTTTTGAAGTTGTGATTGTTAATGGGAGCAAGACTTAAGAAAAATCAAGTCATGTTCATAGGATTCGTGGACCTAGAAGAAGGAGTCGACAGTGTAAAATGGTGAAAGAGTGAAATTTTGAAGAAACTATTTGTGAGCAACAGCGAAAGACGGGTAATATATAGTATGTACAAAAACAAACAGGGAAAAATAAGAATGGAAGACCAAGAACGAAGTGTTCGGATTAAAAAGAGTGTGAGCCAGGGATGTGTTTCGCCACTATATTTAGTCTATACACATAGAAAACAATGAAATAAAAGAAAGGTACAGGAATGGGACTAAAATTCCGGGTGGAAGCATATC
Source organism: Schistocerca nitens (assembly GCF_023898315.1). Taxonomy (NCBI): domain Eukaryota; kingdom Metazoa; phylum Arthropoda; class Insecta; order Orthoptera; family Acrididae; genus Schistocerca; species Schistocerca nitens. The sequence continues at coordinate 1,012,091,924 of NC_064615.1, forward strand.
AGTGACAAGATTTGCTGATGACATTGCTAGCCTCACTGGAAGTTAAGAATAGTTACAGGATCTACTGGACGGAATAAACAGTCTAATGAGTACAGAATATGGATAAAGCTAAGGAAGACTAAAGTAAATAGGAATAGAAGAAGAGGAAATTAATGATAAAATAAAGTAAACGAAGGAATGCTGCTGCAAAAAAATGGTTCAAATGGCTCTGAGCACTATGGGACTCAACTGCTGAGGTCATTAGTCCCCTAGAACTTAGAACTAGTTAAACCTAACTAACCTAAGGACATCACAAACATCCATGCCCGAGGCAGGATTCGAACCTGCGACCGTAGCGGTCTTGCGGTTCCAGACTGCAGCGCCTTTAACCGCACGGCCACTTCGGCCGGCAATGCTGCTGCACTAGAAGAAAAATAACGTATGGCGGACGAAGCTAGGAAGTCACAAAAAGCAGACTAACTTAGAAGAAGAGTGTATTCCGGGCCAAAACAAATCTGCTAGTGTCAAATATAGGCCTAAATTTGAGGAAAAAAATTCTGAGAATGTACATTTGGAGTACAGCATTGTGTGGAAGTGAATCATGGGCTGCGGGGAAACCGGAACAGAAGGGAATCGAAGCGTTGGAGATGTGGTGCTATAGAAGGCTGTTGAAAATTAGGTGAACTGATAAGATAAATGTGGAGATTCTTCGCAGAATCAGTGACGGAAGGAATGTATGTAGGACACTTAGAACATGAATGTACAGGGTGACGGGTATTGAATTAAGACACCAGGGCAGTGGTCGTTAAACTGCACCTAGTTCAAAAATTCGTGCAGCCCGCTGATCACAGCAGCATTTCATAACAAGCACCTAGCAACTAATAGCCGAATCCAAAAACGTCAAATATGGTTAAGAGCTTCTTAATAGTATAGTTTTCCTGCTGACTGGCAAACAGCGAAGGTAAATTTTAAAAGGTGCTTAATTTTAATTAACGTTTGTGAATTCGGCCATGAACTAAGTAAAGTTGGCAGCTTACGTTACGGGCAGAGGCAACCTCTGTGGAGTTACAGGAAGTATGAGAAGGAATGTTGTTATATGCAGACAACCTTGTAGGCAGGGTAACAACAGTTATGAATAGTCATCTTGAGTATTAATATCTGCTTCAGCCGTATTTAGTCCTTTATTTTGTTGGATCACTACCGGTTTTGTAGCGCTAAAAGCCACATCTTCAGCTTTCCCGCTCTAATGTTTTAGTCATATGTTCACCTGAAAATGTGGCTTTTGGTGCCACGAAACCGGAAATGATCCAATAATAAAGGACTAAATATTGCTGAAGTGGATATTAGTACCCAAGATGGTTCTGTTATATGTCTTCCAGTATGCCAATTAATGGGCGTGCACGACTCATACCGATCATCTACTATGGTATAATTTTTGACACGAAAATAACATGGATTCCTAAATTTGCATTATAGGGGAGGTCATCTTTTAATGTGGGTACTTATTTGTAGAAAGAAATGAGAAAGTCAATTAAAGCCTTTTAATACAATGCAATGAGGAGAAGAAAAATGACTTTCAACACATTTCGTAAACATTTGTGATCGTGTCTCATACTGCATAATTCATTAAATATAAGTGCAGTTACTGCTATTAATCAATTAATCGTCCGCTCAGAAAGCCACAATTACTTTGTCACAACATTGGGTCACTCAGTGGGACACCAGTCTGAAACAGAACAGTTGACACGAAGTGTTTTGAATGGTGTCGACGTTTAACAATCAGTACTTGGGAGCTGGCGGCCAACCTAACACTCGCCTTTAGTCTATTGAGAGCTCAGAACCTAGTAATTTATGTGAGTCACCAAGTAATAATGAGATCCGTACGTACGCGGCTCGAGATGCCGTTCCACAGTGTCAATATTGCCTCTTGAGCAAAATGGTTTGACGAACCCTGCATCAGGAAGTAACTTCCACGGTATGAGAGGGAGCTGTAGTAGACGAAAATTATAGGGGGAGGCAGAAATTGGAATAACTGCAACAAATTATTGACGTTTCCCAGCAAGTGCTATTCAGAGATGAATAGGATGGACAGAATAGGAAGGAGGTCCGCATCGCTCCAGTAAAAAATGACGACGAAAATGCAGAGGCATATTTCGGCACTGCGGCGCGGTGATTTCTATGTGTACCTGTGAAAAAAACTGTATTACGTAACATAATTTTTTCGTGGCGGTAATTAGAATTCTACTAGTGCCACTATCCCTCGTAGCGCTAGAAGAACTGGTGGTTAGGTGGTGTCTGTTACAACTTAAGAGGGAGAATGAGAACTGTTCTATGACTGGGAAAAATCTTCCGGCTAAAAGCGACGCCGATATTTTAATCCCGAATAACCGGTATATTTCAGAATTTGTTTGATCTCGGTTATAACAGGTATTTTTTATTTTTAATAAATTAACGAGGAAAAACCGAAATGTCAGTTAGCCATAGCAATTTTTATACATACGATTTGAATTATTCTGAAATATTGGGTTATTATAGAAAATGTGGAAACCGATCAGTGCTATTTTAATAACAATGCTAACAGAAATAGTCAACAAACGCATGGTATAAGAATTAGTACACCATAGCTAAGACAAAAATAATTCTGTTGCTTGTGCCCTGGCTTAAGGTACGCGTGTGCATGCAGTGGGCAAGACTTGCCCCCATCTGTTCTATACGGTAGTTTCTCATTGTCCTCTCCAAACATCCGCTGTACTGCACCCCAGTGTAGAAATATGAGGGCTATTCGGAAAGTAAGGTCCGATCGGTCGCGAAATGGAAACCACTGTTAGAATCAAAAATGTTTTGTTTGCAACTGTTAGCTACACCTTCCAGCAGTTTCTCTATATACTGTGGTCACCGCTCCGACTTAGACATTTGTCGTAGCGCTGTACCAACTTTCCAACACCTCGTCATAGAAGGCTGCTGGCAGTACTTTTCGCCAATTCTCTACGCTGATCTACGGCACGATGTCTGTGCCAAAACGTTGTCTTCAGCCAGCATTTCTTGTGAGCAGAGATCAAACCCAGGGAAAGCCAATTACGGTCTGTATTGTGGGTAATCAGACAATTCCATCTATAATGCTGCAGGAGCATCTTCATTGTCCCTGGCCAGCCGGAGTGGCCGAGCGGTTCTTGGGGCTACAGTCTGCAACATCGCGACCGCTACGGTTGTACGTTGGAATCCTGCCACGGGCATGGATGTGTATGATGTCCTTAGGTTAGTTAGGTTTATGTAGTTCTAAGTTCTAGGGGACTGATGACCTCAGAAGTTAAGTCTCATAGTGCTTAGAGCCATTTGAACCTTTTTTTTATTTTTATCTTTTCATTGCCCCTGCAGAGTGCGGCCGAGAATTGTGACGAAGAAGGAAGAGTATTACAGTTGTGTTATGTGGGCAGCATGACATCAGGCGCAATCTCTCACCAGGTCCTCATACTTGGCGGAAGACACTAATTTCTAGGCATCTCTAGGTGCTCACTCTTCGCTCAGAACTTAAAAGAGCGACGTGACACAATCGACAGGCAGACTAGAGACACTTTCCAGCACTTATGTGCAAAGCTTCATCAGATTTTTCACTGCAGTTTCCATTTTGTGATCGATCAGAGCTCACTTTCCGAATAGCCCTCGTATTTTATTTTTTTTTTTTTTTACAAATTGATGTAACAATGAATCGCAATGCTTCATTTGCTCTAACAGATTAAAGAAGAAAAATTGAGATAGTAAAAGATGAAGGAAATTAGGGTAACAGAAATAAATTAAAAACTTAAGAACTATTCATTAAAAATGCCCAGTTACAATAGAAAGTAGCTAATCTGCTTCTGATGTCTACACAATACGCCTTTACCTGCTTGTAGCCCTTGAAAACGGACAAATTAAAACGAAAACAGACTTCTTCAACTTCAATGATGACGTCTTCTCGGTTTATCAGCCGAGTCAACGCTCGTTCTGCAGAAATCTTTCAACAAGTTTCCTACTTGTCATCTTCAGATTTCGCCTGAAGATGATAAGTAAGAAACTTGTTGAAACGTTGCTGCAGAACGACGCCTTGACTCGGTTGATAATCCGAGAGGACTTTATCATCGAGATTCGCCGAGAAAGTCTAAATTCGCAGTTTCTTCAACCTCCGTTTTCAGTCTTTAGCACTGACTATTCGTAAGGCGTAAGTGCGTATATGATCCATGATTACAACATGAATTCTGAGTAGAGATTCAAGAAATTATAATCACTAAGAGAATGGTGATTTTTTTCTAATATTCAACCACTTACCACTTTTCTTTCAAAAATGGTTCAAATGGCTCTGAGCACTATGGGACTTAACATCTGTGGTCATCAGTCCCCTAGAACTTAGAACTACTTAAACCTAACTAACCTAAGGACATCACACACATCCTTGTCCGAGGCAGGATTCGAACCTGCGACCGTAGCAGTCGCGCGGTTCCGGACTGAGCGCCTAGAGCCGCTAGACCACCGCGGCCGGCCCACTTTTCTTTGTCCGATTTCTACCTTTATTACAGGAAATAATGTGAACAAAAAACAGAAAACTGATTATTTCAGAAACCGGTTGCCATGAGTGCTTTTAGCAGTCAGGTTAAACTGGCGTAGAAAAAACCGATATAACCGAAAACCGATTGTTTTAGCAGTAACCGCCATCCTTAAACTATTGCCGGATGTGGTCTAATTTCGATTCGTTCATAGTTACGTATCCTTAAAAAAAGAAAGTGATAAAATTGTGTTCCACATCTCCAAAACAAAGTTCCTAGGTACGCTAGGTTATTCGATAGTAAGGTCACAACTAATAACTTTGCGATCCTCAGTGTTTTTCCAGGTCTGAAAATAGTGCTGACGCAGCCGTGCAGTACTCGCAGAAACCGCTGCCGACGTTTTGCTGGCAGGTGCCGAGATTCCAGCAGCGACAATGTGCGGCGCCGCCCACGCTCCCCGTGGCCTATTTTTATTGTCACTAGGATTTCCGCCGGTGCTGGTGGGTGCGGCCTCGCAGAAGCAGGGAGAGGGGAGAGAGAGCGGCGCGCATAGCCGATGTACCGCTGCAAATAGTCGTCTAGCTGCTTGGGGCGGCGCCTGCTATATAGGCCGCCCGCGACGCGCCTCGCGTTCGCCAGTCCGCTCGCAACAGACACCGCCGAGGCTTCGCCGCCAAACACCACACCAGCGTCACCACACCAGCAGCCATGGTGAGTCACGAGCTCCGCAGGTGCCACCCCGGGCAACTGGCCACTCGCCGATCTCCGTAGTATCAGGATTGCACCGCCCACTTGTACAGTGGGTCTTGCGGATTTCAAGTCATCGTGGCAATAGCGTGAAGGTTTTGAATGTGCCGTTACAATCTGAAGCACTCCGATAATGCAGTCGACCAGAATCATGTAGGACTACTGAAACCATTACCGGGCTCCACTGTTTCAGGGCAGCTGAAAAACCTAATGAAAACAATCGATTCAGTTGATCGTAGTTCTACGTATCACTTGGATTATTGTTCACTCATTTATTTCGAGTGAAACCAGTCTGAGGTAACAACCGAACAAAACAGACGATTCAGATCATTGTGATTATGCATATTGACTGAATTGCTCTTTTTTTTAAAGTGTAACCTGTCTGTACTTCTTCTGTCGGTTGAACTATGTATCCGTTCTTTCAGCTAAAAACTCTCTTAGGTGTTTTAGTTTACTGAGCTATCCATTCGTTCTTCTGAGTGAAACCAGTCTATTCATCACTTAACTCTGATTAAAACATTGGTGGGGATTGTATTGTTCCAGCTACAGTTACCTTGTAACTAATTATGCCGATATATCGTTGGGGGTACAATTTTGAGCGTAAAATTTCCCTTAGGGATACATAAAGAAGACGGGAGCTCTGTCAGAATTTAGCGACTGCCTGCATTCCATTTTACTGAAAAGCTGTAATACTGTCATTGAATTAAAAAGCATTTAAATCTGGAGTCGGACCTGCTGGTCTAGCGGTGGGAAGCGAAAATCTCCAGTGAGATTCTCCTGCGTCCCAATAGAACCTTCTTTCCTAGAACGAAGAACGATACAGTTATTTGGCTAGTCGGACGTTATATTCATTACGTGGTGGGAAGCGGATATGATCCGGACCCTTGTGCCTTTTACCAGTATATTACGGCCCTGGATATGGCAAAGGATACCATACTATCGTGGGCGTTTTGCGAATATGGTGTATCTAGCATTAGTCGTCAAGGATTTGGATGAAGAGTAGAATCCCTTTTCCGTTTGAGTGTTCTGTTTCTGTCACCTTGCTTTTGATAAAATTAAAAAAAAACAACAAAAAATGTGAGTTAACCGGTCCTCTTGGTATTTTCGTCATTGTCCCTTTCAGGTCTATTGATACACAGTGTACTTCCTTTATGTGGCCCTTTTTGTCTTGTTTTTTTTTTTTCGTTTGATTCATAAAAAATAAAAATCGTTGCAGCTCACGACTGGAAATGATTTTTTTCTTTCTTATGTGGCGGAAACCATGTAGCATTAGCTCCGATTTTGTTTCTTTCTTTCTTGAGCAGCAAGTTGTACGGTTTAACAAAAAAAGATAAATAAAAATAAAAATAAGAGAAGGCCATTACTATGTGGGAGCAGCACAATGACAGGCTGGAGGGGGGGGGGAGGGGAGGGAGAGGGTGCCAAGTATCGTGGCGAAGCCTCAGGATTCGACCCCATCCCCTGTGTACCATATCTCCACCCAGCCTGAACCTGACTTTCTCCGTTCTTTCCTGCCACTACCAGCTAAAAAAAGGTAGTAAGGTGCGTGCCTGGAACCAAAATAGCGGAAAAAACAGAGAAAGGGGGTAGCACCTAAAAAAAAACCGATAAGGCATCTGCCTCGAAACAGGTCACAGCATAGAATTTAAATTGGGTCACGGATTTTTCAGTCTTCCTTTTAACTTAGCCTTCACATCTCAGTGATGTGAGGAGTCGCCAAAAACGACACTTGGTACGGATTCCACGTTAAACTGTATGTCGACTTTCCCCGGTTGGATAGCTGGGGCAGATTAAAGACATGCAGGCCGCCGAAGTGGCGTCCGATAGAAAGACTTGCATCAGGCCAGTGAGCAGTACGAAATTAGTATTATTATTTGAATTTAGTACTTAAAATTTTATTCAACTATTTGTGACGAAGGTAAATATATTTTACAGAATATTACGTTATTAGGTACATACGTAAAAATCATCGTTCAAATGGCTCTGAGCACTATGAGACTTAACTTCTGAGGTCATCAGTACCCTAGAACTTAGAACTATTTAAACCTAACTAACCTAAGGACATCACACACGCCCATGCCCACGGCAGGATTCGAATCCGCGACCGTAGCGGTCGCGCGGTTCCAGACTGTAGCGCCTAGAACCGCTCGACCACTCTGGCCGGCTAAAAATCATGACCGTACGCCCAAACCAATTTACATTTTACAGCTTTGCAGGTGCAGTATTTCACTGGCGTGAAAAATTACTATTCACATTCACACACTGGTGCTTTAGTTACACAGTTAGCCGTTCTATGGCCATCACTGTAAACAGTATGCAACCACGTTCGCACCTCCCTCGACCGCTGCGAGAGACAAGTGGAGTCGCTTGATACAGGTGCACCAAGTTCCGAGTGGGAACATTTGGCATCAAATGAGCGTTTTGGCATTGTTAAATATCTTTGACTAAGCTCCGTTATCGCCCGTCATCACTGTTATTACAGTTCCAATACTTGCTTCTTACTGAGTGCCAATAAACAGATTCACTTCAGTTACTCATCCATATTTATGAAACGGTGTTTGCTTAATACTAAACTTTGTGTCTGGATCGTAATGCCGAAACCCTCAGTGGCGTATTAACGGAAGAAATCATAAGACAAGATAAAAAGTGACCCTATAAATTAAGTGCAATGTACAGTGTCTGGAAGTGTGATTCATCTTCTGAAACTATACTAACTAAAGAAATTCTCAGAATATTAACGAACGACGACAAATATTTTTTGTGAAAGGAAGAATACTTCCGTCAGGTGTCAGTATATGCTTAACGAGCCAGTGATTGTCACCAAACAGTTAAAAAAATTTATCATATGCTTGCTGTTCACGTCACCTCAGCATTTACCGAAAGAATCGGTGATGAGTCCAAAACAATGCGAAGAGAGAGACAGAGCTTCAATAAATTTAAATAAAAAGTAATTTTTCGTTTATTCAAAAATAAATTTACAACATAACACCACTTATTAATCTTTGCAAACCAATCAGAAATACGTATTTAATGCCGGAAGTACGAAAAAATAGCATTTAAGTAAGTAAATATGTAAACTTCTAAAATAATTCAGTTTTAGAAATACACTTTTTACTCATCTCTGTTTAAAATAAGATTTTTCTCCAAAAGTGTTAGCAGCCCTAGTTATGGTTCATATGTAATCGAAATGGCTTAAAATACCGTAAATGAAATAACTAAAACCCGGCGACAGTGGAAACAATCATAAACTGCCGTAACTGTTAGCGACTTGTGGCAGTCGGTTTTCTCACATTAAGTGAAACCACTGAAACCTGGAGAGCGAGTCAGAAACATTCTCGTAGCGGAAATGGCCGAAAGGGTGATTGTTTTCATTCGATTGAAAAAAAAAAACGACTGAACGAAAAAGCTACCGATTGTCCAGTCGGTTGGCCCATCGTAACATTTGTACAGTGGACCTCGCGGATGTCTTTCCTCAGGCGAGAGTGTAGGTTTTAAATATGTCGCTACGATTTGAAGCAATGCGATAATGGAGTAGAGGTTTTTTTTCGCTTTTTAATAATAAGCCGGTAAGAAACAACTGACAGATCAATTTGCCATAGCAGCAGTGTAAAAGGTTTTGGTTCTTAAATAAACTTTCTTTCAAAAATGAGCAAAGTTTATTTGCAAAATTTCGATTGCGTTGAAATACTGGGCTACTATAGCAAGTGATAAAAGCGATATTACAGCACCAGAAGTAGAAACGAGCAACAAACACCTGACAAAAGAATCGTACCTCGTTTGTATTGCAGAAAGATGCCTCTGTAGTTTGGGAGTATTTTACGATGTGCCGTAGCAATAAAACACACTACTCCATTTGCTTCAAAAGATTAAAGACGGAAGAGGGCCTGCCGGAGTGGGCGAGCGGTTCAAGGCGCTACAGTCTGGAACCGCGCGACCGCTACGGTCGCAGGTTCGGATCCTGCCTCGGGCATGGATGTGTGTGATGTCCTTAGGTTAGTTAGGTTTAAGTAGTTCTAAGTTCTAGGGGACTGATGACCTCAGAAGTTAAGTCCCATAGTGCTCAGAGCCATTTTGAACGGAAGAGGCACAACAGACTTGGGGCCTAATACAACAATGGTTCGGCGGATAGAAGACATATTTGACTGATATACTTGTAATTTTATTGACATGTTATAAACCTGGGGTAATAACTGATCCCTTAATGTTGTGCTTGCTTCAGGGCGAAAAATTGTTGCCATCGAAAGTAACGATGCAGGGAAGTCATCAACTTGGGACCTTTCACTCACGTGATTGCCGCTCCTGTCTCCTTCACCTTCTTTATCTTTGCTGCAGACAATGAGACCAATTTCTACCACAGCCTCGGCCCACTATCGATCGAGATGCCTTAGATTACTTCAGACGGTTTTAACAGTCAGGTTAAACTGTAGACGAGAATACTGGTATAACAGAAAACCGATTATATAAGAAAAAGTACCACCACAGCTGTACCTTGAGAATGCCTTTATTCTAGCGCACGACTAATTTGGATGGCACGTTATTGCCATCCTGCCACTGCCAAAAGCGTATTTGACTTCCTTGGCGCATTTACTGTGGGACCCTTGTTACTAGCACACGTGGGCTAGCATTCATCAGGAGTCTATACTCGACACCACGTTGTTTCCAGAGAGTTGAAGCAGCACAGAACAACTTACCCATAACTGTCTTCCCATCTCAGTTTGCCTTGCTGCTAAACTGGGTTAGAGTCTTTGTTGTTGCTAGGTGTGTAATAAACTTCGCACCCGGTAATCCCCCGCCAAGGGACTTGCTGCAGTGGTAACACCGACTCCTGTCACAACACCGAAGTTAGGCGCTGTCGTACTTGGATAGAACTAGGGTGAGTGACCGCCCTGTTCTGCCGAGCGTTGTTGCCAAGCGGGGTGCACTCCGTCCTCGAGAGGCCAGTCGAAGAGTTACTTGACTGAGAAGTAGCGGCTCCAGTCACGAAAACTGACAGAAGCTGGGACACCGCCGACTACTTGCCCCTGCATATCCGCATCCAGTGACGCCTATCGGATAAGGATGAGACGGCGGTCGAGAAGTGTCGTTGGCCCTCGCGATGCCTTTTCGGACGGAGTCCGTAATCCCCCGAAGCCTAAGGGCTTGCCGCAGCGGTTCTAGGCGCTTCAGTCCGGAACCACGCTGCTGCTACGGTCGCAGGTTCGAATCCTGCTTCGACATGGATGTGTGTGATGTCCTTCGGTTAGTTAGGTTTAAGTAGTTCTAACAAGGGGAGCCCATGACGTTTGGAACGCGGATTTACTGCAAACTTCGTACACTCGTAGCACTCCATCAGGACTACAAAATGTTGGAGCAGTAGCGTGTACTTCTCAAGCGTTATTGAGAAAATCACAAGATAATTTCGGTGGTCAAATATATACCTGCGCGTGGCGATTTTTACCATGAAGCGGCGGCAGCCGATTGGTTAGCGTTCAAGCCCGTAATCGCTGGATCGATGGATCTAGTCCCGATCGTCAGTTTTTTTTATTTTCAACACAGTCATTTTCTTTACTATTTATATGACAATTTATATAATGGGAAAAATACATGTAATAGGATGAACTTTTATGATATTTACAATGTTATTTGGCTGTCTACAAATTTTAATTATCAAAAATAGTATAATATTCATAACTATCGACTAGTAAACGACCAAACGCATAAAGTGATACTGAAAATGTATGCTTGTCCGTGATTTGAGAAATCCTTTATAAATGGAAGGAGCCTGAAACTACCTGTTACCTGCAAGTTTTGACCGGCACACACGGCTTTCGAAAGATGTACAATTAATCGTCGCTTTCGACATTACGACTACAAGTTGCAGGATCGTATTTTTCGTCAAAACATGGAAAACATAAAGTTATGAATATTATATTATTTGTGATAGTAAAAATTTGTAGACTGCCAAATAACATTGTAAATTTAATAAAAGTTCATCCAATTACACGTATTTTTCCCATTATATCAATTGCAATACAAATAGTAAAGAAGATGACTGTGTTGAAAATAAAAAAGAAAATTGACGAACGGGACTCGATACAGCGATTCCGGTGCTTGAACGCTAACCACTCGGCTGCCGCCGCTTCATGGTAAAAATGGCCACGAGCAGGTGTATATTTGACGACCGAAATTATCTTGCAATTTTCTCAATAACGCTTGAGAAGTACGCGCTACTTCTTACACATTTTGTTGTCCTCATGGGGTACTACGAGTGTACGATGTTTGCACTAAATCCGCGTTCCAAACGTCATGGCCTTCCCTTGTAAGTCTAGGGGACTGATGACCTCAGATGTTAAGTCCCGCAGTCGGGATTGACTAGCACTTGGATGGGTGACCGTCCGGTTATGTCGCGCGCCTGTGGCAAGCGGGGTGCACTCAGGCGTTGGAGGCCATTTGAGGAGCAACGTGACTGAGAAGTAGCGGCTGCGGTCACGAAGGATGACAGCGGCCGGGAGAGTGGTGTGCTGAACACATGCCCCTCCATATCCACATCCGGTGACGCCTATCGGCTGAGGATGCTACGGCGGTCGGTTGGTATCGTTGTACCTTCAAGGCCTGTTCCGACGGAGTTCAGTTTAGTAATTTCCCAAAATCACCCACAAACATATTCTTCCTACTGTATCGTGTAGGCACAAGACGAAGAAGTCGTAATTTCCCATCGTTCCTGATGTTCCGGATTTTCATAGACAACATTATAAGAATGATCCTATAGCTAATTGAATGGCTAGGTGTCTCACAAGTCTCGAACTCCCTTGTGATTGATTTTGCGTGAAACGCTGTATACCAACTGGTTCTGTAAGGTATTTCACTGTCAGAGCGCCTCTGAAGTGGCTGTGGAGGAACTTTTGCAGGTACATAAGGTAAGCTTGTGAGGAGGTAGCCAGACGTGCAGGTGAGACATAGGCAGGTAGGCCCATAACCTACGCCAAACCTCCGGCCGTTGCACACTGTCGTCAGCCTTCTATATCTGACACCGCGACCCGTATTAATAGAGCAGGGCCCTGCTTTTATTCTGCAGAAATGCGCCTGGCTCGCTCCCAGCACCTCGTTACGCCAGACGAGCCGTTTATCTTCGCCGCACTGGGGGAAGATAACGGGAAGACTAATTGCGTCTCACTTTGAACAATAACTCGGGCGGAGCTCCGTGGCAAAGGTACGTCTTTGTTGCTAGGGTGACTTCTTTCTGAATGAGCTGCTGAAATTATGGCGACCTGGCACGGTCGGAAGTGTTGCCCTTTGTCTTCATTACTATGTAAATCAATTACTGAATGTAGTGACAGTAACGCCGACGTAAAATCCACACTGTTTCTGATCTCTCTTCTCTCTGGACTCTTCGGGCACCAACGACAACACGTGAAGTGGCAGTACCTGCATATTGGAACCGTACAGATAATACTGTTCGTTGGTGAGAGCATTTAATAAAAGTCTTAAAGTTCGTTGACTACTGTGTACAGGACAGCTAAACACCTGCCGCATGGACAGATTCGTCTTACGATATTTCCTGGAAACTGATTTAACTGTAGACTGGATACGGCGGCGGGAAATAAACGTCTTCAACACTATGACGTTACTATTTACTAAATAATTTCACACATTCTTTTATGCTATCAGCACGACGGATTGATATGCTGTCTTTTTTATCCACGGATCAGCGATCGAGTAGTATGCGCGGTATTTTGCGAAAATAATTTAAACTTCTGTTCACTCGTGCTATTCACTGAAAATTCTCGCAAGTCAGTTAACTTTATTGTGTAAAATATTACGAGCCCGCAGACGTAAGCATTTCAGAGCCAGAATGGGCAAAAATCTACCGTAGAAAACCTGAAGTTCGTGAGCACGTGAAGAGATTTTACAAGCTTCTAGACCTGTGGCACAAAATATTTTAAACATTGTTAGAAGCGATTGATTCGTTGCACATCCGCAAAGTTCTTTTCTAAGGCCACTTTCACCTCTACGAGTGCTTGCAACAGACTGACTCCGAGCAATGTAGCCTTCATTCCGCCATTAACAAACTCATAACAGTACATTTCCTGTACATGATACTATGCAAACTTTATATCTAGCCACACAACTTGAGCTTAGCGCTTATTTCTCTGAAATGTTACAATATTACAATTTCACTGTGATTCGATGGTACATCTTGTGCGTAATAAACTTGCTCCTTACGTGCAGAGTTTCAAGTGAATAGAAACTATATCAAAATTAATATCTATCACAAAACTTACACATCAATGAGGACTAGAATTTTAACAGTTTTACGAGATGCCTTTGCGTTTTTTCTGGGGTACTTACTTTCGGTTTTATCTGCTTATTATTATCATTAATCGGCCAAACATTAGAGCTAATTTTAACTATTTTTTAAAAATTAACAAGAATAATGTGTCTACAGCTTGCTATTCTCATTTATTAACATATAATGCCACTATACTTGCAGTTTTTCGTATTATTGTTACATAAATTATTTTTTAATCATCGGAATCGACATTGTGCTCCATTATTAACGTTGCATATTTTTAACGAAAAATCTGATACTTAAATTCGGTAGGGCTGGTCAAGCGCTGCTAGCAGACACTTTGTTTCCTATGACGGATTAGCGCAAATTGAAGTTATTAATGTATAAAGAACAAAGTTAGCTCTAAATCTATGATCGTCCGTAATTAACTATTCCGCAAATATAATCGGTCTTTAAATTGCCATTCGCCGTGGACTTCCCGATATAGCAACCTGCTGCTCTCATTAGAGCCATGGTTTACTTTATGTTCGTACATACTGCCGGTACCGGTCGCTGCACAAACTCTGGCAGTTCCCACATGCCATGTGTCCGCACGCACGCCACGCCTCCAATCAAACCCACACGCGAGAATGTTTTCGTATTACAATGTGGAATTAGTTATTCACAAATGACGAATGCTTTTGAATGTACACGCGTCACACCAGTTGGGAATAACATCTGAAATGCTTTGGAAATCTGTTTCAACTAAGTGTTTACAAATTCAGGGATAAAGAAGTAAAACGTTTCCAGAGCATCAAGCCTAGCTGTCAAGAATTTTTTCTTGAATAACATCTTAACAAACACCATATAGAATCACCGTTTACTTATCAATACTTGCAAATGAAGTAGGTACTGCTAATAGAGAATATTTATGGACATCGTGGTAAAAATTAACTGCCAATTCGTTCTGAATTATATCGAAATCGTGGCAGGAGTTGCTAACATATCTACTGTTAGCTGTCTATCTGCTTTAGTAATTGAACTAGCCTTTGCTAGGCAGAGTCGAGACTGAAAAAAATTATTTGAAAGGTGTGCCCTAGAACCATATAATACGTGACTATATTTTAATGTGAATAGGTCATTCATTGTAGGGACAGATCTGTGCTGTTGTATTAGGTCTAAAAATACATAAAAGAATAACTGATAAAAGTATAAACTCATATTGCTACGGAAATAACACCACTGGTTCGTTTACAAGCTCAAACAATGCCTGCATCTCACCAGTCGCGCTCCAGGTCTCGGCTGATGTACATCTACAGAGCGCCAGGTTAAATGTTTATCTTTTTCTGTGTTTTCCTCGTAGTATATTTATAACATGTTGTGCGTGTTTTTCTGTTTAAGAGGTTCAATCTCAGGTTTTTGTCAGTGTGAATTCATTCAGCACTTCCTAGTGTACCCGACGCGGTGGATCCGCTCTCGCAGCAGGTTGAGTGGCGGGTGGTAACGCGTTCGCGTCGCTCGAGGAGGGCCAATGTGGAGATTGGCCGCTTAGCCTAGCCCATTCACCCTGAGACTGGACAGGTGGCCGCTCCTTCAGCAGGGTCCGAGCAGGGGGAGAGGCTTACTAGTTATCGGGAGATCCAACGCAAGTCTTGTTACGGAGCCCCTTAGGCAGATAATGTGCAGGACTGGAAAGAAAGCCAATGTGCAGTCGGCATATCTGCCGGGGGAGTCTCATCCGAGATGTAGAAGCAGCTTTGCCTGTGACTATCGAGCGTGCACGGTGCATTCTGCAAGTTGTGGCTCACGTCGGCACCAGCGACACCTGTCGCGTGGCTTTTGGGGACATCCCCAGTTCATACAGGCGGCTGGCGGAGGTTGTGAAGATTGCTGGCCTCGTGAGAGGGGAGCAAGTAGTGCTCGCAGTTTGCAGCATTGTTCCTAGAGTTGATAGGGGCCCTTTGGTTTGGAGCCGAGTGGAAGGTCTCAACCAAAAGCTTCGTCGACTCTGTGACGGTTTTGGCTGCAGATTTATGGACCTGCGTTATCGTGTGGTCAATCGTAGGGCTCCCCTTGATAGGAAGCAGCTACTTGGGTAGCAGAGTGCCTGTGGAGCGCACATTAAGGTTTTTTAGGCTAGGCGGTAGTTTGAGGTGGACTGATGGACACTCGTCAGTCGATGCCCAGAAAGGAAAGTCAGACAGCATATATACAATTCAAGTGTCAAGACTTCATCAGTAAACTGCCGAAGTGTTAGTAATAAAATTCCCTATTTTAGTGCTTTCCATGAAAGTTCTCACGCTCAAATTATCCTTGGAACCAAGAGCTGAAGTGGAAAGCTCTGAGATATTTAGCAAGTCGTGTAAAGCATATCGGAAAGACAGATTTGGAGCCATAAAAGGGGAAGTGTACATGGTAGTTGACAAAAATATCGTCTCTATTGGGATCGAAGTTGAGTGTGACAGTGAAGTTATCCGGTGGTGTATAGCAGGTGTAGGCGAAACTAAATTAATTGCTGGACGTTTTTACCGGCCGCACGACTCAGTTGTGACAGTTCTATACTCATTCAAATAAAGTCTACGGTCAGTAGCGCGGAAATACCCAGATCATGCAATACCAGTTGGAGGCGACCTTAACCTACCGAGTATACGCAGACTGCGATGTTTATGAATTCATTTCGAGGGGTACAGACAGCCAGTCATGCGAAATACATTTGAACACATTTTCTGAAAGCTGTCTTGAGCAGCTAGCTCGGCAGCCCACATATAATGGAAATATCTTAGATCTTGTACCTATAAATAGGCCAGACCTTACCGACACTGTCAGCATAGAAACGGGGATTAGCGATCATGATGTCATTATAGCAACTATGGTTACTATACTTAATAAATCAGTCAATAAGGCTAGGAGAGTGTTTCTGCTAGACAGAGAAGATAAGCAGTTCTTAGTTCCTCACTTAGACAGTGAACTGAAATCACTTAATTTCTGTAAGATGGACGTAGAGGAATCATGGGCAAAGTTTAAGCAGACTGTAAATCATGGTCTGGATTATTATGCCCCTAGCAAGTGGAAAAAGGATGGGAAAAACCCACCATTGGTTAATAACGTTATTCAAAATGTTCAAATGTGTGTGAAATCTTATGGGACTTAACTGATAAGGTCATCAGTCCCTAAGCTTACACACTACTTAAACTAAATTATCCTAAGGACAAACACACACACCCATGCCCGAGGGAGGACTCGAAACTCCGCCGGGACCAGCCGCACAGTCCATGGCTGCAGCGCCCTAGACCGCTCGGCTAATCCCGCGTGGCAATAACGTTATTCGGAAAATGCAGAGGAAGCAGACGCAGTTGCACTCTCGGTTGTAAAGAAAGCACTCAAATAACGACAAGCAAAGTTTAGTAGAGATTCGTGCGTCTGTGAAAGGATCTACATACAAGCATACAATAATTATGAATGGTGGGCTCCATGTGGTTACCAAGTCGTTCAACGATCGTAAACCATAAAATTACCAAACATGCAGCATCCAGTCGCAAAATTATGTTTTATTTATTCACCTTTGCAAATCGATTTCAACTGATTAACAGCCATCATCGGTGCTTTAAACAAATATGTGCTCTGAGTAGTAATACTGTCTTAAGCAGAGGTCAAACATAAACTTTATGTTTGACCTCTGCTTAAGACAGTATTACTACTCAGGGCACATATTGGTTTAAAGCACCGATGATGGCTGTTAATCAGTTGAAATCGATTTGCAAAGGTGAATAAATAAAACATAATTTTGCGACTGGTTGCTGCATGTTTGGTAATCATACAACAATTACCAGCGTCACACCTTAGCAAAAGATCTGCCACAGAAAAGTCGCTAAGCGGATCTAACGCTTCCATTCAGTCCCCTGGTAACCAGTCTGGTGTGGGAGTTTAAGAAAGGAAAACTAAAGCCGAAGTTTTAACTTTCACGTTCAAGAAATCGTTCATGCAGAAGAATCGTACATATATACCGTCATCTGACCATCGGACAGACTCTCGTACGGATGATATAGTAATAAGTATCTCTGTAGAGAGACAACTGAAAGATTTGAAAGCATTAGGTCCGGATGGAAACCCAATTCAGTTACCAAGAGTACTCTATGGCATAGGCCCCTTAACCTAGCTTACATTTATCGAGAATCGTCCAGCACCAAGTCTCAAGCGACTGGAAAAAAGCGCAGGCGTTTCCACTGTATAAGAAGGGTAAAAGAACGAACCCCCAAGATCACAGACAAATATATCTAATTTCTGTTTGCTGGAGAAGCCTTGATCATATTCTCAGTTCGAATGTAATAAACTTTCTTGAGACTGAGAAGCTTATGTCCACGAACCAGAATGCTTTTAAAAAGCATTGCTCGTGCGGAACCCAGCTTGCCCTTTTCTCGCTTGATATACTGCGAACTGCGGATGAAGGGCGACAGATAGAGTCGATATTTATAGATTTCCGGAAAGCATTTGACGTGGTGTTTCATTGCATGATGTTAACGAAGGTAAGAGCGTATGGAATACGTTCACAGATATACGAGGTGTGGCTAGAAAAAAACCGGACTAGTAGTGGTGAAACAATAAAACGAATGCAATAAGGCTGAAAGTCGCGTGGCCTGTCACGTGACTCTCGCTCCGCCTACTGCTCGAGTTTCATCTGCCTCCTGCACTCAGTCTGCCCGTGGCGTCTGTTTTAAGTAGTTGACGTTTTGTCTGTGCGTCGGAATATGTTGAGTGTACAGAAAGAACAGCGTGTTAACATCAAATTTTGTTTCAAACTAGGAAAATCTGCAAGTGAAACGTTTGTAATGTTACAACAAGTGTACGGCGATGATTGTTTATCGCGAACACAAGTGTTTGAGTGGTTTAAACGAGTTAAAGATGGCCGCGAAGACACCAGTGATGACACTCGCACTGGCAGACCATTGTCAGCAAAAACTGACATCAAAGGGATTGTGCACATTGATTGGGTACCAGAGGGACAAACAGTAAATCAGCATTAGTACATTAGCGTCCTGGCTACCCTACCCTACGTGAGCGAGTACGGAGAAAACGGAACGATTTGTGGAGAAAAAATTCATGGATCCTTCACCAAGACAATGCCCCAGCTCACAGTGCGTTGTCAGTGAAGACGTTTTTGGCAAAACACAACATTCCCATCTTAGATCATCCACCCTACTCACCTGATTTGGCCCCCTGTGACTTTTTTCTTTTCCCTAAATTCAAGTCAGCTTTGAAAGGAACTAGATTTGAGACTGTTGAAGCAGTAAAAGAAAAAGCGACGGAAGTAATGTATGGACTTACCGAAAATGATCTGCAGCATTGCTATGAACAGTGGAAAATTCGTATGGAGCGGTGTAGAGACCGAGGAGGAGAGTACATTGAAGGAGATAACATGAAATTGTAAATAATTGTAAATAAATGTTTTTTCCAGCATCAGTCCGGTTTTTTTCTAGCCGCACCTCGTATGAGTGGCTCGAACACTTCATAAGTAATAGAACCCGGTTTGTTGTCCTCGACGGCGAATGTTCATCAGGGATAAAGTTATTGTCAGAAGTGCCCCAGGGAAGCACGATGACACAGCTGTTGTTCTCCACATACATAAACTATTTGGAGGACAGGGTGGGCTGCAATCTGAGGTTGGTTGATGATGATGATGATGACGTTGTGTACAGTAAGGCGTGGAAGTTGAGTGACTGTAGGAAGATACAAGACAGTATTTCTAGTTGATGTGATAAATGGCAGGTTGCTCTAAATATGGAAAAAAATAAGTTAATGCGGATGAGTAGGAAGAACAAGCCTGTAATTTTCGGTTACAGTGTTACTAGCGTAAAGCATAACACAGTCAAGTCAAATATATGGGCGTAGCTTTGCAAAGCGATTTGAAATGGAATGAGTATCCGAGAACTGTGGTAGGGAAAGCGAATGGTCGACCTTGGTTTCTTGGGAGACTTTGAGGAAAGAGTGGTTCACCTGTAAAGGAGTCCACGTATAGGACACTGGTACGACCAATTCTTGAGTATCGCTCGAGTGTTTGGGATCCGCACCAGATCGGATTAAAGGAAGACATCGAAGCAGTTCAGAGGCGGGGTGCTAGATTTATTACTGGTAGGTTCGAACAACTTGCAAGTGTTACGACGTGCTTCGGGAACTCAAATGGGAATACCTGGACGGAAGACGACGTTCTTTTCAGGAAACACTATTTAGAAAATTTAGAGAAGCGGTATTCGAATCTGACTGCCGAACAATTCTACTGCCGCCAACATGCATTGCGCCCAAGGACCACGAAGATAAGATTCCAGAAATTAGGGCTGATACGGAGGCATACAGACAGTCATTTTTCCCTCGTTCTATTTGAGAGTGGAACAGGAAAGGAAATGAGCAGTAGTGGTACAGGGTACCCTCCGCAACCCACTGCACGGTGGGTAGCGAATTATCGATGTAGATGCAGGTGTAGATGCAGAAAGAAAACCAAGCATGAGACCAGTAGTGATTCTCTAGCAGTAAGAGGTTCCTACTCAGTGGTCTGGAGGTAACCACAGCAGTTGTCGAAACCGGTCACCTTGATAAATAAATCGTGATCAAGACTGTTTTTAATAGTAAATATGAGACCATTAAATTTTGTGTCGTTCCTACCCCGACAGCAGAAAAGAACTCCCATACTGGACGTGTTTGTTCTTCACTTTTCTTCTGCGGTCGTCCAAAGAATTATCAAAGACATTCTTGTGATAAGCCTGGGTGTTGACTCAATGATCACAAAACAAAGTGGGCTAGGAGCTTCATTTTGGAAGTGCCACTAACAGCCCTGGTCGACTCATTTTTCAGATCATAATTTGCTGCAGATGCCCATCAGTAGAAAGTTAACAGTTGCTTCACTGTGAGTACAAGGTTTCTAGAAGTGATCGTTAATGGTACTCAGCGCATTAGCGTAGGTGGCACACACTCAGTCTGATGAGGTGCCTGTATTTACACACTAAGGGAATGTCAGGTGTGATGTCACTCATGTTACGGATTGGTGGCACCACACTGGTGTCCATGTGGCCCCGGCTGTGATCCAATAATAAAGGACTAAACACAGCTGAAGCGGTTTATTAATACCGTAGATGACAGCTCGTAGCTGTGGCTGGCCCACCTTCAAGGGTGCTGCACTTCTCTGTTTGCTTTCGTACTATTCTGTGAACATGAATATTTTATAGTTAACCTACCAATATTGAGTATCTGTATGAGAATTTAGAAATGAGGTGACCAAGTTTGACACGGTACAGTGTGTGAGGAAATTCCGCCTCGGTTTCTAATGATGAAAGCTGCTCCTCCAGATCAGTAGAGACACACAGTTGTTATCTGGACTTTCCCGCAGCCGGATCAGCTGCCGCGGAAACCTGCTCAACTCGTGAAGTGTTTGGTTCGTATTTTTCAGTGAATACTAGAGCATATCAGATATAACAGCACCCCTTTCCACTTTCTGTACTGGAAATAATTCTGTCCAGTTTGCACTCAAAAACGTCCCCTATTGCAGTATTCCTAAAGCAACTGCAACAATTGTTTTCTAAGTTGGGATGCAAGGTCATGGCTTGAGTTTGTTCTCTCATGTACACTGTAGTCAGCGTTCCTTGGTGGACATCTAACGTACTGAAACCCATACTCAGGAGTTCTCCAGTGACCATTTGCTTGGCTTGAGCATTGTTCTCCTCACTGAAATTACGGTTGCAAATTTTCAGGTCTGTTGACAACAGATGCAGGTGCTGATATTGTAATCTTTCAGGGAAAAGCAGAGATACCGCCTGTCGCATGTCGCACAGATTAAGGTGATTAGTGGAGTATACGAGGGGGTACCCCTCCCCCCCCCCCCCCACAAAAAAAACCGTAACAACAGTGGCGTGAGCGGAGCTTGTGTAGTACACATTTCTACCGCTAGGGGTTTATAGCGCAACTCATTGCGAGTTCCATGCCGCTTTTGTTGTAGACCCGGTTTGTTTTGCTCATTTGCAGTGATTGTTTTTGCTAGTGCTGTTCTGTTCTTGTTTCGTTTTCTATGACGGCACGTTTAAGTCAACAACGTGTAGATGTAAAATTTTGTTTTCTACTCGATAAAGATGCCGCTGAAACTGTTTTAATGTTCGAAACAGCTGACCAAGCTTTGGGAAAATCTCAAGTGTACGAGTGGTTTGATCGATTTAAAAAATGTCGACATGTCGACTGATGACAAACCTCTTCCTGGACGTCCATCAACTGCCCGAATCGATGAAAATATTAAAACAATTCGAGAGCTTGTGCTCACAGACCGTCGACAAACAATTGTTCAACTCTCAAACATTAGTGGGTTATCTTGGAGCTAGATTCAGTGAATTTTAACGGAAGATTTGGGAATGAAAAGGACTGCCGCAAGTTTGTTACTCAGGTTCTGACCAACAATGAAAAGGAACGTCGAGCTGAAACAAGTCGTGCTTTGAAACAACAGTTTTAAACTGATACAGATTTTCTGTCAGTGATCATTTCTGATAAGGAGTCATGCTTCTATGGTTACGAGCTAGAAGCAAAGCAACAGTCAAGCTAATGGAAGACGGTCATTGTTACCCTGTCCAAAAAAAATGTTGTCGAGTCAAATCAAACATCAGAACAATACTGATTTGCATTTTTGTTGCCAACG
The DNA here is from genome assembly GCF_023898315.1 of Schistocerca nitens. Classification (NCBI taxonomy): domain Eukaryota; kingdom Metazoa; phylum Arthropoda; class Insecta; order Orthoptera; family Acrididae; genus Schistocerca; species Schistocerca nitens. The sequence goes on from NC_064615.1 coordinate 1,012,114,080, forward strand.
GTGTAGTTCATTCAGTGTTTGTTCCCCCAGGTCAGACTGTCAATCAAACCTTTTATTTGGAAGTTTTAGGAAGATTGTCCGACAGTATTTGTCAAAGAAGATGCGATATGTGGCAGATAGGAGATTCTTCCACCATGACAACGCACCTGCACACATAGCCGTCTCTGTTAGACAGTTTTTGGCTAAAAATGGCGTGGTTACGCTGCCACACGCGACTTTTTCTTATTTCCACCCATGAGAAGGGGCACAAAAGGACAATAATTTGACAGCATTGAAGAAGTCAAGAAAGAAACGAGGGAGTAGTTGCCAGCCATTTCTAAACATGACTACAAAAAATGTTTCGAACTCTGGAAACACCAGTGAGACAAATGGATTAGTTGTAATGGAGAATGTTTTGAAAAGGATAAGGTTGTTTTGTAAACATTTGAGAACATGTACCTTTTAAAAAATAATTCCTTTTTTTTTTTGGGGGGGGGGGGGGGTTACACCCTTGTACATGTACAGGTAGATGTTGATGTTACGTTCTGGTCACTGCCATGTAAAGTAAAAATTTGTAAAAGTTTTCAACAAAGATTATGTTAGAGATTGATAGTAATCCATCTAGAAGTAGGTACACTACTAGTCATTAAAACTGCTACTCCAAGACGAAATGCAGATGATAAACGGGTATTCATTGGACAAATATGTTATACTAGAACTGACATGTGATTACATTTTCACGCAATTTGGGTGCATAGATCCTGAGAAATAAGTACCTCTGGCCGTAATAACGGCGTTGACACGCCTGGGCATTGAGTCAAACAGAGCCTGGATGGCATGTACAGGTACAGCTGCGCATGCAGTTCAACACGATTCCACAGTTCATCAAGAGTAGTGACTGGCGTATTGTGACGAGCCAGTTGCTCGGCCACCATTAAACTGACGTTTTCAATTGGTGAGAGATCTGGAGAATGTGCTGGCCAGGGCAGCAGTCGGGCCCGTACAGGACCTGTAACATGTGGTCGTGCATTATCCTGCTGAAATGAAGGGTTTCGCAGGGATCGAATAAAGGATAGACCCACGGGTCGTAACACATCTGAAATGTAGCGTCCAGTGCTCAACGTGCCGTCAATGCGAACAGGAGGTGACCGAGACGTGTATCCAATGACACCCAATGACACGCCGGGTGACACGCCAGTATGGCGATGACGAGTACACGCTCCCAATGTGCGTTCATCGTGATGTCGCCAAACACGAATGGAACCATCATGATGCTGTACAAAGAACCTGGATTCATCCGAAAAAATGACGTTTTGCCATTCGTGCACCCAGGTTCGTCGTTGAGTACACCATCGCAGGCGCTCCTGTCTGTGATGCAGCGTCAAGGGTAACCGCAGTTATGGTCTCCTGGCTGATAGTCCATGCTGCTGCAAACGTCGTCGAACTGTTCGTGCAGATGGTTGTTGTCTTGCAAACGTCCCCATCTGTTGACTCAGCGATCGAGACATGGCTGCACGATCCGTTACAGCCATGCGGATAAGATGCCTGTCATCTCGACTGCTAGCGATACGAGGCCGTTGGGATGCAGCTCGGCGTTCCGTATTACCCTCCTGAACCCACCGATTCCATATTCTACTAACAGTCATTGGTTCTCGACCAACGCGGGCAGCAATGTCGCGATACGATAAACCGCAATCGCGGTAGGCTACAATCCGACCTTTATCAAAGTCGGAAACGTGATGGTATGCATTTCTCCTCCTTACACGAGACATCACAACAACGTTTCACCAGGCAACGCCGGTCAACTGCTGTTTGTGTATGAGAAATCGGTTGGAAACTTTCCTCATGTCAGCACGTTGCATATGTCGCCACCGGCGCCAACCTTGTGTGAATGCTCTGAAAAGCTAATCATTTGCATATCACAGCATCTTCTTCCTGTGAGTTAAATTTCGCGTCTGTAGCACGTCATCTTCGTGGTGTAGCAATTTTAATGGCCAGTAGTGTATTTTGTCTGTGGCGAGCCTTGTCTTGGGAACTGGACGAACTGTAACAGCATGATCCGAGAGTAGTGCTCTGTCCTTGATAGGGTTAGGTGAGCATAAGCGACCGTAAAAGTAACCCTACCAATTATCTGACAATAAAGAGGGTTTAAGCCTCAAGCACAACTGTATTTTGTTTTCAGGTAGGGTGTTCAGAAAATACAGTATTTGCATACCGTTTACCACCAAGTGTATTCTTATGAATGGTTGTCGAGTTGTGAGGCTGCTGTAACTTCTAGCCGTCCGCGGCTATCCATTTTTCTCCTAGTCTCCCCAGTCTGCTCGAACATCGCGGCTAGACACGGAGCCGGTTTTGGCGCGCCGATTGTCAGTGCTCAGTTCTCCTATAAGTCGTTTTGGAACGAACTGTCTCGTTAAACTCTGTCCGCATTTGCAGCCGTGTCACCGACTTTTCCGACGTCACTCGCGACGCAGATTTGCGATGTCTTGCTCTCTGTTCGGATTTCTATTATTTTTAAAGCGAGACTCGGTCGTAAAAATAGTTGGAATGTATGGCGGCTGTCGGTTGCAATTATAGCTCAATTTCTTTGTAAACAGGAATGTTAGATGGTAGCAGAGCGAATGTGAAAAAGGAAGGAAGAGAGCTTGCGGAAAATTAATGCCTGTGCGTTTCGCCGCGAGTCGTTTGAGAAATGAGCGGGCGGCTGGGACTGGCAGAGGAGTCGGGTCTGCTGCCAGCGTTTCCGGCCCACGCACAGTGGCAGCGCCTAGAGGGCCGTCTGCGTTACGTAATTTTAGGGCCGTATCAGAGGCGGTGCCGTAAATAGCAGAGGCAGCGATCGAGGAGCGGTGGTGGATGCGTTCGCTGACCATCGGCCACGGCTTCTGCCGCCCGACGTTCTCTAGTCCTCCAGAGAGCCGCCAACCTTCTCCTCTGGGAAGTTGTTCCACTGCGTAAAAGGACAATACTTATTGTCACTCTTTAAATCTTTACTTTGAAAGTTGTTTAAGCTTCGTATGAAGTTCATATACAGTAGCATCCAAAATTAAAAATAAGGAACATAAAAAAATTGCAGAAACGGTAGAAAAAATGGTCTTCGCTTTTTTCCACACAACGTATTTACACACACATGCAGACAACTCGTTAATCTGCTCACTATGGGGTGTGACCACCTCTGGAAGCAATACAGGTCTGACAAAGACGAGGCATTCTGTGAATGATGTCATCAATTTCACGTTGCAGAGCTGCTCGAAAGTCTTGTGGAAAGGTCGGTGCATGCTATATGCAACTCATCTCCCTAGTGAAACCCATACATCTGCATCTACATGCACATCTACATCCATAATTCGCAAGCCACCTGACGGTGTGTGGCGGAGGGTACTTTGAATACCTCTATCGGTTCTCCCTTCTATTCCAGTCTCGTATTGTTCGTGGAATGAAAGATTGTCGATATGCCTCTGTGAGAGATCTAATCTCTCTGATTTTATCCTCATGGTCTCTTCGCGATATATATGTAGGAGGGAGCAATATACTGCTTGACTCCTCGGTGAAGGTATGTTCTCAAAACTTCAACAAAAGCCCGTACCGAGCTACTGAGCGTCTCTCTTGCACAGTCTTTCACTGGAGTTTATCTATCATCTCTGTAACGTTTGCGCGATTACTAAATGATCCTGTAACGAAGCGCGCTGCTCTCCGTTGGATCTTCTCTATCTCTTCTATCAACCCTATCTGGTACGGATCCCACACTGGTGAGCAATATTCAAGCAGTGCGCAAACAAGTTAACTGTAACCTACTTCCTTTGTTTTCGGATTCCATTTCCTTAGCATTCTTCCAATGAATCTCAGTCCGGCATCTGCTTTACCGACAATCAGCTTTATGTGATCATTCCATTTTAAATCACTCCTAATGCCTACTCCCAGATAATTTAAGGAATTAGCTGCTTCCAGTTGCTGACCTGCTATATTGTAGCTAAATAATAAAGGATCTTCCTTTATATGTATTCGCAACACATTACACTTGTCTACATTGAGATTCAATTGCCATTCCCTGCACCATGCGTCAATTCGTTGCAGAGCCTCCTGCATTTGAGTACAATTTTCCATTGTTACAACCTCTAGATATACGACAGCATCATCCGCAAAAGGACTCAGTGAAGCTCTATGGGGCTCAAATCGGGAGAGCTAGCAAGCTACGCCATGTGTGGAATATCTTCTGTTTCCAAGGAAACATCAAGCACCCGCGCTCTATGAGGTCGAGCGTTATCGCCCATCAGTACGAAGTCTGGGTCCACAGCAGCTCGTAAAAACCGCACGCTGGGCCTCAAGGTCTCATCAAGATAACTGACAACAGTTAAACCCCGCCGATTCACTTGTACAATTTCATGAAGAACCGTGATCAACATAATCCCTGCTCACACCATTAGGGATCTTCCTCGATGTTTGGGTCCCGAAAACGTGTTCCACGTCCCTCCAGACGCAAATCCGTAGAGAATCACTCTCCAGCACAAATCGGAACTCACCTATTAAAAGAACATTGGGCCAGCGTTCGACAGTCCAGGTGGGATGTTAACGACTCAACTCTAGACGCTCCGTTCTGTGAAGACACGTTAGAAGTTCACATACAACAGATCTCCGACAATAAAGGCCACTGTGTCGAAGCCTTCTGTACACACCGTCTGCCTAGATACAACAAGTCCAGTAAATGCTGCGACGTCACATGCCAGTTGCGTGCAGTACTAAGGCGATTCTGTCGTGCCCTTACAGCCAAATAACGCTCCTCTCTTTCTGATGTTACACGTGGTCGGCCCGGCGCTGGAACAGAACGATTCACAATCCAATCTTCCCATGGCCCTCCACCGCAGAGAGGCTGGAATGCGTCTTCTCTGCACCGTCTGTGACTGTGCACACCGCGATTCTGGATGTGGGACTACCCGGAAAACGGTACACCATTTGATAGGTGCCCCGACGTCATCGTCGGCATGGTTGCCCGTTGACCGGAATGCGATCTTCCGTGCAAAGCACGTTCCTACGGACATCCGTTGACAGTTTTTATAGTTATTTTGGGACAAAGGACGGTGAAATAGTGGTTTGTTGCTTTAATTTTGGACACCAGAGTAAATTCGATTATACAGTGCTGTGAGGAGAATGATGTCCATTTCAAGTAATAGTACACGTAGTTAAAGTCGAACGTCTCTCAGTAATTACTATTCGCTTAGGGATATGGCTGGCTTTATAAGAGTATGACAGCGACTTTTCTCTTAAACAGCAGATTAAATAGGACAACATAATCTATTTTATTTTCAGGGTGAATGTGGTTTCCGCTTGTACGGCTGTTGATGACTTAGGACACATTCACAAGTATCTGATAATAGTAAAAGAAAATAAGCTGCTTCGTTGTTCAATCTACGCGGCTGGCTGCGTTCTGGTGTACCTGAAATAATTTGTAATTTTAACCATATGCGCTTCTATTTCTTGCACATTTTAATCAAGCCAGTTTTTAGCGAATATGTGAGCGCCAGCCCTGCTTTAGGTGAATGTAGAGGATGTTGCAGCAATGGTTGCCAACAATTAACGTACATTTGCTACGCTGAGATTGGCAACAACTCGGAGGAAAAGTGCTCGACACATACATGAACATTAAATAGAATCAGTTATTTTATATTAACGAACTATAATTATATTCTGAGATAGCAAACAGAAATTATTACATCGCAGACCTTTCCATCCACATAACGAAATGTTAGCGTAGAAGTTTGCGTCTTATTCTGCCAAGGACTCGAACAGAAGTGTAACGGTCATTACACAATTAGTGTGAACAATGAACATTGTATTTTCTATGATTTTGTTGCAACACAGACACGAATAGTATCTTAGCTTAGCGGATTTTGTACTTTTGTCACTTCGTATCTTTTCACACGCAAGAAAATATTTATTTAGCACTCTTTCCATTTTCAGGCGACTATACAGTTAGTTCCTCTTCGTACTCAAAGCCACTGTTTCTAAGAGCGTTAACACTGGAAATAATTTAGAACTACATTAGGGAAAGAGCGCAATCCGAACATATGTGAAGTTATTACTTGCAATTGCATAGGACAGTTATACGAGGGGCGTTCGATAAGTAATGCCTCGCATTAATTTTTACTGAAAGCAGGTTGGTTTCATTCAGGATTTCAGTACACCATATTATTCCTCGTTCGTTTGGCTACAAAACCCTATTTTTCCACGTAATTTCCGTCCAATGCGACGGCCTTAGGCCATCTTACTGGAAGGGCCTCTATGCTAGCATTGCACCACTCTTCTGGTCGACGTCGGGGCCAACATCTTGCTCCATGAATAATCTCAACATCATCCACATACTGCTTCGCACCAAGCGCATCATTCATTGGGCCAAATAGATGCTCTTTACAGTCTTCTGTTAGGCAAAGACGAGGCCAACGGGCACACATCTCTGGGCTCCCTAACTGTTGAACGAGACGTTCAGCTGAGCTGCAAGGAGTTTTATTGTGATTCGTCGGCCACCCCAGTGAGAGTATCCGCACGTTCCAACACTGCAGGAGTCACAGCTGTGTACGGCTGGCCGACACGTTAGAGATCTGACAGGTTTGCTCGAACTTGGTACGATGATGACAGACGCCTCGCCCAACGACTCACTGTGCTTTTGTTCACTGCCTGGTCCCTGTAGTTTGCAAGCGCCTGTGAATATCTGCGATGCTATGATTTTTCGCTAAAATAAACCCAATGAGCTCTGTGGTTGGAACGCCATTCCGTTATAGACCCCATTTTGAAGGATATGTATAGCGCCGTCACCTATCTGAACTTCATAGAAACTGTGGAGGATGAAGCGGGAATATTCCAACAAATTTAGTATCTTTTCAACGGAAACTGGCCGAAAGAAAGGTTTCAATACTTACTGAAGGCCTATCGTATATCTCTCTTCATTTTATGGGGGTGCTTTTTGCTGTCAACAAACGTTTCTAATGTAACCCATTGTTATCTGTACGTTAAATTTAACTTGCAGGTGATTTTTATGAGCAAGATAATCCAAATATATCACCACACGAGACGGATTAAATGTAAAATATGAAATTTCACGACCGAAAACGTCACGGTTATTGTTTTTTTTCTTATTTAGCACAATATAATAGTTGCTTCTCGTATCCTAGCTTCCAAAGTTTCCTATCTTTGCAATCTTTCCAAGTTTTTTTCGGGCGTCATTTTTTCCATTAGCTGGGGTTCCTTCCATCATCTTCTTACTCCATCCACCCTAACTTAGACGGCATACGTCGCCATACAATCTCAAACCTTTTGTTTCGATTATGTCTGTTAAAATGGTACCCAGGTACATTCTTTTACATGTCTTTCATTTCAAATGTTATCCTGTAGTGTTAACGTACAGGAACACCTCGAAAATCCCTCGCCATTGACAATAAGTTCCTCATAGTGTGCATCGGACCGTAGAAAATGTTACAACCCCCCCTCCACCCCCCTCCCCCTCCGCAGATTCCTTTGGAGAAGGGGTTGAAACGTTGGTTTCTAACAAGAAATTCGTACGACCACGGCATAATAGACAGAATAGGCCGGAATACTTTAAGAACTGTGAATTAAACAGATATTGTTAGAACAGTAACAAAATATAATGCACTGCAACGCATGATATACAGATCCAAAGTCGTAGTTTTTAATCAATAACTTGATCCACTTTTTCGGATTACTTCTTTTTTCAGTCACAAAATATGTTTAGAAATATCTTCACAATTGGCTTCTCTCACTGTCACATCAAGAAGCACCAAAAGTAGTGTCCAGTTTTAAAAAGTACAGGGCTCAACCAATCAAATGCTGTTCTCCAGTACTGCTCAACCAAGTAATGTACTACAGTTACAAGTGCCTGAGACATCTATAAAATTTTCAACAATACAAAGCCGCACTCTGTTCTTAACATTCCCAATGTCAACCAAACTGCAAAGAGCTGCCAGCTTCTAGTGGTATTCCCTTGTTGTCAAACCTGAATATTCATCCTCGAAATCGCTATAGAATTGCAAAAAACATCGAATCAAACACATGATGATTGAATAATTACAGCACTGAACTTAAGCTTGGCAATTTTATGTCTGAATATTTTCCAAAATCGTTATTAACACTTTCACAAGGTTTTTGTGTAATTTATCACAACTCTCCACAAATGAATCCTTAAGTAATTTATCACTCCTGAAAGTTTATATGAAAGCTATTGAAACAATGAGTACCTTCTACCCACTTGGAACCATTATCAAAGCGTTAAATGTCATAAGAACCGATATTAGCACAAAATAAATACCAATTATACGGAAATCTTGCAATTACAACCGAACGTGGAAGAATGAAGCACCCCCATTAATAAATTAATGTAACTACGAAAAAATACATACGCCATCGCGTTACCTACAAATTGGGAACCGTGCTCCCCAACACCACCCATCATTGGAAAATATATTGCAACTCCCTTTTACTAACAGATTTTCTGTTTATTTCCTCTGCAAAGTGCCAGAAAGAAAATGGAAGCTCTGTGTAGGCAGACATAGAATATTTATGGGTAAAAGAGCTTTCGAGAAGGTGAAAGGTTTGTTGACGCTAAAAAAGAATTCCACTAGAACTAAGCAAGAGATTCACCAAGCGTTTTATCTAGGACGCTGTATTGTATGGCAGCGAATCATGGATAGTCAAAAGGAAAGAGGAAATATACCGGGATAGGTTATGCTAACAATGATATGGACAGACAGAGTGATAAATGAAGGAAGAATTCTAATATTGGGATGCGAAAGAAGTAGAGATGATACAAATGAGGATAACAGACTGCGAAGAAACTGCTGCAACGAACAGTCATTGAGAGAAATATTACTGGGAAGGCGGGAAGAGGAAGAAGAGGACTTGGAATGTTGGATGACATGAGAAATGGACGATGTTAGTATCAGATTGAGGAAGAAGCGGCAAAAGACAGTTGAGAACGTCCAGTAGATACACGAAACACGTAATAGAGGGTAGGAAAAGTAATAAATCTGCTCTGTGGGTGTAACAGGATCCACTAACTATCCAGAAAACGCTAAAAAAGTAACGATTGTGTGGTGTGCGTACTGTAAGACCTTCGATACACACACCATCAGATTATTTGACTTGTCGCTCTAACAAAGTAGGCGAGTGTCAGCAATATGTCTCGTGGTCTTATCGTTGCGTGTTTATCTTCTGCCGTTAGGTCAGATGATAGAATTGCCACTTGCATGCTTAGAGTAGCAGATTGACAGTGACCAACTTTAAACAGAACTTGATTAATTTTCACACTCATTTATTAAAATAATAACAAGCATAAAAATTACTTAACTTGGTTCTGGATGCTATTTACAATTGACAGTCGGAAGTTGCTTTGGTATTGGCACGTTAATCTTATTCTCACATATATCTCTGATACATGACAAAAGTGTCTATACTTTTATCTTCATGGCTATGTACAGGAATATGGTAATCTTATTAGGCGCAGACTGAAACTTAACTATAGACTGGCACAGACAAATGTAGACTGGTACAGACTGGAGCAGACAAATGCACACTGAATAATCCGAGGTCTGTACACTCGTTATAATACATCGCGCGTTCATGTATCACTGCGCGAGTGTGATCCGCGAGGGGAAAAGCTTCTACGTTAGCAGCAATCTCATTGGCTGCGTTACATATTAATACGCGGATCGGCGGAAGCAGAATTTGGTCCGTCTCTAAGGCAGCTCCATCTCGTAGTGTGGGGACAGACGAGCGCTGCGCCTGCGCTGTTGTGCTTAGCGGGGCGCGCTCTAGTGGGAAAGTTGTGTACGCGCTGACTACGCGGAACTATGTACACAGCAGATTGTATCTGACTTGCTGAAATAATGGTCTAGTACTTAGACAAGATACAGGGTGAGTAAACACTGTAGGTGTATCTGAAGGCATCCATGAGCGCTAGGTGTTAAATTAACCTAATTCCAATTAGTTTAGAGTCCAAGGAATAGCAGCGACTAATGATTAAACCAAATAGATCATAAGTTTACTAGGCAAAATATTAGCCAGCCCATGTAAGAGCCGATTAGTCACTTCAAAGCACTGTAGATGGAGTAGGACCTGTCCCAGACTCTCCACCGCTGATGTCCGTCATGGTGGTGAAAACATGTGGTTGAGCCAGACGGGTGCATGGAATTATCGCACTGTACCTGATATGTATGGTGCTTAAACATACATTATAATATCGTTCCCTGTAACATAACGTGCTAATTTAGGTACTACCGCAGTTTTATAGTCGTTTGTCTTTTCAAGATATGTTTGTGTATTACTTTTTTCTAGTGAAACTTATAGTGTTTAAAGTAACTGTCTGAAGTGTTGGCATTACATCAAGAGGTGGATATTAACTGCTTTCCCTTTTATGTTTCCAGGAGGACGAAGAGCAGAAGATGCTGAGTAAGTACCTATACGACGAGTGGCTATGACAGCGTGAGCGGTATGTTACTGAACATAATTAATTTTAATAAGAAATCCTAAAAGACAATTCATCGAAAATATTTCAGATATATTTTCAGTGTCTAGTTGTCTGTGATAACATTTTTCCATTCCAAATACCTTCCTTTCCTTACCGATAACGTTTGAATAGTCGAATATAGGCTGTCGTAGACTTTGAACACTTGGTGGAAGGGAAGGAGTCACACTTCGCCAACAGATCACAAAGGACATGATCGTAATAAATATAAGGAGAACGTCGGGTGGAAGATCTACCAAGAATTGGAGAGGGTAAGGCCTTAAGTACATTGTAATGGGGATTAATGGGAACAAGATAGGTAAAATCATATTGTCCAGTCCACATGCTCTCCCTTTGCAGATGTTAGCGCCAATAAGGCTATAACTTCGATAGATCACTTCGTGAAGAACGACTATGGATGGTCACTAACGTACACTGTAGACAGCGTGGTGAGTCAACATCTGCAATCCTTAAAACTAGACGTGAAATATTACGACCGACACAGATTCAGATGGATAGTGCTAAATGACACTATTAACTTGATGGCCCTGATGGCGCTTGACCAACACACGAACTCGTCGTGTTAATGCCAGGATTTGCGATTCAGTAGCCCACTGATGTGAACTGAGACTTCTGTGAAGAAAGTTTAGCACTTCATACGTCTCGAGAAATACTTTGGGCCGTGGTAGCCTAGTGTACAGTAATTGGGACTGTCGGAGGCTCTACTGCCTAGGCTCTCTTTTCTAGCCCGTATTAAGAAATATTGAGATACGTGGATTGAGCGAGCTCAGGTAATTGCTTTAGCACATCCAGATACATCTACGCCCATCCCATGATATATAAAGTACGGCAAAATAAAAAATATCGCACACCTTCGATATACCTTTTTTATTTAGGGAGAACAAATTAAAGAAATTAGGACTAAATGTTTGTTATTGGAGCTGGAAGAGGAGTTGAATAACAGTAAGTAAGGATAACAAAAGTAATGAAAACACAACCAACGATCGAATGTAATTAAAATCAGAAAATATTTCTTCTTGAAGAAGAACGACATCAGATAATTCAGGATAGGATTTATTGTAAACATTAAGTTAAAGACTCTGGTAGAAGGGTAAGATGTGTTTTAAAAATAAACGAAAAGTGTTCTGTGGGAATCATTCAGCTGTATACGCTGTTGTGTTTACATTATGATGGGGATGTAAAGGACCCTATAAAGACTTGCTGAAACTTATAAACGACAGCAAATCTCACTGCAATGTACTAATGGAGGATTTTAATTCATGTATAAAAACAAGAGAATGATTCTTTAGTAATAAATTTTGGGGTTGATATATGAAATAATCGAGGTCATACTGAAAGTTTACCTTCCTCCAACTGGTAGTTCATAAGGGACTACGACCCTGGTTTTATTCACTCACGTATAAATAACGGCAATCTAAGAAAATATTAAAAATTTGGAGTGCAAGGACTTTTGTGAAGCGCAACCGAATAAAAAATATGGTGTGTTAGAGGTGGGTGGTGTTTAAATAAAATTAACAGAAGCAAAATTGAAATTAGAATCCTCATCGTAGCCTTCATGCTCATCTGGTACTGTACAGGTAACTAAATTGAATCTTATAGATTGAATTTGTGTAAAACAAATATTTTTGCTATATGTGCCCTACAGTACCTACTAAGCTGAAAAACCGAAGTGGTAGCAGAAATTATCTCGATAATACCGTCTCCACTGCTACGTGTCTCCACTGCTACGTGTGTCTAAGTTACACAGTGACACAGACATACCTGTGTAGCTGAAATTCTTCTTTAATATATTTATAATCTCTGCTTACGGCAGGCGACTTCACTCCAGCTTTGATATCATTAAAATGACCGGGGGACGTTTCGAGAAAGTAGCTCTTGAGTGAACACATGAGCATGTATGGAAAACTTGAAATGATTCGTTCAACAAAGACCAGGAGGAGGACAATGAGTTCACAAAGTACCAGCTGTACCATTCGTAACATAATGATCAATATTCATTTACACGATGAGATACTTGATGTATCAACACAATTCAGTAGACCATATATACAAAAGAAGAGAAAGTTGCAGCACGTCATTATTCATTCGTGAAACATTGTCTTACGAGAGGAAGAACTTCGAGATAAGTCACTTGAAATCTTGGATGGCTAAATTAGAAATGGATATTGATCACCACGTGTTCTGGCGGAACACAAACGAGCAAACGAAAATTCTTCACGCCAAATATGACTGCATAATGTATCACGGGTAGAAAAGTCTCGTAAATTACAATCATGTAAATGTAGTGTAAATGTGCAAGCCAGCAACAATCTCACAATAAGCCAGAATCAAGTCACTTAAATGTGTCCATTTCATTATTAGAAGACAAAACGAAAATTGGCACATCCAGTGCTTATGGCAGCAGAAGAAGGAGCAAAGTACCTTTGTGTGCTCGGCCATGGGGTCTTCTGAAAAGAATTCTGTCACCTAACATTCCTATTACCCATCGCAATCAAAACTAGCACCATCCGGCAATATATACCTTGCAGTTTCCTCCCAGGCATGTACTACACTAACAGACAGATAGGTGACTGCATATCTCTGAGGCAGTCAAATGACTATTTGTAGCGCGCATGAACACGTAAAATGAAAGGTTGTCCGCGGCAAAACGGACGCCTTTCACTACGATAGAAGAATTTTCCAGGGGGAAGGAAATGATTATCAGGAACACAGTTTCACGAAAGGAAATAAGTAGAAACATTTGGCTACTTCAGCTAGGACTAAAAACTAAACTGACTATTTTTCATCAAACAGTAAGAAAGTGCAAGATGTGAGATTCTATGGCAAAGTCAACATGAAGTAAGACGGAATTATGGGAAATAATAATATATTTAAGAACAGACCATGTTAAATTACCCAACTAGATCAGTATCTTATATAATGGTTGTACACACATAGACGCAAGTTTTTCCTTTTTTTAAGAAAAGTTACTACTCCTCACAGTTGGTAATGACCATGAAGGTCGAAACAGATTGTGTGCAGCCTATTGAACGTCTTTTACTGAATCCGTTAAGGCTGTTAGCGACTGCTATCATCAAACCTTTTATAATAATCGGAATTGTGCACTATTAGCAAGACTAGTTTTAATATCAATAAATTTGTAAACGTGCATAGAAAACAACGTAACTGCACGTCTCTCACCATTCAACAGGAAAGGACGCCAGAGCGATAAGATACCAGGAAATGACGATATCCTGAATACTATAAAAATTTAGGAAGCAAATTATAACAGAAGAGATAAATTTTATCAACCTCATACAGTGACGACTGAAATTTTGTATCTGCAATGTATGAATGAGCAATAACACCATAAATACAGAAATATTAAAACTGAATAGTTGAAAATTCATATTTTAAAGATCCATTGCAGTTAAGGCGGCGACAGATTGTACTGTAATTTAATGTTTTCTATCGTTCGTTCGTAGAGATAGTAATCTAAAAGTATGATTCATTGTGCAGAATTGAACATTGAACGTTGGTGGAAATTGTTCGCGCCTGTTTTAGATCTTGAAAATGCAACATTCTCAGGCACCTTGATACAAATATAAATGAAAAAAAGTAAAGTGGCTGAAGCTTCAAATTTTGCCTTGATAAACCTGATCCTTAGGAGGTAGATACAGTAAAGGAAATGAGACTCTGGCTTGCCTTACTGGTCTGCTTTTTATTGCATCTTCACGTATATGCAGTGAACATACAGAAGAGCACAGACACTAGTTTACAACTTCAGTAAGTGTAAAACACTGATAAGGCTCGGTACATTCTCCAGTCAGTCACCAGAACAAATAGCCACACCGAACCAATATGAAAACTATTCCGAAACCGAAGGATGATCACAGAGCAAACGGTAGCCGCATGTTGGGAATCGCTAAGAGCTGCGGAAAGAAATAAACCAAGGGCCGTACTGGATTTGGAAACGCCATTATGAATGTAAGGCATTTACAATGTCGGCGGCCGGAATACGGAGCCAAGCAAATGGATGGTGTATGGATCAAGAAAGTGCTTTGGTGACTTGAAGAGATAATAAATGCTAGGTACTACGACGTGATGGAAAGCAGGTGGGTGGCGTTAGAAAACGTGGGTACTTATTATCTCTGACGGTAAAACACCAAAATATCCCAACGTGGCCTGGATATCAGATGGCTAACGTTAGCCATCACGATGTCCTACTTAGTGTTAAATTTTAATGTAAATTGTTAACATGCAGTAAACAGTAGCGACTATTGTTAAGGTGTAGCTTAGACACACCAATTCATAGAATGACGCCCAACGAAAATTATGAAATTGCATTTAGTACGAACGTGGGATAGGGAGTAAAATTCTGGGTAGAAATAATATCAATGACAAGATTCGCGGATACATTGCTACGTTCATTGGAAGCGAGGAAGGGTGCAAGACATATTGAATGAAGTGTGCAATATACCGAGCTCGGAGTTAACCGAAGAAAGACGAAAGCGAAGAGGAGTAACAGAAAAGTGATTAGTCATAAATTTAAACGTCAAAATTGGAGACAAGAAGTAAACCAAGTGAAGGAATTCTACTTCGGAACAAAACTAACTAACGGATAGGACATGAAGAAAGGAGGACATAAAAAAGCGGACTAGCATACGCAAAGAGGGCATTTCTATCCAAAAGAAATCTGCTAGTGCCAAATACAAGCTTTAATGTGAGGAAGAAATTTCTGATACTGTACATGTGAAACACAGCATTATGTGGAAGTGAATGATGGACTGTGGAAAAACCGGAAAAAAGAAGGGAATCGAAGCGTTTGAGATGTGGTTGTATAGAAGGATGCTGGAAAGTAGGTGGAATGGTGAGAAATGAGGAGGTTCTTCGCAGATACATGTGGAAAACGCTAACAAGAAGAAGGGACAGAATAACAACAGCACGTGTGTAAGACATCAGGGGATACGTTCCATGCATCTAGATGGGGATGTAAAAGGTAAAAGTCATAGAAGAAGATAGAGACTGGAATATATGAAACAAATAGTTGAGGACTTAGGATGCAAGTGCTACGCTGAGGTGAAGGGGTTGGCGCAGGACAGGAAACCGTGGCGGGTTGCATCAAACCGGGCAGACCCATAAAAAAAAGAGAAAAGCTAATCTTAATTGGGATAAACAGTGCCGTAAGGACTACGAGAACCGGGATGAATGAGAAACAGTAGGGAGAGTAATCACGTGGTTCTGTTTGGTCACAAGAAGAAGATCCTTCGCACATTGGGTGTCAGCAACGCGAGCATGCATGCTTTGCCACAGCATTAGTAGCGTTGCGGGAAGAGTAGCAGCGAGGGGAGGGCAGCGTCGACTCTTCCCTGCAGTGCTAACACCATTACCCGTGTTTCGTGATATGTAAGCCGAGGTGACTCGCTGGCTAATGTTGGCAGCGCGGGGAGATAAATCAGTATCTTTCAATTACTGCCGATTTTCTTCATTAGTGGCAGTACCAGTATTTTGGCTCTTCCTATTGGGAACAAACAGTACTGACTGTTGTAAATCAGTACATTACATTACACACGTTACACTTTACTCTTAGCCAATAATAAATGTGAGTTAGTCTGATTAATAGGCTCTTTCGGGCTTGGTTCAATCCCCTCCTCAGAGAAGTTGAAACTGGGCGTGACATACGTGTAAGCTATCTCCATTGTGCCATCCATTACCTTATACGTTTATTTAAATACATAAAAGAAGGATTAAGTATTTCGACTGTGTCACAGAAACTTTTTGTTGTGACTGTTACAGTGTTGCGCAAGGCATTCCAGATGTTCGCCAAGTCGGGCACCATCGATACCATCAAGATCAGCACCATCTTGAACACCATGGGGCAGCTCTTCGATGACGGAGACTTGCAGGCCATCATTGATGAAGAAGACACAGAGGGTAAGCGCCACTTCCACTGCAATGCACGGAACTCATTGCGTCAGTCTTACGAAGTTTTTGTTGCAGCAGAACATTCTTATACACCAGCATCCAAAATTTTATAACAACCAGGCAATCAGAGTGTATATGTGTGTTGGATATCGGAAGGGAAGCAGAACAGGGTGAAGCTTACTCATAATGCATTTGGTATACAATAAAATCTGAAAATACTCCATTAGAAATCCCTCAGCCGGAGATAAAAATTTCAAAAGAGGTAACAAAATCAGAAAATGTATTCCGTAAACAGTTAATAGCTGCTTAATACCCTTGGTAGCGATGTACCATGCTCTCTGTGCGGCAGTTCGTGAGCTTCGTTGACAGTCAGTCCCATTCCTAGAAAAGTGCTGAGTGAAGGTCATACCGGGGCGATGACGGGCTGCGGTTTGTCTGCACATGTAGTGCCAGACAAGACCTGTAGAAATCAGTACCAAAAGCCTTGACCGTCATCCCGTGTCAAGAGTTTATCTGTAAGATACTGCTCTGCCAGATGATCTCAATAAAACCTGGTTTCATTCTACGTAAAAAGAAAGTGTGCACCGGCTGAAACTTCGAACAGCCGCGCCTAGGGTTGCAGTCCGTCTTCTTTGTACCCAGAGCATTCTAAGAAATCTCCGTCCATTACCAATCCGACGAACCTATCGTCATAACACCGGACTTCATCCACGTTTAAATGTTGAAGTAACCTCAACTGTGTGTTACTTTATCTAAAATTCTTTATTCATTGCATTCACACAAATGGTCAATTATGGTCTAACATTCGGGATGGAGGAGAAGAGAGCCATTATGTTCTAGAGCGGAAAAATGGAACCCGATTATGACTTGATACCAAGATACAGTATCTGTTGATGCGGAATGACATTTATTTCATTTGGTACCACATTAAAAACTTTACAATGTAGCTTGTAAATAATTGTATGGTACCTGAACATAATCAGAAGATCGAAACCGGTAGTAAAAAAAAAAAATTTGCATCTCTTACTCGTTTGAAATAAGACACTTTCAAGATACTTATGAGCTAAGGGGTACCACCTGCACAAAATATATTTGGCTTAATACGTCATTTTCAACTGCGATATATACACATCAAAAGAAGTTTTGCATCACCTCCGTTCCGAGAGTTCCGGAACTTGTACAGAAAATTGGAATAGAGGCCAACATAAACATCATCTCCGCCCTTTTTACTGCTCATGAAAACCATACATCGCATGCTGTACCACCATACAGCGAGACATTCAGAGGTGGTGGTCCAGATTGCTGTACACACCGATACCGCTAACACACAGAAGCACGTCCTCTTGCATTGTCCCACTCCTCAACGGCGATTCGGAGTAGATCTCTCAGAGTGGTTGGTGGGTCACGTCGTCCATAAGCAGCCCTTTTCAATCTATCCCGCCGCGCGGGATTAGGCTAGCGGTCTGAGGCACTGCAGTCATGGACTGTGCGGCTCGTCCCGGCGGAGGTTCGAGTCCTCCCTCGGGCATGGGTGTATGTGTTTGTCCTTAGGCTAATTTAGGTTAAGTAGAGTGTAAGCTTAGGGACTGATGAACTTAGCAGTTAAGTCCCATAAGACTTCACACACATTTGAATTTGAACAATCTATCCCAGGCATGTTCGATAGGATTCATGTCTGGAGAACATGCTGGCCACTCTAGTCGAGCGATGTCGTTATCCTGAAGGAAGTCATTCACAAGATGTGCACGATGGGGGGCGCAAATTCTGGTCCATGAAGACGAATGCCTGGCCAATATGTTGCCGATATGGTTGCACTGTCGGTTGGAGGATGGCACTCGCGTATCGTACAGCCGTTACGGCGCCTTCCATGACTACCAGAGGCGTACGTCGGCCCGACATAATGCCACCCCAAAACTGCAGGGAATCTCCACCTTGCTGCACTCGCTGGACAGTGTGTCTAAGGCGTTCAACCGGGTTGCATTCAAACACGTCTCCGACGATTGTCTGTTTGAAGGCATATGTGACACTCATCGGTGAAGATAACGTGATGCCAGTCCTCAGTGGTCCATTCGGCATGTTGTTGGGCCCATCTGTACCGTACTGTATGGTGTCGTGGTGTTGGACCCCGCCATGGACGTTGGGAGTGAAGTTGCGCATCATGCAGCCTATTGCGCGCAGTTTGAGCCATAACACGATGTCTTATGGCTGCACGAAAAGCATTATTCAGCATGGTGGCGTTGCTGTCAGGGTTCCTCCGAGACATAATTCGTAGGTGGTGGTCATCCACTGCAGTAGTAGCCCTTGAGCGGCCTGAGCGAGGTATGCCATCGACAGTTCCTGTCTCTTTGTATCTCCTCCATGTCAGAACAACATCGCTTTGGGTCGCTCCGAGACACCTGGACACTTCCCTTGTTGAGAGTCGTTCCTGGCACGAAGTAACAATGCGGACGCGATCGGGCCGAGGTATTGACCGTCTAGGCATGGTTGAAGTACAGCTAACACGAGCCGTGTACCTCCTTCCTGGTGGAGTGACTGAATCTGATAGGCTGTCGGACCGCCTCCGTCTAACAGGCACTGCTCATGCACGTTGTTTACATCTTTGGGCGGGTTTAGTGACATCTCTGAACAGCCAAAGGGACTGTGTCTGTGATACAATATGCACAGTCAACGTCTATCTTCAGGAGTCCTGGGAACCGGGGTGTTGAAAACTTTTTTGGGAGTGTGTGTAAGAACGAACTTCGAAGGGTTGTAGAGGGTACCTTCAGGAACAAATTGAGACAGGAATTCATGTCTTGAAACGTCATTAATCTAGTTTGCATCATTCCTACCAGATGAGAATTATATCCAGAACGATGAGCCATCGCTGTAAACAGTCCTTAAGATGGGAGTATAAGAGCCGGAAACCGATCGTGGTGTGTTAAATAAAATAACCTTACAACTGTAGCGGTATTTTCAAAATGGTTCAAATGGCTCTGAGCACTATGGGACTTAACATCTATGGTCATCAGTCCACTAGAACTTAGAACTACTTAAACCTAACTAACCTAAGGACATCACACACAACACCCAGCCATCACGAGGCAGAGAAAATCCCTGACCCCGCCGGGAATCGAACCCGGGAACCCGGGCGTGGGAAGCGAGAACGCTACCGGTATTTTCAACCTCTGCCACTTCGTATTAGATACACGTGTTGTCGCATGCATACCAATAACATGAAAGGCGACTTTTAGTGAAATGCTTTCACTTTCACTCTGTAACGAGGTACTAGAGACCATGCGATTATTACACTAAAATATTAAAACAAATGTAGCCGAGAAACTTCCTAAATTTTGCCGCTAGAGTTCATAGTCTTTTTTTTTAGGGGAACAAACACAGCGGAGACAGCCCTCGTTACAGTTTTACTTCGCCCAGACATTGGCAGACTATGGCGAGCAGCGGGCCAGACTTGAGCAGCGTTACGAGCCAGCGGGCTGACAGCCGTCTGTCCACGCAGTGTCCGCACTACACAGCCGCAGAGCGGCCGCGCTCGCTAAATAAGCTCCAGGCCGGCCCGCGTATTGTGGCAGAGGGGCCTCGCCTCGCCTCGGCGGCCGCTGTCACGGATGACGGATGGCGCTCTGTTTGGCAGCCGTCCGCCGCATTCCGGGGGCAAATATAAAACCCGGCGCCGACGCCGCTGCGCTGACAGACGCCTCTCACCTTCTGCCCCGGCCGTCCCCCCCCCCCCTTCTTTTTTTAACCATCTTTTCCTGCGCTGAGGACGCCGGCACTCTGCTCTGCCACCACGTGTCGGCCGTGGGTAATTGTGTAGCACCCGTTTGTGGGATGGAGGTGCCGTCGTTCTGTATGATACTCAATCGCAAACAAATGTTGCGGAACGTCAGCGCTCGGCGGCATATCTCTGGCACAGCCCAGCAGGTGTTTTCCATTCACAATGGCCTATTATTCGCTCCATTTCAAACTTTTCAACTCCTAATTACTCTCTTCTTTCGCAGACATGTCTTAATGTTTTAAATACCCTAACATTTGGACAGGGAAAATACCGCTCTATGATAATATTTGCGCCACCAAATAGCTACTACCGACGTCATTTGACCTGTTCGGATTTTAACATTCCGCGTGGTGTCTGTTTGTTCTAAGTCGTGTCTCCCTACCACTTTCGTGCAACGACGCTCTGAGCGTGTTTTTTAGGGAATTGACTAGTCTGAACCTGGGACCTGTCGCTGATAAGGAGACGCCAGACCACACATGACATGTAGAGTTCAGAAGAGTTCAGTGAGACTAGCGATGATATAATCAAATACTTAATGATTTCAGCGTCAGCTCCACTGCACTCCCTGTAAAAGAATCTTAATGCTAACTAAATTTAGTGGAAGGGGTTAAAGGCTTCCCTATATTTATTTAGCTGCTAAATTAACGTCGAAAATGCAGTTAAGTTTACCATTGGAATTTTTATTTTACTCACAAAACATTGTTTATAAATTGCACTGTTGATAAAAGGAAATATTTTAATACAGGATGATAAAAACCAACTGCTTTCAACAAAAATGTGAACGAATATTCCCTGAATGGGTTTCCAAATTCTATAATGGATAGAAGGATGACCTATGCCATATCACATCTATAATCTAGGTTTAAATTAAGTTTCATAAAAGAGAAAACTATCAAAAATGGTCTACAGTGACCCTCAATTATCTTTAATTACTTATTTAACTTGTCGTAAATTACAGTTGCTGATGTGGCTTCTCAATAATTATATAACAGAAAAATCATCGCGTTTCAGATTTTAACTTCAAGTAGCAAATGTGAGTACCACGAACTTTAATTGACGATCGACACTAGTATTACGTAAAAAGGGGATGTAACAGATGAGACTTCTGCAGTTCTGAGTGAAGCCTTATGCGCTCTTATGCAGCATCACGTGCGTTCATTACCTTGTTGGTCGTTAGGCAGCGTCAGGGGCGGCGGGCGGCGCAGCTCCACACACCTCGCCGTCTCGGTAGCAACTCTCTCGAACTTCTCCTTACTACTATTTACCGAAGTTGGTTTAAGAAAAAGGTATCTGGCTGTGTTTTCAACTGACCAATCAGCGTCTCAATGTTAACCTTAAGCTCTGCCTACAAAAATTCTGTCTATCCAATGAGAAACGTTATACTTTTCGTGGTAGGGCAATGTTTTTTAATGTTTGCTACGTAACAGAGACGCGTATCGTCTCACACTAAAACTTGCAGCTGGTGTGGACCTTTTCGTGTTATAGTAAGATCTATACTGTTCTTCTGGAGGGCTCTATCTTTTAACATGGGCTGGGGGATGCTCTTGGCGGTCGGCCGGCGATGTGGGTGTCCCTTATCGTAGGGCCTTCTAGCCTATACGGCTTTGCTTTCAGCTTCTTTTCTAGTTTCTCCCCTCGGAAATGCATCTGTTTCATGGTGGGAAGGTATGACAAGCATTAAGGCGTTCTTGTCTTAGTCTGTTGTATTCCATTTGCTCACTCATTGATCGTATTACTTTGGTTAATTTAATGTCAGGATTTATTCGGAGCTATGTGACATATTGCCGGATTTGCTGTCATGTCAGGGTTTTCATGGAAGGTGTTGGATTTGCCCGACACCTTACAGGATGAATCTAGCCACCTTGGGGCAACAGACATTCTGGACACACTGATAGTGCATGTGATATGACTGTAACTTCTCAAGCACCTGTCTTCAGCGCTGTTAATGCCCCGATGAGGACTATGTTTGCGAAATTATGTTTGCAAATACGCTAATCGATTTTTGATATTTCAGAATGCCTTGAGCACACACAAGGAATGGACAGAATACGGAAACAATAAAACACATCACATTATCGTGCTTAATAGGGTGGTGGCATACAAAAAATTTTCCAGTCGTCTTGTAATGGATAAATGTGTGATTTTCAAGGGAATCGTATGCATCACAGACAGGAGCGCCTCCGATGGTGTCCTCAACGACGAACCTGGGTGCACGAATGGCAGAACGTCATTTTTTCGGATGAATCCAGGTTCTGTTTACAGCATCATGGTGGTAGCATCCGTGTTTGGCGACATCGCTGTGAACGCACATTGGAAGCGTGTATTCGTCATCACCATACTGGCGTGATGGTATGGGGTGCCATTGGTTACACGTCTCGGTCACCTCTTGTTCGCATTGACGGCACTTTGAACAGTGGACGCTACATTTCAGACGTGTTACGACCCGTGGCTCTACCCTTCATTCGATCCCTGCGAAACCGTACATTTCAGCAGGTTAATGCACGACGGCATGTTGCAGGTCCTGTTCGGGCCATTCTTGATACAGAAAGTGTTCGACTGGTGCCCTGGCCAGCACATTCTCCAGCTCTGTCACCAAGTGAAAACGTCTGGTCAATGGTGGCCGAGCAACTGGCTCGTCACAATACGCCAGTCACTACTCTTGATGAACTGTGGTACCGCGTTGAAGCTGCACGGGCAGCTGTACCTGTACACGCCATCCAAGCTCTGTTTGACTCAATGCCCAGGCCGTTATTACGGCCAGAGGTGGTTGTTCTGGGTACTGATTTCTGAGGACCTATGCACCCAAATTGCGTGAAAATGTAATCACATGTCCTAGTATAATATATTTGTCCAATGAATACCCTTTTATCATCCGCATTTCTTCTTGGTGTAGCAATTTTAATGGCCAGTAGTGTAGTCATGACACTATTTTTAAACATAGTCACCAAGTATCTGTAAACAAAGTCGGATTGTCTAGTAATAGTTAATTCCTCTACGATAGAGATCCGATCCTTGCTCATAAAGCCATTCGAGAGCCGTTGTGTGTCTCATCTTCGGAAAACCTGCGATTGCTGCGAACTAGTTTCTCGACTGCCTGGAAATTATCCTTTGTAGTCGATGTCCACGACCTTCGTCCCTGATCAAAATCGACCAACTCTGTGCGGCCTTGGTCAAATTCTAGGATACATTTCACTACATCTGGACGCTAAATTGTATGTAGTCGATTCACCACCAGAATGTCATGGTGAATGTGTGTGCGCTTTAGACGTTTTGCCTACAAGAGCCGTACTGTCCCGTGTAATCCAACTTTGGTGTAATTTTCCAGCTGCCTCGCTACTTCCGCAGTGGTTAGCACACTGGACTCGCATTCGGGAGGACGACGGTTCAATCCCGTCTCCGGCCATCCTGATTTAGGTTTTCCGTGATTTCCCTAAATCGTTTCAGGCAAATGCCGGGATGGTTCCTTTGAAAGGGCATGGCCGATTTCCTTCCCCATCCTTCCATAACCCGAGCTTGCGCTCCGTCTCTAATGACCTCGTTGTCGACGGGACGTTAAACACCACTAACCTAACCTAACCTAACCCTCGCTACTTCACTTCCATACTGCGATACACGTGTTATATGTACAGCAGCTGAACTGTCTCCAGGAAATCGGGAACGTTTTATCTGTTCTGGCAACGCGCCACTAACGTTGCGCAGTATTCATAGCATGGTACCTCATGAGTAACTTACGTTTTGGTCCCCTCGTATTATAATACGAAATTCAGTACGGCCAATGTCTTCCTGTCATAGGCATTACGTGTAGTCTTGGAAGGGAGAACTGCTGACAAGGAACACCGTCCATTTCCCTAAGCTCACTGGCGTTAAGGAAAACGCGAATTTCGATCAATCCACTGTGACGTAGAAAGAATTACAGGAGGCCTCGCGGGGTAGCCGTGCGGTCTGAGGCGTCTTGTCACGGTCCACGCGGTTGCCCCCGTCGGAGGTTCGAGTCCTCCCTCAGGCATGGGTCTGTGTGTTGCCCATAGCGTAAGTTAGTTTAAGTTAGGGTAAGCAGTGTGTAAGGTTAGGGACTGATGAACTAAGCAGTTTGGTCCTCTATGATCTTCGCCCATCACAAAAAATTACGGGAACAGCCTTCTAAAAGTGTGTGACACTGCCAGTCTTACATAAGTTTTAAGCTGTTGTCGAGACCGTTTGCCATTTCACCTTATCCGCAGTGTAATTCTTATTTAAAAGACAAATCCATTTAGGCTAATACTGTCCAGGAGTTGTGCACTGTTTCCCACATCTCCATCACGAAGTTGCCAACATGATATCAATGTTCCGGTCAACATACGTATCTGAGAGACATTTTTCTATTATGGAACTAAATAAGTCACGATTATGTGGTCACGTGAGTGACGAAAATTTGTAAAACTGTCTTCATCTGCCCATCTGCTGACAGTCCGTGCGTTATAGATTTTAATATGTCTTCAGCACACCAAAAATAATTAAATATTAACAATTGACTCTGTATGTGATCTGTGTTATTGAGAAATATGAAACAAATCCGCCTGCGACTTGCGAAGCTTTCGCAGTTTCCGCTCCTTCCCCCTCTTCCCGCTCAGACAGCGTGACGTGGCAGACGGGGAAGTATAGAGCAGGACGTATACGCTTTGGTGAGAGATAGAGGCTGGCATGCCTCGTGATGACTGGGTGTTGTGTGATGTCCTTAGGTTAGTTAGGTTTAAGTAGTTCTAAGTTCTAGGGGACTGATGACCACAGAAGTTAAGTCCCATAGTGCTCAGAGCCATTTGAACCATTTTTGAAACACAAAGGACTGGCTCCTGATATTGATGTATGGATGGATGCACCCTCTCTGAGCACTATGGGATTTAACATCTGAGGTCATCAGTCCGCTAGAACTTAGAACTACTTAAATCTAACTAACCTAAGGACATCACACACATCCATGCCCGAGGCAGGATTCGAACCTGCGACCGTAGCGGTCGCGCGGTTCCAGACTGAAGCGCCTAGAACCGCTCGGCCACACCGGCCGGCTATTCCTTTCTACAATTGTCTATGTATATGCTCAGTAGCTTTAGAGCTACCTGATGGGTGTTTTCACCGAAGAATACTGTACTCAGAGGTTATAATCAGGAAGTAAAAACAGAACGTAGTTACGATGTTCACTAACTGTTGCAGGGTCGGGCAAGGTGAACTTTGACGGCTTCTGCAGGATCGCCTCCCATTTCCTGGAGGAGGAGGACTCGGAAGCCATGCAAGAGGAGCTGAAGGAGGCTTTCAGGCTGTACGACAGGGAAGGTGAGCGACAATACCTCTCAGTGAACTTCTTTCATATTTCTTTACAACTCGCAGAAATTTTTCTGAAGTCGTCCCCTTTCAGCTGGTGTGAGGCTTTTCCTACCCTGTGTTTATCTTCCCATCTCTACATAACTACTATAACCAATATCCCCTGCTTATGTTTTTGAGTAATACAGCTTTTGGCTGCCCGTAGTACTACTCTCCTCTACTGCTCACTCCAGTACCAATGCTGTACCTGATGTCTTCACGAACCTTGTAACTTCCCAACAGAAAAATTCCGTAACCTCCTAACAGAAAAAAATATAATTATTTGTAATTCACATTCAGCGTAACCTCCCAATAAATGAAATCCGTAGCCTACCAATAATAAAATGTATAATTATATAACATTCACATTTTTAGCGTACCCTAACAATAATACAATGTGACTAACCTCTCAATAAAATGTGGCTCACTTATAACCTTTCAATAACTTACTGTGAATTTAAACTGGTAAATTTTAGACGTCAGCAATGCTGCGTCATGGCCCTGAAAGATCAGTCTAAGTAAATTGAAAAATCTTACCTCAATGAAGTCGCCGGATAACGCATATATATCTGCTCTTATAATAAATTTTTCTGGCACAGCCCGGTGCAATGCTGGCCGATAGATTTCTCATGTATAAAAGGAAACAACTGATTTTTCTTTACAATAATCGGGATGACCATGGATTGGAGAAACTAGTAAATTCTTTAAATTGAGATGAATGATTGTCAAAAGTTAAATTTTATAAAAAAGATTACTATTAAGAGATTTTTTTAAACATTTACATGGGACTTGATATAACAATACTACATATGCCCGTGGCTGCTTTTACCTTATATTATATCGCTCAGGCTCCACCATCGTTTCCCACGACCGGCCCAGCCAACTCCATACACACGACTGGCTACTACTACTTACTCCTACTGCTACGCAGTTCCTACTGCAGCCAACACTGCTCTTTGGTCTGAGATTCTCTTATAGCTTACATATCGCAGGCAGCGCGTGAGCAATCCATCGAAATTACATCTGCTCGAGTGCGCTAGCAACAAATTCCTTAATCATGGACCTCTTACAACCTGTTCATTCTTCTTGTAACAGTCGTCCGTTAACGTCTTTCCTTCATCATACTTTGTGCTAGTTCTTCATTTCGTATTTCACTAATGTTTTAATCTTTAACATTGCTCGAGAGCACAACTTACTAGATACTTCCAGTTTTTTCTTCTAAGGATTGCTGATACTGATGCGCACAGCAATGTGCTCCAGACGTACAATTTCAGGAACTCCTTCCTCAGTCCCATTCAGATTTCTTACACTGGTTGAACTCTTTCATTGAAGAAAACTGTAATCCCCCGTGCCAATCAGCTTCTTATACACTATCTGATCAAAAGTGTCCGAACACCTCTACGTAATGCGGAATTCACCACTGTTGCGGCTTACCTTGACGCGGCAGCAGAGAGAGATTGGCCGACAGTAACTCGCCGAACGACAATGCTGGACCCTGGGGAGTAGGAGGGAATCATTTTTCGGTCAAGTCCTGCTTCAACGTACACCATCGTGATGGACGTGTTTCTTTGTGAAGTCCTCCAGAGCAACGAACGTTGCTAGATTGCATTCGACATCGTCATACGGGTCCAGCAACTGATATGGTACTGTGTGGTGCCATTAAGTTTGAGGTCATCAGCCCCGTAGAACTTAGAACTACTTAAACCCAACTAACCTAAGGACATCACAAACATCCATGCCCGAGGCAGGATTCGAACCTGCGATCGTAGCGGTCGCGCGGTTCCAAACTGTAGCGCCTAGAACCACTCAGTCACCCCCGGCTGGCCTGCCATTAAGTAAACCACCCTTTTATCTCTAGTTAGCGTAGTCTGCAATTTGAACGGCAGGCGTTATTTTGAGTAAAATAATTTTAGGTGTTAGGCTGCGTAATTATAAAACACCGAAACAAGTAACTGCTAACGTTTCGAAAGACAATAGTTCTCTTCAGGACGGTTAACTACACTTTCCATCAGGTAACTGCCCTGAAGAGGACCGCTGCAAAGTCAGTCGAAACTTCGGCAGTTAGTTGCTTTAGTAATTTATAATGACACAGCCAAGTACCCAAAATAATTTTTTTTTTCAAAATAACAATGGCATTAGAAGCCTACGAACTTTTAGCAGATGTTATGTTTCTGATGTCTTAGGATGAGTGTCATTCAACGGCTTCGTGATATCTTTCAACGAGATAACGCCAAACCACATATTGCTTGTGGTGGCCTGACCTACCTCGACACGGAGGCTGTTCGACTGCTACTCTGGCCGGACGTTCTGCAGATCTCCCTCTGGTTGTAAACATCTGGTCACGGGTTTCAGAGACTGCCCCCCTACCACTCATCCACCTCCACGATTGCCTCTGAACTCCGGTGTCCAGTATGCCCCCAGACCTCCTAAAAGTTTAACCCTATTTCCTTCCTAGAATATTGTTTATGCACAGTAAAACGTAAAAGTTCGTTATTTGATATCCATCTTATTGTTATAATTTGATTGCTGGGCATGGATGACTTGCATAAATATTTCGAAAGTGTCAAACTTTTGAATAGCGCCACGTGAAAGATGATATAATTATTAGTGTTGTACATAACTGTATCACAACCCTTTCCGCCTGAAAGTTTTAGCTGTGTTACGCGTATTGTAATCCAGTGCAAGTGACACAGTGGAATGTATGCTCCTAACTTGGGCCAAGGCCCCGTCCGCTTCAAGCTGTCGTTAGCCTGACGGCGCGTCATGTATCTATAGAGCAGAGAGCGTAGATCTTTGTACCACATTTTACGTGGTATTATACCCTCTAAATCATTTACTGTTTAATCATGTAATTTTCCTAAAACAATGAATACGCAAAATAAGTAAAATTTTATTATTTGCTATTCTTTCTAGTGTCACACTTTTAAAGGTCGGACTTTTTGCACATATGCGAGTATACCGAGGGCTCCAAACTAAAAAAAGGGAGAAAATGTGGAGTGTACCTTTCCCTGTACACAAGTCTTAAAATTGTTTCAACTGCAGAAAGGAACTTAGTTTTTTTCTGTGGAAGCTTAAAACATGTCAGCTCGCTTCAGCTTTCTAAGGTCGTCATTCTATCCGATTCTACGTAAGTTTTAAATCTCTGAGGCATAAGAAGTGGAATTAAAAAACCAGAACTCTAATTTCGGCAATCATTTGGCAGCGTCTCCAGTGTGAAATCTAGAGACAAACGACATAATTCCCGTGGGTTAAGTCTCACCGTGGCTTCATTGAGGGAAAACTGGCTTTAACGTCCCGTCGACATCGAGATCATTAGAGACGGAGCTCAAGCTCGGATCGTCTCAAGGATGGGGAATGAAATCGGCCCTGCCCTTTCAAAGGAACCATCCGGGCACCTGCCTGTAGCGACTTGAGGAAATCACAGGAAAACTAAATCTGGACGGCCGGACGCGGATTTGAGCCGTCGTCCTGCCGAATGCGAGTCCAGTATGCCAACCACTGCGTCACATCCCTGCGTTGTGGTGACATTCATAATGAAATAGTCAATATTCTTATTGAAGAAACCAGAAGATCGGGAACACTGATCGACTTGAGACTTTCTCCTTCTGAACTGCACCGTTGCTTTTCAGCAATATCAAAAGGACTGGAATATGTGTTAGTTCTTCAGGGGATGATGATATTATGTCTTATGTTCAGCCTGTTATTCCACACAGACCCCATTTCACGATGTTCGCCTACCCAGATGGTTGATATCCTCCTTCTACCGTACGAGTTTCAACCTCGACAGGTTTCCAATGCATCTTCACCACATAGAAATTATTCCAGCTGTGGCCTGTGACTGCATACACTACATAAGGTGACTTCAATCACATCGGATGTGCAAAATGGAAGAGACTCAAACAGTCGTTTCTGCAACAATTATGTCCGCTGACAGTAGATTTTTCTGAGAATGCTGCCATTCTGCTTTCTTTGGGTATTCCCCGCATATAATGAAGAGCTTTGTAAAGTCTTGCAAGCTGTCAAAGTATCTTTGCGGTAAGAACGCAGCACTGGTTGTTTCATGTTCATAATAATGTATTTTATATGTGTATGTATCCAGCTTACGTCCTGAACATTTTTTCTCTGCTTGTCTTTCTGTTTTATTCCATGAACTTGTGGTGCCCGAATAATTAACTCTGTTGAGCTACACTGTAAAAATTTTCACTGCTGCCAAGCACCTTCGATAAGCGTGTATTTGTATCTTCATTTATATTTGTGTCAAAACACCGTTGCTAAAGGTTAATACTGTTATATTGTTATTCCATCTTTTCCTTTAAATTTAAAAACATTTTTCACTGTTTGCAAGCATGTCAATTAACAGCAAGCTTCTGAAGCTATCGTCAATTTATGTTTTGTTCTGTATGTAAATTACTTACCTTTTAGTTGATTAAATTAGCGCCAGAGCCCAAATAAAAAAATTAAAATAAAAAAGTAATATTTTTTGAGACACACTAAAGTATTCTACCTCGCCAGTTTTTGACAGGTATTCACTTTTGGTCAATATCGGCCTTATAGGTCATTTTCAAGGGTAGTAGGTGTCGACGTGTACAGTTATCCTGTGTACAATACATCGACGCCTACTACCCTTGAAAATGACTCGTAGTGCTACAATTGGCCAATTTTGTAACTCGTGGTAAAGTGAATACTTGTGAAAAACAGCCGAGGTGGATTACGTCAGTACGTCATTTAACAAGCATACTGCTGTGGTACCCCAGATGGAGAAAATGAACGTAATATTTAACGGGAGTTGAGGGAATATCTCTGTCGTGTCTATCTTTTGTCACCCCGACGTTATTTGAAAGCACGAGCGTGTCGACTGTATTTCGTTTAAGCTTGTGCGTTTCTTGCGCAGGAAACGGCTACATCACGACGGGGACGCTGCGAGAAATCCTGGCGGCGCTGGACGACAAGCTGGGACCAGAAGACCTGGACGGCATCATCGCCGAGATTGATACCGACGGCTCCGGCACCGTCGACTTCGACGGTGAGCACCCTTAAGAGATAACACTCCCTCACCTTCTCTTCCTACTGAGCAATACGAGCCATCAGATACGCTTCTCCATCAGTACAGAAAATCATAGAAGTGCGGGCTATCACAGCCATTACCGATATGAATAAATCCTTCTGGGTGTTAGATGGTGTCGCTTTCTTTCTTTTTTATCAGTCTTCTGATTGGTTTCTTGCGGCCAGCCGCCAGCCAAGTATTTTTTTCCAGCGCCAACCTCTTCATTTCAGTGTACCACTTGCATCCTACGTCCTAAGTTATTTGTTGGGTGTATTCCTCTCCCCGATGTTATTCAATCTGTATATTGAGCAAGCAGTAAAGGAAACAAAAGAAAAATTCGGAGTAGGTATTAAAATTCATGGAGAAGAAGTAAAAACTTTGAGGTTCGCCGATGACATTGTAATTCTGTCAGAGACAGCAAAGGACTTGGAAGAGCAGTTGAACGGAATGGACAGTGTCTTGAAAGGAGGATATAAGATGAACATCAACAAAAGCAAAACGAGGATAATGGAATGTAGTCAAATTAAATCGGGTGATGTTGAGGGGATTAGATTAGGAAATGAGACACTTAAAGTAGTAAAGGAGTTTTGCTATTTAGGGAGTAAAATAACTAATGATGGTCGAAGTAGAGAGGATATAAAATGTAGACTGGCAATGGCAAGGAAATCGTTTCTGAATAAGAGAAATTTGTTAACATCTAGTATAGATTTAAGTGTCAGGAAGTCGTTTCTGAATGTATTTGTATGGAGTGTAGCCATGTATGGAAGTGAAACATGGACGATAACCAGTTTGGACAAGAAGAGAATAGAAGCTTTCGAAATGTGGTGCTACAGAAGAATGCTGAAGATAAGGTGGGTAGATCACGTAACTAATGAGGAGGTATTGAATAGGATTGGGGAGAAGAGAAGTTTGTGGCACAACTTGACTAGAAGAAGGGATCGGTTGGTAGGACATGTTTTGAGGCATCAAGGGATCACAAATTTAGCATTGGAGGGCAGCGTGGAGGGTAAAAATCGTAGAGGGAGACCAAGAGATCAATACACTAAGCAGATTCAGAAGGATGTAGGTTGCAGTAGGTACTGGGAGATGAAGAAGCTTGCACAGGATAGAGTAGCATGGAGAGCTGCATCAAACCAGTCTCAGGACTGAGGACCACAACAACAACAATTCCAATATCTGTCTTTCCTGCATCGTTTGCCCTCTACAGCTCCCTCTAGTACGACAGAAGTTTTTACTTGGTGTCTTAACACATGTGCTATCATCCTGTCTCCTCTTCATGTCAGTGTTTTCCATATGTTCCTCCCTTCGCCGACTCTACAGTGAAATTCCTCATTCCTTTCTTTTATCAGTCCACCTAGTCTTCAACATTCTTCTGTAGTACCACATCACAAATGCTTCGATTTTCTTCTTTTCCGCATTTCCCACAGTCCATGATACACCACTATATAATATGGTGCTCCAAGCCTAGTCTCAAAAATATCTTAGCGTCAAATTGAGGCATATGTTTGATATAAAAACTAGTACCGGTGGACTTCTTTTGGCCTGGAAAACCCACTTGGTTTGTGCTAGTCTGCTATTTATGTCCTCCTCGTTTCGTCCGTCATGGACCATTTTGCTTCGAAGGTAACAGAATTCCTTAACTTCCTCTGCTTCGTGATCACTAACTTTGATTTTAAGCTTCTCGCTTTTCTCATTTCTACTACTTCTCACTGCTTTCGTCTTTTTTCGGTGTATTCTCAATCCGTATTCTGTACTCATTAGACTGTTCACACCATTCAACAGCTCCTGTAATTCTTCCTCACCTTTTATTTTCGTCACTGTTTCTTCGATGTACAGTTTCAACGGTAGTAGCGAAAGACTGTCCCACAACCTCTTTATACGAGGCACTTCGTTCTTGGCCTATCATTTGCATTGTTTCCTCTAGGTACTTGTACATACGTTGTATTACACGTCTTTGCCTATAGCTTACTCCTATTTTTCTCAGGATTACGAATCTTGCACGATTTTACATTGTCGAAAGTTTTTCAAGGTTGACAGATGCTATAAGCGTGTCTCGATTTTTCTTCGGTCTTGCTTCCATTATCAACTGCAATGTCAGATTGTGTCTCTGGCGCCTTTATCTTTCCTAACGCCAAACTAATAGTCATGTAATACTTCTTCAGTTTTGTTTTCCATTCTTTTGTATATTATTCTTGCCAGTAACTTGGATAAATGAGCTGTTGGCCGAGCGGTTCTAGGCGCTTCAGTCCGGAACCGCGTTGCTGCTACGGTCGCAGGTTCGAATCCTGCCTTGGGCATGGATGTGTGTGATGTCCTTAGGTTAGTTAGGGTGAAGTAGTTCTACGTCTAGAGGGCTGATGACCTCAGATGTTAAGTCCCATAGTTCTCAGAGCCATTTGAACCATTTGAATGAGCTGTTAAACTGATTGTACAATAGGCCTACCACTTATCTGCTCTTCCTATTCCCTGAATTCTATGGCGTAATTGTCCAAAAGTCTGAGACTACGCACCAACATGAACACGCGTTTGGCAGCTACTTTTCTCAATGACTTTAGATATACCGACTGAATCTTGTCTATCCGTTCTGTTTTATTTAGTCTCAAGTCTTTCAAAGCTCTTTTAAATTCTGACTCTAATACTGGATTCGCTATGTCCTCCATATCGACTCCAATTTCTTCTTCTATCACGTCATCAGACAATTCCTCACCATTAGAGAGGCCTTCAGTGCTCTCTTTCCACCTACCCGATCGCTCTGCGTTTGACAGTGGAATTTCCATTGCACTTTCGTTATTGCCACCCTTGCTTTTAATTTCACCGAAGGTTGTTTTGGCTTTCGACTTTTGGGTCAGTCCTTACGATAATTATTTCAAGTGAGATATCTTCACATTTCTCCTGCATCCATTTCACCTCGGCTGCCCACCATTCGTATTATTTCACTTCTGAGTTACATTGCTGTATTCTAGTCGTTCCATGACCATTTTCGTCCTTCCTCCTATCGTCCATCAATTAAAGTATTTCATCTGCTACCCAATGGTTCTTCGTAGTTACCATTGTACTAATTATGTTTGTCTTTTCATCATCTGTGACTGCTGTTATTAGAGATGCCCACTTCTCTTCAACTTAAGTGTCTACCATGGTATTCCTTGTCGCAGTACCCAACTTCAAATGCGTTTCGTCACTCCTTAGTAGTTTAGTATTCCACTTATTTCCACACTGATACTTCAGTACGATCCTCTTATACTTCAGTCATCATTACGAAAATGTGTTCTGAATCTATATCTGCTGCTGGGTACGCTTTACAATCCAGTTTTCCGTATTGCTTCCAGGAGTGCTAGTTCTGCAAGGTATGCAGGAGAGCTTCTGCGAAGTTTGGAAGGTAGGAGACGAGGTACTGGCGGAATTAAAGCTGTGAGGACGGATCGTGAGTTGTGCTTGGGTAGCTCAGTTGGTAGAGCACTTGTCCCCGAAAGGCAAAGGTCCCGAGTTGGAGTCTCGGTCCGGCACACAGTTTTAATCTGCCAGGAAGTTTCATACCTTGAAGAGATTACTGCGAAAAGCTTAGATGGGAAAAGAGGAATATGTATTGGCGGAAAGAGAGTAGAATGTATAAGATTTGCTGATGACATGGTATTAGTGGCAGAAAGTGAGCGCACTGTGAACAACGTGCTGAAAGATCTGAATGAAGCTTGTGTGGAATATGGGATACAAATAAACACAGCAAAAACAAAGATTATGGTCGTCAGTACAAGACGCAGACTGCCCAATATTAAAATAGGACAAGCTACCATTAGCCAAGTAAGTGCGTTTAAATATCTTGGAAGCACAATAACTGAAGACTTGAGATGTCACCAGGAGGTGAAAACTCGAATTGCCATAGCGAAGGAGGCATTCAACAGGAAGAGGAGACTTAGGTGGCAAATTAGATAAAGGTCTAAGGAAAAGGCTTGGTAAATAGTTTGTCTGGAGTGTGACAATATATGGGGCAGAAACATGAACGCTGAGACGAGAAGATGAAAAAAGGTTAGAAGCATTTGAGATGTGGATGTGGAGGAGAATAGACAAAATAAGCTAGATGGAAAAAGTGAGTAATGAAAGAGTATTGGAAAGGTTTGGTGAGAGAAGATGTCTGCTGAAGGTTATAAGAGAAAGGAAAAAGAAAAGTTGGGACATTCATTGAGAAGGGAGTGCTTGCTAGCAGATGATTTTGGAAGGACTGGTTTGTGGGAGAAGACTGAGATGAAGAAGGAGATACAAGATGATAGACGACAAAAGGGAAGAGGAAATTATGCGGACCTGAAGAGGAGGGCAGAAAACTGGACAGACTGGAGAACTACCATGTGAAAACCTGCCTTTTGGCAGAACACTAATGATGATGATTATGATGTATGGTACCTCAGTAGTTTGCGAAACCATCTCAGTCCTACTTCTGAGTCAAAGCGCCTGATTTAACAGCTTCTACACATGAATTAAGTTTATCTTCCATTTATTAACCACGCCTTCTACTTTCATCCTGCGTCTTGTACTTGTCGACATCTTCAGTAAACTGTAAATAAAATAGCCAATCCGCAGGTTCCTGAACCAACTTAAGCGACACTAAAGATTACCTTCATGTAAAATATTAGTGAGTGTAATCACTGAATCTACTCTCGCCTGCATTTTTAGAGGATAAGACTAGCCCAAATCTACACGCTTACCTGAGCTGGATTTTATATTACTTGACATGATTGAAATATTCAGTACATTCTGTCCGGCTACAAATCCGCAAGCTGCCAAATTCATTACTTGCCAACTGTATCGTAATAGCTTTACAGACATATGTCTGAGACGATTAAATTAAGCTGCAAAAAGGGACTTACGGTACTGATATTGATAATCATCTTTCTAGGGTTGGTACCTCCTGTTGACTTTTTTCTCGTATTGCGAATTAACGTTAAGTTTTTGATCTCCGCCTTCTGCACGACACGATGAATCTCTTTCTTCTATTTACCCAGAAGTGTTTCGACACCTATGTGCCGTCTTCTGTGGATGTAGATTCGACTTATCTTTATAGAATTATTATAAGAAGTTCACGATTGTTTTTCTATTTTAAGCCTAAAAATTCTTACATGTATGGTCTTTTGACTGCTCACCTGAAATTACACTGATTGTGAAAATTTATAGTGCTCTGCTTCCTTCGTTAAGAAGACATGGCATTATGACAGCATTTTATTCCTAATACAATTTTTTATCAAATGGTTCCAGAGACCATTTCAAATCTCAAACAGATACGATGTATGTATGTAGATTGAAGCCACGAATCAAAATTTGTAGCAAGGCCAGGATTCCAACCTGGGTGTCTTACTCACTTGGCAGATGTGCTAACCACTACGCTACACTGGCATGGCGACTTTGCACAACTGCACAGAGTACCATAGCACGTCTCCCTTCTCAATCCAAATTTCCATTCACACCTCAGCCTACTTGCTATTCCCCACTAAGCTCGAATAGCATTGCAGAGTCTTTCCAGCTGTACTGGAACAGCATCTCTCCATCGAAAGAAACGGGGGATTCTGCCTGAAACTCAAGCAGAGGTGCTTTAATCAAATGAAACTATATCGTTCCAGAGACGTTTTCAAGTTACAGACATCTGTGATGTATATGTGCAGACGGAAGTGACGTATAAAATTTGTACCCAATCGAAGATTCGAATCCGCTTCTCCTGCTCAAGGCAGATGCGCTAACCACTGTGGATCTGCACAGCTGACGGGCTATCCTAGTACGCCTCCCTCCTCAATCAAAATTTTGATTTTCACTCATTGCATCAGTCTGCCTGTATACATTATAAATGTCTGAGACTTGAAAAGGTCTCTGGAACCATGTAGTTACATCTGACTAAAGCATGGATGCCTGGCTTTCATGCAGGATTCTCCGCTCCATAGGTTGCATAGACGCTATTTCAAAAGAGTTGGAGAGCCTCTGCAATGCTAAATACGAAGTGGGCTGAGACGTGAATGGGAATTTCGATTGAGGACGGAGGTGTGTTAGGCCAGTCCGTGCGGTAAAAATTTTCTCGTCGCTTTGGTCTGCATATACACACAATTTATGTTTTTTGGGCACAAAGTAAGTTACCAGGATCAAAGCACGTCTTTTTTCTGTGTGTAATTCAATTTTTTTAAGAGTAAGAGTTCCATTTGTTTTCTCTGGTGTGTTCCAGAGTTCATGGAGATGATGACGGGAGAATAAGCCAGCAAATGCGAGGGGTACGGCGCCCAGCGGTTTACTCACTACGGACCAAGAGCAACAGCACC
The DNA here is from genome assembly GCF_023898315.1 of Schistocerca nitens. Taxonomy (NCBI): domain Eukaryota; kingdom Metazoa; phylum Arthropoda; class Insecta; order Orthoptera; family Acrididae; genus Schistocerca; species Schistocerca nitens. The sequence goes on from NC_064615.1 coordinate 1,012,150,928, forward strand.
ACCTGCAGCGTCATCGCCAAAGCCGCGAACCCTCCTGAACGGCCACGGAGAAGCAGCACTCATCACACCCATCCAGCACTCGCCTCAGCCACTATTGCTAACACTTAGCAACAGACATTGTAAATAAATAATTTCGCCACTATGCTGCTTCCGTGTGCATTCATTTTCTTTTCCCAGTTCACGTTGTCACTCTCCTTATCATCTTGCAAAAATGGCGTCAACGATTCTGGCGCAGTGTGATTTTAAGTGAGATGAAGAGGTCGTTGATAATGGAAGTCCTCAAAACATGAACTTCGCAGCTTGGTTACACCTGCTTTTTACAATTTTTATCGTGCTGTGTACCAGGGTACCTCCTGCTTTACAACCAAGGCCTAAATTCTAAAAAACACATGGCATCAATGTTGTGATTACTGGTAATGACAATTAGTGTTACAAAGCACTTACGATGGTTGTAAAAGTGGCGTGTGTTGGTATCTTTAGCATTGCGATAATTCACATCTTCGTGCGGAGAAAACATTGAAATACGGGGTTACACACGGGAGACGGACAGTTTTAAATGAAATAACACTCAGCCAACTTTAAAATTAATGCATGTTTATTTAAACAAAATCAAAGTTCATTATTTGCCATTTTAGTTAACAAAGTTATTTGTGAAAAATAATGTCATCAAGGTGATGTCCATCATTTCGAATGCAGGACTCAAGTCTCTCCTCAGAATCCTCCATCACACGGACTAAAATCTGTGCAGGGATGGCAGCAGTTTCTTGAATGATTGCATTCTTCAACTCGTCCAGATTTCGTGGTTTGTGGTTATAGACACAGTTATTAAGGTACCCCGCAGCAAAAAGTCACATACTGACAAGTCGGGAGACCTGGGAGGCCTAGGAACATTGCCAAAACGTGAGATAATCCGGCCAGGAAACATGCATCTAAGAGCTGCCATTGAAGTGTTTGCGGTGTGCGATGTTACCCCAACCTGCTGGAACCAACTGCGTTTTAAAGGGATTCGTCGTCTTATTAGTTCTGGTTTCAAGAATGTTTCAAGCATTCGAATGTAATGAACCGAATTAACAGTAACTGTGGCCCCGTTCTCTTCAAAAAAATGAGGTCCAATAATGCCAACAGAGCCAAGAGCACACCAGACTGTTACTTTTTCTGAGTGTAGAGGACGCTGGTGGATGAGGTGTGGATGCTCTGGAGCCCAGTGACATAGGTTTTGCTTATTCACAGTCCCGTTTAAATGAAAATGAGCTTCATCGTTCATCAATAAAATTTCATTTTCATTCGATCCCAAAATCACTTGTATTCTGTAAGCGAATTCTTCTCGTACAGCAAAATCAGTTTCCTTAAGTTTTTGGACAATGAGCATTTTGTAGGAATGGAATTTTAATTCTTTATGCAAAATTCGTCTAACCGATTCACGATTGATTCGTAACTCACTAGCATGACGTCCAGCTGACCGTCCTGGGCTTCTGACTGCCGCTTGCCTTACCCTTTCAACATTTTCTGGTGTCGTTACTCTGCGTCTCGGGCCAGGATGCTTCTTATCCAGTATGTTTCCAGTTGATCTAAAGTTTTCCACCCATCTGAGGATTGTGTTACTGCTCAGAACAGCTCCATGTCGACCGACATTAAACCGCGTACGAAAAATCGCTGTATAGCAGTAATAGACTCACCACTTTTCACGAAACAGTCATAGACAAATACTCGACGTTGCAAGTCCCACTGCTCCATAGCGACTGAGTAAATTAAATGGCGTCTTGTGTGGATCAGAACTATCCCCACCACGACCACCTCCCACCACCGCGCCCTCAGTACTACGCAGTTCAAAACCGTCCGTCTCCCGTGTGTCACCCTGTAGAAAATAGAAAATCTCCTTTCAAAAATCGTGTAACTACGTTGAAAATATTCTTGAGAAGCTTCTAGGTGAAGCGGAATAATATTAAAGTAAAATTGTGCCAAATTAGTCTAATCTGCAAGTAACGAACGAAGAAAGAAAGGAAAGAATGAAGATGATATTCAGCATGTAGTTGACATCGAGGGCAGTAGGGATGGATAATTACTTAAGTCTGAAAAGGCTGCGGCGAGGAAGCAGTCGTGGCAGCGTAAGAATATACTCCCGAAACTGTAGAGAAAATCACAGAGAAAGAAAAATCAAAATAAAGAAAAAAGTTCTGATATAAAAGGAATTGTGAAATAGCACAGAGAAATCATGTTGTTGATGTATGCTTTTAACAGGCCAAGAACAGAGGGGATATTAAGTCATTATGTCTGCTGCTGACTTCAGAACTGGTAAGTTGCGTAATTTATATATGAGGGGCAGTCAAATGAACACAGAACCATAGAATGCTTCCATTGAAAAGTAGTCACCATAAACGTTAAAACAGTGATCCCCATGGGAGACGAGACAATCAATTTATATTTGTAAAATGCGGTCGGCCACTGACGGATCACAACATCCACTCTCGCGCTTCCTCGTTCGACTGAAACCAACGTCCACCCATATCTTTCTTCAGGTCGCCACCATTTCGAGCCTGCGGGCAAACGCCAAAGCCAACAGTGGAAAAATCCCACTTATCTCCGCCAAAGTAGTCCAGAGCTGTTCACACAAGTTCCGTAAGGTCATGATGACCTCCTTCGACTGCAGAGGGCACTCTGCTCGTCGAGTTCCTGGAGCGTGGAACCACAGTCAATGCAAAGAACTGTGGAGAAACTTTGCAGAAACTGCGCCATAAACTCCAAACGCCAAGGAATGCTGTCGGATGTAATCATGCTGTCTCACGAAAACGCCCGCCCGCGCGGTGGGTACCGGACGAAGGCTACACTGCACTTCAGCAATTTGGTTGGGAAACACTGCAGAATTCTCTGTACCGACGTGATCATTCACCTTTTAATTCTCATACCTTTGGCGATCTGAAGAAACGTGTGCATCGATGTCGGCTTCTGTTGGATGAGGAAGTGCAAGAGTGGGTGCGGTTGTGGATCCATCAGCGACCGACCGCGTTCTACGAAAGAGGAATTGATCGTCTCATCTCCCACTGGGATAAATCTCTTAATGCGTCTGGTGATTACTTTTTACTGGAACCATTCCGTAGTCACTTTGTGGGTGGTGTTCCGTTTACATTTGACTGCCCATTACGTTACGCATGTTGACATCCATTGCTGTAAGTTGTACCTTAATCTTATCTTTTGTTTTTGAACTATATGAATATACACACCGGATGTTTCACAATTTTCATTACAGGCTCCTAGGGTTGTGGAGAGGCCTTCTCTCTCTCTCTATTCGTTTAGTCGGTTCCGACTACTGCATAACATATCGTTAAGGAACCCAGGTCTCGAAATGTACGATTTGGGTTTGATATAAGTTTTGTAAGCTCCCCATTACACGATTCAGCAAGAAATTTAAGCCAAATTTACGTCCCACTCTATAAAGAATCTACATTTTTACCAAAAATATGTACCCACTAATTGTTATCCATTTTAAAGTCGTATGCTAACCTTTGACTAAACTGAACCTAATTTGAATTTAACTGTAACTGATCTGAATACAATGTGTCTTTTTATTAAATGCGCAACTGAAGTAAAACAATTATCTGACCCTACAAAAAACCATTGCATACCATATGGTGCAATGTGGTAATGCGTAATGATAAACCTTTAAACGCTGGGACGGGGAGTGTAACTATTCGTATGACATCGATTTTAGAATGAAGTACGTATTAAAAAATGCAGTGTCTGTGCACATAACATAGGTCTGGATAATACTACGCTTAACAAAGTGAACAATGATTTGAAAATGCTACAGTGTTAACAGAGAATTTAATCAGCTGATACGTTAATGCATGATTCCAGGAAGTGGGATGGTCTCTGTCTCAGCTTTGAGCGAGTTAACTAGCTGTCAGTAATTATTCCTACAAACTAGAAGCGCAGTGCTGCTGTCTTACCTCAAACTACTTCTTTTCAAAATTAGTAACCGTATTAAAAAGTACGTGGTATCACGTAACATTCCACCAGTGCGGACGGTATTTGCTTCGTGATACATTTCCCGTGTTAAAATTGACCGTTTACCAATTTCTGGCCCGCCGGAGTGGCCATGCGGTTCTAGGCGCTACAGTCTGGAACCGAGCGACCGCTACGGTCTCAGGTTCGAATCCTGCCTCGGGCGTGGATGTGTGTGATGTCCTTAGGTTAGTTAGGTTTAATTAGTTCGAAGTTCTAGGCGACTGATGACCTCAGAAGTTAAGTCGCATAGTGCTCAGAGCCAATTGAACCATTTTGAACCAATTGCGGAAAAGGTCGATATCGTGTTGATGTATGGCTATTGTGATCAAAATGCCCAATGGGCGTGTGCTATGTGTGCTGCTCGGTATCCTGGACGACATCAGCCAAGTGTCAGGACTGTTCGCCGGACAGTTATGTTATTTAAGGAAACAGGAAGTGTTCAGCCACATGTGAAACGTCAACTACGACCTACAACAAATGCTGATGCTCAAGTAGGTGTTTTAGCTGCTGTCGCGGCTAATCCGCATATCAGTAGCAGACAAATTGCGCGAGAAACGGGGATCTCAAAAACGTCTGTGTTGATAAGGCTACATCAACATAGATTGCCCCCGTGCCATATTTCTATGCACCAAGAATTGCACGGCGACGAATCTGAACGTCGTGTACAGTTCTGCCACTGGGCACAAGAGAAATTACCGGACGATTACAGATTTTTTGCACGCGTTCTATTTAGCGACGAATCATCATTCACAAACAGCGGTAACGTAAACCGGCGTAATATGCACTAATGGGCAACGGAAAATCCACGATGCCTGCGATAAGTGGAACATCAGTGATCTTGGTGGGTTAATGTATGGTGCGGCATTAAGGGAGGAAGGATAATTCGGACCCATTTTATCGATAGCAATCTAAATGGTGCAATGAATGCTGACTTCCTACGTAATGTTCTACCGATGTTACTACAAGATGTTTCACTGCATGGCAGAATGGCGATGTACTTCCCACATGATGGATGCCCGGCACATAGCTCGCGTGCAGTTGAAGCGGTATTGAATAGCATATTTCATGACAGGTGGATTGGTCGTCGAAGCACCATACGATGGCCCGCACGTTCACCGGATCTGACGTCCCAGGATTTCTTTCTGTGGGGAAAGTTGAAGGATATTTGCTATCGTGATCCACCGACAACGCCTGACAACACGCGTCAGCGAATTGTCGATGCATGTGCGAACATTACGGAAGGCGAAATACTCGCTGTTGAGAGGAATGTCGTTACACGTATTGCCAAATGCATTGAGGTTGACAGACATCATTTTGAGCATTTATTGCATTAATGTGATATTTACAGGTAGTCACGCTGTAACAGCATGCGTTCTCAGAAAAGATAAGTTCACAAAGGTACTTGTATCACATTGGAACAACCGAAATAAAATGTTCAAACGTACCTATGTTCTGTATTTTAATTAAAAAAAAACCTACCAGTTACCAACTGTTCGTCTAAAATTGTGAGCGATATGTTTGTGACTATTACAGCGCCATCTATCACAAACCGAAAAAAGTGGTCCAACTGAAACTTTCATATTTCTTTACGTACTACACGAATATGTAATAAAAATTGGGGGTTCCTATTTTTTAAAAAACGCAGTTGGTACCGGTTTGACCTATGGCAGCGCCATCTAGCGGGCCATAGCGCCATCTGGTTTCCCTCTCCAAGCTAAACGAGTTTCGTTCTTTGTAGTTTTTTCGTTTGACGCTTACTTCGTGAGATATTTGGCCCGGTCGCGATCAATGGACCACCCTGTATACATCATATTCATAGTTGCTATCTTTTAGAATAACTCTTTCTTCATCCAACGGATGCAGTTACATGTCAACACAGTCTTACTGAATAAATCCATCACCTACCATATTTCAACTAAGAACGTATCAGAAATGGGTCAAATGGCTCTAAGCACTATGGGACTTGACATCTGAGGTCATCAGTCCCCTAGAGCTTATAACTACTTAAACCTAACCTAAGGACATCACACACATCCAAGCCCGAGGCAGGATTCGAACCTGCGACCGTAGCAGCAGCGTGGTTCCGGACTGAAGCGCCTAGAACCGCTCGGCCACATCAGCTGGCAATGTATCATACTGCGCAAAGGCAAAAACTGTGCCACAACAAGACCAAAGATGGTTTAACAGTAACATAACTTGCTGTCTTTCTGACTTGTACGTCGACAACTTACAAAAATCAGAATGAGATGCCCACCTTACAGTTTGAAGATGGGATCACTTTCACAGCTCCCGCTTTACGCTATGAATGCCGCGTGGTCTAGATCGCCTTGCCACAGTTCGCGTGGCTGCCCACTTCGGAGGTTCGAGTCCTCCCTCGGGCATGGGTGTGTGTGCTGTCGTGTGTAAGCCTAGGCACCGATGACCTCAGCAGTTTCATCCCATAGGAACTTAACACAAGTTTCCAAAATTTTCACGTTACGCACACAACGGTGACGATGAGCTGTGATCTGCGTACTCTACAGTAGTGCATGGCATGGACAGCGTTACAAGTACACGCCATCGGATTGTCTTGTTTATTACGAAGGACGTTCTATTCAAAGTAGACAGTGCATCCCGTTCGTGGAGCATTACAATCAACCCTCCTAGTTGCGAACATCCAGTTTCTGCCAGCTACTGTTGTAGCTAGGCGGGACTGGTATATGACACAATTACAACAGTGAATGACGACGGTGGCCTTTCCTCACTTTGTGTGTGTACCGTGAAGTGGGAGATTTCATAGTGACCTGACGCTGAAAATCGTTTTTTGTCCAAACAGTACACTTGCAGACACGGGTTACTTGTAAGAACTTTACTAAATCCGCTCTACAGCCTCTAGGAACTTGGAATTGCGAAACACCCTGTGTAGTAGCCTGCAGGCACAAAGAACACTCATCACCTTTATGAAGGCCACTTATATGTGCAGTGGAAACGTTGATCGTTTTCGCGACATGACTCACATAGCCGTAAAAGCTTTGTTGAAACTGACTGAGGGTCTACACTTGCTATTTTATTACGAATCAATCACAAATCTATCGGTGTGGAACCATCTTCAGGTACTCTGTATCCTAAACTACATGCGTCATTTTATAAGATTTATTGTTTTAGTACGGCAAATTTAACTTCGAATAAAATGATAATAACATAAATGGTAAATTACAACAATGAGCGGCTATCTAGTGTAGCATTTTTAGTTTATACCGTATGCTAAAATTTGGATCTGTATCGTGTTTTATCACTAAGTGAATTAGCAATTTTTCCTTACTTATACGTATGAGACTGCCAAATTCACCCCAATAACTGTATAAAGGGACGCGTGTACCCCTTCTGTCTTGCGCTCTACATAGTCTACACTTGAGTACAACGTACAGAATACGACAAGTTGAAAAAGACAGGGCAAGGCGGAGGATAAATCCCTTCCCTTGAAAATTCCTCTCCTTCATGCCTCCTCCGTCACAGATGACCTGTCGCTGATCTCAATTGTACTAAGATTGGAGTACAAGCGCGGTGCCAATTTGCTTCAACCGTCCTAAGTGGAATTCATAAGTTCTAATTAGTGTTCACCAGCCTGCAGTCTTCTACAGTTGTCGTCCCCTGCGTAGAAAACAGCACATAGGTCGTTAACTCGCTATCTTCAGGCTGTTATAAACTCTTAGGTAGGAACTGATATTGTATGAATAATAAAATTTTCAATTAGGTTGTTTATACGGTATGCCACTCGCTTTTTATTAGCAGAATACGAGAAACTGCACAGTTATATCCCACTTTATGAATCATAAACCATTTCAATTCTTCACATGCTCATAAAAAATAAAAAAACAATGAACTACCTATTTGCCGACTAAGACAAACAACACTTCTGGTTTCTGAGACTACCGAACCAGCTCTGATCTCAACAGTCGAACCACTTCGCTCGCCATCCAAGTTAGGTGCGATCCGAAGATCCCCGAAGTGCTTCGTCTGCCTTTTCGTTTAGCTGTTGTTTATTATTCTGCTGGAAATTAACACTTTTGAACTAATGGAATGATAGCCTGCTATTGAGAAATGCTTTTACATGAAATGCAAGTAAATATTGTAGATTGTTTAGTTTTTCTAATGTTAATAACAGGAGATTATCATTTTGGCGCACAGCTTCCGAACGCAGCAGCCAATCGTGGAGGACGACTACGACTTAGGCGGTCTTTCCCACGATACCCGTACCGAAGAAACCATCTGTCATCGGTACCTGTCACCATTTTACGTCATCTTGCCACTGTTGTCTTCTCAGATGCTCTCAGAAGAACTTCTTGTAGTCGAATATGATACTGTAAAGACAGATATAGTACACTAACGTTCGTAAAACAACGTGGAAGTCATTCTTTGGGATGTCGTTCAACTCACACGTCACACTGGGTTAAATATCGGTTGTCATCAAAGCGTTGACCCTTCATGTGAATTTCTGCACTTTGTCTTTTCGAGATAGGTTCGTGTTGATAACACCAAGTCTCCTCACCTGTGACGAATTTTTCCAGAAAACAACGGCCTGCGTTCTGAGTTTGCTTCAAGTCGCGGCAGACGCCCATGTGTCGTTTTTTGTGTTTGGGATAAACTTTGCACACTTCTCTCTTCTTCTAAACATTCTGGACAATGTCTTCCAAGCTTGATTTAGAGATGTTGTTCCATTGCGATTCATGACACCATAATGTTGACATCCCACTGCCGCACGTCCACTACTCATCACCAGTCTTGCAAACAATCACTGTACCAGAATTGTTATTCTACCTATACAGAAACTTAACATAAAATTTTTTACGCATCTGACTTCCTGATAAAACTGCTTGAAAACTCGCATGTTAGCACTTCGATGAAATCTTGATCTGATATTAACCCTCTGAACAGATATGACATTTTTGTGGTATCGATAGTTCCGATGCCACAGCCTAGGTTGGCACTACGAGAGCGGAAGATCTTCGCCGACGACGGCGCCCTCTAGCCGACGCTGTGCAGCTCTACGAGCGCCGCTCCACTTTCGCCTAGTTTATGAAGAGCAGACGGCCGAGAGCCACCGCTGTAGCTTAACTTGCTATTGAGACGTTCTTATCTGGACTTCGGCTGCACACCTACGTGTGCATCGCCTAAAGTTATGTAATATGTTTGCATATGAAACTTCCTGGCAGATTAAAACTGTGTGCCGGACCGAGACTCGAACTCGGGACCTTTGCCTTTCGCGGGCAAGTGCTCTACCAACTGAACTACTCAAACACGACTCACGATCTGTCCTCACAATTTTACTTCCGCTGTAGAGTGAAAATTTCATTATGTTTGCATATATTTATACTATAGTAAAACCACTTTTACTTTACTTGCAGTACCGAAAGCTTTTCCTCACCTGCTCCTACTCGCTTCCTTGTCAGATATCAGGAGCAGACCCACGCGCCGCCTTCTAGGCGGGATACAAAAATTTTCACAAATAAACTTTGAGAATCACTGTACCTTAAACTGGACATTAATTCTGATGATTATTAAATTTTTTGGTATACCTGTGCGCACGGAACTCTTGTCTATTGTGCAACCTGTTACTATTAGGTAACAGTCCTTGAGACTGTAAAAAATCAGATTTTATTTGCCGTACTTGCGATGTGCAATGCAAGACGGTATCTTACTAATTTTCAGGAAATGCTTCTCAGTACACTACTCGCGATGCGCAATGCGAGTATGCAAACACAGTCACGAAAGTAAAGCAAAATGGGGAACAAATCTTAACAGCTAATAAATAAGAACAAGACTCCAAGTTTAGCTACGCTTCATTAAACCATGACAACAATACACACTTTTCATAAAGTTCTCACACTTTGACATGTTAGCAAAATATTTCTTCATCACTTTACTATGTACAGTTAATTTCTGTGATACTTGTTTCAATCGTAATACAAAGCCATATGCTGTATTGTAAGATTTCTACAGTAAACGTCGACCATACGCAATGTTCTAACAATAAGAAATTGCACAATTACAAATATAAAAAACTGGACTATCTTTCCTTTTGACATTTTTGCATTCATATCATCTCATTTACACAAAACTTTTACTCAAAACACATTATTACAAAATCCTGTTTAAATAGTGCTTCCTCCACTGCACGGTAGGTCAGCTTCCATTCTTCTCAAAGCAAATACATAGACAGAGTGTCTAATACACACTGTTACTCTCTTCAAAAGCAGTAACCTCTCTGACCAACATCTAGGTCTCAGGAACAGATTTTATGGTTATGTCGATACTAAACAGGTTGAGTACATTTGTCAAGTTGCTACTTCATTAACATTTACAGTCAAAACTTCCTAAAAATCGTGACAGCCGGTAGGCTGACCTCCTTTCAACTGGTACGCGTTCACTGCACACGGTGAAGCAGGCCTTAAACGGCCGTACACGGCCAGCGGTCGGCCGCAACCCAGTGAAATAGGATTGTCGGACATAGTAGCTGCAAACGAGTGTCTGTTGTTACTTGGGTCTAGGTGTATTTCGTACTTAATTATCAACTGTGGACGTAGACGTTATAAGTCACACGAATGAGAACAGGTCGCTGAGCGATACGCGTGACAAAAGCTATAACCACCTCGACTTACAGAGGAAACTAGGCATGAAAGTTGCAGGAGATAGGGGTGCGGAAGCTAAGAGGAAACACTAATCATAATGAAGCAAAAAACATGACTTGTGCGATCAGTTTTAGACAGTATGTAATACAATTTCAAACATAAAATGAGACAGCAGCCGTGGTATGCAAACAGAATAGCTAATTCATAGGATAAAATTAAAACCATATGGTCAGTTTTGAAGGAAGTGTCTGGTCAGCAGCACGAGGTCGACGATATGAAGTCAGTTCGCAGTAATAATATTTCTGTTACTGATAAATCAGATATAATTACAGTATTTAACAATCATTTTCTGAGCATTCCTGGTGAATTAAATAAAAATTTAGTTTTTACAGGGAATTATATAACTCTCTTGGCAAATGCCTTTCCAAGATTGATGTCTGAAATACTCCTCAGTGATCCTGACAAGCGGGAGATTGAGTCAATAATCAAATCACTGCAGACTAAGGACTGTCATGGATATGATGGAGTGCCTAGTAGAATATTAAAGTACTCAGTAGTAAAGCCGCTTTATAAAAAGGGAGAGAGGTATAATGTAGACAAGTGTAGACCTATTTCAATGCCATGAGTGTTTGCTAAAGTTATTGAAAAGGTTGTGTATATAAAGATAATTGATCATTTTATATCACACGAGTTGTTATCAAATGTACAGTTCGGCTTTAGAAGTCGTTTAACAACTGAAAATGCTATATTCTCTTTTCTCAGTGAGGTACTGGGTGGGTTAAACAAAAGGTTTCGAACGCTAGGCATATTTTGTGATTTAACTAAGGTGTTTGGTTGTGTTGATCACAAAATATTGCTCCAGAAGTTGGACCATTACGGAATACGGGGAGTAGCTCACAACTGGTTCATCTCTCACTTTAGCGATAGACAGCAAAGGTCATTATTGAGAGTGTTGAGAATGGCTGTGATGTGGGGTCTGAGTGGGGTTCGGTCAAGTGGGGGGTGCCCCAGGGATCAGTGTTGGGGCCACTCCTGTTCCTTATTTATATAAACGATGTGCCCTATAGTATTACGGGTAACTCTAAAATATTTCTCTTTGCTGATGACACTAGCTTCGTAGTAAAGGATGTTGTGTGCAACATCGGCTCGGTTTCAAATAGTGTATTTAACGACATAAGTTCATGGCTTGTAGAAAATAAATTAACGATAAATAACAGTAAGACTCAGTTTTTACAGTTTCTAACACACAATTCAACAAAACCTGACGTTTTAATTTCACAGAATGGGTATATGATTAGTGAAACTGAACAGTTCAAATTTCTAGGTGTTCAGATAGATAGTAAACTGTCGTGGAAAGCCTACGTTCAGGATCTTGTTCAAAGACTTAATACTGCCATTTTTACTATTCGCACGTTATCTGAAGTTCGAAACGAAAATTAGTCTAATTTGCTTATTTTCATTCGCATATATCGTATGGTATTATATTTTGGGGTAACTCTTCCCATTCGAAAAGGATATTTTTGGCTCAAAAAAGGGCGGTTTGGGCAATGGGTGATGTAAGTTCAGAAACCTATTGTCACCCCCTGTTCACGAGTGTGGGTATTTTGACATTGACCTCTCAATATATATATTCCTTACTTTCATTTTTTTGTTGACAATATTGGCTTATGCCCAAGAATAAGTAGCTTTCACTCAGTTAATACTCGGCAGAAATCAAACCTTGTATTTGGATCAAGGGTGAACTCTTATGCAAAAAGGCGTGTAGTATACTGCTGCAACCATTTTCAACACGCTACCATTAGAATTCAAAAATCTTTGCAGTAATCCACGCGCTTTCAAATCCAAACTGAAGAGTTTCCTCATGGGTTACTCTTTCTATACAGTCGAGGAGTTCCTTGAAAAATTACGCTGATTCTTGTTGTGTTGTTGATTGCATTTACTTAAACTTAGGGCTTGACTTTTTTCGGGTTCATAAACATTTTATTTTTATCTGTTATTACTTTTATGTTGTAATTTCATGTACTGACAAGTTCCATGACCTTGGAGATTTTCTCCTCAATTTGGTCCTACGAAACTTGACGTGTAAATAAATAACATATGATAAGTATAAAACAGCCAACCGGTTGCAACAAAATTTCATTTCTACCAGTTTCCTACGTCAACTGTGGGTGTCTTCACCAGGAAATCCACAGTTAGCTAAAAATATCGCAAATAAACATTAACACAGAAAAAAATAAGGAATAATCAGTTTTTATTCGGAACCTATAAAATGACTTACAAATTTAAGGAAAATAACGCTCTCGTCACATAAAATTAAAGACAATAAAGCTAACATGAAGCTGGTAACTGCCAGTAAAACTATAGCAACATGGATTAGCAGGCCTGCGAGAAATACGTCACTAGCCGCGCTGGTTAGCCGCGCGGTCTCAGGCGCCTTGCCACGGTTCGCATGGCATCCCCCGTCGGAGGTTCGAGTCCTTCCTCGAGCATGGGTGTGTGTGTGTGTTGCCCTTAGCCTAAGTTATTTAAGCTAGACTAAGAAGTGTGTAAACCTAGGGATCGATTGTGTCAGCAGTTTGGTCCCTTAGGAACTTACCACCAAAAAATACTTCACTGCAGGCGGCATCGGACTACAGGCTCACATGCCGAAACTGTCACAGTGTGGAACGAAAGAAGTCGGATCGCCTTGTAACGATCGGAGGTTAACAGCTGCTTAATATACCACAAACAGGACGAGCAATTTCTGTTAGATACAAACAACATTTAAAAAAAAAACGTAGAAACATATGTGATTCGTGATTCGTCAATCATTTATTGATTACTGGCCATAAGACTAAAGGAAAGAAGTTCATGACGTCAGTAAGCTGCACACAGGGAAGAAAGACTTCAGACTTAATATTCTTGAAGAGTTATAAATACTTAAACACCTGTGTTTTAATCGCGGTTCCATTCTTAAAGAACGGTTGCAGTTACAGAATAAAAATGTTTAAATGTATATAGCCCTTGCATAGAAATGCCTAAAGTTGATTCCTCTTTTTTCCTCAGAGTATACTCTAAAATATCGTTTTCCTCTCTCATTTTCATTTATTACATTGCAATCGTTTTGCACAAGAATGTACTTAATATTTGCTGCTGCACCGTCCTATATAATTTTGTCTTTTTGCGTAATAATTGCTGCTGATATGTCACAGGAACACTTATATGCTATTTAAAATTCCCATAAATTAAGCAGCTTGTATCTTCGGCTGTTACTAGATGGCGCAAATTGTTTCGTGTCCACGTTGTAGCAACTTCGGCATGTGAGCCTCGTAGTATGATGTCACCTCCAGTGACTGTTACCTCTCGCAACCCTTAGCGGCGTGTACTGTGTTGCCCCACGTAGATGTAGTTTTACGATAGTGATCAACATTATGTCAGTTTCAGTGACTTTAATTGTATGTGATTTTAACATTGACTTCTTGGTGAAGTATTTTATGTGACGAGAGCATTATTGGCCTCAAATTTGTTTTTCATTATCTTCATTTGAGTGCAGTCTCGTTACAGATCTCTTAGGTATAAAAACTGGTTGTTCTTAGTTCTTTCTGTGTTACGACTTACTCATAATCTTTTTAGATAATTGTGGATGAAGACACTCATAGTCAGCGTCGAAACCTGGCAAAAACAAAATTTTATTGCTAGCGGTTAGTGAGTGGCGACATACAGTATACATTCAATAAGACTAAAACAAGTTCTAGAAACTATATTCGAAAACAAAATTAAGAAGAAGAAGTTCAACCATACGCTCGCCCTATGTAACTAGTTTCCTGGAAAGTACTGAAACTGCTTTCATTTGTGCACTTCCCCTAGTAAATGAAAGTTGTCAATTTATCTCGGATGAAATACGCTGCGCTGACACCACAGTTCTCACCGACAGAAGCGTATATTTTTGTCAAGTGTGTTGATTGGCAAGTGAGTGCATTTGCTGGTTCTTCCCCCTCCTTATCAGTTACAACGTTGTCTAACAAGCATTTGACTATAATGTCAACATTAGCAGGCTTATCAATTTCAATAATACTTCGCAGCGATTTCTTTTAGTAGTCATTATTCTAAATGCACGTTCTATCACCTGCCAAGCCACAGAAGGACGCCTGCATTGGACCAAGTTTTTCCACCAGGAATGGTCTCGTTGCGTAAGTCGTCAGTTCAACTAACGGTCGTGTGTCGGATGTCGCTCGGGTGCAGTGGACAAGATTCATCAGTCGGCCGTGGTGCGAGTGGTAAACCACTTCTTGAAGACAAGTCTAATAAGCCGTGGTAATATATCACCAAATGAGGCAACTTCACATTTTGTTTTTGTGAGGATCAGAAGTCTCCAAATGCTTAGTAAACTCAATATCTTCATCGTGCTAATCTGTTACGTCTTGATGTCGACCGGTCTTGCCACAATCATCCCGCACAACTGGATGGCAGGTATACACCACTTCACTGCCGTGACATAAATCATCGCGGAGGGCTACATAACCTTCTCCTTCCAGTTGCTCACCGTCTACAGCAGTGGTCGATAGACTTTTTTGCTCGAGAGCCAATACTGACATGGTGGAGCGACACCTCGGGTTGCATGTATACGGATCTTATTAACTGGTAACCTACATAAATTGGTATGTAATGAGCTCCCAAAAGAGTAGCTATACAAAGCGCGTGAAAAGTTGGCCGGTCGAAATTGGCCGCCGTCCGCCAAGTAATCGTGGTTAAAGTCGGCACCATTAGAAACACTTCCTATCGACTGTTCTCTGTTTCAGACTGCTCCACCCTCGACGAACCCATTGTTGTGACACTATAATTGACTAACGAAGTGTGGTTGTGTTGTCGGTGTGAGCGGATGACTGACTCAAAAAGTGGTTCAAATGGCTCTGAGCACTGTGGGACTTAACTTCTGAGGTCATCAGTCCCCTCGAACTTAGAACTACTTAGTCCTAACTAACCTAAGTACATCAGACACATCCATGCCCGAGGCAGGATTCGAACCTGCGACCGTAGCGGTCGCGCGGTTCCAGACTGTAGCGCCTAGAACCGCTCGGCCAGTCCGGCCGGCCGATGACTGATTAATAACATATCCAAATGCATTACGCAAAACGAGACACGGGTGTTTACTAAATGTTTTGAACGCCATTTTTGTTCTACTCATTGTATTATATTATAGCAGCCTTAAATTAATTTTGTATTCCTTGTGACAAATATGTACTGCCTTATTAGATGATCGTCTCTATAATGCGTCTTCAAGAATTCCTGTTACTTCCGCACCAAAATGTATACTATACCAGCTGATCAATACATGTCTCTCATGTCCATGGATTGCCCCTACTGGAAGATAAACGGTAAAACATTCCACCTCTCGCATCCTCTAACCCTACAGGGACCGCTGTGCATACTCCTCTAGCCATTGAGGTAAGTGGCCAACGGCCGCCGAATTCATCAACGTCAGTGCAAGTTAAGTAGATCTTAAAATATTTTGTTGTCCCTTTATTTTTGTTTGTTACTGAGCAGAAAATAATCTCTTAGGGTCGTTTCACACTTATCCGGCTGCCGGGCAAACGGCACCGGTACACTGTTATCGGGAGATACGAGGCGTGTTTTTTAAGTAAGTATCGTTTTGAAATTAAAAAAAGACGTGCTAAGTTATCTCAATAATTTTCTTTTTACATGAAAGCGTGTACCGTAATCTACTCACTGACGCCATTACAGTCTGATTCTTCCTCGTTTACGTCGTGTACTGAGTGTTTAAGATGCCTCCGATAATCGTGAGTCCCGCCGACTGTGAAGTACGGGCTGTTATTAGATTTCTTAGTGCTAAAGGCCTAAAAGCGATCGATATTCATCGTGAGATCTGTGAAGTTTATGGAGAAAACGTTATGAGTGATGGAATGGTAAGAAAAAGGGTGAGAGCATTTAAAGATGGCCGCACAAATGTGCATGATGAACAACGGAGTGGGCGTCCTTCGGTCCTTAATGAAAGTTTGGTGCAGGAAGTGGACAATAAGGTGAGAGAAAACAGACGCTTTACGATTTCCTCCTTACGGGATGACTTTCCTAATGTTTCTCGTAGTGTTTTGTATGGCATTGTGACCGAGCACTTGAATTACCGAAAATTGTGCTCACGTTGGGTACCGAAAATGTTGACGGATGTGCACAAAACCAAACGTTTAGACAGTGCACTGACTTTCCTTGAGCGGTACCACAACGACGGTGATGATTTCTTAAGCCAAATTGTTACGGAAGATGAAACATGGGTGGCCTGCATCACACCAGAATCAAAGCAACAGTCCATGGAATAGCGGCATTCAGATTCACCCAGAAAAGTGAAGTTTAAGCGAACAACTTCTGCGCGGAAAATCATGTGCACAATTTTTTGAGACAGAAAAGGAGTAATGCTTGTGGAATTTCTGCCTCGTAATCAGACAATCAATGCAGCAGGTTACTGTAAGACATTGCACAATCTGTTCCGTTCAATTCAGAACTAAAGACGTGGCAAGTTGAGCAAGGGCATCGTTTTTATGCAACACAATGCCCGTCCGCATGTGGCGAATCAGACCAAATGTAAGTACGCTGTTTAGGTTTTTATATTGGTAACGCCACGTAGCGCTCTGTATGAAAATCACTGGCTGTGCTGTGTGCAGTCTGTGGCTGGTTAGCATTGTTGTAATATTCGCTATTGTAGCGTTGGGCAGTTGGCTGTTAACAGTCCGTAGCGTTGCGCAGTTGAAGGTGAGCCGCCAGCAGTGGTGGATGTGGGGAGAGAGATAGAGGAGTTTTGAGAGAGGATGATCTGGACGTGTGTCCATCAGAGACAGTAAATTTGTAAAACTGGATGTTATGAACTGATATATATATATATATATATATATATATATATATATATATATATAATGACTTTTGAACACTGTTAAGGTGAATACATTGTTTGTTCTTTATCAAAATCTTTCCTATGCCTATCAGTAGTTAGTGACTTCAGTAGTTAGAATCTTTTATTTAACTGGCAGTATTGGCGCTCGCTGTATTGCAGTAGTTCGAGTAACGAAGATTTTTATGAGGTAAGTGATTTGTGTAATTTGTGAAAGGTATAGGTTAATAGGTTAATGTTAGTCAGGGCCATTCTTTTGTAGTGATTATTGAAAGTCAGATTGCTTTGCGCTTATGAAATATTGTGTGTCAGTTTAGTGTTGATCAGAATAGGTAAGGAGGGAAATGTCTGGGTATGTTCCGTTCTGCTCAGCTGTTTGAAAATCTAATAAGATGTTTATCAGAACAGTAATTCAACAGTTTTTCTAAGGGGACGTTGCACAAAGATCTCATCACATCTTTTCGATGCGAAACTCGAAATCATCCTCGGTACAGCCCCGATTTTGCGCCCAGTGACTACCATCTGTTGCTGAACTGGAAGAAACACCTGAGCGGTCAGCGTCTTCATGACAATGACGAAGTCAAAACAGTGGTGATGCAGTGGTTAACAAGTCTACGAGGAGGGTATTCAAAAACCGGTACAACGTTATGAGAAATGCCTCAATATCGACGGAAATTATGTAGAAAAGTAGTTTGAGGTACAGGTTTTCATGTAAAAATAACATTATTGAGATATCTTAGCACGTCTTTTTTTAATTTCAAAACGGTACTTACTTAAAAAACACGCCTCGTACATTATATGAGACATTTCGCTGAGTGGTACACGGCTGCTGACCTGCTGCTGTGGGAAGCCGGTAGCACCCATCGCCACCACCCGACTGCGGGCGACGGCAAGCCAAGCCAACCAGTGGGCGCTCACATCTGGCGGCATTTGACGTTTGCTGTTCTAGTCTTCACTGCTTTTGTGTTATTTCATGTGAAAATATAGTTTTTCAAACAGTCCTTACCTTGTGTTATCACGGCGGAAGTAGACTTGGAGGCACTAATTAGAACGATACGTGGTCGGCCCATTTTACGGGACAAAACTCAAGATTGCTGTAAGGACAGACTACTCACAAGAAGTACCTCACTAGAAGTATTCAAAGAATTATGCGGTTGCTTTGAAGAGATGGATGAAAATGAAAGAAACGATTATGATGAGTACAGTCCTATATTTACTGTACTAAATACAATGCATCATTCACATTCTTTGTTGAAACAATAAATCTTAGAATGCTGCGATTTAATTGAATCTATTGGTGTTAAAAAATAATCCATCATCACTTTTCGAACGTTGTTAGCCGAAATTCCCTCACGCACGCATTCAATTCTATTTATACTTTGAAGCACAGTTGTCGACAGATAATCTTATGTGTTGTAAGAGTGTCTTTCAAAGACTAAATCGTTTAGAACAGTGCAGGCCTTGACAATATCAATGGCGAAGTCAGGATGCATGTTTACTTCTTTGTGGTTCAAATGGCTCTGAGCACTATGGGACTTAACTTCTGAGGTCATCAGTCCCCTAGAACTTAGAACTACTTAAACCTAAATAACCTAAGGACATCACACACATCCATGCCCCAGGCAGGATTCGAACCTGCCACCGTAGCGGTCACGCGGTTCCAAACTGAAGCGCTTAGAACCGCACGGCCAGACCGGCCGGCTCTTTGTGGAGGATCCTCGAGTGACGATATACATTGTTTTTGCAGTCGTCAACTGATGTCCAGCAAACGGCCTGAGGAGGTGTTTGCGAAGCCCCAAAGCTTCATCAGCAACAAAGATTTGCTACCTTGGGACTTTTTGTGTCAGGAAGACCCGTATCTTCAGAAAGTCCATTTTCCATCAATGACTCCCACAATGAACATTCTTGAAATATGGTCGAGACGCTATCTTTTCCGTAACTGCTGAATCTAGTGAGGGAAATTAGCTATTTCTTCAAATTTTTCAGCAGTTTCCTTTCAGCGATCTGATGTGTGAACAGGGGTACATTCGTGCCTTAGACGCGAGATACCTTGACGTCAGCAAACAGCCACACTTAAAAAAAAAAAAAAAAAGCACACAACACTTTAAGAAAACGACAGCGAAGAAATAAACCATCCTGCCACAAGCGAAACACTCAGGGAAGAATATGAAACATTTAAAAAACTAACAGAGCTTAAAAAGAAGAAAGGAGACCAGTCCCAGTTGAGCTTTAAGTAATCAGTGCTTTTAAGCAAAAGCCAGATCAGCATATATCTTTTTCCAGTGGGATAATTCCACCCTTAGACGGTTTTGACGACGAAGAAGTAGTATAGTGTCAGCTGAGCCTGTTACAAATCGTCTCTGTAATTAAAAAGAACGCGGCAACCATCAGTAGATGCAAGTACACAAGCGTGGCCGCTTGCCCTAGCGCAGCCAAAGGATACCATTCAGCCAGAACCATACTCTACAGTCATGTTACCATTACTTCACAGGGACATTTTGCACATCCCCAGCTGTCTGATTCCACTCCGAACCCTCATCACTTGATTCATTCCGTTTCTAAATCACATATTTAAAGTTCTTCATTGAACGTCGTTTTGAATTTGAGAATACCTATTTTACGGTATCGTATAAATATCTCTCAAACACATAATGTTATTAAAGTCCTTCGAAATACGAATAAAAATCACAACTAAATTTAGAATGTTTCATTTTTCGCTCGCGTGATTGTGACTGCCAACACACACGTATAGGTTGAATACATTCTCTGAATTATGTGTTACGGCGTTGGACTGAATCTTTTATTGTTACATGGAGATCGTCAAAAGTTTGCATAATCTTAAAATAGCTGAAAAATTTATCAGCATCGTTTTTCAAGTCCTCCAAAAGCGTAAAAAATGCCCCGACGTAGTGTCTTCACATCTTGACTGGATGAACCCATAACTTCCAATTTCTCCTTCTTTCCTACAGGCGTCTATGAAAGACCATCCACTCACGCTAGTAATGTATTGCGATCCATTTCTACATCAGACTGTAAGAATAGACTTACAAGTGCGGACGTTTGACGTGCTATTCTTGCTACACCCCGCAGACACTGGCAGCGCATGGTACCGCGCAGTTTACACGTCAGCCGGGCTGATTGTGGAAAATGCCTGCTCAGCAGCCGTGCAACCGACACCCATCTCCAAGCAGCCGGATATATGTCAAAAGAACGTTAAGGTTAGCTCACGTTTTTCACTTTGTCTGCTAGTTGCTACATTCATATTGTTATACGAGGTAGGTCTGAAAAGTAATACATCTACATCTACAACACACTCCGTAAGCCACCTAAGGTGTGTGGTGGCGGGTACTTTTCGTACCACTAACTGAGCCCTCCAACCCTGTTCCATTCGCGAATGGCACGTGGGAAAAATGATTGTCGGTAAGCCTCTGTATTGGCTGTCAGATTTTTTCTCATGGTTATTACGCGAGACGTATGTACAAACCCTCCCCCCCCCCCCCCGCCCCCCCACCCTTCCATGAACCATGGACCTTACCGTTGGTGGGGAGGCTTGCGTCCCTCAGCGATACAGATAGCCGTACCGTAGGTGCAACCACAACGGAGGGGTATCTGTTGAGAGGCCAGACAAACGTGTGGTTCCTGAAGAGGAGCAGCAGCCTTTTCAGTAGTTGCAGGGGCAACAGTCTGGATGATTGACTGATCTGGCCTTGTAACATTAACCAAAACAGCCTTGCTGTGCTGGTACTGTGAACGGCTAAAAGCAAGGGGGAAACTACAGCCGTAATTTTTCCCGGACTTACAGGTCTACTTTATCGTTAAATGACGATGGCGTCCTTTTGGGTGAAATATTGCGGAGGTAAAATAGTCCCCTATTCGGATCTCAGGGCGGTGACTACTCAGGAGGATGTCGTTATCAGGAGAAACAAAACTGGCATTCTACGGAACGGAGCGTGGAATGTCAAATCCCTTAATCTGGAAAGTCGGTTAAAAAATTTAAAAAAGGAAATGGTTAGGTTAAAGTTAGTTATAGTGGGAATTAGTGAAGTTCGGTGGCAGGAGGAATAAGACTTCTGGTCAGGCGAATGTAGGGTTATAAATACAAAATCAAACAAGGGGAATGCAGGGGTAGGTTTAATAATTTATAAAAAATAGGAGCGCGGGTAAGTTATTATGAACAGCAGCGTGAACGCATTATGGTTCAAATGGCTCTGAGCACTATGGGACTCAACATCTTAGGTCATAAATCCCCTAGAACTTATAACTACTTAAACCTAACTAACCTAAGGACATCGCAAACACCCATGCCCGAGGCAGGATTCGAACCTGCGACCGTAGCAGTCGCGTGAACGCATTATATTAGCCAAGATAGACATGAATCCCACGCCTGTCACAGTAGTACAAGTTTATATGCCAAATAGCTCCG
The DNA here is from genome assembly GCF_023898315.1 of Schistocerca nitens. Lineage (NCBI taxonomy): Eukaryota > Metazoa > Arthropoda > Insecta > Orthoptera > Acrididae > Schistocerca > Schistocerca nitens. Next base: position 1,012,172,838 of record NC_064615.1, read on the forward strand.
CAGATGACAAAGAGATTGAAGAATTGTATGATGAGATAAAAGAAATTAATCAAACAGTTATGGGAGACGAAAATTTAATAGTCATGGGGGACTGGAATTCGATAATAGGAAAAGGAAGAGAACGAAAAGTAATAGGTGTATATGGAATGGGGGCAAGGAAAGAAAGAGGATGCCGTCTGGTTGAATTTTGCACAGAGCATAACTTAATCATAGCTAACACTTGGTTTAACTCATGAAAGAATGTTGCATACATGGAAGAGGCCCGGAGACACTGAAAGGTTTCAGATACATTATATCAGCTATGACAGAGATTTAAGAACCAGGTTTTAAACTGCAAGACATTTCCAGGGGCAGATGTGGACTCTGACTACAATCTATTGGTTATGAACTGTAGATTAAAACTGAAGAAATTGAAAAAAGTTGGGAATTTAAGGAGATCTGACCTGGATAAACTGGAGGAACCAGAGCTTGTAGAGAGTTTCAGAGAGAGAAATAGGGAACGGTTGACAAGAACGAGGGAAGAAATACAGTAGAAGAAGAATGGATAGCTTTGAGAGATGAAATAGTGAAGGCAGATGACGAGGGCTAATAGGCATCCTTGGGTAACAGAAGATATATTGAATTTAATTGCTGAAAGGAAAAAATATAAAAATGCAGTAAATGAAGCAAGCAAAAACGAATGCAAATGTCTCAAAAATGAGATCGACAGGAAGTGCAAAATGGCTAAACAGGGATGGCAAGAGAACAAATGTAAGGATGTAGAGGCATATATCACTAGGGGTAAGATGGGCACTGCCTACAGGAAACTTAAAGAGACCTTTGGAGAAAAGAGAACCACTTGCATGAATATTAAGAGATCAGATGTAAAACCAGTTCTCAGCAAAGAAGGGAAAGAAAGATGGAAGGAATATATAGAGGATATATATAAGGGCGATGTACTCGAGATCTATATTATGGAAACGGAAGAGGACGAAGATGAAGATGAAATGGGATATATGATACTGCGTGCAGAATTTGACAGGGCACTGGAAGACCTAAGTCGAAACTACCGATAGCCTTGGGAGAGCCAGCCCTGATAAAACTCTACCATCTGGTCAGCAAGATGTGTGAGGCAGGCGAAAGACCCTCAGACTTCAAGATGAATGTAATAATTCCAATCCCAAAAAAAGCAGGTGTTGACAGATGTGAAAATTACCGTACTATCAATTTAATAAGTCACGGATGCAAAATATTAACACAATTCTTTACAGACGAATGGAAAAATTGGTAGAATCCGATCTCGGGGAAGATCAGTTTGGATTCGTAGAAATGTAGGAATACGTGAGGCAATATTGACTATCTTAGAAAATAGACAAGGAAAGATAAACCTACATCTTTAGCATTTGTGGACTTAGAGAAGGCTTTTGACGATGTTGACTGGAATACTCTCTTTCAAATTCTGAAGGTGGCAGGAGTCCAATACAGAGAGCGAAAGGCTATTTACAATTTGTGCAGAAACCAGATGGCAGTTATAAGAGTCGAGCGGCATGAAAGGGAAGCAGGGTTCGGAAGGGAGTGAGATAGGCTTGTAGCTTATCGCCGATGTTATTCGTGTATTGAGCAAGCAGTAAGGGAAACAAAAGCAGAATTTGGAGTAGGAATTAAAATCCATCGAGACGAAATAAAAACCTTGTGGTTTGCCGATGACATAGTAATTCTGTCATAGACAGTAAACGATCTAAGAGAGCAGCTGAACGGAATGGACAGTGTCTTGAGAGGAAGATATAAGATGAACATCAATAAAAGCAAAACGAGGATAATGGAATGTAGTCGAGTTAAATCAGGTGATGCTGAGACACTTAAATTAGGAAATGAGACACTTAAATTAGTAGATGAGTTTTGCTATTTGGGGAGCAAAATAAACTGATGATGGTCGAAGTAGAGACGATATAAAATGTAGACTGTCAATGGCAAGGAAAGCGTTTATGAAGATGAGAAATTTGTTAACATCGAGTATAGATTTAGGTTTCAGGAAGTCTTTTCTGAAAGTGTTTATATGGAATGTAGCCATGTATGGAAGTGAAACATGGACGATAAATAGTTTAGACAAGAAGAGAATAGAAGTTTTCGAAATGTGGGCTGCAGAATAATGCTGAAGATTAGATGGGTAGATCACGTAACTAGTGAGGAGATTCTGAATAGAATTGGGGAGAACAGAAGTTTTTGGCCCAACTTAACTAGAAGGAGGAACCGTTTGGTAGGACATATTCTGAGGCATCAAGGAATCACCAATTTGGTATTGGAGGGTAGTGTGGAGGGTAAAAATCATAGGGAGACCAAGAGATGAATACACTAATCAGATTTAGAAGGAAATGGGTTGCAGCAGGGAAGTAATATGTTGTCCGACTCGTCACGGAAAGTGCTCACTCTAAATTTCAGTAGTGAATCTCTCCGTGGTGCACACCACCTCTCTTGTAACGTCTGCCAATGGAGTTTGCTTAGCATCTCCGTGACGGTCTCGACCGACTAAGGGAACCCGCGAAGAAACGTGGCTCTCTTAGTTGGATCTTCTCTATCTCTTCTATCAGTCCTATCTGGTAGGGATCCCAGATAGATGAACGATACTCCCGAATCTATCCAACGTGCGCGTTATAAGCCACTTCATTCCTTAGGATTCCTCCTATGAATCTGAGTCTGGCATCTGTTTCTCGCACTATTTTTTTTATGTGGATATCCACTTAAGGTCGCTCTGGACAGTTAATCCTAGATATTTTACTGTTTCCAACGGTTTGTCTTCAGTGGTGTAGCTATACAATAGCCGATTTCTTTTTCCATGTATGCGCAATGTTTTACATTTATTTACGTTCAGAGGCACCTGCCAGAGTCTTCTCCATTCATCAATTCTCTGGAGGTCATTCTGCAAATCCTTACTATCTTCTGGCGTTGCTACTTGATTATAGACAACCGCATTACCTGGGAACAGCTTCCGAGAGCATCCGAGGCTTGCTACTGGATCACTTGTACATATTGGAAACGTTAACGATCCTATCACGCTTCCTTGGGGTACTCTTAATTTACCTTTACATCTGTCGATTTTGTTCCTTTAAGAGCGTCGTGTTTTCTGTCTGCAAGGAAGTCTTGAATCCAGTCGCAAATCTGCTCCGATACTCGATAAGCTCGTATTTTTTTCATTAAACGGCAATTCGGGACGGTGTCAAATGGCTTCCTGAAGTTAAGGAACACCGGCATCAGACTGAGCGCCATTGTCTACGACACTGTGGATCTCATGGGGGAACAGAGAGAGCTGAGCTTCGGCGAATGAACTCAAAAAATAAAGAAAACCTGAGTTACAAACACAATAAATTTACCGTTGTGCAAAGTAATCACCATTAGTTAGAACTCACTTCTGATATCAGTTTTAAAGCTGTTGGAAAGAGCCGGCCGGAGTGGCCGTGCGGGTCTAGGCGCTATAGTCTCGAGCCGAGCGACCGCTACGGTCGCAGGTTCGAATCCTGCCTCGGGCATGGATGTGTGTGATGTCCTTAGGTTGGTTAGGTTTAAGTAGTTCTAAGTTGTAGGCGACTGATGACCTAAGAAGTTAAGTCGCATAGTGCTCAGAGCCACTTGAACCTTTTTTTTTGTTTTTTTTTTTTTTGTTGGAAAGTGTCAGCAAACGCTTCTCGTGGAATCTCTCGAAGCACCGTGCTCACGCGTCGTTGGATAGCCGCAACGTCTGCGTGCTCAACTTCCTCGCTCAACGCAAGGTGACCGTTCTTAAACACCCTCCTTATTCTCCAGGTTTGGTTCCGGCGGACTTCGTTTTGTTTCTCGCCTTAAATTATCTCGGAAAGGCTGACGCTTCGGAGACATTCCGTGTGACAACTGTGCTTCGAGTTGTCCCACTTGAAGCGTTTGCTGATAGTTTCCAACGGCTTTACCTTCGATGTCAAAAGGATCCTTCTTTCTATGTATTCGTAATACATTACATTTGTCTATGTTAAGGGTCAGTTGCCACTCCCTGCACCAAGTGCCTATCCGCTGCAGATCTTCCTGCATTTCGCTACAATGGTGATTGCAGCTAATGGTGATTACTTTGAAGACTAGTGATGGTAATCTTATTGTGAGCCTTGTTTCCTTCCGTAACTTTTCAGACGCACTTTGTGTAATACGGCTCCGGACCGCGGGCTGTGTGAATGCTCCATTCGGGCCGTGTGCGCTCCTCAGGTTGCAGTTTGACGACCACCTGTCTTCAGCGCTCCAATACTATCTTTGTGTTCTCGTGATGAGCTTGTGTTCTGCATCGTTCCCCGATGGCTAAACTTTCGTCTTCGCAGCTTTACATGTTATATTCGAAAGTCATTGAGCTGCAGTTATTCGTGTTGGTTGTTTTCGACTAGAACACTACTGTTCCTATATCGGTGCGTCGAAATCTTCAGAGTAGACCTTCCCTATATCGGTGTATCGAAATCTTCAGACTAGCCCTTCCCGACGTATTAACAGATCAGACTCTTGTCGGATCTTCAGTCGGGTCAAATTGTCATCTGCACACAATATTTCCGCGGTCCACCTGGCCGCCATCATCAGGTTAGAAAAGCTAAGCCGCACATGTCATTGAGGTTACGATTAGTTCGGCCAAGGTATATTTCACCGCGTTCACGTGGTATTTTGTAAACGCCAGGCTTCCTGAAACCAAAATCATCGTTAACAGAGCCAAGAAATGCTCTAGGAATACAATTCCAATTTCATGTTTCTTCAAAGCCCTTCCTATCTTGGCAGAGACGTTCCCAACATATGGAAGGAAAGCCACAGAGCTAAAAGTGTCTTCAGCTGATTTAGGTAAAGGTCCAACTCGTCGATCTCTGACGTCGATCTGTTGTAGAATTTTAGAACATGTTTTTGCTCGAGTATCATCTCGTTTTTGGAAACCCAGAATCTACTCTGCAGGAATCAACATGGATTCCGGAAACAGCGATTGTGTGAGACCCAACTGGCTTTATTTGTTCATGAGACCCAGAAAATATTATATACAGGCTCCCAGGTAGGTGCTATTTTTCTTGACTTCCGGAAGGCGTTCGATACAGTTCCACACTGTCGCCTGATAAACAAAGTAAGAGCTACGGAATATCAGACCAGCTGTGTGGCTGGATTGAAGAGTTTTTAGCAAACAGAACACAGCATGTTGTTATCAATGGAGAGACGTCTACAGACGTTAAAGTAACCTCTGGCGTGCCACAGGGGAGTGTTATGGGACCATTGCTTTTCACAATATATATAAATGACCTAGTAGATAGTATCGGAAGTTCCATGTGGCTTTTCGCGGATGATGCTGTAGTATACAGAGAAGCTGCAGCATTAGAAAATTGTAGCGAAATGCAGGAAGATCTGCAGCGGATAGGCACTTGGTGCAGGGAGTGGCAACTGACCCTTAACATAGACAAATGTAATGTATTACGAATACATAGAAAGAAGGATCCTTTATTGTATGATTATATGATAGCGGAACAAACACCGGTAGCAGTTACTTCTGTAAAATATCTGGGAGTATGCGTGCGGAACGATTTGAAGTGGAATGATCATATAAAATTAATTGTTGGTAAGGCGGGTACCAGGTTGAGATTCATTGGGAGAGTCCTTAGAAAATGTAGTCCATCAACAAAGGAGGTGGCTTACAAAACACTCGTTCGACCTATACTTGAGTATTGCTCATCAGTGTGGGATCCGTACCAGATCGGGTTGACGGACGAGATAGAGAAGATCCAAAGGAGAGCGGCGCGTTTCGTCACAGGGTTATTTGGTATAAGCTTTATAGCGTTACGGAGATGTTTAGCAAACTCAAGTGGCAGACTCTGCAAGAGAGGCGCTCTGCATCGCGGTGTAGCTTGCTCGCCAGGTTTCGAGAGGGTGCGTTTCTGGATGAGGTATCGAATATATTGCTTCCCCCTACATATACCTCCCGAGGAGATCACGAATGTAAAATTAGAGAGATTCGAGCGCGCACGGAGGCTTTCAGACAGTCGTTCTTCCCACGAACCATACGCGACTAGAACAGAAAAGGGAGGTAATGACAGTGGCACGTAAAGTGCCCTCCGCCACACACCGTTGGGTGGCTTGCGGAGTATAAATGTAGATGTAGATGTAGAAATGCACGTAAAAAAAGGACCCGAAAAATTACAGACCTGTTTGCTGCAGAATCCCTGAACATATTCTCAATTCGAATATAAGAAACTTTCTTGAGACTGAGAAGCTTATGTCCACGAGTCAGTATGGTTTCAGAAAGCATCGCTCGTGCGAAACTCAACTTGTCCTTTACTCACACGGTATACTGCGAGCTATGGATGAAGGGCAACAGCCAAATTCCATATTCCTAGATTTCCGGAAAGCATTTGACACGGTGCCCATTGCAGACTGTTAACGAAGGTACGAGCATAGAATAAGTTCACAGGTATGTGAGTGGCTTGGAGACTTCTTAAATAATAGAAACCATTATGATGTCCTCGACGGGGAGTGTTCATCAGAGATTAGAGTATCGTCAGGAGTGCCCCAGGGAAGTATGACAGGACCGCTGTCGTTCTCTCTATATATAAACGATCTGGAGGACAGGGTCAGCAGCAGTCTGCCTTGGTGTACGGTAAGGTGTCGCAGTTGAGTGACTGTAGGAAGATACAAGACAATTTAGACAAAATTTCCAGTTGATGCGATGAATGGCAGCGAGCCCTAAATGTGGAAAAATGTAAGTTAATGCGGATGTGTGGGAAGATCAAAGCTGTAATATTCGGATAAAGTATTACTAGTGTCTTGGTTGACGCAGTCAAGTCGTTTAAATATCCGGGCGTAATGTTTCAAAGCGAGATGAGATGGAACGAGCAAATTAGAACTGTGGTAGAGAAGGCGAATGGTCGACTTCGGTTTATTGGGAGAACTTTAGAAAAGAGTGGTTCACCTGTAAAGGAGACAGCATATAGGGTGCTGGTGGGACCTATTCTTGAGTACTGCTCGAGTGTTTGGGATCCGTACCACGTCGAATAGAAGGAAGACATAGAAGCAATTCAGAGGCGAGTTGCTAGATTTGTTACTAGTAGGTTCGATCAATACGTAAGTGTTACAGAGATGCTTTGGGAACGCAAATGGGAAACCCTGGAGGGAAGGTGACATTCTTTTCGAGAAATACCATTGAAAAAATTTAGAGAATGGGCATTTGAAGCTGACTGCCGGACGATTCTACTGTCGCCAACATACAGTGAAGAGCCAAAGAGCTCGTGCACCTGCCTAATATCGTGTAGGGCCCCCGCGAGCACGCAGAAGTGCCGCAACACGACGTGGTATGGACTCGACTAATATCTCAAGTAGTGCTGGAGGGAACTGACACCATGAATCTTGTAGGGCTGCCCATAAATCCGTAGAGTATGAGTGGATGGAGATTTCTCCTGAACAGCACGTTACAAGGCATCGCATATATGATCGATAATGTTCATGTCTGGGTTCAAAATGGGTCAAATGGCTCTGAGCACTATGGGACTCAACTGCTGTGGTCATAAGTCCCCTAGAACTTAGAACTACTTAAACCTAACTAACCTAAGGACAGCACACAACACCCAGCCATCACGAGGCAGAGAAAATCCCTGACCCCGCCGGGAATCGAACCCGGGAACCCGGGCGTGGGAAGCGAGAACGCTACCGCACGACCACGAGATGCCGGCATTCATGTCTGGGGAGATGGTGGCCAGTGGAAGTGTTTAAGCTCAGGAGAGTGTTCCTGGAGCCACTCTGTAGCAATTCTGGACGTTTGGGGTGCGCATTGTCCTGCTGGAAGTGCCCAAATCCGTCGAAACGCACAACGGACATGAATGGATGCAGGTGATCAGACAGGATGCTTACGTACGTGTCACCTGTCAGAATCGTACCTAGACGTATCAGGGGTCCCACATCATTTCAACTACAAACGCCCCACTCCATTACAGAGCCTCCACTAGCTTGAACAGTCCCCTGCTGACAAGCAGCGTCCATGGATTCATGAGGTTGTCTCTATACCCGTACACGTCTATCCGCTCGATACAATTTGAAACGAGACTCGTCCGATTATGCAACATTTTTACAGTCATGAACAGTCCAATGTCGGTGTTGACGGGCCCAAGTGAGGCGGAAATCTTTGTGTCATGCAGTCATCACGGGTTCACGAGTGGGCCTTCGACTCCGAAAGCCCATATACATGTTGTTTCGTTGAACGTTTCGCACGCTGACGCTTGTTGATGGCCCAGCATTGAAATCTCCTGCAGTTTGTGGAAGGGTTGCACTTCTGTCATGTTGAACGATTCTCTTCAGTCGTCATTGGTCCCGTTCCTGCAGGATATTTTTCCGGCCGCAGCCATGTCGGAGATTTGATGTTTTACCGGCATCCTGATATTCACGGTACACTCGTGAAATGGTCGTACGGGAAAATCACCACTTCTCGGTGCTCGGAGGTGCTGTATCCTACCGCTCGTGGGCCGACTATAACACCACGTTCAAATTCACTTAAATGTTGATAACCTAACTTTGTAGCAGCAGTAACCGATCTAACAACTGCGCCAGACGCTTGTTGTCTTATCTAGTCGTTGCCGACCGAAACGTCGTATTCTGCCTGTTTACATATCTTTTGTATTTGAATACTCATGCCTATACCAGTTTCTTTGGCGCTTCAGTGTACATTGCACGTAAGGACACGAAGATCAGATACCAGAAATTAGGGCTCATACGGAGGCATATGGACAGTCATCTTTCCCTCGCTCTATTTGCATGTGTAACAAGAAGGTGCATAACAGACGGTGGAATGTAAATACCTACCAGTATATGTCGGTTCCCATAATCTGTCTGTCTTTCCGTCATATTTGTTATAAAATGACCCACGCAGTACTTCTAGTGTTATGCTTCTAAGTCATTGTAACGAAAAGATGCGGCCATATTTCGATACTTGCATACTCACTCATCAAAACCTATAGGGTATATCTCGTTGGCCTGGAATCATTAAATCTGACTAGAAGAAACATTTCACGGTGCAAGTAAAAAAAAAGTCTCCGAAATTTTGTAATTTGTAATTATATCACATAAAAAGTATTTTTTTGCCGTTTGTTGTCCATCTGCCTGTCTTTGTGTTAAGACCCTTTTCTCTCAGGAACATAAAGCCGTATAAAGCTGAAATTTATGTCAAATTCTAAGTTCTATGGCTCCTTGGTGGTGTAAAAAATTGCAGCTTCTAAGTTATTGCAGTCTAAAGATACGGCCAATTATGTTATATGCTCTGACATTCGTGAAATTACTCATGAAAACCTGTAGATGAATTATCTATAAACGTAATTAAGTTTGTACCCAACCTCAGAGTGCGAGATATTCTCGCACCTGTCCGTTCTTTACGGTATTTCCACGGTATTATTCTAGTTTGTGTAGAGTGATTAACAAAGTGAGGTCTCTTCTGTTGCCTCGCCATCTCGCTCGGTACACATTTGAATCTAACATTACGTAAAGGTCTTTCTATCTTAACCCGACTGTTTCTCCACCAGTAGCATGTTCCGTTAGAGTTTATTTCTGCGCGAGACTTCTTCCTTCTCAGAGCGTCGCAAACTACCTTATGTAAAATGTAAACTTTTACTGTCGGAAATGTAACAATTAATAAAATATTCCGGGCTATTATGCCGTGGTCGAATGGATTTTACGTTAAAGCCGCACGTCGATTACAGTAGCGAGACAGGATCTGAATCGGATATCCAAAGAAGCTATTGTCCCCGTTGAAAATGTCCTCTGCAGATGCGGACGAAACGACCGGTTTTAATGTAAAAGCCGATCACCGCGTTAACAGCTCGCAACATTTCATTGAGGCTGACTACCTCTGTTGTGTTTTCCGGCCGACAGTTACACAATATATGCTTCTTTTGTACTTTTTCTCGACTGTGTACTGTAGTTCTGTCCGCCCCCGGTAGCTGAGTGGTAAAAAAAAAAAAAAAAAAAAAAAAAAAAAAAAAAAAAAAAAAAAAAAAGCGGTCAGCGCGACAGACTGTCAATCCTAGGGCCCGGGTTGCCGGGTTCGATTCCCGGCTGGGTCGGAGATTTTCTTCGCTCAGGGACTGGGTGTTGAGTTGTCCTCATCATCATCATTTCAACCCCATCGACGCGCAAGTCGCCGAAGTGGCGTCAGATCGAAATACTTGCACCAGGCGAACGGTCTACCCGACGAGAGACCCTAGTCACACGACTGTAATTCTACTTTTCCTCGAGATTAATGACTCGGAACATGTACTGAATAATATTGCAATTAATTGTGAAATGCTTGACAGCCTAATGCGTATCACGTGTCATCATGAGCAAAATGTTGGCAGTACAATGCAAAGACAGCTCTTTATGTAACTCTAAGAGCTCACATGAAAGCTTCTCTTGAATCTTGGCCAATATTGTTGGAAAACAAATGAGGCAATAAAACCTGCCAACTGCAGCACCTTTGTCTTCTCGTTTATTAATTATCTCATCATTTGCCACCATTCAGACGGTGCACTGAAAGGGTTTCCACTGCCACCAACAGAATAAATGAATTAAAGCGCAAAACAAACAGCTCAAGGAAAGACATTCACGTTATACTGTCGTGCCTCTATAGCCACTTGTCCAAATCCGACAATTCCAATACCTACTTCTTTGCTTTCTATTATAATTTTTGAAGTTGTGATTCCTGCCATCAATGCAGTCCATCGATAAACGAGTGTCACATTTATTTATTGAGAATAGAAGATAAATCATTCACACGTTGATCTCATAACTAAATTTTGCAGATGTATGCAGAAACTGTGGTTAATTAAAACTGGGTTGACCACAAGGAAATCTGAATCCGATTATTCTCGTGCGAGAAACCAGCGGTATGGTGTTCAGTACTAAGAAGCTTGCATGTTTTTTGACGTATGACGGTAAGTAAAGGAGGAATGATACAATAGTATAAAGAAACATTGCAGAGTGTCAGTTTTTATCATTAGCTACTACTGAAGGGTTGGTATAGAGATAACTGCAAGGGCATTAGTGATTGCTGGAGCTTTGACTTGCTGGTAATGATATGAAGCAGGAGATCCTCTCAACCACGTAACAGAATCTCCCGTATTTTTATTGTATTCATTCAGAAAAAGTGCTAAAATCAGTACCATTCACAAGTTGTTCACGGTTTGTACCTATCAAAGTAACAAATCACAAAACATAATCACTGGACTCGCATTCGGAAGGACGACGGTTCAATCCCGCGTCCGGCCATCCTGATTTAGGTTTTCCGTGATTTTCCTGAATCGCTCCAGGCAAATGCCACGATGGTTCCTTTGAAAGGGCACGGCCGACTTCCTTCCCCATCCTTCCCCAGTCCGATGAGACCGATGACCTCGCTGTCTGGTCTCCTTCCCCAAACAAACCAACCAACAAAACATAACAAGCGACGTATGCGCTGCATTATGTCACAACTTCCCTAGCATCAGACAAATTCAGGGAAGCAGCTTTCTGGCTTCGGTTTTCGTTCAACATTGTACCTTCTGAAGACTTTGACACCAGGCACTGTAGTACTTCTCACAGTGATGTGTCGTATTTCAGTGAGTAATAATCACAGATTCCCTAGTTGTTAACGCATTAGAAGTTCGACACGCGAGCACAAGGACTTCACCAAAATTCATTATGTTTGTGCACACATCGTTGTTCTTCTGTTGCAGGTAATACATACTAATTAAACGATTTAGTCACGCAAGATAATCATTTGACGCCGAGGAGTTTCCCTAACTTGACCTCCTGTTGGTAACTCCTCACTTCACGTATAAAATTCAGCCATGTGTCTTATTGCACCTCAACAGGTTTCAGTCCTAAAAGTCTATTCTAAATTAGTACGTAATGCTCTGAACCAAGAACGAAAAGACGTCAACTGTAGGAAACATCCTGAAAGGAGCTGACAAAAATGACTGCACACTGTCAACTGTTTACATCGGCAAGCATCATAACATATTTCATAATGATAAACTCGGCGTGCGACATGGACAGTGGGCTGCTCTCAGTTATTTTTCGTATGTCAGATAACTTCAATGTATCCCGCACACTTGAGTGTTTTTTTGGTATTAGGAATTGTATATCACTTGAAAACGGGTTTCCATGTCTGAGCAGTCTTGTTGGATGGTAAAAGGCGTGCAGCGAAAACGCAAGTTAAATACGCTACTTACGTCAGCGGCTGCAGTGATCTCAAAAGTATAATGAAATCATGTTATTACTATTACCACCAGGTACAGCTGCTGCAGAGGTATACAAGGTTTCCCATACGTTGCACGTCTGTCCAGCAACATGTATCCCTTACACATCTCTGACAACGCTATCTGCCACGCTATTTATAGCTCTTCACCTCATGAGACACAAGTAGCTTCTCGTATAAATACTGCTTAACTAAAGAGAATAAGTTGTTATTATTTCCAGACATACTTGTTACTTCAATTATGCTTATCATGTAGACTAAAGATAAAAATCATCCATCTTCTGAAACTGAATTTTTACATAGGGAAATGTATTCATCGTTTGTTTCTGTCTGTTGGATGTGTGTGTACGCGATCCTCAGAAGCATGCTAAACGAGCGAGGTCACTGCACAATGCACATACAGGGTGTTTCAAAAATGACCGGTATATTTGAAACGGCAATAAAAACTAAACGAGCAGCGATAGAAATACACCGTTTGTTGCAATATGCTTGGGACAACAGTACATTTTCAGGCGGACAAACTTTCGAAATTACAGTAGTTACAATTTTCAACAACAGATGGCGCTGCGGTCTGGGAAACTCTATAGTACGATATTTTCCACATATCCACCATGCGTAGCAATAATATGGCGTAGTCTCTGAATGAAATTACCCGAAACCTTTCACAACGTGTCTGGCGGAATGGCTTCACATGCAGATGAGATGTACTGCTTCAGCTGTTCAATTGTTTTTGGATTCTGGCGGTACACCTGGTCTTTCAAGTGTCCCCACAGAAAGAAGTCACAGGGGTTCATGTCTGGCGAATAGGGAGGCCAATACACGCCGCCTCCTGTATGTTTCGGATAGCCCAAAGCAATCACACGATCATCGAAATATTCATTCAGGAAATTAAAGACGTCGGCCGTGCGATGTGGCCGGGCACCATCTTGCATAAACCACGAGGTGTTCGCAGTGTCGTCTAAGGCAGTTTGTACCGCCACAAATTCACGAAGAATGTCCAGATAGCGTGATGCAGCAATCGTTTCGGATCTGAAAAATGGGCCAATGATTCCTTTGGAAGAAATGGCGGCCCAGACCAGTACTTTTTGAGGATGCAGAGACGATGGGACTGCAACATGGGGCTTTTCGGTTCCCCATATGCGCCAGTTCTGTTTATCGACGAAGCCGTCCAGGTAAAAATAAGCTTCGTCAGTAAACCAAATGCTGCCCACATGCATATCGCCGTCATCAATCCTGTGCACTATATCGTTAGCGAATGTCTCTCGTGCAGCAATGGTAGCGGCGCTGAGGGGTTGCCGCGTTTGAATTTTGTATGGATAGAGGTGTAAACTCTGGCGCATGAGACGATACGTGGACGTTGGCGTCATTTGGACCGCAGCTGCAACACGGCGAACGGAAACCCGAGGCCGCTGTTGGATCACCTGCTGCACTAGCTGCGTGTTGCCCTCTGTGGTTGCCGTACGCGGTCGCCCTACCTTTCCAGCACGTTCATCCGTCACGTTCCCAGTCCGTTGAAATTTTTCAAACAGATCCTTTATTGTATCGCTTTTCGGTCCTTTGGTTACATTAAACCTCCGCTGAAAACTTCGTCTTGTTGCAACAACACTGTGTTCTAGGCGATGGAATTCCAACACCAGAAAAATCCTCTGTTCTAACGAATAAACCATGTTGTCTACAGCACACTTGCACGTTGTGAACAGCACACGCTTACAGCAGAAAGACGACGTACAGAATGGCGCACCCACAGACTGCATTGTCTACTATATCTTTCACATCACTTGCAGCGCCATCTGTTGTTGAAAATTGTAACTACTGTAATTTCGAAAGTTTGTCCGCCTGAAAATGTACTGTTGTTCCAAGCATATTGCAACAAACGGTGCATTTCTATCGCTGCTCGTTTAGTTTTTATTGCCGTTTCAAATATACCGGTCATTTTTGAAACACCCTGTACATCATTCAAACAAGTAATCACAATACCTCCCCATAGGCTGAATGATCAGAAGGTTTGGCCATTTTATTGAAACGGAACGCCGTCACAACGGGACAAACAAATTAGAAATGCAAAAAACTGACTATATTTATTTTTAGAGGATCGCCTAACCACGACCAGTTGTAGGACAACAGTTTGGTTCTGAGATTCAAATCACGTCGGAGTTTCATAAGTCATTTATTTACTCTGAGATCTCAGCACATGCCACATTGAAATAACGGTGAATCAGTTTCCAACGAAATGAATACACAAAGTCTAACAAAACTAACTCAGAAATTTCTCCAGCACAACGAGCACAAAGTCACCTAAAAATTTTGAAACACAAAGCTCTTTAGAAGCCAAATTTACACCAAGAATGTCCCGCTAACTCTATGGGAAGGTGCTCATTTACGTGGAAGACTACTAGGGAAAGGCTGCAAGCTTTCGTAACCTGCGCAACTCGCAAAACAAAGTTAACGAGTCCAGGACTCACGAAACAATGTAATTAATCAGGCAACACAAGTTGCGTGGCGAATCCCGCAAATTGTGAGCTACTCAGGAAGTGGACAGCGCTAACGTGAAGCGCGACACTTACTCCAAACTCGCAAATGTGCGCCAGGCCGAGTCGATCGGATCGCCCCCAGTCGGCTTCAGCAAGCGCGCATCTCACCGGGCGCCGGGGCTAAAAATCTCTGTCCCTTCACGGTAGGACCGCAAGAGTCCGAAATTATGCTCCTCTATTTATAACTCCGCTCTCTTTAGAAAACGTCAGGTGGAAGGGAAAACTCAATGCTACTGTCAACGAGGCCACAAAAATGTTGCTTTACTTAACGTGAATGCAGGGGAACCCTCCTGAAATTTCCCATTCTTGGCTTTCAGAACGCATCTTAACTTGCAAGAGGTCTGTGCTGGCTGCTGCCCATCTTCCACTCGTTGGCTGATCCCTTGACGCCAAGGCACAGTGACTGATAAGACGCATTTGATTGAATAATAACATTTGGAGTGTCAAGATACGAATTTTTTCACAGTGGCCAAACCGAGCTGCAGCGCCCATTTTAAAGCTGGGTGCAGTGAGGAGAATCCGTCACGCTCAGTGATACACTAGGGACACGTAGTGGCTTCACGACAGACTGTCTTCAGAGGAGGAAACCGCATTTGCTGGCAAAGCATGGCGCTTTAGCTTACAGCAACCAACTTTCGCAAAGTGCCAGTACACCGGAGACACACATCCCTTTTGTAGAGCCTCTGCGACTGACCTCCTGTGGTCAAGCCGGGCGATACTGTAAACACCTGGGCCCGCTCGATTTTAGCAAGATAATCTGAAGCCTTCTTCGCGAGTGAGCAAACCTTGTACTTTCCTCAAAAATAGCTAAGAAATAAGCAGAAAAATAATCAAATATCCTACATCTATATGTGATTGTCATGTCACAATTGTTTTTAGCAAGTGTGTTTCACCTATTCGTATTAGGTGCATACAAGTCAATAAAGCAGAAAATAATTTTTAACTATGCCTATTTTGTAATGGAAAACAAAGCAATCTCACAAGTGTGACAGAAGAGAAAGGGGTGAACCAGAACTTTACGATTGCTGCCCAACACTAATGCTACCTGGTGGGGTTGTGGGCTCGTGATTTGTTAAGGAAAGTTTATAAACAAAGTAAAAACGAATGGGAAATCATTTTAATAACGATACGGGCTGCAAACGAAGAAATTTACTGACGTAAACGGCTTTGACAAAGAATGGATGGTTATGCCTCGGTGGCTGAGTTCGAGCATCTCGGGTTTGAACTGGATGACTGGTCGCGTGCTTTTGTCGTCAGCGTCTATGTGAAGTAGATGACAAATTCGACGTCCACACTTCCTCACAGAACTTGGAGGGGTGGGGGGTGGGGGGGGGGAGGAGGCCTGCCCGCTCTGTAAGTCACGATATGCAACGAAATGTGGAAGATCTGACTAGAGAATACAGTGCTTATGTTGGCACAAGTTTACGCAGCAACCTGTTCAGCGAACATTATTGGGCGTGGCGCTCTGTAGCAGACGACCCCTACGTGTTGTCATGTCGACTGAACGACATCGTCAGCTTTGATTCCAATGGACACGGGATACTGGACAGTCGATAATTACGAACGTGTCGTCAGGTCGGCAGAATCACGTTTCGTGTTACACCAGGTCCTGTCTGGATACGTCGCCATCCAGACGAATGGAAGTTCGAAAAACTGCGACACATCACGGTCACAGGATGATGAAGAAGTATTATATTGTATGGAACATTCACGCGGTCTCCCTTCGGACCTGTGGTGGTAAGCCGGCCGTAGTGGCCGTGCGGTTCTAGGCGTTACAGTCTGGAACCGAGCGACCGCTACGGTCGCAGGTTCGAATCCTGCCTCGGACATGGATGTGTGTGATGTCCTTAGGTTAGTTAGGTTTAATTAGTTCTAAGTTCTAGGCGACTGATGACTTCTGAAGTTAAGTCGCATAGTGCTCAGAGCCATTTGAACCATTTTTTAACCTGTGGTGGTAAGCAAAGACACAAGGAGATCTACAGACTATGTCGACATTGATATGCATGCAGCCTTTCATGCTTGATGTGTTCCCTGACTGCGATGGCATCATCCAGCAGGCTAACTGAGCGTGTCATAAGGGCAGAATCGTGCTGTAGCGGTTTGAGAAGCGTGTGGATGTAGTGTCCAGCAAATTCGTCTAATCTCAACTCGAATCCCAACTGGAATGATATCTTTTCCAACAAACCATGAGCACCGAGAACTGGGTGACTTGTGCATAGACATCTGATACTACAGACCTCCGGAAATAATACAACTCAGCACTCTGCACTTCGTACCACAAACGAATTGAGGAATGTACGGACCCTTCAGCGCCTTGTCCCCGGCTTCGTAACCCACTCACAAGGGGAGGCCGCCAATTGTGAAATTCAGACTCGATTCATACTGCGCATAATAAAAGCTCATGGCCAGAGGTGTAATGTGGCAAAGCTCCAAGATGCACTTCTCAGCCGTTATCGAGAAAATCGACAGTTAAAAGAAACCGTTGCGGTGAAATAATCTCTACGAGTAATAATTATTCTACAGCGTCGTGGCGCAGCGGTAAGCGCTGGGGTTCGTAATGCGAAGGTCACCGGATCGAATCTCGCACCATGCAATTTTTTTTTATTGTTAGTTTTTTTTAATTCAAATATATATAAACTATTAATGAATTGACTTCTGAAATTTTCCCGGCGTATTTCTTCTTCTAATAATTTCCGGGTATGCAGCCGGAATATATATATATATATATATATATATATATATATATATATATATATATATATATATATATATATATATATATATATATTGAATTACAAAAAACAAATACTAAAAAAAAAGAGGTTGCATGGCGCGACATTCGATCCGGCAACTTTCGGATTACGAACCCGAGTGCTTACCGCTGCGCCACAACGCTGTAAAAAATTAGTAATCGTAGAGAGTATTTCACCGCAACGGTTTCTTTTAACTGTCGATTTTCTCGACAACGGCTGAGAAGTGCATCTTGGTGCTTTGCCACATTACACCTCTGGCCATGAGCTTTTATTATGCGCAGTATGAATCGAATCTGAATTTCACAATTGGCGGCCTCCCCTTGTCAGTCTACCTGGGAAACCAGGGCAAGCTTTAGTACCAGCTTCCAGCGAGCAGTCTTGGTGAACTGGCACAGCGTGTTTTATAGGCGTGCTATGAAATTACCGTAGATGTCATTTAGAAGCTGTTTGCTTCCATATCACAATCGAATAAAAGACGGCATCTGAGCCTGTAGGGTTTCGCACCTCATACTGGTATTAATGATGAGGACCAATGTAATACAACTGAAGACACTTAGCAACTGTTACATAGCCAACAACACCAGAAACTTATAGTATATTCAGGCAGATATTCTCGGTGTATCACTTTCCTTTTCCGTCAGTGTAATGGATTAAGAAAGAAAGATTAGTATGGCATTTTTGTCTGTTAAAGACCGAGGGATAGGGTCAGACTTGTACTCGGAAAGACTCTCTCCCTTCGTACATAGTAGCCACCATTCTCACGTTGTGTGAGTTTTGTGTCTACCTCGCAAGTGTAGATGACTATAATGGGTGTGTGGAAAGTGTGGTGACTGACCGTACTATAACGCCAGAATCGTAATACAGCGATTTGAGGAGCAAACTATTGAGTTCAGGTTGATTTGTTGGCTGGGTATGTGTATAGTGCGATGACGTACATGCCACAAAGCTATAATCATGGTATAGTAGTTTCAGGAGCAAAATACTGCACATACGTTGATTTCTCGACCACGTGATGAAACACATCTGAGGCGCAGTCGGGTGCTGGCTCTGCACCAACACACTGAAACGTCCCCTTGAAAAAATTATAAATGACTGTGCTTAAACTGACACACAATATTTTTTAGCGCAACGCAATCTGACTTTGAAAAATCCTTACAAAAGAACAAAAACAAAAACAAAAACAAAAACCTATACCTTTCATGAATCACGTACCTCACAAAAATCTTCGTTACTCGAACTACTGCAAAACAGCGAGCGCCACTACTGTCAGCTAAACAAAAGATTCTAACTACTGAAGTCACTAACTACTGATAGGCATAGTTAGCAAATGAAAGATTTTGATAAATAACAAACAATGTATTTACCTTAATAATGTTCAAAAGTCATTATATATATATATATATATATATATATATATATATATATATATATATATATATATATATCATGACATCCAGTCTTACAAATTTACTGTCTCTGATGGACACACGTCCAGATCATCCGCTCTCAAAACTCCGCCATCTCTCTCCCCATATCCACCACTGCTGGCGGCTCACCTCCAACTGCGCAACGCTACGCGCTGTTCACATCCAACTGCCCACTACAATAGAGAATTTTTCAACAATGCAAAGCAGCGACAGACTGCACACAGCACAGCCAGTGATTTTCATACAGAGTGCTACTTGGCGTTACCAATATAAAAACCTAAACAGCCTACTTACTGCCGTCCAGACTGCTAGAGTTGTGCTTAAACATCTGGAGCCACACGCCTCTGGATTATTACAAAGGAGTTTTCGAATCGATACCACGCAGTGTCGCTGCTGTATTACGTTTCAAAGGTGGAACAAGACGCTTTTAAATAGATGATCATAACGTTTTGGCTCATCAATGTATGAATTAAAATGCGGCAACGTGACTATAACGAAGTCTCAGTTTCAAAACGCTGTAATAAGAAACCCACTGCTCAAAATGATGTCAAAAGTGAAAGGTAAACTATCGAATAAGGCACGATCGTTATGGAAAAAAAACCTAAACGAAAATTTTGCCACTAGATGGCGCTGTAAGCGTCTTAACGTAAATGGTTTTGGCTACAAATGATGTATGAAGCGCGATGTGGCGGCTACAGTGTGATTTCCTCATTAAACCCAACATTCTGTGCACGTTTGGCACTCAAGAGTTGTGTCACTATTACTTAGATGAGTCCACTCACAACGGCAAGGTCGTACCACAATAAATAGGAAAACTCTGTTTCCAATTGTAATAAAGCCACAAATGGCATAAAAAACAACAACGAAATCGGTTTTTAATTGTCTTGATGCCAAAACCCACATAAAAAGCAACAGTGAAATCGGTTTTTAATTGTTATGAGACCGGCTCAAGACATATTGTAAGTAGCCTGTTTATTTGTCTGTATATTGGAAGCGCCATAATTGTTTGCTCTGCAACAAAATCTTTCCTTTGCTACCCACGTGCCTATTAGTAGTCAGAGCCTACAGTAGTTAGAATCTTTTATTTAGCTGGCTGTATTGGTGCTTACTGTATCGCTGTAGTTCGTGTAATGAAGATTTTTTGTGAGGTAAGTGTCTTATGAAATGTATAAATTATTGTTAAGATTTATTCTAATTCAGGGCCATTCTTTTGTGTCAATTATTTGAACAATCAGATTGCGTTTGAGTGGTATTTGTCAGGAATAATTCTGTAGGTCAGACATGAAATGACAAAACAAAGCAAAGTGACAGTACGTTCAGTTTCACTCAGCAGTTTAAGCAGGTTCACTTGCATTCAGTTTCACTCAGCAGTTTCAGAATTAAATTAAGAAGTTTCTGCTTTTCAGTTATTTCAGTCCAAGTAAGTGAAAACATAATAAAGAAGTTTCACCTGTCGACCCTTAGCTGAGGATAGCTCACTGGAATCTTCTGATTTTCTGGTAGTTTGAACAATTAGTACATGATTAGAAATTAGTTATTGTCTACTGCTAGTGCGTAATTATATATAGAGAATTTCCATTGTGGTTGTAGTTTCTTATTGTTGTGCTATATTGTAGTGAACAAAGCAGTTGTGGCATGCATGTGGATTTGCATTAAGTATCTCGCAGTCGCGTTTGCAACTAATTGGATATTTATAATTTCCAGTGCTATTGTAGTGTGTGTCTTAATTTTCGCTATTCAAATTGTAGGTTTTGGGTGTTTTCGTGTGAGACAGTGTGACATTCATGTCGGATGAAACCGCAGTACTAGGTTGAAAGTAAATTGAGTAATGACAGCGACGACGAGCGTAGCTTGTTATTACCGCTTTGAAACGAATTGACATCTGTTCACGATAGTAATTTAATAATTGTGCAAAGGAGCATAGACAGGGCAGTAAATAACGGTGCAGAAATGGAAGCAATCAGCGAACAGAGAAGTGTTGTTGATCGATCGGTCGGCGACTATTCGCCTCAGGAATGGGGAATAACAGAACGAAATCTTACAAATTCCATAGATTTAGGTTTTGCGTCATTACCCCTTTCTCAGTTTACTCACGACACACTTTCTGTTTTTCGGTATATAAGCACTGCAGGCATGAATGCACTACCAAAAAGAACAATGGAACATGTTTCAGTCACTCATGCATTGTTATTGCTATTAATTCAAAAAGTTGATCAATTAAACCAGAAGCTTAAAAAATTAGACACAATGGAACAAAATCAGAAACATATACTGCAACAACCTCAAAAGCTAGACATAATTGAACAAACGACCATTGTATACGAAAATCATGACACCTTGCAGGCTAAATGTGACTCTGTTGCTTCTACCGATATGGTTGCTCAACTTGTAAAAGATTAGGAAAACTTAAAGGACACAGTATATACGACTTCGACACAAATGGACACTTTAAAATTTGGTTCAGGAAACTCACGGAGGAAATCAGCACATTATCAAAAAAAGTAGCGAAACTTCCGGATCAGGTAACAAATTTATCTACGAAGGTAGATGACGATCTGAATGACACAGGACCGGTAGCCTTTACTGACACAGAAGAGTACGAAGAAATTAGGAAATTCAGAGTCAGAAACAAATCAACACAAAAGAGAAATGCAGGAAGTGCAAAATCAATTGGCACACGTGATGCAAGAGTTGCATATTTCAGAGGGTACTCGCGCCCCGACCCGGGGAGAGGTATTTAGAAATACGGAAAGGTTACAAATCAATAATACATGGTATTTCGGAGATCTGGAAAGGAGTCGGCTTCGTGCAACGAGCCTTGAGATGGAACCGCCGCCATGTAGGAATGACTGATTTGTGACTCGGCGTCACGATGACTTTGACTATAAGCTCTTCACCATAATGCATAAATTCAGAACATTCGAGAATTCTAGTAATGATATTTTCTTACTGCTTTCCTCCTAATTGGTCATAAAAATTAGCAATAGATTATGCCACATTTCTCGTGTAAAACCGTTTATTGAGAGGCAATTTGCTTTCTGACTTAGCTGTTGCTATCAAATTTTTCACTTTACTTTACTATTACGCTTTGTCTCATTTAGAAACTGTTAACATAGAGCGATGTTTTGACGTTAACTATCTAATTAAGAACCTATGAAACTGACGACGTACCTGACATGAATATCAATTAATACAGTAATTTTACGAGTCAATTTTTATTGAGAACAGACGACACAGTCTTACTGTGTGTACATTTTTGCTTGTTAGTTGCACGATTACATCAAGACTATAATGCTCAAATTCTTGGAACATATACTGATGAGGATTTACTGTAACCTTTTGGTGTACTTTAAAAGACATTTTGTATTTAAAGTACTTTCTGAGAGGTCACAGATGACACGGTGTTTGGTTTCTTTGACGGCTACACGATTATACTACGACGCTACTTATGAGTGACACAATCTTTATTATTGCTTATGCGCTGTATCTGTTTTATGTCTGCACGGTTTTTCTGCGTTCTTCTGAAAAGTAAAACATGTTTTGGTAATGACTTTTGTCACACAGATACAGTGAGACAGTTATTTTCTTAACACAACAATACTTTACAGTACAGTACTTTCAAGGTCACAGCAATGCACGTAATAACTACAACATTTATACACATAGCACTTTACTTTTGTATGTGACAAAGGTAAGTGCACTGATGTTTGGAGAGCTTTGCTTATGGACGACGATAACTATGGC
Source organism: Schistocerca nitens (assembly GCF_023898315.1). Taxonomy (NCBI): domain Eukaryota; kingdom Metazoa; phylum Arthropoda; class Insecta; order Orthoptera; family Acrididae; genus Schistocerca; species Schistocerca nitens. The sequence goes on from NC_064615.1 coordinate 1,012,195,495, forward strand.
ACTTGACACATTTTTTACCGTTAAGCAACTAGAGAAGTTTTCTTACAGCAAGAAGTACATTTCAGCCTTACATTTGAGTAATTAATTTTTGTACCTGGAACATTTTCAGCAATATTTTTGAACTACAATGATACAGAGGAGGTTTTTGGTGATACATTTCATTATGCAGTTTTAATCTATAAAATATGAGGTATAACTACATTATCCCTCATGGGGGTACGCCTACTTTGTGTACCATGTGTGAAGCAAGGAGCCCTAGCTAATATGGTATTTGGTTATGCAGTTTTACACATGGGTACCATATTTCTCTAACACAGAATTACACAGCTATCTGTCATTGAACTGAGAGGAATAAACTTTTTTACTACGTCAGTAACACATATTTATGTAATTAAACAGCTGGATAACTCATATTTATGAAATTGTACCTTGTCTGCGTTTTGTGAACTGTTCACATATATTTTCAGAACCATTGTGATATTGTGGGAGCTACAAGTGATGTATTTAGTATTGGATCATGATTTTCGAGGTACGTTTGAGGTAGATAACACTACTGAAACGAGCAAGAGAGCATTTTTTTTAAGGTTTTGAAATTATTGAAGGAGGCTACGACGATTTTGAGATATGATTAATGTGTTATGATGATATTATTACGACTACAATGTGTGTTATGATGTTAAGATATGTTTATGGTCAATAAGGTGATGCTATATGAGGATTGTGATCATGCTACATGTTTATATGTATATGAATAATGAGTAGTAGGTAGGGACTCAGGTTTGTGACAAAAATGTTGGAAACCAAACAGATGTGAGTATATATGTGAATGTGAGTACCACAATGCTGACGGAAATTTTTGGACACTGTTATTGATGAGATTTCGTTTCTAAACACTTCTCCTGTAAATTTTCAACCTGTGAATTTTTTTTATTGGTATTAAACTGTTCTTGTAGCTCAAACTGCTGTCATAAATATTTCGGTAAAGTGTGTATGTGACCTTGATGTAACGCTGCTGCCAGCTGTGCGCTAGCCACTTTGAAATATACCCATTGTTGTGTGGACTTTATACTTTACATGTGTCGATTTAGTCACTTTGAAGCTCACCACACTCCTGTAAAAGCTTGCATAGCTGCAGGAAAGAAGGCTGTTGACCTCGTTATTGACATTTCTTTGCAGAACGCAGCACAAACACGACACACTATTACTTGGAAACATATGATTACACTTTGGAACTTGTACTTTGTGCTACTTACTGAAATGCTTATGAAGTGATGAGAAATGTTCTTACATCTACACACCTGATTATGACAAGTATCTCTCTATGAGAGTTGAGAGAATTTTTACTGACTTATGAAATGCCACATGGCTAGTGAATAATGTTTTTATACTTTGCTTTGTACATATTTGCTTATTTTATTTAATATCTATTTTCTAGCTGCGCTGCAGCATTGATTTTACAAAATAAAATTTAATACATCTGCTAATGTATACACTTTCTGTCAACAGATGTATTAAATAATAATTCTATCATCCACATTCTTAAAAAAAGGAGCACTAGGAAAGGAAAGAAGCAAAACAAGGAGAAGGGATTAATAACAGGAATTGCATACATAATTTTCTTTTCAAGGACTTGATAACTTTTTTTGTAGAATACATTGTTGTGGTGCACCACTTTAGTGATAAGATATAACATAGACATTAAGATGTGAATAGACATTTCCCTTATCTTCATTGCTGTATTTACTGCAATGTTTTTTCTGCTTGTGCTTTTTCATGTTTAGGTATAAGTTATTGCATTTGCCGCTGTTATTTGTCAGGCATTGTCCTACTGCATTTTACTTTATATTTCTGTGCTAAGCTAGTTTTACCACTGACTTATTTTTGTTTGTTTGCTGCATATTGCCTTATATTAGTTGTAATGTCACATTTTCTTTGCCAACTTAGATATGGTGCTGCTTGCTTTACTACTTTGTATTTTTTTGTCATTGTGGTTTGTGTTAAATGTTACGTGCTGGTGCATTGCCTCGTTCTCTAGTTTATGTATCTGAGCTCAGTAGATTTAAGTTAGTTTAAGAGGGGGTATGATGTATAAGAAAACAAGTTGTGATAAGTTGGGAAGAAATGCATTGAGAAGCTATAAGAAAAAGGTTTGGCCAAAGAGTATTGTATAATGCAGAACAATTACTTTGTTAGGTAGGATTTTCTTGGAAACAAATGATGAAGTAAGAAATATATGAAAGTATAAATACAGATACACAGGAAATTTTTTTCTGAACAATGTTGAACTAAGGGAGATATCCGAGAAAAAACGAAGTTTTGATTGGAAATGAAGTACCACAATTACTGCAGTACCAAATGTCACACTGAAAACAGACCCTGTCCTTTCCTTTTGTGTTATTCTGCTATGTGTTTACATGTACCCTTGTGTGTTTGTGTTCTTCCTGTCGCTGTGTGTTTACCTATCAAGATAAATTTGGTATTTTTTTTTCCTTCTAATACTAAGCTGCGTTCACTTTGATGAGGAATACTGTTATCCTCAATTCTAACCTGTTTTTTGCTTTGAAAAGATGTTCAGACATTATTTATTCTGTTTTGTTTTCTTTTAATGCTCATGTGTCAAGTTAATGTTTCTAAGGATATTCTGATTTTTCATTTATTTGCTTATGTCATAACTCCTGTAATACTCATGCATGTGTTTATTTCTATTCCTTTTGTAAAGCTTATATTATTACAAATGTTATCTGTATTATGATGTTCTTTACTGTAATGAGGTTTTCTTTACATTTGTGATTGAATTTGTATACTGTAAAATTGAAATTATACAGACACCAGTTCTTCAAGTTAAGTAAATACTAGGGACTCATTTAACTGCACACATTTTGTCTCTTGGTCATAATATAAGTATAAAATGTCAGAGGTTATATGACTGTGTCAGTGCTTGCACGTGTGTTGATAATTCAGCAAGGGACTGGTTAACAGCATTGCCTGTTCTAAGGATATTGAAAAAAAATAGTGAGTGCACAAGTAGTGGTTCAAGGACTTGCTACATTGTCATCAAGACTCTTCAACTGTGATTGTGCACCCGAACAGTCGCTGCTGGCCATCTCTACAAGGACTACAGTGGGTCTGCATCTTTGGTGGCCCACTAGTACCATACTTTCTACAAGGACTACAGTGGGTCTGCACCTTTGGAGGCCCATTACTACAATAATCTCTACCAGCAGTACTGTGGGTCTGCTCTCTGGTGACCTACCAATTCTACTGATATTCTCTAAGACTTCGACTGACTCTGCTGTGGGTCTGCTCTGTTGTGGCCCATTACCAATATTCATGTCAAGAGTCAGCACTGTGTTTCCGTTGGGAGGACAACACTACTTCTTCAAGACTGCATGGAGGTCCACTACTTACATGTGCATTTTCTTTTACTGCTCAGGCTGTGCGCATAAAACTGTCATAGACTATTCTTCTGATGAATTATTAGGACTGTCTTTAGTGACTATGAGGATAATTTTTGTTTTATTGACCAACAGTCAATTACTAATTGTGTGCATCTGATCTATTTGATATTGTTAATATAAATTTTTATAACAAATTAGCCTTGGCCACTGCCCAAAACACTTTGTAAAATTTTTTGAGAGGAGCAGGGGGGCTATGTAAGTAGCTGGTTTATGTGTCTGTATGTTGGCAGTGGGATAGACTGCATTAATAGCTCTGACAGTGCTGTGCGCCCTCTGTAAGAGACTCTGTGTGGCTGGTAGGGCTCGCAGTTGGAGATGAATAGCCAGCAGTGATGGAGGTTGGAAGTTTGTAGTTAGCAGAGATGGAGGTTAGAGGTCTGAAGTGTTAGCTCGAGCGGACGGTCTGGACGTGTCTGTCATAGAGATTTAAAATTATTGACGATTATGTAATTTTTTGGAACTGAATGTCACGGTCGATTATATAATTTTTTGAATTGGATGTCACGTTGTTAAGGTAAAATTTGCTAACTACATTATTTGCTCTGTAAATCTTCTGCACCTAGTGATAGTTTGGTCAAAATTAAGTAGTAGCTGTTGTTTCTTGGCGTTTTTTTAAAACGGGTTTTTGAAAAAGAGCGTCATTTACTTTTTGGATCAGGTTAAATTAAAAACCTGGGCATAGTAGGTTGTGAAATACTACCACTTAGATTTTCGGTAGCGTCATGTTAGACAATCTATTTACAGAACCAGAAACTTAAGCAAGCTAAACGCAAGCTGCCTATCAGACAGGTAACTACAACATGGGATGATATCACTTAGGGGCCTAAGATACAAAAGTGGAATTGTTTGGTGACTAAATTGTGTCAGGCCGAAAACACTCAATTTTTAAAGCTCTGTACTTGGACGAAGGCTCAGTGGAGACGATCCACTCAGGAGTATTATTAGGGATACGATTCTTCGCCCTTCTATTGTATCTAGGATATGCAATTTTGATCGAGGGATATAGCGTTACAGTTCTGTCAAACTGCAAATAAATATCATGTACTTAAAGAATACAATCGAACTAAACAACAACTCACCGCCACCTTCGTGGGTCCATGGGGCCAAGTACACTGTAGAGTAAAAGGCAATTGAAGACTATATAACCCAGAAGCAACCATAACTGCACACCAACGCTGTTGACCCTGCTATAAAAGTTCCGTCATGGCTTGTTCGAAATACTGACCATATCATGAAGGATGAACTCCCCGACATTTCTCAACCACTCGATCTACAAGAACTGACGCAAATCTTACAATAGACTCCAGATAATACCGCACCTGGAGCGGATGGTACGATCACGAACTTTTTAAGAGGTTTTGGCACTTAACTGCGGCCACAACAGCTGCAGACCGTTGATGAATTTTTAAGTGATATACAATTATCGGAGGCTTGCGATGAAGGAATCACAGTCCTTACAGACAAGCAGGCCTAGCCGAGAACGTTATAACTTTATCGACCCATCATGGGCCTTAAAGCTGACTTCAAGCTGTACACCTGGGCGCTTAATGCACGAATGCAGACAGGCATTACCCTAATTCTGGATGAGTATCTATTTAGCACAGTACCTGCCCGATACATAGGAGAGGTTCCAGCACTATACGGAGACGTTGTATTAATAGTGTAGCAGCTAATGCTTCCTTGCTGCTCTCACTTTTAGATATGAAAAATGTCTATGATCGCATTGAGTATTTCTGGATAAGACAGTGATAACTGACTTACTGCTTCGAACCCTCTTCATTCATACTATAATGGGATGCCTCTTGAACTCCAAAACAAGAATCAGGGCCAGTCAGTCCCACACATCTCTCATAACCTTCCATCGAGGCCTGAGGCAGGGAAGCCCGCTATCGCCGACGCTATACGCTCTAGCCATTGAACAACTTCCCAGACGCCTCATTTCTAACCTCGAATGCTTCACATAATAGAGACATACCGGGTGATCAAAAAGTCAGTATAAATTTGAAAACTGAATAAATCACGGAATAATGTAGATAGAGAGGTACAAATTGACACACATGTTTGGAATGACATGGGGTTTCATTAGAACCACAAAAATACAAAAGTTCAAAAAATGTCCGACAGATGGCGCTTCATCTGATCAGAATAGCAATAATTAGCATAACAAAGTAAGACAAAGCAAAGATGATGTTCTTTACAGGAAATGCTCAATATGTCCACCATCATTCCTCAACAATAGCTGTAGTCGAGGAATAATGTTGTGAACAACACTGTAAAGCATGTCCGGAGTCATGGTGAGGCATTGGCGTCGGATGCTGTCTTTCAGCATCCCTAGAGATGTCGGTCGATCACGATACACTTGCGACTTCAGGTAACCCCAAAGCCAATAATCGCACGGACTGAGGTCTGGGGACCTGGGAGGCCAAGCATGACGAAAGTGGCGGCTGTGCACACGATCATCACCAAACGACGTGCATCTGTCGGACATTTTGTGAACTTTGCTTTTTTTGGGTTCTCATAAAACCCCATGTCATTCCAAGCATGTGTGTCAATTTTTACCTCTCTATCTACATTATTCCGTGGTTTATTAAGTTTTCAGATTTATACTGACTTTTTGATCATCTGGTAAATATGGACCATAGGCGTATGCAGATGAAGTGAGCGTCATCGTTTCTGGCGAAGCAGATCTTCGTTTCACGCATCAACTCGTACAGGAATATGAAGAGGATAGCGGCGCCATCCTCAACAGGCGAAAATCAGTCGTTCTACAGGTGGGTCGTAAACAAGCAATGCACGAATCGTATTGGCACCGAAACGCTACGTTCCTTAGGCAACTGGGGTTATACATCCCAGCCAACATCAACTATACTTTACACAAAAGCTGGGAGAACAAAATGCAGTCCTTCCGGATAACCTTGCGAGAGCACAGGCTACGAGACTTTGACAGAATGCAAATGGCCCATTTCGTCAACACCAGTGCTTTGTCTCAGCACCGTGTGTCGCATCAGTTTGGAAATTTGTGGTAAGTTCCTATGGGACCAAACTGCTGAGGTCATCGGTCCTTAGGCTTACACACTACTTCATCTATCTTAAACTAACTCACGCGAAGGACAATACACACATCCATGATTCGAACCTCCGACGGGTGACGGGAGGGAGGGGGGCGGGGAGCCGCGCGAACCGTGGCAAGCTGCCTAGACTGCGCGGCTACCCTACGCTGCTCTCATCAGTCCCCCCCTCCTGTACAACAGGAACAAATTCTGGAAGCCGCTGCTTGGGCACTCTGATAGTCTAATTTCTTCAGGTTATCCTTTCTAACGACAGCCATTGTATTGTATTGTATGTTAACTGGGGGCCTAGAAACGACGGAGTGGTCCACAACCCCACGACGACTACCGCAGTCCACTTCACCGCTCCGCCGCCCCACACCGAACCACTCTTTCAGGGTTATTGTGCGGTTCGGCATCCGGTGGACCCCCCTCCCCAAAGGAACGTCTCACACGAGTATAACCCCTGTGTTTGCGTTGTAGAGTAATGGTGGTGTATGCGTACGTGGAGAATCTGTTTGTGCAGCAATCGCCGACATAGTGTAGCTGAGGTGGAATAAGGGGAACCAGCCCGCATTCGCCTAAAAGCCATCCGCAGACTGGCCGGCTCACCGGACCTCGACACAAGTCCTCCGGGCGGATTCGTGCCGGGGACCAGGCGCTCCTTCCCAATCCGGAAAGCCTTGCTTTAGACCGCACGGCTAACCGGGCGGGCAGCGACAGCAATACTTTTTTTTCGGAAGGTGGCAATCCTGTAGTGTATTTCAACATTCTGTACTCCAGAAATATTTTCAGTTTCTTACCAGCTAGTTGTAATTTTGTGACTAAAACTTTTGAATATCCAACTGGGCTAACAAGCCTATTTGCTGCTATAAAGATGTGTAGCTTTTTGTCCGAGATATCAGACAGATCGTTCCCCATGAACTCAGATCCGGAAAAGAATCTATTGTGTAACGGATTGATCGATATAAATACAGTGGCCTTTGTAAATGATTTCTGAGTTTTGGTTCTTACAACAAGCATGAAAAGTTTACTTACGAAGAAGGGCGTTCATCTAGATCTATATCTACATCAGTAGTCCACAATCCACCTGACAGGGTGATGTGGTGGGTACTTCGGTACCACAAACTGATTCCCTCTTCCCTGTTCCACTTGCGAATGGCGCTTGGGAAGAATGATTGTCACTAAGCCTCTTTACTAGCTCTAATTATCACATTTTCTCGTTGTGGTCATTTCGAGAGTGTTATGTTGGAGGAAGCAAAATGTTAACCGACTCTTCCCGGAAACTACTATCTCGAAATTTCAATAGTAAACTTCTCAGTGACGGATAACGGCTCTTTTGTAATGTCTGTCACTGAAGTTCGTTCAGCCTCTCTCTAACGCTCATGCAGAGACTAAACGATACCGCGACAAAAAGCGCCGTTCTGCGTTGGATCCTCTGCCTCTTTTATCAGTTCTACCTGGTAACGTCCCAGATAAATAAATAATACTTAAGAATGGTCGAACAAGCGTCTTGCAAGTCACTTCTTTAGTGGATGAATTACATTTACATAAGGTTTTCTCTATGAATCTCATTCTGGCATCTGCCTTTCCTGCTGTTGGTTTTACACTCCTGGAAATGGAAAAAAGAACACATTGACACCGGTGTGTCAGACCCACCATACTTGCTCCGGACACTGCGAGAGGGCTGTACAAGCAATGATCACACGCACGGCACAGCGGACACACCAGGAACCGCGGTGTTGGCCGTCGAATGGCGCTAGCTGCGCAGCATTTGTGCACCGCCGCCGTCAGTGTCAGCCAGTTTGCCGTGGCATACGGAGCTCCATCGCAGTCTTTAACACTGGTAGCATGCCGCGACAGCGTGGACGTGAACCGTATGTGCAGTTGACGGACTTTGAGCGAGGGCGTATAGTGGGCATGCGGGAGGCCGGGTGGACGTACCGCCGAATTGCTCAACACGTGGGGCGTGAGGTCTCCACAGTACATCGATGTTGTCGCCAGTGGTCGGCGGAAGGTGCACGTGCCCGTCGACCTGGGACCGGACCGCAGCGACGCACGGATGCACGCCAAGACCGTAGGATCCTACGCAGTGCCGTAGGGGACCGCACCGCCACTTCCCAGCAAATTAGGGACACTGTTGCTCCTGGGGTATCGGCGAGGACCATTCGCAACCGTCTCCATGAAGCTGGGCTACGGTCCCGCACTACCCTGGCCAGCAAGATCTCCGGATCTGTCCCCCATTGAGCATGTTTGGGACTGGATGAAGCGTCGTCTCACGTGGTCTGCACGTCCAGCACGAACGCTGGTCCAACTGAGGCGCCAGGTGGAAATGGCATGGCAAGCCGTCCCACAGGACTACATCCAGCATCTCTACTATCGTCTCCATGGGAGAATAGCAGCCTGCATTGCTGCGAAAGGTGGATATACACTGTACTAGTGCCGACATTGTGCATGCTCTGTTGCCTGTGTCTATGTGCCTGTGGTTCTGTCAGTGTGATCATGTGATGTATCTGACCCCAGGAATGTGTCAATAAAGTTTCCCCTTCCTGGGACAATGAATTCACGGTGTTGTTATTTCAATTTCCAGGAGTGTATGTGGTCATTTCACTTAAGGTTGCTCCGGATTGATACTCCTTGGTATTTTACGGTGGTTATAGCAATTTGTCATCAATAATAAAAGTTGTACAGTAGTGGATTTCTTTTCCTGTGTTTGTGCAGTATGTTACAATTGTTTGTGTTCAGGACCAATTGCCACTCTCACCGCCATTGATCAATCCTCTGAGCGTCCTTCACGAAATCGTTACTGTCCTCTGACGCTGCTACCTTCCTATAGACAACGGTATATCTGCGAACAGTATTAAACAGCTGCCGATGCATTCTACTAGATAATTTACGTACATTGTAAATAGTAACTGTCCTTTCGCACTTTTTGGGGTAATCCCAAAATTATCTTAACACTTGTCAATTTTTGTTCCCTTAGGAACAACGATTTGACTTATATCTGCAAGGAAGTCTTGAATCAGTCGCAAATCTGGTCCGATACTCGGTAAGTTTGTATTTCTTCACTAACCAGCAGTATGAAGCTATGTTAAATGCCTTTTTTAGGTCGAGTAACTCGGCGTCAACCTGAGCGCCGCTGTCTACAGGGCCCTGGATTTCGTGGAGGAATAGAGCCAGCCGAGTTTTGCGGAATCCCTGTGTGCGGAATTTATGTCGATTTTTATAGAGGAGATTTTCATTCTCCAAAAACGTCATATTACGTAAGCATAAATCTACAACAGATTGACGTCAACGAAGTGGGTGTATAATTATGAGCATCTCTCCTACGACCCTTCTTAAAATGGGAATGACCAGCGCCTTTTTCCAGTCGCTAGGTACCCTTCGTGCTCCAGCGACCTACAATAAACTGCTGCTAGGACAGGAGTAAGTTTCTTGTATAATCTCTAGAATGTTACAGGTATCTCGTCTGGTCCTGATGCCCTTCGACTATAGTCACTGTAGTTGTCTTTCTGCTCTGTGATCAGCTATCTCAATACCTTCCATTTCGAGATTTTTCCAATGATTGAAATGAGGGTCAGTGTTACGATCTTCCGCGGTGAAACAGTTTTGAAAGACCGAATTCAGTATTTCGGCCTTCTCTCTGTTATCTTCCGTTTCGGTGCCAGTATGGTCACCGAGTGACTGAAAGATGATTTCGAACCGTTTACTGATTTTATGTAAGAAAAAAACTTTTCCCATCCCTTAGTATCTAGCTCGGAAAAAAATTGTCTCAGGGATATTGAACGATGCTTTTGATTTTTTTTCCATTTGTGCTCCATATCTTCGTCATCAACACTGAATATTTGATGTTGACTACGCAGGTACTGTTCAATTTGTATCCTGTCATTCTAGCTAAGCAAAAAAATTATCCTACCTTTCTTGGCTGGTTCAAATGGCTCTGAGCACTATGGGACTTAACTTCTGAGGTCATCAGTCCCCTAGAACTTAGAACTACTTAAATATAACTAACATAAGGACATCACACACATCCATGGCCGAGGCAGGATTCGAACCTGCGACCGTATAGGGTCGCGCGGTTCCAGACTGTAGCACCTAGAACCGCTAGGCCACTTCGGCCGGCCTACCTTTCTTAACATTCTTTTTAATGCCAGTAGTCATAGACTCTATCAAAGCCTTACGAAGACTGATAACCCCTCTAGGTTGACTGATTCGAGAAGTTCAAATCTACTTGTTGCTAGGAGGTCTCAGGAACCAATTATGATAACATGACTTTCCCAATCTACACCTGGTAAGTTGGAGTGATCCCCTGTTACAACAGCATAACCAGGAAACTTATTCACGATGTTCTGCAAGTGCTCTCTGAAGCTGTCTTCAACGACAGCTCCTGACGTAGGTGGTCTACAAAAGCTTCCGATTACCATCCGTTACCCACAACTGATGCTTAACTTCACCAAGATCATTTCACATTCGGAATGAGTGATAACCTCGCTAGATGTTATAAAATTCCTTACTGCAATAAAAACAGCCCCACCATTCAAATTTGGATTTAAAATTTCGTTGTTATGCACTTCTGGTTTCAACTAACTTTCTGTTCCTAATACTATCTGAGCATTGAAACGTTCGGCAAGTGGTACTAATTCTTAGTTATAACCATGGACGCTTCTGCAGTTTACTAATATCAGATTACTCTTCCTTATTTCCGATATGCGCGATCGAGCATTTTCTGAAAATAATATGATAATGTGGCAGATGTATCTAGATCGTCTGAGCTTCTGTTCTAAACCAGAGGACAATTGGTACGACGCTGCATATAGTAAAATGACTACTGAATCAAAAGTCTTGGCCCAGATTGATCCCAATTTATTACTATTACTCCTGAAGAGTACATACATAAACAAAATACAATAAATTACACATTTCCGTGATAATCAAAACATAAAGTGAGAAAAATTGCTACTTATGAACATTCAAACAAATTTAAACCAGAGACAGTTTTAGCAAAGCATGCAGGGTACAAGTGGGACAGAAGTGACCGCCGCCGCAATCGGACATTCTCGAGAAAGCATAATGGCTGGTGGGTGTGCAACGATTGTCCCAATCGTGCCAGAAAGACGTAAGGAATCCACATACAAATGACAACAACTGATTGGCCATAGATGAGACGTCGAATACCGGACCAAGTGTTAACACACGGGACGTAACAAACTTTAAAAGCAACGCACTAAAAAACTACTAACCTGCGTAGCCTGTGAAGCCAGATATTCTTACCATAGTTGGCGAGCTGGAGAATCGAATACTGCATACGGCCGAGCCTGCTGCTAACCGCTGTTCTTCAGCTGCTGTGATGCGCTGCCCACATAAATGTAAGTATGGCATCCGCCGCATCTCCATTGTCAGAGAGTCCTCACATTGTCCGCATCTCCAAACCCCAAATGTCTGCTTATACGCCTCTATCCAGAATGTCCAAAGAACTCCGTCTTTCCTCTCTGCTTTACACAAAACCCACTGCTGTTAGGTAGCTTGTGTTTAGCTTCCACAAGTTTCTGGTTCTGTAAATAGGCTGTCTCGTATGATGCAAATGAGAGTGACTGGCAGGGTGATCTGAAAAATTAAATGGGAATATTACAGTCTGCTGTATCTTTTGGAAAAGTAGTATTTTGCAGTCTACTATGTCCGACAGCATTTGCATGTGAGCGTATACCCGATCAAGTTGACTAACTGCGGTAGCTATGACGTAGGTGAAGTCCGACTTTAATGGAAGCTACCTGCTTCATACATTGATGCACTATAGTTTGCTCATAATTAGTAGCCGTTCGACATAATAATTAAAATTAGGATTTTGGTCCCATTGTTCTGTCAAGCAAAGAAAATCGCCCACTGTAAACGTACGTGTTCCAAAGTTTGTGAGAAGTTGGGTCAGCTGTACTTCAAAGAGTTCTTTTCTCTCACTACAAGTCGGACAGAATGTAAACGTTCACAATTTATGTGTCAAATTCATCAATCGGAACGCTCCATTAGATACTGGCCATTCAAACTTTGTCTTAAAACAGCGATCCAACGCCCCAGCTAGTAAATGTTTCGTAGGCTATCAATGAGCTGCTTTCCAATGTATAAAATTCTAAGAAAACTGAGCTCCAAACTCTCAATTCTCAGATATCTTTCAAATATATATGCCGGACATTATTCCACGAACACAGCAATTATTTCTCAGCATGGTGGTTCCCATACTTAACGTATACTGTGTATAATGAATCTATATTCCCTGTTTTCAATCCATGAGTTGACCACGTATAATTTCGGGTTTATACTTTAGTGAGCATCTGGTTTGTTATTATGACCTTGTCTCTATTATACGTAGACCTCATGAACTAAACTAGTACCTACATTTCGAGCTCTAAGTTACGAGCTGAGCTCAGCATTATAACTTATGTGTAATGGTTGTGCGACCCAATTTGTAAATTAATGACTACATTATTTTCATACGTAACAAAGTTAACCAGTTTGCGCCCTTCTTGATGATTAAAATATGAGTAAATTCGCATAGATATCGAGCAATAGCTTCTCATTGTACTTACAGTTTAAACTGCACTGTTGGTCTGTTGGTGTTGTTGAGTATTTGTTACTTGTTTAAGAAGATAAGGAGTACAGTTATAAATTCTTCTTGTTACCTTTCTATATATATGACACGCAAAAAAATTTAAAAAATGTTTTACTTCGAACTATCTATACTATAACTTGTTCTCTACACGTGACTTGTTTTTCGATATATTTAGTTTGAACACACTTTACGCTGGGCTTCCATAAGACAAACTGAATAACAAGTTTGAATAGGTAGCGCTTTTATGGTTAACAAAGAATTATAAAAAAAAGTTTTTATGTTGCTTCTTAAATAATGAAGTATATTATACTATGATTTGGATCATTCTCTGTATACATTTCTACACTACTGGCCATTAAAATTGCTACACCACGAAGATGACGTGCTACAGACGCGAAATTTAACCGACAGGAAGAAGAGTCTGTGATATGCAAATGATTAGCTTTTCAGAGCATTCACACAAGGTTGGCGCCGGTGGCAATACCTACAACGTGCTGACATGAGGAAAGTTTCCAACCGATTTCTCATACACGAACAGCAGTTGACCGTCGTTGCCTGCTGAAACTTTGTTGTGATGCCTCGTGTAAGGAGGAGAAATAAGTACCATCACGTTTCCGACTTTGATAAAGGTCGGGTGGTAGCCTATCGCGATTGCGGTTTATCGTATCGCGACATTACTGCTTGCGTTGGCTGAGATCCAATGACTGTTAGCAGAATATGGAATCGGTGGGTTCAGGAGGGTAATACGGAACGCCGTGCTGGATCCCAACGGCCTCGTATCACTAGCAGTCGAGATGACAGGCATCTTATCCGCATGGCTGTAACGGATCGTGCAGCCACGTCTCGATCCCTGAGTCAACGGATGGGGACATTTGCAAGACAACAACCATCTGCACGAACAGTTCGACGACGTTTGCAGCAGCATGGACTATACGCTCGGAGACCATGGCTGCGGTTACCCTTGACGCTGCATCACAGACAGGAGCGCCTACGATGGTGTACACAACGACGAACCTGGGTGCACGAGTGCCAAAACGTCAGTTTTTCGGATGAATCCAGGTTCTGTTTACAGCATCACGATGGTCGCATCCGTGTTTGGCGACATGGTGGTGAACGCACATGGGAAGCGTGTATTCGTCCTCGCCATACTGGCGTGAATCACCCGGCGTGGACGCTACATTTCAGATGTGTTCCGACCCGTGGCTCTACCCTTCATTCGATTCCTGCGAAACCCTACATTTCAGCAGGATAATGCACGACCGCATGTTGCAGGTCCTGTACGGGCCTTTCTGGATACAGAAAATGCTCGATTGCTGCCCTGGCCAGCACATTCTCCAGATCTTTCACCAACTGAAAACGTCTGGTCAATGGCGGCCGATCAACTGGCTCGTCACAATACGCCAGTCACTACTCTTGATGAACTGTGGTATCGTATTGAAGCTGCATGGGCAGCTGTACCTGTACACGCCATCCAAGCTCTGTTGACGAAATGCCCAGGCGTATCAAGGCCGTTATTACGGCCAGAGTTGTTGTTCTGGGAACTGATTTCTAAGGATCTCTGTACCCAAATTGCGTGAAAATGTAATCACATGTCAGTTCTAGTATAATATATTTGCCCAATGAGTATCCGTTTATCATATGCATTTCTTCTTGTTGTAGCAATTTTAATGGCCAATAGGGTGTGATCATTCCATCACCAGGCGACATATACATACATGGGGAAGATTAGAAAATTGGTTGTGTAGGTACCACACGATCTAATCCAAGTTCACAAAAACCAATTGGTGGCCGTAAGTGCATCTCTGCTTCCTCGTCATCAATTGGCTCTTGAACAGCACCGACTATTCCTATCCTGTATCGTTCCTGTTGATGAGAAATGGTGTCCTGATGCTAACGTAAGGAACAGAGAAGAATGGTTGAGCCCAAACAAGGGCCTGCGCGCATCCGCAAAAGATAATGTAGCGCATCTGGTGGAACAGTGACCGTGTGACGCACCAAGTATTGCTTCCTCGAGATGTAAGCGTCTGTGGTGACATTTATTGACAAAAACTGAGACGTCTTTTAGATGAAATCCAAGGGCAACGGCCATGAAGAAGTGATGCTGCGCCACGACAACGCGTGCCAGCGTTCCGCTAGACTGAAAAAAAAAAAAAAAACACAATACAGGAGTTGGGTTGTAGAGTCTTTTCGCATCCACCTTATTAGCCTGATCATGCGCATCCAGATTTTTCGTCTATTCCCGCTCTCTATCGAGCAACCTTCGATGAAGTTCCTTTTTGGAGGAAAATCCGCCCCGAACATGGCTCGACGAGTTCTTCACCTCAGAACCACGTTATTTCTACAGTCGAAAAGTTACTCCAGTCTGGGCAGACAGTTGTAAATAGTGAAGGGGAATATATTATCGATGATTAAAATCTCTGTTATGTGTATCTGTTGTATTTATTAAACTTGTGGAAAAGTGCAACGAGCTTAGGAACCGACAGTCGGCTATGACTTGCTAAAGTCTGGCAGGTTGGAAAATCGTGCATCGGACCTCAGTAGGTGGCCAGTCGCGGAGCGCGAACTTACTCATAAGGTTCATGCCCAGACACCTGAACTTCTGACTGTGAGGCTAGTCTCCCGCACTGTTCTATAGTTTATACCCTCCCAAAATATTCTAAGAATATTGAAGATGCTGCAAAATCTGAACACTTTTTTTGACACAGTTAATTTATTCCGCTGTAAATTCAGGTATCATATCCGTATAGGTTCTGAAAGCACTCACATTATAATTGCAGTCACTCACCTACCGCGAGCTTATATGAGTTTACTATTGTCGATGCTTTACTGTGCGATCGCCATCTAATTATATAAGAACACAGATACGAGATTTATCCCGAACTTCAACATTCTTACTTTGCTCACACGCATTCGTGTCCAATGATGGCTCTGGCGCGACTGTCGATAATCTTTCGGATAAAATACTTTACTTTTATGTGAGATCACGGGAAGAGCGAACACTTTGGACGTGCTCTGCAGGCATGCTCCGGCTTTCTATTGGTTCACTCCTTCTCGCCAAACGATCTCCACGCGTCAATCTGTCCCTTCTGGAATTATGAGGCATCAGTGACAGCGATGACACTGCACTGCAGCCAAGAACCGTAAGGGTAGATTCGATCCTTCAAGTATAGGAATGCTATCTGTTCCCTTTACTCCCCCAACCAATTGTTTTCAAAATCCGAGTGCAATAACGATTTTTGAAAAAGAGTTCTCTCATTTACTAAAAATAAGGAAATCCCAACTAATTGAAAATGATTTAAAATGGCAGTGGTGTCCTTATGACTTGGAAATATTATCTTTCCTTTTCTTCACACATGCCACAGCCACACATCCTCATTATTTAGGACATTTACAAAGATACAGGGTCACATTTATTGAACTATATGAAATGAAATCGTCATAAGTTCTGAACGGTTTGCGTTAGGACGTTAAAACTGCATGGTTAGCCGCGGGGCATGATGGGAATTAGTATGCGCATGTGCACGCGGTGTTTTGTTGTCGGCCATTTGCACGTGAAAATGTTACGGTACAGCTTGCCTGAGCTTATAGCGTTTGTGTGGGCCTACTATGCTTACTATCACAGCCCAACTGCGGCTCAAAGGAAGTTTGCGACCGAGTTCAAGCTGAAGACAACTGGTCCAAGTGTGTTAACGATCAATAATTTGATTCGCAAGTTTGAGAGAACGGGTAGCGTTCGCGATAGCGTGTCGCAATGTCGGTCGTCCAAAAAGGATGAAAACGCCTGAAAACATCGAGAAGACACGCGCTGCCGACCGCTGCGGCCGAGCGGTTGTAGGCGCTTCAGTCTGGAACCACGCGGCTGCTGCGGTCGCAGGTTCGAAACCTGCCTCGGGCATGGATGTGTGAGATGTCCTTAGGTTAGTTAGGTTTACGTAGTTCTAAGTTTAGGGGACTGATGACGTCAGATATTAAGTCCCATAGTGTTTAGATCCTTTTGAACCACGAAGACACGCACTGTGTTTCAGACCAGCCCCTGTAAATCGATCAGACGAGCTGCGCAACAGGTGGTAATCAACCGGGAGACACTGCAACAAATTGTTGTTCAAAACCGGCATCTCTTCTACAAAATTCGAAACCTTCAGCCATTAAGCCTCAGGGCCATGGAATAGCGGCTGTGTTTCGCCAACACTATTGTCCACAGAATTGACGAACAGGAATTTGATGTCAATATGATTTGGTTTAGCGACGAAGCCCACTTTCACTTGGATGGGTTCGTCAATAAGCAAAATTGGTGCATTTGGGGGACTGAGAACCCGCATTTCGCGATCGAGAAGTCTGTTCACCCTCAACAGGAGAGTGTGTGGTGTGCTATGTCCAATAGCGAAGTAATCGGTGCGGTATTTATTCATAGCATGATGACTACCGAACGATACGTGAAAATTTTGGAAGATCGCTTCATCCCCATTATCCAAAGTGCCCTGATTTCGACAAGATGTGGTTCATGCAAGACGGAGCTCGACCCCATCGAAGCAGGAGAGTGATGTCCTGGAGGAGCAATATGGGGACCGCATTCTGGCTCTGGGGTACCCAGAAGCTCCTGGCATGGGCCTCGATTGGAAGCCATATCCTCCGGATCTGAACACATGCGACTCCTTTCTGTGGGGCTGTATTAAAGACGAGTTGTACATTAATAACCTCAAAATCACTGCTGAGCTGAAAACAGCAACTCAGAAGGTCATCGGCAGCATCGATGTTCCGAAACTTCAGCGGTTCATGCAAAATTTCGCTATTCGTGTGCGCTCCATCATCGCTAATGATGGCAGGCATATTGAACATGTCATAACCTAAATCCGAATATCTGTAGTGACGTTTACATGTTGAATAAAGTGTGTCCACGCCGTAGTTTGTAGCTAATTTACGTTTTTTTCATATAGTTCAATAATTGTCACCCTGTATGTACAATTTCACAATGTACAGAATTATTCAGACAGGAGATTACATTGAAAATTACAACTACATTTCGTATCAGTCCTCTCAAAATTCATGTTGAAAGAAAAATACGTAGAAACATATTTCTCACAATTCTTCATACCATGTATTGCTATTTAGTTTAAACAAAGACGCAAAATCAGCTAAGTATTTCGGTGAAAACAAGTGTTCTGTATGAAAAGAAATCTAGAAATCAACGAACTTTACCATATTACCAAAATATGTCAAAGAAATTCTTTTTAACTGTAATAAACATGTAGAAGGCATACCCTTGAAATTTCAGTTTTCTGCAAAGAGACAGAAAAAGAAACCACAAATAAGAAAAAGATATGATTTGGGCATTCGTGAGCACGCCTTTACACTGCTCCATAAACGCACAGGGAGGCACTACTGGCATATCAAAACAGGATCCGCGCACACATACGCACTCAATCATTGTGAAGCGCCGCAAACTCATTCTCCATGCACGCAGCCCTGGCATAGCGCTGCATTAGATACGCAGCCGGTAGGAGTCGCCGAGCGGTTCTAGGCGCTACAGTCTGGAACTGCGCGGCCGCTACGGTCGCAGGTTCGAATCCTGCCTCGGGCATGGATGTGTGTGATGTCCTTAGGTTAGTTAGGTTTAAGTAGTTCTAAGTTCTAGGGGACTGATGACCTTAGAAGTTAAGTTCCATAGTGCTCAGAGCCATTAGATACGCAACGAGTTTGCAAGGTGCCTACAGCCGGCCCACACGAACTGTTCTCACCTGAAGGGGTCGTAACCGAGCTCACTGAATTAGTCCTGGCAGCTGTTGGATTCTCCCTGTTCTCTGCTTCACGCACTGCCAGAAGTCTTGACAACGACCAGGCTCTTCTCCACGGTGCCGCTCTGCAGTTATGCAGCACCTCGGGCTGCCAGCTCTCGACATGTGACAAGACATCAATCTGTGTGAGCAACAGCTCGTAATTTCTCTACGGCCGCTCGCACTTGTCGCACCATCTGACAAGCGTCACAAGCGCAGGGCCCACTCTTTCTACCTTTTAAATCACTGCGCTTTAACGCAACAGTATAAATAAGTGGTTACGTAACTGAATGTGATGAAAGCAACAAAACCTACGTTTCTAGCATTTGTAGACTTCGAGAAAGCTTTTGACAATGTTGACTGGAATATTCTCTTTCAAATTCTAAAGGTGGCATGGGTAAAATACAGGGAGTGAAAGGCTATTTACAATTTGTACAGAAACCATATGGCAGTTATAAGAGTTGAGGGGCATGAAAGGGAAGCAGTGGTTGGGAAGGGAGTGAGACAAGGTTGTAGCCTCTCCCCGACGTTATTCAATCTGTATATTGAGCAAGCAGTAAAGGAAACAAAGGAAATGTTCGGAGTAGGTATTAAAATCCATGGAGAAGATATAAAAACTTTGAGGTTCGCCGATGACATTGTAATTCTGTCAGAGACAGCAAAGGACTTTGAAGAGCAGTTGAACGGAATGGACAGTGTCTTGAAAGGAGGATATAAGATGAACATCAACAAAAGAAAACGAGGATAATGGAATGTAGTCGAATTAAGTCGGGTGATGCTGAGGGAATTAGAGTAGGAAATGGGACACTTAAAGTAGTAAAGGAGTTTTGCTATTTGGGGAGCAAAATAACTGATGAAGGTCGAAGTAGAGAAGATACAAAATGTAGACTGGCAATGGCAAGGAAAGCGTTTCTGAAGAAGAGAACTTTGTTAACATCGAGTATAGATTTAAGTGTCAGGAAGTCGTTTCTGAAAGTATTTGTATGGAGTGTAGCCATGTATGGAAGTGAAACATGGACGATAAATAGTTTGGACAAGAAGAGAACAGAAGCTTTCGAAATGTGGTGCTACAGAAAAATGCTGAAGATTAGATGGGTAGATCACATAACTAATGAAGTATTGAATAGAATTGGGGAGAAGAGGAGTTTGTGGCACAACGTGACGAAAAGAAGGGACCGGTCGGTAGCACATGTTCTGAGGCATCAAGGGATCACAAATTTAGCATTGGAGAGCAGCGTGGAGGATAAAAATCGTAGAGGGAGACCAAGAGATGAATACACTAAGCAGATTCAGAAGGATGTAGGTTGCAGTAGGTACTGGGAGATGAAGAAGCTTGCACAGGATAGGGAAGCATGGAGAGCTGCATCAAACTAGTCTCAGGACTGAAGACCACAAAACAACAACAACCTTAATTTACATAAAACAGGAGAGCGCAAATACAGGGTGGTCGGAAATTTCCGTTAGAGACCTCTAGGACTTGTAGATGAGTGAGTACATAGTATTTTGAATAGGAACCCAAGTACGGCAACGTACCATTTCCGTTCTACGACGGTTTCAATCCAAATGTTTAACCCATCCACTTCTGCTTGAGGAATTGAATTTGGTGTTGCGCAGTACAATTATTGGGTAACAATCTGGGAGGAAACATAACGAACACATCCATTCATCACTTAAACACATTTGTTTGTATTAACGCTTAAACAGTACCTACAGTATGATGTGCACTTTTTTGTTTTGGAATAATGTAAACACATAATGCTTAAGCGTTAATACAAACACATTTGCTTAAATGATAAATGGATGTTTTGTTAATTATCCTATCTAACTGTTACCCAATATTTCTACTGCGTCATGCCTAATTTAATTCGTCAAACAGAAGTGAGTGAGTTACACATCTGAACTGAAACTGTCTCAGAACGGAAACGGTACATTTCCGGAGATGGGTTCCTGTTCAAAAGCAGGGTGTTTCACAGAGAACTTTACAACTTTAAAAATTCATTTAAATTTATTGAAAGAAGATATGGAGCAGGGTTTAGTGTTTTTTGTAGGGAAACACATCAAGTTGTTTTTCCGTAAACGTCAGATGATGTATGTGGCTGCTGTTGGTCATCCTGCACACACACCATCGGAAGTCAATTTCTTCACAAACTCTCTGTAGCATTGCAGGTGTAACTTTCTCAGTGACGGCGTAAATTCTTGCTCTAAGTTCAGGTATAGAAGCCGGCGCAGGAGGTATAAACATGATTTTCTTGATGAAGCCACGTAAAAAAAAAAAAGCGAGTGGTGTCAGGTCTGGGGAACGTGGTGGCCATGGAATTGGCGTCGTCAGATGTGCTTTGACGATCTCATGATTTCCCATGTCTTACAGAGCACCCTATTTCTACAAAACATTTATGCCACTAGGCCTACTAGGAAGGTCTTTAGCGTACTTGGTATCGAAATTACGCTGAACTGTTGTCGCATACTTCGGTTCTTCAGACCAAAACACACAGCAAGCACGCTCGGATCCTGTGAAGGCAGCCATCTTTAACGCAACTGCCGCTAGCACTCCTTACGGTGCGATTCAGCACTAGCGAACTACTTGATGTATTTCCCTACAAATTGACACTACAATCACCACTGTAGGTACTATGAATTAATTTATATGAATTTTCAAATTTGTAAAGTACATTTTGAAACACCCTGTATTATGCACTCTCTCCCCTCTTCAAGTCCTAGAACTTTGTAACGGCAGTTTACGAAGCCCCTTTTAACATTTCTTTGACATTGTTCATTAACACAGCAGAGACAAACACACAGCATTGTTCTTAAGAGAAGCATATCAAAGTCTAACTACAATTTTCTGACGCTGTTCATTCCTGATAGTCGTGCCTTTTACAGTTAATTTTTTCAACACTGCTGATTCCTTTCTGCTTTGCCACAATGACTAAAGGGTTATTTTACTGAACTCGAGGCCTGTCTATTATTCTTGTATTCAGCATTTTTTGCAATTATTTTTCTACTATTTCTTTTCTGGCCTGTGGGATCGGATGAGGCGTCTGAAAGTATAGTTTATGACGTTTTAGTCATATATGATATGGTGAACCTTTTGTTATTTCCACTCATTTTCCCGAAAATCTTCCCAAATCTTTAAATTAATAGGGATAGTTGTTCAGCTGCTACAATTTCTATGTTAGAAATCCCATTTATTTTGCTGTTAATTTCTTTCAATGTAAGATCACGTAGGCCCATGTAAGCTTCTTCCTCGCGGTATGGAGGTATACCACTTGGGTTAGGATCTAACAGATTTTCCTCTTCGGTTTCCTCTTCACAGGCTGCCAATCGGTGTAACTGGGGAAAATATTGTGTTCTATATACTGTCGTTTTGTTATACAATTTTACTTTTTTCTCCTTTTCTCCGTCCGTAAAGCCTCGTCTCATTTACCCTATAATCTATCTCCGCATTGTGCTCCGTCAGCCTACTGGAGGGAATAATGAATTCCTCTTGTATTAGACACGATAGCAACGACCATTCGCTATGATTCTCCTTCCATTTCAATTTGCAACATTATTTGACAGTTAACTGTTTTCTGGTATTCACCCACAGCTCCTTTTCTTTCGACTCTACTGACCGGTAAACTCAGTATTTATTCTTCTGATTTCAGTAACTCGTTATAAGCGTGTTTTCAATCACACATAGTTGGCTTCCTGAGTCGACTAATGATTTAGTCCCATGCCCACATATTTTAACCTCATTTACAGGGGTGATTATTGCCTTACCTTTCAATATAATACCTTCTTCTAACACGTCTTCTTCTTCGCCACTTAATTTTTCTGCTTTTATTACTTATACGTTTCTCTCTGGTTCCCTAGGTATTCGAGAACCCTTACGTTTCAGGTAGGACCAACCTTAAACCTCTAAGTTTCTCGTCTTCTCTCGCTCTGCCGCTTTCGCCCCACTTCTCGACTTCCAACTTTCATATCTAAGTTCGCGCTTAACCGCGTTCTTCTTCCTCTTGTCCGTCTGCGTCGAATACCTTGCTTCGTGTCTTCGGCGGCCTTTTTATGCCCTTCTGCTGCACAAACATTCTTCTTTGTGTCTTTATTTCTACACCTTTGTCCACTTGGTAACCACATATTTTGCGTTCGATTAGAGCGCAAGCTTCAAGTTCGATCAATATCCATAGTGCTTGTTCTTCTTCCACTGTTTTCATACCAGCACAAGCACTAATCCTACGTTGTAGCGACATCAAATGTTCTTCATAAGTTTAATCTCGGAAACACAAAGTCTATTCATGTCATTCCCCAAGAGGCATGTCTGTGCCTTAACTTTCGTCAGTTTCGCTCACAATCTTCT
Organism: Schistocerca nitens; assembly: GCF_023898315.1. Taxonomy (NCBI): domain Eukaryota; kingdom Metazoa; phylum Arthropoda; class Insecta; order Orthoptera; family Acrididae; genus Schistocerca; species Schistocerca nitens. The sequence continues at coordinate 1,012,218,708 of NC_064615.1, forward strand.
GTTTGCAACGCTTCCAGCATATCATCCACATCTTCTGTTCATAGCTCAAGACACGGCACATTTTAATCAGGTTTCTTGCATTTCTTGTGTTAGAAACACTGGCTGCTCGTGTCCTAAGTCACAATGTTTACTAGACTTGACACTTTCGTAACTTGTTTGTTATAATCTTCCACTGGCTGGATGACCAAGAGTTGGTAGTCGGCAGGCTGATCGAGCCGTACTGATGTCCCAGATTCATCTTCCTTGAATTTGCCTTTAAAGTAATTAATCTGATTCTTGGTTTCTTCTTGATTTATTTCTTGAAATACCGTTTTGGATTGTGACTCTTGATTTTCTTCGATTTCCGGTTTTCTATCCTTACAAGTTTTCTCATCTATCCTTTCCTCCCATGTTTTAAACATTTTGCCGGCCGCGGTGGTCTAGCGGTTCTAGGCGCGCAGTCCGGAACCGCGCGACTGCTACGGTCGCAGGTTCGAATCCTGCCTCGGGCATGGATGTGTGTGATGTCCTTAGGTTAGTTAGGTTTAAGTAGTTCTAAGTTCTAGGGGACTGATGACCATGGATGTTAAGTCCCATAGTGCTCAGAGCCATTTTAAACATTTTCTTGATATTGTTCTCATGCTTCTCCAATTTTTTACCAATTTTCTCCTCTTCTTTTTCCAATTTTTTGTCACGTTTCTGAATTATTGCTGACCCGATTACTTCGATCGATGCTTTAATGTCTTTCTTTTCCTTCCACATTTCTTTCATATCTTCCGTTTCTTGCTTCCACATTTTTCTCAATTATTCCATTAATTGTTAAAGATCGATACCGGTTCCTGCCCCCAGTTTTGGATTTTCTGCTAACGTGTAATACCAACTGTTCTTCTGGATAGTACTGCTAGTTTCTTTCCGTTTTGGGTATGTTCACGTTTACCGCATCTACAGTGTTGCTAATTTACCTGCGCTTTCGTGATATCCTATGCTATTCTCAGATAAGATTTCAGGGTGATCTCCTTCTCATGAAAGTTGTTCCTCTTGACTGCTAATCGTCTTCATCCGACACACTCTCTTTCTTGATCTTACATGTCGACAACCTTGGCTCCATTTTTGCAATTCTAAATTAACCATTATGCTTCCTAAATATTACACAATTTCTATCAATATTTCAAACTTTTGAAACATAATTTTTCATCATAGACAGTTTACATCAGTCCCTAGCCTATGCTGCACTGTTAAACTATTTCTACCGCAATAGTTTTTGTTAGTGACCTTTAGCAACTTTGCGACACGTATAAGCTATATTTTCCGCTCCTGTTGGCTGTTGTACTGCTGGCTGCAATTCGTTGTGACTTGATAGCTGTTTGATTCTTTGTCTCGTTCTGTGGTGCGACTCCTTCTTCTTTCTTGTAATGGTTGTTCTGAAGTACCAAAACGTTTGAAAACTATTTTTGCACACTCCTGCGAGTGAACAATTCGGTCATGTCACTGGTTGACAATTGTAGGCCACCCACCATGCTATTCATTGATTTATGGTTGATTTTTACTTTTTGTTATAGTTTGGCTGGTTGGAAAATTAGACATCCGACAGTTAAAAGCGGCCAGTTTTGGAGAGCGATCTTACTCCCAACGTATAGGCGCTGATAACTAAAGTTCTGACCGTGAACCTACAGGGTATGCCCTGTCTATCCACAGACACTGTTCTAATAATAATGAAGAAGTTGTAATATGTGGACAGTTTTATACGACACATAATTTATTGCACTTTAAATTCAAGTACTGCTTCTGAGCGTACTCACACTGCAATTGCAGTCACCTACCTATCATGAGCTCATATGCGTTTACCATTGTCGCTTCCTTACTGTGCTATAGCCATTTAATTATATAGCAACTCTCCTAGATACGAAATTTATTCTGACATTCAACATTCTCATTTTGCTCACACATATACCCATCCTACTTGCATATGGTTCTGGCGCCACAGCATACTTCACTTTTATGCGCCACCGCGGGAAACGCGAGCACTTGGGATTTTCCCTGTAGAGGTACTCCAGCTCGACTGAGTCACTCCTTCGCGCCAAATGATCTTCAGACGCCAATCTCTCCCTTCCAGAACTATGGGGCATCCCCGTCAGTGACGTCACTGTACCGTAGCAAAGAAATGTTAGGGTAGATTAGACCCTTCAAATATAGGATCGACATATATACGTTTACAAAGCGGAGAATAGAAAGCTTTTAACAACAAACAGTCACCAAGCTCTCCACGAGAAAGTACAGATGAATATCTCCCGGCCAGCTATCCACCCTCCAGTTTATAGGAAAAGTGTAACCAGCATGAACATCATTCTATCATACTACTCTTCGAGCGAAATGTGGATTTGGAAAAATAATTTATTTTCTCGTGGCCATACATGCAACATGGTTCATTATACAGGGCTTTTTGCCAGCCTCGCTAGTGCTGAGGCCTCCAATACATGACCCACAAACACCTACCTGGTGGTCAGTGTCTAGATCACTCCAACTGCCTTAATCTTTAGAGGTCGACTTTTCTCCTTCCGGTAGCTCTGGGGGCTGTTCACCTATGACCCCGGTCACCTCCTACTACAAAAACCTCATTCTCATACTTCACCATTGAACATGACTGAGATGATCGCAGAGTCCGCTCATTCCCTTAAATATTGGAAGCTGAATACTGAAAATTGCGGAGAACCGCCAGCAGTCTCTTTGAGCTGCCCAGAAAGGTTGGGGGGAGGGGGGGGGGGGCTATCAACCCTGCAGGCTAATGCACACTCAACACTCTCCAATTCAGCTGTACTTCTGACTTAAAATACTTTACAAAACATTCGCCCCAGGTATTAAGTTGGCAGGAAAACGCAAGTAACACTTTCATCTTTGAACTATTACTGCCCTACTCACGAAATCATACACGCAAATCATTCACTCATTGCACAACTAATAGCAGCATGTTGGGAAAAGGGAAAATATGCATGTGCACTAGACAATAAAGTAACACAGTTTTGTTCATTTCTTCTCCAAAGGCTCTCGGTACCTGAACAGATTATAAGCATGACCAATGAGCTACTGACACAAAAAACACAGTGAAAGTAATGGGACAGTACTAACGGTATCGTCTCTATCCTTCCATAATATAGGGTCCTAACGTACATCTGGCGTTGAACACCAGTATTGAAAAAAAAAACCCTATCATCCTTTATCTGACAATAGTGTTCGTACACCCACCAGACATGGCAGTTAATAAAAAGCAATCTCACTCCGCCTTCTAAACGACAGTGTAACTCACAATTGAGCTCTACCTTTCCTCTAACGGCGTCACAGATAAGACAAATCTGGGACCCGATACAGCACAGAATAAAAGAAGACCTTATCACATCCAGAATGACTTGGTTGAAACAAACCCCGTGTCTCCATTTAACTATACATCTACAGCAACAAAATTACCTTGGGTCTTCACTTTTCTCGTGAATTCCAGCAGCAAATCAAATATTCGCTTGGCACCAGGTCAGTCACAAATAAACACCTCGTACGTCGTGAATCTATTACACTTCTCTCGACCTCTAGCCACCTACCACCTTTCTTAAAAAATAAGAAGAGAATTTACTTTTCGCCAGAACCTCCAGGTCGACAAAAACGGAAGATAAAACCGTTTCGGCACTATCAGCGATTTTTCCTCACTGCCATTCTGCCTGTTAGCTTGTTTTGCTCTGTCTCTGGCGTTGCCGGGTAAGAATTTTCAATTTTTTCAGCTGCACCAAGCATACTGTTCTACTGTGCAACACCATACTCTGCCACAGACCTCGCTAAGAAAGAACAGCGCCCAGTAGTTGGAAGAAAGGGAGGTCACACCCGTCTACAAGAAGAATAGCAGAAATGATCAACAAAACTACCATCCAATATCCTTGACACCCATTTGTTATAGGATCTTAGGCGATTTTGAGTTCAAACGTATGATGTATCTTGTGACAGAATAACATCAGCCATGCCAATCAGCATGGATTCCGAAAACCTAAATCATGTGAAACTCAAATCGCACTTTTGTCACATGACATCCTGAGATCCATTGATTAAAGCAGTCAGGTAGATGCTGTATTCCTCGACTTACTAAAATCATTTCACTCAGTATCATGTCCAAGTCTATTATCAAAAGTATGATCATAGGGGTATAAAGCGAAATTTTACGACTGAGATGAGCATTTTTTGGTGGGGAGGACGCAGAAAGTTATCTTCTAAGGAAAATTTTCTAAAGATATAAAAGTAACTTTGGATATGCCCCAGGGAAGTATGTTGGGACTCTTGCTGTTCATGTAGTATGTTAATGACCTTGCGGACAATATTGACAGGAATCTCAGACTTTTTGCAGACAATGCATTTATCTCAAATGAAATACTGTCTGGAAGAAACTGCGCAAATATAGTCGGAACTTGATAAGATTTCAAGTGGTGGAAAGATTGGCGACTTGCCCTAAACGTTGAAAATTATGACCTTCCTACACAACAAGCACATGACCATAGAATATTTACATATGACAACACATATGGTAATTCTATTTACTTTATGTTAGTCTGACGTATTTCACGATGGGCATATATCATTTTCTGTATCATGATAGTTACCTTTTGTTTTGATTTTATACTTTATTTTCGTGTACATAATACCTAGACATCGATCTACACATTGCACTGATGTTATGTATACATCATATATGATTTATTGACATCCATTCCACACTGAATGATAGACATACATTGTATTATTTACAAACCAGTGATAGACTTACAGTGTATTGCTTACTCATTCTTTTGTAGTTGTTTACCAAGACCGCGATTGGTATGTAGCACCTAGACCTTGGGTTACATTGTGGACTGACTTAACGAATACATTATATATATGTAATAAATAGATGTTTTGCTTATTGCTTGCGTTTTTATTTTTGATTGTAAACAAAAGAATTGTACTGTATCTCAGTCATAATTATGTGTGATACTCCTTTTGTACTTCCTGTTCAATAGTTAGCACCTAGACCACGGTTTATATTTTTGTTTAATGTGATGAACACTTTACACATGATCGACGGACGTGTTTTACTTAATGTTCGTGTCAAATTTCTGATCTATATTTTATCTGTAGTGAATATACTGTCTTTTAATTAAAATCACGTCCGTTATCCTCTTTGTGAACAACGTAAAATTTTCGGTGTATATGTGTACCAAAATACATGCATTTTACATCTGTTTTATATTCTCATAACTGGATTGGGTTGTGTTTTTCCAGTTTCGCCTTCCCACATACAACCTATAGTAGTTCATATGTGTAGACATTAGGCTACAAGCTAGATAATCTTTGAATTTATTGTACATACTAACATCGCATGACAAAGCGTTGGTCAATATCAATGTTCTGTATCATTTTGTTAACCTTTTCCTATGTACAAAAACTTACATATGATGGTACTGGTATTATATTTAATGTAAATATACTTCTGTCACCTTACATCTTATAACTAACACAAGCCAAGTTAGGCTTGTAATTTCTTAGACTTTCCCTGTGGTTCGGTGTCATCTCGTGGAATCGGGTGTACTGCCGGTGGTCTGCGTCGTCTTCCCAACACAATATTTCGACGCCGTAACTCAACGTCTTCGTCGGATGTTTCCTGCAACTGGTCGGGAGGGTGACTGTGTCCTGTTTTTACGCCAGGGCGGTGTCTGGTGTTCACTATGCCGTCCGCGCCCGCTGCGGACACAGACGCACTTGACTTCTGAAGGTCTCTTAGGACCTTGTTTCGCGTAGTTTGAGCATTGATGATGCCTAGCCGACATATACTGTTGGGTTTGTTAAATCTGGACCTTGTGTTTCTTTGTTTGCCTTCTCGTGTTGTCATTCAATTTTGTGCAACTTCTCTTGCTGCTTGCCACAGGATTCCTGCTCAAGAAGCATGAGCGGCCAGCGAATGGTCGGTAGCCAGTGGACCTGGTTGGCGTTGAATGTATTTTCTGACTGCTGCCCCAATGCGTAAAATTGGGTTTATAAGGATGTAGAGCGTTTTCATACGCCCCAGTGCTTTCCCCATGAACACTCGGACGTGCTGTCCGCATGTTAGATGTCTATCGACGGTCACGCCTAGGTACTTCCCGGTTCGCGACCAAGGGATGGGGCCTCCCACGATGCGAATAGGTACTAAATTTCCTGGTAGCTTTTTCCTGGTTATGATTGAAGCCTGGCTCTTGGCCGAGTTCCTTTTGAGCCGCCAGTTGGCGGTCCATACTCCAAGCGTGTCGCATGCTTGCTGAGGCAAAGTCTTAGTACGTGTATTCCTAAACTGCGCGCAACACACACTAATGTATAGGTGGTGGGTTAATAAGTATCATGTAGTTTGAAGAATAAAGATATTTTTTAATTAAAAAAAACTGCGCGCAAACTGTGCAGTGTCATTGGTGTATCACGCCAGAACACCTCTCGGGGTTTTTGGAGTATCGGTGGTGTATAGATGTATAGCAGAGGCCAGAGGACAGACCCCTGTTGCTCTCCCGCCTTGATTTGTCGCGCTGTCGAGACTGCTCCGTCGGCTTTGACGTGAAATGTTCTGTTACACAGGTATGATTTGAGGAGGGCCACATGCTACACTGGTACCTCCTGATCAAGAAGCTAGAATAGGCCAGTTATGCCACATGCTGTCGAAGGCCTTCGACACGTGTAGTAGTACTGCCCCAAGGTACTCCTGGCGGTCTAGCGCCCCCATGCCCAGCTCAACTAACGTGAGTAATTGTTGTGTGGAGTGTCCCCTCCGGAAAACGAACTGCTCGTCCGGTAAGAGGCGCTCCGCCGCAACATGTCATCACAGCCGTTTCAAACATTCGAGTACTTTCGAAAGAGACGGCGGAAGGCTTATAGGCCTATAATTGCTCGCAAGTCTGTGGTCCTTACCCGGTTTTCGAATGGCTACCACCTCCGCATGTTTCCACACGGAGGGGGATGTGCCACTCCACAAGATGTGTTTCTGCCGGCGCTATATATCTCTAGGCGTTCCGTACCCCGTCCGCGCCGTTTTCGCGTTTTCCCCGGCGGCGGCCATGCCAAGGCGTTCCGTACTAGGTCCGTGCCCGCCATGCTCGTTCCCAGGCGTTTCTTGTGCTGTTGGCGACCGCTCCGGCGTTCTATCGTGCCCCTGTCATTCTCCTGGCCTTGTGGGTTCGCTACGCCCCTACGAGGTGCGCTTCCTGCACAAGCGGGTTGCTGTGGAGATCGCATTTTATGTCAGTGCACGCCTAGCTGTCTCTCGTGGCAGCGGATGCCGTCTGAAGTTCGGTACTGGGACTACTTCTAGGATGTGTGGTGCCTGAAGTTCCGGATGATTAATGTTGTTCCCTCTCTTTTCCCTAAGCGCTACAGTTGTCTCCCAAGGAGGTAGTTTCCGCCTGGTGCTCCATAAGCGATTCGATTCCGTTAATTATGCCCCTGGCTCTCTGACGTTCGTTGGCGGAGAAGGGAGCTTTTTTCCGTTGTTTCTTTAGTAATTCAGGGGCCGGATTCTACGCTGTACTGAGCTGATGTTCTCAGTTGATCAGGTTCTCAGTCATCCTGGTTTTGATAGTTTAGTAATCACAGTAGCCCAAAATCTGGGAAGAGCCAGGATCCTGGTTTTAGCATAATACACTACTGGCCATTAAAATTGCTACTCCAAGAAGAAATGCAGATGATAAACGGGTATTCATTGGACAAATATGTTATACTAGAACTGACATGTGATTATATTTTCACGCAATTTGGGTGCGTAGATCCTGAGAAATCACTACCCAGAACAACTACCTCTGGCCGTAATAACGGTCAAACAGAGCTTGCATGGAGTGTACAGGTACAGCTGCCCATGCAACTTCAACACGATACCACACATCGTCAAGAGTAGTGACCGGCGAATTGTGACGAGCCAGTTAGTTGCTCGGCCACCATTGACCAGACGTTTTCAGTTGGTGAGAGATCTGCAGAATGTGCTGGCCAGGGCAGCAGTCGAACATTTTCTGTATCCAGAGAAGGCCCGTACAGGAACTGCAACATGCGGTCGTGCATTATCCTGCTGAAATGTAGGGTTTCGTATGGATCGAATGAAGGGTAGAGCCACGGGTCGTAACACATCTGAAATGTAACGTCCACTGTTCAAAGTGCCGTCAATGCGAACAAGAAGTGACCGAGACTTGTAACCAATGGCACCCCACCCCATCACGCCGGGTGATACGCCAATATGGCGATGACGAAAACAAGCTTCCAATGTGCGTTCAATGCGATGTCGCCAAACACGGTTGCGACCATCATGATGCTGTAAACAGCACCTGGATTAATACGAAAAAATGACATGTTGCCATTCGTGCACCCAGGTTTGTCGTTGAGTACACCATCGCAGGCGCTCCTGTCTGTGATGCAGCGTCAAGGGTAACCGCAGCCATGGTCTCTGAGCTGATAGTCCATGCTGCTGCAAACGTCATCGAGCTGTTCGTGCAGATGGTTGTTGTCTTGCAAACGTCCCCATCTGATGAGTCAGGGATCGAGACGGGGCTGCACGATCCGTTACAGCCATGCGGATAAGATACCTGTCATCTCGACTGCTAGTGATACGAGGCCGTTGGGATCCAGCACAGCGCCCCGTATTATTCTCTTGAACCCACCGATTCCATATTCCGCTAACAGTCATTGGATCTCGACCAATGCGAGCAGCAATGTCGCGATACGATAAACCGCAATCGCGATAGGCTACAATCTGACCTTTATCAAATTCGGAAACGTGATGGTTGTGGTGTCACCGCCAGACACCACAATTGCTAGGTGGTAGCCTTTAAATCGGCTGCGGTCCGTTAGTATATGTCGGACCCGCGTGTCGCCACTATCAGTGATTGTAGACCGAGCGCCGCCACACGGCAGGTCTGGCGAGACTTCCTAGCACTCGCCCCAGTTGGAAAACCGACTTTACTAGCGATGGTTCGCTGACAAAATACGCTCTCATTTGCCGAGACGATAGTTAGCATAGCATTCAGCTACATCATTTGCTACGACCTAGCAAGGCGCCATTACCAGTTACTATTGATACTGAGTCAAGTACTATCAAGAGCGACGCTCATCATTAATGGATTAAAGTTAAGTATTCCACCAACTACGTCCGTTTTTCTAAAGTCTAATTTCCTTGTCCTGTTCCAGACCTCACGCCAGCCTGCGTGAGCTAAAACGCGTGCATTTCGGCTTCCTCTAATATACCGGTTTTGGCTCTCCTGCGAACCCACAACATTGGCGACGAGGCAACACCGCATTCGTAACTGATTTACTTGTGTAATGGCTTCGCCACCATCTCCAGATGTACTGTCCGAATTTTATCGCTTACAGAATCAGCAGACGCAGGCCTTATGGATGCCCTTGGACAGCTCGTCCAGGGTCAACGTGCAATGCAAAACGATGCGGCAGCCGCCGCTCCACCGCTAACGCAGCCACAAAACGCAGTTGCACCACCTTTTTGCTTTTTGATGTGGCACTGGAAAGCTGGACGGAGTGGTCACGCCAATTTGGATTCCATCTAGCCGCCTACAGAATTCAAGGTAACGAGCGGCAGCTTTTTTTATTGTCCTCTGTTGGAGTGCACACGTACTGTGTGATAGGCAAATTATTTCCCCGACGCGACATAGCAACTCTGTCCTACGACGAAATTTTGCCTGCATTAGATGCATATTTCAAAGAATCAGTCAATGTAGTTTCCAACCGGTATACCATCTTTCGTACAAAACGTACGGCAGGTCAGACTAATCGGGAGTGGGTTGCAACCTTGCAAGGCCTTACTATGGATTGTGCTTTTGAGTGTCAATGTGGACTCCCTTATTCAGATACTATGGTACATGATGCAATTGCACAGAACGTTTCTGATGTATAAGGGAACAGATTTTGAAACTAGTCAATCCCCCCCTTCAACAAGTGATGGACACATTGGATCGGCAGGACACACTTGACTTTTCTCAGGAATCATTTGAAACGTCGCCACCCATGTTTCAGGTTAACCGGCCCGCTGGGCGAGCTGCACGAAACAGTAAACAGTCCTCACGCCCGGCCGTGCCACTGCCGCCAGACTTTCAGCCACGTGTACCGCGCCGGCAAGCAAATGCAGTGCTGAAATCATGCCCGCGGTGTGCTACTAGACATACGCGTGAGAATTGCCCGTCACGCCAAGCTATTTGCTTTTACTGTAATAAAAAACGACATGTTCAAAGTGTTTGCCAGAAAAAGCTCAGATTGGAAACTCAAAATCATTCCAGGCCCTTTGCTTCGTGCCGGAATCGGAATCGAACCAAGGATACTCAGGCTCGCGAAACGTCGCCCATGGAAATTCATATAGATCATACCACTCCGCCCAGTGCCACTCTCTCTAACAGTGACTGTGTTCGTCCCACAAATAATATGCGTCGACATCGCCAGAACTCCCGTCAAGTCGCAAGTGATTTTGTACCAGTGTCAGCTCACGCTGCACGAGACGGTCGCTCTTGTCGTCAACAGGACAATAAACTTTTTGTGGACTTGGACATTAACGGCAAAGTGATACCATTCCAGCTCGATACCGGGGGCTGCAGTTTCACTGCTCAATCAAGACACTTACAAACTGCTGGGCACACCTCCGTTGCGTGCCGCAAATGTTAAGTTAACTACCTATTCCGGGCAAGAGATCCCTGTGTTAGGACAGTGCAGCCTTCTTGCAACATACAAGGGACAAACAAAATTTGTGTCATTTTATGTCCTTCGTTCTTCTGCTGCAATGAACTTGTTTGGTTTCGATTTATTTCAGTTGTTTAACTCGTCTATAGTAAATCGGGTCCTATCAGTGAACCAGACTGTGCCTCCAGACAGTGTTTCTCGTCTCTGAAGGATTTGCAGACATTTTTGCACAGGGCCTCGGTTGCGCTAAGAACTATAAAACACATTTGGAACTGAAAGTAAATGCGCAATCGAAATTTTTCAGAGCGCGCAATGTTCCCCACGCATTGCGTGATGAGGTCGCAAAAACATTACACGATTTGGAATCACAAGGTGTAATTGATCGTGTGCAGGCTTCTCTCTGGGCATCACCCTTAGTCATTTTGCCAAAACCTTCCGGAAAATTGAGACTTTATGTGGACTTCAAGGCAACAGTGAATCCACAACTAGTGACTGCAACTTTTCCTTTACCCCGCCCGGAAGATCTTTTTGTCAAACTGTGCCCGGGTAAATATTTTTCGAAGTTGGACCTAGCAGATGCATACTTGCAAATACCGGTGGACGATGAATCCCAGCGCGTTTTGGTGGTTAACACGCATCTTGGTTTGTATCGATTCAAACGACTGCCATTCGGGTGTGCATCCGCCCCTGCATTTTTTCAGCAATATCTACAAACTGTTTGTGCGTTGGTCCCTACTGCAGCAAACTATCTGGACGATATTGTGATCTCCGGAAAGACGGAAGAAGAACATTTAGCCAATCTCAGAACATTATTTCAGGTCTTGCGACAAAATGGTCTTCGCTTGCGGAATGACAAATGTGTGTTTTTTGCTCGTGACTTACCCTATCTGGGACATGTGCTCAACGCCCAAGGCATAAATCCCAGTCCAGAGCACCTCCGTGCCATACAAGACTTGCCTTCGCCGCAGAATTTGAAGCAGCTACAGAGTGTGCTGGGCAAAATTCACTATTGCCATCGCTATGTTCCCCATGCCTCTTCCATTTCAGCTCCGCTTCATCGCTTACGCCGTAAAGGTGTTCCGTTCGTCTGGACGACGGAATGCGAACGCGCCTTTCGCCAGTTGAAATCGGCGTTGCTTTCCAATACTTGCCTTACGCCATTCGATTCCCGGAAGCCCCTTTTGTTGATGGTGGATGCATCGGATTTCGAGATCGGTGCTGTGCTTGCGCACAAAGATGGTTCGCACGATCGCCCTATTGCCTTTGCGTCCAAATTGCTCTCGTCTGCGCAACGAAATTATTCACAGATCGAGAAAGAAGCATAGGCTCTCGTATTTGGTGTTACAAAGTTTCATGATTTCTTGTATGGTCGTCACTTTACCATCTTCACCGACCACAAACCTTTGACATCGCTTTTTCATCCGACCAAGCCTGTACCTCCACGTACAGAGCAGAAATTCATTCGCTGGTCTATTTTCCTCTCGCAGTACCGCTACGATATCTTGTATCGGTCCACTGCTAAGCACGGAAACGCCGATGCGTTGTCCCATTTGCCTGTTGCTGAGGATAGAGCATTCGATTCCTCCGAACTTGCTGGCATGTTGATTGATTCGGAAACCGATGACTTGGTCGAATCGTTTCCGATTGATTTTCGTCGTGTAGCTACAGCCACAGCTGCCGACCCTGTCCTTGCTACCGTCCTGCGTTTTGTTGCTACGCAATGGCCCTTGTCAAAGTCACGGATAGGGGATCCGTTGGTTCGCCGTTTTTTTGCTTACCAGGAGAGACTTTTTGTACGACGTGGTGTTTTGCTGTTGCGTTCTGATAATGATCAGTCCAGGGTCGTGGTCCCACGTTCGTTACAGTCTTCTGTCTTACAGCTTCTCCACCAAGGACATTGGGGTATAGTGAGAACGAAACAACTTGCTCGTCATCACTGTACTTGGTTCGGAATCGATGCCGCGATTACGAATATGTGCTCTTCTTGCATGGTGTGTGCCGAACAACAATCAGCACCACCGCGGAAATTCTTTGCATGGCCAAAAGCCACTTCCCCTTGGCAACGCTTGCACATCGATTTTGCTGGTCCATTCTGGAATGCTCTATGGTTGGTTGTGGTAGATTCATTCAGTAATTTTCCTTTTGTCGTTCGGATGTCTTCCATGACGTCATCTGCCACCATCCAAGCGTTATCTGCTATCTTTTGCATTGAAGGTCTTCCACAGACTATTGTTTCCGACAAAGGCCGACAATTCATGTCCGCAGAATTTCTGTCTTTCTGCAAGGCCAATGGTATTCAACATCTGATGTCCGCGCCATTTTCGCCTCCGTCCAACGGTGCCGCTGAACGATTCGTCAGGACTTTCAAGTCACAGATGTTGAAGTTGAACGAGTCGCATTCTCGGGAGGACGCGTTATTGCTCTTTTTGTCCTCGTATCGCTCTCAGCCCCGAGATGGTCGCTCGCCGGCTGAGTTGCTCCACGGTCGTCATCATCGAACCTTGATGTCTTTGCTACATCCGGCGCATCAGGTTCCTGTGCAGCGGCAGACACCTGTTTTTGCCCCAGGCGACGTTGTCTACTACCGCCATTATCGAGGTTCACGGCGTTGGCTCGCAGGGCGCATTCTTCGCTGCCTCGGCCGCGCGATGTATTTGGTTTTGGGGGCCTCTGGTGAGGTGCGTCGGCATCTCAATCAGCTGCACCTCTGTCGTCGCACGGGATCTGCCGCTCCCCGTCTGCTTTCAGCGACGGTGCCGTCCGGTCAGCGCCCTGGGGACCCATCTACTGGCTCGCCTCAGCCCCAGGTGTTACCGACGCTGCCTTCCATTTTGCCCCATGGCGACGCGCCTCCGCCGCCGCCGCCGCCGCCGCCGCCTGTTCTCCCGCCGGCGACGCCCGCAGTGGACGCGTCGCTGCAACCACTGGGCGCCTACCTGTGTCACGCGCCGCCGATCGCTTCCCGTGACCAGTTGTCCTCCGACATGGAACTCTTGCCAGCTCCGGACCATATGTCGTCTTCGCCCGTCGGGTGCCCCGGCCCGATGGAGGTCGACCCTTCGGCCCCTCCTGTCTCTCTACGGGCGCATACACCGCATGTTGGCGTGCACCCTGGAGCAGATTTTCAGGCGTTTCCTAGCTCCCTGCGGTCCGAATGTCAGAGTGCGGGTGGCATAGCCTCGCCTGTTGTTAGGCTCCCCACCTCGTCGCATACGTCAACATGGGGTCCTCCCCACGGCGGGCGGAAGCCTTATGCCACAACCGTGCGCCGATTTGCGGGGGAGGAATGTGGTGTCACCGCCAGACACTACACTTGCTAGGTGGTAGCCTTTAAATCGGCTGCAGTCCGTTAGTATACGTCGGACCCGCGTGTCGCCACTATCAGTGATTGTAGACCGAGCGTCGCCACACGGCAGGTCTGGAGAGACTTCCTAGCACTCGCCCCAGTTGGACAACCGACTTTGCTAGCGATGGTTCACTGACAAAATACGCTCTCATCTGCCGATACGATAGTTAGCATAGCCTTCTGCTACGTCATTTGCTACGACCTATCAAGGCGCCATGTTCAGTTGCTATTGATATTGTAAAGAATGTACAGACAAGAGCTACGTTCAACTTTAATGGATTAAAGTTAAGTATTGCACCATCTGCGTCCGTTTTTCTAAGTTATAAAGTCCTTGACCTGTTCCAGACCTCACGCCAGCCTGCGTGAGCTAAAACGCGTGCATTTCGGCTTCCTCTAGTATACCGGTGTTGCCTCTCCTGCCAACCCACAACAATGGTACGCATTTCTCCATCTTACACGAGGCATCACAACAACGTTTCACCAGGCAACGCCGGTCAAGTGCTGTTTGTGTATGAGAAATCGGTGGGAACTTTCCTCATGTCAGCACGTTGTAGGTGTCGCCACCGACGCCAACCTTGTGTGAATGCTCTGAAAAGCTGATCACAGCATCTTCTTCCTGTCGGTTAAATTTCGCGTCTGTAGCACGTCATCTTCGTGGTGTAACAATTTTAATGGCCAGTGGTGTACATGGCGTGTGCAAGTTCCGGGCAATGTTCTGCTTCTGTTGATTCAGTGGCCTGTCATAGCCTGGTATGTGTTTGGTGTTCTTTACATCTTATTTCAATTGTTCCGGAGGTTTGATGGATGTAATACATACCAGATTCGTGGTATATGGTAGAAACCAGCTTTCCTTAACTCCGGATCGTCTTTGACCGTTATAAGGGGCGAACTGATCTTGTTTGGCTGGCGGAACACGCTTCTGATTTTGTGTTTTCTCAGGCTCCTGCAAATCTTAGCAGATATAGGCACTGAATACGCTAGAAAGGCTACCCTCCTAGTTTCCTCTTCTTTTTCTTCTCCCGTTATATTAGGTCGTCTGGTGGGATGTACACTTTGCAGACATCACTGTTTGAGTATGTGGACGCTTGCTGTAGATGTTCTAACTCTGCTACCAAACTGTCTAGGTCAGACGGTGTCTTGACTCGGTGTACAAGTGTTTTCAGTACTCCCATTCTTCTGCGACAGATGATGGCAGCTATCAGCCTGCAGATATACACTGAAGCGCCAAAGAAACTGGTATAGGCGTGCGTGTTCAAATAGAAATATATAAACAGGCAGAATACGGCGCTCCGGTCGGCAAAGCCCATATAAGGCAGCAAATGTCTGATGCAGTTCTTAGATTGGTTACAATGGCAGGTTATCAAGATCTAAGTGAACCTGAACGTGGTGTTATAGTCGACGCACTAGTGATGGGACACAGCATCTCCGAGGTAGCGATGAAGTGGGGATTTTCTCCTACGACCGATTCACGAGTGTACCGTGAATGAATATCAGGAATCCGGTGAAATATCAAATCTCCACAGAACCGCGGCAGGAAATAGATACTGCAAGAACGGGACCAATGACGGCTCAAGAGACTCGTTCAACGTGACAGAAATGTTCAAATGTTCAAATCTGTGTGAAGTCTTATGGGACTTAACTACTAAGGTCATCAGTCCCTTAGCTTACACACTACTTAACCTAAATTATCCTAAGGACAAACACATGCACCCATGCCCGAGGGAGGACTCGAACCTACGCCGGGACCAGCCGCACAGTCCATGACTGCAGCTCCCCAGACCGCTCGGCTAATCCCGCGCGGCCGACAGAAATGTAAGCCTTCCATAAATTACTGCGGATTTCATTGCAGGGCCATTAACAAGTGTTAGCATGCGAACCATCCAACGAAACATCATCGATATGGAGTTACGGAGCCGAAGGCCCACGCGTGTAACTGTACGACACAAAGCTTTACGCCTTAGCTGGGCCCGTCAACACCGAGATTTGACGGTTGATGACTGGGAACATGTTGCCTGGTCTCACGAGTGACATTTCAAATTATATCCAGAGGACGGACATGTAAGGGTATATAGATAACTTCATGAATCCATGGACCTGCATGTCAGCAGGGGACTTTTCAAGCTGGTAGGGGCTGTGTAATGGTGTGGGGCGTGGGCAGTTGGAGGGATATGAGATTCCTGATACGTCTAGATACGACTCTGACGGGTGACGCATACGTAAGCATTCTGTCTGATCACCTGCATCCATTCATGTCCATTGCACACTCGGCAATTCCAGCAGGACACTGTGAGACCCCACATGTCCAGAATTGCTACAGAGTGGCTCGACGAACACTCTTCTGAGTTTAAACACTTCGCTGCCCACCAAACTCCCCAGACATGAACATTATTGAGCATATTTGGGATGCCTTGCTGTTCAGAAGAGATCTTCACCCCCTCGTACTCTTACGGATTTACGGATGGCCCTACAGGATTCATGGAGTCAGTTCCCTCCAGCACTACCTCAGCCATTAGTCGAATCCATGCCACGTCGTGTTGCGGCACTTCTGTGTGTTCGCGGGGGCGCTACATGTTATTAGGCAGATGTACCAGTTTCTTTGGCTGTTCAGTGTATATTTAGATCATTAGAGTTATCAGCAGGAATAACTCTTAATGCTCCTAGTTTGAAAAATGTATTGAGCCATTGTCTTGCAACATGTTAAACTGTGTCTAACACTGTTGGCCCGCACGTTCCGACATTAGAGCTACACGTTTCCTAATGGTACTGGGTGGGGTATATCCATTCAACTTCACAGTACCATGGGGGGGGGGGGAGGGAGGTTATTTTATGCTCACCTTTTGAAAATATTGTGAACAAGTTATGAAAAAGTTATGTATTGTTTTTAATGAATTCCTCTACCACATTCCATACATACTTAACATAAAAATGTGTCTTAGTCGAAGATGTGACTTTCCATTGAACTACATGTCCAATATTTCCAGGTTCAGGATCTTCCTTATACATCAGTATCTCTTTAACAAGTACGTCGTGATTAAAAGCCAATAGGAGTTAACGAATTTTGCGTTTTCTTAAATTTTTTCTACGATGGCCATAAAGTATACCCTTACCCCCCATCCCCCATCGGGCTTACACGTTATTGAAAGTACGTGGATGTTGCCAAGAGTGTGCTAAATATTTCTTCAGGTTGTGCACCCTACTTACACATCAATATCTCGTTAAAATGTGTTGTTAAAATAGGTCAGGAACAATAAATTTATGAATTTTGTGTTTTTATTCATTTTTTTTAGTGTGGGCGTAATGTATTCCTCCCCTCTTCCTTGATAACGCGCACTATGTAAAATGCCACGTGTTGTTAAGGTTAAGTTTAAGGTGTCATTCTGAGCAGCGGGTTCTATTCCGGCTGCGGCAGCCGCGTGCTGAGCATGCCGGCCTTGCAGTTGGCACGCCTGCGTCGCATTTAATGTGCGCAGCTGGCGAAAGTATGCCGGGTGCGATGTCAGGCCACGCTCTTTGATCCCACGATCCAACGATAATGGAATACCTGCGAATGGCGCGTGTCCCTTAATTAAGGGGCAACCATGATGGCGTAACTCGCCAGTCTCACAAGAATAATCATCGCGGAAATATCCAGAAACACGTGCCGAGTAATAGGACAGTCAAATATCGATTTATTATGTTAAACGAGATCAATAACTCTTTTTTTTCATGGGGTAAAATAAGTAGTGAAAGGAAGCAAAAATTATTGGTTTCAGAATAATTTAGAGAATTTCGTGATTCATCTATTCGTTAACAAGACATGATACCCTGATACTTGAATGCTGCTCGTCAGTCTGGGACCCGTACCAGATACATCAGTGATGTCTGATGATCGTTGGTTCAAAATGGTTCAAATGGCTCTGAGCACTATGCGACTTAACTTCTGAGGTCATCAGTCGCCTAGAACTTCGAACTAATTAAACCTAACTAACCTAAGGACGTCACACACGCCCATGCCCGAGGCTGGATTCGAACCTGCGACCGTAGCGGTCGCTCGGCTCCAGACTGCAGGGCCTAGAACTGCACGGCCACTCCATCCGGCTGATCGTTGGGGTTTGGAAAATGTTGATGATAGGAATTTAAATGTCAGTGTTACAGTATCAGTACTCATGCATTTCCCACATCATATCATAGATATTACAAGCATTATTATAAATATTACATATAATATATGGATATCATGTATACACATATCCAAAAAGTTTTGCATCACCCCAGTTCCCAGAACTCCTGAAGACAGACGTTGACTGTGGATATTGTACCCCAGACACAGTCCCTTTCACTGTTCAGAGATGTCACTAAACCCGCCTTAAGATGTAAGCAGCAGTTATTAGACGTCAGGGGTCCGACAATAGATCAGTTCCTGTCATTCCGTCAGGAAGGAAGTACACGGCTCGTGTTGTCTGTAGTTCAACCATGCCTAGACGATCAATAGCGCGGTTCGATCGCGTCCGCATTGTTACTTTGTGCCAGGAAGGGCTCTCAACAAGGGAAGTGTCCAGGCGTCTCGGAGTGAAAGAAAGCGATGTTGTTCGGACATGGAGGAGATACAGAGAGTCAGGAACCGTCGACGACATGCCTCGCTCAGGCCGCCCAAGGGCTACTACTGAACTGGATGTCCGCTGCCTACGGATTGTGGCTCGGAGGAACCCTGACATCAACGCCACCATGTTGAATAATGCTTTTCGTGAAGCCACGGGACGTCGTGTTACGTCTCAAACTGTGCGCAATAGGCTGCATGATGCGCAACTTCACCCCCGACGTCCATGGCGATGTCCATCTTTGCAGTCACGACACCATGCAGTATGCCGAATGGACGGCTCAGGATTGGTATCACGTTCTCTTCACCGATGAGCGTCGCAAAAGACTTCAACCAGACCATCGTCGGAGACGTGTTTGGAGGCAACACTGAACGTCTTAGACACATTGTCAAGCGGGTACAGCAAGGTGGAGGTTCCCTGCTATTTTGGTGTGGTATTATGTGGGGTCGACATAAGCCGCTGGTGGTCATGGAAGGCGCCGTAACGGCTGTACGATACGTGAATGCCATCCACCGACGCATAGCGCAACCATATCGGCAGCATACTGGCGAGGCATTCGTCTCCACGGATGACAATTCGCGCCCCCATCGTGCACATCTTGTGAATGACATCGCTCGACTAGAGTGGCCAGCATGTTCTCCAGACATGAACCCTATCGAACGTGCCGGGGATAGCTTGAAAAGGGCTGTTTACGGACGACGTGACCCACCAACCACTCTGAGGGATCTAGGCCGAATCGCCCTTGAGGAGTGGGACAATCTGGACCAACAGTGCCTTGATGAACTTGTGGAAAGTATGCCACGACGAGTACAGGCATGCATCAACGCAAGAGAACGTGCTACTGGCTATTAGGGGTACCGGTGTGTACAGAAATATAGAGCACCACCTCTGAAGGTCTCGCTCTATGGTGGTACAACATGCAATGTGTGGTTTTCATGAGCAATAAAAAGGGCGGAAATGATTTTTATGTTTATTCCAATTTTCTGTACAGGTTCCGGAACTCTCGGAACCGAGGTGATGCAAAACTTTTTTTGATGTGTGTATTATAGAGATCATATCACAGATATTATAAACAAAAATCTTCTTGTTGAGAAAAAGCAACTAGGCTCTCAATTCATTTTTCAGTATTTAAACGAATCTTTTCCCGAACATGTCTCAGAAAGACATGAGAACCGCATTTCTGCAACTTGTGAAACGTGAACATGGCATGGGTTGGGGTGCGTGGGGGTGGGGAGTTAGGGTGGCGTGACAATATTATTGAACTAGAGCAGGTACATTGGCTATCGTTGTAAGTAAGAGTAGAGCAATGCCTCTCATTGTTCATTCAGTTCAAGTTTTCTTGGTGTAAAGTTCTGCGTTTCTGTGTTTTTAGAATGTCTTTCTTTTTAATCGCTAAAAATGGCGCCTAGTATCATTTATCGGTGTTACCATTTATGATGCGTAAAATAACATTAAACCTGAGTAAACATAAGTATTTGTACATAAAGAAAGCAAACATATTCACCATTAAGGTTGACAGAGGACAAGCCACTCTCTCACTTATTTTCGTATTCAAGGCTACTATTTAATGTAGTTATTACACTCTATACATCATTTTTGTGAGGCGACAGGAAGTTATCACCATTAGCAGGCATTGTTGGGACCATGTAAGATCTTTATGGTAGCTCTCCTTCGAATAGTATTTTCTGGAGTTGAGAACAAGCAGGCAGTTTGGTTATTTAACAATAAATCTTGCAGTGGACATTTTAGGCTTGGAAGCCATGTGCAGCTGCTAGGGAGAGGAACATTTCAAAGCACTTACTGGGGATCTAAGAATTTCTCGGACTGGTGTGCAGACAATGCCTTCGGCCGAAGAGGCGAAAAACTACGTACCTCGATCCAAATATTAGGCGTTTCTGGCCACGACAGGAACTGGTGTGCAGGATAGAGGTGGGTCGCCCGAACGAGGCGCTTCAACAGTATCGTAAACGCCCATTGTGTACAAAGATGGCGTCCTAAAAAATCCTCGAGTTTCCATGTTCACCTAGGATCAGACGCAATTGTCGAACCATTAGGTAGTGTCATCCCTCTACCTGCCGAGTTTTTTGGGAAGCATCGGGCCTTCGGAAGAATTTTACGATGGAATGCAAGATTTATGGAGGCTATGAAATGTTTTACGTTGGGCCAAAAAGCACTGCTCTTAGTTTAACCGAGGACCCTGGTCGGACATGCTGTAACGTTTGGCCCGTTCATATAATGATCTCTGTGATAAATGTGTTGTTCATTTTAGGCCTAAACGAAAACTCAAAACACGCTGCCTAAGGCGGTTCAAATAGTTCAAATGGCTCTAAGCACTATGGGACATCTGAGGTCATCAGTCCCCTAGACTGAGAACTACTTAAACCTGACAAACCTAAGGACATCGCACACATCCATGCCCGGGGCAGGATTCGAACCTGCGACCGTAGCAGCAGCGCGGTTCCGGACTGAAGCGCCTAGAACCGTTCAGCCAAAGTGGCCGGCGCCTAAGGCGGCCATGGTAACAACAATTAGGGAGCGTGAAGTCTTCTCTTCCCTGCGCGGAAATTTACGAGTCTGGGACTGGTTGCTCCTCCTGCAGGGAAAAGAAACTTATCAACTTTGCTTAGGATTGGCTGGAAGGTAAAGCAGACGAGCTAGAGGGAAGACATTGCGCTCGTGGACTCTTGTGATTGGCACGAAACCCTTGTGGGGGTGGTTACGTAGTGCTCTTTAGACGTTTACCAAGGTTTGATGGCAATGGAGGTCTGGCGCCTTGACGTTTGATCTCGTGTGTGTATCCTCCTTGAAGTTTGATCTCCTTGCGTGTACTGCTGTATAAGTGAGTCAAATTGGTCCATGGCATCACCAGCGAACGGGAATGTCACACGCTGGAATCTGCCGAGATTTCAAAGCTCCACCAAAGAGTAATTGTGATCTGTCTAACAGGTCGCTAGACCGCAAATTTGCTTATTTCGTGCCCGCGATAACGAATTACAGGCATTGAACATCGCTACTCTGCAGACGCTTGCACCACGTCTGTCACCTGAGACAGCACTACACATCGAGAAAGGGGGTAAGTATTATTACTGCAGCTTGTTGGGGTAAACAGAATCACAATCTCGCCACTTGTTCTCAGCTGCACCATCGTAGTACATCTTCTGTGTAGAATAAATCCTTCAAAGTCTATTCAGCGTTAGATAAATTCAGATTGCGTTATCCATGATTTGAGCCAGGGTAAATAGATAAAACAGATAAATCTTAGTCTTTGTCAACCAAAAACTATCCAGTATTTATTATTTGTTGCTTATTTTATGTTGCCAATAGTTCATGATTTATTTGCCGCCTCGAAAAACTTGCGTTGTTTGTCTTGTTTTATGATCAACAAACTTCTGCCATTTTTTTTTTTGTACAAGATTAATCCCATGTTGAAATACCAATCACTCATCAATAATTGACTACCATTTCATTAATCTGTTTCAGCATTCAAGCTTTATTTAAGATTGTGATAAGAGTGATAACCTCCAGTGCAAGCTAGCAACAACAATCATGTCCGAGGGCAGAATCAATTTAGCAGATGCCTGGCCTAGTAGACACGTGCAATGCTTATGAGTTAAAGTGATCACTTTCAGGTGTAAAATTAGAGTCGCCTGTAGACTTTCAAATTAAACTGCAAGACCAGTGTAGTCTTGCAATTTGGTGACCCTGCCAGGATCCCAAAACGATGGCACCTTCTGTGACTATCAGATGCAATTTCCGCTGCTACTCTTCTGTTTTCCAATGTTGAAATTCATTTGGAGCACTGAGCTAAATTAGTGTTGCTTAACCTTAAGACATCCCCCATGAACCATGGACCTTGCCGTTGGTGGGGAGGCTTGCGTGCCTCAGCGATACAGATAGCCGTACCGTAGGTACAACCACAACGGAGGGGTATCTGTTGAGAGGCCAGACAAACGTGTGGTTCCTGAAGAGGGGCAGCAGCCTTTTCAGTAGTTGCAAGGGCAACAGTCTGGATGATTGACTGATCTGGCCTTGTAACAATAACCAAAACGGCCTTGCTGTGCTGGTACTGCGAACGGCTGAAAGCAAGGGGAAACTACGGCCGTAATTTTTCCCGAGGGCATGCAGGTTTACTGTATGATTAAATGATCATGGCGTCCTCTTGGGTAAAATATTCCGGCGGTAAAATAATCCCCCATTCGGATCTCCGGGCGGGGACTACTCAAGAGGATGTCGTTATCAGGAGAAAGAAAACTGGCGTTCTACGGATCGGAGCGTGGAATGTCAGATCCCTTAATCGGGCAGGTAGGTTAGAAAATTTGAAAAGGGAAATGGATAGGTTAAAGTTATAGTGGGAATTAGTGAAGTTTGGTGGCAGGAGGAACAAGACTTCTGGTCAGGTGACTATAGGGTTATAAACACAAAGTCAAATAGGGGTAATGCAGGAGTAGATTTAATAATGAATAGGAAAATAGGAAGGCGGGTAAGCTATTACAAACAGCATAGTGAACGCATTATTGTGGCCAAGATAGATACAAAGCCCACACCTACTACAGTAGTACAAGTTTATATGCCAACTAGCTCTGCAGATGACGAAGAAATTGAAGAAATGTATGATGAAATAAAAGAAATTATTCAGATAGTGAAGGGAGACGAAAATGTAATAGTCATGGGTGACTGGAATTCGAGTGTAGGAAAAGGGAGAGAAGGAAACGTAGTAGGTGAATATGGATTGGGGCTAAGAAATGAAAGAGGAAGCCGCCTGGTAGAATTTTGCACAGAGCACAACTTAATCATAGCTAACACTTGGTTTAAGAATCAGGATAGAAGGTTGTATACATGGAAGAACCCTGGCGATACTAAAAGGTATCAGACAGATTATACAATGGTAAGACAGAGATTTAGGAACCAGGTTTTAAATTGTAAGACATTTCCAGGGGCAGATGTGGACTCTGACCACAATCTATTGGTTATGACCTGTAGATTAAAACTGAAGAAACTGCAAAAAGGTGGGAATTAAAGGAGATGGGACCTGGATAAACTGAAAGAACCAGAGGTTGTACAGAGTTTCAGGGAGAACATAAGGGAACAATTGACAGGAATGGGGGAAAGAAATACAGTAGAAGAAGAATGGGTAGCTTTGAGGGATGAAGTAGTGAAGGCAGCAGAGGATCAAGTAGGTAAAAAGATGAGGGCTAGTAGTAATCCTTGGGTAACAGAAGAATTATTGAATTTAATTGATGAAAGGAGAAAATATAAAAATGCAGTAAATGAAGCAGGCAAAAAGGAATACAAACGTCTCAAAAATGAGATCGACAGGAAGTGCAAAATGGCTAAGCAGGGATGGCTAGAGGACAAATGTAAGGATGTAGAGGCTTTTCTCACTAGGGGTAAGATAGATACTGCCTACAGGAAAATTAAATAGACCTTTGGAGATAAGAGACCCACTTGTATGACCTTCAAGAGCTCAGATGGAAACCCAGTTCTAAGCAAAGAAGGGAAAGCAGAAAGGTGGAAGGAGTATATAGAGGGCCTATACAAGGGCGATGTACTTGAGGACAATATTATGGAAATGGAAGAGGATGTAGATGAAGATGAAATGGGAGATACGATACTGCGTGAAGAGTTTGACAGAGCACTGAAAGACCTGAGTCGATACAAGGCTCCCGGAGTAGACAACATTCCATCGCAACTGCTGACGGCCTTGGGAGAGTCAGTCCTGACAAAACTCTACCATCTGGTGAGAAAGATGTATGAAACAGGCGAAATACCCTCAGACTTCAAGAAGAATATAATAATTCCAATCCCAAAGAAAGCAGGTATTCACAGATGTGAGAATTACCGAACAATCAGTTTAATAAGCCACAGCTGCAAAATACTAACACGAATTCTTTACAGACGAATGGAAAAACTAGTAGAAACCGACCTCGGGGAAGATCAGTTTGGATTCCGTAGAAATACTGGAACTTATCTTAGAAGAAAGATTAAGGAAAGGCAAACCTACGTTTCTAGCATTTGTAGACTTAGAGAAAGCTTTTGACAATGTTGACTGGAATACTCTCTTTCAAATTCTAAAGGTGGCAGGGGTAAAATACAGGGAGCGAAAGGCTATTTACAATTTGTACAGAAACCAGATGGCAGTTATAAGAGTCGAGGGACATGAAAAGGAAGCAGTGGTTGGGGAGGGAGTAAGACAGGGTTGTAGCCTCTCCCCGATGTTATTCAATCTGTATATTGAGCAAGCAGTAAAGGAAACAAAAGAAAAATTCGGAGTAGGTATTAAAATCCATGGAGAAGAAATAAAAACTTTGAGGTTCGCCGATGACATTGTAATTCTGTCAGAGACAGCAAAGGACTTGGAAGAGCAGTTGAACGGAATGGATGATGTCTTGAAGGGAGGATATAAGATGAACGTCAACAAAAACAAAACGAGGATAATGGAATGTAGTCGAATTAAGTCGGGTGATGTTGAGGGTATTAGATTAGGAAATGAGACACTTAAAGTAGTAAAGGAGTTTTGATATTTGGGGAGCAAAATAACTGATGATGTCGAAGTAGAGAGGATATAAAATGTAGACTGGCAATGGCAAGGAAAGCGTTTCTGAAGAAGAGAAATTTGTTAACATCGAGTATAGATTTAAGTGTCAGGAAGTCATTTCTGAAAGTATTTGTATGGAGTGTAGCCATGTATGGAAGTGAAACATGGACGGTAAATAGTTTGGACAAGAAGAGAATAGAAGCTTTCGAAATGTGGTGCTACAGAAGAATGCTGAAGATTAGATGGGTAGATCTTATAACTAATGAGGAGGTACTGAATAGGATTGGGGAGAAGAGGAGTTTGTGGCACAACTTGACCAGAAGAAGGGATCGGTTGGTAGGACGTGTTCTGAGGCATCAAGGGATCACCAATTTAGTATTGGAGGGCAGCGTGGAGGGTAAAAATCGTAGAGGGAGACCAAGAGATGAAAACACTAAGCAGATTCAGAAGGATGTAGGTTGCAGTAGGTACTGGGAGATGAAGAAGCTTGCACAGGATAGAGCAGCATGGAGAGCTGCATCAAACCAGTCTCAGGACTGAAGATCACAACAACAACATAACCATAAGAATTTTTGGCGCGAAATAAATTGACAATTTCTAAATTTTGGTGTGTTGTTTGTTTGTATTTTCATTCATTTATTGTTGTGATTTCTGTGTCACTTGTTGATTGTTCCTGACAGAGAACGGCGTTGTGTTAACGTCTGGGATGGTAGATTATTTGAGTCTCATGTATGTTGTCATAGATCTGGGTTGTTTTCATTTGATATGTGTTGTCATAAATTTAGAATTAGTGGTTCGCTAGAGCAAATTTCAGAGACATTTGTGTGGATTGCGATGAGGACCAATTGAAATATCTCGGGAGAGGAATCTGAATACATACTTACTAGAAGCAAGCCACTTTTGCTCGAAAGTAATGAGACTATTCGAATCTCGTCACAAATAGATTAGTGTCAGACCAGTAGCATTGATCGAGAGAAAGTTGCGGAGGATTCTGTGTCGAATGTAGTAGTTGACCTTGCGGATATGTCGAACGCAGAATTTTCTGATTATGACGAGGTAATTCAGTCAGACAATGAGAGCGAGAGTGAAACCGCAGCAGAGTTCCATGTACAATCAGCAGGCATGGCAAGAGGTATCATTAGTGAGAGTGGTGGTTCAGACTCTCGAACAAAACGTCACAGGGCAATGGAATGGCATTCGTCTAATCCTGGAGGTATTACCGGAGAATCTCAATGTGAGCATCTCTTGTGATTCATGCAGATGCAGATCGGAAGTGACAGGAAGCGGAGAAGGAAATGCAAGAAGCAGAGATGAGGAGGCAGGAGAAGGAGGAGATAGCCACGAATGAGATCAGAGAATCAATCACTAAGGAGACGAAGGAGATACGGATGGTAGCTGAACGGATTGCTGGAAGTGTAGAACACGTTAAGTAGGAAATCGCAGGTGTTAAAGAAGAGGTAGAAAGCGTCAAGATAACGTCACCAGAGACGCGACAGGTCGCGAACGAGGCAAAACGCGATGCCAGGGCGGCAAGGTTAGTAGCCCATGATGCAAGTAAGGACGCCTTGTTAGCTAATGAAGAACAGGCCAAAATCGAAATATTCAAAACCAAAAAGGTTTTCACCAAGCTCCAAAAACGGGGAAGAAGGATAGTCCAGAAAAAATTAGCGATAACTATGAAGCGCATCGAACAGGTCAAGAACTAATAGGAAGAAGTAGCTGAGGTTAAAGAAAACGAGATCCGGATCACTTCAGAACAAAACGAGGTAGCAAAAGATGTCCAGCAAGCACGTCAGCGGGTTGCGCAATTAGAATCACGGTTTGGTACGGCAGCGGTCCCTTGTTAGCAAAAGATGTCCAGCAAGCACGTCAGCGGGTTGCGCAATTAGAATCACGGTTTGGTACGGCAGCGGTCCCTTGTTAGCAAAAGATGTCCAGCAAGCACGTCAGCGGGTTGCGCAATTAGAATCACGGTTTGGCACGGCAGCGGTACCTTGTGATCATAGTACGAGAGAAGAGCATGTTTTACGACATTTCGATATGCAGTATGAGCCTTATCACCGGCACGAAAGCAAATGCCACAGGGGAACACACCAGCCGCCATAGGTTGCACGATAGAGCTCCCACCGTCAGTGACGCAAAGTATGGCAGAAACCGAATCAGAACACAATTGTGTACGTCTTCGCAGGACGGAAATATTACTCAGTGTATCTGAGTACACAAGAGGAAGCCTTAACAGTGCACAAGGATCGTTTGAACACCGATTTGTGGAGACGCGTGCTGTAGAAACGAGGGAAAATTCGTTCGCAGGAAACGTCGAACCATTCGACCACAAACATTTCTCACACATTCAATATATCGGAATCGTGGCCACTGAAATACAAGCTGGATTTTATCTGCGGAGTTTTAGAGAGTTCAAAATGGTTCAAATAGCTCTGAGTACTATGGGACTTAATTTTGAGCTCAGTCCCCTAGAACTTAGAACTACTTAAACCTAACTAACCTAAGGACATCACACACATCCATGCCTGAGGCAGGATTCGAACCTGCGACCGTAGCGGTCGCGCGGTTCCAGATTGAAGCGCCTAGAACCGCTCGGACTCCAGGGCTGGCAGTTTTAGAGGGGCCGATCGCGGAACATACAGTGTTGTTCACTGCTGTCGCTCATATAAATAGTTCAAGGAAGCATTCCTTAACACATGCTGGTCGCAGGACAGGCAAGAATGAATAAAGTAGGAGATTATGGTGGGTAAACACCTAGAAGCGTCAGGGTTCCGTAGTCTGATGAAGTTCTTTGAGTCATTAATTAAGCAGAATCGGTTTTTGACCAGCCGCGCAGTATCAAGGAAATCATGAGGCACTGTCACGCCAAATTACCTCTGACCTGCGAGCAACTCCTTATCGGAAGGCTCAACAATCCCACTGATTCAGTCAAGAGTGCGATACTCGAATTAGACTACGTCAACAAAATACAAAATGCAAGAGAGGAACAGAAACAATGGCCGCAGTTGAGAAAGCTCGTCAGAAAGGAACGACGACAGACAAAATGGTGAGATTATCGATCACAGGGAAACAACAACTCGAACTATAGAGAGAATAACCAGCCACCGTGAGAGAACTGAGGTAGGCGAGCCAATTACAACAACAGTTACGGCAAAACGGGAAGTCAAGAGAACAACGAAATCGAAACCAGTTTCAGCAGTATGCTGGAGAACCAAAGCAGTAGAGAAACAACCGGGAGAACAACAGTCAATGTTAGCAAAATAACAACAAAATCATAACGTCCAGATTAGGCCACACAATCCGTCACAGGCGAAACGTAGCAGACGTCTGAGTGGAAACTGGCCCTAAGCTGTTGCGGACACAGCTCTAAACAATGCCGCAGAAACTATCGGAACGAGCAACATTAACGTGTTAATATATGAAGGCAAAATATTTGTAGAGCAAGTCTATATGTAGCTCATTTAGGTCAGAGTAAAGAATCAATTAGTACACAGAACTTTAATGGAATAGCGAATTCTAGATGATATTGTGTAGCGTAGTCTACATTAACCGTTTACTGAATTCTGTAATTGATGTATTTATAATTGTCATTTATTAGATTACGCTATGACTCCTTGAGGAAGTTGGTCAAATGAGTTGCGTGGTTGTTATATCATCGTATCAACGCATTCACTGCCTGCTTGAAAATCAAAGTCAGGATTGAATATAAATTCGTTATAAGTGACAGATCCTCCCTCGTGGCATGAGAACCGACGCACGTTGACTGAACTAAGCTTTGATGGAAATGGAAAAGTGTGGTAAGGTCCTATGGGACCAAACTGCAGAGGTCATCGGTCGCTAAGCCTAAACACTACTTAATCTAACTTAAACTAAGTTACACTATGAACAACACACACACCCATGCCCGAGGGAGGGCTCGAACCTTCGACGGGGGAAGCCGCACGGACCGTGGCAAGACTCCCCAGACCGCGCGGCTACCCCGTGCTGCTAAGCTTTGGTCCAACCAGCATTTTACCTACGTGACAAATAGCTATTACGTCTTTGGACCACACTGTCGTTGTCCATTATCACACCCCAAGAGAACAAGAATGTTAGTTAAGAAACGACCGAATTATGAACATCTAATTCAGCTGTATAATTCTCTTCTGTAATATCACAATTGTCCGTAAGATTATTTCTGTCCTCTCCCATGGTATCTTGTACATTTCTGTCCTTTCCCATGGTATCTTGTATACTGCCCAAGAGGCGAACCTATGTTGCTTTCCACTGTTACGCAGTGACAAGATTGCGGCCATGCCACAGTGCAAGCTTGTCTCTATTTTCGGCTGTGCTATGAGTGGTACTAGCTGCCCACGCATTAGGTGCACGGAGACGCTAATTCTGCTGGGATTCTGGGTCATCGCCAGCCGTGCGATGAAGGATTTCCCGAGGTCTTTGTATTTTGCTGGCGCCATGAGAGAGCAGCGAGCGAAATGTGAAACGCCCACTAAACCCGCTGGGCAGAACAAGTAATAGGATTGTGGAAAGGGCCAAGGGTTGAAGTCAGTTTCTGCTCCTAATTGTCATTTATTGTAATTTAGCAACTCTTTCACGGCTGAAGGCCTCCAACAAGAAATCTTAACAAGATAAAAATCCAATTAAGATAGCAATAAAATACTTCAAAAAACAACATACGCAAAGTGCAATACAAATGGCTGAGGGCCACAATTAATTTCCAAAATTTTAGAATATATTACCATAGACCTTTAAAGGCAGAAGGCCAACAAGAAATCTTAAAAAATCAAATTTCAATTAAGATAGCAATAAAATAATTAAAAACCCAAAAGACAACATATACAAGGTGCAACACAAATGGCTGGGGGCCACAATTAAATTTCAAAACTTCAGAATATATTACCATAGACCTTTAAAGGCAGAAGGCTAGCATGTTTAACAACAAGAAATCTTAAAAATCAACAAGATAAAAATCCAATTAAGACAAAAATAAAACAATTTAAAGAAATAATATGTGCAAGGTGCAATACCAATAGCTGAGGGCCACAATCGAACTTCAAAATTTCAAAATATATTTCCATAATCTTTAAAGGCAGAAGGATGCAGTGTCTAAGCTTGAAAGATCAATTTAAAAATTAATTTTGCAAAATTTTAAGAAACAAACAATAGCCACAAGCCTAAAATTCAAAACAGCTGACAACAGATAATTAAACACCGGTGGCAGTCAGAAGGCCACCAGGGAGGTTGGTCTGCCCTCGTTCACTTAGGTGAACAGGTGGTGAGCCCAACTACACTTGATCCATCGGAACCCAACCAGGGGGCAGCCACAGACCTACCGACACAACTACTTGCTTCCCATCAATCAGTACATGAGAACCCCAACCTGTGTGCGTGTTAGACACTCTGGATACAACACCTGGAGCTATGGTCTGGGGGCAGTTTCATATGACATCAGGAGCACTCTCTTGGTTATCTCCCCCATTCTGACCGCAAATGTGTATGTCAGTCTGTGGATTCGACCTGTTGTGCTGCAGTGTTTTCTAAGATAACGCTTGGCCACATACCACTGTTGTAACCCAACACTCTCCACAGAGTGTCGACATGTTGCCTGGCCTGCTCGTTCACCAGATCTGTCTTCAATGGAGTACATATGCAACATCATAGGACGACAACTCCAGCGTCATCCACAAATAGCATTAACCGTCCCTGTACTGACTGTCCAAGTGCAACAGGCATGGAAATCCATCTCACAAACTAACGTCCAGCACCTGTACAACACGATACATTAACGTTTGCATGCTTGCATTCAACATTCTGGCAGTTCCACTTGTTATTAACGTACCATCACTTCACATTTGCAGTAGCTATCTCGGGCTCACATTAACCTGTGATATTGCAATGGTAATCGCTTAAATTTATTCCCAAAATTTCATTACTCTGCGTTAATTATTTTTCGGTGTTGCAATTTTTTCCCGTCCGTGTGTTTCCACCATATGAACAGAAACTGAAATAAAAGTGCTCAAAAAGTTCGCATTTGGTGCAGAAAACAGTTGTAGTAATCAAATTTGTAGAGAATTTTCTGTTCTTCTACAAAGAAACGGATGCCAGATTTGTAGGAGCACAAAAAACTGATATTTTGTTAAAAAAAAACTTTGAAAATGTCCCAAGTTTTCGAAGTGTTTTTGACTACAGAAAGTTTAGCCAAAATAAATTTTGTTGGCAAGACTTGCTTTTCCAATCTTTCCAACCATATCAACGAGTTAAAAAAAATTAAATCTTATACCCCACCTTTTGCGCGATACAGATTCCTTTCCCGATAATTTGACTGGAATAGGCGGAGAAAGAAAAACCGTTTGTAATTCTCTGCGGTAACAAAAGAGCGGAGCAGCTTGTCAGCAGCAGTTACTGTAGTCTTGTAACCAAGAAACGCAACTCTTCCGTATAGGATGCAACATACATTAGTCACCTGTTTGAACGTCATGGGAAATGCACTGTCCTTTTATAAACATCAGAGACTAACATTTGACGGATTATAGGTTACTATTCAGCATTAATTTTTTTTATCTTGCTTCAGTTGGCTTCTACTTGCATATGAAACGACGGATTTTTTTCCTACTATGCCTTTTAGTTGCGGATCACAGACTAGGGTGGGTAGAAGAAACATGACTATGTTCATAAACACTCTCCACGCTACTCCACCCCCTCCTCCCTCCTCCCTCCCCAAGCCACCAAATTTGCGATTTTATCCTCACTGCGGAGACGAAATAGACCCAAGTTCGCTTACTCCTACACGAATAAGAGCACACAATAAAAACAAAGTCCGAAACTAAATAAATACCGTCTATTTGCAGGGCTTTCTATCACTACCGTTTCATAAAACTCATAGTTAGTGGAATATGAACATAAGATAGGCTACATGATAAATCTGTATGCTTTCGAAGTGAGGTGTTCCCTTTTGTTCCCTATATTTATACACTATGAGATCAAAAGTATCGGGACAGCCCTAAAACTTATGTTTTACATATTAGGTGCATTGTGCTGCAACCTACTGCCATGTACTCCATATCAGTGACCTCAGTAGTCATTAGACATCGTAAGAGAGCAGAATGGGCGCTCCGCGGAACTCATGGACTTCGAACGCGGTCAGGTGACTGGCTGTCATTTGTGTCATACCATCTGTACTCGAGATTTCCACACTCTTAAACATCCCTAGGTCCACTGTTTCCGATGTGATAGTGAAGTGGAAAAACTAAGGGACACGTACAGCAGAAAAGCGTACAAGCCGACCTCGTCTGTTGACTGACGGAGACCGCCGACAGTTGAAGAGGGTCGTAACGTGTAATAGGCAGACATCTGTCCACATCATCACACAGGAATTCCAAACTGGATCAGGATCCACTGTAAGTACTATGACAGTTAGGCGGTAGGTGAGAAAACTTGGATGTCATGGTCGAGCGGCTGCTCATAAGCCACACATCACGCTGGTAAATGCCAAACGACGCTTCGCTTGGTGTAAGGAGCATAAACATTGGACGATTGAACAGTGGAAAAACGTTGTGTGGAATGATCAATCACGGTACACAAAGTGGCGATCCGATGGCATGGTGTGGGTATGGCGAATGCCCGGTAAACGTCATATGCCAGCGTGTGTAGTGCCAACAGTAAAATTCGGAGGCGGTGGTGTTAAGGTGTGGTGGTATTTGTCATGGAGGGGGCTTGCACGCCTTGTTGCTTTGCGTGGCACTATCACAGCACAGGCCTGCTATTGATGTTTTAAGCACCTTCTTACTTTCCACTGTTGAAGAGCAATTGCATCTTTCACCACGATAGAGCACCTGTTCGTAATGCTCGGCCTGTGGCGGAGTGATTACACGACAATAACATCCATGTAATGCACGACCTGTGGCGGAGTGGTTGCACTACAATAACATCCCTGTAATGAACTGCCCTGCACAGAGTCCTGACCTGAATCCTATAGAACGCCTTTGGGATGTTTTGGAACGCTGACTTCGTGCCAGGCATCACCGACCGACATCGATGCCTCTCCTCAGTGAAGCAGTCCCTGAAGAATGGGCTGCCATTCCCCAAGAAACCTTCCAGCACCTGATTGAACGTATGGCTGCGAGAGTGAAAGCTGTCATCAAGGCTAAGGGTGGGCCAACACAATATTGAATTCCAGCATTACCGATGGAGGGCGCCAAGAACTTTTTCATTTTCAGCCAGGTGTCCGGATAGTTTTGATCACATAGTGTATTTTCGTTGTCTTTACCTAACAGCAATGGCGGATAACTACGTCCTCACGCTGACTCTAGACACGGATTGCACTTGTGACGTTACGGTGGCATTTTCTTTCCTGCCCATGCTCATTGCCAAATATCAGATTAGGTTGTAGAAAAATTTCCGCTACCAGTCACAATAAAAGGTTATTTATTTGTCACACGACTGGTTTCGGGCTTGCGCCCATCCTCAGGTGTTTATGCATTCATGTACTTGTTTATATTGCTGGAGATCAATACAGATGAAGAATCATTATTATAGTTACGCTGTGGTGACAGTTTTTCCACTTAGTTGCATACTTATTATCATTTTCACGTCCATATTTCAGTTTTATAAAGTTTAGCTGCATATTTCGCTATTCATTTAAATATCAGACTATATAATAACGTAACGTCAACGAAACCAAAATAAGGGTAATGGAATGTAGTCGAATTAAATTAGGTGATTCTGAGGGAATTAAAGTAGGAAACGGGACACTAAAAGTGGTAGATGAGTTTTGCTACCGTATTTGGGCAGTAAAACAACTGATGATGGCTGAAGTAGAGAGGATATTAAGTGCAGACTGGCAATGACAAGAAAAGCGTTTCTGCAGAAGAGAAACTTGTTAACATCGAATATGGATTAAACAATTGCGAAGCCTTTTCGGAAGATATTTGTTTGGAGTGTAGCCTTGTGTGGAAGCGAAACGTGGACGATAAACAATGAAGACAAGAAGAGAATAGGAGCTTTTGAAATGTGATGATACAGAAGAATTCTAAGGGTTAGATGAGTTAATGATATAACTAATGAGGAGACAGTGAACAGAAGTCCGGAGAAAAGCAATTTTTGGCACAGTATTACTTATAGAAGGGATTAGTTGATAGGACACATTGTGAGACATCAAGGGGTCACCAAATTAGTACTGGAGGGAAGTGTGGGAGGTAAAAATTGTAGAGGGAGACCAAGAAATGAATACAGTAAGGATCTAGATCGCAGTAATTGTTTGAGATGAAGTGGCATGCAAAATGTAAGGTAGCTTGGAGAGCTGCATCACACCAGTCTTCGGACTGAAGGCCACAACAGAAACGACAATAACGTAAGTTCAAGGTAAAGAACAATTTTTTGTGTAAAAGGTTGGAAAATTTGCAATAGAAAATTGCTATTAATTCATGCAAACTGCATATAAATCGAACTTACAATATGATTTATATGCAGTTTCAAATCTAGCGGAGCAATAGAATTCAGAATGGTGCAAACAAGCCATTTTTGCCATTGTTACAATACGTGTGGGGAGAAACGGACGAGAGTGCAGCAAAGTTTTTGACGTGGCCAGATGCCTCATAGCGAGGTGCTAAAAAGGCTCCTTAGACCTTCTAGGAAGTTGGCGTCTGGCTACACTTCTGGCGAAATAAAAAAGTAAGGCGCAGTTTGAGAGGCGAAATATCCCTTGTGCTAAGAGGAATAAACTCGTCTCTGTCTCCGAAGTGCGGAAGAGATACGAAATAGTCAGTCAGCCAAGATATTACACTCATGTTCAGAAAAAAAAAGCAGAACACCTTGAACGACTAGAGATAGGAACATGTATACTAGTATGTTCTGCAGAAATGATTAGCATTTGAAGCTTATCGACCCGCGGGTTCAAGGAACATAGATATCCGATTCACGGTGCGACGCCATCCACTGCTAAAATGTGCCTACGGCTCTCATTGTCACTATAAACCGAAGGTAACGTATCAATGTGACTTGAGCAGATTAGATTTTTAGATTAGATTTACTTTCATTCCAATTGATCCGTAGTGAGAAGGTCCTCCAGGATGTAGAATATGTCAGAAAGACAACAATACATGACAAATACTTACAGCTCAAACAAATAAGCTAATGTACCATTCCACAGGTCCCAAGTGGCATGGTCGTCATTTTTTAATGAACGTTATATGAAAGAGTCATTTTACAAATACTAAGGCACTGAATTTAAAATAAAAAAGTTTTTTATTCATTTATAAGGTGATAAACGTGTAATACAACTACAAAGTACTTATTTACAATGAACACATTACTGCACTGAACTGGTGCAGAAGTTAGATTGTACTTACACACACACACTTATTTACAATGAACACATTACTGCACTGAAATTGTGCAGAAGTTATGCTGTACACACACAAATCAGTTGGTTCTACTGAGAAATACATCAATGGAGTAGAAGGAGTTGGCCACCAATAAATCCTTTAGGCTCCTCTTAAACTGAATTTCATTGGGTGTTAAGCTTTTTATGGCTGCTGGCAAGTTATTGAAAATGTGTGTTCCTGAATAATGCACACCTTGTTGTACAAGACTAACAAGGGAACCTCCCCATCGCACCCCCCTCAGATTTAGTTATAAGTTGGCACAGTGGATAGGCCTTGAAAAACTGAACAAAGATCAATCGAGAAAACAGGAAGAAGTTGTGTGGAACTATGAAAAAATAAGCAAAACATACAAACTGAGTAGTCCCTGTGCAACATAAGCAACATCAAGGAGAGCTTAAGCGCAGTATCGCCGTGGTCCCGTGGTTAGTGTGAGCAGCTACGCAGCGAGAGGTCCTTGGTTCAAATCTTCCCTCGAGGGAAAAATTTACTTTCTTTATTTTCGCAAAGTTATGATCTGTCCGTTCGTTCATTGACGTCACTGTTCACTGTAATAAGTTTAGTGCCTGTGTTTTGCGACCGCACCGCAAAACCGTGCGATTAGTAGACGAAAGGACGTGCCTCTGCAATGGGAACCGAAAACATTTGATCGGAAGGTCATAGATCAACCGATTCCTCCACAGGAAAACACGTCTGAAATATTCTATACGACACTGGTGACGGCATGTGCGTCACATTACAGGAATTTGTTGTCGACCCACCTAACTTGTACACTTGGCGAATGGGTAAAAAGATTCTTCTACCTTGCCCGATTTAGGTTTTCTTGTGGATGTGACAATCACTCCCAAAAAACTGATGAAAACATAAAAGTTTGTCACTTAAACTGAAAATAAAAAATTAAACTTTTCCCTCGAGGGGAGACTTGAACCCTAGACCTTTCTTTCCGCAGCTGCTCACGCTAACTACGGGACCACGGCTCTTCGGTGCTTATATTATCCTTTATGTTGCCTATCTTCCGCATGGACTACTCAGTTTATATATTTTGCTCATTTTTTCATAGTTCCACACAACTTCTTCCTGTTTTCTCGATCGATGTGTGTTCAGTTTTTCAAGGCCTATCCACTGTGCCAACTTATAACTAAATCTGAGGGGGGTGCGATGGGGAGGTTCCCTTGTAAGTGACTTTAAATGCTTGTGAAGATTATTCTTATTTCTAGTACTGATTCCATGAACTGAGCTGTTGGTTTGAAAAAGTGATATATTTTTAATGACAAATTTCATTAAGGAATAAATATATTGCAGTAGTTAGTATCCCTAGTTCCCTAAACAGGCTTCTGCAGGATGTTCTTGAGTCCACACCACATATAACTCTTACTGCACGTTTTTGTGCCCAGAAAACTTTATCTTGTCTTGATGAATTGCCCCAAAAAATAATCCCATATGACATTATGGAATGAAAGTAAGCATAGTATGCCCGCTTTTTCATTTTTATACCCCCTATGTCGCATTGCAAATAGAGATTTTTTAAGACGCTTCAGCAGTTCTGTGGTGTGCTCATCCCAGTTGAATTTATTATTAAGCTGTAATCCCAAGAATTTAACACTGTCCACTTCTTCTATCTGCTTGTCATCGTATCTTAGGCATATACTCGTGGGACACCCCTTACAAGTTCTGAACTGCATGTAGTGCGTTTTTCAAAGTTTAGTGACAAAGAATTGGCTAGGAACCAGTGATTAATATCCACAAATATTTTATTAGCTGACGTTTCTAAGACTACACTTGATTTGCTATTTATTGCAGTGTTTGTATCATCGGCAAACAAAACGAACTTGGCTTCTGGTAATGTTACTAATGAAAGGTCATTGATATACACAAGAAAAATTAAGGGCCCTACAATGGAACCTTGTGGGACCCCACATGTAATTTGTTCCCAGTTGGATGATGCCTGGTAGCTTGATACATGTCTCTTTCCTAATAACACCCTTTGTTTCCTGCCAGAGATATAAGATTTGAACCATTTTGCAGCATTTCCTGTTACACTCTAAATTCTAATTTACTTAAAAGTATATTGCGATTTACACAGTCAAATGCCTTTGACAGATCACAAAATATACCAGTTGCCTGCAATTATTTGTCTAATGAATTGAGCACACTGTAAGTGTAGACAGCCTTCTCAATATCAGGACCCTTTAGAAATCCTAACTGTGACTTTGACAGTATGTTATTTAAGATACATGCAGGATACCTCGCAGGCATATGCGTGAACTATAGTGTCAAATCAGTGAGTGTGAAAGAGGACTCATTATTGGCGTAGACATTATTGGCGTAGACATTCATCTAGTAAACTGCTGCTCATGTAAGACCAAGTATTTCGACAGTGCAAAGGGTGTGTGCTAAATGGTTCACAGAAGGCAACAGATCACGATGAGATGGGTGAGGTCGCACCACCCGGCCACTTCCTGAGAAGATCGACACCTCATCCTAATGGCATTGCAGTACAGTTGTGAGTCCTCCTCGGCTCTGGAGGAACAGTGGAACAATGTAACAAATCGCACACTACCAGGGATGACAGTCCGTCGCCGTTTGCCACGGCATAGTTTATGTGCGTGTCGTTCACTTCTCCGCCTACTTTTGACGAATGTGCAGAAACATGCTAGACGCCAGTGGTGTAGGGAAAGACGTCACTGTGGACAGGAAAGGCATCGGATAGTGTTTTCGGACGAGTCAATGTTCTTTTTGTTTGAAAATGATCGAATTTTGGTTCGCCACTGACAGGGGGAGTGGCATCATAGTAACTGCATTCGCACAAGACATGCAGCGCCAACTCGAGGCTTTATGGTGTGGAGTGCTATTCGGTACAACCATAAATCACATTTTTTGATGCGTGTCCAGGGCACCGTGACCAGTGTGACCTATGTGAATGACATCCTGCGACCCGTAGCCAAACCCTGTCTGCACAACACTCCAGACGCCGTTTTTCAGCAAGACAATGCGCGACCACATGTTTCTGCACGAGAACGTGCTTTCTTGGTGTCATTGGATGTCAGCCTTTTGTCCTGGCCTGCCAGATCACCAGACTTGTCACTACTCGAAAATGTGTGAGATATGGTGAAGCGACAGGTGCAGCACTGTGACCCAAAGCCGACCACCACAGATGAACTTTGGAACCAGGTGAATGCAGCATGCATGGCTCGACCACAGGACACCATTAACGCCTTACACGCATCGACGTCATCACGCATGGAACAAGTGCTCAGAGCCGATGGCAGACCCTGTGCGTACTAGGCAACAAGACACATGCTGACCCGAAGTGACTGAAATGCTAATCATTTCTGTAGAACATACTAATGTACATGTCCTGTGAATATGAATGTCCTATCTCTAGTCGTTCAGGGTGTTCTGTTTTTTCTGAACGTGAATGTATTTGGATAAGAAATACACATACTAAAATTCTTCCTCTGCGTGGATATAAGATTTCATCACGCTTGGTGCGAGCACAGATCACGTCGCTCGTGGCTGTCGAATCTAGGAAGTTATAGGCTGAAACTGTAGTTTATTTGATTTCTACAATTGAAATACCATATGTACGATCGTGTAGGCAATGACTTTGATTGGCATACAAAAATTTTATTTTGAATTGTGACAATAACTTCAGACTTATATGCAGTTAGATCAAATAAACAAATGTAGGGGTCGCCTTATGCCGGTCTGGAAACATCTGCTGTTTTGTCAGGTCCCAGACCGAGGGCCTAAGTGGCGTCGTTAGACGCAATAAAACACTATTCAAGATTATTCCATTTATTACTCAGAACACAAGTCGTCGCCATGTCTTCTGTAACATTTGGTTTCTAAGTAATCCGAAGAGGAATCCTCCGAATTCAATAGCGTTCTCACGGCTGCCGAGGACGCTGCATCAGCTTGGACCGAAAGTTGATAATACCCTAGTGCGGCAGTTTGCTACCTGCTGTCGGTAGAGCTGCTTGGAGATGGCAGTGATT
This sequence comes from Schistocerca nitens, assembly GCF_023898315.1. Lineage (NCBI taxonomy): Eukaryota > Metazoa > Arthropoda > Insecta > Orthoptera > Acrididae > Schistocerca > Schistocerca nitens. The sequence continues at coordinate 1,012,258,214 of NC_064615.1, forward strand.
GTGACATGTGTGTTTGATTCACACGCCATTTCAGGGAGTAGTCGGGCCCGAGTTGTGTTCTGAGGTAGACTGTGATATCGGATCCCATGACGCCATGCTAAATGCTGAACCTAGCCCACCGGTACGATAGGCTTCAGACTTGTGCTGACTTCAGTACTGGATGCTGGACTTCATTATCCGTGGCTGCGGATCGCTGTTCCTCTCGTAAGAGAGCATGTCAAGACCAACACTAGGATAGTCTCTCACTCAAGATGTTAACGTACCATAACCAAAGAATCGATCGAGTGCGGACGATGTGAATGCCATCAATCTTATTGATCGAGTGCTCTAAGCTTGGGAGGGGGAGTATTTATGTCGTCGAGAAGAGGCTCCACTCTACAACGTTATTCATGATTATCTCTTCTCAAGGCCGCGCGGCATAGTCTCAGCAGTTTGGTCCCTTAGGAACTTAGAAGCGTCTCGCGGGCCCCGAGGAATCATGACGTCACATCATGACATGACGTCGTCTCTCACGTTAGCCAAATATCACTGGTAGTTTTCGAAACGCGGATATTCTTTGAACATGACATGCTAATGCATTGTGGGGGTGTGTGTATAATGGCGGGTTTTGTGATTTGTGTGCGTTAAAGCTTTTCAATCACGGAAAAAAATTGATAATACTTGCTGCAAAAGCAGATGTTTGTAGAGGAGAAAGGATAGTTTATATTCCAGATAATGGACGGTAAGTAACTTCCGTTAGTAATTTTATAACGCTCAAGAAAAGTAAAGTGTATGGTAAATCTACAGAAATTTCATTCTTTGTGCCTATAGTATTCTGATGCATTATGTTACCCAGTAAAGTTTCTTTCAGTGCATCTATGTGGATTATTTGTGGTAATGGCGTATTCTCATAACAAATGGCTTCGGTATTTAAGTTGCAATCATCGTAACTTTTTCCTGATCAAAAAGTGTGTAGTAACTGTATTCTAACGTCAGTAACCTGCACATTTGAAAACTTTTGAATGTTCAAAATTACATCATTCATCATAGTCAATATTTTTTTTACAGTAAAATAGGTATGAATTGCAATGACTCAGTCCAGATTTGTGAGTGATGTAATCTGTTTTTGTAATGGATGTTTCAGTTTCTGAAGTGAAAATCCAAAGAAGAGAAGACAGCGAGAAGTAGCTTTTTGTCTGTTTCATGGTTTATAGGCCTACTGGGGAAACTCGCCATGTAAAAAAAAAAAAAAAAGAGTAACGCATCAAGCTTGGTACCTCTATGGTGATGTGGAAATCCGAGCGTTGTTAATAAAGAAATTAATTCAGTGTGTGTGTGTGTTTCTTTTGATTCCTTTATCATGTTGCTTATAGTAGACCAAATTTAATTAAAATACCCAGGTGATAATTTCAACATAAATTGGACTATGTGCATAGCTGTTTCTAATGGCTTTGCTGCTTGTCAGAGGCGAAGTATGAATATTTACCATCCTCTGGCATGTGCGTTCACTAGTCATTTATGGCAAAAGAAATCACTGACTGAAAGCATAATTTGCTTGGTAGACCTAATTGGAAATGACCTTTTTAGTTATAATTTTACGTTTTTAGATTATAGTACTCCCTGAGAGATTATCTTCTGCATTTCTTGACCCTGACATGACTAGTAATGAATGTTTCACCACCAGGTTAGGCATACAGCATTAAGTGTCCTGCTCTGCTGTGAGCAGCATGGTAGTGAATGTGTTAAGCAGGCATTTAGGAACTTTGAATGTGACGTATATGCATCTGTACAGTTGTGGCTAAAAGAACAGCTAGAATGCTAATTACTTTTTCAGGAATTATCCTTTACACAGTTAAATATGTATCTAAAAATGAATTCATGAATAACTTTGTAGTCATTTAATTGTTTGGTTTTGTAAGACATTTAAATAAAAATACTGCACACCCAAAAATAGTCTGGAAATGGCAAAGAATATCAAATATAAGTAAATATTTTTCCTCAGTAAGATAAAAGTGTAAAATTGTTGATACCTGGTTGTTACCATATCACTGCTGGCCCCAGCAGAGCAGTCTGCTGTGACCACCGGCACATTCATGCCAGCCAACGGGTTAATACACAAAACAGGGAAGTGCAAGACTTGGTCCGTAATTCTCATTGGTTGAAGCAACTAAAATCAAATTTCTGAGATGTGCTGGAACTGTGTTATTGGTATATTCCCCAGCATGATTTAAAATTTTTGCATTGAAATGACACTGACAGTGCGTAATATATTTTGCAACTGAGAATAGATACTAAAAACTTTATGTGGGAATATATTTCAAGAAACCCTTTCATACCAAACCTGACAATTATATTGACACACAAGTAAACCACCTGAGTGGCACACTGGGTTATACAAGCATTAGCTGTAGGTGTAGAATAGGTAATTTACACAGAAAACTTTTCATACAAATTTTATTGTAAAGCACACTAAAGTTAAGGGAAAGGTGCAATGCCTAGATGAGATAAACTTTGACACGCAAGAACTGGTTTTGCTCAGATATATGGAAAATTAACTGTAGTATTATATGACATACAACACATCTGAGGTGCAAATTTGTGGAGAGGAGAGATTGCATTTAACCTGTTGTGTATGGTGCACATTTTGTTACCGTGCTGGGATGATGTCATCCAGATTTCAAAATTTTTGGTCTAGTAATGAAACTCTCATCAGTTTTAATATTTAAAAATAAACATGCCTGAAAAAGGAAGCTGAATTAGGACTTTCAATTAAATTGCAAAAATGTTCTTGTTTTGTACATTCACTGTGGATGACACTTAAAAGCATGGTGTTAGTAGCTCTTATTGACCTTTGTGTCAGCCACAGTGAACATGTTGAAGGTTTTAAAGTGACAAAGTAGTTGTTGACATTGAGATATTAATGGATGACAGCAGGAAACAGCAATGAAATAATGTGAATTACTTAAACCAGGAATTAAACAAGTCTACATAGCTTTGAACACAGCCAAAAAATGGTTGGTTCAAATGGCTCTGAGCACTATGGGATTTAACTTCTGAGGTCATCAGTCCCCTAGAACGTAGAACTACGTAAACCTAACTAACCTAAGGACATCACACACATCCATGCCCAAGGCAGGATTCGAACCTGCGACCGTAGTGGTCGCGTGGTTCCAGACTGTAGCGTCTAGAACCGCTCGGCCACCGCGGCTGGCGAACAGTCATTTCACACTTCTTATTCACTGCATATTTGTGTGCTATAACTAATACAGCAACCTTTTATTTTCTCATCTTTGATCTGGAACACGTGTCACATCTTACTTCTTTTCCTAGAGCAACTCTTAGGTTTACAAGATCCACATTTCAGAATTCTGGTAATTGCTAGTCCTACCTCATGCTGAAAGTGTGGGTTGATAGCTGTCTCTTCAGATATGATCTCATCAACTGCAATTTCAGAAACTTGAAGCAAAAATGTGATTATTCAATTTTCTGTCAGTGATGAATATATCACTAATGTATAGGTATATTCATGATGGTATAGAACAGTGCAGGGCCATCTTCTGCTGGGTAGACTAAACTGTGCACTTCACATCCAGTGCATTAATTTCTTCATAGGTAGTATCATAGTACACTACTATCTCAGACTTTATTGTTGCGATGCTCAATGAAACAGCATTATGCCTTGAAGACACTAAACTAACAGCCTTCTTAAGTTTTTGAATGAAGGATATAAGAAGTAATATATCCAAAAACAATTAAGTTTTACATTTTGCTGTCAGGAACTCTTTTGGAATCTTTCCTTTTATTATTATTTTGTACATGTGTGGTCTTTTTGTTTCCTCTTCCCAGTTTGACAAGCACATCTGATTTGCTTAACGGGAATATTTATGGTTACAAAAAATAAATAAATAAATATGTGGATACAATGCAACCTGCAAACCAAGATCATCCTCCAAAACTTTACGAGCCTAGGAAATAAGCACAATGATTTGGACATAGTAGCATGTTTTAATAAACCAGATGTTTCAGTTATTACTGAGCATTGGTATACCAAAAAAGAATCTTATTATGCACCCATTACAAAGAATTTCTGCTCATCTTTCAGTAGGGATATCAAACCTTATGGTAATGTTGCAAAAAGTGGCAATAATTGGTGCTCAAAGATGTAATTCCTACGTGTTGAAGGTGTTACTCAACTTTCTGCGATAAGCTGTAGATGGGAAAGGAAACATAATTTTAGATATAGACAGACCTCCATCTGAAATTACAGATTTGTTTTAGCTAATCTCTATCAGTTGCTTGTAGAGAGAGATAGTAACTACTAACAAGGGAACCTCCCCATCGCACCCCCCTCAGATTTAGTTATAAGTTGGCACAGTGGATAGACCTTGAAAAACTGAAAACAGATCAATTGAGAAAACAGGAAGAAGTTGTGTGGAACTGTGAAAAAATAAGCAAAATATACAAACTGAGTAGTTCATGGGAAGATATGCAATGTCAAGGAGACTGAGAACGCAGGAGCGCCGTGGTCTCGTGGTAACGTGAGCAGCTGCGGAACGAAAGGTCCTAGGTTCAAGTCTACCGTCGAGTGAAAACTTTAATTTTTTATTTTCAGTTTATGTTACAAACTCTTATGTTTTCATCACTTTTTTGGGAGTGATTATCGCATCCACAAGAAAACCTAAATCGGGCAAGGTAGAAGAATCTTTTTACCCCTTCGCCAAGTGTAAAAGTTAGGTGGGTCGACAACATATTCCTGTCATGTGACGCACATGCCGTCACCAATGTCGTATAGAATATATCAGATGTGTTTTCCTGTGGAAGAATCGGTTGACCTATGAGCTTGCGATCAAATGTTTTCGGTTCCCATTGGAGAGGCACGTCCTTTCGTCTAGTAATCGCACGGTTTTTGCGATGCGGTCGCAAAACACAGACACTAAACTTATTACAGTGAACAAAGACGTCAATGAACGAACAGACAGATAATAACTACGCAAAAATAAAGAAAATAAAATTTTCACTCGAGGGAGGACTTGAACCGAGGACCTCTCGTTCAGCAGCTGCTCACGCTACCACGGGACCACGACGCTCCTGAGCTCATTTTGTCCATGATGTTACCTATGTTGCGCATGGACTACTCAGTTTGTATATTTTGCTTATTTTTTCACAGTTCCACACAACTTCTTCCTGTTTTCTCAAATGATCTGTGTTCAGTTTATCAAGGCCCATCCACTGTGCCAACTTATAACTAAATCTGAGGGGGGTGCAATGGGGAGGTTCCCTTGTAAGGGAAAACGGCTGGTAATTATGCTGATAATTGTTCACAGTTTAATAAAACCTTATCTAACACAAATCAGTTTTCACTCATAAGGATGGCGAGTGGCACACACAGATCTAACATTACTGATAGGTAATACAGGGTACCCAGGACTTTGTACTGGGATACTTTCTTTTGTTGATTTGTGTAAATGACAAAATACTGCTCCTCTAATTCAAGGATAGTTCTGTATGCTGATGCTACACCCACTGCATGCAAGTGTAAAGATCGTGAGCAACTACCAAAACTATGAAACTGTATTACAAATGAAATAACTCAGTATTTCTATGAAAGTCATCTCATTGTCAGCACAAGATAGCAGCAGTAACGGATTTTCACCCCACAAGACAGATTTTTAAATTCAGTTGTGCACTGGAACTGATATTGTCACCAAAGAAAACTACTGCTTGGTTACAGTTAAACTTTCTATATTTAACATGTTATAACATGGAAATAGAGGGTCCTTATCAGAGCCAACTTTAACTATCATATTTATAAATATTGAAGGCATATCATCAGCCAAAGAACATCTGTTATCCAACCTATGCCGTGACAAAAAATGCAACGTCCTGTGTATACAACAGATGCATAGAGATGAGCGACAGAGACGACCAAAAATACTGGGCATGAAACTAGCTGCAGAAACACCGCACTCTCAGTATGGAAGTGCTATATTTGTAAGACCAGGGCTTCAGATAATCAGTGCTCACTGCACCGTAGAAAATAACATCGAAGTCATTTCAGTGGAGCTGAGTAACTGCGTGGCTACCTCTGTGTATAAGCCCCCTTCGGCTGCATTTTCCTTCACACCACCCAGGAACTTCCATAACAGCAAGACGTCTGTAGTAATCGGTGACTTTAACAGCCATAGTCATTTGTGGGGATACTCTGAAGATGACGAAAATGGGGAGGCAGTCCTCTCCTGGGCTGAATCCTGCCAGTTGTCTCTTATACATGACAGCAAGCTACCGCCCTTCCTTCAACAGTGGCAGGTGGCAACGTGGATTTAACCCTGACCTCCTCTTTGTGAGTGAAGACATCACACAGCTTTGCTCCAAATCAGTGTGCTCCCCCATACCAAAGACGCAACACAGGCCACTACTGTGTCAAGTTCTTCCAGCAATAAGGCCACAGGAGGTGAATTTCAAACGGAGATACAATTTCAAGAAAGCTGATTGGAAAAAACTTGCTAAGATGCTGGACAAGGAGATTAAGTCTGCGCGACCTATTCCTGAAGAGTATGACAGCTTTGTTCAAACTGTCAAACATTGCTCCCGGGCATCAATTCCAAGAGGGTGTAGGACAATGTATCTGCAGGGTGTGGCACCTGAAACAGCTGCTCTGCTGTACGGATACTATCGACTATATGAAGAAAACCCTTATAGCGAGGAGACTTATCTGGCTGCGCAAAATACCCCTCCTCAATCTCTGAGGCGAAGAGAGAACAGTGGATTAAACTGATGACAGAATGTGAGATGAGTAGAAGTAGTCAAAAGGCCTGGAGATTGTTACGACACCTTAACAATGATCCCTCCCAACCCAATACGGATACAAATGTGAAGGCAGACCAGATCGCATACCAGCTTTTGAAAAATGATAAACCTGATCATACCAGTAAAATCGGGAGACGAACCCTGGAAAGGGAGCCCGAACAAGAGGGAAACACTCTGTCTCGACCATTCAGTTTGAATGAGCTCGACTCAGCTCTAAATAAGCGCAAAGTCGGAAAAGCAGCAGGGGTAGATGACATAAGAAGTGAACAGATCAAGAACTTTGGTCCAGGCGCAAAGTGCTGGCTACTCGAGCTAATGAATAATTGTATCAAGAGCGGCAAGATACCAAAATCTTGGCGGAAAGCAAAAATTATAGCTATACATAAACCAGGGAAAAACCGGGATGACCCCAAAAGCTATAGGCCAATCTCCCTCCTATGCCACCTGTATAAGGTATTGGAAAGGTTGATCCTCCAATAAATTACAGATATGATAGAACCATTACTGATCCCTCAACAGGCAGGATTCAGACAAGGGAAGAGCTGTACAGCACAGGTGTTGAATTTGACACAGCATATAGAGGACGGCTTCCAAAGGTGGCAGATAACAGGAGCGGTGTTTATAGATCTTTCAGCCGCCTACGACACTGTCAACCACAGACTCTTGTTGTTGAAGCTATACAACCTCACCAAGGACTATAAACTAACCTGTCTAATTAGAAATCTTCTGCAGAACCGAAGATATTTTGTAGAATATCAAGGACAAAGAAGCAGATGGAGGCAGCAGAAAAATGGGTTGCCACAGGGCAGTGTACTGGCACCCACCCTCTTCAATATATACACTAATGACCAGCCGTTACCAGAAGGAACACAAAGCTTCATATATGCAGATGACCGAGCAATCACAGCACAAGATCACAGCTTTGAGAGGGTGGAGCGGAAGCTAACTGATGCTCTGAAAGAATTAACTGCCTTTTAAAGGGACAATCAATTGAAACCAAATCCTTCTAAGACCCAGACCTGTGTTTTCCACCTCCGAAACAGACAGGCTAGTAGAACCTTGCAGATAGATTGGGAAGGAACCTCTTTAGAACACTTCAAGACTCCAAAATACCTCGGAGTCACTCTGGACCGTGCTCTTACATATAAGGAACACTGCTTAAAAACAAAGCAAAAAGTGGCTGCCAGGAACAATGTGGTTAGGAAGCTGACTGGAACAACATAGGGAGCACAGCCACACACAGTGCGCACATCCGCATTAGCCCTCTGCTACTCTGCAGCCGAGTACGCTTGCCCAGTATGGTGCAGATCTACACATACAAAGAAAGTTGATGTTGCTCTGAATGAGACATGTCGTATCACTACGGGTTGTCTAAGAGCCACAACTGTGGAAAAACTGTACTGCTTATCCGGCATAGCCCCCCCCAGACATCCGAAGAGATACAGCAGCACGGAGTGAAATGAAGAAGGTATTAACATCCGAAGCCCACCCACTACATGGCCACCAACTGGCACAGCAAAGACTTGTGTCTAGAAAGAGCTTCCTTCACAGTACAGAACCACTCGCTGACACTCCACATCAACACCGGGAGAAGAGATGGCAGGTCAGATGCCAGCATCTGGAGGAGTGGCTGATCCCGCAAGAAGTAGTTCCCCCAGGCCACGCAGAGAAATGGTCTACTTGGAAATCACTCAACCGCCTGCGTTCTTCTGTCACAAGATCCAAGAGTAATCTGGAGGGGTTGGGCTTCCAGGTGGACTCTCTCCAACGTGACTGCGGAGCTGCCGTGCAGACATCAACACATCTACTACAATGCACATTACCTCCAACTGTGTGCACCATGGAGGACCTCGTAAATGCTACACAAAGTGCACTGGACGTTGCAAATTTTTGGGCATCCACTGTATAGATTAAAATTATCTTATGTTTGACAACACAATCTGTGTCTAATCATTTATTTCATTCTTGACTAGTTTAATTCATAAACCATAATGTACACTCCTGGAAATTGAAATAAGAACACCGTGAATTCATTGTCCCAGGAAGGGGAAACTTTATTGACACATTCCTGGGGTCAGATACATCACATGATCACACTGACAGAACCACAGGCACATAGACACAGGCAACAGAGCATGCACAATGTCGGCACTAGTACAGTGTATATCCACCTTTCGCAGCAATGCAGGCTGCTATTCTCCCATGGAGACGATCGTAGAGATGCTGGATGTAGTCCTGTGGAACGGCTTGCCATGCCATTTCCACCTGGCGCCTCAGTTGGACCAGCGTTCGTGCTGGACGTGCAGACCGCGTGAGACGACGCTTCATCCAGTCCCAAACATGCTCAATGGGGGACAGATCCGGAGATATTGCTGGCCAGGGTAGTTGACTTACACCTTCTAGAGCACGTTGGGTGGCACGGGATACATGCGGACGTGCATTGTCCTGTTGGAACAGCAAGTTCCCTTGCCGGTCTAGGAATGGTAGAACGATGGGTTCGATGACGGTTTGGATGTACCGTGCACTATTCAGTGTCCCCTCGACGATCACCAGTGGTGTACGGCCAGTGTAGGAGATCGCTCCCCACACCATGATGCCGGGTGTTGGCCCGGTGTGCCTCGGTCGTATGCAGTCCTGATTGTGGCGCTCACCTGCACGGCGCCAAACACGCATACGACCATCATTGGCACCAAGGCAGAAGCGACTCTCATCGCTGAAGACGACACGTCTCCATTCGTCCCTCCATTCACGCCTGTCGCGACACCACTGGAGGCGGGCTGCACGATGTTGGGGCGTGAGCGGAAGACGGCCTAACGGTGTGCGGGACCGTAGCCCAGCTTCATGGAGACGGTTGCGAATGGTCCTCGCCGATACCCCAGGAGCAACAGTGTCCCTAATTTGCTGGGAAGTGGCGGTGCGGTCCCCTACGGCACTGCGTAGGATCCTACGGTCTTGGCGTGCATCCGTGCGTCGCTGCGGTCCGGTCCCAGGTCGACGGGCACGTGCACCTTCCGCCGACCACTGGCGACAACATCGATGTACTGTGGAGACCTCACGCCCCACGTGTTGAGCAATTCGGCGGTACGTCCACCCGGCCTCCCGCATGCCCACTATACGCCCTCGCTCAAAGTCCGTCAACTGCACGTACGGTTCACGTCCACGCTGTCGCGGCATGCTACCAGTGTTAAAGACTGCGATGGAGTTCCGTATGCCACGGCAAACTGGCTGACACTGACGGCGGCGGTGCACAAATGCTGCGCAGCTAGCGCCATTCGACGGCCAACACCGCGGTTCCTGGTGTGTCCGCTGTGCCGTGCGTGTGATCATTGCTTGTACAGCCCTCTCGCAGTGTCCGGAGCAAGTATGGTGGGTCTGACACACCGGTGTGAATGTGTTCTTTTTTCCATTTCCAGGAGTGTATGTAGTAATGTATCTAATATTGATTTTTTTTTAGTTTGCTTCTGACATGATAAATAAATAAAATAACATGGAAACTAATTACCGTACAAGAACATAACTTGGTAGCATTAATGTCAAGGACATGGGGAAGAGAGATAATGCAGAATCAATTCAATTGAAACACTTTTAATGTGCTGCTACAGTACACCATACCATTACATACCAGTACCATTACTGGTGACGGTGATGGAGGCTGTTATGAAAAGCTTGCAGTATTATTAAAATCTGATATGGCAAGTTAACAGAACTTTTGATCCATGTGAGTAAAATTATTGTGTAAAATCGATAGTGCAGCTTCTTACATAAGTCTCTTCAGAGCTTTCGGAGTCTTTTACTTACATGTCAACATATTTACTCCCTAATAGTATTTGTTGTCCATAATAGGGGTAATTTTACTCTGTTCAGTGAAATGAACTTGCAAAATACTGGAAGGAAATGGAATTTCACATTCTGATTGAAAGTCTTTAAGAGGTTGCTGCAAGACATCAGGCAGCAAACTGAAAATCTTAAGATATTAATAAAATACAAAGTAAAAAAATTATTTTATTAGCCTCTCCTTCTATAATTATAATTAAACGTAATGTTCTTACTCAAGGATGCATATGATAGTTAACACTAAGATTCAAATTATCAGGGTTTTAATGTTACCATTGTATGTAGGGCTGCCAGTACTCATTGTAAAATTCTGAAATGCTTTGTACAACGTATGAGCGAAACAGCACTTGAATAAAAAAACCATTTCTAGCTTTCAGGGTCATTACTGCCTTCCTCTGGGAAGATGAATATGTTTTGTGACTGGAAATGAGGGGAAGATCATTTACACCACCCGTATCGAACACTTATGTGACACATTCATGAGTACTGCTCCAAAGTTTGAGATCCATGTCAGATTTAAGCAACACATTGAAGCAACTCAGGGGCTGGATGCTAGATAGGTTACCAGTAGTTTCAAACTATGTGCGAGTATTATTTTGTATAACACTATTGAGAAAATTTAGAAGGCATGAGAAATCAGGGCTCGGATGATAGACAGCCTTTCTTCCCTCTCTCTATTTGCGAGTGGAACGGTACCATTTGGTTGCTTGTGTAGTATGTATATACATAAAAATACGGAAGAAAATTGTGACTGCCTACTACATTAAGAAGTAATAGTAGAACTAACTTTATTTGTAGCATAGTCTGAGGTCTACATTAGGTTGAAAAGCGATAATTTCGTTGACAGTTGTGGAACACAGCGAATGAGAAATAAAGGTTGTGGTAACAGACAGACGTGTGTCTTTGCCTAATATTTGTTTGTGGCATATTTAAATGCACTTTCCCACATTTAACGCATTTCTCATAATAAAAAAAATAAAACTACTAGGTCATCCCCAAAAAACATATATTAGAAAATGAACAAGCATCTGACGTGTTTTGATGCATATTACGTACAGATATCGTACACAAACTGGAAAAATGCAATGGGCGTTCCACTACGCATCCTTTACTATATTTGATTCGTTTTTCCGCATTTGCTACTGTTGGTATGGGTTCAAAGACAAATTCGTGCTGCAAACGTCTCAGTGGTAGTTAGCCTACATTAGTAAGCAGCAGTTAATGCGTTAAAAACATTTAGACACATTGTCCGCAATGCGTAATATGTGTTATGCTATAAATCACTCTGCCTTTCGACCAATAATTTGTAATGAGTTGGTTTCAATCAATCACGTACGGCTCTAATATGTAACCTTGACTACACTGCGGATTTATCATGTCACCATAATACAGATTATTCGCATTTAAACCTTCTTTCTACATTTTATTCTGTTAACGGAAGCTTCAATCAAACAATCTGGATTGATTTGACATTCCAAAACAACAGCTGAAGGCAAGTCTGTATAAACACTGTAGCCAACGTGTGACGTCACTTGCGCCAACTTGTTTACAGATCTAGTCACCAGGCAGCGCTGTCACGCTTTCAGCCTTGTTGATGACGTCATGAAGCGATTCCTCGGGGCCCGCGAGACGCACGTTTAGGAACTTACGTGGTGAAGTTGTAAGCGGTCTTCAGTTCAGCTATATTTGCTTAACGAATTTCTTAGTGTCTTTACGGCTTGGTCAGATTCCCACTAGGTGATGTTGCTGTCATAAACAACAGTGTCGAGGTTACTGCCTTCCTGAGATGTAAACGGTATTAAAATGTTTACGCTTCCCAGCTGGAATCTGTTGATACTTTCGCGTAATGCTTGCTGTTTAAACTTAGAAAATCGTACTCTCTCATTTCTTTACTAATTTTTTGCATAACACAAAGCTTACACGAGGGTAATCACAAAAGTAAGGTCTCCTATTTTTTTTTATAAGTACGTAGATCTGTTTATTTCTGCAATGGTTTACATCAGTTTACAGCTTGAACAATTAGCTACTTTTCGACATAATCACCATTTCTGTCGATACATTTTTGAAGACACTGTGGCAGTTTTTGTATGCCCATGTCGTACCAGCTCGCCGCCATGCTGTTCAGAAAGTTATTTATGAATGATAAGATGTTACTATCTAATATTATAGTGTTGTGTATAACACCAGGTCTAGAAAATTTAAATGTTAATTATTGGCACATCAAGAGAAAATAATTTAATAATATTGTTGTATTCAACATAAAAATGTGCTTGTTAAATTAATGTTTAAAAATTATGAACCTATGTATATCATAAGACAATAATTGGAGCATCTCCTGTACAACATGATCAGATGATATGTAAAATGTATGTTATGAGACGAATAAAATACAAATACAATGTGTGAGTTCTGCTGCTGCTTGGTGAGTAGATTTGTTATCTATTCTATTACAGTATACTGTTAAAAATTTATTGTGTTCATTGTTAAATACATACAAAGTAATTCACAAACCTCTTACTCACTCTGCTGCACAGCACTTCAAGCTGAGGCATTAAATGGCTGCAGTGTGACAGAGCTAGTGACAATAAGTGCACACACGGGTTTAGAAGCTGTACTTCGAGACTGTAACTGCATAGTATCAGATTTATGGCCAAATTTTCTTGCGGGATCAATTGTTGTGACGAATATTTTAATAATGTGATTTTTCTCTTTAAAATATGACGTCAAGTTGTGATGAAGCAAGCTGGGATCTCTTTACTTCCTTTATTGTTTCGCCATCTGCCTTCTTAAATTCATTTTATTTTCATTTTTGCCTAATTACCATTAACATGCATGAGTATAAACTGAATTTCCATAAAAGAGCAAGGTTGGCCCTCAGTCTTAACGAATATAGAACCGGGTCAAATTTTGTTTTTAGTTTTGTGTATGTAATTAATTTCGTAATTTATTTTGACCATTCCTAGTTAATACCTTCGTTATAGGGTGAAATCAGTAATTGTTTCATGACTTAGAGCCTATTGTTGACTTACAAAACAAATCTAAATTGTGTACTAATTATAAACATTTGAAAGAAGAACTACAAGGATTCTGAAAGTATTTATTTGCCTCAATTCGAAAACATATTAGTAAAGCCAGCCCTTTATTAATTCCAAAATAATTACCAGGTTCATCAAAAGTATTGTTTGTATAACTATATCTGTTCATTTCATTATTTGAACAAATAATTCCACATAATCTTTGTAGTAAAAGGAACTATTAAAAAAGGAGGAATTTTGCGATGTATTCAGTGAATTGAATCAGACATGTTTTAATTGTAATTTATGTAACTTAAACATCAAACACTGTATAGTTTCAGTGCCTATTATTGTGAGGATGTATAAAAGACGGATATATAAAGGACTGATTTTTGGTCCCAAGACAGTCAGTCCATGGCCGATTTTCAGACGGGAATTATGTATTGGTTAAATTAACAACAATGCGTCAACTTAACAGTGGAATAAGTGTAACCAGTGATGAATTCAGAGGGTGTCCCGGGGGGGGGGGAGGGGGGGTAAGCCCCACGGAAATTGGAAATTCCCTCCCCCCCCACCCCTCCCCCACCCCTCCCCCACTCCCCCGCCGAGAAATTCATATCTATAGTTGTGGTGAAACATAAAAATGATCACCTGGTCTGTTAACTTGTACCATTGTGACAAATTTAAACTACGCCAGCTGCTGTTCCTAACGAAGTTTGGAGTCAACATGGAGAAGTCATAATGACATGCAGTTTTTACAAACAAAATGAATGTGTAACACAGTAGGTGGCGGCTGGGTCCCTATAGTTTGGTTTAGAATTGCAATTTACGGATGGGCCAGAAATAGCACATTTATCGTTTGAAAACTGTGGAAGGGAAACTAAAGACTTGGTAGATCTATGCAATTCATCGTCACAATCACTAGCACTTCTTTCAGTAGACTAACACTCATCTTTGTCTTTTGCAATACACTGCCTCCCCCTTCAAACCCACATCCTTTCGTCTTTCCCTCTCCTTTCCTCTTTCCTGATAAAGCAACCATGAGTTGCAAAAGCTTGATATTTTTATATGTGTTTGTGTGATTTTTATTGTGTCTATCTACCAGCACTTTCCTGTTTGGTAAGTCACAGAGTGAGAACAGCAAGGACATCCAACCAGATCACAAATCTATAAAATTAACCTGCATATTCCACATTACAAGCTTCAAAAACTTATTGAAAATAGCTAATAGGTCATTAACATCAGCCATCCACTATGATATGACTGTTTGCAGATAATTAGGAGGAAGGAAGACTATTAGTTCCAAGCAATCAGAATAACCTGACAACATTAAATTCAAAGTATGATACGAGCAGGAGCTGCAGTGCCAGGAAATTTCTCATACTTCACTTAAGTGTGGATGGTAATTGCCGCTGAGAGATAGACGCTCTCAGTAAAGACCTTTATCATACCCATGACTCTACCTGGATTCACAATACAAACAATAGATACATCAAGCTATTCTGTAACATGCAAACCAATAATCAACCATTTGAATTTACCACACAAATAGACAGTGTGAATGTAGCTGAAAAATGTGATCATTGTGCATGAAGTACCTGATTCTAAAATAAAACTGAGCGAGGTGGTGCAGTGGTAGCACACTGGACTCGCATTCGGGAGGACGAGGGTTCAATCCCGCGTCCGGCCATCGTGATTTAGGTTTTCCGTGATTTCCCTAAATCACTCCAGGCAAATGCTGGGATGGTTCCTTTGAAAGGGCACAGCCGACTTCCTTCCCCATCCTTCCCTAATCTGATGAGACTGCTGACCTCACTGTTTGGTCTCTTCCCCCAAACAACCCAACCCAACCTTCTAAAATAAATAATGTATTTTAATTATAGGTGCAGCCAAACTTAGTCACAGAACTCTAGCACTACTAGTTTAGTCACACATGTTCTCAGAAACATAAATCATTTAAAGTATTCATGAATGAAGATGTTTAAATGTCATGATAGATAACCAGGATGGCAAGTTAGAACAGCCAGTGTGCGAAACAACATGCCCATGATAATCGGATGCTCATCATAATTTCTTGCAGATCAAAGCATAAGTTGAGAACAGCTCAACAAAGGGCTGCCATCTAGTAAGTATTGTGACAAGTTTGCTAAGAATCAGGAACCAACAGATGCTATTCATAGATGCCCCTGCACCTGGTTCTTGAAACTGGCAGACAGAAACCCAACCTGTCACCATTGTGGACACAAGCTTCTTTCAAATTCACATGCCGAGAACAAGTCAGGTTCCATGCAATGCACAGACATACCTTTTTCAATGAGCAATTTTCATGGTCCCAGCTGACACTCAGTCCCACCTAACACACAGAATCAAAAATGCAACTTGTAGCAGTGGGCCAACTGCAGTGGGGGATACAGTAAACCTCAAGGAGGGGGCACTAAAGATATCTTGAGCTACCTTTACTTTTACCATAATAAAAAATAATCAAGTCACCCTGCAAAGCTTAGAAAGTTTTATTTAAATGATTATACACATATACAAGGCAATGTCATCTCATGATACAAAAATGTTACAATTGTTCTTTTCCTTAAACAATGAACTCTACATGCCTATTCTTCCTGGCAAATTGGTTAATTACATCACCAATAGGACAATCATTGTCAGTGTGAGTGTTCAACAGAGCTAAGCCATTAAGTCAATCTCTATGTGCCAGACAGAAATGCATAAAATATGATGACATGGACGCGTGTGCTACATAGGAAAGTACAACTACTCAATAACTCGATTCATTCAAGTTGACTGACAAAAGAAACAAACCAGTAGCGTGCAGGCTGGCTAGCAGAGGTGGCAGGGATGACAATGCGAGTGGCCCCGCAAGGGGGTGGTGCGCTAACTGCAAGCACCCCATATGTATCCACCACTGGGGCCAAGGGTACTGTCAATCATGACATCACTGTGTTTTCTCCATTGTCTGTCAAACATACCACTCAACCATCTATCACCTTGAGACCACCTCCTGCCAGTGACAGTGCTTAAATGCTGGCCCACAGACCTATCCTCTGCAGGCAACAAACTGCTGGAGAAGCTATTGAGGCCAGAGAGGCTAGTAACAAGTAGGAACTATTCATATCAAAATGTGCCCACATGGCATACTCCCTCCCCCTCTCTCCCCTCCCACCCCTTAGGCCTGAACTGGTGAGGCCAGGTGAGTGAACAGCTTGAATCTGCCCTGGCATCCCAGTTTCTCACGGCCACTTTGAGCTGGCTTAGATGGGCCCTAGTAATTTTTTGCAAAGATGGATTCTGGATCGGGAAACTGGCTGTGGAGATAGCCCAAATGAATTTATAAGGCCCCATAAACTTTGGAAGCATCATAACAGTGACCTTCTGAGCACCATTGCTTTGTGCCCAGAAATTTTTCAAAAATATTGTGCTACCCACCAGTAACAAGGCCATATGCCTTCTCTCATTATAGCGAGTGGCCTCCCTTCTATATGACAGCTGAATATTCTTCTTTGTGGTCTCCCAATTTTTCTTTATGGTCTCGGGATTACTGTCCTCTGGGAGCAAATCATTGAACCCCCACAAGATATTGAGGGGAGAGTTTACTGTGTAAGTAAACACCAACCTGGCAGGAGTCATTTGTAGGCCTCATGCACAGCAGTGTTCAATGAAAAATTTAACCAACTGATTGACTGATCCCACTTGGTCTGTGACTGTGAGTGAAAGATGGTAAGTGCTTACTTTAAATTTCAGTTCACCCACTCAGCAAAAGACAGCTAGGAGTGATAATGGGGTGGTTCTTGCATGAGATATCCCATAATCAAAACAGAACGTCATAAATTTTTTATACACAAATGCTGGTGCATCATCACTTACCAACACTCTGGGAGGGCCAAACACAGCAAATACCCAAGTCAAAAGCTCACTCATAGTTCCTGAGGTCCCGGACTTGTTAAGCATTAGGAACACAAACCTATAAATGGCATCAACTGTCAGAAGAGGTACCTCTTTCCGTGTCCAGTGCTTGGTAAAGGGCTAAGATAATTGAAAAAAATTTTGTCCACAGGTTTTTCCTTCTGAGTTGGAGCTAGTACCCCTTTACACACTTTCTGAGTGGGTTTAGCCTTACAATATCCTTGGCACTGGCCTACTAATTTCCGGTCATCTCCATTTAAGGTAGTCCAAGTTAGGTGTTGCTTTATCTTCATGATGGTCTTATATAAACTCAAATGATCCACATACAAGGACATGAAAGTACTGGAAAATGGAAGGAACCAACTCCTTGGGAAGATGCTACCTGTCTTTGCTGTTGTAGTGAATACAAAAACAAAGAATCCTGTTTTTAATGGAACATCTCAACATTCACACAGCTGCTGTTTTATCAGAGCTAACTGAGGATCTTCATCCTGCTGCTCACTCAGGTTTCCAAACAATCCTGGGATCTCCGCAAACACTGCTTCCAAACAAACATTCTCCTTATTATATTTTCTAGATTCACCTGACTCACCTACAGAAAACACCCAACTTAAGCCATGAGCCAGTTGATTACCTGTCCTGTTGATAAGATGCACCTGAAAATGGAACACTGAAATTCTTACTGGCCACCTGGCTACATGTCCTGTCTATGAGGCTGGGCCAGAACACAAGACAATGTTTGGTTGTCAGTTTCAAAACAGAACTATTTATGTTCAAGGTAAAACTTGAAATGCTCTAACCTGAATAACACTGCCAATACCTCTAACTCATAAGGAGAATACTTCTTTTCTGCTGGGTACAAGGATCTCGAGGCATAGCCAATTGGCTGTCTTTCTGCCTTGGTTTCCTGCAAGAAGACTGCAGAAATCCTGGATTAGAAGCATCCATTTGGAGAACGAAATCTTTCTCAAAATTTGATATGGTCAAAACCAGCACATTAGCTAATGCCACCTTCACATTGTCTGCCCGGCACGTTGAAAAATTATGCAGTACGTAATCTCAGAAGGTAATCCCTGATGGCATCAGAGTAAACCAGTCTCTTGACTAAAGACTGCGGCCATAATATTTAATGATCTGAAATAACTGAGTTTCATTAAACATTTTTTAAAGATTAGATTGCATTTAAAACTATTTTTAATTGACTGGTTTGCACACATAACATCTTCAAAAACTTTTTTGGTTGCACATCATGTTTCATTGTGCATACGTTACTCATACCTTGTTAATGCTTTTCAGAGGAGACTACACTGCACATTTCACAAAGGCTTGTCAAAAATAAAATTACAAACAAGTTTGGCACTAGTAAAAATATACATAGCTAAATTGCACCTTGTGGAACTTGACACATCTACACATGCAGTGCTCCTTTGATGCTTATCAGTTCTTAAAAGCACAATATATGGTAAAAGCGCACATTTATAGTAATGTTTACAGTCACATGACAAATGAAGCACATCTTGGAACCTATTTACTTGAAATACATACTGTGGCAACCCTGTACTTACTGTTCCCTAGTCAGATGAAGCTATTGTAACATCTTCATGATTAGCTGATACCATATGTTTTCTGTCAGTTAGATACTATCTAAGCCACATTCCTAGTGTACCTTAAGCCATAAAACACTGATTTTGTAGGGAGGATTTCATGATTCACACAGTCAAAAGCCTTGGTTAGATCACAAATATACCAACTGAAGCCAGTCTATTGTTAAGTGCTTGTAAAGCATTATTGGTGAAGTGAAATATAGTGTTATCAGTTGATAGACTGAAATGACAATAACTAAGTGCCTTGTGGATGTTCAAATGTTCCACAATTCTCTTATGCATAAGTTTCTTCAGAAATTTAGAGAGATAATTTGAGGCATTAGTTTTATACCCTTTCTTGAATAATGGTTCCACAACAACATACTTCAGTATGTCTGGGATGATACCTTGTTAAAGGAATTCATTAAATATGACAAAGTGTTACACATATAGCATTATTACAGTGTATAAGTACCCTAGTGGAAATATTAGCAAAGCCAGATGAATTGCTACTCTGCATTTTATTGATAATCCTTTTTACCTCATTGATGGTGCTGGGTTCTCTGTGCATTTGTCTTATTTTACACAGTCCACTTACTTTCAGTAGGTTCATAGTGTCTGTGACTGAGCCCTTACAGCCAATTACAGGAGATTATTAAAGTAACATGCAGCTGCATAAGTTTCTTCAATCATATTTCCACCATGTCTTATTTCTACATAGGATTCACTTTCATCTTCTTTTCCCAGCTGGCTTTTAATAACACCCCAGGCAGTTTTTTTAGTAGTTGGAGCTGTCAATTTCAAATTTAATACATAAGGTTTTGGAGCACTTTATAATTCCCTTCAAGATTTAATAATGTAATCAATGATACTCTTTTATTTCAGGGTCATCAGAAAGTATTTGAAATAAATGCAACTCTTTTTTACTTACATAAAATTTTTAACCTGTTTGTGAACCAGGCTTCCATTATGATAGTTTTCTATTGAAATATTGCTTCAAACAGTGATATTAATTCATCTGTGAACAGGTTAAATTTAATATTAATGTCTCTTTCTTTATACACTGGGCTCCAGTTAGTCTGCTGCAAATGATGATTGGAAGTTTTTTGTTTGTTAACACTGATTGTCCTAAAAGACTTAAAAACTGGTTTAGGTTTATCACTTGAATAGGTGTCATTAAGAGTTAGCAAATGTCCACCATGATTAGACACCACTGGATATTTGACTTCCAGTTCTGCTACGACTCATACACATACCAATAAAGATTATTAAACATATTGTGAACAGCAGACAAATGTGACACACTTACATCTGTATTATTCATTTATTAAATAATTATGTAAATTGTACCATTACAAGTCAGGTAGGTTTCTCTAGATTACAAGTTTGGAGTAAGCCTAAAAACCAACAGTACTCTACTTCTGCACCTTCAGAAATTTCAGAGCTGTTGCAGTGTCCCTGTAGTGTGACAGGAAAGTGAATGTTCACAGTGGTTATGCTTTATTCTTGTGTGCTTGCTCAAATTGATGAACTTATGCTGACATAGCCTCCTTGCAGAGGCATTTGATCATACAGTGAAGGCTTTAATGATTGGTACTGATTTCACTGAAAACTCCCAGGCTGATAGGCTGTGGTTGAATCATAAAACTTTCCCTTAACATTTCACCTGTGACTGCAGGAGACATCATCAGAGGTAAAGCAATGAATTGCAACCAGAACTCAAGGGAGCACTGAATGTGTCGGCAGTATAGAGATTACCACAGTCCATCACATGATATCAGCTATGACATTATATCTGGTAATGCAAACATACTAGACCTCAAGACCTTTGCCTTTCACAGGCAAATGCTCTACCAACTGAGCTACACAAGCATGACTCACGACCCATCCCCACAGCATCAACTTTGCCAGTACCTCATCTCCTACCTTCCAAATTTCACAGATCTTCTGCAAACCTAGAAGAGCTTCTTTGAAGTTTGGAAGGTAGGAGATGAGGTACTGACTGAATTGAAGCTGTGGCGATGGGTCGTGAGTCGCGCTTGGGTAGCTCAGATGGTAGAGCACTTCGCCATGAAAGGCAAAGGTCCCAAGTTTGAGTCTCAGTCCAGTACACAGTTTTAATCTGCCAGGAAGTTTCATCCACATTTTATCTAATTTAACACTTATTATGATGTTTACAAATCTCAGTAACTTATAAATATGTTAATGATGATGTGATGTTTTTGATATAGTGTTCATGACACTGCATTTTATTTCATGACCAGTCTCTTGCTAAACATGTTCCCCTAAGGCCAATTTTCCATATGTCCCAAGTGGCAATTCCTCTTGTGTTCAGACAGAAGAGTGTTAACATTGCTTTTCATGGTACAAATAAAAACCAGTGCACAACTGCAAGGAATTTTATATACAGGTGGTGTGGCCACAGGATATTGTGTATCTTTTGCCAGTCTTAAACATCCTTTTATCTTCCTGGCTGGTCTGAAGATAGTTTCCACACCATACTTGCTCAACACATCCCCAGTGTGATCTGTAATCTTGCTAAGGATCAAAAGTAAAACTTTCCATTTGGGCAGCCATTGCTCCTTGTTGATGCTGATTCTCTCCTTAGGGTGAAGTGGTCAGTCTATCTCCTCATTAGTAAAACAATTCTCCTTGAATATCAACCATCTAATAAATCACTTTATTTTGTATGCTCTGTATACCAAGGTTTTAATCACACCTCTTTTTTGTCTGGGGTGGTTGTTGGAATCTTTATCAAGATAACAGTCAGAATGTATAGCTTCTCTATATACCCTATGACCTGATGTCCCATTCCCTCACTCGATAAAAGACACATCTAAAAAATTAAGTAGCCATAATTCTCCATCTTCATAGTAAACTGATTCTTGGATTTAGCATCTAGGAACCTAAACCATATGCTCAGACCTTCATCAACAGTCTGCAGTAGCGTACTTTGACAAACACCATCTGGGAACCTAGGAGTATGGGATCTGCCTGCTGCCCTTCATTCATGGTTTGTAGGATATCATGAAAGAAAAGGGCAAGCTGAGTTTCTCAAGAGTGATGCATTCTAAATCCATACAGATTTGTGGACAGAAGATTTTCTATTTCAAGGAAATTTGTTATATTCAAACTCAGATTGTGTACAATAATTCTGCTACAATGCGGTATTAAGGATATTGGTCTGTAATAATGCATACCAGTTATTTTAGCTTTCTTATATACAGAATCACCAGAACTTTTTTTTCTAGTTGCCAGGAACTTTTCACTTGGTGAGATTTTCACAATAAATGCAAGTGAAGTAATTCACTTATCTTGCATATATATCAGCAGATTGAAATTTAAGATCAGTACAACATAGTATTTGCCCATATAATACTTCAATACACTAATAATTTACAGACACAGTACTGATAAACATGCGTCCAAAAACAATGACAGCATTCTAATAACACTTCACTAATTTTAATAAAAGTGTATAAGGAATCACATGGTAAGTGTACCCACGTTGTAACTGTGCTATGGTGTCTTCCCCAAGAAGTGTGTTGATAGTTAATTTTCATAGTGTTGCCAGACCTAAATTAAATATTTCATCCTTGTAAAACAACACACTGAATCTCATTCACAAGCGTTTGTCAGACATAGTTAGGCTGCAGAGTTTTGAACAATTTTCCTTCATAGCAACAGAGTTCAGCAGAAACTTTCTTGATTTTGACAATAATCTAGTAAGTGTACTTTTACTAGCTGTTATTACGCATATACACTGAAGAGCCAAAGAAACTGGTACACCTGCCTCATATCGAGTAGGGCTCCCGTGAGAATGCAGAAGTGCCGCAACATGATGTGGCATGGACTCAACTAATGTCTGAAATAGTGCTGGAGGGAACTGACACCATGAATCATGCAGGGCACTCCATAAATCCATAAGAGTGTGAGTGGGTGGAGATCTCTTCTGAACAGCATGTTGCAAGGCATCCCCGATACGTTCAATAATGTTCATGTCTGGGGAGTTTGGTGGCCAGCGGAAGTGTTTAAGCTCAGAAGAGTGTTCCTGAAGCCACTCTGTAGCAATTCTGGACGTGCAGGGTGTCACATTGTCCTGCTGGAATTGCCCAAGTACATCAGAATGCATAGTGGACATGAATGGATGCAGATGATCAGACAGGATGATTACGTATGTGTCATCTGCCAGAGTCATATCTAGGTATATCTGAGGTCCCATATAACTCCAACTACACATGTGCCACACCATTACAGAGCCTCCATCAGCTTGAACAGACCCTTCTGACATGCAGGATCCATGGATTCATGAGGTTGCCTCCATACCTGCAAACATCCATCCACTCGATACAATTTGAAATGAGACTGAAATGAACTTATTTTTGTGAAGAAGTTGTAGTGCCAGTGTTAGATGTCCTCTCTTCAAAATTTCATATCATTGAATTTCCTATCTCCTTGAAAAATAAAGCTGTTGTAAGAAAGTAATGATATCAACACTTGAAAGTGTTGCCTCAGTCCTTGTACAAGGATGGGTTTCATCCATATTCTCAGTGTACAGGACATCTAACATAAGAGAAACCTAGAGAGGCAATATAATAGTGCTGGCCTTCCATGCCACTGAAGCGTCCAGCAACAAGGCTACGGCATCCTGTACTCTCTCTTCTGTTCCTTGTAGGTCAGGTTACCACAGCAACCAAGGGTTTGTAGGTGGCCTGGCACATGTCTGGTCTCCTTGCCATGTACTTTGCACCTCTGACTGCCTAAGGTTAGGGCTAAGCTTTCGTGCTTTGACTTGTACGCTAGTGCTTGTGGTAAAGAAGAAATAACACAAGCTAATGTCTTCACTCTCACTGACAAAAGTGTAAAAGGTTTACTTTAAAATAAATAAATAAACAGTTATTGCTGCTGGTACTGCTACTATTCCACTACTACCACTACTACTACTACTACTACTACTACTTCCACCACAGGAAATAGGAGGCCCAGCCTTCCTTGCCTCTTCAGATCAGCTGTGTTGAAATGAGTAAAATGGACAAATTTATTGGTTATATATATTCTGGAGTGCTGCATTTATTTTCTTTATTCATCATGACCTTTTGCTGTGTGTACTTTCTTTGCAGTGTAGTATCTTTGTTTTTCCTATAACAAACATTCAGTCATCTTCCAATGTGGTGTGTGTGTGTGTGTGTGTGTGTGTGTGTGTGTGTGTGTGTGTGTTGCAAAATAAAATCCAAGTTAATCATGACCAATCTATTATTTTTTTAATTAAGAAAGTATCAGCTCCAACAGGTTATGGGCCTAGGAACGCAGGGTAAATTGTATTTTTGTGAAAAGTTCATATATGACTTGAAATGATAATTCAAAATATATGATCATGCCATGTGAGGTTAGTTTTCTGGTCAAGTGTGAAGAGAAATATTATTTAAACTCACAATGGAAAGTGAGATCATGCGCATCAATAAATTCAAACGTGTCAAAAATTGGACTGCTTGGAAGTTTCAAGCAGGCATAGAGTTGAAATCACACAGTTCTTGGACAATTGTTGACAATTCACATAAACTGCCTGACAAAACATCCGATAATGCTGCATACAGCAAGTTGGTTGTTGCCTGGACAAAGTGTGACACAACCGCTCAACGAATTATAGCCATGTCAATTGAAGAAAAAACTATGCTGCATATTATGAACTGCAACATGTTGAAACAAATTTGAGCCAAACTAGTGTCTATTTATGAACAAAAATCCAGAACCAGTGCTTACATGTTACTGCAACAGTCATACAGCTTGCAAAAGAAACCAGCGGATGATATAGTGACGCATATTGCTAGAACTGAAAATCCTGCACATCGCTTCCAGATTCTAGGTGAGAAAATACCTGAGCAGATGGTAGTTATGAACATTCTGGTGACTCTGCCAGTAACATACAAATACTTTATCAGTGCATGGGATCCCATGCAAGCAAGTCAACAAACACTTAGCAGTCTGATCTCCGGACTTGCCACTGAGGAAGACAAAATGAACATAAGTGATAAAGGTTAAAGTTCAGCATATGCAGCAAGCAAGAGCTCTCATAAAATGGCTGTAAAAAAACACAAACATTTTGCAAAATCAGGCACTTGTCACTATTGGTACAAGCCAGGTCACTGGGTCCATGACTGCAAAAAGCGAAAATTAACAACTGCAGACCAATCTTCACGTAATGGAGAAGCTCTCATTGGAGAAGCACCATTCAGTGCAACTGATTCAGATACAACTGGAGAAGCATGGTATATGGATTCAAGTGTAACTGATCACCAGTCTAACCAATATTCTTGATTCACCACCTATATGGAATTTCAGGAGACAAGACCTGTTCGTGTTGGTGATGGAAAATACATTCCTGCTCTTGGATGTGGAGACATTAATACTCTGGCCCACATTGGAAAGAAATGGAAGGAGAAGCACATCAGCAAAGTTTTGTACATTTGTGACTAAGCAAGCTAGGATATTTTTACTTCCAGTCTTGTTTTGCCATCTGCCTACTTAAAATTAATTTTTTCATTTATGACTAGTTACCATTAACATGATGATGATGATGAAGTCCCATACTCTGAGGAGTGTAGGGGACAATGCAGGAGACCCGCACCGCCAAATAACATACATGAGTATAATCTGCATTTTCTTAAAAGAGAAAGGTTGTTCCTCAGTTTTAAAGAATGTAACACCAGATCTAATTTTGTGCTTAGTTTTGTGTATGTAATTCATTTCTGATTTATTTTGACTATTCCTAGTTAATATCTTTTGTTATAGGGTGAAATCAGTAACTGTTTCAGAACTTAAGTTCTATTGTTGACATATAAACAAATACAAATTCTGTATTAATTATAAACATTTGGAAGACAAAACACTGTCACTCTTTAAGTATATATTTGAATCTATTCAAAAACATGTTAACAAAGCCAGCCTTTAATTAATTCCATACTAATTACCAGTTTTGTCCAAAGTATTGTTTGTGTAACTATATCTGCTAATTTCATTATTTAAACAAATAATTCGGCCCAACCTTTGTGGTACAAGAAACTGTTAAAAACATAGAATTTTTCTATATATTCAGTTAAATTAATGAGTTATTTTTAATTATAAGTTCTGGAACTTAAACATCAAACACTGTACAGTTGCAGTACCTATTATTGTGATGATATATAAAGGCCCAATTTTTGGTCCCAAGACAGTCAGTCCACAGCCGATTTTTAGACGATCAATCTGTGCTGGTTAGAACAATAACAGTGCATCAACTTAACAGTAGAATAAGCATAACACAGTTAGGCCATGTGTTAAAACAATGACAGTGTCTGTTCAATATGAACCATGTTATTCTGCAAGAACTGTGAACTGTGTGGTTAGGTTTATACAGCTCATAGATATTCAACAGTAAACTATGGTAGCAGTATGCTGATGTTAGTCTGAAGACTATTAATGAAGCTTTTCGAAAGTTAAACAATAGTGTACTGTCCATATTAACTGTGTATATTGGGAGATTGTGAACAGTGAAAGTAAAGAACTGTGAAATGCAACTGTGCACCTGCTGGCTACATTATTTGCAGTAGTCAGTGTGGAAATTCCACCCCTCATTTTTCAGCCAGTATCACAACGCTGTACGTCGACACTGAAGACCATCAAAAAAGAAATAAAGCAGGTCTATGTCACATATGGTGCCCTGGATGAGGATTATTTTATGTGGGCGCAATAAACTAGGACTCACGAACTTTGAGAGTGAACTCAAGAGTGGTTTACAGTACAGTGATTTTAATGAAGGAGATGCAACAGCCAATCAGTGCTTGGGTGTCATGACCACAGTATGGCAGCAACCAATCAGTGAGTGGGTTCTATGGAAGCAGCGATTGAGTACAGGAGCAACCAATTAGTACGCAGGTGGACCCAGCTGTGCAGACAATGAATCGAGATGACGACCGCAGCAGCAGCAGCAGCAGCAGGAGAAGAGTGAATAAGAATAAGGTAAGTTCATAGAAAATGCCATTTAATATTAAGTGATACATGGTGAGTGGCCTTAATGAACAGGACAGTGTGTTGGGAGACAATGGACGACAGGGTAGTGGTGTGACTGAAAACAAAGCTGTAGATGATACCAGTTATAAATCAGACATGAATGTCACTTTGAATGATGGGGATGAAAGTCCTATTGTAGATGAAATGATAAAAGCATCATCTACATTGTGTGGTGATGTGATCGAAATGGACAAAAACAGTACTGAAGTGGATAAAGTCATTAAGGTTAAGTGGGAGGAATCTAGCAGCAAAAGTCAGCAAGGGCCAAAGTTTGTGGCAGATGGAAACTTGGAAGTGATGTTAAGGCAAGTTATGAGTAGTATGTGTATGAAAGAGGACATTAGTAGTATTGGAACTGACATGACTAGCTTAAAGGATGAACTGAAAAAGAAATTAAAAAGGAAATTAAGGTAGTCAGCTCTAATCTTTCAGAATTAAATAAGAAGGTTGGGGTGGTAGTTAAAGATTGTGATAATACTAATGAGAAATTAACATTGAGTAGTAAATGTGTAGAAGACAGAAACAATCTTTGTGATGACTATAGTAGGAGGGCGGAGGCTTCCGAGAAATTTTGTGCTGAAAGTAGAGTTAAGCTTGAGAGCCAAATAAATCAGATTAAAAATGAATTAGAAACTGAGGTAGAAACCAAGTGTGCGGTAGTGGTAGAGGAAAAACCAACAAAGGTAAATAAAAATGTAGATTAAAAATTGGCTGAAACAAAGGAAAAGGTGGAAGAGGTATAAAATCTAAAGCCTAGCGAAAGTAACAGTGAGTCTGACTCTGACAGTAGTTGTAATGACGACAGCAGTGACAAATCCAGTAGTGATGAGAATGGGGTATTTGAATTTATAATTGATAATGAGGGAAATGTGTTAAGTAAAGAAAGAATTAATGAGGATTTGTTGTATGAAGAAGATCACACGGTAAGTAAAAAGGAAGGCTGGCACCCTGTAGTAACAGCAAGTGTGCAAGGTATACATGTTAAGTGTTTACTGGACAGTGGTAGTGATTGTAATGGTATTTCACTGGCAGTTTTTGAATCTATTAAGAACACAGAGGGTATACTGGTGATGCATGTTTCTGGAATAAAAATTATTGGTGCTAATGGTCAGCTATCACTGAGCGTGACACGAGAGGTACTATTAACTGTGGAATTGGCAGGACAGCTGTTGAAGTGCAATGGTGATTCAAAATCTCAGCACTGATGTATATTTGGGGGTAATTTCTTGTGCAGTTAACAAGTAGGGGGTTTTACATTTTGTGTTGGATTCATTATGTGGTGATAATGGTTACCCCTGCTGTCTGTCTTGTTTTCATTTTTCCTGAGGCAGTCAGACTCTTCTCATATCTTATCTATAGTTTATAAGTGAATCAGAAGCATTCTGCCTTTGACTTTCGTGTGATTTTGTACAGTAGGATATTTTAGAATAGGAATATTTTATAAGGGGTTTCTGCAGTGTGTGTGTGGGGGAGGGGGGGGGGGGGGGGGGCATGTGCGTGTGTAATGCAAACATAAGAGGATGGACAAAAATAGTGGTATTTGTTAAAAACCTATAAGATACTGTGTTTATTCTAGTTTTATGAAATATGATGAACGTAAATTGGTGTTACAGTTAAACAATATCTATCAAAGAGGTAATTAAACAGAAAATGATAGGTGTCAGCATATGTGAAGGAGAAGGTGCAGATTATCTGAAAACTATAATTAACATCTGAAGTAATCAGCTCATGAGTGCAGCAGCAGAGGCGATATGCAATATAAACCATCTTGAATACTAGGCCTTATTATTAACTGTGGTATAATAGAAGTGTTTGGGTTCAGTGAAATACGTATATGGAGATGACTGTCTACCTATAGATGTGTGTCATGGTACAGCCTTTTCTAACATTAAGGAAATAGAACTTAAAACATAGTTGCCTGGAGTAATGTGTATGGAAAGAATAAGCAAGAGTTGTGTGTATATCGCCCATCAGGCTAGAACAAGCCGTCTGATGGAATACAGTGAAATAATAGTTTTTCTAAGTGGTAATATTGTCTGATCAGTAATGAGGGCTAAGTTTGCCTTAGCATAAGGATCTGTTACTGTGGAGTGTATTTCAGTAGAATCAGTTTTGCATTGGATAAGCAGAGCAGGTGTTTATTTATTAGATAATGAAGAAACAATGAAATAATAAAATAATGAATAATGTTAGGGTCTTAATGGTTAGGGAGCCTGTATCTGCAGCAGGGATATCTTTTGAGAATGCACTCCACTAGTTAATGAAGTAAGAAAGGTAAGTAAAATAATGGAACTGACAGACATGATTGAGTAATGAAAAGGATAACTGTAACTGCTCTGTGTAACTATATTATCTATTTTTGAGCTAGGCAACACTGGGTGCTATGTATATTGTGCAATTCATGGCACTGCAGCTGGGAAAGAGAGTTTAACAGGAAGAGCATTATTTTAGTGAGGTTCAAGTCATATAACACTGCATCATTGGATCTGCAGGTTATCTGAAAACTTCTATTTCTGTTCTGAGGAATTATGAGCTTAAAGTTGTAATGCTGGAGTGAAGGAAAGTAATTTTGCTGATTAACTGATAACTTTGGTACTGGAGTGATGTGAATATTCTGACAGGTCAGCTATTTGGCAACATTTTGTGAGGATTTAATTTTCTGTTTGAATAAGAGTAATGCACAGAGTTGAGTAGAGAAGTGGGGCAATGATTTGGTACAACTTCCATCCATTTAGTTTTGATCTGAGTAGTAATTAAGTTGTGTGATGGTGACTCTATTCTTTTTTTTTTATGATGTAATGGTTAGTAAATCTATGTTACTGCACATCTTGAGGTTTTGCTATTTTTCAAATGGAAAAAGAGACACAAATCTTTCAAGTTTAACCAGTTTCAGACAGTTATGACTTAGAGTAATGTTTTGGAGTGTAATGTGCACCTGATTTGAAAATTTTACTAGTCCCCACCTTTTGTACTATGGTCAATTTTATTGCTAATTATTGTGATGTTATGAGGACTGCTGGTATGTATTGTATTTATTTATGAAGTAATGACCATTATTTGCCATCAGTGTTAAACATTTGTTTTCCTTATATTTAGAAGTAAAAGTGAGTGCACTAAAGTAGTTTATTTTGTCTAATTTTTACATGTACTGTGGCAAAGGAGAACCACCTCCAAGGGAACTGATAACAGTGCATTTCCTTACTAACTTCCACTTGGACCCGTTGAAGGCATGGAAAAGTTTGTGAGAAATTGTGTAAAAGCTCATTAAAAGTGTGAATGTGCTTGTGAAAAACAGTGAAACATTGAGCAAGTGAAATTTTCTGTCTAAGAAGAGAACTGCAATGCACAGTGTAATTTAACGTTTTGCAACTCATGAGGATTTTTTTTTAAAGCAAGACAGGACTTGTATAAAGTGATATGTGTCTTAGAATGTAACCCTTGTTAACCCAAAAAAGGACATCACTTATGATGAAGATGCCTAATTTTTGTTAAAAGTATAGCATGTGGATATTTTCTGCCATTGTACAATACACTGTATGTAAATAATTTGTATGGGAATTTTCATATGGCCAGTTCATATGAGTATAAATTTGAAAAAAAAAAATGTGTATTGTAGTTTTGATAAGATTTATTATGTGGTATTATTTTGTGTGTAGAATTTTAACCCACTTTCTGGGGTCACTTATAGTCATTGAATTGCCCAGTTAGCTATTTGCAATATCTATCTGGTCATTCCAATGAGGGGGTGATGTGATGAAGCAAGCTGGGATATTTTTACTTCCCCGCTTGTTGTTCCAACTGCCTCCTTAAAATTCATTTTTTCATTTCTGACTAATTACCGTTAAGATACATGAGTGTATTCTGTATTTTCATAAATGAGAAAGGTTGGCCCTCAGTTTTAAAGAATGTAACACCAGAACTGATTTTGTGCTTAGTTTTGTATATGTAATTACTTTCCTGATTTATTTTGACTATTCCTAGTTAATATTTTTTGTTAAAGTTTGAAATCAGTAATTGCTTTGCAACTTAAGTTCTGTTATTGACTTATAAACAAATATAAATTCTGTACTAATTATAAACACTTGGAAGACAAAACACTGGCACTCATTAAGTATTTATTTGGCTCTATTCAGAAACATGTTAGCAAAGCCAGCCTTTCATTAATTCCAATGTAATTATCAGTTTTGTCAAAAGTATTGTTTGTGTAACTATATCTGTTAATTTCATTATTTTTAAACAAATAATTTGGCCTAATTTTTTTGGTAGAAGAAACTGTTAAAAACACAGAATTTTTCTATATTAAGTTAAATTAATGAGTTATGTTTTAATTATAATTTCTGTAACTTAAACATCAAATAATGTATAGTTTCAGTACCTATTATTGTGACGATATACAGAGGCCTGATTTTTGGTCCCGAGATAGTCAGTCCACGGCTGATTTTCAGACGAGGAATCTGTGCTGGTTAGAACAACAACAATGCATCAGCTTAACAGGGGAATAAGCATAACACAGTTAGGCTGTTTGATAAACAGTGACAGTGTCTGTTCAATCCTTACCGTATTATTCTGAAAGAACTGTGAACTGTGTGGTTAGGTTTTTACTGCTCGTAGATATTCAACAGTAAACTATGGTAGCAGTGTGCTGATGTTTGCCTGAAAACTATTAATGAGGCTTTTCAAAAGTTAAACAATAGTGTACTGTCCATATTAACTGAGTATATTTGGGGGTTGTGAGCAGTGAAAGTAAAGAACTGTGAAATGCAACTCTGCACCTGTCAGCTACATTACTTGCAGTAGTCAGTTTTGAAATTCCAACCCCCTTTTTCAGCCAATATCACAACACAGTACATTGTCACCGAGGTCCATCAATGAAGAAACAAAGCAGGCGAATGTCACACATTCCAGAGTTAACTGATTACCTGTTTTCTTTGTGAGCACCTCCTGATAAAGGTATGACACATTGGTCTGACAACAGAATGTGTAAATTTTTAAAGGGTGTCAATGGTGTTGCTGTGGGGGAGACATGAGAAACTACTGAAAATGAAATTTAAAGTGTTGTCAAATGGTGAGTGTTGTGCAAATGTTACTGCTTGGGGACCTCTTTCTCTGTGGCACAAGAGGATGGCATATCAGTATGTCTTGCAATTTAAACAAGTTTTCTCAAGTGAGAACATAAATTTTCAAGACTAGAAGTTCCAGTGTGAGGACTGCATTATTGGTAAAATGTGTAAACTGCAATTTACATAAAAAAAATGGTGAGCTTGACCATGCAGAGTTGTGTGGTAAAATGCAAGAAGACTCCATGGGCAGTGCAAAATACTTCTTGATGTTGAAAGATGACTGTAGTCACTGGAGAATGGTACACTTCATCAAGAATAAATAGACACAGTTGAATGTTTCAGAAATTTCTTTAAAGTGAGTGACAAACATTTGTGGAGAGACATAAAGACATTAAGAATAGATAATGGTTTGGAGTTTTGTAATCAAGAAGTTAACAAATTGACTGACCAGCATGGCATTTTGCACCAAAAAACATTGCCATACAGTCCACAACAGAATGGAGTCATTTAAAGGAAAAATAGAACTGTTATCACGACAGCTAGGAGTTGTACCCATGCAAGCAGACTGCCAAATGAATTGTGATCAGAAGTTGTGAATTATGCAGTATTCACACTCAAGTGGATTGGAAAAAGTAAAGAAAGGGTAGTTGTCCCATGTGAGCTGTGTCTAGGGAGAAAACCAAGCTTAAAAATCCTCAGAACATATGGTGAAGATATTTATGTCCATGGTCCTAAAGGGAAGAGACAAAAATGGGATGCAAACGCCAAGAAGGGATATTTTACTGGTCACAGCCAAAACATAAAAGATTACTGTGTGTGGTTTCCAGACCGGCAACAACTAAAAATCACAGAAATGTTACTTCTACAGAAAGACTCTTTAAAGACAGCTGCAGCACATGTGGAACATCAACTCCTAGAGCAGTGGACCTTTTCCTACCTGAGAAAAATTATTGTCTGTAGAAGGCAACCTTCAGAACATTGTTGTGATACAGGATTCTACAGAAGTGTATGAAGAGAGAGAAAATGATGCACATTCTGATGATATCACCATACAGGAGGCAGCAGCAGATGAAGCTGTTCAAGCTGAAAGGAAATATCAATTAAGAGATCACAGATCATTAAGATTGCCAGCAAGATATGAGACTCATGTACCCGTTTTAGATATTGCTGAACCAGAAACATATGACAAAGCTGTTACATGTGATGAGGCACAAAAAATGGAATGATACAATGAATGATGAAATTAATTCCTACAAAGTTAGCCAAACCTGGACAGTAGTGGATCTACCTGAAAATTACCAAGTCATTGAAAACTGTTGGGCGAAGAAAATCAAGTATTCTAACTGTGGTGATGCTCCACATTCAAAGCTAGCTTTGTGGATAGAGGTTTCAAGCAAGTTGCAGGTATAGATTATCTGGAAACTTGCAGTCCAGTGACTAGATTTGACTTAATTTGTATAGTGTTATCCACTGCAGCATCTAGAAACATGTGTCTTGAGCAATTTGATGACTGAATTGCTTTTCTTTACAGAAATTTAGCTGAAAACATTTATATGAATCAGTCAAAAGGTTTTGAAGATGGGACTGATTGAAAGTTATATGGCCTGATAAAAGCTTCCATGTATTGGAAACAATGTTTCAAAGCAGTTGTATAAAGTTTGGACTTCAGCGAACGAATGCAATCTATGTGTATTCATCAATCAAGACACAAATAATTCATTAATCTTGGCAGTGCATGTGGATGATGATCTGATAGCTGTTAAAGGCCCCGATATCATCAACTTTCTGCTAAACAAACTAGGAGGAGAATCTGATATCACTTCTAGAAAACTGGGTGCCTACTTGGGCCCACAAGCAGAACAGTTAGCAGATGGTTCTAGTTCTCTGCAGTAAGAGCTTATGCCAGGAAGATTCTACATCATTTCAGGATGGAGGATGCTAACCCTTTAACAGTACCTGCAGATCATCATCATCAGACATGTGCTGATATGCATAAAAGTTGGGAGAAGATCATCTTCCATGTTCCATATAGGCAAGCTGTGGGTAGTCTACTGTATTTGTCAATAGGAACATGGCCAGGCATTAGATTTTGCTGTCAACAGTGCCAGTCAGCACCTTAAAAACCAACAGAAACACATTGGAGTGCTTTAAAAAGACGGATCCTAAAATATGTTGAAGGCACTATGGACTTTATTTTCCTTCAAAGCAGGAAAATCAGCTTCATGCACACAGTGATGCAGCCTGTGATGGTAATATAGAAACTAGAAGATCCACAACTGGTATGTTGTTAAAGCATGGTGAATGCACTATTACATTGCGTTCATAAAAACAGAAAGTGGTAGTGCTTCCTGCAACAGAGGCTAAATACATTGCAGCCAGTTGGAAAGTGAGAGAAATTGTATGGGTGAAAAGTTTTCTCAGTTACTTGGATTTGTTTAGCAAAATAAAGGCAAAATTGAAAATTGACAATTTAAGGCAGTGAAACATATTATAAACCCAGAGTTTCATTGGAGATTCAAGCATATTGATGTATGCTATCATTTTGTGTGCAATATGTACAAGGAAAATGAGTCTGTAATGAAGCATTTTCCATCCAAAACCAATAGGCTGATTTACTAAGCCATTACCATAGGTGACACTTCAGACACAGATGAAGATGTTGAATATATAAGCATTCAGGACAGTTGTAAGAAACTTGTAAATGCTAAATAATATGTGTCCTCTTTAAGTGGCAGTGTTGAGATGAGTAAAAAGGACAAATTTATTTTTTATATATGTTCTTGCATGGTACTTTTATTTTCTTTGTTTATCATGACTCTTTGCTATGTGTGCTTTCTTTGCAGCCCAGTATCTTTGTTTTTCCTGTAACAAATATTCAGTCATCTTCCAATGTGTGTGTGTGTGTGTGTGTGTGTGTGTGTGTGTGTGTGTGTGTGTGTGTGTGTGTTGCAAAATGAAATCCAAGTTAATCACATCCTATGTATTATTTGTTAATCAAGGAAGAATCAGTTCCAACAAGCTCCCACTGTTGATTTACACAATAATGGATGCTGATACAATGGACAATTTAAAAGAAAGCTCAAGCACGAAGATCTGACATTGACCATATATATTACAGCAAAGAAAGGAGACTAAGGAGACAAAAACTACAAAGGGAACAACAAGAAGGAAGTGATGTTTGTAAAATATAACTATGGTGTCAGGAACAACTGAGATAAATACTTTGGTTGCTTATTTGTTTCTCTGTACAGTTAAAATTCCTTGTGAGGACTAGAAATTTAGTGTGAGAACTGAAATTTTCATTCAAAGTGTTTAGAATTGTGTTTTCTTATCAATGTGGCAAGTAATAGTAACTGAAACAGTGCGCTAGTAGAAAATCAGGAAGAGCCAATAGAAAATGTCACAAGTTTAAAGTAAAAAAGGAGGTAGCGCGGAACTAGATTCATGACAATGAGGCTATAGGAAGTATTCGTGTGAGTGGTTGTTCAGTGTACCTCGATTTTGATGAAACTGAAGTTATAGGTTCAAACAGTGGAGTTGTAGATTTAATAATACTATAATGATAGTCCATTTAAAATTGCTTGATAAGTGACAACTGTCACTTGCCACTATAGTGTTGCCACATCCACTGCCTGCTACCACTCGGTTATAGGCAACACACACACACACACACACACACACACACACACACACACACACACACACACACACACACACACACACACACGGCCCATGGTTAGTCACTTTGCAATTGTTATGTTAATGTGTAACATGGAGCAATATTGGAAGTGGCTGCCGCAAGGCATGACTGAAACCAGACATTCTCTGTCAACAGCTGATTTTACTTGAAAAATTCATTTATTTATTATTTATTTACTTTTGAGTTCCATGGACCTTGATGCAAGTGTATTGCTAGGATATAGAACTTGTCAGATTATTACAGTAATAACCATATGTAAATGGTCATGAGGCTTACAGTCTAAATCAGATGTAAGCAAATAGATGATGTTCAAATGTTCAGATAACAACACAGATTATAGTAGTAATGAAAGTTGCAGAAACAGATTATAAGGCTTACATTCTAATTCACATAAAATCATTCTGTCAACAACTGGTCTACCACTGCTACATAGTCATTTCTTATAGGAATGCTTAAAATTAAACAAATTTCACTAGTTATTACACATTCTCAAAAACATTCCTGTAAATAATAGAAAGAACTAACCAAAAGATAAAGTTTTAGTTGAATGAACTGCTGCAGATGACAGTTTTTGTAGCCATGAATTTAAACTCATTTTCTAATCTAACCGGAACCTTGTGATGTCCAATGTATGTGGGAAAACAGTGATCAACAATCTGCAGCAGAACTAAAATGACAATCTCTCTGAGCATGGTTTAGGCTAATGTCTACAAGTAAACTCAAGACAGAAAAAATTCATAATATGCTTGTTTGCATAACCAACTTCTGCAGCAAGATAACTCTAATTTCTCACTGTCATTGGTTACCTGAAACTATCCAAACACTGGCTACACACAATGCCACATTACCAACTGATGTGCTGTCCTGACTGGCATTTAGTTGGAGATTATAGGCAAGACAAGTAGATTCCAAATGAAAAAAGAATGAGAGGAAGAAAAATAAGAGCAAATTAAAAAGTCAGTATGATAATCAAACTGACATGGGAAAGAAATAAAATAATTACATTTACACCTAGTAATTGAATAAAAACAATAATCAAAGTCTTTTGGTTAGCTTTGGAAAATAAAAAAAAAAGTTCACTGCAACTGATAAGACTGGAACCTTTGACCTTCCACATGGATGGTTTATATGCTAACCATTATGCTACACCATTACACTGAAAAAAAAATCTTTATTTATTACTCTGATGTTCCAGTCACAAGGGTTAGTTGACAACCTTCAGAAATTCAGTTTCACAAAATGTTGTGCGAAGCTTATCTAGTGTAAGGTATGAAGTGCCCCAGGACTCGGTGTTGGGTCATCTTCTGTTTTTGTCTTATGTATATAACATAAAATATTGCATTCAAAGCCCCAAAGTAGTTTTGTATGCAGCAGATACATCCATCATGTGCAAAAAGGAACCATTAACAAACTAGAGATCCATTGCAATAATGTGACAAATGAAAATATTTAATACTTTAATGAAATCCATTTAAATGTAAGCACCAGTAAAAAACATGTCATGGAGTTCAACAACATAGTTTTAATGGTGAGATTAAACTATACATACGCAATGAATTAATATAAGAAGACCTTAGTGTAAAGTTCCTTGGTTTAGCAATTCAAAGCAATCTGCAATGGAACACACATGATGACACTCTAGCATGTAAGTTGTACAAGAATATATTTGGAGTTAATATGATTAGCAAGTTGTGCAAAGACACTCTTGTCCTAAAGACTGCATATCATGTTTTATTTTCTCCTCCACTGAATTACAGAATAGAAAGTTGGGGAGCACCAACTGAAGCAAATCTAAATAAGCTATTGCTATGTCAAAAAAGGGCTATAAGAATCATCTCTAGAGAAATATATTAGGAATCATGCCTTAGCTTGTTCCCAAAAACTGGTGTGCTAACTATAGTAAACATGTACATTCTAAAAGCAATATTTCTTGTTAAAAGACTGCAGCCCAACATTTGTTCTGATTTTCATCACTTTAATACAAGAAATAAAAGAAAATTTTACATGAGTAGCCAGAGAACAGCACCCTATGAAAAGAGTCTACAACATGCAGGTTTAAAATTAGCCAATGCATGGACCAGAACAGTTATGACCCTTCCCACAGTTAAGCTTAAATTTCAGCTACAGAAATTCCTGTTACAAAATCCCTTTTACCTATTAGAAGAATATCATACTTATACATAGAATAAGTGCTTTAAAAAAATATGTAAATAATGTTAAGTAAACTATTTTATTTGCAATCTGAACATTTTTTAATCAATGAAGTATTCAGAAGACTGTATTATTGTGTTATGTATCAAGAGCTGTAACCTCATTTTGCACATATAAAATGTATCATTCAATGTTGAATAAATATTATTATGATCACACCCAGGATTTGGGATCCAAACACATCAAGAAAGAAAGCCAGGCAAGGAACAGGATGTGAACTAAGTATCATGGCAGTTTGGCGATGGTGAATGTTTCCAGTGTGACAATGAGCACTCTGATTGGAGGAAACCAACTCCAACATGTGAAGTGTCAGCTATTATGTAATTTTAATCAGACTGAACTATAATATATTAAGTGCTCAAATTTCTGAAACAAACAGTACTTTGAAGGTTGCCAACACAACTGAAAAAAGCAACTTAGGGGATTAATTCATTTAAGCAAACCTTTTGATGAACTAACTCAGATTGACACTTTGAAAACAAGACTTCTGAGTTGAGTGCAGTGGGAATCAGATGAATCTCAAGAGGGATTCCTAAATTTTGTGGACAAGCATTTTACAGCCTTAGAACAGAATGGAAATCAAGACAGTAACTTTAGTAGCAGTAACAGATATCAAGCAAATGGAGTCAGAACAATAATCAGGATAACAATGTGAAGAGAGATAGGAATAACTTCAGAAATGACTATAATTGGGGGGGGGGGGGATGATGAGGAAATTGAAGCAAGAATCAATAGGCTAGAGTGATAGAGACAGGAATAGAAACAGAGAAACAGATAACAGGAATAGATCATGGATGACAGAGAATATTGTAACTTGGGACAAAACAACAGAGGCAATGATCAGGGAAACTGAAAGTCACCTCAACAATTCCCTGTCAGTTTGGGATGAGAGAAAACCATTGAAATCAGCAAAACACTATAGGACCAAAGAAGGCAATATGAAATCCTACAGATTAAATGGTAAGGGGACTCACCAGATGGGCAGATTATGTGATGATAGAAACTTTCGAGGCCAACGAAGTTTGATGAATAGAATATGAGAGATTTAGAAACTGGAGAAAGATATGAATGTAGACTGGATGCAGAAGCTTTTCATAATTTGTATAGTGAAGAGAATAGTGAGAATGTTGGGGGTGAAAGTGTTAATAATAATGACAACTTTGATCTTTATGGTATAAAAACTCTTATGAGTAATGAAGGCATGGGAAGTGTGAGTTTACCTGTTTTTTCCTAATGTTGAAATTAGTCAATCTGGTGATCTTGTGCCAAAAGAGGAAACAGAAAGTGTTAATTTTAATGAGGATGCTGGTAATGATCCTCTGACTTGTGAAGCTGAGGAGGTTGATTATGGTTCCACGATTTGTAAAAATAATATTGAGAAATATTGTGATATTATAAGTGATTATGTTGTAGATGGCAGTGATAAATGATTGAGAAGTGAAATTATTTAATGATGAGTTAGACGTTATGATATATGTGGAGATTAAAAATAACGTTTTACTGGGAGAGAATGATGCAAATAGGGGTGACAATTAATCAAGGGAGGAGGGTGATGAATATGTTAAGATTTTAAAAGTTCATTAGAATCATTACAGAAATATGGATGAAAATAGTAATGATATTGCAAAAGTAGAGGAGATCTGCAATGAACTACATTCAGTCTGGTGGAAAAAGAAAAATGAGGATAATTTAGTGAAGCCTAATATGCCTGTAGGAGCTCTGCAGCCAGTTTCTGATAGTAAATATGATAATAATCAGGGTGAGGGTAGTATTAGTTATGAAGAAGTAGAAAAATTTGCTGTTTGAAAAAGAAAGCAGACAAGATGGGGAGTTACAAGGGAGTCCTTACATATTTGTTAAAACTGGGAAGGGAACTGTTTAGTGGACACTGGCAGTCCAATCTGTAGAATCTCTGAGACATTGAGAGACAGAATGAAATACAGTAAGAATTTTGTTGAATTACTTGTTATTAGTGTCAAGATTAAGGAAGCAACTGGCAGGATCAGTAAAACAGTAAGGTTTCAAATAAGGATAGAGTCTGAAGTTGATGGTGTACTCTTTGTACAAGGCTGTCTCATTATACCTGAGCTTAATGAGAATTTAATTTTGGGGATTTATTGGATTTTTAAAGGAAAGGCAGGTTTTAGGTGGGGAACTGAGAAAATCATTTTTAATGAACCAATGAGTGAGGTCACTGGGAAAACAAAACTGGAAACATCCCCCAGGCTGTGGCTAAGCCATGTCTCCGCAATATCCTTTCTTTCAGGAGTGCTAGTTCTGCATGGTTCGCAGGAGAGCTTCTGTAAAGTTTGGAAGGTAGGAGACGAGGTACTGGCAGAAGTAAAGCTGTGAGTACCGGGCGTGAGTCGTGCTTCGGTAGCTCAGTTGGTAGAGCACTTGCCCGCGAAAGGCAAAGGTCCCGAGTTCGAGTCTCGGTCGGGCACACAGTTTTAATCTGCCAGGAAGTTTCATATCAGCGCACACTCCGCTGCAGAGTGAAAATCCCATTCTGGAAACATCCCCCAGGCTGTGGCTAAGCCATGTCTCCGCAATATCCTTTCTTTCAGGAGTGCTAGTTCTGCATGGTTCGCAGGAGAGCTTCTGTAAAGTTTGGAAGGTAGGAGACGAGGTACTGGCAGAAGTAAAGCTGTGAGTACCGGGCGTGAGTCGTGCTTCGGTAGCTCAGTTGGTAGAGCACTTGCCCGCGAAAGGCAAAGGTCCCGAGTTCGAGTCTCGGTCGGGCACACAGTTTTAATCTGCCAGGAAGTTTCAAAACTGTTGATATTAAATTGCAGTGGTGAAGCTAATCAGATAAAAGAGATTGTTTGTAATGAGAACAGGGGGGGGGGGGGGGGTATGTAATTGATGAAGAATACATTAGTGATCAGGAACATGATGGGAATGGGAATTGAGAATTGGTGAATTCAAAAGCGAATGAGGATAGTAAGCTTGATGATCAACAAAAAAGGGAATTGAAAGAATTTTTATTTGAATATCAAGACGTGTGTAGGAAGATACCTGGATGAAACTTGAAATCTCATGAGCTACTTTTCGTAAAACCTTACTGTGTTCCAGTTTCGAAAAGAGGAGCTGTAGAGAGGGAACTACAGAAAATTAAGAGCTGGGGTCATAGAAAGGGATTGTCATGAATACAATAACTTGTTGGTCATAAGAGAAGTTATTGAGAGGACACTAGTAAAAATGAAGACCTGGGGGTCATGGGAAGGGGTTGTAGTAAGGAAAGGAAAGAGATTGTTAGGAAGACCAACTGTAGAATTTACAAAAACAGAGGCATAATAGGAAAGTAAAAGTTACGCAATTCAGAAGTGGGACCTGGGTCTTGTGAAGACCATTTAAGGATCTAGAGCAATTAGTAAAATAATCAAAATCTTTTTTAACATGTTATCAAACCCTCATCCAAATACTTACAGGTTAGTTTATAGTAAAACAAGAAAAATATTTGGTGTAAGGAATTTATTACAACTAAAACTTACAGAGGAAAAGAGAGAAAGTACACTGTTATATGAAGTGGTGTGGAAACATTACAAATCATTTGCTTACTATTTTCTGAAAAAGTGTGATATATAATTTTATGAATGTTGGGCTTCATAAGGTTCCCTTCCTGTGCAGCTACCATGGAATATAAAATTATAAAGAATATAGCAACCAGTCTCGGAAACATAATTTTATTTATCTTGTTGCAAATCAATTTTGACTGGTATCAGTCATCATTCTAACCAATTCTAACCAATACATGCCATAAATAGAAGTACCGTCCTTGGCAGATTTCTGTCATGAAGTGACACATCATAGGTCAACACTAGTACAGATCCATAACACACATCAAAACTCTTGTCCTGCAGGAGTGCTGCATTCTAAATATGCATGACAACTAACAAGCTGTCTCTCAGCATGAATGGCCACCGACAAATTGTGGCCAAGAAACAAGTGGACCACCCTCTTGTTGAAGAAGCTGAAAGACTTGATATCCTTCATTTCAATGACTGTATCACAGCCTGTGCCATATGGATCCTTTGCACCAACACAAGCTTTTCTGAAAT
This sequence comes from Schistocerca nitens, assembly GCF_023898315.1. Lineage (NCBI taxonomy): Eukaryota > Metazoa > Arthropoda > Insecta > Orthoptera > Acrididae > Schistocerca > Schistocerca nitens. Next base: position 1,012,300,424 of record NC_064615.1, read on the forward strand.
TCGCAGGTGGGAATTTTCCCTGCAATTCATTCTGTGTTGCCATAACCCTCCTGGCCTCAACCTCCATTAGTTGCTGTCCTCACCCATCCAGCCCCTTCCCGGCTCCCATTCCAGCATTACACAGCTGTCATTCCACCACCACACCCAGTGTTTTATTTTATTTTGTTTTATTTTATTTATTTATTTATTTCTCTCTATTTCTCTCCTTTTCCACTACTACTCCACCCCCCTCCCCACCTCTCCCCTTCCCACCTTCCAACCTGCAGCATTTCACTGTCAGCCATCGCCACCATACTATCCCTCCCCCTCCCTACCCCAGACTCCTCCTTTCCCCCACCCAGTAGCCACTCCCATCATGCACTGGTGCTGCTGCTCGCAGTGTGGTTTCAGTTGCCTGATACTGCACACGTGTGTGTGAGTTGCATTTGCGTGAGTGTTTGTGTGCGCATAGGTGTGTGTATTGTTGACAAAGGCCATTGACAGAAAGCTTTAAGAGTGAAAATCTTTTTGTTGTGCCTATATGTGACTCAGCAGCTCTGCTATATGGTGAGTAGCAACTTTCCTTCTCATAATATTGTTACATTCCATCCTTGATTTTCCATTGTTTGATAGTAGCAATATCAGACAGAGAAGTAATTCCAAAGCAAACGATGAGGAACTTACAGGAATTACAGATGCATCCTCTACTGCAATTGCACCTGCAGATGTCAGCTGTACTGAACACCTGTGGAATAGTTCATCCATAGCAGTCTTTCAAGTTCTAGGAGAACAAATTTGTTTAAGATATTATTATGAAAACCAGGTAAAAAATGAGCAAGCCAATAAATACTACCAATAATTATCATCCAACTGGTAATCTATAAACCATACTTTGAAATTCACAAGACAACAAAAATATCTTACACATTTTATCTTGATGGTAAATTAGATGACACACTAAAATTGCTGGTACAGAAAAAAAGGCTTTTTCTTAACAAATTTCATCAAACATGGAATGCTGCAAGTGTTATTCTGCATACTGAAAATCATCCTAAAACACTGGTGCTGCATTCTATGTAGACCTGACAACCAAGAAGTTGTCTCTCTGCATGAATGGCCACCGACAAACTGTGCCAAGAAACAAGTGGACGATCCTGTTGCTGAACACGCTAAAACACATGATATCCTTCATTTCAATGACTGCATTACAGACTGTGCCATATGGATCCTTCCCACCAACACCAACTTTTCTGAATTGCCCAGGTGGGAACTTTCTCTGCAATACATCTTACGTTCCTGTAACCCTCCTGTCCTCAAACTTCGTTAGTCACTGTCCACACCCACCCAGCCCCATACCTGCTCCCATTCCAGCACTACACAGCTGTCATTCCACCACCACACCTAGTCTTATTTTATTTTATTTCTTTCTTTCTCTCCATTTCTCTCCTTTTCCGCTACTTCACACACCCTCCCCACTTCTCTCCTTCCCACCGACCAACCTGCAGCAGTTCACTGTCCACCATCCCCACCATACTATCCCTCCCCCTCCCCACCCCAGACTCCTCCTTTCCCCCACCCAGTAGCCACTCTCATCATGTCATCATGCACTGGTGCTTCTGCTTGCAGTGTGGTTTCAGTTGCCTAAAGCTGCAGTCATGAGTGTGAGTTGTGTTTGTGTGTGTGTGTGTGTGTGTGTGTGTGTGTGTGTGTGTGTGTGTGTGTGTGCGTGTATGTGTGTCTATTGTTGTCAAAGGCCATTGCCCGAAAGATTTAAGCGTGAAAATCTTTTTGTTGTGTCTATCTGCGACTCAGCATCTCTGCTCTATCCTGAGTAGCAAGTCTCCTTCTCATAATATAGTTACATTCCATCCTGGATTTTCTATTGTTTGATGTTTGCCTGGCAGCTTTTCTCCAATCCTAACCCAGTACGACCCCTCCCCACCCCTGACACTTTCTCTGTTCTATCCCAGTTCACACCCACTAATTCCACCATGCAGTCACATCTGCCATCCCCTTCTTCACACTTATCCACCCTCAGACTTGCTAACCATAGTAATATAACTATTTTTTACCAGTTATTCTTTACTTTGATCCTAGTGACTTCTCGACAGTTTAGTGAGCTTTTGCATTTTCTAAAGTTGACTCCCTCAGATTGCATCTTGTTTCTCCCTTTTGCATCCATTTTATCCTTTTCATATATTTTAACATGTATTTGGGTGTATTTTTGCAAAATTTTTCGTACGTTATTCTACATTATTTACGTAATTTTTCGTATTTTTCCACCACCATGGATCCTTGCTCCTTCCATCTATGTCAATACAGAAAAGTCTTCTGATCCTTAGCCAGATCCCAGTCCCAGTAATGTACCTGCATTGTTGCTCAGCTCATGGAATCTCCCCTAATGGCCTTACCATCAAATTACGCATCTGTGGCTGCCACCCTTATTCAACAATGACCTCCACGTGTTCAAATTATTCCAATGTGTAGTCCTTACCAACGTAGTCCTGCAAAACCAAATCAACGAAACCCAAACCTCCTTACAGTACCTTCTCTCCATCCGCAAGATTTCCTGCTATGAAATCCCAAATTCCTGGAACCCATAACACACAATGAAACTCTTGCCCTGCAGGAACTTGAGAAACATGCATGACGCCACCTCAAAAAGCTCTCCATCCTTTCCACCTTCCTACTCTTGCCTTGGAGTGCCACTGTCAACCACCTCTACAACAACCTCCTAACCTCCCCCACGCCCATTCATAGCTGACAAACCCTTTCTCACAGATGTACTACTCATACCCCACCCTCCAATATTCCCTCCCACCACTGCACAGAATCCAGAACCTAAACAGACCTGCAACACAGTCATGAACCTTTTCCTCCAGAAGCTTTAGCCCCACAGAAATATCAGTCTGTCCAAAGGCGTCACCTCTTGCCCCACTCCCAAATTCAAATGCAGGACTTGTTACAGACCTTCTCTCCTTCTCCCAGTCCCTACAGTGGAAACACTATTTTGCTGCCAACCTTACCAATCAGACCCAACCAAAGACCAATATTGAATCTTCTTAACTCAGTTCACTCCTCCATCCAACTGTGATCCACCCCCACTGCTCTCATACCACCCCCTGTTAACTTTCCAGAGTTTCATAACTTGAAACGTTGCCTCCCCGTCATTCCCCAAATCCCTCAACATGTGGACTAACCTTAAATCCAGAGAAAGAGCCACATTTCACCATCCAAAAACTGATCCCAACATTATAATCCTACCTGCAGACAAAGACTCCACCACTGTTGTTCTGAACTGCAAGGATTACCCAGTGGAAGGTCTCCACCAGCTGTCAGATACTTCCACCTACAAACCTTGCCTCAGTGACCCCATTCCAGTAAAACAGCAGGATCTCCAGTCACTACTCAAATCCTTAGGCCGATACCAGAACCTCTCCCTGGAGTCCATCTCTCTGCTCACCCTTACTACTCCCCACACTTCTACCTTCTATATGCTTCCTAAAGTCCATAAACCTAACCACCCAGGACGCCACATTGTGGCTGGTTACTGTGCCCCCACTGAGAGAATCTCTGCTCTTGTAGACGAAAACCTTCAACCTATTACCCAGAACCTACCCTCCTATATAATAGATACCAACCATTTCCTTCACTGATTCTCCACAGTTCCTGTCCCTTTACCACATGGTGCCTTGCTCATCACTATTGCTGCCACCTCTCTGTAGACTAACATTCCTAATGCTTGTGGCTTTACTGCAATTGAACACTCCCTTTCCAAATGCCCAAAAGTTTCCAAACCAACAACCCCTTCATTGTCTCCATGACCATCTATATCCTCACTCACAATTACTTCTCCTTTGAAGGCATTACCTACAAAAAAATATGGGGTATGGCTATGGGCACCCATATGGCACCATCCTATGCCAACCTATTCATAGGCCATCTAGAGGAATCATTTCTAAACCCCTCACCCAGTTCAGATTCATTGATGACATCTTTGCTATCTGGATTGAAGGTGGGGACACCCTATCCACATTCCTCCAGAACCTGAACAACTTCTCCCTCATTTGCTTCACCTGGTCCTACTCAGCCCAAGCCACCTTCCTAGATATTGACCTCCACCTAAAAAAGATGGCTAAATCAGTACCTCTGTCTGTATCAGACCTACTAACCTCTAGCAATACCTCCACTTTGGCAGCTGCCACCCATTCCATACCAGGAATCTTTTCCATACAGCCTAGCCACCCAAGGTCGTCGCATCTGCAGTGATGAGCAGTCCCTTCTGAAATATACCGAGGGTGTCAGTGAAGCCTTCACTGATCATAATTACCCTCCCAACCTTGTACAAAAACAAATCTCCCGTGCCTTATCTTTCCAGTCTCCCACCACCTCCCAAAGCCCAACCGTCTGGCCACAGAGGAGCATTCCCCTCTAACTCAGAACCACCCAGGACTGGAGCAACTGAATTACATTCTGTGCCAGGGTTTCGATTACCTCTCTTCATGCCCTGAAATGAGAAATGCCCAGCACACTATCCTCCCCACCCCTCCCGCAGTGGTAGTCCACTGTGCACTGAACCTACACAATATACTCATCCATCCTTACACAACCTCTACTCTGAATCTGTTACCTCATGGCTCATGCCCCTAGATGCAAGACCTGTCCCATACATACTCCCATCACCACCTACTCCACTCCAGTCACCAATATCACCTATCCCATCAAAGGCAGGGCTACCTGTGAAATCAGTCATGTGGTCTACAAGCTAAGTTGCAACCACTGCGCTGCATTCTAAGTAGGCATGACAACCAACAAGCTGTCTGTCCGCATAAATAGCCACTGACAAACTGTGGCCAAGAAACAAGTGGACCACCCTGTTGCTGAACATACTGAAACATATGGTATCCTTCATTTCAGTGACTGCATCACAGCATGTGCCATATGGATCCTTCCCATTAACACCAGCTTTTCTGAAATGCACAGGGAGGAAATTTCCCTTCAATGCATACTATGTTCCCATAACCCTCCTGGCCTCAACCTTCGTTAGTCACTATCCTCACCCATCCAGCCCCTTCCCTGCTCCCATTCCAGCATAACACAGCTGTCATTCCACCACCACACCCAGTCTTTAATTTATTTTATTTTATTTTTTATTTCTCTCTATTTCTTTCTTTTTCCACTACTTCTGCCCTCTTTCCTACCTCTCCCCTTACCACTGTTCAACCTGCAGCACTTCACTGTCCATCATCCCCATCACACTATCCCTCCCCGCTGCAGACTCCTCCCTTCCCCCACCCAGTCGCCATTCCCATCATGCGCTGGTGCTGCTGCTCACAGTGTTAGTTCAGTTGCCTGAGACTGCAGTCATGTGTGTGAGCTGTGTTTGCGTGAGTGTGTGCATGTGTATATGTGTCTATTGTTGACAAAGGCGGTCGGCCGAAAGCTTTATGTGTGAAAATCTTTTTGTTGTGCCTATCTGCTGCAACTCAGCATCTCCGCTATATGGTGAGTAGCAACTTTCCTTCTCATAATATTTATATTCCTACTAGAATGATACACATAAGCTTTTGTTTCCATATGCCTTCTACTTCACCTGAAAGTTACTTTTACTCAGCAATCTTCTCACTGCACGTGTTTTACAATCATGTGTGTTAGGTAAGCCATTGAGGAAGATGATCAGCTTTACTAATCAGCGCTATAGCTAGTCAGTCATATCAGGTTGTTCCATCAATCATTATATCCTATTTTCATAACAGAGAAAAAATAATATCTGTAATATTGAGAAAAGTCTTTTGTTATCTGAGGTTGCTGTCCTAACTTCTACATAATTAATTTGGTAATAAAATATTCTATTGTATTTTTTAATTCTTAAGTCATACAAATATTATCACAACCATACTAAATTTCTTGGAAAACTGCCATCAGATGCTCTGTTTAAAAAGAAATAAATGGGGATTAGTAAAATGCTAGGAAGCAAAATTACAAAATCAAGCTAATTTCTATATATAACTGCATGCATTTGAATATGTTACATAATAACTCATCAAATTACAACTGAAAAGGTCAGGAAAGGTGGTCATATTGTAAAAATACCTGTGTTCTGATTGTTGGAACAGTAAGTCTGACAGATAACCAACAAGTATTTAAGAAGAAATTAAAAGAATTTCTGAATGACAACTCCTTCTACTCCATAGAGGAATTTTTAGATATAAATTAAAAAAAAAAACAAAAATAAATAAATAAATAAATAAATAAAAATAAAAAAAAAATAAAAAAAATAAAAAAAACACACTAAAATAAAGTTGTTATATTAACTTAAGTATGTTGTTAAATTAACCTAATTATGTCATGTATTGGAAAATTTGACTCGTTCCACATCATTACGAAATATCGTATTCATGATCCATGGAACTAGTATTAATCTAATCTAATCTAATCTGCTCTCCTAAGGACATATGTCTAACGTGTGTAGTGTCTCTAATGGGAGACTTAAATGCCTCTTCAAATATGCAGTGAGTTCCACAATTTTACCTATACATCAATGATGTTTCATCTGTACTATATTCTTATCACTACAATGCAAGTTTAACTAAGCATCAGCCCTAAGAAAATTTCTGTTTCTGTACAAGTTATAAATGATTACCATTGTGCAGTAACATGATGAGCTCAAAACCTGGGTGTTAATCTATACCCTAAGAAGTCACAGGTCATATTCATATTATACAAAAAGTTGACCACTAGGCAGCTCATCCTTGGGGTATCCAATTTCCCTGGCTCAACACAGTAAAAAATATCAGAGGATTCTTGGATGATCATTCAAACAGTTGTAGATTGTAGGAAAATACTCTAGAAAAGTACTGAATGGGTAAAATAAAACTGGCCCATAAAATATTTACAATAAGGCAGACGTGGGACTGGTCCTTGCTAATTAACATCAAAGAGAATGGTGGACATGGCCATCACTGATGTTAATGCAGCACAGTGCTCAAGTTTTCAAACTCTGAGACATGTGTAGCAACTCTGCCTCAGAGATGGCAGCAGTGGCATTTTTAATTTTCTGTTGTAGTTCTTTCAATTTGTGAAAATTACTTGAGTATACCCGACCTTTCAGTTTGTCCCACAGGTAAAACTCACAGGGAGAGTCATTAGGGGATTAAAGTAACCAGAAGATTGCACTGACTTTGCTAGTTGTCCTCTATTCACTGAACACCTCATGCACTCATGACAAGACGGTCAAGACTGTGAGTGTCATTGCTCTGTTGTGCTGGCTGAAAATATTCATACAGATTGTCGTTGTCTGCGAATTGATCCATATATGGATTAAACGGTTTCTGGAATCCTGTTTAGCATTAACAGTGTGGTGAAAGAATCATATTACAATGTGGACTCCAGATACTGTGCTCTGAATACCAATCTTGAGATTGTGCAACAGCTTTACATAGTAGTGATGGTAATTTTTTGATGCATAATGGTGCATGTTATGTGAGTTCACATGGCAGGCTGAACCAGGTCTCATCAGAAAAAATGGAAAACAGAGGCTCCAAAAGTTCTAATTCCATGGTATTCAAAAACCACTGACAGATATCTACAAAGAAAAGTCCACCTAGACAGATACTGATCTGTGCATCAATATCATGATTTACAGCATATTTTGTGATGGGAAGTTGTCCTAAATGTTAATAACTGTCAATTTCCCATCACTCTTATAAATATTTCCCAACCCAGTGCTATTTTTCCAACCTGTATTTCCACCTCAAATAAAACAAAAATTAGTGCAGTGTTTACTTACTTACTTAAAGGTCAGTGCTACAGAACTTCTAGGACTTTGGCTCCTTTTGTTGCCTGCCTCCATTCTTCTTTGACTATTACTTTCCAATCTCTGACTTCCATTGCTTCAAGGTCCTCCTCCATATTTTCAAGCCTCCTTTTGGGCTTTCCTATCACATTCCATGTGGCTATCATGACAGCCATTTTCCTTCTCATGAACTTTTTTCTCTGCTTTATTGTCACCCTGTAATCAGTACCCTTCCAAGGCTAGTCTGTGGTATTGAAACAATTCCATTTTATGTGGTAATGTTATTAGCCCCATGCCCAACCCAACCTGAAGACCAAGATTTTTCATTGGGGTTTACACCCCTAAGAAGAATGGATTCCCTTTGCCTATACAGTATCCCTGCTCCCTGGCTCCTCTTTAGAAGCCTGTCCACCTTGGATGACCCTGTCAGAAGCTGTTCTCTCAATTTTGCTGGAGCATGTGCTGAAGTTGTCTTTGATAAGACTGTGTCTCATGGGAAAGAGTCCAGTCTTTAGGACTACAAAATCTTAACTGTTTTGAAGTTCAACATGGCACAAATAATAAAAAATTCCATACACAAAGTTAGCCATAAATGCTTATGTAAAACATTTCTGTAGCATTCAGTTATCTAATCACATAAATATTTCCTTTGCTCAGTTACAATGAATGTGATGGGATAAGCAACATGATTTGCACATGGTATATTTCGTTCATTGGTTTTTTAGTGACTGGGTTCTCCATACTTCCTCTCTCATGTGAAATACCTATCATCATACCATAGCTGCAATAGTGGGTGAGATATATCCAGTGTCTTGAATGTGCTATGCATCATATTACATCTTTCTCGTTTTCTCTGATTCTGGAACAAACCACTCAGTAAACTGCATCTTAAAACCAGTCTACATTGATGAGGAGATTAAAGATTTGCATGTTACCATTGGCAGATTTTCCTTACACCTAATAGTGAACCAGTATCTCTGCCATGTTGTCAACACTATATGTGATTTTCACATCTTTGTCCATCTCTGTTTTCTTTCTTGCATGTCATCTGTTAACCTTATGATGTTAATTCTTACTCTTCCCCTTATGAATAAACTTCTTTTCCGTATTTAATTCCTTCCATACTGCTGCCATATACTTCTGTTACATGTCATTGATAAAACTGTAATAAGGAAATTGCTTCGTACAATATTAACATGACTGACCTTTCCAGAATTCCATATTCTATGTGCTACCCATCATTTACCTGTAGGTTAATAGTTGCATATCCTCATCATATTTCATTTTTGTTTGTTGTTTCATTCCTGGAATTTTAACATAACAGGGAGGTTGCACTGTTACTACAGGATTGCACAATGCATGTGCAGGTGAACCCTAGTCTTTGACTTAAGTGTTCAAGCTAACCTTGTAGTTGATAACAGCTTTATTTCAATGATGCATTGAGTACCAGCAGTGATGTGTCAGGATCCATATGATTTTGGCTAAATTCTATTTTCCTATGCATTGTGATGAACTAACATCTTCAACATTTAAGAACTTTCACCTTTAGTTTAGTTCACCTGCAAATATATTTGTTATAATAATTGATGCAGCTCATTCTACAATGTTTAAAAAAGTTACTGGAAATGACTTAATTAAAAATCCAATTTTGCACAAAGTTTTCTTTGGTTTTGAAGGTGGCAGTCACATGGCGAATGGGGAACATGCCTCCATAAAGAATGCCTCCTGTGATATTTGAGAACCCCCTCAAAATGGAATAATTTTGACTGAATCTTCCAAGTAAACAATGCCATTGCCATGTGATACTTAACACTAATTACTCTTATGTAGGTACTTCTTAATAGTCAAAGTACTGTAGTAGTCATGACTCTAAATACTAAAAGCACATCCATCTCAGAGGAGGAACTTGTCAGTGGCATTTCTAGACACCACAGTATTGTTGATTAGCCATGCAATTGAAGCACTTCTCAAGAAACATGGAAAATATCTTACCTATGATAATGGTGGTTGAGCTACATGGCTGTGAATTAAATTACAGAAAGTACTCCACTTTTCCAAAACTTTATTTACGCCAAGGCATATTTTGGGTGTTTTCAGCTGGAATAATACAGTTATGTACTCATTATTACTATTCCAGAATGAGATTTTCACTCTGCAGCAGAGTGTGTGCTGATATGAAACTTCCTGGCAGATTAAAACTGTGTGCCGGACTGAGACTCGAACTTGAGACCTTTGGCAGAGCACTTGCCTGCAAAAGGCAAAGGTCCTGAGTTTGAGTCTCGGTCCGGCACACAGTTTTAATCTGCCAGGAAGTTTCATATCAGCACACACTCTGCTGCAGAGTGAAAATCTCATTCTGGAAACATCCCCCACACTGTGGCTAAGTCATGTCTCCGCAATATCCTTTCTTTCAGGAGTGCTAGTTCTGCAAGGTTCACAGCAGAGCTTCTGTAAAGTTTGTAAGGTAGGAGGCGAGGTACTGGCAGAAGTAAAGCTGTGAGGATGGGGTGTGAGTCATGCTTGGGTAGCTCAGTTGGTAGAGCACTTGCCCGCGAAAGGCAAAGGTCCCGAGTTCGAGTCTCAGTCCGGCACACAGTTTTAATCTGGTAGGAAGTTTCATTATTCCTGTGTTTACATCAACTGCATTTTGAATGCTACATTTATCCCATGCAAAATAGTAATTATTTAGCTATGGTGATCACAGAAATTACCCTTGTATTTCTTTATTTATGGTGTATCTGAAATGAATGCAGAAAATGAGAGGGTTGGTAGAGTTGGTCATAAAAAGCATATTTCACGTAACAACCCATCTCCCCATCCCGCAGTGTAAGGCATCATTGAACAGCATCACGCACAGCTAAGAGGTTAGGCACACAACACACCATCTGAGCCATCATGGTAGTGGTCTGCAGGACAATGATTTCAGTGTATTTGTGACATAAAGGTAAAAGAGATGTCTGCTTGAAGTTTTATTTGCAAGCACAGTAGTCAACATATTCCAGATATGCCAGGCAGAATAACACTATGGGTTTTCCCCTATTTCTGGGATATGAGCATGTTGCTTTTAGCTTTTCAAATGCCTGTTTGACAGGTGATTCATAGGGGGCAGCACATGTGCACACCATGGAGTTTGGTTCACCCTGCATGAGTTTGCCATGGAATGGGGATACCTCTGTGTTTGTTACTGTGTGGAGCAGACAGGAAATGGAACACTGTTCTTGGGAAAAAATGGTAGACATGTGCTTACAGGGTGGTGGATGGAAATGCTCATGCTGCCCAACATCTGTATTTTCAGTTGTTTCCAAATTTTCTTGTGCCAGATCCATGCCAGCGACAGGTCCCTATGAGAGAGATGATGATGATGTTTGGTTCTGGGGTGTTCAACTGCGCAGTCGTCAGCGCCCTCACAAAGTTCCAATTTTTACACAGTCCAACTTTTTTCACAGTCCAGTCTAGCCACTGTCATGAATGATGATGATGATGATGATGAAATGATGAGGACAACATAAACATCAAGTCCCTGGGCAGAGAAAATCCCCATCCTGTGTGGGAATCGAACCTGGGACTCCGTGATCCAGAGGCAGCAAAGCTAGCCACTAGACCATGAGCTGCGGACCTATGAGAGAGAGATTTCCACTGGCACATCCTCATGATGGCATATGTGAATTTAAGGCCTATTTCGAAACCATATGTATTCATTTTGTGTTACTGATACAAAGGCCTGATTGATGCAATCATCCATGCACAGTGTGTACACCAGGGCTTGAAGAGGAGGCTTTAGCTGCTGGAAAATACACCCTCAACAAGCCTGCAGCATGTTGCATGGGAAATGGGTGTAAGCCTTCCACAATTTGGTGCATGTGACATGAAGATGACTTGCACACCTACTGCCTTCACATGGTTCACGGCCTTAACTCAGATGAGTTTTCATGTTGAAATGAATGCTGCCAATGGCTTTTGCCTAGGAGTGTCATTCAACCAGAATTTATGAACTGTCTACTTTTTACAGACGAGGCATCTTTTATATGAGAGGGTATGTTCAACAGCCACACTCAACACTTGTGGGCATAGGAAAATCTGCAAACTGCCTTTGTTCATGGTCACCAAAATCGCTTCACTGTCAACATTTGGGCAGTTTGGTAGGCTATAATCTGGGCATTCTGTACATTCAGCCTAGTGACTGAACGAACACAGATATCTAATCTTCTTATGAGAAATTCTGTGAGAGTTGTTGGAACATGTTCCACTCAATGTGCAAATGTGGTACCAACAAGATGGTGCACCTGCACACTTTTCACATGCAATGTGAATGCATTTGGATGAAACATTTGGTGAGAAATGCATTGGGTGTGGTTGGCCAGTGTCATGACATGCACATTTCCCCAACTTGATGCCCACAAATTTTTTCTTCCCTCTGATGTAATTTTCATTTCGCCAGGAGTGTTTGAAAGAGTCTGACAGTCACACCAGTGTCATTTCATGGCATGCATGCAAGGAGGATGGCATAATTTCGAGCACTTTCTGTAAGTGTTTTCAAATAAAGGTTATAAAACTTCACCCCAGCTTCTCATTTACCTTGATGCCACAAATACATTGAAAACATTATCCTGTAGACATGATACCATGCCTACACTCTTGGCAGCACATGGTACTGTACAATGATGCTTTGTTCCATACACTGAGAGATGTGGACATGGGTTGCTATGTGAAATATGCTTGTTATGATCCACTCTACAAGCCCTCTCATTTTCTACTTTCATTTCAGATACAATATTACACCACAAATTTGCTGTTTTCTCTAATAATTTAAACTAACATTAAGTAGCTATGAAAGTTTACACAGAACACTATCAGTTCGTATGTGCTGGATAGTAAAAGACTGATTAATATGAACATTAGTATTAACTGAAATTTACACCACAGAGTTCAAGCATTCTGACATATTATAGAATGAATGGCTAATAAGATGCTCTATTACTTTGCTTAGGACATTTGAGGGATTTCCAGTTTCCTGCCTCATGTCTTCCAGTGAACTGTAAAAGATTTTTGCATCAGATTACAGAACTCCTTTAGGAACATTGGAGAGGGATGCACAATCTATGTGAAATTTATTTTTCTTTTAACTTTTAGGGTTTTTTATGAGAAAAATTGAGTGTGGTCAGGGTGGTTCTTCCTTTTTATGAACCTGTATGTTGGCCTACACTTCTTCTTTCCTTACCTTCAAAGATACCATTCAATATACCAGTTGTGCTGTAGGTGTATGAACACCAGGCCTCTTGGAAGAATATTCAGTAGAAGCTGCAGCATCTTGCTAGTGTGAGATATAGTTGATTTGTGAATAAACTTTCTTAGCTTTTTTAAGTTGGCTCCTTTTGCTGTGTTTCTTTCTCTTCAGAGATACCACTGCACTTGCTGACTGTGAAATAAAACTATGACATCAGGTTCAGAAGAAGTTACAGAATGTGGATATGACAAAAACAGACACATCCAATAACATATTTCAGTACTTTCCTGGTTGATTTATTATCCACAACACAGTTTATATATCATTAGTAGAATTATTTGTTGCTTAAAAAAATTCCTTCTCACGAGATAGGGAAGCATTAGAATGACAATTTGAGGGATTCTGTGTAAAGCTAATGTGCTTTAGCAGATAAGATTCACCATCTGATTTAACAATTGATTAATTAACAATTGATTAAAAGCTGCTCAGGAAATGGGCATGTCAATATGCATAACATTACCCGCACCAACTGAGGACACTTGGATGGGTAAATATTAAGCTCTGGTGGCTGATTAACTATCAGCTGCTACTATGCAACTACAGCCACTGCTGCTATTTACCTGTATTTATTTAGATTTGTGTTGTTTAGTGCTTCAGCTGTTAACCATGTGGTTTGCACTATTGCCAAGTTAAAGTGGAGCCTTCCTTAAGCTTTACTTTTTCAGTTTGCCTTCGTCCTATATCAGTATAGCATTGGTATAATTATATACGTATTTTGGCATTGTTAATTTAATGGTTTGCAGCATGCCCTTCCTATGCCACCACCTGCCCTCATCCAAACATCAAACATCACCCCTCTGGGATGACATATGTGTAACCCAACAGTCTGCATGTAGTGTTACTTATGTGGAAGTGAGCAAAAGTTTTTCTAACTGTTTGCAAACCACCTAACTGAGGCAGCACTTGGGTATGTGTCAATGTGTTCAGTGCTATGCACAATCTGTACTTCATTGCATTTTACATGTTGCTCTGTAAAGTGCTATATTCCATAAATCGTATTTGTTCTTGCTGTAGCAAACTTGGCAGCAAGCGAGGATTAGATTTTCTCTGCATGTTGGTGTCAGTGCAAAGTCACTGACTTACATCTCAATGGAAGAGATATGCCAACATATCATTGCACAGCAGCAAGCTTTCGCAGAACAAAGGCTCTTGCTACCGCTCTCAATCAAGTGGCATCTGTGTGCTTGCGGAAGGTTTCTCTCCTGTCAGTGCAACTGTCACCCTTTCTGGCATATGATGAGTCAATTGAAGATTGTGACACCAACATTTTCAGGTTTCTCAAATGGGCAATGCAAATCCTTGTAGCGCATTCTTTGTTTCTTTGCTTCTGCCCAACTATTATCAGTTGTTGTGCCATTTTGTGCCTTTGCTTATCACTTGATGAAATGTGTGAGCTTCTCAACCTATTACTGTGATAGAACACATTTCATTGTGATGTGTGTAGAGTTTTACCATTGTCAGAAACACTCAAACTCATCTTACAAAGCCTAGGCTGCAGAGTTACACGTGTTGATCCATTGTTCCATTGTTGTAAATTTGTCAGTAGTGCACATCACGAATCCTACATTGATCATATGATGTGTGATGTTATTATTCATCTGGCCCCTGCTAGGGAATTCAGTGGTAAAGCACTTCAGTGTGAGAATCTGACACTTAACAGGTGTGCTCAATATAGCACAGTCCTTTGAAGTGTCACAGACCACAGGCAATCGTATTGCAGCATGAGGGGAGGCATAAGAAGTTGCTCTGTCAAGCCCTGTTTGGTACACTGCAAGTGTTCAGGATGACAGAGAAGCCACTGCAGCTGTACAGCCTTCAGCTCAGTGTTGCAAGGGCAGCATCAATTACGGCCACAGCAGCAAGGCCACGTCACAAATGCAGCTGCGTGCCCTTCTTCTGTCTTGACCATGCTGCTTCATCCAACAGGAGCATGCTGTGTGTCCTAAGCATTGGGCTGTTTGCAATAAGTGTCAAAAGAAAAGACACACTGGATTAGTGTGTAACTCCTCTTCAAATGTGGTATACGCATTAGTATCGATGGACATAAACTGTATCTATACAATGACTGTCTCCCAGAACAAATTGTTTGACTTGAATGTGTTTGATACACCACTAAAAATGCAAGTGGACACAAGAGCTGCAGTGACTTTAGGAAATGCACAATTATGCATAGACTTTGGTTCCCCTCCCATCACATAGCTTTCATGAAACTTGACTAGGTAAAATAAACACCAGATTCCTATTCTAGATCAATTTTCCATTCCTGTCCCTTACAAATCTGTTTTTCACCCTCACATCATCCTTGTTGTAGATCATTCCCATACCCCAGACTTGTTAGAGTTTGATGCATTTAATGCTTTCAGTTTCTCCATTGCTGATGAGGTAAACTTAGTGTCAGATCAAGTTCCATATCAGCTGCTCTGCTCTGCACTTTCGTGTCTGTTTCCCCCTGGGCTCAGTTGTGCTACTGGTTTTCAGGCCCGCATTGGCATGAAAGAGTCTGCTCGCCCTCATTTTTTTTCAGGTGTGAAAGGTACCTGTTGCTCTGCGTGCCTCTATCAAGGCCAAATTAGACCATTTTATGTTGCTCCATGTCATTTGGTCTATTTCTTCCAGTGAATGGGCTACACCATTGGTCATTGTTGAGAAGCTGATGGGTAAGCTTTGCCTCTGAGGCAACTTCAGTGTCATGATTAATGCACAGTCTACCATAGATACATCCCCTTTGGTCTAGCCTGACGAGCTGCTCACAAAATTATCAGGCAGCCACTACTTTTCCAACAATGGTTTGTTGGAAGCATACCTCTAGTTCCACTTGGATGAGGCCACTAGGTGCCTTCTTGTTGTCAATATATCTTTCAGCCTGTACCAATATCAATGCTTCCCTTCTAGGCATTGTTAGCACGCCCTCAATTTTTCAGTATTTTTTAGAACAGCTGACAGCCTTTCTGTCCAAATGTATCAATTACCTCAGTGATGTCACTGTTTTGGATTCTTCCACTGAAGACCACCTTAGAAATCTCTGCCCAATCTCAGTTTTTGAAGCTGTCAGTTGAGTACCTAGGTTTTGAGATTTCTCACACAGGGGTCAAGCCACTGCATTGCCATGTTAACACAACTGCGGATTTGCTGCAGCCAACCGCCGTTAAGGAACTGCTGGCCTTTTTAGGTAATATTGTATACTTCCATAAGTTTTTACCTGAAGTAACCACTGTTGCTCACCCCCTGCATGCACTTTTGCATAAAAATGTACCCTTTTTGGTTCCCTAGCTTGTGACTGAGTATTTGTTTTGCTTAAATCTAAGCTTCAATGTGCCCCATGTCTGGCCACTTTTCAGCTGAGCCAGCATTTCGTGTTGGCTACAGATGCCTCTCAGTACAGTGTTCATGCACAAATACACAGACGAGTCTGAACAACCCATTGCTTACACCTCTAAAACTTTAACTCCCACTCAGAAGCAGTATTCTCAGATCGAAAAGGGGTCTTTAGCAATTGTGTTCATCCTCAAGAAATTTCATGTCTTCTTGTGTGGTTCTAAGTTTCATTTAATCATGGATCAGAAGCCCTCTTTTTAACTTGTCAGCTTCCTTGACAGACAAGGCAGTGCATCATTTGCTGCAATAGTCTCTCTTCCTCTCCTGTTATGATCATCAGGTAAATTACCAGCTTACGCTGCAATACACCAACACTGATGCCCTATCTTGCCTTCTGATCAGACCAGGTGTGGCGTTTGATCAGGACAAGTTGCTTTGTTTCTATTTTGATACTGAGAGCCAGAATGCAGTCAATGGTTTCCCCATCATTAGCACCACAATAGCATCGGGCATCACTGCAGATCCTAAACTTAGTCAAGTCCTCTCTTTTGTGCAGCACAGTTGGCCAAAAAGCCCCCAGATCATGTCTTGGATCCCTAGCATAATTGCTTCTCCCTCCAGCTGTGCCTTTCTGTGTTGGCCAGGGTTCTTTTGTTAACTATAGAGGGCACTGCCCCAAGGGCTGTGATTCCTGAATCCTTAAGCTGTAATGTACTGTGGCTTCTGCATGTCGGTCATTGGTGGGGACCTCTTGTACCAAAGCTTTCGACCACTGGAATGTGTACTGGCTGGGCGTAAATGTGCACATTACAGTGGTTGTCGACACTTGCACTCACTGTGTTCAGCAACAGGTGGCTCCACTGGTGTCTTTTTCCCCTGGTAGACACCACAGCGCCCATGGGAGTGTCTACTTGTCGATTTTGTGGGCCCTTTCCAAATCAGTATTGGCTCACTGTAGTGAATGCCTGTTCCAGGTTTATTACTGGCGGGGTCAGGGATTTTTCTCTGCCTCGTGATGACTGGGTGTTGTGTGATGTCCTTAGTTTAGTTAGGTTTAAGTAGTTCTATGTTCTAGGGGAATGATGACCATAGATGTTAAGTCCCATAGTGCTCAGAGCCATTTGAACCATTTTTTCGTTCCAGGTTTTCCTGAATGGCATGTTGTCCATCCAAAGTCAGTATTTTGGTTCTGTCTAAGATTTTTGTTAATTTTTGTAATTGAGGGACCTCTATATACCGTAGTCACTGACGATAACCCTCAGTTTGTTTCTTGAGAATTTGCATGTTTTTGCCAGGCTATCTCACAACTCCCGCATTTCATCCTCAATCTAATGGTGAGGCTGAAAACATGGTATGTATCTGGCAGGTCGCCTGATGCTGCTTTAGACTGTTTTTTGAGTTTGTATTGAAAAAGTGCAGGTACTAAAATGTACGGTACCATGAAAAAAAGCACTGATCTTACAAGGCACTGAGATTACAACTCACAGAAAACACCAATGACACCACAAGAACCCATTGGACCTGCTACATGTATGACAACCACGGACCCTCCTTCACTTGCTACATCCAATGCTGTGTCCGCCGACATTGCCAGCTCCACCACAGTTCTGGTTGGATATGCCTGCTTGGGCTGATGGTTTTGGCCACTGGCTGAACTGGGTTTCTGCTGTCATCGAGCATCACCAGGGCTGGCATCCGTGTGTTGTCCACACTTCTGACAGGCGGACATCCTGTCACTTCGACCAGCTGCAGCTGTGCACGGCAGGATCTGTTCCGGAGGGCCCACCACCTGCCCTGTTGCTGCCACCGCCTGTTTGTGTTGCAGATGGTCTTGGTTATGCTGCAGTGGGGATTGTTGCTTGGCAGATTTCTGTCTGTGGTTCCTGTATGTGCCCCCCTCCTCAACTGCCATCGTCGGTGCAGCACCTGCTACACCTGATGCCACAGCTGCTGCCACCTCTGTTGCTTGGTGCTGTGCAGCTATTGTCTCTGATGCCCCTGCTGATGCCTCTGGCACTGACCCCTGACCTTGGTGAGGATATCACTATGCAGACGCCATCCCCAGTCCAGCCCTATGGCTTCTCACATGAGGGGGGCACAGGGTGCCAATCTGCAGCCTCATCACTTCCGCCCCGATTCGCCAGTGACTGCCTGCCACATGCTGTAGCAGCTGCAATCTTTGGGCAATGAAATGGACATCAGTGCTGTCACTGGTGTTTTCCATGACTCGTAATCTCAGTGCATTGTGAGATCAGTATTTCTTTTTTTTTCACTGTACCACAGTACCAGTGCCGTTTTGGTAGCAATATTTTTTCAGTACCAGTGCTTTTTTGGTACAAGTGCTTTTTTGGTACCATACATTTTTCCTGTACCAGGCATTTTTTTCTTGACCATGGATTTTTCTGTGCCTGCTGGTTTTATGTATGTGTTTCCCCCACCTCCTAGCAGGGAGGCGTGATGAACCTTCACTAACGTTATGCACGATTTGAGAGATAGCGCATTCTTACAATTCACAGGGCCACTTATAGAGGCCATCTGTGTCAGTCCCTAGCATGTTCTGGTAAGCCATCAAAGAAAGAGTATTATTTAAACAATCACAAACTAGTGCTTGGCCTATTCTGTAACCTGCATTACTGTTATCCAGTCAATGTGTTCACTGCTACACAACCTGCACTTCATTGTCCCTGACATGTTGCTCTATGAAGTACTATGTTGCATACATTTTGTATGCTCTTGCTATAGCAAATGTGTTGTAGACTTCTTGCATGGGCATTCTAAGGGTGACGGTCTCACATGCAGAACTTAATTCTTCCAGAGTTACATCTGTTATTTATTTGTTTTAAAACCCTTCCCCTATGTATTCAAAGTGAAGTGTGCCTTATACAGTGTTCATGGTGCAAAAATAATTTATGTTACCGTTGTTTCTCTGATGACTACCTTTCTAAAAACTATGAAGCAAAACATAAATATTAAATACAAAGTTAATTGTATTTTGTCTCTTTGTTATCTATTTTGTAACTAATGTACTGAAGAAGAGTATTAAAAATGAAAACAAAGCAAGAAAAAAGAAGAAAGAATGGAGAAACAGAAGTTGCTTTGGACTTGATCTGAATACACAAACCTTAGCATTCTAGTTTGGGACATTATCTTCCATCTCTTCTACAGCTGCACTTCCTTCACCATTTCTTTCTGAGTTTTTCCCTTTTTTTTCTTTTTTAAAAATGTTCTTCTTTGTCTTGTGTGTAGGGGTTCTTCCTTGGCATCTTAATTCCTAAAATCAAAATTCTTCACAGTTGAAAAAGTAATATTCTTTAAGGTGCAGGAATAACTGTTAGCTGTCCGAGAGCATTGCTGGTCCTCATTAAGCTCATGCTTTAATCATCATTAATGCAAGACACGAGAGATGACTAAAAACTTATGGAACAATTCAACATATTTTCCACCACACCTTCATCATATGACCCTGCTTTTCTGGTGCTGGTAAGAATGAGAGTCCAATTTGTCCAAAGTGGCTGTGAGTGAAATGATGGACGATGTACTTGAGAACATGTGTTAGTCCACAAGGAAAATGATATTCAAGTCTATAGTGATGGGACTTGGAAATTGTTCTGGTAATTAATGCCAGTTCTTCAGCACATAAAAACAAACTGCATTTTTATCAGAAAAAATGAATCTGCATGTCAAACAATGTAAAATAACAATATTATTAAAAGGATGGTTGCTATTCACCATATAGCAGAGGATCCAAGTAGCAGATAGGCACAACAAAAAGATTACCCCCATCTCACACACACACACACTTACACACTACACACACTCAAGCAAATGCAATTCACTTCAACAAAGGCTTGTTGGTCGAAAGCTCATTTTGTGATAGCCTTTTTGGTGTACCTATCAGTGACTCAGCATCTCTGCTATATAGTGAGCAGCAACTATCCTTTTCATAATATTGAAGCAGTGACCTGTAACTGACACTTTTGGCAGGACACCCTGACAGGTATGAGAGGATATGTTGCTAAATTGGGGTTGTGTTACTTCTCTCTTGTTGCAACCTTCCCGTAGATTACATACAACCAAAAGGATCTGATTTTGCAAAAACAGACGTAATGTCTTACGGGATAACCGCAATCAGTGATTTTATAATGTTACTTAAAATCCGTCTTGATTGCAAATTTTTTTTTATTATTCATATGACCGGTTTCAGTTCATTCAGAACCATCTTCAGATCTGATATTTCAGTTACAGGAGTAACCCGTCCAAATCCAGCAGCTTTCACATGCTACGTAGCATGTGAAAGCTGCTGGATTTGGACGGGTTACTCCTGTAACTGAAATATCAGATCTGAAGATGGTTCTGAATGAACCGAAACCGGTCATATGAATAATAAAAAAAATAATTGCAATCAAGACGGATTTTAAGTAACATTATAAAAGGATCTGACATCTGATGACAGGAACTTTTGATGAACATTCCATCAAACCCTGCTCCAGTCTTTCAATGGGCAACCCTGTGAAGTGTGTGCACCAGTGAGTACTGACAGTCTTGCTGGTATAGCTGCGCAGTGGTGGATATTCAGGGTGCAGACAAAATGCTGCACTTGGCAGCTGATGTGTGATTCCTCATCTCAATACAAGACAACAGTGTATCTAGCACAACATAGTCCCACCAACAGGTTTAGCAGAAATGTGACTGAAAAAAGAGGTTCTGGCAATGCTGTAACTGTCAGCAGTGTGGCCAGTGACAAGTAGCATTTACTCTGTGCTGTGCCAGAGCTGTCTCATTAGCTCAGTTAGATGAGGCAATGCCACAGGGAGTGGATACATAGATTTTCCAATTCTGGGTTTGGAACCTTACCCTCTCCCTTAAAACCCACATCCTTTCGTCTTTCCCTCTCCTTCCCTCTTTCCTGATGAAGCAACTGTTTGTTGCGAAAGTTTGAATTTTGTGTGTATGTTTGTGTTGTTTGTGTGTCTATCGACCTGCCAGCGCTTTTGTTTGGTAAGTCTCATCATCTTTGTTTTTAGATATATTTTTCCCACGTGGAATGTTTCCCTCTAAGATAAGCATATAGTTAGAGAAAGCATGATTTAGTGAAGTGCAGTGGTATGAAGAACAAGAATTCTGGTCATATGAGTACAGGAGTATAAATATGAAATCAAATAGGGCAATACAGGAGTAGGTATGATAACGAATAAGAAAATAGAAATGCAGCAAGTTATTATGAATGATGCAGTGAACACATTATCATATTATAGCTAACATAAAATCAACAATCCCCACCAACGAGCTCCACAAATGAGGAAGGAAACAATGTTCAAATGTGTGTGTTTAATCTTATGGGACTTAACTGCTAAGGTCATCAATCCCTAAGCTTAAACACTACTTAACCTAAATTATCCTAAGGACAAACACACACACACACACACTCATGCCCGATGGAGGACTCGAACCTCCACCAGGACCAGCCCCAATGAGGAATAGATTGAAAGATGAGATAAAAGAAATTATTGAGGTAGTACTCACACAAGCTGGTGCACCTATGTATAAAGTGCACCAACCACAAATAACATTGTCTTGTACCAACCCATTGTTGTTTTACAGTTGTCAACCTTTACCTGTTCCATCATTATTGCTTCAGCTAGCATAGTGATAAGCTTTGTTTTCATATGTCCAAGTGATTGGCAGAAATATAAAATTAACAGTGAGCTAGGTGAGAAAAAATTTACAATCCATGCAAGAAAATGACCCAGATTCAAAACTAGCAGCACAGTCCCACAATGAGGCAGTGGTCTACAGTGTACAATGTATGTGGCACACCTACTGGTGTTACGAAAATCAATGTGCCTGCTCGAGGGTTATGGGAGATGAAAATTTAATTGTGATGGTTGTCTGGAATTTGATAATATAAAAAGGAAGGGAATGAGGGAAAGGAATGACACAGGAAATAACCTAATAGAATTTTATACAGAGCACAATTTAAGCACTGCAGAAACTTGATTTGAAAATCATTAATGGAGGTTTTACATGTGGAAGGGACCTGCAAACACTGGGTTTCAGGGGCAGATATCAATACTGGCCATTACACATTGTTTATGAACTGAAGATTTAAATTAAAAAACTGCAAAAACGTAGGAAACTCAGGAGATGACACCTAGATAAATAGAAAGAACCAGTGGTTTTTAAGAGTTTATAGGCAACATTATGTAGCAATTGACGAAACAGGGGAAATGAATACAACAGAGGATGAATTGGTAGCTTTGAGAGATAAAGAGTGAAGGTAAGAAGACAACACTCAGTAGAATTCCTGTAGTAAAACATGAGAGATTAAATTTAATTGAGAAAAGGAGAACATATAAAAACGCAGCAAATATAGCAAGCAAAAGGGAATACAGACATTTAACAAAGAATATAAAATATGTGAAATGCAACAAAGAATATAATAATTCCAATCCCAAAGAAAGCAGGTGTTGCCAGATGTGAAAATTACCGAACTATCAGTTTAATAAGTCCTGGTTGCAAAATACTAAAGCAAATTCTTTACAGGTGAATGGAAAAACTGGTAGAAGCCAACCTCGGGGAAGATCAGTTTGGATTCCGTAGAAATATTGGAACACATGAGGCAATACTGACCCTACAACTTATCTTAGAAGATAGAGTAAGGAAAGGCAAAACTTACTTTTCTAGCATTTGTAGGCTTAGAGAAAGCTTTTGATGATGTTGACTAGAATACTCTCTTTCAAATTCTGAAGGTGGCAGGAGTAAAATACAGGGAGCAAAAGACTATTTACAATTTGTACAGAAATCAGATGGCAGTCATAAGAGTCAAGGGGCATAAAAGGGAAGCAGTGGTTGGGTAGGGAGTGAGACAGGGTTGTAACCTCTCCCCGATGTTATTCAATCTGTATATTGAGCAAGCAGTAAAGGAAACAAAGGAAAAGTTCGGAGTAGGTATTAAAATCCATGGAGAAGATATAAAAACTTTGAGGTTCGCCGATGACATTGTAATTCTGTCAGAGACAGCAGAGGACTTGGAAGAGCAGTTGAATGGAATGGACAGTGTCTTGAAAGGAGGATATAAGATGAACATCAACAAAAGCAAAACGAGAATAATGGAATGTAGTGGAATTACGTCGGTTGATGCTGAGGGAATTAGATTAGGAAATGAGACACTTAAAGTAGTAAAGGGGTTTTGCTATTTGGGGAGCAAAATAACTGATGTATGGCAGTGAAACATGGACAATAAATGGTTTGCACCAGAAGAGAATAGAAGCTTTCGAAATGTGGTGCTACAGAAGAATGCTGAAGATTAGATGGGTAGATCACATAAATAATGAGGAGGTATTGAACAGGATTGGGCAGAAGAGGAGTTTGTGTCACAGGGTGACTAGAAGAAGGGATTGGTTGATAGGACATGTTCTGAGGCATCAAGGGATCACCAATTTAGTATTGGAGGGCAGCGAGGAGAGTAAAAATCATTTGCAGTACCAGCACAGCAAGGCCGTTTTGGTTAGTGTTACAAGGCCAGATCAGTCAATCATCCAGACTGTTGCCCCTGCAACTACTGAAAAGGCTACTGCCCCTCTTCAGGAACCAAGCGTTTGTCTGGCCTCTCAACAGATACCCCTCCGTTGTGGTTGCACCTACGGTACGGCCATCTGTATTGCTGAGGCACGCAAGCCTCCCCACCAACGGCAAGGTCCATGGTTCATGGGGGGGAGGGGGGGGTTATGTCTCCTTCTCCCATCAATAATTAGATTTTTTAACTAAATGTTATTCTATTTTTAGTGTAATTACTATGTGGTGTTTGACACCAACAGATGTGTTTCAAAAGATTAACTGAGCTTTCTCACACTTAAATTTATTATCCAGATGATTAATTTGAATATGCTGATTTCATTGAGTACATGATTGTCATTGGAACTGAAATTTATGGCTAAGTGAAGTTATTACAACAACATCTAGTGGAAAAATATTTTGAGCTAATCAGCAGAATCTCAAGTATTGATAGCATTTATTCAGAAGCAGTCATTCCACTCTTTCTGAAATCATGTTTTTATTTGCTGGAATCTAATTAAGTTGAAAGATATTTATAATTAAAGTTAAAATAAAAGAATTGCAGCATGGAATACAAAAATATTGTGAAAGGGTAGATTGACAATATTGAGGAGACTTTGAGTCATAGATAGTGTGATGTTACACTTATTTAGGTGAGCTATTTGCTGGTCTAGGGTTGGTAACAACGAGAGGCAAATTTGCTTGCTTGGCTGGATGCGAGTTGGTGGGGATGAGGAGGCCACTCAGCTGCTCCAAAAGAGCTTAGGTACAAAGGCAGTCAGTGTAAGCTGGATGTGAGTAATGCCAGAACAGGGAGGATCTGAATGGGAATTGCTCCTTTGGCCCAGGTGCAGAAGATGTACCAGAAATGGCAGTGCATAATGCACTATGAAATATAGCTACTTACAACTCTTAGAAATACCAGAATAAAGCACAGTTCCATAGTGAAGTAAATCTGAAACACACGCAATCTCAGAAAATTGATCTGCATCCAACAAAACAATATTGTTTTCGATATCTGAAAAACTGCAAAAAGTTAATAATTTAAAGTTACTGAATATCTACACAAAAAACCTTCAAATCAACAACTTTTAAATGCTTCCTGCGATTGAAATGAACAAAGTCTCAGGTGACAGCATAGCACTACAGCTATCATCCCTGAAAATTACTCATCTGTATCTATTTTCATTTACTGATTTACTATGTTTTAATCTTTATCATTATGCAAATATCTGTCAGAACATTTTATTCTCCACAGCAACACAGGAACTAAATGCAGCATGAATGGCTAATATCCTGTCGCACTTGTGCAGTTATTTAATTAATAGTCTACTAGTTTACAATCAATATTAGAAAACATTGTAGTCTGAAAGTGTATTAGCTGACTCTACCATTGAAAAGAGCACCACAAGATTCTTCTATCAAGCAGGCCTAAGTAATTATTTAACCAACATTTAACAACATTTATTGTCACTTAATGTGAGCACCCTTGTGCAAAAATGCTGAATTATTAATTTATGAACAAACTATTATTTAGTGTGTATTGCAAATGATCTGAGTGTGACTGGATTTTTATAATGTTATTATTATTAAATGTTGTTGAATGTGGTTATGTTGAGTCAGCTCATGTGTATATAACACAAGAACAATGTATTTTTGGAAGGGGATGGCTTCAGTGAAAGAGAATTAGACAGTGATGGAACACTTTTGGAGACAACTGGAGAACACACTTTTTGGATGGAGAGCTAATGGGAGAGATTCATGATACTTTCACGTGGATATCTGGAAGAACACAGACCTGCCTGAGGTAGTATGTGATATTCGGTCATGTAAGTGATAGATTCTGGGCAGTGAATTGCCTTCAGAATATTTTAACTTTGCAAAGTGTGAATGTGCTCTAGTTCAGAACTTCCACCTTCTGAACTTGCATTACAGAATTGAAACATGAGTTTATCTCTCATGCATTCATGTGTAAATTGTCTTGATGAACTGAATTATTTTGAGCTGGCAAATATTTGATTATTGTGACCATCAAATGGGCTTAGTTCTTTGAACGTCTTTGAAGACTATTTAGCTTGGATATTATACTATCATTTTTGTAACACACTTAATGCAACTTTATTGCATTTTAATAAGGTTATCTTTCTGGCTGCTTTGTAACGTAATTGTAGCCCCACATTCTGTTTATTTGAGATTACTTACTTGAATAATTACTATACAACATAATTCTCTGGTGTTGCTTGCATAAATTTCTGAATAAAACACTCTTATTATCAGTCATTATCTTTTATTTAATATTTCTGATTATTTCATCAATTTACAATTCTGGCCAATGCAGAAACTAATTTAAGTGCACCATCACAGGTACATGATATTATTTGCAGTGACTTTAGCTACAGGGAATGAAGGCCGATGTTTACAGCCTGACTATGTGACTTTACCCAGCCATCCATTTTAAACACTGTGTGCATAGCCCAATTACCTGGGTGTAAAATTGCAACAGGCGCAATGAAGAGACTGATTTATACCTAAGCTTTGGGTCCCACAGCTTTCTTATAAAGTGGAAAAGATACACACATTAACATGAGCTCAACTCACATTCAGATGACCACTGCCTCTGGCCTCTGTGGCTGGATTGCAGACTGAAACTGCTACCGATGGGAGCAGCAGTCTTGCATGGGTGGTGGCTGTGAGGAAGAGGCATGGGGTGATAAGAGGAAGGGAAAGTGTAGTGCTAATTTTGGGGGAGTGCAGAGATATTGTAGTAAGGACAGTATAGGGTTACTATGTGCAGTTGGGAGCTTTGGGAGGTGTTGGGAAAGGGGAGCAGGAAAAGACAGAAATAAAGAATGGGGAGAAGGCTAGTGCATGCTTTGGCAGAATAGAAGGCTGCGTGTCCTGGAGTGGGAGCAGGGTAGGGGATAGGTAGCTAGAGGATTACACTGTAATTCACAGTTAAGTGCCTGACAGATGGTTCATAGAGCCACCCTTAAGCTACTTTTCTACTGTTCCACCCTCGAAAAGGGTGCAGGGAATACCAACACTTCAATCTTTCCATGCTAGCTCTGATTTCTCTTATTTTATTATGATGATCATTTCTCCCTGTGTAGGTGGGGGGCCAACAAAATATTTTCACACTCTGAGGACATAGTTGGTGCTTGAAAATTCATGACAAAGTCCTGCCACAGCGAAAATCAAAGACTGTCAGCCCAATTCGTGTATCATATCCTTGTCACTTTCTCCCTCATTTCGCGATAATATAGAACGACCTGCACTTCTTTGAAATTTTTCGATGTGCTGCGTCAATCCTATCTGAAGCAGATCCCACAACACATAGCATTGCTCCAGAAGAGGGCGGGCAAGCGTTGTGTAACCAGTCTCTTTAGTAGATCTGTTATATTTTCTAAATGTTCTGCCATCTGTTCTTTGGTTTCCTGTGTTATTGTGGAGAATACAATGTTGTGACAGATATTTGCATAGTGAAAAAGATATAAAAACATAGTAAATCAATAAATAAATGATATTTTTCCGAAAATCAGACGGTGTATTGCCAGACTCATAGTCGTTTTGTTGCCACTTTCCCTAACGATTTTACAAATTCTGATGGAATATTTTGATCCCTTCTGTCTTATTTGATCTACATCTACATCTACGTGATTACTCTGCTATTCACAATTAAGTGCCTGGCAGAGGCTGTCGTGCGGGAAAAACCAGCACTTACGTTTTCTGTGCGAGCCCTCATTTCTCTTATTTTATCATGATGATGATTTCATCCTATGTAGGTGGGTGCCAACAGAATGTTTTCGCAATCAGAGGAGAAAACTGGTGATTGAAATTTCATGAGAAGATCCCGTCGCAACGAAAAACGCCTTCATTGTAATGATTGCCACTTCAATTCACGTATCATGTCTGTGGCTCTATCTCCCCTATTCCGCGATAATACAAAACAAGCTGCCCTTCTTTGAACTTTTGCAGTGTCATCCTTCAGTCCCACCTGATGTGGATCCCATACCGCATCAATCTTGCTATCAAGTGAACTCAGATACGTTAATATACTGTGCTTAACTAAACACTGGCTGAAAGAAAATTAGTTAAAGACAGTGAAAATAACGGATTATGTGTTAGCAGCACAAACTTGTAGAAATAAGTTTACACATGGAGCGAACTGCATATACATAAAGAAAGATATCGAATTCAATAACTTAGACAATGTTGAATCCTTAAACACTGAGAAAGATTTTGAAATATCAGCCATAGAAATTCCAGCATTCAAGTTAATTGTAATATGTTTATATAGATCATCAGATACCCATCTGAAAAAATTCAATACTCAGCTTGATACTTTACTAAATAAACTAGTAACAAATCGAAAAACAGTTATTACATGTGGAGACCTAAATGTAGACTTTAATAAGCGAAGCAATTCAAAATCTGAGCTGATAAACATATTGACAGCCAATAATTTGGAGATTGCAATCCAGTCCCCTACATGTGAAACGAATCATTCTAGCACTGTTGTTGTTTTTGTGGTCTTCAGTCCTGAGACTGGTTTGATGCAGCTCTCCATGCTACTCTATCCTGTGCAAGCTTCTTCATCTCCCAGTACTTACTACAACCTACATCCTTCTGAATCTGCTTAGTGTATTCATCTGTTGGTCTCCCTCTACGATTTTTACCCTCCACGCTGCCCTCCAATGCTAAATTTGTGATCCCTTGATGCCTCAAAACATGTCCTACCAACCGATCCCTTCTTCTAGTCAAGTTGCGCCACAAACTTCTCTTCTCCCCAATCCTATTCAATACCTCCTCATTAGTTACGTGATCTACCCACATTATCTTCAGCATTCTTCTGTAGCACCATATTTCGAAAGCTTCTATTCTCTTCTTGTCCAAACTGGTTATCGTCCATGTTTCACTTCCAAACATGGCTACACTCCATACAAATACTTTCAGAAACGACTTCCTGACACTTAAATCTATACTAGATGTTAACAAATTTCTCTCCTTCAGAAATGATTTCCTTGCCATTGCCAGTCTACATTTTATATCCTCTCTACTTCGACCATCATCAGTTATTTTACTCCCTAAATAGCAAAATTCCTTTACTACTTTAAGTGTCTCATTTCCTAATCTAATCCCCTCAGCATCACTCGATTTAATTTGACTACATTCCATTATCCTCGTTTTGCTTTTGTTGATGTTCATCTTATATCCTCCTTTCAAGACACTGTCCATTCCGTTCAACTGCTCTTCCAAGTTCTTTGCTGTCTCTGAGAGAATTACAATGTCATCGGCGAACCTCAAAGTTTTTATTTCTTCTCCATGAATTTTAATACCTACTCCGAATTTTTCTTTTGTTTCCTTTACTGCTTGCTCAATATACAGATTGAATAACATCGGGGAGAGGCTACAACCCTGTCTCACTCCTTTCCCAACCACTGCTTCCCTTTCATGCCCCTCGATTCTTATAACTGCCACCTGGTTTCTGTACAAATTGTAAATAGCCTTCCGCTCCTTGTATTTTACCCCTGCCACCTTCAGAATTTGAAAGAGAGTATTCCAGTTAACATTGTCAAAAGCTTTCTCTAAGTCTACAAATGCTAGAAATGTAGGTTTGCCTTTTCTTAATCTTTCTTCTAAGATAAGTCGTAAGGTTAGTATTGCCTCACGTGTTCCAACATTTCTACGGAATCCAAACTGATCTTCCCCGAGGTCCGCTTCTACCAGTTTTTCCATTCGTCTGTAAAGAATTCGCGTTAGTATTTTGCAGCTGTGACTTATTAAACTGATAGTTTGGTAATTTTCACATCTGTCAACACCTGCTTTCTTTGGGATTGGAATTATTATATTCTTCTTGAAGTCTGAGGGTATTTCACCTGTCTCATACATCTTGCTCACCAGATGGTAGAGTTTTGTCATGACTGGCTCTCCCAAGGCCATCAGTAGTTCTAATGGAATGTTGTCTACTCCCGGGGCCTTGTTTCGACTCAGGTCTTTCAGTGCTCTGTCAAACTATTCACACAGTATCTTATCTCCCATTTCATCTTCATCTACATCCTCTTCCATTTCCATAATATTGTCCTCAAGTACATCACGCTTGTATAAACCCTCTATATACTCCTTCCACCTTTCTGCCTTCCCTTCTTTGCTTAGAACTGGGTTGCCATCTGAGCTCTTGATATTCATACAAGTGGTTCTCTTCTCTCCAAAGGTCTCTTTAATTTTCCTGTAGGCAGTATCTATCTTACCCCTAGTGAGACAAGCCTCTACATCCTTACATTTGTCCTCTAGCCATCCCTGCTTAGCCATTTTGCACTTCCTGTCGATCTCATTTTTGAGACGTTTGTATTCCTTTTTGCCTGCTTCATTTACTGCATTTTTATATTTTCTCCTTTCATCAATTAAATTCAATATTTCTTCTGTTACCCAAGGATTTCTATTAGCCCTCGTCTTTTTACCTACTTGATCCTCTGCTGCCTTCACTACTTCATCCCTTGGAGCTACCCATTCTTCTTCTGCTGTATTTGTTTCCCCCGTTCCTGTCAATTGTTCCCTTATGCTCTCCCTGAAACTCTCTACAACCTCTGGTTCTTTCAGTTTATCCAGGTCCCATCTCCTTAAATTCCCACCTTTTTGCAGTTTCTTCAGTTTCAATCTGCAGTTCATAACCAATAGATTGTGGTCAGAATCTACATCTGCCCCTGGAAATGTCTTACAATTTATAACCTGGTTCCTAAATCTCTGTCTTACCATTATATAATCTATCTGATACCTTTTAGTATCTCCAGGATTCTTCCAGGTATACAACCTTCTTTTATGATTCTTGAACCAAGTGTTAGCTATGATTAAGTTATGCTCTGTGCAAAATTCTACAAGGCGGCTCCCTCTTTCATTTCTTCCCCGCAATCCATATTCACCTACTATGTTTCCTTCTCTCCCTTTTCCTACTGACGAATTCCAGTCACCCATGACTATTAAATTTTCGTCTCCCTTCACTACCTGAATAATTTCTTTTATCTCGTCATACATTTCATCAATTTCTTCATCATCTGCAGAGCTAGTTGGCATATAAACTTGTACTACTGTAGTAGGCAT
The DNA here is from genome assembly GCF_023898315.1 of Schistocerca nitens. Classification (NCBI taxonomy): domain Eukaryota; kingdom Metazoa; phylum Arthropoda; class Insecta; order Orthoptera; family Acrididae; genus Schistocerca; species Schistocerca nitens. The sequence continues at coordinate 1,012,331,446 of NC_064615.1, forward strand.
GGGCTTTGTGTCTATCTTGGCCACAATAATGCGTTCACTATGCTGTTTGTTGTAGCTAACCCGCACTCCTATTTTTTTATTCATTATTAAACCTACTCCGGCATTACCCCTATTTGATTTTGTATTTATAACCCTGTAATCACCTGACCAAAAGTCTTGTTCCTCCTGCCACCGAACTTCACTAATTCCCACTATATCTAACTTTAACCTATCCATTTCCCTTTTTAAATTTTCTAACCTACCTGCCCGATTAAGGGATCTGACATTCCACGCTCCGATCCGTAGAATGCCAGTTTTCTTTCTCCTGATAACTACCATAGACCAAATAATAATAAGCTTCAAAACAAAATATAAATCATTTTTGAAAAAAGAGACAGCATTGGTCGTATATTTTTTACTATTGCAAAATCGATTTTCTGTCACTGAGTGACCATCTTCAGTGCTATATTGTATAACTTAAATTGGGATGCACTGTTGTCACTAAGCCTACGGCAATCACATAGACTGACATTTGTTGAACTGGATATGTTGGCTTGTGATCGCCAGCTTGATTTTTAACTTCTTGTATTTAAAATACGCTTCACAAGCCCAGATAGGCAAAATTTTATTGATTGGCGACTCCATGTTGTCTTGTGCACTACGACCAGATAACAGGTATACTTGAAAAAAGAGACAGCAGCTACTACACAACTCAGGAGTTTGATAGTTACTTTAAAAAATATAAATCTATCTTATATAAAATAATAAAGGAGGCAAAGAAACGAGACAATGACAAATACATAGAAGATGCTTCAAACAGATCCAAAGCAATCTGGCAAGTTGTAAAAAAAGAAACCAAATCTTACAAAAGTAGAGTTAATAATATAGTATTAAAGGCTGGCTTGGAAAACATTAATAACCCACAGGAAGTAGCTAATATGTTTAATAACTATTTTATAAATGTAACAGAGAAACTACTACAACAGACTTCTAACAGAAAACAGCATACAGAACAGGGAAAAAAGTCTCAAGCAGATCAATGTTTCTGTACCCAACAAATGTAGAAGAAATACAGGTTACAATAAAAAGTCTCAAAATGAAACACTCTGCAGGTGTAGATGATATACCTGATTTCATTATAAAGAAGTGTGGGGACTTGATTACTGAGCCCTTAACCCACCTATGCAACCTATCTTTTGCTACAGGAACTTTTCCTTCATGTTTGAAAATAGCAAAAGTAAAGCCATTATACAAGAAAGGAAACAAAGATGATGTTTCCAACTACAGACCACTGGAACTTCTTTCTGTTTTCTCAAAAATATTAGAAAGACTTTTCAATAAGAGGCTAACAGACTTCTTAGAGGTAAATGGCATTCTGTCAGAATCTCAACATGGATTTAGAGCAAACCGCTCAACCGAATCTGCAGTTCACTCCTTTCTATTAGAGGCACTGATAGCATTAGACAACAAAAAACTTACCATGGGCATATTTTTAGATTTGTCAAAGGCATTTGACACCATAAATCATGACAAATTGCTACACAAGCTAGAAAATCTTGGCATTAGGGGAACAGCTAACAACTGGCTCAGCTCTTATCCTAAAAACAGGGAACAATATGTGGAAATAGATCAAGAAAGGGACTATGTCATTAGGAAATATAATTCCAAGCTACTGACTGTTAAATATGGAGTGCCACTAGGATCAGTAATGGGTCCTGTTCTGTTCTTACTCTATGTAAATGACCTAAACATAAGTAATGACAGCAGTATATTTCAATTTGCTGATGATACAAGTGTTCTAATTGCAGGAAACTCAGAAAAACTCTTGTAAAAAACATAAAAGAAACCGCTGACAGGCTAACATGTTACTTTGATGACAATGACTTAATAATAAACACTGAAAAAACTGTAGCCATGGATATACACACAGCACAAACAAAAAATCTGATATCACCCAATCTAGAGCTATAGGGACAGACAATTGCCAAAACAGCCTGTACCAAATTTCTTGGACTTCACCTACAAGGCAACTTGAAATGGAAAGCACATATTGAGCAGATGAACAAAAAATTAAGTACTTCTTGTTTCGTGCTGTGTTTATTAAAAATTGTACCAGTTACAACACCCTTCAGTGTGTATATTATGCAGTTGTACACTCTCACCTCCGGTATGGGATTATGTTCTGGGGAAATTCTGGAGATGCCATCAAAACATTCAAAATTAAAAAAAAAAATTACAAGAATAATGGAAGGGGTAGATAATCGCAAATATTGTAGACCATTGTTTAAAAAAAGGATAACACTGCCACTTCCTTGCATATATATATACTTGAAAATATAATGCATTTAAAGCAAAACTTACATACAAAAAGACCAATCATCACTCAAAATCACACAGTACACAGCTATGATACAAGACAAAAATTGGATGTACATGTTCAAAGCGCAATGCCTTACCAGATACCATTAAACACATACAAAACATTGGTCACTTCAAATCTAAACTGAAGTCATACTTGGTTGATCACTGCTTTTACACAGTATATGAATACCTACAAAACTAAATTTTGGTGTGTTTACCCAATGTAGTTTCATTCAGAAGAACATTTGTATTTTATCTCTCTGTATATAGCGTAACAACATTTATTTAAGTATTCATCATTAATTGATGTATTAATGTGTGTTATTATGTATAAAGGTATATTATAAGTAAAACTGTTAATATTAACCAAAAAAATCCAAATATCTCTTGCACATAGTGCAGCTGTAGATGAAAATGGATCAATAAATCAAATCAACAATACTCCAGAATAGGGCTGACAAGTGGGGTGTAAGCAGTCTCTTTAATAGATCTGTTGCACCTTCTAAGTGTTCTGCCAATGAATCGCAGTCTTTGATTTGCTCTACCCACAACATTATCTATGTGATCGTCCCAATGTAAGCTATTTGCATTTGTAATCCCTAAGCATATAATTGAGTTTCCAACCTTTAGATTTGTGTGAATAATCATGTAACTGAAATTTAGCAGATTCCTTATGGTACTCATATGGATGACTTAACATTTTTCATTATTTAGGGTTAATTGCCACTTTTTGCATGATACAGATTTCTTGTCTAATACATTTTACAATGTGAATTGATCATCTGCTGACTTTATATGACGGTAAATGACAGCATCGTCTGCAAACAATCTAAGAGGGCTGCTCAGATTGTCTCCTAAATCATTTATGTAGATCATAAACAACACAGACCCTGTACGCTTCCTTGGGGAACTTCTGTTTTACTCGATGACTTTCTGTCAGTTATTATGGACTTTATCCTTTCTGATAGGAAATCACGAGTCTAGTTCACAACCGAGACGATACTCCATAGGCACACAATTTAATTATAAGCCGCTTGTTAGGAATGGTGTCAAAAGTCTTCTGGAAATCTAAAAATATGCAATCATTTTGACGTCCCCTGTTGACAGTACTCGTTAGTTTGTGTTTCACTAGAATATTTTCGGAGTCCGTGTTGGCTATTTGTTAATAAATTGTTACCTTCGAGGTGATCCGTAATGTCAGAATACAATATATGTTTCAAAATCCGACTGCAAATAGGCGTTAGTGATATGGGTCTGTAATTTAGAAGATTACACATATTTCCTTTCTTGGGTGTTAGTGTGACTCGGGGCCGGATCTGGGAAGGGGCAAAATGGAGTAGCCTACCTGACCAGGGCGGCAATTTCAGGGGGCGCCAAATTTACATTCTTGAAGGAAAAAACCTTGTTTCACAGTGTGCCAAGCTTTCAAAGACCGTTGGTCTATCGATTGTTCATATGATTTTGAAACGCATCCCTGTTGGTTTTTAAACACAGTCTAAGTCATTCCTGAATGAATCATAAGTTGATTTTTGGATGCGTGCATAGTGTACGTGATGTCTCTACCAGGGAAAATCCCCGTCGCATCTAGAATAAAGAACTTTCCGGCAGATGGGGCCATACCAGCAGAGCTGAGTAAACCCGAACGAGTGAATGCCAATCGCTGTTTGTTTATGTGCTTGATTGGGTGTGCGAATGATAAGCGTTGTTATAATTGTTAGCGAAATCCGTAGATTCCGACTACCAGACTGTTAGGAATAACCGGTAAAAAAGATCTCTGTGTATCCAAGACAATGAAATTTAGACGGAAAATTTTTGCCAGATACCTGTACAACTTATATAAGGGCCAGTTGTGCAGTCCCCAGTTAGCAACCGCTTACTTCTCTTCTCGGAATAGGGAGGAAAACGCGTTGTACGAACACATAATAACGAATAAACGGCGAATATCTAAACCGCTGATTCTGGCAGGGTTAGTAGGTTAATCGGAGAGCTACCTTTCACAGTGGCAGGAATAGTTACAGATTTATTAGAACGAGGAAGGAGAAGAAACGGGGACATCACACCAATTATATGGAAGAATATTACGATTCCAAATTTATGTAAAAATTTTGTACTACTACCAGTTTTCGATCTCATGCTTGAGATACTGGAGCGTATGAACGAAATGTGAAACTATTTCCTAACGTAAAACTTGTTGCTTTAAGTAGGCCCAATAGGCAAGTGATATTGGTACTTCGTGAATTATGTTCTATCGTGTTATTTATGTAAATGAAGTACATAAAAATGACCTTTTATACCAAAACAGTCTCGCTTATTTGGCGGGTGTTACAATTGCTGCAATATTAGAAAGGCCTATTTCGTGTTATATAGGAGAAAACGACAAAATAGACGTAATCAACTCGAGAAACCACTCCAGTCTTGGGTACTATTCGTATTAACAGCTTTCTCAGTATTAGACAACGACTTTTTGATTTTTCAAGTAGCAAAACGTTTGACGAACTTTGATGAGTAGAAGGAAAGCACGTCGTGTAAAGCTGTAGCAAGGTTAGAGAGAAAAAAAAAATGCTGTTACTTAAGGATTGAAGGAATGTGTAGGGTAGGAGGGGGCTAGTTGAGCAATTTTTCACTTTATTGGTTATAGCTCCTCAATGATAAGTCTTGAGGCTCGTTATGCATACTGATGGGTAAGTAATTTATCCCTTTGCAAAAGTGTCCATAGTAATTTATTTCTAACAAGTCCCATTTAAGAGCTAAAGCTGTTTAAATGCAAACAGTCAAGTACGCTCAACGCATCCAATAGGTGAGATAAGTTGAGCAAGAGTATGGGGCAAATTGAGCACGTATAAATCTAGCCAAACCATGGGTTCAATGTTAGCTACTAGACATGAAACAAAATTTCTGTTTGACAATCAACTTTTTATTTATAATCTTTTAAAGACGTAACAGTAAAACTAAAAGTAATTTTCTTTTAATAAAAAATAACAAATTGAATCATCAAAACATTAACGTACTCTAAGATTGCCTTTTAGATTAGACTCAGTCTTTCTATTCAAAATCAGACTTGAATATTTATGTAATTATCAATATAGCTTATATTAAAAAAGAAAATATTAATAAGATCTTGGAAACTTAATCGTCGTTGTCACTGTTGCAATTTATGCACATGAAAGTAAGACCAGCATCTGGCGCACATTTTATATGCATGTGCCCATTGCCTGCAAACTTGGCACTGGATCCATGTTTCCCTGGTAAACTCGCAGAATAGCCTTCACAACAAGCCAGACAGAAACAGTCATCGTCGTTGCTTTCCTCACTTCACTGAAGTATTTTTTTAGAAACACTTTTCTTTCTTTATCAATGATCTTTCTTGGCTTTTTAATTTTTGTAGTGGTTTTATTTTGTTCCTCTTGGAATGCTTTCTTTTCGGGAGTGTCTGTTAGAACAGCAGCTTTCCTCTTTCTTCTGTTAGTTATGGTTGCTTTTCTAGGACCTGCTTTTGAATATGATCGAACAATTTCTTTCTAGAGAAATTTCTAGACCACCATTAAGAAAGTGTCTCTTGAAATTTTTTTCTGGGAAACACAAACATTAAGAGGCACTGTATTTCCATAAACAGATACAGCAGTTGCTACTGTAATGTTAGTCCCTCGCTCCCCAGAAGTCATGGCGCCGACGTTACTCTTACCTTTGGCAGCTACAATTTTATTTGGCTTCAGCACAGTGAACACTCCTGTTTCATCTACATTCCATGTATCTGTTGTTGGTGGAAAGGATCCAGATGGTGGAGGTCGTGATTCAGCCATTGACTTGAAGCACGACGTGTTGTCTCTTGGCCACAGTTTGTCAGTGGCTGCTCATGTAGACAGACAGGTTGTTCATTGTCATACCACAACAAAAAGCAACACAGTGATTGTAGCTTGGTTCGTACATCATAATATGGCTGCTTTCATAGATAGACCTGCCTCAGATGTGATAGGAGATGCCTGTGATTGAACTGGAGTAGGTGGTAGGAGGAGCATGTATGGGTCAGGTCTATTGCAAGAATGTGAGCCATGAGGCAAGGGGTTGAGAGAAGGGGTGGAGTAGGGCTAGACAAGAATATTGTGTAGGTTCGTTGGGTGGCGGAATGCCACTGTGGGTGTGTTGGAACGAATAGGGTAGGATATTCCTCACTTCAGGATGTGACAAGAGGTAGTCCAAACCCTGATGGAGAACGTAATTCAGTTGCTTGAGTCCTGGGTGGTACAGAATCACCAGGGGAGTGGTCCTTTTTTGGCGAGATGGTGGGTATGTGGGAGGTGGGAGGCGAACAGAGACATAGGGGATCTGTTTCTGTACAAGATTGTGAGAGTAATTTCGGTTTGTGAATGCCTCAGTGAGATCCTTGGTGTATTTGGAGAGGGGCTGCTCATCACTATGGATGTGTCAACCACAGGTGATTAGTCCATATGGAAGGAACTTCCTGGTATGGAATAGGTGTCAAAATGTAGCTATTTTTGGTGGTTATTAGGTTTCATTTGATCAGAGGAACTAATATAACCACCATTAGGGTGGGGGTCAACATTGATGAAGGTGAATTTTGGGTTGAGGAGGATCAGGTGAAGTGAACTGAGGAGAAGGTGTTGAGGTTCTGGAGGAATATGAACAAGTTGTTCTCACCCTCAGTCCAGGCCACAAAAATATCATTTATGAATCTGAACCAGGTGAGGGGTTTGGAATTTTGTGTACTGTGAAGGTACCCACTGCTGTACTATGGATTTCTTTATAGGGGATGCCTCCATAGGAAAAGAAATATTGGGTGAGGATATAGTTGGTCATTGTGATCAGGAAGAAGGTTGCAAGTTTTTACTGAGACAGGCATTGGGAAATCTAGTGATCAATAGTGTCAAGGCCATGGGCACTGGGAAAAAAAAAGTGTAGAGGTAGGTGGCATCAATGATAGTGAGTAGGGTGCCACACGGAAAAGCAACACAAGCTGTCGAGAGTCACTGGGGGAAATGGTTGGTGTCTTTGTTATAGGAGGGTAGGTTGTGGGCTGAAGGTGTTGGTCCACGGGAGCGGCAGTGTTGAGGAGAAAGATAGACTTTGGGGAGATGGGTCTAAGGATCTGAGGAGGGACTGGAGATTCTGTGGGATTTCTGGAATGGAATCACTTTGGCAGAGTTTGTGGGTGGACGAATTTGACATCTGGTGGAGTCTCTCCTTTCACTTCAAAACCACAGTTGAGTCTTCATTGGCTGGTGGGATTATGAGGATGGAATCAGTTTGCAGGCGGCGGATTGCAGTTCTTTCTGCAGATGTAAGGTTGGTTTCCATATTGAGGGATTTGGGGAGTGCGGCAAGGCAAGATTTGAGGATTAGAAATTCTGGAATGTTAAAAGGTGGTGACCTGGGAGCAGTGGGGGTGTATTACAGTTGGATGAACTGAATCAGGCAGGGGTCAATATTGGTTTTGGGTTGAGTATGATTGGTAGCGCTGGTGGCGAAAAAATGTTTTGACTTTACAGAAGAGGAGAAGGAGAAAAGTTCTTTAACAAGTCCAACATGACTGGATTTTGGAATGGGGCAAACAACTGTTGTAATTAAAGTTCATGACTAAATACATTTGCTGTTGTCTTCTGTGCCGTACTAACTGTTAATTTCCCAAGATAACTTTTTTATTTTTGTGGAACTAATTTCTCTGTAAGCCATTAATAAGAAACTTGAGAAAATTAATATGAAGTACAGAAAAAACGACGCAACATGAAGGAATTATCCGAATGGGACGAAAAACGGTAGATTTGATGAACATGTACACACAAACAAATGATAACTGTTTTGAAAAAGTAGGATTATTTGTTCAAGAGAATGAACTTCACAAGTTGAGCATGTCAATAACGCGTTGGCCCGCTGCTGGCCCTTATGCAAACAATTGTTCAGCTTGTCATTGATTCTGATAGTCGTTAGACGTCCTCCTGAGGGATACCGTGTGAAATTCTGTACAATAGGAGGGTTACATCGCCAAAATCCTAAGGTGGTTGGGAGGCCCTGCCAATAATGCTCCAAACGTTCTTGATTGGGGCGAGATCCGACGAACTTGCTGGAGAAGGTGGGGATTGGTAAGCACGAATAAAAGCAGTACAAACTCTCGCCATATGCAGGTGGGCGTTATCTTGCTGAAATATAAGCCCAGGATGGCTTACCATGAAGAGTAACAAACTGGGGCACAGAATACCCTCAATGTGCCGCTGTGCTATAAAGGCACCCCGGATGACAACCAAAGGGGTCCTACTATGAAAGGAAATGGTTTGGTGTCAGACTGGTATCCCAATGCTGTCTGGGGCATCTCCAGACACATCTATGCTGGTCATCAGGGCTCCATTCGAAACGGAACTTCATCACTGAAGACCATTCTATTCCTGTACATGAGATTCCATGGTCTGGGGTTCATTTCTTTTCATAGTAGGACCACTTTGGTTGCCATCCACGGCACCCTTATGGCACAGCGGTACATTGATGATATTCTACGCCCCCTTTTGTTGCCCTTCGTGGCAAGTCGTCCTGGGCTTACGTTTCAACAAGATAATGCCGACCCGCACAAAGAGAGAGTTTCTAATGCTTGTCTCGTGCTTACCAAATTCTACCTTGGCCAGCAGGGTCGTTGGATCTCTCTCCAATTGAGAACATTTGGAGGATTAGGCCCTTCAAGCAGCTCGGCATTTTAATGATCTAACACGCGTGCTCTACAAGATTTGGCCCGGTATTTCTCTTTAGAACGTCAACAATTATGTCAATCAATGCCAAGTCGAATAACTGTTTGCATAAGGGCTCAGTTTGTGAAACGCTTCCTTTTGGACAAATTGACCAGTTTTTTGAAGTTGTAATCATTTGTTTGTCCGTACGTGTGCATCACATCTACCGATTACCGTCCCTTTTGGATAATTACTTCGCGGTGAGTAGTTTTTTTCTTTTGTATTAGAGTATATTATAATTTAAATTAGGATACCATACTCGTAAACAGTGTATTCCCATCATGTATGCATAAGGTCGCTCTGTGTGCTTTGATAATTTACTAATCTTCAACACATTTTATAAACACATTACTGTCTTAGCATATACTCCATTCAGAACAGAAAAATCTAATCAGCTCTCAATTGTGAGCATGCTTACACCTGTGTTGAGGCTGCGAGTAGCAACTAACAGAGTAACATCTATGTACCGTAAGATCCCGGGCACATTAGCAACCACTTGGCATCTGTTTATGAACTCACAGTATTTTTCGTGAACGTCTTTGTTTTCTTTTGTGAATAACGTCAGACTTCAAAATTATATTGTGTCAATAACATGAAAATTTATTTATTTGTGCTAATTTGTGAAGAAATGTAATGCGTTCAATTCAAATGAAGCCAATTTTGTGATGTCATTTATAGTGGATTATTTTGCCACTGTTTTACAATTTAGCGGGGTAGGTACCTGTCTGTCAGTGACGAACTTTTTAACTTTTATTTTAGATATGAGAGTGGTTGCGTGAATAAGCCGAGTCTTCTAGCCAAGTCTTAGACTTATTGTGGAAGCTTTTTAGCACTGTATAATGATCTGTGCAGTAGAATGCCTTAGTAAGGTCACAGAGGATCCCCAATGGCTATCTTCTAAAATTTAGTTCACTTAGAATTTCATGTGTTAGGTTAAACATACTTATGACTGTTGAGAATCCCGTATGAAAGATGCACTGTGTAGGTGTCAGTATACCAACATGTGAAATGTGGCTGTGAAACCTATCATATACTACTCTCTCAAATACCTTTGAAAACACTGGCAGCAGAGAAACGGAAAAATAGTTGGATACTACGTTCGTCTCTCTACTTTTGTGTACTGGCATCACCATCACTTGTTTTAGTCTATCCAGAAATACACCAGTTTTCAGCGACTTGTTACACATAGCCGGTCGGAGTGGCCGTGCGGTTCTAGGCGCTACAGTCTGGAACTGAGCGACCGCTACGGTCGCAGGTTCGAATCCTGCCTCGGGCATGGATGTGTGTGACGTCCTTAGGTTAGTTAGGTTTAATTAGTTCTAAGTTCTAGGCGACTGATGACCTCAGAAGTTCAGTCGCATAGTGTTCAGAGCCATTTGAACCATTTGTTACACATATAGTGTCACAATATGCAACTGACTAAGTCTGCACATAATCTAACGTGATACATATTCAGCAGATTGAGTGCTTTTCAGTGTGTACTCTCAGTGGTTTTCATGGTGGCATGCCTGATTGAACTCATCTGGGTGTACAAGCTGCGTCAATTTGAATAAATCACTCAAGCTTTTGACGCCTACCTCCGTCCTCATCGTCAGGAGTAAAAGTCTTCTACTCCCGTGGCTACAACAGTTTTCTGCTTATATGGCGACGATTGTAGCATCTGGAATCAGAAGCGGAGTTGTGCAGCTCACAGCAGTTCTGGTCTGTTTCGAAATAATTTTGTGATTTTTACATTTTCTTTAGGTGTTGTGTGCAATGAAATGTGACATTTGGTGTGAACTGTGTGTGGTTAAGTAGGTCTATGGCTTCTGTGTGAGCGGGTTATCATGGTTCCATGTTATTTCAACTAGTGAGAAAATTTTATTGATATGGTTCAAGTGGCTCTGAGCACTATGCGACTTAACTTCTGAGGTCATCAGTCCCCTAGAACTAAGAGGCACTTAAACCTAACCTAATGACATCACACACATCCATGCCCGAGGCAGGATTCGAACCTTCGACCGTAGCGGTCGCGCGGTTCCAGACTGTAGAGCCTAGAACCGTTCGGCCACCCTGGCCAGCTTTATTGATATCTGAAGCTACATTTTTTTTGTTATTGTGGTCTGTACCATTATCAGAGCTCTGCAGCATTTCCTCTAGTTGTGATTTTATGTTCCTATATCTTAATTTTGGTGATGTCCCTTACAGTTAAAACTTGTTTATTTGACCTACTAATTTTTTGTGCGTAATTCGAGTGTTGGCCTTCCTGATTACACATCTTAGGATTTTACAGTGTTTCGTGTAGTATAATTTCATTGGTAGTTTTGTACTAGCCCTCTGTTCTATAAACTGATCTCCCTACTTGCAACGCGATATTTTAACGCCAGTTGTTAACTACGCTTTACTTCTGATAGAGGTTGGTTTGATTTTAGTCTGTCTTTGGTGTAAGCAGGCTTCAAAATGTTTGAGAACGAAGTTCAAGAATGAATAGAATTTTATCATTCACTGTGTCTGCCTGGTCAACTTTCTCACACTTCTCCTCATGTAAACTATTTCTAAAGAAGCTAGCAAGTTCAGTATTTATTGTTCTAATGTGCTTAACTTGGTCGTGAGTGTGCTGTCATCTGGAATAAGCATTGGTGGTTCCAAAGTTGGTGCTACCAGGGATATGAGGTGCATTCAAGTTCTAAGGCCTCCGATTTTTTTTCTCCGGACTGGAAAGAGATAGAAACATGCGCACTGTTTTAAAATGACGCCACGTTCATTGTCAATACGTCCCAGAGCTGGCAGCACCGTACGGCAGATGGAATTTTACCGCCAGCGGTGAGAATGAGAACTGTTTCAAATACTTAAAATGGCGACGTTTTCCTTACTTGAACAGCGTGCAATCATTCGTTTTCTGAATTTGCGTGGTGTGAAACCAATTGAAATTCATCGACAGTTGAAGGAGACATGTGGTGATGGAGTTACGGATGTGTCGAAAGTGCGTTCGTGGGTGCGACAGTTTAATGAAGGCAGAACATCGTGTGACAACAAACCGAAACAACCTTGGGCTCGCACAAGCCGGTCTGATGACATAATCGAGAAAGTGGAGAGAATTGTTTTGGGGGGATCGCCGAATGACTGTTGAACAGATCGCCTCCAGAGTTGGCATTTCTGTGGGTTCTGTGCACACAATCCTGCATGACGACCTGAAAATGCGAAAAGTGTCATCCAGGTGGGTGCCACGAATGCTGACGGACAACCACATGGCTGCCCGTGTGGCATGTTGCCAAGCAATGTTGACGCGCAACGACCGCATGAATGGGACTTTCTTTTCGTCGGTTGTGACAATGGATGAGACGTGGATGCCATTTTTCAATCCAGAAACAAAGCGACAGTCAGCTCAGTGGAAGCACACAGATTCACCACCACCAAAAAAATTTCGGGTAACCGCCAGTGCTGAAAAAATGATGGTGTCCATGTTCTGGGACAGGGAGGGCGTAATCCTTACCTGTTGCGTTCCAAAGGACACTACTGTAACAGGTGCATCCTACGAAAATGTTTTGAAGAACAAATTCCTTCCTGCACTGCAACAAAAACGTCCGGGAAGGGCTGCGCGTGTGCTGTTTCACCAAGACAACGCAGCCGCACTTCGAGCTAACGTTACGCAACAGTTTCTTCGTGATAACAACTTTGAAGTGATTCCTCATGCTCCCTACTCACCTGACCTGGCTCCTAGTGACTTTTGGCTTTTTCCAACAATGAAAGACACTCTCCGTGGCCGCACATGCACCAGCCGTGCTGCTATTGCCTCATCGATTTTCCAGTGGTCAAAACAGACTCCTAAAGAAGCCTTCGCCGCTGCCATGGAATCGTGGCGTCAGCTTTGTGAAAAATGTGTACGTCTGCAGGGCGATTACGTCGAGAAGTAACGCCAGTTTCATCGATTTCGGGTGAGTAGTTAATTAGAAAAAAAATCGGAGGCCTTAGAACTTGAATGCACCTCGTATTACAAAGCGCGTTTGAGGCCAGCCCTTGGCGACCAGTTATGCTGCGTACTGAGCCAAAGCCTCTGAGAAACTTCACGGGACCGCCGCCATCAGCCGCTGTCTATACAGAGTGTTACAAAGAGGTACGGCCAAACTTTCAGGAAACATTCCTCACACACAAATAAAGAAAACATGTTATGTGGACATGTGTCCGGAAACGCTTAATTTCCATGCTAGAGCTCATTTTAGTTTCTGCCACCTACGTTCAATGGAGCACGTTATCATGATTTCACACGGAATGCTCTACCAGTGCTGCTACAACATGTGCCTTTACAAGTACGACACAACATGTGGTTCATGCACGATGGAGCTCCTGCAAATTTCAGTCGAAGTGTTCGTACGCTTCTCAACAACAGATTCGGTGACCGATGGATTGGTAGAGGCGGACCAATTCCATGGCCTCCGCGCTCTCCTGACCTCAAGCCTCTTGACTTTTATTTATGGGGGCATTTGAAAGCTCTTGTCTACGCAACCCCGGTACCAAATGTAAAGACTCTTCGTGCTCGTATTGTGGACGGCTGTGATACAAAACGCTATTCTCCAGGGCTGCATCAGCGCATCGGGGATTCCATGCGACGGATGGTGGATGCATGTCTCCTCGCTAACGGAGGACATTTTGAACATTTCCTGTAACAAAGTGTTTGAAGTCACGCTGGTACGTTCTATTGCTGTGTGTTTCCATTCCATGATTAATGTGATTTGAAGAGAAGTAATACAATGAGCTCTAACATGGAAAGTAAGCGTTTCCGGACCCATGTCCACATAACATATTTTCTTTCTTTGTGTATGAGGAATGTTTCCTGAAAGTTTGGCCGTACCTTTTTGTAACACCCTGTATACTCTCGGCAGTTCCAGTGTGGTTGTGACAGTCTGTGTTCAGAGGTGCTAGTCGCAATCCGAGGGGCCTACAACAGGGAGGATGTGACACAACGTTTTACCTGACAAGGACTGTTAGTGCATCGGACTCGGTGAACGTTGTGTAGTGTCAGTCATCATCCATAACTATGTAGTCCACTTGTCCAGGCTGGAAGTTCATGTTCTTACCTTAGTTACGAACGACTGTTTTGATTTAGCATGTCTGAACAATCATCGGAGCTCTCTTTGACTCAGCTCACTCATTTACAAGGGCGGCAAGTTCAACTCCCGCTGCAGAGCTAGATTCCGGTCACTCAGACACTGCCTCGGGCATGAATGTGTGTAATGTCCTTAGGTTAATTAGGTTTAACTAGTTCTAAGTCTAGGAGACTGATGACCTCAGATTCTAACATTCTGCGTGGTGTCTGTTTTTTCTAAGTCGTGTCTCCCTACCACTTTCGCGCAACGACGCTCTGAGCGTGTTTTTTAGGGCATTGACTAGTTTGAACCTGGGACCTGTTGCTGGTAAGGAGACGCCAGACCACACATGACATGTAGAGTTCAGAAGAGTTCGGTGAGACTAGCGATGATATAACCAAATACTTAATGATTTCAGCGTCAGCTCCACTGCACTCCCTGTAAAAGAATCTTAATACTAAATTTAGTGGAAGGGGTTCAAGGCTTTCCTATTTTTAGTTAGCTAGAATCTTAATACTAACTAAATTTAGTGGAAGGGGTTCAAGGCTTTCCTATTTTTAGTTAGCTGGTAAAATAACGTCGAAAAAGCAGTTAAGTTTACCATTGGAAATTTTATTCTACTCACAAAACATTGTTTATAAATTGCACTATTGATTAAAAGGAAATATTTTAATACAGGATGATAAAAACCAACTGCGTTCAACAAAAATATGAACGAATATTCCCTGAGTGGGTTTCCAAGTTCTACAATGGATCGAAGGATGACCTATGCCGTATCACATCTATAATCTAGGTTTAAATTAAGTTTCACAAAAGAGAAAACTATCAAAATGGTCTACAGTGACCCTCAATTATCTTTAATTACTTATCTAACTTGTCATAAATTACAGTGGCTGATGTGGCTTCTCAATAATTATATAACAGAAAAATCATTGCGTTTCAGATTTTAACTTACGTAGCAAATGTGAATACCATGAGCTTTAATTGACGATCGACACTAGTATTACGCAAAAAGGGGGTGTGACAGATGAGACTTCTGCAGTTCTGAGTGAAGCTTTATGCGCTGTTATGCGGCATCGCGTGCGTTCATTACCTTGTCGTTGGTTAGGCAGTGTCAGGGGGCGGCGGGCGGCGCAGCTCCATACAGCTCGCCGTCTCAGAAGCAACTCTCTCCTAACTTCTCCTTACTACAATTTACCGAAGTTGGTTTAAAAAAAATACTATCTGGCTGTGTTTTCATCTGACCAATCAGGGTCTCAATGTTAACCTTAAGCTCTGCCTACAAAAATTATGTCTATCCAATGAGAAACGTTATACTTTTCGTGGTGGGGCAATGTTTTTAACGTTTGCAACGGAACAGAGACGCGAAAAAGTCTCACGCTAAAACTTGCAGCTGGTGTGGCCCTTTTAGTGTTATCATACGATCTATACTGTTCTTCTGGAGGGCTCTATCTTTTAACATGGGCTGGGGGGTCGTCCTGGCGGTTACTTTTCGTGGTGGGGCAATGTTTTTAACGTTTGCAACGTAACAGAGACGCGAAAAAGTCTCACGCTAAAACTTGCAGCTGGTGTGGCCCTTTTAGTGTTATCGTAAGATCTATACTGTTCTTATGGAGGGCTCTATCTTTTAACATGGGCTGGGGGGGGGGGGTGGTCCTGGCGGTTGGCTGGCGACGTGGGTGTCCGTCCCTTATCGTAGGGCCTTCTAGCTTAACACGGTTCTGCTCTCGGCTTCTGTTCTCGTTTCTCCCCTCGGAACTGCGCCTGTCTCACGGTGGGAAGGTATGACATGCATTTAGGCATTCTTGTGTTAGTCTGTGGTATTCCATTTGCTCACTCGTTACTCGTATTACTTTGGTTAATTTAATATCACGATTTATTCGGAACTATGTGACATACTGCTGGATTTGCTTATCATGTCAGGGTTTTCATGGAAGGTGTTGGATTTGCCTGACACCTTACAAGATGTTAAGTCCCATAGTGCTTAGAGCCATTTGTACTAAAGCTCAGATCGCCAGCAAGAGGACTGGGCCGGACACCGATAAAGACACTTGTCCGGAGGAATTAGGCGATGGACCACAGATGGAGCGGTTAGACGCACATTCTGAAGTACAGGTGCATGTCACAGTTGCCCTATTTTATGTTCTTTCGGTTGAGGAAGTAACCGAGTCAGAGATACAAACAATGGTTTTCCGAATCGCAGGCGCTTACTGGACACTGTATATTCAAGCGTGCTTGAGGACTTCATACAGTGATGCTATGCTTCGTTATGCCATTAGTCAAAATGTGCTTGACGTACGCATTTGCGCTACAATTTTAAAGCTGCCCGACGAATGTCTTGAAACCGTACTCTCAGTAATAGATTTGCGGAATATTCTACATACTGCAGAGGGAATCTTACAGTCTCCAGCGTGCGCAAGATAGTGACTTAAATCGTCAGTCGCCCGGCCGCAGTGGCCGTGCGGTTCTAGGCGCTACAGTATGGATCTGAGCGACCACTACGGTCGCAGGTTCGAATCCTGCCTCGGGCATGGATGTGTGTGATGTCATTAGGTCAGTTAGGTTTAATTAGTTCAAAGTTCTAGGCGACTAATGACCTCAGAAGTTAAGTCGCATAGTGCTCAGAGCCATTAAATCGTCAGTCATGGGTTACGCATGTTAAGCAAAGTCACGTTATAATAACAGCCGCTTCCGGTCGCGCCGCGTGCGTCACTTTCCTGGTTGATGACGGAAATTCTTGCCCACACCGTTTATTGAGCACGACAAAAACAATGAATTTTCAGGTGTTGTTGTCCCGGGTGGGCCAGCCAGAATATTTTTGGAATTTATTCCTTTGATTAATTTACTGATGGAGTTTACCTATATCATTTATTGTTTGCTGGTGATCAAGTAGTCGTAGCACAAGATGGGGAGAATGCTAACTATATGTGCAATCAACTAGCAGTAGCATGCAAAACATGAGGTTTGTAGATTAATCACCAAAAAACTGAATACTTGACTAATGATTCAGATGAGCTATACATTGAAGGAAAGAAAATCAAAAAGATAAACACTTTCTGTTATTTGGGATCCATTTTAGAAATCGAGGGAAAATCGGAGTCAGAAATCAATAAAAGAATTAGTAGCGGAGAATGTAGAGAGTGGAAATAATAGAAAGAGTATATGACGTAATGGATAGCAAGAAATTACAGTGGTACGGGCATGTACGAATGGAGGAAGCCAGAATACCAAAATTGATACTGGAGTGGGAACCGGAGGGGAGAAGAAGAAAAG
Organism: Schistocerca nitens; assembly: GCF_023898315.1. Taxonomy (NCBI): domain Eukaryota; kingdom Metazoa; phylum Arthropoda; class Insecta; order Orthoptera; family Acrididae; genus Schistocerca; species Schistocerca nitens. Next base: position 1,012,348,850 of record NC_064615.1, read on the forward strand.
GACGACCTATGACCACCTGGCTCCAAAATGGATAGCACGCAATGAGGAGAACGGGCACAGAGGAAGAGGACACACAAGATCGAAACACCTGGAGGAATATTTTGAAAATATAGTTTAAGAACGTTTATTCTTTGTATAGGAATTTCCGAGCAAATTATTATGTTGGAGATAAGCCTCTGTAATGAGGAAAAGCTCAAAATAATAATAAAAGTAACTTATTTACTTTTTCAGTTTCGGACAACGTGCTGCAGGTGAATTCTACAGTGCCTCAACACAGTATAAACCATCTGTGTCGCAAATAGAGTCAGTTGTTTCAGCAAGGTTTTGGTAAAGCTCCTCATCTTACTGCTAAGATTTTATCGTGCTAGGACTATTACACATGCCATTCATCATCAAGTCGCACGGGAGCTGCAACACTGACAGGACATTGGTGTCGTTAAATCTGTTGCATCAAGTCAGTGGGCAAACCCTTGGTTGTCATCAAAAAAGCAATCACATGGGTTTCGTCTCCACACGTATTTAAAGGCCGCAGTCAGTCCTCAGAAAGTGATGGACTCCTTTCCTCTTTTCATGTCTGACAAACTCGTAGACAAGTTAGAAAAGCGCCAAGTCTTCCCGAAAATCGATTTCCAGGAGGCATATTTGCAATTGCCGTTGAACAAGCAGTCCAAACTTTTTTTTTTTTTTTTTTTTTTTTTTTTTTTTTTTTTTTTTTTGCCTGAATACTCACATGACAGTATTTCAGTTTCAGCACCTACCGTTTGCCAGTGCGTCTTCCCCAGCTGTTTCTCTACCTTTCTTGGTGTAGCTAACAGCGAAGGTCCTTTCGTTTTCAAAATATCTTGACGATATTATAGTTCCCGGTCGCATGTCCGCAGAATACGTCGGCCTGACATACAACAAGGAAAAGTGTTCATTTTTTCAAACCTGGATTCAGTATTTAGATCAGTAGTCGTGAAATAATTTGGCCCAAGAGCCAATACTGGTATTGAGGGAGGGCACCTCAGACCACATATATGCCAATATTATTATTAATTGGTGCTGTAGGTGCAACCACAACGGAGGAGTATCTGGATGATTGACTCATCTGGCCTTGCAACATCAACCAAAACGGTCTTGCTGTGCCGGTACTGCGAACGTCTCAAAGCAAGTGAAAACTACAGCCGTATTTTTCCCACGGCATGCAGCTTTACTGTATGGTTAAATGATGATGGAATTCTCTTGGGTAGTATACTACGGAGGTAAAAATAATCCCTCATCCGGTTCTTCGGACGGTGACTACTCAGGAGGATGTCGTCTTCAGGAGAAACAACACTGGCATTCTACGGATCAGAGAGTGGAATGCTAGATTCCTTAATCGGGCAAGGAGGTTAGAAAATTTAAAGAGAGAAATGGATACGTTGAAATTAAATATAGTGGGAATTAGTAAAGTTTGTTGGCAGGAGGAACAGGATGTCTGGTCAGGTGAATACAGGGTTGTAAATAAAAAAAATCAAGTGGGAGTAATGCAGGAGTAGGTTCAGTAACGAATAAGAAAATAGGAATGCAGGTAAGCTATTATGACCAGCATAGTGAACGCATTATCATAGCAAGATAGCCACAAAGTCTATACCCAGTACACCAGTACAAATTCATATGCCAACTAGATCCACAGATGATGAAGAGATTGAAAAAATGTTGATGAGATAAAAGAAATTATTCAGGTGGTTAAGGGAAACGAAAATTTAATAATCATTGGGGACTGGAATCGATAGTAGGAAAGACACTCGGTGAATATGGACGGGGGGAAAGGAATGAAAGAAGGAGCCATCTGGTAGAATCTTGCACAGAGGATAATTTAATCGCCACTGACGCTTGGTTTAGGAAACATTAAAGGTTGGCTGCATATGTGGAAGAGACCTGAGGACACCCGAAGGTTTCAGATTGACAATATAATGGTAGGACAGAGCTTTTCGAGCTAGATTTAGAATTGTAAGACATTTCCAGGGGTATATATGGAGTCTGACCACAATTTATTGGTTATCAACTGTAGACTGAAGAAATTCCAAAAAGGTAGGAAACTAAGGAGATGGGCCCAGAATGAGTTGAAAGAACCAAAGGCTGTTGAGTGTTACAGAGGGAGCACTAGGAAACGATTGATTAGAACAGGGGCAAGGAATACTGTAGAAGACGAATAAGTAAATTTGAGAGGTAAAATGGTGAAGACAACAGAGTAACAAATACATAAAAAGACAAGGCCTATTAGAAATAACACAAGAGATCTTATTTTAACTGATGAAAAGAGAAAATATAAAAATGTAGCAGATGAACCAGGCAAAAGGCAATACAAACGTCTAACAAATGAGATTGATAGGAAGTGCAGAATGATTAAGTGGGTGGGTGGAGGACAAATGTAAGGATTTAGAAGCATACATCATAGGGGGAATGATAGACACCGCTTACAGGAGATTAAAGAAGCCTTCGGAGAAAACAGAAGCAGCTGTATGAACATCAAGAGCTCAGGTGGAAAGCAAGTCCTCAACAAAGAAGGGGAAGCTGAAAGGTGGAAGCATAAAATGGTTCAAATGGCTCTGAGCACTATGGGACTTAACATCTGAGTTCATCACTCCCCTGGAACTTAGAACTACTTAAACCTAACTAACCTAAGGACATCACACACATCCATGTCCGGGGCAGGATTCGAACCTGCGACCGTAGCGGTCTCGCGGTTCCAGACTGTAGCACCTAGAACCACTTGGCCACCCCGGCCGGCAATTAATAACAGTAAGTGGACTTGTATGTAAATGCTTCATCCAATATGAGGCGATCGCAAATGTTTACTAAATGTCCTCTACTCACTGTGTTGTATCATAACAGCCTCAATTTAATTTTGTATTCCTTGGTACAAATATGCTCTGCATTTGAAGATGATTGTATATAGTGCGCATTCACAAGTCCATGTTACTTTCGTTCGGAATTTATGCCATAGTAGGTGATCAATAGGAGGCACAGGTACCTGTGAATTGTCGATACTGGAAGAAAAACGACGATATTGATCGCTCTCACACCCTCTAACCGGCAGTTGACGCACTACTTACCCCTCTGCCACTGAGGTATGCGGCCAGCTATATTACTTTGCTCATGGCCGAATTCATCAACGTCAATTAAAAGTAACCACACCCTAAAAAATTACTGTTTCTGTGTGTATTCGTATCTATTACTGAGCAGAAAAACTACACACTTAAGAATCACTTAGCATTAGTTAACGGACCGATTTCAACCTACCTTGCTACACAGATCTCTTACTGTCAGGCAACAATTGCTGTGGGGTAAAAACGACGTACCTGTCATAGTTCAGAAGATATGACATCGTAAACAATGAGATGTGTGGGAGATCGCTACATCATGCATGACGTTTAATTTATTACTTCCGTGGTGCTATCTCTGGCTGGCTCTGAGCACTATGGGACTTAACATCTGTGGTCATCAGTCCCCTAGAACTTAGAACTACTGAAACCTAACTAACCTAAGGACATCACTCACATCCATGCCCGAGGCAGGATTCGAACCTGCGACCGTAGCAGTCGCGCGGTTCCGGACTGCGCGCCTAGAACCGCTAGACCACCGCGGCCGGCTGCTATCTCTATTCGCAATAGATTTAACAGACAGTATCCGCATATGCCGCTGATGTACCTACACAAATACATCATTGTACGACGTTTAGATCAAGAGGGCCGGCCGCGGTGGTCTCGCGGTTCTGGGCGCGCAGTCCAGAACCGTGCGACTGCTACGGTCGCAGGTTCGAATCCTGCCTCGGGCATGGATGTGTGTGATGTCCTTAGGTTAGGTAGGTTTAAGTAGTTCTAAGTTCTAGGGGACTGATGACCAAAGCAGTTGAGTCCCATAGTGCTCAGAGCCATTTGAACCATTTAGATCAAGAGGTAAGAAGTCATAAACACTGAGATGTGTGAAAAAATGCCGCATCATTCATGAAGTTTTAATACATTTATTCTTTACTACTAACGCACTCCTACAGTCGAGTCGACTTAAGTAAATCCCTGACACCTGGCAACGATTGTGACAGCTTTAAGCTGTGAAGCGCAAACGGCTCTCAGTGGAAACAACAGCCGTCTAAAGAACTACGGAGTGGCGTTGCCATAGAGACGAGTACTGCGGAACAGCTGCGCCCAGCGTATAGAAACTATCCGGGATCATCTCACGCCGAGTTGAGAGCATAATTTCAAACGTGTTTTCACAAATAGATAGAAATGAAGTGTTTTCGTTATTACACTGCAAGCAGTTCATATTTTGTTTTCGTTTTAATAGAAAACTGGAAAATGAATCCCTGGGCAATATGGGGTTTAAGAATACGAGACGGTGGAGATCTCTTCTGAACAGCACGTTGCAAGGTATCCCAGATATGCTCAATAATGTTCATGTTTGAGGTGTTTGGCGGCCATCGAAAGTGTTTAAACTCAGAAGAGTGATCCTAGACCCAATCTGTAACAATTCTGGACGTATGGGGTGTTGCGTTGTCCTGCTGGAATTGCCTAAGTCTGTCGAATGCACAATGGACGTGATTGGATGCAGGTGATCAGACAGGATGCTTACGTTCGTGACACCTGTCAGAGTCGTATCTAGACGTATCAGTAGTCCTATATCACTCGAACTGCACACGAACCACAGCATTACAGAGCTTCACCAGCTTGAACAGTCCCCTGATAATACGCAGGGTCCATGGCTTCATGGGGTTGTCTTCATACCCATACACATCCATCAGCTCGATACAATTTGAAGTGGGACTCGTCCGACCAGACAACATGTTTCCAATCATCAACAGTCCAATGTCGGTGTTGATGGGCCCAGGCGAGGTGTAAAGCTTTGTGTGGTGCAGTCAGAAAGGGAACATCGATGACGTTTCGTTGAATGGTTCGTACGCTGACTCTTGTTGATGGCCCAGCATTTAAATCTGCAGCAATTTGCGGAAGGGTGGCACTTCTGTCGAGTTGAACGATTCTCATCAGTCGTCGTCGGTCCCGTTCTTGCAGGATCTTTCTCCGGCCACAGCGATGTCGGAGATTTGCTGTTTCACCACATTCCTGATATTCACAGTTGAAACGTGTATGTACTCGGTAGCAGCGATGGTGAAGCATGATAAAATCTTTGACCAGAGTTCCTAGTCTGCGCTTGACCGCGCGAGAGGGCAGTTCTGTTGCAGTCGAGTTACGGAGTTACGAGACAGTTGAGTTGCGAGCTAGCAGTTCGAGAGTAGTAGCGCATGCGAGATGACATAGTCTGTGGTAGTAGCGCGCGAGAGATAGTCGCAGTTGTGTGTGAGGAGTCGGCGGGCGTCGACATCGCACTCTGGTCATGATTCAGGACGAGGTAATTATTTTTAAATAAGGTAATGACGCAGCATTGCGCTCAGCTAATAATGTAAATTAACTGTAACTAATTTGTGCAAGAATCGCCCCAATAATAATTTTGTTTTCAAAGCAATTTTTTAACAAAGAGTCGTTTAATGAAAGAAATATTTCCTTTGCTATTCCTTAAAGAAAAGTTTCCCTTAAATTCAAAATTTTTGCAATGAATTTCCTCCAAGCTGTGGCGAAAAATAAGAGCAGATGCAGTTTTACTAAGGTAAGGATTACAGTTTAATTAATGAACAGGGCCTAAAGATCGACATTTCGGTCTATTTGTGTTTTCATTGTGACTGAGATTTCATTATCATTAATTTGACTTATATTTTTGTGGGGAACTTATACTTGGGTCAGATTGCTAATTTTCATTTAATTGTCATTGTGTTTCAAAATTTCTCTGGGAGCTTACACTTAGCTCTAGGTCCATTTGCATTTGAGTAATAACTTTAAAATTTATTTGTGGGGAGGTTACATTTGGTTCTATTCCGATTAACATTCAAGAATTGTCTTTAAAAATTTATTTGTGGGGAGGTTACACAGTACACTCGTCAAATGGTCGTACGAGACAATCCCCACTCCATCACTACCTCGGAAATGCTGTGTCCCATCGCTCGTACGCCCTATAACACCATGTTCAAACTCACTTAAGTCTTGATAACCTGTCATTGTAGCAGCGGTAACCAACCTAACAACTGCACCAGACACTTGTTGTCTTATATAGACGTTGCTGATAGCGGCGCCGTATCTGCCTGTTTACATATCGCTGTATTTGAATGCGCATGTCTATACCAGTTGCCGGCCGGGGTGGCCGAGAGGTTCTAGGCGCTACAGACTGGAATCGCGCGACCGCTACGGTCGTTGGTTCGAATCCTGCCTCGGGCATGGATGTGTGTGATGTCCTTAGGTTAGTTAGGTTTAAGTAGTTCTAAGTTCTAGGGGACTGATGACCTCAGAAGTTAAGTCCCATTGTGCTCAGAGCCATTTGAACCTATCCAGTTTCTTTGGTGCTTCAGTGTACAATACTGCTGAGAACCCAGAGCTGCACAAATACTTAATGGAGGCCGCGACGGGCGGCAGTTTCACGACGACTGAATGCTGGGGTACTCATCTTGCATAGTCGGATTTATCCGCTATTACGGACAGAAGTAGTTTACCCTGTAGTGAAGTTGAAGTAGGCGGTTCCTGTGAAATAGTATGGCTAGAGGCTTATACTTGACAATCGGACTAAACTATTAACTGGATCGTTTTACCGACCCTCCGACTAAGAAGATATAGTTACTGAACAGTTCAAAGAAAACTTGAGTCTCATTTCAAATAGGTACCCCACTCATATAATTATAGTCGGTGGTGACTTCAATGTACCTTCGATATGCTGGAAAAATTGTACGTTTAAAGCCGGCGGCAGGCGGAAAACGTCATCCGAAATTGTACTGAATGCTTTATCAGAAAATTATTTTGATCAATTAGTTCACGAGCCCACTCGAAGCGTAAATGGTTGTGAAAGCTGCGGGCTTTCAAATATTAAAATGATGTGGTGTGGTGTGGCCCTCAACTACGTACCCTCCGACTCAGAGTTGAAATATTGAAAGTTTTGACTGGTTTCGTTGTCTAGGGGCTGGGATACGTAGTTGCCGCATTACATCTGAGTCTACAGTATACAATATGAATATACACAAGAATCGAATAGTCGAAGGTTCCTGTCACTCGGCAATTGCTACTTTTGAACGTAACATATTTGTACATGATAGACTGCCATTAAATAAATTCTGCAGGTACTATTTTAATGACTTTAAATGATGAATACAATAGCAGAAGTACCTTTGAGAATGCCCTTTATTACTGTAAAAGATTGGTGTCGATGGTCAAGCAATTAAATAAAATATAAGTTGAATAACAGGGAAACAATAGATTCCTACTTCACATAATAAGTTATGATCAACATAGCTCGTGAGATATTCACTTCTAAACGCATACTACATCTTCAATGCAGAAGCCACGGAAGCCTCACAAGTGCACAAGTCGGCGCTACGAAATATTTCTATCTCCCGCGAACACAGGCAAACTGCTCCACTGTCCAAGTGTTTCCCACGACCGCCTGTCCATCTCTCATGTCCTCTCCTGTACTGTCCCTCGTGCCTCCCTGTTCAGAACTGCCCGCATCTCGTGGTCGTGCGGTAGCGTTCTCGCTTCCCACGCCCGGGTTCCCGGGTTCGATTCCTGGCGGGGTCAGGGATTTTCTCTGCCTCGTGATGGCTGGGTGTTATGTGCTGTCCTTAGGTTAGTTAGGTTTAAGTAGTTCTAAGTTCTAGGGGACTTATGACCACAGCAGTTGAGTCCCATAGTGCTCAGAGCCATTTGAACCATTTTGTTCAGAACTCCCCCTCCATCACTTCGGTAGTCGCCTTCCTTACAAGGGAACCTCCCCATCGCACCCCCCTCAGATTTAGTTATAAATTGACACAGTGGATAGGCCTTGAAAAACGGAACACAGATCAATCGAGAAAACAGGAAGAAGTTGTGTGGAACTATGAAAAAAATAAGCAAAATATACAAACTGAGTAGTCCGTGTCCAAGATAAGCCACATCAAGGTACGTGTGCACTGAGGAGCACCGTGGTCTCGTGGTTACCCCGAGCAGCTACGGAACGGAAGGTCCCTGGTTCAATCCTCCCTCGAGTGAAAAGTTTTAATTTTTTATTTTCAGACAATTATCAAAGTTCATGCACTCAGACATGATCAACTTCGCTCTCCAAAATTCCAGGACATGTTCAGATTTGCTTGGACACATGCAGGATTTGACGGTCTACACACGGAAAAACTTGAAAACGTTAAAAACGTATGTTTTGACAGAGCACAGGGAAAACTGTGCGACTGTGAAACTTGCATTCATTTGTTGCCGTTTATGTGACAAACTCTTATGTTTTCATCACTTTTTTGGGAGTGATTATCACATGCACAAGAAAACCTAAATCGGGCAAGGTAGAAGAAACTTTTTACCCATTCGCCAAGTGTGCAAGTTAGGTGGGTCGACAACATATTCCTGTAATGTGAAGCACATGCCGTCACCAGTGTCGTATAGAATATTTCAGACGTGTTTTCCTGTGGAGGAATCGGTTGACCTATGAATTTGCGATCAAATGTTTTCGGTTCCTATTGGAGAGGCACGTCCTTTCGTCTACTAATCGCACGGTTTTGCGGTGCGGTCGCAAAACACAGACACTAAACTTATTACAGTGAATAGAGACGTCAATGAATGAACGGTCAGATCGTAACTTTGTCAAAATAAAGTAAGTAAAATTTTTACTCGAGGGAGGACTCGAACCAAGGACCTCTCGTTCCGCAGTTACTCACTGTAACCACGGGACCACGGCGCTCCTCGGCTTACATAGTCCTTAATGTTGCATATCTTACACTTGGACTACTCAGTTTGTATATTTTGCTTATTTTTTCATAGTTGCACACAACTTCTTCCTGTTTTCTCGATTGATCTGTGTTCCGTTTTTCAAGGCCTATCCACTGTGTCAATTTATAACTAAATCTGAGGGGGGTGCGATGGGGAGGTTCCCTTGTTAGTAACGAGCGCTGTGATTGGCTTGAGCGCTCCCTCCACGTCTCCAAGCCAACGCACACACACAAACATTATGAAACACATTCGAAATACTGGATTTACATTTAAATAACTGAAATTGAATAAATATTCCTACGGCTGGACCTTAAACAGGCTCTAACAAGCATTATTAAATACATAAACAATTAAATAAACATATATCAAAGGAATGGAAACAAAGTAGGCCTGTAGCCTAATGTCTCTGTGTTTTGTAAAACACAGTAAATAATTGGCCAATTTCTTCATGAATAGTATACATCGGATATAAAGAAAGACACAGATGAGTAAATATATTTATAAGCACGCTGCTACAGTTTCTTCGTGTAACTGTGCAGTACTTATGGCCTGACGCGATCGATAGTAATCGGCCATTTTGACCTCCAGTAACTCATGTACTATTCAAGTTACATGACTGTAATTTACACCTATTTAGTGTGACCAGATGCAGCTGTTTAAAAAGGAGGACAAAGAACTCCAAAAAGGAGGACAAAGGAAGAAAAAAGAGGACACATCAAACGGGTCAATTGCAGATGAGGATACCACCCGTCAGCTTTGGGCAAGTCACGTGACTGCCGGGAATTACCGGTGAAACTAGTAGTTAATTGTTACTGATGGTCAGGTGGTGGTTAACTGAACAATATAAAAAAATTAAAAACATTGATTGTGGTGACAGTGTGGCGTCCATTGCTTTGTTATGTCAACAACACGGAATTGTTTACAAAGCGAAAAACTTAAGACCATTCACCTCCCTTCATTCGACGCACCCCGCTTCCAACATCTATAATTCAAGCAGCAGCTGACGACATGTCAACTGCACTTTAACCTTCTGAATACACATAAATTGAATGACTATGAAACGATGAAATAAAACCATGACAATCTGTCGAGTTATTTCTTACCTTTATTGGCCACTGAGACGTACGTTCCAGCTCCACATATCTTGCATTCCGTTTCAAATTCATTTCTCCCTTTCTTAAAGCCGGATATTTGCAGGAAAGGAGATCAGAAAATTTACACTTTCGTTTAGGCATAGCCAAATATTTTACGTAACTCACTCGGTAAAAAATTACACTCACAAATCATACGTGCACTACAGGAAGCCAAGCCACTACAAAGTGAAGATACGAAACGAAAATTTTAAATAATCGATATTTGCATTCGCTTATAGGTAGATCAACGATAACATCGACGATCCTGGTGCCACCTACCAACACGTGCGAGTTTATCACGAAGGCTGTGCCAATAGCTAAAGTATTTAAGAAAAGAGCAATAGAAAGGGGCGAATTGTAAATTTAACTGTATTACGCTCAACTTTGCAAAAAAAGCCGGACACTGTAAAAATCCGCCCGGACCCCGGACAAAGAGCTAAAAAGGAGGACATATCCAGATTAATCCGGACGTTTGGTCACCCTACACCTATTTAGGTTTACACTAATAGCTTTCTAAAGACATGTCGATCGACAAAATCGGATGAACCGTTTAGATTTTGGAAATTCGTTGCTGGGTGTTACTTGTATAATTTATCGTCAGATACTAAACTTTAAACTAATAAGGATACTGGAAATCTGATTACACCATCAGAATCGTCGTGCAAATAATAGTAATGTACATGTTTCCTTTTGAGGTATCATGAGTCATCTGGCTGCTATTAATTTCTATACGAACTGTGAAATGTCTGCCATGATGGCCATCTTTTGCACTCTCGGCATACAAATCTCCTTCATCGACACAGCGTCACCAAGGAATTCCCAGCCATGTGGTCAGCCTGGACCCTAGCTAACGTTCGACACCATGCAGCCGCCGGCGAACCGCGGCCCGCCGAGAGACCCAAGCGTGGCCTCGCCAACTCCGAACTTCAGGGCGCCACAACTCACCCGTTACCTCTCAATGCATACTTGACCTCTTAGCGACAAATACTCCTAGACGAATAGGAAGTATCATGACGAATAGAGGGATTAGCGACCACAAGGCAGTTGCTGCTAGGCTGAATACCGTAACACCTACAACCATCAAACACAAATGCAAAGCACAGCTATTTAAAGAAGCTGATAAAAAAGCTCTTAACACCTTTTTAAGAGACAGTCTCCACTCCTTCCGATCTGATCACGTAAGCGTAGAAAAGATGTGGAATGATTTCAAAGAGATAGCGTCGGTGGCAATTGAGAGATGTATACCACATAAATTAATAAGTGATGGTACTGATCCCCCATAGTACAGAAAACGGGTCAGGTCGCTGTTGCAGAAGCAATGAAAAAAGCATGCCAATCCTGAAGGTTGGCAAAGTTTTGCAAAAGTTCGAAATATAACGCGTACTTCAATGTGAGACGCCACAACGAAACTCTGTCTCTGACTCTGGCAGAAAACGCAAAAAGATTCTGGTCATACATAAAGCACATCAGTGGCAAGACGAAATCAATACCTTCGGTGCGCAATAACAACGGTGAAGTCACTGATGACAGTGCCACTAAAGCAGAGTTATTAAACACGGTTTTCCGAAACTCCTTCACCAGACGAAGTAAATATTTGCTTCGTCTTCGTCAGTTTTGTACTATCTCGAAATAGGGGAGATACTGCCTTAGATATGATACGTGAATTGGAGTGGCAATCATTAAAACAAAGGCGTTTTTCGTTGCGGCGGGATGTTCTCATGAAATTTCAGTCACCAGTTTTCTCGTCCGGTTACGAAAACATTCTGTTGGCACCCATCTACATAGGACGAAATGATCGTCACGATAAAAGAAGAGAAATCAGGGCTCGCAGAGAAAAATTTTAAGTGCTCGTTCTCCCGCGCGCCGTTCGAGAGTGGTACGGTAGAGAGATAGCTTGAAGGTGGTTCATTGGACCCTCTCCCAGGCACTTTATTGTGAACACTTTCTTGTGAATTTAATCACTTAGATGTAGATGTAGCCCCTCGCAATGCACGCGGGCTGCAAGCAGTAACCGGCAGTCCTACATATCACATGACCATCATCATTAACCCTAGAACGGACGGGCTGAGCCTCTCAGACCGAAGCGGATTTAGTTCCCACAAGAGTACACTGCTTGCGAGTCAGACATACATTGTAGCTTTCAGTTAGTGTTCCTAGAGGGCACTGCTTGTGTCATCATTTTCTTTGTTCGCCAGTTGACTGTTGACGTGGAGGAAGGCGTGTTGTGGGTCTGAGAGACCCAGCCCGTTTGTTTATGTTAGCTTTTTCTCGTACGCGCACTTCTTTTTATACTCACTGCGAGCAATAAAACTGCTCGAAAATGGCCTGGCAGCGTCCTCTAAGTGATGAAGAAATTGAAAAAACAGTAGAAAGTGATAAAGATGATTCGGATGGAGATCCTGATTTTATTCCCGAAAGTGATCACAACACAGAAAGCGAAATGAGCGACGAACAGCTGGACAGCTAAGATAACGTCGTTATTCCCGCGAGAAACGTGAGTACACTCACTAATACATCTCGAGATTCTGTATCAACTAGCGTGGTTGGTTCCGGTCCCTCTCCCAGTGAATCATCCATCACCTTACTATTTGTCGAGAGATGGACGAACTAAAGGGCAGAAAAAGGTTCCCAACCAAAATATACGTACCAGATCACGCAATATAATTACGCATTTGCCTGGTCTCACGGGGGAAGTCAGAAATGCTAACAACATTGTCGAGGCCTGGAAGCTGTTCATTGACGACGATTTGCTAGATTTGATAATAGAGAGCACAAATACTTACATAGATCACCTAAAACACTTTATAAAAATGACCCAAATACTGCAAGGAATTTGATAAATGAGGAGTTCCAGGAATTTTTGGGTCTTTTGTACATTTCTGGCACTTCACGGAGGCAAAATGAATATGGAAGAATTTTGTGACACTTGTGCCACAGGGACAGAAATTTTCCCTGCAAGTATGTCACTGCGAAGATTTCGTTTTCTTCTGAGATGTGTTAGGTTAGATAATATTCACACAAGAGAGGAACGTAAAAAAAGTGATAAGGTGGCCCCTGTACGTGATGTTATCGAAGGATTCACAAAAAACTGCACAAGGCATTACACAACAAGTGAATACCTTACAGTGGACGAGATGTTACTATCTTTTCGGGGACGTTCTTTCAAAACCCGGAAAGTATGGGATCAAAATATTTATCTTGGCAGATGCAAAAACATACTATGTAAAAAACGTGGAAGTGTATGTAGGGCAACAACCTCCAACTTTCTTCCATGTGAGTAACGCAGCTGACGAGGCTGTGCTCAGATTTGTGGAGCCAGTGAAGGGAGCAGGAAGGAATATTACCCTTGACAACTGTTTCACAAGCTGCACTCTTGCAAGAAAACTGATCACAGACTGTAACCATACACTCGTTGGGACACTGTGCAAAAATAAAAGAGAAATTCCATTGGAATTCTTGCCTCACAAGAAAAGAGAAATACATTCGTCCATATTCGCATTTTGCGACAATTTCACATTGGTGTCATATGTGCCAAAAAAAAAATGTGCAATTTTGCTGCCTTCAATGCATAGAAACAATAAAATCGATGAAGAAACCGGTAATATGAAGAAGCCAGAAATTATTACATTCTACAATTCAACAAAGAGTGGAGTGGACGTGGTTGATGCCATGTGTTCAGAATATAACGTTGGAAGGCAAACAAGACACTGGCCATTGTGCATGTTTTATGCCATTTTGAACATTGATAGTATAAAAGTATTTGTGGTATACAAAGCAAAGACAGGACTGGATATTTCAAGAAGGAGATTTCTCAAGCAACTCGGTTTGGAACTCATAAAACCACACATGGCACAGAGAGCTAACCAGAAGAATCTCCCTAGCAACATTCGACAGCTGGCAGCACGTCTATCTGGGATTACCATTGACAAGGAAGTTGTTCCAGAATGAAAACGAGGTCGTTGTTATCAATGCAAAGACAATAAAACAATATATTTTTGTAAAAGTTGTGTAAAATGGCTGTGTCTCTCCCATTCTGTAAAGTTATGTGAAGATCGTGCAGAAAATACAGATCAGTAATTTGTACGAGGGCTATTCCGAAAGTAAGGTCCGATCGGTCACGAAATGGAAACGACTATGAAAATCCGATAAAGCTTTGCACAGATGTGTTGGGTAGTGTCTCTAGTATAACCCCAGTTAGCATGACGTCGCTCTTCTCATTTCTGAGCTCGCAGTGAGTGCGTAAAGATGTCTAGAAAATAGTGTCTGCCGCCAATTACGGGGGCCTGGTGAGAAATTTCCCCTGAAGCTATGCAGCTAACATTACATAACTGTCGTGCTGTTTCGTCTTCAAGACAATTCGCAGCCGCATTCTGCAGGGGCAATGAAGATGCTCCTGCATCGTTTTCAAATGGAAATGTGAGATTACCCACAATACAGCCCGTAATTGTCTCCCTCTGAGTTTCAGCTCAGGTCACATGAACCGCTGGTTATGAAGACAACATTTCGGCACAAGACAACGAGCCGTAGGCCAGCGTAGAGAATTGGCGGAGAGCACTGGCGGCTGCCTTCTATAGCGAGGGTATGGGAAAGTTGGTACAACGCTACGATACACGTCTAAGTCGGGTCGGCGACTATGGAGATAAGTAGCTGCAAGGTGTATCTAACTGTTGCAAATAAAACATTTTTGATTTTTACCGTGGTTTCCATTTCGCGACCTATCGGACCTTACTTTCGGAATAGCCCTCGTATATCGTAACAAGAGAAACCATTTTTATTAGATTATGCTATGCACTAAACTGTATAATATTTTGTAATAGCGTGCTTGACAATCCTAATTTGATAACTCGTGAGGACGCGAACTGTCAAAAATAAAATAAAACTGTTTTAAATGTTCAAGAACGTTTTTAAATACTGAATAATTTTACTTTCAGATTTTCGGAGAAATACAACGTTATTTTCAAAGAAATGTATGGTCAATTTAAATATTAATAAACAGTAAAAGAAGTATAGTAGCACTGTTGTTGAAAATTTAAGTCTTACTTATTCTGGAACGTAAATAAAACGGTGTCCGTTTGTGTTACTTTTTTTCGCCCGACCGTTCTAGTGTTAAAGGCCTGGCCCGAGAGAACCGGGCATGGCGACACAGCGAAGACCGTGGCTGGTGGCCTTTAGGCTAGGCGCGCGCACACAGGCGATTTTTCAGTCGGCGCGACTTAACAATCGCTGTCGCGGAAGTACATTGTGGTGCGCACACAGCGGCAGGAAAATCGCAACTACTACGAAGAAGAGCGAGAAAACAGCGCAAATGTCGTTACTGGGTGCATCCGATTGTAAGTCAAAGATTAGTGAAAGGGCAGTTTTACAAATTACACGAGGAGTTACAAAATCACCCAAATAAATTCTTTCAGTACTATCGAATGAGTAAGAATAGTTTTGATACACTGCTTCAGACAGTAGGACCGAATATAACAAAACAAGATACGACATGGAGGAAGTGTACACCACCTGAGGAGCGCTTATCAGTGACTTTGAGGTGAGCACACATTATTTCATTCGACAGTTTTATTGCCCTTTTACATTATTGATTAGATACATCAAGAGAATCATTCCATTCAACAATTGTTGTTGCAATTTTACATTACTGATCAGATACATCAAGAAAATCGCTACTGCAAGTCGAAATTGGCGAACTTGTTTCATGAGAAAACTGCAAAACCATGTTGCGCATAGAGGTTTCTGTGGTCTTGTTGCGGTTGTCAGCAGAGGGGCACACGAACAAATTTTGTGGGGGTTCCGTTTCATTTAGGACATTTGAAGAATACGGTTGAACGAATGAAGATACTGGAGAATAAGTTGCTTGAGCGGCGTTATAAGTCGCTTGAGTTGTGTTATAACACATGTTCGGATGCTGTGGAAAAATCGGTGAAGGCTGATAATATCTGGCATTCCTCATCACATACAGTATTTCTATTTTCGCGTATTGTTTCTGTTCTTCGTTTAACTTCGCCAGCATGGGGACAAGCATTAATGCAAAATTCTTATCCTCGTTAACTTCTTCTTTTTGTGTGCCTTTTAATATATTTAATAGAGATTCCTCATAAGACGTAACCTTCTTGGCTTCTCTTTTCGTAGGATGTCGTACTTTTGTGCTCCCTGCAGTATCGTTGTTGGTTTGTGAAGACAAACGAGGGGGAGAACCTACTTCCTTGTTTCTTGTGCTACTGGGCATAATTTCGATGTTGCTGGTGGTCGGGCTGTCTTCCATTTGAGGGAGCAGAAATAACATTACATCGAAGTATAGATATTTCCTCCGTTTTCTTGCAGCCTCGCCAGACGAAGATTTTTTTTGTGATGCCAGTTCTCTTGCGAAGTAGTCCTTCAGATTTTTCCACTTCCTTTGAATATCTTTACCTGTCATAAATGAAATTTTCACTGTATATAATTTATTGTAAGTATTTACCTTAATACTTCTATGAATGAATATTAATGCTGTTACTGAATATTATTTCTTCCAGATACCTTGCAAATGGAAATAGCTTTCGCTCATTACACTACGAATATCTACTGGGAGCCACTACAATCAGAGAAATTGTGATGGATACATGCGAGCTGTTGTGGTAATGTCTACAGCCTACTGATATGGCAGAAAAAACTGAAGATGATTGGAAGATTATTGCCAAACAGTTTTTAGACAGAACTGACTTTCCAAGTTGCATTGGTGCTGTGGACGGGAAACATGTGAGACTGAAGAAGCCTACTGACAGTGGCTCAGAGTTTTATAATTACATGAATTAGTTTTCGACAATACTTTTGGCCGTAGTGGACGCTGACTATTGTTTCACTGTGATAGACATGGGCTAGTACGGAGCCAATGGGGATTCTGTGTTCAAGAAATCCAACTTCTATCAAAAACTGAAATCTAATCAGTTAAACATTCCAAATCCTCAAAAATTACCACACGACGAAGAAGGAGAGCCTCAACCTTTTAATTTTGTAGGAGATGAAGTATTTGCACTGTCTAGACATATTCTGCGGCCGGACTCGAAGAAAAACCTGACAATGAAACAGTGTGTTTTTAATTATAGACATTGTCGTGCTCATAAAATGGTGGAATGTACTTTGGGGATTTTGGCTAATAAATGCAGAATATTTCATCGACCTATGGACGTGGATGTTGGTTTTTCAGACATTATCATAAAAGCATGTACGAACTGTGGACGAGCCGTACGAATGCCTTCTGCAAGGCTGTGAGCCTATAGGAATAAGAGCTGATGCGTGTGGTATGCAGATAAAGGATTATTTTGCAAACTACTTTGTGACTCCACAAGGATCAGTATCTTGGCAATACGAAAAAATTTAAATTGTTGTAACTGTGATGTCTACATGAATGAATAAAATAAGTGAACCATGAAATACCTTTGTTAGTCTTTTCTGGTCCAGGCAGTTCAGTCCAGTTCCGAATTAGGCTGCAGCATACTTCTCCCCATAGTTTCTCTTTCAAATTGCGATCACTGTATTCTTTTAATTTCCTGTTGTAGAGAGCTGATCGCTTTTCTACTTCTGCAATTAGTCTTTCTGAATCGACAACACAACTTACAATGTCTTCCGTAGCGCAACTAGCCGGCCGCGGTGACCGAGCGGTTATAGGCGCTTCAGTCCGGAACAGCGCGACTGCTGCGGTCGCAGATTCGAATCCTGCCTTGAGCATGGATGTGTGTGATGTCCTTAGGTTAGTTAGGTTTAAGTAGTTCTAAGTTCTAGGGGACTGATGACCATAGATGTTAAGTCCCATAGTGCTCAGAGCCGTAGCACAACTCCCGTTTTCAGACATGCTGCTGGCGCACTGAACTTGTGTGTATGCAACACAGAGCGAGAGCGACTGACTGAGAAATCGCGTCGCTAGTGCGCGCGGACCCATGCCAGAGCCTGTGCATCATTCTACACCTGCGACAATCGCGTCGCGCGTGAAATAGGCCCGGTTGCGTCTTTTAAATCGCCGCTACTTTTTTGTCGCACTTGCGCGCGCTCCTATTCGAGCCAATGTGTTTCATTCTTGCGACTAATAAATCGCGCGACGGAAAAACGCAAGTGCGCGCCTAGCCTTAAAGTTCAGCAGCGAGGAACATCACACAGGCAAAGGCGGGTGGCCGTGGCGACAGCTCTCACACTGTGTAAGCGGCCGAAACTTCATTAGCAGATTGCATGTGTGCTATCCCTTTATGACTGACCTGCCTCTCGCCGCTGCTGCCCCACAGCAGTCAAATGCGCCAGCAATTGCACACAACCGCTCCTGCCGGCGGCGAATCGTACAGAGACGAATGGGTTCCGTGCTTTGCGGCAGGCCGGCGTCACCACTTCAGTGCACCTGTGTGTCCTACTGACCTGGTGCAATAACAAGCATTTCAGCGACAAGACCTGGCCGTCGTCTCTGAAGGCCACAGACATCATCGCCAGGTCGCGTTCTGTCTGGCCAGACCTTAACGTGGCGCAGACTGCTCTTCCCCTGCACTGGCTGCGCCGGAAGAATGGTCATTTTGAATGTTCCACGGAGTGTCAACAAGCTTTCCAGCGACTCAAATATGTTCTTCTCAGTGATCGATGTCTTATTCATTTTGATCCAAATAAGGCGGCGTTGCAGCATTGTACAGCCCTGGAGCAGTGCTCTCCTACCGGATAGGGTCTAAGGACAGACGCCTTCCCTTTGCTTGTAAGCTTTTGAACGAAACTCTGTGCCATTGTTATCAATTAGAGAAAGAGGCAATCAGATTATTTACGGGGTAACATAGTTTCATCA
Source organism: Schistocerca nitens (assembly GCF_023898315.1). Taxonomy (NCBI): domain Eukaryota; kingdom Metazoa; phylum Arthropoda; class Insecta; order Orthoptera; family Acrididae; genus Schistocerca; species Schistocerca nitens. The sequence continues at coordinate 1,012,367,578 of NC_064615.1, forward strand.
ATACTTTCATGGGCGAAATTTTATCCTGTCGCAGACCACGAGCCACTGATGGCTCTGTCGGTTACTCGATAAATCGCACATATTTAAAGGCTATCAGTTCGACTAAATGCCTAGGATTTACTATTAAGAACAACTTAAACTGGAATGGTCACACAGATAATGTTGAGGGGAAGGAAAACCAAACAATACGTTTTATTTACATAACGCATAGAAGGTGTAGCAGTTCTAAAGCGACTTTGTACACTTTACTTGTCCGCCCTTTCCTACAGTATTGGTTCAAATGGCTCTGAGCACTATGCGACTTAACTTCTGAGGTCATCAGTCGCCTAGAACTTAGAACTAATTAAACCTAACTAACCTAAGGACATCACACACATCAATGCCCGAGGCAGGATTCGAACCTGCGGCCCTAGCGGTCGCTCGGCTCCAGACTGTAGCGCCGAGAACCGCACGGCCACTCCGGACGGCTCCTACAGTATTGCTGTAGTGTATGGAAAACTTGATAAGATTGACAGTGGATACCGAGAAAGTCCAAAGAAGGGCAGCTCGTTTTGCATTATACCGATATAGGGGAGAGAGTGTCACATATATGATTATGTGAGTTGGAGTGGCAATAATTAAAACAAAGGTGTTTTCCCGTTGCGGTGAGATCTTTTCACGACATTTCAATCACCAACATTTTCCTCTGAATATGAAAATATTTTACTACCGCCAACCTACATAGTTATAAATGATCACCATAACAAAATAAGAGAAATCAGAACTCGTACAGAAGAACTGACCGTCCATTTTTCCAAGGCGCTGTTACAGAGTGTAACGGTAGAGAAATAGTCTGGTTTGAAGAGCCCTCTGTCAGGCACTTAAATGTGAACTGCAGAGTAGTAATGTAGATGTTTTCAGCCCTTCCAAGCCTGTAGCTCAGAGCCTGAAGGAGATCCTCAATCCTCTGGTACACACTTTCTCTGCACATCTTGGTGTTATCCTAGTCTACACAGATAAAGACAATGAACGACTTTTTATTCCTCAGCCTGTGCAGCAGGAAGTGCTGCAATTGCTCCACCAGGATCATTGGGACATTTTTTGCACAAAACAATTAGCTCGGCGCCTCTGTACGGATGCATAATTCGAACAACTGACCGCCCACTATGCGGCATGAGTGGAGCATCAATTCGTTCTGCCGCATCGTTTCTTTGGCCCGTTTCACACTGGGACACTGGTGACGGTAGCCAGTGACGGTCACCGGTAATTGTGGTGAACACTCCTGGATCACCGGTGTCTGACACCACAGGTATTGCCAACTGATTAGTTAGTGAAATGGACTCGAGCGATGAGGAACTTTTGTTGGTTCTTCTAAGCATGAGGAGGAAGAGGAGGAGAATGAAGACAAAACGTTTATTGTGTGTGTGTGTGAAATCTTATGGGACTTAACTGCTAAGGTCATCAGTCCCTAAGCTTACACACTACTTAGCCTAAATTATCCTAAGGACAAACACACACACCCATGCCCGAGGGAGGACTCGAACCTCCGCCGGGACCAGCCGCACAGTCCATGACTGCAGGGCCTTAGACCGCTCGCAAAACGTTTATTACACGTACAACCACTGCTACAGGATCGGCTGGAGAAAGGATTGTTTTATACTCTATATGTCGTTTGAGGATACTTTAACTATTCAGGGATTGCAGGATATGTCACCTCGCTCAGTCCGTGGAGGAAATATTGCGAACAGTGTCAGAGATGACTTTTGAAACTACTTCGTTACCCCTGAAGCTGAAGTGGCTTGGCAGCTGCAAAAAATGTAATTGCTAGAAATTTTAGATGAACGTTAATGTGGTTAGGCCTCATTGTCCATATGGCATTGTATTTGTGATGGGCATTGTGAAATTATTACTATATTAACTGTAAGAAGTCACATTGTTCAAAAAATGGTTCAAATGGTTCTGAGCACTATGGGACTTAACATCTGTGGTCATCAGTCCTCTAGAACTTAGAACTACTTAAACCTAACTAACCTAAGGACATCACACACATCCATGCCCGAGGCAGGATTCGAACCTGCGACCGTAGCAGTCGCGCGGTTCCGGACTGCGCGCCTAGAACCGCTAGACCACCGCGGCCGGCACAAGTCACATTGTTGTATTCACTGAACTGATTGGAACTTACAATTAAACTTATAGTGTGTCAGGAGCTTGTGCCTCAATAATATAATAATAAATGAATAAAATTCATTATTGTAGTAGCCACATTTGCGTAAATAACTGTAATGAAGAATAATATTTTAACTCTATTTTTTGGACCGTAAAGCGGAACGCTTGAAGACGCAGAAGAACAGGGGGAGAGGGATGCAAATTTGAATGAAGGTTACTACCCTCCTAGCCACCACTTTTGTGCTATAGTCACCGCTTTTGACATCCCAAATAGCGGGACGACTTTCTACTTCACTTATAAAATAATCCGTTTTAACGAAATATAATGTCATGGCTATAATTCTTAGAAATTTCTTCCTCAAATTAAGTCATACGTTTGATACTAGTAGACTTTTGTTGGCCAGGAATTGCCTTTTCTCCAGCGCTACTCTGCTTTTTGTGTTCTCCTTTCTCCGTCAATTATGGGTTCCTTCGCTGCCTAAGTAGCAGAATTTCTACTTCGTGATCGCCAACTGAAATGAAGCTTATGCAGATAGAACTTCGGGGGAAAAGGAGGCTGATCATTGGCGCTCATTTATCGTCATGAAGACTGCATCGGTAGAACTTCAGACATGTGCCCAAAGCCTGGCGGCAAGCGGAGCAGCAGCGTGAAAAATCGGAAACCATTCCGATTTTCAGTATAAAAACAGGCGCGCCGCCATTCACGCCGTAGTGTATCCTAAAGTCGCACCGTGGCATGAGGGCGCTGCCACAAACGATTACGCCGCTGCCAATGAGATGCAAGCACCCCCTCTACGCAGCTTCAGCGGTTGGTCTACTTAAGTTCGAACATTCATGCAGTGGACCCCTTTTGGTGCGTTTGCCACTTGAATTTCGTTTGCAGGCTTTTATAGCAGCCTCAGCTCGTCATCTTCTGAGTAGACATTATATTTAAGAGTGACAGATTTACGAATATTTTGTGTCTGTATATATTTCTAATTTCAGATCTACCGCTAGGAACTGACGTATAATATATAATGAATGTTTCACGGCACTGTCTCAGAAATGACTGCCTTTCTGTTGGCAAATCTGCAGCGCTGTGTCTGTGATCTGTGTCCCAGTGCGAACACTCCAATTCAAACTAATGCATGTCCGGCGGTGACTGCTGTGAACACAGTGACCTTGTCTGTCACATGTGGCGAGGGTGAGTCACTGCTGCGTCACAGTGGCCAGGTGAGGCGGTGCAGTGTCCCGGTGTGAATGCTCCAGTTCAAACGGATGTATCTGTGTCGGTGACCGTTTGCTGGTGACCGTCACCAGTGTCCCAGTGTGAAACGGGCCTTTGATTGGCCACAGCCAAGAGACCCATGGCAACGTCTGCACGTTAATTTTGCGGGACCACTGTCGGAGACTCGTTGGTTGCTGGTCCCTTTTGTCATTGCAGCGCTTCCATCATAGTTGCAAGTACGGTGTCCGCCCTCCCCTCAGATTCTTGTATAGAAGGACTGCTCAAGGTCATTGTTCCCGATAACAGTCCACAGTTCAAACCGTCGACTTTCGTCAGTTTTGCCAAGTGAATGGTATTCAGTACATCATAACTGTGCTATTTCACCATAACGCAATGAATCCAATGGGGAGACTGAACGTTTTGTATGTGTGGACAAGCTGTGCTCTTTCCACATGCGGGTCTAAGTCCTCCTGTTGTTTCTTTCCACTTATTGCTTTGCGCTTGTTTTATAGACTGGCAGAAGGCCTTCGACAAAGTCAATTGGAATATATTGATGAAGATCCTTAAGGAAATAGGAATCAACTGGAGAGATCGGAGACTTATAAGGAACTTGTACCTGGGACAAAGTGTAAAGGTACGAATGAACTATGGAGAAACGAACAGTGTGGAAATAGGAAGGGGAGTGAGACAAAGATGTTGTCTGTCGCCAAGTCTCTTCAACCTGTATGGAGAAATTCTGGCGAGAGAAGCGCTGAAAGGATGCGGAAACTTCAAAGTAGGAGGACGTCTCATCAACACCATCAAGTATGCAGACGACCTGGTAGTGCTCGCCAAAAATCAGAGACAGCTGCAACACATGATGAACAATTTAGTGGAAACGGCAAGAAAATACGGCATGGAAATCAACATCGAAAAATTAAAAGTGATGCGCATATCATAACTTGAGAAACACTTGAAGATAACTGTTGACAATCGGGAACTGGAAAATGTGAATCATTTCAAGTACCTGGGAAGTTTTATCACAAGGGATGCCCACTGCACCGATGAAATCCGAGCAAGAAACGCCATGGCCAAAGCTGCTTTCAACAAGAAGAGGACTCTGCTGACCAGCAAGTTGAGTTTGGCATTGAGGAAAAAACTGATAAAGTGCTACATTTGGAGCGTTCCACTGTATGGAGCAGAGACATGGACCATGAGAAAGAAGGAGAAAAAATACTTAGAGAGCTTTGAAATGTGGTGCTGAAGGAGAATGGAAAAGATCAAGTGGACAGATCGCATAAAAATGACTATGTACTGCGAAGAGTAGGAGAGAAGAGGAGTATTCTGCGTACAATTCTTCAGAGAAAGGCCAACTGGATTGGACATGTACTTAGACACGAGGGACTCATACATGATGTCATCGAAGGGAAACTCAGAGGAAACGTTTGACGAGGAAGAAGAAGAATTCAACATCTGGACGACATGAAAGATGGAAGGTGATACAACAGACTGAAGGAAAAATCTGAAGACAGGTGTAAGTAGACTGTTTAGGTTTTTATATTGGTATATTTGTATTGGTATATTTATATTGGTATTTATCTTCTGGTAAACCTTCCGGGATGTAAGGTCGTGGTCTGTGAAACTCTTCAGCTCCTAACGTTTCGTCCAGAGCTGCGCTGGACATCTTCAGATGGGTGTTTCTCCTCCGGTGAGTCTTATATATATATTATATGTAAGTCGCTCTCAGACGTCCGATCCGTCAGTTGGCAAGACTCACCGGAGGAGAAACACCCCTCTGAAGATGTGCAGCGCAGCTCTGGACGAAACGTTAGGAGCTGAAGAGTTTCATGGACCACGACCTTACATCCCGGAAGGTTTACCAGAAGATATGTCATCCGGTCGTGAAAGCCTTCATACTATATTGGTATTATTTTGTATGAAAATCACTGGCTGTGCTGTGTGCAGTCTGGAAGGACTACACTACTTCTTCGAGACTGCATGGAAATCCACTACTTCCGTGTGCATTTTCTTTTACTGCTCAGACTTTGAGGAAAACACTGCAATTTTACTGTGATGAATGATCAGAACTGTCTTTATGGACGGTGAGAAAATCTTTGCTTTTGACCAACATTGTATCAATAAGTATGCGCATTTGATATCTTTGTTATTATAATTACAAAATATTTTAAAATCTGTATTTGCCACTGACCAACACAATTTGTAAAATTTTTTGTGGGGAGCATGGGGGCTATGTAAGTAGGCTGTTTAGGTTTTTATATTGGTGACGCCACGTAGCGCTCTGTATGAAAATCACTGGCTGTGCTGTGTGCAGTCTGTGGCTGGTTAGCATTGTTGTAATATTCGCTATTGTAGTGTTGGGCAGTTGGATGTGAACAGTGCGTACCGTTGCGCAGTAGGAGGTGAGCCGCCAGCAGTGGTGGATGTGGGGAGAGAGATCGCGGAGTTTTGAGAGCGGATGATATATAATGACTTTTGAATACTATTAACGTAAATACATTGTTTGTTCTTTATCAAAATCTTTCATTTGCTAAATATGCCTATCAGTAGTTAGTGACTTCAGTAGTTAGAATCTTTTATTTAGCTGGCAGTATTGGCGCTCGCTGTATTGCAGTAGTTTGAGTAACGAAGATATTTGTGAGGTAAGTGATTCATGAAAGGTATAGGTTATTGTTAGTCAGGGCCATTCTTTTGTAGGGATTATTAAAAGTCAGATTGCGTTGCGCTAAAAATATTGTGAATCAGTTTAGTGTTGATCAGAATAAGTAAAGAGTGTAATGTCTGAGGACGTTCAGTTTTGCTCAGCTGTTTGAAAAGCAAATAATGTAAGAGGTTTATCAGCACAGTGATTCATAAATTTTTCTAAGTGGACGTTTCATACAGGGAACAGTGGAATCAGAAATTCTCGATACGAAGACATGGACCTGCCACTAGGCAAAATACTACATAATAATAATGATAATTGCTTCTTTCCACGTGAGGCAAGTCAACGGTAGAACGTTTGCGCGGTTGTCGGCATCGCACCACCCTGCCCCTCCTCCACACGCCGCAGAGGTCCTAAGTTCAGCAGTGTTGCACCAAGTTTCAGCCCTAGGACCACGTGTTTTAGAGAGTGTTCACCAAACGTTGTCGATGGGAGCAAGGCGTCGTCACGATGTGTTAGGTGGGTCGTCTTATACAGTACAGAGGTCATCACTGGCGGCATTTGAACAAAAATTTCTCTCTTGGATGCATGATTCTGTCGCGGAAGTTTTGTTTGCAATCCCAGTACCCCGCAGCGGTTTGCAGCTGCAGCCGTCTTCACCCTCTCCAGCTCAGTGCAATAGCTGCCTCTAGTAGAGGGACCCATGGATGTGTATGTTGACCAGCTGACTAAAGCTATTTTTTTTTAATACGTTTTCCTAGCTGCGGGAATTTGTCGCAGCCTCCTGCGAAATACGCTTGCGTCTTCCGCTGTGCGATGCGGGTCGCAGGGCGTTGCGTGAAACGTTTCCCTAGGCGCGGCACGGAGTGCGTCAGAACGTAAAAAATGAATTTTTTTTTTTTAGAAATTATCGACTGCACCTGATAGAGTGGTACTTTTTTAACTCAATGAAAATTTTGTGCTATTGAAATAGGTAAATATTTTAGATATTAAGAGAAGTTGATTTTTCGCGCTACTCGATATTTATCACGCCATGTCTCCTAAACTAAAGCCTAGTTTACACGACGACACTGGGTTGCGCCACTCGTTGCGTGGAATGAGTTGCACGCAAGTGGTTTCATATATGACTGTAGACACGGAGACATCAGTATACACTTCAGTTTCGTCGTTTTGTGGGTCGCTGAGTCGTGCCTGAAATGGAACTTTTGGCAGCTGCACGTCGTACGAGCTGTGGTGGACTTAAAGCTTGTTGCGTGGAATTGTTGCATAAGAAAAAAATAAGAAACGGGTTTCTATTCGTGACTGGATGAAGAAAAGACGTTGCTCAGCACCCTTGCTGAAATAATTTATAATGGAAGATTCAAGAATTTTTTTAAATTATCTTAGAATGTCATCAGAACTGTTCACGTTTCTTCTAAATATACACTCCTGGAAATGGAAAAAAGAACACATTGACACCGGTGTGTCAGACCCACCATACTTGCTCCGGACACTGCGAGAGGGCTGTACAAGCAATGATCACACGCACGGCACAGCGGACACACCAGGAACCGCGGTGTTGGCCGTTGAATGGCGCTAGCTGCGCAGCATTTGTGCACCGCCGCCGTCAGTGTCAGCCAGTTTGCCGTGGCACACGGAGCTCCATCGCAGTCTTTAACACTGGTAGCATGCCGCGACAGCGTGGACGTGAACCGTATGTGCAGTTGACGGACTTTGAGCGAGGGCGTATAGTGGGCATGCGGGAGGCCGGGTGGACATACCGCCGAATTGCTCAACACGTGGGGCGTGAGGTCTCCACAGTACATCGATGTTGTCGCCAGTGGTCGGCGGAAGGTGCACGTGCCCGTCGACCTGGGACCGGACCGCAGCGACGCACGGATGCACGCCAAGACCGTAGGATCCTACGCAGTGCCGTAGGGGACCGCACCGCCACTTCCCAGTAAATTAGGGACACTGTTGCTCCTGGGGTATCGGCGAGGACAATTCGCAACCGTCTCCATGAAGCTGGGCTACGGTCCCGCACACCGTTAGGCCGTCTTCCGCTCACGCCCCAACATCGTGCAGCCCGCCTCCAGTGGTGTCGCGACAGGCGTGAATGGAGGGACGAATGGAGACGTGTCGTCTTCGGCGATGAGAGTCGCTTCTGCCTTGGTGCCAATGATGGTCGTATGCGTGTTTGGCGCCGTGCAGGTGAGCGCCACAATCAGGACTGCATACGACCGAGGCACACAGGGCCAACACCCGGCATCATGGTGTGGGGAGCGATCTCCTACACTGGCCGTGCACCACTGGTGATCGTCGAGGGGACACTGAATAGTGCACGGTACATCCAAACCGTCATCGAACCCATCGTTCTACCATTCCTAGACCGGCAAGGGAACTTGCTGTTCCAACAGGACAATGCACGTCCGCATGTATCCCGTGCCACCCAACGTGCTCTAGAAGGTGTAAGTCAACTACCCTGGCCAGCAAGATCTCCGGATCTGTCCCCCATTGAGCATGTTTGGGACTGGATGAAGCGTCGTCTCACGCGGTCTGCACGTCCAGCACGAACGCTGGTCCAACTGAGGCGCCAGGTGGAAATGGCATGGCAAGCCGTTCCACAGGACTACATCCAGCATCTCTACGATCGTCTCCGAGGGAGAATAGTAGCCTGCATTGCTGCGAAAGGTGGATATACACTGTACTAGTGCCGACATTGTGCATGCTCTGTTGCCTGTGTCTATGTGCCTGTGGTTCTGTCAGTGTGATCATGTGATGTATCTGACCCCAGGAATGTGTCAATAAAGTTTCCCCTTCCTGGGACAATGAATTCACTGTGTTCTTATTTCAATTTCCAGGAGTGTAGTTAGTTATACGATAAGGAATAAATGTACTGCAATGCACTAAGCACTGTCTTCATAACTTAAATTACATATCATATTGCGTGCACTACAATCGAGAACACTCGGCATGCTATAAGATACGATTTTAGTTGATGACGAGGCTTTTTCATTAACACCAATAATTATTAACATTAACAGTAATAATTATTAACATTAGCAACAGTAATTATTCGAAGCAGGCCGCACTAAGAAGAGAATGGCTTGCAAACTACCCTCTTGAGGATAGATCTGTACAGTGTCAGTATTTCAAAATTCTAACATATGTGAATGTGGAGCACTGCAGCGACGTTTTAAATAGATGAAAAGTGAATAAAGAATGCAGCTTCTTGAATTTGTATAGCGTTCCCTCCTGTCAACAATATTCCTTAACAAAGAGTTGGCCGACTCGAACGATGGGATTTTAGTCTTGTAGACGAGAGCATTGCCACAGCTGGAATTACACTTGCTTAATTCAGTTGTACATGTGCTCCTAACTCAATAAACTTTGCCCTGCAGCTCAGATACTGTCAAATCATCTGTGTTATGATCGCACATAATGGTCTCAGCGGCATCAATATGTTGCTTATTTTTGTAATCAGCATCATAGAAATCCCACAAACACCTATGCAAAGCACAGATATCCAAAAAGCAAAAATTATTCTCCGTTCCCCACTTCATATTTGAGTTTGTCTACACTCTACGAACACACATAACCTCAAAACTCATGTAACTAGTGTCGCAAAAGTTGGAACACGCCGAAAGTGTTTAGTTTCACCAACGAGTTGCGCAAACGCGCGGCGCGCATGCGCAGTGGGCGGGAGTGCAGTTGCCTGCAACCCAGTGTCTCCGTGTAAACGAGGCATAAGTGTCGTACGACAACGTTACTTTATAGTTGCCTTCATTAGTATACTTCGGTAACGTCTGCAAACGTTCTGGCCAATAGAGTCGGTAATAATGAAGTAATAAATTAAAATGTAAGGTCTGAGGCGTAACTTTTACCAAATCAACGTCCAAAATTTAGTAAGTGACAAACTTTTTCCCATTACATTTTTTGAGTGGCGTTAAAGCGAGATAAAGTTTCGGAAAGGTTTGAAATAATTGTTACAGGTCGTTGGAAGTCGGTAGGTACTATAGTTTCTGATACACGAGAGCAGTTTCGTGCGGTTCAGTCGCGCGACGCTCTTTCCTGCGCGCTGCGATGAGCTTTCTGCTTGGGTCGGTGCAGTGCAGCAATAAGCAGCAATAAGTACATTTGTGCCCCATGTTCTCGAGGCACTTGAACAAGCACTTTTACCTAAATTTTTACCTCCTCCTGACTAGACAGACTTGGGGAGGAAGGCAGAAGAATTCTGGACACGTTGGAAACATCCTAATGCTGTTGCTGCACTTGATAGTAAACATGTTAGGATTGTAGCACCTAACAAAACGGGAAGTCTATATTACAACTACAAAGGCTGCTTTTCAGTAGTTCTCCTTGCCACGGTGGATGCGAACTACTAGTTTCCTGTCGTTAAAATAGGCTATTATGGCAAAGAGGGAGACGCTGGAATATTCAATAAATCGGAAATTGGGAGACTAGTAAAAAATGAAACAATTTTCCCGCCGCCACAGGTACTGCCAAAATTTCACCTGCTGTTGCCTCATGTCGTACTTTGCGACGATGCCTTCAGATTAGACCAACATGGATGAAACCTCACTGCAAACAACAAACGCTAGCAGATGTACGTAAAAGAAACTTCAGTTACCAGTTAAGCAAAGCATGAAGAGTTTCTGAGAACTCTTTTGGTATCATGTGTTCCACATTCAGAGGTTGCTTTAAGCCTAGAAATATTAAAGTTGTATCTGTAGACAAAGTCATTTCAGTTTGCTACTACTTGCACAACTATTGTCATGTCCTGACATACGTGGGAGAGGGAGAAAAGGGGTTCCTGATCAGTCTGCGCTCCCGAGCGGTGCAGAGCAGAAGGCAGAAGGACAATTCATAGTGAAGGCATTTGACTGTTTTCTTCTGCCTGAGCCAACACTGGTACAGGCATTTACTAGAAATGTAGGTGGTGAAACTTGGTAGGGAACTCGTTGTGGAGACTCTTGGACAAACAGGGTTTTGAAATAGTTGTTTATTTCAGACAGGACTAACTAATACACTGGAGGCTAGTTCTAGGGTTAGAAAAAGCGCGAATAACACTGTTACAACAGAAACCAGTGCAGAAGTCCCAGGAGTGGACGCTAACCACAGTAGAAAACGCTAGCAGCATCTTAAGGCAACAACTTAGTTGCGAAACAAAACATAATGAATGTGACACTGTTCACTGAGGCACTCCGAGAGTGAGAGAGAGCAGATTTACGCGGAGCTGGACCAAGGCTGGAGTCGACGGACGTGGATTCGGCGCCCAGATCGTCTGACTGAGAACTCCGCCAAGATGCGGAATCTAGGGGTTTTAAAGAGTCGCGTGGGGGCACTGTTTTTCCCACTTAAAGCCATCCAGCCAATCCCGCAGATCTCTTGCAGGCGCCTGCCAATCATGGTTTAGTTAGGTCCCCTCTACTGCCCCCAAGGCGGGGATGTTAATGCAGTTGCACTAACTAAGTCCGTATTTGGTATCAACATTGTTCAGCTGAAAGCTAAACGTAACTGCTCAGCCAAATAAGGCTTGCAACATTATTGTTATACGTCATTTAGCCCCGCCCCTCGGGCTCCCCGGAGTGGGTACTGCTAGGTCAACAGTTTTTTGGCGTTTTCGCTCTCTTTCTAACCCTTGTGAACCTACTGACGTTGCTGTTCTCAGGGCTGGTATCAAGCTGGCTTTATACGCTAGTACGTGCCTTTTGGTTACAAAGTTCTTCGGTAGCAACCTACCACAGCGTCTAGACGACATATGAAGTTACTTGTTAGTTCCTTGAAGAGTAACTAGCGCCCTGGGACCGCGTCTGGGGGCGTCTGCATTTTCGCAGGGCTCTCCCCTTACGGTTTACTTCATGAAACAATATCTCTCCTAGTTTCGTCTGCCCTCAGCATCGTCTCTGCTTCCGCGCCTTGGAGCGCCTGTCCTCCTTTCTCACAGCTTCAAGATGACACTACGCTAGCAAGGAATAATCAATATATGACACTATCTTAATAGAGGAATATCAGTCTCCATAGCCGTACAAAGCAGATATGTAAGCAATTAATGAACTGCCCAAGAACAAGATGATACCGTTGGCAGGAGTTGGGGGTTATGCCAAATCTGAGGGATTCACTGTGAGAACTGGATTCACTAATTACTTCAATCTACCGAATTTTAATCGATGTTCACAGTACTGATCACAATAACAACATTCAACTCATGATAACTATGGTTAAAAATTAGTACAAATATACTTATAAATGTATTACATTGGGCATAATAGAATTGTTTGTTCATTTTCCTTCCGATTTCTGCCGAAATTAAGTACTCTTTCATTTGATTTTTCTGCTCGGCGTCGGCCATATTCAACAATATTTCCTTTTCGGAAACCAGTTCGTAAGTTTCTCATTCTCTGAGGCACAGAAGCTGTCAGCCGACATTTCTGGTGATTGTTTGTGTAACAACTCTGTTAAAAATTGTCTGCTGTTTCGTGTGAGAGCGAAACAAACATTGCAGCTGTCGCCTCGCTGCTGCCCAGTTTGACTACCCCAACTCCTCCGGCCACGTAAATCTCTGCGACGTGCGGTACAGACTCCTCCCGAAGCACACTAGCGTTTCTCGCAAGCGGAGCCCGCTGCGGCACTGCCTTGTCCGTACTCTAGGTAAACGGTCTCGTATGTTTGCACTATGCGAGTGGAAAGCGGGGTCTCGCACGCGTTTTACGCAGCACGCTGCGGGAAATTCCAGCAGCTAGGAAAACACAGCTTAAGGCATCGCTGCTGGTCCTGCAGCCCAAGCTGTTGTCCATTGTGCCGCCGTGTCCGCCGGTCTACCGGGTGGCCCCAGGGGATCCACCTGTGGTCCTGGACGCTCGTTCTACCAGTGTCAGAATTATTGCACGCAGGGGTGAGCCATGTGGCCGGTTTTTCGCACGGATCAATAACACTGGTCAACACTCATTTTCTTGCCAAGGATATTTGAGTGGCTTTAGGATGGGTTAGTGGTGCTGAGGACGAATATAGCAACCATTTATGCAGTTTGGCTCTAGTTTTTGAGATAATGCATGATTTATTCAAAAAATTTGAAAAAATTGCTAATACTGAACTCGAGCGCTACAAACTACAATGAAAAAAGAAAATAATCTTTATAAATAGCTTCTATGAAAACCTGATAGGCATTTGTCCACGTATAAAACATAATTGAAAAGTTTCTCTATAAGTATATCATTTTCCGTCCATGACGAACCGCTTCCTGCACGCTTTCCTTTTATAGGTCTCTTCAGAACAGTCACGTTGCAGATTCCAGCAATAATCTGCCAACATATGCCTGTCCCATCTTCCTTTATATCTTTCCTCTATTCCTTTCATATCTTGATGGAACCGCTCTCCTTGTTCCTCACTGAAATCACCTAGATTACGAGGAAATCGATCCAAGTGGCTGTGAAGGAAGTGCAATTTTATGCTCATGTTGGCTCCTAAGTTTTGAAAGTTAGTGAGCATGTTTTTGACCAGTTCCTCGTAATTGGGAGCTTTATGATTGCCCAAAAAACATTTTACAACAGCGACAAAACTGTTCCAGGCCGATGCTTCAGTGACAGTCATGACACTTGTAAAATTGGTATCGTTGATGAGCCTGCGAATTTGAGGACCATCAAATATTCCTGCCTTAAGTTTTTCACTACTGAGTCCAGGGAACGTATTGCAGATGTATGTGAAGCAATTACCATTTCTGTCTAAAGCTTTGGTGAATTGCTTCATTAGTCCTAACTTAATATGTAATGGTGGAAGAACAATCTTGTCCCTACTAACCAGAGGTTCATTAATGATGTTTGCTTCACCAACAGCCATATGTTCCCTTGGAGGCCATGTTTTCTGCTTCCAATGTTCGTGCTTTGCCCTACTATCCCACATGCAGATAAAACATGGGTGCTTTGTGTATCCACTTTGTTGTCCAAGCAAGAAGTTCACCATTTTCAAATCAACACAAATCAACCACTGGTGCTGCATATACTGAATTTTCTGCAGAACCATCTTGATGTTAGCATATGCTTCACAAAGTTTTGTTGAGTGGGCAATTGGAATAGATGCGTAACGATTGCCATTGTGTAGGAGAACACATTTTAAACTTATAGTGGAACTGTCTATGAAGAGACGCCAGTCCTCTGGTCTATATTCCGGCAGCCCCAATTCAAGTAAAAGTCCAGGTATATTGCTGCAATACACTATAACCTCTTCTTGGTTGAAGTATGGAAGAAGGTTTCCTTCTCTCGTCCGGTAAGCTGTTATTTTAACACTTGGATGAAGGCAGTTCTTTTCCTTAAGCCTGGATGCTAAGAGTTCTGATGCTTGCTTTGAAAGATTGAGTTCTCGTATCAAGTCACTGAGCTCCTTCTGGTCGAACTGCTGGGGTTGTGTCTCACGTCCTTCGTATTCCGAACCACTACTTGTACATTCCTCGCCGTGCACATCGTCATCTGATGATGTTAGAGTGGGTAATGTTGTGAAGGTTGGTACAGGAACATCGTTGCTGTGCACCACCGGTCTTCTTGCTGACTCCAAATCGGGATATTCCCACTTTCGTTTTTTGAACCTATTAAAACCTTTCACATTAACAATGCAAAAATAGCAATCATCTGTATGGTTCTTCAGCTCTCGCCATACCATAGGCACTCCGAAGTTTAAGCTTTTCCTTTTTCGTTTTGTCCACTGCCGTAAGCACTCCACACAGCATTTACAAACTTTATGGGGTGCCCACGCCTTGTCTCCAAGTTTAATTCCGAAATATGCCAGATACGCTTCCTTCACAAAAGGAGTGATATTCTTCCTGTTCTTTTGAAGAACGTATTCACCACAAATGTAGCAGAACTCATCTGGATGGTTCACGCAAAGACGGCGTGAAGTACTCATGTTTTCCTAAAACAAAATTGCACAAATACTACATATTATGCAGAACTTTCTTGTATTTGCATGTCAATCACATCCAACAAACATCATTAATTGTTTTGTGTGAAATGAATACTCACCACTTATTTGCTACGTCACGATGAAAAGGTTCTATTTCCTTGAAGCTGCACTGCACATGTGTGTGACTTTCGACCATCGCCATTTTTCTTGTTTACACTGAACGCTACCTATCGGCTGTTGCGGGGATTACCTCGGCCAACAAATGAATGTCGAGTACCGCCGAATTCAAATCTGCACAACCCTCAATATCTTCAACACACGCACCGCACAGCAGGACTGAACACATGCTGACAGTGTGATGTTTGCATGATGTAATCCTCAACCACACAGATGCACTCCCTGAGCACAATTGTTTAATAAAGATAGTACAATATCACTAATTAAAAATCAGGTAGCAAATACATTACACCATATATGGACCTTGCAGTCGATATTATCCACATGAAACTCTCATTTCCACAAATAACCTATATCTCAAAAACCAGAGCCAATTTGGAAAAAGTACAAATATACTCGGAATGAGTATCATAACAATATCCCATTTTCGTTCAAACTTCCCTGGCAACGAAAAAAAAATTTTATTTTGTAGAGCTGTGTAATTGTACAGCCCACATGCGGGTTCGCTTCTACATTTCAAAGTTAATAGCTTATCAGTAATGGTCATTTATTTATTTACTCGTTCGGCATATACAAAGGCAATCATTATTACACCAATCACAATATACTTATAAGCTTTGGTAACAATACTCTATACAGGTGCTCCTATAATACTATACAACATTACAAATACTCTCGAGCCATTTTAAGGCCGGGTCATTGAGTCTGTGTATGTCTTTCAAATCACCATCATATCCATACACTTCACACGAGTAAATGGTCCATTGTTTGGATTTCACCATACTCACATTCAGAGCTGTCTGACAGGCTCCATTTCTTCATTAGTTGCTTGCATCTTCCGACACCTGTTCCTGGGGCGGTTCGAAGTTGTCCACAGTTTCCTTGGGAGGTTGAGTTTTTCGATCTTCTTGTTGGGGTCGTCCACCAAATCGCAGTTCTTGTGTGCACTTTCATCCTATAGTTCCTTCCAGGTTGTTTTTGAGTTGAAGCCTTGAAGCTCTTCGCCGATTTTCCAGAAAGCTGTCCTGGATTTAAGCCTGTTTGTAGCTGTTAGATCTTCGTGGATAGGGAGGTCCGGGTTGTCTAGGATTTTTTGGTATGTACTTACGACTACCTGTGATCACCTGATTTCAGGGGGCTCTATCTTGGCCAGGAGAGGGAGACAGGCATAGGAGGTAGCCCTGAGTGTTCCCGAGATTATTCGCATTGTCAGCTTCAGTTGGACGTTCACTTTAGCTATGTGTCCACTTCTCATTCAGACTGGTGAACAGTATTCAGCTACACTGTAGACAAGAGCTAGTGCTGATGTCCTCAAAGTGCTCGCCCTACATCCCCAAGTCGTTCCATCCAGTTTCGAAAGGATAGCATTGCAGGATTTTAGTTACTGTTTTGTGTCTTCTAGGTGTGAGTTGTAAGAGTGCGATCTAGTTTCACACCCAAGTATTTAAGCTGATTCTCGTGTCTGATTTGCTGTCCAATCATAGAAAGCTGTAATTTTCTATGTGCTTCTTGGTTGCTAAGGTGCATTATTATGATGGTTGATTTGTTGGGGTTTGGGTGTAGGTGCCACTTGGAGTAATGCATGTTCAGAAATTCCAGGTCTGCATTCATTGTTTCGACGAGATCGTTGAAATTTTCGCTTTGATACGTGATGGTCAGGTCGTCAGCGTATGCAAATTTACGCGATTTGGTTTCTGGCATGTCAGCTGTATACAGGTTGAAGAGAACGGGTGCTGGTGCCATCCCTGTGGCAGACCATTATTCAGAACCACGCTCTTGCTGTTTGTGCCATGAAGCGAGACTTTGATTTTCCTACCTGTTAACATGAGTATTGGGACAAGGGAGACATCATTCCAAAGTACTGTTATCCAAGATGGCGGCGATGACGTCATCCATGATGGCGGCGGTGAAGCCATTCAATATGGCGGATTTTGGCGAGAAGTTTGAATTTTGGCAGGAAAGTGCCACACCCCCCTCACCCAGAAAAATGGCAGGAAGTTCAAATTACAACAGGATAATGCGTCACACCAAGAAAAATGGCGGGAAAACGGACTTGTCTTTATTATGTAACCAATTTCAAGCACATGTGTCCACCACGAGCTCTAGAGCCCAACTGGCTTAGTTGATATCATCGCCACCAGAGAGCGACACTGTGATGTCAGATCATGATGCAAGTACCGTTATTCAGGATGGTTCCACCCAGTGTATCCACCATGTGGTGCAAGATTGGACACTTGGCCTTCCTCCACTAACCCAACCCCCTCCCCAATAAAAATCACGCGAAGTTCAAATTCCAACATGATAATGCGGCACACCTTCGATAACGGCATGAAAATTCTTTAACGAATTTCAGGCAGGTGTGTTCTCCGCTACAGCTGGACTGCAACTGGCTTAGTTCATATCGGTGCCAGCAGAGGCCACTCTCCTGATGCCAGGTAATCACGCAAGATGGCTGCACCCGATGTATCCACCATGAGCTACAGAGCTCAAGTGGCTTAGTTCACATCGTGTCCACCAGAGGACGCTACCATGACATCGCATGATGTCCGCTCTCTCTCTCTCGCGTGTGCTTTATAACCGGACACGCGCCGCTCCACCGGCCCACGGGTGCCTGGCCACTTAACGTCACACACCCTCGGCTGCCACCTCCATACTCGCACCGGACATAGTCTTCTGTAAATATGTTAACTAAAGTAACAGCCACATCGCGCATCTACCTAAGTACTTATTCCATTTCAATTTTAATCATATTAAATAATTCAATTTACAATTTCAATATTTAATGATCAAATGAGAAGTTCCACATTTTCCCACTATCAGCGCGGTGTTCATTCATAACCTAGCACCACCCACCCCTAGAATGCTGCGCCAATAGTCACGTGACTCTACATAAGAAAATTGTGGGAAAGAAAGGACACTTGTACTAACCTCAGCCACCCGACTGCCACCTCTTCCTAGGAACTGGCGCCAAATTTGAATTCTGGGAGTAAAGAAAGGTCACTTGTGCTTTTGCTACCAACATAAGAAAACTGTTGCAAACCAAGCTCACCACCTCCACTAACCTAAGTCACCAGGCCGCCACCTCTTCCTTCCTAGAGGCAGGTGGTAAAAGGACTCAGCCTGCACTAGGCTGATGGAGAGAGGAAACATTGTACTTTATTTATTTTGGAGGAATTTATTTAGGGATGGAGTGTATTTATCACAGAACACACACTCTGACACATCCCACAGCATACAGACCTGCAAACTGCTCTTACATAACTCATGTATAAGGCTCAACACACACGCTTGCTAATTGTAAACCATAAAAAATAACGCACTGCAGAGCCTACAGACATGCAAACCACTCCTATATAATGCAATACATTTATGTCGAGATAACCAAACAACTCTTAAATTATCTAAATAATAACCCATCTAAAAGACTCTCCTTACTAATCGTCAACTGTAGAAATCATAAACCTGTCTTTATTTAAACAATTAGATGCAGCACCACCACCAAGTGTATTCGCCACTCAGTCCATAGCTCAACTGGCTTAGTTCGTATCGATGCCACTAGAGGACGCTGTAGTGACGTCAGGTGATGACGCAAGTGCTGTAATATAAGATGGCGGCATCTAGTGTATTCACCACGAGCTCCAGACCCCAAGTGTCTTAGTACATTTCGTCACCGCCAGAGGACGCCACCGTGACACCAGCTGATGATGCAAGTACAGTTATCCATGGTGGCGGCAAACAGTGTGTTCTCCATGAGGTCTAGTACTCAGTACCACCAGCAGAGAACGCTGTTGTCCTTTTCGTGATGTAAACCAAGATGGTGAGGGAAAACGACTCAGCCTGCTCTGGGCTGCTGGGAAGAGTAAGGATGGAGTGCACTCTATTTATTCTCAAACAGCTTATTTAATGATAGAGTATATCCATCACACTGATACAAAACACCCACCCTCATGTGCCTGGGGTCATGTTGCACAGCCCAGAGACACGCACTCAACTCGTAATTTTAGCACACAATAGCAAACTGCTCCTAAATAGAAATGATAATTAAATGAACACCCTAGCTGCAAGTAGGCGTTGATACACCTCGTTGGGGACATGTTGAAAATGTGTGCCCCGACCGGGACTCGAACCCGGGATCTCCTGCTCCTAAATAATTCTTCACACTGATGTGTACACACGCTAAGTACTCGTAAACTGTCCAAATAGCGCATATCATGACCTACAGACCTTCTCACGAAATAATGTAGTCAACACGTGCAAGCACAGTCCACAGCCACTTGTCCAGTAGAGTACACAGGAGGTAGCGATAAGTGACGTGTCAAACAGCACACAGCCCCTGCTCGGCTTCTGCAAGCATGAGGTGGCACCACCCCCATTCATACACAACACCTGAGAAATTCCTATCCAAATACATGTTCACCTACACACACGTGCTAACGTGAGTGGGCGGAAGTGCAACCGCGAGCTGCAGCCAAACACGGGCCAAAGTTGTATGTAGGAGCCGTGTTAATGACTGGGGGCTTATTTACATCCAAGCAGAACCGTGCGCGTGGGATGTTGCTCGCTACCCTCTCTCTAACTGCTGTCCGGCGAAGGTGCTGCAGAATTCCATTCCACAGCAGAACCTGCTTTCCCCTTAGCGATGCTAACGGACCATAAGTGACGTTTGACTGACGCTTCACTGCGCATAGCTACATACCACCAAAAAATGAGGCCGTCGCAGTTCCGGTCCTGCAACCATCGTCGGACGCCGGTGAAAGTTGCATGCCTCTATACAATCACCGTTATACTGTCATAGCATTCCAAAGCGCGTTCACGGCAGTCCCATATTCGAAGCATCTCCAGGCGCCACTTGGCTTTACCATTGAAGGCGGAATAGCACAGAGCGTGTTGACACGCGCATTCATATAGGTAGAAAAAGGCGTTCGCTACAATTTCAACTACCTAGTTTCAACTACTTTTCAAGGTCACCCAAACGCTCACTTCCGCATCCGAAATACAGGCACATAGATCGATGTATGTAGGAAATGTCTTAGGATTTTTCGTAGGTTAGCGAATAAGACAAGTAAATATCCTCTTACAAAATATTTATTAACTTTTGCATATAAATTTACACACAGAAAACAACTCTTTCCTTATTTTTGTTAGGCGTAGCTTTAATAATACCCAATTTAATTTTTAACGTATAACTTAAATCCGCATCTGAATCATCTATTTCTTTCTCCAACCGGTAATTCGACAAATACAGAGAAGGTATATTCTCGAATTCCGATACATATCTAAATTTCTTCCTGTAAAATACTTTTTTTATGGCTTTAAGTATTAGCTCTGTTCCTTCCTGCAGTTCTTATAGGCGGGAACATTCACACATCTTAATTTTTCCTCGTATCTCCTCCATGACGCTGCTGTTAAAGCATTCCACGTCCTCCTGTGTGTATGTCGGCAACTCTTCAGCTCCACATCCTTGCAGGATTTCTGTATAGAACTTTAACCTTACAATTTTTGCAAACGAGTGGTCATTAAATGTAGTTATTCCATCAGTTTTAAACTCGGCAAATGGCTGTTCTGTTGCTAGGAGGACAACATCCAGCTCGCCACACTTAGATAGCATATAACCGTCCTTTTTATGCCGATCCAAATGGGAATAAACACTTTTTCATGTATTCCTTAATATAATAAACGTTCTCGTTTCCATTGATTTCGGCCAGTACTCCAACACGTGACCAGTTTCCATGGCTGTTTACTGTAAATGCCAATATTTTGTATTTCCCCTTCGTAGTCAGATTTTTCCATACAGAATGTTTAAATCCGTTCGTAAACCTAGCCTGCACATTGGCAATAGCTTCTTCCTTTTCCAGTTGCGGCTTACATTCTTGCTTTATAGCAGTTGTCTTCTCCATATACTCCAGTCTCCTTTTCTTTACTTCGAGTTCCTCCATTTCCAATTTTCGTGTCCGTACACTTAATACAATAACTGCACTTAAAGGAGTAATTTTTTTAATAGGGAGTGGTTTAAGTCTGTTTGATACATTGGTCCTTTTTCTTAAAACTTGGGGTATAACATTATTTGTGGGAACCAGTCCCAATTCGGCGATATCTATATCGGACGGTATTGTGGAGAACAGGGTTCTAGACTGAGAAAAATAAGTTTCTCCTGCTTTAACATAACACTTCTGCGTAATAGTTATGTTGTTTTTGTTTGAGTCAGAGTTAAGAATCTCCACGTAGTTTACAGGTAGATAATTGAAACTGTATGCAGACAGAACATAATTTATAAGCTTTTCTCGGTCTTGAGAGTCCGGCAGACTTGCTTTCACACCAGTCAATTTTCGGGTGTTCTTATTACCCCAGTAGACAAATTGTAGAACGTTGTTAAACACCACAAAGCAACTGTTCTATAAGTTATTAGTTAGCTGAAACCACATGGATGCAATTGGCGCAGAGTAAAGTGGAGCACATTGTAAATACTGCTTGTTGGTGTCTAATACACTTAAACAGCTTTGCACTGGGTTGAACACATGATCCAATCGGTAGTTGTATATTGTGGCCTCCAGCCTGGTAATGTCATGCTCCTTAGCCAAAGAAGACGTAAAAGTTTCCCGTAGTCGCGTGTCTGGACACTTTATAAAATCTATAAGATGGTTACCTATAACTTTGTTTACTCTTGGACTTGTCATTTAACATATAAATTTATTATATACCTTTACCCTACAATTGGAGCTCTCCACGTTAAACAGCCTATTCCAGCTGTTTTATCGCTGTCCACAATCACATTGCTGCTTCCCTGATGGTCTCCTTCCATGTAGAAGTCGTGGGTTCATATTAGGTAGTCGCACATCTCCATTTTATTAAAAATTCCGGGCAAAGTCCTGCGTTATGTCTAAATCGAAAAGGTAATAATCGTCTACAAGTAGCAGGTGCAATATTCCGCGCAACTCCTCCATTAGAACATCAAATTTAACGTCCGCTAATTCCACTTTATACGGTATAGCCACAGGATTTTTATATTTCTTCGAAATCGTCTCCAGAGCTTCCTTGCCGATTTTGTCCAATATTCCTCTTGCTGTCACACTGTCGCTTCCATGTAGGAGAAATGGTAACTACGCCTTGACACCATGTCTCGCGGTGACGAACTTGGAGAAGTTACTACGTAGATAATAGTTAAATGAGCCACACATCTCCTTTTTTAACATTACAGATCGCCCCTTCTCTAGCTGCTCCTGACAGTCCTCTTGATCAGAGATTTTAACTACCATAATGTTATCGCAAAAGGGTTCTGTAATCGGAGTAAACACATTTAAATTCTTCTTGCTAAGGAGCGTACCATTTTCGGTAAGCACATTTAAATTCTTCTTGCTAAGGAGCGTACCATTTTCGGTGTAATTTATGTTACCAATGTCAGAAACGAGATTGTCCAGGTTCTCCAGTAGTAACCATAAACCAAAGCGTTCGTCAGTTGGTCTCGTCCTCCTCTCTGATAGTTGAGGCATGTTAAGCACTTTGGAGGAATCCATGTTGACACTTTCAACTACCACAGAAGACTGATTAGATGCGGCTGTCATGTATCATTTTATACTCTACAAATCCGAGATGATTACACTTCCGGTCACGTGATTTCCGGTCATACACACATCTTAGATTCTAGCTCACTTGCGCTATCTTGTACGTTCGCTGGTGGCCACGATATGAACTAAGCCACTTGAGCTCTGTAGTTCCTGGTGGATACATCGGGTGCAGCCATCTTGTGTCATCACCTGACATCAGGAGAGCGCCCTCTGCTGGTACCGATATGAACTAAGCCAGTTGCAGTCCAGCTGTAGTGGAGAACATCCCTGCCTGAAATTCGTTAAATCATAAAGGTAAGTGCTTTTTTCGAGCCATTATCGTAGGTGTGCCACATTATCATGTTGGAATTTGAACAATGCGCGATTTTTATTGGGGAGGGGGTTAGGTTAGTGGAGGGAGGCCAAGTGTCCAATCTTACACCACATGGTGGATACACTGGGTGCAGCCATCTTGAATAACGGTACTTGCGTCATGATCTGACCTCACAGTGGAGCTCTCTGGTGGCGACGATATCAACTAAGCCATTTGGGCTCTAGAGCTCGTGGTGGACACATGTACTTGAAATTGGTTACATAATAAAGACAAGTCCGTTTTTCCCAAAATTTTTCTTGGTGTGACGCATTATCCTGTTGGAATTTGAGCTTCCTGGCATTTTTCTGGGCGAGGGCTGGCGTGGCACTTTCCCGCCAAAATCCAAACTTCCCGTCAAAATCCGCGATCATGGATGACGTCACAGCCACAATCTTGGATGACGTCATCGCCGCCATCTTGGATAAAGGTACTTTGGAATGATGCCCCCCTTGTCACAAGACTAACATGTTCTTGAGTAGTGTGTAGGTCTGTTTGCATATCATGATTCTAGTTAGCTTGAATAATAGCCCTTTCATCCACACTGCATCGTAAGCTGATGCAAGATCTATGAGAACCATTCCAGTTTTCATCTTGTTTTGAAAGCCTTTCTGTGTGTAGGTTGTAAGGGACAGCACTTGATCTCAGAAATTTCTGCTTGCTCGAAAACCGTCTTGGTGTGTTGGAATGCTGCCGTCAATGTACGGAGTGATATCCTCTCGAAGAATTCATAAGAGGTACATAGGAGGGATTTTGGTCTGTAGTTCTTTGTGTTAGCTCCAGTCTTTTCGGGTTCCAGCACAGCAATGACTTTTGCTTCTTTCCAGATCTTGGGGAGACCACCCGTACTTATATATTCCGTGCAGAGTTTGGTGAGCCATCTTCCTCCTAGAATTCCCAGTTCCTCCAAAAATTCTGGTAGGATCTCGTGAGGTCCGGCTGCTTTTCCTTTCCTCATCAGCTTCAGAGTCGGGGTAATCTCTTCTGTCTCCACATCTTTCACAATGTCCATGTTGGTTGGATTATTGACTAATAAATTTTTCAGGTTTGTGGAAACCTCTCTCTTTTCACACGCCTTTAATTGGATTTTGGAGGTGTGTTTCAGGACAGCTGAAATCTCAGAAGCACTTGTGCTAAGAGACGGCCTCTGTTGTACTGTAGCACCGCCTAATTTCCTCAAAAGACCCCATCTCTTTCTGCTAGAATGTGTGAAATCTAGATTTTGCATTGCCTCTTTCCATATGCTCCTTTGTTCCTCATTCATAGAATTTATCAGTTGCTCTGCAGTCTCTTTCGTCCAACAGGGGGTGTATTCCTTCCTTGAACCTCGTGGAATAGCATTTAAGCCTGCTTTGTGTACCAGGTTTGTGGATATTTTGTAGTTCTCAGGTTTCGGTGGTATCCGATTTATCGTCTTCTCGACATAAGATCGGTATTCATTCCAGTCAGCTTTCTTGAGATTCCAGCGGGGGATTGGAGAGCTTATTATGACTGGGGTTGACAGTCCGATTTCTGCTATTACTGGGTTGTTCTGGCTCCGTGGAAAAGCCTCAAGGACCTTCCTCGTTGCTTGCTCGGGTACGCCTGTTGCTCCACGTGTGACGAAGGTCAGGTAGGGTGTGGATGTTGTGCCCGAAGCCTTTGATTTGAAGGTCGCTTTGTCCTTAGGGTCGAACAGGAGGTGTAGGTCCTGGTTGTCAGCCCAGTCATTTAGTCCAATACCTTCGTCTGTGGATCTCGGGTAGCCCTATCTAGTATGTTGGGAGTTAAAATCGCCAGCATAAACTGCTGGGTGGTTAGCCTTGGGCAATATACTCACGGACCATTTCTGTGATGGAGGTTTATAGACATTGTACAGTGTCAGTTCTCTCAGTTTTATGCCTATCGCGTGTTCTACTGGTGTAATTGTTGTGTCTACGTTCCTTAAGATATCATTCTTCACTAAAGTGGCCATACCATGCTTGTCGTGACCAATGTAGCTCACATTAGTGAAACCAGATATTTTGAGTCGGTTGACAGTTTCATCTGTGAGATGGGTCTCCTGTAGAAGCACGACACTTACTAGTTCTCTCGTTAAGATTTTTTCAAGGATTTCTCCCTTCTATGCTGAAATGATATACTTTCAGTCTCTTGATGTCAAAATTCCCTGCATGTTCCATTTGCCTTTGTGTGGGCCGGGAGGCATTAGTGCGTCCGGTCGTCCTAGTTGTGGTATTAACTAAGGATTGTGTCATAGCTGTTTCTTGTTTCACAGCAGAACTTCCCTACTCCAGAGGCACAACTGTTTAGAGGAGTTGACCGACTCCAACTGTGACTTATTGACATTATAGTCACATGATATTGCGTTTTGTCGTTTTGTAAAATGTACAGTTTTACATTTCGGAACACTGAATGCAAGTTGCCGATCTTTGTAGCACTTCGAAAATCTGGCTTTCAAACAGTACTTCATTACAGACAACTGCATCATCTTCGAAGAGTCTGAGGTCACTATTAACTTTGCACACAAGGTAATTAATAGGTAACGTTAACAACAAGGCTCCCAATGTACTTCTCTGGAGCACATCCGAATTTACTTCTACTTCTGTCTAAGACGCTAAATCCAAGGTAATTTGTTGCATCCTCCCTACCAAAAAGTCCTCAGTCCGGTGACAAATTTCGCTTGATACCTCGTACGAGCATCATTTTGAAAATAAGCGTCGATGTAGTATGGAAACAAATACTTTACGAAAACCGAAAAATGTTGCATCCACTTGATTGCCTTAATCCATGGCTTTGAAAACATCACATGAGAAAAGTGCGAGTTGGGATCACATGATCGAAGTTTTCGGAATCCATGCTGCTTGTCATGGAAGAGGTCAATATGTGCGAGATACCTCATTGCATTTGACCTGAGAATATGTTGTAGGATTCTACAAGGACATTGGGTTGTAGTTTCGTGGATCACTTTGCTAACCTGGTACACAGTAATGACCTTTGCAGTCTTCTAACTATTATGGGGAGTTCTTGTTTGAGGGATCTACGATGGATTGTACACTCCTGGAAATTGAAATAAGAACACCGTGAATTCATTGTCCCAGGAAGGGGAAACTTTATTGACACATTCCTGGGGTCAGATACATCACATGATCACACTGACAGAACCACAGGCACATAGACACAGGCAACAGAGCATGCACAATGTCGGCACTAGTACAGTGTATATCCACCTTTCGCAGCAATGCAGGCTGCTATTCTCCCATGGAGACGATCGTAGAGATGCTGGATGTAGTCCTGTGGAACGGCTTGCCATGCCATTTCCACCTGGCGCCTCAGTTGGACCAGCGTTCGTGCTGGACGTGCAGACCGCGTGAGACGACGCTTCATCCAGTCCCAAACATGCTCAATGGGGGACAGATCCGGAGATCTTGCTGGCCAGGGTAGTTGACTTACACCTTCTAGAGCACGTTGGGTGGCACGGGATACATGCGGACGTGCATTGTCCTGTTGGAACAGCAAGTTCCCTTGCCGGTCTAGGAATGGTAGAACGATGGGTTCGATGACGGTTTGGATGTACCGTGCACTATTCAGTGTCCCCTCGACGATCACCAGTGGTGTACGGCCAGTGTAGGAGATCGCTCCCCACACCATGATGCCGGGTGTTGGCCCTGTGTGCCTTGGTCGTATGCAGTCCTGATTGTGGCGCTCACCTGCACGGCGCCAAACACGCATACGACCATCATTGGCACCAAGGCAGAAGCGACTCTCATCGCTGAAGACGACACGTCTCCATTCGTCCCTCCATTCACGCCTGTCGCGACACCACTGGAGGCGGGCTGCACGATGTTGGGGCGTGAGCGGAAGACGGCCTAACGGTGTGCGGGACCGTAGCCCAGCTTGATGGAGACGGTTGCGAATGGTCCTCGCCGATACCCCAGGAGCAACAGTGTCCCTAATTTGCCGGGAAGTGGCGGTGCGGTCCCCTACGGCACTGCGTAGGATCCTACGGTCTTGGTGTGCATCCGTGCGTCGCTGCGGTCCGGTCCCAGGTCGACGGGCACGTGTACCTTCCGCCGACCACTGGCGACAACATCGATGTACTGTGGAGACCTCACGCCCCACGTGTTGAGCAATTCGGCGGTACGTCCACCCGGCCTCCCGCATGCCCACTATACGCCCTCGCTCAAAGTCCGTCAACTGCACATACGGTTCACGTCCACGCTGTCGCGGCATGCTACCAGTGTTAAAGACTGCGATGGAGCTCCGTATGCCACGGCAAACTGGCTGACACTGACGGCGGCGGTGCACAAATGCTGCGCAGCTAGCGCCATTCGACGGCCAACACCGCGGTTCCTGGTGTGTCCGCTGTGCCGTGCGTGTGATCATTGCTTGTACAGCCCTCTCGCAGTGTCCGGAGCAAGTATGGTGGGTCTGACACACCGGTGTCAATGTGTTCTTTTTTCCATTTCCAGGAGTGTAGTTAGCTAACTAAGCCGCAAATGCACTAGAGAATCTCACTGGGATACAGTATGGCCCTATATCTTCGTTCAGTTCTAAAGATTTCAGCTGTTTCTCAACGGCTCTAACACCAATATCAATTACACTCATCTTTTCAGTGGTAAGAGAATTGTATTGGAGCAACAATGTTGGGTTTCGCTATATAAAGAAAAATTTGAAAATGGAGCTAAGCCTGTCTCTCACAATTTAAGCAGGAGACTCCCGACTACCCACTTTTCCTCCCGCCTTCCGATTACTCCAGTATTTCCCTCTATTTTTACTTAATTATCGTCATATCTAAGACATTTGTTTTGGAAACCCGGGATTTCAGTTTATTGGCCAACTGTTGGAAGTTCTTCTTTCATCAGTCGTTTTTACTCTACACTGGCGGAAAAAAGTAGCAAGACAAAGAAGGAGTTGTGCGACATAAACGAAAGTTGGTAGGCATGTTTCTACATCCGAAAGATAATGTCTATTCAAATTTAACGCCAGTTGTAGGAAAGTCGCACTAATAGTTCGTGTAGTATGGCTACGAGGAGCTGGGCGTTCCTTCTGCGATATTGAAGAAATACTTGGCAAGAATGTAGCCATCCTACAGAGTGTCGACATGTTGCCCTGGCCTACTCGATCACCAGATCTGTCTCCAATCGAGTACATATGGAACTTCACCGGATGACAACTCCAGAGATATCCACAAGCAGAGTTAATCGACCGTGTAGTGACCGATCAAGTGCAACAAACAAGAAACTCCGCCACACAAGCTGACGTACGGCACCTGTACAACACAACGCATGCACGTTAGCATGCTAGCTTTCAACATTCTGGCTGTTACATCGGCTATTAATGTACCAGCAGTTATCATTTGCAATGGATTGTTTCACACTTAGATTAACCTGTGATCTTGAAACGTTAATCAAATATGTTCCCAGAATTTCGTTAGCCTACACTAATTAGGCCCTATACCGAGCAGGGTAGTGCAGTGGTCAGCACAGTTGACTCGAATTCGGGAGAACGACGGTTTAAGCGCTCTTCCAGCCATCCTGATTTAGATTTTCCGTGATTTCATTCAGTCGCTTATGGCAAATGGAATGATTCCATCGAAAGGGCACGATGACTCTCCTACTCCATCCTTCCCCAGTCGAGCTTGTGCGCCCCGTCTCTAATGACCTCGCTGTCGACGGGACGTTAAACACTAATCTCCTCCTCCTCCTATGTCAATTATTTTTTGGTGTTGCCATTATTTTTCGTCAGTGTATATACGTATCGAAGTTTATAGAAATCTGGAAGTCGCACGCGACATGTATGTCGACTGTTATTTTTCCTCTTTACCGCGCATTTTGTAGACTTTATACTCGTATTGTTCAGTGTTGTGCTCCGATAGGATTTGAATTTGTGCATTGCCATTGTGCTTAAGTGAAGTCGGCTTTTATTAAATATTTGTTGTAATCGGTTAACATCTTTAGAGTGGTTGATTATAATTTTTGAGTGTTCTTTTGTTACAATCCCTCCATGAAGCATGGATCTTGCCATTGGCGGGGAGGCTTGCGTGCCTCAGCGATACAGACAGCTGTACCATAGGTGCAACCACAACGGAGAAGTATCTGTTGAGAGGCCAGACAAACGTGTGGTTCCTGAAGAAGGGCAGCAGATTTTTCAGTAGTTGCAGGGGCAACAGTCTGGATGATTGACTGATCTGGCCTTGAAACATCAACCAAAACGGTCTTGCTGTGCTGGTACTGTGATCGGTTGAAAGCAAGGGTAAACTAGAGCCCTAATTTTTCCCGAGGGCATGCAGCTTTACTGTATGGTTAAATGATGATGGCGTCCTCTTGGGTAAAATATTCCGGAGGTAAAATTGTGGTGTGCGTACTGTAAGACCTTCGGTACACACGCCATCAGATTATTTGACTTGTCGCTCTAACGAAGTAGGCGAGTGTCAGCAATATATCTCATGGTCTTATTGTGGCGTGTTTATCTTCTGCCGTTAGGTCAGACAGTAGAAATGCCACTTGCACGCTTAGAGTAGCAGATTGACGGCGACCAACTTTAAACAGAACTTGATTAATTTTCACACACATTTATTAAAATAATAAAAAGCATAGACATTATGTAACTTGATTCTGGATGCTGTTTACAATTGACAATCTGAAGTTCTTTGGTCTTGGTACGTTAATCTTATTCTCACATATCTCTGATACTTGACAAAGTGTCTATTCATTTATCTTCATGGCTATGTATAGGAATATGATAATCTTCTTAGGTGCAGACTGAAACTTGACTATAGACTGGTACAGACTAATGCAGACTGGTACAGACTGGTGCAGACAAATGCAGACTAATGCAGACTGGTGCAGACTAATGCAGACTGACTAATCGGAGGTCTGTACACTCGTTATAATACCTCGCGTGTTCATGTACCACTACGTGATTGTGATCCGCGAGAGAAAAGGTTCTATGTTAGCAGCAATCTCATTGGCTGCGTTACATATTAATACGCAGATCGGCGGAAGCAGAATTTGGTCCGTCTCTAAGGCAGCGCCATCTCGTAGTGCGGAGACGGACGAGTGCTGCGCCTGCGCTGTTGTGCTTAGTGGGGCGCGCTCTAGTGGGAAAGTTGTGTACGCGCTGACTATGCGGAACTGTGTACACAACAAAAATAGTCCCCCATTCGGATCTCTGGGCGGGGACTACTGAGGAGGACGTCGATGTCAGGAGAAACAAACCTGGGGTTCTACGGATCAGAGCGTGGAATGTCAGATCCTTTAATCGGGCAGGTAGGTTAGAAAATTTGAAAATGGAAATAAATTGGTTAACGTTAGATATAGTGGGAATTAATGAACTTCGGAGGTGGCAGGAACAAGCCTTCTGCTGGTTCAGCTGAATACAGGGCTGCAAATACAGAATCAAATAGTGGTAATGCAGGAGTACATTTAATAATGAGTAAAAAAATATGAACGTGGATAAGCCACTATGAAAAGCATGGTGAATGCATTATTGTAGCCGAGGTAGACACGAAGCCCATATCCACCACAGTAGTAGAAGTTTATGTGTGAACTAGCCCTGCAGATGAGGAGGAAATTAAGGTAATGTATGATGAGATAAAAGAAATTATTCAGATAGTTAAGGGAGCCGAAAATTTATTAGTCATGGGGGACTGGAATTCGATAGTAGGAAAAGGAAGAGAAGGAAATCTAGCAGCTGAATATGGACTGGGGAAAAGGAATGAGAGAGGAAACCGCCTGGTAGAATTTTGTATAGGACATAATTTGATCATAGCTTACATTTGGTTTAAGAATCATGAGAGAAGTCTGTATACGTGGAAGAGATCTGGAGACACCTGAAGGTTTCAGATTGATTATATAATGCATAGATAGAGATTTAGGAACCAGATTTTAAGTTGTAAGACATTTCCAGGGGCAGATGTGGGCTGACCACAATTTATTGATTATGAACTACAGATTAAAACTGAAGAAACTGCAAAATGCAGGAATTTAAGGAGATAGGCCTGGATAAAGTGATAGAACCAGAAGTTGTAGAGGGTTTCAGATGGAGCATTAGGGAACAATTGACAAGAACAGGGGAAAGGAATACAATAGAAGAAGAATGGGTAGCTTTGAGAGATGAAATAGTGGAGGCAGCGGAGGGTCAAGTAGGTAAAAAGACGAGATCTTGTAGGAATACTTATGTAACACAAGAGATATTCAATTTAATCGATAAGAGGAGAAAATATAAAAGCGCAATAAATGAAGCAATCGAAAGGTAATACAAATGTCTAAAAAGTAAGAAGTGCAAAATGGCTAAGCAGGAATGGCTAGAAGGGAAATGTAAGGATGTAGAGGCATATATCACTAGGCCTAAAATAGATATCGCCTATAGGAAAATTAAAGCGATCTTTGGAGAAAAGAGAACCACGTTTATAAATATAAAGATCTGTGATGGAAAACCAGTCCTAAGCAAAAAAGGGAAAGCAGAAAGGTGGAAGGAGTATACAGAGGATCTATACAAGGGATTTGTAGTTGAGGGCCATATTATAGAAATGGAGGAGGACAAGGAAGAAGATGAGACTTCAAGAAGAATACCGATTCCAAAGAAAGAAGGTGCTGGCAGGTGTGAAAATAACCGAACTATCAATTTAACAAATATTAAAACGAATCCTCTACAGAAGAATAGAAAACTTGCTGAAGCCGACCTCGGGGAAGATCAGTTTGGATTTCGGAGAAATGTAGAAACACGCTAGGCAGTTCTGACCATAGGATTCCTCATAGAAGATACGTTAAGGAAAGCAAAAGGAGGTTTATAGTATTTGTAGACTCATAGAAAGCTTTTGACAATGTTGACTGGAATGTTGTCTTTCAAATTCTAAAGGAGGCAGGGGTAAAACACAGGGAGTGAAAGGCTATTTACAATTTGTACAGAAACGAGATGGTAGTTATAAGAGTCGACGGCCACGAAAGGGAAGCAGACTGAGAGTGAGTCAGGTTTGAGCCTATCCCAGATGTTATTCATTATGTTTATTCAGCAAGCAGTAAGGGAGTAGGAATTAAAGGAGTAGGAATTAAAGTCCAAGGAAAAGGAATACAAAGTTTGAGATTTGCCGATGACATTGTAATTCTGTCAAAGACAGCAAAGAACTTGGGAGAGCAGTTGAAGGTACAGTGTCTTGAAAGGAGGATATAAGATGAACATCAACAAAAACAAAACGAAGATACGCAATGTTATCAAATTAAATCAGGCGATGCTGAGACAATTAGTTTAGGAAATGAGACACAGTAGTAAATGAGTTTTGCTATTTGTAAGCAAGATAGCGGACGATGGTGGAAATAGGGAGGATATAAAATGTAGACTGGTAGAAGCAAAGATAACGTTTCTGAAGAAGAGAAATGTGTTAACATAGAGTATAGATTTAAGTGTCAGGAAGTCCTTTCTGAAAGTGTAGTCATGTATGGAAGTGAAACATGGACGATAAACAGTTTGGACTAGACGAGAACGGAAGCCTTTGAAAAGCTACAGAAGAGTGCTGAGGATTAGATGGGTAGCTCACATAAGTAATGAGGAAGTACTGAAATGAATTGTGGAGAGGAGAAATTTGTGGTACAACCTGACTAAAAGAAGGGACCGGTTAGTAAGACACATTCTGAGGCGTCAAGGGATCGCCGATTTAGAACAGGAGGGAAGCGTGGGCGCTAAAAATCGTAGCGGGATACCGAGGGATGAATACAGTAAGCAGATTCAGAGGGATGTAGGTTGCAGTAGTTATTCGGAGATGAAGAGGCTTGCATCAAACTAGTCTTCGGACTGAAGACCACAACAACAGCATTTTGTAACCTGAATCGCTGGAAGGTTTTATTTTTGTATAAGCGGTTATTTCACTTGTATCTTATTCAGTATATTCCTAGAAAAGCTTTTTCTCTGAGAAATTCTCGGAACAGTTGCCTTGCATCGTACACTCTAGGAAAGGTCCGTTGTTCGCGTTTTGTACTCTTTAAGGATGTGATATTTGTATATTACATGGTGGAAAAATCAGTATTTCAAAAATGTGGAAACTAAGAAGCACTAATAAAATGTTAGGTATGCGAATAACAATAAAAAAGGAAAATACGGTGTTAAAGAAGAAAGTGACGGGGGTGATGAATGCAGAATTCCTATTTCTATATTTTAGAACACACTTCGGCAATCAGAGCACAGTACCGCCCGCTCGTCGCACAACAGGGGTGCCCAGCATTTCCACCTTTTGTAGCGAGGCGAGCAGGGTGGCTGAGACGTGGGCAGCGTGGGGACCAGCGCTTCGCAGATGGTTTTAGTGCACTAGGTGCTCGCCACTCGCCTACCAGTTGACCACAGACAGCTGCTTTGTCAGTATCGGTTCGGAGAATTTTAATGTCTGCTTCCACAGCGTGTCGACAGTACAGAATCCTTTACGGACCGACTAACTTAAAGTAATGGTACAAAACTCGAGCTCTCGTATAGCCTACAAAACTTTCACCCAAAACGATAAGTAGATATAAGCTCAAGACACAGAAAAAATGTACTTGAGCCATAATTAACCCTATTCCCAGTGTATATTTTTCTAACGACACAATGAAATTTATCTATTGTCTACCGATCACCATATGACTAATTGTCCATTATACTAATTACAGCATCCTGAAGAGGCGACATTGGACTTGTCGTCTGGCCGTTGGATGGCAGTGGTCTGCGTGGGTAAAATTGTTATGTTGCGGAACATTAATGTTAGTACGTAAGATGGCCAAAGTCTTCTAAATAAGTATAGTTCACTGTAAGCTATTCAGTCATGAACTTTTCAGACATGATAATGGGATCATTACTAATTCAATTAAACACTAGCGATTAATATTCTCAGGGCAAAGACTGTATTTTATTTTGTTTCTATCTAATATATTTGTGAAAGTATTGGGGACGATGACCAACAGGGAATCCATCAGTATGGTGGAGGTGAAGTGAGACAGGCTGCACGATGTAAACTGAACCCAATTCCGTAGTCGCCAGGCCCAACTGAAGGGCCTGAGGTTGTGTCAACGTGCTGACAGACATCCCGACGAGCGAATATCGTGACCCTTCCAAATTGCAGAACGGTTTACCGGCGTATGGCGGAACAAAGCATAAGGCC
This sequence comes from Schistocerca nitens, assembly GCF_023898315.1. NCBI lineage: Eukaryota > Metazoa > Arthropoda > Insecta > Orthoptera > Acrididae > Schistocerca > Schistocerca nitens. The sequence goes on from NC_064615.1 coordinate 1,012,401,631, forward strand.
AGACCTGGCCACAGTGCTACACCTGGGCACTTGCCAACTGTCGGCAATGGTAGACTGTGCGGCACTCGACCAGAAGAAGGCTTCCCTGAGGTTCCCCGTCGCAACAAGAGAAATCGACTAGTGGGAGAAACACCTGTACAGTGACAACGCCATAGACCTATGGAATCACAATCTCCAATGCACTGTCGACACTACACTCTTTTCACGCTTCAATCTTTCTCCCAAATAGCAGAACTGCAGGCACAATGCAGTTTGTGCTGAAGGGTGTGGGCATCTGTATCCTAATTCAATTTATCCTCTCCTAGAGAGACTAAAACATAAGCGATCGATCTGCAAACCAGATCCTGGATCAAGTACATTTTTTTCTGTGTCTTGAGCTTACATCTACTTATCGTTTTGGGTAAAAGTTTTCTAGGCTATACCAGAGCTCGAGCTTTAAATCATTACTTTAGGTTAAGTCCTTGTCGCTGACTAACAAGTCAGTAAGTCAGTGGTACCACCCCACCCAGGCCATTCTATTTCTTGCTCAGCCTTGAACCAACCATTTGCTTTCCTCTCGGTGGACAGCTGTCTGATAATCGTTTCCTTAGCCCATATGGGGTGAGGTCCACAGAGGGAATGAGGCACATGCCGTGTTTGGATCAAGACTGAGACACCTATGGAGACTCCCTGCAATGGCTGACGCAGTGTACCTGTGATGAGCTGCCTAGCAACGACGTAAGCCACCTGGTCCAACCGCTGGCTACCCACTGGTACTTATCTCAGCTGCGTCTTCTGTGGGGCATCTGGCTATGGCCCTTGCCACTAGCCACACCGTCTACTGAGAGCATGATCACACCGATGCCAACTCGTATCCCTGAACCACTGTCACGGAGGAAGACGACGCATGTGAAGTGAGTGGAAGGGTGAAGTGTAAGTGTGTGATATGTTACTTACGAGTATTTAGGTACTGCCAATGGCAGACCAGTCCTGCAAAACATAACTCGCGTCTGCTCAGGCACGTGCTCGCGAGCAGGTGCAAGGTCGCGGAGTAGGGAGGGAGGGGAGGGAGGGGAAATGCGCGCTCATGTTTGAATGTGATCTCGCGTTCTTAGCAGATTTAACTAGCCATCTGAATGCTTTGAACATTTTACTACAAGGCAAAGATCTGCTAATTACTCATTTCATAGATCGAATACAAGCTTTTAAAATGAAATTGACACTTTGGGTGAGTCAGCTGGAAACAGGAAACCTAGCTCATTTTCCTACATTATCATCCATGCAAGATGTCCACAAAGACTGTGAACATTACTCACATAGTTTAGTTGTATCAGCGCTTTCAAGATCTGATAGCACTAGACAGTGATTTTGATCTGTTCTCTCCATATTCAGCGAATATTTAAGAGATTCGTCCTGAGCTGCAGCAAGAAATTATTGACCTGCAGTGTGACAGAGAATACAGAGACAAATTTCAGAACAAGAAAAACATTTTGGAATTCTACAGACACTTCCCTCAGGATAGATTTCCTCGTTTGCACAAACTGGCGGCTACAATAATATCAATGTTTGGTTCCACGTATGTTTGTGAAAAACTGTTCTCTGCAATGAAATGTAACAAGACGCGCCTGAGAAACGCATTGTCTGATCGAAATTTAAACTGCACGCTGCGCCTAAAATGCACAAGAACAATTACTCCGAACATAGACGCAATTGTAAAGGGCAAAAAGTACAAGATAACCGAGAATCCCACACTTCAGTGACACCTTTTATTGTGTAACAGTTCATAAATTAATGCGAATGTAGAGGCATACACTAAGCTAATAAAATTATGTGGCATGTGTACATTCTCCTTTATTTGTTTCATTTGTCGCAGTAATAATTCGTGAGTGATATCCCTGCAGGTGGCCGCGGATTTACATTGACTGGCGGCAGCTGTTGTTTGCCCCACGTGACTTTCCCCCCTCTCCGCTCTGGTCCGGTAGTGGGGGTAGCGTGCTCGCGCTGCTCCGTGCTCGCGCCTTGCTGCTCACAGCTTGCTCCGCGAGCACGTATGTTGTGAAGCCCTGATCTAAACACTACTTTTTAGCTTTTTAATTGGACGTGTTTTCGTAAATAATTCATCAACAAAAAAAAATGGCTCTGAGCACTATGGAACTTAACATCTGATGTCATCAGTCCCCTAGAACTACATAAACCTAACTAACCTAAGGACATCACACACATCCATGTCCGCGGCAGGATTCGAACCTGCTACCGTAACAGTCGCGCAGTTCCGTACTGAAGCGCCTAGAACCGCTGGGCCACCCCGGCTGGCAATTAATCAACGGAATTCCATTTCTTAACTTAAGTTTTCGGTAAATCCATTAAAAAGGATTCCTTCAATTGGTAGCCTCCTTCGCAGGATTTCAGGCACCACTCGCTGTCAATGACTTCATTGCTAAAAATGAAATCTTTTTTTTTTGTGTTTCATTCTGGGAGTGCAAATACCTTACGTATATTTGATGCCACTGTGGCAACATGTTTAATTTTGTTGAGTATTTTGTTGTCATGTCGTTCTTTCGATCTTTCGAATTGTTTCATGTAGTGTGATATATAATTATGGTTGCCTATCACCACCTACAAAATGACATTATATAGATGCCACACGAGCACTGATAATGTTCCATTGTACTGTCATGTATGAGTGCTGAATATTGCAAATTTTCCGTATGAAGTGTTGAATGTCAGCTGTGTTCGATGTACAAGCATCATTTGGTAAAGGATACTGTATGTGTGTGAGTCAACAGAACGACTCTGAAGGTTAAATTATTGTAATAAGGGCACAAGCTTTCTTGGAGGATGACAAATGTGTTCGTATTGTTTCACAAAAAGTGGATCTTTATTTGTTGAAGAGTTCATGTGAAGTCACAGAGAGCAGGTGATCCTACAATTAACAGCAACTTCCAGCAAGGCCTTCTGCCAAGTTCCCAACTTTCATTTATGTGGATGACTTGCTCGATGAGTCAGTGTGGTATCCCTGAGCATAGTCTTTTATGTTTGGTGAGGTGTTATAGTTAGCGGCAAACAGACGTTGGCTGCATTGATAACCCTTCTACCCACTATCATGTCCCTTCTGACTTTGTCTGATTTGGTACGATGCAATGTAACTTCCACCTCCTCAGATTTTTTAATGTAAATGACAAAAAAATTGTGCAAATGGCTCTGAGCACTATGGGACTTAACTTCTAAGGTCATCAGTCCCCTAGAACTTAGAACTACTTAAACCTATGTAACCTAAGGACATCACACACATCCATGTCCGAGGCAAAATTCGAACCTGCGACCGTAGCGGGCACACGGTCCCAGCCTGTAGCGCCCAGAACCGCTCGGCCACCCCGGCCGGCTGTATATAACACACTACCCTGTCGCTATGTGAACCAGTCACAATGAAACAAAATCTTTTGTGAGTGACGGGCTGTGAAAGACGCCGAGCTATCGTGGTTTGTTACCAACGATTCAACTTTTTCCCACTAAGTTACCGAGTTGTGACGGACATTTATGGTCATTGGAGTAATGAAATCTGGAATGACAGATCTGAGTTTCCTTAGATTGCCCTGGGCGATGTGGCTGCGCACTTTATTAGGTGTGAGGCGATGTGTGGCGGTACAGTTACCTCAACAAGGGCAGAGTGCAGACCCTTCTCGCACCACAGGGGGTACCTGACGTTTTCGCCTTTTCTAACGAGGCGAGCAGGGTGGCTGAGACGTCGGCAGTGTCGGAGCCAGGGCTTCACAGATCGATTTTGTACACTGGTGCCAACCGCTCGCCTACCAGAAGATACCAGACGGCTGCGTTGTCTGCGACGGTTTGGAGAATTTCAATATCTGCCTCCATGGGGGGGGGGGATTACGACTGTACGGCGCCCACATACACCACTGCCGTCTAAAGGGCAGAGGCAGTTTCAGGCCTATGCCTTCCAGCGCATAAAAAAACACCATTTGATTGGTGGACCGCTGTGACGTGTACTGACACAAAAGAGCACATTCCAAATACGGCGGGACGACCTGCGATTTATTACTCTCACGGTAGTCCGGACAGAGCCTGTCTGTTACCCCTTGGTGACAATAGTCGGTACTTTTTGTCGTTTCGCGCTCGCACTATTTCGGTTGGATCTTTATCCACAGGCGCGCACTGCCAATGAGTGCAGCTGCAACATTATCCCTGGGCTCCAAGCTGTCGGTGCAGGTGGTAATATGTCTGCAGCACAAGCACAGTTCTTAATATATATTAATGACTTGCCATTCTATATTCACGAAGATGCAAAGCTGGTACTTTTTGACGATGATACAAGTATAGCTATCACACCCAACAGACAACAATTAACTGGTGAAATTGTAAACGATGTTTTTCAGAAAATCATTAAGTGGTTCTCCGCAAATGGGCTCTCATTAAACGTTGACAAAACACAGTGTATACAGTTCCACGCAATAAATGGAATGACACCATTAATAACTATAGACTTCGATCAGAAATCGGTAGCTAAGGTAGAATATTCCAAATTTCTAGGTGTATGAATTCTCTGCTTTCGTATGGAATCATATTCTGGGGTAACTCATCATTGAGTAAAAGAGTGTTCATTGCACAAAAATGTGTAATCAGAATAATTGTTGGAGCTCATCCAAGATCATCCTGCAGATACTTATTTAAAGAGCTAGAGATCTTCACTGTAGCCTCACAATATATATGTTCAGTTATGAAATTTGTTATTAACAATCCAAAGGAATTCAGAAGTAATAGCATTGTTTATGCCTACAACACTAGGAGAAAGGATGATCTCCACTACTCAAGGTTAAATCTAACTTTGGCTCAGAAGGGGGTAAATTATGCTGCCACAAAAGTCTTTGGTCACTTACCTAATAGCATCAAAAGACTGACAGATAGCCATATAGCATTTAAAAGGAAATTAAAAGAATTTCTTAATGGCAACTCCTTCTACTCATTAGATGAATTTTTGGATGTAGTAAGTGTGTAATTTCCCCAACACCCACAAAAAAAAAAAAAAAAAAAAAAAAATAAATTAAAAAATTAAGTGTCATGTAATATTTTGTGTAATGTAATATCTTGTATAGAAACCTTTTTGTTACGTGACACGTTCCACGTCATGGCGAAGTGTCGTATTCATGATCTATGGAACAAGTACTAATCTAATCTAATCTAATGAATGGGTCACCTCTCAGCTTATGCTGTCGCCTTGTCGCCATACACAGCCACGGCTTGTATATGTGGTCTGTATCAAAAGCTCTCATTCCCAATAGATATTGTTTGTAATAGTCAGTGGTAACGTCATAAGGCATATTCTCACTGAACAAAGATTGTAGGGATCTATAACGCGATAGTTGATTCCACTCTAGTACGCGAATTCAGCCACCATCTCATTACCTAAGTTACGTTGTTCTTATTTACATTCCATTCAGTATCTGTGTCTTGTAATACTTTAGGATTTCTCGTAACAAATCACTTTGTGAAACTTCCTGGCAGATTAAAACTGTGTGCCCGACCGAGATTCGAACTCGGGACCTTTGCCTTTCGCGGGCAAGTGCTCTACCACCTGAGCTACCGAAGCACGACTCACGCCCGGTACTCACAGCTTTACTTCTGCCAGTACCTCGTCTCCTACCTTCCAAACTTTACAGAAGCTCTCCTGCGAACCTTGCAGAACTAGCACTCCTGAAAGAAAGGATATTGCGGAGACATGGCTTAGCCACAGCCTAAAGTTTGGAAGGTAGGAGACGAGGTACTGGCAGAAGTAAAGCTGTGAGTACCGGCCGTGAGTCGTGCTTCGGTAGCTCAGATGGTAGAGCACTTGCCCGCGAAAGGCAAAGGTCCCGAGTTCGAATCTCGGTCGGGCACACAGTTTTAATCTGCCAGGAAGTTTCATATCAGCGCACACTCCGCTGCAGAGTGAAAATCTCATTCTGGAAATCACTTTGTGATACCACAATCTTCGTATTATTTATTAACTGAATTTCACCTTTATTATCAGGGACCTTTGCCAGATACGATTGATTAGCTATTAAAGTATCATAAATAGAATTATGACGAAGGCGCAACTCTTAAACCGACCACAAGCAGGTCCGTATCATAATTTCCTCCATAAACTCCCTGCTGTGTGATAGGAACTATGGTAGTGAAAGCTATGGTTGAAAGTATTAGACTAACTAATATGGATTTTTTAAATGAATTTGGATAATGTGTCTACCTCTCAACCCCGGCATCTTGCAATAGTCCTAACTATAGCAAAAATGTCGAAAAAGGAAAAAACAATAAATAGTAGAAACGTTGAAAGTTTGGCCATTTTCTATTTCAACACGTAGCGGCAACAAAGACACTTCTAAGTTACGTCTTATAATTGTCTCTCTTTTTAATAAGACGACCCAAAAATTTAAGCAGCTTATTGTCTCTTCCCAAGTAATAAGCGATTTTTTTGGTATCAACATAGAACCACTTCTTGTTAACGCTCTGAAGGAGTGTAATATACCTTTCAGTAACTGCTAACTATATTACTTGATAATGCACCTCCAATAGTTGAAATGGAGAATGGAGTTGCAGGTGTGCTGAAAACCTTCCCAACATAATACCTATTACTGGCCCATGTTACAGATAAGGGGTATGGAATCAACGGTTTGCTTAGTTCTAGCGTTTTCATTCATGTTTTCATAGACGTTATGTAGGTTTGTGACGTCACAGGGAAAGACTTACATCAGTTGTCTAGGGATTACACTGAAAATGATCCTCGGTTTTTGATTATTCGTACCTGCCGATTTTTAAAACCGAATCTCCTGATCTTTGATTAAAGGATGGCAGTATGCTGTCTCATTAACGTATGACTAGATGCTTAGCTCTGGTGCCACTAAGAATCTTTCTCTGAATAGTTTCACTCACTGTTCAAGAATAGCAACTAGGAATTGTAAACAAATTAAGCCGAAGAAAATAGTTGGCATAGAAATGGGAATATTCCGGTAATCTATTGGATTTAAAAGAATATTCAACGACGATTTATCAGCTGACTTCTTGTTTTCAGCACGAGCAGTTACAGTATTTGCAGTGCCACTAATAGGTGGTGTCTGATATGCGGCAGGGATACCGCCTACGTTATTACACAACTGTAGCAGCTCTCAGGTAAATCCTCATCGTAGAGGGAGAGCTGCAACTTGCTCCACTAGAGGCGGGCTGCGTCCTGCTAGTACGCCGCTAACGTCTAGGCTTCTGTAGAGATCTCAATTATGTAGGTGCCATTTAAACCATGCTAGAAGTTTCCCTGGACGAACAGTTTCTATGCAGAGAAACAGTCCAAGTTCGCTCTTTTCCAGAACCTACAGGTGAAAATATTCATCATAACATCAACTTTTATTTTCTGTCTTATATGATACACTGAAGAGCCAAATAATCTGGTACATCTTCCTAACATCGTGTAGAGCCCCCGCGAGCACGCAAAAGTGCAGCAACACGACGTGATATGGACTCGATTAATGTCTGAAGTAGTACTGGAGGGAACTGACAGCATGAATCCTGCAGGGCTGACCATAAATTCGTAAGAGTACGAGGGGGTGAAGATATCTCCTGAACAGCACGTTGTAAGGCATCCCATATACGCTCAATAATGTTCATGTCTGAGGAGTTTGGTGCCCAGTGGAAGTGTTCAAGCCCAGAAGAGTGTTCCTGGAGCCACTCTGTAGCAACTGTCGCGTCTGGGGTGTCGCATTGTCCTGCTGGAATTGTCGAAGTCCATCGAAATGCACAAGGGATATCAATGGATGCAGGTGATCAGACAGGATACTTACGTATCTGTCACCTGTCAGAGTCGTATCTACGTAGACGTATAAGGGGTCCCATACTGCTACAACTGGACACGCCTCCACCAGTGTGAACAGTCCCCTGTTGACATGTAGGGTCCATGGATTCATGAGGTTGTCTCCATACTTGTACATGCTCGATACAATTTGAAACGAGACTCGTCCGTGTACACAACAAATTTACAGTCATGAAAAGTGCAGTGTTGGTGCTGACGGGGCCAGGCAAGGCGCAAAGCTTTCTGTCGTGCAATCATCAAGCGTACACCAGTGGGCCTTCGGCTTCCAAAGCCCATATCGATGGTGTTTCGTTGAATGGTTCGCAGGCTGACACTTGTTGATGGCCCAGCATTGAAATCTGCAGCAATTTGCGGAACGGGATGCACTTCTGTCACGCTGAACGATTCTCAGCAGTCGTCGTTGGTCTCGTTCTTCCACGATCTTTCTCCTGCCGCAGCGATGTCGGAGATTTGATGTTTTACCGGATTCCTGATATTCACAGTACTCATTTTAATGTTCATTTGAGTGACTTTTGAAGTTTAATGCGTTCAGAACCATTTTTGACACTAGCCATCTTTCTCCTACTACACTCTTTCATTTAATTTTACAACTTATCTGAAACCAAGTAGAAATATTCCTTCAGCTCATCAAAGCATCTCAAGTCCTTCAATTTGCTCTCCAAAGTATTTTTCATTTTAGTAAAATTCTTCAGTTCCCTTAAGTGATCTAGAACTTTAATAAAAAAAATTATTTCAGCAGCCAAGTTGAAACTATAGCAACCAAATATGTTTGTGAAAAAAAATGGAATACGTAAATACTGTCAGCCACTGTTTTGGAATCTTAACATTGATTGTCACATTGGTTTCAGCCAGACTTCTAATATATGCAGCCTCATAAGTGAAGTTGCATTTATCCATGGTAAGATGGATGTACAGTCTTTGATCTAATAAACTCCTCTACACTGTATTACATACATCTCCCTCTCTCCATCCCCTCCTCAACCAGCCCCTTCTGCCCATCACCCCACGGTTATCATTTTGTGTGCGACATCAGCAAGAAAATGTTTTGTAAGTGAAGTTATGTTTAAAGTTTGTTGTAAGTGAGTAAGTGCTGTTATTCTCATATAGTGGATGAATAAAATATAGATATTTGAACATCATGGGCTATACTTCTTTTTCACCCCCACCCCTTTGATAGATGGATGATTCTTGCTCCTACAGCGTTTCTTTCACGACAATGTTATATGTGTACAAAGTTTTTGTTCAAATCGATCCAGGAGATGTGGAACATACATGTACAAATTTACTTTTCTATTTTTATACTATCTATGGGTAACCAGTGTAAGACGTGTATATTTCTATTGTCTATTGTCAAACCACAATTTATGAAAGATGTTTATATTTTATTAATAGGATTATGTAGGAATAATTAATATTTGTCATTTTGGAAATAATTGTGGTAGCAGGGAATGTCTGCACCAAAGTATTGTTGGCGGGAGAGACCGCACATTTATATAATTTTAAAAAGGGTGGGAGAGACCGCGTATGGATACATTTTAAGAAAAGAGCGGAAAAGACCGCGCATTGATACATTTTGTAATGGTAGCTGGGATTGTCTGCACCAGAAAGCATTGTTGACGGGAGAAACCGCACCTTAGCGTTGTTAGGAAGTCAGTAGTAAGCGAGATGTGAAGCGAGTCGGTAGCAGGTCTGGAGCGAAAGGATGAGAGGAGCGGTGTGCCTGTCAGCCACCAGCTATGATCTACAAGAGATTATAAACGGATGTACAGAGACATCAGCTAACTATTATCATAAGAGGAACTAGTATTATTGAATTTTTTTTTCAGAAACTCTAGACTACTGAAGGTATGTTTGCGCAATGCTAGTTGTTAGATTATTGTAAAAAGTAAGTCCCATTTTAACGTTTGTAGAATCATTTCATTACTAACAGTAAAAAATCTTTTACAGAATGTAATTAATTTTTTCCAGCAATATTGCATTACTGATTATAATCCATCCCAAAAACCATAAACGTAAAACTTGGCAAAAATTTTTTGTTGTCAAGAAAAAGTTTAACTATGAATTACGTAACTTCAGTCAAATTAATTAAAGACTAACGTTAGCTTTGCTGTTAAAGAATAACGTCAGATTAGGTAATAAATACAACCACTTATTATGACAGCCCACCTGCTGCTAACAGAGTATAGTAAAACAGAGTAAGTATATTCATGTCGCAGTTTCACCTGTAAGATGGAAAATTTGGCAAGACATTTCAGCATAACTGAAGACTAAGAACTTTGGAGTAATAATTGACGCAATGAGTACTCAAACTCGGTGCAAAGTGGTGTGGTGGTTGTGTGATAATCCTCAAGATGTTAGCTCTGAGCCATATACTGTGATGTGTTGGAAGTGTAAATGAAATCTCGAAGTTAGCTTTGGCCACACTTCACAATCCAAATTGATAAAAGCTCAACTTATCAATATTGAAACGATTATTTGAACAGGACGTAAACTTGGCTGTGTGTTCCACTTCGTAATAATCCTTCACGTGTCTGCAAGGCGATTTTGTAGGCGTCTCGTATGGAAACGCATCTTCGTATCTCTGTAGAAGGCTATCGGTTTCGCCAACAGCCGCTTGCTGTCAAGGCCGTCAAGAGAGTTGCCAAGTGTCAAGGATTTTCGTAAGATGACTCGACTGTAGGAGTGTCTCAGCAATAAAGAATAAATGTATTAAAACTTCATGCATGTTGCGGCATTTTTTCACGCATCTCAGTGTTTATGACGTTATATCTCTTGAACTGTGAGTCGTACAATGACATATTTGTGGAGGCACATTAAGCGGCATACATGGATATTATCTGCGAAATATGTGGTAGACAGAGTTAGTAACAAAGAAATAATAAATTTACATGTCATGCACACTGTGGCTGTTTTTCACACATCTCAGTGTTTATGACGACATATCTCCTGAACCGGGGCCCACGAGAAATAGGAATCATACAACGGAGTTGTGATGTCAGACTAGTCGCATAACGCCCTACATCGGGAATGCTCAGCTCCGTGCAGGGCACAAAGGAAATCAGTATGTGAATGAAAAGGTACCCACTAAGTGTCTTAACTTCGTAGTGTGCTGTCGAGAGCTTCCATGCATTTAACCCCGCAGTTACTGAAACAGTTACTCGCTCGCCGCCGGAGACAGCTGTTCGAACTCGTAAGACCTGCAGTGTCACGCGCTACGATGTATGCGCTGTCTTTCTCGTGGACCTCGTCTGGAACTATCTATGCCATCACAATACAATTTAGTAGGTGCATTTAACGGCGTACGTGGATTCTGTCTGCAAAATTCATTACGAATAGAATTAGTAGCACAGTAGTGACAAAATTTAAAAGTCATGCATGATGTGGCAGTTTTTCACGCATATCATTGTTTATGACGTCATATCTATGACTGTGACTATGAATATGACTATGACAGGTAGGTGGTTCCTATCCCAGTAGCGATTGTTTCCTGGCGGTAAGGGACATGTGTATCAAGTTTGGTTGAAAGCGGTCCTGCGGTTTAAGAGAAGATGTGGAACATACAGAAATATACAGGGTGACAATTATTGAAGTATATGAAATAAAATCGTCTTAACTTCTGAACAGTTTGCGTCAGGACGTTCAAACTGCACGGTTGGCCGCGGGGCGTGATGGGAATTAGTATGCGCACTGTTTTTTGGTTTAGCGACGAAGCTCACTTTCATTTGGATGGGTTCGTCAATAAGCAAAACTGGCGCATGTGGGGGACTGAGAATGCACATTTTTCGATTGAGAAGTTTCTTGATCCTCAACTGGTGACTGTGTGGTGTGCAAAGTACAGTCACGGAATAATTGGTGGAATATTCCTTCACGGTACGGCGACTAACGAACGGTACGTGAAGGCTTTGGACGGTGATTTCATCCTCATTACCCAAAGTGACCCTGATTTCGACAAGTTGTGGTTCATCCCATCGAAACAGAACAGTCTTTGATGTCCTGGAGGGGCACTTTGGGGACCGCATGCTGGCTCTGATGTACCCAGAGGCCATTGGCATGGGCCTCGACGTGACTGCTACGGTCGCAGGTTCGAATCCTGCCTCGGGCATGGATGTGTGTGATGTCCTTAGGTTGGTTAGGTTTAAGTAGTTCTAAGTTCTAGAGGACTGATGACCATAGATGTTAAGTCCCATAGTGCTCAGAGCCATTTGATTTGAACCATGGGCCTCGATTGGCCGCCATATTCTCCGGATCTGAACACATGCGACTCCTTTTTGTAGGGCTATATTAATAAGGTGTATAGCAATAGCCCCAAAACCATTGCCGAGTTGAAAAAAGCAATTCAGGAGGTCATTCGACAGTATCGATGTTCCGACACTTCAGCAGGTCTTGCAGAATCTCGGTATTCGTCTGCGACACATAATCGCCAATGCCGGCAGGCATATCGAACATGTGATAACCTAAATCCGAATAGCTGTAGTGATGTTTACACGTTGAATAAAGTGTGATCACACCGTAGTTTGTAACTAATATACGTTTCTTTTCGTATAGTTCAATAATTGTCACCCTGTACATACAAATACAAAGATCCTTTTTTACACTATGTATGGATTTTCAGACAATTTTAAAAAGCTGTTCGATTTCCGAGTTAGTGATTGTTGTTTTATTTAACTTAAATAAACTCACATTGGTTTATACCACTGTTATAGGTGTCCAGCAACAAAAAATCCTGACTTACACATTTACAAACAGGTGCTCATAGACATTCTATTAATAAAAATGTCTGCAATATCCAATTAACCGTACTGGAAACATTTTCTACAAGCAGAAACGGAAATGATGGCAATGATAATTTTTCGAATTATATAGTATTTGCAAAGCGTTAGTTTGAACCAACATCCCTTTGAATAAGTTAAATAATGTATAATTTCGATCGTTCCTGCAAAGATATTGCAAACTAAAAGTTGATGAATCAACAATAACGAAAAACTACCTTGTCAAAGTTTATGAAGAAGTAAAGTTAAATATGTATTTAATAAATTTGTTTGTATGTCAGTTACCCCCGACCCCTCAATATTTTGAGTTTCATAAAAACTTGTTAATTATTTAAAACTTTTGAATGTTTTCTACAAAAATATTTTAAAAAGGGAAATATAAAGTCATGTATGGTCCGTAGTGCCATGCAGTTTGATTTATTATACGTAATGATCAAGAAACATAATTTTTATAATTTTTTTAAACTTGTTCTTCCCCAGAAGTGAGACCCCAATCATATCCCTGCTCTTTACTAATTTTCAATAAAATAATTCTCTCCAGATAATACAAGAAATAAAAAACGATATCGGCGACGCAAACTTATAGTTACCTGTAGATGGAACATCCGATCTCATTGTGTCTAGGGTACTGTAAGAAACAAACCATTCACCGATTGCAAAGGTTGCTCATGATGCATTACGTGTTTAGTGGCCTAGTAAAGAAAATGAGGAGAAACTTTTGATGATACTTATAGATACAGCAGCATACGTGATTAAGGCTGCTAAAGCTTTGCAGGTATTTTATTCTAAAGCAGTTCATATGACTTGTTTAGCACATAATCTTCACCTGATGGCATAATAATTCAAGCGAATTTTCCAGAAGCAGATGCGTTCATTTCCTCTGTGAAAAATGTGTTTGTGAAGCTGCCATCAAGAGTGAAATTATTTGCTAATATGATGCAAGATCCTCCTTTACCCCCCAGGAGCCAATCCTCACGAGATGAGGAACATGGACTTAAAAAGCTCTATGTTACATTGATTATTTAGAAGAGTCTAGCGAGGTGTTCGATATGATGGACAAAAATGAAGCATCAGGTACACATGCTGCAGTTAGCGCCTGTAATGAGAAGAGTCTCCAGAGTAAATTAGTGTTTGTTACGACCTATTTTAGTAAACTCCCAGCTGCAATCACACGTTTGGAAGAAAAAGGGCTGCCTCTATCTTGTGCCCTGAAGGCATACGAAACATCTGTCGCCAGCGACATACCAGGAGAAATAGGGAAGTGTCTTCGTAACAAAATTGAAGAAGCTGAAGCAAGGAATCGATGTGTAATGTTTCTTCGGGATGTGATTAACGTGTTGCAAGGAGAACCTGAATAACAACTTAGTGCTTATTCTGTAAGTGACATAGCCTCTTTGTGGCACTCTCCTGTGACCTCGTGTGAACTAGAAAGAGTATTCTCTTCATATAAAACATTTTAAGTGACAGAAGGAAATCCTTTCTTCAGCGGAACTATAAAAAACCAGAATATTGCAATTAAAATAAACTTATGCCAAATTAATTGAGGCAGAGGGAGAGAGAACTAAATACTAATTTTGTTAATGACTGAGTTTGAAAATAAACTTACAATTTGATTACTTCATCAAGATCAGTAAATGTGGGAAATTTGAAATAATTTATTTTATTTTTATGCATATTTTTAAGTTTTTAGAGTCTATTTACCAGATTTTTTGTGCATAGGTTCGTTTATATATTAATACTTTGTACTATATATAAATCAAATCTGTATTTGTCGCACACAGGGTATGTCCGGTACTCGATGAGAAGATGTATATTTTCACACCAGCCAACAACCTCAATGAGCTGCCTCACGATGGCATTTCGAAGCGTTTTGCTTCCAATGAGTATAAGAGTATATGTGTGCCTGTGGGTCACATCTCACACTGATGAACGTTATTAGTTCGAAATAGAAAAAAAATTAATAATTTAATACTGTTAATGTTATCACCACCCTCACAAACTTTGGTAGATATCGTACTGATGCAAGATAATAACGCGACACTTCCCATTTCCGCCAATGTACGATTGTGCTCCATAGAGCACTAATGTATTTAACGGTTTATTGTATCCATAAACAATGCTTATTTTGAGCTGCAGTTATCTCTTCTTCTTTGTACGCTGTTTTCCCACCTTACATGGAGCCATCATTGGCCAGGAATATATCGAAACACACACAGCGCAAAGCTTGCGTGGCTCCGGAGGCTAAACTCGGAAGTGACCTCAAAATGACGAGTACACGTGGAGCAGCACATTCTCCCGTGGGTGAGCGGACTCTCGGAAATCGCAAAAACAACAGCTAAATATTTCACTCACAGAAATTTGGACCAACTGGCACGTGAGGAAGACCATAAATTTCATTACAGATGCTGGCACCGGGCTCACATGGAGTAAATTAACACAAAATTTCGGTGAAAGTAAACAAGGGTAAACATGTATCTATTATGCTAATTAACAT
Source organism: Schistocerca nitens (assembly GCF_023898315.1). Classification (NCBI taxonomy): domain Eukaryota; kingdom Metazoa; phylum Arthropoda; class Insecta; order Orthoptera; family Acrididae; genus Schistocerca; species Schistocerca nitens. Next base: position 1,012,416,722 of record NC_064615.1, read on the forward strand.
TAAAAGTGTACAAAGATGTTGATTATTCCCATTTCATACAGTAGTGCTTACGCCTACATGGATGATGTACCGCTGTTATGTTATAAATTTTTGATGATAAATAAAAACGATTTACCCAGGATCACACGATTTTCCTTCTATCAAACTATACGGCGTGAGTTTTTCCACTGTGTACAAAGTGTAGAGATTGATCGATGAGAGGATACAGAACACACTGCATGGTTTATGTGGTGACACCGCCAGACACCACACTTGCTAGGTGGTAGCCTTTAAATCGGCCGCGGTCCGTTAGTATACGTCGGACCCGCGTGTCGCCACTATCAGTAAATGCAGACCGAGCGCCGCCACACGGCAGGTCTAGAGAGACTTCCTAGCACTCGCCCCAGTTGTACAACCGACTTTGCTAGCGATGGTTCACTGACAAAATGCGCTCTCATTTGCCGAGACGATAGTTTAGCATAGCCTTCAGCTACGCCATTTGCTACGACCTAGCAAGGCGCCAGATTCAGTTACTATTGATATTGTGAATCATGTACCGTCAAGAGCGACGTTCATCATTAATGGATAAAAGTTAAGTATTCCACCAGCTACGTCCGTTTTTCTACATTCTAATTTCCTTGTCCTGGTCCAGACCTCACGCCAGCCTGCGTGAGCTAAAACGCGTGCCTTTCGGCCTCCTCTAGTAACACGGTGGCGGCTCTCCTGCCAACCACAACAGTTTACATATTGGAGACCATTTATTCAGTCATACATTGTTTCAGAGACTGCGGTCTAATACAGTATGTGTTGAAAATGGTTTCCACGTGCCTCAATGCACGCGTGTACGCGCCGTAGTATGTTCTGTCTCACGCGTTCATACTGGCCAGACTGCACTCGAACTGTGTCAAAGGCAGCATGAATGCGCTGCTCCAGTGTCTCCACATCTGGAATGGGCTCTGCATACACGATATTTTTGAGATGGCCCCATAACCAGAAGTTGCACGGGCTATCTGGTGAATGAGCAGGCCATGCAGCTGAACCCCTCGTCCGATGCACTGACCAGGGAAGGCACGGCTGAGATGCGTCCAGACGTTAACGGCGAAGTGGGCTGGAGCACCATGATGTAGCAGCCACACAACCCTTTGAATCATCAATGTCACTTCTTTCAGCAGGGGAGGCAAAGTCACCGACAAGAAACGCCAGTAGTTCCGGCCTGGTACGCAAACGGTCGCCACATTCCGGCTGCACCGATGCTGATGATTCGCTGTCACGATACCATGGGAGTTCTGCATACTATTCCACAGTTGAAGATGCTACTCCGTGCAAAGATGGCCTCATCTGTTAATAGGATACGTGACTCAAATCCTGGAATCATGGTTGCCTGGTGAAGAAACCAGTGACAAAACTGCCCCCGATGTGGAAAGGCGCTTCTAAGCCTTGCACAGGCTATAAGTGATAAGGGTAGTAACAATTGTCATGGAGACTGTTCCACACGGTCGTCTGGCTTATCCTGTACTGGTGGGCCAACTGTCTGGTACTGACACGGCAGTCGCCTTCCACATTTTCCTCCAAGTCTGGTGTCCGAACATTTCGGGTACGTCCTCAACGATTTCCTATTTCCTGAAACGACTCTGTCTAAGACAAACACCGAAACACTGTTGCAAACATTGACTGCTATGGTTGTTGTTGGCGGGCATAGGTCTCCGGATAAAACCTTGCTGCCTGCCGTCCGTTGCCATTTGCATTTCTGGAAGTAAACGTCATGCCGACAAGCTCTACTTTCGAATACGGAACCATTGTGTACCACGCTGTATCGCATGCACCACAAGGTGAGTCAGCAAGAGAAGTGAATCGGACACAACATTACCCATAACTAGGGCAGGAGAGGGCTCTAGGGTATTTCTAGGAGGAAACCATGCACCTGTAACTGTGGCTGCATGGTACAATGCGTATTAGACCGCAGTCTGTGAAACAAAGTATGATTGAATAAATGGACTCTAGCATGGAAACGACGCATTTCCGGACATAAGTTCATTGGACATTTTTTTGTTTCACTCATCGATATATCCCTAGAGTTTGTAGACGATGGAAAAACTCACCCTGTTAAGCAGATTTTATCAAGTAACATATGTGACAGGTCGTATGTATAGTTCACATTTCATTAATAATATTTTATTGACATTATCTTCCCTATATCTGCTTTAATAAAAGCCTTGAAGTCCACCACATATGGCACTGTAGACATCATAAACTACTGTAACTCATATATAGCAGCGACTAAAATGCTAAACAATCACTAACGTAAATGTCCCTGGTTATTAATAAACACTCCGTCTTCAGGCCACAAGTGGTCCATCGCCATCCGACCGCCTTGTCATCCTCAGATGAGGATGCAGATAGGAGGGTCGTGTGGTCAGCACAACGCTCCCCCCAGTCGTTATGATGGTTTTCTATGACCGGAGCTGCTACTATTCGGTCGAGTAGCTCCTCAATTGGCATCACGAGGCTGAGTGCACCCCTGAAAATGGCAACAGAACATGGCGACCCGGATGGTCACCCATCCAAGTGCCGGTCACGCCCGACAGCGCTTAACTTCGGTGATCTGCTGGAACGGGTGTATACACAGCGGCAAGGTTTTTGCCTGGTTACTAATAACCAGTTTCTCTTCAGGGTATATGGGAGCCAGTAACCCATGTTCTGCTTTTCAATTTTCTCTGCAGTAGTAATGAGAAACCAGCAAAAAGTGTCAACCCACATATGCTCAACTCTAAGCTGGAATTGCAATTCAGTACTAAGTGCACTTCCTCAACACATTTCACATTTACACACATTTCTCGACACTTCAGCAGAAAAACCGTACTAAAAATGATGTCAATGTTAAAAAATATATCGGCTCAACCACTTGTTTATAGTGTAAAACACTAAGATTGACGCGTTTCGGAAGTCAAGCTTCCATCATCAGAATAACAAAAAGTAAAAGAGCCTGTTAAAACTCGCTAAAATGGAACATGCACCAGGCACAATAAAATTGATAATAAAATTAAAACATCGTGGCTACCTCCCTTGTTGCAGCCGTGTCTTCCAAGGTGCGTCTCCACATAGTCGTCAAAATATAAAAAACTCTAAAATGGTGTCGCCTATGGTGTTCAACATATAACCACATGGCTCTCTCCTCTATCGTCGTAAACCACCCGTGCGTCTTCGTTGATACCACATACTACGTAGCCAAACACGACACTGAAACGCGAGTGAGCTCACGTGCAAGTAAACAAGGAAGTCACAGAGATGTCTATACAAACAGATAACGTATACATGTTCCAAGGACCTCATGAAATGATGGTATCCTGCCAATTGCTAAAAATGTAGTTACTAAAAGAAACCAGGAAATGTTTGAAAAAGTTATTTGTATCACCAGTTAGCTGTTCACTCAGTGTGTTCTAATTATCCACGCTATGTACCGTAATTTCCAGCTGTTCTAGTAGATCCAGCTTTTTCCTTTGTCCTGTCTACGTAAAATAACGAGATCCTGATCTGTTTCCAACATGGGGTGTCCCGTTTCCCGAATATGCGTGGGTACAGCTGACTTTTCGAAATTACTAAGCCTGAAAGCATCGCTATGTTCTTTGTAACGTACTTTAAAGGACCTACCAGTCTGGCCTACATAGCTCGCCTTGCACGTGTTACACTGAATTTTATAGACCCCAGCTCTCTCATATTTATCGCTTTCCTGCTGTAAATTATTTCTTAGTTTAAACCGCAGCGTGTTATTGGTCTGAAAAGCGGTATCAACTTTAAAAGGTTTGAAAATGTTAGCCACTTTTTGCAAAATGTCACCGAAGTATGGTATTGTGACACTCGTAATATTATTTGCGGTATTCTTCCTTGCATTCGCGCGCTGTTTCTGTCGTATTAACTTATTGACAACGTTTTGGTGATATCCGTTAGCTCTGGCTAGTTGTTTCACGATGTTCAGCTCAGTCATTCTGTCTTCTTCATTCATAGGGACTCTAAAGGTTATATCTATCAAAGATCTAAAAGCAGAAAGTTTCTGGCTCTTAGGATGGCAGGAATTATTTTGTATCAACACATCAGTTGTGGTTGGTTTCCTAAATATTTTAAAAACATGCCAACCATTTTGTTTCCTAATACTTAGGTCGAGAAATTGCAGTTCCACAGTGAATTCAATTTTACCATGTAACTCGTTAAATTTATTTACTATTTCTGCAACTTCTTTTTCTTGTCCATCAATAAGAAGCAGCGTATCAACTACATAGCGATGTAATATACTACTTTATCCACGGGATGTTGTGGGTTAACGAGGAGTCTTTTTTTCAAATAATTTATAAAGATGTCTGCTATGGTTCCAGATATACTGAAACTCAGAGTCAGTCCATCTTTTTGCACATAAAATTTATTGTTAAAAGAAAAATAATTATATTTCAGAACGAATTCTAACAGTTCGATGAATTCGACTATTTCTTGCTGAGTGTTTTGTGCTTAAGCAAGTTTTCTTTGATGACCTTAACGGCCTCATTTACCGGCACATCTCTGTGACTTCCTTGTTTCCTTGCGCGTGAGCTCACTCGCGTTTCAGTGTCGTGTTTGGATACGTGGTGTGTGGTATCAACGAAGACGCACGGGCGGTTTACGACGGTAGAGGAGAGAGCCATGTGGTTAGATGTTGAACACCATAGGCGACACCATTTTAGAGTTTTTTATATTTTGACGACTATGTGGACATGCACCTTGGAAGACACGGCTGCAACAAGGGAAGTAGCCACGATGTTTTAATTTTATTATCAATTTTATTGTGCCTGGTGCATGTTCCATTTCAGCGAGTTTTAACAGGTTCTTTTACTTTTTATTATTCTGATGATGGAAGCTTGACTTCCGAAACGCGTGAATCTTAGTGGTTTACACTATAAACAAGTGGTTGAGCCGATATATTTTTTAACATTGACAGTCACAACCACGACCTCTCATCCAGTACGGATAAAATCAAAGTTAAAAATTTTGTGTTTTGGAGAGATCTTCAGTGCGATGTATCATTAAAACTGCTTAGTTTCGTAAACCCCAGAAACCACCAAATATGGAATATTACCTTCCCACAAGGACGAACACAAATGTGATTGTGGTTCCAGAATCTGTTACAAAAGGCGACGATGAAAAGAAAAAGTTAGAATACAGCAGGAGGCGAACATGTTTCCATTGGTTTCTTCACACATCTCCAACCGCTCAGCCACGGTGAATACACGGGCTGAACAACATTATTTATCATGTCCTGAAGGCTTTTAACGCCAATGTGTCATTGATTGTCATTTAATTATAAGAAATCGTACCAAGGGTAATAAATCTTCTTTGCGTCATTCTCTTAAAACGACACACTGCAAGTTATAGAACGAAAAAGCCAAAGTCGACGAAACCAATATGGAACTTGATACTTAGAGAAATCCGTCGATTTGACGTCACTTCCCACAGCGGTTGCTGGTAGAGGAAACAGTAGGGGGTAAGGAGTCGAGCAGGCCTCAACGTTTGCTTCGAAACACTACTGAAATTAGACGGAACTGCTGCTATGGAAGGAAGTTGTTGCCACCACTGCAGAGGCGAACTTCGTAACGACGTCGCTAACATCCCTTTGTTCCTCTGCTCCGTCGAATACAAGTCCCGCAACTCTGTGGTTACAGGATTTTTGTTTTTGCCTCTGTGGGGTTCACAATGTATCTCGCTGCACTGTGTTGTAACCGGTTTCATTCTCAGAGGGATAGATTGAGACGGGGGAAGAAGTCTGTTATACGTATTACCGGTTTAACTGATGCAAATTTGTAATCCTATTTCATGTCTCGTCAGAGACGTATCGTACGTACTCTAATGGGAAAAGAATGCGAATACCTTTACACGCATGACATGCACGCACTGGAAGAAAATACAGAATGAAATAACGGAAACGTCTTGCTGGAACTGAAAACACTTATCGAGTGTCCAAATGTTGAGAACAGAAAAACAATACTTGCCTTGCCTTTGTCATGTTTAGATGATCGTATTTGGCTGATGACAGCTGATCGCTTGCTCCTTTGTAGATGTTTTCTGATCTGCTAATCTAATACCATATCGTATTAATGTTAGGTCTTCAACTATTTGAATTCCTCTTAGTTTGCTTAATTATTGAGTGAGGTAGTCTTTTGTCATGTCGCGACTTGTAATTTTGCTCTGGTAGTCTCTTTAAAGTGATGCCTACAAAACATCCAACATCGACATGGTATAAACACATAATCAAAGAAAACCTATACTGTACATTCATTTCATGTTTTGTAACTATCTACTTTCGGCCTCATAGCCATTTTAACGTGATAATCATGATGAAATAATATACTGACTTATGCATGCGTTGTGTTTCATGTTTCCCAGTGAAACGTGCGGTGCGTAATAAGCAAAGATGTTGCAGAATATTAACTTACATAAACTTATGATAAAGCATAATCACAGCTTCACAGGCCCAGTCAATGTCGAAAGACGATACAAGATAGTTGACTGATCCTCTACAATGAACATACGCAGCTTTGAACTAAAGTATCTCTATGTGGTAGCTAAAGCACACCATGCTGAATTAACAGAAACAGTGCGTAAGCCATCTCACGAGACGACTATAACTCACATGGTTCATAGATTACGGAGTAAAACGCGAAAAGAGAAAGAATTTTCCATTTCTTTACCCGTTGTGACCATTTTCGAGAATCCTCTGTAACCTTTCAGAATCTTTGCTGGTCTCATGTAAAAGACAGTTACATCACACAAGAGGTCTTACATAGTTCTAACGATCTATAAGAAAGACCTATTTTGAACTCAGTTTCGTATTATGCGTAAAGAAGAAACGTATGCGAGCAGTCAGATTCAGATGATACTCAGATGCCGGTCTATTCTGTTCAGATTTACGAAAGTTATGTTGCAGCAAACAATTGCTGCTGAAAAGTGATTGACTAAGTCTCAGAGAGATAGACTACAGAGAGTTAACGTGAAATTAGCAAATAATATGTAATTACTGTAGCCGGGATGAACAAGTAAGCTGTGGATAGCAAACGGAATTAAAATCTCATCTAAGAGGAAGGGAAAAATTAATGTAGAGAGCACAATAAGCCACGAACTGATTACCTGCATACTACAAAACATTTTAAAGAAGTAATTAAAATGACCAGAAGTACACACATCCAGACAGAAATAAATAATGCAGATAATAAGATTAAAACTACGCGGAGCATTGTCAAATGGGAAACAGGATAACCAGCAAGTGTACAAGATAGGTTAAACTAAGTGACAAGAGAGGCACAGATAACTCATGAGTTGCAATTACTTTTCAGAATCACTTTCTAAATGTAGCAGCAAATACAAAATTAAACAGCTCAGATTAAGAAGCAAGAGAATATATTACAATGTCATTCCACAAAACTTTAAGCAATTGGAAGTAGCACCAACATCTTCCACTGAAATGAATAGAATTATAGAAATTGTAAAAAACAAAAGATCATGTGATGGTGATTGAATTTCAAACAAAATCCTGAAAAATTGTTGCAACTTAATGAGTAATGTTCTTAGTGATACATTCAATGCATCACTGGCACAGGGAATTTTCAGACAGGATAAAATATACAATTGATAAACATCTTCATAGAGAAACATGACAAGACAGACTTAAACAATTATCGTCCAGTTTACTTACTGAAATCTTTTTCCAAAATATTCGAGAAAGTTATCTACTCAAGAGTTGTCTCATATTTAAGTGGAAACAATTTGCTTAGCATATCACAGTTTGGAGTCCAGAAGGGTTGCACGACTGGGAATGCTACTTTTAGATACGCTCATCAAATAGTGCAAGTCTTAAATAATAAAATATTGCGAGTTGGTATTCTTTTGTGACTTAAATAGTAAAATATTGCGAGTTGGTATTTTTTTGTGATGTTTCCAAATCATGTTACTCTCTTAGAAAAACTAGTGTGCGGAACTGTTGACTTTATTTACAGTTGGTTTGAATGATACAAAGCAGAAAGCAAAAGGCTGTGTTAAATGATGCAAACAATGTTCGAAAGGTAGATAGTTTTAGTGACTGGAGAGAAATCACGAAGGAAGTCCCACAGGTTCAATTTTGGGCCCACTCCTGTTCCTTATACTTGTATATGTGAATGTTCTTCCACTTAATATTCAGCAAGAATTATTGGTACTTTCTGCAGACAATAATGATGTTATAATAATTCTCGTTACAGAGAAAAAAACAGAAGAAATGATAAACGAAATTTTTCAATGAATTATAAAGATTTTCTCCGAAAATGGGCCCTCCCTAAAGTTTGTAAAAACACATTGTTTTATTTCTGTACAACGAATAGAGTTATACCAGGAAGTAATGCTGCACATGACCTGGAGTCAGTAAATAGGGTAGAATGCTCCAAATTCTTGGGTGTACAGGTTGATGAAAACTTGCTTTCCAATCTTCTTCGTACAACTGCCAAGATAGGAAACCATCGAATTATTCTCATGACATATTTTCATGCATCAACTCAATAATATCTCTCGAATAATTTTATGGATAATTCACCACTTTAGAAAGGAAGTATTGCTTGAACGAAAGCGAGTAGTAAGAAAAATTTGTGCTTTTCACCCACTGACGGCATGTAGGTACCTTTTCAAGGAGCTAGATATTTTAAATGCGTTGTCAGAATACAAATATTAGCTCATGAAATTCGTCATAAATAATTCATTAGGATCTGAGAAGAACAGGGATGCGCAATCCACAACACTAGAGGGGAAAATGTCCTTTATTACCGATTATTAAAACTCTCATTGGCTCAGGAAGGAGTTCAGCATGCAGCAATTTGATCATTTTCCTAATAACATAAAATGTCTGACAGTTAGCAATGCAAGTTCTAACTTAGCGCATTACTCTTCAACAACTCCTATTCCATTGAAGAATTTTTCTTTAAAAGCTGGCGGTAGTCGGGAAAACCCTTGGTTTTATGTGTAATTGCATGCGTAGGACTAATATTGAGCTAGTTACTATTTAACACTAGTCCTCCATACATATCCTGTAAAGTGACTTGTTCCACATAATTTCGATATCTATGGAATTAGATAACTATCAATCGACATATTTCTCTCAATACCAGATAGATATCTTTTGCTGGATGAATCTCCTACTCATCATTTACTTCGACTGACTAAGTGTAATACAGGGTGAGTCACCTAACATTACCGCTGGATATATTTCGTAAACCACATCAAATACTGACGAATCGATTCCACAGACCGAACGTGAGGAGAGGGGCTAGTGTAATTGGTTAATACAAACCATAAAAAAATGCACGGAAGTATGTTTTTTAACACAAACCTACCTTTTTTTTAAATGGAACCCCATTAGTTTTGTTAGCACATCTGAACATATAAACAAATACGTATTCAATGCCGTTTGTTGCATTGTAAAATGTTAATTACATCAGGAGATATTGTAACCTAAAGTTGACGCTTGAGTACCACTCCTCCGCAGTTCGATCGTGTGCCGGCCGCGGTGGTCTAGCGGTTCTAGGCACTCAGTCCGGAACCGCGCGACTGCTACGGTCGCAGGTTCGAATCCTGCCTCGGGAATGTATGTGTGTGATGTCCTTAGGTTAGGTAGCTTTAAGTAGTTCTAAATTCTAGGGGACTGATGACCACAGATGTTAAGTCCCATAGTGCTCAGAGCCATTTGAACCATTTTTTTGTTCGATCGTGTAATCGGAGAGCACCGAATTACGTAGGGATCCAAAGGGAACGGTGATGGACCTTAGGTACAGAAGAGACTGGAATAGCACATTACGTCTACATGCTAACACCTTTTTATTGGTCTTTTTCACTGACACACATGTACATTACCATGAGGGGTGAGGTACACGTACACACGTGGTTTCCGTTTTCAATTACGGAGTGGAATAGAGTGTGTCCCGACATATCTGGCCAATAGATGTTCAATGTGGTGGCCATCATTTGCTGCACACAATTGCAATCTCTGGCGTAATGAATGTCGTACACGCCGCAGTACATCTGGTGTAATGTCGCCGCAGGCTGCCACAATACGTTGTTTCATATCCTCTGGGGTTGTAGGCACATCACGGTACACATTCTCCTTTAACGTACCCCACAGAAAGAAGGCTAGAAGTGTAAGATCAGGAGAACGGGCTGACCAATTTATGCGACCTCCACGTCCTTTGAAAAGCCCGTCGAACATCCTGTCAAGTGTCAGCCTAGTGTTAATTGCGGAATGTGCAGGTGCACCATCATGTTGATACCACATACGTCGACGCGTTTCAAGTGGGACATTTTCGAGCAACGTTGGCAGATCATTCTGTAGAAACGCGATGTATGTTGCAGCTGTTTGGGCCCCTGCAATGAAGTGAGGACCAGTGAGGTTGTCGCCAATGATTCCGCACCATACATTAACAGTCCACGGTCGCTGTCGCTCTACCTGTCTGAGCCAGCGAGGATTGTCCACGGACCAGTAATGCATGTTCCGTAGATTCACTGCCCCGTGGTTTGTGAAACCCGCTTCATCGGTAAACAGGTAGAACTGCAACGCATTCTCTGTTAATGCCCATTGACAGAATTGCAGTCGATGATTAAAGTCATCACCATGTAATTGCTGATGTAGCGACACATGAAACGGGTGAAAGCAGTGACGATGCAATATGCGCATGACACTGCAGAATAACAATAGCAGCAAGCGCTACATCTGGACACTGCGACAGCTAGACCAAACCACAACAGTGCACTACAGCCACAATCGTAAACACGGTCGTCATCGTAAACATGTCCCTGCAGATGCTGCTCGCCGACCGTGGCCCGTGTTTGTTACAACACGCAACTGAACGTCGGAGGTTTCAAGCGTCAACTTTAGGTTACAATATCTCCTGATGTAGTTAACATTTTACAATGCAACAAACGGCACTGATTACGTATTTGTTTATATGTTCGGATGTGCTAACAAAACTAACGTGGTTCCATTTAAAAAAAATGTAGGTTTGTGTTAAAAAACATACTTCCGTGCATTTTTGTGTGGTTTGTATTAAACAATTACACTAGCCCCTCTCCTCACGTTCGGTCTGTGGAATCGGTTCGTCAGTATTTGATGTGGTTTACGAAATATATCCAGCGGTAACGTTAGGTGACTCACCCTGTATACGAGCACTGCACCTACCAAGGAACCTCGTAGACCGAGCCCACAATTTCGAGCTAATGCTCGTTCTTCTACTCTCTTGCTACAAGACCTTTTTTTGCCGTTGTTGTAATATGAAGAACTTACTCTTTCTCGCCTTTGCAGACTCTTGACAGTGAGGTATGACCCCTCCTGACTCCCGAGTTTAAATTTTTCTAGTTTTCCTTATAGTCGACCAAGACAGATGTAACTTCTAGATATACAGATTCTGTGCAAGAATATGAAAGACTGACTCCAGACTGAAACAGCCTACATGGGAAATCAATGGTTTTATTTGAATATATTTGTGTCTGTGGAACCCAGCAGAAAGAACCCACTTATCTGAATAATACGGCACGATATTGATGTTGTTCTTGATTGGTTTCATCCATCTTTGCGCGCTAATGTATCATGTGTAAGCCTCTTCGTCTCCGAATAACTGCTGCAATCTAGATCCATCTGAATCTGCTTACTACTTTCATCTCTTGGTCTCCCTCTGCAAATTCCCTCCCCCCCCCCCCCACCCCCTCCCCCATTATCAGACTGACGATTGTTTGATGTCTCAGAATGTGCAGTATCATACGATCGCTTAAATTAGTGAAGTTACTTTTTTCCCAATTCGATTCAGTACCTCCTGATTAGCTACTCGATCTACCCATCTAATCTTTAGTACTGTTCTATAGCACCACACTTCTGATGCTTGTATTCTCTTCTTGTCTGAACTGCTTGTCGTACATGTTTGACTTCCGTTGGTGGGTTCACTCCATATAAACGCCTTCAGAAAAGGCTTCCTAGCCTTTAAGTGTAGATTATATGCTAACCAATTCCTCGTTTGCAGAAATGCTTTCCGTGCTATAGGCAGTATCTCTGTTACGACCATGATCAGTTATTCTTCTGTCCTTGTTCTACTTTTGTTGACGTTCGGCTTATAATGTATTCTCCTTTCCATACAACTGCTCTTCCAAGTCCCTTGCTGTCTCTGACAGAACTGTAATGTCGTATACAAAACTCGAAGTTTTCGTTTCTTCTCCCTGAACTTTAATTCCGTCTCCAAATTTTTCGTTGGTTTCCATTACAGCATGCTCACTGAACGTATTTAATAACACCATGGATAGACCTCAGCGCTGTGTCACTGCCTTCTCAACCTTCCCTTTCACATCCTCCTCATCTTATAACTTCAGTCTGGTTTCTGTACAAATTTTAAATAACCTTCCATTCCCCGTATTTTGGCCCTGATACTTTGGGAATTTCAACGAGTGTATTGCAATCAACATTGTTACTAGCCTATTGCAATGTTACATAAGATAAATTTTAACTTCGTCATGCGTTTCCTCGTAATATTCCGGGTTCAGCTGATAACTAACACATCAGACACATTTACTTGGAGAATTATGAATCTTAATCTAAATACTCAAACTAACTACTTGTCAGGAAACAGGATCATTCTATTCTCCGGGAGACGTAATGAACTTTGTGGGATACTGCTTTATTAAACAAAACGCACAAAACGTGATATCTCGGAAAGTAGACGTAATATATGTCAACACTTTGTCACCATAATATAGGTATCTCAGCTATCTTAACACTGAATTAGAAGCAGCGTTTGGTGTCGCCATTCGGACGCAATCAAAAGAGTATAAATTGGTTAAAATTGTAATTAACTTCATCACCATTGTACTGTTCCAGTTCCCCAGTTACTGTTAATCTGTTCCATTTTGTGGTAAGGAGTGCATCAGCCATTATCTTTCCTCTGGTAGGGAAGTCTTACCCATCTTAGTCTTCTGGGTGGTGGATCTGAGGAATTTCATTTATGATGCCTGGAGCCTCGATGACTCTCCCTTTATGAGAGAGCATGCTTAGATGCCGTGTGTCAATTTTGATACGAAATAGTCGTTGAACATCAACAATTTTGCTTTTTCTGGAATCTTGTCATGCCATAAAAGGTCTTGGTGTAATTACGCCCGGAGATCATACTTCTGAGCTACTGAAAACTGTCTACCTACTCCAGCTGGTGGTCAAATAGTTTCAAAGTTGTGGGAGGCCCATCTCTTTTGACTGCCATCACCACTGTCTTGGCCTCACTGATGTGTACCCCTGGAACTTGGATTTCCGTGCGTTTAATCTGATCTGAACTTCCTCTATTGTTTCAATCCAGATCATGACATTGTCAGCAAAGGCTACTGTATGAAGTTCACCAAAACTTTTTTTGATGTTTTTTATTATATGGCCCATGACAGTGATGGCTCCACTCCTGGTACCAAACCATGAACGTCGTCCCTCTCCAGCTTGTAAAGAGCTAGTGAAGTTCTGGTACAGCATCTGGATTTTCCTTATCAGTCCTTCCGGTGCTGCCTTTTTCCTTAGACAATGCCAGATCTTCTCTCTCGCAACTCTAGTGTGTGATTTTTTTACATCCTTTTTTCGCGTTTTTTTTTTTTTAAGTCATCAGTCTTCTGACTGGTCTGATGCGTCCGGGCACGAACTTCTCTTCTGTGCCGTCCTCTTCATCTCCGAGTAGCACTTGCAGTTATGTCCTCAATTATCTGCTGGATGTATTTCAATCTCTGCATTCCTCTATTCCTCTATAGTTTTTTCCCTCTACAGCTTCCTCTAGTACCATGGAAGTCAGTCCCTGATGTCTTACCAGATATCCAATCACCCTGTCCCTTCTCCTTGTCAGTGTTTTCCACATATTCCTTTCCTCTCCGATTCTTCGCAGAATCTCCTCATTCCTTACCTTATCAGTCCACCTCATTTTCAACATTCGTCTGTAGCACCACATCTGAAACGCTTCGATTCTCTTCTGTTCCGGTTTTCCCACAGCCCATGTTTCACTACCATCCGATGATGTGCTCCAAACGTATATTCTCAGAAATGTCTTCCTCAAATTAAGGCCTATGTTTGATAATAGTAGACTTCTCTTGGCCAGGAATGCCCTTTTTCCCAGTACTAGTCTGCTTTTCATGTCCACCTTGCTCCGTCCGTCATTGGTTATTTTGCTGCCTAGGTAGCAGATTCCTAAACTTCATCTACTTCGTGTCCATCAAACCTGATGTTAAGTTTCTCGCTGTTCTCACATTTGCTACTTCTCATTACTTTCGTCTTTCTTCGATTTACTCTCAGTCTGTTTTCTGTACTCATTAGACTGTCCATACCATTCAGCAGATCATGTAGTTCTTCTTCACTTTCACTCAGGATAGCAATGTCATCAGCGAATCGTATCATTGATATCCCTTCACCTTGAATTTTAATTCCACTCCTGAACCTTTCTTTTATTTCCATCATTGCTTCTTCCATGAACAGATTGAACACTAACGGCGAAAGACTGCATCTCTGTCTACACCCTTTTTAATCCGAGAATTTCGTTCTTGGTCGTCCACTCTTATTATTCCCCCTTGGTTCTTGTACATATTGTACATTACCTGTCTCTCCCTATAGCTTACCCCTATTTTCTTCAGAATTTCGAACATCTTGCACCATTTTACATTGTCGAACGCTTTTTCTAGGTCACAAATCTTCTGAACATGTCTTGAGTTTTCTTTAGTCTTGCTTTATTATCAATCGCAACGTCAGAATTGCCTCTCTGGTGTCTTTATCTTTCCTAAAGCCAAGCTGATTGTCATTTAACAAATCCTCAATTTTCTTTTCCATTCTTCTGCATATTATTCTCGTCAGCAAGTTGGATGCATGAGTTGTTAAGCTGATTGTGCGATAATTCTCGCACTTTTCAGCTCTTGTAGTCTTCGGAATCATGTGGATGAAATTTTTTCGAAAGTCAGACAGTATATTGCCAGACTCTTAAATCCTACACACCAATGTGAACAGTCGTTTTGATGCCACTTCCCCTAAGGATTTTAGAAACTCTGATGGAATGTTACCGATCCGTTCTGCCTTATTTCATCTTAAGTCCTCCAAAGCTCTCTTAAATTCTGATTCTAATACAGGATCTCCAATCTCTTCTTAATCGAATCCTGTTTCTTCTTCTATCACATCCGGCAAATCTTCCCCTCATAGAGTCCTTCAGTCTACTCTTTCCACCTATCCGCTCTCTCCTCTGCATTTAACAGTGGAATTCCAGTTGCACTCTTAAAGTTACCACCCTTGCTTTTAATTTCAACGAAGGTTCTTTTGACTTTTCCTATCTGTTGAGACAGTCCTTCCGACTATCATTTCTTTTCCGATTTCTTCACATTTTTCATGAAGCCATTTCGGCTTAGTTTCCCTGCACTTCCTATTTATTTCATTCCTCAGAGACTTGTATTTCTGTGTTTCTGAACATCCCTGAACATTTTTTGCGCTTCGATCAGCTGTAGCATTTCTTCTTTGCAGTTACCTTCTTTGTACCTATGTTTTTCTTTCCAGCTTCTGTGATAGCTCTTTTTAGAGACGTCCATTCCTCTTCAACTGTACGTCCTACTAGACTATTCTTTAGTGGTGTATTTTTAGCCTTAGAGAACTTCAAGAGTATCTCGCCATTCCTTAGTACTTCCGTATCCCAGTTCCTTGCGAATTGATTCTTCCCGACTAATCTCTTAAGCCTACTCTTCATAACTACTAAATTGTGATATGAGTCTATATCTGTTCCTGGGTACGCCTTACAATCCAGCATCTGATTTCTCAATCTCTGTCTGATCATGATGTAATCTAACTGAAACCTTCCCGTATCACCCGGCCTTTTACTAATATACCTCCTCATTTTATGATTCTTGAACAGAGTATTCGCTATTACTAGTTGAAATTTATCACAGAACTCAATTAGTCTCATTTCTTGTCCGAAGACCGTATTCTCCTGTAACCTTTTCTTCTACTCCTTCCCCTGCAACTACATTACAGTTCCCATGACTATTAGGTTTTCATCTCCCTTTGCGTATTGTATTACTCTTTCTCTGTCTCTTCATCTTCAGCTTGCGACATCGGCATGTATACCTGAACTGTCATTGTCGGTGTTCGTTTGCGGTAGATTCTGATAAGAAAAACCGTATCACTGAACTGTTCGCAGTAACACACTCTCTGCCATACTTTCCTATTCATAACGGATCCTACTCCCGTTATACTATTTTCTGCTGCTGTTGATATTACCCTATACTCATCTGACCAGAAATCCTTGTCTTCTTTTCATTTAACTTCACTGACCCCTACGATATCTAGATTGTCCTTTGTATTTCCCTTTTCAGCTTTTCTAGCTTCACTACCACATTCAAGCTTCTGACATTCCACGCCCCGACTCGTAGAATGTTATCCTTTCGTTGATTATTCAATCTTTTTCTCATGGTCACCTCCCCTTTGACATTCCCCTGCCGGAGATCCGAATGGGGGACAATGCCGGAATCTTTTGCCAGTGGAGAGATCATCATGAGATCTTTTCAATTACAGACCACATGTCCTGTGGATACACGTTATGTGTCTTTAATGCAGTGGTTTCCACCGTCTTCTACATCCTCATGTCGTTGATCATTGCTGATTCTTCCACCTTTAGGGGCAGTTTCCCACCCTGAGGACAAGACAGTGGCCTGAACCTCTGTCTGCTCCTCTGGCCTCTTTGACAAGGCCGTTGGCGGAGTGAGGGTGACTTCTTGTAGCGGAAGTCTTCTAAGAACACAATTAACAGGTTGGTTCCTTTCTCCCAGTATTTTTCCTTCAGCAAGTGGATACTGAAAATTAGATCCACTGTCGATCTGTTATTTCTAAAGCCTTCCAGGGTCTAAGAAACGAGGCGTGAGGGAGGGGTGGGGGTGGGGGGTGGGGGGAGACCGAGTAATCAATGATCCAAACGTACAATGCGAGGTAATATATTTCTAATAGCTGGTTTCCTGGCAAGAGGCGAGAGGAAGCTAATTAGTGATCAAGGTGGGAGAGGAGGTGAAGAAGACTAATGGCTTCTGAGGTGGATGAAGATATTAATTCCACCAGTAAAGAAGATGGTCGAGTCTGTCTCTTCTGACAGGGAGAAGCCTGAATGGAGGAAATACTACATGAAGTTATCAAATATCTGCTGCCTTGTAGATACGACAGTGAACTGCTAAAGGACAAGAGAGGAAATCCCCAAATACGTTAGGCCTAGCAAGCCAAAAAAAAGGTCCGTTTGTAGGTGCTTTCAAAACGTACAAGAACCTGTAGTTATGTTAACAACATTAAATAGGTCTGATAGAAAATGAACTACTCGTTCAAATTTCACAGGTTAAATGCCATGATTTCACATTCATAACGCACTTTATTCTACATCAACTTTCTCCATTCAGTGGCCCTTTATTATAAATTTTTTTGGATATTTATGATGTGGCATAAACGTATCTCTTACGAATTCGACTCCTGTGGAGTATACGCATGGCATAACTGCCATCTCCTGCTAATTTAATTTCCCCTTCCAACAACAGTGTGCATTGTCTGCATATACTATTATTTGTTTACTTATCAGAAACAACAATGAGCCGGCCGCTGTGGCCGAGCGGTTCTAGGCGCTTCAATCCGGAACCACGCTGCTGCTACCGTCGCAGGTTCGAATCTTGCCTCGGGCATGGATGGATTTGATGTCCTTAGGTTAGTTAGGTTTAAGTAGTTCTAAGTCTAGGGGACTGATGACCTCAGATGTTACGTCCCATAGTGCTTAGAGCCATTTGAACCATTTGAAACAACAATGTTCTAGCAAGAAAGACACATTACTGTGAAAGCTACTCTCCGAAACAGGAGGAGTTCATTCGTCAAGAGCATGAATTACTCACGACTGTGGCCAAAAGATTAGAAGCTGCTGGGAATGGTTATGTTAGCCTACCTAAGGATATGTACCAGAGGCGCTAGAGGTACCTTTTGTGGGTATTGGCTCCTTTCCAGGAAACACGGGATCTATTTTTATTTTTCGACATTGAATGGCGTGCCACTACCATGTGCTGTGGCAGAAGTAGCTATGGAGAAGGAATCAAGAGGGTTAGAAAGTTTCTATCACAAAGTTTTAAACATGGTCGCTTGGTTCAAATGACCGTTTATAAATTAAAGTTGAAACAAATGAGCCCTCGGTCACAAGTTTTAGTCTTCCTAACCAGGTTTCAACACTTCTAAGAGTGCCTTCATCAGCATTTAAATGTTTAAAGTGGCCTAAACATAATTACAAATTTATGGGAAAAGAAAAATTTTATATAAAAGTGTAAGTACTGACTATCAATACAAGACAAAGGTAGTACTGACGTGTCACATATAAAATAAATAACTGGCCAGAAGGGCATAAGCCACAATTTTTTTAAAAAGAATGCATGAAGGCGAGCCACTGAGCTGCTCATACCCGTAAAGCTACAGGTAGCAACGGACTGAGGCGTCGGCCAATTAAACTATCTTGACTTGACGCTTACCATAGAAGAAAATAAAATCTCATTCAGTATTTTTCGTGAAGAAACTTATACTGATCAGATCGCACCTGCGTCTTCTATGCATCCACAATCTCATAAAAACGCTTTCTTTCACTCTGCTATTCACCGAGAAACTTCTATTCCACTTTCGGAAGAAAAATTCAACGATCAAATCAATTTACCCAAAACGATAGCAGTTAATGAGTATGAACCGGGTATAGTAGATGACATCCTTAAAAAGAAAACCGTTAAAAGAGTTACTACACTCTGCACTTCTATCATTGAATCTAACGCAAAAAAATATTTTTCTGTTCTTTTCTTGGGGCCCATCTCCTATCAGATCCAACGCCTTCTTCGTAATAAATACAACTGCAACGTTCCCTTTTCTAGCAACAATAATCTGAAAAAAACTTGATTCATAATTTAAAATCGACTCGCTCCCCTTTAGAAAGTTCTGGCGTCTATAAGATTTTCTGCGACACCTGCTCTTTTTACTACATAGGACAAACAGATATAAAGAACGCCTTTTAAGAAAAAATGGCATTGCCACGCAAAATTCGTCTTTTGCCAACCACCTTCTGATTACAGGTCGCGCGCCTAAAGCTATTTACGATACCAACATTTTGCACACCGAGAAGAAAGGGCGCAGATTAGATATTCTTGAAGAATTAGAGATTTTTAAACATCTTTCTCGAAATGATAGCCTCATTCTCAATGAGCAGTTGCAGTTGCGTAATAAAAATTTCTTAAACGGTATAAATCCGTATCTGACATTTAATTTCAGGGCTCCTCGTACATTAACCGAAATGTTTTTTTCCACTTAAGTCAACTCATGATTTTCTGTTTATTAAATGGTTTATTTGCTGTATTTCATTTTATGTCGTTTTCTACAGGCTGTGTCATTCACCCCTTTTTGTATTTTCTATAGTGATGTTTTTATGTTTCAAACTGTACTTCTAACCTCTGATGTAAAGAAAATGTTACTTTACCTGTCGCTATTAAACAAAATATTGCCTTTTACGTCATTTACCGAATAATGTTCGTCATAATATTCGTCTGTCTACATTTAAATGTTAAGTAGCCAAGTCGTACATGTGGCTACTAGATGGCACTCTCGGTGCAATATCCACCTGCCCGCAGTTGTTAATGCGGGCGCCTCAGTCTGAAGCATGACATATGCGAGCAGTCCGCCTTGGTTCGCCTTCCATACATTTTACTTTAAATTGTGACTAAAGCTGTTTCGCTTTATATTTATTTTACACGTGAGGTGTAAGTACTGCTTCTTGTTGTACTGCTACTCAGTTTTCAGTTTTCAAACTGTATTTCTGTGCTTTTACATAAGCAAAATGTTACCATGTCTGCTGTTGCCATATAAAACTTTGCCTGTGAGTTCAAGTACTAAATACTGTTCATTTTAACATTCAGCTGTCTATATTTTAAATGTTAAGTAGCCTACATATATTTAGGGCTACCAGATGGCACTCTTGGTGTCATGTTCACCTGCCCGCACTTGTTAACGCGGGCGCCTCAGTCCATTGATACTTGTTTCTTCTTGATGCAATAATTTAGCAACAGCCGTATGATTTGTAGAAGTTTATTTTATTTTATGAACTATGTGCTGCTACCAGTTTCGGCATTACATTGACGCCATCTTCAGGCCCCTTGTATGGTATATCTAATCTTCGTTGATCTGTTATGGCTGTTGGAAAATTATTGCATCAAGAAGTTCAGTCCAGCTGTCGTCAAACAATCCATAAAGGATCAACGAAGATTGCTACCTGTGGCTTTACAGATCTGAGCAGCCCATAGCGGCCGGCCTTCACGCAATCTGTTTAAAAAACTTTGTGACAAAAGTTCTTCTGGCCTGTTATTTATTTTATACGTGACACATCAGTACTGTCTCTATGTTGTATTGTTTGTCAGTACTTACACTTTTATATAAAAAAATTTCTTTTCCCATAAATTTGTAATTATGTTATAGGCCACTTTGAACATTTAAATTCTTATGAAGGCACTCTTAGAAGTGTTGAAACCTGGTTAATAAGACTAAAAATTGCGATCGAGGGCCAATCTGTTTCAACTTTAGTTTTTATCACCTTATGTACTTGGTGTGTATGCTTGGACGCTGTTGCGATAGCTACACTCCTGGAAATTGAAATAAGAACACCGTGAATTCATTGTCCCAGGAAGGGGAAAATTTATTGACACATTCCTGGGGTCAGATACATCACATGATCACACTGACAGAACCACAGGCACATAGACACAGGCAACAGAGCATACATAATGTCGGCACTAGTACAGTGTATATCCACCTTTCGCAGCAATGCAGGCTGCTATTCTCCCATGGAGACGATCGTAGAGATGCTGGATGTAGTCCTGTGGAACGGCTTGCCATGCCATTTCCACCTGGCGCCTCAGTTGGACCAGCGTTCGTGCTGGACGTGCAGACCGCGTGAGACGACGCTTCATCCAGTCCCAAACATGCTCAATGGGGGACAGATCCGGAGATGTTGCTGGCCAGGGTAGTTGACTTACACCTTCTAGAGCACGTTGGGTGGCACGGGATACATGCGGACGTGCATTGTCCTGTTGGAACAGCAAGTTCTCTTGCCGGTCTAGGAATGGTAGAACGATGGGTTCGATGACGGTTTGGATGTACCGTGCACTATTCAGTGTCCCCTCGACGATCACCAGTGGTGTACGGCCAGTGTAGGAGATCGCTCCCCACACCATGATGCCGGGTGTTGGCCCTGTGTGCCTCGGTCGTATGCAGTCCTGATTGTGGCGCTCACCTGCACGGCGCCAAACACGCATACGACCATCATTGGCACCAAGGCAGAAGCGACTCTCATCGCTGAAGACGACACGTCTCCATTCGTCCCTCCATTCACGCCTGTGGCGACACCACTGGAGACGGACTGCACGATGTTGGGGCGTGAGTGGAAGACGGCCTAACGGTGTGCGGGACCGTAGCCCAGCTTCATGGAGACGGTTGCGAATGGTCCTCGCCGATACCCCAGGAGCAACAGTGTCCCTAATTTGCTGGGAAGTGGCGGTGCGGTCCCCTACGGCACTGCGTAGGATCCTACGGTCTTGGCGTGCATCCGTGCGTCGCTGCGGTCCGGTCCCAAGTCGACGGGCACGTGCACCTTCCGCCGACCACTGGCGACAACATCGATGTACTGTGGAGACCTCACGCCCCACGTGTTGAGCAATTCGGCGGTACGTCCACCCGGCCTCCCGCATGCCCACTATACGCCCTCGCTCAAAGTCCGTCAACTGCACATACGGTTCACGTCCACGCTGTCGCGGCATGCTACCAGTGTTAAAGACTGCGATGGAGCTCCGTATGCCACGGCAAACTGGCTGACACTGACGGCGGCTGTGCACAAATGCTGCGCAGCTAGCGCCATTCGACGGCCAACACCGCGGTTCCTGGTGTGTCCGCTGTGCCGTGCGTGTGATCATTGCTTGTACAGCCCTCTCGCAGTGTCCGGAGCAAGTATGGTGGGTCTGACACACCGGTGTCAATGTGTTCTTTTTTCCATTTCCAGGAGTGTATTACAGGAACAGCGGGCCAGCAGCTACAGATGTGGCGCACGTTGGAATGAAAGCCTACCGCTTAACGACGACCATTTCTGGCATTTAACTATCCATGCTCATGGTAAAAAAGCATTTCATACAATAAAATCAAACTAGCAGCAAAGGACGCACTTCATTTAACGATACTATCCAATAAATCTAACTTAGGTACTTACACTTGTAATCATTATCTTCTTGCTGCAGTAATGTAATTCTGGCTGCCTTCTCATACCTACAGCTTTCAGTCATTAGCGTCAAACTTCACATTACTTTAATTAACCTGAACAGGTATCTGCCAGCATTATAGGGTGCATCAGGCGATGCTAGTAGGCAGGTGCCCTATGTGGTACAGAGACAGTTGTTTTTAGATTAAGCCATTGTCCATCCATTCCAGTAGGAGAGCCCAAAGTATAAGATCCAAAGAAATACTATCCATGCCCCCCTCCCTCCCCCCTTATCTTCTTCTATTACAATCCTATTAATCAACTGCATCTGCCGTATCATTTGAAACGAAATTCCATAGTTTGAAGCACCCTCCCCCCCCCTCCCCCCTCCCCCTTCCAGAAAACAACGGAGTAAACGTAATACAAGGTACAGAAAAACGGCTAAAATCAGAAATTAACAGCACTCAGACTTTTCTTGTAAATTACTGTGTGTATCGATTTGGAGGTGGTGTATTCGTCGCAGCAGACCATAAACTCAAATCCACCCACATTGAGACTGAAATTACCAACGAAACTGTTTAAGCTAGACTCAGTATCAAGGGTGGGCACAAATGAATAATCGGATCTTTCTATCAGAAATCCGACTTAGCCCCAGACGTAATAAAAATTTTAGAGAAAGTAGCTCGCCGGTACACATGTACTCCAGTGCTACTGTCGTCACTGGAGAATACTTTAATCAACTAACAGTCGTTTGGGATAGTTACAGCTTTTTTCTCTTAGACCAACTTAAAGATAATGGCTTCCGAGCCAATAAGTGGTTCACCATGTGCAATCTTCTTCTTCCTGACGGTGCCCGTTTCTAACGAGGTCGTCGTCATATTTAGGATTTGGCACGGAGTGGGCTGCACGATGCCCTTCCCGTCGCCACTACACCCCCCTGGAACGGAATTCATGCACCCTTTATGTCTGGCTCTAGTTTTATCTCATGCGCAAGTGTGCGAATGTTTTTTAAATGTTTGCGAATCGCGTAATGATGCGGGAGGTGGGTATCAGTTCGGTATTCAGCTGGTAGGGTGTGGGAAACCGCCAAATAACCACATTCTGGGTGCCCCGCACTCTAGCTTTCGTCGTTAGTCCACCGGGCGAATACAATCCGAGGTCGGGATCCCTCCAAAAATGGTTCAAATGGCTCTGAGCACTATGGGACTCAACTGCTGTGGTCATAAGTCCCCTAGAACTTAGAACTACTTAAACCTAACTAACCTAAGGACAGCACACAACACCCAGCCATCACGAGGCAGAGAAAATCCCTGACCCCGCCGGGAATCGAACCCGGGAACCCGGGCGTGGGAAGCGAGAACGCCACCGCACGACCACGAGATGCGGGCCCGGGATCCCTCCCCTTTTCCCCGAAGTGATAGCTTTAACGCACTCGGCCATCTTGGTGAGTCGTTCACTTAATAGTTCTTGACAAAAGAATGAAGTACAGGGCTATTACAAATCATTGAAGCGATTTCATAAGTTCACTGTAGCTCCATTCATTGACATATGGTCACGACACACTACAGATACGTAGAAAAACTCATAAAGTTTTGTTCGGCTGAAGCCGCACTTCAGGTTTCTGCCACCAGAGTGCTCGAGAGCGCAGTGAGACAAAATGGCGACAGAAGCCGAGAAAGGGTACGTCGTGCTTGAAATGCACTCACATCAGTCAGTCATAACAGTGCAACGACACTTCAGGACGAAGTTCAACAAAGATCCACCAACTGCTAACTCCATTCGGCGATGGTATGCGCAGTTTAAAGCTTCTGGATGCCTCTGTAAGGGGAAATCAACGGGTCGGCCTGCAGTGAGCGAAGAAACGGTTGAACGCGTGCGGGCAAGTTTCACGCGTAGCCCGCGGAAGTCGACGAATAAAGCAAGCAGGGAGCTAAACGTACCACAGCCGACGATTTGGAAAATCTTACGGAAAAGGCTAAAGCAGAAGCCTTACCGTTTACAATTGCTACAAGCCCTGACACCCGATGACAAAGTCAAATGCTTTGAATTTTCGACGCGGTTGCAACAGCTCATGGAAGAGGATGCGTTCAGTGCGAAACTTGTTTTCAGTGACGAAGCAACATTTTTTCTTAATGGTGAAGTGAACAGACACAATGTGCGAATCTGGGCGGTAGAGAATCCTCACGCATTCGTGCAGAAAATTCGCAATTCACCAAAAACTGCGAGCTCGCATCAACGATGCTTTCGAACTCATTGATGGGGACATGCTGCGCCGAGTGTGGGAGGAACTTGATTATCGGCTTGATCTCTGCCGAATCACTAAAGGGGCACATATCGTACATTTGTGAATGCCTAAATAAACTTTTTGAGTTTTTGTATGTGTGTGCAAAGCATTGTGAAAATATCTCAAATAATAAAGTTATTGTAGAGCTGTGAAATCGCTTCAGTCATTTGTAATAACCCTGTATAGGTGATCTTTAAAAGAATGGAATTGTATTAATAATCATTTGGCTTATTTATTCACAATTACGACAAAAATTTCTCAATTCTCAACAACATTTAACAAAGCCATTCAGTTGCAACACCACGATAAGGCAACCTCTGCGAACGCAATTCTGTTAATCTGACATGATGTTCGGGACGGGGGAAATAGGAACTCATTTTATGTTCAACCCTACATAACGATCTTATCTCAAGGTTACAAATAAGGGCATCAGGCGTCACGTTACATACTATGGGTCGGCCGAAGTGGCCGTGCGGTTCTATGCGCTGCAGTCTGGAACCGCGAGACCGCTACGGTCGCAGGTTCGAATCCTGCCTCGGGCATGGATGTGTGTGATGTCCTTAGGTTAGTTAGCTTTAACTAGTTCTAAGTTCTAGGGGACTAATGACCTCAGAAGTTGAGTCCCATAGTGCTCAGAGCCATTTGTACCATTTTTGAACGTACTTTGGCTCATTGCTTCTCACACCCCTCACCCCCCCCCCCTGGGAACCACCTAGAACTGATCAAGAAGAACTACCCCAGTAATTGCGTCATGTGACATAAAAATGGGGGAACCCCTCACCCACTCCCCTCTGGACTAATAAGGACAATGAACCCCCACCACACATTTTGTCTTTTAAAACTGGGACCCTTGTGTAGGAGGAGTTACTCAGAATCTGGACAAAAAAGAGAGCAGGTGTGTCTATTTATTTATAACAAATTACATCACTCTAGGCCGGTTTCTTAATAACAATGTTTTGTGACGCGAGCAGAGACCACGCCCTCACTGATATGTAAGAACTCTCATTTTTACGTATGATTCCATATTTTTCGTAGTTTCGCCAATTTTATGTGTTTTCCACAATTTTCCTATATTGTATATGGATGCGCTCTGGAACATTGGGAGCCGGCCGCGGTGGCCGTGCGGTTCTAGGCGCTTCAGTCCGGAACCCCGCGACTGCTACGGTCGCAGGTTCGAATCCTGCCTCGGGCATGGATGTGTGTGATGTCCTTAGGTTAGTTAGGTTTAAGTAGTTCTAAGTTCTAGGGGACTCATGACCTGAGATGTTAAGTCCCATAGTGCTCAGAGCCATTTGGAACATTGGGAGAGGTTGTGTCCATTTGTTTGTAATCAATTAACGTCACTTGAGTCTTATTTGATAATAACAATATTACGTGGCACCAGCAGAGACCTCACCTAGGCGATATGAAAATGCACTCAGTTTTATGTATTTTCCTAAGTTCTACATATTTTTACCGGGTTGTCCATAATTTTTCGTACATTATCCAATAAAGTAAGACTGTTCCCGACGACGTCTCGACGTCATGACGCTCTGAGACAATGTCAGTGGAGAATTATATATCACTGATGCTGAAGCACATCTCCCCAACTTCATCTTTTATAACTGGGACACTCTGGAGCTGGACACCATAGGTATAGACCGAGTCTGTTTGTTAATAACAAGTTACCTGACTCGACGTCTACATGTTTAATATATCAAGGTACCAGCAGACGTTACACTCAGAGATGTAATTACTCTCAGTTTTACGTATTTACCACACTTTTATGCATTGTACCCAGTTACACGAGTTATGTGTCAATAATCCGTCGCATCTGACCACGTGACTGTGTAACATCGCGTCGTGACGTGACACGCTGCGTTGCGTTGCGCCGACGTGATGATGCTCTCAGGTTTAGTACCAATTTGTGTTTCATTGCTACTGTGTGACGTCATAGTGTTGGAAACGAATACGTTGGTTGAAATAGTGACATCATAGAGAAATCTGTAAGCCAAACATATTGTATAAGAAATACCAGACTACATTGGTACATCATGTGACGACATTGTTACGGTGTTCGCTTATTTCCAAGTCCGTATCGATCTTAGTGCTGAGTTTTCACTCAGACGGCGCTTTGGCGTTAGGCGGTTGTTTCCGTGTGTGATCGCTGGCGGCAGCTTAGCTGGAGGCGTGGGAGGAGGAAAGAGGTGGCTGCCTTCGCGTGGAAACAGTTCGGCTCGGCTGGGGTTGTTTGCGTCTGGACGCCGAGTGGGGCCCGATGGGAAGACCAGACCGTTATTTTACGGTTAATAGTGTGGACAGCAGCGTGTTGTGCCGTTTAACTTGATTCGCAAAGGGAGCAAAATCTCGCCTGTTGTAGTTTGTCGAGTCTGAGTTTGAAATACCTTCTATGTGGGGCGGGATGTCATTTCGTCCTCCTTTCTCTCCGTCGCTGGGATTGCTATCCTCGTTTACCGTCCCATGGATGTACACTCCTGCAAATTGAAATAAGAACACCGTGAATTCATTGTCCCAGGAAGGGGAAACTTTATTGACACATTCCTGGGGTCAGATACATCACATGATCACACTGACAGAACCACAGGCACATAGACACAGGCAACAGAGCATGCACAATGTCGGCACTAGTACAGTGTATATCCACCTTTCGCAGCAATGCAGGCTGCTATTCTCCCATGGAGACGATCGTAGAGATGCTGGATGTAGTCCTGTGGAACGGCTTGCCATGCCATTTCCACCTGGCGCCTCAGTTGGACCAGCGTTCGTGCTGGACGTGCAGACCGCGTGAGACGACGCTTCATCCAGTCCCAAACATGCTCAATGGGGGACAGATACGGAGATCTTGCTGGCCAGGGTAGCTGACTTACACCTTCTAGAGCACGTTGGGTGGCACGGGATACATGCGGACGTGCATTGTCCTGTTGGAACAGCAAGTTCCCTTGCCGGTCTAGGAATGGTAGAACGATGGGTTCGATGACGGTTTGGATGTACCGTGCACTATTCAGTGTCCCCTCGACGATCACCAGTGGTGTACGGCCAGTGTAGGAGATCGCTCCCCACACCATGATGCCGGGTGTTGCCCTGTGTGCCTCGGTCGTATGCAGTCCTGATTGTGGCGCTCACCTGCACGGCGCCAAACACGCATACGACCATCATTGGCACCAAGGCAGAAGCGACTCTCATCGCTGAAGACGACACGTCTCCATTCGTCCCTCCATTCACGCCTGTCGCGACACCACTGGAGGCGGGCTGCACGATGTTGTGGCGTGAGCGGAAGACGGCCTAACGGTGTGCGGGACCGTAGCCCAGCTTCATGGAGACGGTTGCGAATGGTCGTCGCCGATACCCCAGGAGCAACAGTGTCCCTAATTTGCTGGGAAGTGGCGGTGCGGTCCCCTACGGCACTGCGTAGGATCCTACGGTCTTGGCGTGCATCCGTGCGTCGCTGCGGTCCGGTCCGGTCCCAGGTCGACGGGCACGTGCACCTTCCGCCGACCACTGGCGACAACATCGATGTACTGTGGAGACCTCACGCCCCACGTGTTGAGCAATTCGGCGGTACGTCCACCCGGCCTCCCGCATGCCCACTATACGCCCTCGCTCAAAGTCCGTCAACTGCACATACGGTTCACGTCCACGCTGTCGCGGCATGCTACCAGTGTTAAAGACTGCGATGGAGCTCCGTATGCCACGGCAAACTGGCTGACACTGACGGCGGCGGTGCACAAATGCTGCGCAGCTAGCGCCATTCGACGGCCAACACCGCGGTTCCTGGTGTGTCCGCTGTGCCGTGCGTGTGATCATTGCTTGTACAGCCCTCTCGCAGTGTCCGGAGCAAGTATGGTGGGTCTGACACACCGGTGTCAATGTGTTCTTATTTCCATTTCCAGGAGTGTATATCGATGGGGTACACTGCTATCCGTACTCTACTAGACGCTGGTGATGGAAGTGCTTCATTCTACGGTACGTTAGTCTGGATGCTTGACCTTCAAGTGCATAGTCTTCGAGTGGCACTCCTTAGAGTTTGCCTTGCGCAGTTAGATTGGAGTTATTTTGTCTTGCAGTGCTTCCGCTTTCCGTTAACGAAGATTAAGTTTGATTCGGCACTCCGTACGACGCGACGCTTGGCACCTCAGCAGGCGGGTTGGAGCCACCTTCGCGGCTAAACGGAAGCCTTTGGACTGAGAGGTCTTGTGTTTTGCATATTGTTCATAAATTGTTGTTTTGGTATTAAGCTGGCTGAGGTTTCTTATGGATTTCGCGGCATTTGGTCTGTTGTCCGGCCCGGGCTAGGTCTCGTTATTTTAAAAGTCGGTCCTTGTTTGGCTTAGTACGATTTTGGTTCACTACCTGGTGGTTCTAGTAGTACGCCGGGTCGCTGTCGCTGTGTTGCATTTTGTATGGGGCTGTGTGCTCGGAGTCGTGGAGTACCATTTGTATGAACTGCTTCACTGGGGAGTACTGATCGGGCCATTCTTGGTCCTCTGCTGTATGAAGTGATTTTATTATTATTTTAAAGTAACATTATCACTTAAAATGATTTAATTCTTGTTGCGTTAATTGCAACTTGGGTACTGAGAAATTTAGTAGTGTAATTACGGAAGATTTAATAGCGTCACATGCCCCTTTACCTGTTTCGTAATCTGTTAATTACCGAAAGACCTTAAGCTCATGGTCATATGATGTGATTTTCTTAAATTATTGTATTTTTTGTCATGTTATTGTTTTTTTAAATTTGCTGATCACTGGTGTACTGTTCCAAGCATCAAAACGTTTCAGGTAGCTATTACTTGGGTGGAACGAGCGGAACCGCAACGGAGAGAGTAGTTTCGTGCCTTACGTGTCCGTTGTTGGCGCGGCCTGGTGTCCGTTATTTGTTTTGGTGCAACTGAGTTAAGTATTGTGTTGCCTCCTCCCTTGCGGCTACGTCGTGTTCTTCTCATAAACATTTCCTTCAAGGCATTTTAGTTAATTTTATGCTAGTATTATTTTAATTTCTCACATTGCTAAAGTTGTGCGGCCTTCAATATGCACACTGTTTGGCATTGCGGAGTTGATGTGCCATTGTAATTTCTTAAACTCCATTGTGTGTGCCCTTCGTGATACATATTGTTTGTCATAATAGATTTATAATGTCTCATATATCATGATGTGCGTGTGTAATGGTGCAATAAATGGATGATTGTTATTTCTGTTTTTGGCGCCCTTCATGCCTCCTATCTTGTCCCTATTGGTATGCTATCCTTGTACTTGTGTTAGTAGGCCACATCAGACATAGTAAAATTACGGTACTTCCAACCAAAGATATTGTATTTTTAGCAAACTCCTAGAGAGAAAGTAACGTCGGCTATTGGAGGGCAGATCGCTCCTCTCAGACTCTTGACGTGATGTGGCGTAGATGCAAGCGCCGATCATCACAGACACAGTGTCCATCAGTTGTCGTGAAAGTTGTGGTTGGTGCCTAACACTGATGGCCGAGACACTTCCCGTCCGCGATAGTAACGGCAAACAGATCCCAAGGCGTGAGTGCAAATACACACCATTCTCCGCACTGTATCCGCTGCATAATGCCGATACTGTATGGAACTCCTCGTACGACCGTGGCCACCAGGCCACGAACGGGAATGCTCCACATGTCTGCCTAACACTATGCCAGACCATCTCCCCAGGAGTAGTAGAACAATTCGCACAATATGTGGGGAATCACCTGCTACCTAGTAACTGTCACAAATGACGTTCAGTCATCCAGAGAGAGAGCGTCCTGTCACAGAAAAAAACCTGTCGTAACTTGTCGACGCTTTTGGGTGTATCTGCTACTGACAGTCCAAGCGCCAAACACATCTTTGACCACTACTCTTTCTTCCTGGACCAACCGGAAACATACTCTCCTCCTCCTCCCTACAACCATCATGCTTTTGAAATTAGCATGGGTGACTCCATTCTCAGCTAGGTGGCATCCCATTCGGAATGAAGATTCGTAACAAAATATACGTTGCAAGTATGACATTATTGTAAGCATTGTCTACTAACCACAGGAAAATCCGAGTATGGTATGTAATTCTGCGCGACACATAGAATTCCAAAGACACAAGCTGCACAGTCGGCGTAGTGATGTATAGACTACGAAAACGTATCTGTGCAGTAATAACAAGTACCTCCCCCCCCCCCTCTCCGTGCAGTTGAAGCTGCGTCAGATTCACTTCACGAGATGTGTCACCCGACGTAGCGTCTGACTTATTTACCTTCTTCTTTTAATCTGGTCGCCGTCTTGAAGTAGAGGTCCTGCTAATCAGTGCCTCTGAAATCCCATGCGTAGCCGACAAAAGGCTTGACGTCATCGCGTTCTGCAGCTGTCAGTGGAGCAAAAGAAGGTAACTTCTACTCATATCACGAAAATGCACGTCCACTTCTTTTCTTTTACAAACGTATATTTCTTTGAACCGGTGTACAGCTCTTTAGGATATCTCGTGAATTTGAGTAAGACACAACTTTACATACGTTATACGCCTCGGAATCTCAACATCACACTCAAGATTACCGTATATTTGTCACAAAACCATCCTGTCTTTTGTTTTCATTCTTGGAGAGTGTGGTTGCTCTTTGACGGTCAACCCAGGGCCAAGCGGCGACGCCAAAACGTAAGAGGTCTCGTCCACAGCAGGTGAAGCCATTTACTTGTCATCACACCCTGCCGTTTTCTCGAATTCCACACCTCTTATTTCGTGCCTGGACTCACGTCCAGTATATGTTCCCCGACTTACGCCTTACTTAATACACTACTGGCCATTAAAATTGCTACACCACGAAGGTGACGTGCTTCAGACGCGAAATTTAACCGACAGGAAGAAGATGCTGTGATATGCAAATGATTATAGCTTTTCAGAGCATTCACACAAGGTTGGCGCCTGTGGCGACACCTACAACGTATTGACATGAGGAAAGTTTCCAACAGATTTCTCATACACAAAAAGCAGTTGACCGGCGTTGCCTGGTGAAACGTTGTTGTGATGCCTCGTGTAAGGAGAAGAAATGCTTACCATCACGTTTCCAACTTTGATAAAGGTCGGATTGCGGTTTATCGTATCGCGACATTGCTGCTCGCGTTGGTGGAGATCTAATGATTGTTAACAGAATATGGAATCGGTGGGTTCAGAAGGGTAATACGGGACGCCGTGCTGGATCCCAAAGGCCTCGTATCACTAGCAGTCGAGATGACAGGCATCTTATCCGCATGGCTGTAACTGATAGTGCAGCCCCGTCTCGATCCCTGAGTCAACAGAGGGGGAAGTTTACAAGACGACAATAATCTGCACGAACAGTTCGACGACGTTTGCAGCAGCATAGACTATCAGCTCGGAGAGTATGGCTGCGGTTACCCTTGACGCTGCATCACTGACAGGAGCGCCTGCGATTGTGTACTCAAAGACGAACCTGGGTGCACGAATGACAAAACGTCATTTTTTCGGATGACTCCAGGTTCTGTTTACAGCATCATGATGGTCGCATCCGTGTTTGGCGACATCGCCGTGAACGCACATTGGTAGCGTGTATTCGTCATCGCCATACTGGCGTATCACCCGGCGTGATGGTATGGGGTGCCATTAGTTACACGTCTCGGTCACCTCTTGTTCGCATTAACTTCACTTTGAACAGTGGATGTTACATTTCAGATGTGTTAGGACCCGTGGCTCTACCCTTTATTCGATCCCTGCGAAACCCTACATTTCAGCAGGATAATGCACGACGGCATGTTGCAGGTTCTGTACGGACCTTTCTGGATACAGAAAATGTTCGACTGCTGCCCTGCCCAGAACATTCTCCAGATCTCTCACCAATTGAAATCGTCTGGCCAATTGTGGCCGAGCAACTGGCTTGTCACAATTCGTCAGTCACTACTCTTGATGAACTGTGGTATCGTGTTGAAGCTGCATGGGCAGCCATACCTGTACACGCCATCCAAGCTCTGTTTGACTGAATGCCCAGGCGTATCAAGGCCGTTATTACGGCCAGAGGTGGTTGTTCTGGGTACTGATTTCTCAGGGTCTATGCACCCAAATTGCGTGAAAATGTAATCACATGTCAGTTCCAATATAATATATTTGTCCAACGAATACCCGTTTATCATCTGCTTTTCTTCTTGGTGTAACAATTTTAATGGCCAGTAGTGTATTATTCTGTCACGATCATCTTTCCTTGCACTACACAAGGAGTGTGAAATTTTTTAAACGTTAAAGGCTATTATGCCGTGGGCTACTGGATTTCACCTTAGAACCCAACGTTTCGTCCCCACCTGCGGAGGATATTTTCAAGTGGGATCATAACTTCTTGCCCGCATCTCGTGGTCGTGCGGTAGCGTTCTCGCTTCCCACGCCCGGGTTCCCGGGTTCGATTCCCGGCGGGGTCAGGGATTTTCTCTGCCTCGTGATGGCTGGGTGTTGTGTGCTGTCCTTAGGTTAGTTAGGTTTAAGTAGTTCTAAGTTCTAGGGGACTTATGACCACAGCAGTTGAGTCCCATAGTGCTCAGAGCCATTTGAACCATCATAACTTCTTTGAATGTGCTATTCACAGTTGCGCTCACTCTGAGTCGGTACTGAGCCGGCGTGTGAATCAGACATTCAAAGAAATTTCGATCCTTCTTGAAAATATCCTCCGCAAATGGGAACGAAACGCTGGGATTTAAGTTGAAATCCGTTCGACCATGGCTTAATAGTCCGGAACATTTTATTAATTGTGACATTTCCGGTCGTGAAAGCTTACATTTTACGATGTGTCTTTTGCTTAAACGGCATTTAACACTTCAGCATGATCCCTACCAGGTACATCGAGGAAAAAATCTAGTGACCAAATGCAATACTAGGACCATGTCAACGGTAGGCTAGATCAGACAAGGAACTCCAGCTATATTACGTCTCTATGAGACAAATAGATGCGGAAATAATGATGTATGACACCGCTACATGCAAATGAGACAGAGAAATAGTGATATTGCAGAAGAAAAAATAAGCGCATCCTACAGAGAAAGTCATAGACTCGCAAAGGTCACGATACTATAAAATGAGACATTAGAGACTGAGAACCGTATGCCGATAAAGCGATTCTCCTATTCTCCTAAGACCAATTAACACCATGATTCAGAAACGAAAATAACACACACACACACACACACACACACACACACCGGTAGATGGAAAAAATGGGTCGCACGTACCTGGTAACAGTTCAATAAGCACTATATTTATGATGAGAAGCTGTGTGTCTCTGTCGACCCAGGACCACGGCTCCTGCAAAAGCCAGTGAGCCCACCGACAGCAGTGCAACACCTGTCTTGAACGTCCCAGTGGAAAAGTCATCTCACTGGCTCCAACTAACTGCAGGAATAATCTTACTGAGAGGTGGTGGGAGTAATCAGCGAGGAGTAACTCTCCAGAATCGTTTTCCAATGGCTTTTGTCTTATAAGCAGCACCACCTCGGCTGCAACGTGGCAGTGGGAACAATAGCTGAGGATTGCCTACGTGCCGCTGGTATTAGCGGATGGCAGCGATTGATGGTGACGACAGCGTGTACCACCTGGCGAAGAGCCGTAAGCGACAGAGGAATATAAACGTACTATAGTTAAGTTATATTACATGCCTGTGAGCTGCTGCATACAGTCTTGTTAACAAAAACATCATTATTGAGGAGCAAAAACACTCTATACTTTTACTCGTTACCATAGTATACGCAGATGTTGGACGTTAAAATGCTACCACAAATCGGCTTCTCAGACATCGTTAGAGCTCTGACACAATTTTGTCGATGAGGAACCATAAATCAGTAGCCTAATAGGTTACGTTTGCAGTCGTGATGGGACTCATTAAAAAAAGGGTTCTGACAACATATATAGTATTACTTTATGACCGATGTATCACAAAACAGACTCATACACTTTGAAGAAGGAAAAAAAGCTATGATCAACCAGTCTGTATTATGAGGTTGCTGATCGAATTCATATGACTCTTTTGTCACAGTAACACATTTTTAATAAACTATTATAAGTCCTGACTGTCTTTTATATGTAGAGCATCGAGTTATTATATCCTACGAACACTCAATTAAAACTATAGACTTTCACAATAAATAGACATCGAGCTAAAAGTTTGAGACGTAATCGAATTTTAGAATCCGTAACCAGAAAAATCGTCATCATCAATTCCATCTGAGTTAGTATTAGTCTCCCCCAGCATACAAGTTGCAGAACGATCTCGGTAATTTTAGTGGGCCTACTCAACAAAAAACTTCTCCTGTACATATCAGGAAGACATAATTTATTGTATTTCACAGCCAACCAGACCCTGTAGAGCAGATGGGTAGTTGTTCTTCGCATTCTCAGACTTACTCCAATTTTCCATAATGATCTGCTTACAACAAATCAACAGCTATCAGTATGTGCAGCTTGGAATACCACAAACATAAAGACCATAGTACCACTGTCAGTACCTCGTCTGGTATTTTGTAAAACCTTTTATCAGCTTAGTTTGGTGGGGTGGACTCGCTTTCACTCGATCATATCTATATTAATTGTTTGTATGGCGGAGAGTTGATCGCACAGCAGTCTACCTGTTTCAGTAATTTTGTGTATCTGCCACTTCGTTATTATTGTGGTGATGTCGTATATGATTACTTTCGCATTTATTTACGAATGTTATATTGACATAATATTGCTTCATTTACATGTCTGACAGATCGAGGCTATTATAGATGTGGTCATAAAAATGGTCCAAATGGCTCTGAGCACTATGGGACTTAAGATCTGAGGTCATCAGTCCCCTAGACTTAGAACTACTTAAACTTTACTAACCTAAGGACATCACACACATCCATACCCGAGGCAGGATTCGAACCTGCGACCGTAGCAGCAGCGCGGTTCCGGACTGAAGCGCCTAGAACCGCTCGGCCACAACGGCCGGCAGACGTGGTCCTAAGGTTGCAGTTGGTCACTAAATATTTTTCCTCGATGTACCTGGTATGGATCACATGTAGTGGGATGGGGCGGGGGCATACCTCTTTTCCACCAATCCTGCTCGCCTTTGAGGGCTACTCATTGTTAATGCACACACAAGTTTTTGTAGAAAATACAGTAGTATGCTGACTGCGCATCGTGTGTCTTTCGAATTCTATGGATCAGTCGAAATTACAAATCATACTCTGATTTTCACATGCTTAGTATACAATGCTTATAGGAATATCGCATATACTTGAAAGGTTTATTTTGTTACGGTCTTCACATGGGAGGTCACCTAGCAGAAAACCGACTCACCCATGCTAGTTTCAAAAGATTGATGTTTGTAGGAAGGAGAAGGGGAGTATGTTTCTCGTTGTTCGAGAAAGAAAGTGTAGTGAAAAGTTACGATAGTGTAATTGCGTAGGCTTCCGCGGCCAGAGTCAGTCGACATAAAAGTTTTGTGGGTATGATACCGCGTCATAATGTATAAAACTAGACGTAGAAGAATGCCGCTGCAACCGTGGCCGAAACGTTGGTTTTTCTCCAGCAGCAGTAGTTTTATACATTATGACGCGGTACCATACTCAGAAAACTTTTATGTCGAAGTTACGATAGGTTTTTGCTGTGGCAGGACGCTCTCTTCCTGGGTGATTGGACGTCATTCGTGACAGATACTAGGTCGGGGGTGATTACTCATATATTGCGCGAATGGGGAGATGATTTAGCGCAGTGTTAGGCAGACATGTGGAGCACTGCCGTTGGTGACCAGGTGACCACCGTCGTATGAGGAGTTACATACAGTACCGGCATTATGCAGCGAATACAGTGAGGAGAACGGTGTGGTATTTACAGCTACGTCTTGGGATCTGTTTACCTTTTCTACCGCGGATGGGATATCTATCGGCCATCAACGATAGTCACCAACGACAACTTTCTCGACAACTGATGGACATTGTGTCCACGATCATCGGTGTTTGAAACTATGCCCCATCACGTCACGAGTCTGAGAGGGATGATCTAACCTGCAGTAGCCAACATTACTTTGTCTGTGGAGGTTAACTAGAAATACTGTATCTTTGGTTGGAAGTACCATAATTTTACTATGACTTCACATTATCTAGGATTGTAGTGTGTTATTTCTTATAGAATAAATTTGGGTTACAGGATTTTCTATGATGTAAGTATTTCTAGCAACGTGTCTGTTTCTAACACTATGACGTCACACACAATTAATTATACATAAATCGGGACCAAAGCATCACCTCGACGCGACGCAACGCAACGTGTCACGACACGACGCGATGCGACACTGTCACGTGACGTCGTGGCGCTATGTTACGCGTTGGTGTACAATGCGTAAACCTGTGGAAAATTCGTAAAACTGAGAGTAATTGCATCTCTGTCTGGGTGTAACGTCTGCTGGTACCGTGACATATTAAACAGATAGGCCTCGAGTGACGTAACATTTTTAACAAACAGGCTCGTTCTATACCTATGGTATCAAGCTACAGTGACTCAGTTATAAAAGATGGAGTTGGAGAGATGTGCCTCAGTATCAGTGATATCTAATTCTCCATTGTGATTGTCTGAGAGCTTCATGGGGTCGAGATGGCGTCGGATACAGTCTTATTTTATTGGAGAACATACGAAAAACTGAGGACAACCCGGTAAAAGTACGTAGAATTGAGGAAAATACGTAAAACTGAGAGTACTTTTGCCCGCATCTCGTGGTCGTGCGGTAGCGTTCTCGCTTCCCACGCCCGGGTTCCCGGGTTCGATTCCCGGCGGGGTCAGGGATTTTCTCTGCCTCGTGATGGCTGGGTGTTGTGTGCTGTCCTTAGGTTAGTTAGGTTTAAGTAGTTCTAAGTTCTAGGGGACTGATGACCACAGATGTTAAGTCCCATAGTGCTCAGAGCCATTTGAACCATTTTTTGAGAGTACTTTCATATCACCTGGATGATATCTCTGCTGGTTCAAATGGCTCTGAGCACTATGAGACTTAACTTCTGAGGTCATCAGTCCCCTGGAACTTTGAACTACTTAAAACTAAGTAACCTAAGGACATCACACACATCAATGCCCGAGGCAGGATTCGAACCTGTGACCGTAGCGGTCGTGCGGTTCTAGACTGAAGCGCATAGAACCGCTCGGCTACACCTGCCGGCTGTCTCTGCTGGTGCAGATTGACCTAGAGTGACGTTATTTATTATAAACAAATATACACATCCTCTCCCTACGCTGTCCAGCTCCTGAGTAACCCACAATTCCCTGGGTGATTCACCTGGGTGACCTTGAGCAGTTCTCGGAGGTTCCACTGTGGGTGAGGGAAGCAAGGAGTACTAGTTGGTAATCTGACACTGGATTCCCTCAGTAACCTTGAGATAAGATCGTTATCTGGGCTTGTTGAAAGTTCACTGTATTCCTCCTGGGGGGGGGGGGGGGGGGGGGACTGAAAATAAATCGTATAAGTACATAGTGACCATCGTGAAATGAGTAAGTGAAGTATACAGCTGTTAAAGCCAACACATAGAATTACGGAAGGTAGTACATGGCAAATGCTGTGGAATTTGGAAGCAAACGTTTCATGACTTGGATGATAAATCTGTAGAGTGAAATGTTAAGACGTAACTACACTCCTGGAAATTGAAATAAGAACACCGTGAATTCATTGTCCCAGGAAGGGGAAACTTTATTGACACATTCCTGGGGTCAGATACATCACATGATCCCACTGACAGAACCACAGGCACATAGACACAGGCAACAGAGCATGCACAATGTCGGCACTAGTACAGTGTATATCCACCTTTCGCAGCAATGCAGGCTGCTATTCTCCCATGGAGACGATCGTAGAGATGCTGGATGTAGTCCTGTGGACCGGCTTGCCATGCCATTTCCACCTGGCGCCTCAGTTGGACCAGCGTTCGTGCTGGACGTGCAGACCGCGTGAGACGACGCTTCATCCAGTCCCAAACATGCTCAATGGGGGACAGATCCGGAGATGTTGCTGGCCAGGGTAGTTGACTTACACCTTCTAGAGCACGTTGGGTGGCACGGGATACATGCGGACGTGCATTGTCCTGTTGGAACAGCAAGTTCCCTTGCCGGTCTAGGAATGGTAGAACGATGGGTTCGATGACGGTTTGGATGTACCGTGCACTATTCAGTGTCCCCTCGACGATCACCAGTGGTGTACGGCCAGTGTAGGAGATCGCTCCCCACACCATGATGCCGGGTGTTGGCCCTGTGTGCCTCGGTCGTATGCAGTCCTGATTGTGGCGCTCACCTGCACGGCGCCAAACACGCATACGACCATCATTGGCACCAAGGCAGAAGCGACTCTCATCGCTGAAGACGACACGTCTCCATTCGTCCCTCCATTCACGCCTGTCGCGACACCACTGGAGGCGGGCTGCACGATGTTGGGGCGTGAGCGGAAGACGGCCTAACGGTGTGCGGGACCGTAGCCCAGCTTCATGGAGACGGTTGCGAATGGTCCTCGCCGATACCCCAGGAGCAACAGTGTCCCTAATTTGCTGGGAAGTGGCAGTGCGGTCCCCTACGGCACTGCGTAGGATCCTACGGTCTTGGCGTGCATCCGTGCGTCGCTGCGGTCCGGTCCGGTCCCAGGTCGACGGGCACGTGCACCTTCCGCCGACCACTGGCGACAACATCGATGTACTGTAGAGACCTCACGCCCCACGTGTTGAGCAATTCGGCGGTACGTCCACCCAGCCTCCCGCATGCCCACTATACGCCCTCGCTCAAAGTCCGTCAACTGCACATACGGTTCACGTCCACGCTGTCGCGGCATGCTACCAGTGTTAAAGACTGCGATGGAGCTCCGTATGCCACGGCAAACTGGCTGACACTGACGGCGGCGGTGCACAAATGCTGCGCAGCTAGCGCCATTCGACGGCCAACACCGCGGTTCCTGGTGTGTCCGCTGTGCCGTGCGTGTGATCATTGCTTGTACAGCCCTCTCGCAGTGTCCGGAGCAAGTATGGTGGGTCTGACACACCGGTGTCAATGTGTTCTTTTTTCCATTTACAGGAGTGTAATTTGATATTTCCTACATATCGGCTCGCTCTCTTGGTGTATAAATTGCATGACCTCCATCTACAGTATCGCCAGCGTCTTCCCTTCTAAGTTGGCATCATAAGGAGAAGCTATGCTAGGCTTCCCGGTAGAGAGAAGAGTCAGGTGAGTTCAGTATGTACCCGCGACGTCGTCCTTCAAGGAAACGTCGCATTACCGCGTTTTTCGTTACGAGCTAACCCCGATTGGCGGGATTCTACTTTTTGGAAGCTCCGACCACTAGAAGGCCTCTCTAAGAGCGCAGGTCACTTTCCGTGCTCTTTGTTTAATTTGGTTAACCAGTGAAATACTTCCTAACAGTTTCTTCGAAAAAAAAAAAGTGGTTCCTCACTTCTTCTGTCTCTTCCTTCAACCAGTAAGGCTCTCTCTCACTTTGGGAAAAGTTCCATATGAATTATCGTCCGTCCTTATGTTCTTAAACGAAGCTACTCGTTTAGCAGCGTCCCAGGGCTTTCTTTTCACCTACCCGGTAGCAACATACGATGTTTGTCCCAAAAGTTGTGTCTATGTGCGACCGACAACAGCGCTTTCTGCTAACGTTCGTCCACATTTCATCTCAATTATACGTTTTCGCAAGTAGTTGCTACAGGTAGCTTCCCCGTTGCGGAATTCGGCTGGCAACGCCACAGTGCCCCAGAGCACGCCTTGCTGGAATTTAGCCGTTACATGATCGCCTCCCCTCATGGTCCCTTCTCCGAATAAGTATATCGGGGTGGCTGGCCATCCTGGATTTCGGTTCATTGGTCCATTTTTATACTACTACAAGCAATCATCATTTGTACATTTAAGATCAATTAATTACACAGTTCAAGGCTGGGTCTCTAATTTGAATATAGTGAATCTGCGTATGTTGTTGGTCCATTCCGGAAAACGGTACTGTAGCAGAAGCAGCCAGAAAACCTGGACGGACCTCAACATATCTTTGTATTCGTACACCACATGGGGTGGGGGCGGGGGTACGTAAATTATTAGCGTTGTAATTTTCCACGACAGGTAGAACGGTCATGAGAGTGCATTGGTGTTTTTTGTGTTTAGTGTCGTTACTAGATTCAGTAGGGTATACAAGGAGCTTGAACAGTGTCATATGTTGAGTGATGGCTGTGAAGGGCATGGTGATGCTGTGTACTTGTGGGACACAACGTTTTCAGCACCTGACAGAGTTTGAAAGGCGCCTCATTGTGGATCTCCATTTGGCCGGCTCGTCTAATTGAGCAGCATCCACATTTGTATGGCATTTGGTAGTGCTCGTGATCTTATGTTGCACTGCATGGGAAGATGGAGTCGGGCATACTCCTCATCGGTCGACCACGTGTGGCCACCACCACAAGGGAAGATCGCGGTACTTTTTACCAAGCACATGGTCTCTCCTTCATATCTGCACGAGTATTGGACTGCACGCAACGTTATGTACCATTGGTTGGTGACTAGCAGCAGTCAGGCTAGGGAATTACCAATATGTGCGTAGGCTGGCGTTAACACCACAACACAAATGGCTGCGTTTTCAGTTGTGCCGTGACTGGGAAGCATGAACTGCTGATGAATGGCGTCGCACTGACTCCAGCGATGAGTTACTGTTCTGCACTGCCACGAATGACCGTCGTTGGCAAGTATGGCACCGGCTTGGGAAGAGATTCCAAACTTTCAATGTTTGGGAGAGACACAGCGAAGGCATCGTGGTATGGGGAGCCATCAGGAATGTTTTCATGTCACGACTTGTAGAGACTGAGGAAACTCTGAAAGCACAACAATGTGACACCGACATCCTGCGTCTCTTGTGTTCGCTCTCATGCGATAGTTTCATCGTCCCAGTTCTCAACGCGACAACGCTTGTTCATACCTGGAAAACTTCTCTGTTAACTGTTTGCATGGTACTATACTCCTGTGGCTAGCAATGTCCTCAGATCTGTCCTTAGTACGAGTGGGATCAACTCGTACATCAACTCTGTCCCAGTGCTAGCATCAAGGACCAGTTACAAAAGTTGTGGGTCAGCTTGTCTCAGGAGAGGATACAACGCCATTATTACGCCCTTCCCAAGCGATTTAATGTATGCATACAAGCCAGAGGGGGTCAAGGTCCTACGTATAAGCGGGCTCATACTGTCAAGTTTTTCATAAAAGTGACTCGATATTGTTATCACTAAAATAACGTCGCATATCCTCTCAACCCGATAAGTTTCATTTTGTTTCCTCCTCCCATTCTGTGTATTTCACTTGTTTGTCAGTCAGTGTGTTTCACTAACAGGAGACACTCACAAGGAAGGAATGAAATGAAATGATCGTGTGACATTGTTGGCCAGGATGCCCGCTCCAGGGAAGTTCGGCCGCTGAGTGCAAGTCTCATTTCAGTCGACTCCACATTGGGCGACTTGCTTGCCGGTGCTGAGGATGGAATGTTGATGAGGACAACACGACACCCAGTCCAATTATGGTCTTTGCTTCTGGTGCAAGCATCATAATCAAACCCAACAGAGGGCAACAATGGAAAGAAAATAAATAAAATACTTAGAAGTATTGTTGGTTGGTTCTCGGTAAATAGTCTGTCACTTAGGCAAATACGGAGTTCATTCAATTCTGTGCAAGGTAATATATTGATAATCACTGACAATA
Source organism: Schistocerca nitens (assembly GCF_023898315.1). Taxonomy (NCBI): domain Eukaryota; kingdom Metazoa; phylum Arthropoda; class Insecta; order Orthoptera; family Acrididae; genus Schistocerca; species Schistocerca nitens. The sequence continues at coordinate 1,012,458,964 of NC_064615.1, forward strand.
CAGGACGGGGCAATGGAAATATTATCCTCATTCTTCAAAATTCCTGGATGTGCATACTGATCAGAATGTGAATAGAAAAGTACATGTCGTGTAATTACTGATTTTAGTGATGAAACAAACAAACACACTCTGAAAAGGCCTTAGAAGGCCCAACAGTACCGACCGACCGCCGTGTCATCCTGAGCCGATGGGTATCATCGGATCCGGATACGGAGGTTCAAATGGCTCTGAGCACTATGGGACTCAACTTCTGAGGTCATTAGTCCCCTAGAACTTAGAACTAGTTAAAGCTAACTAACCTAAGGACATCACACACATCCATGCCCGAGGCAGGATTCGAACCTGCGACCGTAGCGGTCTCGCGGTTCCAGACTGCAGCGCCTAGAACCGCACAGCCACTTCGGCCGGCGGATACGGAGGGGCATGTGGTCAGCACACCGCTCTCCCGGCTGCTGTCAGTGTTTGTGACCGGTGTCGCTACTTCTCAGTCAAGTATCTCCTCAGTTGGTCTCACAAGGGCTGACTGCACCCCGTTTGCCAACAGCAGTCGGCACACCCGGATGATGACCCATCCAAGTTCTAGCCAAGCCAGACAGCGCTTAACTTCGGTGATCTGACGAGAACCGATGTTACCGCTGCGACAAGGCCGTTGGCGATTTTAGTGATGAAAGTGTCAGAAAATTAACTGCTCTTTCCTGATGTAACGTGGGATAATTTTCTAGGTCCTTCCACACAGAAACGCAAAATATTTGTTGTACAGACACTTGCTTTAAATATAGTATCTGATGTCCATCCTCGAATTTTATGTAGGCAACTGTTTAAAAAATTAGGAGTTCTGACAACAGCCTGCCAATACATTTAGTCTCAGGCGCAGTTTGTTGTGAAGAATCAGACATTATATGAGAATAAGAGTGTTTGCTTTCTTTTGGTTGCTATTAACTACTTTCTCTGTTATTTGAATGTTATTGTCAGAGACTGGCCCCTTCATTGCTTATTTTCTCCTAAAACGTCCACGTTTCCACTGATAACAGTAATGTCTACCGAGTACTTGTGCATATCGGCTCCTGTACGTCGTCGGATCACTACCTAACACGTTCGCCGATTGACCGTCGCTACTGGTATTAAGGGACGTCATTGTCTATGCTGCACTGAGGTAGGTGTTTTCCGACTTGATTAACTGTAATGCCACCATCCCATGCTACCACCTCTAGAACACTCAGTGAACTACCCAGAATCGAAATTCTCCTAGACCTAGCTCTTACAGTTACACTCATAACAACCTTCTTTTACTGCGACACACAATACCTTTTATTCTACTAATAATAGGCATATACTGTGCAGCGAGAAGATTACCTGTTACAAAATCCTTATCACAGAAAAGAAACACGAGATAAAAAAAGTTCATGTCAAAACACAAAAATACAAGGAAAAGGTTCAACGCAGCCAGAACAACGCTGTTAATGAACTTCAGTTGTCTGTCACATATCTGAAAAGAACGTTATTAGACGCGTATTATCTGAGACATGCATGCATAACGTTTCGTGGATTAGTTAACTGTCATAACTGTTAAGTTTTTTTTCTGGCGGCTTATCAGAGAGACCAAAGGAATTCCAAATATCCTCGGCAGGGCTCTCCATATTTAAAGTTCTTGTTGGTGAGTATTCACTGTTCACTCTGCTATCCGCACGATACTTATAATTCTACATCTACATCTACATCAATACTCAGCAAGCCACCTGACGGTGTGTGGCGGAGGGTACCTTGAGTACCTCTATCGGTTCTCCCTTCCATTCCAGTCTCGTATTGTTCGTGGAAAGAGGGATTGTCGGTATGCTTCTGTGTGGGCTCTAATCTCTCTGATTTTATCCTCATGGTCTCTTCGCGAGATATACGTGGGAGGGAGCAATATACTGCTTGACTCTTCGGTGACGGTATGTTCTCGAAACTTCAACAAAAGCCCGTACCGAGCTACTGAGCATCTCTCCTGCAGAGTCTTCCACTGGAGTTTATCTATCATCTCCGTAACGCTTTCGCGATTACTAAATGATCATGTAACGAAGCGCGCTGCTCTCCGTTGGATCTTCTCTATCTCTTCTATCAACCCTATCTGGTACGGATCCCACACTGCTCAGAAGTATTCAAGCAGTGGGCGAACAAGCGTACTGTAACCTACTTCCTTTGTTTTCTGATTGCATTTCCTTAGGATTCTTCCAATGAATCTCAGTCTGGCATCTGTTTTACCAACGATCAACTTTATATGATCATTCCGTTTTAAATCACTCCTAATGCGTACTCCCAGATAATTTATGGAATTAACTGCTTCCAGTTGCTGACTTGCTATTTTGTAGCTAAATGATAAGGGATCTATCTTTCTATGTATTCGCAGCACATTACACTTGTCTACATTGAGATTCAATTGCCATTCCCTGCACCATGCGTCAATTCGTTGCAGAGCCTCCTGCATTTCAGTACAATTTTCCATTGTTACAACCTCTCGATATACCACAGCATCATCTGCAAAAAGCCTCAGTGAACTTCCGATGTCATCCACAAGGTCATTTATGTATATTGTGAATAGCAACGGTCCTACGACACTCCCCTGCGGAACACCTGAAATCACTCTTACTTCGGAAGACTTCTCTCCATTGAGAATGACATGCTGCGTTCTGTTATCTAGGAACTCTTCAATCCAATCACACAATTGGTCTGATAGTCCATATGCTCTTACTTTGTTCATTAATTGTTTGCACTTTCATTGTTTATTTCTCACGAAACCTATAGCGTCTGGTACCCCTAATAAAATTCAGTTATTATCAAATTTCCTTGCGTAAGTGAGATATATTGAACACGTACATTTGATTCTGTGCTGCTTTACACCAGACTGTTTGGCTTGATGTTATGTTCCGAAACATGATGGAAAAATTACTGGCTCTGAGCACTATGGGACTTAACATCTACGGTCATCAGTCGGAAAAATTACTGGCTTGCTGCAGTGGTCATTTTCGCTACCTGGTTGACGCACTGAACCGCACAAAAAAGAGAAAAATAGGGCTCCATAGTTTTAAAAGTATCCTAAGTCAATTAAATGCAGGAAATGAATACCAACAGGTAATTTTCGAATATTTTTTCTTCGCCGTTTCTCGTCCACATATCCCAACTCTGGTAGTAGTGGGGAATATTTGATGTTAAGCATATTATCGAGAAAAAGTTTAGATAATATTTAATTTATGTATAATTTTGTTGGAAGTAACCAAGTGCTCTTATTATCAAACAGTGACTAAGTACCTTTTGGGTCATTTGTGGTCCGTCTTAAGAAATGCATATCAGTGATTATGGCATCATATCTTCTGATGTATGAATTGTGTTATGATATAATTTTGCAGGTTTTCTCAAAGGTACACGTGGACACTAACACCGAAATATGTTGCGAATACAGTTAGTTGCACAGAGATAATAAATTAAAGGGGATGCCTGATAAGAAAGATTATGAGGCATCTCTGTGTTTATGATGTCATATCTCCTGAACTGTGTATCGTACAATGGTAGTATATAAGAAACTGTCAGCCTCGATTGCGGTAATGAAACCAACCTTTACCTAGGTTTCAGCCCAAATAATTGAGCGTTATTCAGAAGATAAACCTGAATCTATAATTTGTCTAAGAGAGCATGGTCTAGAAATAAAACTAAAACAGCCTGAATAGGCGTAGTCACATTTTAAAAATGCGGAACATAAGTACTAAGTCAACACCAAGACTTAACTTGCTGACTGGGCTGCAATGTTGAAAGTACTACAATGATAGTATTTTACATGCACACTTTGTGCTATATTTGTTTACTGTCTGCAAAATATATTGCAAATAAGAGTAATAAATAAATAATAAATTGTAGTAAGGAATGAGTTTTTCTCCTTTCATCATTTTGTGGCAGGTGTTAGCGAGAAAAAGTTTCGTAAAGATTGTTGCAAGTCGCCGAGTGCTCTCATTCTCAGATACTGAAAGAAAATAGTCGGGGTATCTGCGCACGACGCGTTACACTTCATTTTCGCTCCCACCCCTTTGACAGGTAGGTGGTCCTTACCTCCATCGTGCTTCTTTACGGATAGCAAGTGATATGTGTTGCAAGTTTGGTTGAAATCCATCCAGTAGCTTAGGAGATGGTGAACGTACGTACATACATTTGTATAATATATAGGGATAATGCGCATGGGTAGGTCAACGCAACATGCAACAGAATATCAGTGCAAAAGATCGGGACTCCTGCAGAGGTTACTTGTAATCATAATGTGATACTCGAGCCCCCTGGGGCTCGGAATTCATTTTCTGGGGACGGGCTTGGCGACCCCGAGGTTCCTGAGCTGGTGACTGGTAAGCGCCGCCATTCCCCTGCCACCGTAAGCTCTGGGAATACTTCAGCGACCGCCGCCGTGTAGCGCGGCGGTGGAACGTTGTGTGTTGCAGGGAACGGGGATCTTGGCTTGACCGCCCGGATTGCGAGACGGAATTAACCTCTATAAAAGCCCCTCAATCTCAAGGTGTGCTGCACCCTGGTGAGATGCATGGCTGTTGAGGTGGAACAGTAGTTAGCGGGCAACCTCTGGGGAACCTGCCGCACCTCAGTTGTATAAGGCTTACTCAGGTACGCGGAGCTCTTGTCTGAGTGTATTTCCCTAGCTGCTCGTGGGACCGAAATAGATCCCCCTCCCAGCGGAAAGGGTGGGCCGCTGGAAGGTGAAAACGCCCAGTCCAACAAGAGGGCTCGTGTAGCCACTCCTCCCGATTCAGTCAGTAGTAACAGAATGGATCGCGCCGCAGAATGTGTTTCTTATAGTTAAAAGAAAAGAGGGGAGTTTTGACAAAGGTTTGCCATTTTTCATACAGAAAGGCTTAGAAGGCATTGCTGGCACCTTAAAATCTGTTAAGCGCTTGCGAAATGGGACCCTGTTGGTTCAAACATCTAGCTTTCAACAAGTCAAGAACCTTCAGAAAGCACAATGCCTTGGGAAGTTTGCGATAGAAACTGAATTGCACAACACCTTGAACTACAGCAAAGGTGTTGTTACTTGCAGGGATCTCGTTGACATTCCCCAAGAAGAACTGAAAGCTAAATGGTCCTGAGAAGGCATTGTCGACGTGCAAAGCGCTATGAAACGGGTGGATGGCGCTCACGTGAAGTCCGTTTATCCTTACTTTTAACAGCACCAAGCTACCAGAGCATGTGAAGGCGGGTTTCCTACGTTTCAGTGTACGGCCTTATTACCCCAATCCAATGTGGTGTTTTAAATGCCAGCACTTTGGGCACGCTACTCTCGGCTGTAGAGGGGAAGCCACTTGTGGGAAATGCGGTAAAGCCGCCCATCAGGGAGTTGGTTGCTTCTCTCTATACAAGTCCATGCAGCCACCCACGTTCGCTGCCTCCTTTTCTTCCGTTCTGAAACAGCCTGTCCTGAAAACTGATACCACTAGACAAACGGAGTTTGTTACTGTCAGCACTAGCATCTGCGTTTGTCAATGCACATGTGCTGTTGCAGTTCCTTTGAAGTCTGCCCCTCCCCTCCGGACTTCAGAAAAGGCCGTGGTTGCCAACATCATGGACCTCCCTGCCCCTCCACAGGTCAAGTCTTGTGTACAGCCTAAACGACACGCAGAGACATTGTTCGGACTCTCACTGAGCATTTTGCAAACTACTGCCACTGCAAGCCAGGATCCTGTGTTTCGTCGCTACCATTCAACTGTAGAGAGGGTTCTCCATGTGGGAGCTCGAATCGGCACTGGCTGAGACTTCGGACACTGCACCCAGTCACATCCGGTACTGCATGCTTCGACATTTGTCAGTGGCATCCCAGGAAATCCTCCTCGAATGTTTCAATCTAATATGGTAGACAGGCAACTTCCTCAACTCTTGGAGGGAGGCAGTTCTGATCCCTCTCTTCAAACCAGGAAAGGACTGCACATGTCCAAGTAGTTATCAGAGCATCGCCCTCACGCGCTGTATAGGAAAGACCATAGAGCGAATGGTTAACCGTCATATGGTCTGGCTTTTAGAGACCAGGCAACTCCACAGCCGCTCTCAGTGTATATTCCGCCGATATCTGGCCACTGTCGAAAACCTCACTCTCCTAGAGGTGGCTATTCAGGAATCTTTCCTCCGTAGGCAGCACTGTATTGGCATTTTATTCGATATAAGTAAGGCATACGATGCTACTTGGAGACAGTGTATACTTGTGCAACTGCATCAGTGGGGCTTTCGTGGCCACCTCCCCATTTTCATTCGGTCTTTCCTGTCTCAGCGGTCTTTTCAGCCCCGAGTTGGTGCCACGCTCTATTATCGATTTGAGCAGGAGAATGGCGTCCCTCATGGCAGTGTTTTAAGTGTTACCCTCTTTGCCGTAGCCATCAACAGCATCAGGTCTACGGTAAGGAGTGCTGTACAGTGCTCCTTATTTGTGGACGATTTTGCTGTTTTCTGCTCCTCCTCCAGTGTTGCAATGGCGAGCCGTCAGTTGCAGCTTACAGTGCAGCAGTTAGAGGAGTGGGCTGCAAAGACGGGTTTTCGGTTTTCTCTTGATAAGTGTGTGTGTGTTCATTTTAATGGTTCTCATCGTCTTTTTAATTTGCCTGCATTGAAGATGGGGGACACCATCCTACATTTTAGAGACACATTACGGTGTTTCACTCCAGATTGTCATGATTGCCACACCTGCGAGACTTTAAAGCCCGAACCCTGAAGGTTCTGAACGTCCTCAAGTACCTTAGCCTCAGATCTTGGGGAGCGGACAGGGGCATCTCGTCCAGTTTTATCAGGCTTTTCTGAGTTCGCAGCTCGATTACGGGTGCACGTTGTATGGGTCAACGAGGCCCTCTTATTAGCAATCATTGACGCTGTCCACCATGAGGGGATTCGGCTGGCCACGGACGCTTATCGGACCAGTTCCATACCCAACCTCTGTGCTGAGGTGGGGGAACCGCCACTTACCATCCGGCGCCAGCTGCTCAAGGTGAGCCAAGCATGTAAGTTCCTCGCAACTCCAGCTTCACCCGCACGCCATACTGTAGTTTGTCCACATCTGGGGCGCCTTTTTTCCAACTGTTTACGAGCTACAATGCCATTTGGGATCTGTATGCAGCGTGTGCTAGAGTCACTCAGTGTGGCGCCAGTCCGACCCCAAATCCAGTGTTTTAATTGTCTGCCACTCTGGTTACTAGAGTGGCCCAGAGTGATTTTAGATTTGGAGTGGTACAAGAGAGATAGCACTCCTGCTTTCGTTTTTAATGCGGTATTTTCTAACGTTTTATCTGAGCACCGCAACCATGTAGCTGTTTTTATGGATGGGTCTAAGCAGGGTAACTCCGTTGGTTGCTCTGTGGTTTTTCCAGATTGTGTCCTCAAGGTCAGACTGCCTATCGAATTTACCATCTTCGACGCAGAATTATATGCAATCTTGTGGGCACTGGAGCAGATGAGACATTCTCCCAGTGTTAGATTTTTCATCTGTTCAGGTTCTCTGAGCGCCCTTTACTCTCTCCAACGTTTGAACGCAGCACATAAAGCAACCCAGATTATCCAGGACGCCCTCCTCCAACTACAGCGACTGGGGAAGGAGGTGTCTTCCTGCTGGGTACCAGGTCACATAAGAATTCTGGGGAATGAATGGGCTCATCGAGCAGCCAAGGAGGCGTGTCGTGACCATAAGGTCTTTCGGCTTGCTATCCTTCTGCATGTTCTCACCTCGCTGTTGAGGTATAAAGTCCTGTGTCGCTGGAAAGATGAGGGGCTAGAAGTGACAGACAACAAACTCCATGCCGTCAAGCCCACAACTCGGCCGTGGCGCACTTCCTTCCAGCCATATCGATGGGACGATTTCCTCCTTACTCATGTACTGTAGCTTATATTGTGTAAAATGTATATATACACTCCTGGAAATTGAAATAAGAACACCGTGAATTCATTGTCCCAGGAAGGGGAAACTTTATTGACACATTCCTGGGGTCAGATACATCACATGATCACACTGACAGAACCACAGGCACATAGACACAGGCAACAGAGCATGCACAATGTCGGCACTAGTACAGTGTATATCCACCTTTCGCAGCAATGCAGGCTGCTATTCTCCCATGGAGACGATCGTAGAGATGCTGGATGTAGTCCTGTGGAACGGCTTGCCATGCCATTTCCACCTGGCGCCTCAGTTGGACCAGCGTTCGTGCTGGACGTGCAGACCGCGTGAGACGACGCTTCATCCAGTCCCAAACATGCTCAATGGGGGACAGATCCGGAGATCTTGCTGGCCAGGGTAGTTGACTTACACCTTCTAGAGCACGTTGGGTGGCACGGGATACATGCGGACGTGCATTGTCCTGTTGGAACAGCAAGTTCCCTTGCCGGTCTAGGAATGGTAGAACGATGGGTTCGATGACGGTTTGGATGTACCGTGCACTATTCAGTGTCCCCTCGACGATCACCAGTGGTGTACGGCCAGTGTAGGAGATCGCTCCCCACACCATGATGCCGGGTGTTGGCCCTGTGTGCCTCGGTCGTATGCAGTCCTGATTGTGGCGCTCACCTGCACGGCGCCAAACACGCATACGACCATCATTGGCACCAAGGCAGAAGCGACTCTCATCGCTGAAGACGACACGTCTCCATTCGTCCCTCCATTCACGCCTGTCGCGACACCACTGGAGGCGGGCTGCACGATGTTGGGGCGTGAGCGGAAGACGGCCTAACGGTGTGCGGGACCGTAGCCCATCTTCATGGAGACGGTTGCGAATGGTCCTCGCCGATACCCCAGGAGCAACAGTGTCCCTAATTTGCTGGGAAGTGGCGGTGCGGTCCCCTACGGCACTGCGTAGGATCCTACGGTCTTGGCGTGCATCCGTGCGTCGCTGCGGTCCGGTTCCAGGTCGACGGGCACGTGAACCTTCCGCCGACCACTGGCGACAACATCGATGTACTGTGGAGACCTCACGCCCCACGTGTTGAGCAATTCGGCGGTACGTCCACCCGGCCTCCCGCATGCCCACTATACGCCCTCGCTCAAAGTCCGTCAACTGCACATACGGTTCACGTCCACGCTGTCGCGGCATGCTACCAGTGTTAAAGACTGCGATGGAGCTCCGTATGCCACGGCAAACTGGCTGACACTGACGGCGGCGGTGCACAAATGCTGCGCAGCTAGCGCCATTCGACGGCCAACACCGCGGTTCCTGGTGTGTCCGCTGTGCCGTGCGTGTGATCATTGCTTGTACAGCCCTCTCGCAGTGTCCGGAGCAAGTCAATGTGTTCTTTTTTCCATTTCCAGGAGTGTATATTGCATTTAAAGTTATGGTGTTTTATATCGTGGCATGACTAGAGAGGATGACTGTGTGTCCTATCGTGAGGAATGTATAGATTCAGCACATCGATAACCGTGTGGGTATGAGAGAGATATTCTACGTGGAAAATTATGTGCGCTATAGATACTGAGATTAGTTCCGGAAGGACAACCGTCAAGAGGAAACATTACCTGTACATCTATCGGTGTCAGACTGTAGGACCAATCGTTACATTTAATTGTAGTTACACTGGCAAATATGCTCCTGGCTTCGAATATTCTTGTGAGTCTTGTATGTATTTGATGATCTTTAGACAAATGGTTCAAATGGCTCTGAGTACTATGGGACTTAACTTCTGAGGTCATCAGTCCCCTAGAACTTAGAACTACTTAAACCTAACTAACCTAAGGGCATCACACACATCCATGCCCGAAGCAGGATTCCAACCTGCGACCGTAGCGGTCGCGCGGTTCCACACTGTAATGCCTAGAATCGCTCGGCCACCCCTTCCGGTTGATCTTTAGACAACTTTTGCGGTGTTTAGCTGTCAGTGCAATTTAGCGATGTCCGCAAAATAATTTTACCGTTGATAGTCTCGTCTGCAGAAAACAATGGCGAAAGGATCACTAGGAACAATGCACCCTGTGCTATTCTGGGAAGCATTGGAACATATCTCTTGGTGCTGGATCATACCACAGCTATGCATCATCGCGTATGGGACCAGCGTGAGTGTGCCTTGGAGTTCTGTGACGTCAGTATAACACTCGAAGAATTCTAACTGTATACACGAAAATAGACCCAACGTCCACCTGCAGCGGTGTGATAGCGATGGCTCATGCTGGCTTGCGCCTTGTGGTGGCTTGCGGCGGCGGCTGTGGCGGCGTCGGTGTCGGCGTCGGCGTCGGGCGTCGAGTCGCGGGATGTTTTCTTTTATTTAAACTATATTCCATCAATTTCACCGACCAAGAGGATGCTGCGAATTTAGAAAAAACTACCCAGTACATATGAAGAATATCGATTTCATTTATTTGCATACAGTTTGTATATCAATGTGGTGTTAGCGGTACAGTAGTTAATCGTAGGGAGTGCCTGACTGGGTGACTTGGAGCGGAACAGCAGCTTATGTGCAGAACACTACATTAATTGGCATAATTTTCATGTAAAACACAGTACAATAGTTTAAGGGTGTGGGTGACAAAGAAGAATGCGCCAGAAGTGGCGTTGAAAAGCATGTGAAATTCGAAAAGTGTACCAGAAAATGGTGGGAGGACATAACTGATTACTTAATTTGGTATCAAAGACGGTACAATAGTTTAAGGAAATGGGGGTGACAAGGAAAAACAGTTAACGGAACAATAGGTAAGTGCCGACAAAGGCCCAAACATTAGTTTAAGACATCCAGAGTACAGTGCCAAACATTTGGTTATGCATCATGTTTGCTCCGTGTAATTACTTCTTACAAGACCTACGTGTTTCCAGGCAGCAGGAAATGACGATCCAGAGAAATCCAACCCCCACAAACTGTTTTTTTTATAAATAAATAAACAATATACCTTGAACTTCCTCTTATGCGATCCTTCCTCTCCACCAATTTCCCTATATTCCATACAATGCCTTTAATCCCGTAAATTGTTTAAATAAACAACATTCCATACAATGTCTAAATTGTTTAAACAATATTCCATACACTACAATCGAATACCCTCTAAATGATCGATTAACTTAGTCTTTTTCCTGCCAGTTCCTAGGAAGAGGTGGCGGTCAGATGACTTGGGTTAGTGGAGGCGTCCTTTCTTCCCGCCATTTTCTTAGGTTAGTAGACGTTGCATTGTGTTTATGGAATTTCAACTTCCCACCAGAGGGGCGTGGAACTTTCCCACCCAAGAGATTAATTAATTAATCAATTTAATTAACCAGCAAAGCGACCTATCTTCCCGCCATTTTCTTAGGTTAGTAGAGGTTGCATTGTCCTGATGGAATTTGAACTTCCCACGAGGGTGGCTTGGCAGGGGAGGGGGGCTGTGGCACTTTCCCACCAGAGAGGTTAATTAATTGATCAAGTTAATTAAGTAGTCAATCAAATTGATAAGAGTGAGAAGGGGGCCTATTCCAATAACTCAGGCCTGAAAGTGTACCCCTAGCAGCGAGGGGGGAGAGGGTTTGAGGGAAGGGGGTGGGGGAACAATAGGTTAAGGGAGGTCTCATGGAAAACCACTTAACAGGACGACAGGTTAAGTACCTGTCAATCAAAGAAGAACAATAGGTTGACATGGAGAAGCACTTAACAGAACACTAGGTTTGCCCCTGAGTGCATACCTGCCCCTGATGTAGGCATCCTGCACTAACGAAATGCGCTGCAATCTGATTTGCCCCTCTGATATTGATATCATCCCAATCTTGATATTAATCCCACTCTTGAACCTGTTCTTTACTTTGTCATAGCTTCTTCGACATGTAGATTGAAAGTAGGGGCGAGACAGTGCATCCTTGTCCCACACCCTTTTTAGTGTGAGCACGTGTTCCTCCAATCTTATTATTACCTCTTGGTTCTCGTACATATTGTACATTTCCCGTCTTTCCCTGTAGTTTCCAAATACTTCACTAAAATGGCTTTAATTTTAAATCGATCACCTGGGTAGCCGAAATAACAAGAAAAAAAATGGCTCTGAGCACTATGGGACTTAACATCTGTGGTCATCAGTCCCCTAGAACTTAGAACTACTTAAACCTAACTAACCTAAGGACATCACACACATCCATGCCCGAGGCAGGATTCGAACCTGCGACCGTAGCAGTCGCGCGGTTCCGGACTGAGCGCCTTAACCGCAAGACCACCGCGGCCGGCAAATAACAAGAAAGAATTGTTAGGAAGATACGGCTTTCTCTATAAAAGCCAAACGCAGCAGTCGCTAGTTGTTAATTATAGCCTATGATTATTGAGCAAGCGCAATAGAATAAAAGCAACAATGATGGAACAAATATTAAAAGCTGAGAATGAATTTACACTATTACCCTCGGTGCAAATAAGAACAGGAAGCTAAATAAAATTACACTATACAAAATAGCCAATAGATATAGTTAATGAAGCCCACGGCCCTGTTAAATTACACATGGCCAATTAATTAGAATTACCACGATGCCTGACATATTTCGAACACTACGTCAGCAGGATGAACATGTAGCAAAAAATGAATAAATAGATAAATAAATAAATAAAAAAATAAAAAATTAAAAAAATTAAAAATAAAAATATAATAATTTGATTCACTGAATACTGTTACACATACCAGCCATTGAACTGAAACCCAAAACCCTAGATCAGGGGCGATCGGTTATTCACACATTCACTGACAACAGTGCAAATTAATATAGTGAAGCTCTCACAGAAGCAATTGGATCTGCATACCACAGAGTACTACCGACTGTTTCCTAGAAATACAACACCGTCTGTGCAACAGGAAGACTAATTACATGCGCCGTAGCCTAGAGAGAGAGAGAGAGAGAGAGAGAGAGAGAGAGAGAGAGAGAGAGAGGGGAGGGGGAGATGAGGGAGAGAGAGCTGCATGCAAAACAGATGGGTTGTTAGGCAGCGTCATATTTCCTTTTAAAATAATCGACGTTTTGACCCATCTCCTGAGATATTCTTCAGGATGTTTCGATGTCCACTATTGCTAGAACATTGTCAGAGACCAGTGTCGCGTTCTCTTATGAAGGAGAGTTTACCCCGAGTTCGTGCAGGATAAATGGAAGTATCCGTTAAAATTCTTATGGCTACCATTGGTGGGCCATCGTCAAAGGCTAATATTCCCGCACTGATGCAGAAGAAGGGGTGTTATTGGCTAAACTCTAATGGATACTATTGGCGGCCAATCGTCATTGGATAGAAAAGCACGATTCCACACTTACGCTGGAGAAGAGTTATTGGCTGAAATTCCTCCTACTGCTATTGGTTGTCCATCATCATTGGCTTGATGCGAAACGGACAGAGCAAGAGAGGGGGAACGTTTACCCCAAATATTAATGTCCTTCGAGGTGACTTGCAGCGCGTTGTTTGTACTGCTCGCACACCGCGGCCGCATATTCACTTCCTTGATGGCGGGGAGCCACGATGCCGGAAGCCTATAGCCGTCCTCTCTATTGAAATTTCAACCGCTTTTCGGACCTTTCTTCTATGAATGTAAGTTTCCTTTGTCTGCACGTGTACGTTATTATAATCGATGTCAGAGCCACAGTTCTCATGATGTTCCGCTACTGCCGACTTTACACTTTGTTCTAGCCACGTGTGCCGTTCGTGTTCCTTAATGCGTTCCTTAGCAGTTCTACCCTTTTCGCCTATATGTACTGAGCCACAACCACATGTCACTTGATAGACGCATGCATTCTGGAGGCAATCAGGTGCATCCGTTTTTCGTCGGAAAAAAAACTTTTATTTTGTTTTGACTAAAGAAATATGTCTGAATACCATTTTTGTTTAGAATTCTGCTTATGCGGCCAGTGACCCCATAAACGAAAGGTAACCTAACGGAGTGAGAAGGTGGTTCCTCGTCATTCTTATTAGCATAATTAACATTCCGCCTAAAAGCCCTGTCTATTTAACAGCTATCATAGCCATTTGCCTTTATTGTCCTTTTTAAAAATCCAACACTGATTCCAGGTTTCGTCATCAGTGATAAGTGAAGACAGAGTGTTGAGCATTGATTGCTTCTGGGTTGGGTGGTGGTGCGAAGTGGCATCTAAATACCTGTTTGTATTGGTCGGTATTCTATACACTCTGTGACTAGAGTGTTGTCAGATCTTTTGTCCACCAACACATCTAGGAACGGGAGACCTCCAAGGTAAATTTGATTTTGGGGTGAAATCCATTTAAGAAATTGTGGAACGCATGAAGTTCTTCTTGGATGTGTGGCCATATAACAAATGTGTCGTCCACATAGCGGAGCCAACAAGAAGGCTTCAAAGGAGCGCTGCTTAATGCGTGTTGCTCAAAATGTTCTATAAAAATGTCAGCTGCAACTGGCAATATGTGTGAGCCCATAGCAAGGCCTCAGCCAATTCATAGAATTCACCATTGTATTTAAAATAGATCGAGCGAAGACATAATTCAATTAAGTCACAAACATTCCAAACAACTTTCTCCCTTATGATCTACATTGAATCTGATACTGGGAAGTTAGCAAATAATGATGTCACATCGAAGCTAACAAGAATGTCACCTGCAGATAGCTTCACTGTGCGTATAATTTCTAAAAAAGTCTTTGACAAAAGTATTTGTTTTGTAGGCGAGTGTTTGCATGCCGCCGCTAGGATTTTAATTCCGACGGCTCGCCTTAATACGATCGCAAATATTCCCCACCTTCGTTTTTTTTTTTCTTTTTTTTTTCTTGCAGCTGTTACTGACCCTTTGACACTCAGCTGTTACTGACACTTTGACACTGCACCGATGACCCAAATCGCCGATACACGCTATACAAAATTAACTGTAGGTACTTTCAGGCCATTATTTCCGCTGAAGTCAAGCAAAATATATTTGAAAATATAGTTTTCTGAATTCCAAATTTTATCAAAGTATGCTACAGGACCCTTGTCTTCAGCACGCAGTAAGTGCATTATATACAAAACTTAGTTACTGCTGTTGCAATGTCTCTGCATTCCAATACAAATTTTCGTCCCTCATTATACGTTCTGCATCAGAAACCAAGTGAGCGAAGAAGACAAAGAACAGAGGTTTCTGAGCTAGAATAATTAATTTTTTCTCCGAGAACACCCTGTATTTTGAAGCCGTTGAATACCCTTTTTTATCGTAGTATCAAAGTGCACATCTACGAACTAACTTTTTGTCACAATCGTCCAATTCCGTAGGTTTCCGTTTTCATTTATATCGCTTTCTTAGAGAAACGAAACACATGGTCACATCTAGAGATTCTGCCAATGTTACTGCACTGTCAATACGAAATACAGTCTATTCCGAAATAACACAAGGTTTTGGTGTCAGTTAATGAACTTGCACAAAATTTATATTATTCCTGGTTTCTTCACTGTTGGCAAGACCAGTTAAAACTTCATTGCACTCGATACGACAATTTAAGATTTTTTCCGAAAGTCTTTTCGGCCATTATGCACACTGGCTGGAGTAGCAGTACATGTAGGCCCTTGTTCCTACATTTCGCTCACAACAAAACACAAGTCAGTGCACCATTCCACGGAAGACTGCAACCACACGTGAACACACGATATCGCACGGGAACACTGAACATCAGCTGGTGCTGACCAACCGCACTGTTAACCGTGTGTATGTGGCAACAAAGGTATGAGGCGAGGGAATCACAGAGCTTAGCGCCTGTGGCCTGTAGGCGGCGGCTGTGGCCTTGAGGTGTCTAAATTTCGTGATGGACTCTGTAGTACGAAATTTTAGACTGATTGTTCGATAATATTCAGATCAATACACTTTTCATTTCCTTGGTTACGTGTTTTCAAGCCTTTTCTGTACCCATCTTAAAAATTTAATATTTGCTTCTAAAAGTTCTAACAATAGCCACACACACACACACACACACACACACACACACACACACACACACACACACACGCTATCTGATCTAAGGAATCCCGACACCTATTACTGGACATTAATATGAGATATGCCCGCCTTTCATCTTTGTGAACGCTTCAGCTCTGTTGGAGACACTGTCAATGAGATGTCTGAAAGCCAGTGGAGAAATGGCAGTCCAGTTTTCCTCAGCAGCCCATATCAGAGAAGTTAGTGATGTTGGACGCTGCGGTGTACAGCGATGTCGACGGTGTAACTGATCCCACAGGTTTCCCACTGGACTTAGATCGCGACTCTAGCTGGGCTAGTCCTTATTAGGAATGTTCTTGTTCGCAAACCATTGCCACACAGGTGCCGCTTTTTGACAGTGTGCATTGTGACACCAGGTTCATTGCCTCCGAACTGTACCTCTGCTGTACGCAGTAGTCAATGCCATAAAATGTGTTGATAAACTTCTACATGTAGCATTTCTTAACCACAGAAAGGGAGCCACACTATAACTACGGCAATCATCCCAGTACTATACCACCATCTTCTCTTTCACTCTTGGCAATACACATGATGACAGTAACGTTCTCCAAACATTCTCCAAACACAAACCATTCCAAATGATTGCCATAGGGTACAGTGAATTCATCATTCTAAATCTCTCACTTCCAGCCAGCACTGATCACCTCAAGCGTCGCTTAGCGTTGACTAATGGAATGTGTGGCATTTGAGGAGTTGCTCAACCACTGTACCCAATTTTTTAAACTCCCTGCGCACAGTGATTCTGCTTGTTGGATAGTTGGTAACACCACTGAATTTACGAGTGACTCCTTACGCTGATTTCATGTGGTTTTTTACAAACACCATCCACAATGCTCTACGGTTCCTGCACATCAGTACATGAGATTCAAAAATGGTTCAAATGGCTCTGAGCACTATGGGAGTTAACTTCTGAGGTCATCAGTCCCCTAGAACTTAGAACTACTTAAACCTAACTGACCTAAGGACATCACACACATCCATGTCCGAGGCAGGATTCGAACCTGCGACCGTAGCAGCAGCGCGATTCCGGACTGAAGCGCCTGGAACTGCTCGGCCACAGCGGCCGGCGTACATGAGGCCTGTCTGGCCTTGGCTCAGCTGTGTTTGTCTCTTCGCATTTACAGTTCATAATCGTATCACCAACAGTCGATGTGGGCAGCTTTAGACGGTAATTTTTGAGAACGTTTCTCGTTGAGAATAACAACGGTCTGGTTAAAATACTTTAAGAATGTATTAAAATCAGATGACGTTCGTGGAGTCACAACACCTCCTCCGTTCACTGACACCACCTGCCATAGTGATAGAAAAGGTCTGAAGGTTGTTGCATTATGAGCAAAACTAGTAACCATAGCAAATAAATACGAGGATTGGAACTCCAATAGTGGCAACTATTTATTTACAGGTCGTACAAAATACATACGTGCTTCAAAGTTTTACTGACCTTCAAAGTAGTTACCAGCATTATGTGTAGCCCGTTCCCAGGGATGTGGAAGTTGTAGGATACTCTTAGGAGTGCCAGTTGTGTTGACAGTTCGAGCGGCGCCGTCTATTGCCCGACAAATTTGCAGCAGTTCAAATGTGTGTGAAATCTTATGGGACTTAACTGCTAAGGTCATCAGTCCCTAAGCTTACACATTACTTAACCTAAATTATCCTAAGGACAAACACACACACCCATGTCCGAGGGAAGACTCGAACCTCCGCCGGGACCAGCCGCACAGTCCATGACTGCAGCGCCTAAGACCGCTCGGCTAATCCCGCGCCGCGCAGCAGTTATGAAGCGAATGCCGTGAAGTGTTTCCTTCAGTTTAGAAATCGAGTTGAATCACTAACAACTTGCACTGTACAAACTTGAGCATTGTCCTGCAAAATGATGGTCAGTTCCTGCAGAAAGTGTCATTTGTGTCTCTAAGCTGGTCGTAGGTTGTGTTCCAGAAATGAACAGCGTAGAGACAGAAGTGATGACACTTTCTGCAGGACCTTACCATCATTTTGCAGGACAAAGCTCAAGCACGTACAGTGCAAGCTGATTTGTTTGACCGATGGGGCTGCTAAGTGCTATACCAACTACTACACTTCCCTGACGTAAGCCCTCGTAAGTTAAACTCGATTTCTAAACTGAAGGAAACACTTCACGGCATTTGCTTCAGAACTGCTACAAATTCGTCGGGCAATAGACCGCGCCGCTCGAACTGTCAACACAACTGGCACTGCTAAGAGTATCCTACGACTTCCACATCGCTCGCAACGTTTTACACACTATGTTGGTGACTGCTTTGAAGGTCAGTAAAACTTTTAAACAAGTATCTATTTTGTACGAGCTGTAAAGTAAATAGTTTCCACTATTAAAGTTCCAAGCCTCGTATTGCATTGCGGCAAATACTGTTTTAATCCACTTTTAAACCTTTAGGACGGTTCAACTGTCTGTGAAATGTGGATTTGTTACTCAGGTGATTTCCAAACACTATTTGTCGTTCGAAGTCTCTGAGTTATCCTGACCGACCTATTCTGCCTGTGACTGCTTCTCTACTGACAACAATCGGCTGGGGTGGCCGAGCGGTTCTAGGCGCTACAGTCTGGAACCGCGCTACTGCACCGGTCGCAGGTTCGAATCCTGCCTCGGGCATGGTGTCCTTAGTTAGGTTTAAGTAGTTCTAAGTTCTAGGGGACTGATGACCTCAGAAGTTAAGTCCCATAGTGCTCAGAGCCATTTGAACCATTTCTACTGACAACAGAGTACCCCCCATCTCCCTTTAAAAAGGTCGGTCCGCCCCTTGTTACGTCTTGTGGTCAATTCCACATTACGCAGGGGTGTCAGGATGCTTTTGGTCAGCTGGTTTAGGCTTGCTGTAATATCACACGCCGTTTCTGTCGGTGATATTACGTAGATCGTTAGCTTCATTGAGGAATGTAGAATTTACTTTCTTATTTTTTTTCTTTTGTGCTTGTTTCGATATCGATTCAGCACTCGCTTGATAGTGTATACCTCTGCTACTGACACATTTTAAAATGTCACTGACAGAAGGAGGAAAACAAAGGATAATTTGTTAGTCTTCTTGTTCCCTTATCAGTGCTAGGGGGTGGATGTAACCGAGAAGCACACTAGCTTTTTTTACAGAATAATATTTTGCTCAATGTAGAGGCGAGTACATCAGAATTTCGATATTATCTACATTACTTAAAATATAACCTCAAATCTGATGATATTTGTTATGACCAGATGAAACTGTAATCGTCGGGCCATAACTGTAGGTTTTTTGATCGCTCTGGGAGAAGTATCATTGGAACTCAAATTTGTGAAGTATTAGTTTACTATTTAACACGAATCATAAACAGATTTAGTTAACTTGATACAATCCTTTGCCACAGGGATGCTTGAATATTTACAACTGCCATTCATTATTAAAGCATTCCTTGATGCATAAATCACAGACTCTTGTTTTGAAGCACATTGTCCAACATACATAAAAGTGCATTTCCAGATGAGACTTGAATAACACTGCAGTTTTACTCGATAATGTTGACTGCTTCAACTGAGCTCGCAAAGAGGACAGAGTGCTTCCATGCTCGGCTCTGTATTGACCTCCGCGCGAGGACGCTTCTGTACTGAGAGGGTCGACGCTAATGTCTGTGGTATCGATGTGCATTGCTGACTTTGGTGTGGAGCCATGGTATTTGGACGATACCACAATAATTACGTTACAAATTTGTAAAGAAAGTGTGGGCAGCAAACTGACAAGGAAAGATTGGAGATTTCACATTCGAGAGAACAAAGAAAAAGATGTCTAATTGAATATTATATTACTGCATTTTATTTCTCTTGCACTCTGTGGTAGATGGAAAATGGACTATTGAATATTGACAATAGGGTCACGCAGAATGGTTGGCAGAGCCTTATCAGATGAGTATTGCCTCAATCCGTCGCTATACTACTAATTGGGTTGCACCACTAATTGTGTTGCCATCCGATAATCGGTTCCTTTCCTTGATGCGTGAACTGTGCCTGAATACAATTCTGCAAGCATGTATGCTAATGTGTATGTGTGTTTGTGTGTGTGTGTGTGTGTGTGTGTGTGTGTGTGTGTGTGTATGTGCGCGCACGCGCGCGCTCCAACAGAGAAGCAATTACGCACTCGTTCGGCTGAAGTTAATTAATTACGCGCACAGTCGAGTTGTACGGATGAGTTGACTGCACGCTGTGTTGCAAGTGCATCCCAGACGCGCTCTTAGCCATAAATCAGAGAGGTGGAAACTGCTGAGTCACACGAGTAACTGTGTTGTAGAGTACACATATTGTCTGTAATTAATAGCTGTTAAGTCTCTTAATGAGACCTGTTGCGCCTCACACATAACGCCCTTAAAATCTACATTGGTCTCCTACTTCTCTTTCACGTTTTAGTTTCCTTTTATTTCGTCTTTCTTTCCGTTTTCTAAAGCTTTGCATCGCTACAACGCCACGTGAAAAAGAGACGAAAATGTAAGATCCCTATCAGTAAATTGTTTAACGCTTCTATGTCATTTTATATTTAACTAGCGAAAGCTATAATGCTTCGCAATTGATAATTATGTATGGAAAACATACATCATAAACTCACCCCTCATCCCGCATATCACTGCCCAACTCCTCCTCCCCTCTCTATGTCCATTTCCGCTCCTGCGCAAACTTCATCATCTATGCTTGTAACCTCCCGCTTACTAATCGGCCTCTCCTGCTTGCGATATAAAATATGACCGTGGATCGCGTGTGTGCCTAATGTATTTGCATTAATTGGATAAGGCTATCTTTCTTGAAGAAATAATACCGATAAGTAGGAGGAAAGTGGACAACAGACCCTTTTGATGGAAAAGTCTACTAAAATTTAAAGGTAATTAAACCGAACAGTGTTATAATTTGGAAAAATGAAAGTTATTTTGTGCATTCACTCACGAACAACGCTGGACAGAAAAGGGGTTACCACTGACCATGAATCCAAAAGTTACAGTAACGAACGAAAAGGAAATAATTAACGGTCGCCAGCTCACTAGGGCAATTTACATAAAAAATCCTGTACAAGATGATGCGAAAGAAAAACATGTATTATTAAACACAGACGTGGCAACTGAAGATTGTCACGTTTTTGTTTCTTGTTCTTTTTTTTTTGACACTAATTTTAAGTGAGTACGTAACGATATAGAAAACTGTGAAGTCACTCTTATATTATGTTTGTCATTAAATTTTGAAAAAAAACTATGGAGTAATGATTTGAAAATATACAATTAAACTGTGTGTTAGTGTTGAACTTTGTTACGTGAACAATGACTTTCAGTGACCTCAACGTAATGTCATCACAGAAATTTAGAAAAAAAGCAAGCACTCTTTACTTTGCAGTTACTTATTTTGAAAATTGGATTTCTGATTATTGTCTGAACAACTGAGCCTTTTTTTGCTGACTTGAACAGAAATCAATAACAGAATACCTACCAAACCAAACAGCCATGTGCTCGAAGCTATATGTAAAATAAATAAAACTTCTGCCCTCTTAATTTGTGCATTTCTTTAGATTTGGATTTTTCCCAGTGCTTCATTCTCAAACTTGAAAAATGAAATTGCTTTACTTTACTCATATACTGAAGCCTCTGTTGTACAACAGTTAATTGGAAGTAGACTGAGGCTAAAATTTGTAAAAGTTAAATTATTCATTAATAAACTGGCTCTAACTATTCAATTTGTTTCTTGTGACACTCGGTTAGCATATAAGGGAAAAAAAGGAACAAGGTCCCTGCTTGGTAACCATGTCTGTGGACAATAAGTACACAATCGTCCTGAGTTTAACTGATTATTATTTAAATAAATTTTATAAATCAAATCACATTCAGTTGTGCTGCTGGGTTAGCCATTAATACTCTCTACCAATGAACAGTCTTACTTCAGTGCTGTGCATACGACGAAATTCGGAGCCGACGACGAATCTGTGTTGCTGGAACTGCTTCTGTTGTTGAAGACGGTAGCATCTTGTGGAGCGCAGCTAATTACAGGAACAGGCAATCGTAATTAATACAGCCTCTCCCGCCCGTCCACTGTCCTTACTCTTGCTACTCGACATCTGGCCGGCACACGTACATGATGCTGCCGAAATGATACTCTCTACTGCGGGAGCTTTAACACCACACTTCCGCACGCTACAAGCACTGGAACCTGTCTCCCTCTCTCCGCTCTCTCCGCACAACAACTCCCTACCCAAATATTTTACAATGCACAAGCACTGCTATTATCGTTGCTAGTCGATACAAATAACAATTCCTCTGGCTTCTTCCCAGAGCTTATAAGTTTCACAGTACAACACAGATAAATACAATGAAATGTCAACAGACTTCTACATAAATTTACACATACAGTGAAGCAATATCCTTACTCATTAAAAGAAAGCATTTAAATTACAAATATTCATGTACAATTCAGCAAAAAATTTTTTATATCGGTAGCAGGTGCTATGCATCCTGCATTTTCGGTGTTACATCCTCTCTCTCTGATCTTGAGCCTTCTTTACTGTTATTGCAGAAGAAACCTTATTTACAAACATAAGTAATTTACAATGACTGGGTGAAGTATTTGGGATCATTGGTATATAGGGTATGAGAGAGACCTCTTTGGCTGCTTGATCTGTGACGATAGTAGCTTCAGCGACAGTATTCCACATAGTTTTAATCTGCAAAGTGGTAGGATTAGAATGTTTGATACGATTCAGATTCCGTGGTAATATTCTAATCATAAGCCGATAAGTCATAAATATATCTTACCTGCTTTCAGTAAAACCAACGACAAGGTAGTTAACAAAACAGTAAAATGTTGTGTATACCATTTTTGGTTAAAATTATAGATAAGGAGAAAGAATATATATATATATATATATATATATATATATATATATATATATATATATATATATTCTTTCTCCTATCTGTATAATGATTTACATACTTTGAAACTGGCTGCAAGAAAGAAAACAATTCTCCATACTTTCACAATACAATGCACAATTTGCTCTCTCGTAGTTGGTCTTAACACAGAATCTGTACATTATCTATACAAAAAATGTAAATCCAATGTAAGTTTCAATGTTTGTTTGTGTTTCGTGACGAACTGAAAGTAAATCGATCAGTAACTTTTCGAGACTTTTCGCAACAGCTTCTCCCCCTTATGTTTTATTTGTTCATTTATATATTATTAAAATTAAGAAAATACGTAACTTATCCATACCTACGCTAGTTGACTACTGCACGCCACCGCGATGGCTCGTCGGGTTACGTCTGAGCAGAGGAACGATCGCCCCGCTTCCCAGTCAACCATCAAGAGTGCAGCATCGTCTTAGAGAGGGCACTAGTGTAAGTGTATTAAATGTCTGTGGCATTATGTTGAAAAATTGTCGATAATCAGAATCGTAAATACCCAGAACAGGGTCGACAGAAGCGTCCGATCCCACGCGTCGGCTTTGACCCGTGACGTAAGGGGGTTGTCGTGTGTGACGTCATGACGGCGCGGAGTTTGGTTTGAGTGTGGCTGTCTCCAGTTCTGTTTTATCTTATTTACTTTTCTGATCTGTTCGTTCTATCTCTTGAGATTTTTTTTAAAATTTAAAAACACTTATTACTTATTTTAATTATCTGTTTCCTCCAATTTCTGTTTTAGTTTATTATATTTATCTTTCTGATCTGTTCGTTCTATCCCGTGATATTTTTTTAAAAAGACAAAAAACACTAAACAGCTACTGAAGCATCTTTATCTTCTATGGGTTACAGGGGTTACGACCCCTGGGGACGTAGGTGGGTATTCATGCATGGCTGTCTTCACTTACATGTTGTAGCTACGCAAGGCGTCTAAATTTGTTTATATTTCGTTTGCGCCCCACCCAAAACACCCCATTTCCCGCGCTTGTCCCGTTAGTGTCATTAGGCTTCTTGTGGAAAGTGTGTGTGTTTGTTTTTGTTTCCGCCATATTTGTGACGTCATGAGTCAAAGCAGACGGGCGGGATCGGACGCTTCCGTATTTCCCCAGAACATTCCTCTGGAAATGGATTCTACAAGTTTAGTAAACCTTTTTACCTATATTGAGAGAGAGAGAGAGAGAGAGAGAGAGATTTTTGGTAATGTTGTTTCCCGTTTATATATCACGTACATATTTATGTTATAGACAGGTTGATTATAATTAAACTTTTAAAACCATGTAGAAATAATACCACTCGTCACAATGACGTCAAATTGCATTCATACAAGGTAATCTCCTGTATTATTTTTACTTATTTATATGGTCATGCACTATACGTTTGCATCGTTTTTAGTTAAGTGTGGCCGCTGTAAGTTTTCCAGACGTGAAAGCTGTTTCAGTAGTTCAGATAAGTTTTTTGCTGCGGTTGGTTTTGTGGAATCGTGCACTCTGCCTGGACACCAGCAGCCCACATCAACGTTCGGCCCATATTGTGAAGCACAGGAGTTGAAATTAACCAGATTATATAGAAAATAAGCCCAGATAATAATATAAATCATGTATTTCCTCGGACGTCTTGCCACGTCAATTCTGGGTAAAACCTCAAGCTTTTGACGATGACTGCCTTCCACATCATCAGGACCTATTGGCTATCGTGACTGCTGCTGTGATGGCCTTATATATGGTAGCAACTACAGCGATCAGTCTACCTGGTCTACAGAACAGCAACGGTACATTAAAAATCGAGAACTTGAAAATCAGCAGTTGTTGAGCACAGCCTCACAAATGAACACAAAGAATTATGAAACGTATTCACAAACTGGGAATACGATATTACAACAGCTGTACGGTTTACTATGTTGTTGTTGTGGTCTTCAGTCCTTTGAATGGTTTGATGCAGCTCTCCATGCTACTTTATCCTGTGCAAGTTTCTTCTTCTCCTAGTACTTATTGCAACCTACATCCTTCTGAATCTGCTTAGTGTATTCATCTCTTGGTCTCCCTCTACGATTTTTACCCTCCACGCTGCCCTCCAATGCTAAATTTGTGATCCCTTGATGCCTCAGAACATGTCTTACCAACCGGTCCCTTCTTCTTGTCAAGTTGTGCCACAAACTCCTCTTCTCCCCAATTCTACTCAATAGCTCCTCATTAGTTATGTGATCTACCCATCTAATCTTCAGCATTCTTCTGTAGCACCACATTTCGAAAGCTTCTATTTTCTTCTTGTCCAAACTATTTATCGTCCATGTTTCACTTCCATACAGGGCTACGCTCCATACAAATACTTTCAGAAATGACTTCCTGACACTTAAATCTATACTCGATGTTAACAAATTTCTCTTCTTCAGAAACGCTTTCCTTGCCATTGCCAGTCTACATTTTATATCTTCTCTACTTCGACCATAATCAGTTATTTTGCTCCCCAAATAGCAAAACTCCTTTACTACTTTAAGTGTATCATTTCCTAATCTAATTCCCTCAGCATCACCTGACTTAATTCGACTACATTCCATTATCCTCGTTTTGCTTTTGTTGATGTTCATCTTATATCCTCCTTTCAAGACCCTTTCCACTCCGTTCAGCTGCACTTGCAAGTCCTTTGCTGTCTCTAACAGAATTACAATGTCATCGGCGAACCTCAAAGTTTTTATTTCTTCTCCATAGATTTTTCTTTTGTTTCCTTTACTCCTTGCTCAATATACAGATTGAATAACATCGGGGAGAGGTTACAACCCTGTATCACTCCCTTCCCAACCACTGCTTCCCTTTCATGCCCCTCGACTCTTATAACTGCCATCTGGTTTCTGTACAAATTGTAAATAGTCTTTCGCTCCCTGTATTTTACCCTGCCACCTTTAGAATTTGAAAGAGAGTATTCCAGTCAACATTGTCAAAAGCTTTCTCTAAGTCTACAAATGCTAGAAACGTAGGTTTGCCTTTCCTTAATCTTTCTTCTAAGGTAAGTCGTAAGGTCAGTATTGCCTCACGTGTTCCAATATTTCTACGGAATCCAAACTGATCTTCCCCGAGGTCGGATTCTACCAGTTTTTCCATTCCTCTGTCGACACCTGATTTCTTTGGGATTGGAATTATTATATTCTTCTTGAAGTCTGAGGGTATTTCGCCTGTCTCATACATCTTACTCACCACATGGTAGAGTTTTGTCAGGACTGGCTCTCCCAAGGCCGTCAGTAGTTCTAATGAAATGTTGTCTACTCCTGGGGCTTTGTTTCGACTCGTGTCTTTCAGTGCTCTGTCGAAGTCTTCACGCAGTATCGTATCTCCCATTTCATCTATATCCTCTTCCATTTCCATAAAATTGTCCTCAAGTACATCGCCCTTGTATAGACCCTCTATATACTCCTTCCACCTTTCTGCTTTCCCTTCTTTGCTTAGAACTGGGTTTCCGTCTGAGTTCTTGATATTCATACAAGTGTTTCTCTTTCTCCGAAGATCGCTTTAATTTTCCTGTAGGCAGTATCTATCTTACCCCTAGTGAGATAAGCCTCTACATCCTTACATTTGTCCTCTAGCCATACCTGCTTAGCAATTTTGCACTTCCTGTCGATCTCATTTTTGAGACGTTTGTATTCCTTTTTGCTTGCTTCATTTACTGCATTTTTATATTTTCTCCTTTCATCAATTAAATTTAATATTTCTTCTGTTACCCAAGGATTTCTACTAGCCCTCGTCTTTTTACCTACTTGATCCTCTGCTGCCTTCACTACTTCATCCCTCAGAGCTACCCATTCTTGTCAATTGTTCCCTTATACTCTCCCTGAAACTCTGTACAACCTCTGGTTTAGTCATTTTATCCAGATCCCATCTCCTTAAATTCCCACCTTTTTGTAGTTTCTTCAGTTTTAATCTACAGTTCATACCCAATAGATGTGGTCAGAGTCCACATCTGCCCCTGGAAATGTCTTACAATTTAGAACCTGGTTCCTAAATCTCTGTCTTACCATTATATAATCTATCTGATACCTTCTAGTATCTCCAGGATTCTTCCATGTATACAACCTTCTTTTAAGATTCTTGAACCAAGTGTTAGCAATGATTAAGTTATGCTCTGTGCAAAATTCTACCAGGCGGCTTCCTTTTTCATTTCTTAGCCCCAATCTATATTCACCTACTGTTTCCTTCTCTCCCTTTTCCTACTGACGAATTCCAGTCACCCATGACTATTAAATTTTCGTCTCCCTTCACTACCTGAATAATTTCTTTTATCTCATCATACATTTCATCAATTTCTTCATCATCTGCAGAGCTAGTTGGCATATAAACTTGTACTACTGTAGTAGGCATGGGCTTCGTGTCTATCTTGGCCACAATAATGCGTTCACTATGCTGTTTGTAGTAGCTTACCCGCACTCCTATTTCTTCATTCATTATTAAACCTACCCCTGCATTACCCCTATTTGATTGTGTATTTATAGCCCTCTATTCACCTGACTAAAAGTCTTATTCCTCCTGCCACCGAACTTCACTAATTCCCACTATATCTAACTTTAACCTATCCATTTCCCTTTTTAAATTTTCTAACCTACCTGCCCGATTAAGGGAACTGACATTCCACGCTCCGATCCGTAGAACGCCAGTTTTCTTTTTCCTGATAACGACGTCCTCCTGAGTACCACCCGCCCGCAGATCCAAGGGGAGACTATTTTACCTCCGGAATATTTTACCCAAGAGGACGCTATCATCATTTAACCATACAGTAAAGCTGCATGCCCTCGGGAAATATTACGGCTGTAGTTTCCCCTTGCTTTCAGCCATTCGCAGTACCAGCACAGCAAGGCCGTTTTGGTTAGTGTTACAAGGCCAGATCAGTTAATCATCCAGACTGTTGCGCCAACAACTACTGAAAAGGCTGCTGCCCCTCTTCAGGAACCACACGTTTGTCTGGCCTTTCAACAGGTACCCCGCCGTTGTGGTTGCACCTACGGTACGGCCATCTGTATCGCTGAGGCACGCAAGCCTCCCCACCAACGGCAAGGTCCATGGTTCATGGGGGTGGGGGGTTACTATAGGCAGATGAAAATTTTTACCGGGTGGGACTCGAACACAGGTTTTTCGCTTATCGTGAGCGGCCGCCTTAACCTTTTTTTTTTTAATCTCATTTTGTTTGCTTTCGTTCGTTGCATCTGCTGGGGGCGGACGTCGTAAGATATCCGTTTCAAGTTCGTTGTTTATTGATTACCTCAGTTTTATTACAGAGGCCAGCTAACCCTCTGACCGAACACGCTGAGCTACCGTGCTGGCGCCATTTCAGTCATCCTTGCACGCCTCTGCGATCGATCCAATCAGTATTGCTCGCACGCTGTTCGTGTCATTTTCACATAGGGAGAAACAATATTTTTCTCTTTAGTCTGCCTTGGTCTGGCATGAAATAAAATTAGTTCAGTGTCTGTATTTGACAGTGTCTGTATAGTTCGATGCAAATGTCCTTCATACACACTTGCACGTCTGAAGGACATTTGCAACGAACTACACAGACAGGTCCACATACTGAACTAATTGTAACAACAAAATACTGTTTGAGGAACAACAGTTTTGTTCCAGGTTTTTAGATACTTTGTTTCTTTGTTTTTATTCCATCCCCCTGCTTCCTATGGGCGAGGGAGGGGGGGGGGAGGGTCTAGTAGCAGTACAATCCACCCACTCTTCAGCCAATAGACAAGAAAATCTAAATGAGATGAAAGCATAACCAGATGAAATCATAACATAAAGAATGGTGGGATATTTACAATGAGTTTATAAAAATTCTTAAAGGTGAAAATATGATGGAAGTTTCTATCCATAATAGAAGTGACTCCTTTCGCTTTTGGTCAAAAACAATTGTAATAAAAGGCAAAAATCAGAATAAGATTACATTAAAAAAAAAATTAAAGATAAACTTTACGCAGTACACTGAAGTTAAAAAGAAGCGCTTTACTGGCACTAAAGCTGGAAGGATCTGCTCTGGGGTGGTTAGTATGTTACTGAAAGGGAAAGGTTGATCATTGAGAGGGGTGGACTGGAGATGATATATCGATGGAAGACTGGTGCGGATGTATCGATGGGGTAGGGGCCAATGTTGGGATACAAGAGGGGTTCTAGTAGAAGCGCTGTTAGTGAGGCTAAAGTTAGATGAGGGAAAGGGGCTAGAGAAAGAACGGTGAAAGGGGGAAAAGAGGGGTGGGAATGTATGGGGGAGAGAAGCAGATGCGGACCTGGCGAGGTGCAACGGATGGGATGCGTTTAAAGTTGATAGGATGGCTAAATGTCGGGACAGAGTGCATTATCTCGAAGGGGGAGACGGTTGAAGATCCTTTGATAGAGTATATGGGGAATGTGTAGGTATAGGTTTGGTGGGATGTGTTGGTAGAGACTCGGCAGAATACTAGGATTGTAAAGTAGTGGTGAAACTGTAGGATTATCGGAGTCGAGTTGGTGAATGGTGTATGTTGTTCAGAGATGTTCAATATGATTGAGGACAAGCGAGAATTTGCTGAGTTGGTGAAGGATGCATGTGGGGGAAGACAGACAGATGCGAAAGGCGAGACGGAGTGCAAGGCGTTCAAGGATCTGGAGGGACTTACAGAACTTGGGGTTGGGGAGAGGCGAGGGGGAAGTTGCGGGATGGCGGATATCCATGCAGTATTTGCATAGCAAAGGATGGGTCGGGTCAAGCTTTTGTAGCTGTGAAGGAGCTTCTAAATACTAGGATTCTGTTATTGTTGAAGCTGCAGAAATTAATATGTGCGACAAAAGCGTCAAGCTGGACAGCGGATATAATCTTGTAGAGGAAACATCGTCAACTTGACCTAATATATTAAGGAGAAAACAGTACGTTTACAAGATTTCGGCCCCAGCAGTCGATCCCGGGCGAAAATTTTGGCCATAATTTTGATACTACGTAGATCACCTTCTGAAAGTACAGCTTGTAAACTTTCGCGTGCACCAGTTGTCTGTTACTCGCTTCTCCTCAGTGCAGCACTCTATGTGCGAGTGCGAAGTACTATGTGGTGAACTAAGAGGTTTGTGAAATATTGTTTTGACATTTGTAATACGCCTGGTTCACTGTGTCCAAGTACTCTCTTTCTAACTTGTAACTGGTGACTGAGATCTCTTTGCCCCGAATTTTTTTTATGTTGCGGTTCACAAATGAAGTGTAAATGAATGAAACGAGTGTTATCGAAGTAGCAGCGTAATACAATTTAATTATTAAAATAATTGTTGTACGTTATTTCCAATACCTTTTAAAGCTGGCTAGGTTAACGTGAAATACACTTGCAAGAGATGCACTACTCCTCAATGTGACTGATTAAATTGTAAAACTAAAATCATTAGCTTGATTTCCTAACAATTTTTAAGTTGTATGGGTTAATTCATTTTGATTTTGAAGCGTGTACATAGTAGCAGTAAATCAGTACGAAAATACTTCTAAAATAATATTGAAGGTATATGTTCGTCAGGTTGTGATACACTAAAGAGCCCAAGAAACTGGTACATCTGCCTAATATCGTGTAGGGCCCCCGCGAGCACGCACAAATACCGCAACACAACGTGGCATGGACTCGACTAATGTCTGAAGTAGTTCGGGAGAGAATTGATTAATCCTGCAGTTGCCGGCCGAAGTGGCCAAGCGGTTCTAGGCGCTACAGTCTGGAACCGCGCGACCGCTGCGGTCGCAAGTTCGAATCCTGCCTCGGGCATGGATGTGTGTGATGTCCTTAAATTAGTTAGGTTTAAGTAGTTCTAAGTTCTAGGGGACTGATGACCTCAGCAGTTAAGTCCCATAGTGCTCAGAGCCATTTGAACCATATATCGAAATAGACGACAGAGGGATAGAGAAACAATTAAAATCGCTCAAAAGAGGAAAGGCCGCTGGACCTGATGGGATACCAGTTTGATTTTACACAGAGTACGCGAAGGAACTTGCCCCTCTTCTTGCAGCGGTGTACCGTAGGTCTCTAGAAGAGCGTAGCGTTCCAAAGGATTGGAAAAGGGCACAGGTCATCCCCGTTTTCAAGAAGGGACGTCGAACAGATGTGCAGAACTATAGACCTATATCTCTAACGTCGATCAGTTGTAGAATTTTGGAACACGTATTATGTTCGAGTATAATGACTTTTTTGGAGACTAGAAATCTACTCTGTAGGAATCAGCATGGGTTTCGAAAAAGACGGTCGTGCGAAACCCAGTTCGCACTATTCGTCCACGAGCCTCAGAGGGCTATTGACACGGGTTCACAGGTAGATGCTGTGTTTCTTGACTTCAGCAAGGCTTTCGATACAGTTCCCCACAGTCGTTTAATGAACAAAGTAAGAGCATATGGACTATCAGACCAATTGTGTGATTGGATTGAAGAGTTCCTAGGTAACAGAACGCAGCATGTCATTCTCAATGGAGAGAAGTCTTCCGAAGTAAGAGTGATTTCAGGTGTGCCGCAGGGTAGTGTCATAGGACCGTTGCTATTCACAATATACATAAATGACCTTGTGGATGACATCGGAAGTTCACTGAGGCTTTTTGCAGATGATGCTGTGGTGTATCGAGAGGTTGTAACAATGGAAAATTGTACTGAAATGCAGGAGGATCTGCAGCGAATTGACGCATGGTGCAGGGAATGGCAATTGAATCTCAATGTAGACAAGTGTAATGTGCTGCGAATACATAGAAAGATAGATGCCTTATCATTTAGCTACAAAATAGCAGGTCAGCAACTGGAAGCAGTTAATTCCATAAATTATCGGTGAGTACGCAGTAGGAGTGATTTAAAATGGAATGATCATATAAAGTTGATCGTCGGTAAAGCAGATGCCAGACTGAGATTCATTGGAAGAATCCTAAGGAAATGCAATCCGAAAACAAAGGAAGTAGGTTACAGTACGCTTGTTCGCCCACTGCTTGAATACTGCTGAGCAGTGTGGGATCCGTACCAGATAGGGTTGATAGAAGAGATAGAGAAGATCCAACGGAGAGAAGCGCGCTTCGTTACAGGATCATTTAGTAATCGCGAAAGCGTTACGGAGATGATAAACTCCAGTGGAAGAATCTCCAGGAGAGATGCTCAGTAGCTCGGTACGGGCTTTTGTTGAAGTTTCGAGAACATACCTTTACCGAAGATTCAAGCAGTATATTGCTCCCTCCTACGTATATCTCGCGAAGAGACCATGAGGATAAAATCAGAGAGATTATAGCCCACACAGAAGCATACCGACAATCCTTCTTTCCACGAACGATACGAGACTGGAATAGAAGGGAGAACCGATAGAGGTACTCAGGGTAGCCTCCGCCACACACCGTCAGGTGGCTTGCGGAGTATGGATGTAGATGTAGATGTAGATTTGAACCAATCCTGCAGTTCTGTCCAAAAATCTGTAAGAGTACGAGGGGTGGAGATCTCTTCTGAACAGCGGGTTGCAAGGTATCCCAGATATATGCAATAATGTTCAATCTGGAGACTCTGGAGGCCAGCGAAAGTGTTTAAACTCAGAAGAGTTTTCCTGGAACCACTCTGTAGCAGTTCTAGACGCGTGGGGTGTCATATTGTCCTGCTGGAGTTGCCTCCAAGTCCGTCGGAATGAACAATGGACATGAGTGGATGCAGGCGATCAGACAGGATGCTTACGTATGTGTCACCTGTCAGAGTAGTATCTAGACGTAACAGGGGTCCCACATCATTCTAACTGCACACACCCTATACCACTGCAGAGCCTCCACCATCTTGAACAGTCCCTTGCTGACATGCACGGTCCTTGTATTCATAAGGCTGTCTCCACACCTGTACACGTCCATCCGCTCGATAAAATTTGAAACGAGACTCGTCTGACCAGGCAACAAATTTCCAGTCATCAAAGTCCATTTCCATTTTGACAGGCCCACGTGAGGCGTAAAGCTTTGTGTCGTGCGGTCATCAAGAGTACACGAGTGGGCCTTCGGCTCCGAAAGCGCATATCGATGATATTTCGCACGCTGACACTTGTTGATGGTCCAGTATTGAGAGCTGTAGCTCCTTGCCGAAGGGCTGCACTTCTGTCACGTTGAACGATTCTCTTCAGACGCCGTTGGTCCCATTCTTGCAGAATCTTTTTCCGGCCGCAGCGATGTCGGAGATTTGATATTTTACCGGGTTCCTGATATTCACGGTACCCTCGTGAAATTGTCGTACGAGAAAATCCCCACTTCATCGCTACCTCGGAAATGCTGTGTCCAATCGGTCGTGTGCCGACTATAGCACCACGTTCAAACTCGTTTAAATCGTGATAAACTGCCGTTGTAGCAGCACCAACCGATCTAACAACTGCGCCAGGCACTTTTCTTACGTAGACCGCAGCGCTGTATTCTTTCAGTTTATATCTCTCTGTATTTGAATACGGTGGCTATACCAGTTTCTTTGGCGCTTCAGTGTATTATTTACTCATACTACTCTACTTACTGTCTTCCGCGTAGCGTAACACATGTTCTCGAACAAGCATAACGTGTGTTCTCGAATAAGATTTCATTACACGTGGGGCAGATGTGTTCACCTCCTCCTCTTCTTTCCCTCAATATCCCGTGAGTAGGACAGCTCGGTTGTCACTCCGCTGTAGAGAGAGAACTTGGCGATCGGACAGCAGTGGAGTGGAGCGAGTGACAAACATTTGTTGCGCTTGAAATTTAAATGCAGTCAATTGGGAAGGTCTTAACTGTGTACTATCAGAACTGTGGCGCATATTATCAAGCGGGATCGATTGTTGGGGCTGATATCTTGCAAGTGTGCTTTTTGTATCCCCAGAAACCGGTGTGATACCAACCTGACAGTCGCCCGCCATACGGCCCGACAGCCAGAAGTGTTGATTTGGGGTGCCATTTCTCTTCGTAGCAGGACCATTTTGGTTGTCACCGTGCCAGTCTCGCAGCACAGTGGTGCGTCGACTATATTATGAACCCCGTTTTGTCGCTCTTCAAGACAAGCCATCCTGGTCTTACGTTTCGGCAAGATAATGCCCGCCCACACACGAGGACAGATCCTGCTGACCGTTTTCGTACTTGCCAAAGCCTACTTTGGCCAGCAAGGTCGCCGGTGCTCTCCCAGACTGAGAACATTTAAAGCATTATGGACAGTGTCCTTCAACCAACTCGGGATTTCGGTGATCTAACGCTCTAGTTGGACAAAAGGTGGCACGATATCCCCCGTGTGGACGTCCAACAGCTCAGTCAATCAATGCTAAGCCAAGTAATTGCTGCATAGAGGCGAGAGGTGGACCAATGCGTTACTGACTTGCGCAATTTGTAAAGCTCCTTCTCTTGAATAAATCGCACTATTTTTTTAAACTGTACATCAGACCTACCCATTTTCGACCTTAAATCAAAATGGTTATCTAGAAGATAAGCGGGGGCCCAGTGCTTGGCAGGAATTATATTGTCAGT
Organism: Schistocerca nitens; assembly: GCF_023898315.1. Classification (NCBI taxonomy): domain Eukaryota; kingdom Metazoa; phylum Arthropoda; class Insecta; order Orthoptera; family Acrididae; genus Schistocerca; species Schistocerca nitens. The sequence continues at coordinate 1,012,493,217 of NC_064615.1, forward strand.
CTGGAGTCTATCTGAAATGTATGTATGGTAACTGAAGAAAACTTCACGAACCAAGATCGCTAAAAAACCGTTTTATTGGATGACCGGTTTCGACAGAACTGTACTGTCATCATTGGCTCCTACGGTTTTGAATTTCTACCAAGTTATCCGTCAGTGTTACAAATCGCTTCACACTGCATGTGCTCCCCACTACCATGAAAATTACATATACAGTGATTTTCATCGTAGTGAGAAGTGCATATACAGTGTCAAGCGATTTGTAAGGATGATGGACAATACGTTGTAAAAGTTCAAAAACAAAAGATACGACGATGAGGGCACAGCCCTGTCGGAACCGTTCATCCAATAAAATACATTATTAGCGATCTTGGCTTGCGAAGTTTTCTTCAGTTACCTTGTCAGGACCATTTATCTGTAGCAGGTGCCACTAAAGAATATGTATAACTTGCAAATGGAACAGGTAACACAATTCAGTGTAATGGGCAGTGTAACTAAAGTAGTCAAGACACAGGGAGTCGTACAAGTCTGTAAAGGTATCGATAGTCTGACGACATGAACGGAAGATTTGCGTCAGTGCCACTGTCACTTTTGTCAAGACATGGGTCCTGCACGCTGTTCCAATCGCGATCATCGTCATCTTCGTGTTGTTCTGAGCTTTGAGCGACATCTACCTCATTATCACAACTGGAAAATTCAAATTCGCCAGGTAGATTTTCAGAATCAGAAGCCTGCTCCAACAATTCCCTCATGTTGTCATCTGACAGTCCTCACCTCCGTAACATTTTCAGTTTATAGAACAGATAACTGTTATGAAATAATGCGCAAAATTAACATGTGCTTATCACAAGCATGACTGATAAACAGTGAAAGAATAACAACGGGAGTTAACAAAAGCAAATGACGTAACTGACGGTGTGCAGACAGACATCTGATTGTTAAAAAATTGCTTCCTGCCGCACGGGCTTGCGAGGCCCGTACGGGAGGATACGTGAGCCAACACTTTAACACAACGTGTAATTAGCAGTACTGGGTACTATGCAAAAATTTTAATTAAATATTCGACGTCATTAAACAATTGATGTAAAGAAAATTAGAATAGAAGAAGGCCATTGCAGTCAAGAGGCTAGTCAATACAAATTGTGAAAGTTCAACCATAAACATCTATTGTAAAACAATAAACTAAAAATTGTCTTAAATCTTCGTGGTAGTGGGAAGTGCATATGCAGTGACAAGCGATTTCTAACAATGATGGATAATATGTTGTAAAAGTTCAAAAACAAAAGATCCGACGATGACAGCACAGCCCTGTCAATTACATCGAAAAATGTGAAAATAAGAGTAATTAAAATTACATTTAATTTCTTAATTTATTATCATTCTTTTTTGAAGTTTTGGCACCACCAAAGCAGTAGTTCTTTGGTAGAGCTCGGCGTGAGCAATTCAATGGTGAAATGCCTTCTCTAAAAATAACGTAGAGCAGATAGTTCGAAATCCCTCTCATGATGGAAAGATATTGGATCTAATGGCAACAAATAGACGTGGTTTATTTAAGGATGCCCTCAGAGAAACTGGTATCAGTGACAGTATATTAACATGGCAATAATTACCACACCATTTAAAAATTAACGCTATTTCACTGTGCAACACGTTAAATTTCATGAGTCTTGGAACAGAATCTCCACTGATGAAGAAGAATCATCAAAGAAGCTAGTTTGTGAGTAGCAAACTCGACTAAAGGAACTTATTGTGTGAGAAAGTGTAAGTCCTGGGATTAGGAATCTAAAGATGACCGTTAAACTGGTTGAAACTGGTTATCTATGTAACAAGACTTGTAATCTAGGCAGTTAGGTGTTCTGAAAGGGTACTAGACTCTCATACAATTTCCATTTCATTTTGTTGTTTATTAAAGGTTCTGCATAATGTATTAAAATCGAATACAGGGCTATTCAAAAAGAAGGAACAGATTTCTAAGTTTATTGCTTCCAAACTACAAAAGATAGAGAAATTCTCTAAGCACGTCCGATATTACCTGAATGACACCATTCTGGGTCATTGGATTGGTAGAAGAGGAGCAGAAGATGAATTTCATCGCCGGAGACCTGCCAGGTCTCCAGACTTCACACCTTGCTATTTTTATCTGTAGGTTTCGTAAAATACCGCGTTTTTATCCTCACTGTGCCCGGCACTCTTGAAAATCTGCGACATAGCATTGCTGAAGCTGTAAATTTGAAATCGAGAGACCAGCTGCTTTGTGTGTGTCAGGAAATGAGACACAGTATTGATATTCGTTGCGAACACATGATGCTCACATTGAATGCAAGAAATTTTGAATTTTTCTCCTTCTACGAACGTTGGAACTGTGTTTCTATCTTTCGTTATTTGGAAGCAATAAACGTTTCAAATGTGTTCCTTCTTTTTGAATAGCTTTGTATTTCTTCTATTATATTGGACGTAACAACCTGGTAACCTGACGCAGTGTGCAATATATTTTCAGGAACGTCAAGTCGACATGTTGCTGGATTTGGACGGGTTACTCCTGTAACTGAAATATCAGATCTGAAGATGGTTCTGAATGAACCGAAACCGGTCATATGAATAAAAAAAATTTGCAATCAAGACGGATTTTAAGTAACATGACATGCAGATTACCAATAACGTTGTCCCACGCCGGACGCTAAAAATGTGGTAAATCGAGATTTCTTTTTATCTGTTGCATAAAATTAGCATGCAGATCACTAATTATACTGCTACACGTGGGAGCCAATAATTAAGTGATAACGATAATTAAGTGACATCAAAAGCCAAAGGTTATCAGATTATGGGATTAATAACCGACTATCAGCAAACTCTCCTCATATTTTACGGAGGAAAATATACACTTGCAACATATCAGCCACGTAAATCGAACCACCGTGAAAATTAGGACCATAATTTTGATAGTGAGCAGTTATGACCTTATGAGTTTACAGTTTTTAAACTTCGAGCACACTGGCTGTTAGTCACTCGCTCTGACCGCCTATTTGGAGCCGCCGAGTGCCCAAGCGCAAAGTACTGCACAGTGCAGTGAGAAACAGATACCTCCTATTCGTTGTGTGTTGAAGGCAAGGGAAGAGGAGAGGGAGGATCAAACATCTGCTCAATGTGGCGTTCGAGAACACATGTTATTGTATTCGAAAAACAGGTAAGCGATGTTGTTCTTGTGGTCTTCAGTCCTGAGACTGGTTTGATGCAGCTCTCCATGCTACTCTATCCTGTGCAAGCTTCTTCATCTCCCAGTACCTACTGCAACCTACATCCTTCTGAATCTGCTTAGTGTATTGATCTATTGGTCTCCCTCTACGATTTTTCCCCTCCACGCTGCCCTCCAATGCTAAATTTGTGATCCCTTGATGCCTCAAAACATGTCCTACCAACCGATCCCTTCTTCTAGTCAAGTTGTGCCACAAACTTCTCTTCTCCCCAATCCTATTCAATACCTCCTCATTATTTACGTGATCTACCCACCTTATCTTCAGCATTCTTCTGTAGCACCACATTTCGAAAGCTTCTATTTTCTTCTTGGCCAAACTATTTATCGTCCATGTTTCACCTTCATACATGGCTACACTCCATACAAATACTTTCAGAAACGACTTCCTGACACTTAAACCTATACTCGATGTTAACAAATTTCTCTTCTTCAGAAACGATTTCCTTGCCATTGCCAGTCTACATTTTATATCCTCTCTACTTCGACCATCATCAGTTATTTTATTCCCTAAATAGCAAAACTCCTTTACTACTTTAAGTGTCTCATTTCCTAATCTAATCCCCTCAGCATCACCCGATTTAATTTGACTACATTCCCTTATCCTCGTTTTGCTTTTGTTGATGTTCATCTTATATCCTCCTTTCAAGACACTGTCCATTCCGTTCAACTGCTCTTCCAAGTCCTTTGCTGTCTCTGACAGAATTACAATGTCATCGGCGAACCTGAAAGTTTTTCCTTCTTCTCCATGAATTTTAATACCTACTCCGAATTTTTCTTTTGTTTCCTTTACTGCTTGCTCAATATACAGATTGAATAACATCGGCGAGAGGCTACAACCCTGTCTCACTCCTTTCCCAACCACTGCTTCCCTTTCATGCCCCTCGACTCTTATAACTGCCATCTGGTTTCTGTACAAATTGTAAATATCCTTTCGCTCCCTGTATTTTACCCTTGCCACCTTCAGAATTTGAAAGAGAGTATTGCAGTTAACGTTGTCAAAAGCTTTCTCCAAGTCTACAAATGCTAGAAACGTACGTCTGCCTTTTCTTAATCTTTCTTCTAAGATAAGTCGTAAGGTTAGTATTGCCTCACGTGTTCCAACATTTCTACGGAATCCAAACTGATCTTCCCCGAGGTCCGCTTCTACCAGTTTTTCCATTCGTCTGTAAAGAATTCGCGTTAGTATTTTGCAGCTGTGAATTATTAAACTGATAGTTCGGTAATTTTCACATTTGTCAACACCTGCTTTCTTTGGGATTGGAATTATTATATTCTTCTTGGAGACTGTGGGTATTTCGCCTGTCTCATACATCTTGCTCACCAGATGGTAGAGTTTTGTCATGACTGGCTCTCCCATGGCCATCAGTAGTTCTAATGGAATGTTGTCTACTCCCGGGGCCTTGTTTCGACTCAGGACTTTCAGTGCTCTGTCAAACTCTTCACGCAGTATCTTATCTCCCGTTTCATCTTCATCTACATCCTCTTCCATTTCCATAATATTTTCCTCAAGTACATCGCCCTTGTATAAACCCTCTATATACTCCTTCCACCTTTCAGCCTTCCCTTCTTTACTTAGAACTGGGTTGCCATCTGAGCTCTTGATATTCATACAAGTGGTTCTCTTCTCTCCAAAGGTCTCTTTAATTTTCCTGTAGGCAGTATCTATCTTACCCCTAGTGAGACAAGCCTCTACATCCTTACATTTGTCCTCTAGCCATCCCTGCTTAGCCACTTTGCACTTCCTGTCGATCTCATTTTTGAGACGTTTGTATTCCTTTTTGCCTGCTTCATTTACTGCATTTTTATATTTTCTCCTTTCATCAATTAAATTCAAGATTTCTATTAGCCCTCGTCTTTTTAGCTACTTGATCCTCTGCTGCCTTCACTTCTTCATCCCTCTGAGCTACCCATTCTCCTTCTACTGTATTTCTTTCCCCCATTCCTGTCAATTGTTCCCTTATGCTCTCCCTGAAACTCTCTACAACCTCTGGTTGTTTCAGTTTATCCAGGTCCCATCTCCTTAAATTCCCACCTTTTTGCAGTTTCTTCAGTTTCAATCTGCAGTTCATAACCAATAGATCGTGGTCTGAATCCACATCTGCCCCTGGAAATGTCTTACAATTTAAAACCTGGTTCCTAAATCTCTGTCTTACCATTATATAATCTATCTGATACCTTTTAGTATTTCTAGGATTCTTCCAGGTATACAACCTTCTTATATGATTCTTGAACCAAGTGTTAGCTATGATTAAGTTATGCTCTGTGCAAAATTCTACAAGGCGGCTTCCTCTTTCATTTCTTCCCCCCAATCCATATTCACCTACTATGTTTCCTTCTCTCCCTTTTCCTACTGACGAATTCCAGTCACCCATGACTATTAAATTTTCGTCTCCCTTCACTACCTGAATAATTTCTTTTATCTCGTCATACATTTCATCTATTTCTTCATCATCTGCAGAGCTAGTTGGCATAAAAACTTGTACTACTGTAGTAGGCATGGGCTTTGTGTCTATCTTGGCCACAATGATGCGTTCACTATGCTGTTTGTAGTAGCTAACCCGCACTCCTATTTTTTTATTCATTATTAAACCGACTCCTGCATTACCCCTATTTGATTTTGTATTTATAACCCTGTAATCACCTGACCAAAAGTCTTGTTCCTCCTGCCACCGAACTTCACTAATTCCCACTATATCTAACTTTAACCTATCCATTTCCCTTTGTAAATTTTTTAACCTACCTGCCCGATTAAGGGATCTGACATTCCACGCTCCGATCCGTAGAATGCCAGTTTTCTTTCTCCTGATAACGACGTCCTCTTGAGTAGTCCCCGCCCGGAGATCCGAATGGGGGACTATTTTACCTCCGGAATATTTTACCCAAGAGGACGCCATCATCATTTAATCATACAGTAAAGCTGTATGTCCTCGGGAAAAATTACGGCTGTAGTTTCCCCTTGCTTTCAGCCGTTCGCAGTACCAGCACAGCAAGGCCGTTTTGGTTAATGTTACAAGGCCAGATCAGTCAATCATCCAGACTGTTGCCCCTGCAACTACTGAAAAGGCTGCTGCCCCTCTTCAGGAACCACATGTTTGTCTGGCCTCTCAACAGATAACCCTCCGTTGTGGTTGCACCTACGGTACGGCCATCTTTATCACTGAGGCACGCAAGCCTCCCCACCAACGGCAAGGTCCATGGTTCATGGGGGAAGAGGTAAGTGATATGAGTACGTAATGTTAACATCAAGAACGTATTCGTTTGATACTAATCTAGAAATATTCTTGTACTGGTATGCTGCACTACATACACGCCTTTAAAACAAAACGAATAAACGTAAGCAACTGAAGAATTATTAGGAAATCAAGTTAATGGTTTTCAATTTAAAATTTACTCACGCCAGCCACGTTGAAGAATAGCGCATCGCCTGCAAATGTCCTTTGCTTTAATATTGCCACCTATAAAATCCAAGGAAGATAACGCTCAACAGCGATGTTAATAATTAGATAGCGCTGCGCTGTTTCTTTAATGACATATTCATTCGTTGCATTTGTTTACAATGCATTTGTCCGCAGCTCGTGGTCGTGCGGTAGCGTTCTCGCTTCCCGCGCCCGGGTTCCCGGGTTCGATTCCAGGCGGGATCAGGGATTTTCTCTGCCTTGTGATGACTGGGTGTTGTGTGATGTCCTTAGGTTAGTTAGGTTTGAGTAGTTCTAAGTTCTAGGGGACTGATGACCATAGATGTTAAGTCCCTTAGTGCTCAGAGCCATTTGAACCATTTTTTTACAATGCATTTGTGAATTACAATGCAAACACATTCAAAGCAGAGAGATCCCTGGCACCAACTACAGGTCAGAAACTGTGCGCTTTGACAAATGAAGTACTTCGCGCTCGGGCATCAAGGGGATGCAGTGGGCGTAGCGACAACCGCTACTCGTATCGGTTTAAAAGCAGTAAACTCAGAATGTTATAGCTGTGCATTATCACGATTATGGCCTAAATGTTCGCTTGGGATCGATTTATAGGGCTGATATCTTGCAAATGAGCTTTTTTTTTCCTCCTCGAAGTATCAGGTCAGGTTGGTAATACAGGCCAACGATGGAAAAACTTTTCCGCTGAAAATACTTTTTTCCTATGTTTTTAGAGTGGGAAATCCAAATACGACACTTAAAAAACTGTATCACCCACCATTTCTTCACATTTTACTGTTAAATTTGTTAAATTAAGCAATTTTTTTAAAGAATTTAACAGCTTTTATATAGTTAAAAATAACTTAAAAAGAGGTGTAATGAATGTAGACGACATTGATAGCACTGCTGAAAAACATTTTCTGGCAGAAAAAGGTCGATTCTATTTTTGTGTTAACAGATGGTGTTTTGTTTACTGTCAACCTAACGTTACTTTCCCGTTTCCTGTTTATGTACTCAGTACAATGTCTAATCGTGGTTGTAAAAACACTGCTGACAGTTTTTGTTGTATTTGTGGTGAATTTGTGATTAAAAAACACCAAAGAAAAATTACAGACTTTGTGAAAAAGTCTTATCTATCATACTTTGAATCTAAACTTGGTGATCAAGACAAATCTTGGGCGCTGAATAAGGTATGTTAGGCGCGAGTTGAAGATCTCAGAAAATGGTCCAAAAAGGAGAAAAAAGCCTTTAGATTTGCTGTTCCTATGATATGGAGGGAGCCAAGAAATGATTCCGGTGATTGCTACTTTTTCAGTGTTGATATTACTGGGTATAATTTGTAAAACAAGAAGATAAAAAGCTACCCTAACCTTCCGCCCGCCATCCGACCAGTAGGGCAGGGTGTAGATTTGTCGGTTCCTGAACCACTATATGATTTAAATTATATTCCAACAGAAGTATTTGCTGGTGTACAATCTGATTTACACGAACCAGATGATGATGAATTCCATTGTAATGCAGAAGTCTAGAGCTTAACGATTTGGTTAGGGATGTGGGCTTAACGAAAGAAAAAGCTGCATTGCTTGGATCTAGATTAAAAGAAAAAAACATGTATAGAAAGAGAGAGCAGCAATTTTCCAAGTTTTTTGTTCAACAAGAAGGTGATTTAGTGTACTGCTCAGACATTCCAGGTCTGATAAATGAGTTTGGTATTGAGTACAAACAGGAAGATTGGAGGCTGTTTATTGATTCATCCAAAACTAGTTTAAAGGCTTGTTTTATGACACAATGGTAACATGTATGATCCTTCGAATTTTTCCTCCCCTCGGCGTAATCACTGGCAGACTAAATTTGAAATACCGCCCAATGACTGATCGCCGTTCCGGGAAACCGCCTCCCAGTGCAGGTTGGAAATTTTCTGTCTTACGTGGGATGGTGTGTAACTCGGGATTTTGCGTCTTTCTCACGTTTCCGCTATGAACGCTGTTCCCAGCGTTGCTCGCTTATTGTTGCGATGTTTTTCTGCTTTCCTTAGTTGCTGTGAAAGTATCCATAAAACACTTCTTAGCAATGGTTATCTGTGCATGACGCATGACGCATGTGCTTCATCCAAGAATTTGCTGGCGTTTGTGATTTAGCAGCAACCTTCTTGCTGTCCAGCAAACATTTTTTTCTTTTTTAAGCGGGCTGACTTCTTCCGCAGTTTTTTAGTTTCACAGGCCTTCCTGTGTGAATTCTTAGTGCTTTGTGTCTACACTACGCCTCAGTGTCTGCAGGACTCCCTCAGTTATCTGCACGTTTAGTGTTGTGACTTGGCAAGACAGCCAAGCCACTATGAGATAGCCGAAAGGCACGCGTTTAAGCTCACGCAGGCTGGCGTGAGGTCTGGAACAGTTAAAGGAATTGAGTCTAGTAAAAAAAGTACGGAGCTTCTGGAATACTTAACTTTAATCCATAATTGGTGAAATCGGTCTGACGGTACAGGCATCACAAGATAAATAGCAAATGATAATGGCGCCTTGCTAGGTCGTAGCAAATGACGTAGCTGAAGGCTATGCTAACTATCGTCTCGGCAAATGAGAGCGTAATTTGTCAGTGAACCATCGCTAGCAAAGTCGGCTGTACAACTAGGGCGAGTACTAGGAAGTCTCTCTAGACCTGCCGTGTGGCGGCGCTCGGTCTGCAATCACTGACAGTGGCGACACGCGGGTCCGACGTATACTAACGGACCGCGGCCGATTTAAAGGCTACCACCTAGCAAGTGTGGTGTCTGGCGGTGACACCACATTTAGCAATGTCCGCCAAGCTCTTCGCACAGTGACCTTTCCTAATCGAGGCCAAGGCGTCCGCCGGGCTGCCCCAATTGTGTTTGCAGAACGCGTTTCTGCCGCTCCCTCCATGTGATCTGATCTTCTCCCGTCGCCCTGGGCCGTTGACACTGAGAGTCCGTGAAAGTGGCCACCAGCGGAGTTATCACACAGCAACTTTTAAGCTTTTGGTACGGAAGTTTGAGAGTCGTGGCAAAGTGGCTCATCTATGTTCACTTAGACCGTCGCACACACACTGCGAAAAAGAAAACAAAAATCTTTATTTCCTAACAGCAGCACAAACACTTCACTTACTAATGTGGGGTTATGTGGGACATTACATTTTCAATTGTACCCTAGCATGTAGAACCCAGTCGACTATTTACACAAATTCTTGCCCTTGACAAATACCAGGTGATCAAAAAGTCAGTGTAAATCTGAAGACTTAATAAACGACGAAATAATGTAGATAGAAAGGTAAAAATTGACACACATGCTTGGAATGACATGGAATTTTATTAGAACCAAAAAAAAAAAAAACAAAGTTCCCAAAATGTCCGACATACGGCGCTGGACAGCAAAACGTCAGCGACGGGTGAGAGGTACGACGATATGTTACAGAATCGCATCATTCCCAGCCTGGCTGATAAACACCTGCTGGAACGTACGATGTTTATGCAGGATGGCGCTCCACCCCAGATTGCTAGACGCGTGAAAGATCTGTTGCGCGCGCCGTTTGGTGATGAACGTGTGCTCAGCCGCCACTTTCGTCATGCTTGGCCTCCCTGGTCCCCAGACCTCAGTCCGAGCGATTATTGGCTTTGGGGTTACCTGAAGTCGCAAGTGTACCGTGATCGACCGACATCTCTAGAGATGCTGAAAGACAACATCCGACGCCAATGCGTCACCATAGCTCCGGACATGCTTTACAGTGCTACTCACAACATTATTCCTCGACTACAGCTATTGTTGAGGAATGGTGGTGGACATATTGAGCATTTCCTGTCAAGAACATCATCTTTGCTTTGTCCTACTTTGTTATGCTAGTCATTGCTATTTTGATCAGATGAAGCGCCGTCTGTCGGACAATTTTTGAACTTTTGTATTTTTTTGGTTCTAATAAAACCCCATGTCATTCCAAGCATGTGTGTCAATTTGTACCTCTCCATCTACATTATTCCGCGATTTATTCAGTTTTCAAATTTATACTGTCTTTTTGATCACCCGGTAGATCCAAGACATGTGCAAATAAACAAAGATCAAAACACAGTACACGAGGAGCACGAGTCCCACAGAATGTGGAGATAACGTCACAGCTGTACGTAACACGTATGCTAAATCATTGATTTTCGTACTGTGGAGCTCGACCCCCAAGGGGGACGTGGGGACATATAAAAGGGGGCGCGGTAGGGACGACCGGTACCAATGTATTACGTTATTTAAAAAGTAGCCATTTAATTAAGACAAATGTGTTAACACATGTCTACTGGGTACCCAGTATTTCCTGTGAAGTGTGAGATTCGTTTTCATCTTAGATCGTCAGCCTGAATTTAAGCGCAGTAACTGACCGTAGGCAATTCGAACGAGTACAGCAGACGGGCGAAAATTTGGTCTATCGCTGCACGTCGGCCCGATTCCGGACACTTCGCAACAGCTGTCTTCTGTATAGTACTTCTCATAGCTTCATCGATGCGGCAATTGTTGCCAGTAGCTCGTGTGATAACATTTACAGATTGGCAACAGATTTCTTCTACGTTCACACAGATGTGCTGTTAGAATCACTTCAAGAACAAACTTCGGAAATAAAAACGATTTTGCAGCCAAATATGACATTGAGAAGCAGGGTAAGTCATTATTTTGGTTGAAATATCTGAAAGTGTCTGCCGTGGTGTCGTCCTAGTCAGTCTGACGTCGTCTCACAGCCCTCTCTGCTGTGTCGGTACAGGTCGACGTGCCGGCTCTTGATGTTACGCCAGAACATTCCTCCCTCCCCCCCCCCCCCCCCCTGAAAGCGACGGACCCGCACCGTCGTCGTGTAGGGAGCGCGACAACGTCGTGGGAGGCAAGAGAATGGACGTTGTGCTGGACCGGAAGCAGTGGCTGCAGGAGGTGTCAGGATTCCGGTCGTAGTCGTACCCCGCCATCTGGCCTTCACTCTGGCGGAAACATATCCCGGAAAACGACCGGAAGGGTACGCGTCCACCTCCGGAGGCCAATAACCAGATTTGGAAGGCGTCGGCTGCGGCGTTGTGGGCAGGTCCAGCTCCATCGGTGGTAAGAAAGGAGGCGGAAGAGGCGAAGGCTCCGTCTCCATGGGGTCGTTCTGCTGTGGACGCGCTGACCTCGGCATCTGAGATTCTGGGGGAAGAGACACAGAAAGATCACTGTGCACATGACAGGCGAAGTTGATTGTCATGCCGGCGCACCAAGCCAACCTGAAAGGAAATACATGCAAGCACCAAGTCGACGATCTCGCCTCGCACCCAACGTCTGCCGCCAATTAAAATCCTGTAAAAGACAATATCGTGCGGCCCGAAGCGGTACTTGCGGCCTGCCTTCGGCGCCGGTTGCTGAGCAGCGTGGAGCAGGTGGAGCAGGGGCCGTTGGCGGCAGCCGTAAAGCAATTCCGCCGGTGATGGTCAATCTCTTGGGTGCGGACGATAGGAGGCGAGAAATAGTTGCTATGCTTGATCCCTGCTGTGTGCGGAGCTACTTGAAAGTTCTGACAAAACGTTCCGCTTCGCCGTTGGACTGTCGATGGAACGGTGCACTAGTTAGATTCTGTATGCCCTTGCGTTCACAGAAGGTTTCAAATTCATTTGACATGACTGAGGGCCACTGTCTCACACTATGACTTCAGGTAAATCTTCGAGGCAAAAAATGGAGGAGAGTACCTGAACTGTGCTACGTGACGTTGTCGAGCTCATCGGCACAGCAAAAGGAAACTTGCTATACGAGTCAGACGCAACGAGTCTTCCAAAAACGTCCCGCAAAGTCTATGTGCACAAGTTGCCATGGTGATTGCGACTTAGGCCAAACAGAGAATTTTTGTGGCGGAGCGGACTGATTTTACGCACATGCATGACACTGTAGCGTTATCTGTTCCATTTGGGAGTCCATACCCTCCCAAGTACAGTGTCGACGCGCTAGTTGTTTCGTACGAACAATCCCCCAGTGTCCTTGGTGAAGTAACTGCAACGCTTCTTTTTGCAAAGCTTTAGGAATCAACACATGTGACTGTCCACTGTCATTCTGAGCAAGAATCACTCTTTTCTGTATAGTGAGACAATGCCGACGTGCAAAGTATCGGCGCACTACAGAGTTCCTTATGCTATACAAGGAACGAGGCCAAGGTGTGCGAATGTATGGTAATAAAATGTTCAAATAGAATCAGCTTCTGTGGCCTGTGCAATTTTCCTATAGTTCAGCGGAAAAGATTGAAGTAATTCAGAACCCTGAGCATCGATGTGACAACAATATGCAGCGGAAGCGTCAAAGTCTGTATCAGGGCCAATCGGAAGACGTGAAAGTGTGTATGCATTACCATGTTGAGCTGTCGGACGATACACAGTCTTGTACTGGTATTGAGACAACAACAAAGCCCATCTTACCAATTTTTAGGCAGTTCGTACAGGAACTGGTTTCGTAAGATGGAACAAGGACTGCATAGGCTTGTCATCCATTACAAAAGTAGAATTTCCTGCCACACAAATAGTGGTGGAATTTGGTGACACCATACACAATAGCCAAAGCCTCTTTCTCAATTTGTGAATAGTTATACTGAGCTTTGGACTCCCACTTTTGATTGGAAAGCAATAGGTCTGTCTTTACAACCAACTATGTGTGAAAGAGTTCTTTATGCTGTTCAAGCAATGAGGCCATGATGTGCGAGTGAACTTGAGCAAAATGTTCAAATCTGGATCAGCTTCCTGTGGCCTGTGCAATTCTCTTCTAGTTCAGCGGAAAAGACTGAAGCAAAGGAGAATCCTGAGCATCAATGTTGTTGTTGTGACAATATGACAACAATATGCAGCAGAAGTGTCAAAGTTGTATGAGGGCCAATCGGAAGAAGCGAAAGCGCGTCCGCATTACCATGTTAAGCTGCCGGACGACACACAGTCTCGTACTGGTATTCAGTTGTCAATGAACATCTTTGCAATTTTTCATTTGGTGAGACCATACACAACAGCCAAAGCCTCTTTCTCAATTTGTGAATAGTTACATTGAGCTTTGGACACCACTTTTGGTGCGAAAGCAATAGGCCTGTCCGCAATTCTGTGCGAAAGCACTGCACCGATTCCGTAAGAAGAAGCGTCAACTTGCAACATAACTGGTTTGTCAGGATCAAAGAGAACCAAGCATCGATCATTGAGCAATGCATCTTTAAGTTTTCTAAAAGCTACTTGGCACTCATCTGTCCAAACAAAGAGCACATTCTTGAGACGCAAGCGTGGCAGCGGAGCTGCGATTTGTGCAGCATTCGGTATGAACCGGATGTAAAAGTTCATTTTCCCTAAGACTGTCTGCAATTCTGTAACATTGCGAGGAACTGGCAAATCTCGTATGGCTAACAATGCGACTGAAGAGGGTGTACACCTTGACTGTTCATGACATGCCCAAGATACTGCAACTCAGGTTTAAAAGAATCACACTTGTTCAGTCTACACTTTAGTCCTGGATCAAATAACACACAAAACAAAGCGTGCTAATTTGCAATATGATCTTCAGGTGTACGACCTGCTACGACAATATCGTACAAATAGTTTGAACAGTTTAGTAATTGCGTAGTCAGCTGTTCCAAATACCGTTGGAAAATGGCGGGTGCGGACGCACTGCCAAAAGGCAAACGCAAATATTTTAACAAACCTAAAAGAGTGTTTACTACACACACTTTTTGAGATTCTTCATCGAGCGGTATTTGAAGATAAGTGTCGCGCAAATCAGTTTTTCAATAGTAGCGATCAGTGAATGATATGTCCATGAGCTCCTCTGGGCGTGGCAATGGATAAGTACAATCGCAGTTTGTGGGTTGACTGTAGACTTAAAGTCAACACAGAGGCGAATGTGTCCTGAAGGTTAGTGGAACAAATCCAGTGGACTTGCCTTCTGACTAGCTTGTATGGGCGCAATAGCTCCACTATCTCGCAATTCTTTACGTTCAGGAGCGACTTTGTGCCGTAAAGCAATGGGAACAGTTCTGGCATCATGTTTCAGAGTAATATGTGCAACAAAATTGTTAGTCTTGCCTAAACCTTCAGAAAAGTGTTCCAGGAATTCTTTTAGCAAACTAGCTACACTGTCTTGTACATGGAATGCGGACACTGACAACACATTGTCCTGAATGTTGAAACCAAACAAATGAAGTGAATCAAGACCAAATATGTTCTCTCAGTCGCATAATTGTAGCACCGTAGAAGTCACCGTGTATGTGAGCGGTACATGGAAGGCGAAGTACATTTTCCAGTAACAGGAATATCTTGTGCATTTTAAGCTATCAGGTGTGTGATAGTCTTAGACAGGCGTGGGGAGCCTAACAGTTCGTATGTATGACGATTTAGCTATGCGACAGAGGCACCTATGTCCGACTGAAATTTCACACACTTCCCACAAAGAAGCGATTGAACAAAAAGTTTGTTGGACTGGTGTAGCACCGAAGAAATTGCTCACTTGCTGGTGTTGCGAATGCCTTTTGCAGACTTTGAATATACTGCATTAATGACATGGGCCATGTGACTCGATTTTTGCGAGTGGGCCGAATTCTTATGTTTTTTACATTTCAAATATACGGATTGTACATGTCCTTTCTTGCCACAAGCGTAACACTGAGCTTGTTCGGAGGGGCAGTCTTGCTGTTTGTGCCGTGAATAACACCAAGGGCATGACTCAATTCTGTTCGCCTGTGTAGCTGACTGTTTAGCGAGCTGCTTAAACCGCGTGGAGAGCTGTTTACATGGTGTGGCGGGCGTAAGCTGCCACTGTGGAATGTGCCGATTGCAAACGATGGCCTCAACCTGACAAATTGCTAGCCGCTCAAATTTATTGGCCGACAGGGCACCTAAATTGTACTGATCTAGTATTTGCACTACTTGCTGAAAAGATGGATCGGACTGTTTCAAAACCTGTTTTCTGAGTTTGACATCAGTTGCATTGTACACGATCACATCATGTAACATAACATCAGAATATAAAGCACCACAAGCACATTTGAATTTGTATTTCCTCGTCATACCCTGCAAATCCGTTACCCACTCACGATATTTTTTTTCTGACTGTGTTTCAAAATTAAAGAATTGATACCTAGTTGCTACCACATTCACTTGTTGGTCATAATAGTTAGTTAGCGAATCTACAATCATGCGAAAGTTCACGCGGAGGGGTGTTAGGAAATAACTTTCGTGTAAGACACAACACTGCACTGCCTCCTTGGAGAGAATGTAATTGCTTCTCACAGTACCTATTATGTTGTGAGCACTTATGTGGGCTTCAAACTGTTGCAACCACCCAAGCCATTCCTCCCCTGGTTCATGAACTAGGGAAAAGGCAGTATAGCTGCTGTAGGTGTAGCTTGTTCCGTCGGGCATGCAGTGCTGGCCAGTAGCAGCTGCAACATGTTGAGTAGGGATTTGCTGAGTCTGTAACTGAAACATCAGCATTAGCTGTGTTGCATCTAACGCTGGCAACTGTGGCGCCTGAGCAGGGGTGGGATATGTGCGGTGGGCAGGTAGGAAGAGACAAATGCAAGAAACAGAGAAGGTAAGCGAGAAAAATAAGTAAAAAAGCAAAGAAAATCTCTGCAACGTCCACCTGTAAACTCTGAGTAGCAAAAACACTATAACTGACTGTTAAAGCAAGTAAACGCTCCTGCAAAGAAAACACAAGAGATAATTAAGGAGCGAGCAAAACACAAAATAAAATTCTGTGGCCACGAGGCGTGGGTTTGTTTGTGAATCCTCGTCAAAATGTCGTGTCCGGCCCACTCGTGTAATACAGGGTGCATAGGAAGCTGTATTCTCGGATAGTCAGACAATTCAAAAAAATCATTTTAATGGAGTTTATTACAGTAAATTAAATTGACAAAACTTTAGTTTGCGTGTTTACAAAGATGGTTCGCTAGCAAATGACGACATGAAAATATTCAGTGCCCTTCGATATATAGAATTTCCATGCAAGCAAATAATACAGTTCACAAATTGCTTCTATAGCGTATACAAATAATTTTCCTGGCTTCAATGGAGATGTTGCAATAACTTGCATAGGCATAATAGGTGTCCTTTTTTTTCATGTGAATTATGATCAAATTGAAAATTATGAAAAATTTATGGTAATTTGGATGAACTAATTATTGTTTTGGAACTGAAAAGTTTTGGCAATTTTTGGAGGACTTTGTTTTATAGAACTTTATGTAAAATACAACACAGTAGAACTAAAATATTTTCTTTCCATGTCTATGTTAAGATGTTAGTCGATAAAGCAAAAGTGTTTCCTTGTCATCCAAAAAGGAAAGGGGCAGAAGAAAGTACAGTATACACATTTTTAGTCGCTCTTCCCGTGGCATGTCAGAAAACATCGGAACATTTCGTACTGATAAACTTCTTTTTCCCATTGATGCCTTCGTGTAAATCTTAGTGTTGCCGCACTAAAGATGCAAGTGCTGTGTCGTGGTGTATTGTCTGGTGTCGACAGTTTAAATAATAACGAAATGAGCAACTGATTACTGGTGGTAATAATTTTATTTATATAAAATTCTGACATGACCCGAAATGTTCACTATGTTTTTGAAATGTCGTTTTTCTCTAGTAACTGCTTAGTGCTACTACGCCTCGTACTGTAGTTTAATTTCATTTATACATATGAATAACGCATTTGAAGATGAGCGTCTACCTGTATAAAGCGCAATCTCGTGTCTATGTTTCTTCCGTGTCAAATTTATACTGTTGAATCTTTTTGGTACGATGCGGTAATTCGTCGATTGCCAGCTCCGAACCGGAAAACTGATGAACATTTCCCCTGTCATGTCACCCCTCACCGCAGCGACAATTGTACTTCAAATTTTCAAATGTGTGAATTCCTAAGGGATCAAACTGCTGGGTCATCGGTCCCTAGACGTACACACTATTTAAACTAAGTTATGCTAAGAAACAACACACACACACCCATGCCCGTGGGAGGCCTCGAACCTTCGCCGGGGGAGGGGGGTGGGGACAATGGTACTCTCTCGCTCTGCTCCGTCGCGAGGACCCGCCTCAGTGTCGGTGTGGTTCCCACCGCTCTGGGGCGCACATTTAACCTTGCCGCCTCACTGCCAACGACGTTGATGACAATGCTTACCCGGCTGATATCGTTTACGTTTCATTCGTGAAGAGGTTTTTACAACAAAATCTAAGGGTGAGCGTCTGGCCTTCTCTCCCTCAATTTTAACTCTTCATCAGTCTTTCTTTGCTGTTTGTTGGCCTTGGTGTTAGTCTTTCTATCTGTGTTTCTCTAATTTTGTCATTTAGGCTGGGGGTTTTAGTGTGTTGCTGAGTGACTGGCTCATTCTTTTTTTATTCTTGTGATCGGCCAGCCCAGGCCATTGAGATGTGGGACTTAGGGAAAACAGGAAAGGTGTGGACGGGGCCTAATCAGTTACCGTTGGTTGCACAGAAAACACAAATACTTTATTTAAAAAAATAACTGCCAACAATCGTTTTAAAAGATTTTACTACACCGACAGCTGAATGCCATACTAACAAGGGAACCTCCCCATCGCATCCCCCTCAGATTTAGTTATACGTCGGCACAGTGGATAGGCCTTGAAAAACTGAACACAGATCAATCGAGAAAACAGGAAGAAGTTGTGTGGAACTATGAAAAAACTTAGTAAAATATACAAACTGAGTAGTCCATGCGCAAGATAGGCAACATCTAGGAGAATATGATATCAGGAGCGCCGTGGTCCCGTGGTTAGCGCGAGTAGCTGCGAATCGAGAGGTCCTTGGTTCAAGTCTTCCCTTGCCTGAAAATTTTACTTTCTTTATCTTCGCAAAGTTATGATTTGTCCGTTCGTTCAATGACGTCTCTGTTCACTGTAATAAGTTTAGTGTCTGTCTTTTGCGACCGCACCGCAAAACCGTGCGATTAGTAGACGAAAGGACGTGCCTCTCCAATGGGAACCGAAAACATTTGATCGCAAGGTCATAGGTCAACCTATTCCTCCACAGGAAAACACGTCTCATATATATTATATACGACACTGGTGACGGCATGTGCGTCACATGACAGGAATATGTTGTCGACCCACCTAACTTGTACACTTAGCGAATGGGTAAAAAGATTCTTCTACCTTTCCCGATTTAGGTTTTGTTGTGGATGTGATAATCACTCCCAAAAAAGTAATGAAAACATAAGAGTTTGTCACATAAACTGAAAATAAAAAATTAAAAATTTCACTCGAGGGAGGACTTGAACCCAGGACCTCTCGTTTCGTAACTGCTCTGGCTAACCACGGGACCACGGAGCTACTTGACTCCCATTGTCCTTAATGTTGCCTATGTTGCACATGGACTACTCAGTTTGTATATTTTACAAATTTTTTTCATAGTTCCACACAACTTCTTCCTGTTTTCTCGATTGATCTGTGTTCAGTTTATCAAGGCCTATCCACTGTGCCAACTTATAACTAAATCTGAGGTGGGTGCGATGGGGAGGTTCCCTTGTAAGAAGGTATTCAAATTATTTTCCGGCTGAAGGCCAGAAGCAATGTGATACACAATCAACAGTTGAAGGCCTGACTAAGGAAAGTTCAAAGTTATTCGGCGGCTGAAGGCCACAAGCAGTTTCAGAATACACAACAGCTGAAGGCCTGAATTACCAATAAGGTGGACAATTACACGTTAAAAATACTAAAACCCTTTTTAAACAATCTTAATAAACTGTAACATGTTATAGAGACGGCTGAAGGCCTTATTAAGACAGAATCGAAACTATTTGTTGGTTGAAAGCCACAAGCAATGTTACAAACAATTAACAGCTGAAGGCCACAAGCAATTTAGGAATACACAATGGCTGAAGGCCTGAATTACAAGTGAGGAAGGCTGTTACATATTAAAAGATTGGGGTAAATTTTAAGCAATTATGACAAATTGACAGCGTAAGACAGAGTGCTCCACAGACAGTGGTCCATGGATCTACCTGAGGAAGGTGACTACAGCTGTGTAATCGGTGAGACAGGCAGCGAAGAGTAATGTTCACCTAAGGAGGGCAACTCAAACTAAAGACAGTTTAAACGCCGATCAATCTTCTTAGCAAATCGACCTAACTCCAGATAACCAGTCCAACGATGGAATAATTCAGGCGAAAGCGAAGTGACAGACAGCACAGCGTCTCCAGAATCCGGTGTTTGAAACACCAAAAGGCAGAAGGAACCACTATAACCCAGGTAGACAAGGAAAACAGTCATCCATACCCTCAATCAAGGAAGCTGTCAAATTACATGCCATGGCAGACAGGATTGGCAAGACGAGGAAAGTACGCTGCCGCAAAATACGCTTATCCCCAGGGCAGGTAACTGGGGCGTTAGCGGCCACTAGACAGTAAGATGCCACTGGTTGCACTTCAGCAATAATAGCACTAAACCCAAACTAACATCAAGTAGTAGAAGGCGGCTAATAGCTTCTGCCAACCTGACAGATCCCACTTATTGCAGTTAGTCTCACCATCCCTGAGAGCAGCAACACACAAACAACAGCGAGATCTCAAACAGTGGAGGTTGCACTTGTGGCTAAGGTTCACTCAACTTCAAATGTTCTGGGTTCGGTCGTCGGCTGCAGCCCCTGAATCCGACAGTGCCTGCACGCAGCCAGCGGTCCTGGCCTGCCCTCACACTGCGGACCTCCTTGCTGCTCCGTCCAAAGCCGAACTACCGACACCCGAACGCAGGCAGCATTTAAATAACTGGACATAAAAACCACACAAGATACACACAGATCCGCGAAGACAATTCCACAATGTCTCAAACAATACTAAAACCAGTCACTGTGAAACAACATGGACGAATTATAAGTCAGCACAAAAACAAAGAAGCCACAAGCGGTCGGAAAACCAAATGCACGTCGTGCGCTGCGACGACCGACAGAACGACCAGCCAATGGTTAACCAAACACAAGTCAGGCGTGGAAAAGATCCCAGTATAAATCGTCGACTGACAACTTATTGCCATGAGGGCACTTCGACGGGCAGACACACACACACAGGTGAAAGTCACACTACCCGAATATCACACTTCATTCAACTAAGACTCGCTGAATCTGGTACTTGACGTGGTCGTGCACTCTGGCGACCACAACCTTCTGTTGGACAGTGCATGTGTGTCGCCAGTGGTCAGGCGAGTACCGGCTGTCCGGCCATGATTGTTGCTCCGTCCCAACTCAACTCTCAGGACACATAGCGATCCGGAAATACTAGAGGCCACTCAAAAGATGGTACCACAGTACGCGCTATCGATAAGCGTTGCTGCTGCCACTCTCGGACAGACAAGGCGAGAAAACGAAGTGGTGCCAGTGAACACACTGAGAAAACGAGACGCCACTGTCGCTATTACAAGATGACAAGCTATGAACAGCATCAACATGAGTCGCACACGGCTTAGCCTTTTTAATACCTTCCACCATTTTTTTTCCCTTTTAGTGTACGTTTTCCTCTTTTGGTTGGCTTCCTTCGTTTTCTCTTTCAGTGTGGTTCCCAGTTACTTTTATGCCTTTTTACTTTACCTGAGCCCTTTTGGGAATAGTTTTAATCCGAGACCTGTTTGCATGAGAAGAAAGGAACTGAAACTCCGTCTTTACTCCCCAAACCAACAAAACAACCAACCACAGATGAACTTCTGTATAAATTTGTATAGAACTCTGAAGTGTACAGTATTGCAAAATGAGACCTGCTCCAAAAATGAACTGAGGAAGCAATTTTTGAGAATGGACATTGTTGGTGTGATTGTTGTACGCGCAGTTTTAGTCAGTGGCTTACCTTAAAGCCGGACGTGATGCAGGGGGATTGTTGTTTAGCCGCTGTGTTCGTGAGAGGAGGAAATGTTGACTTGGTTCCACATCGGTGCTGCCAATCCACAGGTGCGTACACTCCCTGCGGAATGAAACTGGTGTTTGTTGGCCGAAGTTTTGGATAAAAGCAAGTGCCAAAGTGAAGTAAATATAAATATAAAACTGAAACTGAATTCTGATATTGCGTATAATCACTGTTTTTTGCTTCCTTGTGCAATTTTGGTCCTGTGGCAGTTCATGAATGCACGCACGCATGTTTAAGATATGATAGTGAACGGAAACTGGGGCTCTAATAGTGAGCCACTGTAGTGGTTGACAAGTACAAGGCGCACGCACCAATGGCAGTTGGCAGTGCCGAGGAAGAAATTAATACATACGTTTTTCCCCTTTCACGATGGCTTTCCCTCGCTATGTTCTTACTTCTTACCCCTTATCTCCCCCCCCCCCCCCCCCCCCGCCACCCAAGGCAATGAGATGATCGGTCGTGTTTTCAGGTGCTTGATGCAAGTAATACAGTATTATTATTGTGAAGGGGGGCGCGAAGTTTCCATTTCTGGCAGTAGAGGGGCGCGACAAAAAAAGTTTGGGAACCAATATGCTAAATAAACATAGAATCTTTTCTTAGCAGAACCCATTTGGTTGTCAACCGCGGCATCCTTACAGCGCAGAAGTGCGTCGACGATATGTGGCGCCCCGTTTTCTTGCCCTTCGTGGCAAGCCATCCTATGCTTACATTTCAGCAAATAATACTCGTCCGCGAGAGTTTCTACTGCTTGTGTTCATGGTTGCCAAACCCTACCCTGGCCAGCAAGACCGTCAGATCTCTCCCGAAATGACAACGTTTGGAGCATTACGGGTAGTGCCGGCGCTCCAGTCAGCTAGGCATTTTGATTATCTAACGGACCAGTTGGAGAGAATTTGGGACGATTTTCCTCAGGCGGACATCCAAGAACTCTGGCAATCAAAGCCAAGCCGAATAACTCCTTGCGTAAGGGCCAGACGTGTATTAACGCGTTATTGACTTGCTCAATTTGTGAAGCTCTTTCCCTTAAATAAATCATCCAATTTTTACGAAATTGTTTTCATCTGTTTTTCCATACATGTACATGACACATACAGATTTCCTACTCATTTGGGTAATTCCTCCTTGGTGCGTCACTTTTGTTTGTTTGTTCATCCCAGAGTATATTACCTCGGCCTATTGTAAGTAGTTGCAGGTAGATCTGGGTTTAGATTGGTGATATTCCCCAGGAGTTCTATCCATCACCAGCTATTTATTTCACATCGGCACTATTAACGTGAAAAACACCGGGCTAAATCTCAATCCAGGGCCCATGTGAAACTGCAAACTTGCCCTATTACTGGATGAGCAAGTCATTTCCAAGGTCACAGGGAGACAATGTCATGTACCTCCTCCCATAGCACCACACATACTACAGCACTGTGGTTTTTAAACCAAACTTCGGTTTGTTGTGAGGTTTACTAATTTCAGTTTGTGATGGCAGTCCTTTAAGTTATGAAAATAGCACTTGATAGAAGCTCACTGCGTGTCTGACGAAAAGCTATCCATCAGATAGGATGCCCTTGTCGTCATTACAATAGAGCTCTTTCTCCTAAGTAGAATATTTGAATATGCTACATCCAAGTGTGTGGGTCTGACGATTGTCGCTATCTCTGGAAGCCTTCAAAATAAAATATGTTACATAAAAAAGTGTTTCAATAAACCTATTTATTGTAATTCAGTTATCTGGCGACCCTACATTCGTATTAGAGTAGTGAGTGCTGCTTATGATTTCAAATCTGTTCGGGAATGGTGTGACTCTACGGTTGTGCGCACAAATTGTGACAGTAGGAATGCCAGCATACTAACCTCCAGCCTAAAGCGTTCCATCGCAAGAGTGATCATGAAAGTTTGTACGAAACGTTTATTTGGAAATTTGTGGTAAGGTTCTATGGGACCAAACTGGTAAGGTCATCGGTCCCTAGGCTTACACCCTAAATAAACTAACTTAAACTAACTTACGCTAAGGACAACACACACACCTGTGCCCGAGGGAGGACTCGGACGTCATTAGACATCTATCTGGTTGAATATTTCTTATCACCGCAAGTTTTCCTCAGCTGTGTCGCGATGGCCTCATCATGTGTAGCTGCACATGATATTTCTTAAAATCTTCTGCTTGTTAATCAGCATCACTGTCTTTATAATCTGCAGCCGAGACACCAGACAAATGTCGACCAGCCATTCCTCAGCTATACTATTTTTTGACCTCGACATACTTAAAAGCAGTGACCTGCAAGTCAGGAAAGGGATTGAGAAATGTTGTATCCACGGACCCAACCAAGCAACTAACTCGCGCACGAGCGCCCTGACCGTGACATCGCTGGCCACCCGTCGGCGTCTCAGGGCGTTACCGCCGACGGAAGAGGTAGCGCCATGGCTGAGCTCGGGTCCGCAGCGCCCTCTGCATTTTGCATATAAGGAGGAGCGCTGGTCCCGAACCGGACAGTCTATTGTCGATTGTCTATTGCTAATCTTTCGTGGAGTTTATAACGGAGCCATTGCAGTGTGATGTTTGCTATTGTATTCGACTAGGCTCAGTACACGGATTATTCTTGGATATTACTTTGACTTGTATTGCTGGTGCACCTTTCGTCAGAAATAAAGTTAAGTTATCTGTTCATTCTAGCTGGCGCAATTCTTGTCATTAATTATTTCCCGACTAACAGACATAGCTACATCCTGGTCACTACCCACGCTTATACAATTTGTGGTGGCTGCCCCAAAAGTACCGCCGAGGACCTTGGGTTTGGGAGCGGTCACAAAAAGAAATAAGAATAAAACCTTAGCGTACGAAAACAAAGCATTTGTCATCGACGAGCATTAGGCAATGAAGACCTTCTAGGCTGAACTCTTGTACGTGAGTGACGTAAAGAAAACACACCACCTGAAATAACACAAGTCGAAAGTGAAGGTTGATGTATCTGAGAGCTTCCCCGTCAGAACAAGAGTCAGAAAGGGCGAGGGAGATGATGACTCTTGCATTCTCTTCAACTGCGTCTTAGAGAAAACTGTCAGAGAATGGACTGAAGCTTGGGTACAAGAAAGAGAATCTTAATGTACCTAGGGTAGCTTTTTTCGACAACACCTTCCTAGCGAATAGTATAAAGGAGGCTAAGTGCATCCTACAGAACTTTTACAGTGTAGCAGGCTTGCAGATCAGTATCAAGAAGACTGAATTCATGACCAACATCAAGGAAGCCGTACTACATTTCCACCATAAGAAAACTATCTGGAGTTAAGTTCCTCCTCTAGTAATTACTAGTCCAGGTACCTCTTCAAGAACTCCGACTATACAACTCGTTAGTCAAAGCCATCTATTCTGAATGCCTCCGAGTGACTTGTAATGGCCAAGGAGGACCCACCCAAGAAACGGGACAATAAGATAGATTCTGAGAAGGATTCTAGAGCAGTAAGAGAAGAGAAGGGCACATAGAGAATCTGTTACAACGATGTGATGTACAGACATCAGGAGGACGTCACCGCGTGTCTAAGGAAATGGTGCTTGGCCTTCTACGGACACCTGACGCCAACAATCCCAAAACACACACTAACAGGAATTTCACACTGGTTGTAGAGGGAGTGCCTGCAAGAAGAAGTGGGTCACATAGGTGCAGTCGGTTCTGGAATAACTGGAGGTCCTATTGGAGGAAACATAAGACCGACTGTGTTTCTGGAATGTTATCCAACAGGGAATTTTCCAACTGTTCTTTACTGGTAAGAAGACCATAGGGTCCAAGTGGGTGGAGGAGAGAAAGCTGGCTCACAGCCAGAAATCAAAGGGGTTCTGAAAGAGTAGAAATGAGCCCGTGTTCCCTAGTTAAGTCCAAAAGGTTGCGAGCAATAACAAATAACAGCAGCGGATGCGAGACAACTGGCGCATGCCTAAGCGATACTTCCATGCAGTGATAGGCAATGAGAAATCCACAACTATCGAGGATGAAAAACAACATTAACAGGGCGACCACGCCTGCTCGTCCTCACCATTTTGTCCAAATTTGTGGTGTATGCAGGGCCTGGCCAGAAATGGAACTGACGCAAGTGGGAGATCCACATGGCAAACAATTTAGAACGAGGTATGAGCTATTAATGTTACCCTTATTTCCACTTAGCGGTCGGCGTAGCGGGTGAGGCAAAGAACAAAAATCAAAGTGTCAAGAGTTCGAGCCTCTTTGCAGATATTTTTTTATTTTTTGCTTTCAGTTTATATATTACTTATATTACAGATAAGCGTAAATTATGTATCCACCATATAAATTACATAAATTTTATATATGCCATAAATTTGGACGAATCTGTGATGAGTAGGTAAGGTTCTCTGGTAAGTAACAGAGGGGTTCCTATCTAGCGCGTAGCTTTGGACGCTTCCGCTTCTTGGTGTATTGTATCAATAACGTCATCACGCCACTGAAAAAAAAGACAATCACGTAAAGTGTTGTGTCAGAAAAAAAATGCCTCTTCGTGGTCATTAGCTTCCCACTAGAACTTCTTGGATTGAAATTTTTGTGACGTTTCTGACCCAAGTCAATACAGTTTAAGGCACATATCGAAATGTATCTCGTAACCAGCATGAATGGTCATGTGTACAACAGCTGAACATACTCTAGTGCTATAACATGTGCTCCAGGTTTTTAAGTGCGCGGGATCGAGCGAAGTGGCGCAGTGGTTAGCTAATTTGACTCCCATTCGGAAGGACGACATTTCAAACCCGCGTCCGGCCATCTAGATTTAGGTTTTCCGTGATTTCTCTAAACTGCTCCTGGAGAATGCCAGGTTGGCTCCTTTGAAAAAACACGTCTGATTTCCTTCCCCATCCTTGACACAATCACAGCTTGTGCTCCGTCTCTAATGATCTCGATGCCGACAGAACACTAAATCCAATCTTTATTCATTGCAACTACGCAGGATTGCTGCCTGAATATTACTAAATTGTTAGATGTCAATCACTTATTTAAAGAAACACAGTCAACTTATTAGGCGTATATTCTGTAAGAAAGCAAGGAAATATCGCGTTTACTTACAGTGGTGGCATATTGTCGATTTGAAATTACTGAACAGAACATTTAGCAGAGCACAGAAGACTGGTCTGTAAGAGCATCACTTTCTCCTATGTATAACGTTGCAGTTGCATCGGTTTCCTTCATTCAGCTATGAAATATTAAACGAAAATGCAAAAGTAGGATGATGTGCCATAAGCGTTTGCTGTGTGATTGATTTCCTTTTTACAGAACATTTGCCAGCAAATAGGACAAGCTGCAGTTACTGTATTGTTCTTAAAGAATATATGTACATCCTGTTTGTTCACCGAAATTGATCGTTTTCTTTCGTACAGTGTGATTCTTATTAACGTTTAAATACCTTCAAAGTGATGTAGATAACGGTGAGACACTTAATTTAATATAAGAAACCGTCATCCACGTCGCTTCGAAGGTTTTTCAACGTTAATAAGAATCGCACTATATACTGGGGGGGGGGGGGGGGTATGTGCGACTGTGCGATTCCTTATTTTTAATCAGTTACAGAGAGTGAAGTGTCTCTTTATTGGTAACTGCTGCTCGAAGCTAGCACGAGTGTTTATTCTCAGATTTGCTTCGGAGTATTTTGTTAACCTTCACCCGAAGCGGTGCAACCTGATTATCGCAGAGATTTAAATTTTTCATACGCAGTCAGATACAAATGTAGTGCTCCAATCACGAATATTGTGGTGGAGCATTTATATTTTTCGGAATTTTTATTTTAGGCCCCTAATCGATCACGCTCACCCGAGAAATACTTTTAAATATTTACTATACTCTCGGTGGCTGAAAACTGGAATTATTTCAATTAAACTCAGTCTTTCAGTACAATAGAAGAACGTCCGAAGCAGTTCTGCTTAGAAGCAGCACCAATCACTTCGTCATTTATGGGTCAAAAGGCGTTGTGACGACCACTATTTTTCGATGAAAAATAGGTACAAATGTAAATAAATAGGCCATAATTTTAAAAGGTTTTACCTTGCAGAATGCCTGTTGCGTTGTTACAGAACTTCTAATTATTTTATAGCAATGGATTTGCAAAGAGAAGATAATACTGATCTCTCTTTTATAGCGATTGTCCTGTCGTATGAGATCCGCTGTTCTCATGATTTAGCAGATTTATTATTATTTACATTCGTGGCCAGACGCCCTTCCTGCTACTGCAGTGTCAGTTAAACCACAGACGGACCGTGCATTCGAACGCCACCGAAGAGCGTGCCGATTTCCTGACGTCACAGCGCGGAAAAAGCACGTTGGGGAGTCTTTCCGAACGTGTAGAGCTACAGTATCCAAAAAGTATTCCTCTAGTTGCATATTTTTTTAGAAAACAAAGTCTATGTAACATGAAAAGAAATGTATACGAAATCTAAAGAGCCAGTCATTTAAGAAGTACCCCTCGGCAAGTCACTTTTGTTGAAAACCAAGGAAAGAAATACATCCAAATCGTCAGCAAGGTTAACAAAGTAGTAAACGTAATACAAGAGCTAGTTCATAAAGTATTCGTCCACCATCTGAACATGCCGAAATTCTTCATGGAGTGATTAAACTATAACGCTGACCCACGGCACACACTAGAGTCAACCGTGCGCTGCCCCACTCTATCGCCTGTTGTAGTTCTGGACGGCGCTCATACAGTGCAATTAGCACCATGGGCCGTAAGGGTAGTGAGACCATGCTGATCTTAAGGAAACTTATTCTGCGCTTACATAATGAGTACAAATCTTCTTACGAGATTGCTAAAGTAGTCAGCAGACCTAGTTCGAGGGTTCAGTCGATAATAGATCGATTTTGCGCAACAAAATCATTAAGAAACCAACCACGTACCGGACGCCCTTACACTTTGACTGATGCAGACGTGAGATTTATCATGAGAAAAATGAAGAAGAAATATAAAATCAGCGCTCCTAAGTTGGCTGGGGAGTAAGAGTGTATGAGAAAGAAGGTATGTGCCAACACAATGAGAAATACCTTCAAAACGTATGGGTACCACATCCGGGTAGCGCGCAAGAAATTTTGGGTCAATGAACAGCATCGAAAGAAACGTCTTCATCTTGCTGTGGAACATAGATTCAAGAAGGAAGACTTCTGGAATAAAGTAAAATTTTCTGATGAGAGTAAATATAACGTATTCCGGTCGGATGGCAGGTAGGAAGATGTGGAGATGTTGCCACGCAATCGTGTGCCAACGGTTAAACACAGTGGTGGCTCCCTCATGGCGTGGGGCTGTTTGAGTGCTGTAGCTGTTGGAAAATTACATTTCATAGAAGGTACAATGGATCACTATATGTATATCAACATTTTAAAGGACAATCTGAATCCTAGCGCCGAAAAATTAGGTCTGTAAGGAAATTACATTTTTAACAAGCTAACGACCCAAAGCATACGGCTCTACATACAAGGCTGTGGCTTCTGTACATTACTCCAAAACAACACCCCTCCTCAGGGCCCAGACATTAATCCTATTGAACACCTCTGGAAAGTACTGGAAGACAGCATCAGGAGAAGACACATTTGTAACAAGAGAGACCTAAAAGAAGCACTTCAAGACGAATGGGACAAAATTCCAGCCTCTCTGACGACAAACTTGGGCAAGTCGATGCCCAGACGACTACAAGCAGTAATACCTCCAAAGGTAAATTCCACTAAATATTAATTTTTGTAATAGAAATCACATTTTCAGATTGTAAATTAAGAAAATATGAGTGAAGTAGCTCTTGAATAAATTCTCCATTTTGTCTAATCTGTTATCGCAATTGATCTACTTATTTCCTTGTCCATCAATAAAAATGACTTAGCAAGGTTCGTTGCGTATGACTGGATGTTCACAATTAATGTTCCCTTCCTTTCACGTCATATACACTTAGTTTTTTTAAAAAAAAATTGCAATTAGACCAATACTTTTTGGACTCACTTTACACTAAGCACGGCAGATATTCTGAACGTGGTTTGAACGTGGACTAATGAGAAGAAACAGCGCCAACTACGTCGCATTCACGCCATCTATTTCCAGGATAGTCTGGAGCCGCATATTAGCTTTTAGATGAAGCCCATATTTGGTGAGTTTTATGTTATAATGTACGTCCTATGACTACATGCCATCTAAAAACGCCAGCGGGCTCACCTCTCGAAAACCTTTCGTTTATTGCTACGATTTGTTGTGATAAAACGACAGGACACGTCATATTGGTAATTAAACAATTCTGGAATCGTAACTTGCGTGTTGCGAAACTATGCTGTTTCAGGGACAAAGGTACATAGGAGATCCATCAAAAACATGTTTTCCTTGGTACTATTTGTTATAACTGAATGTCAGTGAGTAACATACACTGAAGTGACAAAGTGATGGGACAGCGATGTGCACAGCTGCAGATGGTGGTAGTATTGCGTACACAAGGTGTGGTGTCACCGCCACACACCACACTTGCTAGGTGGTAGCCTTTAAATCGGCCGCGGTCCGTTAGTATACGTCGGACCCGCGTGTCACCTCTATCAGTGATTGCAGACCGAGCGCCGCCACACGGCAGGTCTAGAGAGACTTCCTAGCACTCACCCCAGTTGTACAACCGACTTTGCTAGCGATGGTTCACTGACAAAATACGCTCTCATTTGCCGAGACGATGGTTTAACATAGCCTTCAGCTACGTCATTTGCTACGACCTAGTAAGGCGCCATTATCAGTTACTATTGATATTGTGAATCATGTACCGTAAAGACCGACGTTCACCATTAATGGATTAAAGTTAAGTATTCCACCAGCTACGTCGGTTTTTTCTAAATTCTAATTTCCTTGTCCTGTTCCAGACCTCGCGCCAGCCTGCATGAGCTAAAACGCGTGCCTTTCGGCTTCCTCTAGTAACACGGTGTTGGCTCTCCTGCCAACCAAAACATTGGCGACGAGGCAAAACCGCGTTCTTATCGATATTGCCCTGATTTACTTGTGTAATGGCTTCGCCACAATCTCCAAATGTACTGTCCGAATTTTATCGCTTACAGAATCAGCAGACGCAGGCCTTGCTGGATGTCCTTGGACAGCTCGTCCAGGGTCAACGGGAAATGCAAAACGATGCGGCAGCCGCCGCTCCAGCGATAACGCAGCCACAACATGCAGTTGCACCAACTTTTAGTCCTTTTGATGCTGCACTGGAAAGCTGGATGGAGTGGTCACGCCAGTTTGGATTCCATCTCGCCGCCTACAGAATTCAAGGTAACGAGCGGCAGCCATTTTTGTTGTCTTCGGCCGGCATACAAACGTACTGTGTGATAGTCAAATTATTTCCCCGACGCGACATAGCAACTCTGTCCTACGAGGAAATTTTGTCTGCATTAGATGCATATTTCAAAGAATCAGTGAATGTTGTTGCCAAACGGTATACCTTCTTTCGTAAAAAACGTACGGCAGGTCAGACAAATCAGGAGTTGGTTGCAACCTTGCAAGGCCTTACTAGGGATTGTGCTTTTGAGTGTCAATGTGGACTCCCTTACTCAGATACTATGGTACGTGATGCAATTGCACAGAATGTTTCTGAATGTTCGTATAAGGGAACAGATTTTGAAACTAGTCAGTCCCTCCCTTCAACAAGTGATGGACATATTGGATCGGCAGCACACACTTGACTTTGCTCAGGAATCATTTGAAACTTCACCAGCCGTGTGTCAGGTTAACCGGCCCGCCGGGCGAGCTGCACGGAGCAGTAAACAGCCCTCGCGCCCAGCCGCGCCGCTGCCTTCAGGCTCTCAGCCACGCGTACCGCGCCGGCAAGCAAATGCAGTGCTAAAATCATGCCCGCAGTGTGCTACTAGACATTCGCGTGAGAATTGCCCGTCACGCCAGGCTGTTTGCTTTTTCTGTAATAAAAAAGGACATGTTCAGAATGTTTGCCAGAAAAAGCTCAGATCGGACACTCACAACCATTCTAGGCCCTTTTCTTGGCGCCGAATTCGAACCAAGGATACTCAGGCTCGTGAAACTTCGCCCATGGAAATTCATGTAGTTCATTCCACTCCGCCCAGTGCCACTCTCTCTAACAGTGACTGTGTTTGTCCCACAAATGGTGTGCGTCGACATCGCCGGAAATCCCGTCAAGTCGCAAGTGATTTTGTACCAGTGTCAGTTCACGTTGCACGAGACAGTCGCTCTTGTCATCAGCAGGACAATAAACTTTTTGTGGACTTGGACATTAACGGCAAAGTGATACCATTCCAGCTCGATACCAGGGCTGCAGTTTCACTGATCAATCAAGACACTTACAAACTGCTGGGCACACCTCCGTTGCATGCCGCAACTGTTAAGTTAACTACCTATTCCGGGCAAGAGATCCCTGTGTTAGGACAGTGCAGCCTTCTTGCAACATACAAAGGACAAACAAAACTGGTGTCATTTTACATCCTTCGTTCTTCTTCTGCAGTGAACTTGTTTGGTTTAGATTTATTTCAGTTGTTTAACTTGTCTATAGTAAATCAGGTCCTATCAGTGAAACAGACTGTGCCTTCAGACAGTGTTTCTGGTCTATGTGAAGAATTTGCAGACAATTTTGCAGCGGGCCCTGGTTGCGCTAAGCAAATTTGGAACTGAAAGTAACCACGCAACCGAAGTTTTTCAGAGCGCGCAATGTTCCCCACGCATTGCGTGATGAGGTCGCAAAAACATTACACGATTTGTAATCTCAAGGTGTAATTGAACGTGTGCAGGCTTCTCTCTGGGCATCACCCTTAGTAATTTTGCCAAAACCTCCCGGAAAATTGAGACTTTGTGTGGACTTCAAGGCAACAGTGAATCCACAACTAGTGATTGCAACTTTTCCTTTACCCCGCCCGGACGATCTTTTTGACAAACTGTGCCTGGTTAAATATTTTTCGAAGTTGGACCTAGCAGATGCGTACTTGCAAATACCGGTGGACGAAGACTCCCAGCGCGTTTTGGTGGTTAACGTGCATCTTGGTTTGTATCGATTCAAACGACTGCCATTCGGGTGTGCATCCGCCCCTGCATTGTTTCAGCAATATCTACAAACTGTTTGTGCGTCGGTCCCTACTGCAGAAAACTATCTGGACGATATTGTGATCTCTGGAAAGACGGAAGAAGAACATTTAGTCAATCTCAGAACATTATTTCAGGTCTTGCAACAAAATGGTATTCGCTTGCGGAAGGACAAATGTGTGTTTTTTGCTCGTGACTTGCCCTCCCTGGGACATGTACTCAATGCCCAAGGCATACATCCTAGTCCCGAGCACCTCCGTGCCATACAAGACTTGCCTTCGCCGCAGAATTTGACGCAGCTACAGAGTGTGCTGGGAAAAATTAATTATTATCACCATTCTATACCACACGCCTCTTCCATTTCAGCTCCGCTTCATCGCTTACGCCGTAAAGGTGTTCCGTTCGTCTGGACGACGGAATGCGAACGCGCCTTTCGCCAGTTGAAATCGGCGTTGCTTTACAATACTTGCCTTGTGCCATTCGATCCCCAGAAGCCCCTTTTGTTGATGGTGGATGCATCGGATTTCGGGATCGGTGCTGTGCTTGCGCACAACGATGGACCGCACGATCGCCCTATTGCCTTTGCGTCCAAATTGCTCTCGCCTGCGCAAAGAAATTATTCACAGATCGAGAAAGAAGCATTGGCTCTCGTATTTGGTGTTACAAAGTTTCATGATTTCTTGTATGGTCGTCACTTTGCCATCATCACAGACCACAAACCTTTGACATCGCTTTTTCATCCGAACAAGCCTGAACCTCCACGTACAGCGCAGAAATTCATTCGCTGGTCTATTTTCCTCTCGCAGTACCGCTACGATATCTTGTATCGGTCCACTGCTAAGCACAGAAACACCGATGCGTTGTCCCGTTTGCCTGTTGCTGAGGATAGAGCATTCGATTCCTCCGAACTTTCATTGATTCGGAAACCGATGACGTGGTCGAATCGTTTCCGATTGATTTTCGTCGTGTAGCTACTGCCACAGCTGCCAACCCTGTCCTTCCTACCGTTCTGCGTTTTGTTGCTACGCAATGGCCCTTGTCAAAATCACGGATCAGGGATCCGTTGGTTCTCCGATTTTTTGCTCACCAGGAGAGACTTTTTGTACGACATGGTGTTTTGCTGTTGCGTTCTGATAATGATCAGTCCAGGGTCGTGGTCCCACGTTCGTTACAGTCCTCTGTCTTACAGCTTCTCCACCAAGGACATTGGGGTATAGTGAGAACGAAACAACTTGCTCGTCAGCACTGTACTTGGTTCGGAATCGATGCCGCGATTACGAATATGTGCTCTTCTTGCATGGTGTGTGCCGAACATCAATCAGCACCACCGCGGAAATTCTTTGCATGGCCAAGAGCCACTTCCCCTTGGCAACTACACTCCTGGAAATTGAAATAAGAACACCGTGAATTCATTGTCCCAGGAAGGGGAAACTTTATTGACACATTCCTGGGGTCAGATACATCACATGATCACACTGACAGAACCACAGGCACATAGACACAGGCAACAGAGAATGCACAATGTCGGCACTAGTACAGTGTATATCCATCCACCTTTCGCAGCAATGCAGGCTGCTATTCTCCCATGGAGACGATCGTAGAGATGCTGGATGTAGTCCTGTGGAACGGCTTGCCATGGCGCCTCAGTTGGACCAGCGTTCGTGCTGGACGTGCAGACTGCGTGAGACGACGCTTCATCCAGTCCCAAACATGCTCAATGGGGGACAGATCCGGAGATCTTGCTGGTCAGGGTAGTTGACTTACACCTTCTAGAGCACGTTGGGTGGCACGGGATACATGCGGACGTGCATTGTCCTGTTGGAACAGCAAGTTCCCTTGCCGGTCTAGGAATGGTAGAACGATGGGTTCGATGACGGTTTGGATGTACCGTGCACTATTCAGTGTCCCCTCGACGATCACCAGTGGTGTACGGCCAGTGTAGGAGATCGCTCCCCACACCATGATGCCGGGTGTTGGCCCTGTGTGCCTCGGTCGTATGCAGTCCTGATTGTGGCGCTCACCTGCACGGCGCCAAACACGCATACGACCATCATTGGCACCAAGGCAGAAGCGACTCTCATCGCTGAAGACGACACATCTCCATTCGTCCCTCCATTCACGCCTGTCGCGACACCACTGGAGGCAGGCTGCACAATGTTGGGGCGTGAGCGGAAGACGCCTAACGGTGTGCGGGACCGTAGCCCAGCTTCATGGAGACGGTTGCGAATGGTCCTCGCCGATACCCCAGGAGCAACAGTGTCCCTAATTTGCTGGGAAGTGGTGGTGTGGTCCCCTACGGCACTGCGTAGGATCCTACGGTCTTGGCGTGCATCCGTGCGTCGCTGCGGTCCGGTCCCAGGTCGACGGGCACGTGCACCTTCCGCCGACCACTGGCGACAACATCGATGTACTGTGGAGACCTCACGCCCCACGTGTTGAGCAATTCGGCGGTACGTCCACCCGGCCTCCCGCATGCCCACTATACGCCCTCGCTCAAAGTCCGTCAACTGCACATACGGTTCACGTCCACGCTGTCGCGGCATGCTACCAGTGTTAAAGACTGCGATGGAGCTCCGTATGCCACGGCAAACTGGCTGACACTGACGGCGGCGGTGCACAAATGCTGCGCAGCTAGCGCCATTCGACGGCCAACACCGCGGTTCCTGGTGTGTCCGCTGTGCCGTGCGTGTGATCATTGCTTGTACAGCCCTCTCGCAGTGTCCGGAGCAAGTATGGTGGGTCTGACACACCGGTGTCAATGTGTTCTTTTTTCCATTTCCAGGAGTGTATTTTGCTGGTCCATTCTGGAATGCTCGATGGTTGGTTGTGGTAGATTCATTCAGTAATTTTCCTTTTGTTATCCGGATATCTTCCACGACGTCATCTGCCACCATCCAAGCGTTATCTGCTATCTTTTGCATTGAAGGTCTTCCACAGACTATTGTTTCCGACAATGGCCCACAATTCATGTCCGCAGAATTTCAGTCATTCTGCAAGGCAAATGGTATTCAACATCTGACGTCCGCGCCGTTTTCGCCACCGTCATACAGTGCCGCTGAACGATTGGTTAGGACTTTCCAGTCACAGATGTTGAAGTTCAAAGAGTCGCATTCTCGGGAGGACGCGTTATTGCTCTTTTTGTCCTCGTATCGCTCTCAGCCCCGAGATGGTCGCTCGCCGGTTGAGTTGCTCCACGGTGGTCATCATCGAACCTTGATGTCTTTGCTACAACCGCCGCATCAGGTTCCTGTGCAGCGGCAGACACATGCTTTTGCTCCAGGCGACGTTGTCCACTATCGGCACTACCGAGGTTCGCGGCGTTGGCTCGAAGGGCGCATTCTTCGCTGCCTCGGCCGCGCTATGTATCTGGTTTTGGGGACCTCTGGTGAGGTGCGTCGGCATCTCAATCAGCTGCGCCTCTGTCGTCGCACGGGATCTGCCGCTCGCCGTCTGCTTTCAGCGACAGTTCCGTCCGGTCGGCGCCCTGGGGACCCATCTACTGGCTCGCCTCAGCCCCAGGTGTTACCGACGCTGCCTTCCATTTTGCCCCATGGCGACGCGCCGCCGCCGCCACCGCCGCCGCCACCGCCGCCGCCGCCTGTTCTTCCGCCGGCGACGCCCGCAGTGGACGCTTCGCTGCAGCCGCCGGGCGCCTCCCTGGGTCACGCGCTGCCGATCGCTTCCCGTGACCGGATGTCCTCCGACATGGAACTCTTGCCCGCTCCGGACCATCTGTCGTCTTCGCCCGTCGGGTGCCCCGGCCCGATGGAGGTCGACCCTTCGGCACCTCCTGTCTCTCTACGGGCGCATACACCGCATGTTAGCGTGCACCCTGGAGCAGGTTTTCAGGCGTTTCCTAGCTCCCCGTGGTCCGAATGGCAGGGTGCGGGTGACACAGCCTCGCCTGTTGTTAGGCTCCCCACCTCGTAGCATACGTCAACATGGGGTCCTCCCCACGGCGGGCGGAAGCCTTATAACACAATCGTACGCCGATTTGCGGGGGAGGAATGTGGTGTCACCGCCTGACACCACACTTGCTAGGTGGTAGCCTTTAAATCGGCCGCGGTCCGGTAGTGTACGTCGGACCCGCGTGTCGTCACTATCAGTGATTGCAGACCGAGCGCCGCCACACGGCAGGTCTAGAGAGACTTCCTAGCACTCGCCCCAGTTGTACAACCGACTTTGCTAGCGATGGTTCACTGACAAAATACGCTCTCATTTGCCGAGACGATAGTTTAACATAGCCTTCAGCTACGTCATTTGCTACGGCCTAGCATGGCGCCATTATCAGTTACTATTGATGTTGTGAATCATGTACTGTAAAGACCGACGTTCACCATTAATGGATTAAAGTTAAGTATTCCACCAGCTACGTCGGTTTTTTCTAAATTCTAATTTCCTTGTCCTGTTCCAGACCTCACGCCAGCCTGCGTGAGCTAAAACGCGTGCCTTTCGGCTTCCTCTAGTAACACGGTGTTGGCTCTCCTGCCAACCAAAACACAAGGTATAAAAGGGCAATGCATAGGCGCACCTGTCATATGTACTCAGGTGATTCACGTGACAGAGTTTTCGACGTAGTTATGGCCGCATCAAGGGAATTAATAGACTTTGAACCCGTAATGGTCGTTGAAGTTAGACGCATTAGACATTCCATTTCGCAAATCGTTAGGTAATTGAAGATTTTTCTGTCCTGAATGTCAAGAGTGTACCGAGAACACCATATGTCAGGCATTACCTTTAAGCACGGAAAACACAGTTGCCGACGGCTTCCATTTAACGACCGAGAGCAGTGCGTTTGCTAAGAGTTGTCAGTGCTGACACATAAGCGACGCTGCGAGAAATAACCGCAGAAATCTATGTACGACTTACGACGCAAGTATCAGTTAGGACAGTGCGGTGAAATTTGACGTTATAGAACTATGGCAGTGGACGATCGTCGCGAATGACTTGGCTACATCGCCCGCAGCGCCTCTCTTGGGCTTGTGACCATGTCAGTTGGGCCCAGACGACTGTAAAACAGTGGCCTGGTCAGATGAGTCCAGATTTCAGTTGGTAAGAGATGATGGAAGTGTTCGAGTATGGAACAGACCAACCGAAGCCATGACCCAAGTTGTAAACAAGGCACTGTGCAGGCTGGTGTTAGCTCCATAATGATGTGCGCTATGTCCTCTGGACATTCGGCAGCTTGAATACCATTTGCAGCCATTCATTGGAGTCATGTTCCCAAACAACGATGGATTCTTAATGGATGACAATGCGCCACGTCACACGGGCCATTGCGGACAATTCAAACGAACTGAATCCCGTGTAATGGGAGAGAAGCTAGAGGTCAGTTCGTGCACAGACTCCTGCACCGGCAAAACTTTCGCAATAAGGAACGGCTATACAGGCAGTGTGGCTCAGTATTTCTGCAGGGGACTTCTAAAGACTTGTTGAGGGCATGACACGTCGAGATGCTGTACTACGAGAGGCAAAAGGAGATGCGACACGATGCTAGGAGGTATCACGTGACTTGTGTCACCTCAGTGTGTCTGCGTTTAAAGCCGTCAGTTTATAGTAACATACAAGACACGGTCTTTCAATGGAAATTCAGTTTAGTGTAATAAATAGATATATTGAATTGAAATGTGATACATCGTGTGTATGTCGTTACATCCAATTTCTTTGCTCACGTTCATGTTTTCTAATACGTTGTGAGACTATATGACTAATTCAATAAAAGTATTTTGTATAATATTCGATGTTTCCTGCATATAAGTGCGTTTTCTCTCAGAAGGGCTTGTGTGTCCTATTGGCTTCATCTACAAGAGAGCTTGCACTACTTGCAGTAAGATATTTTGCATTTTCTTGTTTAAAGTCTCGTATTTCAAACGTTGTAATCATTCTGCTACTGAATAGAAATAACAATCAAATAACGGTGACCTTAGGGTTTTACTGAAAAGTGAGAATGATAAATTAATTTTTGACTTATATAGAAGACTATTGTAAATTTGTTTTGCGCTATTTGAGAGTGGTTTTTTTTGTAAGCTGGTTTTCTTTCTGACTGTATATGGAACTTTCCTTTTTGTCTTATTAGGTGTTCATGGGTATTGAACCTTTTTTATTTATGTCTACTGTAGACTAAGCAATACGACTAGCATATGAGCAAGGGGAGAAAATGTGTGTTTCAATAGAGATGTCACAG
The DNA here is from genome assembly GCF_023898315.1 of Schistocerca nitens. NCBI lineage: Eukaryota > Metazoa > Arthropoda > Insecta > Orthoptera > Acrididae > Schistocerca > Schistocerca nitens. The sequence goes on from NC_064615.1 coordinate 1,012,531,950, forward strand.
GACTCCTATGCGCATCCATTTCGTAATCAAACTGTGTGGTTTACGAGCCAATACAGTCAAGCGCTGCGATCACGTATACCACATTGAGGCGCGCTCTGCGTGTCCAGAAGCTGTGTAGTTTCTGACGGCCCGTTCCCACAAGTGAACGGTAGCGTGGTGCGCGGTAATTTAAGTGAAAACCGTTCCCCGCTGCGTTGCGGCAGTTAGCGGAATTGGTCTTCCCACTTGGAATCGGCAGACGTTACTGTCAAAATGTGTGTGAATTCCTAAGGGACCAAAATGCTGAGGTCATCGGTCCCTAGACTTACACACTACTTAAAGTTTGTCTTATTTGCAGATGATACAAACATTGCAATAAATAGTAAATCAAATATAAATTTAGTAAGGGCAGCTAATCAAATTTTTACTGACATTAATAAGTGGTTCATAGCCAATTCACTGTCATTAAACTTTGAAAAGACCCACTATGTGCAGTTCAGAACTTCCAAGAGATTTCCTTCTGGTCTGTGTATAAAATATGATGACATGGAAATAAGAGAAGTTGAGAGTGTAAAATTCTTGGGATTACAACTTGATAATAAATTCAGTTGGGAGCAACATACTAACGAACTGGTAAAGCGCCTAAACAAGTCTGCGTTTGCAATGCGAATGATGTCAAACATAGGAGATATAAACATAAAAAACGGGCATATTTTGCTTATTTTCACTCCATTATGTCATATGGTATCATATTTTGGGGTAACTCCACAAACAGAGAAAAATTTTTTAGAGTACAGAAGCGTATAATAAGAATAATGAGTAGTGTAAATCCAAGAACATCATGTCGAAACCTATTCAAAGAATTGGCATATTAACCACAGCTTCTCAGTATGTTTATTCCTTAATGAAGTTTGTTGTAAATAATACATCTCTTTTACCAATATCCCAGTATAAATACTAGGAATAAGAACAATATACATAAAGATTTAAAATCACTTATTCTTGCCCAGAAAGGAGTCCAGTATTCAGCAACGCATATTTTCAATAAGTTACCAGCAACCATTAAGAGTTTAGTTTCAGACAAGGCACAATTTAAACATAATTTAAAAGAATGTTTGGTGGCCAACTCCTTCTGTTTCATCCAAGAGTTTCTCAACAAGTGCAGTAGGGCATTTTAATGAAAATTTATTATACTTTATTTTTTGACAATACTTGCTTGTAACAGCCAAGTAACTACCTACTGTAGCCAAGAAACAAGCAAATGCTTGAATGATGGGTTTAATGAACGCAGATGTAAGTATTAAATCTGTAAATATTAGAAGTTTAAATTTAATTCATGTACATAATTTTACTGTTTATTGACTGAGGATCATTAAAATTAATGAAACTCAAGTTTTTCGAATTACATTTTTGTAATGTGTTTATCTGACATGTCCCACATCTAGGAGGATTCCCTCTTTTATGCGTCTATGCAATGAATAATTAATCGAATCTAATCTAAAACTAACTTATGCTAAGAACGATACACACACTCAAGCCGGAGGGAGGACTCGAACCTCCGGCGGGAGGGGCCGCGCAATTCGTGACATGGCGCCTTAAACCGTACTGCCACTCCGCGCGGCAGATGTTGGTGGTACCCAATGACAGTTCACCACTGAGGTAGCCTATTATTTAGTTTGCATGTATCGTGAATCACCTGACCAGCGCAAAGTGCCAAGCGACTGGCAAAAAGCACAGCTGACTCCTGGTTCAAATGGCTCTGACCACTATGGGACTCAACTGCTGAGGTCATAAGTCCCCTAGAACTTAGAACTACTTAAACCTAAATAACCTAAGGACAACACACACATCCATGCCCGAGGCAGGATTCGAACTTGCGACCGTAGCGGTCGCGCGGTTCCAGACTGTAGCGTCAGAACCGCTCGGCCACCAGCGGCCGGCGCTGACTCCTGTACATAAGAAAGGTACAAGAATTGACCCGCAAAATTACAGACCAATATTGTTAACATAGGTCTGCTGCAGATTTATAGAGCATATTCTGAGTTCAATATAATAAATTTCCTAGAGACCAAAAGCTCATTTCCACGAATCAGCACGTCTTTAGAAAGCATCGCTCGTGTGGGACCCAATTTGCTAGTTTCTCACGTGATGCATTGCGAACTATGGATGAAGGGCAACATTCTGATTCCGTATTTCTAGATTTCCGAAAATCATTCGACACAGTACGCCACTGCTGACTGTTAACGAAGTTCGTGCATACGGAATAGGCTTCTAGATATACGACTGTCTCAGTATGTCGTCCTCGACGGCGAGTGTTCGTCGGAGACAAGGGTAACATCAGGAGTACCCCAGGGCAATTTGATAGGACCACTCTTGTTCTCCATATGCATGATTGATTTGGCGGACAGTGTGGTCAGCCAACTACGATTGTTTGCTGATGGTGCTGTGGTGTACGGTAAGGTGTCGAAGATGAATGACTATAGGTTGATACAAGATGACCTAGACATAATTTCTAGTTGGTGTGATGAATGGCAGCTGAGTTTTAACGTAAAAAGATGTAAGTTAATGCGAATGAGTAGGAAGAACAAACCTGTAATGTTCGGGTATAGAAATATTAGTGTCCTACTTGACACAATCGCGTCGTTTAAATATGTAGGCGTAACGTTGCGAAGCGATATGAGATAGCACGAGCATGTGAGGATTGTGGTAGGGAAGACGAAAGGTCGACTTCGTTTTACTTGGAGAATTTTAGGAAAGTGTGGACCATCTGTAAAAAGGACCACATATTGGAAGCTAGTGCGCCCTACCCTTGAATACTGTCCGAATGCTTGGGATGCAGACCAGATCGTATTGAAACAAGACATCGAAGCAATTCAGAGGCGGGCTGCTAGATTTGTTACCGGTAGGATCGATAAGCATGCAGGAGTTACGATATGCTTCGGAAGCTCAAGTGGAAAGCCCTGGAGGAAAGAAGACATTCAGTTCGAAGACATCACTGAGAAAGTTTAGAGAACCGGCATTTCAAACTGACTGCAGAATAATCCTACTGCTGCCAACATACATTTCGCGTAGGGACCACGAAAATAAGATACCACAAATTAGCGCTCATACTGAAACGTATAGAGAGTCGTTTTTCCCTCGCTCTACCTGCGAGTGGGAGAGGAAGGGAAATGACTTATTGTGGTACAGGGTACTCTTCGCCAAGCACCGTAGGATGGCTTGCGGAGTTTGGATGTAGATGTGTAGGTGAGGACCCACTGAAACGTGTGGTGCAATTGATTAATTATACCGTGTATCCATACAAGAGAAAGACGAAGTTGGGTGATCAGATACTAGTATTTCATTCGCTTTATGATACGATCTTTCAGTATTTCATCATTCATGTTTTTTTTTAATTCACCATAAATAAACTTGATGAATTACCATACATGATTGTTCCCTATCTCATTACGTAGGTGACAACATTTAGGCCGGTCGCGGTGGCCGTGCGGTTCTAGGCGCTCCAGTTCGGAACCGCGCTGCTGCTACGCCGAGACCTCCTGTTATCTCCAGGTTTCTTCTTCTTATGCTACCTTTTTTTCAAGACTCTTAACCCAAGAATGATCAATGATTGAATTACGCTGTGTACAAAATTCTAGCTGGCGGTTTCCGCTTTTATTCCATATTCTCCTACTAATTACCTTTACTTCTCTTTTTGACTACCAAATTTCTGGCTTCCATCACAATTGATTTCATCTTAACTACCTGAATAATTTATTTTATCTCATCACACATTATTGCAAAATTTTCATCGTTTGCGTGTTAGTCAGCATATAAACTTGTATTACCATTTTTCTCAGCTACGCAAATGTGTTCACTGTGGTTCATAATAGTCGTAGCTTACCCACACTATAATTTTCTTATTCATTATTAGACCTACTCCATAATCACTCCTATATGATTTTATGTTGGTAACCCTGTTCTCACCTAATCGGAGCCGGCCGCGGTGGTCTAGCGGTTCTAGGCGCTCAGTCAGGAACCGCGCGACTGCTACGGTCGCAGGTTCGAATCCTGCCTCGGGCATGGATGTGTGTGATGACTTTAGGTTTAAGTAGTTCTAAGTCTAGGGGACTGATGACCTCAAATGTTGAGTCCCATAGTGCTCAGAACCATTTGAACCATTTTTTGACAACATTTAGAATATCGATCGCTCCAGAACAAAAACTTACTACGACTTTCACAACAACATTTAGTACTGCAGTTTACAGTACCCAAATGGAGTTCACTATACTCATAGTACATTACCTTTTTAAGTGGTAGACATTTATAATTGAAAATGTCTGACATTAGAGTCTCACTATTTGCTATATAACGAGGGGCATTCAGTAAGTAATGCGACACATTTTTCTGAAAGTGGATAGGTTTTATTCAGGATTTGTATACACCACGCCATTCCCCACTCTTTTCGATACAGAGCCCTATTTTTCAACGTAATCTTCATTCAATACGATGTCCTTACCCACGTTATCGGAAGGGCTTGTATGCCGCATGATACCGCACTACTGGTCGATGTCAGAGCCAATGCCATGCTGCACCAATAATCTCCTCATTTCCACGTACTGTTCCCTGTGGAGCGCATCCTTCATTGAGCGAAGCAGGTGAGATCTGGGCTGTAGGGTAGATGAGAGAAAATTCCAATGAAGTTTTGTGAATTCCTCTTGTCTTGGGTACACATACTCGTGTAAGATCTTGCGTTGTCATTGAGAAGGAGATGTTCGTTTGCATTTTTGTGGCGATGAACACGATGAAGCGATTTCTTCAATTTCCTGAGGGTAGCACCATGCACTTCAGAGTTTATCGTTGCACCATGATGTAGGACATTAAAAAGAATAATCCCTTCAGCTTCAGAGTCCCAGAAGACCGTCACCGTGACTTTATCGGCTCAGGGTGCGACTTTGAATGCGACTTTGAACTTTTTCTTCAGAGGAGAGGTGGCGTGGTGCCATTCCATGGATTGCCGTTTTGCTTCATATTCGAAGTGATGAACCAGTGTTGTTTCATCGCCTGTGACTATAATCGACAAAAAATTGTCAGGATCAGTCTCGTAACACGCAAGCAGTTCCGCACAGATGGTCCTTCGTGGCTCTTTATGGTCTGTTAGGTGGCAAGAAACCCTGTGGACACACGCAACTTTGAGTACTCCAAATGGTCGACAAGTGTGTCAGCACTACCAACAGAGCTGTTCATCAAGGAGGTGTTTGATTATGATCTGTCGATCACCTCGAATGAGAGTGTCCACACGTTCCAACATTGCAAGAGCTGGCCAGCACGTGGGAGGTCGAACTGGTTTGTACGACCTTGTTGCAATGATGACAGACACCTCTCCCAACGACTCACCAAACTTTTGTTCACTGTCAGGTCTCCGTAGACATTCTTCAAGTGCCAACGAATATCTGCGAACTGAATGCCAGCCCTCTGCATGGAATACATCTCCGAAATTTTGAAGACTGTGTATAGCGCTGCCACGTATCGAAATTTCATGAAGCTATAGAGGCTGAAGCGGGAATATTCCGAGATGTCTAACAAATTCCGCATTTTGTCGATCGAAGTTGGTCAGGGAAAAAAATGTGTTGCATTATTTATCAGACGCCCCTCGTAAGATCACGTATTTTAACCATTGGGCAAGTGTTAATTACTGAAACAATTAATGAAGTAGTATCAGAATATTCAGCTCCATCTTTAATGTGCCACTGAGATTATCAGAGCCAAGGGAGACGTAAAGCCAACATCCACCACAGTGATACATGTTTACATGCCTACAAATACCACAGATCATAATCAGGCTGAAAGAATGTATGATGAAATGAAAGAAATTATTCACATAGTAAAGGGGGACAATAATTTGAACTGTGATGAGCGACTGAACTTCCAGGTGCAGATGTAGACTGGAGATAAGTTATTGATTATGCACTGAAGAGTATAACTAAAGAGATAACAAACAGACAGAAAATTAAGGAGATGGAACGTGGATAAGTTAAGATCCAGAGACTGACGATAATTATAAGAGTGTTGCAAATGAAGTAGCCAAAGGCAATACAGGCGTCTAAAGAATGAAACTGACAGAAAGCGCCAAATGCAAAGCGGGAATAGCTTGAGGAAAAATCTAAGTCTTAGAAGCTTGCGTAAGATTGCTGCCGCATATAAGAAATTAAAATTAAAAAATCCTTTGAACCAAAGAGAAGCAGGTTTATGACTAACAAGAACTCAGTTGGCTAGCGATAACTAAATGAAGGAGAAAGGTTGGAAATTGGAAGGAATATGGAGAGTGGTGGGAGGGGGGGCTATACAAACTAAGTTGAATAAAATGTTAGTTTACTGTGAAGTGTCTGAACACGCAAGACAGTACGGATCCTCTGACTTATCTCAGAAGATAGATTGAAGAAATCCAAACCTTCGTTTAAAGCATTTGTTGATTTAGAGGCTCTGACAAACTTGACTGGAATACACTCTTTGGAACTCTGAAGGCAGCAGGGATAAAACACAGGAATACAACATTATCTACAACATGTACAGAAACCAGATGTAGAGTTGAAAGACGAAAGGAAAGCACTAACTGAGAACGCAGAAATAGAGACAACGTAAAATGCAGATTGGCAATAGCAGGAGAAGAATTTCTTAAAAATAGGAATTTTTTAACACGTAAAATAAATGTAAGTGTTGGAAGTCGGTTATAAAGATAGTTTTCTGAAGCGTAGACCTGCACGGAATTGAAATCTGTACTATGAAACAGTTTCCGTGAAGAAGCGAATAGAAGCTTTGGAAATGTGGTGTCACAGAAGAATGCTGAACATTAGATGGGTAGATTCAAAAACTGATGAATAGATACTGTACCAAACTGGGGAGAAAAGTAATTTATGGCACAACTTGACTAAAAGAAGCTATTGCTTGGTGGAAGATACTACGAGGCGTCATTTCTTCAATGGACAAAAGTGTAGGAGTCAAAAATTGTAAAGGAAGACGAAGATTTGACTACAATAAACAGTAGTGTAGGCTTCTGAGTTCGTTGTCACAGTCAAGAAAATTCTTCAGGGCATGTGACCACATTGTCAATACGTAAAATTTTTCGACATTTTGGTCACTGTTGCAAATGGCCTTTTCATGTGTTTAGCAAAAACACTCTGAAGAAGGCGCTTTGCAGCGGCAGTCGGAACGTTAGAGAATTTTACACATTGACAGTGCAGTCACATAACCTGAAGAATTTTATTGACTGTACAATAAGCAGGTTCAAATGGGTATAGGCACCTGTAGTGTTGCAGAGGTGAAGACTCTTGCCGCAGATGGACTTGTGCGGAATAATGCCTCAAATGAACTTTTATACTGAAGTCAACAACAAAGAAATAGTGATGTGTTTACATGCAGCTATAAAACATTGTAAAGGTTTTAAATACGCAAAAGGTCTTGATTCTGACAGAAATAACTAAAAGAATGTAACTACAGAGCGATTACATCTTCTCATGTAATAACAGGTTTCGCTTAAAGCTCAGTAGCCAAGACAGAACATCGTAAATATTAACGTGTGCCATACAACTGTGCCTATTTTGACGAGAAATTAACAGAGCTTTAAGAAAGGTATGTTATTCCATCAAATCTATAGTTGTTTCCATATCTCAATAATTAAAAAAACTATTACTAAATACATGTCTCTTTGCGTGCTATGATTTGCAAAAACTTCATTTCGATATCTTGAACTGTTAATGAAATATGACAGTTGTTACGAACATATTCTTCCTGATGAGTAGGGACAGAATTGGGTGTGCCGTGCGCGACCCGCCTGGCGGATATAAAAATTTTATTCTCAAATTACAATACAATTTCGGTAAGTTGACTACATTTCGTAGGCAAAACGTATGGCATTAAATGAACCAAATGCAAAGTCTTCGCAATGCGTTCTTACCTCTGCAAACTTTCGAAAATTTCGTGCAGTCATTTTCTTACTTTCGTGCAGCACAGATGCTATGATGGATAAAGAATTGGAATTCAGTCATTTATCGAATGAAGCTATCAGGCTGTAAGATGCGGAAGAACCAAGTTTTTCACCAAGTAGTTTCCTTAAAATCTGATGACAAGTATTTCACAGCGGTCAGCGTCTCTGCACCAGCGCCTTGGCGACAGAGAGTGAAGACTCTACACCTGAGTTCACACAGAGCGTTCTGTGATTGACAGTGCGGACCTGCAGGGCACCGTGAGGCAGCAGCAGCGGTTTCAGCTTTCTGCACTGCAGCCCCCAGTGAGAACAGGCCCTTGAGCGTTCAGCAGCTTGTTGAACTTTGCATGCTCAGCGTTGACGTCTGAATGCGTGGCGACGGCCTTAGCCTCTAGATGAGTGAGTTTTGTGAGAAAGATCTACGTCTACATCTACATACATGCTCCGCAATCCACGAGACGGTGCGTGGCGGAGGGTACCTCGTACCAAAACTAGCATCTTCTCTCCCTGTTCGACTCCCAAACAGAACGAGGGAAAAATGACTGCCTATATGGCTCTGTACGACCCTAATCTCTCTTATCTTATCTTTGTGGTCCTTCCGCGAAATATAAGTTGGCGGCAGCAAAACTGTACTGCAGTCAGACTCAAATGCTGGTTCTCTAAATTTCCTCAGTAGCAATACACGAAAAGAACGCCGCCTTTCCTCCAGACTCCCACCCGAGTTCCTGAAGCATTTCCGTAACACTCGCGTGATGATCAAACCTACCAGTAACAAATCTAGCAGCCCGCCTCTGAATTGCTTCTATGTTCTCCCTCAATCCGACCTCATAGGGATCCCAAACGCTCGATTAGTACTCAAGAATAGGTTGTATTAGTGTTTTATAAGCGATCTCCTTTACAGATGAACCACATCTTCCCAAAATTCTACCAATGAACCGAAGACGACTATCCGCCTTCCCCACAACTGTCATTACATGCTTGTCCCACTTCATATCGCTCTGCAATGTTACGCCCAAATATTTAATCTACTGTTTATCGACTGAGGATCATTAAAATTAATGAAACTCAAGTTTTTCTAATTACATTTTTGTAATGTGTTTATCTGACATGTTCCACATCTAGGAGGATTCCCTCTTTTATGCGTCTATGACTGTGTCAAGCGCTACACCACTATTGGAGTATTCAAACATTACGGGATTCTTTCTCCTATTCATCTGCATTAATTTACATTTATCTATATTTAGAGTTAGCTGCCATTCTTTACACCAATCACAAATCCTGTGCAAGTCATCTTGTATCCTCCTACAGTCACTCGACGACGCTACTATTGTTAACGACAGTCGGAGTTATTCAGAATGTTCTGGGGGAGACAGTCATAATTGAGCTGAATACTAGATAACATGTATTATTACGAGGCAGTCACTGAAGTCAATGTTTCGTCACAGGGAGTAGTTGGTGCAGTCCGTACTTTGTGATAGGAAGCGAGATCGAGTGCTTTGGATGACTCTATTCTAGAAATACAGTGCCGCGAATGAAAGAATCTGTTCATTTGTAGTAGTTCGCAGTAATCTCCTACAGTGATACGTAATGCTGTTTAAATGAGACCTGGAGTGACTTTTACGTGGAGGTGACAAACGCCGTCGAATAGCCATATGCACGTATATAGTATCGCGTGCACAGGGTATAGATAGGCAGTGCACTGGCGAAGCTGTCATTCGTACTCGGGTGATCCATGCGAAAAGGTTTCCGACTTAATGATGGCCACTCGACAACAACTGACTGATTTTGAAGGCGGAGTGTTTCTTGGAGTTAGACGCACGGGACTTTCCATTCCAGAAATCGTTATGGAATTCAATATTCCGAAATCCACAGTGTCAAGAGTGTGCAGAGAATACCAAATTGAGGCTTTACCGCTCATCAAGGACAACGCAGTAGCCGATGGCCTTCACTTAACGACAGAGAGCAGCGGCCTTTGCGTAGAGTTGACAGTGCTAACACAGAAGCAACACTGCGTGAAAGAACCGCAGAAATCAATGTGAGACGTGCGACATAAGTATCAGTTAGGACAAAGCGGTGAAATTTGCCATTAATGGGCTATGGCAGCAGACTACCGACACGAGTGCCTTTGCTAACAGCGTGACTTTGTCAAGTTACCTTTCATCAGGAATGTGGATACACTCGGCGACTATGATATGGCTTTCAAAATGATGGAGAACAGCAAACAGTTCAGAAAAATGTTCAAATGTGTGTGAAATCTTATGGGACTTACCTGCTAAGGTCATCAGTCCCTGAGCTTACATACTACTTAACCAAAATTATCCTAAGGAGAAACACACACACCGATGCCCGAGGAAAGACTCAAACCTCCGCCGGGATCAGCCGCACAGTCCATGACTGCAGCGCCCTAGACCGCGCGGCTAACCCCGCGCGGCAGCAGTCAGTCGTCCTTCTCTATCATGTTTTGTTAAGCAAAACGAACTCTGACAGAAGTCCGAACAACAGGGGACTGATGTACTAGGCTATGCATTGATACTATCAAATAGTGCATTGATAATGGATAGGCACTAGCCATAATTTAGTTTTGCTTTATAAAACCTCAAAGAAAAGGATGTCTGATTGTTGTGCTCCTTCATTTTGAAAGCAGGACGTCGCCGACATCGCATCTCCTGGGCTCGTGACCATGTCGGATGGGCCATGACGACTGGAAAACCGTGGCCTGGTCAGGTGAGTCACGATTACCGTTGGTAAGAGCTGATGGCAGGTTTCGAGTGTGGCGCAGACCCCACGAAGCCGTGGACCCAAGTTGTCAACAAGGCACTGTGCAAGCTGGTGGTGGCTCCATATGGTGTGTTCATGTGGATTGAACCGACTATCGCCTGGAAACGGTTACGATCGAATACTTAAAGACCATCTGCAGCCATTCATGGACTTGATGTTTCCAAACAAATCTGGAATTTTTAGGGAAGACGATGCGCCCTGTCACGAGGCCACTATTGTTCGCGATTTGTTTGAAGAACATTCTGGGCAATTCGAGCGAATGATTTCGTCATCCAGATGCGTTAGACCGCACGGCTAACCAGGAGGGGTTACTATCTGTGGATACTTTCATACTACAGAGCAGAAAGCATACATACGTAAAAGACCCACTTCCCGATCACACACGGAGACATAAATAAGAAACAGAAGTCGTCTTAACTCTCGATACAGTTTTCATAGGCTTCTCGCAACATGCGGTACATCTCTCGCGACACACGCGAACAGCAAGATGGCGTAATGTTCTTGATCATAAACAAAATGCGAAAGTTTTGTTTTTCTGTGTATAGAATCAGCTGCATGCCGTCCAACGAACGTGAGTACACGAATAACTAAGTAACAGCCCAGTACACACCAAAACTGTATTCCACAACACTACCCCAACCCTAAGTGAAGAACGCTGACATACTAAGTTCACCTTTTAGTATTTGTTTACTAATAGCCGCTCACAGAGTTTCAAATGACATAATTTACGCTGAGAAAAAACGGCAACAGAAAAAAGCACAGAAAATATACCGCAAACAGCGACGATATTTCTTAAAAACATGCCATAACACAAAATAATACGATAAATAAGGTGGTATGAAAGTATCCATAGAAAACTATATTTCAAAAAACAAACAATAAAAATGTAATAATGTGTTACTGTGTTCGCATAACTATGCTATTTTCTGCATGTTTTAGGGTTAAATAACCCACTTATGATGGTGATGTTTGTCGCCGAAATTAGTTTGGGAAATAAATAAGTAAACAAATAACAAGGTGAAACTTCCTGGCAGATTAAAACTGTCTGCCGGACCGAGACTTGAACTCAGTGTAGTGGCGTAGCAAGACAGCCACGCCACTCGGAGGTAGCCGAAAGGCACGCGTTAAGCTCACGCAGATTGGCGTGAGGTCTGGAACAGGACAATGTCTTGAGAATTGCAATAAAGTACAAAAATCTTGTAATACTTAACTTTAATCCATAATCGGTGAACATTGGTCTGATGGTATAGGCATCACAATATATATAGCAAAGGATTATGGCGCCTTGCTAGGTCGTAGCCAATGACGTAGCTGAAGGCTATGCTAGCTATCGTCTCGGCAAATGAGAGCGTAGTTGTCAGTGATCCATCTCTGGCTAAGTCGGCTGTACAACTGGGGCGAGTGCCAGAACGTCTCTCTAGACCTGCCGTGTGGTGGCGCTCGGTCTGCTATCACTGACAGTGGAGACACGCGGGTCCGACGTATACTACCGGACCGCGGCCGATTTAAAAGCTACCACCTAGCAAGTGTGGTGTCTGGCGGTGACACCACACTCAGGACCTTTGCCTTTCGCGGGAAAGTGCTGGTAGAGAACTTGCCCGCGAAAGGCAAAGGTCCCAACTTCGAGTCTCGGTCCGGCACACAGTTTTAATCTGCCAGGTAGCTTCATATCAGCGCACACTCCGCTGCAGAATGAAAATCTCATTCTGGAAACATCCCCCCGGCTGTGGCTAAGCCATGTCTCCGCAACATCCTTTCTTTCAGGAGTGCTAGTTCTGCAAGGTTCGCAGAAGAGCTTCTGTGAAGCTTGGAAGGTAGGAGACGAGGTACTGGCAGAATTCAAGCTGTGAGGACGGGTCGTGAGTCATGCTTGGGTAGTTCAGTCGATAGACCACTTGCCCGAAAAAGGCGAAGATCTCGAAAAAAATGGTTCAAATGGCTCTGACCACTATGGGACTTAACATCTGAGGTCATCAGTCCCCTAGTACTTAGAACTACTTAAACGTAACTAACATAAGGACATCACACATATCCAACCCCGAGGCAGGATTCAAACCTGCGACCGTAGCGGTCGTGCGGTTCCAGACTGAAACGCCTAGAACCGCTCGGCCACACCGGCCGGCAAATGTCCCGAGCTCGAGTCTCGGTCCGGCACACAGTTTTAATGTGCCAGGAAGTTTCATATCAGCGCACACTCCGCTGCAGAGTGAAAATCTCATTCTGGAAACATCCCCCAGGCTGTGACTAAGCAATGTCTCTGCAATATTCTTTCTTTCAGGAGTGCTAGATCTGCAGGGTTCGCAGGAGAGCTACTGTAAAGTTTGAAAGATGGGAGATGAAGGTACTGGCGGAAGTAAAGCTGTGAGGACAGGGTGTGAGTCGTGCTTGGGTAGAGCACTTGCCAGGAAGTTTCATTCAAGCTAAGTTGTTGCTAGGTGCGATGTTTTTATGTTTGCTTACAACTCGCTTGCGTGTTCCTTGATAATTTAATCAAATGAAGTTGCGAAGTAAAATATTAACGTTGCTGATACAAACAAAAAGCAAAGAGATAATTTTCATTCACAGAAGTTAAGCATTTCTACGGAGCATTCAAACTACTTAATATTATATTACGAAATGAAATCAGTTTACTACAAGGAGACTTGGTTCTAGCAAGGTATAGAGTATATAGGAAAGTAATTTCAGCTTCTTTGTTTACTAACGACAGAGATTTACTAACTTTCTAAGTGGTCAGCTAAATTCGATCAGGTGTTCTGAATATTGATTTGTGGCTAAAGGAGAAAACAAGATATTCATTCCCACATATTCATGATGACAGTTTACACTTACACAAACATGAATGCATGCACAATGTAAAGCATGGACTAAGTAGCAGAAAAGTAAACCAAAGAAGAACTATGTTAATACATCATGAAACTGCCACTGCACGGAACGTTTATGCGTCCCCGTACATTTGCGAGGAGAAAACGTCAGAATAGGTCGCTACATGACTCCCTTATTTAGTGCTAACGGCAGCGCAGATTGAGTATAATGTGGCGTCCAATCCTCGTAAGTACTTCTTTCTTGAAACAGGGCAGGGTGCCACGTGAGTCTGCGGCTCTAACAGGGAGAGTGATAGTAATACTCAACGTCGGTTCATCGCTGTGCTCATGGGGTACAGGAACACCGCTTGTTGCTGATTATTCGAATGGTTCAAATGGCTCTGAGCCCTATGGGACTTAACATCTGAGGTCATCAGACCCCTAGAACTTAGAACTACTTAAACCTAACTATTCTAAGGACATCACACACATCCATGCCCGAGGCAGGATTCGAACCTGCGACCGTAGCGGTCGCGCGGTCCCAGACTGAAGCGCCTAGAACCACTAGGCCAAAAGGGCCGGCGCTGATTCTTCGGTCTTATCTGGTTTGCGTTCCGTGGTTGTTATGTCTTTTGCATCCAGAAACGCCGGCTTGATCGGATCCAATGCGACTGTGGTGGATGTACCATTGACCATTTTGCGGAATGTCTTGCTGCCGCTACTGACAACGGGATACGGTCCGACGAACGGCGACTGCAGTGGCCTACGAACTATATAGTTGCTTAAGAATGAACGTGTGCCCATCTGCTTTCTAGGCATTGTTGGTCTCAGTTGGTGTGTATGTTCTCTTAAGTTGGTGGCGAAGTTTGAGGCGGTGATTGTGTCATCTGCCATGTTGCGCGAAAGCTCTCCACGTAGGTGTAAATATTGTTCATATACCAGATCCGTTGCTGTGCTCATAAGATCAATCTTAAATAGCGTTTGTAGACCTAAAAGCGAGAAAGGTATTGTCTCCGTCCAGTTCGGTTTTGCGTGGCATTCAATGGTGCTTATAACTGCCGAGGTAGAGGCTCCGCTGTGCCGTTTGATGCCGGGTGGTATGCCGAGGTGGAGTCCTGGACTGAGACCCACCGCACAGCATTGCCGGTCCACGGGCTCACCCGGCGCAAGCGGCCGGAGAATTCTCTCAGCTGACGCGGCCGCACTGCCTGCTCGCAGCACTGGGCTGCTCGACCCGCCGCAGCCCGCCGCACTGGATGAGTGGGGCCGCCTGTCAGATATACATCCCGCGCTGCGTACTAAGTTCTCCACTGTAGACGTGCTTTTACCGTCTCTCAGAGCGGGATTTCCCTATGCACCATGAGAAACGTGTAACACGAAACTGATGGGAACAAAACATTTTTTTTGTCAAAGAAAATTAATTTTACTTTATACAAAATGCTCGATGATATATTATAAGTAATTTTTTGAAATGCTGTTTGCTTCTGAAATGCACACATGCAGTTGCTAATACATCTTATTAGATACATTTGCTTACACTTAGAATATCTTCATTTTAAGCAAAATGATGGATTGTACTCGCATAGATTTCTCGGCCAGCGGAAGTGTTTAAAAAAATAAGAATGACCCTGGGGCCATTCTCTAGCAATTCTGTACTTGTGGGGTGGTAGCATTGTCCTGCAGGAATTTCCCAAGTCCGTCGGAACGCAGAATGGATGTGGATGGATTTATGTGATCAGACAGGATGCTCACGTATGTGACACCTGTCAGAGTAGACGTATCAGGAGTCCCATATGACTCGAACTGCATACGTCCCACACCATTACAGAGCCTCCATCAGCTTGAACAGTCCCCTGCTGACGTGCAGGGTCCGTGGATTCATGAGGTTGTCTTCATACCCGTAGTCTCCACCCGCTCGATAAAATCTGCAGCAAGCTGCCAAAGGGTTGCACTTCTGCCACGTTGAACGATTCTCTTCAGTCATCGTTGGTACCGTTCTTGGAAGATCTTGTTCCGGCAGCAGCGATATCGGAGATGTGCTGTTTTACCGGATTTCTGAAATTCACGGGACGCTCATGAAATAGTCGTACGGGAAAATCCCCACTTCGTCGCTGCCTCGGAGATGCTGTATCCCAACGCCCGTGCGCCGACTATAACACCACGTTGAAACTCACGTAAATCTTCATAACCTGTCACTGTAACAGCAGTAACCGATCTAAGAACTGCGTCAGACACTTGTCTTACATACTGCATTGCCGACCGCAGCGTCGTATTCTGCCTGTTTACATATACCTGTATTTGAAAAATGGTTCAAATGGCTCTGAGCACTATGGGACTCAACTGCTGAGGTCATTAGTCCCCTAGAACTTAGAACTAGTTAAACCTAACTAACCTAAGGACATCACAAACATCCATGCCCGAGGCAGGATTCGAACCTGCGACCGTAGCGGTCTTGCGGTTCCAGACTGCAGCGCCTTTAACCGCACGGCCACTTCGGCCGGCACCTGTATTTGAATACGCATGCATATACCAATGACTTTGGTGCTTTGGCGTAGAAGTATGAAGAAGTCACAATGTCGCACAGTAGCCAGTATCCTGGTTATAAAAGTTAAACAAGCTTAAACCGTGTGCCTGAAAATGGCCGAGACGATTAGTCTATTAGTCTGATTAGATAGGGCAATAAAGTAGCCGAAATGAGGGAAGACGGCAGGCAACAAGCTAAGAAGCAACATATCGCAGAATACAGACTATCAGTTTTGCTACGAATGTTTCTGCAAAGTCGTAAGCTCCTTTGGATTAAACTGTGAAGTGAGAGTCCGTGATTGAAGATATAATGCGTATGTTTCTGGATAAGAACATAAAAATTGCAGTACATTGAGGAAGGAAGATAGACTCCGTCTGATAACGATCTAGACTCCACGTGAATTGTATGAATAGACCTATTTATGGGAGGAAAGCAGCTTCGTAAGAATATAAAGAAAATCGAGAGAAGACAGGGAACGCATTTTTGTATGACAGTGCACATCGAAACAACAAATGCAGTTTAATCGAATAACGGATGTAGATGCATCTAATGAAATTAATAATAGTTCCACGCTATACTAGGAAGATAAGTAAACACACATCCGGATATATCTGTCGATGTTTTGATGCAGAGTCTTTAGTAAAAATAATTTCCTATGATAAATACCGACAAAGATCTTATGCAGGCACCCTCAATTCACAAATAATGCCAAAGTAATATCTTTGACTCTTTGTTTCCAGTAGTGAATTGGTCTACTTATTTTCCTGACAAAACGTAGTTGCCTCTGTTTTTTTTTAAACAAGACATTTTTCAACGTATATCGATTCGTTTTAACAATAACTATAACCAACGTTCATTGCTGAATTGTGGCCGGTTTATCCTTATTTCACATTACAAGTGATATTTCGTATGATATATACGGGGTGACAGTTATTGAACTATATGAAATAAAATCGTCATAACTTCTGAACTGTTTGCGTTAGGACGTTCAAACTGCACGGTTGGTCGTGCAGGATAGTGTTTGAGTTCCTAGAGGAGCACTTTGGGACCGCATTCTGGCTCTGGGGTTCCCAGAGGCCACTGGCATGGGTCTCGATTGGCTCATAGTCTCAACACATGCAACTCCTGTTTGTGGGGGTATATTAAAGACAAGGTGTGCAGCAGAAAGATCAAAACCATTGGTGAGCTGGGCAACAGCCATTCAAGAGGTCATCGACGGTATCGACGTTCCGACGCTTCAGCGGTTCATGCAGAATTACGCTATTCGTCTGCGCCACATCATCGCCAATGATGGCAGGCATATCGAACATGTCGTAACCTAAATGCGAATATGTACAGTGAAGTTTGCATATTGAATAAAGTGTGTGCACGCCGTAGTTTGAGTTTGTAAGTAATTTAAGCTTTTTTTCATATAGTTGAATAATTGTCACCCTGTATTTGATTATGTATTAACACTTCTTATGTATTGAGCTCTACCCTTTCTTTTCTTTTGCCATAATATATATAGCACCGGAAAAAAGATCATTATTTAAGTCTTATGTTCACGTGGAGCCACACCTAGAACTTTCGCCAACGGAATAAAATATTTGGAAGTGGAGAATGGCAAACACCAGCAATGGGAAAGCACATTACTTTTTTTCTTCTTTTTAAACTCAAATACACGTAAGACGCCACATTAGGATTTCTTACAATCGACTTCGTCATATTCCAGCTTTAGATACTATAAAAACTGTACAATGTTTCAGAACGGTGGTATGCTGAAATTAATAAAATATCTAGAAGACAATTACAATAAAAATTAAACCGGTTGTGAGCCTTATGACATGGCAGCAGCACTCTGCAGCTATGACACCGAGTTTCTTATGTTCGTTGAAACATTGTTCCCAACATAGTGTAATACGTCCGACCGCGCCCACTTTCTCCAACGCGCCGCGAGCGGCCAAGGAGGAGAAGGAAGCTGGATCCCCTGGGATGAGCCTCCGAGGAGAGGGTACTGCAGCCATTGTGCAAGGACACGGAGGGAAGCCGAGTCCGCAGCTCGTGGTCTATTGGCCAACGTTGCTGCCTCTGGATCACGGGTCTCGGGTTAGATTCCTGGCTGGGTTGGGGATTTTCTCTGCCCGGGGACTGGGTGTTTGTGTTGTCCACATCGTCATCTACATTCGTGACAGTGGCTAGATTGGACTGTGAAAAAATTGGGACTTTGTACGGGCGCTGATGACTGCGCAGCTGAGCACCCCTCCCACCCCCACCCCCACCAAAAAAAAGAAAAATAGAGGGATACGTTGCGAAGGGCCCGTCTGACAACGATAAGCGCGCCGAGAATTGATGGACACCTGCAGCCACTAGGACGGAACGCGAAGATTGTATGCGCGAAAGCATCTGAATTCTTCTGGACCGGCGGCAGTAATTTTGCCCGCCTTAGAAAGCAGGAATCTCCCGACATTTCCCGCACCCCATGGGCACCGCGAGGAGCGTACACAGGGGAATTGGCGCAGGGAGGCGTGTGGAAGAAGTAAGCATTCTGAAGAAGAGGTTCTTCTCGACCGTGAGGACATTCTTTATAAATCCCTGACTCCGACATACACTCCTGGAAATGGAAAAAAGAACACATTGACACCGGTGTGTCAGACCCACAATACTTGCTCCGGACACTGCGAGAGGGCTGTACAAGCAATGATCACACGCACGGCACAGCGGACACACCAGGAACCGCGGTGTTGGCCGTCGAATGGCGCTAGCTGCGCAGCATTTGTGCACCGCCGCCGTCAGTGTCAGCCAGTTTGCCGTGGCATACGGAGCTCCATCGCAGTCTTTAACACTGGTAGCATGCCGCGACAGCGTGGACGTGAACCGTATGTGCAGTTGACGGACTTTGAGCGAGGGCGTATAGTGGGCATGCGGGAGGCCGGGTGGACGTACCGCCGAATTGCTCAACACGTGGGGCGTGAGGTCTCCACAGTACATCGATGTTGTCGCCAGTGGTCGGCGGAAGGTGCACGTGCCCGTCGACCTGGGACCGGACCGCAGCGACGCACGGATGCACGCCAAGACCGTAGGATCCTACGCAGTGCCGTAGGGGACCGCACCGCCACTTCCCAGCAAATTAGGGACACTGTTGCTCCTGGGGTATCGGCGAGGACCATTCGCAACCGTCTCCATGAAGCTGGGCTACGGTCCCGCACACCGTTAGGCCGTCTTCCGCTCACGCCCCAACATCGTGCAGCCCGCCTCCAGTGGTGTCGCGACAGGCGTGAATGGAGGGAGACGTGTCGTCTTCAGCGATGAGAGTCCCTTCTGCCTTGGTGCCAATGATGGTCGTATGCGTGTTTGGCGCCGTGCAGGTGAGCGCCACAATCAGGACTGGCATCATGGTGTGGGGAGCGATCTCCTACACTGGCCGTACACCACTGGTGATCGTCGAGGGGACACTGAATAGTGCACGGTATATCCAAACCGTCATCGAACCCATCGTTCTACCATTCCTAGACCGGCAAGGGAACTTGCTGTTCCAACAGGACAATGCACGTCCGCATGTATCCCGTGCCACCCAACGTGCTCTAGAAGGTGTAAGTCAACTACCCTGGCCAGCAAGATCTCCGGATCTGTCCCCCATTGAGTATGTTTGGGACTGGATGAAGCGTCGTCTCACGCAGTCTGCACGTCCAGCACGAACGCTGGTCCAACTGAGGCGCCAGGTGGAAATGGCATGGCAAGCCGTTCCACAGGACTACATCCAGCATCTCTACGATCGTCTCCATGGGAGAATAGCAGCCTGCATTGCTGCGAAAGGTGGATATACACTGTACTAGTGCCGACATTGTGCATGCTCTGTTGCCTGTGTCTATGTGCCTGTGGATCTGTCAGTGTGATCATGTGATGTATCTGACCCCAGGAATGTGTCAATAAAGTTTCCCCTTCCTGGGACAATGAATTCACGGTGTTCTTATTTCAATTTCCAGGAGTGTATTTTGAGACAGAGCCCAAACATGAGTCTGTCCAGGCCTCACGCAGAGAGAGCGGTTATAAAGAAGTGTTGTGTAGCTGCTTTCCCAACAGCTTCGGAATGCAGAAAAACAACTTAAGAATGTAAAATCGTGAGAAAGATGCCAATTCACGAGACACAGCTGACGCAAGATAGGAAACTTCCACCCCGCACAGAGAGGCGTGCCGACGAAAATTTCGTCCGTCATTGACAACGCCGAAAGGAAGAATATTTCGAAGAGGAGTTGATTTGGGAGATGGATGAGAAGTGAGAGGGAGAGTCGTGGAGACACCACGGAAGCGAGTGGGCACGGGTGCTCCCCCATTCATCGCCAACATCTGCCTTCCGACACATAGGTTCTGCCACACGACCGACAAATGTCAGACAACGCGGAGATTGTAGCTCGGCGCCGGCGCAACGCCGCAATTGCTGAGGAAGGCAGCCGACTCGCGCCGCACGACTTCGAGCGCCGCTCCGTATCGACGCAGCGCCTGCCGCCGACAGCAGTATACGACGAACCATGAAGAAGAATGGTGAGACGATTCGTTCTCTCCTCCTTCCCCTTAATAACTAATTCGTGTACACGCCCAGTCCAATCGGCCCTGAGATCTGTAATATTGTTCTGGTTTGTGTAAACAGCACAAAAATAAATACATTTCTTTCATGGTTTGATCATATAAGCAATCTGTTACATTCATACTTGAACACCTTAATTTCGTACAATTTGTGTTTGATTTCATTTCATTACTGATATTGAAAGAGGAATTCGCAGTTCACCACATTTTCAGCGCTCACCGTGGGGCGACCTGATTGGTAATTTTCATGGTATCGGATGTCACAAAATAATTTCTCGAGTTCATTTTTGATGCCCAGCGTGGGGCAACCTTATTGGTAATTTTGACGTCACAAACTAATTTCTAGAGTTCACGACAATACCTGTAGCTCTAATTGCACTACATGAGTCGACGCCTACGATATGTACTTTTGATTAAATCCTTAGACCAAAGCTTCATTCGTGTAATAGAATTACATAAATTAACGATAAAATAAGGTATGTGTTCCCAATTGTGGGAATAAAAAGTAAAATGCTGTCCGGAGCAGCCTGGTCTGCGCAGTGACGTCGTGGTCTCGCTTCATCCAGCAGTTTATTGCCCAGTGAGGAGATGTGTCAGCCCGAGGGCCAGGCTGATTTGAAGGGCTGGGAGGGTAACGCCGGCTCGCCGTACCCTGCTCACAGACAGGTGGCTCAGCCCGGACCACGCGGTGACGTCACGGGCTGGATCCGTCCGACAGTGCCTGAAGCCCAGTGCGGAGCAGTGCGGCACCCGCTCGTGAGACGGGCCGGGCCGCTTTGAAGGACTGCGCCGTGTTGCGTATGCGCGTCGTACCTAATGACGTGGCCAGTGCTCTGAAGAAGTAGGCTTCAAATTTCCGTCCCTGATCAGTGGGGGTATTCAGTGGAAATCTGAACCGCGCAACCCAGCCACGAACAGATGTTTGCGCTAGAGTTTCTACTGTGATGTCCTTCATTGGAAATGCCTCAGGCCACCAGATGAACCTGTCTGTCACGGTGAGGCGATGACGGTAGTCTTCCGAAGGTGCGAGCGGGCCTACGATGTCAGCATGCACATGTTCAAAACGCTTTTTTGACAAAAGAAATGAGCCTGACAGTACTCTAACGTGCCGCGTGATTTTATTTCCCTGGAACTCAACGCGAAACTTTACAAAAGTTCTGCAGTGTGTAGGCGGACTTGTCCTATTTGACTAATCTGGCAGTGCCCCTTACTACTGGGAGTGCCAGATGGTCCACTGTTGCCTGTGCTGTGGCACAAATGAGAGTGTTTTCCCTTCTGCTATGTCGCAATATGATTCAGGTGATGTCACGAGCTGTAACCTCAATTCTTCCGATTTTTACAATAAATCACGCAACTGACGATCACTTTTTTATATGTGCTCGAGGGCGTTGTGATCAATGGTACTTGTCACTGATTCCAAACGTGCAATGTAATCTGCTACCGCGTTCACTCTTTCTACACGCGAAAGTGCGTCAGCTGCAACACTTAGCTTCCCTTCGACATATACAATGCTGGTCGTGAACTGGCTGATATAATCTAAGTGTCGCAACTGTCTAGGCGATGCTTTCTCCGGCTTCATCTTAAAGGTGTAGGTAAGCGGCTTATGATCCGCATAGATGGTACACTGTCGCCCTTCTAATGCGTGTATGAATTTTTTGACTGTGTCGCAAGGGGCGTACAAAAAAAAAAAAAATGGTTCAAATGGCTCTGAGCACTATGGGACTTAACAGCTGAGGTCATCAGTCCCCTACAACTTAGAACAACTTAAACCTAAGAACCTCGCACACACCCATGCCCGAGGCAGGGTTCGAACCTGCGACCGTAGTAGTCGCGCGGTTCCTGACTGAAGCGCCTAGAACCGCTACTCCTAGGAATGGTCGTAGTTCTCTGACTGTGACAGGCTGGAGGTATTTGCTTACGGCCTCTGCTTGTTGTGTCGTAATCGAATGCGCAGCGCGTTCACCAAATATCCTAAAAAGTACATCTCTTTTTCACCAGAAACACTTGGCACGTAATTAATAATCCCTGTGTGCGTCGAACACCTGTGTCAAATGACTTAAGTGCTCCTCTTCTGATGTGGGCATCACCAGCATGCCATCTATGTACACACAGCAAAAATCTAAATCTTTTGTCACCTCGTCCATAAAGCGCTGAGAGGTCTGAGCTGCATTTCAGTCCTAATGCCATCCTGGTAAAAATTAGACCGAATGGCGTCTTTACTATTGTTTTGGGAATATCTTCCGTAGCTACAGGTATCTGATAGTATGCTCGGACTAGGTCAATGCTAAAAAAATATCGTATTACCGTGAACGTCTGCGGAAAAGTCCTCTATATTTTATTTTACATGTCCGTCTTGATCACATAAATTTTTACATTTCGCTATGACCGATTTCGTTACTGCCATCTTCAGATCATAAAATATTCTGATGTAGAATCAACGTCAAACTAAATATGCAGATACATAGTAAGTGCTGTAATGTAAAATTTTTGCTGATCAAGACGGCCCTATAAAATAAAGTGCCAAAAATACACTCCTGGAAATGGAAAAAAGAACACATTGACACCGGTGTGTCAGACCCACCATACTTGCTCCGGACACTGCGAGAGGGCTGTACAAGCAATGATCACACGCACGGCACAGCGGACACACCAGGAACCGCGGTGTTGGCCGTCGAATGGCGCTAGCTGCGCAGCATTTGTGCACCGCCGCCGTCAGTGTCAGCCAGTTTGCCGTGGCATACGGAGCTCCATCGCAGTCTTTAACACTGGTAGCATGCCGCGACAGCGTGGACGTGAACCGTATGTGCAGTTGACGGACTTTGAGCTAGGGCGAATAGTGGGCATGCGGGAGGCCGGGTGGACGTACTGCCGAATTGCTCAACACGTGGGGCGTGAGGTCTCCACAGTACATCGATGTTGTCGCCAGTGGTCGGCGGAAGGTGCACGTGCCCGTCGACCTGGGACCGGACCGCAGCGACGCACGGATGCACGCCAAGACCGTAGGATCCTACGCAGTGCCGTAGGGGACCGCACCGCCACTTCCCAGCAAATTAGGGACACTGTTGCTCCTGGGGTATCGGCGAGGACCATTCGCAACCGTCTCCATGAAGCTGGGCTACGGTCCCGCACACCGTTAGTCCGTCTTCCGCTCACGCCCCAACATCGTGCAGCCCGCCTCCAGTGGTGTCGCGACAGGCGTGAATGGAGGGAGACGTGTCGTCTTCAGCGATGAGAGTCGCTTCTGCCTTGGTGCCAATGATGGTCGTATGCGTGTTTGGCGCCGTGCAGGTGAGCGCCACAATCAGGACTGCATACGACCGAGGCACACAGGGCCAACACCCGGCATCATGGTGTGGGGAGCGATCTCCTACACTGGCCGTACACCACTGGTGATCGTCGAGGGGACACTGAATAGTGCACGGTACATCCAAACCGTCATCGAACCCATCGTTCTACCATTCCTAGACCGGCAAGGGAACTTGCTGTTCCAACAGGACAATGCACGTCCGCATGTATCCCGTGCCACCCAACGTGCTCTAGAAGGTGTAAGTCAACTACCCTGGCCAGCAAGATCTCCGGATCTGTCCCCCATTGAGCATGTTTGGGACTGGATGAAGCGTCGTCTCACGCGGTCTGCACGTCCAGCACGAACGCTGGTCCAACTGAGGCGCCAGGTGGAAATGGCATGGCAAGCCGTTCCACAGGACTACATCCAGCATCTCTACGATCGTCTCCATGGGAGAATAGCAGCCTGCATTGCTGCGAAAGGTGGATATACACTGTACTAGTTCCGACATTTTGCATGCTCTGTTGCCTGTGTCTATGTGCCTGTGGTTCTGTCAGTGTGATCATGTGATGTATCTGACCCCAGGAATGTGTCACTAAAGTTTCCCCTTCCTGGGACAATGAATTCACGGTGTTCTTATTTCAATTTCCAGGAGTGTATGATCACGGATTCATTTTCAGACTTTATGTCTTCAATTGGAAAGTCCTCTATGTCTGGGACCGGGTACGGGACTGGGATGGTCCTTGTATTGAGTTGGCAATAGTCGCCACAGGAGCGCCAACCACTCTTCTTTTTAGGCCACACGTGAATCTCGGCAGCCCAGCTGTTACTAGAAACTCTGGAGATATCCTGTGACAGCATGCTGCGAAATTCCTGTTTTACCACTTTTAAATTTTCAGGTGTCAAACGAGTAGGCCGAGCGTGAGTTGGCGGCCCTGGCGTGGTCAAAATGTGATGAACGGTTGTGTGCTTGACCGACGGGAGAGTGGGTGACTGCTAAGTGATCTCAGCGTGCCCTTTCAATGTTCGTATGTACGGTGTTTTGCCTGTGGCTGTGCGTACAGCTACATCTACATCTACACCTACATTTATACTCCGCAAGCCAACCAACAGTGTGTGGCGGAGGGCACTTTACGTGCCACTGTCGTTACCTCCCTTTCCTGTTCCACTCGCGTATGGTTCGCGGGAAGAACGACTGCCGGAAAGCCTCCGTGCGCGCTCTAATCTCTCTAATTTTACATTCGTGATCTCCTCTGGAGGTATAAGTAGGGGGAAGCAATATATTCGACACCTCATCCAGAAACGCACACTGACGATACCTGGACAGCAAGCTACACCGCGATGCAGAGCGCCTCTCTTGAAGAGTCTGCCACTTGAGTTTGCTTAACATCTCCGTAATGCTATCACGCTTACCAAATAACCCTGTGACGAAACGCGCCGCTCTTCTTTGGATTTTCTCTATCTCCTCTGTCAACCCAATCTAGTACGGAACCCACACTGATGAGCAATACTCAAGTATAGGCCGAACGAGTGTTTTGTAAGCCACCTCCTTTGTTGATGGACTACATTTTCTAAGGACTCTGCCAATGAATCTCAAACTGGCACCCGCCTTACCAACAATTAATTTTATATGATCATTCCACTTTAAATCGTTCCGTACGCATAATCCCAGGTATTTTACAGAAGTAACACGGCGTGGTCCCAGGTTGATGAATATCGTTACTCGGCTTACGTTCTAATCTTGGAGTTATGAGCGACGAATACACAGCAATCGTCACAGCTCCGAGGTGGTAGGTGGTTTGTTGGATATACCTACATTCCTGCCCCTGTATCGACCAGGTGATGTAATTTCGCATTGCAGTCAGTCGCAAAAAGTCGGCGCGTGTTTGCAATAGAAGTTGTTGTATTTGCTACAGTGCTTCAATTTTCTAGGTGGCGTACACTTTCGCGCATCATTACCAAACTTCCTGTAGTACTAACATAAGTTGTGTGCTGACGGCTGTCGATTACGATCACGTAACTGTCGGTGGTGTGGCCGTTGGCGATAGTGCGTTGTTTGAAGTGCAACTACCTGTGTGGCCAACTCATTGTGATTGCAGGGAGGCTAGCGTCACTGGAGGCACATTTTCTTGTCGCGGCGCGAATGTTGAGAAGCTTGATGCAGGATACGTATAACCTATCCTCTCAGCCATTTGTGTCAGTGTGTTTAAATCGCCCGCGCACACCGTGAAAAGTTTTTGAGTGTCTGCTGGCAATCGGGATTACCATAAATTCCGTAGCACATCGTCACTTACAGTGTTAGTTGGCAGTGTGCGTATCGTCTTAGGACTTGTGAGGGAGTGCGATATCCGAGCTCCTCAGTGAGCAAGAGCTTCTCTGGCCGTTTTGCTTCTGATTGCGACAAGTGCGTGATCAATGCGTTTTTTCTTGATGCATGCTGTTGCGTATCTGGCGGCGTTGCTAGAATATCCTGGACTTCTGCTGATAGGTCCTCCGTCAGCGCTGCAACTAAATGGCTGTATTTAGACCCGTTCGCCTATATTTCTGCGAGGCCGAAATGGCTTTCTAGCTGGATAAACCATAATAGACCGAGAGAGGTGGTGCTGTGGTTTGCACACTGAACTCGCAATCGGTAGAACGACGGTTCAAACCCGTGTCCGGCCATCCTGATTTAGGTTTTCTGTGATTTCCCTGAATAGCTTCAGGCAAATACCGGGATGGTTCCTTTGAAAGGGCACTGCCGGATTCCTTCCCCATCCTTCCCCAATCCTATGGGACCGATGACATCGCTGTTCGGTACCCACTCCCAAACCAACCATCCAATGTAAATGTCGTGTGACTATGGCCTCCCATCCGGGAGACCGTTCGCCGTGTCTTTCGATTTGACGCCACTTCGGCGACTTGCGAGTCGATGGGGATGAAATGATGATGATTAGGACAACACAACACCCAGTCCCTGAGCGGAGAAAATCTCCGACCCAGCCGGGAATCGAACGCGGGCCCTTAGGACTGACATTTTGTCGCGCAGACCACTCAGCTACCGGGGGCGGACAACCATCCAATCGAACCATAATAGACGGATTATGTTGCCAGAATGGTGGGGGTTTTATCGTCACCCTCCTAATTGCACTGCTGACTGCCTGTTCAGTTCATTCTGGTGTGGGAGCTAGCGCGCATCGGCTGGTGCGGAAGATACAAGCGTCAATTTTGCGAAACTGGGCGAAACGCTGAAGCCGGCAAGACCTGTCGTAGCCGGTCGCGCTCACAAAATAGGTAACGGAGAAAACAAGATATCTATTTCCACCTATACTCGATAACAACTTACACCAATCACGAATGCATGCACAGTGTAAAGCATGGAATAAATAACAGAAAAGTAAACCAAAGACCAACTACATCAAAACAGCTTGAAACCGCCGCTGCACGGAACGTAGTGCGTCACTGTACATTTGCGGCGAAAAACGTCAGAACCTCTACCTATAGACTCAAAATAGTTCAAATGTCTCTGAGCACCATAGGACTTAACTTCTGAGGTCATCTGTCCCCTAGAACTTAAACCTAACTAACCTAAGGACATCACACACATCCATGCCCGAGGCAGGATTCGAACGTGCGACCGTAGCGGTCGCGCGGTTCCAGACTGTAGCGCCTAGAACCTCTCTGCCAGTCCGGCCGGCTACCTACAGACTGATGAGGTAGATTTGTCTTAAGGTTTTTACGTAAACTGCGAAGTGAGAAGAACTGTTGTAGGTTTGGCAATGTATTATTAGTCGCTCGTAGTTGTTGCTGTGATTACATTTACTGTAATCATTCGTTGAGTGGACGTTATTTTTGAGAATTTAAAACTGTTCTTCTAAGAGGCATGCGTTTAATTCTATAGTGGCAATTCCACTGAATATTAACAAGCGTAGCGAATTCTGAACTCGCAGTTCTAACAAAAAGAATTACGAGAAACAATAGAATTACAATCCTCAGCTAAATCCATATCAGAAACTACAAATTGTTCTGCTATATACTGAAATCTGTGAAATACAGAGCGGGGTGGCCAGGGTGTTGGACCGTTCCTTCCAATCCATCGATCCGGACATTACTTCCCTCACCAGACATTACATGCCTTGACTTTTTTTCTGGGGCTATATCAAGGACAGAGTCTTCGCCACACCAGTTGCTGACGTCGACGAACTGAAGGCTAGGATACAAGCTGCTGTGGGTACTGTGACAGAACACATGTTACGAAACACCAGGAGGGAACTGGAATACCGCCGCGACATTCTCCGAGCTACCGAGGCAGCAAACGTTGAGGTTTACTAACGTAATTGGTCTTACAAAAACTAGTAACACTAACCTATGTAACGGTATCAAATGTAAATTATTGTGTCAAACGGTTATTCTGTAATAAATTGTTACAATCTGGGTAAGACTGTGCTCACCCTGTATATCGGGAGCTCTTGCCCACGTTAAAGTGTTGATTGTTTTCTGGTGTACGAGCTGAGTCTTATTATCATTGAGTGGAATGTAGTTATTCTTCGATGATAACGTCATTAACAGTAAAGAACGGTACATCTTCAAATCGTTATAAAACTCGTAAATGTCACTCAATAGACAGGGCAGGCCGGAACGGTACAGGCTTTCGGATCGTACCTGTTCAGTCGTCTCAGTAGAGTAATGTATGATGATATAAATGTAAGGACAACACAACAACCAGTCCGCGAGGGAAGAAAATCTCCGACTCGGCCGGCAATCGAACCTGGGCCCCTCCGCTTAGCTGTCAGCCGCGCTTGTAGAGAGCACTTGGCTTTCTAGCTTATCAGAGTGAGCCGGCCGATGTAGCCACGCGGTTCTAGGCGCTTCAGTCCGGATCCGCGCTGCTGCTACGGTCGCAGGTTCGAATCCTGCCTCGGGCATGGATGTGTGTGATTTCCTTAGGTTAGTTAGGTTTAAGTACTTCTAAGTCTCGGGGACTGATGACCTCAGATGTTAAACCCCATAGTGCTTAGAGCCCCCCTCCCCCTTATCAGGCCGGCCTGGGTGGCCGAGCGGTTCTAGGCGCTACAGTTTGGAACTGCGCGGCCGCTACGGTCGCAGGTTCGAATCCTGCCTCGGGCATGGATGTTTGTGATGTCCTTAGGTTAGTTAGGTTTAAGTAGTTCTAAGTTCTAGGGGACTCATGACCACAGCTGTTAAGTCCCATAGCGCTCAGAGCCATTTGAACCATTTGAAGCCCTTATCAGAGGTTTGATCGTTGTGACGTCAGCGACAGTTCGTTAGTGCTGGCGGTTCGTTACTGCTGGCGGTGTAATTAACGTCGTTCCATTGCAGTAGATACGTCTTCTTGCTCAGAGTACGATTCTCCATTCGATAACACGTCTTCTTGCTCAGAGTACGATTCTCCATTCGATAACATTAACCGCATTCTTTTACTCAGAAGTCGGTCGGGCGTAGTCATTGTTGTGTAGATCCAGTTTATTATGTGCACGACAATAAACTCCTCTTACACACACACACACACACATTCACACACAAACATACAAAACTATTACGTTATCAATGTGCCATACACAGCTTAAAACTGTATAAAATTCATGTTGACTAGCTGATCGCGAAGCAACAGTCTATCCGCCTTCAGAAATCACGATCGCGAATTCACTGTTCTGGTGAGACACAGTACCACACGTTATAAACAGTTTGAAAGTCTTGACGAAACAGTGAATCTTCCAACGCGAGCGACGGTTCATTCAACTGGAAACAAGATATTACCTTTAAAGTACATCAGTTTATCCAACTCAGATATCGCAAAGAGTTCGGTTCCAGCAACATCTATCGATTCGCGTATACAATATAACTGCTGTTTGCAGTACTCCTAGTAGCTCGCGGTGTTTACACAGTCTAACATTTTACTTCGTAACGTCCATGTTTAAACTATGAGTGGCAAATAACAGCGCAGTCAAAAATTTTCGTATCTTTGTGTCTAGTGGGATTACAAAACACACACGCATCCACGCCACGACACGTTGCGCATAACTGTCACTGTTCAATTGCCACTATCCGTATCGTTCTTGCATCAAAGGTCATACAACAATATTACATTTAGTTTTACACACAGCATTTCACAAAAGATCAAACATACATTTAAATATGTATGACATGTAAAGTTAGGCACTTTGAACATCAAGAAGTCAGTGAAATGACACAATTTTTGAGACTTTACTGGTCTCATACAGATATGATTTTATGTATATAGACTGAAGCTGCGAGCGAAAATTTGTATGGGAATCGGACCCACGTCTCCTGCTTACTAGGCAAGTGCGTTAGCCACTAAGCCAGTTGGGAACAGCTGTTAACACCCCTGCACGGATTACACTGGCTCATTTCCTTCCTTGATCCAAATTTTCACTGGTACCCAGGTCTACCTTAAATTTCCCCTTACACTCCAACAGAATTACCGCATTTCTCCATGTTCATATCTGTATGAGACCAGCAAAGTCTCTGAAATTGTGTCATTTCATTTGTCTAAGTGCATACACCTCGGTATCAGGCTGGGTGCACCATGAAAATGGGTGCGGTGCTATTCCGAACATGGAGAGCCTTGGCAATTCAGTTCGTGAGCAAGACGGAATTTAAAGTGAACTGGGGCGAAAGTGAGAATTTGGCTCTAGGAGGGAGGCGTGCCAAAGTAATACGTGGAGCTGTGTGAATCGCTGTGCCAAAGTGGATTGGTGGCTAACGCACGTGCCTAGTAAGCAGCAGATCTGGGTTTGATTCCTGGCCTTCGTACAATCTTTCACTCACTGCTTCAGTCTATATACATAAAGTCAAGCAGTCATCTAAAATATTTCAATGAACGTACACCATATTGTCGCACGGTAAAAAACGGTGATGTCTAGTTATAAAAGCGTATGAAAGTGTCTTGGTTTTTTTTAAATTTCTTGTCTCCATTATCAAGCCTAACATCAGACATACAACTCTCGTGCTGAAATGATGTAGCTCTGGGGAGCCCATATAAGTAACACAGAGTGTTTCGCAGTTCGTACTGTAGGCTTCTACTTCATGTAGAGGGACTAAGTAGTTACAGTTTTGGTAAGCAACCAATGTCCAGAAATGTACTACTTAGATAAAGATCGGATCACTTTCAAATCTCCCTGTTCGCAGTACGGCACATAACGGTAGAGCTGCAAACGGCACGTATCCAGAACGTTTTGCACATCGCTTCAGCTCTCGCGACATTTTCGTACTATTACGACGAGGGCTGCGAGAAAACTGGTACGTTCCCAACCAGGAGGGCCCACTCTGGTGTTCCACCGACGCATACCAGGGTTTAGAGACCGTGTGTGTGAAAGCTCGCATGCATCGCAGGTACATCTCCAACGAAAAAAGATTCGCCACGCCTATAGAACGGACAGTATGTGGGTGACAAAACATGCATTTTTTACAATCGTCGGACGCTTACGAGTGTCGTGCGCATACCGTGTAACGGGAGATTTGAACATAATCCGAGCTTCAAACTTATTATGTGTCCAAATTTTATATTCCAAATATTTGCAAATCCATTTGTTAGACCGTAGAGTTTCGATAACTGAGTAGCTGACCTTTGTTATGTGAGCTTTTACTAGAGTCAAGAATGAACAGGACGCATTTTTAGGCGCCCCAAGTGGAATGTGCTCTACGATTATCGATAGTATGAAGTGGTAAACTGATAGAGACACTGTTCATTTTTCACACGCTAGTGAAAACGGTGTCATCAGTGAAGCCAAAACTGCTCATTTCGAAGATGTCCTTCTGTATTTAATTAGGCTTCCGAATTTTGCGTTATGTTATACTGCATGTGCCAGATTCTTCGAATTCGAAATTCTACCTACTCATAATTTACGGTTCGCGTACTTTTCGCATGATATTTCACGACTGTGTCAAGGTTTGTGAGTATAATGATATCTGTACCGGGGAACATTTGCGAGTGTTCAAAAACAACCGTTTCCTAATTTCATTAATTATGTAGGTGACGAAACGTGTATTTTTGACAACTGTAGGACGCTTACGAGTGTTGCGAATGACATAATTCTTAGTAAATTTTGAGCTACAATTATGTATTTACTATTCACGAAACAGTACTGCTGTCTTAGCAGAAAATTGTTTCTCCCTCATCAGAACGTAGCTGATATTTCCAAATAGTCCACTCATTGGACTGCTTACTCTAATTTATTGTTTAAAATTTGACGATTGCAGCGTAAACTTACGAATTCAACTATTATGGCGTAATATTTTGATTGGCGTGTGATGAGACTGTCATATGGTTTTCCACCAAAATATAGTTCTCCCTTTAGTTTCATCTTTTAACTGTCGTGTGTAGTGTCGACATTTGTCGTACATCAGCAGTATTTTCAAAATTATAAGAGGAGATTGTGAGTGAGCATAAATTTGACAAAGGTTCGAGTCACTGACGTATCTTGAAGGAACATATAAATTGTATACCAAGTTTTCCTGTCGTTGTTTACACAAACCACTTTCTTGGTTATTGTAGGTTCATATCTTAAAAGAAACATACAGTCATTTTTGCGCAACAGATCCTTAAGTCAAAATACGAGTAATCTCAGCAAGTTAAATTTTATGTTATTTGTTTAAGATTCAGATAAACATTACACCATTCAGAATACAGCTCAGCTGTTATCAGGGACAGGAGGACCTAGTTGCTGTTCGTAAGCAGCTGGAAATAGTTCTGACGGGTGTTGGTGAAATGGCGAGCGTCTTGTAGCAGAAGTTCCAAGAAAATCCTGTCCAAAGTATGCCACCTCCACTCCAGGAAATCCAGGATCTGTCATTGCTCGTGAGGTTGGCTGTGGTAGGTCTAGGGACCATATCCACTATACAGGGTAGGCACAGATCAGTGAGAACTGAGATCAGTACATTCACCCTCTAACCACCAAGTCTTTCTCTCCTCCACAGAAACTGAATGTAAGCCAGTGAGGCACATTTCATCTGTCGGTAACCCTGCTGTGTTTCTTGTCAGTGAGAAACGAGTACAAAAGGAGACCCCCGATCTTCGGCATCTGAAGCGTATTTCTCCTTCGGGAAATGGCAGGAAACAATGGCAAGGATAAACTTGTGGACTCTATGTGTATGTTTTAAGTCCTCTGGCAGCCATTGAGGGAACAAGGTGCAATCATCTGCAGATTGTGGCGCCTGTCGTCTGGTGGCTGTGGTTATAATTTGATCATTCCAGCGACTGGGAGAGAGGATTGAGAATACCAGCCGTGTTCAAGCAGTTCCAACGAAATTCACAATCTGCTGCATTGTCCCCAGAACTGATCCGGGACATTTGCTTCTGAGGCGAGTAAAAGGCTTATCCAGAGATTTTTGGTTTGTGTGACAAACCAGACTGTGGCTTATGCCGTAGGATTCAGAAGTGTAGGGTCCCCAAAACTTGCTCATGGGCTCACGAGACATCAGACGTTGCTACCCAGATGACTCACTAAGTGTGGAGTGCACACAAGGGTCTTTTAGCTTAGACGACTCTCCATCCATTGCAGATCATAATAGGTATAGAGATACTACGAAGTATTAACATAAACCACGAAGAAATAAAAAACCTAATCGTTAACTGCAGAGGAACTCGCAACTGAGCCCCAGGGTTCGAAACAATTGAAGAAGGCAGTGAAGTTCATGTAATTCTAGGTACAGAAAGCTGGCTAAAAACCGACATTGGCAGAAGTGAAATTCCTGGAGTAAATTTAAGAGTATACCGAAAGAAAAATTCAGATAGTCTGTTTGTCGCAATAGACGAGAAACTCAATCTGGAAAAAATGGTTCAAATGGCTCTAAGCACTGTGAGACTTAACATCTGAGGTCATCAGTCAACTAGACTTAGAACTATTTAAACCTAACTAACCTAAGGACGTCACATATCCATGCCAGAGGCAGGATTCGAACATGCGACCGTAGCGGCAGCGCGGTTTCGAATCAAAGCGCCTAGAACCGCTCGGCCACAGCGGTCGGCACTGAACCTCACAGAGATAAGAATTTGAGCTGTGTGTGAGAGACTGATTTGACAGTGTCAGGGACGGGCAGAAAATTATGGTTCACCCACATGTAACATAAACCAAAAGAAAACCACATTCCGCTATAATGCATGATGCGTAATCTTAGTTTCATTATTTACGAATACTTTAATCCTTCAATAGTCAATTTAGAAAATGAGTGTTCGGTAAGTGATGAGCTTGACAAAACATTCTGAGTAACATAACTAAATGCCTTCTCAAATATTATCTAGAACAGATAGTTCGGAAGCCCACTCATGATGTAGGTATGTTAACCTCATAATAATGGAAAGTCATAACCTCTTTGAGGACGTCCAGCTTTAAGCTGCTATCATCGACGAAGTTGTAGCAGCAGTGACTACCAAAGGGCAAAGGGCAACTGAAACTAGTAGAAAGATTTAGGTGTTCATTAAGCTCGATAAAGAGGCTATCGTGTCATATCTTAAATAGGAAGTCAAAACACTACCTCTGGGCAGGTGCAGCTGCAAGAACTGTGGGTCTATTTTAAGATAATAATTGCCCATGCAGTGCACAAACATGATCGTTGTAGGACAATTGATGATCCATCCACCGTACAGAATCGCTGTAGGGGAATATCTGAGGCAACAGCGATTACTTAATATTACCGAGTGAACATTTAGACTGTGAGATGCTGAATGAAACGTTTAGCTTTCACAGAAGCACTGCATAAAGTCTTTAAGGGCTACAATAGCAGGATCCCATCGGAAGATCTTTCACAGAACTCTAAGATCACATTTAGAGGTTGTAAATGGCTCCCAAGTCAGAGTGCAGAGAGTCATGGACAATATGGAAACTGAGATTGCTAAAACAAAAGCGGAAATGCTAAAGACCGTTTTCAAATGTTCCTTTACAAAGCGGTATACAGAAGTGCTGACGTAGTTTAACTCTGAAGCCACAGAAAATATGAATGATATAGTTATTAGTATGAATATGGCTCAGAAACAGCTAAAATTGAAAAAATTAAAGAAGCGTCCACGGTCCACCAGCATACCTATCAAATTCCGTAAAGAATTTGTGTGCTTAGTTTGCTCACATTGTAACTATAAAATATCATAGGTCCCCGAACTATACTGTGTTATCAAAAGTATCCGGACACCCCCAAAAACATACGTTTTTCATATTAGGTGCATTGTGCTGCTACCGACTGCCAGGTACTCCACATCACCGACCTCAGTAGTCATTAGACATCGTGAGAGAGCCGAATGAGGCACTCCGCGGAATTCAAGGACTTCGAACGTGGTCAGGTGATTGGGTGTCACTAGTGTCATATGTCTGTACGCGAGATTTCCACACTCCTAAACATCCCTAGGTCCACTCTTTCGAATGTGCTAATGAAGTGGAAACGTGATGGGACAAGTAAAGCACAAAAGCGTACAGGCCGACCTCTGTTGACTGACAGAGAGCGCCGACTGTTGAAGAGGGTCTGAGCCGTTTGCGGCGCGTGTTGGTGCCGTTGGTAGGTTGGCATCGTTGTAACAGAGATAGTGGCGTCTCTTTTTCTTCTTGTGTTTACTGGCGCCACTACGTTTGCTAGCGTTGTCTGTCCGCGAGTGGCAGCAGCAGCGTTTATCCATATCTGATATCGTGCTACTATCTTGGGAAGGACGTCAAGTGTTTTCTGGGTCGGGTATGTCTTAAGTTAGGTTGGGACGGAGCTGGAGTTAGGTCCGGCAGCGCGGGGACATGCCGAGGCCGAGACCGCTGGCGTCACGCAGGCATTGCCGGATCGAGGGGCTGCAGTTGCGAGGGCCACAACTTCTTTGTCCACCAGACCCACGATGTTTGAGTTGGGTGAACATTAACCCAGTACCGAAACCTTCACAATTTCGAGATTACGCCGTTTGTTCGTGCGTTGCTGCTCGCAGGATCGCTGAGACGAATGGAGTGTTTGGAGTTGGCGAAATGAATTAGCTGTCCACCACTTCTTATTATTAAACACTGAATTCCTTGCGTTTATTCACGAAGTTCAACCAGCGGTTTTTTTCTGCCTAGTGGCCGCTAACGCCCCAGTTACCTGCCCTGGAGGTTAGCGTATTTTCGCGGCAGTGTACGTTTCCTCGCCATGCCGCTGCTGTCCGGGAAGGCGTGTAGTTCGACAGTCTTCTTGATTGTGGTTCGGATATTTTGTTCTTTCGGACTACCTTCGTCGTAGTGGTTCCTTCTGCTTCCGGATGTTCTAAGCATCTGATTCTGAAGACGCAATGCCCAGTTTCACCTTGCCTGGGTTACTCCATCATTGTGTTGGTTAACAGACGTTAGTTAGATTTTGCAAGAGTGTTGGTCTGCGTTTAAACTGTCACTAGTTTGAGTTGCCATCCGGTTAAGTGAATACAACTCTTGGCTGCCTGTCTCGTTGGTTACGAAGTTTAGCGACTTATCCCAGGCGGATCCTCGGAGCACTAAGGCCCACTTCTCTATCGGTTTGATCACATTGTGATGATTGTGTTTTTTTTTAAAGAAATATTTTAGTATCTCTTGGAGATGCACTTGAGAATTTTCTATTCAAGCCTTCAGCTGCCAAATAATTTGAATTTCTGGTCAATAAGGCTTTTAGCCACGAGTGCAACTTGTTTAAGAATTTTTTTATTAGACATTGTGTCTTAATAGTCAAATGTGATGATTGTTCCTTATTGTCAACCTCATTTGCAATTGGTTTCAAATAAAGTGTACGTGATTTACGAAAAAACTGAGCAACCGACGGTTACTGAGTAAGGCCCCGTTCACACCAAATCCTGCCTTCCCTAAGTCCCATGTTTCAGGGTCGTAACGTGTAATAGGCCGCATCTGTCCAGACTCTTACACAGGAATTCCAAACTGCATCAGGATACACTGCAAGTACTATGACAGTTAGGCGGGATGTGAGAGAACTTGGATTTCATGGTCGAGCAGCTGCTCATAAGCCACACACCACGCCAGTAAATGCCAAACGACCCCTCGCTTAATGTAAGGATCGAAAACATTGGACGATTGAATAGTGGAAAAACGTTGAGTGGAGTGATGAATCACGGTACACAATGTGGCGATCCGATGGCGGGGTGTGGGTACGGCGAATGCCCGGGCAACGTCATCTGCCAGCGTGTGTAGTGCCAACAGTAAAATTCGAAGGCGGTGGTGTTATGGTTTGGTCGCATTTCTCATGTAGGGGGCTTGCACCCCTTGTTGTTTTGCGTGGCACTATCGCAGCGTAGGCCTACATTAATGTTTTAAGCACATTCTTGCTTCCCACAGTTGAAGATTCATTCGGCGACGGTGGTTGCATCTTTCAAGACGGTCGAGCACCGGTTCATAATGCACGGTCTGTGGCGGTGTGTTTGCACGACAATAACATCCCTGTAATGGACTGGCCTGCACAGAGTCCTTACCTGAATCCTATAGAACACCTTCGGGATGTTTTGGAACGCCGACTTCGTGTCACGCCTCACAGACCGTCATCGATACCACAACTTAGTGCAGCACTCCCCAAGAAAAACTTTCCAGCACCTGACTGAACGTATGCCTGCGAGAGTGGAAGCTGTCACCAAGGCTAAGGGTGGACCAACACCATACTGAATTCCAGCATTACCGACAGAGGACGCCACAAACTTGTAAGATATTTTCAGCTAGGTGTCCGGATACTTTTGACCACATAGTGTATCTTCACCTGTAATTGGAAGAAGGGTAACAGGAGTGATTCACAAAACTACAATCGAATTTCGTTGACATTTGTTTGTTTTAGAATCTTACAACATGTTCTGAGCTCATTTGGAACAGAAGTACCTCCAACACCCCAATCAAAACCGATTCCGAAAATACCGGCCACATAAAACCCAACGTTTGTTATAGAACGTTCAAAATGTGAATATTGTTCCGTCACTATGATATTTAATTGAGGTTGAACAGACTTACGTGAGGGTAGCATACGTCTCCTTTTGTGGAGGCACGTCAACAATTAAAGGTCTGCAGGGAGCATAGATTCTACCTACAGTGTTAGATGTTCTTCTGACTCCCACACGATTTTCAGCTTCAGTACCGCTTGCTACTTATCAACAAAAGGAAAAGTTCAGAACTAAAGAAGTGTAAATAGCGAAGATAACTGCACACAGAGAACGGCCCGTTAGGTGGATAACGGCAAGAATGCGACTACACTTTTCTCAATGACATTTCTTCTGTCACATCTTTTGAAAACGAAATGGTTGTGTTTGAAAATGAGCACGGAGCACAACACGCATGCAAGAGAAATGAAGGAGTGGAGGTGGTGAAATCCAATCATTTATAATGGGTCTCTCGTTGCTAGAGATGTCTTATTCACAAAATACGTGACTGATCATGATACCAAGGCCTTTGCACGACTTTGTGCCACAGAACCCTGAAATTACAAAATTAGAATGCATAGACCATGACAAGAAAATTCGAGTCGCTGGAGAGACGCACGGGCAAACACATGCCATTTCTCTCCTAAATGTTTGAAAACCGTATTGATATGTCAAAAGAAAACATCTAGAACCGGCAGCCTAAATTGGCACAGAATGCACAGAACAGAAAGCAAGCCTCTCCCGTCTGCCTACGTCTTGTAGATGTCTCAGTAATAACCAAATTATAGAATTAAGTATTTAACAAGGCGCAGCTTCATGGAAGTCGCTGCAGTAAAATGACAGTAATTTCGACCACCTGCAATTTAGTTACGGTCGCTGCGGGGCAACTGCATTATAACGACAGTGCCAAGTTCATCAAGCTAAAATTTACGTTTGTCGGGAATGTTCCACAAAGCTGAGGTTCTGGAACTACGGCCTGCATGACGTAAGGTTTATGAATAGCTTGGCAACTCCGCTTCCAGTGTTAAAAAGCTTCATTCATTAGTGGCACCTAAATAAATTTCAATAGATGCAATGTCATTCAGTAGGGGAGTCTTCCTTCGAAAGGAACTGTGTAACTTTTTTAGATACTGTCATTCAGTTTATGTGTGACTTATTTTCCAAAATAAAAGCCGGCCGCGGTGGTCTCGCGGTTCTAGGCGCGCAGTCCGGAACCGTGCGACTGCTACGGTTGCAGGTTCGAATCCTGCTTCGGGCATGGATGTGCGTGATGTCCTTAGGTTAGTTAGGTTTAAGTAGTTCTAAGTTCTAGGGGACTTATGACCACAGCAGTTGAGTCCCATAGTCCTCAGAGCCATTTGAACCATTTGAACCAAAATAAAAATGTAAACAATAGCTAAAGAATGTGCAATCGTTACTCTCCTTCCATGTATGGAATTAAACTGAAGTACGTGCCAGTTTCGTCGAACTCAAGCAATCCAGAAAAAAAGGATACGTCTTAAAATTCTGACAATCGAACTGTATAATGTACGTTAATGTGAAAATTTTGATTTACGATTTTTGTGAAGCTTGATAATCAAGCTAGGAAGCTGAATAATTTAAATTCTGAACGATAATTTGCTACTTTATTTGGCGATAGCCCATTTGTGACGCTTTCTTTGAAATAGCCCCTTATGACATTACAGTCAAGGACGCGAGGAATCCAGCTATTGTAACAGATCTAAAATTCACGTGCGGTGTCGCAGGTGACGTGTGCACGTGAAACGCACGTCGAAAAACTGTTTTTCTCTCTTACCTTTGATTTTCATAGGATAACCCATGCCACTGTAGGCAGTGCGTTATCTCTGGCTCCTTGATCACCTTCCATAAATGCTACGTTAACTGCTATGAAGAAATGAGGTAGATGGCAGTTGACAATGTTTTTTTAAGAATTTTTCATTAGTAACAACTGGATTTCGGTAAATACTATTCCATTGAGTAATGAATATATGTACCATACTTAAAAAGACTGGCCCTATTTGTATCGCTTTTAAATTCTCTGTCGACCTGCGTATTTACTATACTAACGTTCTGAAGTATGAAACATGACCTTGGCAAACCGTCTATTCCTTGATGCGGAGCAATGTGAAAAAACTTGTGGGGACAATCACTGTTTTGTGGATGGAAAAGACATATAACCGATTCTTTGGTGACACTGATCATGCCGAAAAACTTCCGTTCTTGCTACTGACATGGTTTTGTGTTCAGGCGATGATATAAAAATTCAAATAAGAAATTTATTGCATAATACATTTTTGGCTTAGAATATGGTAGAGCAGAGACATGTAGGCGACTAGCTACACTATGTGATCAAAAGTATCCAGACACCACCAAAAAATTCGTTTTCCATATTATGTTCATTGTGCCGCCACTGACTGCCAGGTACTCCATGTCACCAACCTCAGTAGTCATTGGACATCGTGAGAGAGCAGAATGGGGCTCTCTGCGGAACCCACGGACTTCGAAAGTGGAAAGGTGAGTGGGTGTAACTTGTGTCATATGTCTGTACCCGAGATTTCCACACTCTTAGACATCCCCAGGTCCACTGTTTCCGATGTGATAGTGAAGTGGAAACGTGAAGGGACACTTGCAGCCCAACAGCGTACAGGCCAACCTCGTGTGTAGACTGACAGAGACCGCCGACTGTTGAAGAGGGTCGTAGTGTGTAATAAGGAGACACCTATCCAGACTGTCACACAGGAATTCCAAACTGCATCAGGATCCACTGCAAGTACTATGGCAGTTAGGCGGTAGGTGAGAAAACATGAATTTCGTGGTCGACTAGTTGTTCATAAGCAACACATTTCGTCGGTAAATGTCAAACGACGCCCCGCTTGGTGTAATTAGCGTAAACATTGGACGATTGAACAGTGGAAAAACGTTGTGTGGAGTGACGAATCACGGTAGACAATGTGGCGATCCGATGGCAGGTAGTGGGTACGGCGAATGCCCGGTGAACGTAATTTGCCAGCGTGTGTAGTGCCAACAGTCAAATTCGGAGGGGGTGGTGTTATGGTGTGGTCGTGTTTCTCATGGAAGGGGCTTGCACCCCGAGTTGTTTTGCATGGCACTATCCACAACGTCAGACTCCATAGGAAACCGTTTTGGTTCAAATGGCTCTTAGCGCTATGGGACTCAACAGCTGTCATCAGTCCCCTAGAACTTATAACTACTTAAACCTAACTAACCTAAGGACATCACACACATCCATGCCCGAGGCAGGATTCGAACCTGCGACCGTAGCGGTCTCGCGGTTCCAGACTGAAGCGCCTAGAACCGCTCGACCACTTCGTCCGGCTGGAAACCGTTTTCGCCACAGTTGCGCAACGGCTTCGACAAAGGATAACTTCAAGTCAGCAGGCGTCACAGAGGTGCTTCAAGGAGAGGCCGCACACCCGGAAGAGGCCGTACTGGATCACGTTGAAGAGACCCATCAACGAGTAGACGAGGAGTTGCGTATGTTTGTTTGATTATTACTAAGTACAATAGTAAAACAACTGATGCACTGGGTCACGCACAATAAATAACATGTAAAAGTGGTCACGTTATCGTCATTTTTTCAAAAATCTGTAGAACGGAAATGGTACTTTTCCGGACATGGGTTCCAATTCAGAAAACTATCTACAAGTCCTAGAAGTCTGCAACGGGAGTTTCCGAACTCCCTTTATAAGGTATTTATGAACAAAAAATGAATTTTTGCACAACATAAATGTAACAATGCTTTTCGATAGCCATAGCAAATTTCTAGTAAAAGTATGAAACACGACCCGGAGCAGTCCATCTGCCACCCGTAAAGTAGTGTCTTCCCCAGAATTATTTCCAAGCTCGTACGCTGCCTAAAATCATTCCGCACCACGTAATGAAAATATGTGCCTGACTCTTTTGCACCAGTGATCATGCCATCAAACTCTCATTCATGCAATGGAAACTTGATTTGTGTCCACACATTGAAAGGTGACGCACAGACGTCAGAAAAGTAGAAACAGCGGCAAGGAAGCCAACACGGACACTTTACAATTTACCGGATGTATGGGCCATTATAGCGCCCAATAAAGTTTCCCCTCGCAAAACAGAGTTTGCCCTACGAGGATTTCGAGCTCTTCCGTATCAAGGTGTAAAGTATTGCTCTGGATCATGTTTCATACTTCAGAAAGTTACAGTGTTTCATTTTATTGTTTTAATGGGATTTATAATTTCTGAAAACATTAGTAAGAATTTGAACTGGTTGAACATGATACACCATAATTTAATGTATTTCTGGACGCTCTACTTCTGCAGAATAAAATATGAAACAAATAAATTTTCGTGATTCTCTAACTGCCTTGATGATTTCTGCACTCCAGCTGTAGCATTGCATCAGATCAACGAGTTTGCTGCATGGTGATATTGTTAGATGGCTAAGACCGATATGAAACATTACGCCTTTCGCGTGTAAACATAGCCCGGATCACGAATAGAAAAGATCGGCAAAATTATCTCAGAGACATATGGGTCTGAAATGGATTAAGCGACGAATGATCTCTATCAGTGTTCGTTCGTTGCCATCAAACAATGTTCCCGCAACTTCTCCCGAATAAAACCTGAAACATTGCTGTAAATAATACATTATAAAAGTCCAATATGACAAGAATGGATTAGCAAGAGACATCAAATTAATAAGAACATGAGCGACTCTTACGAAATTCATCTGCTACAACGACTAAGAAGAGAGAGAGAGAGAGAGAGAGAGAGAGAGAGAGAGAGAGTAACATTCACTTTTTACTCAAGACAAGAGAAGGAAGCGCGCTCTCTTGTTCCATAGAGAACAAAAATTAATTAGGTACATATCATTGCTTTTCAAAGATGAAGTGTTAACTTATAACTGCATCTTTCGATTACACGTAGTTTCATATAATTTTACACATTTATTTACTCAGAGCAAAAACAAATTTATCATACTCAATAAATATTCTTTAAGTTTTGGGCTATTTTCGTTCCATGTTCTTACAAGAGCAATACTTCAAAGTTTTTAGAGATGTAATACAGTTATGGAGAGGGAGTGTTTGCTTATATTGCGAAGAAAGTCATTTTTTCGGTAACAATGACCTTAAATGAATACTGATGTGTGTCATATTAGGTGCTGTTTGA
Source organism: Schistocerca nitens (assembly GCF_023898315.1). NCBI lineage: Eukaryota > Metazoa > Arthropoda > Insecta > Orthoptera > Acrididae > Schistocerca > Schistocerca nitens. The sequence goes on from NC_064615.1 coordinate 1,012,574,847, forward strand.
AATAGTATATTCTGCAGGGGCATGGATAAATTTACCTTGTACATAAATACCTGAGTTTCCATATACCTTTTTTACACTCCTCCCTATAACTGCCCTCTCCCCGCCCACATTCCCTGTTGGTCTTTTAGTTTATTCTCATAAGTGTGCGTGCAAACAAGGCCACGTTAGTATTTTACAGGACGCAGCAAGCATAGGTGCAAGATCAGTGCATTACGAAATAAAATTCAGTCATATGGCACTCGGGCACGCAAAAAGAGTGGGCATCGCTTCTGCACACGATGAAACCAGAGCACTTTTGTTTCATTCAGCAGTTCCTGCAAGGATTTCTGGGATTACAGTTCTAAGGCTCGCTTCAAGATGAGTTAAACCATGAGTAATCAACAAGTTTACAGAAAATAAAGTAGTATTGTTGCGAAGCGTTAAGCCACCTGACGCTTCTCATTCACGTAATAAGCGGGTTCAATTTATTAAAGTCATTTTTAGAACGATAAACTTATTTTTAATTCTAATTACAACATCTGTGATGGTGAAAATCAAGATATCTTTTAATCCTCTTCAATAAATTCTAATTGGATCTGTGCTTATATTGCTGATTTTTGGCCTGTGTCAGCAGAGGTCACGATAAGCCAGCAGCTGGAAAGAACTGGGGCCGCGAGCAGAGAGGTTCCGCTGTGTTATTCTCTAGGGAGTGGCGGTGCCTCGTGGATTTGCCGCTCGGTGGCAGGGGCACAGAGCATAGAAGTAAACAGAGTGTTCTTAAGGCCGCAAGGGGTGTGTCAAGCTCCCCTCCTTCTGGGTATCCGCAACCACTGAGGTGCTGGTCGCTCCAAACAACACATATTGTACGACACATGGGAAGTAACATTTCAAATCAGCTAATTTGCCTAAAAAAGTGTTTCACTTTTTTTTTTTTGTCATCAGTCTACTGACTGGTTTGATGCGGCCCGCCACGAATTCCTTTCCTGTGCTAACCTCTTCATCTCAGAGTAGCACTTGCATCCTACGTCCGCAATTATTTGCTTGACGTATTCCAATCTCTGTCTTCCTCTACACTTTTTGCCCTCTACAGCTCCCTCTAGTACCATGGAAGTCATTCCCTCATGTCTTAGCAGATGTCCTATCATCCTGTCCCTTCTCCTTATCAGTGTTTTCCACATATTCCTTTCCTCTCCGATTCTGCGTAGAACCTCCTCATTCCTTACCTTATCTGTCCACCTAATTTTCAACATTCGTCTATAGCACCACATCTCAAATGCTTCGATTCTCTTCTCTTCCGGTTTTCCCACAGTCCATGTTTCACTACCATACAATGCTGTACTCCAGACGTACATCCTCAGAAATTTCTTCCTCAAATTAAGGCCGGTATTTGATATTAGTAGACTTCTCTTGGCCAGAAATGCCTGCTTTTGATGTCCTCCTTGCTCCGTCCGTCATTGGTTATTTTACTGCCTAGGTAGCAGAATTCCTTAACTTCATTCACTTCGTGACCATCAATCCTGATGTTAAGTTTCTCGCTGTTCTCATTTCTACTACTTCTCATTACCTTCGTCTTTCTCCGATTTACTCTCAAACCATACTGTGTACTCATTAGACTGTTCATTCCGTTCAGCAGATCATTTATTCTTCTTCAATTTCACTCAGGATAGCAATGTCATCAGCGAATCGTATCATTGATATCCTTTCACCTTGTATTTTAATTCCACTCCTGAACCTTTCTTTTATTTCCATCATTGCTTCGTCGATGTACAGATTTAATACGAGCACTTCGTTCTTGATCGTCCACTCTTATTATTCCCTCTTGGTTGTTGTACATATTGTATATGACCCGTCTCTCCCTATAGCTTACCCCTACTTTTTTCAGAATCTCGAACAGCTTGCACCATTTTATATTGTCGAACGCTTTTTCCAGGTCGACAAATCCTATGAAAGTGTCTTGATTTTTCTTCAGCCTTGCTTCCATTATTCACATAGATGAAGCAAAGCTGCACCTGTCTCTCTAATTACGAGGGTTGCCCTGAAAGTAATGCACCGCACTTTTTTCTTCAACAATTATTTATTGTACATAATGAAAATTAAACACACGAAATAATGGTGTTTTATCTACACACCCTATTTTCCACGTAATCTCCATCCCGTTTTATGACCTTCCACCAGCGCGAAACAAGGGCGTGTATGCCCTGTCGATACCAATCCTAGTCCTGTTGTCGGGGCCAGTGTTTCACTAAGTGAATCACTTCCTCATCGTCCTCAAAACGTGTTCCACGAATGGCATCCTTTAATGGCCCAAACAAGTGGGAGTCCGAGGAGGTTACGTCAGTCAGTTGTGACAGCCGTGGATGGTCTTCCAGTCCGCTGCAACTCGTGGAGCTCCGCCGAACCGCCTTCTGATTACCTCACCCTTCGTGCCCTGCGACTAACTGTACTTCCGTCGACAGCAGATGCTCCATAGACTTTGCATATGCGTTTGTCAATATTCCTCACAGTTTCTTTCTCTGCAGTGAGAAATTCAATGACGGCCCGTTGCTTGTAACGTACACCATCTACACAGACCATTTTGAAACTGTCCTGCAGCTACTCTATCTGTCGGAAGTGACGGAAACTTGGCGCACTCACTCAGGAGACTTCGAATAGCACATATGTAACGTTTCACATCCGTAGCATTGTTTTAGGTTTAAAAAAAATATGGTGCATTACAGATAACCCTCGTAGTATCTGACAAAACTTTTATTATTCGTGTAAAAATAAAAAAAAACACTGTTTTGGGATGCTTGTGTATTCTCCGCTATGCAGCCTTCCTCATGTCATTTTGAAAAAAAAAAAAATAACTGTTTGGTAAGAAAATATTATTTTTCCGCATCCTGTACCCACACTTTGAAGCTTGGTGACGAATTTGATTTCTTTTCGTTATGGCCGGTAGTGACTGTGCTACTTCGAACCAAAGTGCAATACCGTCCATATTTTGAACAGTTTGCAACAAAAAATGTAGTTGCTGACCAGTCAATTTTTGGTGCATTTTATGCCGGCGATCACTGCGTACGAAATGTAGCAGTTGGTTTCGATGGTAGATGGACAGTCATACGTAATCCTACTCTCGAGAAGATACATGGGGTATAAAGGAGTTTCTCCACGACAAGGTTGGCACCAATACACCACATGCGCGGCTATTGCCACCTGATATGCGGCGTGCGGAGCTGTCTTGCATTTCTCTTCTTTTTATACTGCCGATGCAAACCGAAGCTGGAAAGGAATGCAAAACTTAATGAAATGAAAAGACAGTGAGAGTCATCAGCGCATGACAGTGACTGTATGGTTTTTCAGTCTATACTGCCTGATTTCAGGAAAGAATGTTACCCACCTTATTTTGTTCCTAATGTTACCTATATTATTAAACTCAGTCATTCGTTTATGTATAACGTGTTCACTTCACAACTGCCATTTTAGCTGAGCTCGCTGTGAACTGTTGACGTGTTCTGGTATTAGTTGTTTCGAATAATGTGCAAGCTGTATAACTGTGCTCAGTCAAAATATAACACGATTGCTGAGCTGTACTAGGTATACGAGCTGCAAATAAAACAAACATTCTCTTAACACATGTCTACAGAAAATCTATCGAAATGAAGAATAGGAAAATGAAACTTGTTTTACCGTCAAACAATGCAGCTGTGCGTGTAGGAGACAAGGGTGCTTTTTATTTTAATATAGTTTTCCACAAAAAGTGTATGAAATGAAAAGAAAAAAGAAAACTTGAGTTACTGCCCAAAGACTGAAGCACATGTGTAGTAAATTTGCTATTAATACATTCTTCTGGAGAGAAGCGTATGATATTAAAATAAATCTGTTGTTTTGGGATCTAATAAGTGAAGTTGGGGTTTGTTCACACCTTCGTCATTTTCTCTCATTGTTCTAAGAAAGCGTGAACACCGTGCTACAATGTCCTTACTCTCAACCAAAAATGTTCTATTTTTTCATTTTTTAAAATGAAGCAAGCCTTTTCATTTTTCCTCTGACAGGACTGAACCACATTATGTATTAACACTTTTCCATCTGAGCGTACTATCCGATAATGTATATTTGTGTGATGACTATCCGTTTTAGGAGATGCAAGAAGTCTCAGATGTAGTAATGTACTATGATTATAACGTGACTGGACAGTGGAGAGCCACCTGTATCAACTGTGTAATCTCGAGCATTTTCTGTATGTAAACAAAGTTTACTTCCACGTTCTGCCATCCGCAGTTGTAAAATAAACAGGTTATAGTTAACTTGAAAACTACGAGCGTTGCCCAGGAAATAATGCGCCGCATTTTTTTTCTTCAACAATTCTTTATTGAAAATGATGAGAATTACATATACGAAAGAATGATGTTTTATCTACACACTCAATTTTTCCACGTAGTCTCCACCCCTTCCTATGGCCCTCCTCCAGCGCGAAACAAGGGCGTGTATGCCCTATCGGTACCAATCCTTATCCTGGTGGCGGAGCCAGTGCTTCAATGTGTGTATCACCTCCTCATCGTCCTCAAAATGTCTTCCACGAATGGCATCCTTTAATGGCCCAAGCAAGTGGAAGTCCGAGGGGGTTGGGTCAGGGCTGTAGCGTGGATGGAATAACACTGTCCAACACTGTTTTGCAATGCGTCAGCAGTCCTCAGACTTGTCTGGGGCCGAGCGTTATCGTGTTGCAGCAAAACATCTCCTGGCTTGCTGTGGAGCTGAAGTCGCCGGAAGCGCGTCTTGAGTTTTGCTATTGTGTTGACATTTGTTTCTAAATTAATGGCACCGCCTCTTGGCATCACATCAATGAGACTCACACCTTCACAGTCCCAGAACATGGTGACCATGACTTACCGGTGGGAGCAATTGCTTTGAATTTTTTCTGCTGTGGGTAGTGGGAATGGCGCCATTCCATCAACTGTCGTTTCGTTTTGGGCTCAAAATGATGAACCCAGGTTTCATCACCTGTCACGATCCAGGACAAGAAGACCCCCCCCCCCCCCTCAGCTTCAAAACGTTGCAAGCAATCAAGACAAATTTTTTTTTTTTTTGTGCGATTTGTGATCCAATGTTAGACACCGCGGGACCCGTCTTGTACACACTTTTGAATATCCAAGAGTGCGAATAATTGCATCCTTACTTCCTTTGCTGAATGACAGATACAGCGTCAACAGCCGAGTCGTAATGCGACTGTCCTCGTGAGTGACATCAGCTCGCTGCAACATGTCGGTATGACAGCCGTGGATGGTGTCCCCGACGGCTGCAAATCGTGGAGCTCCACCGAACCGCCTTTTGATGACCTCAACCTCCGTGCCCAGCGACTAACTGTACTTCTGTCGACAGCAGACGCTCCATAGACTTTGCACAAGCGTTCGTGAATATTACCCACAGTTTCTTTCTCTGCAGGAGAAATCAATGACGGTACCCTGCTTGTAATGTACATCACCTGCAGACACCATTTTGAAACTGTCGTCCAGTTACGCTATCTGTTGGGAGTGAAGGAAACTCTGCGCGTTCACTCAGGAGACATCAAATAATACATACGTAACGTTTCGCATTTGAGCATTGTTTTCGGCTGAGAAAAAAAAAGTGGTGTATTACTTTCCGGGCAACCCTCGTAAGAAGTCTAAAGCAGACGTAATAGGAAGGTGAGGAGATGCAGTCAGTAAAGAAGGGGAAAGGAAGAAAATAGCACCGAGACTGATGCTGCACTAGGCTCGATAGGTACCCAACGGGTGGAAGGCCAGAGGCACACCCTCCGGTCCTTCGCCACGGGGAAGGTGCCTATGCTTACTCCTACGCTCTGTGGTAGGAGGCGCTGACCCACCAGGACTTGAAGGTAAGCGGCCAGCTAGTACTGTAACAGGCGAGGCGGCATTCTGGTGCTTGCACCGGACTTCTCCTGCATGCTCTGGGAAACAGGACACAACATGAGGGTACAGCGCAACGCTAAAAAAGGGTGATCCGTGGAGACCCACCCCATGAAATAAATAGAAGTTTCCACAAGTCGGCCCTTCTGCCAAAGAGCTTTCTGCAGAGGGCAGTCTACCTTTCCCAGTGAATTCTCAAAAAGCAGGTGAAAATGGAATCCATTGGAACAGACTGCTATCGGCCTGCAACCGCAAAAGCAGCTTAACAACTCAGACTCCCTATTTTTACACTGCTCGGTGAAAGTACTGCCGTAAATACAAGTAGGTCCAGGACACGGTGGGATGGAGATTTATTTCTCCACCCACAGGCATGAAACAAACGCGTTAGGTGCTACGAACTTCCAGCACGCTGGAGTAGCTTGGGTCAGCAACTTCTGTTAATCAATAGAACGAAACCCCAGTCCAAGTTGCAAATAATTTATGTTTCATTCGATGACTAGTTTCAGGCATGGACCCATTTTCGAACCAACCTACAGGACAGCAAACCAAATTTACACTCATGAAAGAGACAGTTATTACCAAATTCTTAAGCATATGCCAGAGATACAGAACATTTCGTTTTAAACTTACACAACAAAGTCGAAAATGGCAATTCAGAAGACGTCATAAAATGTAAAATGTACATTTACAGTGCATGCAGGTCACTGGCAGTTTACTCCTTCCTCTGTCGTAAGGAAACCTCTTGAAGGGGGCGCCCTGTCAGGATATACGAACTGTTTTTATTTATTAAAATGTTCTCCAGCCATCAAGAATACAACAATTCAAACATTAACCGCACAAGTCCACAATAAAATTAATACTTTTTAAAATATTTACCAAAAAGAATCAAATACTTAAAATCACTAACCAGTAGTACATAACAGAACCACATACGATGCGTATTACAAAGCTGTATGCCATGTTACGCAAAGATCATTAAATGTGAACAGCAACGTCAGTTTTAAAAGAAAGGCCCGCCCCGTTGGCCGTGCGGTCTAACGCACGGCTTTCCGGGCGGGAAGGAGCGCCTGCTCCCCTGCAATGGTTTTTAGGTGGTTTTCCATCTGCCAAAGCGAATGCGGGTTGGTTCCCCTTATTCCGCCTCAGCTACACTATGTCGGTGATTGCTGCGCAAACAAGTTCTCCACGCACGCGTACCCCACCATTCCTCTACAACCCAAACATAGGGGTTACACTCGTCTGCTGTGAGACGTTCCCTGGGCGGTGCACCGGGGGCCGAACCGCACAATAACCAAGGGTTCGGTGTGGGGAGGCGGAGGGGTGAAGTGGATTGCGGTAGTCGTCTTGGGGTTGTGGACCACTGCGTCTGTGGCGGGGACGGAGCCTCTCCGTCGTTTCTAGGTCCCCGGTTAACATACGTGCATACATACATTAAAAGAAAACCAAACAGTAGGAGAACTTCTTAAAATCTTTACCAAGAAGAGTCCAATACGTAAAATCACTGACCAGTAATACACAACAGTGCCACATACGGCGTGTGTTACATAATTGTATGCAATGTTGGTCCATAAAAATCATTAAGTGTGGAACTGTGCAAGTCAGCAATAAAATTATTACTTTTTAAATCCATTACCAAAAACCGTCAACTGTTTAAAACTGCTGGACAGTAAAACAAAACATCACCGTCTACGGCGTGTATTACAAAGTTGTATGCCATGTAGGCCCGTAAAAATCACTAAAAATGAACAGCAACATTGGTAATAAAAGGAAACAATAGGAAATTAAAAACCCTCATCACTTCCGACCATTTACAAGCACAAAATTTTTATCATACCAAACTTTCCAAATTCCGCGCAGATAAAACAACTTTCTCATAACATGTCCCACGTAAAAACAAACATTGAACTACAAGTTGTATTTTTTTCAAGGCACGAAAAATGTACTTGCCATCCAGAGGAAGACATATAATAACCATACCCATGGGCATGTAGGGTGGGAGTGTGGTTGTATGGGGAGGGGGGGAGGGTAGAGAGGTGGGAAATGGGGAGGGGGAGGAGCATGAAGATGAAGGAGCAAAACAAGGAGGAGCTTAAATGGACAGCACGGCATGAATCCAAATAATTATCAGTAGTAATTAGAGAAAATTACTGACAGTTGGACCAGAAACGACTATATGCCATTTCTTTACAATCTAATGAATACTAACTGCCATGTACAACAGACAAACCGTATGTTACTTAGGAATAATCGTGCAGATAACATATGCCAACAGAAAGGAACCCAATAATTTTTTAAATAATTTAGTGGTGAAGACCACATAATCAACCAGTAACCGAGCTTCATAATACACTACTGGCCATTAAAATTGCTACAGCACGAAGATGACGTGTTACAGACGCGAAATTTAACCGGCAGGAAGAAGATGCTGTAATATGCAAATGATTAGCTTTTCAGAGCATTCAGACAAGGTTGGCGCCGGTGGCGACACCTACAACGTGCTGACATGAGGAAAGTTTCCAAACGATTTCTCATACACAAACAGCAGTTGACCGGCGTTGCCTGGTGAAACGTTGTTGTGGTGCCTCGTGTAAGGAGGAGAAATGCGTACCATCACGTTTCCGACTTTGATAAAGGTCGAATTGTAGCCTATCGCGATTGCGGTTTATCGTATCGCGACATTGCTGCTCGCGTTGGTCGAGATCCAATGACTGTTAGCAGAATATGGAATCGGTGGGTTGAGGAGAGTAATACGGAATGCCGTGCTGGATCCCAACGGCCTCGTATCACTAGCAGTCGAGATGACAGGCATCTTATCCGCATGGCTGTAACGGATCGTGCAGCAACGTCTCGATCCCTGAGTCAACAGATGGGGACGTTTGCAAGACAACAACCATCTGCACGAACAGTTCGACGACGTTTGCAGCAGCATGGACTATCAGCTCGGAGACCGTGGCTGCGGTTACCCTTGACGCTGCATCACAGACAGGAGCGCCTGCGATGGTGTACTCAACGACGAACCTGGGTGCACGAATGGCAAAACGTCATTTTTTTCGGATGAATCCAGGTTCTGTTTACAGCATCATGATGGTCGCATCCGTGTTTGGCGACATCGCGGTGAACGCACATTGGAAGCGTATATTCGTCATTCATACTGGCGTATTACCCAGCGAGATGGTATGTGGTGCCATTGGTTTCACGTCTCGGTCACCTCTTGTTCGCATTGACGGCACTTTGAACAGTGGACGTTACATTTCAAATGTGTGCTCTACCCTTCATTCGATCCCTGCGAAAGCCTACATTTCAGTAGGATATTGCACGACCGCATGTTCAGGTCCTGTACGGGCGTTTCTGGATACAGAAAATGTTCGACTGCTGCCTTGGGCAGCACATTCTCCAGATCTCTCACCAATTGAAAACGTCTGGTCAGTGGTGGCCGAGCAACTAGCTCGTCACAATACGCCAGTCACTACTCTTGATGAACTGTGGTATCGTGTTGAAGCTGCATGAGCAGCTGTACCTGTACACGCCATCCAAGCTCTGTTTGACTCAATGCCCAGGCGTATCAAGGCCGTTATTACGGCCAAAGGTGGTTGTTCTGGGTACTGATTTCTTAGGATCTATGCACCCAAATCGGGTGAAAATGTAATCACACGTCAGTTCTAGTATAATATATTTGTCCAATGAATATTCGTTTATCATCTGCATTTCTTCTTGGTGTAGTAATTTTAATGGCCAGTAGTGTAAGCCGTACACATCATGCCATAAGCAGCGTAAAGGCACAACAAATACAGAAATTTTATAATCGAACCAGCAGCAGTCTGCAGGTATCGGTACTACAGCCAATAGTGCATACTTAAATCAAGAGCTATACTCCTCCGTGAATCAGCCATGGAAAATAATAAAGATGCAAGAACCGAACCACATACTGTAAAATATGTTTTTTTGTGAGAAGATGCACCTCTTCGATGGAGTTGTTTGAAATGTGGAGAAAACCTTACTGAGTTTGAGACAGTAAATTGCACACTCTTGTTTAATTGTCCTTAGCTACAGGGAAGAGTCGTAGTGAAGTAAGGTGTATTTATGGCCACGCCAGAGGAACGTTAGGTCCATGTGGTGATCAGAGAGTTATGTGATTACTACACACGCCACAGGAGCGTTTGGGCAGAGTTAGGAAGAGAGGGAATAGAATTACTCAGGGCATAATTCCAATGCCAAATGAACATGTGGGCCCAAGTCATGAGATAGTTGGGGACATTATTTTCATACATGAATGTTTTGTTTAGGAACACGAAAATTGCAAGTAGAGCAGTTTTGTGAGCAAATTTTTTGTCTTACGTGCTTTAGAATGGACAGTTACGAATTGAGATTATACAGTATCCACAACAAGAAGTAAGATGAATAAAAGTCAGTTAAGGAACCCTATTAATGGTGAGACGACAATGACTAGACAGGAAGGTCATCTGAAAATAATTGTTCATTTTTGTTTAAATAGTCGAAATTAATTCATAAGAATCAGTAAAGCAGAAGGAAGAAATCTGAGTACGCCAAGAACACGCCAGGAAAAATGTAAATAATATAATGGAAATCTTTGAAAAATTATTATGTAATATTACTACTTCTACACGTGAGTACGTGCAAGAAAAAGGAGTAAGTAACTCGGCAACAATATTGATGTATGATGATTTCTTTAGTTCCTTGACCTATGTGTCTATGGTGTATTAACATGTGATGTTGTAATATCTTTGTAAAACTATTCTTTACAAATTTGGTGCAAGTGATGTGTGACATGTCAGTAACAAAGAGAGATGCCAATAGCAGTGATGATGACCTATAATACCACGTAAGATGTACAACCAGGAAAGGAGGTAAGGAAAGATGTATAAAGGATGGAAGGGTGGAAGGGCCGGCAGAACTTGGAGTATAACCCAGTGAGTAACACGAGAAGGAACTCTGGAGTACCTACCCCCCCCCCCCCCCCCAAACCCGCCCTTCCACCAGCCGAATGCGACAGATCTGACCGGGGCCTGGGTAGCTGTGGTCTAGTTGGCGGCCGGTAATCGCTTTGTAGGATTACATCGTAAAGAAGGGGTCCTAGCAGTTAGCAAAGCTGCTGAACAAAACTACTGTACGTTTTCGAATTACAGGGGTGTCCAAACTGTAGAAGTACAGCACACCAGGCTACAGAGACTTCTGTTCCTGGCAGTTCCTGAAAGACTTGAATTGGGACCGCGTGTTCAGCTGTGCGCGTCTGTTGTCATCATACAGCACTTTCCTCATTTCTGGTACAAGTTATTGTTAACTATCTCCATTACATGACCGATATCATGCTTAGGAAAGAGCAGACAGTGGTATTGATCTGTAGGTAGATTCTCAGTCTGTCCAAGGGTGACTATGTATTACTCTGTGGCTATTAAGCACTTTTCTAATAGCTTATCCCCAATTCTGAGTACCTGTAATCAGTTCTGCCATTTGTGTAGTAGTATTCAATGAACCACCGAATTGCTTTGTTTACCTTTTGCCAAGGTACGTAAGTACATGTAAGAAATGCAAAGCATTCTGTGCGGCTGGTCCCGGCGGAAGTTCGAGTCCTCCCTCGGGCATGGGTGTGTGTTTGTCCTTAGGATAATTTAAGTTGAACAATGCAAAGCATTCGCATATTGTGATGCTTCCGACCTAGTGGTGTCGTAATTATCGCTATGGTTCCTTTTGGTATGAGTGAGTTATGAACCTCGCATATTCATGTTATTATTTTTGTCCATAAGCTCGGTTTTGAGTAGAAGACGGAAAACTGTTTTGGGAAGTTATTTGTAAACGTTTTCTCGTCTTGCAACTCTGATTTGTAGCGAAATTCCTTAGGTTCTGCTACATTTTTGATTTATTGTCACTGCGTTGTTTGGAAGAGATTGTGTACAAAAGTAATTATTCAGGGGCATCTTCCATGTGTATGTTCTCGCTGTTATAGCAAGATTATACTTGATGCTCTTGCCCATATATAGTAAGTCTATTTTTGAATCAGGTATATGTTCTTAATTTGTTCTCATTCCGTGGGTTTGCCTTTGTGTTATTTTGTTACGTTGTTTTTGATGTTACGTTAATATCTTTGGGGCCAGTTGCCTTCAATTAATTGTAATGTAATGATCCTTACATTTTGCCTTATTTGAGAGGCTGTTAGTCTATTACTGAATATTTGCTGTTATTCAGCCGCTTGTTTTTGTATTTTAAAGCAGTGCTATTATAAGTTTTTCTAAAGATTGGTTGTAATATAAAATTTCTGCCATGTTTGTTTAATATAAAATTTCTGCCATGTTAAACAGAAGTTTTAAAATTATGAACACTCGTCGCTCAACGTACACCTACCACATCTTGTTTCGTCACAGTCTGGTAACTGAGCGTGGTTCTGGGTATGGTGAACTGTGAGTGATTGATTAGATATAGGGTATCTGGCAGCTAATGCCTTCGGTTCCTCTGCCTCTTGATAGATAAGATCAGTCTAGAGAATATTGTTTGTACAACTGTTTGAGTGCTGCTGTTGTTGTTGTGGCCTTAAGTCCAGAGACTGGTGTGATGCAACTCTTAAGATATTCTATCCTGAGCAAGCCTATTCATCTCCGAATAACTACGGCAACCTACATCGTTCTGAATCGGGTTTGTGCATTCATCTCTTGGTCTCCTTCTGATATTTTAACCCCCCCCCCCCCTCCACGCTCCCCTCCAATACTAAATTGGTGATCCCTTGATGCCTCAGAACGGGTCCTACCAAGCGATCCCTTTTTCTTGTGAAGTTTTGCCATAAATTCCTCTTCTCCCTAATTCTGTTCAGTACCTCCTCAGTACCCATTTAATCTTCAGCATTCTTCTGTAGCACCGCATTTCGAAAGCTTCTATTATCTTCTTGTCTAAACTATTTATGGTACATTTTTCACTTCCATACATGACTTAAACTCCATACAAAAACTTTCAGGAAAGACTTCCTGACACTTAAATCAATACTCGATGTTAACAAATTTCTCTTCTTCAGAAACGCTTTTCTTGCCATTGCCGCTCTACTGTTATTGCCTTTTGATATCCTCTCTGCTTTGACCATCATCAGTTATTTTGCTCCCAAAATAGCAAAACTCATCTACTACTTTAAGTTTCTCATTTCCTAATCTAATTCCCTCACCATCACCTGATTTAATTCGACTATATTCCATTATCCTCGTTTTGTTTCTGTTGATATCCTTTCAAGACACTGTCCATTTCTTTCAGCTGCTCGTCCAGATCGTTTGCTGTTTCTGACGGACTTACGCTGTCATCGGCAAACCTCAAAGTTTTCATTTCTTCTCGATGGATTTTAATTCCTACACCAAATTTATCTTTTGTTTCCTTTAGTGCTTGTTCGACACACAGATTGAATAACACCGGGATAGTCTACAACCCTGTCTCAGTCCCTTCTCAACCACTGTTTCCCTTTTGTGCCCCTCATTTCTTATAACTACCGTCTGATTTATGTACAAATTGTAAATAGCCTTTCGCTCCCTTCAGAATTTGTAAGAGAGTATTCCGGGCAACATTGTCAAAAGCTTTCTCTAAGTCTATAAATGATAGAAACGCAGGTTTGTCTTTCCTTAACCTGTCTTCTAAGATAAGTCGTAGGGTCAGTATTGCCTCGCGTGCTCCAAAATTTCTTCGGAATCCAAACTGATCTTTTCCCACGTCGGCTTCTACCAGTTTTTTCCTTCGTCTGTAAAGAATTCGTGTTAGTATTTTGCAATAGTGTCTTTTGGAGTACTATACGGTGGTAAGTGCTGCACTGCCTGTTGTTCTGTTTCATTATCGCTGGAAGGGATGCGATCAGCATGATGATCTATTAAAGGACGAGCTGAAAAATGGAGATTCAGAAGCCGCGGGAAGAGAGAGGTCTTCAGATGCTCGGTCGCCCGGTGGCTTGGCTCGCCTCCCCCCCTTTCCCACTGGACCAGCAGCAGTGTCACATATTCAGTTGGCACTGGCCGAAGTAGCTTCAGTAATAGGGGTGGTAGCAGTCAGGAAACCATCATGGTCTCTAGTTGTACACTGATTACATTGGTCCACTTCCTAGGTGAAAAGAAAGGAATCGCTGGGAGTGCGACCGAGGGAATAACATGATATGGATCCTGGAGTACCAGCCAGCTACGGAACATGGATTTGAACGGAAGTCTAGTTAGCCATGGTCTAGTACTTGGCAAATAAGACGAGTGTGCTATCCGAACTGTGGAAGTATAGCACGCCCGGTGCTGGCTGCTAAAGAGCAATTTGTTCCTGGCGGTTCCTGGAAGGCATGAATTGGGGCAGCATCTTGAGCTGTATAAGAGTGCTGTCATAGAGTGCTTCCCCAATTTCAGGTCCAAATTGTTGTTAACTCTCCAATAGAGAACTGATACCGTGCTTATAGGCAAGAGCAGACCTTATTACTGGCGTGCATCTAGGTTCTTAGTTTGTGCGACGGTGACTATTTATTACTGTGTGACTATTAAGCACTTCCGTTACAGGTTTCCCCTTATTCTGAATACCTGTGATCATTTTGGCCAGATGTGTAGTACTATTAAGTGAACCATGCGTTTTCTTATTGCATCTTTTGCCAGGCGATGTGAACACATGTAAGTAAAGCACGTCCTCGATATATTGTGGTGCCTTCGATCTAGTGTCGTTGTAACTACCGCTCTCGTTCCTTTGTTGTTGCACATACGAAGCCTGAAAGCATTTTGGGAAGCTATTTGGAGACGTTCTCTCATCATGCCATAATTTCGAATTGTAACGAAATTCCTTAGGTTCAAATGGCTCTGAGCACTATGGGACTCAACTGCTGTGGTCATAAGTCGAAATTCCTTAGGCATTGATATATTTCTGATTTATTGTCACTCTGTTATTTGGCAGAGACTGTGGGTAACGTTATTCAGAGCAACTTTTCAAATAATATGTTCTCATTATTATAAAAAGATTGTGTTTGGTGCTCTGGCCAATGCGCAGTCAATTCATTTTTTAATATGGTTCGTGTTTTTAACCTGTTCTCATTCCGTGAGGATTTTATTATGTTGCTTATTTTTGATGCTGTGGTTAGTTAGTATCTTTGGTGCGCGTTACCTGGCTCTGGGTTTTAATTAATTGTAATGATTCTTACATTTTATCTTGATTGAAAGGACATTAGCCTATTGCTGAATGTTTGCTGTTAATCAGCCACTTCTAGTTCAATTTTAACGCATTGCTATCTTTTTTAGAGTGACTGTAACATAAAATCACTGCCATATCGTTAAATAAAAGTTTCAAACTGTGATCACTTATCACTCAACCAATTCCTATCATTTCTTGTTCGTCACAATTAAATTGTTTAGTTGTATCACTTGTTGGTATAACAGATGTGATCATAATAGATGGCAAGTATGTAAGAAAAGTGATTATATGAATGGAGAAGAAATAATGCACGTTTTAACTAATAATTACCCATTTTTTCCTCTTTTAGGTCTAGCAGCAATGTGAGATGGAGACATGTTCATCAGAAAAATACACCAGAAAAGCTGTTTATAATAACTAATCATTATTCACGACAGACTGTTTCGATGTTTATCGCTACTGTCAAGTGCCTGGGACAAATTTTTTTTTTTTTTTTTGCGAAAGTGTCTAAATCTGAGTGTCATTTATATTAAAGTGACTATATTGTACTTACTTCTAGACTTAGGTGACGTCCTTATTACGTCGTTAGTGAAATTTCTAATAACTGTCACTGTTTTGATAAGCTGGTAACTGAAGTAAATGTATACTGAAAACAATACGTTAATTATGGTTTCACGGGTCAATTCTCACGACGTTATATGTTTACAAAGATTATGCAGATGAACAGCAATATTATTTTGTTAAATACATTTTGTCACGATAGAATTAAAGTACTACCTCAGATACTTTCTGGAATTTGTAGGACACAAAGACGGATAAATCGGAAGTAACATGTGCAACAACCAAAGATAATCGTGACAAAATTTATTTAGTAAAAAAAATATCGTTGTTCACTTCCATAATCTTTGTAAATATATAACGCTTAAGAGCTGAAGTATGAAACTACAGCCAAACCATAATCATCCTTTTTATTTTCAATATATTTACGTCATTTACCACCTTATTAAAACAGTGACAATTATTACACATTTCACTAACGCCTTGATGTGGACGTCACATTAGTCTAGACGTAAGTGCAATATAGGTACTTTAAACGATACTCAGATTTATACACGTTCTAACCAAAACTTTATTCGCAGGTACTTGACAATGGCGATAAATGCCGAAACAGTTTCTCATGAATAAAGATCAGTTAATATAAGCTGCTATCCTGGTACATCTTTCTAATAATAACCAACCAATCTAACAAACTAACTTACTAGATTATGTTGTGACAGTCAAGTTTATTATCTGAATATGTTGAAATAAAATGAGATGAAGTTAGTTAATTGGTAAAGATATAAGCAAACAAACGAATTAAAAAATTGGAATTAATGAGAATCATTACAAATTTCAGTCTTTCAAACTTATAGATTGTGAACAACAGAACAGTTGGAGATAATAATTAAATAATTACGAAGTTCTACAGGTGTAGCCTCATTGTGAGGGAACGATCAAATAAAAAAAAGCGCTTAAAAATAAACTAAAAAAGTTATGTTCTGTGAATGTTGTGTTAATCATAAGTTAGGATAAAATTGTAAAATGTGGAATTTTAGAATGTTGCAGACCAGCTCACACGATAGCTGCGCACACTGGTCGGACGGAGCCTGGTGAAAGGACACCGCCACATAATGGTGCAGCCTTTCGTGAAGGAAGGTCCAGAGAGTGCGAGAGAGAGAGACAGATAGGAGATCGCTCGGCGACCGGCGGCCACTTCCGCTGTCACTTCACTCGCTGCAGAGATATCTTGGCGCCAGGAAGTCTGAAGGGACGTCTCGGAGGAAGGTAACGGTTAGCCAGTCAGCGGGGGGCGAGCCACTGGCCTCAGCATATTGAGTGGTTCGAGAAGAACAGCAGGCGTCACGCCTATGTTGTCAACACTTGTAAATACATGCTCCAAAACACAGTGACAACACGCATGATGGCTTGCGTTTGCTCTCCACAGTAACACAATTGAAAGAATCTCTGTACACGTAAATGCACCGCCCAATGCAGATCCACAGATCATACACATTATTTTCTTTTCCCTTTCCTGATGACAATGGTGTTGGGCAGTTGAAATGCATAGTAGTAGTGGGCCAGAAAACGTTTTCCTCATGTTCCTTTTTTTCTCCTCCAGGGAAATTCATGTTAGCATCCATGCGCAATCAGTGTGAACAGCTCTCCTATTTCAACCATGATTTATTCATGGCAATACTATGTGTGGTAAACTACTCCATGAACATTTCCTTGTTTTTGGGACGTGTTGAGCAACATTTCCATCTGCTTGTTGTCAAGATAGTCGATAAGCACAGTTTCATGTATCAGTTTCCTTATGTTGACTACGACTCTGTGTAGAGCCGATATGGAAGAACATTGGCTCTCGTCGTGAGTAATTGTCAGACACATATGGAATGCAGAGAAGTTTGTAAGAAGAAGCTAATGTCTCACCACCATCCTGACACTGGGCAATATAGCTCATCGAAGTATGCAGCCACGACTTTATCTGAACAACACGTCCTTCGAAAGAAGGAGGCCCCCTCAATCAAAAGCCGGCCGGTGTGGCCGTGCGGTTCTACGCGCTTCAGTCTGGAACCGCATGACCGCTACGGTAGCAGGTTCGAATCCTGCCTCGGGCATGGAGTGTGTGATGTCCTTAGGTTAGTTAGGTTTAATTAGTTCTAAGTTCTAGGGGACTGATGACCACAGATGTTAAGTCCCATAGTGCTCAGAGCCATTTGAACCATTTGGACCTCAATCAAAGGACATACTGACGAACTTACCCGATGCTACACAAGAAGATACAACCAATCAACGAAAACAGTCAACTTCCATTGAAATGAACAATGGTTTTTGCCAATACTCGTGTGACAGTTTCTATATAGTCCCCTCGTCTGACAAACCTGGACGTTACACAATTCTCGAATAATATTACGTTTTTTATTTTGTGTAACAGTGCACTGTTATATCAGATACTCGTCAGCAGCTCTGTCTACGAAGGACAAAAATCGGGCATATTGTATTCGATCTTTTCTTTTGTTAAAACTTTGGATGTGTCGATATGCCGGCCGCGGTGGTCTAGCGGTTCTAGGCGCTCAGTCCGGAACCGCGCGACTGCTACGGTCGCAGGTTCGAATCCTGCCTCGGGCATGGATGTGTGTGATGTCCTTAGGTTTAGTTAGGTTTAAGTAGTTCTAAGTTCTAGGGGACTGATGACCACAGCAGTTAAGTCCCATAGTGCTCAGAGCCATTTGAACCATTTTTGATGTGTCGATATAATTTTAAGATTTCCTTGTGACACGTAAGATGCAATCTTTCAGTAACACAGGCGTTTTTAACCTTATTTTATTATTCTAATGTAACACATAGTATGATTTATGTAACAGTATACTTCTGTTTTTTCTTCGAACGATTGATAATATCACCAGGGAAAATGTTACGTGCACATACTAACAACTTTACTTACAGAAATTGTCTTATTTTTAGGTAACTCTCATGATACTACCGTGTGTCATTATATGTATTTTTCACGATGAAGTTGGCCTTCAGGTACATCTTAAAAAGGCACATCATTATAAGCTGGTTTCTACGTTTTCTCTTTTTCTTTCGTATATTACTGAAATCTGTTTTTTTTATTATTTGAGTATATATTGTTGTTTTTGCATTATTCTCTACGACTGCTAAAATCGAATGCATTTTTGTGTATTGTAGTATGTTTAAATGTATGTACTTAGCCCAAGGACTACACATATGGTTGTTTGCGAGTATTAATTGCTCAACATTGTATATATTAAGAATATGTACGTTCTGTGTTTATTATTGACAAATGGAATGAATGTCTAAATCGAGAGAACCATCAGTTAGACGAACGAAATGCTGAAAGACGAATATAGATGAAGAACTGTAAAGACTTCAAAGAGTGAGGGAAGATTTTGAATTCCATCTGAATGAGCTTTTGGAAGCTGGAAGTATACATGAAAGAAATGGATTATCATTAACACTAAAAAGAAAACAACACAATGAATAAAAGCATCCAGCCACATCACTAGCAAAAAGGATGGACGAGTACGGGGGGGTTCCTTATGTGTGAGAGACTTTTTTTTTCTTTATGTAATCACAGTTTGGCAAAGTAACCATTTGCTAACTGATCCTGTTTCAGCTTGTGGTCTGGTACCTACCTTTTGTTTTTCTTTTTTTTTTAAGAAAAAGACCACCAGTATCACACTCTTCCCCCATGAACCATGGACCTTGCCGTTGGTGGGGATGCTTGCGTGCCTCAGCGATACAGATGGCCGTACCGTAGGTGCAACCACAACGGAGGGGTGTCTGTTGAGAGGCCGGACAAACATGTGGTTCCTGAAGAGGGGCAGCAGCCTTTTCAGTAGTTGCAGGGGCAACAGTCTGGATGATTGACTGATCTGGTCTTGTAACATTAACCAAAACGGCCTTGCTATGCTGGTACTGCGAACGGCTGAAAGCAAGGGGAAACTATAGCCGTAATTTTTCCCGACGACATGCAGCTTTACTGTATGATTAAATGATGATGGCGTCCTCTTGGGTAAAATATTCCGGAGGTAAAATAGTCCCCCATTCGGATCTCCGGGCGGGGACTACTCAAGAGGACGTCGTTATCAGGAGAAAGAAAACTGGCATTCTACGGATCGGAGCGTGGAATGTCAGATCCCTTAATCGGGCAGGTAGGTTAGAAAATTTAAAAAGGGAAATGGATAGGTTAAAGTTAGATATAGTGGGAATTAGTGAAGTTCGGTGGCAGGAGGAACAAGACTTTTGGTCAGGTGATTACAGGGTTATAAATACAAAATCAAATAGGGGTAATGCAGGAGTAGGTTTAATAATGAAAAAAAAAAAATAGGAGTGCGGGTTAGCTCCTACAAACAGCATAGTGAACGCATTATTGTGGCCAAGATAGACACAAAGCCCATGCTTACTACAGTAGTACAAGTTTATATGCCAACTAGCTCTGCAGATGATGAAGAAATTGATGAAATGTATTATGAGATAAAAGAAAGTATTCAGGTAGTGAAGGGAGACGAAAATTTAATAGTCATGGGTGACTAGAATTCGTCAGTAGGAAAAGGGAGAGAAGGAAACATAGTAGGTGAATATGGATTGGGGGGAAGAAATGAAAGAGGAAGCCGCCTGGTAGAATTTTGCACAGAGCATAACTTAATCGTAGCTAACACTTGGTTCAAGAATCATAAAAGAAGGTTGTATACCTGGAAGAATCCTGGAGATACTAAAAGGTATCAGATAGATTATATAATGGTAATACAGAGATTTAGGAACCAGGTTTTAAATTGTAAGACATTTCCAGGGGCAGATGTGGATTCTGACCACAATCTATTGGTTATGAACTGCAGATTGGAACTGAAGAAACTGCAAAAAGGTGGGAATTTAAGGAGATGGGACCTGGATCAACTGAAAGAACCAGAGGTTGTAGAGAGTTTCAGGGAGAGCATAAGGCAACAATTGACAGGAATGGGGGAAAGAAATACAGTAGAAGAAGAATGGGTAGCTCTGAGGGATGAAGTAGTGAAGGCAGCAGAGGATCAAGTAGGTAAAAAGACGAGGGCTAATAGAAATCCTTGGGCAACAGAAGAAATATTGAATTTAATTGATGAAAGGAGAAAATATAAAAATGCAGTAAATGAAGCAGGCAAGAAGGAATACAAACGTCTCAAAAATGAGATCGACAGGAATTGCAAAATGGCTAAGCAGGGATGGCTAGAGGACAAATGTAAGGGTGTATAGGCTTATCTCACTAGGGGTAAGATAGATACTGCCTACAGGAAAATTAAAGAGACCTTTGGAGAGAAGAGAACCACTTGTATGAATATCAAGAGCTCAGATGGCAACCCAGTTCTAAGCAAAGAAGGGAAGGCAGAAAGGTGGAAGGAGTATATAGAGGGTTTATACAAGGGCGATGTACTTGAGGACAATATTATGGAAATGGACGAGGATGTAGATGAAGATGAAGTGGGAGATAAGATACTGCGTGAAGAGTTTGACAGAGCACTGAAAGACCTGAGTCGAAACAAGGCCCTGGGAGTAGACAACATTCCATTAGAACTACTGATGGCCTTGGGAGAGCCAGTCATGACAAAACTCTACCATCTGGTGAGCAAGATGTATGAGACAGGCGAAATACCCACAGACTTTAAGAAGAATATAATAATTCCAATCCCAAAGAAAGCAGGTGTTGACAGATGTGAAAATTACCGAACTATCAGTTTAATAAGTCACAGCTGCAAAATACTAACGAGAATTCTTTACAGACGAATGGAAAAACTGGTAGAAGCGGACCTCGGGGAAGATCAGTTTGGATTCCGTAGAAATGTTGGAACACGTGAGGCAATACTAACCTTACGACTTATTTTAGAAGAAAGATTAAGAAAAGGCAAACCTACGTTTCTAGCATTTGTAGACTTAGAGAAAGCTTTTGACAACGTTAACTGGAATACTCTCTTTCAAATTCTGAAGGTACCAGGGGTAAAATACAAGGAGCCAAAGGCTATTTACAATTTTTACAGAAACCAGATGGCAGTTATAAGAGTCGAGGGGCATGAAAGGGAAGCAGTGGTTGGGAAAGGAGTGAGACAGGGTTGTAGCCTCTCGCCGATGTTATTCAATCTGTATATTGAGCGAGCAGTAAAGGAAACAAAAGAAAAATTCGGAGTAGGTATTAAAATTCATGGAGAAGAAGTAAAAACTTTGAGGTTCGCCGATGACATTGTAATTCTGCGAGAGACAGCAAAGGACTTGGAAGAGCAGTTGAACGGAATGGACAGTGTCTTGAAAGGAGGATATAAGATGAACATCAACAAAAGCTAAACGAGGATAATGGAATGTAGTCAAATTAAATCGGATGGTGCTGAGGGGATTAGATTAGGAAATGAGACATTTAGAGTAGTAAAGGAGTTTTGCTATTTAGGGAGTAAAATAACTGATGATGGTCGAAGTAAAGAGGATATAAAATGTAGACTGGCAATGGCAAGGAAAGCGTTTCTGAAGAAGAGAAATTTGTTAACATCTAGTATAGATTTAAGTGTCAGGAAGTCGTTTCTGAAAGTATTTGTATGGAGTGTAGCCATGTATGGAAGTGAAACATGGACGGTAAATAGTGAAAGGTGGCTACACTGAGCCACAGCGCCAGTGGAGGCGGCGGAACAATACTCTCTAGCGCGATCTCTGGCGCTGTGGCTCAGTGTAGCCACCTTTCAATAGTTTGGACAAGAAAAGAATAGAAGCTTTCGAAATGTGGTGCTACAGAAGAATGCTGAAGATATGGTGGGTAGACCACGTAATTAATGAGGAGGTATTGGATTGGGGAGAAGAGAAGTTTGTGGCACAACTTGACTAGAAGAAGGGATCGGTTGGTAGGACATGTTTTGAGGCATCAAGGGATCACAAATTTAGCATTGGAGGGCAGCGTGGAGGGTAAAAATCGTAGAGGGAGACCAAGAGATCAATACACTAAGCAGATTCAGAAGGATGTAGGTTGCAGTAGGTACTGGGAGATGAAGAAGCTTGCACAGGATAGAGTAGCATGGAGAGCTGCATGAAACCAGTCTCAGGACTGAAGACCACAACAACAGTATCACACTGCCCACCAGACGTATTATTCCAGGTGGGGTGCGATGGGAAGCGTCAAGCCATTTTCAACCTGACGTTTCTCACTCATTTAATAAGCACATTCAATCACTTATCGATTAAAGTCGTGTTTATACCGATAAATTTGTTTTTAATTCGAGTTATGAGTTTAATAACAGAGACTGTGAGGTTCAAGACATTATAATCCTCTTCTCTTTTTCCTAATTAGGTTTCTGTGCATGTAAACAAGATCTTTCGCCTGTGTCAGCGGAGGCCTTGGCACGCCAGCAGTTAAACAGAGCAGGGGACCGCGAGCCAAGAGGTCCCTCTATTAATCTGCGGAGCAGGGCTGACTTGAGAAGAACTCGCGGCCAAGTGGTAAGAGGAGCGGACCTAGCGAAAAGTGGCAGATACGCGGCCGATTAGCACATTTTGAGTCCACGTGTCAGTCTGGCAGCCGCTGCCGACTTTATCCGCCTGCTCCCGGAAACAGGACACAACACGAGAGCTCAGTGCACGGCTGGCACAATAGACGCGGCTGGCTGACACGCATTTGCTTGATGACATTCTGACTACTCACTTCGCCACAGAGACCTATCAGCAGACAGGCGAAGAGAACAGATTCACCCATGACCAGGCGAATAGGCATATTTACGTGTTTAATTTCATTTCTCTTTCTTGTATGATAAAAGAAAAAAAAACACATAAGTTAAATATATATCTATTCTTTCAATTTATATATATATATATATATATATATATATATATATATATATATATATATATATATATATATATATATATATACTCCTGGAAATTGAAATAAGAACACCGTGAATTCATTGTCCCAGGAAGGGGAAACTTTATTGACACATTCCTGGGGTCAGATACATCACATGATCACACTGACAGAACCACAGGCACATCGACACAGGCAACAGAGCATGCACAATGTCGGCACTAGTACAGTGTATATCCACCTTTCGCAGCAATGCAGGCTGCTATTCTCCCATGGAGACGATCGTAGATATGCTGGATGTAGTCCTGTGGAACGGCTTGCCATGCCATTTCCACCTGGCGCCTCAGTTGGACCAGCGTTCGTGCTGGACGTGCAGACCGCGTGAGACGACGCTTCATCCAGTCCCAAACATGCTCAATGGGGGACAGATCCGGAGATCTTGCTGGCCAGGGTAGTTGACTTACACCTTCTAGAGCACGTTTGGTGGCACGGGATACATGCGGACGTGCATTGTCCTGTTGGAACAGCAAGTTCCCTTGCCGGTCTAGGAATGGTAGAACGATGGGTTCGATGACGGTTTGGATGTACCGTGCACTATTCAGTGTCCCCTCGACGATCACCAGTGGTGTACGGCCAGTGTAGGAGATCGCTCCCCACACCATGATGCCGGGTGTTGGCCCTGTGTGCCTCGGTCGTATGCAGTCCTGATTGTGGCGCTCACCTGCACGGCGCCAAACACGCATACGACCATCATTGGCACCAAGGCAGAAGCGACTCTCATCGCTGAAGACGACACGTCTCCATTCGTCCCTCCATTCACGCCTGTCGCGACACCACTGGAGGCGGGCTGCACGATGTTGGGGCGTGAGCGGAAGACGGCCTAACGGTGTGCGGGACCGTAGCCCAGCTTCATGGAGACGGTTGCGAATGGTCCTCGCCGATACCCCAGGAGCAACAGTGTCCCTAATTTGCTGGGAAGTGGCGGTGCGGTCCCCTACGGCACTGCGTAGGATCCTACGGTCTTGGCGTGCATCCGTGCGTCGCTGCGGTCCGGTCCCAGGTCGACGGGCACGTGCACCTTCCGCCGACCACTGGCGACAACATCGATGTACTGTGGAGACCTCACGCCCCACGTGTTGAGCAATTCGGCGGTACGTCCACCCGGCCTCCCGCATGCCCACTATACGCCCTCGCTCAAAGTCCGTCAACTGCACATACGGTTCACGTCCACGCTGTCGCGGCATGCTACCAGTGTTAAAGACTGCGATGGAGCTCCGTATGCCACGGCAAACTGGCTGACACTGACGGTGGCGATGCACAAATGCTGCGCAGCTAGCGCCATTCGACGGCCAACACCGCGGTTCCTGGTGTGTCCGCTGTGCCGTGCGTGTGATCATTGCTTGTACAGCCCTCTCGCAGTGTCCGGAGCAAGTATGGTGGGTCTGACACACCGGTGTCAATGTGTTCTTTTTTCCATTTCCAGGAGTGTATATATTGTGTTCATACTAGAATGTCGTGTTCTCAGTTTGGCACAGCTTTGCCACAGGAAACACGAAAGCGGTCGAAGACGTCCTTCTTCTGGTCGACTCCTGATCGATGTCAGAAGGAGGCTAGCTTTTGATTACACAAAGGCTTCTATTAGTTGGTAAAGAACAACCCGTATTTCTTTACTTAATCAGTATGAAATTTATAATCACCTAAGGGACCTTTAACAATGAGCAATAAAAAATTGCATTTGCAAATAAAATCATTAATAAATGGGGCAGCAATGAGTTGTATAGAAGACAAGGAGCGGCCTTCTGCCTACGACCAGGATGCCGCAGTATTCTCTGCTGTAGTAAAGGCTGTTTGACATTTATGAAAATAATATGACATGAAGGTTAAAAAAATATAAAGGAAAAGAATAGAATAAGAAATCTGGTAAACACTAAATATGTTCAAACAATTCTCACAAGCAATTAGGGCTTATTTATAAACAGTGTAACTTACAAACTTTTCTAACTGTATGGTGAGATCAGATTTCAGCCTGTCCTGTGCTAGCTCCTTGGTTCACGTTTTTGTTACAAATTACAGTCATTACTTTTCTCCTTCCTTCGAGACAATTCTTGCACCGTTCAACACCTTCATAACAATAACTTGCCGGTTTACAGTATCGAACATAAAATACTCGAATTTTATTAATTAATAATGTTGTCTGCACGCTGGCGAGATCGCTCACTTTTATGGCTTAAAGACGACCTTCTTTACGCTTTCACATTACAAGCAGAAGTACGATAAAATCTGAAGATCTACAAAAGTTTTTACTGTCATCTTTTATTTAGATCGAAGCGGAACGTACAATCACTGTTGTCCATCCATGGCTGTGTGTGCTCAATTAATATTTTAGGGAACAGATTAGTAACGTCATCACTTCTTTCACAGAAAGTTTTGCCAAACCAATAAGTGTATACGGTAATTTATTTTCATGTTTTAATTAGGTGTTTTTTTATTGTGTATTCAGCTACTATCTAATGCCCCTTATTAACCTCTTTACACTGAATATTTCATTTGTAACAAAACTGCATTCACTTGGACCAAGTGTCTGCTTTTACAGGTAGTGAATCCCTTTCATGCAGCTTATTAACACTGAATTAAGGAAATGTCCATACCCAAGCCTCAGTACTAGGGCCACCTTTTTTATTAACAGCATTAATGACTATCAGCGGGATAACATTTTTGTCAAGTATCTAAGTTCTCCATGGAGTGATTTGCACCCCACCAGCCCAGCTGATCTAGATCATTTTACTTTTCCAGAAGGAAAGGTAATCTCGATTGGCATTTCGCATTGATAAACAAAATATGATCACTGCTATGTTCACTGATATGCATTGCCCAAATACGTGTGTGTACGACCACTCCTAACGGGTCTACACCCTGTGACAGCCATACCTTGTGTCTCTTTGTTTGTTCTGTACAACAGTTCACTCTGTTTCCTTCTTACCAAATAGGAAACCTGGAAAAGTCTCAAAATCTTATGAAGTTGTGAGGTATGTCTGTTGTTGAAGTTTCAAGTCAACTGGTGGGAGGCAAAGTAATTCTTATACCTTATAGGACAGCATCATGTGCCTCACCACCTTGCAAACACGTAACAGTTATTGGAAACTACTTGCTAGAAAAAACAAGAATTCTCTAGTTAGGAAATACGGTTACCCATTCATGAAAGTTATACATAAAAATTAAAATTTTTGTAATGCCAAAACCGGAAACAAAGCAGGTACATATTACTTTATAGTACCAGCCTGATGTTATATATAATACGTAGCTATACGTTTCCAGTCTCAGCCCATCATCAGGTTAACATTAAAATTATATAATGAACTTAAATTCTGTGACGTTTAACGACATGATCATAATTGTGACTGAAACTTCGTGACAGAATAAAACTGTATGCTTGGCCAGGACTCGATCTCGGGGCTTTTGCCTTTCGTGGACAAACGGAAATAAGGCTGATAGGACGGGTCATGAGTCGTGCTTGGATACCTCAGTCGGTGTACACTTGCCAGTTTCGGGTCCTGGTGCAGCACACAGTTATAATCATCCAAGAAGTTTCGTATCAGCACATACTCCTCTGCAGAGTGAAAATTCATTGTGGATAATTGCGATTGTTAACTACGTGTTCTTCTCCCCTCCCCATCCCCACGGACCTTGGACCTTGCCGAGGTGAGGTGACTTTTGTGCCCCTGGAAATAGTGAGCGATACTATAGGTGCAACCACTTCGGAATGGTAGCTGTGCAGAGGCCAGACTAGCATAAACTTCTCAACAAAGGCAGCAGCCTTTTCACATGTTGGAGGGGCAGCTACTGTGTCTGGAAGATTGACTGACGTGGCCATGTAGCATCAACCAGCACTGTATTGTTATGTTAGTAGTGCAAGCGGATGAAAGAAGGGGGGAGGGGGGGGGGAACTACAGTAGTCAATATACCAAGAACATGCAGCTCTATGTGTGGCTTAATAGTGATGGTATCCTCCTGGGTAAAATATTCTGGAGGTAAAATAGTCCACTATTTGCATCGCTAGGGAGGAACTACTCAGAAAGATGTTGGTGTTTGGATGTTATTTTATGTGTTGGAGTGTGTGATGTTACATCACTTAATCTTGTAGTTAGGTTGGAGAATTTAACAACAGAGGTGTATAGGCCGAAGTAAGACGTAGAGGGAGTTGGTTAAATGAGATGGCAGGAAGACTAGGACTTCTGGTTAGGTGGTTCAAAATGGCTCTGAGCACTATGGGACTCAACATCTGTGGTCATAAGTCCCCTAGAACTCAGAACTACTTAAACCTAACTAACCTAAGGACATTACACACATCCATGCCCGAGGCAGGATTCGAACCTGCGACCGTAGCAGTCGCGCGGTTCCTGACTGAGCGCCTAGAACCGCTAGACCACCGCGGCCGGCTCCGGTTAGGTGAGAACAGGGTTATCAACATAAAATCATATACGAGTGATTATGGAGTAGGTCCAATAATGAATAAGAAAATTATAGTGTGGGTAAGCTACGACTATTATGAACCACAGTGAACACATTTGCGCAGCTGAGAAAAATGGTAATACAAGTTTATATGCTGACTAACCACGCAAACGATGAAAATTTTGCAATAATGTGTGATGAGACAAAATAAATTATTCAGGTAGTTAAGATGAAACCAATTGTGATGGAAGCCAGAAATTTGGTAATCAAAAAGAGAAGTAAAGGTAATTAGTAGGAGAATATGGAATGAAAGCGGAAACCGCCAGCTAGAATTTTGTACACAGCTTAATTCAATCATTGATCATTATTGGGTTAAGAGTCTTGAAAAAAAGGTAGCATAAGAAGAAGAAACCTGGAGATAACAGGAGGTCTCGGCTCATATTTATTGTAAATCGTAGGGCAGAGATTTAGAAACCAGATTTTAACTGATAATATTTCCTGGGGATATGTAGACCCCTTCCATTAACGAAATTGCAACGAAATATTAGTATTTTTCGTAATTTTTCTGTGCCAGTAAGATTACTTTGGTAAGTATCCCGAACTGATTATACACTGATCAGTTGATGACAAAGAAAGGAGTCTTAATTCTAACACATTAACCTATACTGTTTCAAAATGAGACGGCCTAATTTTTACATTTCAAGTGATTTTTACCATTTGTCTGTCTTTCCTCGTATGTCACTTTCTTTGATACCTTTCCTCCTCCTGGCCTTGGTGTGTTAAGATGTATGTATCGTTATAAATGTATTGATCAGAATAATTATTTATTTTGTACGATTAATGACTCTTGTGTTACTATTTCTTAGCTTTAATCTCTCTATTTTGTTATTAACAGATCACTAAGTGGGAAAGTGGGTGAGTCTTATAGCTTAAACCGCAACAACCGGCTTGGTCGAAGGCAGTGTACCCGCCATTGCGGCCATCTCACTGAGCTAACTACGAATTGTAATAATTGTATGGAACCTGCTCGTCATTTAATTCAACGTAATTCAGACTCCCCAATGTGAATTAGGGCAACGGCCCTGCCGCAGTGGGTACACCAGTTCCCGTGAGATCACCGAAGTTAAGCGCTGTCGGGCATGGTCGGCGCTTGGGTGGGTGACCATCCAGGCCGCCATTTTTTGGGGTGCACTCAGCCTCGTGATGCCAATTGAGGAGCTACTCGACCGAACAGTAGCGGCTTCAGTCAAGAATACCATCATAACGACCGGGAGAGCGGTGTGCTGACCCCACGCCCCTCCTATCTGCATCCTCCACGAGGATGACACGGCGGCCGGATGCTCCCGGTAGGCCACTCGTGGCCTGAAGACGGAGTGCTTTTTCAATGGGAATTAAATTTTCTCACTTGAAGCATTCAAAATTCAAACGATTGCGAAAATGTGAAGGCAAGCGAGGTAGTCTGATAGAATAATAATTTGTGTCCGAGGACCTTTAAATCCGCAGACCTTTCGTCAGTTTAACTCTCCCAGTTCTTGTAAAGGTAAATTAAAAAATGTAGAAAAAAAGTCAAGAAACAAGTGTAGGAAATTAGGGAGACGGGACTAAGAGAAACTGAGTGAACCAGAGGTTGGTGAGTTTCACAGGGAGCATTAGCAAATGATTGATTGAAAATGGGGAACGGAATACAACAGAAGGTGAATGGGTAGCTTTTAGGTATGAAATATTTAAGTCAGCAGAGGATCAAATATACAATAGAAATACTTGGATAAGATACGAGAAACTGAATTTAACTGAATGAAAGAGAAACTATAAAAATGCGGCACATAAAGTAGGTGAAAGGAAATACAGATTTCTAAAAACCGAGGTATATGGAAAGCAGGAATGGGACGTGCAAAGCTGTAGAAGACTGCATAATCAAGTGGAAGGTAGATTCTGTGTTTAAGTAAAATAAAGAAAGGGAAAAGAGAATCGCATTCACGAACAAGAAGAACTAAGTAGGCAACCCAGGGCAACATTCACTCAGAATTATTGAGATCCTTGGGAGAGGCAGGCAATACGAAACTAATATGGAAGGTACACTCATGTTCAGAAAAAGAACACCTTACACGACCAGAGATTGGACATTCATATTCACAGGATATGTACATTAGTATGTTCTGCAGAAATGATCCGCATTTCAGCCACCTCCGTTGACAGTGTCTGTGTTGCCTAGTAGGTTCAAATGGCTCTGAGCACTATGGGACTTAACAGCTGAGGACATCAGTTGCCTAGAACTTAGAACTACTTAAACCTAACTAACCTAAGGACATCACACACATCCATACCAGAGGCAGGATTCGAACCTGCAACCGTAGCAGCAGCGCGGTTCCGGACTGAAGCGCCTAGAACCGCACGGCCACACCGGCCGGCTGCCTAGTAGGCACAGGGCCCGCCATGGGCCCTGATAATTTGTTCAATACGTGATGGCATCGACACGTATAAGGCGCCAATGGCATCCTGTGCTATAGCCGTCCATGCTGCATTCACGTGGTTCTAAACTTCGTCAGTGGTGATCGACACTGGGTCACAGCGCTGCACCCGTTGTTGCACCATACACCAGTCAGGTCAGAAGCCTGACACCCTATGGCATCAAAGAAGGTACGTGTTCGTGTAGCAACATGTGGTCGTGCATTGTCTTGCTAAAAATCGCGTTTGGGGTGTTGTGCAGAACCGGTGGGACTACGGGTCGTGGGATATCATTCACGTACGTCATGCTGGCCACAGTGCTCTGGACACACACCAGCTGTGATTTCTGGTTGTAACGAAAAGCACCCCGCACCATAACGTCTTGAGTTGGTGCTGTATGTCTTGTGCGAATGCAGTCGCTGTGATGCCGCTCCACCTGTCTGCGGCGAACAAAATGCGGCCATCATTTTCAAGCAAACGGAACCCGGGTTCGTCCAGGAACACTACGTGATGCCATTTCTGTCACCAGTGACGAACTGTGGACATCCAGCACTTTGTCGCCTACTCATGGTTTCACCGGCCTTCAGTCACTATCCATAAATGGTCATGACAGCAGCACACGAACAACCGACCAGCTTTGCCATTACTGCTAGCAACCCTACCATTTACTACGTCATTTATATAGTATACAAACCGTAATTATGGTAGAGGTCAGGTATAGTCTATATCGCTCCTGAGCATGTCAATTCATATGTGGAAACAATTGTTATTGAGTGAGTGGCCTTAATATGTTTTTCTTTCATAGGTACATATGACTGAAACGTTGATCTTGTATTCTTAGTAAAGGAAATGAAGTTATATTTGTGAATACCATTTAGAATTAAGGATGCATAAATACTCGAAATAAATGGACGAAAATCAACTCTTCTTCTTGTTTTCTTATTTTTTCTGCCATATCTACACTGGATCGGTCATATAGTCTATATTCAACAACGTAGTGGTAGAGGGTGACCGGATGCCCTTCCGTTCTCCATCCCTTCCACAACAGGGCGGAATTTGTGTAACCCAGCATCTAATGTTATCCCACTTGAAAGTGTGAGAACATTTTTCGAAATGTTTCCAAAACGTGAAACTGAGATGGGAAGTGGGTACCAGCCCTGTATTCTCTCCTAGTCGGTTGTGGGAAACAGCTTAAAAACCAGACCAAGGCTATCCTGCATACGGACCTTGTCGTTAATTCTACAGGCATATTCAGTCTGGGGCCTGCTCGTTTGCCTGAACCCTGGGAACAACGTACTAATACGGGCGTATACACTGGCGGGTCACACCGTCTTCTTCTTTGTTGAGTTGAAAAGCGAAAACACGTCCATACTGAGCACCCCGGAGCGAGTTGGCGCAGTGGTTATCACACTGGTCCCGTACGGGGGAAGACGACGGATTAAATCTGCGGTCGCCCATCTTCATTTAGGTTTTTCATGATTTTCGCAAATTGGTCCAGACAAGTGCCGGGATGTTTCCCTTTAAAGGACACAGCCGATTTCCTTCCCCAACTTTGAAACAATTCGAGCTTGTGCTCCGTATCTAATGACCTCAACGTCGATGGGACGTTAAATCTTAACCCTCCTTCTTCCCTGTATAAACTCTCAACACTGCTACATTACTTCCTTTTACTGTTCATTCTCTGTAGGTAATTAAAGTTCGAGCTCCAGAATGAAAATTCCACTCTGCAGCAGAAGGTGCCCTGATATGAAACTCCTTAGTAGATTAAAACTGTGTGCAGAAACAAGATTCGAACTCGGGACCTTTCCCTTTTGCACGCAGGTTCTCTACCGACAGAGCTACCCTAGCTCGACGCACGACTGTCCTCGCCGCTATGCTTCCGCCAGTACTTCGTCTCATTCCTTCCAGAGACACTCTCCGTCGAAATTTGCACGACTAGCACTCCAGGAATAAAGGAGAAGGGCTCGAGTTCGTGTCTCGGTCCGCCAGACAGTTCTAATTTGCCAGCAAGTTTCATATCAGTGCATATTCTGCTGCAGAGTGGAAGTTACGTTCTGGAAACATTCCTTTGGGTGTAGCTAATACATGTCTCAGCAATATCCTTTCCTCCAGGAGTCCTAAACTTTCAAGAGAGAACGTCCCTCAAGTTTGGAAGGCAGGACACGAGCTACTGGCGGAAGTAAAGCTGTGAGCGCGGGTCATGAGTCATGCTTGGAGAGTTCAGTTGGTAAAGCACTTGTCAGCGAAAGCGAGGGTTGACGAATTCAAAGCTCATTTCGGCACACACCTTTAATCTGCCAGGAAAACAGTATTAATAGGACAGGGAGGTGACACACTGGAGGTGATTTCCACAGTTTTTGCTAATGAAGGAAGAATAATTTTTACGAAGAAAGATAACATTTCAACCACTTTTTTAGTTTATTTCTTCGAGGTTAGGCCCTAGAGAAAAATTTGAAGACTTGGTGAATGTTTATGTCAATAATTATCTCTACATGTGAAGTTATATTCTACACGATCCAGTCACACCAGTGTGACCACCCGTCAAAAGCCTGAATAACTACCTTTTGCAGCGGAAAGAGAGTCAGTGAGATTCTGGAAGGCACCAACAGCGATGCTGAGCGAAGACGACTGTAGTAACACGGCCAGATGCGCAAAATTTTACGGTTGAGGACCAACGATGCGGAAAGGCCGATCGAGGTCCCACAGATTCTCTATTGAGTTTAAATCCGGAGGGGTTTGGCGGCCAGGGGAATACAGTGAATTGATCCTGGTGCTCTTTGAACCACACATGCAATCTGCGAGCTGTTTGTCAAGTTGTGTTGTCCTACTGGTAGATGCCATATGAAGAGAAAAACAAACTGCACGCTGGGGTGGACGTGGTCGCCAAGGATAGGTGCATACTTGTATTGATCCATTGTGCATTCCAGAATGACGAGGTCACCAGTGGAAAGCCACTAAAATATTCCGCTGACCATAACGCTGCCTGGACGTTTCCTACGATTGTTGTAGGGCCGTACACGTCAGAGGCTGTCTGTCCGATGGACCAGAAATCATGATTCATCCTACAAGGCCATCCGTCGCCACTCAGTGGACGTCCAGGTGTGTTATTGGCGTGTAAATTCCAGCCCTTCTCACTGATAGACAGCAGTCAGCCTGGGTTCGTGAATCAGGCACCTCCTAGAGGTAGCAATGTTCGCTCGCTGAACGGTCGCTGAGGGGAGACTCTTGGCAACTCTTTAGTTCGTCTGGGCGCTGAGATGCTGAACAGTTGCAATTCAAACGCCTGGACAAATCTTCAAAGTCGTTGTTCACCCCAGTCATCTATGGACCCTGGTGCACCGCAGCTGCATCAGCGCTGGTTTTGTACAACAGCATTTTTTCGTGAATAATGTACCGGGTGATCAAAAAGTCAGGTCAGTATAAATTTTAAAACTGAATAAATCACGGAATAATGTAGATAGAGAGGTGCAAATTGACACACATGCTTGGAATGACATGGGGTTTTATTAGAATAAAAAAAAATACAAACGTTCAAAAAAGGTCCGACAGATGGCGCTTCATCTGATCAGAATAGCAATAATTAGCATAACAAAGTAAGAGAAAGTAAAGATGATGTTATTTATAGGAAATGCTCAATATGTCCACCATCATTCCTAAACAATAGCTGTAGGCGAGGAATAATGTTGTGAACAGCACTGTAAAGCATGTCCGGAGTTATGGTGAGGCATTGGCGTTGGATGTTGTCTTTCAGCATCCCTAGAGATGTCGGTCGATTACGATACACTTGCGACTTCAGGTAACCCCAAAGCCAATAATCGTACGGACTGAGGTCTGGGGACCTGGCAGGCCAAGCATGACGAAAGTGGAGGCTGAGCACACGATCATCACCAAACGACGCGCGCAAGAGATCTTTCACGCGTCTAGCAATATGGAGTTGTTTGTAATAAAACCCCATGTCATTCGAAGCATGTGTGTCAATTTTTACCTCTCTATCTACAATATTGCGTGGTTTATTAAGTTTTCAAATTTATGCTGACTTTTTGATCACCCAGTACTTCAAACACAGCTGCACGCAAAAGGTTTACAAAATTAGCCGTTTTGGAAAGGCTTCCAGTCCTGGCCCAAAAGACAATAATCGTTCCTTGTTGGAAGTCAGATAAACCGCTCCATTTCCGCGTTACGGAAACGACAGCACTTTTTTCCATGTCCCCCAGACACGCTTTATATACCCTCCACTGCTAGTGCTGCCACCTGCTGCTTGTGAGTGGGTATTGCACTTTGACATCGAACATAGACTCTGGTCACATTAATGTGATTGGGCCGCATATATTACTGTAATAATTGGTTTACGGGGAACCGATTCTTGCTTTCCACCGCGACACAATTCGTATTTGACTGATTGCAGAAAAGTCCCATGGTACGACCTCGGGCTTGGAAACAGTCTTAGATTAACTTCAAACTGGCCACCTGTATCACCCTCAGTAATATGGGCAACGATTTTAATAATACAGTTTACTTTTTTAGCGTACTTGACTTTCGTGCTTGTGAATGAAACTCAGTGGGTTGTGGGTAAATATGACGTTATTAAAAAAGTATCACAAAACTCTGACTCTGCTGTGCTGACACGCAGTGCATGTGCCCGAGGTAATCTAACTCATCCAATAGCTGGACTTCACAGAAAACATTCGGAAACCAAGCAAACTGCACACTGGTCATTCGAAATAAAGGAAGAGTAATGATGATGCTATTTTTAATGAGGGACTGCCCTTATTGTACATGAAATAATGTTTAAAAGTAGAACAGCACTACATTACAGGTGTTCGTATTTTAAATAAAAAGACATTGCAGTTACTGTTTTGTTAACATCTCCACAGGCGAATAGCATTTGTACCTTCTCTTCGTTGGTGTACGTTAAAGGTGGCCAAGAGGTCGGCTTGCAGGCTGGACCCTGGCACGAGGGCCATAGCGCTCAGCCTGGCTGGCACGTTTCCCCCACCGCCACGACACGCTGTCTAAACATGAGGAGGGGGAGACAGAGAACGCAGCACATTTGAATGACAATGTTGTCGCTCTGTGCGCAACTGGCTTTTATGTTTGCCATTCATCAAAAACAAAGGTCAAAAGCAAAAGAAATTTTCAGTTATATTTATTTTTGGAGCGCTAAATACATATAATTTTTATCTGGTACGAACTGTGACATACGAACAGATACAGAGAATTTCACAGATTTTCGCACTCAGGTTGCCACGTAACTGTGACTTATTTAGCCGCGCGGGAATAACCGAGCGGTCTAGCCCTGCAGTCATGGACTGTGAGGCTGATCCCGGCGGAGGTTCGAGTCCTCCCTCGGGCATGGGTGTGTGTGTTTGGCCTTAGGATAATTTAGGTTAAGTAGTGTGTAACCTTAGGGACTGATGACCTTACCAGTT
Source organism: Schistocerca nitens (assembly GCF_023898315.1). Classification (NCBI taxonomy): domain Eukaryota; kingdom Metazoa; phylum Arthropoda; class Insecta; order Orthoptera; family Acrididae; genus Schistocerca; species Schistocerca nitens. The sequence continues at coordinate 1,012,610,531 of NC_064615.1, forward strand.
AAGTCCCGTAAGATTTCATACACATTTGTTTCATAATCGCAAAACGTCTTTCACGCATATTTGTTGGTAGAAATATTGTAGCACTTTTGCAACCTTCTTATGGAGACATGGAAACTCTACCTGAGGAAAACAATGTAGACGTACTGGACAGTTTCAACGTTAGTGGGATTTGTCTTTAACACGGGAATTACCTTCCAGCTCAATCAGTTACATCAGCACATGCGTAGGGGCGCTTTCAACTGAAACAGCAAACGGTCTCGAAAACAGATGTAACGTTGGCAGTTCCCTCAAAACGTTTAGGAAGCTAGTCTTTTAATTTTTCCAGGGGCATAATGAATTCTTCAAACATCCCGATTTCTTTAACGCCAGTGCTTAGGGAACTGGGGTGTGTTTGTATCCTTTCTACAATGCGTTTTACTTTTTAAATGCATGCCCACCAAATCAAAAATAAGCTGTTCCTCTCCTTGAAATGTTTTAATGTGGGTGAAATTCAATCAAGTCCACTTAAAATGCAAGGTGTGCAATGCATTCCGAATGTTTTAATTTTCGTTCCTACACTGCTTTTCCTTCATAAATTCCACAACAGCGAGTTTTAAATCGAACAATCGTTACAAGCGTGTCCCTTGACAAAACCGACGTACTTTTTAGTCACCACACTCTTCGTGCAGTTCCACTGCAAACTGCTGTAATTGACAGCGGAATAATGCGTGAGACCTCAGAAATTTTACTATTCGTACCACCATTTTCTTCACGTCCTCCATGTCTACAAATTTTGCAAAAAGTGCTTCTAGATGCACAGAACAATGAATCCAAACTGTCGGCTGTTGTAACTTTTTGATCTTTCATTGCCAGCTAAATCTATAAATTCTGTTTGCATGTTATTGTGACGTCGTTTGACAGCAAATTTGCAGTATATGTTAACTTATATGACTGCATAATATACACTGAACAGCCAGAACACTATGGCCACGGACCTACTATAAAAAAATGGTTCAAATGGCTCTGAGGACTATGGGACTTAACTTCTGAGGTCATCAGTCCCCTAGAACTTAGAACTACTTAAACCTACTTAACCTAAGGGCGTCACACACATCCATGCCCGAGGCAGGATTCGAACCTGCGACCGTAGCGGTCGCGCGGTTCCAGACTGTAGCGCCTAGAACCGCTCGGCCACCCCGGCCGGCGGACCTACTATCGATATAAACACAACCAGGATATAGCAACGCCACCTGGCGCGGAATTGCTGCTAGTCAGACACAAGCAAGGTACATGTAATATCAGTGAGGCTGCTGTCCACGTGTAGAGTGTGGAATGCGCGGTCTGTCTGACCGAAGGAAGAGTGTGACGGCTCGGAAAATGGCTCTGAGCACTATGGGACTTAACATCTGACCTCATCAGTCCCCTAGAACTTAAACCTACTTAACCTAAAGACATCACACACAATCATGCCCGAGGCAGGATTCGAACTTGCGACCGTAGCGGTCGCGCGGTTCCGGACTGAAGGGCCTAGAACCGCTCGGCCACAGCGGCCGGCGATGGCTCGGAGTGTCGGCACGAGCATTTCGGAGACTGCTCGACTTGCTGGGTGTTCTAGCAGAGCTGTGGTGAGTGTCTTGAACACGTGGCGAAACCAAGGTGAAACCACGTCCATACGTGGTGGGGTTGGGCGGCTGTCAGTTGTTATAGATGTCCGATTCCGTAGGCTTGGCAGACTGCTAAAACAGGGCAGGCGATGAACTGTGGCGGAACTAACATCAGAATTCAGTGCTGGGGAGAGTAAAAGTGTGTGTGAACAGACAGTGCACGGAACACTCCTAATGATGGGCTATCGACCTATGCATGTGCTCATGTTAACAGCACGACAATAGCAACTACAACTAAAATGGGCAAGTGACTATCGGCACTGGACATGGGCGCAACGGCAGAGCGTTGCATGGTCTGATAACTCCCGATATCTTCTTTATCATGCCGATGGCAGTACGCGGCAGTATGCGAATCAGTCGTCTTCCAGGGGAACAGCTACTTGATACCCGCACTGCGGGGTGAAGACAAGTTGGCGGCGGCTCTATTATACTCTGGGGAACATTCACGTGGGTCCATGCGTCCAGTGGAGCTCGTGCAGGACACCATGACAGCCAAGGAGTATCATAAACTGTTTGCTGACCACGTGCAGTCCTTCATGACTATCACGTTTCCCGACAGAAATGGCAGTTTTCAGGAAGACAAAACGTCATATCACAAGGTCAGAAGTGTGACGGAATGGTTCGTCGAACACTGTGGCGAGTTCCAATTGATGTGCTGCCCCCCCCCCCCTCCCCCCCCCCACCCCAACGCACCAGATCTGAAACTGAACGAAAACATCTGGGTGGTGATTGAACATGGAGTTAGAGTTAACCTCCCCCCCTCCTCCATCGCCGGTATTTGCATAAGTTAGGTGCATTGTGCGTGCAGACGTGGTGCGAAATCCCCCCAGCGATCTACCAAGGCCACATTGCTTCTACGACATGATGCACCGCCGCTGTTCCCCGTGCCAATGGTGGACAGGATGGAAATTACGAAGGTGGTCAAAATGTTCTGGCTGATCAGTGTACACTGAGAATTCTCATCCCTCTTTTCTGTCATTCCCATTCATTTTTAAAGGATTGTGCCGATACATAGTTAGACTGCTTCCTTTTGTACTGACAGCCGCTGGACCTGTGAATGTCCTGTATACCACGAACATATAGGTAAAGGTACACAGCGCAGAGACGATGATTCTGCCGAACTGAAGAGAGCTGTGCCGACCGAAAAATGTCGTACCGCAGTGCTAAATCAAATTTCGCACTGTTCCGAGTACTTGCGAGAAGGGCCGTGCAAAGCAGACACAGGATGGACGTTGGCTCGCACAACCAGCACGCTTGAAGTCTGGACCCGTCATGGCCAGCCCTAGCGTACATGCGTGATATTCGCACTGAGTTTCAACTGGGGACGCTTGACTCAGTGAGCGCTGTGCATTTTACTGGTGTCTCCAATTATTCGCTGTCATCTCTGATAAGTAGACGAGTTACGTTAGCCGCAGTACTTGCAGTGTGTTAGCATAGGAGAGGCAAAGTCAACATTGTGTTACGTTTTTAATAACGTAGTTTTCGCCCAGATGCTGCACTGCGATACGTTTTCGAACTGACCGTGAGGAGAGCGAATGTATCACCGAATAAAACATTGTCGAATGTTGTTTTAAAAGTTCTCTCCTGCTCATATCTTCATAAGAAACAAAATTACAAGAAAGGTAATCAGGCTCGTTACAGTCTCTCTGGTACCCAAACAGTATATATATGATTGATCGTGACCGGAACAAATATCTCACGAAAAAACTACAAAGAACGAAACTCGTCTAGCTTGAAGGGGGAAACCAGATGGCGCTATGGTTGACCCGCTAGATGGCGCTGCCATAGGTCAAACGGATATCAACTGCGTTTTTTTAAATAGTAACCCTCATTTTTATTACATATTCGTATAGTACGTAATGAAATATGAATGTTTTAGTTGGGCCACTTCTTTCGCTTTGTGATCGATGGCGCTGTAATAGTCGCAAGCATATGGCTCACAATTTTAGACGAACAGTTGGTAACAGATAGGTTTTTTAAATTGTAATACAGGACGTAGGTACGTTTGAACATTTTATTTCGGTTGTTCCAATGTGATACATGTACCTTCGTGAACTTATCATTTCTGAGAACGCATGCTGTTACAGCTTGATTACCTGTAAATACCACATTATTGCAATAAATGCTCAAAATGATGTCCGTCAATCTCAATGCATTTGGCAATACGTGTAACGACATTCCTCTCAACAGCGAGTAGTTTGCCTTCCGTAATTTTCACACATGCATTGGCATTACGCTGACGCATGTCGTCAGGCGTTGTCGGTGGATCACGATAGCAAATATCCTTCAACTTTCCCCACAGAAAGAAATCCGGGGACGTCAGATCCGGTGAACGTGCGGGCCATGGTATGGTGCTTCGAAGACCAATCCACCTGCCATGAAATATATTCAATACCGCTTCAACCGCACGCGAGCTATGTGCCGGACATCCATCATGTTGGTACTACATCGCCATTCTGTCATGCGTCGCGGGGGATTAGCCGAGCAGTCTCAGGGCGCTGCAGTCATGGACTGTGCGGCTGCTCCCGGAGGAGGTTCGAGCCCTCCCTCGGGCATGGGTGTCTGTGTTTGTCCTTAGGATAATTTAGGTTAAGTAGTGTGTAAGCTTAGGGACTGATGACCTTAGCAGTTAAGTCCCATAAGATTTCACACACATTTGGACATTTTTTTTCTGTCATGCAGTGAAACATCTTGTAGTAACATCGGTAGAACATTACGTAGGAAATCAACGTACACTGCAACATTTAGATTGCGATCGATAAAACGGGAGCCAATTATCCTTCCTCCCATAATGCCGCACCATACATTAACCCGCCAAGGTCGCTGATGTTCCACTTGTCGCAGCCATCGTGGATTTTCCGTTGCCCAATAGTGCATATTATGCCGGTTTACGTTACCGCTGTTGGTGAATGACGCTTCGTCGCTAAATAGAACGCGTGCAAAAAATCTGTCATCGTCCCGTAATTTCTCTTGTGCCCAGTGGCAGAACTTTACACAACGTTCAAAGTCGTCGCCATGCAATTCCTGGTGCATAGAAATATGGTACGGGTGCAATCGATGTTGATGTAGCATTCGCAACAACGACGTTTTTGAGATTCCCGATTCTCGCGCAATTTGTCTGCTACTGATGTGCGGATTAGTCGCGACAGCAGCTAAAACACCTACTTGGGCATCATCATTTGTTGCAGGTCGTGGTTGACGTTACGCATGTGGCGGAACACTTCCTGTTTCCTTAAATAACGTAACTATCCGGCGAACGGTCCGGACACTTGGATGATGTCGTCCAGGATACAGAGCAGCGTACATAGCACACGCCCGTTGGGCATTTTGGTCACAATACCCATACATCAGCACGATATAGACCTTTTTTTGCAATTGGTAAACGGTCCATTTTAACACGGGTAATGTATCACGGAAGCAAATACCGTCCGCACTGGCGGAATTTTGCGTGATACCACGTACTTATACGTTTGTGACTATTACAGCGCCATCTATCACAAAGCGAAAAAAAGCTCTCGACAAAAAATTCGCGGTGGTGGAGATAAATGGGATACCCAGTATGTGTGGAGCTGTAACGGGACTTCATCTTCTAGCGTTACTTTTCCTCAACAGTAGTTGTCGATACCAGTGTTATTTTTCTAATGTTGGACAGATCAGTATTATCTCAGTTGCTTTACTGAAAACTTTCGTATGATTTTATACACGGTGTGTTATATTTCAAGCTAAAGTTTATGTGTTTATAAAATACAGGGTGTTTAAAAATACTGGTTGTAAGGCTTTGTAGCACATATTACATTCACCTTAAAATTATAAATAAAACACCAAAATAGAGAGAAACATAAACAGTTGTTCGTAGAATTATTCAGTGTGAACACCGATCACACATCGAGTTGATAGGCGAGTTGTTCCGAAACATTGATCAATGTGTCAGGAGTAACCGTTGCAATAACACTTTTTATAAAATCAGATAGATCAGCTTGTATCGGAGGCACATACACATGTCCGCGTCAGATCGTGTGTGAACGTGGAGCTCATGCATAAAATGCTGTGTCAACCGGCCCCTTGCAACCAATCCACCGGTCGGATACGTCGTCGTTTAACCAGTCGCGTACTGAGTTATGCCAGGGAGGCGGCGCACCATCTTGCTCCCAAATAAAGATCTGTTGTTCAGCTTCGTCCCATTGAGGCACGGGTCATAGCTGTAGCACATTAAGATAAGAAACATCAGTTACAGTTTATTCACAGAAAAAGAAAGGCCCATAAACTTTCAGCGGGGATATTTCTTGGGGCTAAGCGTGAAAGACTCGCTCGCACTCGTCCAAGACGTTTTTCAGTCACTCTTTGTCATTCCACACGCTTCCCATTGCGCACAGGTATACAAACAAAACTGTTTGTGTTGCTCTTTCGTTTGTTGTATTATTTACAATTGTAAGTTGAACGTAATAAATACTACAACGCCTTAAAACCGGTATGTTCATTTTGAAACACCCTGTATTTTCGTTTCAATGCAATAATCGATAAGTACTAGTTCTGAATGTACAATTAAAATTATTTTTTTAGACTCATTTGAAATTACGAATTATTGGCACACTTAAAACTTCTAATATTAATTACTCAATCCTGTACTGTTTACTATATTTGTTTCCGGATTCATTTATGAAATAACAATCGAAATTAATAATGTAACGGAAACTATTAGAAGTTCTTTGCTTAGAAAAATTGTAAACCCTTTGGAATATTGTTATTTCCGCAGAGTGTGGAAGTCGTAAGGAAGCCTCTGATGTGATCGGACGTATTTTTGTGCTAACAATGTAATTTCGGCTTTGTTAATGTGAAAAATCAAAATACTGTAAGATATACTAAAAAGTGAGAAAATATATATGTAAAAATAATACTGCAACAACAATCTTCAGATTTATTTAGATCAAGCCAACAGCGAGGACCTGATGTGACATTTACAGCTTCAAAAATTACCCCTAGACAAGCAGCACTGGAGTCAACTCAACATGACAAGCTAAGTAAACTAGACAGTTTACTGTAATCTTCGCTCCTCTCGAATTTTCATAAACGGCTTTGGCTATTAATTACTTGGACTCGAAATTAGTTAGTGTGGACAAAAGATGGAAGTAGCAAGGAGGGGGAGATTACAGAGTGTAACAAATATATGCCGACTATCTTCGTGGGTAATACAAGGTGCCATGATGGAGGTTACACACAGCCGGAAACGACGTACAACGTTGTTTCAGAGTGTTAGGCTGTTGTAACTCTGACGGACCCTTGGCCGAACTCCTCACAATGGATCTGATAGTATTCAGCACATTAAATACAGTGTAAACCGTCGACAGCTCTGACAAATACAGTGAAGAGGCCTCTAACCATATTGACGGCAGAGGTATCACCGTCACAGCCCACGTTTGGTACCAAAGATGCACCCTTGTGGCAAGAGTTTCCCCTGAAAGAAGCACTTTCCGTAGCGTCACTGGATAACATTTTCGGTCACGGGATTTTTTTTTTATGTTGTGTCTTTTAATAACGTATCTGAACGTCTTGGAGGAATGCTAGACCACTTTTCCATAAGGGCCGAAACCAGAATAGGTAATGATATTGGGCTCTTGCTTGTGAAGCGAAGTCGACGTTCTATCGCATTCCAGAGCTGTTCCATTGGGTTGAGGTAAGGACTGTTTAAGCAACGTCACTGTCCACAAAGCACTGCCTCAGAGATGCTGCTTTGTGACAGGGTGCATTATCGTGCTGTCACAAACAATCATCATCTCCGAACAGTTCCTCTACTGTAAGCTGTGTACAATACCGTAAAATATGTTCATATTCTTTCGCATTTAGCGTTCTCTTAAGCGCAATAAGGAGATGACACCGTAACCCCCATACCGTAACACCTCCTTCTCCATACTTCACTATTGGCATTACACTTAATGGCAGGTAACATTCTCGAGGAATTCGCCAAACTCAGATCCTCCCATCGGCTTATTATTATTCTAGTGTTATAAACATATACAGAACACAGTTTATACAATCACTGACAGATTACCACAGCGTACATAATCTTTGACCAAAATTTGGACACTTCCAGTGCATTTTCCGTTGCCTGGTGAAGGTCATCTCCTGTGTAGGAGGATGGATACAGTCGATCTGAAGCACATGTTGAACAGTCACAGTGGGTTTTGTTTTCTTCCACGTATCCGCATTTTTCCAGGTAAACCCGTGATCTGACATTTCCTGACCTCAGACTATTCAAGGACTTCCAGAGTGGCCAATTCTCATCATGACCGGGGGGGGGTAAAGGTTCTTAAAGTATTTTCCAACCAGGAGGGTGGGGTGTTCAGCCCTCCATAATTGCAGCCTTTCATCAGTGTTTGTTAGTTTCTCCGATGTTCTGAGGAAACTTATCCTTGACCTTAGTCGTTGTGGGTAGGGGTCTAGCTCATGCATGGGATACGTTTTCTCCTGCTCCAGTTTCGTTCTTCCCCTGGTTACTGGAATTATTCTTCGAATAGGAGGTGGTGCAATTCCTGCAAGGTGGTTGAGCCATACGACTGGAGTTGACTTCAAGTAGCCTGTTATAATTCTGCATGTGTCGTTTAGGGCAATATCCACGTGTTTGGCATGTGATGACTTATATCAAACTAGACAGGCACACTCTGCAGCAGAGTAGCATAATGCCTTTGCAAAAGTTCGGATGGTTTCAGCTTGACTATCCCACTGTGATCCGGCCAGTTTTCTCTGTAGGTTGTTCCTGGTGGAGACTTGATCTGAAATTCATGCAGTCTTTTCTGAACATTAGAGGTCTGTCAAGTGTTATTCCTAGGTATTTTCGAGTGTCACAGTGTTCCAATTTTACTCCTGACCATTCTCTTTTTAGCTTGCAAGTGATTTCCCTATTTCTCAGATAGAAAGCGCACACTAATGTCTTTGATGGGTTTGGTTTAGGGTGGTATCAGGTAGATTATATAGCGGTAAGACAGAGATTTAGCGACCAGGTTTTAAATTGCAATACATTTCCAGGCGCAGATGTGGACTCTGACCACAATCTATTGGTTATGAACTGTAAATTAAAACTGAAGAAACTGCAAAAAGGTGGGAATTTAAGGAGATGGGACCTGGATAAACTGAAAGAACCAGAGGTTGTACAGAGTTTCAGGGAGAGCATAAGGGAACAATTGACAGGAATGGGGTAAAGAAATACAGTAGAAGAAGAATGGGTAGCTCTGAGAGATGAAGTAGTAAAGGCAGCAGAGGATCAAGTAGGTAAAAAGACGAGGGCTAGTAGAAATCCTTGGGTAACAGAAGAATTATTGAATTTAATTGATGAAAGGAGAAATATAAAAATGCAGTAAATGAAGCAGGCAAAAAGGAATAGAAACGTCTCAAACATGAGATCGACAGGAAGTGCAAAATGGCTAAGCAGGGATGGCTAGAGGACAAATGTATGTAGAGGCTTATCTCACTAGGGGTAAGATAGATACTGCCTACAGGAAAATTAAAGAGACCTTTGGAGAAAAGAGAGCCACTTGTATGAATATCAAGAGCTCAGATGGAAACCCAGTTCTAAGCAAAGAAGGGGAAGCAAGAAAGGTGGAAGAAGTATATAGAGGGTCTATACAAGGGCGATGTGCTTGAGGATAATATTATGGAAATGGAAGAGGATGTAGATGAAGATGAAATGGGAGATACGATACTGCGTGAAGAGTTTGACAGAGCACTCAAAGACTTGAGTCGAAACAAGGCCTCGGGAGTAGACGACATTCTATTGCAACTACTGACGGCGTTGGGAGAGCCAGTCCTGACAAAACTCTACCATCTGGTGAGCAAGATGTATGAGACAGTCGGAATACCCTCAGACTTCAAGAAGAATATAATAATTCCAATCCCAAAGAAAGCAGGTGTTGACAGATGTGAAAATTATCGAACTATCATTTTTATAAGCCACTGCTGCAAAATACTAACACGAATTCTTTACAGACGAATGGAAAAACTGGTAGAAGCCGATCTCGAGGAAGATGAGTTTGGATTCCGTAGAAATGTTGGAACACGTGGGGCAATACTGGCCTTACGACTTATTTTAGAAGAAAGATTAAGGAAAGGCAAACCTACGTTTCTAGCATTCGTAGACTTAGAGAAAGCTTATGACAATGTTGACTGGAATACTCTCTTTCAAATTCTAAACCTGGCAGGGGTAAAAAACAGGGAGCGAAAGGCTATTTACAATTCGTACAGAAACCGGATGGCAGTTATAAGAGTCGAGGGGCATGAAAGGGAGGCAGTGGTTAGGAAGGGAGTGAGACAGGGTTGTAACTTCTCCCCGATGTTATTCAATCTGTATATTGAGCAAGCAGCGAAGGAAAGAAAAGAAAAATTCGGAGTAGGTATTATAATCCATGGAAAAGAAACAAAAACCTTGAGGTTCGCCGATGACATTGTAATTCTGTCGGAGATAGCAAAGGAATTGGAAGAGCAGTTGAACGGAATGGGCAGTGTCTTGAAAGGAGGATACAAGATGATCATCAGCAAAAGCACAACGAGGATAATGGAATGTAGTCGAATTAAGTCGGGTGATGCTAAGGGAATTAGATTAGGAAATGAGACACTTAAAGTAGTAAAGGAGTTTTGCTGTTTGAGGAGCAAAATAACTGATGATGGTCGAAGTAGAGAGGATATAAAATGTAGACTGGCAATGGCATGGAAAGCGTTTCTGAAGAAGAGAAATTCGTTAACATCGAGTATAGATTTAAGCGTCAGGAAGTCGTCTCTGAAAGTATTTGTTTGGGGTGTAGCCATCTATGGAAGTGAAACATTGACGATAAATAGTTTGGACAAGAAGGGAATAGAAGCTTTTGAAATGTGGTGCTACAGAAGAATTTTGAAGATTAGATTGATAGATCACATAACTAATGAGGAGGTAATGAATAGAATTCGGGAGAAGAGGAGTTTGTGGCACAACTTGACAAGAAGAAGGGATGGGTTGGTAGGACATGTTCTGAGGCATCAAGGGATCACGTATTTAGCATTGGAGGGTAGCGTGGAGGGTAAAAATCGCAGAGGGAGACCAAGAGATAGATACATTAAGCAGATTGAGAAGGATGTAGGTTGCAGTAGGTACTGGGAGATGAAGAAGCTTGCACAGGATAGAGTAGCATGGAGAGCTGCATCAAACCAGTCTCAGGACTGAAGACCACAACAACAACATCGGTTTATTCTGTAGTATTTTCACAGATCTTGAAGAGCACTCATTAAGGTTATTTCTATTGAATCGAAGTTTGTGCTTTGGGTTGCCAGAGAGAGAGAGCATCAGTATATAAGGAACTCCTGCAATTGGGGGCTATTTGTTGGTCGTTAGTATATATATGGAACATGGAAATCCTTCCATCAGATTGCCACACGGTATAACGTGATTCACTCGTTTCAGGATATCCACTGCCTAGTGACGTCGCTCTTTACAACACCTCAAGCATCGATTAGTATCGATTACAAGAAGTGTGTGGCGTACGAGGTGCTGTTCGACTATTGCGCACCATTCCATCTAACTCCCTGTCAGTGACGGTGCTAGTTGGACTGCTGATAACACTTTTGGATCACACGAATGATTCCTTCCCCTGATTTCACGCGATATTTTAGTCACCCTCCGCAATGCTCGATGGTCTCTGTCAGTCTCTGCATGAGCGCTTCTCTTTCTCGATTTAGCTGTGGTTGTTCCTTCGCGTTCCCACTTCACAGTCACAACACAACAGTCCAGCTAGGAAGCTTTAGAAGGGTTGAAATGTCCCTGATGGATTAGCTGCTCACGTGATATCGCATGCATAGTCCATATTCGGAGTCGCTTAACTCCCCTGACCGACCCATTCTGCTATTACTGATTCTGTACTGACAAAGCAATACTACTTGTCTCCGTGACGACTAGTGGCCAATTCTACATATCATACGTGTGTCCTGACATGTAAGGTAGCCAAACGTAATATGTGCGTAGTGGGACAATTGGGTATAGCCATTAGGCCCCAAAATTCTACAAAGTAGAAGAAATTGCTGAAACGGGTTCAAGTTACAAATAACCAAAAACCAGAAAGCAACGGACAGTTGCTAGCTAGAATATGGAACGGTGACGATTGGTGCAGAGAGCTGTCAAAAAAATTCTGACTTGCATTTTCCTACATTTCTCTTTCCTCCGGGTGCTCCTTTTGCAGTACAAACTGCTGCAGCGTGAAATAATTTCGTTTTGCTCTGCGATCTGCAACACCCAGTGCGTCCCTGAATGTAATCTCGGGTGTCAGGTGCGGCGTGGGTTGCACGTTCTTTTGTTAGTATTTTTTTTATTTTCTCTGGTTTCCACACAGCTTAACGTCGGTGAGGTGCAAATAACGCGTACAGGGAACACAGCAACAAGGCTGTACGGCAAAGACCCGCCTGTCGCTTTCGTGTTACGCTGACGTATGCTCTCCTGCTTTTTCTCATAGTATCAGTACAGTAGTAAAAAAGAAATTATACTCACACATTTCAATAATTAGAAATACACTCTGTGGACCATTTTGAAGTGTGTGGTAAAAGATATTTTCATTGTAATATACACTAATGGCCATTCCAATTGCTACACCAAGAAGAAATGCAGATGATAAAACGGTATTCATAGGACAAATATATTATACTAGAATTGACATGAGATGACATTTTCACGCAATTTGGGTGCATAGATCCTGAGAAATCAGTACCCAGAACAACCACCGCTGGTCGTAATAACGGCCTTGATACGCCTGGGCATTGCGTCAACAGAGCTACCCATGCAGCTTCAACACGATACCACAGTTCATCAAGAGTAGTGACTGGTGTATTGTGACGAGCCAGTTGCTCGGCCACCATTGACCAGACATTTTCAATTGGTGAGAGATATGGAGAAAGTGCTGGCCAGGGCAGCAGTCGAACATTTTCTGTATCCAGAAAGGCCCGTACAGGACCTGCAACATGCGGTCGTGCATTATCCTGCTGAAATGTAGGGTTTCGCAGGGATCGAATGAAGGGTGGAGTCATGGGTCGTAACACATCTGAAATGTAACATCCACTGTTCAAAGTGCCGTCAATGCGAACAAGAGGTGACCGGGTGATACGCCAGTATGGCAATGAAGAATACACGCTTCCAATGTGCGTTCACCGCGATGTCGCCAAATACGGATGCGACCATCATGATGCTGTCAACAGAACCTGGATTCATCCGAAGAAATGACGTTTTGCCATTCGTGCACCCAGGTTCGTCGTTGAGGGTAACTGCAGCCATGGTCTCCGAGCTAATAGTCCATGCTGCTGCAAACGTCGTCGAACTGTTCGTGCAGATGGTTGTTGTCTTGCAAACGTCCCCATCTGTTGACTCAGGGATCGAGACGTAGCTGCACGATCCGTTCCAGCCATGCGGGTACGATACCTGTCATCTCGACTGCTAGTGATACGATGCAGTTGGGATCCAGCAAGGTGTTCCGTATTACCCTCCTGAACCCACCGATTCCATATTCTGCTAACAGTCATTGGATCTCGACCAACGCGAGCAGCAATGTCGCGATACGATAAACCGCAATCGCGATAGGCTGCAATCCGACCTTTATCAAAGTCGGAAACGTGATGGTACGCATTTCTCCTCCTTACACGAGACATCACAACAACGTTTCACCAGGCAACGCCGGTCAACTACTGTTTGTGTATGAGAAATCGGTTGGAAACTTTCCTCATGTAAGCATGTAGTAGGTGTCGCCACCGGCGCCAACCTTGTGTGAATGTTCTGAAAAGCTAATCATTTTCATATCACAGCATCTTCGTCCTGTCGGTTAAATTCCGCGTCTGTAGCACGCCATCTTTGTGGTGAAGCAATTTTAATGGCCAGTAGTGTATATAAGGGGCGATCAAAAAGTTTCCGTTCTATGGCTGTAAATTCCAGAATCGGTATGCACGTCAAGCAAAATCGCCTTGAGCATTGAGGCAGTCATCCCGCCCACTCACCAGGTTGAAGATACCTGCTCGGTAAAATAGCGTATCCTGCTGCGTGAAAAAGTCTGCAACTACCTGCTGCACATCCTCGTCCCAAAGGAGTCTTCGACGCTTCTAGCCTTTCTTAAGGGACCCCAGGCGCGATAATCGCTTTAGGAGAGACTAGGACAATAGGATGGATCGTCGAGTTTTTTCTGCGTTACGACATTTGCAGTATGAAGATGTCAGGTATCATGAAGTAGCAGCAGTCCTTGTCGCAGATTTCCTGCACGTTTCGCCTTAAATGCACGCCATAATTTCTCCTGCGTTGCGGAGTACCGGTCCCCAGTGATGCAAAATCCAGATTCTTTAAAATTATTAAGTAATAGCCCCGCTAATCAAAGAACAGGGTGAGCACGACCTTTCTAGCAGATGGCTGGTTCTTGATCTTGGGACAAGGGAACGATGAGTTAGCCACAGCATCGTCGACACTTCCGGCTGTGGTTCCCAGTGGTGGCGCGATAACTTTCGTGGCCCCCAACAGTGTGCTCAAGGAACATGTTGCTTACAATATTGAAACGTTTCAGCTGCTTCAGGCAACTTTGCCTTTTGTTTGGTTCTTGTCGCCTCGGGTATCCCGCTGGATGTTGTGCTGCACGCTACCGGGACTGATGACCAGGCCCTTTGCTTGCACACGAGTGACTGTAAGCCGAACCGCTCTTATCTTATCATCAACCGCCTCTTGTTGTTATTTTTATTTTGTTCCACAGAAGGCTCGTTTTTCTCTGTTGTAAATCGAGTGTTACATCATTTCTGAGTGTATATCGTGATTTACGCTAGCAAGTACAGTAAGCTTACCTTCAATATTTGTATTGCGGTTTGTAACAAGGAGGTTGCGAAGATTTTTGAGACATTATAGAAGGACGTTGAAAATTAAGTAAACTTACAAAGTAAGAAATAATTAGGTCTCTTTCGTAAAGTGAGACTAAAGTAACATGTGGAAACTCTCACAAGTAGAAGTGACGGTATGATGGGATGTGTGTTTCCTTTTTCTGTGAATGTATCGCCAGCACGGATCTTGTTACTATAACACTCAAGGCTGTCAGGTACATATCCTTGAGATTTTGCCGTACCTCTAATGAATTCACTCCGTAATTGACAGCTTCAGGTATTGACAAGTAAAGAGAGATTTCTGACGAAGTCGAGGTCCACCGCACAGGAAAAAGGCGCTCCCATTTCCTTGATACGATTGAGAAAGCTACCTTGATGTGACTGTAAATCTGGAGAATAAGTTTTACGTCCATTTCAGCATCGGACTTCGATGACGGTACCTTTCCTGACATCGCTGCATCTAAAAAAAAGAAGGTCTGATGAACTGTCTATTATGAATAAGGAGCATAAAAATTCTTTTGTATCTTAGATGCAGAAACGAAGCGAGAGCAAATTAATATATCTGCTTACTGTCTTTAACCGCCAGAAGAGTAGATTTCGAGCTGGCGGGTAAGCTTATTTCTGAAGAACATTCATTTATCAACTGGAGCAAAAAATTTAGTAGTAGAATTGGCGTGTTAATTGTGACAAAGGCTTCGTCTCACACTTTTTGACAAAAGCTCTGTACAATAGATTTTTTAAGAAACTTCGTATTCGCTATAGCTGTACATTTATTACAATATCTGTTATCGTAGTTTCGACCTTCTGATCATTTTAAATTGGGTCCAGGTATTGAAAACACAGCAGCTACAACCACTTGGAAATGACTGCAAGGTCAAAATTGCAATAATGGCTGTAATAATAAATGTAGTGACGTTGAACATGGTCTTTAAGAAAGTTCTAGAAGACTGCAAGCTCACAAAAAATACGACTGTAAAGTATAAAATTTTTTTATTAAGAGTCTTATATGAATATGACACTAGAAAAAAACTGATTTTCGTTTTCTTAAGATTGTGTGTGGGGATGTAAGAAAACAGTCACTGTTTCTATCATGTACACACTAAAAGTATTGCAAACTCACCCCTACTCGCTTTCTAAATAAAACCGCCTTTTCTTGCTGCAAGTTAATTTACTTTTCGCAGATGCGTTTCGCCTTTTTCTTGCTCTAAGGCATCATCAGTGGGATCTATAACGATATAGTTTTGTTATTTTTAGATCATCACGACTCGATTTTTTATGTATATAAGTAAGTTATGTAAATAAGTAATTACTTATAGCATTAGACAGCGTAAAAGGGTGCAAGATTTTCGAAATTCAGAAAAAAGTAGGGGAAACCTATAGTGAGAGACGAGTGATATACAATGTGTACAACGGCCAAGAGGTAATAATAAAAGTGGACGACCGAGAACAAACTGCTGGTATTAAAAAGGGTATAATACAAGGATGTAACCTTTCGCCCCTACTGTTAAGTCTGTACATCAAGGAAGCAATGATAGGAATAAAAGACAGGTTCAGGAGTCGGATTAAAATACAAGGTGAAAGGATATCAATGTTACGATTCGCTGATGACATTGCTATCCTGGGTGAAATTGGCCTGCTGAACGAAATGAACAGTCTAATGAGTACAGAGTATTGATTGAGAATAAATCGAAGAAGGACGAAGGTAATGAGAAGTAGTAGAAATGAGAACAGCGAGAAACTTAACATCAGGATTGATGCTCGCGAAGTAGATGAAGTGAAGAAATTCTGCTAGGCAGTAAAATACCCAGTGACAAACGGAGCAAGGAGAACTTCAAAAATCAGACTAGCAATGGCAAAAAGGGCATCCCTGGCCAAGAGAAGTCTACTAATATCAAATATCGGCCTTAATTTGAGGAAGAAATTTCTGAGAATGTATGTCTGGAGTACAGCGTTGTGTGGTAGTGAAACATGGACTGTGGGAAACTGGAACAGAAGAGAATCGAAGTATTTGAGATGTGGTGCTCCAGACGAATGTTGAATATTAGGTGGACTGATAAAGTAAGGAATGAGGAGGTTCTGTGAAGAATCGGAGAGGAAATGAATATGTGGAAAACACTGATAAGGAGAAGGGACAGGATGATAGCACATCTGTTAAGACACGAGGGAATGATTTCCATGATACTAGAGGGAGCTGCAGAAGACAAAAACTGTAGAGGAAGACAGAGATTGGAATACATCCAGCAAATAATTGAAGACGAAGGTTGCAAGTGCTACTCTGAGATGAAGAGGTCGAGCCGCATCAAACTAGTCAGAAGATTGATGACCCAAAAAGAAAATATATATATATATATATATATATATATATATATATATATATATATATATATATATATATATATATACTGAGTCAGTCCGTTCGACAATTTTTTTTTTTTTTTTCGAATTCTTCACATTTTTCATGCAGCCGTTTCGTATTATCTTCTCTGTACTTCCTATTTATTTAATTCCTCACTGACCTGTATTTCTGTATTCTTGAATTTACTTGAACATTTTTGTACTTCCTCGTTTCATCGATCAACGGAAGCATTTCTTCTGTTACCCAAGGTTTGTTAGCAGTTACTTTCTTGGTACCTACGTTTTTCTTTCCAACTTCTGTAATCGCCCTTTTCAGAGATGTCCATTTCTCTTCTACTGTGCTGCGTACTGAGCTATTCCTTATTGCTGTATCTGTAGCCTTAGAGAACTTCAAGATTATGTCGTCGTTCATAAGTACTTCTGTATCCCACATCTTCGCGTATTAATTCATCCTGACTAATCTCTTAATCTTCAGCCTACTCTACATCACTAATAATTTGTGATCTGTGTCTGTGTCTACTCATAGGTACGTTTTACAATCCAGTATCTGATTTCGGAGTTTCTGTCTGACCATGATGTTATCTAACTGAAATATTCCCGTATCACACGGCGTTTTCCAGGTATACCTCCTTCTCTTGTGATTCCTGAACAGAGTATTCGCTATTACTAGCTGAAAATAATTACAGAATCCATTTAGTCTTTCTCCTCTCTTATTCCTTGTTCCAAGGAATTCTCTTGTAACCATTTCCTCCGTTCCATCCTCTACAACTGCATTTCAGTCCTCCATGACTATTAGATTTTCATCTGCATTTACGCACAGTATTACCCTTTCAATATCTTGATATGATTTCTCTGTCTCTTCATTTTCAGCTTGTGATGTCTGCATGTATACTTGAACTATCGTTGTCGGTGTTGGTTGGCTGCTGATTCTGATAAGAACAACCCTGTCACTGAACTGTTCACAGTAACACATTCTCTGCCCTATCGTCCACTTTCTGCTGCTGTTGATATACTCATCTGATTTCATATCCTTGTCTTCTTTCCATTTCACTTCACTGACCCATACTATATCTAGATTGAGCCTTTGGATTTCCCTTTTCAGATTTTCTAGTTTCCCTACCACGTTGAAGCTTGTGACATTATACGCCCTGACTCGCAGAAACGTTATCGTTTCGTTGGTTATTGATTCTTTTTCTCATGCTCACCTCCTCCTTGGCAGTCTCCTACCGGACGTCCGAATGGGCGACTATACCGAAATCTTTGGCCAATGGAGCGATCATCATGACCCTTTTTCAATTACAGGCCACATGTCCTGTGGATGTTATATGTCGTTAACGCAGGGGTTTCCATTGCCTTCTGCATCCTCAAGCCGGTGATCAGTGCTGATTCCTCTGCCTTTAGAGGCAGTTTCCCTGAACTTCTGTCCGCTCATCCGCCCTCTTTGACAAGGCCATTGGCAGAATGAGCGTGACTTCTTATACCGGAAGCCTTCGGTAGCCAGCGCTGGTTATTAATCAAAATGTAAGAACTGGCTGGTTTCGAACCCGGCACCGAGGCCGTTTTGATTAATAATCAAAGACGCTACCACCCCCCCTCCCCTTTTTTAAAATTTTGTTCCCTATTGTTCGTTTCGCTTGGTCTGGGCGGACGACACACGACATACATTCAAGTTGATCGTTGATTCCTTTACACAGTTTTTGTATTACAGAGGGCAAGCGGCCCACTGCCCGAACACGCTGAGCTACCGTGCCGGCAACTCTAGACCGCGGGTGTACCGATGTGCGGGCACAAATGTTTAATTATGAGTTTGTATGTTATACACAATTGTGCCTACAGTCTTAAGTTCGATATGTGTACTTACCACCTCAATTGGAGAAAGTACCGCACCTGTCTGATCTGAGTGCCTCTTTTGTATTATTTCAGCATTCCAGGAAGGATACTGCTGAGAGAATATCAGCAAAAGCCAGAGCAGTTGCGCCCGTTGCGACCAGTGGGGACTGTAAAAGACGTTTGCATCTTTGAGGTCGCTTTATTGTGAAACAGACTGCTTCATTACTGTGCCACCTGCTTGAATCCCATCACGTACGATAGGCAGCACCTTGTCGAAACAAAGCACATGCGTTCTGATGAAGATCTACTTCCTGTGACTCTTAGGGCCTCAACTCCTTTATTAACGGGGACCTTCGACCGTTCTTCCAAACCAGGATCGAACCCAGTTCCTACTCCTGGCATTACGTCTTCGTTCTGCCCTTCTCCTAGCGACGAAACGGACACTGTCACGGCAAATTCTGCACAAATTATGTATAAAATACTGTGAAACGCAAACATAGTTAATCACTTGCCCGTACCAACGTGAAGTAAAACGAACATTTTAGTCCACAATTATGTATGACCATAAAGTATTCTCATCCTAGTTGCATAAGATACTACATAATAAATACGAATATAGACCTATCAGAAGTTTCAATATGAGCAAATAGCCGCTTTACAAAAATATCAACTTTGGCACTCAAAGACGGAAGTGACATAAACAAGCCTGCAGTTGCGTATATGTACCCTTCGGGGGTTGGTGCAGATTTACACGTTGCGTAACAAGGTAACGAAGAAATTGGCAGTTTCAAACATGTACGCTAGGGTCGCTGGTGCAGACTTGACTACGATAGGTCTGTCGCGTAATACCGGCTTAAGTGTCTACAATTTTACTGTATCGTTGACTAAAGGATTGTCGTTCTGTGCATGCATAAAAGTTGCTGGAATGCCGCAGCATGATTGATAGAAACTTTTTGACACTTGATCATGTGGAAATGGTCCGTTATGAGCCTCGAATGTAGGACGGAAATCAAAACAATCGATGCAACCAGAATTTTGGTCCTCGACTGCGGCATAATTACCCAGACGCTAAACAAAGAAGATATATGTTCCCCATACATAGGTCCAACGGCAAGGTGGTCTTCTGCCGTCTGTAGATAAAAGGGACAAGAATAAGGATTGGTGACAGAGCGATGTATAGAACACAACGTCATGAACGATGACGGAAAAGACTGAGAGATTAAATAAGGACAGATCCATTTGCATTCTGCAGGACTCTGATGACCTTTTCGGGTGCAACGAACTTCGAAACAGCTCACCCACATATTATGTCAGAATTTATAATCAGATATGAGAATAACCAGGACGAGTGAGACGGTTTATTGAAGTAAAGTGAAGTGATTACTGACAGCATTTTGATGCCCATTGTATCACTTCATACCTGCAGATTACATTTAGAACTTCTGTTGGACATTGGCAGTGTGCACTGTCACATGTCTTCGGTTGTTTCCAGTGAGAAGTGCCAGTACTAATGAAAACAAAAATGAATCTACAAGTAAGCATACAGTTTTCAAGTTTTCTATTGGTAGCAAGTAGTGCCAAAATAGCGTATTAGTGGCATTAAATAAAGACATTGTTTCCAGTTCATTCGTAATTTAGAACATAGCAGGAGATGTAAATACTTTATTCACAGTCGCTATTACTATTTTGAATTTTGATGTATTCACTGCAACGAGTAACATTCGTTTTGTTGTTATTTATCTACAGTCAAATATTGCTTTAGAGAGAATGGGGACTCATAAGCAGATAGCTGCAATCAACTATTATCGTCATGATTACTATATAGTGCCCATTATTTGCCTGAGTCAGTTTATATAGTTGAAGTTGTCCCTCTTTTTATCCATAAGTTGATTCATGGAGATACAAAGCGCTACGTTTTGTACCGTCGTTTTCTATTGCGACCTTTTCACCAAAAGGGGACACTGGACGAGTTGTTCAGGTAGATATAGATAAAAACACATGTCAAGACCGTTGTTGTCATATTAGTACCTACACTCGTATTACAGAGTCATGGATTTCATTGTAAGTTCATAATGAATGTAATAAACACTGTTATTAAATTCACTTCGAGGCTATTTCCTTACAAAAGTTTCAGATTGCATAGCAATGTGTAGAAAGATTTTCAATAACTGATGCCTCAATTCTTAACCGTAGCCCGTATATGCCGTATACGCGCGCGTGCGCGCGCGTGCACTGAAAAAAAGGACAAAAAATTGGAGCAGAAACTTCCTACGTTTGAATACATAGGAAATAAAATCGGCACGTTTAAAGGGAATTAGCAATTGTTTTTCCATGAAGTCATTCTGTCTAAATAAAAAGAAAAAAAATATATGTGTAAATGTAGAAAGAACAGAACACTAGTGGCTTAGTGTTAATTGCAAATACAGTTCAGTGCAGAAGGAAGATCTTTCGGTATCAACACAATTCAACGGCATACAAAGTTCAGCGTATTGAACATTAAAAGCCAGATGCAGCAAATTTACAAGTTCAGTGCTGAAAGTGCTGAACATAATGCGATTTTCAATACAATTTGGAAATATCGGATTTAAATGATACAGCGATAACAAGAAGTTCAAACGTGTTTTGGTAGGGAACACAACAGTACTGAAACGAACGAGGCTATTACCGCATGACTATAATGGATGGAATAATTTCCATCGACAGTATTCATAACATCAGAATCACGGTCATCTATATTTATAGCGTAGGAGGGTACTCGACCCCAACTGCGCTGTTATCGCCTATCCTACATTCACCAACCGCAATTGGCTCTCCATGTTGTTTGAATGCCTGCTGCAAAAATGGGGTGGAGTACTGCATTCTATATTAAGAACTTTTATCTCTTTATTGGCTATTTTTTTAATGCGGAAGGATTCAGTAACTTACTGTAGTTAGCCGCAGTTGCATGTGGAAAAAATATTTAACATGTTTATCTTACTTGGAACATTTATTTTCATCAAAGAATACATAACTATAAAATGAGGAACTTAAAAAAGTCGAGGATTGCGCATATTTGCGAGTAGCATTACAGTTTCAATGAATTTGTGGAAATTTGGCGCTGGAGGCTAGCACATCTCAGTTGACCAATTACTCGATAGAATACAATGATCAATTACACTAACTAAGCACAAAATTAACCTGGAGATAAAAAAATTTGATGTAGATAGAAAAATGAAGATATGAAGAAGTGCGCAGTTCTGCAGTTTTCCAAGTTTTACATTCCATGACCTACAACAAATAAACGTCTGTTAATTACATCTGTCACTATCACCGTGTTACATTGTACCAAAATGACGTACAAACACCAAATGCTGATCGTTAAAGCTCCTTTCGAATTTATCCACAGACTTAGTTTTGTGAACTTCTGTAGTACCCCCAATGCAGATACCTCTGACTACTCCCAAACGGTACTGAAATGAAGTTACGAGAACACCTGTGGCGCTAAGATGTTTCTTTTTTAAATTTTATGTCTGAATTTCATTTTGTACCTCTGAAAATCAAATGACTGACTGAAACAACTCCCGAGACTGATTAAAGGTCATCCCGCAATATCAGATTCGTAGTTAAATCTCAGTAGCTTTGGGTGTCACAAGCCTTCCCCCAGTGCTAACTAGATACTGCAGTGAACAAAATTTCCTCATTGTCATAATGACGAGTACGGTTCATAATTCGAAACTACAGAATAGTTGCGGCTTTTGCTTAACACGATAATGTCAGACTAAAAATTTTGCAATTTTTATGTGAACTGAACGTGGGAAGCACTGAGTAATACTGAGGTTTCAGCTAGGGTATGTCATGCAAGGAACAGTTCTAGAATTTGAACCTGGTAATCGCGTATCATAAACAGAGAATCTGGAATTTTATGCCCACATTCTAACATTTCCAGAAATCCTATGATCAGTACACAGACCAACATTGTTCCAAATTTTGGAAGAGATCTGTTCACTCTAGCGAACTAATTACCTCACCAAAAGGCCATACAAGTACAGAGGACAACTTTCACAGTCCTTTCCAGATGAAAATGCAAGAAGAAATTGGAGCCATTATGGAAAATATATGGGATCAGGTATTATAATCAGAATTTTAAAGAGCTCTGCAAGATTTGAGAACAAATAAAGGACAAGGGACAGACAACATTCCTGTGGAATGTCTAAAATCATTGAGGAAAGTGGCAACAAAATAATTATTCAAGCTGGTTAGTAGAATCTATGGCACTGGCGACATACCCTCAGACTTTGGAAAAAGTGTCTTCCGCACAATTCCGAAAACAATGAGTGCAGATAAATGCGAGAACTATAGCACAACTCACGTAACAGCTCATGCATCCAAGCTGCTGACAAGGATAATATACCAAAGAATGGAAAAGAAAATTGAGGATCAGTTAGAAGGTAAAGGCACTAGAGAGGCAGTTTTCACGTTGCACTTGATAATGGTGGTAAGAATAAAGAAAAATCTGGAAAAAACGTTCGACAGTGTAAAATGGTGGAAGACGTTCGAAATTTTGAGTAAAATAGGAATAAGCTATGTGGAAAGATGGGTGATACTCAGTGTATAGAATAGCCAAAAGCGAACAATAAGACTGGAAGACCAAGAACGAAGAGCGCGGCGGATTGCCAAGTGCAGGGATTCGGATTCGATTCCGACTGCGTCAGAGATTTTCTTCGCTTGCGGACTGTGTATTGTGTTGTGCTTACGCTTGTACCGTCATATCTGAAATTTTTGTGTAGAGATGGCTGAATGGCACATCCCGAAAGCCAATGAAGAAAGAAAAAAGAACGATATGCTCGAATTAAAAATGGTATAACAGAGAGATGCTGTCATTCGCCCCTACTGCTCAATCTATACGTCGAAGAAGCAAGGAAGAAAATAAAAATGTTTCCAAAGTGGGATTAAGAACCGAGAGTGAAAGAATATCGTTGAAACATTAGCTGATGGCATTGCTATCCTCAGTGAAAGTACAAAGAGAATTACAGGATCTTTCAAATGGAGGGAACAGTCTAATGAGTTCGGGATATGGATTTAGAGTAAACCGGAAAAAAAGACAGAAGTAATGAGAAGTAGCAGAAATGAGAATAGCGAGAAACTTAACATCAGCCGGCCGCGGTGGCCGAGCGGTTCTAGGCTCTTCAGTCCGGAGCAGCGCGACTGCTCCGGTCGTAGGTTCGATTCCTGCCTCTGGCATGGATGTGTGTGATGTCCTTAGGTTAGCTAAGTTTAAGTAGTTCTAAGTTATAGGGGACTGATGACCTCAGATGTTCAGTCCCATAGTTCTCAGAGACATTTGAACCATTTTGAACATCAAATTGGTTATCACGAAGTAGACGAAGTGAAGCAATGCAGTTATATTGGACGTAAAATAACATATGACAGACGAAGCGAGGAGGACATAAAAAGCAGACTATCACAGGCAAAGAGGGCATTCCTGACTGGAGTCTATTGGTATCAAACATAGACCGTAATGTGAAGAAGATATTTCTCAGAATGTACGTTTGGAGCATAGCATTGTATGGCAGTGAAACATGGACTGTGGGGAAACCGGAGTAGAAGAGAATCGAAGCGTTTGAGTTGTGGTGTTGCAGAAGAATGTTGAAAGTCAGATGGACTGATAAGATGAGGAGTGAGGTGGTTCTGCGGATACTCAGCAAAGATAGGAACATATGGTAAACACTGACACGAAGTGGGATAGGATGATAAGGTATCTATTACGACATCAGAGAATAAGAGTGAGCTGTAGAGGGTAAAAACTGTAGAGGAAGAGAAATACTGGAATACATCCAACAAATAGTTGAGGAAAGCTTCCTGGCAGATTAAAACTGTGTGCCGGACAGAGACTCGAACTCGGTACCTTCGCCTTTCGCGGGCAAGTGCTCTACCATCTGAGCTATCCAAGGACGACTCACGCCCCGACCTCACAGCTTTACTTCTGCCAGTACCTCGTCTCCTAGCTTCCAAACTTTACAGAACCTCTCCTGCAGACCTTGCAGAACTAGCACTCCTGAAAGAAAGGAAGTTTGGAAGGTAGGAGACGAGGTACTGGCAGAAGTACAGCTGTGAGGACAGGGCGTGAATCGTGCCTGGGTAGCTCAGATGGTAGAGCACTTTCCCGCGAAAGGCAAATGTCCCGAGTTCGAGTCTCGGTCCAGCACACAGTTTTGATCTGCCAGGAAGTTTCATATCAGCGCACACTCTGCTGCAGAGTGAAAATCTCCTTCAGGAAATAGTTGAGGACATTTGTTGCAAGTGATACTCTGAGGTGAAGAGGTCGGCGTAGGAGAGGAATTATTGGCGAACTGCATCAAACCTGTCAGAAGACTAAAGAATACATAAAGAAAGTAAGAAAAAAAGATCCACCGATGAAACGAGTCTACCACCTGCTTTATATACGACTAAGCCTAAGCATTCGTTACATACCACACCCCTACAAATTGATGCTCCTAGATATTTGCATGAGCTGATGATTTTAATTGCAGATAATTGATATTGTAGTCATGGGTTGATCTGTTTTTTCGTTTTCTGAAATGCACAGTTTTACACCTATGAACGTTTAAAGCAAGTTGCCAATCACGGCACCCCTTTGAAATTTTATCAAGATATGAATGAATATTTCTGTGTCTTTATTCCGATAGTACTTCAATATAGGTAACAGCATCGTCTGCGAAAAGTCTGAGTTTACTATTAATATTGCCTGTAGGATCATTAACATACAACATGAACGGCGAGGGTGTCAACACGCTTCGCTGGAGTCCAACAGAAGTTATTGCTACATATGTCGGTCACTAACCATCCAAGTGAAAACGCTGTGTCCCTCCTAGCACGCCGGCCGGGTTGGCCGAGCGGTTCTAGGTGCTACAGTCTGGAACCGCGCGACCGCTATGGTCGCAGGTTCGAATCCTGCCTCAGGCATGGATGTTTGTGATGTCCTTAGGTTATTTAGGTTTAAGTGGTTCTAAGTTATAGGGGACTGATGACCTCAGAAGTTAAGTCCCTTAGTGCTCAGAGCCATTCGAACCATCTGAACCTCCTAGCACAAAAACGTCAATGCGGTCACAGAAGTTCCATTTGATCAATCCAGTCATAAGTTTCGTTTGATTCCCTGTACGATCGTACTTTCAGCAATACGCGTACATGTGGTACTGAGTAACAGGTTTTTCGTTAGTCAAAAAATACTGGATCTACCTGATTGTCTTGGCCCCTAGCTTTCTACATAGCATGTGAGAAAACTGCTTGAACCGTGAAAATTAATTCTCAAAATCTTTTCTTAAAGAATTTACTTTACTTACTAGCGATTCATCAAGAACATTAACACACTATGTGAGCGTGGAAGTAGTTGCCAAGGAGTAACTGATGGAGACAAATTAAATTCCAAACAATGGAATTCTTATTCATAAAAGCCTTTTCAAAAACACATTTAAAATTTATAAGCAGAAAAGCACCCTCGAAATATAAAGTTACAATTATTCAGAGGCAGAATAAATTTTTTTTTTGTTACAGTAGGAGCCTTTGGGCTGAGAAGCTTCCGCTCACTTTCAACACGACCGTAGTCACGACTGCTCACAACGACCTCTGAAAAACTACACTGGTGCAAATCTGCAACACACCAGATTACTTTAAACTAAAAATTTTTAACAACTCGCACAAACACATTAACTATGCACCCCTTAAGAGGGATGGAAATGGTACAAACACTCACACTAAGAAATTATTTTCCACCCAAAAGTGCAATTTGTTTTTAAAAGGACCCTTACGGTGGAAGGGTGGCAACTTTATAAAATGATTATTTAAATAAAACCCATGAAATTCAGACTTACATAAAATGTACAACATGCTCTACATTACACATATACCGCCTCGCAAGATGATAGGCAAGAACATGTTTCAGGAATTACCTTAATTAATAAGGTAGCAGTATTTTGCACCTTACTATAATATAATAATTGTTGCAAAGACGAGTTAGATATCGGTTATTATGTTATTTATCAGCCAATCAGCCTATTGAAATTAATATAGGGAGTATCAGACGGCATAAGACGCGTATTAAGTTTTAAGAAATTCGCATGTTGCATGAAGTCGGGGTTCAGGTGATATTTACACGGAGTTTGGCTGGAGCAGACGAGCGGCACAGCTCAAAGGCAGGGCAGAGGGGTGCGGAAGTTTACAACCGACCATTACGAGTCGGCATGCGAAAGCGTCCCAGTGGGGGAGACGCGCCGCCGGAGCAGGTAGGCACCCATTGCGCCGACAACAGAGGCAGGCCTTCGAGGGACGGCGCCTCGTTGGGGCTGGACGTTACGCCGACGCCACAATGTCGAGATGAGCTGGCGCCTAAGGGAGCCCTCCCACGAATCTTAACGTTTTCTGGGGCTTTCTAAGAAACACGGTTAAGCTACTGCAATGACCTTCGCGAGGGCGAACAGAGAGACACGATTGGTGGGTTCAATTTTGAACGGAGTTTGAGTTTGTTCCAGAACATTCTAGGCGCAGTAAGGCGCAGAATGTTTTAATTGGCTGGAAGAAGCCAGGAAATAATAGTGGGAGCGAACTATTCTGGTATAGAGCCACGGGATTGGCCAGCTCGAAAAATAGCGTGGGGGTGCTGATTTTTGCAGAGGGAAGCTTTTGGAGATGTTATCGAGGAGAAGCGTCTTAGCTCCTGCAGCGAGCGGACGTCGTACTTTCGGCTCTGCTGTAGGAGAGTAAATTGTTTTCAGTGTGCTGTGCAGAACTTTGAATAAGTCTGCCAGCTGCAACTGAAATTAGTATTCAGTTAGGGGTACTGTCATGTTTTACAGTTAGAGAGAGAGGCTGATTCCACTAATTACGGTTGGGAATACTGTCTCACAGGAAGCAGACAGGAGCAGAGCAATTTCCTTGAGCCACCATTTATTAAAGACGTTACTGGATTCCGCCTTTGGGCTGGTGAGTCCCGTCTTAACGAGTGCGAGACGATTAGAAAGAAAGCAGAATTGGCTTTTGAATAGGAGTTTACGAACAGGAAGTCTGTTCGCGAAAATAAATTAATTTTGTTGCAATTGAGGCTCCTCGACGACGCAGACGCCATCGGCAGCTTGCTGACCTGTCCACGACGCTGCATTTGGTAACGTGATGCTCAGTTTCAGCATTTAATCCGATATTACGCACGCCTGTGATTACCAGAGCTCAGTTTTCCAGCCACGCTCTTATTGACAATGTTTTAATTGCAGTAGGTTTGTCTGACGTATTTTATGCCGTCTGACAAGGGGAGAGAGTAGAAAATAACAACTACAGATGCGTTACCCGACCTTAAGAGTTAGTTTTGGAATTTAAGGGCCATTGCCATTACTAGCTTAATTTTATCACTTATAAATGTATGTCATTGTTCAGTTTGATATTAGAAAGATTGGTGTTCAATAAATGTGTTCAATGCTATCCTTGTTTGTTTAGTAGTGATGAGTTCCCTGAACACTATTTAGTTATTAAATATTAATCAAAATTACT
Organism: Schistocerca nitens; assembly: GCF_023898315.1. Taxonomy (NCBI): domain Eukaryota; kingdom Metazoa; phylum Arthropoda; class Insecta; order Orthoptera; family Acrididae; genus Schistocerca; species Schistocerca nitens. The sequence goes on from NC_064615.1 coordinate 1,012,638,718, forward strand.
GAAGGGACAGATTTAATTAACAGGTTGGGTCTCATAACAGACCTTCAGCCAGAGTCAATGACCCGATCCAGTAGGCAAAGTGAACAGGTAAAAGCACTCTTGTTAAAACCCCCCGACATTTGGCGGACCTGCCTAGGATACCTAATCACCATCTTACTGAAAGAAACCGCTTCCAAAATCTATAAATTCGTTAACACCGAATCCAACAAACATGACAGAGGCAGCTATTAAAGTATGGCTGATTGACAAAGGGGAGGGGAGGTTTTACTAAACAACCCGAACTGCAGATTGCTCTAAACCTCCCCGATTCCACAAGGGAAAAACGGACCACCCAATTCAAAATAACCACCTTCCCGTGGGTGGGCAAACGGAGAAGAATGGTGGGACGACCCCAAAACAAAGCGGCTGGTGACCTCATAAAGAAAACAAGTAGAATTTAACAATTAAATGAGACAATATATCTACAATCACTTAACTTCTAATAAACTGCGATTGCTGGCGAAGACCTGGCGCAGCATCCCCAACGCTCTCCTGAACCATCCGCTGCCAATCGCTTCAACGGAGTCGTGGTTCTGCTCCTGTTGTGAACCGCGAAGCTACTACCCCTTTCTATACGGCGCTGCCCACTGGACTCACGTGGGGACATCACATTCGCCGACGCTGAAGGAGGACAAGTCATCTCGTGTCTCAGTGAGCGACCAACCAACTGACCAATCCAACCGACAATAACCGTTGCCTGAGCAACTCGAGCAGACTGGCGGCCTAACGCGCAGACTCAGATGCAGGAACTCAGCCGCGACCGAGCGACCACTAGCTGAGTTCTCTTACTGGCAGGGTGGAAAGACTCTCCATTTTCTGGATTAAAGTTTTATCCAAACGACAGCCATACTCGCACTCCGACAACAGACAGACACTGACTGCCCCACACTGAACTGGCTGACCAACTGACTAGACTCGCATCGACTGACATACTCACACCTCTCAGACTGACTGACTGAGACTGACCGACTGCCGAGTTCTTTTTTTTTTTTCCTTTATAGATTTTCAATTCCCCCCGAAGGGGGCGGGCTGGCAGCAGCTTAGTACACTGCTCTACAGCCTACAGACTTTTATTTTAAAAACGGAAGAAGAAAAGAAACAAGAAAAACAGGCGATAAAACGGTGACGTAAAGCGTAAAATGGCGGAAAAATGCGGAAAGGTAAAACAGAAAGCAAAAGGGGTTGGCAATGTTAATAAAAGACACAGGAATCAGGCAAGTAACATAGTACACACACAATTAAAAAACACAGCGACAGTCTTGTTTCTGTTCACAGGAGATAAAAAGCACACCCAGCGACAGTATGATGGTCGTTCACAACACTTCCCAAAAAACACAACACGGAACACTCACTGTAAAACACTCACTGTAAAACACTGCACGAAAGTGACGGCACAAAGATGACACTCCCGAGCCAATGGCAAATGGGGGGGGGGGGGGGGACCTGGAGGAGGGGGAAGAACAAGGAGGGAGGAAGGAAAAAAACGAAAAAGGGGAGGGGGAACCAAGGAGGGAGAGGACTAATAAAGGGGGAGAAGGGCAGATGTGAGAGGGAATGAGAGGAGGTAGAGGAGGGAAATGCAAAAGGACTCGGAGGAGAGAAGGGGGCAAAGAGAGGGGAGGTGGGGAAGAAAGAGGATGGAAGGGGGGGTGGACTGCCGAGCTCATTGCGCCCCTTAAATGCACGTGAGCTTGCAACTTTTCCCCTTTCCAACCAGATGGAGACACGAAAGCTGCGCTTGCCACAGCGGCGCCACCGCCAGAAACGGAAGGCGACTGCTTTACACTACGCGCTGCACCGCGCTCTTCAAACCAGCATATTTTACCACGGCTCACCGCTTGTTGCGTTTCACATGATCCGTGTTGTCGGCGCCCATGTAGTCTATCTTGGATGAGGTCATTGTGTCCGAGATACGTCTACCTTTTAAAAGAAACCATTCCGACACTTACGTAATCCGTGGTTTCCCTAGACCACTTTACGTAATTCTGGATGGGCGAAAGCAGTGTTTGACAACTGCGCCACCCCTTTCGGATTCATGCTTGCAGTGTCACGTTGAAAACATTGCTTTTCTTGCATAGTTGCTATACAGGTGCTCAAATCGTTCGCTCGAGTTGTCCTGATTTTTCTGCAGACCAATCGCGAAAAACTGGCGCATTGTCATCCGTAAAAGTTCCATCATTTTTGCGAACATGAAGTACATAAGTGGCCGCAAATGGATCCCAAGTAGCCGAACATAACGATTTCCAGTCAATGACAGGTTCATTTGGACCAGCGTACCCTGCCCCTTCCATGTAAACACAGCCCACACCATTATGGAGCCGTCACCAGCTTGCACAGTGTCTTGTTGACAACTTGGGTACATACATGGCTTGGGGGGTCTGCGCCACACTCCAACCCCACCATCAGCTCATAGCAACTGAAGTCGGGACTCATCTGTCTAGGCCACGGTTTTCCAGTTGTCTAGGGTCCAATCGGTATGGTCACAAGCCCGGGAGAGGCACTGAAGGCGATGCCGTGCTGTTAGCAATGGCACTCGAATCAGTCGTCTGCTGCCACGGCCCATTAACGCCAAATTTCGCCGCACTGTCCTACCGCATACGTTCGTGGCACGTCCCACAATGATTTCTGTGCTTATATCACGCAGTGTTGCTTGTCACTATCACTGACAACTCCGAAATGGAATCTCTCACATGTCAAGCTCAAATCAGCAATCCACGTTCAAAACCAGTTAATTTCTGTCGTGCGGCCATAATCACGTCGGAAACTTTTTCACGTGAATCACATGAGTAAAAATGACAGCTCCGCCAATGCACTGCGCTTTTTATACTTTGTGTCCACGACACTACCGCCATCTTTATGTATGCAAATCGCCATCCTATGAGTTTTGAACCTCAGTGTATGTAGATAGAACTTTCCAAAACTCACCTTCATTGTCAGCTGCTGTAGCCATGTTGTTAACGAGGTACAAATTTGTTCTGTATTGGAAGAATCTGTGTCTGGAGATAGCGTTTAGGACACTTTCGGTTCTGTAAGTCAATTTACGTCATAAATTTCTTTATTTCCCGCAATGCTACTCAGTACCTCACCATTATTCAATTTAATTATCCAGTCTTCAGTATTCTTCAAAATGGTTCAAATGGCTCTGAGCTCTATGGGACTTAACATCTATGATCATCAGTCCCCTAGAACTTAGAACTACTTAAACTTACTTAACCTAGGGACATCACACACATCCATGCCCGAAGCAGGATTCGAACCTGCGACCGTAGCGGTCACGCGGTTCCAGACTGAAGCGCCTAGAACCGCACGGCCACACCGGCCGGCGCAGCATTCTTCTTTAGCACCACTACTCAAAACCTTTTAATCTCTTCTCGTCTGAACTGTCTGTCATCCACATTTTACTTCTGTACAGGGATACACCTCACACACTTCCTTCAGAGAATACGTACTACCGCTTAAATTTATATTCAATTTTAAGAAATTAATTTGTTTCAGGAATGCTTTTCTTCTACCAGTCTACATTTTATATCCTCTCTACTTCCTGTCCAGTTATCAGCAATGATCTAGTTCATTATTAAAGCAACTATATGGGTCCCATAATCCATAAAAATTACAAAAATGGATGTACGTATGTATGTATGTATGTATGTATGTATTATCCATATCTCTTCCTAAATCACTGGGCCGATTTCAACCAAATGTAGTGCACTTATCACTGACTGTCTGGAAATCATCGTTGTGGGGTAAAAACCATCTGCCTATCAATACGGTGTGGATGCAAAAGCAATGTAGTCCACGACGCGCGGCGCAAGTATCCGTTGTTTACTCATCTAGTGTTCGAGAATGAGAGCACTTTGTGGCTTGGAACAAACTTCACACGTAACTTGAAGCCTTCATGAAACTTTTCCTCGTTGACAACCTGCAAAAATGATGAAAGGAAAAATGTTCATCACTTTCGACGGTTTCGTTGTTTATTCAGTAAAAGTGGCTTGTGAAGCATGGCGTTTTAATTCATTACGTCTTTACTACTGATTTTATTCGTGACAGATTTTGCAGACAGTATTAGTATATACCACTTTATGTACCACCTATATTATACGACGTCATAAACACTGAGTTGCGTAAAATATTGCCTCATCATCCAAGACATTCGAAGTCATTATTTCATAGTTACGAACTCTATTCGCAACACTTTTCACAGGCAGTATCCACATAAGCCGCTGAATGTACTTCCAAAAATATATCATTGTGTGACACTTAGTTCAGTAGATACGACGTTATCAATATTAGGATGCGTTAATATGAAACAGCAGGGCGAAATTCGCCAGAGATACAGGAGAAATATGGATACAGACACGTGTGAAATATTTTAAATACGCGTGAAATGTATTTGACACTGGCGTACGTGGGCAACGTTACTGGAAGAAAGCTCATCCTAAACTATTGAATGATTTTAGGTGCATTTGGAACATATGCTAGTTACCATCTGCAAAGAAATTCTGTGGAGGTAAGAACCACCAGAGTCTGTTTGGGTGAGCATGGCAATGTCGAGATTGAAGAGGGAGAGGAACAGATGGGCAGAGTGAGAGGGGAAAGAAGGATATGAACACAGATAAGGGGAGGACGAGATGGACAGAGAGGGGGAAGGGCAAATTGACAGAGAGAGGAGAGAGGAGGAGATGTACAGAGAAAGGAAAGCAGAAGAGGTGGACGGACACAGTGAGAGGAAGAGAGAGGCAGAAAGAGAGGGAGTAGGAGATGAAGAGAGAGAGGAAGAAGAGGAAACGGACACAGGAAGGAAAGAGGAGGAGATGAACAGGGAGAGGCGTAAGAAGATCAGTGCGAAAGGGGAGGAGGAGATGAAAGAGAGGGGCTGAAGGGTGAGATGGACAGAGAGGGTGAGGAGGAGATGGACTAATAGAAGACTGAAATAAATACTCACCTGGGTAATGATTGGTACACAGCTATTATTTTATAAACAAATTATAATTTGTTTCAGATTTTTAGGCGTTGTCAAATCCAAAACTTTAGCAGCGACTCGTATGAGCGTAATCAGTACGTCACTCGATCTTAACAAAATATTATGTGACCAGACACTGACATACAAAATCTAATTCGATACAAAGGCTACCCGCCTCCTCAAGAGCTACAATCGTCTCATTTAGCGCTCTCATATAGCACTTTTAGTGTCTGATTTGCAAATTTAATTTCCTTACTAGGGCATGATTTAATTCGACAACATTCCATTAACATTATTTTGCTTGTGGTGACACCACATTCTGTCCAACTGCTCTTCCACACTTTGCCGCCTCTAACTGAATTGAAATGTCCTCATCGTACCTCCAAGTTTTTATTTCGTCTCCCTGAACTTAAATTCCGTTACAAATATCTCTTTGGTTTCTTCCACAGCTTTCTTAATGCAAATAGCATTGGGGGTAGGCAACAACCCTGCCCCACTCCCTTCTCAACTACTGCTACCCTTTCATGTCCTACGACTGTCATACTCCAGTTTTGTTCCTGAATAAGTTGTAAATAACTATTCGGTTCTTGTATTTCATGCCTGCTACCTTCAGAACAACAAATGGTGCATTCCACTGATCATATTTAAAAGTTTGTTTAAATGTTTTGACACCGCCTGCAGCTGACATTTTTTTCTTTTCAAGTATGCTGATAAACGGAAGCAAAACTAATTCAGTGCATTAACAATTGGTTGAAATTTAAACACAGTTACACATCAGATCATAAAAATGTATCTTAACATTAATTAATTTTGATCCTGTCATACTTTGCCGATAACAAATCATTTAAACAATTTGTCACAGCTGCAAACCCAATTTCAGTGGAGCTCATAATCGAAATATTCCTCTAGATAAACTTAGGTTTGCGTTTCTTTCACCTATCTTCTAAGATTTCCGCCTTTGTTCCTCCACTTCTCCAGAACCCAAACTGCTCCCGTTCCGGTTTTTCCATTCGTGTGAGAATAATTGTTCTCACAAGGGAAACTCCCCATGGCACCCCCCTCAGATTTTGTGGTAACATAGTGCAAAATGGCTATGCAGGGATGGCTAGAGGACAAATGTAAGGATGTAGACGCTTATCTCACTACGGGTAAGATAGATACTGCCTACAGGAAAATTAAAGGGACATTTGGAGAGAAGAGAACCACTTGTATGAGTATCAAGAGCTCAGATGGAAACCCAGTTCTAAGCAAAGAAGGGAAAGCAGAAAGGTGGAAGGACTATACTGTATAGTGGGACTATACAAGGGCGATGTACTTGAGGACAATATTATGGAAATGGAAGAGGATGTAGATGAAGATGAAATGGGAGATACGATACTGCGTGAAGAGTTTGACAGAGCACTGAAAGACCTGAGTCGAAACAAGGCCCCAGGAGTAAACAACATTCCATTACAACTACTGACGGCCTTGGGAGAGCCAGTCCTGACAAAACTCTACCATCCGGTGAGCAAGATGTATGAGACAGGTGAAATACCCTCAGACTTCAAGAAGAATATAATAATTCCAATCCCAAAGAAAGCAGGTGTTGACAGATGTGAAAATTACCGAACTATCAGTTTAATAAGTCACAGCTGTAAATTACTAACACGAATTCTTTACAGACGAATGGAAAAACTAGTAGAAGCCGACCTCTGGGAAGATCAGTTTGGATTCCGTAGAAATATTGGAACACGTGAGGCAATACTGACCTTACGACTTACCTTAGAAGAAAGATTAAGAAAAGGTAAACCTACATTTCTAGCATTTGTAGACTTAGTGAAAGCTTTTGACAATATTGACTTGAATACTGTCTTTCAAATTCTAAAGGTGGCAGGGGTAAAATACAGGGAGCGAAAGGCTATTTACAATTTGTGCAGAAACCAGATGGCAGTTATAAGAGTCGAGGGACATGAAAGGGGAGCAGTGGTTGGGAAGGGAGTGAGACAGGGTTGTAGTCTTTCCCCTATGTTATTCAATCTGTATATTGAGCAAGCAGTGAAGGAAACAAAAGAAAAATTCGGAGTAGGTATTAAAATTCATGGAGAAGAAATAAAAACTTTGAGGTTCGCGATGACATTGTAATTCTGTCAGAGACAGCAAAGGACTTGGAATAGCAGTTGAACAGAATGGACAATGTCTTGAAAGGAGGGTATAAGATGAACATCAACAAAAGTAAAACGAGGATAATGGGATGTAGACGAATTAAGTCGAGTGATACTGAGGGAATCAGATGAGGGAATGAGACACTTTACGTCGTAAAGGAGTTTTGCTATTTGGGAAGCAAAATAACTGATGATGGTCGAAGTAGAGAAGATATAAAATGTGGACAATGGCAGGGAAATCGTTTCTGAAGAAGAGAAATTTGTTAACATCGAGTATAGACTTAAGTGTTAGGAAGTCGTTTCTGAAAGTATTTGTATGGAGTGTAGCCATGTATGGAAGTGAAACATGGACGATAAATAGTTTAGACAAGAAGAGAATAGAAGCTTTTGAAATGTGGTGCTGCAGAAGAACGCAGAAGATTAGATGGGTAGATCACATAACTAATGAGGAGGTATTGAATACAAATGGGGAGAAGAGGAGTTTGTGGCACAACTTGACAAGAAGAAGGGACCGATTGGTAGGACATGTTCTGAGGCGTCAATTTACACTCCTGGAAATTGAAATAAGAACACCGTGAATTCATTGTCCCAGGAAGGGGAAACTTTATTGACACATTCCTGGGGTCAGATACATCACATGATCACACTGACAGAACCACAGGCACATAGACACAGGCAACAGAGCATGCACAATGTCGGCACTAGTACAGTGTATATCCACCTTTCGCAGCAATGCAGGCTGCTATTCTCCCATGGAGACGATCGTAGAGATGCTGGATGTAGTCCTGTGGAACGACTTGCCATGCCATTTCCACCTGGCGCCTCAGTTGGACCAGCGTTCGTGCTGGACGTGCAGACCGCGTGAGACGACGCTTCATCCAGTCCCAAACATGCTCAATGGGGGACAGATCCGGAGATCTTGCTGGCCAGGGTAGTTGACTTACACCTTCTAGAGCACGTTGGGTGACACGGGATACATGCGGACGTGCATTGTCCTGTTGGAACAGCAAGTTCCCTTGCCGGTCTAGGAATGGTAGAACGATGGGTTCGATGACGGTTTGGATGTGCCGTGCACTATTCAGTGTCCCCTCGACGATCACCAGTGGTGTACGGCCAGTGTAGGAGATCGCTCCCACCATGATGCCGGGTGTTGGCCCTGTGTGCCTCGGTCGTATGCAGTCCTGATTGTGGCGCTCACCTGCACGGCGCCAAACACGCATACGACCATCATTGGCACCAAGGCAGAAGCGACTCTCATCGCTGAAGACGACACGTCTCCATTCGTCCCTCCATTCACGCCTGTCGCGACACCACTGGAGGCGGGCTGCACGATGTTGGGGCGTGAGCGGAAGACGGCCTAACGGTGTGCGGGAGCGTAGCCCAGCTTCATGGAGACGGTTGCGAATGGTCCTCGCCGATACCCCAGGAGCAACAGTGTCCCTAATTTGCTGGGAAGTGGCGGTGCGGTCCCCTACGGCACTGCGTAGGATCCTACGGTCTTGGCGTGCATCCGTGCGTCGCTGCGGTTCGGTCCCAGGTCGACGGGCACGTGCACCTTCCGCCGACCACTGGCGTTAACATCGATGTACTGTGGAGACCTCACGCCCCACGTGTTGAGCAATTCGGCGGTACGTCCACCCGGCCTCCCGCATGCCCACTATACGCCCTCGCTCAAACTCCGTCAACTGCACATACGGTTCACGTCCACGCTGTCGCGGCATGCTACCAGTGTTAAAGACTGCGATGGAGCTCCGTATGCCACGGCAAACCGGCTGACACTGACGGCGGCGGTGCACAAATGCTGCGCAGCTAGCGCCATTCGACGGCCAACACCGCGGTTCCTGGTGTGTCCGCTGTGCCGTGCGTGTGATCATTGCTTGTACAGCCCTCTCGCAGTGTCCGGAGCAAGTATGGTGGGTCTGACACACCGGTGTCAATGTGTTCTTTTTTCCATTTCCAGGAGTGTAGTATTGGAGGGCAGCGTGGAGGGTAAAAATCATAGCGGGAGACGAAGAGATGAATACACTAAGGAGATTCAGAGGGATGTAGGTTGCAGTAAGTACTGGGAGATGAAGACGCTTGCACAGGATAGGGTAGCACGGAGAGCTGCATCAAACCAGTCTCAGGACTGAAGACCATAACACAACATCGCAGTGTACAGCCCGTCAAAAATTGAACACAGGTAGAAGATTTTTTTTTTCCACAATGATCTGTCCGTCTGATAATTGAAATGTTTGTTTTCTTTCTGGAGGCTTGACAGTTGTCATACTATACATTGGTAAGAGTACGTTACCGTCGCAAGTAAATGTGTTGAATAGTGAGAGCAGGCGAAATACCACATACAAGATTCACAGAACTGAAAACAACAAATTAACGGGTGTGAACTATGTTAGAACAAAGGAATTAAGGAGTCAAAACTCCCAAAAAGGAACGTAACTTCAAAAACGTTACAAACATTTGTTTTGACAGAGCACAGAGAAACTGTGCGATTGTGGAACTATTGCATTTATTTGTTGCAACTTAAGTGACAAACTGTTATGTTTGCATCATTTGCTTGGGAGTGAACGCATTCATATTCATAGGAACACCTACATCGGGCAAGGAGGCATATTTCAGTCACTCACCGGATGTACAAATTAGGTGCGTCGATAAGAGATTCCTATCATATGATACATGTACTGTCTGAATGCCGCGTATGGCACACCAGACGTGTTTTCCGTTGGAGGATTCGGTTGACTGTCGTCTTGTCATCAAACGTTTGCGGCTCCCATTCGAAAGCCACTTCCTTTCGGCTCTTAATAGAGTAGTTGTGCAGAATCAACAGCCATCATAGGTTAATTGATTGCACTTCGCTGTTGCAAACGGGAGCTACACCACGAAACAGACCCTAATTTGAATACAGTGAACAGCGGAAAAAAAAAGAAAAAAAAAAGAGGAAACTGGCCTAGGGGCACAGCCCACCCGGTTGGCAGTCAAATGCCCTGGCCACGAAAGGGGAGGTTTACTATCTTTTGGTTCAAAAAATCGGTTTTTTTCAAATTGTATTTTTGGATCGATGAAAGTGTTTAGAATCCACTCCTGAAACGGCTTTGCCGAATACGAAACGGAAATGTTTGTTATTCGTGGTTTTCTTTCGGAGGACGAGTTATTGTACCGGTGCTTGGGAGGAAACACACTAAAGTCAAATGAAGGTTTGAACTTTCTGTTTGGAACTTAGCCCCCAAGCATTTGCATTCTGGTGCGAAGCCTGTGGAGATTGCGACTTTCCTGGCAGTGAACAACTTCAACGAAGGGTATTCAGCGATTCTGAAGACCATGTCAACGATGGACGTCACCCTGGGACTCTATTCGGCGCAGTTCGCTAAGAATTCGGACGACCACCGGATTCAAGCGGCCGAAATCCTCTTGTCACGGGCCGTATGAGCGGCTCTGGAGCAGCGCAGGATGGCCCAGATAGAGCAGAACGCCCTCTATGAGGAAGAGGAAGGACTAGTTTATGGACCCGGAATAGCAGATTGAACGTACGTTGCATAATGTTGCATTTATATGTAGTCAAATATTAAACGCGTTTTTCTCGAAATGACTTTTTTTTTCTTTTATCGCGCGGTATGGTAACTTCAAATCTACTGAACCGATTGACATGATTCTTTGTTTCTGACGAAGCTAACGAAATTGTCTAGGAGTTCACCACTTTTATTCCGATCCATCAACTATAAATATTTTAACTTGGCCGACGAAGTCGAAAAATCGATGAGAAAAACCCTATTTTTTTCAAATGGCCGCCATTTTGTTTCCTATAGTCTAAATAACTTAAGCGAGGTACAACTCCTAAAGAATCTTATATAATTCGCTAATGTCAACACAATTTTGATCTCAGACGAGCCGGCTGACCTGTGACATACCTCGCGTGGAGGTCTACACCGAAATTTTGTTTCGTTCCGATGGAACTTCCGCCTTTGCTCTTCGACATTTGCGGTCGATAGAATTCCCGGTTGTAGAGGAAATATCAATAAACATTTTGACCAAATTTGACATTGATATCTATAACACATCCCGAGAAAAAAATTCTCAAACAATATGCTTTTTTCGGGCCAAAGATAATAAACCTCCTTTAGGCAGGATGCCGCTGCTCGTAAAAGCTGCTGTAATTGCACTTGTTGTCTTTGGACCGTGCGCTTTCTATTTTGGTTTTTTTTCGCAGTTCAGTACATCTTCTTCCTGTTTTCATGCTTGACCCGTGTTCAGTTTTTGACGGTCTGCGTACTGGGCCCTCTTACCACTAAATCTGAAGGGGGGGGGGAGGGAGGGGCGATGAGAAGTTTCCCCTTGTCAGTATTTCGCAACGATGACTTATTACTTAAGTACAAAGGCAGTCATTATATCTTTAATACCTCCACAACTTGTAAAGGAAAAAATTTTAATGTATGGCACAATAACAGTATCTGTTATGTTTTTAGGTACTATATCATCATTGTAAAATGTCGTGCAGATTATTTTTCTGTAATAAATCTATAAGGAATTCTTTGCATATGATTCAAGAAGCGGCTGGGATTGTTCAGCATACCCAAGCCAAATGGAGAAAAATAGATACCAAAATAGGAAAACCACATTTGGATTGTGGAAGGAGCTAGTACTCCAAATGTAACTACAACGAGCATTTAACTAATATCCTACACGAACCGCATTATAATTGCTTTTACGAAACTCGTCAATCATACCAGACCGACAATTAATAGCTTCTTCAACGCCCAGCTAATTGTCCTATTACGTGGCGGAAAAGGTAATCTCTCCCAGCGGTATGTTTAATGACCTGTTTAATCGAGTTTCAATAACTGAAAAACAGGAAATTAGCAGCCGTTAGCCGCTACTAGTTCACTGCACCACGATGCGCACACACCTTTTTATTCCCTGCCGGACCAACATATGTGTCTCTGATTTCCCAGCAGAGGCACTGAATTACTCAACGTGCAGCTTTTTTAATACACTGGCACCATTCTGCCCCCCCCCCCCCATCCCCCCACCCCAGTAACTACATCGCTGCGGGCTTTGGATGGAGCGTAATTCTGAAAAAAAAACAATGGTTTTGACATTTGAAGTGTTGAGTGTTATTGACAAAGGATTTCAGATCGATTCCATATTTCTGGATTTCGGGAAGGCTTTTGACACTACCACAGAAGCGGCTCGTAGTGACATTGCGTGCTTATGGAATATCGTCTCAGTTACGTGACTGGATTTGTGATTTCCTGTCAGAGAAATCAGAGTTCGTGGTAATTGATGGAAAGTCATCGAGTAAAGCAGAAGTGATTTCTGGCGTTCCCCAAGGTAGTGTTGTAGGCCCTTCGCTGTTTCTTATCTATATAAACGATTTGTGAGACAATCTGAGCAGCTTTCTTCAGTTGTTTGCAGATGACGCTGTCGTTTATCGACTAATAAAGTCATCAGAAGATCAAAATAAACTGAAAAACTATTTAAAAAATATGATCGATTGGTGCGGAAAGTTGCACTTGACCCTAAATAACGAAAAGTGTGAGGTCATTCACATGAGTGCTAAAAGGAATCCGTTAAACTTCGCTTACACGATAAATGAGTCTAATATAAAACCGTAAATTCAACTAAATACCTAGGTATTACAATTAAGAACAACTTAAATTGGAAGGAATATAAAATGTTGTGGGGAAGGCTAACTTAAGACATCGTTTTATTGGCAGGACACTTAGAAAATGTAACAGACCTACTAAGGAGACTGCCTACACTACGCTAGTCCGTCCTCTTTTAGAATACTGCTGCGCGGTATGGGATCCTTGCCAGATCGGACTGATGGAGTACATCGAAAATGTTCAAAGAAAGGCAGCACGCTTTGTATTGTCGCGAAATATGAGAGAGAGTGTCACAGAAATGATACAGGATTTGGGCTGGACATCATTAAAAGAAAGGCGTTTTTCGTTGCGACGGAATCTTCTCAGGAAATTCCAATCACCAACTTTCTCCTCCGAATGCGAAAATATTTTGTTGATACCGATCTACATAGGAAGGAACGATCACCACGATAAAATAAGGGAAATCAGAGCTCGTATGGAAAGATATAGGTATTCGTTCTTTCCGCGCGCTATACGAGATTGGTATAATAGAGAATTGTGAAGGTGATTCGATGAACCCTCTGTCAGGCACTTAAATGTCATTTGCAGAGTATCCATGTAGATATAGATGAAACATTTTTCATCTTCTGAAGGCATCTTGCCACCAGTAAAAATCTTTAATGCGTTTAGTGCTCCATAACGTAAAATAAAATACGTCATTTTATTTATGTAATGCTCTTTACATTCCTTTATAGTCACTTCTTGTCGGGTGTCTCAACAGAAATGTTCGAGATAATGATGTTTTATGATCTTGTAATTTCTCTCAAGTTAACGGTTGATGCTATGAACATAACAGTATCTTCATTATTACAAAGTGAACGTGTGAGCGACTGATATGCATTTACTTGATCCAACAGCTCAGCAATGGCACCATTACCTCTAATTACTCCTAGTGCTGCCACTGTTTGTTTTCTTGATAATCTTGAATACCTTTTCTGTTATAAAACAGGTATTTCAGCTCTCGTTTTAACTATGCAGTTTAAGATATTCTACGCAATCTTTACAAAACCTTCTTATTTACCAATATTTCTCGAGAGTTGTATAACAGTTTTGAAAATTCTGTATCGAAACACAAGGTGTCCATAAATTGTATTTACACCTTATAATTTAATAACTTTAAAACTGTAGCTGATTTTAACAATGATTACAAGATAACTCATAAAGATTTTTTTTTACCTGCCAAGTGTTGCAATTCTGATACAAAATTGAACTGGAAAACCTGACAAAACGTGGTCGTCACAGGAGAAAGCTCTGTGTATGGCCTGGTTCATACAGACAACGTCCGATACCCAAGTGCAACGAAAATTTCGAACATTGTATGGAAGGCAACCAACGTTCCGACCGACTATGGAAATGGAGATGAGCGTTTGGCGTCATTGGCTGGGAGGCCCCATACGGGGCAGGTTATAAAAAAAAAAAAAAAAAAAAAGTTCAAATGGCTCTGAGCACTATGGGACTTAACTGCTGTGGGCATTAGTCCCCTAGAACTTAGAACTACTTAAACGTAACTAACCTCATGACATCACACACATCCATGCCCGAGGCAGGATTCGAACCTGCGACCGTAGCGGTCGCGCGGTTCCAAACTGTAGCGACGGGGCAGGTCAGGCAGCCTTAGTGCAAGTATTATTACATTCGACGCCACATTGGGCGACCTGCGCGCCGGATGGGGATGAAATAATGATGAAGACAACACAACACCCAGTCCCTGAGCGGAGAAAATCCCCGACCCAGCCGGGAATCGAACCCGAGCTTCTTAGGACGGCAGTCAATCACTCTGACCATTCAGCTATCGGGGCAGACCGACCGACTATTCGGGCTTGGCATACGTCGTTTATGGTAACATAACATGTTCCCCATAGAAAAAGGGGTGGGACGCCCATCTGTTTCAGAGGCCAATGTGGACAAGGTACGGCAGGCGTATGCAAGGAATCCGGGAAAGTCGGTGGGTACGACGGCCAGAGAGTTGGAAATGGGGCGATTAACAGTGCACATTGTCATTCATAGGAGGTTACAGCTGTACCCCTACAAGGTGCAACTGCATCAGTCATTAAAGCCGACAGACAAACCCTCAGCGCCAACAGTTTGCAGTGGATATGGTAGGCAAAACTGACGTATCACCCTCGACGAAGCGTCGCGAAGTAGGTTCATGATCAAGAGGACGAAGGCAAGTGGGAAAGCTATCCGTTCCTTCACTTTCGCGAAGAAGGTGCGGTTCACGCTATCGAATGCCTGATGGAAATCGACGAACATCGTGCACGGCTCCCTGCAGTCTACTGACTGTTGCAACAGCGAGGGCGTACGTGTAATCACATGCCGTTGATTTTATACGAGTGTTTCCGCCCAAGGACGTCTGTGAAGGCGACAGGATCTGGTGCAGGACTCGTTGAAAGGCGAACGAAAATCTTAAAATTTGAATTGAGTAAAGTTATTGGCTGTTAGCTGCTAGGTGGCGAATTCCAGAGGGTTAGGTATCGGAACAATTAGATCTACCATAAATTCCGGTAGCGGCGGCCTCGCAAGAGACAGCAGTTCTTCCTACGTTTCCGTTCATCGCGGAAAAATGAAGTCCTTGAAAGTCTTCTAAAATTCTAACGGCTGACCTTTTGGTGCTGGCGATCCGTTGAGAGTCCCCTTGGAGAGCGCATCAGTGTTGTCTCCAGTGGAGATGTTCCCTAAAAGAGAGTTCGCTGTCCGCCCATAAAGGATACGATGGATTGTCTGTAGTATGTCCCTAAGTGCCTCGACATCAGTCTCTTCTTCACGATAGACGTGGTGACGATAGTGAAGAACTTCGAAGGCTATTGCGATGTCCGCCCGTGATAACAACCGTCGGCCGTCAGGCAAATCTAAGGAACAGATCAGCGCTTGTCGACGGGATCTGAGATCTGCGACGGCAGGATGCACTATGGGCAGTACCGGAGGGTATGTAATAAAATTCCATCGTGTCATTGTGCCATTACATTCGTTCCCTGACATGCTGGACCAGCGCGCGGCGCATCAGTGGCTTTACACATTGTGCCCACCACAGAAGTACGGACGAGTATTGTGTGATGCGTCTTTCGCATTATTCCCATGTGGTCTTGACCATTCGTCGATATCCCTGTTCCTGTAAGCAGGCAACGTTAAGTTTACATGGACCCCGAGTGCTCCATATCGTTTGTCGTCGGAGTTGATCGTGCACACATAAACACTATCGTCTGAGAAGATCGAAGGCCATCTTTCCGCATTCAGGACGTCCGAAGCGAGAGGGGAAGTCACAAAGACGCAATCGAATCGACTGGTTGAGTGGCTCGTGACGTACGTATATTCCATGCGATCGCCATGTACCACCTCCCAGGTTTCTACGAGACTGAGTCGATGTACTAAACAACGGGGATCGGGACAGGTAGTAAAATTTCGATATTGATCCTCCCTCTCGAGAACGAAGTTGAAATCTGCTCTGATAGTTACGTGCTCGTATCGTCCCAGAAAAAGTGCCGCGAATGTTCCAGTATAAAACTGTGAGCGCTCTCGTTGTTGGTCGGTGTCGGATGGCGCATAAAGATTCACTAGTCTGATCCCGTGTACTGTCACCGTTAGCCCTCGTGCTGGCTGTAAGTAAGTGTCATCTTCGACTGCAATGCATCGCGCACAATAATCGCTGCTCCCCTACCTCCTTTGGCGGCGGGGGTGACGTAAGCAGTATAACCATAAACATCGGGCCAAGTATCCCAACGTGGGGTAGCTGCTTCAGGCATTAAAGCATATGGACAAACCTGAGCACGAACAGTTTGCAGTGATATACTGGGCAAGACTGATGCGAAGAATGACTTTTTTGAAAAAAAAAAATTGTGTCTTCGACGAGGCAACGTTTCATGTATCTGGCAAAATGAATCATCATAATGTTCGTGTATGAGGTTCACAACATCCTCATGTTACACGTGAAATGGAAATGTTTGGTGCGAACTGATGCACAATTGTATCATTGGTCCATGCTTTTTCATCCGTCTGCCGTCGACTATAGTATTTACCTGGACATGTTACGAGAGTTTGCTGTGCGACAAATGGAACATCTGCAATATGATGTCATATTCCAGCAAGATGGGGAACCACCCCATTATTCCTTAAATGTCCGCCTGTTTCTAGCTGAAAAGCTTCCGGTTAGATGGATTGGAAGAGATGGTCCAGTTCGATGGTTGCCTCGATCCCATGAAATCACATCACTAGCCTTCTTCCTGTGGGGCTTTGTGAAGGATCTGGTGTACCGAACTAAGTTTAGTAACCTACAGGACTTGAAGGCACACATTTGCAATGCATTTGAACATGGTACGTGGAGAGAAATGGAATGCTGACTATACATTATCCGTGCCACACACTGATGTGCGTGAAAGAGGAAACAAAACTGCATGAGTTACTTTATCACATGTTGAAAACCGTTTGTTAATAACTTGTGTGGTTTCAAAGGTATTACTGAATTTGTAAAGATAATTAATGGGCGCCCTGTACTTTCCTTGGCGAATTTGTCTTCCACCTTATTGCTGTTTCCAATACTGGATGCTGTCCATTGAAAATTTACGTATTTTTATTACTTTTTCAATAAATTTCCACCAGATATAACTTTGGAAATGATTAACATCTTTTAATGTTCATGTGAAGATATAGTTTTGAGGGGTCAGTATAAAGACATTCAGAAACTAAACAAATTAATTTGTTCCAGTAAAAAGATGGTGCAATGCAACACTAAAAACCTGAACTTTATCTTAAAAGTCGCTTTAATGTCTATCAAGGATACGTGCGAAATTTCCTATCTTTCTATTAAAGAGCAACTTTAGTAAACTTTGGGACAGTCTTCTGGACTGGTAGAAGATTATAACTGCATCTGTTGCTATGGCTCTTGTCATTTCTAAACCGAAATTATGTTTAGTGTTTGGTCTTCGTTAAAGTGAGTGTGACTGTGATTTGAACAACCTATTTAGTTGACAAAACGATAATATAAAGTAATCTTTTTCTGGAGACCGGCAGTTATCATCTCTTATATAATGCGCTGTTGAAAACATTGTTTTTGTCTCTCGGACATCCCATATAACTGAGATCGGAAAAATACAGCCGATATTCGTAACACAGCTTCATGATAAAATCTGCCAAGGACAGTACTTCTACTTATGGCATGTATCGGTTAGAAAAATGCACCGATGATGACAGATATCAGTCGAAATTGATTTGCAACAAGATAAATAAATTATGTTTCCGGAACTGGTTGCTACATTCTTTATAATTTCGAAATTGGTGTTGTTGCACATGCACGTAATTTAACTACGAGCCGACTAATATTAACGTTCCAGTTCTATACAGATTAACGATTTGATATTCATTGTTTCTTAGGAAGAATGGTCAATATTGATCGACGTGACAGGAACGATCATTTGTTGCGAAAATCTTGTAAACTTAGGCTTTAAAATGCATAACTTAAGGGCTATGGACACTTTCTCGTCTTCGATAGCGTGAAACAAATTCCTTCTACTGAATCTATTTGCTTTCCATATTGTTGGAGAAGGTATTATGGACGAAAACAAGAAAAATTATCTAGGGAACATGAACTCTAAAACGCGTATCACAAGAGCTATGAGCACTTGTTCAATGAGCAGCGAAGATCGTCAAGTGCTGATAGCTCTTTAGGCGTGTACTTCAGAGTCCATGTTTAATGACTATATTTTCCTTGTTTTGGTCCATGCTACCACCCCTCAAAATATGGAAAGCAAAGAGCTTGTAGTGGAAGAGATTTGCTTCACACGACCGAAGATGAAAAGTGCTCACAGCTCTTGAAGTATGCAATTCAGAACCCGTGTTTACTAGACTTTCTTACTTCGAATGATCGTTCCTGTCATATCCATGAATATTGACCATTCGGCATGAGTACCCAGAGTTTTGAGAAGTTGAAATCAAGACTTATAATAAAAAAAGCCATTTCTATCTGGGTAATCTATCAATGATATTTGTTATGCTCGTCATTGTGTTAGCAGTTTTTACTATATGGTGGCGTTGAGAGACAGACGGTGGGAGATGCGCTGACTCCTTAGAGAGATGGGGTAAACTTACTTCGGCCGCTTGCGACTGTGGCGCTGAGAGACGGACGGTCAAACACATCGTGCAGGAATGCCCACTAAGGGCATATGAGGGTGACCCACAGGATTTCCTAATGGCGACCCAAGAGGCAATCGACTATATATTATCTAAGCTGGACGTTTTTTTGTGATTGCTCTTTTGTGAGTGTAAATTTACAATTGGTGGTGTCCTTATATACGAACTGTTATTTATTGTTTTGTTTATACATATGTGATTTTTTAAAATCGTGTTGTTTCTGTAATTTTTACTGTGATGTTATGAGCCATACGCTAAACAAATAAATAAATACTATATGGTTTTTCCTATTCGTCTTACACCCTATGTTCATCTCCAGATGTTTCGGATCTTCATTAAATTTTAAGGGTTTTTATTCGTAATAAATGTTAGTATCTATTGTTTAACTAGAGAAAACACATGTCAGTACAGTTTCTCAGTGTTGATAAGCACTTCATTTTCTTTTGATTTCACGTTTACTCAGTGCCACTGGGTATTAAGGACCGAGAAAAGTTAAGAGATTTGAGCATCGTAGAAAGCGAATTTACATTGGATTTATGCAAATCTGCTCAGGAAACATTAGGCGATACACATGGAGATAAGCAGGCCAGAGCTGTACTATATCTTGGGAAAGAATTAATAAGTATTTCCGGACAGTCCCCATGTGGTTAAAAACGTAAAATATAAGTTCATTGAAATTATATCACGCAGGCCAGTTTACCAAGATGTGTTAATATAAATGGAGATTAAATTTTCAAATAAATTTGTGGTGTAATGGGTGCAATGGAAAGAAGTAATAGCGAATATAATTACTCGTTTCGGATAGTGAATAAACTGTGCAGAAGTGCAATGTATGTAATTTACAGTATCTGCTTATTTTGGTGCAGTGTTCCTTTGGACACGCATGCGTCTCCGAACAGGCACTGCTGACGATTGATAGCCTTATTCAAAATCTGAAATTTACTCCCTAATTGCGAATACTGCTATAAATCACGCATACTATTTAATAGAAACATATGAAAAGTTATGCCAGACCTGGACTCGAACGTGGATTTCCCGCTTATAGCGAACGGTTGCCTTAACCACTTTTTCATTTTTCGTAGTTAGTGTAAAAAGAATAATAGAAAACTCCTTCATTTATTATAGAAAACAGAAAAAATAACTCAAAGATGATGCTGGTGTACGAAAACGAATCGAAAACTGCTCTTTTTGAGGACGCTGGTTGGGGACATGCCTTCGGAAATCGAACGCCGAGCCTTTGATGGTCATGAGAACATAGCTTCTTCACCTGTCATCATCGCTGACTGGGGAGGTCCAACTGCGGGGCGGGTTGGGAAAAATGGTTCCTACACAGTTAGCAAAAGTGGACTGGTATTTAACTTGAAGTCCCATTATGTGGTGTCGTGTCAGCAAAAACGTCCAAAAATCGATCGCGTTCCTGGGTCCACTTCCGAAAAGATAATGAAGGCCATACACTTCACCTAAGTGACCGCATACGTCTTTCATGGTGGGAAATACTTCTCGTCCGGGCAGAGGAGCATACTGGGACGATTATGTGCGATAGTACCCGGGGATAAAGCGCCCGTATCTGCTGGAGATGGAATCCTACGTCCGCAACCGCGCCCTATAGGAGGCGGTGTTCGCCCGTGTCGTCCACATTATACCTCAGGCAGAGGGAGCCGCCTGCCAGGGTGATGCCATGGAGTTTGTGTGACGTTGGGTATTTGCCGATAATGCCGATGTACCACTGGGCGCTCGCTTCCGTGGTGAAGTCTGGTTGATGAACTGCGCGCCACACCGCCGGCCACCTAACCTCTGGGTGATGACGTTCGAAGGCATTCCTGGGATGAGTCCACATTAAGAGGCGACAAATATCCCGCGTAGTGGAAGCGCTAGTGCGAGGAATATGTCCATGGACATAACTGTATTCCAGAAGGAAAACTTTCACACGTGATAGCGCTGATGCAATTCGGGCCAGGGCGATCGGCGGTTGACGCGAAGTAGGTGCGAGTTCGTCGACCAAAAGCCCTGTAATACTGTTGAGCCTCTGATTCCATAACCTCGAGGTTTTGCTTACGTATAGAACTGTATTGCGAACATGGACACTGACCAGCGCAAGACCGTGTGTCATGCTTTACCTTGAATACGAGACAAGTACTGATAAAATAACCGAAGGCCATTTGGATATGATGCGTCATCACTGTAGAGGTAGGTGAAACGTATGCAATGTGTGTTGCCAGGGATGTCATACAAATGTTAATAAACTGCTTTTTTTAGCATTTCTATTGGTCCCCATAGCTGACTTCGAACGTCTGTCCTGATGTTCTGAAGAAGAGCCAGAAGCTGATCGCCGTGGTGTAATGACACATGTCTCGAGTATAAACTATCCCTAGACAGCTTAGTGTCTCCATCTCCCTGAATGGTGCCACACATTTGTCACGATGTCCCCTTCCAGTGGTCATCGCGCAGGATTTAGCGACGTTCATGTGGCTACCCACAACGCTCCCGTATTGTTCGATCCATCGAGTTGCTTGTTGAACCTCCGCATTGCTACGTGCGAATGGGGAAAGGAGAATGGTGAGGACTGGAGTGGTGTAGGTATGGGGAGATCGGGGGATTTTCCACGAGTAGGGAGACGTTTCCAGGAGAGGATGAATGCCCTTTATCCTGCTATTGGCCGAGACTTGGAGACATACGCTATCCATTGATATGTGACGTTTTTCTGTACGCCTTCTAGTTTTCTCACTGTTTTCTGACACCATGGAGGTAAGTTCAAAATGCTCTGAAGACTATGGGACTTAACTTCTGAGGTCATCAGTCCCCTAGAACTTTGAACTACTTAAACCTAACTAACCTAAGGACATCACACACATCCATGCCCGAGGCAGGATTCGAACCTGCGACCGTAGCGCTCGCGCGGTTCCAGACTGTAAAGCCTCGGCCACTCCGGCCGGCATGGAGGTAAGTGTAGATAACCGTCTACAGTGAGGACAAACATTGTAACACTGTCGACAACGAGATAAAATAGCGCCTTGTAGTGGTCTTGCATACATGAGGTAAGAAAAATATACAAGGAGACCGGAGACGACAGCACGGCTCAAATTGGGAAATTCACCGACGTACACTGAAGCGACAGAACTTATGGGATAGCAATATGCACATATACAGGTGGTGGTAGTATCGCGTACGCAACGTAGAAAAACTCATTGAATTGGCAGGGCTCTCATTTTACTGAGATGATTCGTGTGAAAAGGCTTTCGAAGTGATTATGGCTGCATGAGGGGAATTAACAAACTTAGAAATCGGAAAGGTGAAAGGTAGTTGGATCCAGACGCATGGGACATTCCATCTGGGAAATCGTTAGGGAATTTAGTATTCCGAGATCCACAGTGTCAAGAGTGTGCCAAAAATACGAAATTTCGGGCGTTATTTGTCACCCCGGAAAACTCTGTGCCGCTTTCGTATAGTTGTCAGTGCTAACAGACTAGCAACACTGCTTGAAATAACCGAAAACATCAATGTAGGACGTTCTAAGAACGTATCTGTTAGGACAGTGCGGCGAAATTTGGCGTCATTGTGCTTTGGCAGAACAAGATCGACGCGAGTGCTTTTGCTAACAGCACGACATCGCCTGCAGCGACTCTCCTGGCTTCGTGACCATATCGTTTGGACCTGACGACTCAAAACCGTGGCCTTGTCCGATGAGTCTTGATTTCAATCGGTAAGAGCTGATGGTAGGGTTCTAGTGCGGCGCAGACACCACGAAGCCAAGGAACAAAGTTGTTAACAAGGCACTGTGCAGGCTGGTGTGGGATATGTTTACATGGAAATGACTGGGTCTTCAGATCCAACTGAAAAGATCATTGACGGTTATGTTCGGCTACTTGGAGAACATTTTCAGCCATTGTTGAACTTCATATACCCAGACAACGGACTGAATGTTTGTGGACGACAACATGCCAAGTGCCTGGGACACAGAATTCGAATGAATGATTTGACCATCCAGATCGCCCGACATGAACCACATCGAACATTTGTGTGACATAATCGAAAGGTCGGTTCGTGCACAAAATCCTGCACCGACAACACTTGCGCAATTATAAAGTGCTATAGAGGTAGCATGGCTCAATGCTTCCGCAAGGGGCTTCCAACGATTTCTTGAGATGATGGCATGTCGAGCTGCAGCACTACGCCAGGCAAAAGGAGGTGCGACACGATATTAGGAGGTATCTCATGACTTTTGTCACCAAAGTGATTTTGGCAAATTGAAGTTTATTATGTCTCAGAGCCTGGTAACGAGCATCGGAAAGGGGCGAAGCTAGTCGGTTGCAAGCAAGTTGCTACTGCAAACCTCGATGGAACGTGATGGAAGGAGGGTTCAGCCATGAGCAGGCAGTAAGGTGTTGGACGTCCACGCCTTTGAACAGAACGTGGAATTCGGAGGCTTGTCCGCTTTGTGAAGCAGGATACTCGTCGATCTGTGGCAGAGTGCAATTCTGCGGCAGGCACAAGTGTTTTGGGGCCCATCGTCCAGGGCAGATCTCATGTTGACCCAGGGACATCTTCAGCTATAATTATAGTGGGCTCGGGATCATCGAGACTGGATCTTGGATCAACTGAAACGTGTCGCCTGGTCGGATGAGTAATGTTGATGATACCAGTCAAAGGCAACGCAAACCTACCAAGCATGTGTCGAATCTATGCCGTGTAGAGTAGCTGCTGCATTGGGTAACGTCTTTTCTTAGGTGGAGATGAGACTAGTCGAGAAACAGCCTAAACGAGCGTGAAAAACCGCCGAAAAGCACACTTATGCTGGGCAGTGTACCAAACCAACGGGTGTTAAGCATCCGCTAGGATTCGGTCGGGGTTTACTCGACACCTTGAGTTACAAGCTGTCGTACGTCGCGTTAAACTATGCGAGAAAGTCAAAACGATGAAACCAGTATCAGCAAAAATGGACTTGTAACCAGAAGTCTATGTGGTGTAAAACAAAAACGTTTTGATGTATCTGAGTTTTGCACAGAGCACAGTTTAATCATTTCTGACACATGGTTTAAGAAGAATCACGAAAAAAGAATTATACGTGTAACGGACCAGGAGACACCGGAAAGTTTGCAATGGATGTATAATGGTAAGAGAACGACTGTGAATTGCAGATTAAAACTGAAAAAAAGTTCAGAAAAGGAAGACATAAAGTGAATGGGATCTAACTAAATAGGAAGAACTACAGGTTGTTGAGAGTTTCAAAGTGAGCATCGCTCAAACATTGACTCAAACAGAAGGAAAACAACAGAAGATGTGAGATGAAATAGTGAAACCGACCTTGAAAATTGTTCGAGTGCTTGGGATCACCACCAGGTCGGATCGAAGCAGTTCAGAGGCGGGCTGCTATATTTGTTAAAGGTAAACTCACAAGTGTTACGGAGTTGCTCCGGGAACTCAAATCGGAATTCCTGGAGGTAAGGCGATGTTCTTTTCAAGGAACTCTATTGAGAAAATTTACAGAATCGACATCTGAAACTGACTGCAGAACGATCTTACAGCCGTCAATGTACATTCCGCGTAAGGACAACGAAGATAAGAGAAATGAGGGCTCGTACTGAGCCACATAGGCAGTGGTTCTTCCCTAGCTCCGTTGCGAGTGGAACAGGAAGGGGAATGAATATTAGCGGTATAGGGTACCCTCCGCCATGAATCGTATGGTGGCTTGCGGGGTACATATGTAGATGTAGATGTTGACGCAGAAAGCAGACTCGAGACGTTGGATTTAACTGTTACGAGAAAATATACGCTGAAGTGCCAGAGAAACTGGTATAGGCATGCGTATTCAAATACAGAGATGTGTAAACACGCAGAATACGGCGCTACGGTCAGAGACACCTACATAAGACCACAAATGTCTGGCGCAGTTGTTAGATCATTTAGTGTTGCTACAATCACAAGTCATCGAGATTTAAGTTTCAAGAGTTACGTGAGTTTGAACGTGGTGTTTTAGTCGGCGCACGAGCGAAGGGACACAGCATCTACCAGGTAGCGATGAAGTGGGGACGACTATTTCACGAGTGTACCGTAAATATCAGGAATCCGGTAAAACATCAGTCTCCGACATCGCTTCGGCCGGAAAAATATACTGAAAGAACGTGACCCTCCCGTCGTAGGTTCGAGTCCTCCCTCCGGCACGGGTGTGTGTGTGTGGGGCCCATAGCGTAAGTTAGTTTAAGTTAGAGTAAGCAGTGTGTAGGCTTAGGGACCGATGACCTCAGCAGTTTGGTCCCATAAGACCTTACCAGAAATTTCCAAAGAACGGGATCAACGACGACTGAAGAGAATCGCTCAAGGTGACAGAAGCGCAAACCTTCCGCAAATGCGGCAGATTTCAGTGCTGGGCCATCAACAAGTGTCAGCCTGCGAACCATTCAACGAAACATAATCGATAAGGGCTTTTGGAGCCCAAGGCCCACTCGTGTACCCTTGATGACTGCACGACACAAAGCTTTACGCCTCGCATGGGCCCGTAAACACCGACATTGGACTGTTGATGACTGGTAGAACGTTGCCTGGTCGGACGAGTCTCGTTTCAAATTGTATCGAGCGGATAGACATGGAATGGTATGGAGACAACCTCGTGAATCCTTGGACCCTGCATGTCAGCAGGAGACTGTTCAGACTGGTGGAGGCTCTGTAATGGTGCGAAGCGTGTGCAGTTGGCGTGATATGGGACCGCTGATACGTCTAGATACGACTCTGACAGCTGACACATTCTGTCTGATGACCTACATCCATTCATGTCCATTGTTCAATGCGACGGAGTTGGGAAATTCCAGCAGGACATTAAGTAGGTGTACCAGTTTCTTTGGCTATTCAGTGTAACAATATAGCAGCTAAAGCAGGCAAATGGAATCAAGCCGCCTAAAAGGTGCAAAACAGCGGAACGTGAAAGACTAGAGATAAAATGCAAAGAAGTAGAGACGTTTGTATCTACAGTACATACCACGTACAACAAATGAAAAAGACCTTCGGGGAAAAGAGAAGCTTACAATTCGCAAGTCAACCCAGTAATGTACAGAGGAAGGAAGGCTTACAAGTCGAAGGAATTTATAGAGGGGTGCATTAGGGAGATAAACGTAAAAATATTGTTGTGGAAAAGGAGGAGGACACAGATCAAGATTAAATTTGTTAAACTGAGGGCAGAATTTGACTGAATACTGAAAGACGTAGGTCGGTACAAGGACCTTGGAGTTGACGACAATCCCTCAGAAATCTCGAGATCCTTGAAGGAGCCAGCCATGGTACGCAATATATGTGACACAGGCGAAATATCTTCAGACTTCAAGAAGAACGCAAAATTTCAGTTCCAAATGTAAGGTACCCCATACTTGAGGATAAGAGCGCATTTTACTTTATGTCTAGATTTGCTACTTCACATATGTGAATGTATCAGCGCTGCAGGATGTATGGAGTAAGGAGCGAGCTGTAGGCAGTTGGCCATCTGGCGCTTTCAATGCGAGTGGGATGAGGTGCCGATTCAGAAACCGCTCGTGACGCCAGCAAAGAGATACGTGGGGAAAGTACATTTATTCTGGCGCGAATCAAGTAATACTCATTAATGAATATTTGCTAATAAGAGTTGCCTTTTGCCACTCAGATACAATGCGGAGTCTACGGATCATAAATACTCTCCTTCAGTAATTTTACTATCACAGGAAACGTTGATATTAATAAATCAATGAACAACTTTGGCATAAACGAAGATGTACGGTCTTATATGAACTATACCTATTGTTTGCTCAAGGTACAGACTGTGCACCATAGTCGGCAGTCGTCGATGGGATGTCTTTCGATCTAGTCATGCGGTAGACCATGTTTTCGTACAGTAAATAGTTAGCTTATAATCAGGGTGAACAAGTTCATTTTACGGTGTTTCCTAAATAAACGCACCATAATGTCATCCCGTGTAAAAACTGTTTGCACAAGAAACGTCTTCCCGGTTTAGTACGTAAAACATAGACAGTAGTATTGCAATTTCAGACTCCGAAGTGCTGATAAGGCTCTGCTAAGGGACATAAGACAAAAAGAGCTTCTCCACATAACAGATAGGAAGAATTCCTACCTGGCGGCTCACTAAGTCAGTTCAAGGACGAACTGGCTTAATTACCCCAAAACTCGGGTGACAAAGTGGGGCCAGTTATACTGTCCAACATCTATGGTCTCACCGGCTAAACTGAGACATTTATGGAGGTTTAATACGATTGGGGGGGGGGGGGGAGGGGGAATTGTTGCACAAAGCAGGCAGGTGTTGAAAGGTGTAAATACTGCCAAACCAACAGTTTAACAAGTTGTGACTTCAAAATACTGGCTCGATTAGTGTACATAAGCCGACGTCGGGGAAGATCAGTTTGATTTCTGGAATACTGACCCTATGACTTGTCGTAGAAGATAAGTTGAAGAAACGCGAACCTAAGTTTGTGGCATTGTAGAATTACGTAAGGCTTTGACAATATTGACTGGAATACACTATTTGGAATGTTGAAGGTAGCATGGATGAAATACAGAGAGTGAAAGGTCATCATCTATAACTTGCACAGAAACTAGAATGCAATGATAGGAGTAGAAGAACATGAATGAGAAGTTAGTCGAAAACGGGGTAAGACAGGGTTGTAGCCAATCCTAGACTTCATTCTGTGAAGGAAACCAAAGCGATATTTGGAAAGATAATTAAATATCAGGGAAAGCTGTAAAGTTCTCATATGCCTTCTGCTGTTGTAAACGATGCACCTTTATTGTACTGGGACAAATACGAATCAGCACACTGCAGGAGTAGTGAATAACATCCTTGACTCAAGTGTTTCGTTTCATCTGTGGTTGACTTGCTGGTCAGTCAAATGGGCAGTGCTGGGGCATACTTACTTCGGGCATAGTAGCGAGCAGTTGAGTTTTTCAGATAAAGAGATATGTTATTTGTGAATCTGGCAGACGTTATCTGGAATGCTTATCATGGAGACGAAAACTCATTTATAATATTCTCTTGTTCTTTATACCCATGGAAAGAGTTTGTAGAAATTTTAAAGATATGTATATAGTTTCTTTGTAGTGAGAGAATTTTGTAATTGTGGAGTCTTCTTATAGTGTGCAGTCTTTTTGTCTTTTAATCAGAGTTTCAGCTCTGAAAAAAGATTTTCTTTAAAGTAAATCCCACCTCCATGATTCATAGTAAAACTGTTAATATCCTGTCATATGTGCATTGCACCTTATTCCACATGCTGCAACAGATAGTTTCTGAAAAAAAAGGTCACTTGTTTTTCAGTGAACACCTCATTCTTGTGCAAAAAGTGTGTTGTCGGGATTGTCAGGTGACGTGTTAGCAAGTACATGACTTTTCAGTGGATAGTGCTGGTAATGTTTATCTATTATTTTCTTCCGTATAGAATGGTAATTTATTTTTTGTGGTTTTTCCGAGTCTATCATTTCACTTAATATCACGCAGCATTCGTAACGTATTTCGTTACTTTGTTTTAGCTACAGAGTTTTCACTGAGCACGAAGTTTATTTTGCTTTTTAATTAGACTCGTTTTCTTTGTTTCATATTTTGCATTTCATGAAGTTTTAATTTTTATTTCACGGCATGTTCACATGGGCGACAGAGGGCAACCAACAGTCAGTTTTGTTCAGCAATAGAATAAGATATCTAAAGAACCCGTTACATGAGGGGAAAGTTTCGGAAATCAACGTATTCAGTTTTCTCTTACACAGACAATATTTCATAGAAAGGTTACACATGTAACCCCTTTTCGCCTAGGATAGTCCTCTAGTTTCTCTATGATTACGTAATTAGATTGCAACACAAGTTCTCGAAACGAAATCAGCCCTAGTCGTGTACGAACTAGTATCTGTATTTTCTCTTTCTGCTGTTGTAATTTCATTGTCATATTTGTATTTGATTTTGTGTGAAATTCCTTTTTTTTTCCTTTTGAGAAGACATCGAGGGTGAAAATCTTTGTTGCCTAGGCAGACAATAGCACAAGCCATGTGGAACTTTTCAGTATTATATAATTTTTTCTCACATATTTCTGTCGGGGTAAAAGAATTTATTACTTTCTTTAACATTCTTAAGTACCTGATATTCTGTTATGTCTAAAAATGATACAGGATGTGTGACATCATAATAATTGTCGGTATTTGTAGACCAATTTGCTATCTATGTTGGCAGATCTTCGACATTCATTTTTTTGGCAATTCAGTCTTTACATTTCAACATTAACGCTAGCAACACAATAATTCGTGGCGCTACTAGATCCCAAACCACGTGACGAAATAATGACGCAATTATTAACAGTTCAAGCCGCACAACTGTAGTTACACATAAATAATTTATTTAGAATTTCAGAGAAGGCAAATAACTGTCCAACACAGATATATTCTTTATTAAGAAATGCAACAGAGCAGATTGCCAACAGTGGAAAAGAAATTTCAGAAGACGAATCGGCAAGGGAAAAATCGCCTTAGTTGCGTGAAATCTCGCAACCACTTACTGAAGCAGTCGATTCGGGTTTTTGCTTCTATTCCTTTTAATCAAACAGTAAACGAGCCAATATCAATAACTGAGCTCACACACTCAATCGCTGCAAATCCAGTAAACTTGAACGTAGAAACCAATATTTCAACTATGCTAGAGTTGCTGCTGAGGATGTATTAAGCACTTGAACAATTTCAGAAAATAGACAAAACCTTTAAACAAAACACAACATCATAAGCAACATATCAAAAACACGGAAAATGAACTCACATCTCACATTCGGAAACTTGAGAGAAAACAGCAAAACCTTTCCGTAGGAATTCGACAAGAGATTATAAATAACTAGCATCCTGTTATTACAGAGCTAGAGGCCTTGCTACACAGCCTTGAAACGGAACAAAAGAATTTTAAAATTACACACCAGAACGACAAAGAAGAGCTTACTGCAAAAATAAGTACCTCTGTACCGAGCGCAATAGTCACGCAGCTGACAGAACGTCACCGCCCCCTTAATACCACTGTTGAAACAATTAGTGAACGGGTAGATGCATTAAAGCTGAACTTTGATTAACAAAAAGGACAACTTTGTACATTAAAAATGAATGTCGAAGATCTGCCAACATAGATAGCAAAGGGTCTACAAATACCGACAATGATTCTGATGTCACACATCCTGTATCATTTTTAGACATAACAGAATATCAGGTGGTTAAGAATGTTAAAGAAAGTCAGTTTTAAGTTAATCAGCAACAGAAAAAAGACGTGAACAACCTGCGAGAACATTTGATGCGTATCGAACGCACTCTAAATAGTGATGACGACATGAATGACTCATGTGTTCATAATCACACCCACGATCTGAAACTTGTGATGAAATACAGTTTGTGGCGTCTTTGTGACTTTCTCAAGGAACAGTATTTTTCGACAAGACAACACGACACTGACCCGCCTGTCAGACGTTATAGAGATCATTTCGGCTCTCACCGATGCAACAATTTCGATACCAAGCACTTTCTCGCCGTCCGTAATTCACTCCCAAGCCTGAATGGATCAATTCTTTTTTCGCTACCACCAAACTGACATTTAGGCCACAAACTGGAATTCATGTGTGAAAATCTCGTGTGCTTCACTAATCATATGCCCATTCTGTGAAATTAAAACGTCAGGTTTTGTTGAATTGTGTGTTAGGAACTGTAAAAACTGAGTCTTACTGTGATTTAGCATTAGTTTATTTTCTACAAGCCATGAACTTGGGTTATGAACTGCACTATTTGGAACCGAGCCAATGTTTCGCACAACATCCTTTACTAACAAGCTACTGTCATAAGCAAACAGAAATATTTTAGAGTTACCCATAATACTAGAGGGCATATCATTTATATAAATAAGGAACAGGAGTGGCCCCAACACTGATCCCTGGGGCATCCCCCCACTTGACTATAACCTACTCAGACCCCACATCACAGCCATTCTCAACACTGTGAATAATGACCTTTTACTGTCTGTTGCTAAAGTATGAGATGAACAAAGTTTGAGCTACTTCCTATATTCTGTAATGGTCCAACTTCTGGAGCTATATTTTGTGATAAACACAATCAGACATCTTAGTTAAATCAAAAAATATGCCTAGCGTTTGAAACCTTTTGTTTAACCCATCCAGTACCTCACAGAGAAAGGAGAATATAGCATTTTCAGTTGCTAAACGACTTCTAAAGCCAAACTGTACATTTGGTAGCAAATCGTTTGATATAAAATGATCAATTATCCTTATAAACACAGCTTTTATAATAACTTTAGCAAACACTGATGGTATAGAAATAAGTCTAAAATTGACTACATTATCCGTTTCTCCCTTTTTATAAAGTGGATTTACTACTGAGTACTTTAATCGTTCAGGAAACTGACTATTCCTCAAGGAAAAATTACAAATATGGATAAATACAGGGCTAAAATGTGCAGCACAGTACTTTAATATTCTGCTAGGCACTCCATTATATCCATGAGAGTCCTTAGCCTTCAGTGATTTAGTTATTGACTCAACCTCCTCCTTGTCTGTATCACAGAGGCGTATTTCAGGTATCAATCTCAGAGAGGCATTTTCCAAGAGAGTGATACGTTTCCCTGTAGAAACTAAGTTTTTATTTAATTCACCAGCAATGCTCAGAAAATGATTGTTAAATCCTGTACACTCGTATATCTGATTTATCAGTAACAGATATTTTTCACTATGAACTGCCCGCATCTCGTGGTCGTGCGGTAGCGTTCTCGCTTCCCACGCACGGGTTCCCGGGTTCGATTCCCGGCGGGGTCAGGGATTTTCTCTACCTCGTGATGGCTGGGTGTTGTGTGCTGTCCTTAGGTTAGTTAGGTTTAAGTAGTTCTAAGTTCTAGGGGACTGATGACCATAGATGTTAAGTCCCATAGTGCTCAGAGCCATTTGAACCATTTTCACTATGAACTGTCTTTATATCGTCGACCTTGTGCTGCTGACCAGACACTTCCTTCACAACTGACCATATGGTTTTAACTATAGCCTGTGAATTAGCTATTCTATTTGCATATCACATACTCTTTGCCTTCCTAATAACATTTTAAGCATCTTACAATACTGTTTGTAATGGGCTATTGTAGTTTGCTTGTGACTATTTCTGACATTTTGATAATTCCCACTTTGTTCTACATGATATCCTTACCCAACTAGTCAGCCACTCGGCTGCCTATTACAGCTAGTACTCCATTTAGAACGTTCTAATGGAACGCAACTCTCAAAGAGCATGATAAATGTGTTAAGGGAAGCATTATATTTGTCATCTATGTTATTGGCACTATAAACATCCTGCCACTCTTGCTCCTTGACAAAGTTTAAAAAAGTCTTTATTACTATTGGATTAACTTTCCTACATAGTTGGTTATTACATGTGACATTTGTTTGAGTACAAACGGCTTTTACTATTAAAATTAGTGCTCGTGGTCTGAAAGGCCAATCGC
Organism: Schistocerca nitens; assembly: GCF_023898315.1. Taxonomy (NCBI): domain Eukaryota; kingdom Metazoa; phylum Arthropoda; class Insecta; order Orthoptera; family Acrididae; genus Schistocerca; species Schistocerca nitens. The sequence continues at coordinate 1,012,671,094 of NC_064615.1, forward strand.
TCTTTTAGTAACAGAATGCCCATCTAGTAATGAAGAATGAATGAAAATTTTGTCTATGGCTGTGCTACTGTTCCCCTGTTCCCTAGTTGGAAAAAACACAGTCTGCATCAGATCATATGAATTTAGGAGAGCTACCAACATCCTTTGTCTTGCAACATCATATACAGAATTTATATTGAAGCCACCACTAATTTCTGGTTCTTCCTAAAAAGTGAATAAAGAACCCTCTCTAGCTTGAGCAGAAATGCGCTGAAGTCAGAGTTAGGGGACCTATAATAAACAACAATTAGAAGTTTGGTTTCACTAAATTCAACTGCCCCTGCACAACATTCCGTACAGTACAGTGCCTTGATTCGTTCATGGTCCATTGGAATACTGTTTTTTTTTTTTTACATACACAGCCACTCTCCCACCCCACAAGGAACAAATTGAAAAACAGCCAGCTAATCTGTATCCTGGTAACAGAAGCCTCTGAATTGTCAAATTATTTAAGTGATGCACCGACATACCAATAATTTCAGAGCCAACATCTATAAGCGGTTCACTAACTTTATCTCTAATACCTCTTATACTTTGATGAAATATGCTAACTCCTTCTGTACTTGGAAACATGACATCCTCTGAAGGTGAGCCCTTAGTTAGAGGGACTTCCTTCAAGCAGATAAACCTATCTGCTGACTTCAGTCTAATATAGGTGCATCTCTAACACCAACTACTACAGGAATTTATGAGTGATCCCACCACCACCCATTACACTGTTACTTAAAAGCTTTGCCAGCCTCCCCTTCCCATACTTATTGAGGTGCAGCCCATACCTAGTTAAACCCGATCTACTGATAGACCCAACTGCCACCACTGAAATGTGACCCATGCCCTCTGCCATCAGGGCACTCTCCAGCCCCATGTTAACGCGCCTAACAGCTGAAACAGTTGCACGAAATGCACATTGGTGCTGGCCAGCACATTCTCCAGATCTCTCACCAACTGAAAACGTCTGGTCAATGGTGGCCGAGCAACCTGCTCGTCACAATACGCCAGTCACTACTCTTGATGAACTGTGGTATCTTGTTGAAGCTGCATGGGCAGCTGTACCTGTACACGCCATCCAAGCCCTGTTTGACTCAATGCCCAGGCGTATCAAGGCCGTTATTACTGCGAGAGGTGGTTGTTCTGGGTACTTATTTTTCAGGATCTATGCACCCAAATTGCGTGAAAATGTAATCACGTGTCAGATCTAGTATAATATGTTTGTCCAATGAATACCCGTTTATCATCTGCATTTCTCCTTGGTATAGCAATTTTAATGGCCAGTAGTGGAAGAGGGCTGTTCAGATTGTCTCCTAAATCGCTTATATACCAAGAGGCCTATAACACTTCCTTGGGAAATCACTAATAGCGCTTCTGTTTCACATGACGACTTCTGTCAATTACAACGAACTGTGTCGTTCCTGAAAGGAAATCAGGAATCCATTCACGCAATTGTGTCGTCCGCAGCTCGTGATCTACTGGTTAGCGTTGCTGCCTCTGGATCACGGGGTCCTGGGTTCGATTCCCGGCCCGGTCGGGGAGTTTCTCTGCCGGGGAATTGGGTGTTTGTGTTGTCCTCGTCATTTCATCATCGTCATCATCATCATCATCATTTCGTGACAATGGCTAGATTGGATTGTGTAAAAATTGGACTTCGTTAAAACTGGGACTTTGTACGGGCGCTGATGACCGCGCAGTTGAGCACCCACCAAACCAAACGTCATCGTCACGCAATTGAGTCTATATTCCACAGGCACGTCAAAACCAAGTTATTTGTCGTTGATTAAAAGCCGTGTTTGACGTACAGAGTCAAAAGCCTTCTTGTGGTCTATAAATAAAGAATAAACTTGAGCTCCCACATCGATGCACTCATTACTTCGTGTGAATAAAGAGCCATTTGTGTTAGACAAGAGGATTCCAAGATTGACAGCTGACCTTCAATTTCAATAAGTGAAATAGTATGCACAAAAATAGATGAGAATATCTGATATCATCACAATAACAATATGTCTAGCAGTATATGTGCGAAGTCGTTTAAAGTGAGGAGGTAACATAAATATAGCCATAGGGAACGCAGACACCGGAATGAACTTTATTTGACGGACCCTGGGGAAGCTGTGGTTCTTATGCCACATCACAGCCCACGTTTATTAGATTTTGTTGCTAGGTATGATCACAAAGCAGACTCATTGAATTACGCAACATATGGTCACGAAGCATGAGAACAGCCCAGCGAGCAACAGCCGCAGAGAGGGACAGTGGGAACTCACCTACCACTATAAGCTCCGAGAAGCGAACCTGGTGTTATTCATATTTAAATATTAATACACAGCTCCAGCCGTGCTGATGAAATTACTATTGGGCCTTGCCCACTCGTCTCGTATGGGGTGCCTAAGGGGTGCTGCGTTATCGGAATGATATACAACCGTTCAGGGAAATAACATTAATAGTTTTATTTCAATAAAGCAGATTGACAATACTTGACTTGTACTTACAAAGGTGTCGCAAACGAAAGGCGACACCCAACCAAGTCAGAATTCATGCAAGTTTGTCACACAGTTTGCGGATCACCAATAACTGAATTCGTAGCACTTTCTCCTATGCCGTGCTATGCCCCGCGAGTACACTCCACTAGCGTCCGGCCAAGGCTGCAGGAGCGGTGCTTATATTCACTACTTGCAGGTGTCGCTCCTGTCGTGATGCGATCCTAATCAGCGCACCATTGACCGACGTCGTTTCACCGACTACTCTAGTCTTGCGTTCTTCGTCTTCGTTCCGGCGCTTGTGGTTACGCCAGAACAGTTACACGCACACAGAACTCGTTAATAATAATCTCAGCATCACTCAACTCATCAAGAAACCGTAATTACAAATTTTAGTTATGTCAGTGTTTAGTAATGGAAAGGATGGACCAATCACAAGTGCGCACTGAGAGCGCAAACTGCGAAGATAGCTCACAGCTAGTCTTCGATCGGTTTCCGGGATAGTAATACATGCATATATGTACAGAGTCTGACCCCATGTAAAGACAGAGCAGTTTGTTGAAAAATTGCCTCGTATGACGCACTTGTGAGATGTTGTGTTAATCCAAGTCAGTCTACGATTGGTTTTCGAAGTGGCTACACGCGAACTAGTGTGTGAAGTACAGCTCCACAAAAAGACGAAACTAATTGTTAAATATGCTTGGAATAAATATTTGTGCCTTGATCTTAAGATCTTGTGAAGTATTGTTGCTCGGGAACTAGTGATTAATGACTGGGAATCTTGTTACGAATATTAACCATAGATCGGTTCCCTGAATCTTTTTCTTGATTTTTTCGCTTCTGTAAATAAAAATTAAATCCAGTAGCAACCCAATACTCTATAATTTCAATTTTAATAACACTGAATTCTTTTTCAGTTGGCACTCCCGTTATGCATTGTTTGCTGCAGTCAAGTCAGAACCCGCTGACAGCGGAGAACAAACAAATTGGAACGGCAGCTACATTTTTACGACACGAGAGGTAAGCGAGTTGCTTCCAGTTATGCTAGGGATAGTAAACACGGACATTATTTACCGAAATCCTCTGCAACGTTTACCTTCACCATACAGTTTTGACTCTATTACTGCTAGTTCGCTGGCGTTTGCAGAAATAAAGTGTTCCAGACAAATCCATTATGTGATGAAACCGAACGACTGATCATCGGACAGCTTTTATTGTGCCACCTATATGCAGCTGCAATATAATGAAAAGGAAACTTGTTACAATATAATAGAGATGCTGAGTCACAGATAGGCACAACAAAAAGACTGTCACTAATTGGCTTTCGGCCAGTATAAGCTACGTCAAAAACAGACGACGGAAACATACACACACACAAAACACACACACACACACACACACACACACACACACACACACACACACACGCACGCACGCGCGCACACACACACACACACACACACACACACACACACACACACACACGCACGCGCGCGCACACACACACACACACACACACACACACACACAGAGCACACCCACCCAAACGCAACTCACACACACACGACTGCAGTCTCTGGCGACTTTAGCTGCACTTACGGTGTGTGTGAGCTGCATTTGCTTGAGTGTGAGTGTGTGTGTGTGTTTTTGTCTGTCATCTATTTTTGGCGAAAGCCATGCTGTCCAACAGATAATTTGTGACAGTCTTTTTGTTGTGCCTATCTTTGACTCAGCCTCTCTGCTATATGGCGAGTAGCAACTTTCCTTTTCATAACACTGTTACATTCCATCCTGGATTTTCTATTGTTTAATTTTAGTTTTACATTCAGTTACTATTGTTAGCAAAGTAGTTATCATGAAGAATGAACGTGTATCGTTTTCCTTACAGTTGTTGCTCTAAAGGGGATAAGCAGGCCGCTAGCTTGTTGTAGTAGGATGATGGGGTTCTTGGTGCAATTTTGATAGCAAATTAATGTCAAATTGATATGAAAATTAATTAAACTGATCACTTAATTCCCCCCCCCCCCCCCCACCCTCGACCACACATACTCCACCCCTGACCAACCCCACCCCAACCCCCAAATGACGCCATGTATTTTTGTCAGCTTACACGTGGGCCCCACTCCCCTTCCACCCCTCTCTGCCCTCCCCCACCTACCCTATTGGCGGGAATTTCGAATTTTAGTAGGAATTTCTTTGTCCTAGGGCTGTGATGCTGTCCAACCCTACCCACCACCGAGGAATTGGTGAGCAATTAAAAATGGCGGTGCTCTTTCTGGGATTAGAACCCTGGTCCTTCTGGATGGAAAACCCTAGTGCATCCCTCAACACATGGAAACTGTCCAGATTCAGGAGAGAAAGGTTAGGTTGGTGTACTTTATTTATTTTGGTTGGGAAACTAACATAAAGATTGGTCCTAATTATGTAATTAATCGTAAAGATTGCGCCTAATTACTATAAGCATAGCGCTAAGCTAGGACAGTATAAAATCGCAATACAGCTCAAAAATTGGCGATACCGTACATCTGGTGTTATCCTGCTGGGAAAAAAAATTCATAATACCATTCGAAACTAGTGACAGACATACGCAAACTCTACCCTTCACCTACAAGCTGGGGGGGAAAAGGCTGGGGTGTCAGATACTATCTTTATTCTTTTTCGTGGGAAATACGTCCAACTGAAGAGATGCTGGTGTTGGACAGAGAGGAGTTTAACAAATATATTACCTGGAAGCATACAGCTAAGGACAGTATCTATGGTTGTTTGACATCAGGGTTCACAACAGAGGCCTGCTCAAAAACCACCCTGCACCCAGGTAATGGAAGCCAATATACACTACCACAACTGATGGAAAACAATGCATCACAGTTAGAATTACACTTCAAAATTGTTGTGAAAATACCAGCACTTGTAATGAATGGGTAATAAAGCAACAGATGTGTTGGGAAAACCGTCGTCGCAAAAGACTGCAGAGGGGTTGGTAGTTGAATGTGCATTATCCTCAAGAGGCACTTACAAACTGCCGAAATTCAAGGCCCTCTCACCTCCCCTCATCCATGCCTTCCCTCCATCCATCCACCTATAGAGGAGACACTGGCTTTTTCAAATCGCCAGCTGCTCCGCCAACATGGCTGCGGTCACTGTCCACGTTGAGGTGACGGTCCTTCGCCAACAAAAAAGCATGTATAGTCAGCTGAACAATAGGAGATAAAAGGAAGGCCACCCCAAGTGCAACTTGTTCATATAAAACATAGCGGCATAGTCCCCCACACGCCGCCCTCTGGTCGGAGCGTGGCTGTGTCCGTCGACCGCCCACAGTAGACACAGCCCCCTCGCCCACAGGAGCTCGCCGTTATGCAATGGAGAACAATTGTATTTGATGTCAGTGCATCCCCTATAGTCAAGCATCTGTTAAGAAAGGAAAACAAAACTGCGACGATAGTAAATTTCCTCTTTCTACGAAAATAAGTGCAGCCCATTTTTCTTTTAGTTTTATGACCAAGGTCGATACAGCTTTTACGTTCAACTACAGGATACAATTTGCATTTCATTATTTTGCGACATCCAGCGAAGTGTACCGCAGCCGATTACAGATGATCAGCAGGGACATGTCCATCCAGCATGAAATCTGGAAAAAATTTCCATTATTTTGATGCGAAAACTACCGATCACTGCAGAACGTGTTTGTTATTTCAAAGTCGTCATCAGAGTAAATAAATAGCGAGAATTTAAACACCAAAGAAAAAAACATCTATGTTAAGCAATTTCTTTCAGCTTTATGGAAAATTACATGACCTGAGAGCGTCTCTCACGTACAAATCAGTGTCTATAAATTAACTGTCTTGCACGTGTGTATTACTTCTTGCCACAATGCTGTACAATCAGAAATGTTACGCATTTGCGCTAGGTGTTGACAACTGTACTACATGTACAAGCAATTTTAGAATACGTGGCATGATTCTATAGGCAGAAGTGACATAAAATCGATAAAATTACGAAAAATGACGAAAAATACATATAAACTGAGAGGAAATGCTGGGGGAATTGAAAGGAATGTCTTCTACTTGGTGCAGGAAAGTGTTTGTGCATGGGAACGAGTATGCGACAGTAAGAGGAAAAGTTCACATAGTTTTTTAAGCAACATTCTACCGTATATCTATTGAGATAATTGTGATACATGAAAGTTGACTGCTGTCTTTTGTCTTTGATATTTTTTTGCTGGAAAAAAAGAGCAATCTGCCTCTAATCTGACATGGATCTGCGTTTAAGGATGGTACAAAGTGGATCTAGTGAAATAGGACCTTAGAGCACTATCTACCTACGACCGTTAACAGCAAATGTCTCTACACCACAGTCATCAGAGGGCTTCCAACGCAAGTATGATGATGAGATGTATCCATCAATGGTAAACCTATTTCGGCGACCTCGGCTAGATGAACGAAGATGTATGCGATGTATTCCATTTCTCTGTCACATCTTGGACATAAATGGAGTCTCCAGTTTCATATAGGTACGAAGCGGCTGTTGTCATACTTATCACGTTCGTCCTATACAAAATGCATTCAAGTGGATCATCATGGAAGGGGCAGGACCTTTTAGTAGGTAAGATGTGCAAATATCCTTGTAGAAAATCAAACAGCACATGGGTATATCAGCAATATGACCATATACATACGGGCATCTATGGAAGAAATATGGAAAATGACATAAAATCGGTAAAAGTAGATGAAAACTTTATATAATCACGAAAAATTGATGTGAAATACCTAAAAATTGAGGGAAATAGCATGAAATATGTAAAATCGCGAAAAACTTGTAAAATTATGGAAATTGACTGAGAATACATAAAAGTAGAGAAAAATACCATGAAAAGAGTACTGAGCATGATCCATAAAACTGCGTGTCCTGGAGGAGGAGAGTAGACTGATGTTATACATACACACAAATAGTGGAGAGAGGAGGCATTATAGAGACGTGGCGTCAAGGCGATACGGCAGTATCATCCTGAACATGAGCAATACAACCTAACGTCGGACCATAACTTCTGTGTGCAAGAGGAAGGTTACCAGGGGTGGTGGTGAACTGCGGTAAGACTGTTAAATCCTCTGGCTACTGACCGTGGTGTTTATTTCTGCATATGCATTTCCGGCTGTCGACTATCATTTTATAGGGCTGTTGTGAGAGTATCGTGATTTCTGAACCGTAATCTGGCTTGAACTTTGCAAACTACAAGCGTCGTACACTTCTGGAAACCAATGTAGAGTTTGTTTTTCAAAAATCGATGTTTTCTTTGTTGTGAAAGGTAGTAGCTTAATACTTAACAGTTTGTCGCCATAGTCTATCGTAAAGAGACTCGCAGGGAGAAAGTATGTCATGCACTTGGAATATATTTTTTACATTGGAATATTAACAGCGTTGTATTCCACACGAGTAATAGGTCGGAAAGCCCGCCCGGCTAGGCGTGTGCTCTAACGCACTGCTTCCCGAGCGGGGACGTGCCGGTCACGAATCCGCTCGGCCGATTAGTGTCGAGGTCCGGTGTGCCGGCCAGCCTGTGGATGGTTTTTAAGGCGGTTTTCCATCTGCCTCGACAAATGCGGGCTGGTTCTCCTTATACCGCATCAGTTACACAATATCGGCGATTGCTGCGCAAACACTGTCTCCACGTACGCGTACACCATCATTACTCTACCACGCAAACATTGGGGTTACACTCGTCTGGAATGAGAAGTTCTTGGCGGAGGGTCCACTGGGGGCCGAACAGCACAATAACCCTGGGTTCCGTGTGGGGCGTCGGTGGGGTGGGTGGACTGCTGTAGCCTGTTGTGGGGTTGTGTACCAATGAGGGCTATGGCGAGGACGAAGCCTCTCTGTCGTTTCTAGGTCCCCAGTTCAATACATACATACATACATACATACAATATGTCGGAAGCGCGCCACTCTAAAATACAGCGTGCTCGAAGTGCAGAACCGTGTATTCTTGGGAATGTATGTATTTATGTTCCACGATAATTTCTCTCTTACAAATACCTTCTTGGTATTGACCACAGACACTAGAACAATACTTCTGAATCGATAGCGCAGCTGACTTACGTAAAATGCTTAGAATTACGTCCGCCTGGAGCTCCATTACGCATAAATCATACATTTCGTCTTCATTACAGTCTGTTATATCATCACAACACTCTCATATCTGCTATACATCGATAAAGGGTGCTAACCTCCCTGACATTCTCGTATATGAAGAGATCTTGTACAGTTGGATGGGCTTTGTGAGTGAGATTAGTGTGGAATAGTCTTCGCTCAACAACAGTTACGGACTCGGTTCACTATGTTCTTTCACGAGATGTGGAATGCAGTGCGCTTAGTACCCTCCCACTTCCTGTCAGCTGCAAATTATATCGGTGGCAGAGTTTCAGGGACGGTTGGTCAAAGACAATGCGGGGACATTTCTCAATCTACAACACTGAGGGCTTCTGCAACGTGTGACTCTGTGGAAGATTTTTGTAAAAAAATGAATAATTCAGTTTTCGGGAGAACTATGGAGATTTTGAAGGAGCATCGTGAAATTTTGATCAGAACCGAACGGGATGGCAGTTGGGGCCTAAGAAAACGCATCGCCAGACCAAATTTTAAACGGGTTACAATTATCTGTGAGAACTTCGTTGCTGATGAGATGGCGAAGCTTACAGTAGAGTTCAATAAACTTATTTCTTTGGGTATGTGCATACTAGATCCATCCAAATTCCATACGTATCACATTATGAGTTTCCGAAACCTCATTTCCCTGACCCTAAGTTACTTTACATGGACACAGATAGCTTCATCTACTGGGCGAAGAACTACGATCCATATGAAGTAATGAGATTCCATTATGAAGAATTTGACGCATCCTCATACACGGTGTCATTCTGTAAGTAGGCTGTTTATGTTTTCTCCACCACATGACCGACAAGAAAGAAACTATGGAATCTACCGACATGACGACAGACGATATGATCGTAACGACAGACCTGAATTGCATCAGAACTGGCGAGCTTCAAACAGGGCAGTGCCTTCTCGTCAAGGTGAATTTGTAGAAGTTAGGTCTCCAAATCCCAATAACGACATGCGCCAACAAAGAAACAGACAATGACTCGCACCGCAGGCAGCCACCTGCGCCGGCTGGCTCAGGGAAAAATAGCATACACGCTAACCTTGAGAAAAATTTTAGCATTCCTTACCGACGTATACAACATGATAATTGCATTGCAATCAAACTGTGAGTACTATGAAGAGTAAAGGATAGCAGCACACTTCACATGTAAAACCGTTTATTGAAAGATAATCTGCTTTTTAACTTTGTCTTTGCCATAAAATTTTTCACTTTACATTACTAGTATGCTTTGTCAGACTTAGAATCTGTTAATATGCAACAATGTTTGAAGTTAAATATCCAGTCAAGAACCAAGAGAACTTATTTAAACAGAAATTACGAATGCATTGTTATTGTGAACAGACGACACAGTGTTAATGTGTGTGTACGTTCTTGCTTGTAACACAGAATTACACAGCTATCTCATCATTTAACTGAGAGAGACAAATATTTACTTTACTACATCAGTGACAGATGTTTACGTAATTACACAGTTGGATAACTTCACACTTATGAAATTGTATTTTGTCAGTACTTTGTGAACTCTTCATATTTTTTCGGAACCATTGTGACACTATGAGAGCTTTGAATGATGTATTTGGTATGGGATCATGATTTTTAAAGTACGTTTGAGGCAGATGACACTTTTGACATGAGCAGAGAATTTTTTTTAGGTTTTGAAATTATTGGAGGAAGCTACGACGGTTTTGAGAGCTGACTTAGGTGTTATGATGTTATTATTACGATGACTATGTGTATTATGCTGTTGCGGTATTTTTATGATCAATAAGCTGATGCTATATGAGTTATTTGAGTATGCTACGTATCTGTTATGATGAAATATTGAAGAAGTGTCGACGAATAAGGTAAGGAATAATGAGTAGTGGTTAGGGACTCTGGTTTGTGAAAAAGGTTGTTGGAAACCAAGAATCGTACTTTAAGAGTTATGAAATGTGTGTAAATGTGTGTATGTATTACAATGCTGACGAAAATTTTTTGGACTGTGTTATATCAATAGGATTTTGTTTCTACAGATTTTTAACGCAAATTCTTGACCTGTGAAATATTTTTATATGAGACTGCCACTGTAGTGGAAACTGCTGTCGTAAATATTTCCGTAAGAAAGTTAAGTGACCACCTGCACGTAATGCGTCGTGGGCACCCAGCTGTGTCAGACGCCTGGAGAAAAAGCCATTAGTGCGTGCCTTTTCAGAGGCACAGGTAGACAAAAAAAAAAAGGAAGCCATTATCTTCGCTATTGACATTCCTTTGTAGAAAGCACCGCAAATACGACACGCTCATTACTTGGAAAGATACTTACATCTGCACACCTGATTATGACAAGCGTCTTTCTCGAGAACTGAGAGAATTTTTACTGCCTTATGAAATGCCATATGGCTAATGAATGATGTTTCATGCCGTCCTTTGTACATATTTGCTCATTTTCTTTAATATCTAGTTTCTAGCTGCACTGCAGCATTGGTTAAAATAAAATTTTATAGATGTACTAATATAAAAATTTTCTGTCTACAGATCGAGTAAATAATAATTTTTTTCAAAAAAATGAGGGAGCACAAAAAGACATTTACCTTCACAGGACCTGCATTCATATTTTTCTTTTCAAGTACTTAGTAATTTTTTGTAGAATTAGTTTTTGTGGTGCACCACTTTAATGACATAGATATTAAGATGTGAATAGACATTTCCCTTATCTGCATTGTTGTGTTTACTGTATTATTTTTCTGCTTGAGCTTTGTCATGTTTAGATATAATTTATTGCATTTGCTTCTGCTGTGTGTCAGGCATAGTGCTACTAAATTTCACTTTGTATTACTCTGTTAAGCTAGTTTTACTACTGATTTATTTTTCTTGTTTGCTGCTCATTGCATTATATTAGTTGTAATATTGCTGCTTGCTTGGTCAATTTGATATTTTGTCTTTGCAGTTTGTGTTAATTGTTTTGTACTGCTGCATTGCCTCGTCCCTTAGTTTAGCATCTGAGCTCTGTAGATTTAAGTTACTTTAAGAGGGGGTAGACTATATAAGAGAATGAGTTGCGATGAATTGGAAGAAATGCATTGAGAAATTATACAAAAAAGTACAGAAAGCAGGTATAGGTAGGATTTTCTTGGAAATAAATGATGAGTTGAGATACTGGAAAATAAATAATGAGGTAAGAAATATGTGAAAATATAAATACAGAAAGCATGCTTGGATAGGATTATTTTTGGTGGAAACAAATGTTGAAATAAGAGGGACGATATATGGAATGAAGTTTTGGGTTGGACTGCAGTACCAAATGTTACACTGAAAACGAACCCTGTCCTTTCCATTGTGTTATCCCACTGTGTGTTTGTGTTCCCTTGTGTATTTGTGTTTTTCCTGTCTTTATGTGTTTAGCTGATGTTGTTATGTTGCAGAATTTTTCTAATACTATGTTATTTACTTTGTAAAGATATTTAAACATTATTTACTCTGTTCTGTTTTAATGCTCATGTGTGAAGTTGATGTTTCGAAAGTTATTCTGATCTTTTATGTATGTACTCATGTCATAATTCCTGTAACACTGATGTATATGTTATTTCGATTCTTTTGTAAAGCCTGTTTTACTACAAATGTTATCTGTATTGTTATGTTCTTTAATGATGTATTTTGTACCATTGTTATTGTATTCTCATGTCATAAAATTGTAATTGACACCAGTTCATCATATTATTAACTTGTAAGTTACATTTCACTGCACACATTTCTGTTGGTCATAGTATATGGACAATATGTGAGAAGTAGGGACTGTTAGTGATTGCACGTGTGTTAATAATTCAGCAAGGGACTGGATAACAACATTGCTGGTTCTAAGGACAATTTCAAAAACTTTGTGAGTGCACAAGTGGTGGTTATGGACTTGTTATATTTTCCGCAAGACTCTTCGATGGTGATTGTGCACCTGCACAGTTGCAACAGATGGCTGCTGGCCATCTCTACAAGGACTACAGTGGGTCTGCATATTTGATGGTCCACCATTACCATTATTTCTACAAGGACTGCAGTGGGTCTGCACCTCTGGTGGCTCACCAATACCGTAATCTCTACCAGGACTACAGTGGGTCTACTCTGTGATGTCCTACCTACCAATATTCTTCAAAACGTCGAATGACTCTGCTGTGGGTTTGCTCTGTTGTGCCCCTTACCTGTCAGCATGTCAAGAGTCAGCACTGTCTTTCCGTTGAAAGGACAACACTACTTCTTCAAGACCGCATGGAAATCCACTACTTCTGTGTGCATTTTCTTTTACTGCTCAGACTTTGAGAAAAACACTGCAATGTTACTGTGATGAATGATCAGGACTGTCTTTATGGACTGTGAGAAAATTTTAGCTTTTGACCAATATTGTATCAATAAGTGTGTGCCTTTGATATCTTTGTTATTGTAATTATGAATAATTTTATCAAATCATTATTGGCCACTGCCCAATACAATTTGTAAAATTTTTTGTGGGGAGCATGGGGGCTATGTAAGTAGGCTGTTTATGTTTTCTTATTGGCAACGTTACGTAGCGCTGTGTATGAACTATGTAAGTAGGCTGTTTATGTTTTCTTATTGGCAACGTTACGTAGCGCTCTGTATGAAAATCACTGGCTGTGCTGTGTGCAGTCTGTGGCTAGTTTGCATTGTTGTCTGCCATTGTAGTGTTGGGCAGCGGCAGCTGGATGTTAACAGCGCATAGCGTTGCACAGTTGGAGGTGAGCCGCCAGCAGTGGTGGATGTGGGGAAAGAAACGGCGGAGTTTTGATATTGTTATGGATGTTATGATATTATGATATTGTTATGGATGTTATGAACTCCTATATATATTATTACTTTTGATGACTATTAAGGTAAATACATTGTTTGTTCTCTATTAAAATCTTTCATTTGCTAACTATGCCTATCAGTAGTTAGTGCCTTTTCCTGGCAGTAGTGGCGCTCGCTGTATTGCAGTAGCTTTAGTAACCAAGATTTTTGTGAGGTAAGTGATTTGTGAAACGTATAGATTAATGTTATTCAGGGCCATTCTTTTGTAGGGATCTTTGAAAGTCAGATTGCGTTGCGCTAAAAATATTGTGTGTCAGTTTAAGCACAGTCTTTTATAATTGTTCAAAGGGGACGTTTGAATTCCACTGACAAGAAGGTTATTGGCCTAATGAAAGTCAGTGCGAATGGATTTATTGGTCTGCGAGCAAAAATAAATGCATATCGCACATGGGAAACTACCACCCAGAGGCGGGGTAAGGATGTGCGTCTTATGGCCTCGAGAGACCTTTCTATAGAAGACTATTTATTGCCTATACAGCAGTGTAAGCGGTGCTACGTCGCAGGCGCAGCATACGGTACGGCAAACTAGTATTTGATCGGGAGGACACGAGGTGTACACCGTCACTATAAAAGGGTCATTTGTGATGACGGGATTGAAACTCTCCTGTACTCACACTACTCACTTGTTGACAGAGAGGGGATGGTGGGACTCTGATTGATTCAGTGAGGGGGAGAGAATGAGAATGGGTGTAAATGTGGCAGAATAATATGACCCTTGTATCATAGTGAAAGTAATTGATTGTGGGTGCGTGCGTGTGTGTGTGTCTGTGTGTGTGTGTGTGTGTGTGTGTGTGTGTGTGTGTGTGTGTGTTATGTAAATATTTATTTATTCATTCATTTTCGCACTCCATGTGTGTGAGGAATGTGTACTGTGTAAAATTTTAAATATTTACTTTGCAAAAAAATGTGTCAGCGCCCTGTATTCGTTGAAAAGTATTGTACTTGTAAAATATCTGTGCACCAAGTGCAACAACAACAAAATTTGCCTCAGAAACTTATGTACTCATCTTGCACGTCATGTAAATAGAGTAGTTTATTAAGTTTCAACTGCCGCTGGTCGTTCAAGTGTGATTAATTTTTAAGTGTAGATGTGTATATACATAGTTCATAGTCCGCAGCCGTCCGGAGTGGCCGTGCGGTTCTAAGCGCTACAGTCTGGAGCCGAGCGATCGCTACAGTCGCAGGTTCGAATCCTGCCTCAGGCATGGGTATGTGTGATGTCCTTAGGTTAGTTAGGTTTAAGTAGTTCTAAGTTCTAGGGGACTGATGACCATAGCTGTTAAGTCCCATAGTGCTCAGAGCCACTTGAACCACTTGAGTTAGGTTTAATTAGTTCTAAGTTCTAGGCGACTGATGACCTCAGAAGTTAAGTTGCATAGTGCTCAGAGCCAGCCATAGTCCGCCATGTAATTGGTAATTTTAGGACTGCGGAATTTTGTTTTAGTGTACCAATAAAAATATCTGTGCATTAGTTTTTAACATAGATTTATATATCTGAAAAATGTAAATATTTCAACCAGTGAATCATTTTTTGTTATTATATAACAACAAAATTGTACCTCAAGAGCCAAATTGTATCTCAAGAACTAAACTATACTTTAAGAATCAAATTCTATTTGTGGGACTTGAATAAAAGAGAAAATTCTTATCATACGTCATTGTTGTTGTTATTTACAAAAAAAAGAAAATGGTCTCAAATGTATGTACATATAATTACAGGGGAGCGCCAGGGTTCCCGGGTTCGGTCCCGGCGGGGTCAAGGATTTTCTCTGCCTCGTGATGACTAGGTTAGTTAGGTTTAAGTAGTCCTAAGTTCTAGGGGACTGATGACCATAGATGTTAAGTCCCATAGTGCTCAGAGCCATTTGAACCAATTTCAGGGGAACCTTAACAAATCCGAAAAACTGCTTGGCTGTATAGAAACACTATCTGGGCTTGTTCCTGACGTATATACAGGATGGAGGAAAATTGTAACCCTGGATAGCTGATGCCAGTAGGAACCAAAATTACTGATGTTGTGTAGGTCGACAACGCACCAGTTTTAAACTACGGGTACTTGGGCGCCACGCTCTCCGACTGGCCGTGCGATTGCCCTGTTGCCATTCGTCGGTTGAGGGGCAGCGCTGCGGCTGTTGTTTCACACATACAAACGTCCTTCGCCCCGTCACTGCACTAACGTGATACGCACACGAGTAGAATAGGTATTGCTCTTTGTTTCTACCTCACGTCAGAGGCATTAATACGTAAGCGTCGCTTCGGAGCGCACACACGTCAGCGTCGATTTAGTCATACAGTAAGCATGGCGGCACAGTATTATTTTGAAGAACAACGAAATAAGTCTTTTGTTTGTGGACTAGCCGACGGTAATGCGCATGAAGTTCGACGGTTGTATTCGGAACGGTACCCAGCAAGACACCAACCACACTCGCAAATGTTTACAGCAATTCACCGGCGACTTGGCGAAATAGTGTCGTTAGCGGTGTATCATGGTGAAGCCGGAAGACCTCTAACGCGACGGGATGCTACATTTCAAGAGACTGTCCTCGAGCGCTTCGACGAAGCACCTACGACAATTGTTTATGTGTGTGTCAAATCTTATGGGACTTAACTGCTACGGTCATCAGTCCCTAAGCTTACACACTACTTAACCTAAATCATCCTAAGGACAAACTCACACAGCCATGCCCGAGGGAGGACTCGAACCTCCGCCGGGACCAGCCACACAGTCCTACGACAATTACTCGAACGGTTGGACACTCATCGGCTAATCCGGGAGGTTTTGAGGGATGACGGCCAGCATCCATTTAGTTTCCACCCTGTTCAAGACCTAAATCCTGTGGCGGACTACGAACACAGGCTAGGGTTTTTCCGGTGCTTTCTGCGACGTGTTTCACGAGATCTCAACTTCCCCGCAATTGTGTTGTTTACCGACGAGTGCACCTTCCATCAGGATGGCCTTTACAACACCCGAAATGTTCATTACTGAGAAAGGGGAAATCCTCTAGTCACGTACGTACACGGATACCAGGAACAATTTTCGCTCAACGTTTGGGCAGGTATTGTGGGTGACCATCCTATTCGGCCGGTCCATCTACCTCCTCGACTTACCGGAGCAAATTACCTTCACTTTTTGCAAGAAACTCTACCGGGCTTGCTGGAAGATGTTGCCCTGGATATACGGCTACGCATGTGGTTGCAACATGATGGGACCCATGCATATAACAGTCGTGCTGTGCACGGATATTTAAATGAAATCTTCGACGTCCGGGTAATACCAGAGGTGCTTGTAGGATATGGCTCCAGCGATCACGAGATCTCACGCCACCGAACTTTCCTGCGGGGATTCTTCAAGGTTCTAGTTCACCCACCCGGACGCGAACCACCTAGAAACGAGGAATAAGTGGATCGCATTCAACGTGTCGCCAATCACATCAGAGCAATACTAGGAATCTTTGAAAGAGTTCAGCAAAACACCGTTCGACCTTACAAAGCTTGTGTCGCTAAAGATGGTCGCCAGTTCAAGAATCTGCTTTAAGTAAACAATGTCTTAGCTACAAAAAGGGCCGTTTTCAGGGTCGGCACAGTTTGTAAAAGACTTTCTGTACGCGAACTAACAACTGTTGTAGGGTTTGTTTCCGGTATGTCGGGACCCTGGCGGATTCGCCCCCAGACCCCCAGAGTGGAAGGCTGGCTGCTACCAGCGAGCGTGCAGGCCGCCTTGGATACATCGCAGTCTTCGGCAGGAAAAGCATTCGCAGTCATGCGTTGTCCAGAGCATCCGGCAAGAGGGCAATCCCGCGGCCAATCGGAGAGCGTGGCGTCAAGTTTACGCAGTTTAAAAATTGTAGGTTGTCGACCGACACAACATCAGTAGTTTTGGTTCATACTGCCATCAGCTATCCAGGGTTAAAATTTCGTGACACAGTTTTTTTCCACCCTTAGGCGCTTGATTGTGACAGGAAGTGATTTTTTATGTTTGTATTCTTACTCGGACATTTGGCATCTCAGTTTATATGTTTCCGAT
This sequence comes from Schistocerca nitens, assembly GCF_023898315.1. Lineage (NCBI taxonomy): Eukaryota > Metazoa > Arthropoda > Insecta > Orthoptera > Acrididae > Schistocerca > Schistocerca nitens. The sequence goes on from NC_064615.1 coordinate 1,012,688,615, forward strand.
GTTAGAGGCAATAACGTTGTTTTCTTGGCACATAATACGCCTTACTCTTATCGCCCTGATAAACTTACAAAATTTTGCTGCCCTGTTGTCTCCCATTTTTTGCGTTACTTTTAGTTACATGGAGAGGTCCCCAGCGGTGGGGTAAAATATTTTTGGAAATTGTGGACCAAACTGCTGACGTCATCGGTCCATAAGCTTACACACAATCTAACTTAAACTAACTTACGCTAGGGACAACACACACACCCATGCCCGAGAGAGGACTCGAACCTCTGACGGGGGGTAAAACTTTTTGAAACATTATATGCAATGATGTAGGTTCAGGTTTAAGGAATCGCAGCCTGCAGCCATTCACCATCTGCGAGTAACCGACGAAAAATTACTTCGGAATTTTGCCTGATGGTGCACTGCTTTAAAAATAGTAATTTAGTAAAGACTGTCTTCATAGCGTAATTGCTAAACTCTGACCTCATATGCAAAACGTTGTGGGTTTGAATCTTGCGAGGTGGTTTGAAACTTCTTTTATTTTACAGACTTTATCGAAACGACTTTCGTCATTACTTTTATTCGTTAATTGGTTTAAATGTAACTTGTTTCTATACCTGTGTCACGTCGTTTTGGTAATCGTATGAAATACGTTATTTGATCTCATTTCTCTTCCTATCAGCCTTTTTCCGTAGTAAACGTAAACATGATCGGTAGTAGGCTATAAAGCGACGTTTCTTTAATCGTACGACTAGCCAGTTTCGACGAAACGTCATTGTCAAGCACGTTGTAAGTAGGCTGTTTAGGTTTTTTTATTGGTAACGCCACCTCTGTATGAAAATCACTGGCTGTGCTGTGTGCAGTCTGTGGCTGCTTTGCATTGTTGTAATACTCGCCATTGTAGTGTTAGGCAGCTGGCTGTGAACAGCGCGTAGCGTTGCGCAGTTGGAGGTGAGCCGCCAGCAGTGGTGGATGTGGGGAGAGAGATGGCGGAGTTTTGAAATTTGTCATGAACTGCTATATATTTATATGATGATATTAAGGTAAATACATTGTTTGTTCTCTATTAATATCTTTCATTTGCTAACTATCCCTATCAGTAGTTAGTGCCTTCCATAGTTTGAATCTTTTATTCAGCTGGCAGTAGTGGCGCTTTCTGTATTGCAGTAGTGGGAGTAACCAAGATTTTTGTGAGGTAAGCGATTTGTGAAACGCATAGGTTAATGTTAGTCAGGGCCGTTTTTTTTTGTAGAGATTTTTGAAAGTCAGATTGCGTTGCGCTAAAAAAAAGAAAAAAAATATTGTGTATCAGTTTAAGGACAGTCTCGTGTATAATATTTCAAAAAGGGGACGTTTCATATGACGACCCTGCCAGGATACCTCACTGGAATCTTCTGATTTTTTCCTTGTAGTTTGTGTAATTAGTGTAGCTATTGTTTATTGCTAGCGCGTAATTGTAGAGAAAATCTCCTTTATAGTTGCAGCCTTTCATTGTTGTACAGTAAAACAGTTGTGGCATGCATGTAGATTTGCAGCAAGTATTTCGCAGCTGCGCTTGGAATTAACTACATATTATTTTCAGTGCTATGTTAATGTGTTCTCTTATTTTTGCCCTTCAAATTGTGCTTTTCTGTGTTATCGTGTGAAATATTGTGACAATAATGGCGTGTGAAAAATGTAACACTAGGCTCCAAAGTAAACTGAGAAATAATAGTGACGACGAGCGTAGCTTATCAGCACCGCTGTGTAATGAATTAACAGACATTCAAAGTAGTAATCTGGTAACTGTGCATAGGGAAATGGAGCGGGCGTCAAATAATGGTGTAGACAGTGAAACAAGTAGTGAACAGGGAAGCATTATCGATCGATCGGTCGGCAACAGCTCGCCTCAGGAATCGGGAATGACAGAACACAATATTGCAAATACTGTAAACTCAGGTTTTGGGTTCTCACCGTTTTCTCAAATGCATCAAGAAACATTTTCTGCTTGTCAAAATGTGAATGTTGCCGGTGCAACTTCACTGCCGAAAAGCACTGAGGAACATGTTTCAGACACCAGTGCATTGTTATTACAATTAATGCAACAAATGGGATAAAAGCTTGAAAAGTTAGACACAATGGAACAACACCAGAGACAAACACAGCAACAGTTAGACACAGTGGAACAAAATCTCAAAAAGTTAGACACAATGGAACAAAAGCTTCAAAAGTTAGACTCATTGGAACAAACTCTTGAACAAACACGTGAAGATTTAACTACTGAGTTACATAACATTGAATCGAAATGTCAAAAAGTCTGTAATGACGTAAAAACACAAATTTGTGAGCATTTTCAACCTATTTTTTCGCGGCATGAAAATGCATTACAGAATCACGAAGCAGCCATAAAAGAACTGCAAACTATGGTTCATGAAAATCATGAGACCTTGCAAGCTAAAATTGACTCAGTTGCATCTACTGATCTGGTTACGCAACTTGCAAAAACTCGGGAAAACTTAAAGGACACAGTAGATACTCTGAAAATTGGTTCAGAAAGACACATGGAGGAAATTAGTTCATTATCAGAGAAAGTAGTTGAACTTTCGGATCAGCTAAATAATTTATCTACGAAGGTAGATGATAATCTGAATGACACAAAACCGGTAGTCTTTAATGACACAGAATAGAGCGAACAAATTAGGAAACTGAAACAAAATCTGAATCAAATTAATACGCAACACCAAAGAGAAATCCGGGAAGTACAAGATCAGCTGACACAGGTAATACAAGAATTACGTATTTCAGAGGACACTCGCGCTCCAACACGGGAAGAGGGACTTAGAAATACGGAAAAGCCGCAAAATAATAACACAGGGCATTTCGGAAGTTATGAAAGAAATTGGCAATGTGCACCGAATTTTGAGATGGAACGGCCGACACGACCTAACAATGACCGATATGCGACTCGCCGACATGATGATTTTGACTATAAGCTGTTCATTACTACACGTAAATTCAAAACATTAAGTATTCTGGCAACGACATTCTTCCACAAGCATGGCTCCATCAATTCTCACATTTTTTTCCTCCCAACTGGTCGTTAGAACACAGATTAGAATTTATGTGTGGCTACTTAGAGAACGAACCAGCTGTAAGAATGCGATCGGTCATTCACGATTGCCACAGTGAAGGAGAATTTTACCATGCCTTCCTCTCAGCATATTGGTCTCAAGCCACACAAGACCGAGTAAAACATGGCATCATAATGATGAAACATTTCGAACAATCTGAATTCTCCAGTCTTGTGAAATATTTTGAAGACATGTTGCACAAGAATCAGTACCTGTCAAACCCATACAGCCCCTCAGAACTCATCCGCATTTGCTTAATCAAATTACCTGAACATTTACGACATATTATTTTAGCAGGACGTTGCAAAGAAGACATTGAAGCTTTTCAGGGACTCTTACAAGAATTAGAAATTGACACTGACAATCGCGGAAAGCGTAAACAGGAACACAACAATTACAGGTCATATCCGTCGAAATTCCACGATGAAAGAAATAATAACTGGACACGACAAGGCTATTCTCACAACACAAATCGTGAGCAAAACAGACACCACCCGTATGACAACCGTTGGCAGAGTAGTAATAATTTCAGGGAAAGATCACCTCTCCGCAGTAATGACTATCACAGAGACAATCAGAGAAACAGGCAATATGGGAACCAAAATAATTATTATCAAGGGAGACAGAATAACTTTAGACGCAACGGTCCAGCGCGCAGTTACGATTCTGGGAGAAATTCTCCACCACATGACCGACAAGAAAGAAACTATGGAATCTACCGACATGACGACAGACGATATGATCGTAACGACAGACCTGAATTGCATCAGAACTGGCGAGCTTCAAACAGGGCAGGGCCTTCTCGTCAAGGTGAATTTGTAGAACTTAGGTCTCCTAATCCCAATAACGGCGCGCGCCAACAAAGAGACAGACAATGACTCGCACAAGCAGGCAGCCGCGTGCGCCCGCTGGCTCCGAGAAAAATAACATAAGACGCTAGCCTTGAGAAAAATTTTAGCATTCTTTACCGATGTATACAGCATGATAATTGCTTTGAAGTTGAAACTCTGTGCACTAGGAAGAGTAAAGGTTTACACCACATTTCACATGTAAAACCGTTTATTGAAAGATAATCTGCTTTTTAACTTTGTCTTTGCCATAAAACTTTTCACTTCACATTTCTAGTATGCTTTGTCAGACTTAAGAAACTGTTAACATGCAACAATGTTTGAAGTTAAATATCCAGTCAAGAACCAAGAGAACTTATTTAAACAGAAATTAAGAATGCATTGTTATTGTGAACAGACGACACAGTGTTATTGTGTGTGTGCATTCTTGCTTGTTTGTTGCACGATTACGTAACGACTATAAGGCTCACATACTTAGAACATTTACCAGTACTGCTAATGAGATTTTAATGCAACATTTTGGTTTATTTGAAAATACATTCTGAATTTAAAGTGCTTTCTGAGAGATACTAGATGACACAGAGGTTAGTTTATGTGACAGCTACACGATTTTTATCACGACGCTACTAATGAGTGACAATTTACAATGTTGCTCTTGCGGTGTATCTGTTTTATATCTGCACAATTTTCTGAATTCTTCTGGAAAGAAAAACATGTTTTAGTAGTAACTTTTGTGGTATAGCTACAATGAGACAGCCTTTTCGTAGCACAACAATACGTTACAGCACAGTACTTTCTTCATCACGGCAATAAACATAATAACTACGATATCTATTCGCAAAGCATTTCACTTTCGTTTATGATGAGGTAAGTACATTGACTTCAGCAGAACTTTGCTTACAGAGGACGATAACTACGACACTTCCACAGAATTATCTTACAGCAAGACGCACATTTAGCGCTACAGGACACGCATTTGAGTGATCAATTTTGTACTTAAACCATTTATTTTTCCAGATTTTTGAATTACAAAGAAAGTTTTCCGTGATACATTTCATTCCATTGCTGTAATCTGTAACACCTGAGGGTATAATTACATTAATCCTCAGGGGGATACACGCCTACTTTGTGTACCATGTGTTTGGCAAGCACAAGGAGCCCTAGCTAATATGGTATTTGCTTAAACAACTTTACACATTGGTACCATATTTTTCTAACACATAAATTACACAGCTATCTGATCATTTAATTGAGAGATAAACTTTTTTTACTACATCAGTGACAGATGTTTACGCAATTACACAGTTGGATAACTTCACACTTATGAAACTGTATTTTGTCTGTACTTTATAAACTGTTCATATTTTTTTGGAACCATTGTGATACTATGAGAGCTTTGAATGATGTATTTGGTATGAGATCATGATTTTTAAGGTACGTTTGAGGTAGATGACACTATTGAAATGAGCAGAGAATATTTTTTTAGGGTTTGAAATTATTGCAGAAAGCTACGACGTTTTTGAGATTTGACTGAGGTGTTATGATGTTATTATTATGACGACAATGTGTATTATGTTGTTGAGGAATGTTTATTATGCTACGTATTTCTCATGATGAAATATAAGAGAAGTGTCAATGAATATTTATATGTGTAATAAGGTAAGGAGTAATGTATAGTGGTTAGGGACTCTGATTTGTGAAAAAGGTTGTTGGAAACCAAGAATCGTACTTTAAGAGTTATGAAATGTGTGTAAATGCGTGAATGTATCACAATGCAGGTGAAAATTTTTTGCACACTGTTATATTCATAGGATTTTGTTTCTACACATTTGTAATGTAAATTTTCGACCTGTGAAATTTTCATATGAAACTGTCACTGTAGCGGAAACTGGTGTCGTAAATATTTTGGTAAGAAAGTTAAGTGACCACCTGCACGTAATGCGTCGTGGGCACCCAGCTGGGTGACAGTCGCCTGGAAAAAAGCCATTAGCGTGTGCCCCTTTCAGAGGTACAGGTGGAGAAAAAAAAAGGGAGGCCATTATCCTCGCTATTGACGTTCCTTTGTAGAAAGCATCGCAAAAACGACATGGTCGAACTTGAAAACATATGATTACGCTGTGGAGCTCTTAATTTATGATGTTTACTGAAATGCCTAATGAAATGACGAGAAATATTTTTATGTCTATACACCTGATTATGACTACTGTCTCTCTAGTTGAGAGATTTTTCTACTAACTTATGAAATGCATCATGACAACTAAATGATGTTCTTACGCTTTACTTTGTACATAGTTGCTTATTTCATTTGATATCTAGTTTCCAGCTGTGTTGCAGCATTGCTTTTATAAAATAAAATGCATTTGCTAATGTGAACACTTTCTGTCAACAGATCTATTAAATAATAATTTTGTAATCCACATTCTTAAAAAAAGGAGCACTTGGAAAGGAAAGAACAATAAGAATTGACTAGTAACAGTAACTGCACACATAATTTTCTTTTCAAGTACATGGTTATATTTTTTTTCCATAAGTTGTTGTGGTGCACCACTTTAATTACAAAGACATTAAGATGTGAATGTACATTTCCCTTGTCTGCATTGTTGTCTTTACTGTAATATTTTTCTGCTTGAGCTTTGTCATGTTTAGATATAATTTATTACCTTTGCTTCTGCTGTTTGCCAGGCATAGTGCTACTAAATTTCACTTTGTATTACCCTGTTAAGCTAGTTTTACTACTGATTTATTTTTATTGTTGCTGCACATTGGCTCATATTAGTTGTAATGTTGCATTGCTTGGTAATTTAGATTTACTGTAGCTTGCTATGCAATTTTCCATTTTTTTTGTCATTGCTGTTTATGTTGTTTTATGCTGCTGCATTGCCTTGTCCCTTAGTTTAGCATCTGAGCTCAGTAGATTTAAGTTAGCTTAAGAGGGGGTAGACTATATAAGAAACTAACTATGATGAATTGGAAGAAATGCATTGAGAAGATATAAGAAAATGGTTTGGCCAAAAAAAAAAAGGTAGTGTACAGTGGAGAAAAACTATTTTGAAAGAGGATGTGAACAGAATACAGAAAGCCGGCTTAGATAGTACTTTTGGGAATAATGATGAACAAAGGGAGATCTCCATGCAAAATACTGCAGTAAAACAAACCCTGTCCTTTCCTTTTGTGTCATCCCTCTATATGTTTGTGTACCCTTGTGTATTTGTGTTTTTCCTGTCCTGTCCTGATGAGAGCTATGTTGTAGAACTTTCCTAATACTATGTTATTTACTTTGTAAAGATGTTGAGACATTATTTATTCTGTTTTGTTGCTCATATGTGAAGGTGATGTTTCAAAAGTTATTCTGATCTTTTATGTATTTACTTATGTCATAATTCCTGTAACTCTGATGTATATTTTTATTTCTATTCTTTTGTAAAGCCCCTATTACTACAAATGTTATCAGTATTATTATGTTTTTAATGATGTGTTTTATACCTTTGTTATTGTGTTCTTATGTTATAAAATTGTACTTGACACCAGTTCATCAAATTAAGTAACTTGTAAGTTCCATTTCACTGCACACATTTCTGTTGGTCATAGCATATGGACAATATGTGAGAAGTAGGGACTGTTAGTGTTTGCACGTGTGTTAATAATTCAGCAAGGGACTGGATAACAGCATTGCTGGTTATGAGGACAATTCCAAACACTTTGTGAGTGCACAAGTGGTGGTTATGGACTTGCTATATTATCTGAAAGACTCTTCATTGTTGATGGTGTACCTGCACAGTCACAACAGATGGCTGCTGGCCATCTCTACAAGGACTACAGTGGGTCTATAGCCCTGGTGATCCACCAATACAATTATTTCTACAAGGACTGCAGTGGGTCTGCACATCTGGTGGCCCACCAATACCGTAATCTCTACCAGGACTACAGTGGGTCTGCTCTGTGATGACCTACCCACCAATACTCTTCAAAACTTCAACTGACTCCGCTGTGGGTTTGCTCTGTTGTGGCCCATGACCTGTCTGCATGTCGAGAGTCAGCACTGTCTTTTTGTTGGAAGGACAACACTACTTCTTCAAGACTGCATGGAAATCCACCACTTTCGTGTGCATTTTTTTCTACTGCTCAGACTTTGAGAAAAACACTACTATTTTACCGTGATGAACGATCAGGACTGTCTTTATGGACTGTGAGAAAATTTGAGCTTTTGACGAACATTGTATCAATAAGTGTTTGCATTTGATTTCTTTGTTATTGTAATTATGGAAAATTTTATCAAATCATTATTGGCCACTGCCCAATACAATTTGTAAAATTTTTTGTGGGGAGCATGGGGGCTATGTAAGTAGGCTGTTTAGGTTTTTCTATTGGTAACGCCACCTCTGTATGAAAATCACTGGCTGTGCTGTGTGCAGTCTGTGGCTGCTTTGCATTGTTGTAATACTCGCCATTGTAGTGTTAGGCAGCTGGCTGTGAACAGCGCGTAGCGTTGCGCAGTTGGAGGTGAGCCGCCAGCAGTGGTGGATGTGGGGAGAGAGATGGCGGAGTTTTGAAATTTGCCATGAACTGCTATATATTTATATGATGATATTAAGGTAAATACATTGTTTGTTCTCTATTAATATCTTTCATTTGCTAACTATCCCTATCAGTAGTTAGTGCCTTCCATAGTTTGAATCTTTTATTTAGCTGGCAGTAGTGGCGCTTTCTATATTGCAGTAGTGGGAGTAACCAAGATTTTTGTGAGGTAAGCGATTTGTGAAACGCATAGGTTAATGTTAGTCAGGGCCATTTTTTTTGTAGAGATTTTTGAAAGTCAGATTGCGTTGCGCTAAAAAAAAAAAAGATATTGTGTATCAGTTTAAGGACAGTCTCGTGTATAATATTTCAAAAAGGGGACGTTTCAACGTTTCTAACGTCCTATTTAATGTCATTTTCAAATCACTCTAAATTAAAAGTAAAAACTAGCCATAAGAGTAATTTGAAAATGACATGACATACAGATGTTACAAGTGTGATTGAGAATGACACTTAGTTGAAATTAGCTAATCGCACGATTAAATAAATATGGCATTACAGCCTACTACGGTCCATGTTTACATTTATTATGCATCTGCAGGCTTGGATCCCCACAAATACAAAATTTTAAGCCTTTTTCACTTGGAATCCTTATTCGTTTGATTTTGATTATTGTTATGTATTAACTTCGATTTAATTTCTTCCATTTCATCATCTTACATGTTCGTCCATGTTACTGCATTCATTACTTTTATTTCTCATTTTGTGAATGTCGGTTTACTTATAATCCCCGCTTTCGTTTGTATCATCATAGTGCTATAATAATTAATGTTTTAAACATTTTTATGATGATTGACATTCAAAAAAAGTACACCTTATAAAGAAAAATACGTTCTCGACACCAGTCCACAATCAGTATAAATAGATAATTTCGTCTTTTGTTTTTTAACTGACATATAGTTATTTTCAAATGTTTAAACAGTATGGTGGGTAAATAAAAATAATTAAAATCGCATTTTCAAATATTCTGCTTGAAATAAAAGTGAACTACTGAAGAAGTCATTACGTTGACTGAGGAATAAAAAATATAAAAAATGGCTTGTAAACCAAATAATTGAAAAAAAATACTCAAAGTACCTCACAAGATGTGAAGCCATAACCGTATAAAAAATTGCTCGTAAAAGAAATAATTGAACAAAAAATACTCAAAGCACGTCACAAGATGTGAAGTCACAACCGTATCCATATGAAGTCAGAATGTTAGCCATTATGCTAAAGAACAAGCCTGTAATTCATTATTGTTAGTAAAGTTATAAAGAATCAAGCGAAATTTCGAAATTTTTTTCGTCGATTAGTCCTAATCGAGGGCCTAGCAAGCTGAATGGCGCTGGACCTTATGCTATATCACCGTACAGGTGGTTTCAAAATAACTATCCCGCCGCTGCGGATCTATTTATGTTAGTGGTGGATCTACTTGGAGTTCGTCTTGTTCGGTTTTTGCTATTTGGAATCTTTAGATGTATATATTTAATTTCCAGTATACTGATGCACTGATGAGCCAAATCACAATGACCACTGTCCACCACGAACTGAATGCCGCCTGGTGGCGTTACGTGACGCGCTAAGAAAAATATACAGGGTGATTAAAAAAGAATACCACAACTTTAAAAATGTGTATTTAATGAAAGAAACATAATATAACCTTCTGTTATACATCATTACAAAGAGTATTTAAAAAGGTTTTTCTTCACTCAAAAACAAGTTCAGAGATGTTCAATATGGCCCCCTCCAGACACACGAGCAATATCAACCCGATCCTCCAACTCGTTCTACACTCTCTGTAGCATATCAGGCGTAACAGTTTGGATAGCTGCTGTTATTTCTCGTTTCAAAACATCAATGGTGGCTGGGAGAGGTGGCCGAAACGCCATATCCTTAACATACCCCCATAAGAAAAAATCGCACGGGGTAAGATCAGGGCTTCTTGGAGGCCAGTGATGAAGTGCTCTGTCACGGGCTGCAGACAGTGCTTGAACCAATTTCAGACGATATGGTTTCATAACTAACCTTTTTCGTAGGACTCTCCATACAGTTGATTGTGGAATTTGCAGCTCTCTTATAGCTCTGCGAGTCGATTTTCCTGGGCTGCGAACAAATGCTTACTGGATGCGTGCTACATTTTCATCACTCGTTCTCGGCCGTCCAGAACTTTTCCCTTTGCACAAACACCCATTCTCTGTAAACTGTTTATACCAACGTTTAATACATCACCTATCAGGAGGTTTAACACCATACTTCGTTCGAAATGCACGCTGAACAACTGTCGTCGATTCACTTCTGCCGTACTCAATAACACAAAAAGCTTTCTGTTGAGCGGTCGCCATCTTAGCATCAACTGACGCTGACGCCTAGTCAACAGCGCCTCAAGCGAACAAATGTACATCTAAATGAAACTTTATAGCTCCCTTAATTCGCCGACAGATAGTGCTTAGCTCTGCCTTTTGTCGTTGCAGAGTTTTAAATTCCTAAAGTTGTGGTATTCTTTTTGAATCACCCTGTATAATTGGAATAGAGAAGAAGTGGAAATTATTTTACCGTCAATATGGGCCAGAAATGGAAATCTACTGATGTTTACGAATTCAGTCATATGTCATGTCCAGGCGCCTGGGAACGAACATCTCGGAATCGGCGAAGCTGATCAATTGACAGCGTGCTACTGACGTCTGCGTCCAAGGAAAGAGATTGAAGGAGCCCATGTCTGAACGGGCTGTCCCTTTAACGCTCCCTTCTCCCTCGCAGTAGTTCGGATTTATAAAGCAGAAGCAGCTCAAATTTTGTACTTGCAATTAACTTTGCTAGCCACAGCATTTCTAAGAAAATCATTTAGATGTCTGTTATATATTGATGTTGGCAAAAATATTCATAAAAGGCTAAAATACCAGAACACTGTTTAACTTAGCAACCGTTTTCTTTGGTACCTCTGACTGCACTGCTTAGGAAATCAGTCAAGCTACAGAAAAGTTTCAAATTTCATTTTACTGTAGGAAATATATTTAGAAATGAAGATTAATAATCAGATTAGCAATCAGTATGCCGTTTTAGAACTTCTATGCTGCATATTCCTGTTGCTCACTTTTTTCTTTATCCTCCATATTCTTTGCCTACATTCTTTGATTTATGCTAGCCTCTTGGGTAACAATTTCTGCTACTCTCTTCACTTCGGTTACTTGCAACTTATCAGTAACAGATGTTAAACTGTATTCCTTCCAGTCTGGCTAGCTAATGTTTTCAGAACATGAATCCTAGAAACTGCACTATCATTGAAAGTTATTACTCCATCCATTACACATATCTGCGACACTGTCAGCCCGACAAATACTGTTCTCGGTATTCGCTCCCCTATGCAGCTGTTGATACTTTCGTTGGAATTCTATGAGAGGCCAGGGGAATATCTTCTATGGAGGTCTGTATTTGTCTGATCCCTTTATTTAATTGCTTCCATAACAGGATGGAATATTTGTGAGGGTGTTATATGAATGTACACCCTATTTCTGTAAGTGACAATTGATCCCAAATGATGTGGAGCATATTATTCGATGTTGCTTTGAACTGATTGCCTCTAAACATCTGTTTAGTGTTAAATTTCTTTTAGTCTCGGCATTTCTAGCACCGGAAACCATGCACTGAAATAGAACAAGACGGCAGTACATACGAAGTACGCGTGTTTCAAATTCCGAAAGGAAGAACTAAACAAATGTATCTCTTTAGTTGCAGCTAAGACACAGCTTTCTAGATGCACTTTTGCTTAGGTTCCCGTAGTCAGAGCATTCTAGAATACATCTATGAGTGTCTGCAAGCCAGAAGAAGGAAAAGACGGCTGCGTCACATATGCTAACGGACTTTAAAATGACAGATGAGTGTACCAACCGTGCAACATTAATTTCAAACTAAATTAACAAACAAACGGAAAAATAAAATGTCGATAAATTACACATTTTTGGTAACATAGCAAGAAGTGCTCGTTTCTACAGAACAAGATTTGTCTTTTTGAATTTTTTTGTCATCTTTTATGAGCTGGCCCCCATAACACAAGGTGTAGCCACGAGTTGACATCATCACGGAATGTAGTGAACAGGGGCTTTCCTGCTCTGCATAGCAGTATAGGCGGGTGTCCGTGGGAAAGCTCAAGACACAGTAGAGTGTTTGTGCAGGCACGTTTCGGAGCGTACCTTTCATCGCACACTGTTGAACACGGGACCTCTGCAGCAGATGACCCTTATGTATTCCCATGTTGATCCAACGACATCATCAGTTCCAACTGCAATGGGCATAGGGGCACTGAGATTGGCCTCATGATCAGTGGAATCGTGTCACTCCGCTGGATGAATCACTTTTTTATTGTTACACTCGTTCGATGGTCATGTCTGGATATGCCGTCAACCAGGGCAGTGGATGCTAAATTCATGCACTGCCCCAGGGACGTAGGCCCCTTGGTCAGGATTATCCTCTGGAGGACATTCATCCGAGATATCATGGGATTTATGGTAGTAAATAAAAGCACCAAGGCAGCTGTGGACTACGTGAATATTATGCCTTTCCGATAGCGATGGCATCTTTCAGCAGGATATCTGTCTGTCTCACAAGCCCGTATTTTTGTTAATTTTTTTAGGGGCATCCACTCACATTGATGTATTGGGCAACAAATTTGTTTGCTGTGATGCAGATGACAAACATATGAATGTTATCGGGCGTGAACTAAACACATTGAAACGTGGAAAATAATTAATGGGAATTTTGTGACCTGTGCATGGACATCTGATACCACATCCCCTTGGAGGACTGTCGAATCGATGCCATCAGAGCAGAGGCTGTACTTCGTTCCAGTGGGGGCCAACACGCCGTTAAGTCAGTGGCCCTGATGTTTGGTTTCCAGTGCATATAATGAAGCATATTTTATTATGGACAGTGACAGCGTGACAGCATTGCGATCCGTGTCACTCTTCCAAGTTTCGTCTTTGAGTGAGTTCTGGGACTGGATTTTAAAGCCCATTTTTCAACGTTTTGTTTGTTCATAACAGATATTGTTGAGCACTGAAACAGTATTGTTTTTCACACAGATATTTCAGGTGTAATGACTCTCATAGGTTACTTTAATGCAACTTCAGATGCATAAATTCGGTTGAAGCTCCCTAGAGGTAAAAAATTGATTTCTTTCAAATCCGCTTATTACACCACGTTACTGAGGTTCTGATCGTAGTACTGCATCTACTGTACGACGTGATATTTTGTGTGCTTTGTAACATTGCATGTGTACATTCATTTGTTTTCACTCGTTGCAGTTGTTTTCTCACAGACTGAAGCTCCCATAACATTTCATTCAACATCAGCATCATAAGAAACATTAATAAAATGTGGCGTACAAAGATATATTCTACGGTAATCCATCCACATTATCACACCGAAAACATGACTCCATGTAATATCACACATAGAGGCCTAAAAAGTAATAGCACATAGAAGAACTCATCAACGGAATGAACCATGGTACACAAAATACTCTTTAAAAGAGTACACATTCGTTACTTTGTTGCACACAAATAAAAAATGTTAACTAAAATATAAAAATAACATATACACAACGGTGTTACAGCAATTGATGATTACTGCTGCCACACATCCCTAACTTTTCAGTGACTTCTCATTTTGTTAAAATTAGGCTCCTCATTTCTATCAGGGAGTTCCACGCAACGACTTCAACCGTTATCGTCATGTCGACCCTTAAGCAAAGTCTGTCACTTGCAATCATATCTTCCGTTACCCCGTGACCTCGGCTTAAACGGAGAAAACATTATCATTCTGGTCACCATTATCCTGTTCACCACGACTATACGTCTTGAGGTAAACCTTGGAACTCTTCGGAGATTACCTGTACACCGAACAGAATGATTTGGTGGAGCTGTGAGGGAAATTTCATGATCCTAATGCAAGTTCGTTCAGCAGGACTGTAGGAAATTTGCAAAAACTGATTTCCTGACCCTACACTCTCAAGGAACGAAGCTGGAGTTTTAAAGCCAGACTGTAAAAGTTTTTCATCGTTAGTGTAACGTGCCTTACTCTGTCTTGTGCTTCCTGAGAACCAGTATATAGAAATGAAACATCGAAATTCGTCGTATTATTCGCAGTTGTACTCTAAGGCACCATCTACATTGCAGTTACCCACAAAACAACCACACACAAATTCAATCTTACGACTGCCAGGCCTAGGTGATGGGTGTGAAAAATCAAACTGCGCCAAACAAGCATGAGGATGACGTCATTTGCTGAAATTCTAAGTACATAAATCTTTTTGATGGATAGGAAATGATTCTAATCAAAACCAGATAATTCGTCACAACTGCACAATACACAACCATCAGTCTTCTTGGCTGTATGTGTCGCTTCTTCGTTAACCTCCCTTCACCATACTGACACTCAGTTTTTCAGGATTTTTTTCCTAAGCTGTAGTACTGCAGTATGACTCTAAATTTGCTCTTGAATTTGAGTTATCACTTCCTGGTCAGACACCTTCTCAAGTTTTTTTAAAAAGCCTCTTTTGTTCCTTTCATATACCACCGTCAAATATTGAAAATCATTTTGTAGCTGTTTAGTTTTCTCAGTAAGTACGAGACGAAATTGACCATTACCTTCAAGAGAAGGTGGTAAGCTTGTACGGTGAAATCTGGAGTGAAGTAAGCGTTCTAACAAATCCCAGGAGCATTACAATTGTTTCATGTCAGCACTCTGCGGAACCTAGTTCATTTCAGAAGTGTTACAGTCCGCAGACCATTGGCTCAAAAATGTTGCTTTATTATTGGGTGCAATCATCGTCTGCAAAATTATCCTCTACTGTACGTACTACTCAGTACTGTAATATGAGTTCATATCCTTGAGCTTGTGACGTTATCTTAAACGTAGTAGCAGGACCACACTTAACTATGGAAAGCACCCTCATACCGCACCACAATTTCCTTTGCACCCAGTTGACATCCGTTGACTATTTCACGTACAAAGTTGCTGAGATCTCCTAACAGACTCAGCCTACAGTTACTACGTTTTCGGCTGACAACCCAGTACTCCCCATTTCGTTTCATACTGCTAGGTCGCTTTCTTGTGACGTCTAATGGTGAACTCTGCATTACAGTGGAGTGTATCGATACAACTGTATACTGTGAACAATAACGCTTTGTCTCACTAAACAGAAGTCCGTGACCTCTGTGGTGTCACCGCCAGACACCACACTTGCTAGGTGGTAGCTTAAATTGGCCGCGGTCCATTAGTACATGTCGGACCCGCGTGTCGCCACTGAGTGATTGCAGACCGAGCGCCACCACACGGCAGGTCTCGAGAGACGGACTAGCACTCGCCCCAGTTGTACGGACGACATTGCTAGCGACTGCACTGACGAAGCCTTTCTCTCATTTGCCGAGAGACAGTTAGAATAGCCTTCAGCTAAGTTAATGGCTACGACCTAGCAAGGCGCCATTTGTACCATTGCATGTACCTCAAGATAGAGTCTCACTTGTATCATACAGAATGCTGTATACCAAAGGACAATATAAAAGTTAAGTGTTCTAGTAGCTACGTTCTTTTCTTTATCACATTCATTACGAATCCTGTTCCAGACTTAACGCCAGACGGCGTGAGTTGACGCGTGCCCTTTCGGCTACTTCACTGTGGGCTGGCTGCCTTAACAGTCCACTACACCCTCTCTGCTAACAATGCCTCGCAATGAAAACGTCACTGTCTTTGGTGACATGTGTTCGTTTGATGATTCAACACTTTTCAAGACCTTCTAGCAACCTGTCTGTTATGATTGCAAGTGACTTTCATCCAAGTGTCCTGACCTCCTGATGGAAATTGCAAAGGAGTAAACCGCTTTTCGTTTTATAGGCTGCGCACACATTTTCAGTGGTGGAGACACTTGCGGTCTCCCGTGTCACAGCTTCTCTGAAGAATAGAGCAGTTAGTGCCCTTGGTTTTACCTTTATCTCGGTTGAAAGCAGTCCCAGGTTTGCGGGCAACTTGTAACTATGAGTTGTTTCAGTTATTTGTTCGGTCTCTTTACTTTCCACCTTTGCAATAACGACAAGTTTTGATGCTGGATTTCGTTATCCGAAGCTGTGGCTGTGTCAGCAATCCCCCCCCCCCCCCCCGTTTAGTACACTAATGGCGAGAAGCTGGTTGTGAATTAAGAGAAATATAACAAGAAAGTGTGAGCAGTCGTATGACCGGTAGTCAAGAGTCTGGAAAAACCTCAAATGTGACAACAGCACTGCAAATTAGAACTCCAAGCTTCTAATAAGAGTGTCAGATGACTGTATCGATGCTGGAACCGTCAGTTAATGTCCTTTCCTCTCTATTACAGAATCCTCGGAAGCTTCACTATGAAAAAGACATTGACATCAATCTTAGCGAAGTAGAAGGTACCACCAAGTGCCATTTGAGAGGTTCGGTGACCGTTGCGAGGTACAAGGGATATGATAAGTTCGACCTATACCAGCAACGCCACAACAGCAGCAATATCTAGGATTAAAGCCGAATAGAACGCCAAGAATATCCAACAGGCAGCTTTCTGGAGAGCTTCAATTTGATGAGATGCCCGACCTATACAGTTGTGTGTTACTCACCAAACGGGCCACAAGGTGTGTCCGTTTTTTGGCGTTTCAGAGGCGAGCTCGTATGAAGAGACACCATGTGGATGACAAAAAAATTGGGAATCTCATTTCAGTTTGTAGTACAGTGGTTTTGTCAAGCACAAAACGCACGTATCGGGGCTACAGCATCTGTCAAGACCATTCCTCAACACATAGGAAGAGAGAGAAATAACGAACTGATACTTAGCTGAGATGAGTCGATTAATTACTTCACAATTCATCAAACATAATTACTGAACTGGCACTAGTAAATTAATTTTCCCAAGTCGACAGACACTATCGAGGTACTATCTACATACAATGCCAACAGTTGGAGGCGCCGGACAAATTTAACATTTCACTTTTAATCACTGTAGAAATCGTCCAAAAGCAAAATATAGCTTGGTTGTCTGGCCGTTATTTCGAGTCGTTGTTGAAGCCACGCGGTGACGGAGGCGTTCTGAGAATTCGCTCCAGTTCAGGTTGCCCAACTTGAGGACCGGAACTCGGTCACTCCAGGCGGCCAGGATAGCAAGAACGGTTCTGTTGTGTCTAGACCATACAGCCCAGACACAATGCTGTAGCCGATAGGGCACGCAAGGCTAACGCAGACGGGCGTGAAGTCTGGAACATGAGACTTATAAATGCACTAAAGAAAAATACGTAGCTTTTTTAATACTTAACTTTATTCTCTTGTTGGAATACATCTCTCCTGCATACTCGTAAGCTATTGGCACTGATACAAATGGCGCCTTGCTAGGTGGTCGCCATTTAACTTAGCAGAGGGCTATTCTACTGTCTATCTCTCGGCAAATGAGAGCAAGGCTTAGCACGTCCAATCGCTAGCTATGTTGTCCGTACAACTGGGGACGAGGTCTCCTCAGTCTCTCGAGACCTGCCTTGTGGTGGCGCTAGGTTTGCGATCCCACAGTGGCGACACGCGGGTCCGACATGTACTACAGGACCGCGGCCGATTTAAGTTACCACCTAGCAAGTGTGGTGTCTAGCGGTGACACCACAGGTTCCACCTCTCAACACCTGTAAGTTTGGCTACAAAGACTTTCTCATATATCGCGGAGCTGTTCCATAGCTCATTGACCGAGTCTGTAAGTAACCAGAGGTGCAGCTCTACAGTCTATTCCGTTGCAAATTGTAGAGATGCACCATCCCAAGGTTCAGTGTACGTACTTACCGACATTTGGCGGCTACTGCTTCCCATTACCATGGGAACAGCCTAGTTTAGTCATCAACGAACCACTCGTGATTTTTAGAGGTACGTAGCACATCTACTACCGCTATGTCTGCGCCGCGAGGTACTGGCGCTGCAGCCGACCGCTTTTACTGTTACCGTAAATGTGTCCCATTGTTTTTTTTTTCTGCTATAGCGATACCCGTTATTTCTTTTCAGTGCTGCCTCCGGGTGTGGTCTGTGTTCTAAAGACGGTTTTGTTGTGTGAAGTTGTACACCTTAATTTTGTCCTTTGCCAAGTGTATTGCTCCCCCAAGCGGCTGCATTCCGTGTGTGATAACTTATGAAAACTTGTACAGTGCTTCCTCTCATTTATGTGTTGATTTTTGAGTGTATGTTTCTCCAAATTGTCTAGAATTTCATTGTCTGTAACTTCGCTAATGCTCCTTTTGTGAATCAGTTTCTTTCTAAGCGGTGAAACATCTGCTGTAAGAAATGAAGTCCAACGCCTGGAACAGACGATGGACTGATTAGCGATCTGCTACAGAACAATATTACAGTCTGTGGTTCTTTACTAATCTGCTACAGTTACATTCACCAACAACCGAAGGCTACAGACGTGTTGACCGTGACAGGATCGACTAGTCGTCTCAGCCATCATATTCTGTGTTTGTCCCAGTCACGAGTTTCAAACGCTCAATTCAGCTACTGTTGTTGGCCACCCTTGACTGAGTCATAGCGTTGGCAGGAACATGACTTGATTCCCGCTGCCCTTCAGTGTTTTAATTCAGTAAGAAGGGAAAGCAAGAAAACGTGACACACTATGCCGTCTCCGAACGATAATGATGGTACAAAACCAATAGCAGCCGCTTGATTAGGAAAGCTAACAAGCACAGTCAATCTACTCCCGCTGGCTGTGTGTAGTGATTTGGGGTGGGAGCTGAACTGCCTGTACAATCCTTTGGAAAGCATACTGACGGAACGCTTTCTCGTATCAGATCAGACGTATCAAAGTCCACGCATAGCTTGCCACTGTTCTGGATCCACTTGGAAAATACTCGTTGACACATGAGCACCTATCTCGGCGATCTCGTGAGTTGTTCGCGGTGTTACACTCACAGTTTCGGCAAAACGAAAAAAAGTGGCCCACAGTTTACATCACGCGCCTAGGTCGTCGAAATACAGCAGTGAGAAGACACTGTTCGCCGGACAAGCCTTTACCATGCAGCCGCAGACACAGTTGAACGGTGTTCCCTCGAAGTGGGGAAACTGAAACTGATTCACTCTTTAGCTCGACATTCCAAATGGGTAAAGTATATGGCGCAGCTCGAAGAGGTTAAAAAAAATGGTTCAAATGTCTCTGAGCACTATGGGACTTAACTTCTGAGGTCGTCAGTCCCCTAGAACTTAGAACTACTTAAACCTAACTAACCTAAGGACATAACACACATCCATGCACGAGGCGGGATTCGAACCTGCGACTGTAGCGAAGAGGTCATTTAATAGTTTAATCCACGACTCTACTGGTTTTTCCCCTACCAAGCTTATGCTCCAGAGACCAGTAATTACGCCTGTCATTGCCGTGGTGCAATTACCTCCTTCCCCAGAAGAGGTATTCCAAACAAAATTGTCGAACACACTAACAAGGCTGAGGAAAAAGGAAGCTGATCAGAAGGTGCAACATCATCACACAGCCGCGAATCCTACGTTTAAGGAAGGTGATTTGATTCTAGTCCGAAACCATCACCGATCACACCTCTTAGAAAAGAAAGTAGTCAAGATCTATCCGCTGTATGGCAGTCCTTACGGAGACGTGTAAGTGCTGGGCGACCACCACTACTGATAACGTGGGATTGGTCTGAGATGTTATTCTGCGCAAAGGATTAATCTGAGATGTACCCTTTACCCTCTGGCTCCTGCAAGATGCAATTTCCACTCTCACACTACTACAGAAGTCAGACAGACGCTACTAACGTTCTATAGAGAAATGCCTGAAAAACTTTCAGCAATAAATATCTTCTGGAGTCGTCCGCTGTAAGGAAATGACACAAAAATTCACAAAATTTCTTACGTAACTAGTGGGATACTTGGGTACTGGAGTAGTGCTAGTTAGTGTAAGAAAAACATTAAACTAACGAAAATTATTATTTATTTTGCAAAAATTCTGAGAAATCACAATGGCACTTTTAGTTGTGAATTGAACAAGTTATATCCTGGTTCTTTTCGGAATGTGAAGTTACCTCTCAAGAATAGGATTCGCTAATTAAATTTCTATACAAAGTTTAAGATTGTTATTGACTTGGCAGAATGGCTGAAAGTCGCGACTACTCAACTTGAATAATTGTCCATTAGAATGTTGCTAGGTACGGTCGAGGCTGTTGCGTGTGAAATGCAGTGAAGTGTACTGTTGTGGAAGAGATATGGGGCTCGCAATAGCTGTAGTGCACAATACCATAAGCTGCGATGACTGCTGTCTGCGCCGCTTGCTGCTGACAAATAAGATAACTCTCGTTCTATCTGGATTGACCTTCGCCAATCAAACTCTCCCTACACCTTGATGAAGTCAAGGACTCCTATTCGCCCCTAGTCTATTGGCGTGGTACACCGGTCAGATAACCAGTCCACCGCGATGCCACTAAAAATTCACTCGCAGGCGTTTAACTATAACTCTGTCCGTTCACACCTCACAATAAGTGTGTCGGCCAACACAGTGAACAATGCTTAATCGCAAGGACTCAATTTAGAGTCGCACTTCGATTCGCTCTCGACAGAGGTGCTCTCCCAGTGAAGTACTGAGGAGAGACTTGTTCCTCACTCTTTGATACACGTACGAGCGCGCACGCTCTCGTTACGTGTTCTCGTTCCAGGAGCGACAACGGAACGGCTCCTCTCCACGCCAGACGTGAAGGGGTATATCTTTCGGTCTCTTGCATTACTCCTTCAGCTCAAGGCATCAAAAATATCGTCTGCCGGTCAGCATTGCTCTTCTAAAACGGGAGAATAACGTTTCGTTTAAGGCGACCAATCCGGAAACCGGTAGTATCGGCGTTTGGCGTTTGCTGTCTCCCTGTGAAAATCTCTGAAACTGAATCCTATGTGTAAAGAATGCGTAGGCTGGCCACTCCAACAGAATGTAGCGGAATTTGTTTTTAAGCCGAACACGGGGTCGTTCCCTCTTTTCACTCAGGCCCACGATGTCCGCTAAACGGGCGGTTACCGGCCGACATGGGCTGGGTCGTCCTCTGAAGGGCCTGGCGTCCCGCTGTGCAGCCTCTCTCCCGAACTAAAAGCCACTGTGACCGTCGTGTCTGGAATGTATGTGTGCACGCCAGCCTCGAGTATTTCAACCATGGTGTGCTTACTTGTTATTTGCATATCGTTTACATGAATTCATACAACATTGACTTTATGTTATCGAATTTGGGTTCGAATGAAGCGTCTTGATGTGCGGAATATGATTGTGAGGGCGGAATATGTAAGCAATGAAGGTCAGGAGACCACGACGTCTTACACTACCTAGTAGTCCACCCAGAAACCGTTGCCATGAAAGGCATACAGAATATTCCAATTATCAAGCTGTTCATCATCCCTTCACGCCCATGGATTAATTCAAACTCAACTTTAGCATTCTCGAGCGTGATTTTTGTGATGATAGTGTAGATCACTTAACTTTTATTTGCTTAGGGATAAGGGGTGATGATGTGACAATTATCCTTTATGCTGTGTATTCCTGAGGTAATGTGCACCTAGTTATAAGTTGTGATTTCCATAACTGTGTTTCGGTTAATAAGTACTAAGAAGGAAACTGAGGAAAAACTTACGGAGTTCAATAAGCACAATTGGCTGATACCATTGGAAGAGGCTTGGGATGGAGTGCAAGAGTGAAAATCGGAAGTATAGAGGTCATGTCTCGCAGTGGGGATACGTGACAAGGGTAGCAATAATGTTCTCCTTGAGGCAGGTGGCAAAGGGAAAGCGACTGCGGTGCGTGAGAGGCACGACATGCGCAAGCATGAACCCATCCCCCACTAACATTTACTGGAGAGAGATGAGGTGTGAGAATCTATCTGTAACGCCAATGCCTTCACAAGAGTATCGAGACGTCGGACTGAACCACCTCCCATGCCCCACTCTCCCTCCCTAACCACACACACAGTCACACATACAGAGAGAGAGAGAGAGAGAGAGAGGAGAGAGTGAGAGAGACAGAAACAGAGAGATAGAGAGAGAGATACCACAGCATTGGGACCACTATCTAGAATGAAAACCTTTCTTTTTATTTTTTGGGTTATCAGTCTTCTGACTGGTTTGTTGCAGCTCACCATGAATTCCTCTTCTGTTCCAACCTCTTCCTCACAGAGTAGCATTTGCAACTTACGTCCTCAATTATTTGCTGGATGTATTCCAATCTCTGTCTTTCTTTACAGTTTTTGCCCTTTACAGCTCCCTCTAGTAACAAGGAAATCATTCCTACATGTCTTAACATAAGTCCTGCCACCCTGTCCCTTCTCCTTATTAGTGTTTTGCACGTATTCCTCTCCTTTCCGATTCTGTGTAGGACCTGCTCATTCCTTACCTTATCAGTCCATCTAATTTTCAACATTCGTGTGTAGCACCACATCTCAAATGCTTCGATTATCTTCTGTTCCAGTTTTCGCAGAGTCCATGTCCCACTACCATACAGTGCTGTACTCCAGACGTAGGCCTACATACTCAGAAATTTCTTCCTCAAACTAATCCATATGTTTGAACAGACTTCTCTTAGACAGGAATACCATTTTTGCCATTTCTTATTTGCTTTTGATGTCCCCCGCGCTCCGTCCATTATTGGTTATTTTACAGCCTACGTAGCAGAATTCCTTAACTCATCTATTCCATGCCCATGAATACTGAGGTTTGGCTTCTCGCTGTTCTCATTTCTGCTACTTCACCTTATTTTCGTCTTTCTTCGATCCACCCTCAAGCCATATTCCGTACTCATTAGATTATTCATTCCATTCAGCAGATCATGTAATCCTTCTTCACTTTCACCCAGGATAGCAATGTCATCAGCGAATCGTATCATTGATATCCTTTCACCTTCAATTTTCAATTCCACTCCAGAAGCTTTCTTTTATTTCCATTTATTGCTTTTTAGATGTACAGATTGAAATGGAGGGGTGAAAGACTGCATACCTGTCTTACACCCTTTTTAATCAGAGCACTTCGTTCTTGATCGTCCACTCTTCTTATTCCCTCTAAGCTCTTGTACGTACTATATTTTACCTCTTATAGCTTACCCCTATTTTTCTCACAGTTTCTAACATCTTGTACCATTTGCACTGCTGACTGCTTTTTACAGATCGACAAATCCTATGAACGTGTGCTGATTTTAGTCTTGCTTCCGTTATCTACCGCAACGTCAGAATTGCCTCTCTCGATACTTGACCTCTTCTAAAGCCAAAGTGATCGTCATCCAACACATCCTCAATTGAAATGATAAATAGACACCCTAGCAGCATACAGGCGTTGATGTACTTCATTGGGGACATGTTGAAAATGTGTGCCCTGACCGGGACTCGAACCCGGGATCTCCTGCTTACATGGCAGACGCTCTATCCATCTGAGCCACCGCGGGCACAGAGGATAGTGCGTCTGCAGGGACTTATCCCTTGCACGCTCCCCGTGAGGTCCACATTCCCAACATGTCCACACCACTACATTCGTAGTGCGCCTAATAGATGTTTGCCCATCATACTCATTATTCGTGGCAGATTAATCTACCAAGTCCCATACGAGTTCGGGCATAGCGTGTGCGTTCGCACAAGAAGGTCAATGGCCTGGAAGCCATATTTTAACTATATATGACGGTAGTATCTGTTCCCCGGTCGGGGCACACATTTTCAACATGTCCCCAATGAAGTACATCAACGCCTCTATGCAGCTAGGGTGTCTATTTATCATTTCATTTCTAGCAAAGCTGCATGGTCATCCACGGTAACTGTTCTTTCGGGAACAGATTCTACCGTCATATATAGTTAAAAAATATGGCTTCCCGGCCATTGACCTTCTTATGCGAACGCACACGCTATGCCCGAACTCATACGGGACTTGGTAGATTAATCTTCCCCGAGTAATGAGTATGATGGGCAAACATCTATTAGGCGCACTACGAATGTAGTGGTGTGGACATGTTGGGAATGTGGACCTCACGGGGAGCGTGCAAGGGATAAGTCCCTGCAGACGCACTATCCTCTGTGCCCGCGGTGGCTCAGATGGATAGAGCGTCTGCCATGTAAGCAGGAGATCCCAGGTTCGAGTCCCGGTCGGGGCACACATTTTCAACATGTCCCCAATGAAGTACATCAACGCCTGTATGGAGCTAGGGTGTCTGTTTATCATTTCATTTCTAGCAAAGCTGCATGGTCATCCACGGTAACTGTTCTTTCGGGAACAGATACTACCGTCATATATACATCCTCAATTCTCCTTTCCATTCCTCTGTACATTAATCTTGGCAACAACTAGTATATATGAGCTGTCAAACTAATTGTGCGACATTTCTCGCACTTGTCAGCTCCTGCCGTCTTCGGAATTGCGTGGATGATGAGAATGGCTCTGAGCACTATGGGACTCAACTGCTGTGGTCATAAGTCCCCTAGAACTTAGAACTAGTTAAACCTAACTAACCTAAGGACAGCACAAACATCCATGCCCGAGGCAGGATTCGAACCTGCGACCGTAGCGGTCTTGCGGTTCCAGACTGCAGCGCCTTTAACCGCACGGCCACTTCGGCCGGCTGCGTGGATGATGTTTTTCCGGAATTCAGATGGTATGTCGTCAGACTCATACTTCTACACACCAACGTGAATAGACGTTTTGTTGCCACATCCCCCAATGATCTTAGAAATTCTGATGGGATGTTATCTATCTATCCCTTCTGCCTTATCCGATCGTAAGTCCTCCCAAGCTCTTTTAAATTCTGATTCCAATAATGGATCCCCTATCTCTTCTAAATCGACTCCAGTTTCTTCTTCTATCATATTAGACAAATCTTCCCCCTCATAGAGGCCTTCAACGTACTCTTTCCATCTATCCGCTCTCTCCTCTGCATTTAACGGTGGAATTTCCGTTGCAATCTTAATGTTACCATCCTTGCTTTTAATTTCACCGAAGGTTGTTTTGACTTTCCTGTATGCTGAGTCTGTCCTTCCGACAATCATTTCTTTTTCGACTTCTTAACATTTTTGATTCAGCCCTTTCGTCTTAGCTTCCATGCACTTCCTATTTATTTCATTCCTCAGCGACTGGTATTTCTGTATTCCCCAGTTTCCTGTAAAATTTTGTACTTCTTCCTTTCATCGATCAACTAAAGTATTTCTCCTGTTACCCACGGTTTCTTCGCAGTTACCATTTTTGTACCTATGACTTCTTTACAACTTCTGTGATGGCACTTTTTATAGATGTCCATTCCTCTACTCTGTACTGCCTATAGTGCTATTCCTTTTTGCTGTATCTATAGCCTTAGAGAAATTCAAGCGTATCTCATCATTTCTTACTAGTTCCATATCATAATTCTTTGGGTGTTGATCTTCCTGACTAATGTCTTAAATTTTAGCCTACTCTTTAGCACTACTATATTGTGATCTGGATCTATATCTGCTCCTGAGTACGCCTTACAATCTGGTATCTGATTTCGGAATCTCTGTCTCACCTTGATGTAATCTGACTGAAATCTTACTGTATCACCCGGCCTTTTCGAATTGTACCTCCTCGTCTTGTGATTCATGAACAGAATGTTCGTTATTCTTAACTGAAATTTATTACAGAACTCAATTAGTCTTTCTCCTCTCGCTTTCCCTTTTCCAAATCCATTTTCTCCTGTAGCCATTTCCTCTGTTCCTTTCCCTACAACAGCATTCTAGTCCTCCATGACTATTAGATTTTCATTTCCCTTTACGTACTGTATTACGCTTTCAGTATCCTCATTTACTTTCTCAATCTCTTCATGTTCAGCTTGCGACGTCGGCATATATACCTGAACTATCGTTGTCGGTGTTGGTTTTGCTATCGATTCTGATCAGAATAACCCTACCACAGAACTGTTCACAGTATCATACTCTCTGTCTTCCTATTCATAACGAATCCTACTTGATATTACCCTGTACTCATCTACCGGAAATCTTTGTGTTCTTTCCATTTTACTTCACTGACCTCTACTATATCTGGATTAATCCTTTGCATTTCCCTTTTCAGATTATCTAGTTTCCCTGCCATGTTCAAGTTTCTGACATTCCAAGTCCCGACTCCAAGAACGTTATCCTTTCCTCGCTTATTCAATCTTTTTCTCATGGTTATCTGCCCATTGGCAGTCCCCACCTTACAGCACGGGGTGGCCGTGCGGTCTGCGGCGTCTTGCCACGGTTCGCGAGGCTGCCCCCGTCGGAGGCTCGGGTCCTCCCTCGGACGTGCGTGTGTGTGTTGTCCTTAGCGTAAGTTTGTTTGTGTTAGATTAAGTAGTGTGTACGCCTAGGGATCGATGACCTCAGCAGTTTGGTCCTGTAGGAACTGACCACAAAGTTCCAAAATTTCCAAGTGCACTCCTGGAGATCCTGATGGGGTACTATTCCCGAATCATTTGCCGATGGAGAGATCATCATGGCACTTTTTCAGTTACACTCTACATATCCTGTGGTTAAACGTTATGTGTCTTTAATACAGTGGTTTCCATTGCCTTCTGCACCCACATGCCTTTGATCGTGGCTGATTCTTCCACCTTTAGTGGCAGCTTGTCATCCCAAGGACAAGAGTGTGCTCTGAACCTTTGTCCGCTCGTCCGCTGTTTTTGACAAGGTCTTTGTCAGAATGAGGTTGACTTCTTATGCCGGAAGCTTTCGGCCGCAAAACATGATTATTAATTAATACCTAAGCAGTGGCGGGATTCGAACCTGGGACCGCGGACGTTTTCGATTTTTTTTTATATTAAATAATTTGCGCTCTGAAGTGAAAAGAGCGACAGGCACACTGAAGACACTGCGCAAAGTTTCATCGGATTTTGACAGTGGTTTCCATTCCGCTCCTAATCCGACCTTACTTTCCGAATACGCCTTGCATATACTTAAAAAAGTTTCAT
Source organism: Schistocerca nitens (assembly GCF_023898315.1). Classification (NCBI taxonomy): domain Eukaryota; kingdom Metazoa; phylum Arthropoda; class Insecta; order Orthoptera; family Acrididae; genus Schistocerca; species Schistocerca nitens. The sequence continues at coordinate 1,012,716,046 of NC_064615.1, forward strand.
AACACCAAAAACTTCCTGTGTGTAAGATGTGTTTACTTTCGGAAATGAGTGCCAATCAAGTTAAGATTTCCGTCTACTGGGAAAACATTCCAATCGTTGGTCTTTGCACCAAGAAGTTCAGTGGAAACATATCGTAATACTTGTATTAAATGAACAAGAAAGACTCAGAATCTTTCAGAAATCAAAAGGTGAAAATGAAAAAGTAGTTAGAAGAAGGTGGACGCGAACGTACTGCCACTCACCTTATAGAGCCAAAAGTCATGACGCTATTTTTTTTTTTGGCAATTACCGCTTTTTTGGGGGGGGCGGGGCTTCGAACCCGGGGTCTCCTGCTTACAGCGCAGACCTCTATCCGACTGAGCCTTTTTTTTATTTTACATGAATGTTAGGAAAGATAGTTCGGACGTGGCGAGACACGAACCATCGGCATTTCGATTTTTTTTTTTTGGGGGGGGGAGGGGGGGATTACGGAGGACACTGGACTCTCGTACTTCTTTTTTTACCCAAATTTTCAAGGTGAAGATAATGTTAACATTAAATGAGTCCTTAGATATTGATAATTTGCACAGTCGTAATAAACCTGTTATAAGTATTACATGACAACGGAGAAAAAAATCACTAGCAGCAGCGAGATTCGATCCAGAGTCCTCGATTACTAATCAAAGACGCTACCTCTTTTTTTTTCTTTCTTTTCGGTTGCTCTCATTTTGTTCTATACTGATCGTTGAATTCGTTCAGGGCGGTCGTCCGATGACGCCCGTTCAGCCTCTTGTTTGATCCGTTCACTCAGTTTTTTTATTACAGAGTGCAGCTAACGCTCCGACCGAACACGCTGAGCTACCATGTCAGCGTGCTCTAGGCCGCGGATACAATTCAAAATTTATGTAATGTTATCGGTATGCTAGGAAAATACGATGAAGGACTCATTAAACGTCAAATTCCTGTATTTTGCTTTTATTTCAAGAGGTGTCGAACCATACTTGCATGAGGCAACTGTAAGAATACACTACGGAAAACGCACTGTAAAGGGGTACGGTTTAATGTGGGGAAGAGAAAGGGATAGCCGGAGTGAACAATCAGGATACCATTATTACCGTGTTTGTCTCGACGAACAGTTCGTTCGGCAATCCCAAAATATAGAAAGCATGGAAAACCCTGATCTGTGGAGGAAAACACTGGCTTTTGTTGAGGCTAGTATCGATCTAGCAACCTTCTCCAGGGACAGTGATTTCGATCGATAAACGAACGTTGGAGAGAAGAGCAAAACAATAAATATAGTGTAAAAGGGAATATAGCAATAATTGAATAGTGAGGTAAGAGACGTAACTGAGAAGAAAATGAAGGGTGAGACAGTTAACGTAGCGGAATCGCTAGAGAATAGACAGTCCAAGGAGTTCGTCTGTTTAACAAAAGAATTCTATTTCCTTAAGGTACTGTACGAGTTCTGGGGAATGGAAAGTTGAAGTGACATCATAAAGACCCCACGTCCGATTAGATATGTTCAGTAGATAGGAAAATGATGTATACCACTGTGTTAACTGAGATGTTTAAGTATGTCGTCCCATGTCTATGACAGCAGGTTCCGCAACTGGGCCACCGTAGCAAGTCTGTCACCGGTTACACACGCAGAGAACGCCGAAAAACCAAATCGCCGTCGTGTTTAAACTTTAACCGGACGGTGTATTACAAAGCGACGACTAGTGGCTGCAAGCGCACGCACCTCAAGGCTGCAGGGCAGTGGGGAACAATTGGCTGAGGCGCTGGAGTGGTGTTGAGGGCCACGGACAAGAGACTGCGGCTGATGTCAATGGTGAGTGGTCAGTGCAGCCGCGAAGCCAAGGGCAGTGAACACTTTTTGGGCCAATTAAAGAGCTCACCTATCCCAACCTGCGGGCGCAGCCGGAGTCAACAGCAGCATGCTTCTCTGTGTTTGTCTGACCGGGTGTTGTAACGAAAATGTTTAGTGTAAGATTAAAGGACCAGTGATTCGGCTAGTAAAACAGACGCTTTAACCTAATACAGTCATCTGGGTCGCCTTAATCACAGTAGTTAAAGCACTGATAAATACAGTCATGCGAAGCGTCGCTCTTTAGTTACACTGTCCCCCCCCCCCCCCCCCCCCCGCCGACAATCAAATGAAAATACGAAAAAAATAATGGAGACAGTTCTGAGAACAAATTGTATGTAGGCTAAGGAACTATTTTCCAAAATACACTACTGGCCATTAAAATTGCTACACCAACAAGAAATGCAGGTGATAAACGGGTATTCATTGTACAAATATATTATACTACAACTGATATGAGATACATTTTCACGCAACTTGGGTGCATAGATCCTGAGAAATCAGTATCCAGAAAAACCACCTCTGGCCGTAATAAAGGCCTTGATACGCCTGAGTATTGAGTCAAACAGAGCTTTGAATGGCTTGTACAGGTACAGCTGCCCATGCAGCTTCAACACGATACCACAGTTCATCAAGAGTAGTGACTGGCGTAGTGTGACGAGCCAGTTGCTCGGACACTATTGACCGGACGTTTTCAATTTGGTGAGAGATCTGGAGAATGTGCTGGCCAGAGTACCAGTCGAACATTTTCTGTATCCAGAAAGGCCCGTACAGGAACTGCAACATGCGGTTATGCATTATTCTGCTGAAATGTAGGGTTTCGCAGGGATCGAATGAAGGGTAGAGCCACGGGTCGTAACACATCTGAAATGTAACGTCCACTGTTCAAAGTGCCGTCAATGCGAACAAGTGGTGACCGAGACGTGTAACCAATGGCACCCAATACCATCACGCAGGTTGATACGCCAGTATGTCGATGACGAATACACGCTTCTAATGTGCCTTCACCGCGATGTCGCCAAAACCGGATGCGACCGTCATGATGCTGTAAACAGAACCTGGATTCATCCGAAAAAAATGACGTGTTGTCGTTCGTGCACCCAGGTTCTACGTTGAGCACACCATCGCAGGCGCTCGTGTCTGTGATGGATCGTCAAGGGTAACCGCAGCCATAGTCTCCGAGCTGATAGTCCATGCTGCTGCAAACGTCGTTGAAGTGTTCGTGCAGATGGTTGTTGTCTTGCAAACATCCCCATCTGTTGACTCAGGGATCGATACGTGGCTGCACGATCCGTTACAGCCATGCGGATAAGATGCCTGTCATCTCGACTGCTTGTGATACGAGGCCCTTGGGATCCAGCACGGCATTCCGTATTACTCTCCTGAACCCACCGATCCATATTCTGCTAACAGTCATTGGATCTCGACCAGCGCGAGCAGCAATGTCGCGATACGATAAACCGCAATCGCGATAGGCTACAATCCGACATTAATCAAAGTCGGAAACGTGATATTACGCATTTCTCCTCCTTACACGAGGCATCACAATAACGTTTTACCAGGCAACGCCGGTCAACTGCTGTTTTTTCTGAGAAATAGGTTGGAAACTTTCCTCATTTCAGCACGTTGTAGGTGCCGCCACCGGCGCCAGCCTTGTGTGAATGCTCTGAAAAGCTAATCATTTGCATATGACAGCATCTTATTCCTGTCGGTTAAATTTCGTGTCTGTAGCACGTCATCTCCGTGGTATAGCAATTTTAATGGCCAGAATGTATATTGTACACAGGTTGTCCAGGTAGGTACTAATCATTAAATTATTTTCCATACAAAATGCCTTAATTGTGTTACTTCTGAGTGTCTTGATGTTGTTATGTACTGGAGTCAGAGGGGTCTCTGTTTACTTTGAGGTGATCTATTTCCCAAATCGGGATCTTGGTGGGGCAGTTGTACCATATTAACCTTGTCCAGCATAAAACGATCGTGGCAAAGCGACAGCATCTGTCCAGACCTGTCTTCATCACAAAGGAAGAAAGAGCAATATGTTCAATTCTGATCACAGATTCCAACTCCAAGTAAATTCCAAGTAAACCTCACCTAACTCAGACGAGTCGATTAATTAATTAACAATTAATCAAACGTAAATACTGAGATGATGTTGCTAAATTAATTTTCCCAAGTTCGAAGACACCACCGAGGTATTACCTACATAGAGGAAAATAACGTGGAGTGAACAGCATGAATACAGTATATCTCGTTTAATTTACATAGAAATTCCCCAAGATGGCGAAATCTGTCTTGTTTTTATGGCAGTTATTTCGAATCGTCGTAGAAGCCACGCGATGGCCGACGTACACCGCGTTCTGAGAATTCGCGCCCGTTCAAGTCACCCAAGCTGAGGGCCGGAAGTTGGCTATTCCTGGAGGCCAGGTCAGCAGGAGCGGTTCCACCTCTCACCCCAGTTGGATTGGTTACAATGACCTTTTCGTGCACCGCTGAGGTGCACTGTCGCTCATCGATTGAGTCTTTAAATAATCAGGGGAGCAGTTCTTCAGCGCACTGCGTTGCAGTTTCGAGAGGTATCAACATCGTCAGGTTCACTGTACGGCAGTTACCGTTATTTGGTGGCTATTCCTGTGCTGCAAGATACTGGCGCTGCCAGCCTCAGTGGCCGAGCGGTTCTATGCGCTTCAGTCTGGAACTTCGCGACCGCTACGGTCGCAGGTTCGAATCCTGCCCTTGCCCTTGCTCATCTTCCCACGTCTTCTGTTCTAAATTGAACGGCTCAGATTGTGCAATGTCTTACAGTAAGCTGCTGCATTGATTGTCTGATTACGAGGCATCGTTTTGCTGCAAGACGATGCCCGTCCGCATGTGGTGAATCAGACCAAAGATATCATCACATCGTTTCGATGGGAAACTCTAGAATCTAGACCATCCTCCGCACAGCTCCGATCTTAAGCCCAGTGACTACCATCTGTTCCTGCAATTGAAGAAACACCTGGGCGGTCAGCTTCTTCAAGATGATGACAAAGTCAAAACAGTGGTGATGCAGTGGTTAACAATTCAGACGGCAGACTTCTATGGGGAGGGTATTCAAAATTGGTACAACGTTATGACAAGTGCCTCAATATTGACGGAAATTATGTAGAAAAGTAGATTAAGGTACAGGCTTTCATGTAAAAAAAAAATTATTGAGATATGTTAGCACGTCTTTTTTTTTAAATTTCAAAGCGGTACTTACTTAAAAAACACGCCTAGTATTACCAAAGGCGTTCCTTTCGTTGTCTGTAACAACTAAGCTGATTGCACATTCTTAGACGATGATGCCGGGGTGCCGATTGCTCCATATTAATAAATGCACTCAGTAAGCAAGTAGGTATGGACAATGTCCCTACATGTAGTGTATAGCTTTCGTGGTTGGGAGGGAGTATGATGCTATGGTCCTTCTTTTCCTGTGTGAGGAAGCAACTGCTAAGCTCTCCTTCCTGTTTCGGCCCTAACCCAAATTTCGTGTTATTCTTTATCAGTAGGCCATCATTCCCTTATTCGATATGGCTCTTACGCCTATTATCTACTTTATCTTATCGTGTTCGCCCTTTGGCAGCCAAAATTGTGGACCTGTCTTACCTACTTAAGTCAAGAAGTAGCAAGCCTAGTATCACCACAGCGCCTCAGACAGTGTTGATCTGCACGCGCTTGTCAGGTGTTGTAGTACACTTCTCTGTGCTCGTCGTAGACCCTGAGGTGTCCTAAACTTCCTGGTTATATGAGCCCAAACGCTCGACCTGTAGCCCACAACAGCGATTAAGATTGCATTACAGTATATTGTTACTGGTCTTATTCAGCGTGGAAAGCTTCTTTGGCCAATTGCTGCACTTCCTCTGGCAGTCGATTATTATTATATTTGCGCCTCAAATATTTCATTACACGTGCGTTGATATCAAGACAAACGGCTGTTCGTTACTGGGACCAGGTATTGTAAGTCATTATCCTCCGTGGCCTTGGATCTGTAGAGATCTCTAGAGATAAGCTAACGTCTGAAGGTGTCTACGGATTTGAGATACTCCAACAACAAGCACACTTTTTCCTTCGTAGAAATGAACACACTTTCTGTGCATTTGTTCGTAGTTGCTTCTCATTGTGGTAATAAGTGCTCACATCGAACTGCGACGTGACGTAGGTTTTACGTGATGGAAAATATTCACAAACTGAAATAACAACTAGGTCTCCGAATCTGAAAAAGTATTGATCGAACACGTAACACGCCAATAGAAAACCGAGGAGGATAACCACGCATCATATTAAGGGGAGAAATTTCCTATACATACTTCATTCTTTTAGATGCAAATTTGCGAATTATGAACGTGTTGGATTACAGGTTTTGGTTATATTTGTAACATAAACATCACATGATTAAGTTCATTCTCGTCTGTAGCTCTTTACTTAACCAGTTGAAAGCGTTTTGTTGTTTCTTGATTACTGTCAACTTTTGTGTACACGTATAATTTCTAATATGAAATGTATCTGCATCTTTCGCCTTGGTACATTCTTTTCCCCCACTATGAAACGTCCTTCTTCATTCAGTTACTCAGTTCTTAGCCTTTTTATTTGGAACGTTTAAACCAGTCTTCTTTCCTTCTTTCTTTCACATTTTTTCCGTGCCTTTCACGCATTGCACTGTTCTAGAAAGGGTCACGTAAACCTCCCATCTGTAGCACTTTTGTGGTAACTCGCGTTTCACATGTAAAGCCTTGAGTCGTATGTGTACATGCAATATTCAGTGAGGGCATTTCACAGGGAACTCTACCATTTAGTACATCATACGCCCAACCTGTGCCGGCCAACTTGATATAGAAACAACTGTATGCTTTACTCCTACGTTAATTCGTTAGCACGTTGAAGGTATCGTCATTGTGCGCTGCAGCCGGCCGGAGTGGCAGAGCGGTTCTAGGTGCTGCAGTATGGAACCGCGCGACCGCTACGATCGCATGTTCGAATCCTGCCTCGGACATGGATGTGTATGATGTCCTTAGGTTAGTTAGGTTTAAGTAGTTCTAAGTTCTAGGGGACTGATGTCCTCAGAAAATAAGTCCCATAGTGCTCAGAGCCATTTGAACCATTGTGCACTGCCGTTCACTCTTCATTACACAACGTTTACGCCTCAAGATCTGTTGATTTTGGCGCTCACACTATTCAGTGTCGCTTGTTTTTTGCAAAATGAGAAATACATTTCAACAGACTGAACGACCTATGTAGATTGCCGCATTGCCTTAATGCATAAATTTACGAATTTCACGGCAAATGCCTCCTGCAATCATATTTCGTGCCAATTTTTGCCAGAATATCACAATTTGCAAACCTTTCGATCCCAACACAATAAAATAAACCGAGGAACGGTTCTAGTCAAACTAACTGCGAAAAATGTGGGAACTGCTGTATGTTTCTTTTACCCTTTATGTTGCTCCTTCAGGAGAATTTTAAATTAGATTCCGGATTTTTGATGATGAAAAAATAAATTATCTTTTCTGACGAGGACAGTTGTAATGGAAAAGTACGACAGTTACAAACAAATCGCGAATGGCCAGAAAGTATTCTAGAGCCATAAGCGATGATAACTCTTTAGCATTGTTCCCAAGCGAGCCTCACAACAATGAAACATCACAGAATCTGATGCGTGCGTTGCCTAGCATTCGTCTGCCTGGTGAACTGAAACTGTTTGGTGCATGTCAGTGTTTCTAGAAAGAGAAGCTTGTGAAAAGTGAAGTGAGCTGTACGTCACTGCTAGAAGGAGCTTAGATCGACACCGAAAGAAGGTTAATTGTTGAAGACAGGCAGATATCAGAGAAAACTATGAAGCCAGTGGAGGTAAGTGACCAATAATTGTCTACCCTCAACCATCATCAACATTGACGCAGAAACCCCCGACTGTGTGCATCAGCTATAAAAACCGCTGCTGTTGAATGCTATGATCTCATACGTCCTAATCAGAATAATACAGAGCTTGAATCCGAGAGCCATCAATGTAATTTCGGAGGGTGGTTACAGATATTTCCTGAGTGCTTAGAATGTGGAACTCACAGTCTCGGTTGTGAATCGTCTAAGACTTTACAAAGAAATCTATACTCCGCAATCCACCTTACGGCGTGTGGCCGAGAGTGCTTCTGAATTCCCAACTTCCCTGTTGTATTCGCGAGAGGCGCTTCAGAAAATCGCGTAATAATACGCTACCGTAAGGTCTGTAATCACTCAGGGTTTCACATCATTATCATTTCGTGAGAGCTGTAAGGGAGAAAACCGATTCTCTTCGGGACTTACTCTCTCGCAATTTCAGCAGTAGCTTCTCTTGAACCGTCTTCCACTGGAGTTGAGCATTTCCTTAACGCTCTCGCGCATACTATACAATCCCGTGAGGACGCCTATCGATCTCTTCCAACTCTTCTAGTACGCCAAGCTGGTAAAGGATCGAGATTAATCAGCAGTATTGAAGAATTGGTTGAGCAAGGTTTATTTGTAAGTTTATTAATTCATGGATGAATTACATTTCCTCAAGACTCTTCTAGTGAGTCTCAGCTTGGCATCCGCAATTCTTATACTGATTTTTACGACGTCATTCGACTTCAGGTGCCTTCTGACTGTTAAGGTCAGATATTTTGTAGTTGTTTCAGTTTCCATTGATTTATCGTCAATACTGCAATCTAACAATAATGGACTTGAACTGTTTACGCGAATTGTGTTATAATTAAAAGAATTTTCATGGTACTACCTGTTCCTGTGCCACCATTCGATTCTCCGCAGAAATTTTTCCATGTTGCTTACGATATTTTGGTACTGCAACCGTTCCGTAGACAAAAGATTCACCTCCGTGTACCCCAAGGTACTTTCGACGTCAATCACTAAGTTGATCAAGACCTGTGTTTTCAGAAGACTCTTTTTGTATTTCCTTTCTCCAAAACCATTGTACTGGGTGCACATAAAAAATGTTCCAATGATCTCCATCAAATTTTCTTCGCAATATTGGTATATAATTACGTACATCTATCTGACGATCCTTTTCGAAAACCGGAATGACCTGCGCTTCTTTTCCAATCCTTTTTATCCTTAGCTGCTCAGGCGACCTACGAGAAAGTGTTACTTGAAGGGTCATAAGTTCTTAGAGTAATCTCTATACAACGTCCCAGTATCTCGTCCAGTCCCGATGTGTTTCCTCTGGTGAGCTATTTTAGTTGATTTTGTTTTTCGTTTCGGGGTTTGCCTAGTGACTGAATGGAGGTACCGTACGTATTGCGATCATCCGCGGTGGAAGATTTTCTGGAAATCAAATTCTTATTTTGGTTTTCTCCTTATGATCCACTATTTCGGTGCCAATATGGTCAATCGAAAGACCATTTCGGTCATTTGAATTGGTTTTCGAGGGACTGATAACTGTCCAAAGGATTAACACTTGAGGCAGTCCGTCAAACTGCCGATGTGAGCTACGTATACTGCTTGTCCTAATTCACGTGGAACTAAAATCACCAGTCCGCAGAGCAGATGCAGTAATCGGGAATAGAAGTTGCTAAATTTTAGCTCTGATGTGTCCGTCTCTGGTGTGTTCATGTTTCTCTCAACTGAAATGAGTCTCCGTCCCATGAAATGGTTAATCAGTAATTCTCCGCCCTTCCGACATCACAGATAAGTTCTTTGCCGTATTTGCTACGCAAATAGATTGCCTTACATCCGGTGTCAACCAAATTAAACGTTTTGATAACCAGGACTGTCTGAATGCGTTCCAAAGATTCCGGTATCACATGTAATGCGAATGTAGCACTGTAGTAGGAAAACGAGCGTCCCAATGAAGCTTCTTTTCGTTACGTAAAGCCTGTATGTCCGTTTACCACAAATAAATTGCGTTAAATCGACAAGAATGTGGGACTGAATGAAAAATAAAAGATATCCCAGCTTTAAATCAATATCAATCTTTCCTCACAATATCAGAATTTTCTTTTCCCACTGCTTACAACCACATATAGTGGAGACGGAGCCGAAGCATTCCGAAGTAATTATGTTCATACAACAAATTATGATCAACTGAGCAATAACACTGTTGTTTACTGAAAGTAATTCGAAATACTTTATACGGGTTGACATTCAAAAATATGTTAAATGTCCCTTTTAGCTGTTGGAAAGTCGAGGTCCAGTACCTTGCACGTCGGTACTATGTTTTGTCGGCAATACATAATAATTTTCCTTCTTGTCACAGCATTTTCTAGCTAAGTGCTATGAATAAGAAGACTATTTAAGTTTTTGATATTGTATTTGCATGTTCCTGAAACCTTGGTCTTTAGTGTATTATTCGGACACAACGATATACGTCACAAAAACGGTCTGAATGGAATATAATTAGTTAAACGCTCCTAAGTTTGTAGTGCATATGCAGTAAAAGATTAACTACCACAAAAAACGCGTGGCAATGCCACCGTATTTTATGATTTTGCTACAGCATCGTTTTGTGCTGAGGTGTGCACTGACAACGCAACGAGTCATAGTAAACGCTGCTGGCAGCTATTTTTCGAATCTCAAATGATTATTCACTATGTATTTGTCATCGAAACAATTATTGAAATTTATGACTAATTTAGTGAAAGTAATTGCTTAGCGTTGTCGATAATAGGATACGTTCACTACTTAGGGAAACATCACAAACTCAAAACAGACGTGTGGAAAAGGATGATACATGTGAACTATTTATTGTGTGGTAAGTTACTGAGTTTCCAATTAAAATAGTGGGTGATTTTGTTGAGTTTCAGGTGCGAATTAAGAAGATGCATACTTAATTACTAGTAGTCAAACTGTCGACTAACGATCCCGAAATTGGCCAACAGATTAAAAGGATATCTAGAGCTGTGTTCGAACTTCAGCTTATGCAGTGAATAACAACATAGCTGAAAGTAAAACATGGCTTTGGCAGCCGGGTGACGTTCGGATCCGACTCCACCATAAGTATCAATTATTCTCAGGTGTACCAATCAGACATCTGCCTGAAGTGACTTAAGGAAATGAAATAAATTTCAGCTGAGATCGCTGAACTGCTCAAATCGTAGGAAGCTCCTCTCATACGAAGGCTATTTCATGATTGAGGTCTGCTGGGTCACGAAGTTTAAATCACAGAAAAAAACGATGAAACCTTGCACAGATGTCTCTGGCAGTGTCCCAGATATGCCCGTCGATCGCGTTATGCCACTCGTTTCAGTCCTTAGAGCACGGATTGCAAGTAAAAATTCACAGAAAACAGTAGCATTCGCCAATAACAAATGCCTGCCGAAAGATCTCGCCTCAGTACATGCAGCTCACGTTACGTAACTGTCAGATATTTCCTTCTTCAGGACATTTCTGGCCACACACTGCAGCGACAATTAAGATGCTCCTGCAGCGTTTTCGATGGAAAGCGTTTGATCACCTGCCCTGCACCTCGAAATGGCTCCCTCTGAGTTTCATCTCTATTCACGTGAACCGTTCTCCATAAGGAAGAGTTGGTTTCACAAGGAACAGAGACTAGCGCTACGACATCTGCAACAAACCGCCGCCCTGTGTTAACTCCATATGTCATCCACCATACAATCCTGACTACACAAGACTGCAGACCAGCATACAGAATTTTCGGAAAGCGCAGGCAGCTGCCATCTAAGGCAAGGGTATTGCACATGTAGTAGAACGATACGACATTTGTCTAACGCTGAACGAGGACTATGTAGAGAAGTAGCTTGGTGGTGGAGCCAACTTTTGTGATCCGAGCGATGTGGCGCAGTGGTTAGCACACTTGACAGACGTTCGCGAGGACGACGGTTGAAATCCGCCTCCGACCATCCTGATTTCCGTGATTTCCCTAAATCGTTTCAGGCAAATGCTGAGACGATTCCTTTGAAATTGTACGGTCGTCTCTCTTCCCTATCCTTCCAAAATCTGAAGGGTCCGAAGCCCTCGCTGTTTCGCCCCATCCCCCAAACCAACCAACTCTTTCAAATAAATCATTTTTGACTAGCGCCGTGATTTTGATTTTGCGACCGACCGGATCCTTATAAAACAACAGCACTCGTATATTAAGATGCGAAATGGGCTGAAACCAACTGGGTCACAGAGTAGACAAAATGTGGACTTATCCGAAACAGGCATAAATATAATAGGCAACACCTATTGTGGCTGTACTTTGTAGGAGTTTTATTGATACTATTATTTCGCTTGGGTTTATTTAGCCACGCTGCAAAACGCTTGGTACAAATACAAAGTAATATATGAAGTAGAGGATACAATGATTTAAAATTATTGTACAATTTCCTGGAAGGGACAGTGTTTATGGCTAAGAAATATTCACATACCAACTACAGACAGAATATACCGAAGATAAAAAAGGACAGAATGAGAAGCATACACATCGACATTATCACGTTTATGTAACCACAGATAATAAACCAACTTTCATATAATCCTGTTCTTACCTCGTGTAAATAAAAAAAAGTTGTATATCCTGCTCAGTCTTGAACTTAGATTTCGTGAGTGAAAATTTTAAGTTGGTTGTCAGTATTTTGTCCTGGGACCAAATAAGACTGAAATACTAAATTATAAAAATAATTGTAATTCACCAAAATATTAGGACACATAGCGTAGCATCACGTTTTCGACTTTGATAAAGTTCGGATTGTAGCCTATCGTATCGGGACATTGCTGCTCGCGTTGGTCGAGATCCAATGACTGTTAGCAGAATATGGAATCCGTGGTTTCAGGAGGGTAATACGGAACGACGTGCTGGATCCCAGCGGTCTCGTATCACTAACAGTCGAGACGACAGGCATCTTATCCGCATGGCTGTAACGTATCGTGCAGCCACGTCTCGATCCCTGAGTCAATAGATGGAGACGTTTGCAAGACAAAAACCATCTGCACGAACAGTTCGACAATGTTTGCAGCAGCATGGACTATTAGCTCGGAGACCATGGCCGTGGTTACCCTTGACGCTGCATCACTGACAGAAGCGCCTGAGTTGGTATACTTAACGACGAACCTGGGTGCACGAATGGCAAAACGTCATTTTTTCGGATGAATCCAGGTTCTGTTTACAGCATCATGATGGTCGCATCCGTGTTTGTCGTCATCTCGGCGAATGCACATTGGAAGCGTGTATTCGTCATCGCCATACTGGCGTATCACCCGGCGTGATGGTATGGGGTACCATTGGTTACTAGAGATGGGGGATCCGCTCTTGAACTAATTCATAGAGTTCAATCTTTCAAAGGAGTGAACAATCAGTGATTCAGAAAAAAAGAACGGTAGCTCCAAACGTTTCCCAGGCAGAGAGAGAGAGAGAGAGAGAGAGAGAGAGACGGAGCATATCAGCAGCGCCTCTGCTGGTCAGAGCACAGTGCACGCCACACAACACAGCCAGCGCCGGCCTCTGCCCTGCTTCTACCTTGGCTGCCTGCATTGTGCAGTGCCCCATTGGATTTTGTGTTTCACATATGCCGGGCCGTCTCTGTGCGTCGTCTGCCGTGTGCACTGTGCAGTGTCTGGCGCAGCTTAACTTCGCATCGCACTCTGTCGGCGATCGTTTCAGTCGCACGTCCTGCCCTCTGGGCAGTTGATGCCAGCAACAGGACGGAGAGCCACCTAGCGGATAACATAGGAACTACTTGCAAAAACCTGCTCGCAAGGGAGCGGACGATTTGTCTCGGAGCGGGTGAGCTCCCCCCACCCTCGGAACTCGCCCGCTCAACGCTCACCCCACCGTCTCGACTCTAGCCAAAGCGTCGAGCAAAGCGACTCTGGTGTCACTCTGGCCTCTGCGGTCTCAGCTCACGCAGTAATACAGCTCGCGGCTCGAACTGCTCGACTCAGCGCCTCTGCATCGGAGTTTGTCCCCACTGGATATTGTTCTTCGTAGTAATACCGCTATGTATATTACATTATTATGTTATGTATACATCAATTGTTTTTATTTTATTTTTATTTGTTTAAACTGATTAGATTAGGTTCCTGATGACTACTCTTACTATAGGATTTTTATTATGGACACTCGAATTTACGCTTTAATTACGAGCGAACCGATAAACGTATCGCAAAATGTGATACACCAATATTTTCCTTGTTTTATTCTGCGTAAGGCTATATGCAGCACTTTCGTTTTACAGTCAAATTTATATTTTTTTTTTCTTATTCTGGTACGGATTTTGCGATTTTAGGCGTCTTCGAAAGGAAAAATATATGGCTTGCGATGTATTTGTATGAGGTTAATGAAATTTTAATACATTATAGCCAAATATATTGTTAATGTAAATCTCAAGCTACAACATTTTCCGATCACCCAAAAAACCACGCTAGTGCAAAATAAATCAATAATCAAAAACTTTGTCATATCGTGGAAATTTCAATAAACAATACAAAATTCTTACTCATTATCTATGTTACTTCAAAATAGGATCAAATAAGATCAAAATACAGGTATAGTACTGGAATAAACCAAGTTTAAAGGGCAATGTGCCTTTCATTTATTTTCTTTTGTAAATGAGTGGTGAGTCATGAAAAACAGCTAATTCATTTCAGGGAGTGAACAGTTCTGATCCAATCTCTGAAAAGAACAGTTTTGCCCATCTCTATTGGTTACACGTCTCGGTCACCTCTTGTTCGCATTGACGGCACTTTGAACAGTGGACGTTACTTTTCAGATGTGTTAGGACCCGTGACTCTACCCTTTACTCGATCCCTGCGAAACTCTACATTTCATCAGGATAATGCACGACCTCATGTTCCAGGTCCTGTACGTGCCTTTCTGGATACAGAAAATGTTCGACTGCTGCCCTGGCCAGCACATTCTCCATATCTCTCACCAATTGAAAACATCTGGTCAATTGGTGGCCGAGCAACTGGCTCGTCACAATACGCCAGTCACTACTCTTGATGAAGTGTGGTATTTTGCTGAAGCTGCATGGGCAGCTGTACCTGTACACGCCATCCAAGCTCTGTTTGACTCAATGCCCAGGCGTATCAAGGCCGTTATTACGGCCAGATGTGGTTGGTCTGCGCACTGATTTCTCAGGATCTATGCACCAAATTGCGTGAAAATGTAATCACATGTTAGTTCTAGTATAATATACTTGTCCAATGAATACCCGTTTATCATCTGCGTTTCTTCTTGGTGTAGCAATTTTAATGGTCAGTATTGTATATACGCACTTCTGTGAGTACCACAAAGTATTACTTTATTATTGTATCTGAAGATACAATGAGAAAATTTTACGTACGAGGAGGCCTCAAAAAGTAAGGCAGACATTCTCAAGATAGGAGAGGTACCTTTTTTGGAGTGCTCTCCTACACTTCAAACTGACACAGAAACATGAGACAATTTAGCAGCATAGTTACCAAATCCCTGTAAACTACCCTCGGAGCCTTCTATCAGTCGTTCAATTACTCGATGATAGAAATAAACTAGTTCGACATGGAGCCATTCTAGAACCGCTATGTGGACGTCTTCATCGCTGGAATACTCCTAATTCTTTGACTCAGTTCCTCGATGGTCTGGACATCGACATCTGTGGTCGATGTCGATATCGATGGCCTTTGTCTCCTATCAGAGTCATCCACGTCTGTTCAGCATGGGTTAAATTGATGACACCACTTCAATACAGTGGGACGGGACATTGCATTTTGTCCACAGACAGTCAGATTTCTCGCACAGTCTGGATGAAATTCAGACGTTTTGAACACAGGAATCGGACTGCGCCGCCAGCTCAACTTTGGAGCAGCTTTCCAGTCGCCGTTCAATTTCACTCTCACCCTGTGAAGCAGTTATTATCCGTACCGCAGTGTGGCCATGCCTGCAGGAGGCCCAGGACATGTACTCTGTTGTGATAACACACCAGTCTAGTTGCGCAGTGATCTTTGCGTGGGACGACATGTGTTCCATTCTGAAGTTGCTGCGTATAAAGAGCCTTTTTGCTATTTTTATGGAAGTGTAAGAAGCAGTTCCTTTTTTCCGTGAGGCAAATATATTTAGTGTACTGCATAACGTGGAACCTTCACATGCAGGCAACGCATATCTGAATCGACTTCTCCGGCTTGTATTCAGTATCTCAGGTGGACACGACGCGTGGCATGGAGCATCTTTATTGTTAGTGTTTGCTCAGAGCATTTCTTCATTCGAAATGCATGGCTATTGTCATCACATTCCACCTGTTCTTCCTCACTCACTTCTGCACCTTGTAGTCTCTACTGTGAATATGATTGTATACGTCGTTGCCGAATGTGTACCCAGTGCTACGAAGTCTCGATGAATAGTAATGTATCGGAAATTTTTATTTGAAATTCGAAAGGCATTTTACATAAAGCTTACGTTATTAACATTCTACGTCTTTATTCTTCATGCCTATATATTTATTTCTCATCGTAGTAAAGGGATGGAAAACAGATGAGATCCAATCGGGGCTGGATGGAGGATGATCGATGACTGTGAACACGAGGTGACGGATTGTTGCAGATGTTTCTGTTTTCTGAGATTCTGTTGTCTCATACAACGACATAGCTACGTTACACGCAGACATGTTACACACTAAAAATCGGAACACTCTAGCGCCAGTTAGCTCCAGCTTGCGTCCGCGAAAAGGAAAATTCAACCGACTAATTTGCATGACAAGTAATACCTCAACCGATATTGAGGAAAGAATAAAAAATTCGGCCGGCCGCGGTGGTCGTGCTGTTCTCGGCGCTCCAGCACGGAGCCGCGCTGCTGCTACGGTCGCAGGTTTGAATCCTGCCTCGGGCATGGATGTGTGTGATGTCCTTAGGTTAGTTAGGTTTAATTAGTTCTAAGTTCTAGGGGACTGATGACCACAGCAGTTGAGTCCCATAGTGCTCAGAGCCATTTGAACCAATAAAAAATTCGGAGGCATTACTTTTCAGCACGCTCCTGTACAACGAAAAAGTTTATCTTCGCACTATTTTCAACGAATAAACGATCTCTTATTCTACAGCGGAGAGTGTATACACACATACAACCTGAATTTATCTTTATTACTCCAAACCATGCTAACACTGTGATAAACAGATTTCTTCAGTCAGATACTGAAATTCACTGGGAGATTGCAGAAACGGAAACAAGTGATGATCAGAAAACGCATGGTGCTAAGTACAACCTACAATCAAGCATAGCAAGTTCAGTTAATTACCTGACCTAGGACGAAATAAACAGAATTTGGGTGCAGAGTATTTGCTTCATGAGGACTGAGAAAGATATTTGTGATTCATCATGATACAATAAAATAGAATCACTTGATCAGAGGGATATCTTCAAGATTTTGCGTTAAATAGTTTGGCTGTGTTTCGGTGTAATTGTAGGAAAACAGCAGTGCGCTTATGTCTCCCGCTTCTATCTTGTGACAGTCACTGGAAGGGCTATACACGATACCTACTCGACGTACTTTGGAAGTAGTTTAACTATACTGGTACAGTTACCAACCTCCTCCTCTCCAGAAATGTTCGAAATCTGGTGGAGCATCTAATAACTGCTTGTACAGGAGTGTCGTATTGACTTCTGTGGTACACTAAAAGGTCCAAATCCTCTGCCCATTCTTCCTTGACCAGTTTCCTCATCCGTATCCTGAAATCTGAGGATTGTAGAATGACATTAGTTACACGGCGAATAGCACCAACCCTGTTCGCCATCCGTTCGTTCTTGTCATTGTAAACTAATCCCAAGTGACGTCGGTCCTACGGAAAGGAAATTCTCGTATCTCTTCGCCTATTTGCAGTACCCGAATGTTGATTTTACTGATCCGTAGTCAGTGCTGAATACATTCGTATACACTTTTCGATTGTTGCGCTACGGAACGTCCTGGAGCTCCGGGGGACGACCAGACCTTATATTGTTCACGCTCTAGTCGGCGTTGCGCAATAACTGTGAGGATTTTGTATTCCAGGTCAGAGAGCTGTTAATCTGTAACGAAGTTCAAATGGTTCAAACGGCTCTGAGCACTATGGGACTTAACATCTATGGTCATCAGTCCCCTAGAACTTAGAACTACTTAAACCTAACTAACCTAAGGACATCACACAACACCCAGTCATCACGAGGCAGAGAAAATCCCTGACCCCGCCGGGAATCGAACCCGGGAACCCGGGCGCGGGAAGCGAGAACGCTACCGCACGACCACGAGCAGCGTACTGTATCGAAGTGCATTGAGTACATGGATACGTGGTCTGGATCCATTTCTGGCAGAACAGCTTCTGTATTTTCTACCATTATTTTAAAGAGTGCCAATTTGCTTTATTGACGTTCCGAGGGCTATTAGGAAAGAATACCATGTCCTTGCTGTCGGATACTCATCAGTACATTATGGAAATGATCTGATTCTAATGCGTCATGCCATATTAAGTAGAAACCTTATCATCTGGAAACGAACATAACGTGAGAACCTCCACAGAACTGACATTTTGGGGAAGAGACATCAAGAGAGGACAGCCGTCGTTGGCAATTAAGAATATGCAAACAAAAACTCGGCCCCATCGGTCATAAGGGCTTTGAAAGCATTTATTACAGCAAATCGATTTTAGTCACTGAGTAACCATCTTCCGTGCAAATATTAAAGTCTTGAAGACCCATGTGTTAAGAGGAAATATCCCACATCAAGTTTGGATCAATATAGAACATGGCAGTTAACGAACAGATTTGCTCATTAGGTGCTATGGTCTTGTATATTGTATACCCAACAGGAGCATCGTTTTAGTGTCACTATACTACAGTGCAGGGTCAAAACACGAATATTTCACACTTCCTTTTGCCGACGCAAACGGACCAAATCCTTTGGCGCCTTTTATGTTTTACGTGCTGTACGGTGTGCCTTAAGAGGCTAGTGGAGGCAACATTAATTTGTTTGTCAGAAAACCACACAAAAGTGTTTTATCATGTACTCTTTGTACCAAAACCGAACAGCAGTTTCGAAGACGAATATGCGTATCATATGAATGGGTTTCCTACGATATACCCCTAACATACCAATCCCAGATAACCTTGAAATTTATTTTCATATCTTTATCCGTTTCCGTGAGACAGAGGTCGAAAATTACCCTACTTGTACAAGAAAGATACGTATGTGTAACATGCTCTGAGGCGAAAAAGTAGTTTATACAGCTGAGATTCAAGCGGTTCTACAAGTAAGGCACTCGTCGAAGTTGATAGCATTATTCCAAGGCAATGTCGCAGGGAACAGAACTCTACTTGAGAACCAACTTGACCGTAGTCTGTATCTCGTGTGTACGATTAAAACGTATAAAGGCTGGGTGTGGAGCATTGAGGAATTCCTCTTGAGGTTGTACGAGCAGTTTGTTCTGGACTCATAGTACTGTATTTTAGTGCGGTTTGAATATCAAAGAAAAATGTCTTTGGAATACATATATCGCTTAATTTTTGAAGCAGAAGTGGAATTTAAGCATTGCCGTATGTACTTTTAATGTCGATAAAAGCCGATGCAAAAATGGTGCCTACTGCTGAACGTTCGAAAAATTTCAGAATGTATAATACGAAGAATGTCTAGTGTTCCGTTACCCTTTGGAAATCCAAACTGATTTCCTGAAAGCAAATACTTCTATCACAACTACCACTCTCAGTGATTCTTAATAAACCATCCAAGGGTCCTTCTGGCTGAAGACGAAGTTGTACTCCTAGGCATTGCTTTAGTTAACGGAGCTGGAATAATTATTCAAATTGTTCAATGAGGAGAAGAGTCTCATCCAAATACAGTTGAAAGTTCGTAGAAACGTTGTCAATGAACGATTTGGCGGGCTACACAGAGTAGCATAGTGAACATGATCAGCTCCAAGGACAGAGTTCGTCGAGGACTTCGGCATTTCCTTCAGCTCTTTTAGCTGAAAAGGTGATCACAGGATATGGTCTGATACTATGGCTACTGGTAGAATTACGGGACTGCACTCGTAATAAAAATATAGTTGTCAAGCATAACATCTAACGTCTGGTCTGGGCTCCAGTTACGATTTCTGAGTTTTCATACAGTATTCCACACATCGGAAAACATTGTGAGAGCTAGTCCACAAAAAATTCACAACTTGATGACTGCTCTGCAGTAAGAGATTGAGGTGGCGTCTCTTAATTGTCTTAATGTATAAACTCTGAATCAGACGTGTTGTAATGTTCTTTTGCCTTCGCAGGTGCTATGCAGCATATTATGCTGCCTGTGTCTTCCCTGCAGGAAGAAGACACGTGGTTTGGGGGAGAAATCAAAGAAAGCACGTTCGACGGGAGTCTATGATTACAGAGAAGTGGATATGGAGAAGGTGAGCACTGAATAACTCCAAGGTGTGTGAAAAACTCCACAGTGAGGCCAACGACCAGTTACATTAAACTTGATATAGTCACTGCCATAACGCCATACTGACTCTCACTGTATCAGCTTCTAGACTTGGCAAACCTGTCTTAACTACTTGCTGTCGTAAACAAGCCATCATCAAACTACAGCTCCTCCTGTAGTGCACACACACGCCTTCGTATCCATCAACCCCATAAGACTGGTCGCTCACTTTCTTGTGATCTTCGGATCACCGTCATAGCTATACCTGCTTACATAAGAACTCATCTTAATTGGTAACGAACGCTAACAACGCTAATGGTTCGAAGTAAGCTAGTAAACTATACCGAAGAAGACAGAATGTTAAAATTGCGAACTAGATAGTCAAATTTCGAATATTGTTTGCAGTCACATCTAGATTTTATTTATGACACGTGAAAATCCGTAACCGAAAGGCGCGCATCCTAGATTTATCGCTTATCGCGAGTGGCCGACCTAATCATTACGGCTATACCTATACGCATGCCGGACCGACTAAGACTTCCAAATGTCACATATTGTCCATATTTTCTATGTTCGCATTTTGTTGTTCACGCAGAGGTAGAGAAATATTATTAGAAGCGTCATTTAAGCTCATCGACGCAAATATCATAATCATTTAATCAATCTGCGTTTATACGGTGTCTGTGTATTGCATTACAGTTTGCTGCAGACAGCCATGTAGACATTAATGGTTTGAGGAAAGACGACCATGGAATTACGTTCGTTGTACTAGGAGGGAATTTATATACATAATGTAAAAATCAGTTTCAGCGCTCCGGATAGCAGCATGCTGTCTTTAATAAACAGTGAAACAAGGTACGTATGAAGGCAACCGAAAATTACATTCAGCCAATATTGTGACATATGTGGGTGAAACCGTCAAAACATGACTGGTACGATTAAACACCGTTCCTTTTGAGAATATTAAGTAGTAGCAACTGATTAATGGCTCAGTTATTTAGGAAAACTTTAGAAGAAAGATTAAGGAAAGCCAAACCTACAATTCTAGCATTTGTAGACTTAGAGAAAACATTTGACAATGTTGACTGGAATAATCTCTTTCAAGTTCTAAAGGTGGCTGGGGTAAAATTCAGGAAGTGAAAGGCTATTTACAACTTGTACAGAGCCCAGATCGCAGTTATAAGAGTCGAGGGACATGAAAGAGAAGCAGTGGTTGGGAAGGGGGTGAGGCAGGGTTGTAGCCTCTCCCCAATGTTATTCAATCTGTATATTGAGCAGGCAGTAAAGGAAACAAAAGAAAAATTCGGAGTAGGTATTAAAATCCATGGAGTAGAAATAAAATCTTTGAGGTTCGCCGATGAGATTGTAATTCTGTCAGAGACAGCAAAGTACTTGGAAGAGCAGTTGAACGGAATGGACAGTGTCTTGAAAGGAGGATATAAGATGAACATCAACAAAATCAAAACGAGGATAATAGAATGTAGTCCAATTAAGTCGGGTGATGCTGAGGGAATTAGATTAGGAAATGAGACACTTAAAGTACGAGTAGTAAAGGAGTTTTGCTATTTGGGGAGCAAAATAACTGATCATGGTCGAAGTAGAGACTATATAAAATGTAGACTGGCAATGGCAAGAAAAGTATTTCCGAAGAAGAGAAATTTGTTAACATCAAGTATAGATTTAAGTGTCAGGAAGTCGTTTCTAAAAGTATTTGTATGGAGTGTAGCCATGTACGGAAATGAAACATGGGCGATAAATAGTTTGGACAAGAAGAGAATAGAATCTTTCGAAATGTAATGCTACAGAATAATGCTGAAGATTAGATGGGTAGATAACTAATGTGGAGGTATTTAATAGAATGGGGGAGAAGAGAAAAATGTGGCACAACTTGACTAGAAGAAGGGATCGGTTGGTAGGACATGTTCTGAGGCATCAAGGGATCACAAATTTAGTATTGGAGGGCAGCGTGGAGGGTAAAAATCGTAGAGGGAGACCAAGAGATGAATACGCCAAGCAGATTCAGAAGAATGTAGGTTGCAGTAGGTACTGGGATATGAAGAAGCTTGCACAGGATAGAGTAGCATGGAGAGCTGCATCAAACCAGTCTCAGGACTGAAGACCACAACAACAACAGCATATATCTTTTAATGCATAAGTTCATTTCCCTTAGTAGATGTAACCCAGACATGTTACACCTCGCAGACTACGCGGTAATGAAGTAGGGCACAGCGGATTGTGAGGAGGGTCACTTGTTTCGCCATTTGTGACATCATGACCTTAACCAGAGCCATATGAAAAAGCATTATTTTCATGACACAGATGTGTGTTGCTTCAATGATATTTGATGTAGCAGGCTTTTTCTGCAACCTAGGGTGGCTGGAAATGTTTATGTTCTTAACGAGTCTTCAGATTCATCTCATTCGTCAGTAGGATAGAGATCACAGTGGGTCAGTGGCAGCAGAAGGAATTTGCCTTTCGCGGGCACGTGCTCTATCGGTTACAGTAAGTACGACACACAACCTGTCCTCACAACTGTACTTCCGCCAATAGCTCACAGAGAGGAAAAGTTCTCGTACTCGAGTCTCGGTCCAGCATTTTCTGGCTTCATACTTCACTACGTGTTTATTGGATATATGTATCCACATTTGCTCCAAATGTTCTAAACATTCTGTATACATACAATTTTTTCCTTCCATGTGCCAGGTTAACTATTAAAGGTTGCCTTAGCTGTAGCCACATTAACGTACCATAATTTTGTTTAGCGTTTTCTATAAAAATCTTACCTCACGTTTTCATTCTTTTAGCTCTCAGTTCTCTGCCTTATTTGATGTCTTAATTTATAATCGCCATCGTTAGCACCATACTTCACACTCTTTGAACGCTACAGTTGTGAACTGCTGACGGTGTCTAAAAACTGATCCAGCATTGTAAGTCAATTGTATAGAGTATTGGTATCTGTTAGAAATGAAAAACCCGCTCTTCCAGGTTTTTGGCCGCTTGAGAAAGAGGAGGGTGACACAAGTGCCTTCTGTCTTTGAGATATTTCCCTGCCAGTGGACCCCAGAGTCAGCCAGTCACATTAAGAATGGGGATCACAGCGTGGACTGTACGCTGAAGGACGGCTGTGCAGAGGTAAGTCAATAGCAGTACAACCCTGTGAAGTAAACACGAAGAAAGAGTAAGAAAGGACGAGAGCGAAGAAAGACCAAATGAAATAGCAAATTGTATGCTTTCCAGAATCTGTTACTCCGCCAGATAACTCTTTCATTTGTGCATTTTATTACAATCCAGTAATAGTATCGTGCACTGGTTAGAAGAACCTAAGGTAAATCTAAGGTGATATACAGGTACAGAACTCGTGCACTAAGTTTCCTTTGTAAAGCCGCTGGGCGTTCAGGATATACCACTCGTCTCACACACAATACTGTTTTTCGGCTCTCGACTTTCATCAAATGAAAAACGAAGGCTAACGGTGGACACAGTGCTCAAAAATCTGGCAAGGGAGTAAGAAGTGCTACCACAGTCTCCAGTAGACAAAATACGGCCATAGGGAGTGTTAGTTTGAATACCTGTGCATGCCATCAATATAAAAAGAAAAAGAAAGATGACATTAATTTTCCTGCAGTAATTTGCGGAAGTAATACGAATCCACTGTAGAATGTACACAATGGCAGAACAATTTAACATATGTTACAGATCCAGTGTCTGTCACGCTTACCAAGAACCCATGCAAGAGAAAATTTAGAAACTTGAAGAATACTTGATAAGAAAATAAATAACCGGAACACAGAACACAGAGGTGTTAGAGAGGGTCTTAGAGTGCAGGGATTCTTAAACAAAAGATAACAATGCTGTCGTACAAACACCCTGTAAGGTTCCAGAACCGGAATTCGGGGTTTATTGGGCGGCGTAAAGGAACTTTAAAGAGAAATTCACGTGACGTTGGGGAGAATAAGCTAAGAGACATTAGTATGGGAACAAAGATCATTATAGACATAAATTTACATTTTGATTAGTAAAAACTCTCACTTGCAATTCACTGCATATTTTATTACGTACTCTCACTTCAGATATATTTGCTGTAGTAATGTAAGTAAATACAAGACAAAAACACCACAAAAAATACAGCCGAACCGGACCGTAGACAGTTAATCGCGTTTTTATATCACAAGTTTCTTGACTGTTTTCGTTATTCTTCATTGTTCAATCATGTCAAGCTTCACGCAACATCGACAGTAATCTGCTACTTCTATTCAAGCTTTGCATACTTGCAAGAGTTTCACCTTTGAACTGCTTGGTTAACTGTTAGTCGATGCCTTAGCATTGGTCGCACCAAACTAGACTTAATTTACTAAGTGTGCTCCATAGACATCTTTCCTTGCATTTTCACTCTCGTACCTCATAGTTCTCTACCTTATCCGACATCTTAACTTCCAGCATACATCAACAGCACCGCATTCAAATTCGTTAACAGCTACAATTACGGACTGCTTATTGAATACATAGTTGTTTCATTATCCCATCCTAGGGATATGATATTCTACCGGACTCCTGATTTTCACGGTAGACTTATGAATTTGCCATACGAGAAAATCCCCACTTCATCGCTACCTCAGAGATGCTATGTCCCATCGCTCGTGTACCGGCTGTAACACCACGTTCAAACTCACTTGAATCTTGATAACCTGCTATTGTAGCAGCAGTAACGGATCTAACAACTGCGCCAGACACTTATTGTCTTATACAGGCGTTACGGACCGCAGCGCCGTATTCTGCCTGTTTGCTTATCTCTGTATTTGAATACGCATGCCTATACCAGTTTCTTTGGCGCTTCAGTGAATTATTGATAACCGCTCAAGCTCCATAGATGCTTTCAAGTCACCACTCAGATTTACAAGAAAGAACAATGAGATGGATTCACTCTACAGCAGACCAATAATACTATCCTCAACTGGTTACAAGACCCTAAGGGAAATCTAAGGTCGCACGCAAGGATATTACTGTGGAAAGGAAAACTAGGTTATGAAAGTAAACAACAAGGAACAAGAAGAACAATATACATTGGGAGACGTGGCTCTAGTACAATCGGTGTAAATTAATAAAAAATACGATATTAATAAGTTTAGAGAAATTATATATTTTCTTATAATAAAGTCGGATAGCAAAAAAAGACTATGAACTTACAATATGTTACTAATTACTATTATTGTAAAAAATATATATTGTGGCACTGACATATATATAGTTAATAACTCTACATGATATATTGTTAATTAAGCTTCATATTTAATCTTGGCAAAAGATAAAGAGTAGCAGTGTCAAAACATATTTATATTTCCGTTAGAAGGTTTCCTTTATTTAAATCTACCTGCGTAGGTGCTGTAAATTCGCAAGTAGTAACCAAAAACCATCAAAAAGGTTACATATCATACGGCTCACAAACCATGCGTCATGGTTTAGATCTTCATAGTCTTTCTTGGTTTCACCCTTGTCCATGGTCTAATCATTTTATGTCATCACGCACACTACGCAGTGTATGGGCAATGATCTGCTTCTTTTTTTCCAATCCGCACATATCTTCGTAATTTTAATGTACATTAAACGCACTGTATTTCACGTTCATTACAGCCTACAGTAAAGGCTTGGTTCCTTAATATGTAATCCATTTTAGAATGCTGAGACAGATGTCTAAAGATTTCTATCCTTCCGACATATGCTATTCTAGCTGAGTCACTAATAATAAACTTAAACCTCCCACAGCTCAATTTTACTTGGGACTTCGGCGAGAAAGAGGTAGCTGGAGAGATTCCACGTTTTGGGGACGACACTTCCGAAATGAGTGCTCAACCTGAAATTTTACCGCAGAAACGAGAGATAGAATTGCTCCATGCGCCGCAGGAGGGCCGTACTGAGGTAAGTCTGTAACACTGTTCTTCACCATTATTTCAACCTACACATACAAATGCATACTTAATATATAATCCGTTTAAGAACGTTAAGTCAGTGTCTGAGGTTCTCTGTGGGTTAGACAAATGCCTTTACCGCTGAGTCAGTGATAATGAAGTCAAACCACCCACAGGTCCGTGTCATTGGGCGCTTCAACGTGACAGATGTGGTGGAAGAAATTCCACCGTTTCCGGACAACGCCTGTAAACCGATTGTGAAGACCGAGACTATTCCAAAAAACCAGAGGCGGAAATCGTTAATCCGCCGCAAGAGAAGCCCTCTGAGGTAAGTTAGTATTATTTGAACAATGACCAGTTAGTATGAATAAATGGCCACTCAGTTTGGAGCGAGGAACAGACAAATACATCTCAGACCGTCTGTATTGCAGGAATAACCACTCTGCCGGACAATAATTTTCGGAAACCTCTCACAATCTGGTTATTTTCCACGACTGTAAAATGTAGTCGTCTGTCTCGTTTACATAAAGGAGTAAACGAAGGATTCAGTATGTTACAATCCTATAATATACTCTAATACAAAAGAACGATGCACCCCAGGTGACCTTCTTAGACATATGCCCATCAGTGGTCTGTGAAATTTCTTAAAAGTATAACGCGTCCCTTCTTACCTTTCGATAATATTTCAAGCTGGTACCCTTCGTTAAACCTATCTATACACTGAATCCCAGTTTCAGTCTATCCTTCCTTGCTTCATACTGTCTTGCAATCTGAACCCTAGGTATTGATTCATGTGAATTCAGTTTTCTCCGAAGTTTTCTTAAATTTTCCTGTGTGGGGCGTGTATCATTCCCACAGTCAGGTGTAGAGTTTCTTCTCCATTATTTTTGTACTTGTGTATTCACATCTGCTGATTTAATCTTCAGTATTTAGGTATTTTCTTCTTTCGTGAATAAAGTTCATTACTGACGAGTTGTCAAAACATTTGTTGTGGGCTCTGTGTCTTTTCCTCCATTTGATCCTACGCTGCTCTCGTTATCCCATCTCTCGAAAGCAAACGTTCCTTTGCACTCCATTTCCCTTTCTGAGTCGGTGGTTGCCTAAAGTTAGCTTGGAAACAATCGATAGCCTTCTCAAGTCTTCTGGTATCTCCAGGTTTGTAAAACATGTACAACCTCCTTTCTCTTTTTTAAAAGTCCCAAATTCAACTGATTTCTACGCAATTTTTTTGCCACGCGACTTTCTCTATAATTGCTTTCACATAGCTCATGGTGTTCTACTATATTTCCTTCTCATCCTTGTCCTATTATCGAAATCCTGCTTTGCATCACAATTACATTTTTGTCTTCTTTCATCCACTGAATAATTTTTTCTATCCCAACTTTTATAATTTCCTCCTCCTAATGATCTTCAGACCTAGCAGCCTATTATACTACTAGTTCTTCGGCCTCATTCCTATTTTCTTGTTCATAATTAATTCATCTGCTGAGAAATTTCCTCTTGCTTTCAGCAGTTGGAAGCATCCAACAGACAACAAACCACACCCACTGACTAAATTAACTCATTTGAGCAGGATTACGTGTATCAGAGGAACGTTCCCAATCAGGACGCAAACGAGGAGCTCACCTCGCCTCGCTGGCTGGAATGAGGCACTCCTCATGCAGGTATTAGGCTTCACCAGCCACGCCCATCTAGTCCTGCCAGTGACACGGGGCTCTATAGCTCAGGAGCGAGGCAGTTGCAGTGACACTTTACACTATGCCGCGTCAGGCAGTGTGCTTCTTTCTGGGATTCCACGTTCACAATTTCATTGCAACGGAAGCCCTCATACGCAGAAACCCAGCATAATACTACATATTTCCGTATTTATTTTAGACGATTTTGGGTGTTGAGAATGCACAAAGTGCATTGAATAAGTAGATGTGCTCCGATGGAATGAGAGGAAATGGGTAATTTTGGAGGACTCGTAAGAGCTGAAATCACATAATGCTTATAACTGACACATAGTTCTTCATTGAGTAGCAGTACACTATCGAGTTGTGTAATTCCCAGTTACAAGACTGTTCGGAAAAAAGTTGAGCTATCTGTTTTAGATTAACGTCATCAAATTCAGAACAGAGAAACCCATAACAGTAAAAACACCCACATCAGACCGACCTTCAAGGAAAGATTTACATTGTGCTCCTATACTGGATCTTGTTATACTTCTATCATAGCTCGTGAACTCTATATGCGGGGCCATCTTTGGCGACTGACTGTGCTCGTATATTCTAAATGTTGTGAGGCTGGTCTAAGATTTACAACTTTCTCAAGCTGTTTTGAGCAATTTTCTTCAACCAACTCGCCTATCATGACTTCATGAAGTTCATTATGGAGGTCCCTGGTTCAGGACTATCTGGGTTCTTTGAAAATGAGTCACAAGCATCTCTTTCATATGACTTGAAGAGTTTTTATATTTGTCTAGTATATTGTGTCCCAACAGAAACCTCAGTCTGTCATGTCCTTTATCGTGAGTGCCACATAACGTCTTAATTTTGTATTGATATTCAAGTTTTTCGCTTCCTATAAATGATGTAGGGCATGAATTAGTCTGATCATCTTCTCTTTCTTCGCTTGTATGTGTAGCTTGAATATAAGTTTATTGTCTAATAAGACACCTAGGTATCTGACGTAGTTGGTCTACTGTATCCGTGTGTTACTGATTTAGCGTCTGCCACTCAGGCCTGGTCTTCTTTGCAATGAACATGACTGGTCGTTTCTTATCCGCACTTAGACGCACGATGTTATATTTTGTCCACTGCTCTGTAACAGTTAGATGCCTCTGAAGGCACCACTCTGCCTCAACATCGACCGCTAAATACCACAGCTTACAAGTTTATAATTTGTAACAGGCCTGAGAGGCCATGTAAAAGTGTCTTTACTTATTAGCTCTTAGCTATTATGAATGTCGTTAAAGCTTCATTTTCTTTTTTCTCGTTTATGCACCACACACGTAATAATGAGAATGGTAGTTACTATTAACTCTGTTCGTCACTCTCATTTTTATGTAAGTTCTAGATAAAGAATGTTTTTGTCGCAACTATAGCAATCATGTTTTCGTAGGTGGACGCAGCTGGTAAGGAAACACCAAATGAAGATCTGGAGGAGCGGCAGCCAAGGATCTCAGCAGCCATGCTTCGGTTGCTGCTTCTACCAATTGACGAAAAGATTTATTTGTTGCAATAGTTCTTGTATGTTCAGATTTTTTTGTTATCTTCAAGTTATTTGTTCAGTTTATTTACTTGTTCTTGTGTTAGAGTTGAGTTTTGTTCACTTTTGAATTTTCATTAATAACTTTTGGCTACATTATAAACAAAAAATAAATCTTTTGTTTTTCATCAAATATTGTCTCGTTTTTTAAGAGTGTTACTGTAATTATGACAGTGGAGAACGTACTTTCCAAGAAGTTCAGTTTCCTGCCCTTAGTAGCAATTAATAATAGACTCTTCGCATTCCGAAAATTAGTCCTAGATAGCATTTATACCAAAAACAGCCTATGGGCAGAAGGGTGGTTTTATGATTCATTTCCTCATTACACGACCGATTTCGAAACTGCTGGCCCTGTCTTCAGGCATACCTTAAATAAACATCTAATCGATGTTAGCCATTATTCTTTCGCATCACAGGTGGCTGACAACCGAATGACAAACACGCATGCCATACGTCCACAGCACCACACACGATGTCACCACACTGCTGGCCATTTCATGTGGTGTTGTAGACGTGGGTCTAGCACACATCTGATTTCGTCAACCGCCAGATGCCATTCAGAAAAATGGTATTCAGAGAAACAATATACAACATCAATTCGATGTGCACTTGAGGCGAATGTGAGGATGGGACTCGTAGTCCAAAAATCGATCATGTAAAGTAGTATATAACTACCCTTGAAGCCACAGGAAACTTTATTTGTAATTGCTCAACCATAAGCAGCTGCTTTAACACCATCCACTACGATGTGTATCCAAGATTGTCAAAGGCGCTTGGAAAGCTCATTACAGCGCCATAGATAGGGTAAACATGGACCTCCACCTGTGGCACATATTTCAGCTAAGTTTACAATACCACATGCGCTTCACAATTACACACTTCATTTAACGCTAAGAAGCTCAATTTAGTTTTATAGTTCTTAGAGTGGGTAGATAAATCTGATGTGTAACCAATATCTCCAATGATTATAGATAAAATCATGGCCTGGAAATTTGTCCACACTTGGCGAACAATTTATATGGGAGTATATACCGGCCCTACGCTGTTTTGGAATCCGTTGGATAAAACATTGATGGAACTTTGCGAGGGCCTCCTGTAGTCTGCCTTCTCCTATGAAGCTTACTTCCATGTACCAGATGCGTACATATCTGTAGATTGCGTGTTTGTACCGATATAAATCTTCGCCTTAAAAATGATGATTGAGAGATATGTAACATATTTTATTTTATGCTGTTTACGCCGTCCTTGAGTACCTTTCTAGTTTGTTTAGGAATATTATATTCATTATGTGTACGAATTTGTCACCATCTTGCATTGATAGACAGGGTAGCTACTTCATGAAAGGTTGTTTGAACAAGTTAAAGTGTCAATAAAAGGCAAGCTGTCACGGAAGACATTCGTCTCGCATTATTTTCAGGTATGGTTAGCTGTATGATTCACTGTACATAATACATATCCGTTAATGTAAACGTACAATTTTAATTCCATACAGATATGGAAAGTGTTGGTTCTTCAATGTCGGTTTGTTGACTGTATTGCCTCTTTTCAAGATCACCGAAATTGTCATTTTATCCTCTGTATGTAGCCACGGATTTCGCCGAGATACAGACCTGGGTCATAGGTCGTTGCAAAATAATTCTATCTCTGTTAATCCAGGCTCTGCTGGTTCTTTGTTATTCGTAGAGTACGTCAGCTGCACTAATCCCACCATGTTTTTATAACTTAGAGTGAGGTCATTTGCGTACACCTGTTATGCTATCTTCGCCCTAGAGATACAGCATCCTTTGAATGCAGTCAAAACCTTGGGAATAGAGATAATATCACTTGGCATAGATGGTGTGGTGTCACCGCCAGACACCACACTTGCTAGATGGTAGCCTTTAAATCTTCCGCGGTCCGTTAGTATACGTCGGACCCGTGTGTCGCCACTATCAATGAACGCAGACCGAACGCCGCCACGGCAGGTCTAGTCTAGAGAGACTCCCTAGCACTCGCCCCAGTTGTACAGCCGACTTTGCTAGCGATGGTTCACTGTCTACATACGCTCTCATTTGCAGAGACGAAGGTTTAGCATAGCCTTCAGCTACGTCATTTGCTACGACCTAGGAAGGCGCCATATTCAGTTACTATCAAAACTATCTTCAAGAATCTATTCTGAACTGATATTATTGTGAACCATGTACTGTCAAGAGCGACGTTCATCATTAATGGTTTAAAGTTAAGTATCAAACTAATTATGCCCGCTTTCTGAATTCTCATTCTTTGTCATGTTCCAGACCGCACGTCAGTATAGTTCTTCCCTCCTCACGCCAGCCTGCGTGAGCTAAAACGCGTGCATTTGGGCCTCCACTTGTAACACGGTGTTGGCTCTTCTGCTAACACATAAGATGGCATCTGAAAACTGGCAACCTAATAGAGCCTAATCGAGAGATGCAAAGACTAACGCCACTTGGGCAGATACGTTTCGTCCAAACTGCGCTGGAACTTATGAATGGACCATAGCAGAGCGCAAAGTTTACAGAAGTGACTCTGTCACTTAAATAAAAACAGAAAATAAAATTTGGAGATTGACTGCATTAAACGTCCTTTGAACTACTGGTTCGTTGCTAAACCAATAACACGTCTCACATTTGCTACTCATAAAACACGAAATACATAGGTGAAAGCAAAAACCATTTAGGCCCCAACATATTTCTAACGTGAAACTAATCCAGGAGACAAACTACTTAGCTAGCAAGAACACAGACTCCATAGCCACGTGCTGTAAGAATTGTTTTCCACGCCGAATGGAAAAAAGAAATAAATACCCTAGATAAGGTAAAACTGTAAACAGTCGTCCGTTTCTGGCGGTCAGCAAGTAATTGAAGGCACAAGAAAACGTACGATAACCATATGATTTAGAAGTCATTCATCAATTCAAGTTGAATGACACTCTTGAGTAACTCAACGAATAGCAAGTTTCGTAATGTTTAACTAACCGCAATAACGGAATAAAAGAACAAATACGACAAGAAAACAGTCTCCGTCCCCCAGTAAATGTTAATGTCTTACTTCAGGAAAAAACCCAACAGCTGCAGTATGTCATGGGACTGACTGTTTGTCTTACAGTGAGCTGTGCTTCAGCAACCAACTAAAGATAAAGTGCCTAAAATTAGCCGTAATATCGGAACCGAAACAAAGCCTTCTGTTCTGAATCATAATAAAACGAAGATAAACATCCTATGTTCAGACAACCACGGAAAGAGAATGACACGATTTTACAAACATTACAAGCAAATCGCGGTTGATGCATGCGCGAAATTTTAATTAAATGTAATGCATCAAAAATCAATAAATTAGAATCCTTGGTGGTGTGTTTGATGTTTACAGGAACAAACTGAAAAAGTCACTTGAAACTCTGACAGTTATCGTGGTACAAATCTCTCACAGAAATCATCAAATACATTGATATTGCGTAAAAGACATTCAGGAAGCAAGGCAATGCGTAAAGAAATCTTCGTTTGTCAATTGAGAATGTATATTTTTCTCTTTGCTTTATGTCTCCTCTGTTTACTGCAAATGCCCGCTGATTACTTCTTTCCTTACTCTGTGGTGACACTGAAACGAAGATTTCCTCCGCCACATAACGCAGCGCAATTTCAGTGGTTAAATAAGTATATAATGATAATGTGATATAAGTTGTACCACAAGTTTTTTCGTAATTTTGTATTTGAGTGTAAATGAAAGATGAAGTATTTTAGATATTATATTAAACTGTAGAATGTATGCAGTTTATATGTATAGAACTCGCTTTCGTCTAGTAGGAAATCTCTTATCTATGCAAAATTATGTTAAGGAAGAATCGAAGAATGATAGTAGTCAGTCGATGATAGTGCCTGGTATCCTAATGACGAACAGACAGGCCAAGTCGTTTAATCAGTGAGAAAGAGTAATCATTTCGAGGAAAGTTAGGGAGTTTCTTTGTGATGAAAATCACAAGGTTTTGTGTAGAACAGGGAATTATCGTAAGAATGCAGTTAGACCATGCAAAGACAAGCAGAGTTTTAAGAAGAGACACAGGTCTTAATGTTATCAACCAAGTAGAGGAGAAGTAAGACAAGAAGATTTCAGGCGAAAAGATACTAAGGAAAAAATCAAGAAAGGCGATTGAAGACTGTAAAATTTGACTGTTAATCATTGCAGAAGAAAAGAAAAATCAAGAAATCAGAAGTATGAGAAGTGCATAACGGATAGCTTTGCCTGGATTCGTCAGATGAGGGGAGCTTTCTTATTAAGTGTCTTATACCTACAAAATATTGCTGTTTCACAAACACACACACATGTGAAAGCAGCAATACTTTCTATGTGTGATATATATACTCCTCAGCATGTGTAAATACAGCCACTTTCAGCAATATATTATTTCACACTTTAAGACAGAAAATCTTATCCATACATTACTTATGGATAGATCAATAAGAAGCATTCATTATTGTTCTGCTTTGATATGGCCAGTGACTGCTGGGCATATCATATACACTATCACAGCAAACCACATAACGAAAGTTAATGTGTGGGTTTGAAGGTAAGAGAAAAAGTCCCTTGCAAATAACTGAGATGGAACAAACCGAATCTACAGAATCTGGCAAATATCAAAATATGTAGAACAACTTTCATCAGACTCTCTTAAAACTGGAGAGCAGGCCTCAAACTTATTTGTGAAGTAAACAGCAGGACATATTCCAAGCTGATCGGTTTCACAAACCTTACTGCTAGGAAATCGTACTCACTCAGCAAGTACAATCGCAATTAAAATATATAATTCTCCACTAAATAGTACAAAACTTCTTTGATAGATGGTCTTGAAAAATTTCAACAAATTCCTCCAAAAATTATCAGCAATCTCTGTTAGAGTAATTGTATTCTACAGTCTTGAGTAATAACATTAGTAATAGTTTTATACATGTAACACTGAACTAGTAAAATGTGAGAAGTTTATAGAAATGATTCCTGAAGGACGTTACACATACTCAAGACAGGATTGTAATATGATTTATATTATTGACAGTTAATAACAGAAGTTCTGCAAAATACTTACACTGAACAAGCTCTTGCCTAACAGGCAAATGTAAATCCTCGCAAAAATGAAAATGTACATGACATAAGTCAAAGCTATGGCCTTACTGCAGTAGTGATGTAAGTGAACAATAACAGATAATATCTGAATGTAATACAAAAATATGTGCTTAAATAGTGTAAAATGTTAACTCAAAATATGGGCTCGTTGTGGATGTGATGTAAATGAAACATTCATAGCTGTAATTTACGAGTACAGCCTTAACTGTTTTATAAATCTGAGCACCCATCTCGTTCATGCTCCTCTTTGGCGTAGAAGGGTACATACCAAAAAACAGAAGTTTATTGGTTTTCTAACTACATCAGGATCGCGGGAGGGACACAATGAACGTGTTAAGTCACTAAGTTGATGGAGATCATCTAGATACAAAAGAACAAACGTAGCATAACACTCGAGACCCCATTATTTATCACACCAACGATATTTTTGCAAAGGATTATGAAGTGGGTTCCAGTATAGCCTAATGATACAAAAGATTGCCTCGGGTGGCATGTGCAGTTACGTAGCTAATGGCATAAGAAAATATTGTTATAGGCTGGTATTTACTGAATTTATAAGATAAATTACGAAGTCTCACTATGTGAGAGCATTAATGAATCACGATTGTCCACATTGACTGAGAATTTGGTCATTGTCCTATTCAGTGAGAGTAGATGAAGTTACAAGTTCATGCAATACATAACAGTTTGCCAGAATTCTGTGATATATGGAAGGATAAGAAATGAGCTTGTATTTATAAAATTGAAGTAGGAGATACACACGTTATTCACTAGTGTAACATGGAACGGCTGATCTTTTGGCGGTATCAGAGTTAACCTCCACCAAACGCTGTTTTGTGGCTTCTGGAGTATGATTTGGGTGTATGATGCGTGCTCAAAGACAAGATGCTAATCGTTATCTTTGGCGCATGAAGTAAACGAAAAGTATTTAAGTATATAGTACAATGACAATATTTTGTTTTATTACTTGGCACTAAGTCGCAGAGTTATTCACTTCTGGTAAACTACAAAAAATGGCTCTGAGCACTATGGGACATAACATCTATGGTCATCAGTCCCCTAGAACTTAGAACTACTTAAACCTAACTAACCTATGGACATCACACAACACCCAGTCATCACGAGGCAGAGAAAATCCCTGACCCCGCCGGGAATCGAAACCGGGAACCCGGGCGTGGGAAGCGAGAACGCTACCGCACGACCACGAGCTGCGGACTGGGTAAACTACAAAATTGGTACTTAATTTAATTTCTGAAAGGTGCGAACCAGAAACAACGATTCGAGGTTTCCGTTGACCTTTATAATTGTTGTGGTCTCTCGGGAATACAAATATTTTACGTTGGAAGGGGGCAGTAACTTTGTTAATTTCTGCAAAGTGTCTCTTTTCCGCTTGCGTTTCTTACATTTTTTTATCATTCCAGGGACAAAATTTTCATTTGAAACGCATTTAATTTTTATTCTCAACTTTATTACACTCGATATTCATCATATTACACAACCTTTATCCACCTTTCCTGAACGTGGATGATTGTTTGATTGTGTGGAAGTCTGTGTAAATAACGACGCACGCACTTCGACAAATTTAGATGGTCTTCTTCGGTTCTGTCTTGGAGCCTTGGAATGGCCGTTGGGTTTTTTCCCAGAGGCTACCTTGTAGTGGCAGTCCTGAGGGTCAGAGAAGTGGGCGGGGGGGGGGGGGGGGGGACTGTCCGCTTGTTCTTTCTTAACGAGTGGCTTCCTTGCGCAAGGAAAACGATTGTTTCGATTTTTGATGCTGAGTCGATAGGAAATACTGAAAAGAAAACCAGGTGCTGTCTCTGTTATCTCCTGATTGGAGGAGACACTCGGTACCACTGCAAAGTCGCTTTGTCGGCTGGTCAGTTCGCCACCTCCAATTTTTTATGTCTTTGTCTACGGAGCTGCTACAGACTGTTCAGATTCAGCAGACGCTGTTTGGGGTCTGTTGAGTGTGACTGCTATTTCTGTGCTCACATGAAATTTGATTTTGGGTGTGAGATAGTATTTCCTTATTAGGAAGTATTGGTGATAGCTAATTCATTTGTCGGGATCATTTTTTGTGTACTTCGTGAATGATAAATATCTTATTGTCTAACTAGATTCAGTTAGGGAAGGACTTGTTCCTCATCCAGCTATGATTTATTCCTTGCATCGCGATCCTGATTAAGTTTTTTGATGTCTTTGCGTTATCGGCTGCAAGCAAGGTTTCACACCTCGTCTGCCCTAGAGATGGTGAACATCTGCTTCTGCTCTCATCTCTCATAGTGTCAGGATTTTTGTATCACTTGAGTATCCATTTTCAATTTTTCACTTAACTGAATCTACTGAATATTGATGACTAAAATTGTTAAAGCCGTTATCTCTCATGTATTCCTAGTGAAAGAAGTTTGTACATAATAAGTGTTTACAGCAGTTAAATATTTCACTCCATTTTGTAAATAAATGTAACTAGGAATCAACTACTAAGCCAGACTTCTCCCTAACGTGCATCCCAACACACTGTCCAATATTCCTGTCTCATAGCGAATGGAGCAATCGACAATGGGCAATTACGCTCGAACTTTGAAAATATGTGAGAGCACTTCTCTGTAGGGGAGCACACTGAAACAAACTTTTATTGCAGTCAGTAATGAGCCAGTGCGTAAATACTACATACGTATTTGTTCTAGGTTAAGGTTTCACAGATCGTATCCCGTGAGTGAGAATTATTGTATTTTTTAGAGTAACTTACTACTAAATAACACAATTTCTTTTGAGTCCACTTAATCTTTATTTTTTAAGCTATTAGCAACAGCCAGGTTCCTTGGAGTCAGAAAAATATTCTATCTAAATGAGTTTTCAGCATTTTTCTTATCTGCACCTTCTGTACTATTAAGGCACGCAGTTTGCTATTCAGTGCGCGATATGGGCTAAATCATACTCAAGATTAGCACACCAGTGACGATATAATGACTGTATGGAATAACGTAACAAAACGTCACAATAACAAATTACAAACCATGAACGTAACTTTACTTCAATAATTACATGTAATAAAATTACGCATAGAGAACAAAACATAAGCTATTAACAAATTCAACTGCTTGGATTTTCTTATCGAATATCAGCTGGTATTAACGCAGCTATGTATTTCTCCATTTTACTTTCCATTCCATCGCATATGTCATGTACCCGTCCTTTATCTTTTGTTTCATACACTGAACTATATTTTCCTCTCGATCTTCCTTAGGTTACATAGTTGACATAACCAACTGACTCTGTCCTATATTTAATTTTAATTTTTTTAGGTGTTCACCTTCCGTTTCTTTTTTAAGGATTTGCGCACAGGATCCTTCTTTTTGTTGGCCTTTTCTTTGCTTGTTTATCATTTCTGTAAGAATTTGCTCTTAATTTCAATATCAATATAAGTAGTTTCGTATTTTTATGAGTAACTGTTGTTATACACGAGATATGAGATAAAGTATTCAACAAATAAATTGTCCGTTGACTGTTAATTTCAGTAACTGTTGCAATATTGTTTTCCAGTTGTCATTCTTGAGACATTGTACCTGTAAAAACTCTATAACTGTCGTTGAGTAGTGTTGCACTGTTATGCGAGCTTCCAGATCTTCCTCTTGTTGTTTCAGTTCCATTAGTCGATTCTTGGTGTGCCTGATCAAAATATGTACTGCTGCAGCAACAAATTCGTCTTCTTTGACTACATTTCTGCTACATGGTCACAAGCCTGTTGTCTTAAAACCGTTTGGTGCTATGTCCATAGAAACTGATCTGAGGTATTTATTACCCAAGAGTTCTGCATTCTAACTTTTCTATGACACTGCCTGGATTTGAACGTATCGACGAATACGCTCCTATACTGTAGCTGTTTTTTAGTGTTTTACAGAGCGATCTGTCCAGTGACAGCAGACGATGAGTTGTGTAAGCAGGATATAATAAATAGCATGTGTATACTATAACCACAGGTCAGCTTAATTGCCTCTTAATTTTTGGTATGTATGTGCTATATCCATCCCATAAAAGCTAAATTGGTTTGTGGTAACTTTTTCTTAGTTTTGTACGTTTTAATAAACGTTCTAGCCATCGGAAAAACAATTTTGATGTTATCCTTCCATTTGTTGAACATCCAAATGTTGAATTTGGTGGCGCCCCTCTTTCTAAGGTGTCATTCATGCTTCTGCACTTTATTATTAATGTTGAAGGTATGAATGGGCCTGTTGCATTCACAGTACTAACTACATAAACACTCCGTTTGAAGACAACATTATCCGCTTGTGACTGCACCCGCTTGGTGTCTAATTTTTAGAGCTTTAGATGGTTTTTAAACTCGTATAATGGATTTTCATATAATTTATGCATTTGGTAAGTAGTAAACTTCACATTCATAAACTATTTCCTCATATTTATCAAAAATTCATTAGCACGTTCTTTATTAAAGCCCTTCCTTCGTGCCATCAGCTCGCAAGGACAGAGTGGGTTAATCTTTCATAAACCTGTAATACCATTTTATACTTGACGTATTTTTTCCGTTATTGAATCGTTGTGGTTGTTGATATTTTTCAGCATGTTGATAGGGACGTTTCCTTCATTCATTAATAGTTACTCCGAAGAAACTGGACTCTAAATTAATAATATGCTGCACTTGTACATCTTCCAACTCATATCATTAGGTCTTCCAAATTTTGATGGTTTAACTAAATCTTTCCAATGTTATATCCTTTACATGCTTCATTAAAACAAATTTCATCCTTCCGAGTTTTCAGTAAAGCGTCGACCATATCCTCTTGCTTCCACTTTTTGTACGCTCTCTTCGTCATATTGATCAGCTGAAAAAATCTTTTTAGGTGATATGTGATTTCTATCAACGCCTATGTCGTACCGGTACGATTAATGAATTCTCAACAGCTACGAGTAGGGCAGTGAGAACTCCACCGTTCTAAACCAGAGCCACAGACAAAATTTTAAAGTTTTCTGCTGTTTGACTATGGTTAAATGAATGGCAGAGTACTACGAAAATAGACGTAAAACGAAACAGTTACTGTGTCATCATATTCTTCTCTAATAGCTTACATATTAACGAGGGAATATAACAAAATAGTCAAAGAAACTCGCTTGCCAATTATTTGTCTGTCAAGACTGCCAGCGGTCTGCGCACATTTATTTGCTCACTCACACGATAATTTAGTTCAATTTTAAGCCACTTCATATCGCATTTTATAATCTTGGACTCCTTAAGATTAACCCTTCCAAATCCAGGCAATAATAGTAAACGCACCACCATGACCTTCCGTCTCCATGACTTCTCCGCCACCATTTACGGCCGTTACATCCAGCTAACTAAAACACTAAAATACTTTGGACTAATCTTCGATTGGCAACTAATGTGGTAACCTCGCCTACTAACTATCCAACAGAAAGCTCACAAAAGACTAAAACTAATAAAACTATTAACCGACCAAACATGGATACTACAACACTCCACAGTCTCTTATGTGTACCAATCCAGGATCTACCTCAGCCGGCCAGTGTGGCCGAGCGGTTCTAGGGGCTTCAGTCTGGAACCACGCGGCCGCTACTGTCGCAGGTTCGAATCCTGCCTCGGGCATGGATGTGTGTGATGTCCTTAGATTAGTTAGGTTTAAATAGTTCTAAGTTCCAGGGGACTGATGACCTCAAAAGTTAAGTCCCATAGTGCTCAGAGCCTGTTGTTGATCTACCTCATCCTTTAGTTTGCAAATGGCGTATGGATATCTCTTCCCCCCCCCCCCCCCCTCTGCTGTCTGTCCTTCTTTCCGTATGCACTTTCCTGCCCCACAAGGCACGCTTACCAACTCATCAAATTCTCACCTCTCCTCACTCACATCGAACGCTTCTGAATAGCCTACACTATCTCACCAACTGCGAACTCGACTCCAACAATCTTATTGTATCCACACTCCTTTCTAGCCTTACCGCACATCCTTCGCGTCCTCTCCCAAAGAAATGTTAACGATGTCCCTCTCCGTTAACACGACCTCAACCCATAATATACCCATCCTACAAAGCAAGAGTGCCCCAAGTCTATCCACGACTGCAAGGGCTTCCTCCACCTCCTCTCCACGTACCGCACCTCCTCTTTTTCCACTTCTCTTTTGCCCCCATCCCCCCGTCCTCTCCAATCTATAGATCCCAAAACCAGTTACCCCTCTCTTGTTGTCCCCCGCATGCAACCCAAACCCTGCCACCATGTTGCGTTTCTCCGTGCACTTTGATTTTATATACATTTTATGTTGCATATCACTTTAAGTAAACTGTATGTTGATTATTGTTACAACACAAAAGATAAAATGCAGTTCTCGCTACTGGTTTCAGTAGTTGAAAATTTTAACTTTGTTCCCTCTGATCTATTATGTGGGGATACGCACAACACTAAAAGATTTCCTGCTGTGAATATATGATCTTTAATTTATAAGACTACGTTCTCGTAATTCTGATCTGACTTGTTAGAAATTGAAGACTGTATAATTACTGTAACTGATTACGAAATTAAACATGTCTTACTCTACTTTCGTCTCTAAAATGCACTGAAAATTACTCTTATTATAGGCACAGAAGTTACAGTATGCTGTGTTTAGCAAACATAAAAGCTGCAGTGGATTTTTTAATAATTGAACACTATTGACAGCAACGGCTAACACGAGAGCATGAAACTAAAAATGAAAATTGATTTTAATATTATTAGCCAGACCAGATTTCAACACAGCAGTCTTTGATATCACATAAGTAAGGTTTTAACTCTCTGATTTACGTAAATTACTTACGACACTGATATTGTACTAGCGGTTGCCAATGTTCATCTGAAAATAACACAATAAAATCTACAATTCTCCTCTGGGTTCTCTGAAAGCTGAAAGAAATAACTTTAATGTACCTTTACCTGCCCGCTTAGTTGCGGGAAAACTGCTTTCATTCAATTATAGTTAGAATTTGCCGCAGCAGCGGCAACCGTGATCGTGACGCAGAACTGCGTCACGGAAAATTCTAAATTCGCTGAAAACGTCTAAAATGTGGAATGAAATTCTGGGCAAGCTAGCTATAAATTATTACAAGTATTTTTAACAATTTCTATATTCAAAATCAACATAAAATTCAAAGTACACACCTTTTTTATACATCAGTATCCAATGGCGTCTTTCTCGATAAAAGAACAAAAGAAAGCTAAGTAAGCGTTAGAAAGAGCGTCACAAGCTCTTATAACATTCACGGCTACAAGCAGACAGAGCTAGTAATCTCTAAACCTCCACTATTTACAAGCAATTTAATTTACTAATGTATATCTTTGTTATATTTTTAATTATCATTGTCTGCTTCGGTTTCCACGCTCGCCGACCACAGAAGTTATTTGCAAAATGGTCATATATAATATTACACAAACATAAAAATGAAAAATAATTATTTCCTTTTTTAACAGAATGCGCATAATCGATAACAGTTCAAACAGAAACGAAATATAATAACACAGATAAATGTTTTTTTCATATGTATTACATCGATTTTACAAATATCTTCCCAGAAGACGTCACAATCGCCATTTACCAGTCCTCATCACCAACACACTCCTATCTCCCTCGATACCTACTTCTTTTCATCTGCTGTCTATTACCCCAGGCTGCTCCATCGTGTTGGAAAACAACAGTATCGCCAATCCTAAGATGCAGAAGTTGTGATTCCAGGAGTTTCTGCAGCAGATCAGGGTAAATGTTTCATGTCACTTTCCCCTCTGCCAAAATGACGTGTCGATAAACAGTGTTCATTGTAAATCCAAGCCGCAGATTCACCCTCGATGCGCCTCTTTACCATTCAGAGATTGTGTGAGGTTGCTCGTTACCACATGTTCAGCAGGCAGATATGTATGTGACATCGTTAGTAAACAAAATGTGATCCACGACATGTTCCTTGTGCTCAACTTCAGTCACTCCGTATCTCGGAGCTTTGATGGGCTGCATGTCCTCCGTTGTGCAGTTTGTCATGAACCTTGGAATGTACGAGTAACCAGGCTTTGAGTATTAAATTTTTCGTAATACGAGACTGAGTAGTGAGAGATTTTTCATACTGACTGTATGCTCACACTGGTGGAAGCCACTAAACATGAACCTAAGATATACTTATCTCAAAATGTTGATTATATTAACTCATTTAATAATTTTTTTGTTCAAAATGTAACGGACTGGTGCTTTCCTAGTTTTAATGTTTTTCATTTCCAACAACAAAGCACAGACGTTATGGTTGAGTGGCATTGCGCATGAATATGGCATTATGAAATAGCTTGGACAAAGGCAGGATCAGAACCAATGATGGGACGTCAGAGGGTCGTTGTGGCACACGCACGTGTGTGATCGTGAGCGAGATCTTTTCTAGGGTAATAACGTTGTGAATACTTCTTTAAAGGTGAGTGGTGTCAAGACTGAAGATAGCTGGATTCAATGAAAGGAAAAGTCGTCTCCATAACGTAAATGGTCGGTCTAAAAGAATTTACGTGTGAATTAATGGCAAAACGGTGTGCTGCCAACTGGGGTGAAATGGCGACGAAATGCACAAACGTGTACATGTTACGATGGCTACCAATAACAGCGTCGCTAACCGTACGATCTGCATAATACATGTACGATAACTTAAGATTGTACACGAACATACGATCCACGATTCGAATCGCAAATCTATTATAGTTTCTTTTGAAACGTTTACTATTTTTTAGATAGCATCTTCTTTATTACTTAATGTATATGATTTACTTAATTTTGACAATTTATTTCACAAACGCGATTTTGTGCAGCCTACATGTCAGTATGTCCAGCCAAGGGGTTGCCCAGTTTCATTACACAGCAGCAGCGTAAGTCAACTTAGGTTATTCCCCGAGATAAATCCCCAGGGTAATTCACGGTACTAACAGCTTTTCATCCTGTACAGTGTTTGTATATAAGTCAAAAAGATTGTGGTTAGCTTTTCGGCTCCGTTGAGGACAGCGAGCGATTTATAAGGTGTTAAGCAGGGCAACATGGTGTCAGTGGAACCAGAAGACAGTGATAGTGGTCATAGTACTAACAAGAATCTACAGAGGGCGTGTTTAAATGTAAAAGACGAATCCAAAATAAAGAAATGTTTGGTAACTAATCTTAGATTTAGAGGCTGGTTGTATGCTGAAGTAGAACTAACTTTTTTTGTCTGAATAGGAATGTGTTAAAAATATTCTAAAAGTGAAAACCATGTCAAAAAGGAATTAACTTTTTTTGTCTGATTAGGAATATGTTAAAAATATTCTAAAAGTGAAAATCATGTCAAAAAGGTAATGTTCGTGTCAGCCAGAAGCCAGACAGTTTTGAAAACATATGTAGAATCAGCTACAACCGATGAGTGTTCAAATAATCTTGTTCACATCGCTGAAATTTAATTCGCAGGATTCTTGAAAGAACACAATCTTCCTTTAAGTAATGTAGATCATCTGGAGGTCGGAGTTGTGATTTATTTTGCTGATGCCTAAATCACAGACACTATACAAATGCGTGGCATTAAATTTTCGCAGATCATAAAGAACGTGATAGGAGAGAGCCATAAGAAAGAAACTGCACAATAACTGAAATGTACGACATTCAGTGTTCTGACTGATGAGTCAACAGATGTAGGGTCTGTTAAATCGTCGTATGCCGTGGTTACATATTTTAATAAAGGCACAAATAGAAATGAAAGTTAACTTTGGTACCTTTGTGGAATTCTTAAGCAATGTGAATGTGGAAAGGAACAGGAAGATGCAACAGTTAAAAACCTAGTGTACCGCCCTCAGAGCAGGATGACTGGCAGTGGTAACGCATTCGCGTCACTCGGGGATCAGGGCCGACGTGGAGGCTGGCCACGCCCATTCACTCTGTGGATGTGCAGGTGGCCGCTCCTTCAGCAGTGTCCGAGCAGGCTCACGGGGGAGGGTTTTACAAGTTATCGGGAGCTCCAACGTTAGGCCCATTATGGAGCCTCTTAGACGGACAGCGTTCAGGGCTGAAAAGAAAGCCAATGGGTGCTCGATATGTCTGCTGGGTGGCGGGGGGAGGGGGGCGGGGAGTTGCTCATCTGAGATATGAAGTCGACCTTGCCCATGGCTGTCGAGCGTGCAAGGCTCCAGTCCTCATCATGTTATGGCTCACGTCGACATAACGACGCCTGTCGCATGGGTGGTGAGGCAATGCGCAGTTCGTACACGCGGCTGACGAAGGTGGTGAAGACTGCTAGCTTCACACGTAGTGTACAACCACAGCTCGCAATTTGCAGCATTTT
This sequence comes from Schistocerca nitens, assembly GCF_023898315.1. Taxonomy (NCBI): domain Eukaryota; kingdom Metazoa; phylum Arthropoda; class Insecta; order Orthoptera; family Acrididae; genus Schistocerca; species Schistocerca nitens. The sequence continues at coordinate 1,012,760,799 of NC_064615.1, forward strand.
TCTCAGATTTGATTGGGGTTCTTTGGTTTGGAGTAGAGGGGTGGGCCTCAACCTAAGGCTTCGTCGACCCTGTGACGACCTTGGCTGCGGATTTCTAGTCCTGCTTTGTCGTGTGGGGATTTCTAGGTCAGCTACTTGGGTGTCAGAGTATTTTTGGAGCGTTGGACAGTAGTTTGACGTACTCGGATGAACACTCGCCAGTCGATATGCAGCAAATGATCTTCGACCAGGTCCAGAATAAAGACATTTCGACTGTCAAAATTTAATCAGTAGTCTCTCGATATATTTGTAAGCTCCCGAATTTACTATTTTATACGAAAATTCTCGCACTTGGATTATTCTCGGGACCGATAGCTGGTTGAAATCCGAAGTGGAAAGCTCTGAGGTATATCAGAAAGACAGATTAGAGGGCGTAGGAGGGGGAATGTACATTGCAGTCAACAAAATTATTGTCTCTCTATTGCAGTTGAAGTGGAGTTTGACAGTGAAGTTACCTGGTCACGTGTAACAGAGGTACGAGAAACTAAGTTAATTGTTGGATGTTTTTATTGGCCACCCGATTTCGCTGTCAGTTCTAGAGTCAATCATCGACAGTCTACAGTCAATAGCTCTAAATGGCCAGATCATGCAACAGTGTTCGGAAACGACGTTAACCTACCGAGTATAGACTAGGATGTCTATGGATACACTGCGGGGGGAAGGGGGGGGGGCAAGGACAGACAGTCATGCGAGATATACTTTTGAACATGTTTTCTGAAAACTGTCTTGAGAACCTTGCTAGGCAGCCCACACACAGTGGAAATAAGTTTCACCTTGTAGCTACAAATTTTCCGAACGTTATCGAAAATGTCAGTATAGAAACGGGGATTAGAGTTCATGATGTCATTAAAGCAACTATGATTACTAAAGCCAATACGTCAGTGACGAAGACTAGGAGAGTTTTCCTGTTAGAGAGAACAGTTAAGTAGTTGTTAGTATCTCACGTAGAGAGTGAACTGAGATCACTTAGTTCCAGTAAGATGGACTATGAGGAACTATTGTCAAAGATCAAGCAGATTGGAAATCGTGGTCTCCCGAGTTAGATGCCTAGTAAGTGGATAAAGGATGGAAGAGAACCACCATGGTTTAATAACGAAATTCAGAAGATGCTGGGGTTGAAAATGGAACGCACAAATGACAAGCGAATGTTAGCAGACATTCGTGTGTCTGTGAAAAGATCTGTGTGCGACTCATACAACAACTGCCACCGTCACATGTCAGCAAAAGATCTGGCACAGAAGCCGAGAAAATTCTGGACCTATGTAAAATTGCCAAGCGGGTCTAAGGCTTCCATTCAGCCACGTGTTGACCAGTCTGCTGCGACCGTTAAAGACGGCAAAACGAATGCTGCCGGTCTAAATTTCGCTTTCAAGAAAACGTTCGAGCAGGAGAATCGCACAAACTGACTACTGGACAGACTCCCGTACGGAGAACATAGTACTAAACATCCATGGGGAAAAGAAACAATTGAAAGATTTGAAAGCACCAGGTCAGAGGCTGGAAGAAAGCGCAGGTGATTCCCTCATATATGAACGGTAAAAGAACGGACCCACAAAATTAGAGACCAATGCCCATAAATTCGATTTGCTGCAGAATTCCTGAACGTATTCTCATTTCGCGTATAATAAACTTTCTTGAGACTGAGAAGCTTTCATCTACGAATCAGTATGGTTTTAGAAACTCTTGTATGGACTGTCCCTCTCTCCTTATAGCTTACCTCTATTTTTCTCAGCATTTCTAACATCTTGCACCATTTTACATTGTCGAATGCTTTTTCCATGTCGACAAATCCTATGAACGTGTTCTGATTTCGGTCTTGCTTCCGTTATCTACTGCAACGTCAGAATTGCCTCCCTCGTGCCTTTACCTTTCCTAAAGTCAAACTGATCTTCATCTAACACATCCTCAATTTTCTTTTCCATTCCTCTGTGCATTATTCTTGTCAACAACTGAGCTGTTAAACTGATTGTGCGACATTTCCCGCACTTGTCAGCTCCTCCAGTCTTCGGAATTGTGTGGATGATGTTTCTCCGAAAGTCAGATGGTATGTCGCCAGACTCATACATTCTACACACGAACGTGAATACACGTTTTTTTGGCACATCCCCCAATGATCTTAGAAATTCTGATGGTATGTTATCTATCTCTTCTGCCTTATTTGATCGTAAGTCCTCCAAAGCTCTTTTAAATTCTGATTCCAATACTGGATGCCCTAACTTTTTTAAATCGACTCCAGTTTCTTCTTATACCACAATACACAAATCTTCCCCCTCACAGAGGCCTTCAACGTACTCTTTCCACCTATTCGCTTTCTCCTCTGCATTTAACAGTGGAATTCCCGTTGCATTCTTAATGTTACCATCCTTGCTTTTAATTTCACCGAAGGTTGTTTTGTATTTCCTGTAGGCTGAGTCTGTCCTTCGGACAAGCATTTCTTTTTCGATTTCTTAACATTTTTCATTCAGCCCTTTCGTCTTAGCCTCCATGATCTTCCTATTTATTTCATTCCTCTGTGACTGGTATTTCTGAATTCCTCAGCTTCCCGGAAAATTTTGTACTTCTTCCTTTCATCGATCAACTAAAGTATTTCTTCTGTTACCCATGGTTTCTTTGCAGTTACCATTTTTGTACCTATGATTTCTTTCCAACTTCTGTGATGGCACTTTTTGAGATGTACATTCATCTACTCTTGTACTGCCTATTGTGCTATTCCTTATTGCTGTATCTATAGCCTTATAACTTCAAGCGTATCTCATCATTTCTTACTAGTTTCGTATCATAATTCTTTGGGAGTTGATCCTTCCTGACTAATGTCTTAAATTTTGGCCTACTGTTAAGCATTACTGTATTGTGATCTGGGTCTATATCTGCTCGTGAGTACGCCTTACAATCTGGTATCTGATTCCGGAATCTCTGTCTCACCTTGATGTAATCTAACTGAAATCTTGCTGTATCATCCGGTCTTTTCCAATTATACCTCCTCCTCTTGTGATTCATTAACAGAATATTCATTATTACTGGCTGAAATTTTATACAGAACTCAAAAAGTCTTCCTCCTCTCGCTTTCCTTTTTCCAAGCCCATTTTCTCCTGTAACCATTTCTTCTGTTCCTTTCCCTACAACTGTATTTCAGTCCTCCATGACTATTAGATTTCCATCTCCCTTTACATACTGTATCACGCTTTCTATATCCTCATTTACTTTCTCAATCTCTCCATCTTCAGCTTGCGACGTCGGCATATATACCTGAACTATCGTTGTCGGTGTTAGTTCGCTATGGATTCTGATAAGAATATCCCTATCACTGAACTGTTCACAGTAACACACTCTCTGTCTTCCTATTCATAACGAATCCTACTCCCGTTATACCATGTTCCGCTGCTGTTGATATTACCTTGTACTCATCTACGAGAAATCTTTGTGTTCTTCCCATTTTACTTCACTGGCCCCAACTATATCTAGATTTATCCTCTGAATTTCCCTTTTCAGATTTTCTAGTTTCCCTGCCATGTTCAAGTTTATGACGCTCCAAGTCCCGACTCGTAGAACGTTATCCTCTCCTCGATTATTCAATCTTTTTCTGATGGTTATCTGCACCTTGGCAGTCCCCACCTTGAACTGCGGGGTGGCCATGCAGTCTGCGGCATCTTGTCACAGTTCGCGAGGCTGCACCCGTCGGAGGTTCGAGGCCTCCCTTGGGCATGCGTATGTGTATTGCCCTTAGCGTTAATTTGTTTGTGTTAGATTAAGTAGTGTGTAGGCCTATGGACCGATGACCTCAGGGGTTTGGTCCTATAGGATCTGACCACAAATTTCCAAAATTTTCAACATTACACCTAGAGATCCTGATGGGGTGCTATTCCGGAATCTTTTGCCAATGGGGAGATCATCATGACACTTTTTCAATTACACTGTACATATCCTGTGTGTAAACGTTATGTGTATTTAATACAGTGGTTTCCATTGCCTTCCGCACCCACATGCCTTTGATAGTTGCTGATTCTTCCACCTTTAGTGGCAGCTTGTCATCCCAATGACAAATAGTGTGCTCTGAAGCTTTGTCCGCTCGTCCGCTCTTTTTGACAAGGTCTTTGTCAGGATGAGGCTGTATTCTAATGCCGGAAGCTTTCGGCCACCGAAGCTGATTATTAATTAAAATCCAAGCAGTGGCGGGATTCGAACCTGGGACCGCGGACTTTTTCGACTTCCTTTTTTATATTAAATACTTTGCGCTCTTAACTGAAAAGAGCGACAGGCACACTAAAGACACTGCGCAAAGTTTCATCGGATTTTGACAGTGGTTTCCATTCCGCTCCTAATCCGACCTTACTTTGCGAATACGCCTCGTATATGCTTTAATAAAAGTTTCATAACAGCAAAAACGTCCAGTGTGTAAGATGTGTTTACTTTCGGAAATGTGTGCCAGTCAAGTTAAGATTTCTGTCTACTGGGGAAACTTCCCAAACGTTGGTCTTTGCACCAAGAAGTTCAGTGGATACATTGTTTATAACAAATAAAATCGACTTTCGACACATCGTAATAATTGTATTAAATGAACAAGAAAGACTCAGAATTTTTCAGAAATCAAAAGGTGAAAATGAAAAAGTGGTTGGAAGAAGGTGGGCGGGAACGTACTGCCACTCACGTTATAGACCCGGAAGTCACGACGCAAAATTTTTTTTTTTGACGATTACCGCTTTTTTGTAGGGGCGGGGGGGGGGGGGGGAGGCGGGCTTCGCACACGGGATCTCGTGTTTACATCGCAGACCTCTGTCCGTCTGAGCCTTTTTTTGATTTTACGTGAATGTTAGGAAAGAAAGTTGGGGCGTGGCGAGGCGCGAACCATCGGCATCTCGATTTTTTTTTTCTTTTTGTGTGTTACGGAGGGCACTGGACTCTCGTACTTTTTATTACCCAAATTTTCAAGGTGAAGATAATGTTAACATTAAGTGAGTACATAGATACTGATAATTTGCGCAGTCCAAATAAACCTGTTATAAGCATTACATGAGAACAGAGAAAAAAAATCACTAGCAGTGGCGAGATTCGATCCAGAGTCCTCGATTACTAATGAAAGACGCTACCTCTTTTTTTCTTTCTTTTCGGTTGATCTCATTTTGTTCTATTCTGATCGTTGAATTCGTTCAGTGCGGTCGTCCGAGGACACCCGTTCAGCCTCTTCGTTGATCCATTCACTCAGTTTTTTTTTTATTAGAGTGCAGCTAACCATTTTTTCCTTTTTCTTTTTTTTTCATTCGTTGCATCTGATCGGGGCGGATGTCGGAAGACACCCTTTTAAGTTCGTTGTTGATCTATTAACTCAGTTTTTTTTGTTACAGAGGGCAGCTATCCCTCCGACCGAAGACTACCATGCCAGCGTGCACTAGACCACGGGTGCAACTCAAAATTTATGTAATGCTATCGGTATGCTAGGAAAATACGATGAAGGACTCATTAAACGTCAAATTCTTGTATTTTGCTTTTATTTGAAGGGGGGTCGAACCATACTTGCATGAGGCTACTGTAAGAATACACTGCGGAAAACGCACTGTCAGAGGGGTAAGGCTTAATGTGGGGGAGAGAAAGGGATAGCCGGAGTGAACAATCAGGATATCACTATTACCGTGTTTCTCTCAACGAACAGTTCGTTCGGCAAATCCCAGAATATAGAGAGCATAGAAAGCCTCGAGCTGTGGAGGAAAATGCTACCTTGTGCTGGGGCTAATTTCGATCTAGCTACCTTGTCACGACAATGATTTCGATGGACGAAAAGAACGTTGGAGAGAAGAACAAAACAATAAACTTTGTGTAAAAGGGAATATTACAATAATTGTATAGTAAATGGTTCAAATTGCTCTGAGCACTATGGTACTCAACTTATGGGGTCATCAGTCCGCTAGAACTTAGAACTTCTTAAATCTAACCAACCTAAGGACATCACACACATCCATGCCCGAGGCAGGATTCGAACCTGGGAACGTAGCGGTCACGCGCCTAGAACCGTGCGGCCACCCCGGGCGGCAGTTGTATAGTGAGGTAAGAGACGTAACTGAGGAGAAAATGAAGGGTGAGACATTTAATTTAGCAGTATCGCTAGAGAACAGACAGCCCAAGGAGTTCGTGTATGTAACAAAAGAATTATGTTACCTTAAGGTACTGTATGAGTTCTGGGGCCTGGAAAGTTGAAGTGACATCACAGAGACCACATGTCAGATTAGATATGTCAAGTAGATAGGAAAATGATTTGGCCAATATGTACACAATATGTACACCACTGTGTTAACTGAGTTGTTTTCAGTGTGACGTCCCATGTCTACGACAGCACGTCCCGCAAGTGGGCCACCGTAGCAAGTCTGTCACCGGCTACACACGCAGAGAACGCCGAAAAACCAAATCTCCGTCTTGTTTAAACTTAAATCGGACGGCGTATTACAAAGCAACGACTAGTGGCTGCAAGCGCACGCACCTCAAGGCTGCGGGGCAGTGGGGAACAATGGGCTGAGGCGCTGGAGTGGTGTTGAGGGCCACAGACAAAAGACTGCGGCTGCTGTCAATGGTGAGTGGTCAGTGCACCCGCGACGCGGAGGGCAGTGACCGCTTCTTAGGCCAAATAAAGAGCTCACCTATCCCGACCTGCGGGTGCAGCCGGAGTCAACAGCAGCATGCTTCTCTATGTTTGCCTGACCGGGTGTTGTAACGAAAATGTTTAGTGTAAGATTAAAGGACCAGTGATTCGGCCAGTAAAACAGACGCTTTAACCTAATATAGTCATCTGGGTCGTGTTAATCACCGTAGTTAAAGCGCTGATAAATACAGTCATGTCAAGCGTCGCTCTTTAGTTACACTGTCCCGCTGGCTTCTGTCACATCCTTCCGTCTACATGGCAGGTTGGAGATAGAGGTTTAAGATAAGCAGTTAAGTTTTAATTCGGGACACAGACGTTATTTACATAGTGTGATTTCTAATGGGGAAATGACGAATACTCAACCCAATGACTCCCTTTCAACGCAACTATGATGATTAATGTTTAATGTAATTCATGGAAAAATGGACAACCTGAATCTGGATAGGCGGTGTAAATTTAAAAGGGTACATAGTGATTTCGAGTACTGTGTCTTAGCCAACTCGCACCTTGATTTATGATTTATGTGATTCAGTTTTCTCCAAAGTTTTCTAAAATTTTCTTCTCCATTAGATGTAGACTTGTATATTCACATCTGCTGGCTTAATTTTCTGTATTTAGGTATTTTCTTCTTTCGTGAATAAAATTCATTGCTGATGAGTTGTCAAAGGATTTGTTGTGGGCTCTGTGTTTTTTCTCCTACGCTGGTCTCATTATCTCATCTCTCGACAACAACCGTTCGTCTTCTTTTGCAATACATTTCCCTTTCTCAGTCAGTGGGTGCCTAAAGTTCCCTTTGAAACAATCGATAGTCTTCTGAAGTCTTCTGGTATCTCCAGGTTTCTAAAACATACACAGCCTCGTTTCTCTTTTTAAAAGACCCAAATTCAACTGATTTATACGCAAATTTGTTTGCCGCGCGACTTTCTCTATAATTACTTTCCCATAGCTCATTGTGTTCTACTATATTTCCTTCTCATACTTGTCCTATTCTCATCCAAGAAGTTCAGTTTCCTGCCCTTAGTAGCAATTAATAAAAGACCCAAATTCAACTGATTTCTACGCAAATTTTTTTGCCGCGCGACTTTCTCTATAATTACTTTCCCATAGCTCATTGTGTTCTACTATATTTCCTTCTCATCGTTGTCCTATTCTCATCCAAGAAGTTCAGTTTCCTGCCCTTAGTAGCAATTAATAATAGACTCTTTGCATTCCGAAAGTTAGTCCTAGATAGCATTTATACCAAAAACAGCCTTTGGACACAAGGATGGTTATGACTCATTCGCTCATTACATGGTCGATTTCGAAACTCCTGGTCCTGTTTTCAGGCATACCTTAAATAAACATCTAATCGATGTTAGCCATTATTCTTTCGCATCACAGGTGGCTGACAACCGAATGACAAACACGCATGCCATACGTCCACAGCACCACACACGATGTCACCACACTGCTGGCCATTTCATGTGGTGTTGTAGACGTGGGTCTAGCACACATCTGATTTCGTCAACCGCCAGATGCCATTCAGAAAAATGGTATTCAGAGAAACAATATACAACGACGATTCGATGTGCACTTGAGGCGAATGTGAGGATGGGACTCGTAGTTCAAAAATCGATCATGTAAAGTAGTATATAACTACCCTTGCAGCCACAGGAAACTTCATTTGTAATTGCTCATCCATAAGCAGCTGCGTTAACACCATCCATTATGATGTGTATTCAAGATTGTCTAAGGCACTTGGAAAGCTCATTACAGCGCCTTAGATAGGGTATACATGGACTTCCACCTGTGGCACATATTTCAGCAAAGTTTACAATACCACATTCGCTTCACAATTACACACTTCATTTAACGCTAAGAAACTCAATTTAGTTTTTCAGTTCTTAGAGTGGGTAGATAAGTGTGATGAGGTGCAACCCATATTTCCAATGATTATAGATAAAATCCTAGCCTGGAAATTTGTACATACTTGGGAACAATTTATATGGGGGTATATACTGGCCATACGTTGCTTAGGCCTCCGTTGGATAAAACATTGATGGAACTTTTGCGAAGATTGCACGTTTGTACCGATATAAATCTCTGCCTTAAAAATGATGATTGAGAGATTTGTAACATATTTTATTTTATGCTCCTTACGCCGTCCTTGAGTACCTTGCTAGTTTGTTTAGGAATATTGTATTCATTATCTGTACGAATGTGTCACCTCCATCTTCCACTGATACCCAGGGTAGCTACTTCATGAAAGGTAGTTAGACCAAGTTAAACTGCCAATAAAAGGAAAGCTGTCACGGAGGAGTTTTGTCTCGCATTATTTTCAGGAATGGTTAGCTGTATGATTCAGTGTACATAATACATATCCGTTAATGTAAAAGTACAATTTCAATTTCATACAGACATGGAAAGTGTTGGTTCGTTAATGTCGGTTTGTTGATTGTACTGCTTCTTTTGAAGACCAGGGCGCTAATGACCGTAGCAGTTTTGCGTCCTAAAACCATAACAAAAAAAAAATAAATAAATAAATAAAAATAAAAAAAATCTTTCCAAGGTCACCAAAATTGTGATTTTATCCTCTGTAATGCAGCCATGGATTTCCCCGAGAAAGAGAACTGGGTCATAGGTCGTTACAAAATAATTATATCTCTGTTAATCCTGGCTCCCCTGGTTCTTTGTTATTCGTAGAGTACGCCACCTTGATTGTATAACTTAGAGTGAGGTCATTTGCGTACACCTGTTACGCGCTGGAACGTATGAATGGACCACAGCAGAGCGCAATGTTCAGAGAAGTGTCTCTGTCACTTAAATAAAAACAGAAAATAAAATTCGAAGAAAGAGTACTTCAAACTGGTTCGTTGATAAACTAATAACACGTATCACTTTTGCTACTCAAAATACGCGGAATGCATACTGTGAAAGCAAAAACATTTCGGCACCAAGATATTTCTAATGTGAAACCAATCGAGGAGACAAATTACTAAGCTAGCAAGAACATAGACTCCATAGCTACATGCTGTAAGAATTGTTTTCCACCCCGAATGGAAGAAAGAAAGAAATCACCCTAGATAAGATAAAACTGTAAGGAGGCATCCGTTTCTGGCGGCCAGCAAGGCACAAGAAAAAGTACAGTAACCATATGATTTGGTAGTCATTCATCCATTCAAGTTGTATGACACTCTTGAGTAACTCAACGAACAGCAAGCTTCGTAATGTATAACTAACCGCAATAACGGAATAAAAGAAGAAATATGACAATAAAACCGTCTGTCCTACAGTAAATGTTAATGTATTACTTTAGAAAAAAACCAATAGTTGCAGTATGTCATGGGACTGACTGTTTGTCTTACAGTGAGCTGTACTTCAGCACCCAAATAAGGAAAAAAAGGCCTAAAATTAGCCGTAATATCGGAACCGAAACAAAGCCTTCTGTTCTGAATCATAATAAAACAGAGATAAACATCCTATGTTCAGACGACCACGCGAAGAGAATGAAAATTTTACAAACATTACAAGCAAATCCAGGTTGCTGCATTCCCGAAATTTTAATTAAATGTAATACATCAAAGATCAATAGATTCCAATACTTGGTGATGCGTTTGATGTTTACAGGAACAAACCGAAACAGCGTCTTGAAACTCTGACAATGAATGTGAGTATAGTAAGGTAGCAAACAGTTATCGTGGCAGATATCTCTTACAGAAATCGTCAGATACATTGATCTCGTGTAAAAGACATTCAGGAAGCAAGGCAATACGTAAAGAAATCTTTGCTAGTCAATTGGGAATGTATTTTTTTTTCTGTTTGCTTTATGTCTCCTCTATTTACTGCAAATGCCCGCTGATTGTATCTTTCCTTTTTCTGTGGTGACACTGCAACGGACATTTCCTCCGCCACATAACGCAATGCATTTTCAGTGGTTAAATAAGTATATGATGATAATGTGGTATAAGGTGTACCATAAGTTTTTACGTTATTTTGTATTTAAGTGTAAATGAAAAATGAAGCATTTTAGATATTATAATAAACCGTGGAATGTATGCAGTTTATATGTATAGAAATTGCATTCGTCTAGAAGGAAAACTTTTATCTGTGCAAAATTTTGTTATGGAAAAATCGAAGAGAGTCAGTCGATGATAGTGCGTGGTATCCTAATAACGAACAGATAGGACAAGTCGTTTAATTAGTGATAAAGAGTAATCATTTCGAGGAAAGTCAGGGAAGTGTCTTTGTGACGAAAATCACAAGATTTTGTGTAGAACAGGGAATTATCATAACGGCTAGATGAATGCAGTTAGACCATGCAAAGCCAAGCAGAGTTTTAAGAAGAGACACAGGTCATAATGTTATCAACCAAGCAGACGAGATGTAAGACAAGAAGATTTCAGGCGAAAAGATACTAAGGAAAAAAAAATCAAGAAAGGCGGTTGAAGACTGTAAAATTTGACAGTTAATCAATGCAGGAGAAAAGAAAAATCAAGACATCGGAAGTATGAGACGTGCATAACGGATAGCTTTGTCTGGATTCGTCAGATGAGGGGAGCTTTATTTTTAATAAAGTGTCTGACACCTACAAACTATTGCTGTTTCACACACACACACTTGTGAAAGCAGCAATAGTTTCTATGTGTCATATATATACTCCTCAGCATGTGTAAATACAGCCACTATCAGCAGTACATTATTTCACACTATAAGACAGAAAATCGTATCCATACATTAGTCATGGACAGATCAATAAGAAGCATTCATTATTGATCTGCTTTGATATGGCCAGCGACTGCTGGGTTTATCATGTACCTACAATATCACAGCAAACCACATAACGAAAGTTAATCTGTGGGTTTGAAGGTAAGAGAAATGTCCTTTGCAGATAACTGAGATAGAACTAACCGAACCTATAGAATTTGGCAAATATCCAAATATAAAGAACAACTTTCATCAGACTCTTTTAAAACTGGAGAGCAGGCTTCATACTTATTTTTGAAGTAAACAGCAGAACATATTCCAAGCTGATCGCTTTTCACAATCCTTACTGCTAGGAAATCGTACTCATTCAGCAAGTACAATCGCAATTAAAATATATAATTATCCACTAAATAGTACAAAATTACTTTAATAGATAGTCTTGAAAAATTTCAACAAATTCCTCCTAAAATTATCAGCAATTTCTGTGAATGTAATTGTATTCTGTGGTCTTGAGTAATAACGTTAGTAATAGTTTTATACATGTAACACTGAACTAGTAAAATGTGGGAAGTTTCTAGGAATGATACTTGAAGGCTGTTACACATACTTAAGACAGGATTGTAATGTGATTTATATTATTGACAATTAATAATAGAAGTTCTACAAAATACTTACACTGAACAAGCTATTGCCTAACAGGCAAATGTAAATCCTCACAAAAATGAAAATGTAAGTGACATAGGTCAAAACTATGGCCTCACTGCGGTCGTGATGCAAGTGAACACTAACAGCTAATATGTGAAAGTAATACAAAAATATGTACTTAAATAGTGTAAAATGTTAACTTAAAATATGGCCTCGCTGTGGATGTGGGGTAAATGAAACATTTATAGCTAGCATATCAAAAGGATAAAAAGCTCAAGCTTATGGATATTCTCAATACCTAGCTTAAACGTATGTGATTTAAGTGTACAGCCTTAACTGTTTTATAAATCAGAGCACCCATGTTCTTTGGCGTAGAACAGCAGAAACAAAAAATTAGAAGATTAATGTTTTTCGAACTTCATCAGGGAGCGTGGGAGGGATACATTGAACGTGTTAAGTCAGTAAGTTGATGGAGAGCATCTAGATACAAAAGAACAAACATATCATAATAGTCGAGACCCGATTATTTATAACACCAACGAAATAATAGCAAAGGATTATGAAGTGGGTTCCAGTATAGCCTAATGCTACAAAAGATTGCCTCAGATGGCATGTGCAGTTACGTAGCTAATGGCATAAGAAAATATTGTTATAGGCTGATATTTACAGAATTTATAAGATACATTACAAATTCTCAGTATGTGAGAGCAATATTTAATCAATTTTGTCCACAATGACAGAGAATTCCTCATTGTGCTATTCAATGAGAGCAGATGAAGTTACAAGTGTCATGCAACACATAACAGTTCGCCAGGATTCTGTGACACATGGAAGGAGAAGAAATGAGTTTGTATTTAAAAACTTGAAGTAGCAGACACACGTTATTCGCTACTGTAACAGGCAATGACTGATCTTTTAGTGGTGCCAGAATTACCCTCAACCAAACGCACTTTGGTAGCTTCTGGAGAATGGTTTAGGTGTATGGTCCGTGCTCAAAGACAAGATGCTAATCGTTATCTTTGGTGCATCAAGTATATGAAAAGTATTTAAGCATATACTACAATGAGAATATTTTGTTTCATTACTTGGCGCTAAGTCGCAGGGTTATTCACTTCTGGTAAATTACAAAATTGGTACTTAATTTAATTTATGAAAGTTGCGAACCAGAAATAACGATTCGAGATTTCCATTGATCTTTATAATTATTCTTGTATCTCGGGAATACCAATAATTTACGTTAAAAGGAGGCAGTAACTTTGTTCTGCAAAGTGTCTCTATCCCGTTTGTGTTCCTTAGACTTTTTTAACATTCCAAGGACAAAGTTTACGCTGGGAAGGACTTTTAATTTTTATTCTAAATTTTATTACACTCGATATTCACCATATTACGCAACCTTTACCCACCTTTCCTAAACGCGGATGATTGTTTGATTGTATGAAAGTCTGTGTAAATACAAACGCATGCACTTTGACAAATTTAGTGGACATCTTCGGTTCTGTCTTGGGGCCTTGGAAGGGCCGTTGTTTTTTTTTTTTTTCATGCTACCTCGTGGTGGCAGTCTTGTGGTTCAGAGCAGTGGGGGAGGGGGGGATGTCTGTCCGCTTGTTCATCCTTAACGAGTGGCGATTGATTCGTTGAAGATCCTTGTTTCGATTTTTTACGCTGAGTCAATAGGAAATACTGAAAAGAAAGACAGGTGCTGTCTCTGTTATCTCCTGATTGGACGAGACACTCAATACCACTGCAAAGTCGGTTTGTCGACTGGTCGGTTCGCCACCTCCAAGTTTTTATCTGTCTCTGTATACGGAGTTGCTACAGGCTCAAAGTTGCTCAGAATCAGCAGACGCTGTTTGGCGTCTGTTAAGTGTGACTGCTATTACTGTGCTCACATGAAATGTGATTTTGGATGTGAGATAGTATTTCCGTGGTAGGAAGTATCTATGTAGGTAATTCACTGGTCAGGAACATTTTTTTTGTGTACTTCGTTAATGATAAATATCTTGTCGTTTCAATAGATTCGGTTAGGGAAGGACTTGGTCCCCATCCAGTTATGATTTGCTTCGTGCATCGCGATCCCGATTAAGTTTCTTTAAGTCTTTCCACTGTCGGCTGCAAGCCAGGTTTCACACCTCATCTGCCTTAGAGATGGTGTACTTTTTCTTCTGCTCTGTTAGTGTCCGGATTTTTGTATCACTTGAGTGTCCATTTTCAGTTTTTCACTTAACTGAATCTTTACAGAATATTACGAACTAAAATTGCTAAAGCCGTTATCCCTCATGGAGCCATAGTGAAAGGATTTTGTACATAATAAGTGTTTGCAGGAGTTGAGTATTATTCCTGTCTCACTTACACCAACTACCCTGTATTGAAAATGTATGAGAAAACACATGTTTAAATTTTATCCCCTCATCGGCTTTTCTGAACTTTGAGTTAGATTTCCCATTATGCGCTTTAATAAAATAAAAACAAAAAAAAATAATACAATAACTAGTGCCGAATTCAATAAACATTTGGTGTAACTGCAGACACTTTGGCTCAGTGGGTGTTACATAATGATAGACATTGTTTGTGCAAAAGGAAACATAAAACTTCGAAAATGTCCACCTTATATGCCGAAAACTTGTCCCACAGTATTCTCAGTTATCAAAATTTGGACGATATCAGTATTATTTAAGCAATGGGCATTTTTTAAATTAGACGAATCTAATTAAGGTTAGTTGAAAAAATTCCTGGTCTCAGCACAGCATAGAAAGACCAGTTCTTTCACAAAGGTCTGAAAAGAATAGAAGATGTAAAACGTATGTGGTGAATGAAATACCGACTTGCATAACCTGATGGTCAATTAAATGCAGTTTATAAGCTGGAACTGCCAAAATGAACCATAATCGCAGAAAGGCACTCTTCCATGGCATTCTGTGTCTGATTTAGATAAATGTCGACAGGCCAACATTGCTCGACTGATACTCAGCAACGAAAACATGGTAATCTCTGATTCAGAATAGTCCTATAAAAGGATCTTTAATTTCATACATGTATTTCACACTTACAAACCCACTGTTGCTTTCATACACTGCTCACACTCACAATCCTCTCATCATGTATGATGGGTGGTCAATAAGTAATGAAAGGAATTTTTTACCTCCACAATTTTGGTTAAAAATGCATAATTTGTTGTGAGACATCGTGGTATATTCCTGCTTCCTACCCTGTACTTCACTGAAGTTCCGATAGGCTTTGGCGCTATACATAGCTTTCAAAATGGCGCCTGTAACAGAGATGTGTTAAAAGCACAGAGCTGTCATTGAGAGTGTTTTGGCAAAAACTGAAGTATCGCAGATATTCAAGCCTCTTTCAGAATGTTAACAGAGTCCTGGCAGTGAACAAAATCACGGTGAGTCATTGGGCGAGGTGCCTGTCATCACAGCAACAAGGTGGCGCAAATCTGTCTGATAACCAGCCTGCCAGCTGCCAACACACAGTTGTCACTCCTGCAAATGTTAAAATGTGTAGGCTCTCTCTATCGAAGTGATCGGTGGATCATGGTGCAGAACTGTATTTCTCCGTTAGTGGTGCTGATTCACTGAGCTTTCGCACCATCCGGCTTCCATCTGTTTGTCCAATGAAGGATGCACTCTGCGTGATGCAGTACGTGGGTGATGGGGAGCTTACTGATATAGCAAGACGGTGGCTCCGATGTTGACCAGTAGAACGGTATCATGCTAGCCTACAGGCCCTCCCAGTAAAGTGGCATAATGCTGTCGCACTGACCAGAGATGATGTTGAAAAACAGGATTTTGTAGCCAAAACTGTGGGGAATAATATTGTGTGGAGCATTTGAATCCGTAATAATACCAACACGCTTTCAGGGAAAAAATGATTGGGTCACCTATTGAACCCCCGTATGTAGATACAGTCGGTTTCAATGGTACACCATTTTACATCGTAAGAAAGGACACCTTCCTCTATCACACCCTCGTACAGAATAGAAATAATACGCAGACCCTGTTTTCTTCGAAATTTGTGAAAGCATGCCTAACGTCTTCGCTCTGCTTCTCATGGATGGCTTAGGTTATTCACGTCCCAAAGAACTCAACTAGAATAACTACCATACCACACGCTGCGGTGAAAGTCAATCAGTGGGTTCTGAGATAACAACAGACGTCCGTCGCGAATAATCGACAAGTAAGTAACTGAAGGTTAGCAATTTGCAAATATAACACAAAACTTTCATTTTGATACGACACATCAAAAGGAATTGTGGAATTCCAGCTACGAAACGGAGGAAGTGTGGAGGGTTGAAAGTATAGTAGAAGACCTGTGCTAGAGTACAGTAATCAGGTTCAAATTAACGTAAATTGCGGTTCAAATTTATGTAAATTGCAGTAGTTACGCAGAGCTGAAGAGCTTTACACAGATTAGACTACTGTAGAGAGCTGCACGAAGCTGTCTTCGACTGGTCTCCACAACGACATGGACATGTCTAACGGCAAGTTATTTACAGCTGGTAATCAGCTAGCAAAGCCGATAATTGAGAAACGTATACTTCGTAAAATCTAGCAGAAATCAAGTCTGCGCTCTTTGGTGGCTCTATTGTCCTCAGCACTTGAATCAAATTTTTGGATAACCGTTGATGTTTTAGCTTACTTCCTGCTTCACTGAATTTCAACGCAATACCATCCGCGATTGATGATGTAAGAACTGTGGATCTGAACCTCATCTCATCTGTATGTCCTGAGATTTCTTGATATATCTTTCGATATGATCTCTCATTGAAGGCTGTTGTATTGTTTTTCTCACTGATACATGAAATGTCATAGTTTTCATCAGGGCCCCGAGATTCTCTTAACTGGCGAGGACGCAACTAGTAGCAGGATGAGAGTGACTGTTTTCTATTTTTTCTCAATAGATATACTCTCTATGCTTTCTTAATGAGGTTCCTGTCTTTGGTGACCAGTTTGTGGGTGCAAAATGTAGGCTCTATGGCCGAATATATCACACTCGTTAAAATATTCTGCGTCATTACCGGCGTTGTTACATGAATCTTTTTAAGAAACACAACTTTAAAAGGGGAGAAACACGCATATATAGGCTGTTGCGAAACATGTTCTGCAATCAGGTGAACATCACATTCTATTTGATAAAAGTCTTCTTCCAGATGTCATGCGCGGATGTTATGATACGATATGGAGAAAGTTATTAGAGGTTATTAAACATACCAATAATTTTAATGGGCTGAAGGCGATGGTGAAACTGAAATGTACGCTGATTCCGCTAGTAAAGAAGATGATTACTGTTCTTGGATCATGGGGCGATATCATAGCGAATGCAGCAATCGACAATGGCCAATTACGCTCCAACTTTGAAAATATGTGAGAGCACATCTCTGTTGGGGAGCACGCCGAAACATGTTTAAAAATGTAAATTAATTATCAGATTAATAACAAGTATGGCGTTTTAGAACTTAGAACCTGCATGTTCCTGTTGCTCACTTTCTTCTTTATCCTCCATATCCTTTCCCTTCACGCTCTGAATTATGCTAGCCTCCTGACTAACACCTTCTGCTACTCTCTTCACTTCGGTTACTTTCAACTGATTAGTAACAGTTAGACCTTAAACTGTATTCCTTCCAATCTGGATACCCAACGTTTTCGGGACGTGAATGCTAGAAACTGCACTATCACTGAAAGATATTGCTCCATCCATTACACCTGTCTTCGACACTGTCAGCCCGGCAGACACTGTTTTCCATATTCGCTCCCCTAAGCAATTGTTGTTACTTTCGTTGGCATTCTATAAGAGACCATGGGAATATCTCTTTAGAAGGTTTGTATTTATCTGTTATCCTTATTTAATCGCCTCTATAACAGGATGGCAAACGTATATGCTTTTCACCCTATTTCTGCAAGTGACAATTGAACCCAAATAGTGTGCAGCTTATTATTCATGTTGCTTTGAACTGACTACCTGGAAACCTCTGTTTAGTGTTAAAGTTCTTTAGTCTCGGCATTTCTAGCACAGAAAACCATACACTGAAATAGAACAACACGGCAGTAACTACGAAGTACACGTGTTTTAAATTCTGAAAGGAAGAACTAAAATGCAGATGCAGTTAGGACACAGACTTCTAGATGCACCTGTACCTAGGTTCCCGCAGTCAGAGCCTTCTAGAATACACCTGTGTTTTCGATCCGTGCCTACAAGCCAGAAGAAGGAAAAGAAGGCTACGTCACATTTTCTAACGGACTTTAAAAGAACAGATGAGTGTACCACCTGTGCACCATTAAGTTCAAACTATAAGTTGATAAATTACACAATTTTGTAATTTACGAAGAATTGCTCTTTTCTACAGAACAAGATTATTTTTAATTGTTGGTCATTTTTTACTAGCAGGTCCCCTAGACACAGAGTGTAGCCACAAGTAAGCATCATTACAGAATGTAGAGTACAGAGGATTTACTGTTCTGCATAGCAGTATATTTGGGTGTGTGTGGTAGTGCTGAAGACTCAGTAGATTATAGGTGCAGGCACACTATTGAACATTGGACCTCTTGAACAGACCCTTATATATTCCCATGTTGATCCAACGACATCATCATTTCCATTTGGATAGGACATAGGAGCTTTGAGATTACCTTAACGATCAGTGGGATTGTGTCATTTCGTTGGATGAATCACGTTTATTACTTTTATTGCTACGTTCGGTCGATGGTCATTTCTGGATAATATGCCATCGAGGGCAATGGATGCTAAAACCATGCACTGCCCCAGGGACGTATGTCAGGATTATCCTCTGTGGGACATTCATCTGAGATCTCATGAGATTTATGGTAGTAAATAAAATCACCAAGGCAGCTGTGGACTACGCGAATATTATGCCTTTCCGATAGCGATGGCATCTTTCAGCAGTAGATTTGACTTCCCCACAAGGCCATATTTTTGATACAGTGTTTTTAGGAGCATCCACTCACCTTGATGTATTGGCCAACAAATGTGTTTGGTGTGATACAGATGACAAACATACGAATGTTATCGGGAGTGAACTCCGCACATTGAAATCTGGACCATTTTTCACGGGAATTTTGTGACCTGCGTATGGAAATCTGATACCACATACCCTTAGAGGACTGACGAGTCTTTGCCATCAGAGCAGCGGCTGTACTTCGCTCCAGTGTGGGCCAACACGCTGTTAAGACAGTGGCCGTGATGTTTTTGTGTCCAGTGCATATAATGAAGCATATTTTATTATATACAGTAACAGCGTGAGAGCGTTGCGATCCGTGGCACTCTTCCAACTTTACTCTTTCAGCAAGTTGTGGGACTGCATTCTGAAGCCCATTTTGCAACGTTTTGTTTGTTCATAATACATATTCTTGACCACTGACACAGCATTTTTTTCACACAGAGATTTTAGGTGTAATGACTCTCATACGTAACTTTAATGGTTGCAGACTTCAGATGTATAGCTTCGGTTGACGCCACCTAGAGGTAGAAATACATTTCGTTCAAATTCACTTATCAGACCACGTTACTGAGGCACTGATGGTGGTACCGCATCTATTGTATGACGTGATATTCCGTGTGCTTTGTAACATTGCATGTGTATATTTATTTGTTTTCAGTCGTTGAAATTGTTTTTTCACTGACTGAAGCTTTCATAACATTTCATTCAACATCAGCATCATAAGAAAAATTAATAAAATGTGGCATACAAAGATGTATTCTACGGTGATCCATCCACATTATCACTCCAAAAACATGTAATGCCACACATAGTGGCCTAAAAAGCAATAGCACATAGAAGAACTCATCAAGGGAATGCATCATGGCACTCAAAATACGCTTTAAAAGAATACACATTCGTTACTTTGTTGCACACAAATGAAACATGTTAACCATTACAAAAGTGAGATATACACAACAGTGTTCCATGAATTGACGATTACTGTTGTCACACATCCCTAACTTTTCAGTGACTTCTATCTTTGTTAAAAATATCCTCCTCATTTCTATCAGGGAGTTACACGCAACGTCTTCAACCGTTATCGTCATGTCGGCCCTTAAGCGAAGTCTGTCATTTGCGGTCATATCTTCCGTTTCCCCGTGACCTCGGTTTAAACGGAGAAAACATTATCATTCCGGCCACCATTATCCTCGTCACCACGACCATACCTCTTGAAGTAAACTTTAGAACTCTTTGGAAATTGTATTTACACCGAACAGAACGATTTGGTGGAGCTGTGAGGGAAATTTCATAATCCAAATGCAAGTTCGTTCAGCAGGACTGTAGGAAATTTGCAAAAAAATGATAGCCTGACTATACACTCTCAAGGAACCAAGAGGGAGTTTTAAAGTCAGACTGTAAAAGTTTTTCATCATTAGTGTACCGTGCTTTACTCCGTCTTGTGCTTCCTGAGACCAGTATGTACGAATGAAACATCGAAATGCTACATATTATTCGCAATTGTACTCTAAGACAATCTACATTGCAGTTACCCACCAAATAACCACACACAAATTTAATCTTACGACTGCCAGGCCGAGGTGATGGGTGTGGAAAATCAAACTGCGCCAAGCAAGCATGAGGATGATGACATTTGCTGAAATTCTAAGTACATAAATTATTTTTGATGGATAGGAAATGATTTTAATCAAAACCAGATAATTCGTCACAACTGCACAAAAGACAACCATTAGCCTTCTTGGCTGTTTGTGTCGCTTCTTCCTTAATCGGTGACAATCCGTTCACCATAGTGACACCCAGTTTCTCTGAATTTTTTCCTAAGCTGTAGTACTGCAGCATGACTCGCAATTTGGTCTTGAATTTGAGTTATCACTTCCTGGTCAGACA
This sequence comes from Schistocerca nitens, assembly GCF_023898315.1. NCBI lineage: Eukaryota > Metazoa > Arthropoda > Insecta > Orthoptera > Acrididae > Schistocerca > Schistocerca nitens. The sequence continues at coordinate 1,012,781,639 of NC_064615.1, forward strand.
CCTTCTCAAGTTTTTTTAAGAAGCCTCTTTTCTTCCTTTCATATACCACCGTCAAATATTGAAAATAATTTTGTAGCTGTTTAGTTTTCTCAGTAAGTAAGAGACGAAATTGACGATTACCTTCAAGAGAACGTGGTAAGGTTGTACGGTGGAATCTGGTGTGAAGTCAGCGTTCTAACTAATCTCAGGAGCACTGCGATGGATTCAGGTCAGTACTCTGGGGAATCTACTCCATTTCAGATGTGTTGTAGTTAGTAGCCATTGGCTCAAAAATGCTGCTTAATGTTAGGGTGTATTGTCACACTATAATGAAAAATCATCGCCTCCAAAATGACACTCAGTACTGTTACATGAGTTCATATCCTTAAGCTTTTAGCGTTGTCTTAAGCGTAATAACAGGACCACACTTAACTATAGAAAGCACCCTCATACCGTACCACCATTTCCTTTGCACTCAGTTGAATCCAGTGACTACTTCACGTTCGAAATTGCTGAGTTCTCCTAAGACACTCAGTCTACAGTTACTACGTGTTCTGCTGACAATCCACAACTCCCCATCTCGGTATATACTGCCGAGTCGACCTCTTGTGACGTCTAATGGTCAATTCCGCATTACAGTAAAGTGTACCGATACTATTGTATACTGTGAACAATAGCGCGCTGTCTCACTAAACATGCGTACCTACCCTCGCTTCTGGCGATGCCTCACAATGAATAACGACACTGTCTAGGTGACATGTATTCGTTTGGTGATTCAACACTTTTCACGACCTTCTAGAAACCTGTCTGTACTGATTGTGTGTGACATTCATCCGACTGTCCTGACCTCCTGATGAAAATTGCACTGGTGTAAAATGCTTTTCGTTTCTGTAAACTGGGCATCCATTTTCAGTTGAGGACACACGTCCGGACTCCAGTGTCACAGCTTCCCTGAAGAATAGAGCAGTTACTGCCCGTAGTTTTACATTTATCTCGGTTGAAAGCAGTCCCAGCTTTGCGGGCTGCTTGTATGAGTTGTTTCAGTTGATTACTCGGTCTCTTCACTTTCCATGTATCAGCAACGACAAGTTTTGCTACTGGATTTCGTTACCTTAAGCTGTAGCAGTCTTTGTCAGCAATCCATCTATCTCGTACCTTAGTGGCGAGAAGCTGGCTGCGAATTAAGAGAAATATAACAAGAAAATGTGAGCAGTCGCATGACTGTCAGTCAAGTTTTTGGAAAAAAACGCAAATGTTACAACAGCACTGCACAGGACAACTCCAGGCTTGGAACAAGAGTGTCAGATGAATGTATCGAGAACCCGAGTGCTGGACCCCTCAGTTAATGGCCTTTCCTCTCTGTTACAGAATCCTCGGAAGCTTCACTACGAATGAGACTGGGACATCAGTCTCAGCGAAGTAGAGGTACCACTAAGTGTCATTTGACAGGTTCGGTGACCGTTGCGAGTCACAAGGGATATGGTAAGTTCGAACGATACCAGCAACTCCACAACAGGAGCAATATCTAGAATTAAGGCAAAATTGAAGGCCAAGAATGTCCACGAGACAGCTTTCTGGAGAGCTTAAATTTGATGGGATGTACCTCCTCTACAGTTGTGTGTTACTCACCATACAGCCCTCAACTTGCGTCCTTTTCTTGGTGTTTTAGGGGCAGGCTCGTATGGAAAGACACCACGTGGATAACAAAAAAAAAGTCTGAATCTCGTTTCAGTTTGTAGTAGAGTGGTTTTGTCAAGCACAAAACGCACGTAACGGGGCCACAGCATTTGTCCAGACCATTCCTCATCACAGAGGAAGAGAGAGAGTAATAAAATTAATTCTTTAATTTATGTCACAGATTCTGACTCAGAGAAAAAAGAGAAAGATCCGAATGAACTGATACTTATCTGAGTTGATTAATTACTTCACAATTCATCAAACATAATTACTGAACTGGCACTACTAAATTAATTTTCCTAGACAGTATCGAGGTATTGTGTACATACAGTGCCAACAGTTGGAGGCGCCGGCCAAATTTAACGTTTCACGTTTAATCACTATAGAAATCGTACAGTAGCGAAATATAGCTTGGTTGTCTGGCTGTTATTTCGTGTCGTTGTTGAAACCACGCGGTGACGGAGGCGGTCTGAGAATTCGCTCCAGTTCAGGTTGCCCAACTTGAGGACCGGAACTCGGCCACTCTAGGCGGCCAGGATAGCAATAACGGTTCCACCTCTCACACCTGTTTGGTTGGCTACAATGACTTTCTCGTGTACCGCGGAGCTGTACCGTAGCTCATTGACCGAGTCTGTAAGTAATCAGAGGTGCAGCTCTACAGTCTATTCCGTTGCAAATTGTAGAGATGCACCAAGGTTCAGTGTACGGTACTTACCGACAATAGGCGGCTAGCGCTTCCCATTACCAGGGGAACAGCCTAGTTTAGTCATCCACCAACCACTCGTGATGTTTAGAGGTACTAAGCACATCGAAATTAGAATAGTTGGGACTCTACTACCGCTATGTCTGCGCCGCGAGGTACTGGTGCTGCAGACTGACATGTAGCGTGGAAATCTGTCTCGGCCGACAGTTACCGTAAATGTGTAGCATTGTTTGTTTTTTTCTGGTATAGCGATACCCGTTATTTCATTTCAGTGCTCTCGCCGGGGAGTGGTCTGTATTCTGAAGACGGTTTTGTTGTGTGAAGTTGCACACTTTAAATTTGTCCTTTAGCAAATGTATTGATCCCGTAAGCAGCTGCATTCCGTGTGTGATAACTTATGGAAACTTGTACAGTGCTTCCTCTTATTTATGTGTTAATTTTCGAGTATATGATTCTACAAATTGTCTCGAATTTCATTGTCTGTAGCTTCGCTAATGCTCCTTTTGTAAATCAGTCCCTTACTAGGCGATGAAACATCTGCTGTAAGAAATGAAGTCGAACTCCTGGAACAGACGATCGACGTATTACCGATCTTCTACAGAACAACGTTAGTCTGTGGTTCTTTACTCATCTGCTACAGCTACATCCACCAACAACCGAAGGATACAGACGTGTTGACCGTGACAGGATCGACTAGATGTCTCAGCGTTGACAGGAACATGACTTGATTCCCGGTGCCCTCCAGTGTTTTAATTCACTAAGAAGGAAAAGCAAGAAAACTTCACGCTATGTGCCGTCTCAGAACGATAACGATAGTACACAACCAATAGCAGCCGCTTCCGTTACAGACGTTACTTAGGATAGCTAACGAGCACAATCAATCTACAAAATTGTTAAGGCTTTCGTGGCCACTTGTTGACAAACTGCCTATTGGCTTCAGTCTCGGGTTCTTCGGCCGACGTTCATCTAATGATTTTTTCTGACGTTTCGCCAGCACGAGTGGCTGGCATTGTCAAAGCTTCACCCTCCATTGCCGGTGGTGAACTGGAGGCGAGCTCGCGGCCGCAGACTATATGTACCTGGCGCGCCAACGTCCGAGGGCTTCTCCGCGGTCATTTCCGGTGCGGTTCTCGTCTTGCTACCTGCGACGGTCGTTCGCTGCAGTACGAGAAGCCAGGATCCGTTTACCTTAAGGCTTTCCTCTTTCTATCACACGCGCTTGTTCAGAGAAGCTGTAGAAATCCAAAAACACGCGAACAGTTTCAACAAGAAAGAGGAAAGCCTTAAGGTAAACGGATCCTGGCTTCCCGTACTGCAGCGAACGACCGTCGCAGGTAGCAAGACGAGAACCGCACCGGAAATGACCGCGGAGAAGCCCTCGGACGTTGGCGCGCCAGGTACATATAGTCTGCGGCCGCGAGCTCGCCTCCAGTTCACCACCGGCAATGGAGGGTGAAGCTTGACAATGCCAGCCACTCGTGCTGGCGAAACGTCAGAAAAATCATTAGATGAACGTCGGCCGAAGAACCCGAGACTGAAGCCAATAGGCAGTTTGTCACAATCAATCTAGTCCCGATGGCTGTGTGTAGTGATTTGGGATTGGAGCTGAGCTGCCCGTAGAATCCTTTAGAAAACTTACTTGCGGAAGAATTTCTCGTATCAGATCAGGCGTATCGAAGCTAGCCACTGTTCTGGATCCACTTGGAAGACACTCGTTGACACATGAAGGGCTTATTTCAATAGTGGTACAAGTCCATTTTTGTTCATTTTGCGATACAGAGTCCTAAAATTAAATGAACGCTGAAAAATCTGCAGTTGAGATACCAGAAATATTCAAGCATATGGCTTCTTGCTGGAGATGAACTTTTCTTTCTGTTTGTTCGGATCATTAATTTCAGAAGCATTATAGGCAGAAAAGTGGAGGTAATGGACTTGCACCACTATTCAAATAAGCCCTTCACATGTGCGCCTATCTAGGCGGTCTCTTGAGTTGTTCGCTGTGTTACACTCACAGGGTCGGCAAACCCAAAGGTAGCCCGTAGTTTATATCTCGCGCCTGGGTCGTCGGGCCCACCACGAATTCCTCTCCTGTGCCAACCTCTTCATCTCAGAGTAGCACCTGCAACCTACGTCCTCAATTATTTGCTGGATGTATTCCAATCTCTGTCTTTCTTTACAGTTTTTGCCCTTTACAGCTCCCTCTAGTAACAAGGAAGTCATTCATTCCTACATGTCTTAACATAAGCCCTGCCACCCTGTCCCTTCTCCTTATTAGTGTTTTGCACGTATTCCTCTCCTTTCCGATTCTGTGTAGGACCTCCTCATTCCTTACCTTATCAGTCCATCTATTTTTCAACATTCGTGTTTAGCACCACATCTCAAATGCTTCGATTATCTTCTGTTCCAGTTTTCGCAGAGTCCATGTCCCACTACCATACAGTGCTGTACTCCAGACGTAGGTCTACATACTCAGCAATTTCTTCCTCAAACTAATCCTTATGTTTGAACAGACTTCTCTCAGACAGGAATACCACTTTTTCCATTTATAATTTGCTTTTGATGTCCCCCTCGCTCCGTCCATTATTGGTTATTTTACAGCCTACGTAGCAGAATTCCTTAACTCATCTATTTCATGCTCATCAATCCTGAGGTTTGGCTCCTCACTCTCATTTCTGCTACTTCTCATTACTTTCGTCTCTCTTCGATTTACTCTCAATCCATGTTCTGTACTCATTAGATTGTTCATTCCATTCAGCAGAGTATATAATTCTTCTTCACTTTCACTCGGGATACCAATGTCATCAGTGAATCGTATCATTGATATCCTTTCACCTTGAATTTTTAATTCAACTCCTGAACCTTTCTTTTATTACCATTTATTGATTTTTAGACGCACAGATTAAAAATGAGGGGAGAAAGGCTACGTACCTGTCTTACACTCTTTTTAGCCAGAGCACTTCGTTCTTGATCGCCCACTGTTCTTATTCCCTCTTAGCTCCTGTACGTACTGCATATTAGACCTCTCTTCTTATAGCTTACTCCTATTTTTCTCAGAATTTCTAACATCTTGCACCATTTTACATTGTCGAATGCATTTTCTATGTCGACAAATCCTATGAACATGTGCTGATTTCAGTCTTACTTCCTTTATCTACCGCAACCTCCGAATTGCCTCTCTCGTGCCTTTACCTTTCCTAAAGCCAAACTGATCGTCATCTAGCACATCCTCTATTTTCTTTTCCATTCCTCTGTACATTATTCTTGCCAACTTGTCAACAACTAGAATGCATGAGCTGTTAAACGGATTGTGCTACAGTTCTTGCACTTGTCAGCTCCTCCAGCCTTCGCAATTGTGTGGGTGATGTTTTTTTCTGAAATTCAGATGGTATGTCGCGTGACTCATACTTCTACACACCAACGTGAATAGCCGTTTTGTTGCCACTTTCCGCAATGATCTTAGAAACTCTGGTGGGATGATATCTATCCCTTCTGCCTTATTTGATCGTAAGTGCTCCAAAGCTTTTTGAAATTCTGATTCCAATAGTGGATCCCCTATCTCATCTAAATCGACTCCAGTTTCTTCGTCTATCACATTAGACAAATCTTCCCCCCTCATAGAGGCCTTCAACGTGCTCTTTCCACCTCTCCATGCTCTCCTCTGCATTTAACAGTGGAATTTCCTGTTGTACGCTTAATTTTACAACACTTGGTTATCACTGTTAGCATTCAACCGCGATTCTTATACATATTTTAACAACGCGTTTCAAGAGACAATGCTCTCATCATCAGGTTGTAAAATCTATGTCATGAAATTAAACGGACTAAAAAGACAAAATACCATCACCAATAGTTGGGAAGTCCATAGAGTAAAACAGAATTAAAAGTATATTGGACTGTGGGTCCTCGTCTTACATTGCAGTTGTTGACACAAGTCAATGGCCGTCCCATAGCTACCAAATATGCTGTCGACTGCGCTGGCTCGGGAGCTGTTGTGGACTGACGTGCCTAGGTGTTGTGGCGTGGTTACAGCCGTGTGCTTGACGGTAACGCTATGCTATTGGGCGCCTCATTTCCTTATTGCATTGGTCTGCCATCGTTAGCCTCTCACAACTCCGTCATTGACATGCTACAAGTTTAAAGTCGCATGCCTGCCCTAAAATAATTCTAAAAACCCGCTATAAAATTTCATTTCTTTAAAGTTATCTTGTACATTTAGGATATTGATTTGTTTCTTTTCATGGATAGCTATCTCGAATTCCTCTAGTAAATCAAGTTTCCTCCCTTTCTTTTCTACATGCAATATTTCTACGTTGTCTTCTATGCTATTAAGGGGATGGCCTGTTTCATACGTATATATGGTTCGCAACAGCTGATTTGTCATAATTCCCTAACCTGAACGCATCTTTATGTTCTTTATACCGGATCGCGAATGATCTTCCTGTCTGCCCTATATATTTTGCATCACAAGTTCTGCACTGAATCTTATAAACTCCCGATCTTTCAAACTTATTTCTCTTCTCGCCAATATCGTGCTTAAGGCTATACCTCACTAGGTTATTAGTCTGAAAAGCTATTTTGACATTGTATGGCTTAAAAATATTTGCTATCTTTTGTGAGACTTTTCCGTAGTATGGCATCGTGATAATTTTCACTTTCTCTCCATCAGGTTTATTCTTTTTGCTCTTATTACTTTTCCGTAACAGTTTTTTAACCATATCTATTCTGTAACCGTTATTCATCGCTATTCTCTTAACGGTATTAATTTCAGTCTCCCTATCATTTTCACTCATAGGTATATTGACTGCCCTATGCACGAGACTACGGAAAGTAGCTTCTTTATAAGCCTGCGGATGGCATGAATCATTCGGGATCACGGCAGCAGTCGTAGTTTGTTTTCTATAAACGGAGAACGCATGTTTGTTGCGCTGCCTTTTTATATTCAGGTCCAGGAACTGTAAACAATTGTCAGTTTCATACTCCACGGTAAATTTTATTTTATTATGTGCGTCGTTGAACTTTTTTACTATTTCCTCCTCACGGGAACCATCGACAAGTAACAGAGTGTCGTCTACATAACGTTTGTAATAAACAATTTTATCCATAATGTTATCGTCAGAATTTAGAACTTCATCTTCAAGGTCATTGATAAAAATGTCTGCCATAGTTCCTGATATACTGGACCCCATGGCTAACCCATCGTCCTGAATATAAAATTTGTTATTAAACGTAAAATAATTAAAACTTGTAATGAGCTGTAGGAGTTCAATAAATTCAATTGTCTCTTGCGTTGAAATTTTACCGTATTTCAGGAAATTTCTCTTAATGATTTCTATAGTTTCGTTAACCGGATCACTGGAGTATAAGTTCTTAACATCCAACGAAACCAAACGGGAAGTGTCAGTGACTGGCGTATCTTTAATTTCACCTATTTCAATTGGGAAGAGATTCAGTGGTCAGGTTAAGGTCTGGAAAGAGCGCAGAAAATCAGCAGAAACTTTCACCCTGTGCGTATGGTAAAATTTAAACCGAGATTGGCTGGTCATGAAGGGCAGTCTGACAACCAGGAGTGATGGTTTGGGGAGGCATTTCTTTTCATAACTGGTACCACTTGGATATCTTTCGCGACCCATTTATAGCACAGCAGTGCGTCGACGATAATCTACGCAACACTTTGTTGTTATTCTTGGAACACTATCCAGGGCTATCATTTCAGGAAGACGAGGGTTCATACTGCCTACCTTCTTGCTTGTCAGATCCTACCCTGTCCAGCAATTTCGTCGGATCTCTCCCAAATTCAGGACGTTAGGTGTAATGAGGGCAGGCCTACCATCCAGCTCGAGATTTTGACGATCTAACACGCCGACTGTGCAGGACGTGCCTCGATGCCAGGAGTACATCCAGTAACTGCAGTAATCAGCGCCAAGCCGAAAAACAGCTGGTATATAGGCCAGAGGAGGAACAGCGCATCACTGACTCGCTCAATTTGTGAAGCTCTTTCTCCTAAATAAAACATACAAATTTTCTGAAACTGTAATTGTTTGGCCATACATGTACATCAGATTTTTTTCTTATTGTGTACTCACGTCAATTGGTGCTAGACACTAAGGTAAATCCAAGGCATAACCAGGTGGTATCACTAGAGATTATAAGCTTCCACTGCACAATTGTCACCGATTCGGTATTGTTACATAGCACTCTACAACTACTTGAATCGTGCCAGTTGTAGATGATAGTCCTAGCGAGTGACAGTATGCTAGTGCTGGCTTTGTCACATCCTTCCGTCTACATTGCAGGTTGGAGATAGAGGTTTAACATAAGCAGTTAAGTTTTAATTCGGGACACAGACGTTATTTACATAGTATGATTTCTAATTGGGAAATGACGAATACTCAAGCCCAATGACACACTTTCAACTCAACTATGATGATTAATGTTTTATGTAATTCATGGAAACGGGGACAATCTGAGTCGCGATAGTCGGTGTAAATTTAAAAGGGTACATACTGATTTCGAGTACTGTGTCTTAGCCAACTCGCACCTTGATTCATGATTTATGTGATTCAGTTTTCTCCAAAGTTTTCTAAACTTTTCCTGGTTGGGGCATCTATCATTCCCTCAGTCAAGTTTTGTGTTTCTTCTCCATTAGTTGTAGACTTGTGTATTTACATCTGCTGGCTTAATTTCTGTATTTAGGTATTTTCTTCTTTCGTGAATAAAATTCATTGCTGATGAGTTGTCAAAGGATTTGTTGTGGGCTCTGTGTTTTTTCTCCTACGCTGGTCTCATTATCTCATCTCTCGACAACAATCGTTCGTCTTCTTTTGCAATACATTTCCCTTTCTCAGTCAGTGGGTGCCTAAAGTTCCCTTTGAAACAATCGATAGTCTTCTGAAGTCTTCTGGTATCTCTAGGTCTCTAAAACATACACAGCCTCGTTTCTATTTTTTAAAAAACCCAAATTCAACTGATTTCTACACGAATTTTTTGCCACGCGACTTTGTCTATGTAACCGCTCAATGTCATTCAATACGATGACGACGACACCCCTCGATCGACGTCAACACTCGTGGTGTCACTCACCTTCATACATGGCAGTGGACGTTTGAAAATTCGTAACGATAACTCAATGGCCGTCAATTGATTTAAATGTATTTCCCGGCTGACTCTTAACTCAATTACTGTCACCGGGATGAGGAGAAAGAACACATAATGGTGGTACCAGCATTATGCGTATTTAGATGTTCGATTAATCTGAATGGTTTGCAATCTTCCAGCGATTCTATTCGAACTCTATGCTGATGTACCGACAAGGACCATTTTCGCAGATAAACATGAAAGTACGTAATGGATGTTCAGTTTCTCAATACAGTTCGTCGCACTCACAGATTATACATCCGCTGTAAGAACAATTTCATGCATTTACATTTTTGGTGTGCCACAATATTGGTTGGCTAAATATTATGACGATACATTGCATACAACTTCCACAGATATTGTTTATCATTTAGTCAAGACTACGTAATGAAGCCAAAATCGTGGGTAAAATTGAAATGTAGTTTGTTTATTAACACTTCTCTTTTCACTAATTAAATATGAAATATGTATCGGGATTGGAGGTGATGGTCTTATCCTTCTTTTTTAGTATTTTAGGTCCCCGTTAATTAACATCTGGTAGTTAATAAGCGAAGTATTTTTTATGCTGGCGCGTTGTTTGTATCAGTTACCCCCGCAACCGTCGAAGGATAAGATTCTGTTAATGTCCCGCGCAGACGCGTTTCACGATTTTATAAAATGTAGAATTACGTAAACTATAGCGTTCCTTTGCGCACAACTTTCGTGGGTTCCACCACCATAGTAGTTTCCCAAGAGTATTTTTCCCAGCTAACATAAAGTTCGAATTATGTTCTCAGATTCATTTTCACTCCACCCGACAATAAACGCCTCTGATCACTTCGTCACGCGTAATGTGTTTTAAACGTGCTTGAAGAGTCTTTAAATAATCTCCTTAACGAATTTCACAGTCGCGTACCACTTTTCCATTGACTAGCCCGATCGCGATAACTGAAGGTAGAGAGCTCAATAATGTGTTACATGTTCTTTTATATGTATTAAAAAACAAACGCGCCCCATATATCTTTCTGTCCCGCTTGATCTTTGCTACTTTGCTTTTTATTACTTTTCATTATATTGTTTCTTAGTAATACTGTGCAGTTATTAAAGTTCCGTATTACTTTCCCCTTTTTAATTCTTCCCCGATTTTAATTAATATGAGGCTAATTGACACGCTTGCTTGCAGAGTACCGTTATATCTATAATTACTTTCCCATAGCTCATGGTGTTCTACTATAATTCCTTCTCATCCTTGTCCTATTATCGAAATCCTGCCTTGCATCACAATTACATTTTTGTCTTCTTTCATCCAATGAATAATTTTTTCTATCTCAACTTTTACAATTTCCACCACCTAATGATCATCAAAGCTAGCAGCCTATTATACTAACATCACATGAGTGTGTGATTCATGTCTATTTGGCTACGGTATTACGTTCACTAAGTTCTTCGGCCGCATTCCTATTTTCTTGTTCATAATAAATTCGCCTGCTCAGAAATTTCCTCTTGCTTTCAGCAGTTGGAAGTATCCAACAGACAACAGACCCCAACCACTGTCCAAATTTAACTCACTTGAGCAGGAATACGTGTATCAGAGGAAAGTGCCTAATCAGGACGTAGATGAGGAGCTCACTTCGTCTCGCTGGCTGGAATGAGGCACTCCTCATGCAGGTATTAGGCTTCACCAGCCACGCCCAGCTAGTCCTGCCAGTGACACGGGGCTCTATAGCTCAGGAGCGAGGCAGTTGCAGTGACACTTTACACTATGCCGCGTCAGGTAGTGTGCTTCTTTCTGGGATTCCAAGTTCATAATTTCATTGTAACAGACGCCCTCATACGCAGAAACCCAGCATAATACCACACATTTCCGTATTTATTTTAAACGATATTGGGTGTCCAGAATGCCCGAAGTGCATTGAATAAGTAGATGTGCTCTGAGGGAATGAGAGGAATTGGGTAATTTTGGAGGACTCTTAAGAGCTGAAATCACATAATGCTTATAATTGACACATAGTTCTTCATTGAGTAGCAGTACACCATCGAGTTGCGCAATTCCCAGTTACAAGACTGTTCGGAAGATGTTGAGCTATCCGTTTCAGATTAACGTCATCAAATTCAGAACAGAGAAACCCATAACAGTAACAACACCAACATCAGACTTACCTTCAAGGAAGGATTTACATTGTGCTTCTTTACTGGATTTTGTTATACTTCTGTCATTGCTCGTGGACTCTTACGCGAGGCCATCTTTGTCGACTGACTGTGCTCGTATATTCTAAATGCTGTGAGGCAGGTCGAAGATTTACAACGTTCTCAAGATGTTTTCTGCTATTTTGTTCAACCAACTTGCCTATAATGACTTCATTAAGTCCATTATGCAGGTCTCTGGTTCAGGACTATCTGGGTTCTTTGAAAATTAGTCACAAGCATCTCTTTGATATGACTTGAAGAGTTTTTATATTTGTGTAGTATATTGTGCCCGAATAGAAACTTCTGTATGTCATGGCCTTAATCGTGAGTGCCATTTAATGTCTTATTTTTGTATTGATATTCAAGTTTTTCGCTTTCTATTAATGGATGTAGGGCATGAATTACTCTGATCGTCTTCTCTTTCTTCGCTTGTATATGTAGCTTGAATATAAGTTTATTGTCTAATGAGACACCTAGGTATCTGACCTAGTTGGTCTACTGTATCTATGTGTTATTGATTTACAGTCTGCCCCTCAGGTCTGGAGTTCTTTGCGGTGAAGCTGACTGAGCGTTTCTTATCCGCACTTATACGCACGATGTTATATTTTATCCACTGCTCTGTAACAGTTAGATGCCTCTGAAGGCATCCACTCTTTCTCAACATCGTTCACTACGTACCGCAGCTTACAAGTTTAAAATTTGTAACAGGCCTGAGAGGCCATGTAAAAGTGTCTTTATTTATTAGCTCTCATCTATTATGAATATCGTTAAAGCTTCATTTTCGTTTTTCTCGTTTTTGCACCACACACGTAGTAATGTAAGTTCAAGATAAAGAATGTTTTTGTCGCAACTACAGTAATCATTTTTTCGTAGGTGGACGCAGCTGGTAAGGAAACACCAAGTGAAGATGTGGAGGAGTGGCAGCCAAGGATCTCATCAGCCATGCTTCGGTTGCTGCTTCTACCAACTGACGAAAAGATTTATTTGTTCAAATAGTTCTTGTATGTTCCGATTTTTTTGTTATCTTCAAGTTATTTGTTCAATTTACTTACTTGTTCTTGTGTTCGAGTTGAGTTTTGTTCGGTTTTGAATTTTCATTAACAACCTTTGGCTCAATTATTAACAAAAAATTAATCTTTCGTTTTCGTCAAATATTGTCTCGTTTTTTAAGAGTATTACTTTAATTATGATAGTTGAAGAACGTACTTTCCAAGGTCAGTTTCCTGCCCTTAGTAGCAATCAATAATAGACTCTTCGCATTCCGAAAATTAGTCATAGATAGCATTTATACCCAAAACAGACGTTGGGCACAAGGATGGTTTTATGACTCATACCCTCATTACACGATCGATTTCAGAACACCTAGTCCTGCCTTCAGGCATACCTTAAATAAACATCTAATCGATATTAGGCATTATTCTTTCACATCACAGGTGGCTGACAACCGAATGACAAACACGCAAGCCCCACGTCCACAGCACCACACACGATGTCACCACACTGCTAGCCATTTTATGTGTTGTTGTAAACGTGGGTATAGCACACTTCTTATTTCGTTAACCGCCAGATGCCATTCAGAAAAATGATATTCAGAGAAGGAATATACAACATCGATTCGATGTGCACTTGAGGCGAATGTGGGGATGGGACTCGTAGTCCAAAAATCAATCATGTAAAGTAGCCACAGGAAACTTAATTTGTAATTGCTCAACCATAAGCAGCTGTTTTAGCACCATCCACTACGATGTCTATTCAAGATTGTCTAAGGTACTTGGAAAACTCATTACAGCGCCATAGATAGGGTAAACATGGACCTCCACCTGTGGCACGTATTTCAGCTAAGTTTACAATATTACATTCGCTTCACAATTACACACTTCATTTAACGCTAAGAAACTCAATTTTGTTTTATAGTTCTTAGAGTGGGTAGATAAGTGCGATGGTGTGTAACCCATATCTCCAATGATTATAGTTAAAACCATGGCTTGGAAATTTGCCACACTTGGCGAACAATTTATATGGGGGTATATACCGGCCATAAGTTGTTTAGGACTTCGTAGGATAAAACATTGATGGAACTTTGCGAAGGCTTCCTGTAATCTGCCTTCTCCTACGAAGCTTACTTCCATGTAACAGATGCGTACATATCTGTAGATAGCGCGTTTGCACCGATATAAATCTCCGCCTTAAATATGATGTTCGAGAGATTTGTAACATATTTTATTTTATGCTCCTTACGCCGTCCTTGAGTACCTTTCTAGTTTGCTTAGGAATATTGTATTCATTATCTGTACGAATTTGTCACCTCCATCTTCCATTGATACACAAGGTAGCTACTTCATGAGTGGTAGTTATAACAAGTTAAACTGTCAATAAAAGGCACGCTGTCACGGAAGAGTTTCGTCTCGCATTATTTTCAGGTGTGTACAGCTGTATGATTCAGTGTACGTAATACATATTCGTTAATAAAAATGTACAATTTCTATTCCATACAGACATGGGAAGTGTTGGTTCTTTAATGTCGGTCTGTTGATTGTACTACCTCTTTCCAGGATCACCGAAATTGTCATTTTATGCTCTGTATGCAGCCATGGGTTTCGCAGAGCTACAGAAGTGGGTCATAGGTCGTTACAAAATAATTCTATCTCTGTTAATCCTGGTTCTGCTGGTTCTTTGTTATTCGTTGAGTACGTCAGCTGCACTAATCCCACCTTGTTTTTATTACCTAGAGTGAGGTCATTTGTGTACACGTGTTATGCTATCTTCACATTACAGATACAGCATCCATTGAATGCGACCAGGGCCTTCGGAACTAATCCAGGAGACAAACTACTTAGCTAGCAGGAACACAGACTCCATAGCTACGTGCTGTAAGAATTGTTTTCCACGCCGAATGGAAGAAAGAAACAAATACGCTAGATAAGATAAAACTGTAAGCAGTCGTCCGTTTCTGGCTGTCAGCAAGTGTTTGAAGGCAGATGAAAAAGTACGGTAATCATATGATTTGGAAGTCATTCATCGATACACGTTGAATGAGATTCTTGAGTAACTCAACGAATAGCAAGCCTTCGTAATGTTTAACTTATCTCAATAACGGAATAAAAGAACAAATACGACAAGAAAGCAGTCTCTGTTCCACAATAAATGTTAATGTCTTACTTCCGAAAAAAACCAATAGTTGCAGTATGTCATGGGACTTACTGTTTGTCTTACTGTGAGCTGTGCTTCAGCAACCAACTACAGAAAGAGTGCCAAAAATTAGCAGTAATATCGGAACCGAAACAAAGCATTCTGTTCTGAGTCATAATAAAAAGGAAATAAGCATCCTATGTTCAGACAACAACACAAAGTGAATGACACAATTTTACAAAGATTACAAGCAAATCCAGGTTGTTACATGCTCGAAATTTTAATTACATGTAATGCATCAAAAATCAAAAGATTCTAATACTTGGTGGTGCGTTTGATGTTTACAGGAACAAACTGAAAGAGTCACTTGAAACGCTGACAGTGAATGTGAGTATAGTAAGGTAGCAACTAGTTATCGTGGCAGACATCTCTTATAGGAATCATCAAATACATTGTTCTTGTGTAAAAGACATTCAGGAAGCAAGGCAATGCGTAAAAAAATCTTTGCTAGTCAATTGGGAATGTATTTTTTTCTGTTTGCTTTATGTCTCCGCTGTTTACTGAAAATGCCCGCTGACTGCTTCTTTCCTTATTCTGTGGTGACGCTGTAATGGACATTTCCTCCGCCACATAACGCAGTGCGTTTTCAGTGTTTAAATAAGTATATAATGATAATGTGATATAAGTTGTACCACAAGATTTTCGTTATTTTGTATTTAATTGTAAATGAAAAATGAATTATGCTAGATATTATAATAAACTGTGAAATGTATGCAGTTTATATGTATAGAAATCGGTTTCGTCTAGTAGGAAATCTTTTATTTGTGCAAAATTTTGTTAAGGAAGAATTGAAGAATGATAGGAGTCAGTCGATGATAGTGCCTGGTATCCTAATGACGAACAGACAGGACAAGTCGTTTAATCAGTGAGAAAAAGTAATCTACTACTACTACTACGTGATCAGGCCCAGTGGACTGCACGCATCTACAAGTTTCCTCCTCCACTGTATTCTGTCCATTGCTGCTATCCGCCATTCGTCCACATCTATTGACACTTTGTTTAAATCTTCTTGGAGTCAATCCCTCCAACGCTTCTTGGGTCTCCCTGGCGGTCTCTTTCCTGTAGGTGTGAAATCCAGGAGCTTCCGAGGCCATCTGTGATCCTCCATCCGGGCCACATGGCCGGCTCACTGCATTCGTTTGGCTTTGACAGTTCCTGCTATGTTGGGCTGCTGCTTTAGTTCCTCATGCTCTTGGCTGTATCTGATCCTCCATTCCCCTGTATCTGCATCCAGAACCGGACCGAAGATCTTCCTAAGCACTTTTCTCTCAACAACAAGGAGCTTATGGAAGTCCTAGAACAAAAAACATTTCGAGGAAATTTAGGAAGTTTCTTTGTGACAAAAGTCACAAGATTTTGTGTAGAACAGGGAATTATCGTAATGGCTAGAAGAATGCAGTTAGACGATGCAAAGACAAGTAGAGTCTTAAGAAGAGACACAGGTCTTAATGTTATCAACCAAGCAGAGATGTAAGACAAGAACATTTCAGGCGAAAAGATACTAAGAAAAAGGCATCAAGTAAGACGCATGAAGGTTGTAAAATTTGACACTTAATCAGTGCAGAAGAAAAGAAAAATCAAGACATCAGAAGTACGAGAAGTGCAAAATGGATAGCTTTGTCTGGATTCGTCACATGAGGGGAGCTGTGTTTTTAATAAAGTGTCTGACACCTACAAACTACTGCTGCTTGCCACTCTCTCTCTCTCTCTCTCTCTCTCTCTCTCTCTCTCTCTCTCTCACACACACACACACACACACTTTTGAAAGCAGCAATAGTTTCTATGTGTCATATATATACTCCTCAGCATGTGTAAATACAGCCACTTTCAGCAATACATTATGTCACACTATAAGACAAAAAATCTTATAAATACATTAGTCATAGATAGATCAATAAGAAGCATTCATTATTGTTCTGCTTTGATATGGCCAGTGACTGTTGGGCTTATCATGAACAGTATCACAGCAGACCACATAACGAAAGTTAATCTGTTGGTTTGAAGGTAAGAGAAAAAGTCCCCCGCTGATAACCAAGATGGAACAAACCGAATCTATAGAATTTGGCAAATATCAAAATATAAAGAACAACTTTCATCAGACTCTCTTGAAACTGGAGCGCAGGCTTTAAACTTATTTATGAAGTAAACAGCAGAACACATTTCAAGCTGATCGCTTTTCACAATCCTTACTGCTAGGAAATCTTACTCATTCAGCAAGTACAATCGCAATTAAAGTATATAATTATCCACTAAATAGTACAAAACTTCTTTGATAGATAGTCTTGAAAAAATTCAGCAAATTCCTCCTAAATTTATCAGCAATCTCTCTGAGAGAAATTGTATTCTACGGTCTTGTGTAATAACATTAGTAATAGTTTTATACATGTAACACTGAACTAGTAAAATGTGAGAAGTTTCTAGGAATGATACCTGAAGGATGTTACACATACTTAAGACAGGATTGTAATATGATTTATATTACTGATGATTAATAACAGAAGTTCTGCAAAATACTTACACTGAACAAGCACTTGCGTAACAGGCAAATGTAAAACCTCACAAAAATCAAAATGTACATGACATAAGTCAAAGCTATGGCCTCACTACGGTCGTGATGTAAGTGAACATTAACAGCTAATATGTGAAAGTAATACCAAAATATGTGCTTAAAGGAGTAGTGTACAATGTTAACTCAAAGTATGGCCTTGTTGTGGATGTGATGTAAAAGAAACATTCCTAGATAGCATATCAATAGGATTGTTCTAAAAAGCTCAAGCTTATGGATATTCTCAATACCTTACTTAAACGTATGTAATTTACGTGTACAGCCTTAACTGTTTTATAAATCTGAGCACCCATCTCATTCATGCTCCTCTTTGGCGTAGAAGGGTACATACCAAAAAAAAAAGAAGTTTATTGGTTTTCTAACTTCATCAGGATCGCGGGAGGGACACAATGAACGTGCTAAGTTACTAAGTGGATGAAGATCATCCAGATACAAGAGAACAAACATAGCATAATACTCGAGACCTCATTATTTATCACACCAACGATATTATTGCAAAGGATTATGAAGTGGGTTCCAGTATAGCCTAATGATACAAAAGATTGCCTCAGATGGCATGTGCGGTTATGCTGATAATGGCATAAGAAGATTTTATTATAGGGTATTATTTACAGAATTTATAAGATAAATTACGAAGTCCCAGTATGTGATAGCATTAATGAATCAAGATTGTCACAATGACTGAGAATTTGGTCATTGTCCTATTCAGTGAGAGTAGATGAAGTTACAAGTGTCATGCAACACATAACAGTCTGCCAGAATTCTGTGACATATGGAAGGTTAAGAAATGAGCTTGTATTTATAAACTTGAAGTACCAGATACACACGTTATTCACTAGTGTAACAGGGAATGGCTGATCTTTTAGTGGTACCAGAGTTACCCTCACCAAACGCCGTTTTCTGGCTTGTGGAGTATGATTTAGGTGTATGATGCTTGCTCAAAGACAGGATGCTAATCGTTATATTTGACGCATCAAAATGGTTCAAATGGCTCTGAGCACTATGGGACTCAACTGCTGAGGTCATTAGTCCCGTAGAACTTAGAACTAGTTAAACCTAACTAACCTAAGGACACCACAAACAACCATGCCCGAGGCAGGATTCGAACCTGCGACCGTAGCGGTCTTGCGGTTCCAGACTGCAGCGCCTTTAACCGCACGGCCACTTCGGCCGGCTTTGACGCATCAAGTATAAGAAAAGTATTTAGGTATATAGTAGCATGACAATATTTTGTTTTATTACTTGGCGCTAAGTCGCAGGGTTATTCACTGCTGGTAAACTACAGAATTGGTACTTAAATTAATTTATGAAAGGTGCGAACCAGAAATAACGATTCTAGATTTCTGTTGACCTTCATAGTTGTTGTTGTATCTCGGGAATACAAATATTTTACGTTGGAAGCGGGCAGTAACTTTGTTAAGTTCTACAAAGTGTCTCTTTTCCGCTTGCGTTTCTTGGATATTTTTATCATTCCAGGGACAAAATCTTCTCTTGGAACAGATTTAATTTTTATTCTTAATTTTATTACACTTGATATTCATCATATTACGCAACCTTTATCCGCCTTTTCTGAACGTGGATGATTGTTTGATTGTGTGGAGGTCTGTGTAAATACAAATGGATACACTTTGACAAATTTAGGTGGACCTCTTCGGTTCCATCTTGGGGCCTTGGAATGGCCGTCGGTTTTTTCCCCGAGTCTACCTTGTGGTGGCAGTCCTGAGGGTCAGAACAGATGGGGGGGGGGGGGGGGGGACTGTCAGTTTGTTCAGTCTTAACAAGTGGCTTCACGATTGATTCGTTGAAGATCCTTGCGCAAGGAAAACCATTGTTTCGATTTTTGATGCTGAGTCGATAGGAAATACTGAAAAGAAAACCAGGTGCTGTCTCTGTTATCTCCTGATTGGATGAGACACTCGATACCACTGCAAAGTCGCTTTGTCGACTGGTCAGTTCGCCACCTCCAATTTTTTATGTCTTTGTCTACGGAGCTGCTACAGGCTGAAAGGTGTTCAGAGTCAGCAGACGCTGTTTGGGGTCTGATGAGATGAGTGTGACTGCTATTGCTGTGCTCACATGAAATGTGATTTTTCGTGTGAGATAGTAGTTCCGTGTTAGGAAGTATCGGTAATAGCTAATTCATTTGTCGGGTGCATTTTTTGTGTACTTCGTGAATGATAAATATCTTGTCGTGTAACTAGATTCAGTTAGGGAAGGACTTGTTCCTCATCCACTTATGATTTATCCCTTGCATCGCGATCCTGATTAAGTTTTTTGATGGCTTTCCGTTATTAGCTGCAAGCCAGGTTTCACACCTCGTCTGCCCTAGAGATGGTGAACATCTGCTTCTGCTCTCATAATGTCTGGTTTTTTGTATCACTTGAGTATCCATTTTCAATTTTTCACTTATCTGAATCATTACTGAATATTGATGACTAAAATCGTTAAAGCCGTTATCTCTCATCTATCCCTAGTTAAATTAGTTTGTACATAATAAATGTTTACAGAAGTTAATTATTTCACTCCATTTTGAAAATAAATGTAACTTGGAATCAACTACTAAGCCAGACTTCTCCCTAATGTGCATTCCAACACACTGTCCAATATTCCTGTCTTATAGTGAATGGAGCAATCGACAATGGCCAATTACGCTCAAACTTTGAAAACATGTGAGAGCACGTTACTGTAGGGGAGCACGCTGAAACAAACTTTTATTGCAGTCAGTAATGAGCCAGTGCGTAAATACTACATACGTATATGTTGTAGGTTAAGATTTCCCAAATTGTATCCCGTAAGGGAGAATGATTGTATTTTTTAGAGTAACGTACGACTAAATAACACAATTTCTTTTGAGTCCACTGAATCTTTATTTTTTAAGCTATTAGCAACAGGCACCTTCCTTGCAGACAGAAAAATATTCAACATAAATGAGTTTTCAGCATTTTTCTTATCTGCACCTTCTGTACTATTAAGGCACGTAGTTTGCTATTCCGTAGCCTTATGGGCTAAATTATACTCAAGATTAGCACACCAGTGACGATATAATAACTGTATGGAATAACGTAACAAAACGTCATAATAACAAACTACAAACCATAAACGTAACTTTACTTCCACAGTTACTCGTAATAAAATTACGCATAGAGAACAAAACATAAACTATTAACAAATTCAACTGCTTGCATTTTCTTATCGAATATCAGCTGATATGAACACAACTATGTATTTTTTCATTTTACTTTCCATTCCATCACAAATGTCATGTACCCGTCCTTTATCTTATGTTTCATACACTGAATTATATTTTCCTCTCGATCTTCCTTAGGCTGCATAGTTGACATAACCAACTGACTCTGTCCTCTGTTTAATTTTTATATTCTTAAGTGTTCACCTTCCACCTCTTTTTTAAGGATTTGCGCACAGATTCCTTCTTGTTGTTGGCCTTTTCTTTGGCTTGTTTATCCTTTCTGTAAGAATTAGCTCTTAATTTCGATATCAATATAAGTAGTTTCGTATTTTTCTGAGTAACTGTTGTTATACACGAGATAGGGATAAAGTGTTCAACAAATAAATTATTCGTTGACTGTTAATTTCAGTAACTGTTGCAATATTGTTTTCCAGTTGTCATTCTTGAGACATTGTACCTGTAAAGAGTCCATAACTATCGTTGAGTGGTGTTGCACTGTTATGCGAGCTTCCAGATTATCATCTTATTGTTTCAGTTCCATTAGCCGATTCTTGGTGTGCCTGATCAACAATATGTACTGCTGCAGCAACAAATTCGTCTTCTTTGATTACATTTCTGCTACATGGTCACAAGCCTGTTGTCTTAAAACCGTTTGGTGCTATGTCCACAGAAACTGATCTGAGGTATTTATTACCCAAGAGTTGCATTCTAACTTTTCTATGACATTGCCCGGATTTGAACGTAGCCACGAATACGCTTCTATACTGTAGCTGTTTTTTAGTGTTTTACAGAGCGATCAGTCCATTGACAGCAGACGATGAGTCATGTGAGTAGGATATAATAGCATGAGTATACTATAACCACGGATCAGCTTAACTGCCTCTTAATTTTTGGTATGTGTGTGCTATATCCATCCCGCAAAAGCAAAATTTGTTTCTGTTCTCTTTTTCTTAGTTTTGTACGTTTTAAGAAACGTTCTAGCCATCGGAAAAACAATTTTGATGTTATCCTTCCATTTGTTGAGCATTCAAATGTTGAATTTGGTGGCGCCACTCTTTCTAAGGCGTCATTCATGCTGCTGCACTTTATTATTATTGTGAAGGTAGGAATGGGCCTGCTGCAATCACAGTACAAAGTACATAAACACGCCTTTTGAAGACACCATTCTCCGCTTGTGACTGCACTCGCATGGTGTCTGCTTTTTTGAGATTTAGATGGTTTTTGAAACGTGTATAAGGGATTCTCAAACACTTTATGTATTTGGTAAGTAGTAAACTTAACGTTCATTTACTATTTCCTCATATTTATAAAAACTCATTAGCACGTTCTTTATTAAAGGACTCCCTTCGTGCCATCAATATTGGTTCACAAAATCGCAAGGACAGAGTGGGATAATCTTTCATAAACCTGTAATACCATTTTATACTCGATGTATTTTTTCCGTTATTGAACCGTTGTGGTTGTTGATTTTTTCAGTAAGTTGATAGGGAAGTTTCCTTCATTCATTAATATTTACTCCGAAGAAACTGGACTCTAAATTTATAATATGCTTCACTTTTACATCTTCCAACTCATATCATTAGGCTTCCAAATTTTGATGGTTTAACTAAATCTTTCCGATGTCATATCCTTTACATGCCTCATTAAAACCAATTTCATACTTCCGATTTTTCAGTAAAGCTTCGTCCATATCCTCTTGCTTCCACTTAATGTACGCTCTCTTCGTCATATTGATCAGCCGAAAAAATAGTTTTTTAGGTGATATGTGATTTCTATCAATGCCTATGTCGTACCAGTGCGATTAATGAATTCGCCACAGCTACGAGTAGGGCAGTGAGAACACCGTTTTAAACCTGAGCTACAGACAAAATCTTAAAGTTTTCTGCTGTTTGATTATGCTTAAATGAATGGCACAGTACCGCGGAAATAGACGTGAAACGTAGCAGTTACTGTATCATCATACTCTTCTCTAATTGCTTACATATTAACGAGGGAATATAACAAAATAGTCAAAGAAACTCGCTTGTTAATTATTTTTGTGTCAAGACTGCCAGCGGCCTGTGTACATTTATTTGCTCACGCACACGATTATTTAGTTCAACTTTAGCCCACTTCAATTCGCATTTTATAAAATTGGACTCATTAAGATTAACCCTTCCAAAGCAGGCAATAATAGTGGACGCACCACTATCATCTCCCGTCTCCATGACTTCTCCGCCACCATTTACGAACGTTACATCCAGCTAAGTAACAAACTAAAATACGTTGGACTAATCTGCGATTGGCAACTAACGTGGGAACCTCGCCTACTAACTGTCAACAGAAGGCCCACAATAGACTAAAACTAATGAAACTACTAACCGACCGAACATGAGGACTACAACAATCCACTGTGTCGTAAGTGTATCAATCCAGGATCTACCTCACCCTTTAGTCACCCCCCCCCCCTTAAATTCTGTAAGTCACTCCAGGTCCTTGAATTCCATGCTGTCTGTCCCTCTTTCCGTACGCGCTTACCTTCCCCACGAGGAGCCTTTACCAACTCATCAAATTCTCACCTCTCCTCACTCACATTGGGCGCTTCTGAATGACCTACACCATTTGCGAACTCGACTCCAACAATCCTATTGTATCCACACTACTTTCTAGTCTTACTGTGCTACTGCCCCTCTACCTACACATCCCACCACCAGCGCTTAACGTGCACACCCTTCGCGTTCTCTCCCAAAAAAATATTAACCATGTCCCTCTCCGATTGCACCACCACAACCCGACATATACGCATCCTACCAAGTGTGAATGCCCTCTACCCTATCCACCACTGCAAGGGCTCCCTCCACCTCCTCTCCACATACCACACCTCCTCTTTTCCCCTTCCCTTTCGCCCCCATCCCCCCTGCCCTCACCAATCTATAGATCCCAATACCAATTACCCCTCTCTCGTTGTCCCCCGCTGGCAACCTCCATCCCATCACCGCGTTGCGTTTCCCCGTGCACTTTTGATTTTATATACAGTTTATGTTGCATATCACTTTAAGTGAACTATATGTTGATTATTGTTACAAAACAAAGGTTGAAATGCGGTTCTCGCTACTGGTTTCTGTAGTTGAAAATTTTAGCTTTGTGCCCTCTGATCTTTTTTGTGGGGATACGCACAACACTAAAATATTTCCTGCTGTGAATGTATCATCTTTAATTAGAAAGACTATGTTTTCGTAATTCTTATCAGGCTTGTTGGAAATGAAAAACTGTATAGTTACTGTAATTGATTAAGAAATGAAACATGTCTTTCTCTACTTTCGTCTCTGAAATGCACTGAAAATTACTCTTATTATATGCACAGAAGTTACAGCGTGCAGTGTTTACCAACCATAAAAGCTGCAGAGGATTTTTTTTAATATTTGAACACTATTGATGGCCACGGTTGACAGGAGAGCATGAAACTAAAAATGAAAATTGATTTTAATATTACTAGCCAGACCAGATTTCAACACAGCAGTCTTTGATATCACAAAAGTAAAGTTTTAACATTCTGATTTACGTACATTATTAATGTCACTGATATTGTACTAGCAGTTGCCCATGTCCATCTGAAAATAACGTAATAATATCTACAATTCTCCTCTGGGGCCTCTGAAAGCTGTAAGAAGTAATTTTAATGTACCATTACCTGCCCGCTTAGTTGCGGGAAAACTGTTTTCATTCAATTATGGTTTGAATTTGCAGCGGCAGCGGCTTCCACGAACGTGGCGCAGCTCTGCGTCACGGAAAACTCTAAATTCGCTGAAAACGGCTAAAATGTGGAATGTAATACTGGGCAAGCTAGATATAAATTATTACAAGCATTTTTAACAATTTCTATATTCAAAGTCAACATAAAATTCGAAGTACACATCTTTTTTATACATCAGTATCCAAAGGCGTCTTTCTCGATAAAAGAACAAAATAAAGCTAACTAAGCGTTAGAGAGAGCGTAACAAGCTCTTACAACATTCACGGCTACAAGAAGACGAGATAGTAATGTCTAAAACTCCACTATTTACAAGCAATTTAATATGCTAATGTATATCTTTGTTATATTTTTAATTATCATTGTCTGCTTCGGTTTCCACACTAGTCGACCACAGATGTTATTTGCAAAATGGTCATATATAATATTACACAAACATAAAAATGAAAAATAATTATTTCCTTTTTTAAAGAATCCACATAATCGATAACGGTTCATACAGAAACGAAATATAATAACACAGATAAATGTTTTTTCTTTTGCACATATATTACACCGATTTTACAAATGTCTTGCCAGGAGACGTCACAACCGCCTTTTGCCAGTCCTCATCACCAACACTCTCCTA
This sequence comes from Schistocerca nitens, assembly GCF_023898315.1. Classification (NCBI taxonomy): domain Eukaryota; kingdom Metazoa; phylum Arthropoda; class Insecta; order Orthoptera; family Acrididae; genus Schistocerca; species Schistocerca nitens. The sequence goes on from NC_064615.1 coordinate 1,012,806,598, forward strand.
TCTCCCTCGATACCTACTCTTCTTTTCATCTGCAGTCTATTACCCCAGGCTGCTCCATCGTGTTGGAAAACAACAGTGTCGCCAATCCTAACATGCAGAAGCTGTGGTTCCAGGAGTTTTTGCAGCAGATCAAGGTAAATGTTTCCTGTCACTGTCCCTTCTGCGAAAATGACGTGTCCATAAACAGTGTTCATTGTAAATGCAAGCCGCAGATTCACCCTCAATGCGCCTCTTTACCATTCAGTGATTGTGTGAGGTTGCTCGTTACCACATGTTCAGCAGTCAGATATGAATGTGACCTCGTTAGTAAACAAAATGTGATCCACGACGTGTTCCTTGTGCTCAACTTCGGTCAGTTCGTATCTCGGAGCTTTGATGAGGTGCATGTCCTTCGTAGTGCAGTTTGTCATGACCCTTGTAATGTACAAGTAACCAGGCTTTGAGTATTAAATTTTTCGTAATATGAGACTGGGTAGTGAGAAAGTTTTCATACTGACTGTATGCTCGCACTAGTGGAAGCCATTTCACATAAATGTATGTTGTACTTAATCTCAATGTGTTGATTATATTAACTCATTTAATAACTGTTTCGTTGACAATGTAATGGACTGGCGCTTTCCTAGTTTTAATGGTTTTCATTTCCTACAAGACACAGACGTTGTGGTTGAGTGGCATTGCGCACGGGTAGGGCAGTGCGGAAAAGCTACTGGGTATCAGAGTATTTGTGCAGTGTTGGACAGTAGTTTGATGTACTCGCATGAACACCCGCCAGTCGATATGCAGCAAAGGATCTTCCACCAGGTCCAGAATAAAGACACTTCGACTGTCAAAATTTAACAGTACTCTCTCGATATATTCGTAAGCTCCAGAATTCACTACGTTCCACGAAAATTCTCGCACTTGAATTATTCTCGGGACTGATAGCTGGCTGAAATCCGAAGTGGAAAGCTCTGAGGTATTTAGCGAGTTCTCGAACGTATATCAGAAAGACAGAGGCCGCAGGAGGGGGAATGGTCGCGTGTAACAGAGGTACGTGAAACCAAGTTAATTGGTGGATGTTTTTATCGGCCACCCGATTTCGCTGTGTCAGTTATAGAGTCATTCAAGGCAGTCTACAGTGAATAGTCTGTAAATACCCAGATCATGCAGTAGTGTTCGGAGACGACGCCAACCTACCGAGTATAGACTAGGATGTCTATGGATCCATTGCGAGGGGATGGGAAGGGGGGGGAGGCAAGGACAGACAGTCATGCGAAATACTTTTGAACACGTTTTCTGAAAAACTGCCTTGAGCAGCTAGCTAGGCAGCCCACACACAGTGGAAATAACTTTGACCTTGTAGCTACAAATTGGCCGTACGTTATCAAAAATGTCACTATAGAAACGGGGATTAGAGTTCATGATGTCATTAAAGCAACTATGATTAAGAAAGCCAATACGTGAGTGACGAAGACTAGGAGAGTGTTCCTGTTAGAGAGAACAGTTAAGCAGTTGTTAGTATCTCACGTAGAGAGTGAACTGAGATCATTTAGTTCCAGTAAGATACACGTAGAGGAACTATTGTCAAAGTTCAAGCAGATTGGAAATCGTGGTGTGCCGAGTTAGATGCCTAGTAAGTGGATAAAGGATGGACGAGAACCACCATGGTTTAATAACGAAATTCAGAAGATGCTGAGGTTGAAAATGGAACTCACAAATGACAAGCGAATGTTGGTAGACATTCGTGTGTCCGTGAAAAGATCTGTGTGCGACCCATACAACAACTGCCACCGTCACATCTCAGCAAAAGATCTGGCAGAGAACCAGAGAAAATTCTGGTCCTACGTAAAATTGCCAAGCGGGTCTAAGGCTTCCATTCAGCCCCTTGTTGACCAGTCTGCTGCGGCAGTTGAAGGCGGCAAAACGAGAGCTGCCGTTCTAAAGTTCGCTTTCAAGAAAACGTTCGAGCAGGAGAATCGCACAAACTGACTACTGGACAGACTCCCGTATGGAGAACATAGTACTAAACATCCATGGGACAAAGAAACAATTGAAAGATTTGAAAGCACCAGGTCCGGATGGAACCGCAGTTCGATTTTACAAAGAGTACTCTACGGCATTGGCCCCTTATCTAGCTTGCATTTATCGTGAATATCTTACCCAGCACGAAGTCCCAAGAGGCTGGAAGAAAGCGTAGGTGATTCCCTCATATAAGAAAGGTAAAAGAACGGACCCACAAAATTAGAGACCAATGCCCATAAATTCGATTAGCTGCAGAATCCTTGAACGTTTTCTCAGTTCGCGTATAATAAACTTTCTTGAGACTGAGAAGCTTTCATCTACGAATCAGTATGGTTTTAGAAACTCTTGTATGGACTGTATATTAGCCCTCTCTCCTTATAGCTTACCTCTATTTTTCTCAGAATTTCAAACATCTTCCACCATTTTACAAAAAAATGGTTCAAATGGCTCTGAGCACTATGGGACTCAACATCTGTGGTCATAAGTCCCCTAGAACTACATAAACCTAACCAACCTAAGGACATCACACACATCCAGGGTTCGAACCTGCGACCGTAGCAGTCGCGCGGTTCCACCATTTTACATTGTCGAATCCTTTTTCCATGTCGACAAATCCGATGAACGTGTGCTGATTTCGGTCTTGCTTCCGTTATCTACTGCGACGTCAGAATTGCCTCCTTCGTGCCTTTACCTTTCCTAAAGTCAAACTGATCTTCATCTAACACATCCTCAATTTTCTTTTCCATTCCTCTGTGCATTATTCTTGTCAACAACTGAGCTGTTAAACTGATTGTGCGACATTTCCCGCACTTGGCAGCTCCTCCAGTCTTCGGAATTGTGTGGATGATGTTTCTCCGAAAGTCAGATGGTATGTCGCCAGACTCATACATTCTACACACGAACGTGAATACGCGTTTTGTTGGCACATCCCCCAATGATCTTACATATTCTGATGGTATGTTATCTATCTCTTCTGCCTTATTTGATCGTAAGTCCTCCAAAGCTCTTTTAAATTCTGATTCCAATACTGGATGCCCTATGTCTTTGAAATCGATTCCGGTTTCTTCTTCTATCACATTAGACAAATCTTCCCCCTCATAGAGGCCTTGAACGTACTCTTTCCATCTATCCGCTCTCTCCTCTGCATTTAACGGTGGAATTCCCGTTGCATTCTTAATGTTACCACCCTTGCTGTTAATTTCACCGAAGGTTGTTTTGTACTGTATTTCCTGTAGGCTGAGTCTGTCCTTCCGACAATCATTTCTTTTTTGATTTCTTAACGTTTTTCATTCAGCCCTTTCGTCTTAGCTTCCATGCTCTTCCTATTTATTTCATTCCTCCGCGACTGGTATTTCTGTATTCCTCAGTTTCCCGGAAAATTTTGTACATCTTCCTTTCATGGATCAACTAAAGTATTTCTTCTGTTACCCACGGTTTCTTCGCAGTTACCATTTTTGTACCTATGATTTCTTTCCAACTTCTGTGATGGCACTTTTTAGAGATGTACATTCTTCTACTCTGTACTGCCTATTGTGCTATTCTTTATTGCTGTATCTATAGCCTTATAACTTCAAGCGTATATAGTCATTTCTTACTAGTTTCGTATCATAATTCTTTGGGTGTTGATCCTTCCTGACTAATGTCTAAAATTTTGGCCTACTCATAAGCATTACTGTATTGTGATCTGGGTCTATATCTGCTCCTGAGTACGCCTTAAAATCTGGTATCTGATTTCGGAATCTCTGTCTCACCTTGATGTAATCTAACTGAAATCTTGCTGTATCATCCGGCCTTTTCCAAGTATACCTCCTCCTCTTGTAATTCATGAACAGAATATTCGTTATTACTAGCTGAAATTTAATAGAGAGTCCGCCCCCGGTAGCTGAGTGGTCAGCGCGACAGAATGTTAATCCAAAGGGCCCAGGTTCGATTCCCGGCTGGGTCGGAGACTTTCTCGGCTCAGGGACTGGGTGTTGTGTTGTCCTAATCATCATCATCTCATCCGCATCGACGCGCAAATCGCCGAAGTGGCGTCAAATCGAAAGACTTGCACCCGGCGAACGGTCTACCCGAAGGGAGGCCCTAGTCACACGACACTTGCTTATTACAGAACTCAAAAAGTCTTCCCCCTCTCGCTTTCCTTTTTCCAAGCCAATTTTGTCCTGTAAGTATTTCTTCTGTTCCTTTCCCTACAACTGCATTCCAGTCCTCCATGACTATTAGATTTTCCTCTCCCTTTACGTACTGTATTACGCTTTCAATATCCTCATTTACTTTCTCAATCTCTTCATCTTTAGCTTGCAACGTCGGCATATATACCTGAACTATCGTTGTCGGTGTTGGTTTGCTATCGACTCTGATAAGAATAATCCTATCACTGAACTCTTCACAGTAACACACTCTCTGTCTTCCTATTCATAACGAATCCTACTCCCGTTATACCATGTTCTGCTGCTGTTGATATTACCTTGTACTCATCTACCAGAAATCTTTGTGTTCTTTCCATTGTACTTCACTGACCCCTACTATATCTAGATTAAGCCTTTGCATTTCCCGTTTCATATTATCTAGTTTCCCTGCCATGTTCAAGTTTCTGACGTTCCAAGTCCCGACTCGTAGAACGTTATCCTTTCCTGGCTTATTCAATCATTTTCTCATGGTTATCTGCGCCTTGGCAGTTCCCACCTTGATGTGCGGGGTGGCCATGCGGTCTGCGGCGTCTTGCCACGGTTGGCGAGGCTGCCCCCGTCGGAGGTTCGAGGCCTCCCTTGGGCATGCGTGTGTGTGTTGTCCTTAGCGTAAGTTTGTTTGTGTTAGATTAAGTAGTGTGTAGGCCTATGGACCGATGACCTCAGGGGTTTGGTCCTATAGGACCTGACCACAAATTTCCAAAATTTTCAACTGCACACCTGTAGATCCTTATGGGGTGCTATTCCGGAATCTTTTTCCAATGGGGAGATCATCATGACACTTTTTCAATTACACTCCGCATATTCTGTTGGTAAACGTTATGTGTCTTTAATACAGTGGTTTCCATTGCCTTCCGCACCCACATGCCTTTGATCGTTGCTGATTGTTCCACCTTTAGCGGCAGCTTGTCATCCCAAGGAAAATAGTGTGCTCTGAACCTTTGTCCGCTCTTTTTGACAAGGTCTTTGTCAGGATGAGGCTGAATTCTTATGCCGGAAGCTTTCGGCCACCGAAGCTGATTATTAATTAAAATCTAAGCAGTGGCGGGATTCGAACCTGGGACCGAAGACATTTTAGACTTCTTTTTTTTATATTAAATACTTGGCGCTGTGAATTGAAAAGAGCGGCAGGCACACTGCGCAAAGTTTTATCAGATTTTGTCAGTGGTTTCCATTCCGCTCCTAATCCGACCTTACTTTCCGAATACGCCTCGTATATACTTAAAAAAAGTTTCATAACACCAAAAACTTCCTATGTGTAAGAAGTGTTTACTTTCGGAAATGAGTGCCAGTCAAGCTAAGATTTTTGTCTACTGGGGAAACATTCCAAAGGTTGGTATTTGCACTAAGAAGTTCAGTGGATACATTGTTTATAACAAATAATATCGACTTTCGACGTATCGTAATACCTGTATTAAATGAACAACAAAGACTCAGAATATTTCAGAAATCAAAAGGTGAAAAGTAGTTGGAAGAAGGTGGACGCGAACGTAGTGCCGGTCACTTTATAGAACCAGAAGTCATGACGTGTTTTTTTCTCTTTTTCTTTGACGATTAGCACTTTTTTGGGGGATGTGTGTTCGAACCCGGGATCTCCTGCTTAAGCGAAGACCTCTATCCGACTGAGGTTCTTTTTTTTTATTTTACGTGAATATTAGGGAAAAAAGTTGGGATGTGGCGAGACGCGAACGATTGGCATTTCGTTTTTTTTTTTTTTTTTGGGGGGGGGGGTTACGGAGTGCACTTCAAGGTGAAGATAATGTTAACATTAAATGAGTCCTTACATATTGGTAATTTGCACAGTCCTAATGAAGCATTACATGAGAACAGAGAAAAAAAAATCACTAGCAGCAGCGAGATTCGATCCAGAGTCCTCGATTAGTAATCAAAGACGTTACCTCTTTTATTTATTTCTTTTCGGTTGATCTCATTTTTTTCTATATTGATGGTTGAATTCTTTCAGGGTGGTCGTCCGATGACACCCGTTCAGCCTCTTCGTTGATCCGTTCACTCAGTTTTTTTATTACAGAGGGCAGCTAACCCTCCGACCGAAGACGCTGAGCTACCGTGTCGACGTGCTCCAGACCACCGGTGTAACTCAAAAATTATGTAATGCTAACGGCATGCTAGGAAAATACGATGAAGGACTCATTAAATGTAAAATTCCTGTATTTTGCTTCTATTTCAAGGGGTGTCGAACCATACTTGCATGAGGCATCTGTAAGAATACACTATGGAAAACGCACTGTAAGAGGGGTAAGGTTTAATGTGGAGTAGAGAATGGGATAGCCGGAATGAACAATCAGGATACCAATATTACCGTGTTTCTCTCGACGAACGGTTCATTCGGCAATCCCAGCGTATAGAAAGCATGGAAAACCTCGATCTGCGGAGGAAAATCATGCCTTGTGTTGAGGCTAGTTTCGATCTAACAACGTTGTCCAGCGACAGTGGCTTCGATGGAAAAACAAACGTTGGAGAGAAGAGCAAAACAATAAATGTAGTGTAAAAGGGAATATTACAATAATTGTATAGTGAGGTAAGAGACGTAACTGAGAAGAAAATGAAGGGTGAGACAGTTAATGAAGTGGAATCGCTAGAGAACAGACAGACCAAGGAGTTCGTCTATCTAACAAAAGAATTAAGTTACCTTAAGGTAGCCGCGCGGGATTAGCCGAGCGGTCTCAGGTGCTGCAGTCATGGACTGTGCGGCTGGTCCCGGCGGAGGTTCGAGTCCTCCCGTGGGCATGAGTGTGTATGTGTGTGTGTGTGTGTGTGTGTGTGTGTGTGTGTGTTTGTCCTTAGGATTATTTAGATTACGTAGTGTGTAAGCTTAGGGACTGATGACCTTAGCAGTTAAGTCCCATAAGATTTCACACACATTTGAACATTTTTTTTTACCTTAAGGTACTGTACGAGTTCTGGGGACTGGAAAGTTGAAGTGACAACACAGAGACCCCATGTCCGATTCGATACGTTAAGTAGATAGGAAAATGATGTGGCCAATATGTACACTTTACGTATACCACTGTGTTAACTGAGATGTTTAAGTATGTCGTCCCATGTCTATGACAGCATGTTCCGCAACTGGACCACCGTAGGTCTGTCACCGGCTACACACGCAGAGAACGCCGAAGAACCAAATCGCCGTCGTGTTTAAAGTTTAACCGGACGGCGTATTACAAAGCGACGACTAGTGGCTGCAAGCGCACGCACCTCAAGGCTGCAGGGCTGTGGGGATCAGTGGGCTGAGGCGCTGGAGTGGTGTTGAGAGCCATGGACAAAATACTGCGGCTGCTGTCGATGGTGAGTGGTCAGTGCAGCCGCGACGCGGAGGGCAGTGACCGCTTCTTGGGCCAATTAAAGAGCTCACCTATCCCGACCTGCGGGCGCAGCCGGAGTCAACAGCAGCATGCTTCTCTGTGTTTGCCTGACCGTGTGATGTAACGAAAACGTTTAGTGTAAGATTAAAGAGCCGATAAAATACTTGTTCAGTGATTTGGCCAGTAAAACAGACGCTTTATTCTAATATAGTCATCTGGGTCGCGTTAATCACAGTAATTAAAACGCTCATAAATTTTGCCATGCGAAGGGTCGCTCTTTAGTCACACTGTCCCCCCTCAGTCAATGAAATTAAAATACGAAAAAAAATAGTTGAGACAGCTCTGAGAACAAATTTTATGTAGGCTAAGGAATTATTTTGCAAAATACACTATTTGTCATTAAAATTGCTACACCAAGAAGAAATGCAGATGATAAACTGGTATTTATTGTACACAAATATTATACTACAACTGACATGTGATTACATTTTCATGCAATTTGGGTGCATAGATCCTGAGAAATCAGTACCCATAACAACCACCTCTGGCCGTAACAACGGCCTTCATACGCCTGGGCATTGAGTCCAAGAGAGCTTGGATGGCGTGTACAGGTACAGCTGCTCATGCAGCTTCAACACGATACCACAGTTCATCAAGAGTAGTGACTGGCGTATTGTGACGAACCAGTTGCTCAGCCACCATTGTCCAGACGTTTTCAATTCGTGAGAGATCTGGAGAATGTGCTGGCCAGGGCTGCAGTCGAACATGTTCTGTATCCATAAAGGCCCGTACAGGACAGGCAACCTGCGGTCGTGCATTATCCTGCTGAAATGTAGGGTTTCGCAGCAATCGAATGAAGGGTAGAGCCAAGGGTCGTAACACATATGAAATGTAACGTCCAGTGTTCAAAGAGCCGTCAATGCGAACAAGAGGTGACCAAGACGTGTAACCAATGGCACCCCATACCATCATGCCGGGTGACATGCCAGTATGGCGATGACCAATACATGCTTCCAATGTGCGTTCACCGCGATGTCGCCAAACACGGATGCGACCATCTTGATGGTGTAAACAGAACCTGGATTCATCAGAAAAATGACGTTTTGCCATCCGTGCACGCAGCTCCGTCGATGAGTACGCAATCGCAGGCGCTCCTGCCTGTGATGCAGCGTCAGGGGTAACCGCAGCCATGGTCTCCGAGCTGATAGTCCATGCTGCTGCAAACATCGTCTAACTGTTCGTGCAGATGGTTGTTGTCTTGCAAACGTCCACATCTGTTGACTCAGGGATCGAGACGTGGCTGTACGATCCGTTACAGCCATGCGGATAAGATGCCTGTCATCTCGACTGCTAGTGATACGAAGCCGTTGGGATCCAGCACGTCGTTCCGTATTACCCTCCTGAACCTACTGATTCCATATTCTGCTAACAGTCATCGGATCTCGACCAACGCGGGCAGCAATGTCGCGATACGATAAACCGCAATCGCGATAGGCTACAATCCGACCTTTATCAAAGTCGGAAACATGATGGTACGCATTTCTCCTCCTTACACGAGGCATCACAACAACGTTTCACCAGGCAACGCCGGTCAACTGCTGTTTGTGTATAAGAAATCGGTTGGAAAGTTTCCCCATCTCAGCACGTTGTAGGTGTCTTCACTGGCGCCAACCTTGTGTGAATGCTCTGAAAAGCGAATCATTTGCATATCACAGCATCTTCTTATTGTCGGTTAAATCTCGCGTCTGTAGCACGTCATCTTCGTGGTGTAGCAATTTTGATGGCTAGTAGTGTATATTGTACACAGGTTGTCCAGCTAGACACTAATCATTAAATTATTTTCCATACAAAAAGCCTTAATTGTGTTATTTCTGAGTGTCTTGATGTTGTTATGTACTGGAGTCGGAGGGGTCTCTGTTTTCTTTTAGGTGATCTATTTCCCAAATCGGGATCTTGAGGGGGCAATTGGACCATAGTATCTTTGTCCAGCATAAAACGAACGTGGTAAAGCGACCGCAGACCGCACCTGTCCAGACCTGTCTTCATCACAAAGGAAGAAAGACCAATAAAATTAATTGTTCAAGTCTGATCTCAGATTCCAACTCCAAATAAATTCAAAATAAACTACTACCTCAGACGAGTCGATTAATTAATTAACAATTCACCAAACGTAATTACTGAGTTGATGTTGCTAAATTAATTTTCGCAAGTTCTCAGACACCACCGAGGTATTGCCTACATAGAGGACAATAGGTTGGAGGGAACAGTATGAAGAAAATATACCTCGTTTAATTAACACAGAAATTTCCCAAGATGGCGAAATCTGTCTTGTTTTTCTGGCAATTATTTCGAATCGTCGTAGAAGCCACGCGATGGCGGAGGTACCCCGCGTTCAGAGAATTCCCGCCAGTCCAAGTAATCCAAGCTGAGGGCCGGAAGTCGGCCATTCCTGGAGGCCAGGACAGCAGGAGCGGTTCCACCTCTCACCCCAGTTGGGTTGGTTACAGTGACCTTTTCGTACACCTCTGAGGTGCTCTGTTGCTCATCGATTGAGTTCTTAAATAATCGGGGGAGCAGTTCTTCAGCGCACTGCGTTGCAGTTTCTAGAGATGCCAACATCGTCAGGTTCGCTGTACGGCAGTTACCGACATTTGGTGGCTACTTTGGGAACAGCCTAGGTTAGTCTTTCGCGAACCACTCAAATTGTTTAGTGTTACTAAGCATATCGCAATTACAATGCTTGTGGCAGTACAACGGCTACGCCTGCGCTGTAAGATACTCGCGCTGCAGATCTACATGTAGAGTGGTAATTTGTTCTGGCCGACCCCTGTTATTGTTTTCGTAAGTGTGACCCATGGTTAGTATCTTCTGTCCGATACAGCGCTCTACCCGGGAACTGGTCTTTCTTCTAAAGATGATTTTGCTGTGTGAACTTGTGTACTTTCAGGTTGTCCTACAGCAAGTCTATTGATCGCCCAGCGGCTCTAAGACGTCAGTGGTAATTTATGTTAGCTTGTGACTGGACTACCTCGAATTCATGTGTTCATTGTTGAATATAACTTTTTCCAGATTAGCATAACTTTCACTGCCTGTAGCATCGACACTGCCCCTCTTGTAAATCAATTCCTTACTAGGAGATGAAACAACTGCTGCAAGAAACGAAGTCCGACGCCTGCGACAGAAGATATGCCAGTGAGTGGCCTGTTAGGGGACAGTGTTAGTTGGTACTTCTTTGCTAATATGCTACATTTATCTCCAGCAACACCCAAACCAGCTGAAATGTTATATCACTTTTCCACGATATATACATCTCCATAAAATATCTAGGTGATACAAAAAAAGGTGTTTTTATACAGTGAGAAAGATTGTACACACTACTCTTTAGTCATCTGGCACACAGATATATGTCCATCTGGAATCCAGAAGGGACATACTATTCACAGCGGCTGTGCTGCTGTGCCACAAAAGTTTGGAGATTTGGAGGTGGCTGTTAGGGGCTCAGGAAATCCTTCATGGTTCTCCTTGAAGTTCATTTCCTCACTGTTTCTGGAAGGTGGTCGTAGTTTTATCTTATGCCTTGGGGCGTCTCGTCTCCATGATGTGTGTGCTCATCTACGGTGTCTCTTGGCCACGTAGGCTTGAAGCTCATAAACCGACGCTTTAGCCTTAAGTGAGCTCACCTCATTCCACAGTTCCTCATTCCTCATTATGTTACAGTTTTTAGTATTACCAAAGGCGTTCCTCTCGTTGTCTGTAGCATCTAGGCTGATTGCACGTTCTTAGACGATGATGCCGGGGTGCTGATTGCTACATATTAACAAATGTACTCCGTAAGCAAGTAGGTATGGACAATGTCCCTACATGTAGTGTATAGCTCCCGTGGTTGGAAGGAAGTATGACGCTATGGTCCTTCTTTTCGTTTGAGGAAGCAATTGCTAAGCTCTCCTTCCTGTTTCGGCCCTGACCCAGATTTCATTTTACTCTTTATCAGTGCATGCCATCATTCCCTTACTCGATGCTGCCTTTACGCCTATTATCTTCTTTAGCTTATCGCGTTCGCCATTTGACAGCCAAAATTGTGGACCTGTCTTTCTTAAGGTTAAGTCTAGAAGTAGCAAGCCTAGTATCACCACAGCGCCTCAGACAGTGTTATCTACACGCGCTTGTCAGGTGCTGTAGTACACTTCTCTGTGCTCGTCGTAGGCCCTGTGGTGTCCTAACCTTCCTGGCTCTATGAGCCCAAACGCTCGACCTGTAGCCCACAATAGTGATTAAGATTGCGTTGCAGTACATTATTACTGGTCGTAGTCAGCGTGCAAAAATTCTTTGGCCAATTTCTGCTCTTTCTCTGGAAGTCGATTATTATTATATTTGTGCATCAAATATTTCCTTACCGTCTACGTTGATATCAGGACAAACGGCTGCTCGTGACTGGGACCGGCTATTGGAAGGCATTATCCTCCGAGGCCTTGGATCTTTATTGGTTAACCGCAGAGATAAGTTAACGTCTGAAGGTGTCTACGGATTTGAGATACTGCAACAACAAGCACAATTTTTCCCTCGTAGAGTTGACCACACTTCCTGGGCATTTCTTCATAGTTGCTTCTCATTGTGGTAATAAGTGCTCACATCGAACTGCGACGTGACGTAAGTTTTACGTGATGGAAAATATTCACAAACTGAAATAACAACTAGGTCTCTGAACCTGAAATGTATTGACCGAAAACGTGACACGCCACTAGAAAGCCGAGGGGGATAACCACGTATCATATTAATTATAACGTCCTTAAGGGGAGAAATTTCCTATACATACTTCTTTCTTTTAGATGCATATTTGCGAATTATGAACGTGTTGGGTTACAGGTTTTGGTTATATTTGTAACATAAACATCACATGATTAAGTTCATTCTAATCTGTAGCTCTTCACTTATCCAGTTGGAAGCGTTTTGTCGTTTCTTGATTACTGTCATCTTTTGGGTACATGTATAATTTCTAATATGAAATGTACCTGCATCTTTCGCCCTGGTACATTCTATTCCCCTACTGTGAAACGTTCTTCTTCATTCAGTTACTCAGTTCTCAGCCTTTTCAAAAAAATGGCTGTGAGCACTGTGGGACTTAACTTCTGCGGTCATCAGTCCCCTAGAACTTAGAACTACTTTAACCTAACTAACCTAAGGACATCACACACATCCATGCCCGAGGCAGGATTCGAACCTGCGTCCGTAGCGATCGCGCGGTTCCAGACTGTAGGGCCTCAAACCGCTCGGCCACACCGGCCGTCTCCCTGCCTTTTTATCTGGGACGTTTAACCCAGACTTCTTTCCTTCTTTCTTTCACATTTTTTCCGTGCCTTTCACGCATTGCACTGTTCTAGAAAGGGTCACGTAAACCTCCCATCTGTAGCACTTTTGTGGTATCTCACGTTTCACGTGTAAAGCCTTCAGTCGTAAGTGTACATGCTATATCAAGTGAGGGTATTTCACAGGAAATTCTACCATTTAGTACATCATACGCCCAACCTGTGCCGGCCAATTTGATATAGAAACAACTGTATGCTTTACTCCTTCGTTAATTCGTTAACACATTGAAGGTATCGTCATTGTGTGCTGCAGCCGGCCGGAGTGGCCGAGCGGTTCTAGGTGCGGCAGTCTGGAACCGTGCGACCGCTACGGTCGCATGTTCGAATCCTGCCTCGGACATGGATGTGTATGATGTCCTTAGGTTAGTTAGGTTTAAGTAGTTCGAAGTTCTAGGGGACTGTTGACCTCAGAAAATAAGTCCCATAGTGCTCAGAGCCATTTGAACCATTGTGCACTGCCGTTCACTCTTCATTACACAACGTTTACGCCTCAAGATCTGTCGATTTTGACGCTCACGCTATTCAGTGTCGGTTGTTTTTTCCAAAATGAGAAATAGATTTCAACACACTGAACGACCTATGTAGATTGCCGCATTGCCTTAATGCATAAATTTACGAATTTCACGGCAAATGCCTCCTGCAATCATATTTCTTGCTCATTTTTGCCAGAATATCACAATATGCAAACCTTTCGATCCCATCACAATAAAATAAACCGAGGAACGGTTCTAATCAAAGTAACTGCGAAAAATGTGGGAACTGCTGAATGTTTCTTTTACCCTTTATGTTGCTCTTTCAGGTGCATTTTAAATTAGATTCCGGATTTTTAATGATGAAAAAATAAATTGTTTATCTTTTCTTCTTTTCTTACGAGAACTGTTGTAATGGATAAGTTACAAACAAATCGCGTACGGCCAGAAAGTATTCTAGAGCCATAAGCGATGATAACTCTTTAGCATTGTTCCCAAGCGAGCCTCACAACAATGAAACATCACAGAATCTGATGCGTGCGTTGCCTAGCATTCGTCTGCCTGGTGAACTGAAACTGTGTGGGTGTGTGTCAGTGTTTCTAGAAAGAGAAGCTTGTGAAAAGTGAAGTAGCTGTACGTCACTGCTAGAAGGAGCTTAGATCGACACCGAAAGAAGGTTAATTGTTGAAGACAGGCAGATATCAGAGAAAAATATGAAGCCAGTGGAGGTAAGTGACCAATAATTGTCTACCCTCAACCATCATCAACATTGACGCAGAAACCCTCGACTGTGTGCATCAGCTATAAAAACCGCTGCTGTTGAATGCTATGATCTCATACGTCCTAATCAGAATAATACAGAGCTTGAATCCGAGAGCCATCAATGTAATTTCGGATGGTGGTTACAGATATTTCCTGAGTGCTTCGAATGTGGAACTCACAGTCTCAGTAGTGAATCGCCTAAGACTTTACAAAGAAATCTATACTCCGCAAGCCACCTTACGGCGTGTGGCCGAGAGTGCTTCTGAATCCCAATTTCTGACTGTTAAGGCCGGATATTTTGTAGTTGTTTCAGTTTCCATTGATTTATCGTCAATACTGTACTCTAACAATAATGGACTTGAGCTATTTACGCGAAGTGTGTTATAATTAAAAGAATTTTCATGGTACTACCTGTTCTTGTGCCACCAATCGATTCTGCGCAGAATTTTTTCCATTTCGCTTACGATATTTTGGCACTGCAACCGTACCATAGACTAAAGATTCCCTCCGTGTACCCCAAGGAACTATCGACGTCAATCACTAAGTTGATCAAGACCTGTGTTTTCAGAAGACTCTTTTTGTATTTCCTTTCTCCAAAAGCTTTGTACTGGGTGCACATAAAAAATGTTCCAATGTTCTCCAACAAATTTTCTTCGCAATATTGGTAAATAATTACGTGCATCTATCTGAAGATCCTTTTCGAAAACCGGAATGACCTGCGCTTCTTTTCCAATCCTTTCTATCCTTAGCTGCTCAGGCGACCTACGAGAAAGTGTTACTTGAAAGGTCATAAGTTCTTAGAGTAATCTCTATACAACGTCCCAGTATCTCGTCCAGTACCGAAGTGTTTCCTCTGGTGAGCTATTTTAGTTGATTTCGTTTTCAGTTTTCGGGATTTGTCTAGTGACTGAAAGGAGGTACTGTACTTATTGCGATTTTCTGAAAATCAAATTCATTATTTTGGTTTTCTCCTTATGATCCACTATTTCGGTGCCAATATGGTCAATCGAAAGACCATTTCGATTATTTAAGTTGGTTTTCGAGGGACTAATAACTGTCCAAAGGATAAACACTTAAGGCAGTTCGTCAAACTGCCGATGTGAGCAACGTATACTGCTTGTCCTAATTCACGTGGAACTAATATCTCCAGTCCACAGAGCAGATGCAGTAATCGGGAAAAGAAGTTGCTAAATTTTAGCTCATATGTCTCCGTCTCTGGTTTGTTCATGTTTCTCTCAACTGTAGTGAGTCTTCGTCCCATGAAATGGTTAATCAGTAATTCTCCGACCTACCGCCATCACAGATAAGTTCTTTACCGCATTTGCTACGCAAATAGATTGCCTTACATCCGGTGTCAACCAAATTAAACTTTTTGATAACCAGGACTGTCTGAATGCGTTCCAAAGATTCCGGTATCACATGTAATGCGAATGTAGCACTGTAGTAGTAAAATGAGCATCCCAGTGAAGCTTCTTTTCGTTACGTAAAGCCTGTATGTCCGTTTACCACAAGTAAATTGCGTTAAATCGACAAGAATGTGGGACTGAATGAAAAATAAAAGATATCCCAGCTTTAAATCAATATCAATCTTTCCTCACAATATCAGAATTTTGTTTTCCCACTACTTACAACCACATATAGTGGAGACGGAGCCGAAGCATTCCGAAGTAACTATGTTCATACAACAAATTATGATCAACTGAGCAATAACACTGTTGTTTACTGAAAGTGATTCGAAATATTTATACGGGTTGACATACAAAAATATGCTAAATGTCCCTTTTAGCTGTCAAGGTCCAGTACCATGCACGCCGGTACTATTTTGCGTCGGCAATACATAATAATTTTCCTTTCTGTCACAGAATCTTCTAGCTAAGTTCTGTGAATAAGAAGACTATTTAAGTTTTTGATATTGTATTTGCATGTTCCTGAAACCTTGGTCTTTAGTGTATTATTCGGACACAACGATATACCAGTCACAAAAAAGGTCTGAACGGAATATAATTAGTTAAACGCTCCTAAGTCCGTTGTGCATATGCAGTAAAAGATTAACTACCACAAAAAACGCGTGGCAATGCCACCGTATTTTATGATTTTGCTACAGCTGCGTTTTGTGCTGAGATGTGCACTGACAACGCAACGACTCGTAGTAAACGCTGCTGGCAGCTATTTTTCGAATCTCAAATGTTTATTCACTATGTATTTGTCATCGAAACAATTACTGAAATTTATGACTAATTTAGTGAAAGTAATTGCTTAGCGTTGTCGATAATAGAATACGTTCACTATTTAGGGAAACATCACAAACTCAAAACAGACGTGTGGAAATGGATGATGCATGTGAACTATTTATTGTGTGGTAAGTTACTGACTTTCCAATTAAAATAGTGGGTGATTTTGTTGAGTTTCAGGTGCGAATTAGGAAGTTGCATAATTAATTACTAGTCAAACTGTCGACTAACGATCCTGGAATTGGCCTACAAATTAAAAGGATATCTAGAGCTGTGTTGAATGTTCAGCTTATGCGGTGAATAACAACATAGCTGAAAGGAAAACATGGCTTTGGCAGCTCGGTGACGTTCGGATCCGACTCCACCATAAGTATCAATTATTCTCAGGTGTACCAATCAGACATCTGCCTTAAGTGACTTAAGAAAATGAAATAAATTTCAGCTGAGATCGCTGAACTGCTCGAATCGTAGGAAGCTCCTCTCATACGAAGGCTATTCCATTATTATGGTCTGCTGCGTCACGAAGTTTGAATCACAGAAAAAAACGATGAAACCTTGCACAGATGTAAGTGGCAGTGTCCCAGATATGCCCGTCGATCGCGTTATGCCACTCGTTTCAGTCCTTCGAGCACGGACTGCAAGTAAAAATTCACAGAAAACAGTAGCATTCGCCAAGAACAAAGGCCTGCCGAAAGATCTCACCTCAGTACATGCAGCTCACGTTACGTAACTGTCAGATATTTCCTTCTTCAGGACATTTCTGGCCACACACTGCAGCGACAATGAAGATGCTCCTGCAGCGTTTTCGATGGGAAGCGTTTGATCACCTGCCCTGCAGCTCGAAATGGCTCCCTCTGAGTTTCACGTCTACTCACGTAAACCGCTTTCCGTAAGGAAGAGCTGGGTTCACAAGGAACAGAGACTAGCGCTACGACATCTGCAACAAACCGCCGCCCTGTGTTAACTCCATATGTCATCCACCATAGAATCCTGACTACACAAGACTGCAGACCAGCATACAGAATTTTCGGAAACCGCAGGCAGCTGCCATCTAAGGCAAGGGTTTTGCACATGTAGTAGAACGATACGACATTTGTCTAACGCTGAACGAGGACTATGTAGAGAAGTAGCTGGGTGGTGGAGCCAACTTTTGTGATCCGAGCGAGGTGGCGCAGTGGTTAGCACACTTGACACACGTTCGCGAGGACGATGGTTGAAATCCGCCTCCGGCCATCCTGATTTCCGTGATTTCCCTAAATCGTTTCAGGCAAATGCTGAGACGATTCCTTTGAAATTGTACGGTCGTCTCTCTTTCCCATCCTTCCAAAATCCGAAGGGTCCGAAGCCCTCGCTGTTTCGTCCCATCCCCCAAACCGACCAACTCTTTCAAATAAATCATTTTTGACTAGCACCGTGATTTTCATTTTGCGGCAGATCGGATCTTTATAAAACAACAGCACTCGTATATTAAGCTGCGAAATGGGCTGAAACCAACTGGGTCACAGAGTAGACAAAATGTGGACTTATCCGAAACAGGCATAAATAGAATAGGCAACACCTATTGTGGCTGTACTTTGTAGGAGTTTTATTGCTACTATTATTACGCTTTGGTTTATTTAGCCATGCTGCAAAACGCTTGGTAGAAATACAAAGTAATATATGAAGTAGAGGATACAATGATTTCAAATTATTGTACAATTTCCTGGAAGGGACAGTGTTTATGGCTAAGAAATATTCACATACCAACTATAGGCAGAATATACCGAAGACAAACAAGGACAGAATGAGAAGCATACACATCGACATTATCACGTTTATGTAACCACAGATAATAAACCAACTTTCATATAATCGTGTTCTTACCTCGTGTAAATAAAAAAAAAGTTGTGTATCCTGCTCAGTCTTGAACTTAGATTTCGTGGGTGAAAATTTTAAGTTGGTTGTCAGCATATATATATATATATATATATATATATATATATATATATATATATATATATATATATATATATATCCTAGCCAATTAAATTGCTACATCACGAAGATGATGTGATATGCAAATGATTAGCTTTTCACATCATTCACAAATGGTTGGCGCCGGTAGCGACACCTACAACGTGCTGACCTGAGGAAAGTTTCCAACCGATTTCTCATACCAGCGTAGCCTGGTGAAACGTTCTTGTGATACCTCGTGTAAGGAGGAGAAATGCGTAGCATCACTTTTCCGACTTTGATAATGGTCGGATTGTAGCCTATCGTATCGGGACACTGCTGCTCGCGTTGGTCGTGATCCAATGACTCTTAGCAGAATATGGAATCCGTGGTTTCAGGAGGGTAATACGGACCGACGTGCTGGATCCCAACGGCCTCGTATCACTAATAGTCGAGATGACAGGCATCTTTTCTGCATGGCTGTAACGGATCGTGCAGCCACGTCTCGATCCCTGAGTCAATACATGGAGACGTTTGCAAGACAACAACCATCTGCACCAACAGTTCGACGATGTTTGCAGCAGCATGGACTATCAGCTCGGAGACCACGGCTGCGGTTACCCTTGACGCTGCATCACAGACAGAAGCGCCTGCGCTGGTATACTCAACGACGAACCTGGGCGCACGAATGGTAAAACGTCATTATTTCGGATGAATCCAGGTTCGGTTTACAGCATCATGATGGTCGCATCCGTGTTTGTCGTCATCTCGGCGAACGCACATTGGAAGCGTGTATTCGTCATCGCCATACTGGCGTATCGCCCGGCGTGATGGTATGGGCTACCATTGGTTACACGTCTCTGTCACCTCTTGTTCGCATTGACGGCACTTTGAACAGTGGACGTTACTTTTTAGATGTGTTACGACCCGTGGCTCTACCCTCCATTCTATCCCTGCGAAACCCTACATTTCATCATGATAATGCACAACCGCATGTTCCAGGTCCTGTACGTGCCTTTCTGGATACAGAAAAAGTTCGACTGCTGCCCTGGCCAGCACATTCTCCAGATCTCTCACCAATTGAAAACATCTAGTCAATTGGTGGCCGAGAAACTGACTCGTCACAATACGCCAGTCACTACTCTTGATGAACTGTGGTATTGTGTTGAAGCTGCATGTACAGCTGTACCTGTACACGCCATCCAAGCTTTGTTTGACTCAATGCCCAGGCGTATCAAGGCCGTTATTACGGCCAGATGTTGTTGGTCTGCGTACTGATTTCTCAGCATCTATGCACCCAAATTGCGTGAAAATGTTATCACATGTCAGTTCTAGTATAATATATTTGTACAATGTATACCCGTTTATCATCTGCGTTTCTTCTTGGTGTAGCAATTTTAATGGCCAGTATTGTATATACGCACTTCTGTAGTACCACAAAATATTACTTTATTATTATATCTGAAGATGCAATGAGAAAATTTTACGTACGAGGAGCCCTCAAAAAGTGAGGCAGACATTCTCAAGACAGGAGAAGTAACTTCTATTGAGTGTTCTCCTGCACTTCAAACTGACACAGAAACATGAGACAATTTAGCAGCATAGTTACCAAATCTCTGTAAACTACCCTCGGAGCCTTTTATCAGTCGTTCAATTACTCGATGATAGAAATCCACTCGTTCGACATGGAGCCATTCTAGAACCGATATGTGGATGTCTTCATCGCTGGAATACTCCTAATTCTTTGACTCAGTTCCTCGATGGTCTGGACATCGACGTCTGTGGTCGATGTCGATATCGATGGCCTTTGTCTCCTATCAGAGTCATCCACGTCTGTTCAGCATGGGTTAAATCGATGACACCACTTCAATATAGTGGGACGGGGCATTACATTTTGTCCACACACAGTCAGATTTCTCGCACAGTCTGGATGCAATTCAGACGTTTTGAACACAGAAATCGGACTGCGCCGCGCAGCTCAACTTTGGAACAGCTTTCCAGTCGCCGTTCAATTTCACTCTCACACTGTGAAGCAGTTATTATCCGTACCGCAGTGTGGCTATGCCTGCAGGAGGCCCAGGACATGTACTCCGTTGCGATAACGCACCAATCTAGTTGCGGAGTGATCTTTGCGTGGGACGACATGTGTTCCATTCTGAAGTTTCTGCGTATAAGGAGCGTTTCTGCTATTTTTATGGAAGTGTAAGAAGCAGTTCATTTTTTCCGTGAGGCAAATATATTTAGTGTACTGCATAACGTGAAACCTTCACATCCAGGCAACGCATATCTGAATCGACTTCTCCGGCTTGTATTCAGTATCTCAGGTGGCACGACGCATGGCATGGAGCATCTTTATTGTTACTGTTTGCTCAGGGTTTGGTTCTCAGAGCATTTCCTCATTCGAAATGCATGGCTATTGTCATCACATTCCACCTGTTCTTCCTCACTCTCTTCTGCACCCTGTATTCTCTACTGTGAATATGAATGTATAGGTCGTTGCCGAATGTGTACCCAGTGCTACGACGTCTTGATGAATAGTAATGTATCGGAAATTTTTATTTGAAACTCGAAAGGCATTTTAAATAAAGCTTACGTTATTAACATTCTACGTCTTTATTCTTCATGCCTATATATTTATTTCTCATCGTTGTCACTCTGGTGACCAACGTATTTCTCCCAACGGGAGACCAGTTTTTTTATACTGTCACTGTAGAATGTTTCACTTTGTTGACGGAGATACAATCTCACCTCTGCTTGTACCGTTTCATTACTATCAAAGCGACGTCCTCGAAGTTTTGTAAAGGGATGGAAAACAGATGAGATCCAATCGGGCCTGGATGGAGGATGATCGATGACTGTGAACACAAGGTGACGGATTGTTGCAGATGTTTCTGTTTTCTGAGATTCTGTTGTCTCATATAACGACATAGCTACGTTACACGCAGACATGTTACACACTTAAATTCGGAACATTCTAGCGCCAGTTTGCTTCGGCTTGCGTCCGCGAAACGGAAAAGTCAACCGACTAATTTGCATGACAAGTAATACCTCAACCGATATTGAGAAAAGAATAAAAATTTTGAGGCATTACTCTTCAGCACGCTCCTGTACAACGAAAAAGTTTATCTTTGCACTGTTTCCAGCGAATAAACGATCTCTTATTCTACAGCGGAGACTGTGTACATACATACAACCTGTATTTTTTCCTTTATTTCTCCAAACCATGCTAACACTGTGATAAACAGCTTTCTTCAGTCAGATACTTTAACTCACTGGCAGATTGCAGAAACGGGAACAAGTGATTATCAGAAAACGCATGGTGCTATGTACAACCTACAATCAAGCATAGCAAGTTCAGTTTATTACCTGACCTAGGACGAAATAAACAAAATTTGGGTGGAGTGTATTTGCTTCATGAGGACTAAGGATATTTGTGATTCATCATGATACAATAAAATAGAATCACTTGATCAGAGGGATATCTTCAAGATTTTGCGGTAAATAGTTTGGCTGTGTTTCGGTGTAATTGTAGGAAAACAGCAGTTCGCTAATGTCTCCCGCTTCTATCTTGGGACAGTCACTTGAAGGGCTATACACGCTACCTACTCGACGTACTTTGGAAGTAGTTGAACTATACTGGTACAGTTACCAACCTCCTCCTCTCCTGAAATGTTCGAAATCTGGTGCAGCATCTAATAAGTGCTTGTACTGGAGTGTCGTATTGACTTCTGTGGTACGCTAAAAGGTCCAAATCCTCTGCCCATTCTTCCTTGGCCAGTTTCCTCATCCGTAACCTGAAATCTGAGGATGGTAGAATGACATTAATTACACTGCGAATAACACCGACCTTGTTCGCCATCCGTTCGTTCTCGTCATTGTAAACTAATCCCAAGTGACCTGGGTCCCACGGAAAGGAAATTCTCGTACCTCTTCGCCTATTTGCAGTAACCGAACGTCGATTTTACTGATCCGTAGTCAGTGCTCAATACATTCGTATACACTTTTGGATTGTTGCGCTACGGAACGTTCTGGAGCTCCGTCGGACGACCAGACCTTATATTGTTTAAGCTCTAGTCGACGTTGTGCAATAATTGTGAGGATTTCGTATTCCAGGTCAGAGAGCTGTTAATCTGTAACGAAGTTGAAATGGTTCAAACGGCTCGGAGCTTTATGGGACTTAACATCTATGGTCATCAGTCCCCTAGAACTTAGAACTACTTAAACCTAACTAACCTAAGGACATCAAACAACACCCAGTCATCACGAGGCAGAGAAAATCCCTGACCCCGCCGGGAATCGAAGCCGGGCGCGGGAAGCGAGAACGCTACCGCACGACCACGAGCTGCGGACTGTAACGAAGTAGCATGTCGTTTTTGGGATAGAGAAATCTCTCACAATTAGTACATTGAGTACTTGGATACGTGGTCTGGATCCATTTCTGGCAGAACAGCTTCTGTATTTTCTACCATTATTTGAAAGAGTGTCAATTTGCTTTATTGACGTTCCGAGGGCTATTAGGAAAGAATACCATGTCCTTGCTGTCGGATACTCATCAGTACATTATGGAAATGATCTGATTCTAATGCGTCATGCCATATTAAGTAGAAACCTTATCATATGGAAACGAACACAACGTGAGATCCTCCACAAAGATGACAATTTGGGGAAGAGACATCAAGAGAGGACAGCCGTCGTTGGGAATTAAGAATATGCAAACAACAAACTCGGCCTCATCGGTCATAAGGGCTTAGAAAGGAATTATTCCAGCAAATCAATTTTAGTCACTGAGTGACCATCTTCCGTGCAAATATTAAAGTCTTGAAGACCCATGTAATAAGAGGAAATATCACACTTCAAGTTTTGATGAATGTAGACCATGGCAGTTAACGAACAGATTTGCTCGTTAAGTGCTATGGTATTCTATATTGTATACCCAACAGGAGCATCGATTTAGTGTCACTATGCTACAGTGCATGGTCAAAACACGAATATTTCACATTTCCTTTTGCCGACGCAAACGGACCAAATCCTTTGGCGGCATTTATGTTTTACGTTCTGTATGGTGTGCCTTGAGAGGCTAGTGGAGGCACCATTAATTTGTTTGTCAGAAAACCACACAAAAGTGTTTTATCATGTACTCTTTGTACCAAAACCGAGCAGCAGATTCCAAGACGAATATGCGTAGCATATGACTGGATTTCCTACGATATACCCCTAAGATACCAATTCCAGATAACCTTGAAATTTATTTTCATATCTTTATCCGTTTCCGTGAGACAGTGGTCGAAAATTACCCTACTTGTACAAGAAAGATACGTATGTGTTACATGGTCTGAGGCGAAAAAGTAGTTTATACAGCGGAGATTCAAGCGTTTCTACTAGTAAGGCACTCGTCGAAGTTGATAGCATTATTCCAAGGCAATGTCGCAGGGAACAGAACTCTACTGCTTCCAGTTTTTAAAGTGCACCTTTGGTAGATTCGTGGTATAAGAAGTATCCATAATCGATGACGGCGGAGGAGGCCCTAGGCGCTGTTCAAGAGAATGGTGGGCTCCACACCCTTCCGAGGTCCAGCTGCAGATATCATAGTGTTAATGCTGTTTCCTGTTTACAAGAGATTTTAAGCGCATTCCAAATACCACACAAACAGATTTCGCTTCAGATACCTATGATAAGGAGAGACTCTGTAATAAAGTGGGTGATTTAGACCGTCGCAACCAACTTGACCGTAGTCTGTATCTCGTGTGTACGTTTAAAACATATAAAGGCTGGGTGTGGAGCATTGAGGAATTCCTCTAGAGGTTGTACGAGCAGTTTGTTCTGGACTCATAGTACTGTATTTTAGAGCGGTTTGAATATCAAACAGAAATGTCTTTGGAATACATATATCGCTTAATTTTTGAAGCGAAGTGGAATTTAAGCATTGCCGTATGCACTTTTAATGTCGATAAATGCTGATGCAAAAATGTTGCCTACTGCTGAACGCTCGAAAAATTTCAGAATGTATAATACGAAGAATGTCTAGTGTTCCATTACCCTTTGGAAATCCAAACTGATTTTCTGAAAGCAAATACTTCTATCACAACTACCACTCTCAGTGGTTCTTAATAGACCATCCAAGGGTCCTTCTGGCTGAAGACGAAGTTGTACTCCCAGGCATTGCTTTAGTTAACGGAGCTGGAATAATTATTCAAATTATTCAGTGAGGAGAAGAGTCTCATCCAAATACCGTTGAAAGTTCGTAGAAACTTTGCAATGATCGATTTGGCGGGCTACACAGAGTAGGATAGTGAACATGATCAGCTCCAAGGACAGAGTTCGTCGAGGACTTCGGCATTTCCTTCAGCTCTTTTAGCTGAAAAGGTGATCACAGGATATGGTCTGATACTATGGCTACTGGTAGAATTACGGGACTGCACTCGTAAGAAAAATATAGTTGTCAAGCATAACATCGAACGTCTGGTCTGGGCTCCAGTTACGATTTCTGAGTTATCATACAGTATTCCACACATCGGAAAACATTGTGAGAGCTAGCCCACAAAAAATTCACAACTTGATGACTGCTCTGCAGTAAGAGATTGAGGTGGCGTCTCTTAATTGTCTTAATGTATAAACTCTGAATCAGACGTGTTGTAATGTTCTTTTGCCTTCGCAGGTGCTATGCAGCATATTATGCTGCCTGTGTCTTCCCTGCAGGAAGAAGACACGTGGTTTGGGGGAGAAATCAAAGAAAGCACGTTCGACGGGAGTCTATGATTACAGAGAAGTGGATATGGAGAAGGTGAGCACTGAGTAACTCCAAGGTGTATGAAAAATTCCACAGTGAGGCCAACGGCCAGCTACTTTAAACTTGATATAGTCACTGCCATAACGCCATACTGACTCTCACTGTATCAGCTTCTAGACTTGGCAGACCTGTCTTAACTACTTGCTGTCCTAAACAAGCCATCATCAAACTACAGCTCCTCCTGTAGTCCACACACACGCCTTCGTATCCATCAACCCCATAAGACTGGCCGCTCACTTTCCTATGATCTTCGGATCACCGTCATAGCTATACCTGCTTACATAAGAACTCATATTAATTGGTAACGGACGCTAACAACGCCAATGGTTGGAAATAAGCTAGTAAACTAAACCGAAGAAGACAGAATGTTAAAATTGCGAACTAGATAGTCAAATTTCGAATACTGTTTGCAGTCCCATCCAGATTTTATTTGTGACACGTGAAAATCCGTAACAGAAAGGCGCGCATCCTAGATTTATCGCTTATCGCGAGTGGCAGACCTAATCATTATGGCTATACCTATACGCATCCCGGACCGACTAAAACTTCCAAATGTCACATATTGTCCATATTTTCTATGTTCGCATTTTGTTGTTCACGCAGAGGTAGAGAAATATTGTTAGACGCGTCATTTAAGCTCATCGATGCAAATATCATAATCATTTACACAATCTGCGTTTATACGGTGTCTGTGTATTGCATTACAGTTTGCTGCATACAGCCATGTAGACATTAATGGTTTGAGGAAAGACGACCAAGGATTTACGTTTGTTGTACTAGGAGGCAATTTATATACATAATGTAACAATCAGTTTCAGCGCTGCGAATAGCAGCATGCTGTCTTTAATAAACAGTGAAACAAGGTACGTATGAAGGCAACCGAAAATTACATTCAGCCAATATTGTGACAGATATGTGGGTGAAACCGTCAAAACATCACTGGTATGATTAAACACCGTTCCCTTTGAGAATATTAAGGAGTAGCAACTGTTTAATGGCTCAGTTATTTAGGAAAACTTTAGAAGAAAGATTAAGGAAAGGCAAACCTACGTTTCTAGCATTTGTAGACTTAGAGAAAGCTTTTGACAATGTTGACTGGAATACTCTCTTTCAAATTCTAAAGGTGGCTGGGGTAAAATGCAGGAAGTGAAAGGCTATTTACAGCTTGTACAGAGCCCAGATCGCAGTTATAAGAGTCGAGGGACATGAAAGGGAAGCATTGGTTGGGAAGGGGGTGAGACAGGGTTGTAGCCTCTCCCCAATGTTATTCAATCTGTATATTGAGCAATCAGTAAAGGAAACAAAAGAGAAATTCGGAGTAGGTGTTAAAATCCATGGAGTAGAAATAAAATCTTTGAGGTTCGCCGATGACATTGTAATTCTGTCAGAGACAGCAAAGGACTTGGAAGAGCAGTTGAACGGAATGGAAAGAGTCTTGAGAGAAGGATATAAGATGAACATCATCAAAAGCAAAACGAGGATAATGGAATGTAGTCGAATTAAGTCGGGTGATACTGAGGGAATTAGATTAGGAAATGAGACACTTAAAGTAGTTAAGGAGTTTTGCTATTTGAGGAGCAAAATAACTGATGATGGTCGAAGTAGAGAGGATATAAAACGTAGACTGGCAATGGCAAGGAAAGCGTTTATGAAGAAGAGAAATTTGTTAACATCGAGTATAGATTTAAGTGTCAGGAAGTCGTTTCTGAAAGTATTTGTGTGGAGTGTAGCCATGTATGGAAGTGAAACATGGACGGTAAATAGTTTGGACAAGAAGAGAATAGAAGCTTTCGAAATGTGGTGCTACAGAAGAATGCTGAAGATTAGATGGGTAGATCACATAACTAATGAGGAGGTACTGAGTAGGATTGGGGAGAAGTGGAGATTGTGGCACAACTTGACCAGAAGAAGGGATCGGTTGGTAGGGCATGTTCTGAGGCATCAAGGGATCACAAATTTAGTATTGGAGGGCAGCGTGGAGGGTAAAAATCGTAGGGGGAGACCAAGAGATGAATACACTAAGCAGATTCAGAAGGATGTAGGTTGCAGTAGGTACTGGGAGATGAAGAATCTTGCACAGGATAGAGTAGCATGGAGAGCTGCATCAAACCAGTCTCAGGACTGAAGACCACAACAACTACAGCATATATCTTTTAATGCATAAGTTCATTTCCCTTAGTAGATGTAACCCAGACAAGTCACACGTCGCAGACTACGTGGTAATAAAGTAGGGCACAGCGGATTGTGAGGAGGGTAACTTGTTTCGCCATTTGTGACATCATGACCTTAACCAGAGCTATATAACAAAGCATTATTTTCATGACACCTTCAATAAAGATATGCGCTTACTGTACACATATGTGTGTTGCTTAAATGATATTTGATGTAACAGGCTTTTTCTGCAACCTAGGGTGGCTGGAAATGTTTATGTTCTTAACGAGTCTTCAGATTCATCTCATTCGTCAGTAGGATAGAGATCACAGTGGGTCAGTGACAGCAGAATGAATTTGCCTTTCGTGGGCACGTGCTCTATCGACTACAGTAAGTACGACACACAACCGGTCCTCACAACTGTACTTCCGCCAATAGCTCACAGAGAGGAAAAGGTCTCGTACTCGAGTCTCGGTCCAGCATTTTCTGGCTTCATACTTCACTACTTGTTTATTGGATATATCTATCCACATTTGCTCCAAATGTTCTAAACATTCTGTATACATACAATTTTTTCCTTCCATGTGCCAGGTTAACTATTACAGGATGCCTTAGCTGTAGCCACATTAACGTACCATCATTTTGTTTAGCGTTTTCTATAAAAATCTTACCTCACGTTTTCGTTCTTTTAGATCTCAGTTCTCTGCCTTATTTGATGTCTTAATTTATAGTCGCCATCTTTAGCACCATACTTCACAGTCTTTGAACGCTACAGTTGTGAACTGCTGACGGCGTCTAAAAACTGTTCCAGCATTGTAAGTCAATTGTATAGAGTATTGGTATCTGTTAGAAATGTGAAACCCCCTCTTCCAGGTTTTTGGTCGCTTGAGAAAGAGGAGGATGACGCAAGTGCCTTCTGTCTTTGAGATATTTCCCTGCCAGTGGACCCCAGAGTCAGCCAGTCGCATCAAGAATGGGGAGGACAGTGTGGTCTGTACGCTGAAGGACGGCTGTGCAGAGGTAAGTCGATAGCAGTACGACCATGTGAGGTAAACACGAAGAAAGGGTAAGAAAGAACGAGAGCGAAGAAAGACCAACTGAAATAGCAAATTGCATGCTTTCCAGAATCTGTTACTCTGCCGGATAACTCTTTCATTTGTGCATGAAGGACTAAATGAGAAATGGATTTTATTACAATCCAGTAGTAGTATCGTGCACTGGTTAGAAGAACCTAAGGTAAATCTAAAGTGATAAATAGGTACAGAACGCGTGCACTAAGTTTCCTTTGTAAAGATGCTGGGGGTTCAGAATATACCACTCGTCTCACACACAATACTGTTCTTCGGCTCTCGACTTTCATCAAATGAAAAACCAAGGCTAACAGTGGACACAGTGCTCAATAATCTGGCAAGGGAGTAAGAAGTGCTACCACAGTCTCCAGTAGACAAAATACGGCCATAGGGAGTGTTAGTTTGAATACTTGTGCATAAAACTAAGCACTTCCATAAACTGTTATAAGCGCATGCCATCAGTTTAAAAAGGAAAAGAAAGATGACTTTAATTTTTGTGCAGTAATTTGCGGAAGTAATACGAATCCACTGTAGAAAAATGTACACAATGGCAGAACAATGTAACATAAGTTACAGTTCCAGTGTCTGTGACTCTTACCAAGAACCCATGCAGGAGAAAATTTAGAAACTTGAAGAATACTTGATAAGAAAATAAATAACCGGAACACAGAACACAGAGGTGTTAGAGAGGGTCTTAGAGTGCAGGGATTCTTAAACAAAATATGACAATGCTGTCGTACAAACACCCGGTAAGGTTCCAGAACCAGAATTCGGGGTTTATTGGGCGACGTCAAGGCATTTGGACAGAATCAGCTAAGAGACATTAGTATGGGAACAAAGATAATTATAGACATAAATTTACATTTTCATTAGTAAACACACTCACTTGCCATTCACTGCATATTTTATTACGTACTCTCACTTCAGATTTATTTGCTGTAGTAATGTAAGTAAATACAAGACAAAAACACCACAAAAAATACAGCCGAACCGGACCGTAGACAGTTAATCGCGTTTTTATATCACAAGTTTCTTGACTGTTTTCGTTATTCTTCATTGTTCAATCATGTCAAGCTTCACGCAACATCGACACTAATCTGCTTCTTCTATTCAAGCTTTGCATACTTGCAAGAGTTTCACCTTTGAACTGCTTGGTTAACTGTTAGTCGATGCCTTAGCATTTACTAAGTGTCCTCCATAAACATCTTTCCTTGCATTTTCACTCTCGTACCTCATAGTTCTCTACCTTATCCGACATCTTTAACTTCCAGCATACATCAACAGCACCGCATTCAAATTCGTTAACAGCTACAATTACGGACTGCTTATTGAATATATAGTTGTTTCATTATCCCATCATAGGGATATGATATTCTACCGGACTCCTGATTTTCACGGTAGACTTATGAATTTGCCATACGAGAAAATCCCCACTTCATCGCTACCTCAGAGATGCTATGTCCCATCTGTCGTGTAACGGCTGTAACACCACGTTCAAACTCACTTGAATCTTGATAACCTGCTATTGTAGCAGCAGTAACGGATCTAACAACTGCGCCAGACACTTATTGTCTTATACAGGCGTTACGGACCGCAGCGCCGTATTCTGCCTGTTTGCTTATCTCTGTATTTGAATACGCATGCCTATACCAGTTTCTTTGGCGCTTCAGTGTATTATTGATAACCGCTCAAGCTCCATAGATGCTTTCAACTCACCACTCAGATTTACAAGAAAGAACAATGAGATGGATTCACTCTACAGCAGACCAATAATACTATCCTCAACTGGTTACAAGACCCTAAGGGAAATCTAAGGTCGCACGCAAGGATATTACTGTGGAGAGGAAAGATAGCTATGAAACTGAACAACAAGGAACATGAAGATCAATATACATATGGAGACGTGGCTCTAGTAGAATCGGTGTAAATTGATAAAATATACGATATTAATAAGTTTAGAAAAATTATATATTTTCTTATAATAAAGTCGGACAGCAAAAGAAGACTATGAACTTACAATATGTTACTAATTACTATTATTGTAAAAAATATATTGGGGCACTGAAATATATATAGTTAATAACTCTACATGTTATATTGTTAATTAAGCTTCATATTTAATCTTGGCAAAAGAAAAAGAGAAGCAGTGTCAAAACATATTTATATTTCCGTTAGAAGGTTTCCTTTATTTAAATCTACCGGCATAGGTGCTGTAAATTCGCAAGTAGTAACCAAGAACCATAAAAAAGGTTACATATCATACGGCTCACAAACCATGCGTTATGGTTTTAGATCTTCATAGTCTTTCTTGGTTTCACCCTTGTCCATGGTCTAATCATTTTATGTCATCACGCACACTACGCACTATATGGGCAATGATTTGCTTCTTTTTTTCCAGTCGCACATATCTTCATAATTTTAATGTACATTAAACGCACTGTATTTCACGTTCATTACAGCCTACGGTGAAGGCTTGGTTCCTTAATATGTAATCCATTTTAGAATGCTGAGACAGATGTCTAAAGATTTCTATTCTTCCGACATATGCTAATCTAACTGAGTCACTAATGATAAACTTAAACCTCCCACAGCTCAATTTTACTTGGGACTTCGGCGAGAAAGAGGTAGCTGGAGAGATTCCACGTTTTCGGGACGACACTTCCGAAATGAGTGCTCAACCTGAAATGTTACCGCAGAAACGAGAGATAGAATTGCTCCATGCGCCGCAGGAGGGCCGTACTGAGGTAAGTCTGTAACACTGTTCTTCACCATTATTTCAACCTACACATACAAATGCATACTTAATATATAATCCGTTTAAGAACGTTAAGTCAGTGTCTGAGGTTCTCTGTGGGTTAGACAAATGCCTTTACCGCTGAGTCAGTGATAATGAAGTCAAACCACCCACAGGTCCGTGTCATTGGGCGCTTCAACGTGACAGATGTGGTGGAAGAAATTCCACCGTTTCCGGACGACGCCTGTAACCCGATTGTGAAGACAGAGACTATTCCAAAAAACCAGAGGCGGAAATCGTTGATCCGCCGCAAGAGAAGCCCTCTGGGGTAAGTTAGTGTTATTTGTACAATGACCAGTTAGTAGGAATAAATGGCCACTCAGTTTGGAGCGAGGAACAGACAAATACATCTCAGACCGTCTGTATTGCAGGAACAACCACTCTGCCGGACAGTAATTTTCGCAAACCTCTCACAATCTGGTTATTTTCCACGACTGTAAAATGTAATCGACTGTCTCGTTTACATAAAGGAGTAAACGAAGGATTCAGTATGTTACAATTCTATAATACACTCTAATACAAAAGATCGATGCACCCCAGGTGACCTTCTTAGACATATGCCCTTCAGTGGTCTGTGAAATTTCTTTAAAAGTATAACGTGTCCCTTCTTACCTTTCGATAATATTTCAAGCTGGTACCCTTCGTTGAACCTATCTATACACTGATTCCCAGTTTCAGTCTATCCTTCCTTGCTTCATACTGTCTTGCAACCTGAACCCTAGGTATTGATTCATGTGAATTCAGTTTTCTCCGAAGTTTTCTTAAATTTTCCTGTGTGGGGCGTGTATCATTCCCACAGTCAGGTGTAGAGTTTCTTCTCCATTATTTTTTGACTTGTGTATTCACATCTGCTGGTTAAATCTTCAGTATTTAGGTATTTTCTTCTTTCGTGAATAAAGTTCATTACTGACGAGTTGTCAAAACATTTGTTGTGGGCACTGTGTCTTTTCCTCCATTTGAACCTACGCTGCTCTCGTTATCCCATCTCTCTAAAGGAAACGTTCTTTTGCACTCCATTTCCCTTTCTGAGTCGGTGGTTGCCTAAAGTTAGCTTGGAAACAATCGATAGCCTTCTCAAGTCTTATGGTATCTCCAGGTTTCTAAAACATGCACAACCTCCTTTCTCTTTTTTAAAAGACCCAAATTCAACTGATTTCTACGCAAATTTTTTGCCACGCGACTTTCTCTATTATTTCTTTCACATATCTCATGGTGTTCTACTATATTTCCTTCTCATCCTTGTCCTATTATCGAAATCCTGCTTTGCATCACAATTACATTTTTGTCTTCTTTCATCCACTGAATAATTTTTTCTATCCCAACTTTTATAATTTCCTCCTCCTAATGATCTTCAGACCTAGCAGCCTATTATACTACTAGTTCTTCGGCCGCATTCCTATTTTCTTGTTCATAATTAATTCATCTGCTGAGAAATTTCCTCTTGCTTTCAGCAGTTGGAAGCATCCAACAGACAACAAACACCACCCACTGACTAAATTATCTCATTTGAGCAGGATTACGTGTATCAGAGGAAAGTGCCCAATCAGGACGCAAACGAGGAGCTTACCTCGCCTCGCTGGCTGGAATGAGGCACTCCTCATGCAGGTATTAGGCTTCACCAGCCACGCCCAGCTAGTCCTGCCAGTGACACGGGGCTCTATAGCTCAGGAGCGAGGCAGTTGCAGTGACACTTTACACTATGCCGCGTCAGATAGTGTGCTTCTTTTTGTGGGATTCCACGTTCACAATTTCATTGCAACGGAAGCCCTCATACGCAGAAACCCAGCATAATACTACATATTTCCGTATTTATTTTAGACGATTTTGGGTGTTGAGAATGCACAAAGTGCATTGAATAAGTAGATGTGCTCCGATGGAATGAGAGGAAATGGGTAATTTTGGAGGACTCGTAAGAGCTGAAATCACATAATGCTTATAACTGACACATAGTTCTTCATTGAGTAGCAGTACACTATCGTGTTGCGTAATTTCCAGTTACAAGACTGAGCTATCTGTTTTAGATGAACGTCATCAAATTCAGAACAGAGAAACCCATAACAGTAAAAACACCCACATCAGACTGACCTTCAAGGAAAGACTTACATTGTGCTCCTATACTGGATGTTGTTATACTTCTATCATAGCTCGTGGACTCTATATGCGGGGCCATCTTTGGCGACTGACTGTTGTCGTATGTTCTAAATGTTGTGAGGCTGGTCTAAGATTTACAACTTTCTCAAGCTGTTTTGAGCTATTTTGTTCAAATAGCAGGTCTCTGGTTCAGGAATATCTGGGTTCTTTGAAAATGAGTCACAAGCATCTATTTCATATGACTTGAAGAGTTTTTATATTTGTCTAGTATATTGTGCCCCAACAGAAGCTTATGTATGTCATGTCCTTTATCGTGAGTGCCACATAACGTCTTATTTTTGTATTGTTATTCAAGTTTTTCGCTTCCTATAAATGATGTAGGGCATGAATTAATCTGATCATCTTCTCTTTCTTCGCTTGTATGTGTAGCTTGAATATAAGTTTATTGTCTAATAAGACACCTAGGTATCTGACCTAGTTGGTCTACTGTATCCGTATGTTACTGATTTAGCGTCTGCCCCTCAGGCCTGGTCTTCTTTGCAATGAACACGACTGGTCGTTTCTTATCCGCACTTAGACGCACGATGTTATATTTTGTCCACTGCTCCGTAACAGTTAGATGCCTCTGAAGGCATCCACTCTGCCTCAACATAGAGCGCTAAATACCGCAGCTTACAATTCTATAATTTGTAACAGGCCTGAGAGGACATGTAAAAGTGTCTTTATTTATTAGCTCTCAGCTATTATGAATGTCGTTAAAGCTTCATTTTCTTTTTTGTCGTTTATGCACCACACACGTAATAATGAGAATGGTAGTTACTATTAACTCTGTTCGTCACTCTCATTTTTATGTAAGTTCTAGATAAAGAATGTTTTTGTCGCAACTATAGCAATCATGTTTTCGTAGGTGGACGCAGCTTGTAAGGGAACACCAAACGAAGAAGTGGAGGAGCGGCAGCCAAGGATCTCAGCAGCCATGCTTCGGCTGCTGCTTCTACCAATTGACGAATAGATTTATTTGTTGCAATAGTTCTTGTATGTTCAGATTTTTTAGTTATCTTCAAGTTATTTGTTCAGTTTATTTACTTGTTCTTGTGTTGGAGTTGAGTTTTGTTCACTTTTGAATTTTCATTAACAACTTTTGGCTGCATTATAAATAAAAAATAAATCATTTGTTTTTCGTCAAATATTGTCTCGTTTTTTAAGAGTGTTACTGTAATTATGATAGTGAAGAACGTACTTTCCAAGAAGTTCAGTTTGCTGCCCTTAGTAGCAATGAATAATAGACTCTTCGCATTCCGAAAATTAGTGATAGATAGCATTTATACCAAAAACAGCCTTTGGGCACAAGGGTGGTTTTATGACTCTTTACCTCATTACACAATCGATTTCGAAACTCCTAGTCCTGTCTTCAGGCATACCTTAAATAAAAATCTAATCGATGTTAGGCATTATTCTTTTGCATCACAGGTGGCTGACAACAGAATGACAAACACGCAAGCCATACGTCCACAGCACCACACACGATGTCACCACACTGCTGGCCATTTTATGTGGTGTTGTAGACGTGGGTCTAGCACACTTCTTATTTCGTTAACAGCCAGATGCCATTCAGAAAAATGGTATTCAGAGAAACAATATACAATATCGATTCGATGTCCACTTGAGGCGAATGTGAGGATGGGACTCGTAGTCCAAAAATCGATCATGTATAGTTGTATATAACTACCCTTGCAGCCACAGGAAACTTTATTTGTAATTGCTCAACCATAAGCAGCTGTTTTAGCACCATCCACTACGATGTCTATCCAAGATTGTCTAAGGCACTTGGAAAGCTCATTACAGCGCCATAGATAGGGTAAACATGGACCTCC
Source organism: Schistocerca nitens (assembly GCF_023898315.1). NCBI lineage: Eukaryota > Metazoa > Arthropoda > Insecta > Orthoptera > Acrididae > Schistocerca > Schistocerca nitens. The sequence goes on from NC_064615.1 coordinate 1,012,841,636, forward strand.
ACCTGTGGCACATATTTCAGCTAAGTTTAGAATACCACATGCACTTCACAATTACACACTTCATTTAACGCTAAGAAGCTCAATTTAGTTTTATAGTTCTTAGAGTGGATAGATACGTCTGATGAGGTGTAACCAATATCTCCAATGATTATACATAAAATCATGGCCTGGAAATTTGTCCACACTTGGCGAACAATTTATATGGGAGTATATACCGGCCATACGCTGTTTAGGAATCCGTTGGATAAAACATTGATGGAACTTTGCGAAGGACTCCCGTAGTCTGCCTTCTCCTATGAAGCTTACTTCCATGTAGCAGATGCGTACATATCTGTAGATTGCGCATTTGTACCGATATAATTCTTCGCTTTAAAAATGATGATTGAGAGATATGTAACATATTTTATTTTCTGCTCCTTACGCCGTCCTTGAGTACCTTTCTAGTTTGTTTAGGAATATTGTATTCATTATGTGTACGAATTTGTCACCATCTTGCATTGATTCACAGGGTAACTACTTCATGAAAGGTTGTTTGAACAAGTAAAATTGTCAATAAAAGGCAAGCTGTGACGGAAGAGATTCGTCTCGTATTATTTTTAGGTATGGTTAGCTGTATGATTCACTGTACATAATACATATCCGTTAATGTAAATGTACAATTTTAATTCCATACAGACATGGAAAGTGTTGGTTCTTCAATGTCGGTTTGTTGACTGTATTGCCTCTTTTCAAGATCACCGAAATTGTCATTTTATCCTATGTATGTAGCCATGGATTTCGCCGAGATACAGAACTGGGTCATAGGTCGTTGCAAAATAATTCTATCTCTGTTAATCCAGGCTCTGCTGGTTCTTTGTTATTCGTTGAGTACGTCAGCTGCACTAATCCCACCATGTTTTTATAACTTAGAGTGAGGTCATTTGCGTACACCTGTTATGCTATCTTCGCCCTAGAGATACAGCATCCATTGAATGCAGTCAGAACCTTGGGAATAGAGATAACATCACTTGGCATAGATGGTGTGGTGTCACCGCCAGGCACCACACTTGCTAGGTGGTAGCCTTTAAATCGGCCGCGGTCCGTTAGTATACGTCGGACCCGTGTGTCGCCACTATCAATGATTGCAGACCGAACGCCGCCACGGCAGGTCTAGTCTAGAGAGACTCCCCAGCACTCGCCCCAGTTGTACAGCCGACTTTGCTAGCGATGGTTCACTGTCTACATACGCTCTCATTTGCAAAGACGACAGTTTAGCATAGCCTTCAGCTACGTCATTTGCTACGACCTAGGAAGGCGCCATATTCAGTTACTATCAGTACTATCTTCAAGAATCTATTCTCAACTGATATTATTGTGAACCACGTACTGTCAAGAGCGACGTTCATCATTAATGGTTTAAAGTTAAGTATCAAACTAATTATGTCCGCTTTCTGAATTCTCATTCTTTGTCATGTTCCAGACCTCACGTCAGTATAGTTCTTCCCTCCTCACGCCAGCCTGCGTGAGCTAAAACGAGTGCATTAGGGCCTCCACTTATAACACGGTGTTGGCTCTTCTGCTAACACAAAAGATGGCATCCGAAAACTGGCAACCTAACAGAGCCTAATCGAGAGATGCAAAGACTAACGCCACTTGGGCAGATACGTTTCGTCCAAACTACGCTGGAACTTATGAATGGACCATAGCAGAGCGCAAAGTTCACAGGTGTGTCTCTGTCACTTAAATAAAAACAGAAAATAAAATTCGGAGAAAGACTGCATTAAACGTTCTTTGAACTACTGGTTCGCTGCTAAACCAATAACACGTCTCACTTTTGCTACTCATAAAACACGAAATGTATAGGTGAAAGCTAAAACCATTTAGGCACCAACATATTTCTAATGTGAAACTAATCCAGGAGACAAACTACTTAGGTAGCAAGAACACAGACTCCATAGCCACGTGCTGTAAGAATTGTTTTCCACGCCGAATGGAAAAAAGAAATAAATACCATAGATAAGGTAAAACTGTAAGCAGTCGTCCGTTTCTGGCGGTCAGCAAGTATTTGAAGGCACAAGAAAACGTACGGTAACCATATGATTTGGAAGTCATTCATCGATTCAAGCTGAATGACTTTCGTGAGTAACTTAACAAATAGCAAGCTTCGTAATGTTTAACTAACCGCAATAACGGAATAAAAGAACAAATAATGACAAGAAAACAGTCTCTGTCCTACAGTAAATGTTAATGTCTTACTTCAGGAAAAAAACCCAATAGCTGCAGTATGTCATGGGACTGACTGTTTGTCTTACAGTGAGTTGTGCTTCAGCAACCAACTAAAGAAAAAGTGCCCAAAATTAGCCGTAACATCGGAACCGAAACTAAGCCTTCTGTTCTGAATCAATAAAACGGAGATAAACATCCTATGTTCAGACAACCACGGAAAGAGAATGACACGATTTTACAAACATTACAAGCAAATCCCGGTTGTTGCATGCGCGAAATTTTAATTGAATGTAATGCATCAAAAATGAATAAATTAGAATACTTGGTGGTGTGTTTGATGTTTACAGGAACTAACTGAAAAAGTCACTTGGAACTCTGACAGTTACCGTCGTATAAATCTCTCACAGAAATCATCAAATACATTGTTCTTGCGTAAAAGACATTCAGGAAGCAAGGCAATGCGTAAAGAAATCTTTGTTAGTCAATTGGGAATGTATATTTTTCTCTTTGCTTTATGTCTCCTCTGTTTACTGCAAATGCCCGCTGATTACTTCTTTCCTTACTCTGTGGTGACACTGAAACGGACATTTCCTCCGCCACATAACGCAGCACATTTTCAGTGGTTAAATAAGTATATAATGATAATGTGATATAAGTTGTACCACAAGTTTTTTCGTAATTTTGTATTTCAGTGTAAATGAAAGATGAAGTATTTTAGATATTATATTAAACTGTAGAATGTATGCAGTTTATATGTCTAGAACTCGCTTTCGTCTAGTAGGAAATCTTTTAGCTATGCAAAATTATGTTAAGGAAGAATCGAAGAATGATAGTAGTCAGTCGATGATAGTGCCTGGTATCCTAATGACGAACCGACAGGCCAAGTCGTTTAATCAGTGAGAAAGAGTAATCATTTCGAGGAAAGTTAGGGAGTTTCTTTGTGATGAAAATCACAATGTTTTGTGTAGAACAGGGAATTATCGTAAGAATGCAGTTAGACCATGCAAAGACAAGCAGAGTTTTAAGAAGAGACACAGGTCTTAATGTTATCAACCAAGTAGAGGAGATGTAAGACAAGAAGATTTCAGGCGAAAATATACTAAGAAAAAAATCAAGAAAGGCGGTTGAAGACTGTAAAATTTGACTGTTAATCATTGCAGAAGAAAAGAAAAATCAAGACATCAGAAGTATGAGAAGTGCATAACGGATAGCTTTGCCTGGATTCGTCAGATGAGGGGAGCTTTGTTTTTAATAAAGTGTCTTATACCTACAAAATATTGCTGTTTCACACACACACACACACATGTGAAAGCAGCAATAGTTTCTATGTGTCATATATATACTCCTCAGCATGTGTAAATATAACCACTTATGGATAGATCAATAAGAAGCATTCATTATTGTTCTGCTTTGATATGGCCAATGACTGCTGGGCATATCATGTACACTATCACGGCAAACCACATAATGAAAGTTAATCTGTAGGTTTGAGGGTAAGAGAATAAGTCCCTTGCAGATAACTGAGATGGAACAAACCGAATCTATAGAATCTGCCAAATATCAAAATAAGAAGAACAACTTTCATCAGACTCTCTTAAAACTGGAGAGCAGGCTTCAAACTTATTTGTGAAGTAAACAGCAGGACATATTCCAAGCTGATCGCTTTTCACAAACCTTACTGCTAGGAAATCGTACTCATTCAGCAAGTACAATCGCAATTAAAATATATAATTAGCCACTAAATAGTACAAAACTTCTTTGATAGATGCTCTTGAAAAATTTCAACAAATTCCTCCAAAAATTATCATCAATCTCTGTGAGAGTAATTGTATTCTACAGTCTTGAGTAATAACATTAGTAATAGTTTTATACATGTAACACTGAACTAGTAAAATGTGAGAAGTTTATAGAAATGATACCTGAAGGACGTTACACATACTCAAGACAGGATTGTAATATGATTTATATTATTGACAATTAATAACAGAAGTTCTGCAAAATACTTACACTGATCAAGCTCTTGCCTAACAGGCAAATGTAAATCCTCACAAAAATGAAAATGTACATGACATAAGTCAGAGCTATGGCCTTACTGCAGTAGTGATGTAAGTGAACAATAACAGCTAATATGTGAAAGTAATACAAAAATATGTGCTTAAGTAGTGCAAAATGCTAACTCAAAATATGGCCTCGTTGTGGATGTGGTGTAAATGAAACATTCATAGCTGTAATTTACGAGTACAGCCTTAACTGTTTTATAAATCTGAGCACCCATCTCGTTCATGCTCCTCTTTTGCGTAGAAGGGTACATACCAAAAAGCAGTAGTTTATTGGTTTTCTAACTACATCAGGATTGCGGGAGGGACACAATGAACGTGTTAAGTCACTAAGTTGATGGAGATCATATAGATACAAAACAACAAACATATCATAATAGTCGAGACCCAATTATTTATCACACCAACGATATTGTTGCAAAGGATTATGAAGTGGGTTCCAGTATAGCCTAATGATACAAAATATTGCCTCGGGTGGCATGTGCAGTTACGTAGCTAATGGCATAAGAAAATATTGTTATAGGCTGGTATTTACTGAATTTATAAGATAAATTACGAAGTCTCAGTATGTGAGAGCATCAATGATTCACGATTGTCCACAATGACTGAGAATTTGGTCATTGTCCTATTCAGTGAGAGTAGATGAAGTTACAAGTGTCATGCAATACATAACAGTTTGCCAGAATTCTGTGACATATGGAAGGATAAGAAATGAGCTTGTATTTATAAAATTGAAGTAGCAGATACACACGTTATTCACTAGTGTAACATGGAATGGCTCATCTTTTGGTGGTACCAGAGTTAACCTCCACCAAACGCCGTTTTGTGGCTTCTGGAGTATGATTTGTGTGTATGATGCGTGCTCAAAGACAAGATGCTAATCGTTATCTTTGGCGCATTAAGTATACGAAAAGTATTTAAGTATATAGTACAATGACAATATTTTGTTTTATTACTTGGCGCTAAGTCGCAGGGTCTGGTAAATTACAAAATTGGTACTTAATTTAATTTCTGAAAGGCGCGAACCAGAAATGACGATTCGAGATTTCCGTTGACCTTTATAAATGTTGTTGTATCTCGGGAATACAAATATTTTACGTTGGAAGGGGGCAGTAACTTTGTTAATTTCTGCAAAGTGTCTCCTTTCCGCTTGCGTTTCTTAGATTTTTTTATCATTCCAGGGACAAAATTTTCATTTGAAACGCATTTAATTTTTATTCTCAACTTTATTACACTCGATATTCATCATATTACGCAACCTTTATCCACATTTCCTGAACGTGGATGATTGTTTGATTGTGTGGAAGTCTGTGTAAATAACAATGCACGCACTTCGACAAATTTAGGTGGTCCTCTTCGGTTCCGTCTTGGAGCCTTGGAATGGCCGTTGGGTTTTTTCCCAGAGGCTACCTTGTAGTGGCAGTCCTGAGGGTCAGAAAAGTGTGTGGGGGGGGGGGGGGAGACTGTCCGCTTGTTCTTTCTTAACGAGTGGCTTCTTTGTGCAAGGAAAACGATTGTTTCGATTTTTGATGCTGAGTCGATAGGAAATACTGAAAAGAAAACCAGGTGCGGTCTCTGTTATCTCCTGATTGGAGGAGACACTCGGTAGCACTGCAAAGTCGCTTTGTCGACTGGTCAGTTCGCCACCTCCAATTTTTTATGTCTTTGTCTACGGAGCTGCTACAGACTGAAAGTTGTTCAGATTCAGCAGACGCTGTTTGGGGTCTGTTGAGTGTGACTGCTATTGCTGCGCTCACATGAAATTTGATTTTGGGTGTGAGATAGTATTTCGTTATTAGGAAGTATCAGTGATAGCTAATTCATTTGTCGGGATCATTTTTTGTGTACTTCGTGAATGATAAATATCTTATCGTCTAACTAGATTCAGTTAGGGAAGAACTTGTTCCTCATCCAGTTATGATTTATTCCTTGCATCGCGATCCTGATTAAGTTCTTTGATGTCTTTCCGTTATTGGCTGCAAGCCAGGTTTCACACCTTGTCAGGATTTTTGTATCACTTGAGTATCCATTTTCAATTTTTCACTTAACTGAATCTGTACTGAATGTTGATGACTAAAATTGTTGAAGCCGTTATCTCTCATGTATTCCTAGTGAAAGAAGTTTGTACATAACAAGTGTTTACAGTAGTTAAATATTTCACTCCATTTTGTAAATAAATGTAACTAGGAATCAACTACTAAGCCAGACTTCACACTAACGTGCATCCCAACACACTGTCCAATATTCCTGTCCCATAGCGAATGCAGCAATCGACAATGGCCAATTACGCTCGAACTTTGAAAATATGTGAGAGCACTTCTCTGTAGGGGAGCACGCTGAAACAAACTTTTATTGCAGTCAGTAATGAGCCAGTGTGTAAATACTACATACGTATTTGGTCTAGGTTAAGGTTTCTCAGATCGTATCCCGTGAGGGAGAATTATTGTATTTTTTAGAGTAACTTACTACTAAATAACACAATTTCTTTTGAGTCCACTGATTCTTTATTTTTTAAGCTATTAGCAACAGCCAGCTTCCTTGCAGTCAGAAAAATATTCTATCTAATTGAGTTTTCAGCATTTTCCTTATCTGTATCTTCTGTACTATCAAGGCACGTTGTTTGCTATTCCGTGTGCCTTATGGGCTAAATCGTACTCAAGATTAGCACACCAGTGACGATATAATAACTCTATGGCATAACGTAACAAAACGTCACAATAACAAATTACAAACCATAAACGTAACTTTACTTCAATAATTACACGTAATAAAATTACGCATAGAGAACAAAACATAAACTATTAACAAATTCAATTGCTTGCATTTTCTAATCGAATATCAGCTGGTATTAACACAGCTATGTATTTTTCCATTTTACTTTCCATTCCATCACATATGTCATGTACCTGTCCTTTATCTTATGTTTCATACACTGAACTATATTTTCCTCTCGATCTTCCTTAGGTTACATAGTTGACATAACGAACTGACTCTGTCCTCTATTTAATTTTTATTTTTTCAAGTGTTCACCTTCCGTCTCTTTTTTAAGGATATGCGCACAGGTTCCTTCTTTTTGTTGGCCTTTTCTTTGGCTTGTTTATCCTTTTTGTAAGAATTTGCTCTTACTTTGAATATCAATCTAAGTAGTTTCGTATTTTTATGAGTAACTGTTGTTATACACGAGATAGGGATAAAGTGTTCAACAAATAAATTATCCGTTGACTGTTAATTTCAGTAACTGTTGCAATATTGTTCTCCAGTTGTCATTCTTGAGACATTGTACCTGTAAAAACTCCATAACTGTCGTTGAGTAGTGTTGCACTGTTATGCGAGCTTCCAGATCTTCCTCTTGATGTTTCAGTTCCATTAGCCGATTCTTGGTGTGACTGATCAAAATATGTACTGCCACAGCAACAAATTCGTCTTCTTTGACTACATTTCTGCTGCATGGTCACAAGCCTGTTGTCTTAAAACCGTTTGTTGCTATGTCCACAGAAATTGATCTGAGGTATTTATTACCCAAGAGTTCTGCATTCTAACTTTTCTATTTCATTGTCCGGATTTGAACATATTAACGAATACACTCCTATACTGTAGCTGTTTTTTAATGTTTTACAGAGCGATCTGTCCAGTGACAGCAGACGATGAGTTGTGTGAGTAGGATATAATATATAACATGTGTATACTATAACCATGGGTCAGCTTAATTGCCTCTTAATTTTTGGTATGTATGTGCTATATCCATCCCATAAAAGCAAAATTGGTTTGTGGTCCCTTTTTCTTAATTTTGTACGTTTTAAGAAACGTTCTAGCCATCGGAAAAACAATTTTGATGTTATCCTTCCATTTGTTGAGCATCCAAATGCTGAATTTGGTGACGCCCCTCTTTCTAAGGCGTCATTCATGCTTCTGCACTTTATTATTAATGTTGAAGGTATGAATGGGCCTGCTGCATTCACAGTACTAAGTACATAAACACTCCGTTTGAAGACACCATTATCCGCTTGTGACTGCACCCGCTTGGTGCCTGCTTTTTAGGGCTTTAGATGGTTTTTTAAACTCGTATAATGGATTTTCTTACAATTTATGCATTTGGTAAGTAGTAAACTTAACATTCATCAACTATTTCCTCATATTTATCAAAAACTCATTAGCACGTTCTTTATTAAAGCCGTTCCTTCGTGCCATCAGCTCGCAAGGACAGAGTGGGATAATCTTTCAAAACCTGTAATACCATTTTATACTTGTATTTTTTCCGTTATTGAACCGTTGTGGTTGTTGATATTTTTCAGCATGTTGATAGGGACGTTTCCTTCATTCATTAATAGTTACTCCGAAGAAACTGGACTTCAAATTAATAATATGCTGCACTTGTACATCTTCCAACTCATATCATTAGGTCTTCCAAATTTTGATGGTTTAACTAAATCTTTCCAATGTTATATCCTTTACATGCTTCATTAAAACAAATTTCATCCTTCCGAGTTTTCAGTAAAGCGTCGACCATATCCTCTTGCTTCCACTTTTTGTACGCTCTCTTCGTCATATTGATCAGCTGAAAAAAGCTTTTTAGGTGATATGTGATTTCTATCAACGCCTATGTCGTACCGGTACGATTAATGAATTCTCAACAGCTACGAGTAGGGCAGTGAGAACTCCACCGTTCTAAACCAGAGCTACAGACAAAATCTTAAAGTTTTCTGCTGTTTGATTATGGTTAAATGAATGGCAGAGTACTACGAAAATAGACGTAAAACGAAACAGTTACTGTGTCATCATATTCTTCTCTAATAGCTTACATATTAACGAGGGAATATAACAAAATAGTCAAAGAAACTCGCTTGTTAATTATTTGTCTGTCAAGACTGCCAGCGGTCTGCGCACATTTATTTGCTCACTCACACGATTATTTAGTTCAATTTTAGGCCACTTAATATCGCATTTTATAAACTTTGATTCCTTAAGATTAACCCTTCCAAATCCAGGTAATAATAGTAAACGCACCACCAAGACCTTCTGTCTCCATGACTTCTCCGCCACCATTTACGGACGTTACATCCAGCTAACTAACACACTAAAATACTTTGGACTAATCTTCGATTGTCAACTAATGTGGTAACCTCGCCTACTAACTATCCAACAGAAAGCTCACAAAAGACTAAAACTAATAAAACTACTAACCGACCGAACATGGATACTACAACACTCCACTGTCTCTTACGTGTACCAATCCAGGATCTACCTCAGCCGGCCAGTGTGGCCGAGCGGTTCTAGGCGCTTCAGTCTGGAACCACGCGGCCGCTACTGTCGCAGGTTCGAATCCTGCCTCGGGCATGGATGTGTGTGATGTCCTTAGGTTAGTTAGGTTTAAGTAGTTCTAAGTTCTAGGGGACTGATGACCTCAGATGTTAAGCCCCATAGTGTTCAGAACCATTTATAGCAACCTAAATATAGCTGAACGGTTCTAGGCGCGTGACCGCTACGGTCACAGGTTCGAATCCTGCCTCGGGTATGGATGTGTGTGATGTCCTTAGATTAGTTAGGTTTAAGTAGTTCTAAGTTCCAGGGGACTGATGACCTCAAAAGTTAAGTCCCATAGTGCTCAGAGCCTGTTGTTGATCTACCTCATCCTTTAGTTTGCAAATGGCGTATGGATATCTCTTCTCCCCCCCCCCCCCCCCCTGCTGTCTGTCACTCTTTCCGTATGCACTTTCCTTCCCAACAAGGCACCCTTACCAACTCATCAAATTCTCACCTCTCCTCACTCACATCGAACGCTTCTGAATAGCCTACACCATCTGCGAACTCGACTCCAACAATCTTATTGTATCCACACTCCTTTCTAGTCTTACCGCACATCCTTCGCGTCCTGTCCCAAAGAAATGTTAACGATGTCCATCTCCGTTAACACGACCTCAACCCGAAATATACCCATCCTACCAGGCATGAGTGCTCCTATACTATCCACGACTGCAAGGGCTCCCTCCACCTCCTCTCCACATACCGCACCTCCTCCTTTTCCACTTCTCTTTTGCCCCCATCCCCCTGTCCTCTCCAATCTATAGATCCCAAAACCAGTTACCCCTCTCTTTTGTCCCCCGCAGGCAACCAAAACCCCGTCACCGTGTTGCGTTTCTCCGTGCACTTTGATTTTATATACATTTTATGTTGCATATCACTTCAAGTAAACTATATGTTGATTATTGTTACAACACAAAAGATAAAATGCAGTTCTCGCTACTGGTTTCAGTAGTTGAAAATTTTAACTTTGTGCCCTCTGATCTATTATGTGGGGATACGCACAACACTAAAGGATTTCCTGCTGTGAATATATGATCTTTAATTTGTAAGACTACGTTCTCGTAATTCTGATCTGACTTGTTAGAAATGGAAGACTGTATAATGACTGTAAGTGATTACGAAATTAAACATGTCTTACTCTACTTTCGTCTCTGAACTGCACTGAAAATTACTCTTATTATAGGCACAGAAGTTACAGTATGCCGTGTTTAGCAAACATAAAAGCTGCAGCGGATTTTTTAATAATTGAACACTATTGACGGCCACGGCTAACACGAGAGCATGAAACTAAAAATGGAAATTGATTTTAATATTATTAGCCAGACCAAATTTCAACAAAGCAGTCTTTGATATCACATAAGTAAGGTTTTAACACTCTGATTTACGTAAATTACTTACGACACTGATATTGTACTAGCGGTTGCCCATGTTCATCTGAAAATAACATAATAAAATCTACAATTCTCCTCTGGGTTCTCTGAAAGCTGAAAGAAATAACTTTAATGTACCTTTACCTGCGCGCTTAGTTGCGGGAAAACTGCTTTCATTCAATTATAGTTAGAATTTGCCGCAGCAGCGGCTACCGCGATCGTGACGCAGCACTGCGTCACGGAAAATTCTAAATTCGCTGAAAACGTCTAAAATGTGGAATGAAATTCTGGGCAAGCTAGCTATAAATTATTACAAGTATTTTTAACAATTTCTATATTCAAAATCAACATAAAATTCAAAGTACACACCTTTTTTATACATCAGTATCCAATGGCGTCTTTCTCGATAAAAGAACAAAAGAAAGCTAACTAAGCGTTAGAAAAAGCGTCACAAGCTCTTACAACATTCACGGCTACAAGCAGACAGAGCTAGTAATGTCTAAACCTCCACTATTTACAAGCAATTTAATTTGCTAATGTATATCTTTGTTATATTTTTAATTATCATTGTCTGCTTCGGTTTCCACACTCGCCGACCACAGAAGTTATTTGCAAAATGGTCATATATAATATTACACAAACATAAAAATTAAAAATAATTATTTCCTTTTTTACAGAATCCACATAATCGATAACAGTACAAACAGAAACGAAATATAATAACACAGATAAATGTTTTTTTTCATATATATTACTTCGGTTTCACAAATATCTTCCCAGAAGACGTCACAATCTCCATTTACCAGTCCTCATCACCAACACACTCCTATCTCCCTCGATACCTACTTCTTTTCATCTGCTGTCTATTACCCCAGGCTGCTCCATCGTGTTGGAAAACAACAGTATCGCCAATCCTAACATGCAGAAGTTGTGGTTCCAGGAGTTTCTGCGGCAGATCAGGGTAAATGTTTCATGTCACTTTCCCCTCTGCGAAAATGACGTGTCGATAAACAGTGTTCATTGTAAATCCAAACCGCAGATTCACCCTCGATGCGCCTCTTTACCATTCAGAGATTGTGTGAGGTTGCTCGTTACCACATGTTCAGCAGGCAGATATGAATGTGACCTCGTTAGTAAACAAAATGTGATCCACGATATGTTCCTTGTGCTCAGCTTCAGTCACTCCGTATCTCGGAGCTTTGATGGGCTGCATGTCCTTCGTTGTGCAGTTTGTCATGAACCTTGTAATGTACGAGTAACCAGGCTTTGAGTATTAAATTTTTCGTAATATGAGACTGGGTAGTGAGAGATTTTTCATACTGACTTTATGCTCACACTGGTGGAAGCCATTAAACATGAACCTAAGATATACTTACCTCAAAATGTTGATTACATTAACTCATTTAATAATTTTTTTGTTCAAAATGTAACGGTCTGGTGCTTTCCTAGTTTTAATGTTTTTCATTTCCTACAACAAAGCACATACGTTATGGTTGAGTGGCATTGCGCATGAATATGGCAGTGTGAAAAAGCTTTAACAAAGGCAGGATCAGAACCAATGATGGGACGTCTGAGGGTCGTTGTGGCACACGCACGTGTGTGATCGTGAGTGAGTTCCTTTCTATGGTAATAACGTTGCGAATGCTTCTTTTTAGGTGAGTGGTGTCAAGACTGAAGACAGCTGGATTCAATGAAAGGAAAAGTCGTTTCCATAACGTAAATGGTCGGACTGAAAGTATTTACGTGTGAATTAATGGCAAAACAATGTGCTGCCAACTGGGGTGAAATGGCGACGAAATGCACAAACTTGTACATGTTACGATGGCTACCAATAACAGCGTCGCTAACCGTACGATCTGCATCATACATGTGTGATAACTTAAGATTGTACACGAACATACGATCCACGATTCGAAACGCAAATCTATTATAGTTTCTTTTGAAACGTTTACTATTTTTTAGATAGTATCTTCTTTATTACTTAATGTATGTGATTTACTTAATTTTGATAATTTATGTATTTCCCAAACGCGATTTTGTGCATCTTACATGTCAGTATGTCCAGCCGTGGGATTGCCCAGTTTCATTACTCAGCAGCAGCGTAAGTCAACTTAGGTTATTCCCCGAGATAAATCCCCAGGGTAATTCACGGTACTAACAGCTTTCCATCCTGTACAGTGTTTGTATATAAGTCAAAAAGATTGTAGGTAGCTTTTCGGCTCCGTTGAGGACAGCGAGCGATTTATAAGGTGTTAAGCAGGGCAAAATGTGTCAATGGAACCAGAAGACAGTGATATTGGTCATAGTACTAACAAGAATCTATAGAGGGCGTGTTTAAATGTAAAAGACGATTCCAAAATGAAGAAATGTTTGGTAACTAATTTTGGATTTAGAGGTTGGTTGTATGCTGTTGTAGAACTAACTTTTTTTGTCTGAATAGGATTGTGTTATAAATATTCTAAAAGTGAAAATAATGTCAAAAAGGAATTAACTTTTTGTGTCTGATTAAGAATGTGTTAAAAATATTATAAAAGTGAAAATCATGTCAAAAAGGTAATGTTGGTGTCAGCCAAAAGCCAGACAGTTTTGAAAACATTTGTAGAATCAGCTACAACCGATGAGTGTTCAAATAATCTTGTTCACATTGTTGAAATTTAATTCGCAGGATTCTTGGAAGAACACAATCTTCCTTTAAGTAATGTAGATCATCTGGAGGTCGCAGTTGTGATTTGTTTTTCTGATGCCTAAATCACCGACGCTATACAAATGCGTGGCATTACATTTTCGCAGATCATAAAGAACGTGATAGGAGAGAGCCATAAGAAAGAAACTGCACAATAACTGAAATGTACGACATTCAGTGTTCTGACTGATGAGTCAACAGATGTAGGGTCTGTTAAATCGTCGTATGCCGTGGTTAAATATTTTAATAAAGACACAAATAGAAATGAAAGTTAATTTTGGTACCTTTGTGGAATTCTTAAGCAATGTGAATGTGGATAGGAACAGGAAGATGCAACAGTTAAAAACCTAGTGTACCGCCCTCAGAGCAGGATGACTGGCAGTGGTAACGCATTCGCGTCACTAGGGGATCAGGGCCGACGTGGAGGCTGGCCTCGCCCATTCACCCTGTGGGTGTGCAGGTGGCCGCTCCTTCAGCAGTGTCCGAGCAGGCTCACGGGGGAGGGTTTTACAAGTTATCGGGAGCTCCAACGTTAGGCCCGTTATGGAGCCTCTTAGGCGGACAGCGTTCAGGGCTGAAAAGAAAGCCAATGGGTGCTCATCCGAGATGTGAAGTCGACCTTGCCCATGGCTGTCGAGCGTGCAAGGCTCCAGTCGTCATCATGTAGTGGCTCACGTCGACATAACGACGCCTGTCGCATGGGTGGTGAGGCAATGCTCAGTTCGTACAGGCGGCTGACGAAGGTGGTGAAGACTGCTAGCTTCACACGTAGTGTGCAACCACAGCTCGCAATTTGCAGCATTTTTCTCAGAGTTGATTGGGGTTCTTTGGTTTGGAGTCGAGGGGTGGGTCTCAACCTAAGGCTTCGTCGACCCTGTGACGACCTTGGCTGCGGATTTCTAGTCCTGCTTTGTCGTGTGGGGATTTCTAGGTCAGGGCTGCACTGTACAAAGGAAGCAGCTACTGGGGTGTCAGAGTATTTTTGGAGCGTTGGACAGTAGTTTGACGTACTCGGATGAACACTCGCCAGTCGATATGCAGAAAATATTCTTCGACCAGGTCCAGAATAAAGACATTTCGACTGTCAAAATTTTATCAGTACTCTCTCGATATATTTGTAAGCTCCCAACTTTACTATTTTATACGAAAATTCTCGCACCTGGATTATTCTCGTGACCGATAGCTGGCTGAAATCCGAAGGGGAAAGCTCTGAGGTACATCAGAAAGACAGATTAGAGGGCGTAGGAGGGGGAATGTACATTGCAGTCAACAAATTTATTGTCTCTATATTGGAGTTGAAGTGGAGTTTGACAGTGAAGATACCTGGTCACGTGTAACAGAGGTACGTGAAACCAAGTTAATTGTTGGATGTTTTTATTGGCCACCCGATTTCGCTGTCAGTTATAGAGTCAATCATAGACAGTCTACAGTCAATAGCTTCTAAATACCCAGATCATGCAACAGTGTTCGGAAACGACGTTAACCTACCGAGTATAGACTAGGATGTCTATGGATCCATTGCGGGGGGAAGGGGGGGGGCAAGGACAGACAGTCTTGCGAAATACTTTTGAACACGTTTTCTAAAAACTGTCTTGAGAACCTTGCTAGGCAGCCCACACACAGTGGAAATAAGTTTGACCATGTAGCTACAAATTTCCCGTACGTTATCGAAAATGTCAGTATAGGAACGGGGATTAGAGTTCATGATGTCATTAAAGCAACTATGATTACTAAAGCCAATAGGTCAGTGAAGAAGACTAGGAGAGTTTTCCTGTTAGAGAGAATAGTTAAGTAGTTGTTAGTATCTCACGTAGAGAGTGAACTGAGATCACTTAGTTCCAGTAAGATAGACTTAGAGGAACTATTGTCAAAGTTCAAGCAGATTGGAAATCGTGGTCTGCCGAGTTAGATGCCTAGTGAGTGGATAAAGGATGGAAGAGAACCACCATGGCTTAATAACGAAATCCAGAAGATGCTGAGGTTGAAAATGGAACGCAGAAATGACAAGCGAATGTTAGCAGACATTCGTGTGTCTGTGAAAAGATCTGTGTGCGACTCATACAACAACTGCCACCGTCACATGTCAGCAAAAGATCTGGCACAGAACCCGAGAAAATTCTGGACCTATGTAAAATTGTCAAGCGGGTCTAAGGCTTCCATTCAGTCCCTTGTTGACCAGTCTGTTGTGACCGTTAAAGACGGAAAAACGAAAGCTGCCGTTCTAAATTTCGCTTTCAAGAAAACGTTCGAGCAGGAGAATCGCACAAACTGACTACTGGACAGACTCCCGTATGGAGAACATAGTACTAAACATCCATGGGGCAAAGAAACAATTGAAAGATTTGAAAGCACCAGGTCCGGATGGAACCGCAGTTCGCTTTTACAAAGAGTACTCTACGGCATTGGCCCCTTATCTAGCTTGCATTTATCGTGAATCTCTTGTCCAGCACAAAGTCCCAAGAGGCTGGAAGAAAGCGCAGGTGATTCCCTCATATATGAAAGGTAATAGAACGGACCCACAAAATTAGAGACCAATGCTCATAAATTCGATTTGCTGCAGAATCCTTGAACGTATTCTCAGTTCGCGTATAATAAACTTACTTGAGACTGAGAAGCTTTCATCTACGAATCAGTATGGTTTTAGAAACTCTTGTATGGAGTGTCCCTCTCTCCTTATAGCTTACCTCTATTTTTCTCAGAATTTCTAACATCTTGCACCATTTTACATTGTCGAATGCTTTTTCCATGTCGACAAATCCTATGAACGTGTGCTGATTTCGGTCTTGCTTCCGTTATCTACTGCAACGTCAGAATTGCCTCCCTCGTGCCTTTACCTTTCCTAAAGTCAAACTGATCTTCATCTAACACAACCCCAATTTTCTTTTTCATTCCTCTGTGCATTATTCTTGACAACAACTGAGCTGTTAAACTGAATGTGCGACATTTCCCGCACTTCACAGCTCCTCCAGTCTTCGGAATTGTGTGGATGATGTTTCTCCGAAAGTCAGATGGTATGTCGCCAGACTCATACATTCTACACACGAACGTGAATACACGTTTTGTTGGCACATCCCCCAATGATCTCAGAAATTCTGATGGTATGTTATCTATCTCTTCTGCCTTATTTGATCGTAAGTCCTCCAAAGCTCTTTTAAATTCTGATTCCAATACTGGATGCCCTATCTCTTTTAAATCGACTCCAGTTTCTTCTTCTACCACAATAGACAAATCTTCCCCCTCATAGAGGCCTTCAACGTACTCTTTCCATCTATCCGCTTTCTCCTCTGCATTTAACAGTGGAATTTCCGTTGCATTCTTAATGTTACCATCCTTGCTTTTAATTTCACCGAAGGTTGTTTTGTATTTCCTGTAGGCTGAGTCTGTCCTTCGGACAATCATTTCTTTTCCGATTTCTTAACATTTTTCATTCAGCCCTTTCGTCTTAGCTTCCATGATCTTCCTATTCATCTCATTCCTTTGCGACTGGTATTTCTGTATTCCTCAGTTTCCCGGAAAATGTTGTACTTCTTCCTTTCATCGATCAACTAAAGTATTTCTTCTGTTACCCATGGTTTCTTTGCAGTTACCATATTTGTACCTATGATTTCTTTCCAACTTCTGTGATGGCACTTTTTGAGATGTACATTCTTCTACTCTTGTACTGCCTATTGTGCTATTCCTTATTGCTGTATCTATACCCTTATAACTTCAAGCGTATCTCATCATTTCTTACTAGTTTCGTATCATAATTCTTTGGGAGTTGATCCTTCCTGACTAATGTCTTAAATTTTGGCCTACTGTTAAGCATTACTGTATTGTGATCTGGGTCTATATCTGCTCCTGAGTACGCCTTACAATCTGGTATCTGATTTCGGAATCTAACTGAAATCTTATTGTATCACCTGGCCTTTTCCAAGTTTACCTCCTCCTCTTGTGATTCATGAACAGAATGTTCGTTATTGCTAACTGAAATTTATTACAGAATTCAATTAGTCTTTCTCCTCTCGCTCAAAGCCCATTTTCTCCTGTAACCATTTCTTCTGTTCCTTTCCCTACAACTGTATTTCAGTCCTCCATGACTATTAGATTTTAATCTCCCTTTACATACTGTATTACGCTTTCTATATCCTCATATACTTTCTCAATCTCTCCATCTTCAGCTTGCGACATCGGCATATATACCTGAACTATCGTTGTCGGTGTTAGTTTGCTATGGATTCTGATAAGAATATCCTTATCACTGAACTGTTCACAGTAACACACTCTCTGTCTTCCTATTCATAACGAATCCTACTCCCGTTATACCATTTTCTGCTGCTGTTGATATTACCTTGTACTCATCTACCAGAAATCTTTGTGTTCTTTCCATTTTACTTCACTGACTCCTACTATATCTAGATTTATCCTCTGAATTTCCCATTTCAGATTTTCTAGTTTCCCTACCATGTTCAAGTTTATGACGCTCCAAGTCCCGACTCGTAGAACGTTATCCTTTCCTCGCTTATTCAATCTTTTTCTCATGGTTATCTGCACCTTGGCAGTCCCCACCTTGTAGTGCGGGGTGGCCATGCAGTCTGCGGCATCTTGCCACGGTTCGCGAGGCTGCCCCCGTTGGAGATTCGAGGCCTCCCTTGGGCATGCGTATGTGTATTGTCCTTAGCGTTAATTTGTTTGTGTTAGATTAAGTAGTGTGTAGGCCTATGGACCGATGACCTCAGGGGTTTGGTCCTATAGGAACTGACCAGAAATTACCAAAATTTTCAACTGCACACCTGGAGATCCTGATGGGGTGCTATTCCGGAATCTTTTGCCAATGGGGAGATCATCATGACACTTTTTCAATTACACTCTACATATCCTGTGGGTAAACGTTATGTGTATTTAATACAGTGGCTTCCATTGTCTTCCGCACCCACATGCCTTTGATCGTTGCTGATTGTTCCACCTTTAGCGGCAGCTTGTCATCCCAAGGACAAGAGTGTGCTCTGAACCTTTGTCCGCTCGTCCGCTCTTTTTGACAAGGTCTTTGTCAGGATGAGGCTGAATTCTAATGCCGGAAGCTTTCGGCCACCGAAGCTGATTATTAATTAAAATCTAAGCAGTGGCGGGATTCGATCCTGGGACCGCGGACTTTTTCGACTTCCTTTTTTTATATTAAATACTTTGCGCTCTTAACTGAAAAGAGCGACAGGCACACTAAAGACACTGCGCAAAGTTTCATCGGATTTTGACAGTGGTTTCCATTCCGCTCCTAATCCGACCTTACTTTGCGAATACGCCTCGTACATGCTTTAATAAAAGTTTCATAACAGCAAAAACGTCCAGTGTGTAAAATGTGTTTACTTTCGGAAATGTGTGCCAGTCAAGTTAAGATTTCTGTCTACTGGGGAAACATTCCAAACGTTGGTCTTTGCACCAAGAAGTTCAGTGGATACATTGTTTATAACAAATAATATCGACTTTCGACACATCGTAATAATTGTATTAAATGAACAAGAAAGACTCAGATTTTTTCAGAAATCAAAAGGTGAAAATGAAAAAGTGGTTGGAAGAAGGTGGGCGCGAACGTACTGCCACTCACCTTATAGACCCAGAAGTCACGACGCTATTTTTTTTTTTTTTTTGGCGATTACCACTTTTTTTGGTGGGGGGGCGGGGGGGGGGCGGGGGCAAGCTTCGAACACGGGATCTCGTGTTTACAGCGCAGACCTCAGTCCGTCTAAGCCTTTTTTTGATTTTACGTGAATGTTAGGAAAGAAAGTTGGGACGTGGCGAGGCGCGAACCATCGGCATTTCGATTTTTTTTTTTGTGTGTGTTACTGAGGGCACTGGACTCTCGTACTTTTTTTTTACCCAAATTTTCAAGGTGAAGATAATGTTAACATTAAATGAGTACTTAGATACTGATAATTTGCGCAGTCCAAATAAACCTGTTATAAGCATTACATGAGAACAGAGAAAAAAAATCACTAGCAGTGGCGAGATTCGATCCAGAGTCCTCGATTACTAATCAATGACGCTACCTCTTTTTTTCTTTCTTTTCGGTTGCTCTCATTTTGTTCTACACTGATCGTTGAATTCGTTCAGGGCGGTCGTCCGAAGACACCCGTTCAGCCTCTTCGTTGATCCGTTCACTCATTTTTTTTTTTTATTACAGAGTGCAGCTAACCCTTTTTTCCTTATTCTTTTTTTTCGTTCGTTGCATCTGATCGGGGCGGACGTCGCAAGACACCTTTTTAAGTTCGTTGTTGATCTATTAACACAGTTTTTTTTGTTACAGAGGGTTGATCTATTAACACAGTTTTTTTTGTTACAGAGGGCAGCTATCCCTCCGACCGAAGACTACCATGCCAGCGTGCTCTAGACCACGGGTGCAACTTAAAATTTATGTAATGCTATCGGTATGCTAGGAAAATACGATGAAGGACTCATTAAACGTCAAATTCCTGTATATTGCTTTTATTTGAACGGGGGTCGAACCATACCTGCATGAGGCAACTGTAAGAATACACTGCGGAAAATACACTGTAAGAGGGGTAAGGTTTAATGTGGGGGAGAGAAAGGGATAGCCGGAGTGAACAATCAGGATACCACTATCACCGTGTTTCTCTCGACGAACAGTTCGTTCGGCAAATCCCAGAATATAGAGAGCATAGAAAGCCTCGATCTGTGGTGGAAAATGCTACCTTGTGCTGGGGCTAATTTCGATCTAGCTACCTTGTCACGACAATGCTTTCGATGGAAGAAAAGAACGTTGGAGAGAAGAACAAAACAATAAACTTAGCGTAAAATGGAATATTACAATAATTGTATAGTAAATGGTTCAAATTTCTCTTAGCACTATGGCACTCAACTTATGAGGTCATCAGTCCGCTAGAACTTAGAACTCCTTAAATCTAACCAACCTAAGGACATCACACACATCCATGCCCGAGGCAGGATTCGAACCTGCGACCGTAGCGGTCACGCGCCTAGAACCGTTCGGCCACCCCGGCCGGCAGTTGTAAGAGACGTAACTGAGGAGAAAATGAAGGGTGAGACATTTAATTTAGCAGTATCGCTAGAGAACAGAC
This sequence comes from Schistocerca nitens, assembly GCF_023898315.1. NCBI lineage: Eukaryota > Metazoa > Arthropoda > Insecta > Orthoptera > Acrididae > Schistocerca > Schistocerca nitens. The sequence goes on from NC_064615.1 coordinate 1,012,862,325, forward strand.
AGCCCAAGGAGTTCGTGTATCTAACAAAAGAATTATGTTACCTTAAGGTACTGTATGAGTTCTGGGGCCTGGAAAGTTGAAGTGACATCACAGACACCGCATGCCAGATTAGATATGTGAAGTAGATAGGTAAATGATTTGGCCAATATGTACCTAATATGTACACCACTGTGTTAACTGAGGTGTTTAAGTGTGACGTCCCATGTCTACGACAGCAAGTCCCGCACCTGGGCCACCGTAGCAATTCTGTCACCGGCTACACACGCAGAGAACGCTGAAAAACCAAATCTCCGTCTTGTTTAAACTTTAACCGGACGGCGTATTACAAAGCGACGACTAGTGGCTGCAAGCGCACGCACCTCAAGGCTGCAGGGCAGTGGGGAACAATGGGCTGAGGCCCTGGAGTGGTGTTGAGGGCCACAGACAAAAGACTGCGGCTGATGTCAATGGTGAGCGGTCAGTGCACCCGCGACGCGGAGGGCAGTGACCGCTTCTTGGGCCAATTAAAGAGCTCACCTATCCCGACCTGCGGGCGCAGCCGGAGTCAACAGCAGTATGCTTCTCCGTGTTTGCCTGACCGGATGTTGTAACGAAAATGTTTAGTGTAAGATTAAAGGACCAGTGATTCGGCCAGTAAAACAGACGCTTTAACCTAATACAGTCATCTGGGTCTCCTTAATCACAGTAGTTAAAGCACTGATAAATACAGTCATGCGAAGCGTCGCTCTTTACTTACACTGTCCCCCCCCCTCCCCCCTCCGACAATCAAATGAAAATACGAAAAAAATAATAGAGACAGTACTGAGAACAAATTGTATGTAGGCTCAGGAACTATTTTCCAAAATACACTACTGGCCATTAAAATTGTTACACCAAGAAGAAATGCAGGTGATAAACGGGTATTCATTGGACAAATATATTATACTACAACTGATATGTGATTACATTTTCACGCAACTTGGGTGCATAGATCCTGTGAAATCAGTATCCAGAACAACCACCTCTGGCCGTAATAAAGGCCTTGATACGCCTGAGTATTGAGTCAAAGAGAGCTTGGATGGCGTGTACAGGTACAGCTGCCCATGCAACTTCAACACGATACCACAGTTCATCAAGAGTAGTGACTGGTGTAGTGTGTCGAGCCAGTTGCTCGGCCACAATTGACCGGACGTTTTGAATTTGGTGAGAGATGTGGAGAATGTGCTGGCCAGAGCACCAGTCGAACATTTTCTGTATCCAGAAAGGCCTGTACAGGAACTGCAACATGTGGTTGTGCATTATTCTGCTGAAATGTAGGGTTTCGCAGGGATCGAATGAAGGGTAGAGCCACGGGTCGTAACACATCTGAAATGTAACGTCCACTGTTCAAAGTGCCGTCAATGCGAACAAGAGGTGACCGAGACGTGTAACCAATGGCAGCCAATACCATCACGCCGGCTGATACGCCAGTATGTCGATGACGAATACACGCTTCTAATGTGCGTTCACCGCGATGTCGCCTAAACCGGATGCGACCATCATGATGCTGTAAACAGAACCTGGATTCATCCGAAAAAATGACGTTTTGCCATTCGTGCACCCAGATTCGTCGTTGAGTATACCAGCCCAGGCGCTTCTGTGTGTGATGCAGCGTCAAGGGTAACTGCAGCCATGGTCTCCGAGCTGATACTCCATGCTGCTGCAAACATCGTCGAACTGTTCGTGCAGATGGTTGTTGTCTTGCAAACGTCCCCATCTATTGACTCAAGGATCGAGACGTGGCTGCACGATCCGTTACAGCCATGGGGATAAGTTGCCTGTCATCTCGACTGGTAGTGGTACCAGGCCGTTGGGATCCAGCACGGCATTCCGTATTACTCTCCTGAACCCACAGATTCCATATTCTGCTAACAGTCATTGAATCTCGACCAATGCGAGCAGCAATGTCTCGATATGATAAACCGCAATCCCGATAGGCTACAATCCGACATTAATCAAAGTCGGAAACGTGATACTACGCATTTCTCCTCCTTACACGAGGCATCACAATAACGTTTTACCAGGCAACGCCGGTCAACTGCTGTTTTTGTCTGAGAAATAGGTTGGAAACTTTCCTCATTTCAGCAAGTTGTAGGTGTTGCCACCGGCGCCAACCTTGTGTGAATGCTCTGAAAAGCTAATCATTTGCATATGACAGCATCTTATTCCTGTCGGTTAAATTTCGTGTCTGTAGCACGTCATCTTCGTGGTGTAGCAATTTTAATGGCCAGAAGTGTATATTGTACACAGGTTGTCCAGGTAGGTACTAATCATTAAATTATTTTCAATACAAAATGCCTTAATTGTGTTACTTCTGAGTGTCTTGATGTTGTTATGTACTGGAGTCAGAGGGGTCTCTGTTTACTTTGAGGTGATATATTTCCCAAATCGGGATCTTGGTGGGGCAGTTGTACCATAGTAACCTTGTCCAGCATAAAACGAACGTGGCAAAGCGACAGCATCCGTCCAGACCTGTCTTCATCACAAAGGAAGAAAGAGCAATATGTTCAATTCTGATCACAGATTCCAACTCCAAGTAAATTCCAAGTAAACCTCACCTAACTCAGACGACTCGATTAATTAATTAACAATTAATCAATCGTAATTACTGAGATGATGTTGCTAAATTAATTTTCCCAAGTTCGAAGACACCACCGAGGTATTACCTACATAGGGGACAATAACGTGGAGTGAACAGTATGAATACAGTATATCTCGTTTAATTTACATAGAAATTCCCCAAGATGGCGAAATCTGTCTTGTTTTTATGGCAGTTATTTCGAATCGTCGTAGAAGCCACGCGATGGCCGACGTGCACCGCGTTCTGAGAATTCGCGCCCGTTCAAGTCACCCAAGCTGAGGGCCGTAAATTGGCTATTCCTGGAGGCCAGGTCAGCAGGAGCGGTTCCACCTCTCACCCCAGTTGGGTTGGTTACAATGACCTTTTCGTGCACCGCTGAGGTGCACTGTCGCTCATCGATTGAGTTTTTAAATAATCAGAGGAGCAGTTCTTCAGCACACTGCGTTGCAGTTTCGAGAGGTGTCAACATTGTCAGGTTCACTGTACGGCAGTTACCGTTGTTTGGTGGCTAGTGATACCCACTGCTTTGGGAATAGCCTAGGTTAGTCCTTCACGAAGCACCCGAGATGTTTAGAGTTACTAAGCACATTGCAATTACAATGCTCGCGGCTGTACAAGGGCTATTCCTGTGCTGCAAGATACTGGCGCTGCCAGCCGTAGTGGCCGAGCGGTTCTATGCGCTTCAGTCTGGAACTTCGCCACCGCTACGGTCGCAGGTTCGAATCCTGCCCTTGCCCTTGCTCATCTTGCCACGTCTTTTGTTCTCAATTGAACGGCTCAGATTGTGCAATGTCTTACAGTAAGCTGCTGCATTGATTGTCTGATTACGAGGCATCGTTTTGCTGCAAGACGATGCCCGTCCGCATGTGGTGAATCAGACCAAAGATATCATCACATCGTTTCGATGGGAAACTCTAGAGTCTAGACCATCCTCCGCACAGCTCCGATCTTAAGCCCAGTGACTACCATCTGTTCCTGCAATTGAAGAAACACCTGGGCGGTCAGCTTCTTCAAGATGATGACAAAGTCAAAACAGTGGTGATGCAGTGGTTAACAATTCAGACGGCAGACTTCTATGGGGAGGGTATTCAAAATTGGTACAACGTTATGACAAGTGCCTCAATATTGACGGAAATTATGTAGAAAAGTAGATTAAGGTACAGGCTTTCATGCAAAAAAAAAAAAAAAAAAATATTATTGAGATATGTTAGCACGTCTTTTTTTTTAATTTCAAAGCGGTACTTACTTAAAAAACACGCCTAGTATTACCAAAGGCGTTCCTTTCGTTGTCTGTAACATCTAAGCTGATTGCACATTCTTAGACGATGATGCCGGGGTGCCGATTGCTCCATATTAATAAATGCACTCAGTAAGCAAGTAGGTATGGACAATGTCCCTACATGTAGTGTATAGCTGCCGTGGTTGGGAGGGAGTATGACGCTATGGTCCTTCTTTTCCTGTGAGAGGAAGCAACTGCTAAGCTCTCCTTCCTGTTTCGGCCCTAACCCAAATTTCATGTTATTCTTTATCAGTAGGCCATCATTCCCTTATTCGATGTGGCTCTTACGCCTATTATCTACTTTATCTTATCGTGTTCGCCCTTTGGCAGCCAAAATTGTGGACCTGTCTTACCTACTTAAGTCAAGAAGTAGCAAGCCTAGTATCACCACAGCGCCCCAGACAGTGTTGATCTACACGCACTTGTCAGGTGCTGTAGTACACTTCTCTGTGCTCGTCGTAGACCCTGTGGTGTCCTAACCTTCCTGGTTCTATGAGCCCAAACGCTCGACCTGTAGCCCACAACAGAGATTAAGATTGCATTGCAGTATATTGTTACTGGTCTTAGTCAGCGTGGAAAACTTCTTTGGCCAATTGCTGCTCTTTCTCTGGCAGTCGATTATTATTATATTTGCGCATCAAATATTTTATTACCTGTGCGTTGATATCAAGACAAACGGCTGTTCGTTACTGGGACCAGGTATTGTAAGTCATTATCCTCCGTGGCCTTGGATCTTTAGAGATCTCTAGAGATAAGCTAACGTCTGAAGGTGTCTACGGATTTGAGATACTGCAACAACAAGCACACTTTTTCCTTCGTAGAAATGAACACACTTTCTGTGCATTTGTTCATAGTTGCTTCTCATTGTGGTAATAAGTACTCACATCGAACTGCGACGTGACGTAAGTTTTACGTGATGGAAAATATTCACAAACTGAAATAACAACTAGGTCTCTGAATCTCAAAAAGTATTGATCGAACACGTAACACGCCAATAGAAAACCGAGGAGGATAACCACGCATCGTATTAAGGGGAGAAATTTCCTATACATACTTCATTCTTTTAGATGCAAATTTGCGAATTATGAACGTGTTGGATTACAGGTTTTGGTTACATTTGTAACATAAACATCACATGATTAAGTTCATTCTAGTCTGTAGCTCTTCACTTATCCAGTTGAAAGCGTTTTGTCGTTTCTTGATTACTGTCAGCTTTTATGTACACGTATAATTTCTAATATGAAATGTATCTGCATCTTTCGCCCTGGTACATTCTTTTCCCCCACTACGAAACGTCCTTCTTCATTCAGTTACTCAGTTCTTAGCCTTTTTATTTGGGACGTTTAAACCAGTCATCTTTCCTTCCTTCTTTCACATTTTTTCCGTGTCTTTCACGCATTGCACTGTTCTAGAAAGGGTCACGTAAACCTCCCATCTGTATCACTTTTGTGGTATCTCGCGTTTCACATGTAAAGCCTTCAGTCGTATGTGTAGATGCTATATTCAGTGAGGGTATTTCACAGGGAACTCTACCATTTAGTACATCATACGCCCAACCTGTGCCGGCCAACTTGATATAGAAACAACTGTATGCTTTACTCCTTCGTTAATTCGTTAACATGTTGAAGGTATCGTCATCGTGCTCTGCAGCCGGCCGGAGTGGCAGAGCGGTTCTAGGTGCTGCAGTCTGGAACCGCGCGACCGCTACGGTCGCATGTTCGAATCCTGCCTCAGACATGGATGTGTATGATGTCCTTAGGTTAGTTAGGTTTAAGTAGTTCTAAGTTCTAGGGGACTGATGACCTCAGAAAATAAGTCCCATAGTGCTCAGAGCCATTTGAACCATTGTGCACTGCCGTTCACTCTTCATTACACAACGTTTACGCCTCAAGATCTGTCGATTTTGACGCTCACGCTATTCAGTGTCGGTTGTTTTTTCCAAAATGAGAAATAGATTTCAACACACTGAACGACCTATGTAGATTGCCGCATTGCCTTAATGCATAAATTTACGAATTTCACGGCAAATGCCTCCTGCAATCATATTTCTTGCTCATTTTTGCCAGGATATCACAATATACAAACCTTTCGATCCCATCACAATAAAATAAACCGAGGAACGTTTCTAGTCAAAGTAACTGCGACAATTGTGGGAACTGGTGAATGTTTCTTTTACCCTTTATATTGCTCCTTCAGGAGAATTTTAAATTAGATTCCGGATTTTTGATGATGAAAAAATAAATTGTTTATCTTTTCTGACGAGGACAGTAGTAATGGATAAGTACGACAGTTACAAACAAATCGCGAATGGCCAGAAAGTATTCTAGAGCCATGAGCGATGATAATAAATCTTTAGCATTGTTCCCAAGCGAGCCTCACAACAATGAAACATCACAGAATCTAATGCGTGCGTTGCCTAGCATTCGTCTGCCTGGTGAACTGAAACTGTGTGGGTGCGTGTCAGTGTTTCTAGAAAGAGAAGCTTGTGAAAAGTGAAGTAGCTGTACGTCACTGCTAGAAGGAGCTTAGATCGACACCGAAAGAAGGTTAATTGTTGAAGACAGGCAGATATCAGAGAAAACTATGAAGCCAGTGGAGGTAAGTGACCAATAATTGTCTACCCTCAACCATCATCAACATTGACGCAGAAACCCCCGACTGTGTGCATGAGCTATAAAAACCGCTGCTGTTGAATGCTATGATCTCATACGTCCTAATCAGAATAATACAGAGCTTGAATCCGAGAGCCATCAATGTAATTCCGGAGGGTGGTTACAGATATTTCCTGAGTGCTTCGAATGTGGAGCTCACAGTCTCGGTTGTGAATCGCCTACGACTTTACAAAGAAATCTATACTCCGCAATCCACCTTACGGCGTGTGGCCGAGAGTGCTTCTGAATTCCCAACTTTCCCGTTGTATTCGCGAGAGGCGCTTCAGAATATTGCGTAATAATACGCTACCGTAAGGTCTGTAATCACTCAGGGTTTCACATTATTATTATTTCGTGGCAGCTGTAAGGGAGAAAACCGATTCTCTTCGGGACTTACTCTCTCGCAATTTCAACAGTAGCTTCTCTTGAACCGTCTACCACTGGAGCTGAGCATTTCCTTAACGCTCTCGCGCATACTATACAATCCCGTGAGGACGCCTATCGATCACTTCCCACTCTTCTAGTACGCCAAGGTGGTAATGGACCCAGACTAATCAGCAGTATTGAAGAATCGGTTGAGCAAGGTTTACTTTTAAGTTTATTAATTGATGGATGAATTGCATTTCCTCAAGACTCTTCTAGTGAGTCTCAGCTTGGCATCCGCAATTCTTACAATGATTTTTACAACGTCATTCGTCTTCAGGTGGCTTCTGACTGTTAAGGCCAGATATTTTGTAGTTGTTTCAGTTTCCATTGATTTATCGTCAATACTGCAATCTAACAATAATGGACTTGAACTGTTTACGCGAAGTGTGTTATAATTAAAAGAATTTTCATGGTACTACCTGTTCCTGTGCCACCAATCGATTCTCCGCAGAAATTTTTCCATGTCGCTTACGATATTTTGGCACTGCAACCGTTCCGTAGACATAAGATTCACCTCCGTGTACCTCAAGGAACTTTCGACGTCAATCACTAAGTTGATCAAGACCTGTGTTTTCAGAAGACTCTTTTTGTATTTCCTTGTACTGGGTGCACATAAAAAATGTTCCAATGTTCTCCAACAAATTTTCTTCGCAATATTGGTATATAATTACGTGCATCTATCTGACGATTCCTTTTCGAAAACCAGAATGACCTGCGCTTCTTTTCCAATCCTTTTTATCCTTAGCTGCTCAAGTGTTACTTGAATGGTCATAAGTTCTTTGAGTAATCTCTATACAACGTCCCAGTATCTCGTCCATTCCCGATGTGTTTCCTCTGGTGAGCTATTTTAGTTGATTTTGTTTTTCGTTTCGGGGTTTGCCTAGTGACTGAATGGAGGTACCGTATGTATTGCGATCATCCGCGGTGGAAGATTTTCTGAAAATCAAATTCTTATTTTGGTTTTCTCCGTATGGTCCACTATTTCGGTGCCAATATGGTCAATCGAAAGTCCATTTCGGTTATTTAAATTGATTTTCGAGGGACTGATAACTGTCCAAAGGATTAACACTTAAGGCAGTCCGTCAAACTGCCGATGTGGGCAACGTATACTGCTTGTCCTAATTCACGTGGAACTAAAATCACCAGTCCGCAGAGCAGATGCAGTAATCGGGAATAGAAGTTGCTAAATTTTAGCTCTTATGTCTCCGTCTCTGGTGTGTTAATGTTTCTCTCAACTGAAATGAGTCTCCGTCCCATGAAATGGTTAATCAGTAATTCTCCGACCTACCGCCATCACAGATAAGTTCTTTGCCGTATTTGCTACGCAAATAGATTGCCTTACATCCGGTGTCAACCAAATTAAACTTTTTGATAACCAGGACCGTCTGAATGCGTTCCAAAGATTCCGGTATCACATGTAATGCGAATGTAGCACTGTAGTAGTAAAACCATCATCCCAATGAAGCTTCTTTTCGTTACGTAAAGCCTGTATGTCCGATTACCACAAATAAATTGCGTTAAATCGACAAGAATGTGGGACTGAATGAAAAATAAAAGATATCCCAGCTTTAAATCAATATCAATCTTTCCTCAGAATATCAGAATATTGTTTTCCCACTGCTTACAACCACATATAGTGGAGACGGTGCCGAAGCATTCCGAAGTAACTATGTTCATACAACAAATTATGATCAACTGAGCAATAACACTGTTGTTTACTGAAAGTGATTCGAAATATTTTATACGGGTTGACATACAAAAATATGTTAAATGTTCCTTTTAGCTGTTGGAAAGTCAAGGTCCAGTACCCTGCACGGCGGTACTACACTCCTGGAAATTGAAATAAGAACACCGTGAATTCATTGTCCCAGGAAGGGGAAACTTTATTGACACATTCCTGGGGTCAGATACATCACATGATCACACTGACAGAACCACAGGCACATAGACACAGGCAACAGAGCATGCACAATGTCGGCACTAGTACAGTGTATATCCACCTTTCGCAGCAATGCAGGCTGCTATTCTCCCATGGAGACGATCGTAGAGATGCTGGATGTAGTCCTGTGGAACGGCTTGCCATGCCATTTCCACCTGGCGCCTCAGTTGGACCAGCGTTCGTGCTGGACGTGCGGACCGCGTGAGACGACGCTTCATCCAGTCCCAAACATGCTCAATGGGGGACAGATCCGGAGATCTTGCTGGCCAGGGTAGTTGACTTACACCTTCTAGAGCACGTTGGGTGGCACGGGATACATGCGGACGTGCATTGTCCTGTTGGAACAGCAAGTTCCCTTGCCGGTCTAGGAATGGTAGAACGATGGGTTCGATGACGGTTTGGATGTACCGTGCACTATTCAGTGTCCCCTCGACGATCACCAGTGGTGTACGGCCAGTGTAGGAGATCGCTCCCCACACCATGATGCCGGGTGTTGGCCCTGTGTGCCTCGGTCGTATGCAGTCCTGATTGTGGCGCTCACCTGCACGGCTCCAAACACGCATACGACCATCATTGGCACCAAGGCAGAAGCGACTCTCATCGCTGAAGACGACACGTCTCCATTCGTCCCTCCATTCACGCCTGTCGCGACACCACTGGAGGCGGGCTGCACGATGTTGGGGCGTGAGCGGAAGACGGCCTAACAGTGTGCGGGACCGTAGCCCAGCTTCATGGAGACGGTTGCGAATGGTCCTCGCCGATACCCCAGGAGCAACAGTGTCCCTAATTTGCTGGGAAGTGGCGGTGCGGTCCCCTACGGCACTGCGTAGGATCCTACGGTCTTGGCGTGCATCCGTGCGTCGCTGCGGTCCGGTCCCAGGTCGACGGGCACGTGCACCTTCCGCCGACCACTGGCGACAACATCGATGTACTGTGGAGACCTCACGCCCCACGTGTTGAGCAATTCGGCGGTACGTCCACCCGGCCTCCCGCATGCCCACTATACGCTCTCGCTCAAAGTCCGTCAACTGCACATACGGTTCACGTCCACGCTGTCGCGGCATGCTACCAGTGTTAAAGACTGCGATGGAGCTCCGTATGCCACGGCAAACTGGCTGACACTGACGGCGGCGGTGCACAAATGCTGCGCAGCTAGCGCCATTCGACGGCCAACACCGCGGTTCCTGGTGTGTCCGCTGTGCCGTGCGTGTGATCATTGCTTATACAGCCCTCTCGCAGTGTCCGGAACAAGTATGGTGGGTCTGACACACCGGTGTCAATGTGTTCTTTTTTCCATTTCCAGGAGTGTATGTTGCGTCGGCAATCCATAATAATTTTCCTTCTTGTCACAGCATTTTCTAGCTAAGTGCTATGAATAAGAAGACTATTTATGTTTTTGATATTGTATTTGCATGTTCCTGAAACCTTGGTCTTTAGTGTATTTTTCGGACACAACGATATACCAGTCACAAAAACGATCTGAATGGAATATAATTAGTGAAACGCTTCTAAGTCTGTTGTGCATATGCAGTAAAAGATTAACTACCAAAAAAACGCGTGGCAATGCCACCATATTTTATGATTTTGCTACAGCATCGTTATGTGCTGAGGTGTGCCCTGACAACGCAACGACTCATAGTAAACGCTGCTGGCAGCTATTTTTCGAATCTCAAATGTTTATTCACTATGTATTTGTCATCGAAACAAGTATTGAAATTTATGACTAATTTAGTGAAAGTAATTGCTTAGCGTTGTCGATAATAGGATACGTTCACTACTTAGGGAAACATCACAAACTCAAAACAGACGAGTGGAAATGGATGATACATGTGAACTATTTATTGTGTGGTAAGTTACTGACTTTCCAATTAAAATAGTGGGTGATTTTGTTCAGTTTCAGGTGCGAATTAGGAAGATGCATACTTAATTACTAGTAGTCAAACTGTCGACTAACGATCCCGAAATTGGCCAACAGATTAAAAGGATATCTAGAGCTGTGTTGGAACTTCAGCTTATGCGGTGAATAACAACATAGCTGAAAGGAAGACATGGCTTTGGCAGCTCGGTGACGTTCGGATCCGACTGCACCATAAGTATCAATTATTCTCAGATGTACCAATCAGACATCTGCCTGAAGTGACTTAAGGAAATGAACTAAATTTCAACTGAGATCGCTGAACTGCTCGAATCGTAGGAAGCTCCTCTCATACGAAGGCTATTCCATTATTAAGGTCTGCTGCGTCACGAAGTTTAAATCACAGAAAAAAACGATGAAACCTTGCACAGATGTCAGTGGCAGTGTCCCAGATATGCCTGTCGATCGCGTCGATCGTTTCAGTCCTTAGAGCACGGACTGCAAGGAAAAACTCACAGAAAACAGTAGCATTCGCCAAGAGCAAAGGCCTGCCGAAAGATCTCGCCTCAGTACATGCAGCTCACGTTACGTAACTGTCAGATATTTCCTTCTTCAGGACATTTCTGGCCACACACTGCAGCGGCAATGAAGATGCTCCTGCAAAGTTTTCGATGGGAAGCGTTTGATCACCTGCCCTGCAGCTCGAAGTGGCTCCCTCTGAGTTTCACGTCTACTCACGTGAACCGCTTTCCGTAAGGAAGAATTGGTTTCACAAGGAACAGAGACTAGCGCTACGACATCTGCAACAAACCGCCGCCCTGTGTTAACTCCATATGTCATCCACCATAGAATCCTGACTACACAAGACTGCAGACCAGCATACAGAATTTTCGGAAAGCGCAGGCAGCTGCCATTTAAAGCAAGGGTATTGCACGTGTAGTAGAACGATACGACATTTGTCTAACGCAGAACGAAGACTATGTAGAGAAGTATCTGTGTGGTGGAGCCAACTTTTGTGATCCGAGCGATGTGGCGCAGTGGTTAGCACACTTGACACATGTTCGCGAGGACGACGGTTGAAATCTGCCTCCGACCATCCTGATTTCCCTAAATCGTTTCAGGCAAATGCTGAGACGATTCCTTTGAAATTGTACGGTCGTCTCTCTTTCCCATCCTTCCAAAATCCGAAGGGTCCGAAGCCCTCGCTGTTTCGTCCCATCCCCCAAACCGACCAACTCTTTCAAATAAATCATTTTTGACTAGCACCGTGATTTTGATTTTACGACCGATCGGATCTTTATAAAACAACAGCACTCGTATATTAAGCTGCGAAACGGGCTGAAACCAACTGGGTTACAGAGTAGACAAAATGTGGACTTATCCGAAACAGGCATAAATAGAACAGGCAACACCTATTGTGGCTGTACTTTGTAGGAGTTTTATTGCTACTATTATTTCGCTTGGGTTTATTTAGCCATGCTGCAAAACGCTTGGTACAAATACAAAGTAATATATGAAGTAGAGGATACAATGATTTCAAATTATTGTACAATTTCCTGGAAGGGAACAGTGTTTATGGCTAAGAAATATTCACATACCAACTATAGGCAGAATATACCGAAGACAAACAAGGACAGAATGAGAAGCATACACATCGACATTATCACGTTTATGTAACCACAGATAATAAACCAACTTTCATATAATCGTGTTCTTACCTCGTGTAAATAAAAAAAAGTTGTGTATCCTGCTCAGTCTTGAACTTAGATTTCGTGAGTGAAAATTTTAAGTTGGCTGTCAGGGTTTTGTCCTGGGACCAAATAAGACTGAAATGCTAAATTACAAAAATAATTGTAATTGACCAAAATATTATGACACACAGCATATAGTTTACATTAATACTCACACACGTTTTAAATGCTAGTAATGAATTATTTCCGCGGATTAATTTGATGACGTTTATTAATAAACTAGCCAATTAAATTGCTACATCACGAAGATGATGTGATATGCAAATGATTAACTTTTCACATCATTCACAAATGGTTGGCGCCGGTAGCGACACCTACAACGTGCTGACATGAGGAAAGTTTCCAACCGATTTCTCATACCAGCGTAGCCTGCTGAAACGTTCTTGTGATGCCTCGTGTAAGGAGGAGAAATGCGTAGCATCAGGTTTCCGACTTTGATAATGGTCGGATTGTAGCCTATCGTATCGGGACACTGCTGCTCGCGTTGGTCGTGATCCAATGACTGTTAGCAGAATATGGAATCCTTGGTTTCAGGAGGGTAATACAGAACGACGTGCTGGATCCCAACGGCCTCGTATCACTAACAGTCGAGATGACAGGCATCTTATCCGCATGGCTGTAACGGATCGTGCAGCCACGTCTCGATCCCTGAGTCAAAAGAAGGAGACGTTTGCAAGACAGCAACCATCTGCACGAACAGTTCGACAATGTTTGCAGCAGCATGGACTATCAGCTCGGAGACCATGGCTGCGGTTACCCTTGACGCTGCATCACAGACAGAAGCGCCTGCGCTGGTATACTCATCGACGAACCTGGGTGCACGAATGGCAAAACGTCATTTTTTCGGATGAATCCACGTTCTGTTTACAGCATCATGATAGTCGCAGCCGTGTTTGTCGTCATCTCGGCGAACACATATTTCAAGCGTGTATTCGTCAACGCCATACTGGCGTATCACCCGGCGTGATGGTATGGGGTACCATTGGTTACACGTCTCGGTCACCTCTTATTCCCATTCACGGCACTTTGAACAGTGGACGTTACTTTTCAGATGTGTTACGACCCGTGCCTCTACCCTCCATTCGATCCCTGCGAAATCCTACATTTCATCAGGATAATGCACGACCGCATGTTCCTGGTCCTGTATGTGCCTTTGTGGATACAGAAAATGTTCGACTGCTGCCCTGGCCAGCACATTCTCCAGATCTCTCACCAATTGAAAACATCTGGTCAATTGGTGGCCGAGCAACTGGCTCGTCACAATACGCCAGTCACTACTCTTGATGAACTGTGGTATTGTGTTGAAGCTGCATGGGCAGCTGTACCTGTACACGCCATCCAAGCTTTGTTTGACTCAATGCCCAGGCGTATCGAGGCCGTTATTACGGCCAGATGTGGTTGGTCTGTGTACTGTTTTCTCAGGATCTATGCACCCAAATTGCGTGAAAATGTAATCACATGTCAGTTCTAGTATAATATATTTGTACAATGTATACCCGTTTATCATCTGCGTTTCTTCTTGGTGTAGCAATTTTAATGGCCAGTATTGTATATACGCACTTCTGTAGTACCACAAAATATTACTTTATTATTATATCTGAAGATACAATGAGAAAATTTTACGTACGAGGAGCCCTCAAAAAGTGAGGCAGACATTCTCAAGACAGGAGAAGTAACTTCTATTGAGTGTTCTCCTGCACTTCAAACTGACTCAGAAACATGAGACAATTTAGCAGCATAGTTACCAAATCCCTGTAAACTACCCTCGGAGCCTTTTATCAGTCGTTCAATTACTCGATGATAGAAATCCACTCGTTCGACATGGAGCCATTCTAGAACCGATATGTGGATGTCTTCATCGCTGGAATACTCCTAATTCTTTGACTCAGTTCCTCGATGGTCTGGACATCGACGCCTGTGGTCGATGTCGATATCGAGGGGCTTTGTCTCCTATCAGAGTCATCCACGTCTGTTCAGCATGGGTTAAATCGATGACACCACTTCAATACAGTGGGACGGGACATTGCATTTTGTCCACACACAGTCAGATTTCTCGCATAGTCTGGATGAAATTCAGACGTTTTGAACACAGGAATCGGACTGCGCCGCGTAGCTCAACTTTGGAACAGCTTTCCAGTCGCCGTTCAATTTCACTCTCACACTGTGAAGCAGTTATTATCCGTACCGCAGTGTGGCTATGCCTGCAGGAGGCCCAGGACATGTACTCCGTTGCGATAACGCACCAATCTAGTTGCGGAGTGATCTTTGCGTGGGACGACATGTGTTCCTTTCTGAAGTTGCTGCGTATAAGGAGCGTTTCTGCTATTTTTATGGAAGTGTAAGAAGCAGTTCCTTTTTTCCGTGAGGCAAATATATTTAGTGTACTGCATAACGTGAAACCTTCACATCCAGGCATCGACTTCTCCGGCTTGTATTCAGTATCTCAGGTGGACACGGCGCATGGCATGGAGCATCTTTATTGTTATTGTTTGCTCAGGGTTTGGTTCTCAGAGCATTTCCTCATTCGACATGCATGGCTATTGTCATCACATTCCACCTGTTCTTCCTCACTCTCTTCTGCACCTTGTATTCTCTACTGTGAATATGAATGTATAGGTCGTTGCCGAATGTGTACCCAGTGCTACGACGTCGTGATGAATAGTAATGTATCGGAAATTTTTATTTGAAACTCGAAAGGCATTTTAAATAAAGTTTACGTTATTAACATTCTACGTCTTTATTCTTCATGCCTATATATTTATTTCTCATCGTTGTCACTCTGGTGACCAACGTATTTCTCCCAACGGGAGGCCAGTTTTTTTTCAAGTTCAGTTAATTACCTGACCTAGGACGAAATAAACAAAATTTGGGTGGAGTGTATTTTCTTCATGAGGACTAAGAAGGATATTTGTGATTAATCATGATACAATAAAATAGAATCACTTGATCAGAGGGATATCTTCAAGATTTTGCGGTAAATAGTTTGGCTGTGTTTCGGCGTAATTGTAGGAAAACAGCAGTTCGCTTATGTCTCCCGCTTCTATCTTGGGACAGTCACTGGAAGGGCTACACACGATACCTACTCAACGTACTTTGGAAATAGTTGAACTATACTGGTACAGTTACCGACATCCTCCTCTCCTGAAATGTTCGAAATCTGATGGAGCATCTAATAAGTGCTTGTACTGGAGTGTCGTATTGACTTCTGTGGTACACTAAAAGGTCCAAATCCTCTGCCCATCCTTCCTTGGCCAGTTTCCTCATCCGTATCCTGAAATCTGAGGATGGTAGAATGACATTAATTACACGGCGAATAACAACGACGTTGTTCGCCATCCGTTCGTTCTTGTCATTGTAAACTAATCCCAAGTGACCTCGGTCCCACGGAAAGGAAATTCTCATACCTCTTCGCCTATTTGCAGTACCCGAACGTCGATTTTACTGATCCGTAGTCAGTGCTGAATACATTCGTACACACTTTTGGATTGTTGCGCTACGGAACGTCCTGGAGCTCCGTGGGACGACCAGACCTTATATTGTTCAAGCTCTAGTCGACGTTGCGCAATAATTGTGAGGATTTCGTATTCCAGGTCAGAGAGCTGTTAATCTGTAACGAAGTTCAAATGGTTCAAATGGTTCAGAGCACTATGGGACTTAACATCTATGGACATCAGTCCCCTAGAACTTAGAACTACTTAAACCTAACTAACCTAAGGACATCACACAACACCCAGTCATCACGAGGCAGAGAAAATCCCTGACCCCGCCGGGAATCGAACCCGGGAAGCCGGGCGCGGGAAGCGAGAACGCTACCGCACGACCACGAGCTGCGGACTGTAACGAAGTAGCATGTCGTTTTTGGGATAGAGAAATCTCTCACATTTAGTACATTGAGTACTTGGATACGTGGTCTGGATCCATTTCTGGCAGAACAGCTTCTGTATTTTCTACCATTATTTGAAAGAGTGCCAATTTGCTTTATTGACGTTCCGAGCGCTGTTAGGAAAAAATACCATGTCCTTGCTGTCGGATACTCATCAGTACATTATGGAAATGATCTGATTCTAATGCGTCATGCCATATTAAGTAGAAACCTTATCATCTGGAAACGAACATAACGTGAGATCCTCCACAAAACTGACATTTTGGGGAAGAGACATCAAGAGAGGACAGGCGTCGTTGGGAATTAAGAATATGCAAACAACAAACTCGGCCTCATCGGTCATAAGGGCTCTGAAAGCATTTATTACAGCAAATCGATTTTAGTCACTGAGTGACCATCTTCCGTGGAAATATTAATGTCTTGAAGACCCATGTAATAAGAAGAAATATCACACTTCAAGTTTTGATGAATACAGACCATGGCAGTTAACGAACAGATTTGCTCGTTAAGTGCTATGGTCTTCTATATTGTATACCCAACAGGAGCATCGATTTAGTGTCACTATACTACAGTGCAGGGTCAAAACACGAATATTTCACATTTCCTTTTGCCGACGCAAACGGACCAAATCCTTTGGCGGCATTTATGTTTTACGTTCTGTATGGTGTGCCTTACGAGGCTAGTGAAGGCACCATTAATTTGTTTGTCAGAAAACCACACAAAAGTGTTTTTTCATGTACTCTTTGTACCAAAACCGAGCAGCAGATTCCAAGACGAATATGCGTAGCATATGACTGGATTTCCTACGATATACCCCTAAGATACCAATTCCAGATAACCTTGAAATTTATTTTCATATCTTTATCCGTTTCCGTGAGACAGAGGTCGAAAATTACCATACTTGTACAAGAAAGATACGTATGTGTAACATGGTCTGAGGCGAAAAAGTAGTTTATACAGCGGAGATTCAAGCGTTTCTACTAGTAAGGCACTCGTCGAAGTTGATAGCATTATTCCAAGGCAATGTCGCAGGGAACAGAAGTCTACTGCTTCAAGTTTATAAAGTGCACCTTTGGTAGATTCGTGATATAAGAAGTATCCATAATCGATGACTGTGGAGGAGGTCCTAGGCCCTGTTCAAGAGAATGGTGGGCTCCACACCCTTCCGAGGTCCAGGTACAGATATCATAGTGTTAATGCTGTTTCCTGTTTACAAGAGATTTTTAGCGCATTCCATATACCACACAAACAGATTTCTCTTCAGATACCTATGATAAGGAGAGACTCTGTAATCAAGTGGGTGATTTAGACCGTCGCAACCAACTTGACCGTAGTCTGTATCTCGTGTGTACGTTTAAAACATATAAAGGCTGGGTGTGGAGCATTGAGAAATTCCTCTTGAGGTTGTACGAACAGTTTGTTCTGGACTCATAGTACTGTATTTTAGAGCGGTTTGAATATCAAACAAAAATGTCTTTGGAATACATATATCGCTTAATTTTTGAAGCAGAATTGGAATTTAAGCATTGCCGTATGCACTTTTAATGTCGATAAATGCTGATGCAAAAATGTTGCCTACTGCTGAACGCTCGAAAAATTTCAGAATGTATAATACGAAGTATGTCTAGTGTTCCGTTACCCTTTGGAAATCCAAACTGATTTTCTGAAAGCAAATACTTCTATCACAACTACTACTCTCAGTGGTTCTTAATAGACCATCCAAGGGTCCTTCTGGCTGAAGACGAAGTTGTACTCCCAGGCATTGCTTTAGTTAACGGAGCTGGAATAATTATTCAAATTGTTCAGTGAGGAGAAGAGTCTCATCCAAATACCGTTGAGAGTTCGTAGAAACTTTGTCAATGAACGATTTTGCGGCCTACACAGAGTAGGATAGTGAACATGATCAGCTCCAAGGACAGAGTTCGTCGAGGACTTCGGCATTTCCTTCAGCTCTTTCAGCTGAAAAGGTGGTCACAGGATATGGTCTGATACTATGGCTACTGGCAGAATTACGGGACTGCACTTGTAAGAAAAATATAGTTGTCAAGCATAACATCTAACGTCTGGTCTGGGCTCCAGTTACGATTTCTGAGTTTTCATACTGTATTCCACACAACGGAAAACATTCTGAGAGCTAGTCCACAAAAAATTCACAACTTGATGACTGCTCTGCAGTAAGAGATTGAGGTGTCGTCTCTTAATTGTCTTAACTGTCTGAATCACACGTGTTGTAATGTTCTTTTGCCTTCGCAGGTGCTATGCAGCATATTATGCTGCCTGTGTCTTCCCTGCAGGAAGAAGACACGTCGTTTGGGGGAGAAATCAAAGAAAGCACGTTCGACGGGAGTCTATGATTACAGAGAAGTGGATATGGAGAAGGTGAGCACTGAATAACTCCAAGGTGTATGAAAAATTCCACAGTGAGGCCAACGGCCAGCTACTTTAAACTTGATATAGTCACTGCCATAACGCCATACTGACTCTCACTGTATCAGCTTCTAGACTTGGTAAACCTGTCTTAACTACTTGCTGTCCTAACAAGCCATCATCAAACTACAGCTCCTCCTGTAGTGCACACACTCGCCTTCGTATCCATCAACCCCATAAGACTGTCCGCTCACTTTCTTGTGATCTTCGGATCACCGTCATAGCTATACCTGCTTACATAAGACCTCATATTAATTGGTAACGAACGCTAACAACGCTAATGGTTGGAAGTAAGGTAGTAAACTAAACCGAAGAAGACAGAATGTTAAAATTGCGAACTAGATAGTCAAATTTCGAATACTGTTTGCAGTCACATCTAGATTTGATTTGTGACATGAAAATCCGTAACCGAAAGGAGCGCCATCCTAGATCTATCGCTTATCGCGAGTGGTCCACCTAATCATTACGGCTATACATGTACGCATCGCGGACCGACTAAAACTTCCAAATGTCACATATTGTCCATATTTTCTATGTTCGCATTTTGTTGTTCACGCAGAGGTAGAGAAATATTATTAGAAACGTCATTTATGCTCATCGACGCAAATATAATAATAATTTACACAATCTGCGTTTATACGGTGTCTGTGTATTGCATTAAGATTTGCTGCAGACAGCCATGTAAACATTAATGGTGTGAGGAAAGACGACCATGGACTTAGGAAGCAATTTATATACATAATGTAACAATAAGTTTCAGCGCTGCGGGTAGCAGCATGCTGTCTGTAATAAACAGTGAAACAAGGTACGTATGAAGGCAACCGAAAATTACATTCAGCCAATATTGTGACAGATATGTGGGTCAAACCGTCAAAACATCAGTGGTATGATTAAACACCGTTCCTTTTGAGAATATTATGGAGCAGCAATTGATTAATGGCTCAGTTATTTAGGAAAACTTTAGAAGAAAGATTAAGAAAAGGCAAACCTACGTTTCTAGCATTTGTAGACTTAGAGAAAGCTTTTGACAATGTTGACTGGAATACTCTCTTTCAAATTCTAAAGGTGGCTGGGGTAAAATTCAGGAAGTGAAAGGCTATTTACAACTTGTACAGAACCCAGATCGCAGTTATAAGAGTCGAGGGAAATGAAAGAGAAGCAGTGGTTGGGAAGGGGGTGAGACAGGGTTGTAGCCTCTCCCCAATGTTATTCAATCTGAATATTGAGCAAGCAGTAAAGGAAACAAAAGAAAAATTCGGAGTAGGTGTTAAAATCCATGGAGTAGAAATAAAATCTTTGAGGTACGCCGATGACATTGTAATTCTGTCAGACACAGCAAAGGACTTGGAAGAGCAGTTGAACGGAATGGACAGTGTCTTGAAAGGAGGATATAAGATGAACATCAACAAAAGCAAAACGAGGATATTGGAATGTAGTCGAATTAAGTCGGGTGATGCTGAGGGAATTAGATTAGGAAATGAGACACTTAAAGTAGTAAAGGAGTTTTGCTATTTGGGGAGCAAAATAACTGATGATGGTCGAAGTAGAGACTATATAAAATGTAGACTGGCAATGGCAAGGAAAGTATTTCTGAAGAAGAGAAATTTGTTAACATCGAGTATAGATTTAAGTGTCAGGAAGTCGTTTCTGAAAGTATTTGTATTGAGTGTAGTCATGTATGGAAATGAAACATGGACGATAAATAGTTTGGACAAGAAGAGAATAGAATCTTTCGAAATGTAATGCTACAGAATAATGCTGAAGATTAGATGAGTAGATAACTAATGAGGAGGTATTGAATAGAATGGGGGAGAAGAGAAATTTGTGGCACAACTTGACTAGAAGAAGGGAATGGTTGGTAGGACATCTTCTGAGGCAACAAGGGATCACCAATTTGGTATTGGAGGGCAGCGTGGAGGGTAAAAATCGTAGAGGGAGACCAAGAGATGAATACGCCAAGCAGATTCAGAAGAATGTAGGTTGCAGTAGGTACTGGGAGATGATGAAGCTTGCACAGGATAGAGTAGCATGGAGAGCTGCATCAAACCAGTCTCAGGACTGAACACCACAACAACAACAGCATATATCTTTTAATGCATAAGTTCATTTCCCTTAGTAGATGTAACCCAGACATGTCACACCTCGCAGACTACGCGGTATTTAAGTAGGGCACAGCAGATTGTAATACGTCTACAATTATTTGCGTCACCAGTACTCTTCCCAGCTTGCATGTGTGAGGAGGGTCAGTTGTTTCGCCATTTGTGACATCATGACCTTAACCAGAGCTATATGACAAAGCATTATTTTCATGACACTTTCAATAAGGATATGCGTTTAGTGTACACAGATGTGTGTTGCTTAAATGATATTTGATGTAACAGGCTTTTTCTGCAACCTAGTGTGGCTGGAAATGTTTATGTTCTTAACGAGTCTTCAGATTCATCTCATTCGTCAGTAGGATAGAGATCACAGTGGGTCAGTGGCAGCAGAATGAATTGGCCTTTCGCGGGCACGTGCTCTATCGGCTACAGTAAGTACGACACACAACCTGTCCTCACAACTGTACTTCCGCCAATAGCTCACAGAGAGGAAAAGCTCTCGTACTCGAGTCTCGGTCCAGCATTTTCTGGCTTCATACTTCACTACGTGTTTATTGGATATATCTATCCACGTTTGCTCCAAATGTTCTAAACATTCTGTATACATACAATTTTTTCCTTCCATGTGCCAGGTTAACTATTACAGGATGCATTAGCTGTAGCCACATTAACGTACCATAATTTTGTTTAGCGTTTTCTATAAAAATCTTACCTCACGTTTTCATTCTTTTAGCTCTCAGTTCTCTGCCTTATTTGATGTCTTAATTTATAATCGCCATCTTTAGCACCATACTTCACACTCTTTGAACGCTACAGTTGTGAACTGCTGACGGTGTCTAAAAACTGTTCCAGCATTGTAAGTCAATTGTGTAGAGTATTGGTATCTGTTAGAAATGTGAAACCCCCTCTTCCAGATTTTTGGCCGCTTGAGAAAGAGGAGGGTGACCCAAGTGCCTTCTGTCTTTGAGATATTTCCCTGCCAGTGGACCCCAGAGTCAGCCAGCCGCATCAAGAATGGGGAGGACAGTGTGGACTGTACGCTGAAGGACGGCTGTGCAGAGGTAAGTCAATAGCAGTACAACCATGTGAAGTAAACACGAAGAAAAGGTAAGAAAGAACGAGAGCGAAGAAAGACCAAATGAAATAGCAAATTGTATGCTTTCCAGAATCTGTTACTCTGCCGGATAATTCTTTCATTTGTGCATGAAGGACTAAATGAGAAATGCATTTTATTACAATCCAGTAATAGTATCGTGCACTGGTTAGAAGAACCTAAGGTAAATTTAAGGTGAAAAACAGGTACAGAACTCGTGTACTAAGTTTCCTTTGTAAAGCTGCTTTGGGTTCAGAATATACCACTCGTCTCACACACAATACTGTTTTTCGGCTCTCGACTTTCATCAAATGAAAAACGAAGGCTAACAGTGGACAAAGTGCTCAAAAATCTGGCAAGGGCGTAAGAAGTGCTACCACAGTCTCCAGTAGACAAAATACGGCCATAGGGAGTGTTAGTTTGAATACCTGTGCGTAAAACTAAGCACTTCCATAAACTGTTATAAGGGCATGCCATCAGTTTAAAAAGAAAAAGGAAGATGACTTTAATTTTTGTGCAGTAATTTGCGGAAGTAATACGAATCCACTGTAGAAAAATGTACACAATGAAAGAACAATGTAACATATGTTACAGATCCAGTGTCTGTCACGCTTACCAAGAACCCATGCAGGAGAAAATTTAGAAATTTGAAGAATACTTGATAAGAAAATAAATAACCGGAACACAGAACACAGAGGTGTTAGAGAGGGTCTTAGAGTGCAGGGATTCTTAAACAAAAGATAACAATGCTGTCGTACAAACACCCCGTAAGGTTCCAGAACCGGAACTCGGGGTTTATTGGGCGACGTCAAGGAACTTTAAAGATAAATTCACGTGACGTTGGAGGGAATAAGCTAAGAGACATTAGTATGGGAACAAAGATAATTATATACATAAATTTACATTTTGATTAGTAAACACTCTCACTTGCAATTCACTGCATATTTTATTACGTACTCTCACTTCAGATTTATTTGCTGTAGTAATGTAAGTAAATACAAGACAAAAACACCACAAAAAATAGAGCCGAACCGGACCGTAGACAGTTAATCGCGTTTTTATATCACAAGTTTCTTGACTGTTTTCGTTATTCTTTATTGTTCAATCATGTCATACTTCACACAACATCGACAGTAATCCGCTTCTTCTATTCAAGCTTTGCATACTTGCAAGAGTTTCACCTTTGAACTGCTTGGTTAACTGTTAGTCGATGCCTTAGCATTGGTCGTACCAAACTAGACTTAATTTACTAAGTGTCCTCCATAAACATCTTTCCTTGCATTTTCACTCTCGTACCTCATAGTTCTCTACCTTATCCGACATCTTAACTTCCAGCATACATCAACAGCACCGCATT
Source organism: Schistocerca nitens (assembly GCF_023898315.1). NCBI lineage: Eukaryota > Metazoa > Arthropoda > Insecta > Orthoptera > Acrididae > Schistocerca > Schistocerca nitens. The sequence goes on from NC_064615.1 coordinate 1,012,885,684, forward strand.
CAAATTCGTTAACAGCTACAATTACGGACTGCTTATTGAATATATAGTTGTTTCATTATCCCATCATAGGGATATGATATTGTACCGGACTCCTGATTTTCACGGTAGACTTATGAATTGGCCATACGAGAAAATCTCCACTTCATCGCTACCTCAGAGATGCTATGTCCCATCGCTCGTGTACCGGCTGTAACCCGACGTTCAAACTCACTTGAATCTTGATAACCTGCTATTGTAGCAGCAGTAACGGATCTAACAACTGCGCCAGACACTTATTGTCTTATACGGGCGTTACGGACGGCAGCGCCGTATTCTGCCTGTTTGCTTATCTCTGTATTTGAATACGCATGCTTATACCAGTTTCTTTGGCGCTTCCGTGTATTATTGATAACCGCTCAAGCTCCATAGATGCTTTCATGTCACCACTCAGATTTACAAGAAAGAACAATGAGATGGATTCACTGTACAGCAGACCAATAATACTATCCTCAACTGGTTACAAGACCCTAAGGGAAATCTAAGATCGCACGCAAGGATATTACTGTGGAAAGGAAAACTAGGCTATGAAAGTAAACAACAAGGAACATGAAGAACAATATACATTGGAAGACGTGGCTCTAGTACAATCGGTGTAAATTGATAAAATATACGATATTAATAAGTTCAGAGAAAATATATATTTTCTTATAATAAAGTCGGACAGCAAAAAAAGACTATGACCTTACAACATGTTACTAATTACTATTATTGTAAAAAAATATATTGGGGCACTGACATATATATAGTTAATAACTCTACATGATATGTTGTTAATTATGCTTCATATTTAATCTTTTTGCGTAGTTGCTGTAAATTCGCAAGTAGTAACCAAAAACCATCAAAAAGGTTACATATCATACGGCTCACAAACCATGCGTCATGGTTTTAGATCTTCATAGTCTTCCTTGGTTTCACCCTTGTCCATGGTCTAATCATTTTATGTCATCACGCACACTACGCACTGTATGGGCAATGATCTGCTTCTTTTTTTCCAACCCGCACATATCTTAATAATTTTAATGTACATTAAACGCACTGTATTTCACGTTCATTACAGCCTACAGTGAAGGCTTGGTTCCTTAATATGTAATCCATTTTAGAATGCTGAGACATATGTCTAAAGATTTCTATCCTTCCGACATATGCTATTCTAGCTGAGTCACTAATGATAAACTTAAACCTCCCACAGCTCAATTTTACTTGGGACTTCGGCGAGAAAGAGTTATCTGGAGAGATTCCACGTTTTGGGGACGACACTTCCGAAATGAGTACTCAACCTGAAATTTTACCGCAGAAAGGAGAGATAGAGTTGCTCCATGCGCCGCAGGAGGGCCGTACTGAGGTAAGTCTGTAACACTGTTCTTCACCATTATTTCAACATACACATACAAATGCTTACTTAATATATAATCCGTTAAAGAACGTTAAGTCAGTGTCTGAGGTTCTCTGTGGGTTGGACAAATGCCTTTACAGCTGAGTCACTGATAATGAAGTCAAACCACCCACAGGTCCGTGTCATTGGGCGCTTCAACGTGACAGATGTGGTGGAAGAAATTTCACCGTTTCCGGACGACGCCTGTAAACCGATTGTGAAGACGGAGACTATTCCGAAAAACCAGAGGCGGAAATCGTTGATCCGCCGCAAGAGAAGCCCTCTGAGGTAAGTTAGTGTTATTTGTACAATGACCAGTTAGTAGGAATAAATGGCCACTCAGTTTGGAGCGAGGAACAGACAAATACATCTCAGACCGTCTGTATTGCAGGAACAGCCACTCTGCCGGACAATAATTTTCGCAAACCTCTCACAATCTCGTTATTTTCCACGACTGTAAAATGTAGTCGTCTGTCTCGTTTCAATAAAGGAGTAAACGAAGGATTCAGTATGTTACAATCCTATAATACACTCTAATACAAAAGAACGATGCACCCCAGGTGACCTTCTTAGACATATGCCCTTCAGTGGTCTGTGAAATTTCTTTAAAAGTATAACGTGTCCCTTCTTACCTTTCGATAATATTTCAAACTGGTACCCTTTGTTGAACCTATCTATACACTGAATCCCAGTTTCAGTCTATCCTTCCTTGCTTCATACTGTCTTGCAATCTGAACCCTAGGTATTGATTCATGTGAATTCAGTTTTCTCCGAAGTTTTCCTGTGTGGGGCGTGTATCATTCCCACAGTCAGGTGTAGAGTTTCTTCTCCATTATTTTTAGACTTGTGTATTCACATCTGCTGGTTTAATCTTCAGTATTTAGTTATTTTCTTCTTTCGTGAATAAAGTTCATTACTGACGAGTTGTCAAAACATTTGTTGTTGGGCACTGTGTCTTTTCCTCCATTTGATCCTACGCTGCTCTCGTTATCCCATCTCTCGAAAGCAACCGTTCTTTCGCACTACATTTCCCTTTCTGAGTCGGTGGTTGCCTAAAGTTAGCTTGGAAACAATCGATAGCCTTCTCAAGTCTTCTGGTATCTCCAGGTTTCTAAAACATGCACAACCTCCTTTCTCTTTTTTAAAAGACCCAAATTCAACTGATTTATACGCAATTGTTTTGCCACGCGAATTTCTCTATAATTGCTTTCACATAGCTCATGGTGTTCTACTATATTTCCTTCTCATCCTTGTCCTATTATCGAAATCCTGCTTTGCATCACAATTACATTTTTGTCTTCTTTCATACAGTGAATAATTTTTTCTATCCCAACTTTTATAATTTCCTCCTCCTAATGATCTTCAGACCTAGCAGCCTATTATACTACCATCAGAAGGGTGTGTGATTCATGTCTATTTGGCTACGGTATTACGTTGACCTAGTTCTTCGGCCGCATTCCTATTTTCTTGTTCATAATTAATTCATTTGCTGAGAAATTTCCTCTTGCTTTCAGCAGTTGGAAGCATCCAACAGACAACAAACGCCACCCACTGACTAAATTAACTCATTTGAGCAGGATTACGTGTATCAGAGGATAGTGCCCAATCAGGACGCAAACGAGGAGCTCACCTCGCCTCGCTGACTGGAATGAGGCACTCCTCATGCAGGTATTAGGCTTCACCAGCCACGCCCAGCTAGTCCTGCCAGTGACACGGTGCTCCATAGCTCAGGAGCCAGCCAGTTGCAGTGACACTTTACACTATACCGCATCAGATAGTGTGCTTCTTTCTGGGATTCCACGTTCATAATTTCATTGCAACAGAAGCCCTCATACGCAGAAACCCAGCATAATACTACATATTTCCGTATTTATTTTAGACGATTTTGGGTGTTCAGAATGCACGAAGTGCATTGAATAAGTCGATGTGCTCCGATGGAATGAGAGGAAATGGTAATTTTGGAGGACTCGTAAGAGCTGAAATCACATAATGCTTATAACTGACACATAGTTCTTCATTGAGTAGCAGTACACTATCGAGTTGCGTAATTCCCAGTTATAAGAATGTTCGGAAAAAAGTTGAGCTATCTGTTTTAGATTAACGTCATCAAATTCAGAACAGAGAAACCCATAACAGTAAAAACACCCACATCAGACTGACCTTCACGGAAGGATTTACATTGTGCTCCTTCACCGAATCTTGTTATATTTCTATCATTGCTCCTGGACTCTATATGCGAGGCCATCTTTGGCGACTGACTGTGCTCGTATATTCTAAATGTTGTGAGGCTGGTCTAAGTTTTACAACTTTCTCAAGCTGTTTTGAGCTATTTTGTTCAACCAACTCGCCTATCATGACTTCATGAAGTTCATTATGCAGGTCTCTGGTTCAGGAATATCTGGGTTCTTTGAAAATGAGTCACAAGCACCTCTTTCATATGACTTGAAGAGCTTTTATATTTGTCTAGTATATTGTGCCGCAACAGAAACTTCTGTATGTCTTGTCCTTTATCGTGAGTGCCACATAACGTCTTATTTTTGTATTGATATTCAAGTTTTTCGCTTCCTATAAATGATGTAGGGCATGAATTAGTCTGATCATCTTCTCTTTCTTCACTTGTAGGTGTAGCTTGAATATAAGTTTATTGTCTAATAAGACACCTAGGTATCTGACGTAGTTGGTCTACTGTATCCGTGTGTTACTGATTTAGCGTCTGCCCCTCAGGCCTGGTCTTCTTTGCAATGAACATGACTGGTCGTTTCTTATCCGCACTTAGACGCACGATGTTATATTTTGTCCACTGCTCTGTAACAGTTAGATGCCTCTGAAGGCATCCACTCTGCCTCAACATCGATCGCTAAATACCGCAGTTTACAAGTTTATAATTTGTAACAGGCCTGAGAGGCCATGTAAAAGTGTCTTTATTTATTAGCTCTCAGCTATTATGAATGTCGTTAAAGCTTCATTTTCTTTTTTCTCGTTTATGCACCACACACGTAATAATGAGAATGGTAGTTACTATTAACTCCGTTCGTCACTCTCATTTTTATGTAAGTTCTAGATAAAGAATGTTTTTGTCGCAACTATAGCAATCATGTTTTCGTAGGTGGACGCAGCTTGTAAGGGAACACCAAATGAAGATGAGGAGGAGCGGCAGCCAAGGATCTCAGCAGCCATGCTTCGGTTGCTGCTTCTACCAATTGACGAATAGATTTATTTGTTGCAATAGTTCTTGTATGTTCAGATTTTTTTGTTATCTTCAAGTTATTTGTTCAGTTTATTTACTTGTTCTTGTGTTCGAGTTGAGTTTTGTTCACTTTTGAATTTTCATTAATAACTTTTGGCTACATTATAAATAAAAAATAAATCTTTTGTTTTTCGTCAAATATTGTCTCGTTTTTTAAGAGTGTTGCTGTAATTATGATAGTAAAGAACGTACTTTCCAAGAAGTTCAGTTTCCTGCCCTTAGTAGCAATGAATAATAGACTCTTCGCATTCCGAAAATTAGTCATAGATAGCATTTATACCAAAAACAGCCTTGGGCACAAGGGTGGTTTTATGACTCATTACCTCATTACACGATCGATTTCAAAACTCCTAGTCCTGTCTTCAGGCATACCTTAAATAAACATCTAATCGATGTTAGGCATTATTCTTTCGCATCACAGGTGGCTGACAACCGAATGACATACGTCCACAGCACCACACACGATGTCACCACACAGCTGGCCATTTTATGTGGTGTTGTAGACGTGGGTCTAGCACACTTCTTATTTCGTTAACCGCCAGATGCCAGATGCCAGTATATAACTACCTTTGCAGACACAGGAAACTTTATTTGTAATTGCTCAACCATAAGCAGCTGCTTTAACACCATCCACCACGATATCTATCCAAGATTGTCTAAGGCACTTGGAAAGCTCATTACAGCGCCATAGATAGGGTAAACATGGACATCCACCTGTGGCACATATTTCAGCTAAGTTTACAATATCACATTAGTTTCACAATTACACACTTCATTTAACGCTAAGAAGCTCGATTTAGTTTTATAGTTCTTAGAGTGGGTAGATAAGTCTGATGAGGTGTAACCAATATCTCCAATGATTATAGATAAAATCATGGCCTGGAAATTTGTCCACACTTGGCGAACAATTTATATGGGAGTATATACCGGCCATACGCTCTTTAGGAATCCGTTGGATAAAACATTAATGGAACTTTCCGAAGGCCTCCCGTAGTCTGCCTTCTCCTATGAAGCTTACTTCCATGTACCAGATGCGTACATACCTGTAGATTGCGCGTTTGTACCGATATAAATCTTCGCCTTAAAAATGATGATTGAGAGATTTGTAACATATTTTATTTTATGCTCCTTACGCCGTCCTTGAGTACCTTTCTAGTTTGTTTAGGAATATTGTATTCATTCTGTGTACGAATTTGTCACCATCTTGCATTGATACACAGGGTAGCTACTTCATGAAAGGTTGTTTGAACAAGTTAAAGTCTCAATAAAAGGCAAGCTGTCACGGAAGAGATTCGTCTCGCATTATTTTCAGGTATGGTTAGCTGTATGATTCACTGTACATAATACGTATCCGTTAAAGTAAATGTACAATTTTAATTCCATACAGACATGGAAGGTGTTGGTTCTTCAATGTCGGTTTGTTGACTGTATTGCCTCTTTTCAAGATCACCGAAATTGTCATTTTATCCTCTGTATGTAGCCATGGATTTCGCCGAGATACAGACCTGGGTCATAGGTCGTTGCAAAATAATTCTATCTCAGTAAATCCAGGCTCTGCTGGTTCTTTGTTATTCGTTGAGTACGTCAGCTGCACTAATCCCACCATGTTTTTATAACTTAGAGTGAGGTCATTTGCGTACACCTGTTATGCTATCTTCGCCCTAGAGATACAGCATCCATTGAATGCAGTCAGAACCTTGGGAATAGAGATAATATCACTTGGCATAGATGGTGTGGTGTCACCGCCAGACACCACACTTGCTAGGTGGTAGCCTTTAAATGGGCCGCGGTCCGTTAGTATACGTCGGACCCGTGAGTCGCCACTATCAATGATTGCAGACCGAACGCCGCCACGGCAGGTCTAGTCTAGAGAGACTCCATAGCACTCGCCCCAGTTGTACAGCCGACTTTGCTAGCGATGGTTCACTGTCTACATACGCTCTCATTTGCAGAGACGAAGGTTTAGCATAGCCTTCAGCTACGTCATTTGCTACGACCTAGGAAGGCGCCATATTCAGTTACTATCAGAACTATCTTCAAGAATCTATTCTGAACTGATATTATTGTGAACCATGTACTGTCAAGAGCGACGTTCATCATTAATGGTTTAAAATTAAGTTGTTGTTGTTGTTGTGGTCTTCAGTCCTGAGACTGGTTTGATGCAGCTCTCCATGCTACTCTATCCTGTGCAAGCTTCTTCATCTCCCAGTACCTACTGCAACCTACATCCTTCTGAATCTGCTTAGTGTATTCATCTCTTGGTCTCCCTCTACGATTTTTACCCTCCACGCTGCCCTCCAATGCTAAATTTGTGATCCCTTGATGCCTCAAAACATGTCCTACCAACCGATCCCTTCTTCTAGTCAAGTTATGCCACAAACCTTTCTTCTCCCCAATCCTAATCAATACCTCCTCATTAGTTACGTGATCTACCCACCTTATCTTGAGCATTCTTCTGTAACACCACATTTCGAAAGCTTCTATTCTCTTCTTGTCCAAACTGGTTATCGTCCATGTTTCACTTCCATACATGGCTACACTCCATAGAAATACTTTCAGAAACGACTTCCTGACACTTAAATCTATACTCGATGTTAACAAATTTCTCTTCTTCAGAAACGATTTCCTTGCCATTGCCAGTCTACATTTTATATCCTCTCTACTTCGACCATCATCAGTTATTTTACTCCCTAAATAGCAAAACTCCTTTACTACTTTAAGTGTATCATTTCCTAATCTAATCCCCTCAGCATCACCCGATTTAATTTGACTACATTCCATTATCCTCGTTTTGCTTTTGTTGATGTTCATCTTATATCCTCCTTTCAAGACACTGTCCATTCCGTTCAACTGCTCTTCCAAGTCCTTTGCTGTCTCTGACAGAATGACAATGTCATCGACGAACCTCAAAGTTTTTACTTCTTCTCCATGAATTTTAATACCTACTCCGAATTTTTCTTTTGTTTCCTTTACTGCTTGCTCAATATACAGATTGAATAACATCGGGGAGAGGCTACAACCCTGTCTCACTCCTTTCCCAACCACTGCTTCCCTTTCATGCCCCTCAACTCTTATAACTGCCATCTGGTTTCTGTACAAATTGTAAATAGCCTTTCGCTCCCTGTATTTTACCCCTGCTACCTTCAGAATGTGAAAGAGAGTATTCCAGTTAACGTTGTCAAAAGCTTTCTCTAAGTCTACAAATGCTAGAAACGTAGGTTTGCCTTTTCTTAATCTTTCTTCTAAGATAAGTCGTAAGGGTAGTATTGCCTCACGTGTTCCAACATTTCTACGGAATCCAAACTGATCTTCCCCGAGGTCCGCTTCTACCAGTTTTTCCATTCGTCTGTAAAGAATTCGCGTTAGTATTTTGCAGCTGTGACTTATTAAACTGATAGTTCGGTAATTTTCACATCTGTCAACACCTGCTTTCTTTGGTATTGGAATTATTATATTCTTCTTGAAGTCTGTGGGTATTTCGCCAGTCGAGTTTTGTCATGACTGGCTCTCCCAAGGCCATCAGTAGTTCTAATGGAATGTTGTCTATTCCCGGGGCCTTGTTTCGACTCAGGTCTTTCAGTGCTCTGTCAAACTCTTCACGCAGTATCTTATCTCCCATTTCATCTTCATCTACATCCTCTTCCACTTCCATAATACTGTCCTCAAGTACATCGCCCTTGTATAAACCCTCTATATACTCCTTCCACCTTTCTGCCTTCCCTTCTTTGCTTAGAACTGGGTTGCCATCTGAGCTCTTGATATTCATACAAGTGGTTCTCTTCTCTCCAAAGGTCTCTTTAATTTTCCTGTAGGGAGTATCTATCTTACCCCTAGTGAGACAAGCCTCTACATCCTTACATTTGTCCTCTAGCCATCCCTGCTTAGCCATTTTGCACTTTCTGTCGATGTCATTTTTGAGACGTTTGTATTCCCTTTGGCCTGCTTCATTTACTGCATTTTTATATTTTCTCCTTTCATCAATTAAATTCAATATTTCTTCTGTTACCCAAGGATTTCTATTAGCCCTCGTCTTTTTATCTACTTGATCCTCTGCAGCCTTCACTACTTCATCCCTCAGAGCTACCCATTCTTCTTCTACTGTATTTCTTTCCCCCATTCCTGTCAATTGTTCCCTTATGCTCTCCCTGAAACTCTCTACAACCTCTGGTTCTTTCAGTTTATCCAGGTCCCATCTCCTTAAATTCCCACCTTTTTGCAGTTTCTTCAGTTTCAATCTGCAGTTCATAACCAAGAGATTGTGGTCAGAATCCACATCTGCCCCTGGAAATGTCTTACAATTTAAAACCTGGTTCCTAAATCTCTGTCTTACCATTATATAATCTATCTGATACCTATTAGCATCTCCAGGATTCTTCCAGGTATACAACCTTCTTTTATGATTCTTGAACCAAGTGTTAGCTATGATTAAGTTATGCTCTGTGCAAAATTCTACAAGGCGGCTTCCTCTTTCATTTCTTCCCCCCAATCCATATTCACCTACTATGTTTCCTTCTCTCCCTTTTCCTACTGACGAATTCCAGTCACCCATGACTATTAAATTTTCGTCTCCCTTCACTACCTGAATAATTTCTTTTATCTCGTCATACATTTCATCAATTTCTTCATCATCTGCAGAGCTAGTTGGCATATAAACTTGTACTACTGTAGTAGGCATGGGCTTTGTGTCTATCTTGGCCACAATAATGCGTTCACTATGCTGTTTGTAGTAGCTAACCCGCACTCCTATTTTTTTTATTCATTATTAAACCTACTCCTGCATTACCCCTATTTGATTTTGTATTTATAACCCTGTAATCACCTGACCAAAAGTCTTGTTCCTCCTGCCACCGAACTTCACTAATTCCCACTATATCTAACTTTAACCTCTCCATTTCCCTTTTTAAATTTTCTAACCTACCTGTCCAATTAAGGGATCTGACATTCCACGCTCCGATCCGTAGAATGCCAGTTTTCTTTCTCCTGATAACGACGTCCTCTTGAGTAGTCCCCTCCCGGAGATCCGAATGGGGGACTATTTTACCTCCGGAACATTTTACCCAAGAGGACGCCATCATCATTTAATCATACAGTAAAGCTGCATGTCCTCGGGAAAAATTACGGCTGTAGTTTCCCCTTGTTTTGAGCCTTTCGCAGTACCAGCACAGCAAGGCCGTTTTGGTTAATGTTACAAGGCCAGATCAGTCAATCATCCAGACTGTTGCCCCTGCAACTACTGAAAAGGCTGCTGCCCCTCTTCAGGAACCACATGTTTGTCTGGCCTCTCAACAGATACCCCTCCGTTGTGGTTCCACCTGCGGTACGGCCATCTGTATCGCTGAGGCACGCAAGCCTCCCCACCAACGGCAAGGTCCATGGTTCATGGGGGAAGAAAAAGTTAAGTATCAAACTAATTATGTCCGTTTTCTGAATTCTCATTCTTTGTCATGTTCCAGACTTCACGTCAGTATAGTTCTTCCCTCCTCACGCCAGCCTGCGTGAGCCAAAACGCGTGCATTTGGGCCTCCACTTGTAACACGGTGTTGGCTCTTCTGTTAACATAAAAGATGGCATCCGAAAACTGGCAGCCTAATAGAGCCTAATCGAGAGATGCAAAGACTAACGCCACTTGGGCAGATATGTTTCGTCCAAACTGCGCTGGAACTTATGAATGGACCATAGCAGAGCGCAAAGTTCACAGAAGTGTCTCAGTCACTTAAATAAAAACAGAAAATAAAATTCGGAGAAAGACTGCATTAAACGTTCTTTGAACTACTGGTTCGTTGCTAAACCAATAACACGTCTCACTTTTGCTACTCATAAAACAAGAAATGCATAGATGAAAGCAAAAACCATTTAGGCACCAACATATTTCTAACGTGAAACTAATCCTGGAGACTTAGCTAGCAAGAACACAGACTCCATAGCCACGTGCTGTAAGAATTGTTTTCCACGCCGAATGGAAAAAAGAAACAAATACCCTAGATAAGGTAAAACTGTAAGCAGTCGTCCGTTTCTGGCGGTCAACAAGTAATTGAAGGCACAAGAAAACGTACGATAACCATATGATTTGGAAGTCATTCATCAATTCAAGTTGAATGACACTCTTGAGTAACTCAACGAATAGCAAGTTTCGTAATGTTTAACTAACCGCAATAACGGAATAAAAGAACAAATAATGACAAGAAAACAGTCTCAGTCCTACAGTAAATGTTAATGTCTTGCTTCAGGAAAAAAACCCAACAGCTGCAGTATGTCATGGGACTGACTGTTTGTCTTACAGTGAGCTGTGCTTCAGCAACCAACTAAAGAAAAAGTGCCTAAAATTAGCCGCAATATCGGAACCGAAACAAAGCCATCTGTTCTGAATCATAATAAAACGGAGATTAACATCCTATGTTCAGACAACCACGGAAAGAGAATGACACGATTTTACAAACATTACAAGCAAATCGCGGTTGTTGCGTGCGCGAAATTTTAATTAAATGTAATGCATCAAAAATCAATAAATTAGAATACTTGGTGGTGTGTTTGATGTTTACAGGAACAAACTGAAAAAGTCACTTGAAACTCTGACAGTGAATGTGAGTGTAGTAAGGTAGGCAACAGTTATCGTGGTAGAAACCTCTCACAGAAATCATCAAATACATTGTTCTTGCGTAAGAGACATTCAGGAAGCAAGGCAATGAATTTTTGTTAGTCAATTGAGAATGTATATTTTTATCTTTGCTTTATGTCTCCTCTGTTTACTGCAAATGCCCGCTGATTACTTACTTCTTTCCTTACTCTGTGGTGACACTGAAACGGACATTTCCTCCGCCACATAACGCAGCGCATTTTCAGTATATAATGATAATGTGATATAAGTTGTACCACAAGTTTTTCGTAATTTTGTATTTGAGTGTAAATGAAAGATGAAGTATTTTAGATATTATATTAAACTGTAGAATTTATGGAGTTTATATGTATAGAACTCGCTTTCGTCTAGTAGGAAATCTTTTATCTATGCAAAATTATATTAAGGAAGAATCGAATAATGATAGTAGTCAGTCGATGATAGTGCCTGGTATCATAATGACGAACAGACAGACCAAGTCGTTTAATCAGTGAGAAAGAGTAATCATTTCGAGGGAAGTTAGGGAGTTTCTTTGTGATGAAAATCACAAGGGTTTGTGTAGAACAGGGAATCATCGTAAGAATGCAGTTAGACCATGCAAAGACAAGCAGAGTTTTAAGAAGAGGCACAGGTCTTAATGTTATCAACCGAGTAGAGGAGATATAAGACAAGAAGATTTCAGGCGAAAAGATACTAAGAAAAAAATAAAGATAGGCGGTTGAAGACTGTAAAATTTGACAGTTAATCAATGCAGAAGAAAAGAAAAATCAAGACATCAGAAGTATTTGAAGTGCATAACGGATAGCTTTGTCTGGATTAGTCAGATGAGGGTAGCTTTGTTTTTAATAAAGTGTCTGATACCTACAAACTATTGCTGTTTCACACACACACACACACACACACACACACACACACACACACACACACACACACACACACACACACATGTGAAAGCAGCAATAGTTTCTATGTGTCATATATATACTCCTCAGCATGTGTAAATACAGCCACTTTCAGCAATATATTATTTCACACTTTAAGACAGAAAATCTTATCCATACATTACTTACGGATAGATCAATAAGAAGCATTCATTATTGTTCTGCTTTGATATGGCCAATGACTGCTGGGCATATCATGTACACTATCACAGCAAACCACGTAACGAAAGTTAATCTGTGGGTTTCAATGTAAGAGAAAAAGTCCCTTGCAGATAATTGAGATGGAACAAACCGAATCTATAGAATCTGGCAAATATCAAAATATAAAGAACAACTTTGATCAGACTCTCTTAAAACTGGAGAGCAGGCTTCAAACTTATTTGTGAAGTAAACAGCAGGACATATTCCAAGCTGATCGCTTTTCACAAACCTTACCGCTAGGAAATCGTACTCATTCAGCAAGTACAATCGCAATTAAAATATATAATTATCCACTACATAGTACAAAATTACTTTGATAGATAGTCTTGAAAAATTTCAACAAATTCCTCCAAAAATTATCAGCAATCTCTGTGAGAGTAATTGTATTCTACAGTCTTGAGTAATAACATTAGTAATAGTTTTATACATGTAACACTGAACTAGTAAAATGTGAGAAGTTTATAGAAATGATACCTGAAGGACGTTACACTTACTTAAGACAGGATTGTAATATGATTTATATTATTGACAGTTAATAACAGAAGTTCTGCAAAATACTTACACTGAACAAGCTCTTGCCTAACAGGCAAATGTAAATCCTCACAAAAATGGAAATGTACATGACATTAGTCAAAGCTATGGCCTCACTGCGGTCGTGTTGTAAGTGAACACTAACAGCTAATATGTGAAAGTAATACAAAAATATGTGCTTAAATAGTGTAAAATGTTAACTCAAAATATGGCCTCGTTGTGGATGTGATGTAAATGAAACATTCATAGCTGTAATTTACGTGTAGAGCCTTAACTGTTTTATAAATCTGAGCACCCATCTCGTTCATGCTCCTCTTTCGCGTAGAAGGGTACATACCAAAAAACAGATGTTTATTGGTTTTCTAACTACATCAGGATCGTGGGAGGGACACAATGAACGTGTTAAGTCACTAAGTTGATGGAGATCATCTAGATACAAAAGAACAAACCTAGCATAATACTCGAGACCCCATTATTTATGACACCAACGATATTATTGCAAAGGATTATGAAGTGGCTTCCAGTATAGCCTAATGATACAAAAGATTGGCTTGGGTGGCATGTGAAGTTACGTAGCTAATGGCATAAGAAAATATTGTTATAGGATGGTATTTACTGAATTTATAAGATAAATTACGAAGTCTCAGTATGTGAGAGCATTAATAAATCACGATTGTCCACAATGACTGAGAATTTGGTCATTGTCCTATTCAGTGAGAGTAGATGAAGTGACAAGTGTCATGCAATACATAACAGTTTGCCAGAATTCTGTGCATATGGAAGGATAAGAAATGAGCTTGTATTTATAAACTTGAAGTAGCAGATACACACGTTATTCACTAGTGTAACAGGGAATGGCTGATCGTTTAGTGGTACCAGAGTTAACCTCCACCAAACGCCGTTTTGTGGCTTCTGGAGTATGATTTGGGTGTATGATGCGTGCTCGAAGACAAGATGCTAATCTTTACCTTTGGCGCATTAAGTATACTAAAAGTATTTAGGTATATAGTACAATGACAATATTTTGTTTTATTACTTGGCGCTAAGTCGCAGGGTTATTCACTTCTGGTAAACTACAAAATTGGTACTTAATTTAATTTCTGAAAGGTGCGAACCAGAAATAACGATTCGAGATTTACGTTGACCTTTATAATTGTTGTTGTACCTCGGGAATACAAATATTTTCCTTTGGAAGGGAGCAGTAACTTTCTTAAGTTCTGCAAAGTGTCTCTTTTCCGCTTGCGTTTCTTAGATTTTTTTTTATCATTCCAGGGACAAAATTTTCACTTTAAACGAATTTAATTTTTATTCTCAACTTTATTACACTTGATATTCATCATATTACGCAACCTTTATCCACCGCTACGGTCGCAGGTTCGAATCCTGCCTCGGGCATGGATGTTTGTGATGTCCTTAGGTTAGTTAGGTTTAACTAGTTCTAAGTTCTAGGGGACTAATGACCTCAGCAGTTGAGTCCCATAGTGCTCAGAGCCATTTGAACCTTTATCCACCTTCCCTGAACGTGGATGATTGTTTGATTGTGTGGAAGTCTATGTAAATACAAACGCACGCACTTCGACAAATTTAGGTGGTCCTCTTCGGTTCCGTCTTGGAGCCTTGGAATGGCCGTTGGGTTTTTTCACAGAGGCGGCATGCGTTTTTAATGATAATTTTACGCTATTAAATTAAATCGCGCGGCGTGCGTTTTTAATGATAACTTTACGCTATTCAATTTCCGTTACAGCTATCTTGACTCGTAATGTTACAACGGGTACATGGCATATGCGATGGAATGGAAAGTAAAATGGAAAAATACATAGCTGTGTCCATACCAGCTGATATTCGATAAGAAAATGCAAGCAGTTGAGTTTGTTAATAGTTTATGTTTTGTTCTCTATGCGTAATTTTATTACATGTAATTATTGAAGTAAAGTTACGTTTATGGTTTGTAATTTGTTATTATGACGTTTTGTTACGTTATTGCATAGAGTTATTATATTGCCAGTGGTGTGCTAATCTTCAGTACGATTTAGCCCATAAGCTGCACGGAACAAATAGTCGAGTTTCAGTCCGATGCTCGTAAGGGGATTGACAAGTATTTAGTAGATCAAACTAAAAGACTTGACGAAGATCTATCTGAATGGATAGAAATAAAAGGAAATGAAATTGTAGACAGGGTTAAGACTACTATTGGATCCCAGCCAAATGAAAATATCAATGAGTACCTAAGTAGAAATGATGAATTAATTAAGCTCTTCAATAGCGTAATTCAGAAAATAAAAGAGAAAATAGTTGATGAGTTACCTAAATGGCAAAAGGAAACCAATCATAAATTGGCGGAGTTAGAACGAAAGTCATCACAAAATTTGTTGACAGAGGACGAACGTTCGGAGAATAGGTCGAAAAACAACCGAACATGTGATAATACGAAGTACAATTGTGGCGAAAATTTGCATTGGGAAGTTGATGATTCGGTTGGTAAAGATGATGATTCTTTTGGTCAGCGAGGATATTTGTCTTCTTTAAAGGTGGAGAACAGCATTTTTAAAAGTAGACAATTCCCAACATTCTCCACTGAAAAGAACAACCTGCATCCGAAAATCTTTATCAATAATTTCAAAAGAATATTTCCACGTAGCTGGTCAGAACACGACCGACTTCAATTTATAGTATCCAAAATTACCGGAGAAGCCGCATTATGGGCCGCCGAAGTAAGTGAAAGTTGCCATACTTGCGCTGAGTTTGAACAACTTTTTTTGGCTAAATACTGGTCGTCGAGTAAACAAGAGAAATTAAGAAAAGAGGTTTACCAACCTGAGTATTTTAACAGTAAAAGGAGTACTTTAAGGCAATATTTTGAAAAGTACATAAATAAGACACGTTATTGGAATGATCCAATTTCTCACAAAGAAGTGATCAGAATTTTGAAGGGAAGGTTGCCCATAAATATACGTGAAAAGTTAATAAATGTTCCTGACCACGATGTAGAACAATTATTGTCGGTGATTGACTCTATAGATATGATTATGGAAGACGCAAGACAAATGAGTAGTAATCAAATGTCGACTCACACTCATAGTAATACGAGTAATTATAATAATAATTTAACATATGATAATAATAATACCGAAAACCAGGTCAAACCCGCATCACAGGGGCGTGGACAATCTTCATCCTATGGTTGCAATAAAAACAATGATTATAATAAATATAGAAGAGATACTTACTGTGCTAGAGGTAAACCTCGATATGGTGACGCGAATGTGCATAGTAGTGATATTAATAAGAGTAACAGGTACCCAAGTGATGATCCCAATTGCATTCGACCTTGGGAAGATAATTCGAAGCATAATGTTCATCGGCAGGATGGAACAAATGCCTCGAGTCCTCATCCAGCACAAGGAGTTATACCAATGGGCGAAGGAGCCTCCAATGTGCGACGGGGTGAATACCATAACTCGGATCATACTGTACGGATTGTGGAAGTTCATGAACCCCCACCGATGACTCAACGAGATAGATTAAACTAATACCAGTCACCAAATGCCTTCCTAGGATGACTGGAAAGGAGAAGGAAGGCAGGCATCAATTTGAAGTGAGAGTATTAAGGTACAATAATGATCAGGTTATAAGGAATGAGTTAATTGAAGAAAAACCTGAAGTTTCTAATAAATGCGGACAAATTTTACAGGCAATAATTCCAACAAGTATAAATAATGTTGATGTTGAAATATTGATTGATACTGGAGCAACTACTAGTGTCATGACGTTGGACTGTTTAAAACAGATAAGCCGAGGGGTAAAAATGCCCACTTTTCCTATCACAGGATGTACCGTGTCTGGCGCGTTCAGCGCAAAAATGCAAAAAGTTGTGAAACAGGTACGTGTCGACGTTACAATACGGGGGGCTCAAATAGAAAGTACATTCCTGGTTGTTCCTAAAATGACAGTACCATGTATCTGGGGTTTGGATTTTTTATGTAAGACCGGTGCAATCATTAATTTAGAGAAAGTTGAAAGTATATTTAATTCCAATGGTAATGTTTTGACAGCCACCCTGAGAAAGGGGCGAGTAACTCCAAATCAGTTGTGTATGAATCTAATGGTAAAATATGTCAGTATTGATGATGAAAATGTGTACGATATATGCCTTATTGAATGTTCTGAAGAAATGATGGATAAAATGTCATTGCAGGAAAAGGTGTTAGAATCAGAATATTTATCTGTTATCCAAAGGGATGAACTGTACTACTTGCTGGAAGCATATCAGTCAATTTTTAGTAAACGTCCGGGTATAATAAAATACTTTGAATACCATATAAAGACGTATGCACATAAACCCTTTTGTCGTACTTCCTATTCTATCCCATGGACAAAGAAAGAAGTAGTCAGAAAGGAAATCAATAAAATGTTAGAATGGGGTATTATTGAGCCCTCAGATTCTGAATATTGTAACCCTCTTGTGGCGGTAATTAAACCCAATGGTGACATCAGATTGGTGTTGGATGCCAGAGAGATCAATAAGATCATTATACCTGTACAAACGCGACCGGAGAACCTAGAAGAGTTAGTACAAAAGTTTTATGGTGCCCGCTTCTTAACTTCTTTGGATATGCGTAGTTCATATTGGCAAACTAGAATATCGAAAGTGTGGTGTCACCGCTAGACACCACACTTGCTAGGTGGTAACTTAAATCGGCCGCGGTCCTGTAGTACATGTCGGACCCGCGTGTCGCCACTGTGTAATCGCAATCCTAGCGCCACCACATGGCAGGTCACAAGACACGGACATGACCTCGCCCCAGTTGTACGGACGACATAGCTTGCGACTAGACCTACCAAGTATTCCTCTCATTTGCCGAGAGACAGATTAAATAGCCTTCAGCTAGGCCATCGCTACTACCTAGCAAGGCGCCATGTGTATCATTGCTAATTGCTTACTACTATGCAAGAGATGTATTTCAACAAGAAGAACATCATTAAAAGTTAAGTAGATGACAATCTCTCTTCTTTTCTTTATAGTTTTTCATCCAGTCTCCTGTTTCAGAATTTACGCCCGTCTGCGTTAGTTTCGCGTGCACCTAGCCACTCATTGTGTCGAGACCTTAGGGAATCGACACAACAGAAAGAATCTAGAAAATATACTGCATTCGTTTTTCTGGGCCGAAGTTACCAGTTTACCGTCATGCCATTTGGGTTGAAAATAAGCGGTGGTGTTTTCATATCAGCATTAGATACTGTACTGGGCAGAGACCTTTTGAATGAAGTTACTTTATATGTGGATGATTTGCTAATTGCTTCTGAAACTTGTGAGGAACATTTGGACTTATTAAGAAGAGTTTTTGCGAAATTTTTGGAATACGGAGTTACTGTAAATTTGAGAAAATCCAAGTTTGCTCATAACCAATTGAAATTTCTTGGACATATAATCACTCGTGAAGGGATAAAACCAAATCCTAAAAATATGGATGCGATTAACAGATGTGCTTATCCAAAGAATAGAACGGAATTAAAGTCATTCATCGGCTTAGTTTCATTTTTTCGACGATTTTTACCCAATCAGTTAGGAAGCCAAGACTGTTTGTTATGGCTGTTAAGAAAAAATGTCATGTGGGAGTGGAATTCCGAATGCACGCAAGCTTTTGATAGCATCCGCAATGCTTTGACTAATGCTCCACTGTTACATCATCCGAGACTTGATCAAGATTTTTATATTGCTGCGGATGCTTCTGAAACAGGATTGGTTGCCACTCTTTTCCAGATGGACAATCCAGAAGATATCAGTACCATCAAAATAATTGGGTTTGCCAGCAGAACACTCTCTAGCTGTGAACGTGCATATTGTACTACTGAATTGGAAGTACTGGCCGTGGTCTGGTCCCTTAGAAAGTTTCGCTATTTTGTATATGGAAAGAAGATCATTGTATTCTGCGACCACAAAGCTTTATCTTTTATTTTAACAGGAAGGATGTTCCATTCACGTTTAACCCGGTGGGCCTTGCTACTGCAAGACTATGATATTACGCTCAAATACATCAGAGGGAAAGACAACATCATAGCCGATGCTCTTTCAAGACTACCGAAAAGAAAGAATGACGACGAGTGTGAAGAACGGACTATTGACTTTAAAGTCATGAATTTATCAAGGCAATATTGTGAGAGGCAGATTTCACAGCTATCTCGAAGTCTTCCACAACTGCAAGAAGATGATAAGTTGTGGAAAGTCATTAGGCGTGCTGTTGAAAGCAAAACGCTAAGTCAGTATCAATTAAAATCCGGAATATTGTATCGGAGGAAGGATGAAGAAGATGTTTGGAAAGTTTGTGTTCCAAATAAATATTTAGAATCACTAGTATGGTACACTCACTTGAATTGGGGTCATTTTGGTTCCGCTAAATGTACAGCCAAAATAGCACAATACTGCTATCATCCAAATTTGGGACGTATAGCTACAAATATTCTTAAGAAGTGCAAAATATGTCAGAAGGCGAAACCCATAAACTATTGTCGGAAGATAGAATTACATCCTATCATCCCACAACAACCTTTAATGTTGGTGTCATGTGATGTCTGTGGGCCATGTCCCATGACACGTGGACGGTTCAAATATGTATTGGCTTTCTATGATCTCTTTTCAAAATATGTGAAATTATATCCTTTGAAAAATCTCCACGTTCGACCCATGTTACGCAAATTTATCAACAACTATATAACTGAGCTTGGCAAACCTATAATGATCTTGACAGACAACGCTGCTTATTATACAAGCAAAGTATGGAGAGACACTATGAAAGAACAAGGAATCCAGCACATTTACATCTCAAGATTTTACCATTGTGGAAATCCGGTTGAAAGACTCTTCCGAGAGTTGAACCGATTTTTACGGACGTATATACCCAAACAACATTATAAATGGATCGATTGGATTTATGAATTTGAGAAAGTGTATAATGACTTACCACACTTATCGACAGGTTATTCACCTAACCAAATAGTATTTGGTGAAAGTATTGTGCCAGAATGGATGAAGAAATTACCTGCGATAGAACAAAAGATTACCAAGAAAGAAGATAGGGTGAAGAAGGTCTACGAAAACCTGAAGCATCAAGCACAATTGAGAAAAACGCGTTTTGATAAAAATGTGAAGAAAGTAGTCACATATGATGTAGGGGAAGAAATTTTATTGAGAAATCACCCAAAAGCATCAACCAGGAAAAGACTGAATAAGAAATGGCAATATATATACAGGTCCATATAAAATAATGAAAATACCTCATGAAGGGAGCTACCTCCTGGCAGATTGTGATACTGATGTAATTAAAGGCTTGTTCCCTCACATAGACCTGAAGAAGTATTATCAATAATGAGCAAAATATAGATTCAAGAAACACTGAATGATACCAAGACTACACTCAGTGGACTAAATAAAAGCACCAATGGATAAATACGTACTTATACTAACTTACAAAGAAAATTAAAGAATGTACCGACGATTTCCATGAGATACCTTCTTGGTATGAGCAACAATGACGACGCTGAAATACGATTTATACTCTCACCGAACAGCAAGGATGGATGATTTAAAAGTGGAATTAAGAGGAAAAGAAAAGGACCAAATCCCCTCTGGTTAAACAAGTGGCCTGATAAGGGTTTTGGCCTAGGATGCCAATCGTCGAACCCGGCTGTGATCCCTGCCTTGCACAGTCGGTTGAAGAACTGAGGGCTTCATAAAAAAAAAAAAAAAAAAAAAAAAAAAAAAAAAAAAAGTGGTGTGAATATGAAGTGATTAGTGCGAAGTGTTTCTAAGACAACCTATAAACAAATGTGGAATTTAGTTAAGGGCATTTTGTCTAGGCCCATTAACTCAAATATTGTAGAATGTATGTACTGACTTGTTGAGTGAATCTTAGAGTGAGTGTATTCGCCGAAACAAATACCCTCTCCTGTCACTGTACAAAAAAAAAAAAAAGCCTGTTCTGTCTGGCACCCTCTTCAAGACATCACAGTTTGGGGGGCCGTGTAACATTACGAGTCAAGATAGCTGTAACGGAAATTGAATAGCGTAAAGTTATCATTAAAAACGCACGCCGCCCGATTTAATTGAATAGCGTAAAGTTATCATTAAAAACGCATGCCGCGCGATTTGTAACGATTTGGTTCGTCATAATAGTAGTAACATGCTTTTGAATACAATTAAAATATAACGGCGATACCTGTTTAGCGTTATTGGAAATAATATGTAATAAATTAATGAGTAAGGTAGCCGATCCTATAAGAAGAGGTAAAATTGGGCATATTAAGGTGTTTTGCTTTATATCGACTGAGCCGACGATACAGCGTCTTTTTTATCCGTTTACTCTTAGAAGAAAAAAAAAAGAAAACAAGTAACGAAGTGCTAATTGTGCGTTGTGAAAAATATAGGGGCGACTTTTAAATAGCTACAGTGTATAATCAGACTAACAAATGGACATTCAGTTACGCGAAATAGCGGACAGTGAAGTGTGGTCATTAAATTGAGTACACCTACAGGGCGGTCAATTCCGGGATAAGTCTATTCGCATCTCACGAGGAACGCGGTATTGAGACCGTTTTTTTTTATTATATCACGGAGAGCGGGCTTCAATTTATAAAAAACGAGAAAAGCTGTATCATTATCATTGACTGTTGGTGTCAAGCAACCAAAACTGTTCATCAAAGGGTTTCGGTGAATGAGTGGTGAATGCGAAATGAAACTGTGAACGAAGTTATGTTAAATTAAGCAGAAGAGACAAGACAGTTTGGTCGTATCTGTTATTATTCCATAAACTGTAACATTTCTTCTCGTTGTACGAAGCCTTTATAGACGATCGTTATGACAATTTGCTTTGAAGGGATCTCGTTACGAGTTAAGTTTTGGGGACCTGGTCAAGAGGAGATAGTTCGTAGATCTTAACTACTGCAGCTATTCTGGAATCAGGTGCTACCGTGACCGTTGTGTGTTGTCAATGGCTTAAGGTCAGCATATCTCATGCTCAAAGATCGACGCGCCTTTCCTCTTGGTATAACGGTGTCTCACGGTAACAACGACAACGCCGACGGCGAAGGAAGATACGGTAGACCGTCCTTTATCTTATGTTTCATACACTGAATTATATCTTCCTTAGGCTACATAGTTGACATAACGAACTGACTCTGTCCTCTATTTAATTTTTATTTTTTTAAGTGTTTACCTTCCGTCTCTTTTTTAAGGATTTGCCCACAGGTGCCTTCTTTTTGTTGGCCTTTTCTTTGGGTTGTTTATCATTCCTGTAAGAATTTGCTCTTAATTTCAATGTCAATATAAGTAGTTTCGTATTTTTAAGAGTAACTGTTGTTATACACGAGATAGGAGATAAAGTATTCAACAAATAAATTATTCGTTGACTGTTAATTTCAGTAACTGTTGCAATATTGTTTTCCAGTTGTCATTCATGAGACATTGTACCTGTAAAAAGTCCATAACCGTCGTTGAGTAGTGTTGCACTGTTAGGCGAGCTTCCAGATTTTCCTCTTGTTGTTTCACTTCCATTAGCCGATTCTTGGTGTGCCTGATCAAAATACACTCCTGGAAATTGAAATAAGAACACCGTGAATTCATTGTCCCAGGAAGGGGAAACTTTATTGACACATTCCTGGGGTCAGATACATCACATGATCACACTGACAGAACCACAGGCACATAGACACAGGCAACAGAGCATGCACAATGTCGGCACTAGTACAGTGTATATCCACCTTTCGCAGCAATGCAGGCTGCTATTCTCCCATGGAGACGATCGTAGAGATGCTGGATGTAGTCCTGTGGAACGGCTTGCCATGCCATTTCCACCTGGCGCCTCAGTTGGACCAGCGTTCGTGCCGGACATGCAGACCGCGTGAGACGACGCTTCATCCAGTCCCAAATATGCTCAATGGGGGACAGATCCGGAGATCTTGCTGGCCAGGGTAGTTGACTTACACCTTCTAGAGCACGTTGGGTGGCACGGGATACATGCGGACGTGCATTGTCCTGTTGGAACAGCAAGTTCCCTTGCCGGTCTAGGAATGGTAGAACGATGGGTTCGATGACGGTTTGGATGTACCGTGCACTATTCAGTGTCCCCTCGACGATCACCAGTGGTGTACGGCCAGTGTAGGAGATCGCTCCCCACACCATGATGCCGGGTGTTGGCCCTGTGTGCCTCGGTCGTATGCAGTCCTGATTGTGGCGCTCACCTGCACGGCGCCAAACACGCATACGACCATCATTGGCACCAAGGCAGAAGCGACTCTCATCGCTGAAGACGACACGTCTCCATTCGTCCCTCCATTCACGCCTGTCACGACACCACTGGAGGCGGGCTGCACGATGTTGGTGCGTGAGCGGAAGACGGCCTAACGGTGTGCGGGACCGTAGCCCAGCTTCATGGAGACGGTTGCGAATGGTCCTCGCCGATACCCCAGGAGCAACAGTGTCCCTAATTTGCTGGGAAGTGGCGGTGCGGTCCCCTACGGCACTGCGTAGGATCCTACGGTCTTGGCGTGCATCCGTGCGTCGCTGCGGTCCAGTCCCAGGTCGACGGGCACGTGCACCTTCCGCCGACCACTGGCGACAACATCGATGTACTGTGGAGACCTCACGCCCCACGTGTTGAGCAATTCGGCGGTACGTCCACCCGGCCTCCCGCATGCCCACTATACGCCCTCGCTCAACGTCCGTCAACTGCACATACGGTTCACGTCCACGCTGTCGCGGCATGCTACCAGTGTTAAAGACTGCGATGGAGCTCCGTATGCCACGGCAAACTGGCTGACACTGACGGCGGCGGTGCACAAATGCTGCGCAGCTAGCGCCATTCGACGGCCAACACCGCGGTTCCTGGTGTGTCCGCTGTGCCGTGCGTGTGATCATTGCTTGTACAGCCCTCTCGCAGTGTCCGGAGCAAGTATGGTGGGTCTGACACACCGGTGTCAATGTGTTCTTTTTTCCATTTCCAGGAGTGTATGTACTGCTGCAGCAACAAATTAGTCTTCTTTGACTACATTTCTGCTACATGGTCACAAGCCTGTTGTCTTAAAACCGTTTGGTGCTATGTCCACAGAAACTGATCTGAGGTATTTATTACCTAAGAGTTCTGCATTCTAACTTTTCTATGACGTTGCCCGGATTTGAACGTATCCACAAATACGCTCCTATACTGTAGCTGTTTTTTAGTGTTTTACAGAGCGATCTGTCCAGTGACAGCAGACGATGAGTTGTGTGAGTAGGATATAATAAATAGCATGAGTATACTATAACCACGGGTCAGCTTAATTGCCAATTAATTTTTGGTATGTATGTGCTATATCCATCCCGTAAAAGCAATATTTGTTTCTGGTCCCTTTTTCTTAGTTTTGTACGTTTCAAGAAACGTTGTAGCCATCGGAAAAACAATTTTGATGTTATCCGTCCATTTGTTGAGCATCCAAATGCTGAATTTGGTGGCGGTCCTCTTTCTAAGGCGTCATTCATGCTTCTGCACTTTATTATTAATGTTGAAGGTATGAATGGGCCTGCTGCATTCACAGTACTAAGTACATAAACACTCCGTTTGAAGACACCATTATCCGCTTGTGACTGAACCCGCTTGGTGTCTGCTTTTTAGAGCTTTAGATGGTTTTTAAACTCGTATAATGGATTTTCATACAATTTATGCATTTGGTAAGTAGTAAACTTAAAGTTCATCAACTATTTCCTCATATTTATCAAAAACTCATTAGCACATTCTTTATTAAAGCCCTTCCTTCGTTCCATCAGCTCGCAAGGACAGAGTGGGATAATCTTTCATTAACCTGTAATACCATTTTATACTTGACGTATTTTTTCCGTTCTTGAACCGTTGTGGTTGTTGATATTTTTCAGCATGTTGATAGGGACGTTTCCTTCATTCATTAATAGTTACTCCGAAGAAACTGGACTCTAAATTAATAATATGCTGCACTTGTACATCTTTCAACTCATATCATTAGGTCTTCCAAATTTTGATGTTTTAACTAAATCTTTCCAGTGTTATATCCTTTACATGCTTCATTAAAACAAATTTCATCCTTCCGAGTTTTCAGTAACGCGTCGACCATATCCTCTTGCTTCCACTTTTTGTACGCTCTCTTCGTCATATTGATCAGCTGATAAAAGATTATTAGGTGATATGTGATTTCTATCAACGCCTATGTCGTACCGGTACGATTAATGAATTCTCAACAGCTACTAGTAGGGCAGTGGGAACTCCACCGTTCTAAACCAGAGCTACAGACAAAATCTTATAGTTTTCTGCTGTTTGACTATGGTTAAATGAATGGCAGAGTACTACGAAAATAGACGTAAAACGAAACAGTTACTGCGTCATCATATTCTTCTCTAATAGCTTACATATTAACGACGGAATATAACAAAATAGTCAAAGAAACTCGCTTGTTAATTATTTGTCTGTCAAGACTGCCAGCGGTCTGTGCACATTTATTTGCTCACTCACACGATTATTTAGTTCAATTTTAAGCCACTTCATATCGCATTTTATAAACTTGGACTCCTTAAGATTAACCCTTCCAAATCCAGGCAATAATAGTAAACGCACCACCATGACCTTCCGTCTCCATGACTTCTCCACCACCATTTACGGCCGTTACATCCAGCTAACAAACACACTAAAATACTTTGGACTAATCTTCGATTGGCAACTAACGTGGTAACCTCGCCTACTAACTATCCAACAGAAAGCCCACAAAAGACTAAAACTAATAAAACTACTAACCGACCGAACATGGATACTACAACACTCCACTGTCTCGTATGTGTACCAATCCAGGATCTACCTCAGCCGGCCAGTGTGGCCGAGCGGTTCTAGGCGCTTCAGTCTGGAACCATGCGGCCGCTACTGTCGCAGGTTCGAATCCTGGCTCGGGCATGGATGTGTGTGATGTCCTTAGGTTAGTTAGGTTTAAGTAGTTCTAAGTTCCAGGGGACTGATGACCTCAAAAGTTAAGTCCCATAGTGCTCAGAGGCTGTTGTTGATCTGCCTCATCCTTTAGTTTGCAAATGGCGTATGGATATCTCTCCCCCCCCCCCCTGCTGTCTGTCCCTCTTTCCGTATGCTCTTTCCTTCCCCACAAGGCGCCCTTACCAACTCATCAAATTCTCACCTCTCCGCACTCACATCGAACGCTTCTGAATAGCCTACACCATCTGCGAGCTCGACTCCAACAATCTTTTGTATCCACACTCCTTTCTAGTCTTACTGCACATCCTTCGCATCCTGTCCCAAAGAAGTGCTAACGATGTCCGTCTCCGTTAACACGACCTCAACCCGAAATATACCCATCCTACCAAGCATGAGTGCCCCTAGCCTATCCACGACTGCAAGGGCTCCCTCCACCTCCTCTCCACATACCGCACCTCCTCCTTTTCCCCGTTCTCTTTTGCCCCCATCCCCCTGTCCTCTCCAATCTATAGATCCCAATACCAGTTACCCCTCTCTTGTTGTCCCCCCGCAGGCAACCAAAACCCCGTCACCGTGTTGCGTTTCTCCGTGCACTTTGATTTTATATACATTTTATGTTGCATATCACTTTAAGTAAACTATATGTTGATTATTGTTACAACACAAAAGATAAAATGCAGTTCTCGCTACTGGTTTCCGTAGTTGAAAATTTTAACTTTGTGCCCTCTGATCTTTTATGTGGGGATACGCACAACACTAAAAGATTTCCTGCTGTGAATATATGATGCTTAATTTGTAAGACTACGTTCTCGTAATTCTGATCTGACCTGTTAGAAATGGAAGACTGTATAATTACTGCAGCTGATTATGAAATTCAACATGACTTTCTCTACTTTCGTCTCTGAAATGCACTGAAAATTACTCTTATTATAGGCACAGAAGTTACACTATGCCGTGTTTACCAAACATAAAAGCTGCAGTGGATTTTTTAATATTTGAACACTATTGAAGGCCACGGCTAACACGAGTGCATGAAATTAAAAATGAAAATTGATTTTAATATTATTAGCCAGACCAGATTTCAACACAGCAGTCTTTGATATCACATAAGTAAGGTTATAACACTCTGATTTACGTAAATTACTTACGACACTGATATTGTACTATCGGTTGCCCATGTTCATCTGAAAATAATATAATAAAATCAACAATTCTCCTCTGGGGTCTCTGAAAGCTGAAAGAAATAATTTTAATGTACCTTTACCTGCCCGCTTAGTTGCGGGAAAACTGCTTTCATTCAATTATAGTTAGAATTTGCCGCGGCAGCGGCTACCGTGATCGTGACGCAGCACTGCGTCATGGAAAATTCTAAATTCGCTGAAAACGTTTAAAATGTGGAATGAAATTCTGGGCAAGCTAGCTATAAATTATTACAAGTATTTTTAACAATTTCTATATTCAAAATCAACATAAAATTCAAAGTACACACCTTTTTTATACATCAGTATCCAATGGCGTCTTTCTCGATAAAAGAACAAAAGAAAGCTAACTAAGCGTTAGAAAGAGCGTCACAAGCTCTTACAACATTCACGGCTACAAGCAGACAGAGTTAGTAATGTCTAAACCTCCACTATTTACAAGCAATTTAATTTGCTAATGTATATCTTTGTTATATTTTTAATTATCATTGTCTGCTTCGGTTTCCACACTCGCCGACCACAGAAGTTATTTGCAAAATGGTCATATATAATATTACACAAACATAAAAATGAAAAATAATTATTTCCTTTTTTACAGAATCCACATAATCGATAACAGTACAAACAGAAACGAAATATAATAACACAGATAAATGTTTTTTTTTTCATATATATTACTTCGGTTTCACAAATATCTTCCCAGAAGACGTCACAATCGCCATGTACCAGTCTTCATCACCAACACACTCCTATCTCCCTCGATACCTACTTCTTTTCATCTGCTGTCTATTACCCCAGGCTGCTCCATCGCATTGGAAAACAACAGTGTCGGCAATCCTAACATGCAGAAGTTGTGGTTCCAGGAGTTTCTGCGGCAGATCAGGGTAAATGTTTCATGTCACTTTCCCCTCTGCGAAAATGACGTGTCGATAAACAGTGTTCATTGTAAATCCAAACCGCAGATTCAACCTCGATGCGCCTCTTTACCATTCAGAGATTGTGTGAGGTTGCTCGTTACCACATGTTCAGCAGGCAGATATGAATGTGACCTCGTTAGTAAACAAAATGTGATCCACGACATGTTCCTTGTGCTCAGCTTCAGTCACTCCGTATCTCGGAGCTTTGATGGGCTGCATGTCCTTCGTTGTGCAGTTTGTCATGAACCTTGTAATGTACGAGTAACCAGGCTTTGAGTATTAAATTTTTCGTAATATGAGACTGGGTAGTGAGAAATTTTTCATACCGACTGTATGCTCGCACTGGTGGAAGCCATTAAACATAAACCGAAGATGTGCTTATTTCAAAATGTTGATTACATTAACTCATTTAATAATTGTTTTGTTGAAAATGTAATGGACTGGTGTTTTCCTAGTTTTAATGTTTTTCATTTCCTACGACCAAGCACAGACGTTATGGTTGAGTGGCATTGCGCATGAATATGGCAGTGCGAAAAAGCTTGAACAAAGGCAGGATCAGAACCAATGATGGGACGTCAGAGGGTCGTTGTGGCACACGCACGTGTGTGATCGTGAGTGAGATCTTTTCTAGGGTAATAACGTTGCGAATACTTCTTTAAAGGTGAGTGGTGTCAAGACTGAAAGGAAAAGTCGTCTCCATAATGTAAATGGTCGGATTGAAAGAATTTCCGTGTGAATTAATGGCAAAACGGTGTGCACCCAAATAGGGTAAAATGGCGACGAAATGCACAAACGTGTACCTGTAACGATGGCTACCAATAACAGCGTCGCCAACCGTACGATCTGCATCATGCATGTACGATAACTTAAGATTGTACATGAACATACGATCCACGTTTCGAATCGCCAATCTATTATAGTTTCTTTTGAAACGTTTACTATTTTTTAGATAGCATCTTCTTTATTACTTAATGTATATGATTTACTTAATTTTGAGAATTTGTTTCACAAACGCGATTTTGTGGAGCCTACATGTCAGTCTGTCCAGACGTGGGATTCCCCAGTTTCATTACACAGCAGCAGCACAAGTCAACTTAGGTTATTCCCCGAGATAAATCCGCAGGGTAATTTACGGTACTGACAGCTTTTCATCCTGTGCAGTGTTTGTATATAAGATTGTAGTTAGCTTTTCGGCTCCGTTGAAGACAGCGAGCGATTTATAAGGTGTTAAGTAGGGCAAAATGTGTCAATGGAACCAGAAGACAGTGATAGTGGTCATAGACTCCCAAGAATCTACAGCGGTCATATTTAAATGTAAAAGACGAAACCAAAATGAAGAAATGTCTGGGAACTAACCCTGGATTTAAATGTTGGTTGTGTGCTGATGTAGAATCTGTAACTGAACTTTCTTTGTCTGAATAAGAATGTGTTAAAAATATACTAAAATGGAAAATCATGTCAAAAAGGTAATGGTGGTGTCAGCCAAAAGCCAGACAATTTTGAAAACATTTGTAGAATCAGTTACAACCGATGAGTGTTCAAATAATCTGGTTCACATCGCTGAAATTTAATTCGCAGCATTCGTGCAAGAACAGTCTTCCTTTCAGTAATGTAGATTACCAGGGGGGGTGTAGTTATGAGTGACTTTCCCGATGCCAAAATCGCCGTCGCTATACATCTGCCTCGCACTAAATTTTCCCAGATCTTAAAGAATGCAATAGGAGAGAGCCATGAGAAAGAAATTGGAGAACTGACACATACGAAATTCCGTGTTCTCACTGATGAGTCAGCAGACGCAGGATCTATTAAAACGTCGTATGACATGGTTACATATTTTGATAAAGACACAAATAAAACTGAAAATTAATTTTATTATCTTTGTGGAATTCTTAAGCAATGTGAATATGATAAGGAACAGGAAGATGCAACAGCTAAAAAACCTAGTGTACCGCCCTCACAGCAGGGTGACTGGCAGTGGTAAGGTGTTCGCGTCTCTCGGGACGAAGTGCCAAAGTTTAGGCTGGCCGTTTGGCCTCACCCATTCACCCTGTGGGTGTGCAGGTGCCCGCTCCTTCAGCAGGGTCCGAGCAGGCACACGGGGTGAAGGGTTTACTAGTTATCGGGAAAGAAAGCCTATGTCTACTCGATATGTCTGCTGGGGGGGGGGCGGAGGGGAAGTGGCTCATCCGAGATGTTAGGTCGACCTTAGCTGTGGCAATTGAGCGTGCAGGGTGCAGTGGTCTGCATGTCGTGGCTCACGTCCGCACGAACGACGCCTGTCGTGTGGGTTCTGAGGCAATGCTCAGTTGGTACAGGCGGCTGACGAAGGTGGTGAAGGCTGGTTTCACATGTGGGGTGCAAGCACAGCTCGCAATTTGTACCATTTTTCGCAGAGTTGATGGGGGATCTTTGGTTTGGAGTCGATGGGAGTGTCTCAACCTAAGGCTCCGTCGACTCTGTGACGGTCTTGGCTTCAGATTTCTGAACCTGTGTTATCATGTTTCGATTTGTAGATCGGGGGTGCACTATACAAAGGAAGCAGCCATTTCGGTAGCAGAGTATTTTTTGAGTGCTAGACGGTAGTTTGAGATACTCGGATGAACACTCCCAGTCGATACGCAGCAAAGGGACTGAATAATCATTACTCTGCCGAAGTATTCGTAAGTTCCCCAATTTAGTACCCTCCAGGAAAATTCTCACGCTCAGATTATTCTTGGGACCGATAACTGGCTGAAACCCAAAGTGCAAAGCTCTGAGGTATTTAGCGGGTTGTGGAACGTGTATCGGAAAGACAGATTAGAGGCCATAGGAGGGGGAGTGTACATTGCAGGCCACAGAAATATCGTCTCTCTACTGCAGTCGAAATGGAGTTTCACAGTGAAGTTATCTGGTCACGTATAACATGTGTACGTGAAACTAAGTTAATCGGTGGATGTTTTTATCGGGCCACCCGATTTCGCTGTGTCAGTTCTAGAGTCAATGAAAGACAGTCTACTGTCAACAGGTAGTAAATACCCAGATCACGCAGTAGTGTTCGGAGGCGACGTTAACCTACCCATGTCTATGGATGTCTATGGATCCATTGCGGGGAGAAGGGGGAGGGGGGGAGCACGGGCAGACAGTAATGCGAAATACTTTTGAACACGTTTTCTGAAAACTGTCGTGAGCAGCTAGCTAGGCAGCCCACACGCAGTGGAAATAACTTTGACCTTGTAGCTACAAATTGGCCGTACGTTATCGAAAATATCAGTATAAAAACGGGGATTAGAGTTCATGATGTCATTAAAGCAACTATGATTACGAAAGCCAATAGGTCAGTGAAGAAGACTAGGAGAGTGTTTCTGTTAGAGGGAACAGTTAAGCAGTTGTTAGTATCTCAAGTAGAGAGTGAAGTGAGATCACTATGTTCCAGTAAGATGGACGTAGAGGAACTATTGTCAAAGTTCAAGCAGATTGGAAATCGTGGTCTGCAGAGTTAGATGCTTAGTAAGTGGATAAAGGATGGAAGAGAACCACCACGGTTTAATAACGAAATTCAGAAGATGCTGAGAAAAAGAGACTACTGCACTCTCGGTTGAAAAGGGAACGCACAAATGACAAGCGAATGTTAGTAGACATTCGTGTGTGCGAATCATACAACAACTGCCACCGTCACATCTCAGCAAATGATCTGGAAAAGAACCCGAGAAAATTCTGGTCCCACGTAAAATTGCCAAGCGGGTCTAAGGCTTCCAATCAGGCCCTTGTTGAGCAGCCTGCTGTGGCAGTTGAAGGCGGCACGACGAAAGCTGCCGTTCTAAATTTCGCTTCCAAGAAAACGTTCGAGCAGGAGAATCGTACAAACTGACCACTGGACAGACAGTACGGAGAACATAGTACTAAACATCCATGGCGCAAAAAAACGATTGAAAGATTTGAAAGCACCAGATCCGGATGAAACCCCAGTTCGATTTTACAAAGAATACTCTATGGCATTGGCCCCTTAACTAGCTGGCATTTATCGCGAATCTCTTGCCCAACACAGAGTCCCAAGAGGCTGGAAGAAAGCGCAGGTGATTCCCTTATATATGAAAGGTAGAAGTACGGACCCACATAATTACAGAGCAATGCCCATAAATTCGATTTGCTGCAGAATCCTTGAACGTATTCTCAATTCGCGTATAATAAACTTTCTTGAGACTGAGAAGCTTTCATCTACGAATCAGTATTGTATTAGAAACCATTGCTCCTGCGAAACTCAGTCTTTCCTTCTGTCACATGATGTACTGGGAACCATTGACGAAGGGCAACATGCAGATTCCATATTTCTAGATCTCTGGAAATCATTTGACACGGTGCCACGTTACAGGCTTTAACGAAGTTATGAGAATATGGAATATCTTCACCTAAATGTGGGTGGCTCGAAGAGATCGTAAGTAATAACACCAAGTATGTTGTTCTCGACGGCGAGTGTTCATCAGAGACAGGGGTATCGTCAGGAGTGTCCCAGGGAAGTGTGATAGGACTGCTGCTGTTCTCAATACACATAAATGATTTGGTGGATTTTGTGACGGCCTTCGTAGCGACAACACTTCGCTGTAGAAACAGCCTACGAAGTCACCGCCACACTTTTAATAGCGGGCCGACCGGTCCGCTGGAACAGTGAACAGAAAGATGAAAACCCACACACTCGGATTAAATGAAAGTCGGTACTTATCTTTATTAACGACGATACAGAACACAGTGGTGAACATGGTCTACAGAAATCTGTCTAGGTCGAGTCGGAGCGGCTTGGTCAGCGTCGGCTGACTACAAACAACAACTCTGCTGCGATGAACACACAACTGACTAGCAGGTACACAATGCGGTGGCGAGTATACAACTGAGCGGCGAATCCAGAACGGACCTAGCGCTCGCGACTCCAGCGCTTAAGAAGCCAGAAGCCAGCGGTGACGCGCGCAGACTTGCGGCGATTTCCTGTATCGTTGGCGCTGCCTATGCGGACGGCGTCCGGACTTTGATGCTGCCAACCTTTTTGGCAGCGGGCTCGGTTGGCATTACTGGCTAGGATATAACACTCCTCCCCCCCAAATCGCCACACCGTCGTTGAATAATGACGTGGCGAGCGTCGACGGCGGGGGAGGGGTCTGGCCGCAGACGTAGCTGAAGAGACCGGGGCGGAGACTGTTGTCGGTGGCAGTCCCCGGTCCGCACCCCAGCATTGGCTGCGCGGGGCCTCGGGAAACACCGACTGAAAACCGAGGTCAGGGTGCACGACTGTGACCACGGGCGCAGCTTCTGGTACTGGACGCGACGGGGCGTCGGGACCCACGAAGAGAGGCAGCATCTCCTGACGCTGCGTCGACGGCTGCTGAGTGGGCGCCGGACAAGGCGCTGCGGTGTCAGACTCCTTGGGGGTGCCCAAGGAAAGCGGCTGCAGTACAGGCTGCACAGCCACCGCTTGGGAAGGCGGCCCGGCTGAGGGATCGACGTCCATCAGCTCCGAAGGCGGTGGCGACTGAAGAGGGACCGCAGGCGCCGGAGCGACCACCCGGGGCGCTCCCGCATGAAGCTGCGCGGGAGGCATCAACGGGACGGGCTGTCGGCGTGGTAGCGGCGACGGCTGCTGCTGCTGCCCTGGGGGCGGCAGCGAAGTCGGAAGGCGCGGCTGGAACCCGCCGCGGACCAAATCTGTGGACAAAGAACGAGCGGCAGAATCCGGGCGGCCAGCGCGGCGCAACTGGTTCTGATGCCTCCTGTGCACCCCAGTAGCACCTTGAACAGTATAAAAACCGCGACCCTGGACACTTATCACGGTACCACGTTCCCAACGACGGCGACCGTGATAAACTCTGAAAAAAACGGCGTCGTTGCACTGAAAACGCGTGCGATGCTCAGAAGCGGCGGGTCGATCCGGGGGGTGCAACAACCGTAGTAGGGTGCGATGACGACGGCCGTGGAGAAGCTCCGCAGGCGAAGGGCCGTCGCGTGGCGTGGTCCGGTACGACGACAGGAACGTGATGAGGGCCTGCTGACGAGAGTGCGTAGCACGAAGGCGGTCCATATGATCCTTGAATGTGCGTACAAAACGTTCCGCTGCACCATTCGATTGAGGGTGGAACGGCGGAGTAAGAACATGGCGAATGCCATTGGCAGAACAAAAACTTTCAAATGCAGCAGAGGTAAATTGTGGACCATTGTCAGACACTAAAACTTCCGGAAGACCCTCAATACAAAAAATTGAAGTCAACGCCTGTATAGTTTGTGCAGACGTTGTAGACTGCATGGGCACAACAAACGGAAAATTACTAAATGCATCTATCACGATGAGCCAACGAGAATTCCAATATGGACCAGCGAAATCAATATGTACTCGCTGCCAGGGACCGGCAGGGCGTGCCCACTCAAAATAGCGTTGAGGCGGAGCAGCTTGGTGTTCGGCACACGTCGAACAATCTGTAGACATCTGCGTAATCTGCTTATCAATGCCGATCCATGTACAATGACGGCGGGCAAGCTGCTTGGTGCGGACCACTCCCCAATGACCTTGATGCAACAAGTCGAGGACCTTGGATTGGAGCACTTGGGGAACCACTACACGAAGCTGGTCATTCTCGGTGCGTAACAGCAAAACTCCGTGCGAAACAGACAACAGATGACGTTGCGGATAATAGCGACGAACCACAGGATCCGATATGTCCTTTGCCTTGGACGGCCAACCACGTTGAACAAAACGTAATAGTAAACTCAGATGAGGATCCGTAGCTGTCTCACGTGCCACCTGACGATAATCAATCGGAAAATCCCGGAGGGATTGATGCTCATCGGCGTCAATCTGATGGCAAGAGTCGTCAGAGGAATCGAAGACCTCATCCGCAGCAATCGGCAATCGAGAAAGCGCGTCAGCGTTTGCATGCTGAGCTGTAGGGCGATACAGTATCTCATACTGGTATTGTGATAACAAAAGAGCCCAACGTTGTAGTCTCTGAGCTATCCGCTGAGGAACTGGTTTAGACGGATGAAACAGCGACGTCAGGGGCTTGTGATCTGTGACTAAATAGAATGGTCTACCATAGAGGTAGTGATGGAATTTTGTGACACCGAACACAAGAGCCAACGCTTCCTTGTCCAATTGGCTATAATTACACTGAGCTTTGTTTAACAATTTAGATGCGAACGCAATAGGACGTTCGGTGTTACCGACTCGGTGAGACAACACAGCACCGAGACCGAAAGAAGAAGCATCACAAGCTAACACCAGAGGCTTGTTAGGGTCGTAATGGACCAGACAACGATCATTCAATAAAGCCTCTTTTAGCTGCTGAAAGGCTGATTGGCAATCAGCTGACCACACAAACGGAACATTCTTACGGCGGAGACGATGCAACGGTGCAGCAATCTGTGATGCATTAGGTATAAACCTAATATAATATGTAAATGTGCCAAGAACTGCTTGCAATTCATGCAGATTGCGAGGGGCGGGCAAATCACGAATAGCTGCTAAATGTGACTGGGAGGGATGAATGCCTTGAGCATTAATAACATGTCCCAGATACTCCATCTCCGTAAGGAAAAATGAACATTTATCGATGTTGCAACGTAGGCCTGCCTGAGACAACACTGTAAACAAACACTCCAAATTACGGAAATGTTCAGCAGGCGTCCGACCGGACACAACAATATCGTCTAAATAGTTGCAACACGATGGCACATTAGCCAAAAGTTGGGAGAAAAAACGCTGAAAAACAGCTGGAGCTGACGCACAACCAAAAGGCAAACGCAGAAAACGGAACAACCCCAACGACGTGTTTATGACAAAATACTGTTGTGATTGCTCGTCGAGGGGCAATTGCAAATATGCTTCACGGAGATCAATTTTGGAAAAGAAACGAG
Organism: Schistocerca nitens; assembly: GCF_023898315.1. NCBI lineage: Eukaryota > Metazoa > Arthropoda > Insecta > Orthoptera > Acrididae > Schistocerca > Schistocerca nitens. Next base: position 1,012,921,590 of record NC_064615.1, read on the forward strand.
CTTCCCCTAACTTATCCATCAGCTCGTCCGGTCTAGGCAAAGGAAAAGAATCAATGACAGTCTGAGGATTAACTGTCGACTTAAAATCAGCACACAAACGTAACTTGCCAGACGGTTTCTTTATAATAACTAAGGGAGAAGCCCACTGGCTCGCTGAAACGGGTTGAATAACACCGTCGTTTTGCCAACGACGAAGTTCATCTTCTACAGGTGCCCGGAGGGCGTGAGGCACTGGACGAGCACGAAAAAATCGAGGCTGAGCATTATCTTTTAACGTAATATGGGCGGCAAAGTTCGCAGCACAACCGAGTTCGTCTTTAAATATGTCACTGTATCGTTTACACAAATCGGTTATGCTGTCTTGAGGAACAATAACAGAATTAAGTTGCAACACATTGTCTTGGATAGACAGGCCAAACAAGTCAAAACAGTCTAATCCGAAAATGTTTACACTGTCTGTAGCGCGGAGCACTGTGAATGAAACTGTTTTTGTGTTGCCACGGAATGTGGCTGGCACGCTACATACACCTAACACAGGAATTTGTTCTCCACTATAAGTAGCCAAAGAATGTTTTGCCGCTGAAAGTGTAGGGCGGCCGATAGCCGCATACGTAGCACTATTTATGAGAGTCACAGATGCACCAGTGTCTAATTGAAAATTGAAGGTCTTATCCTGGATGCGTAGCTTCACAAATAGTTTATTACACTGTCTCTGGATCGGTGCAGCGGAGGCAGAAGACACAAAATCAGCACGTTTAGCGCGTGTTCGCTGCTTACGACAACTCGTGGGTTGGGCGGGTGCAACAACAACTCCCGCTTCACTTGCAGTCTGTACATTACCTTTTACAGCGTTTGAATTACGCTTGGGTCGCATAGCAGAAGGCTGGGTGGGTGGCTTATTGCGAACAAGTTGATTACCCACACGAACCGTGGAAGAGTCTTTCAACGCGACCTTCTGTGCGGGCTGGCTTTGAAGAACATGAATATCCATGGGCTGGGCAGCACTAGAATTGTTCTTGCGTTTACGCAAACAAAGAGTCTGGATGTGTCCTTTCCTTTGACAAAAGTGACAAACCGCGTTTCTTAACGGGCAACGTTCACGAGGATGAGCAAGAACACACTTAGGGCAAGACCTAACTCTATCACTTTGCACACGCGGCTGACGAATGTGTTTAACATGACGCGGCCGGCTAGTGTTTACAGTCTGACTCTGCCGGTGGGGCCGCGGGCGTGACATAACTTGCTTAGCACAGGCAATTTGAGAAATACATGGCTGATCTAACTCACACTCAGCATAGTCAAAAGTATCTTGGGCTTCAATAATGTTCATCACAGTCTCTAATGACGGGTCAGGCAACTTTAAGATAGCAGCACGAATACGAGAATCTGCAATGTTTTGAGTAATAGCGTCTCGTAACATGACATCACTGTAGGAAGCTCCACACACACAATTAAATCGGCACTGACGGGTGAGGCCCCGTAAATCTGTTAACCACTGTTTATTAGATTGATGTGGCAGTTTCTTTAATCTGAAGAACTTGACTCTGGCCGCTGCCACATGAACTCGCGACTCGAAATACTCAGCAAGCTTGGTAACAACAACGTCATAGTCTAAAGCTTCTGGCTTGGATTCCGGGAACAACTTACAAAGTAGTCTATAGACTTCCACGCCTGCAGTGGAAATTAAATAAAGCTGCCGCTCATTACCTGTGATTTTGTAGACTGTCATGTGGGCCTGCAACTGCGCGAAATATTCTTGCCATTCTTCTCGTGATGCCATAAAAGCACGAAAAGGCGGTGCTGCCTGTGCTTGTTCCTTTTGTGGTGGTGGATTAGCCGCTTGTTTGGCGATTGCCTCCACCAGACTTTGTATTTGCTGACTCTGTAACAAGATCAACTGTTGTAATTCGGCAGACATAGTGAGCACAAATTAAACCAGCCCCCAAAATTTTATCTCAAGAAACAAGTTGAACCAGCCCTGCACACGAGTTCGGAAGTCCTCGTCGCCAGTTTTGTGACGGCCTTCGTAGCGACAACACTTCGCTGTAGAAACGGCCTACGAAGTCACCGCCACACTTTTAATAGCGGGCCGACCGGTCCGCTGGAACAGTGAACAGAAAGATGAAAACCCACACACTCGGATTAAATGAAAGTCGGTACTTATCTTTATTAACGACGATACAGAACACAGTGGTGAACATGGTCTACAGAAATCTGTCTAGGTCGAGTCGGAGCGGCTTGGTCAGCGTCGGCTGACGACAAACAACAACTCTGCTGCGATGAACACACAACTGACTAGCAGGTACACAATGCGGTGGCGAGTATACAACTGAGCGGCGAATCCAGAACGGACCTAGCGCTCGCGACTCCAGCGCTTAAGAAGCCAGAAGCCAGCGGTGGCGCGCGCAGACTTGCGGCGATTTCCTGTATCGTTGGCGCTGCCTATGCGGACGGCGTCCGGACTTTGATGCTGCCAACCTTTTTGGCAGCGGGCTCGGTTGGCATTACTGGCTAGGATATAACACTCCTCCCCCCCCAAATCGCCACACCGTCGTTGAATAATGACGTGGCGAGCGTCGACGGCGGGGGAGGGGTCTGGCCGCAGACGTAGCTGAAGAGACCGGGGCGGAGACTGTTGTCGGTGGCAGTCCCCGGTCCGCACCCCAGCATTGGCTGCGCGGGGCCTCGGGAAACACCGACTGAAAACCGAGGTCAGGGTGCATGCCTGTGACCACGGGCGCAGCTTCTGGTACTGGACGCGACGGGGCGTCGGGACCCACGAAGAGAGGCAGCATCTCCTGACGCTGCGTCGACGGCTGCTGAGTGGGCGCCGGACAGGGCGCTGCGGTGTCAGACTCCTTGGGGGTGCCCAAGGAAAGCGGCTGCAGTACAGGCTGCACAGCCACCGCTTGGGAAGGCGGCCTGGCTGAGGGATCGACGTCCATCAGCTCCGAAGGCGGTGGCGACTGAAGAGGGACCGCAGGCGCCGGAGCGACCACCCGGGGCGCTCCCGCATGAAGCTGCGCGGGAGGCATCAACGGGACGGGCTGTCGGCGTGGTAGCGGCGACGGCTGCTGCTGCTGCCCTGGGGGCGGCAGCGAAGTCGGAAGGCGCGGCTGGAACCCGCCGCGGACCAAATCTGTGGACAAAGAACGAGCGGCAGAATCCGGGCGGCCAGCGCGGCGCAACTGGTTCTGATGCCTCCTGTGCACCCCAGTAGCACCTTGAACAGTATAAAAACCGCGACCCTGGACACTTATCACGGTACCACGTTCCCAACGACGGCGACCGTGATAAACTCTGAAAAAAACGGCGTCGTTGCACTGAAAACGCGTGCGATGCTCAGAAGCGGCGGGTCGATCCGGGGGGTGCAACAACCGTAGTAGGGTGCGATGACGACGGCCGTGGAGAAGCTCCGCAGGCGAAGGGCCGTCGCGTGGCGTGGTCCGGTACGACGACAGGAACGTGATGAGGGCCTGCTGACGAGAGTGCGTAGCACGAAGGCGGTCCATATGATCCTTGAATGTGCGTACAAAACGTTCCGCTGCACCATTCCATTGAGGGTGGAACGGCGGAGTAAGAACATGGCGAATGCCATTGGCAGAACAAAAACTTTCAAATGCAGCAGAGGTAAATTGTGGACCATTGTCAGACACTAAAACTTCCGGAAGACCCTCAATACAAAAAATTGAAGTCAACGCCTGTATAGTTTGTGCAGACGTTGTAGACTGCATGGGCACAACAAACGGAAAATTACTAAATGCATCTATCACGATGAGCCAACGAGAATTCCAATATGGACCAGCGAAATCAATATGTACTCGCTGCCAGGGACCGGCAGGGCGTGCCCACTCAAAATAGCGTTGAGGCGGAGCAGCTTGGTGTTCGGCACACGTCGAACAATCTGTAGACATCTGCGTAATCTGCTTATCAATGCCGATCCATGTACAATGACGGCGGGCAAGCTGCTTGGTGCGGACCACTCCCCAATGACCTTGATGCAACAAGTCGAGGACCTTGGATTGGAGCACTTGGGGAACCACTACACGAAGCTGGTCATTCTCGGTGCGTAACAGCAAAACTCCATGCGAAACAGACAACAGATGACGTTGCGGATAATAGCGACGAACCACAGGATCCGATATGTCCTTTGCCTTGGACGGCCAACCACGTTGAACAAAACGTAATAGTAAACTCAGATGAGGATCCGTAGCTGTCTCACTTGCCACCTGACGATAATCAATCGGAAAATCCCGGAGGGATTGATGCTCATCGGCGTCAATCTGATGGCAAGAGTCGTCAGAGGAATCGAAGACCTCATCCGCAGCAATCGGCAATCGAGAAAGCGCGTCAGCGTTTGCATGCTGAGCTGTAGGGCGATACAGTATCTCATACTGGTATTGTGATAACAAAAGAGCCCAACGTTGTAGTCTCTGAGCTATCCGCTGAGGAACTGGTTTAGACGGATGAAACAGCGACGTCAGGGGCTTGTGATCTGTGACTAAATAGAATGGTCTACCATAGAGGTAGTGATGGAATTTTGTGACACCGAACACAAGAGCCAACGCTTCCTTGTCCAATTGGCTATAATTACACTGAGCTTTGTTTAACAATTTAGATGCGAACGCAATAGGACGTTCGGTGTTACCGACTCGGTGAGACAACACAGCACCGAGACCGAAAGAAGAAGCATCACAAGCTAACACCAGAGGCTTGTTAGGGTCGTAATGGACCAGACAACGATCATTCAATAAAGCCTCTTTTAGCTGCTGAAAGGCTGATTGGCAATCAGCTGACCACACAAACGGAACATTCTTACGGCGGAGACGATGCAACGGTGCAGCAATCTGTGATGCATTAGGTATAAACCTAATATAATATGTAAATGTGCCAAGAACTGCTTGCAATTCATGCAGATTGCGAGGGGCGGGCAAATCACGAATAGCTGCTAAATGTGACTGGGAGGGATGAATGCCTTGAGCATTAATAACATGTCCCAGATACTCCATCTCCGTAAGGAAAAATGAACATTTATCGATGTTGCAACGTAGGCCTGCCTGAGACAACACTGTAAACAAACACTCCAAATTACGGAAATGTTCAGCAGGCGTCCGACCGGACACAACAATATCGTCTAAATAGTTGCAACACGATGGCACATTAGCCAAAAGTTGGGAGAAAAAACGCTGAAAAACAGCTGGAGCTGACGCACAACCAAAAGGCAAACGCAGAAAACGGAACAACCCCAACGACGTGTTTATGACAAAATACTGTTGTGATTGCTCGTCGAGGGGCAATTGCAAATATGCTTCACGGAGATCAATTTTGGAAAAGAAACGAGCTTCCCCTAACTTATCCATCAGCTCGTCCGGTCTAGGCAAAGGAAAAGAATCAATGACAGTCTGAGGATTAACTGTCGACTTAAAATCAGCACACAAACGTAACTTGCCAGACGGTTTCTTTATAACTAAGGGAGAAGCCCACTGGCTCGCTGAAACGGGTTGAATAACACCGTCGTTTTGCCAACGACGAAGTTCATCTTCTACAGGTGCCCGGAGGGCGTGAGGCACTGGACGAGCACGAAAAAATCGAGGCTGAGCATTATCTTTTAACGTAATATGAGCGGCAAAGTTCGCAGCACAACCGAGTTCGTCTTTAAATATGTCACTGTATCGTTTACACAAATCGGTTATGCTGTCTTGAGGAACAACAACAGAATTAAGTTGCAACACATTGTCTTGGATAGACAGGCCAAACAAGTCAAAACAGTCTAATCCGAAAATGTTTACACTGTCTGTAGCGCGGAGCACTGTGAATGAAACTGTTTTTGTGTTGCCACGGAATGTGGCTGGCACGCTACATACACCTAACACAGGAATTTGTTCTCCACTATAAGTAGCCAAAGAATGTTTTGCCGCTGAAAGTGTAGGGCGGCCGATAGCCGCATACGTAGCACTATTTATGAGAGTCACAGACGCACCAGTGTCTAATTGAAAATTGAAGGTCTTATCCTGGATGCGTAGCTTCACAAATAGTTTATTACACTGTCTCTGGATCGGTGCAGCGGAGGCAGAAGACACAAAATCAGCACGTTTAGCGCGTGTTCGCTGCTTACGACAACTCGTGGGTTGGGCGGGTGGAACAACAACTCCCGCTTCACTTGCAGTCTGTACATTACCTTTTACAGCGTTTGAATTACGCTTGGGTCGCATAGCAGAAGGCTGGGTGGGTGGCTTATTGCGAACAAGTTGATTACCCACACGAACCGTGGAAGAGTCTTTCAACGCGACCTTCTGTGCGGGCTGGCTTTGAAGAACATGAATATCCATGGGCTGGGCAGCACTAGAATTGTTCTTGCGTTTACGCAAACAAAGAGTCTGGATGTGTCCTTTCCTTTGACAAAAGTGACAAACCGCGTTTCTTAACGGGCAACGTTCACGAGGATGAGCAAGAACACACTTAGGGCAAGACCTAACTCTATCACTTTGCACACGCGGCTGACGAATGTGTTTAACATGACGCGGCCGGCTAGTGTTTACAGTCTGACTCTGCCGGTGGGGCCGCGGGCGTGACATAACTTGCTTAGCACAGGCAATTTGAGAAATACATGGCTGATCTAACTCACACTCAGCATAGTCAAAAGTATCTTGGGCTTCAATAATGTTCATCACAGTCTCTAATGACGGGTCAGGCAACTTTAAGATAGCAGCACGAATACGAGAATCTGCAATGTTTTGAGTAATAGCGTCTCGTAACATGACATCACTGTAGGAAGCTCCACACACACAATTAAATCGGCACTGACGGGTGAGGCCCCGTAAATCTGTTAACCACTGTTTATTAGATTGATGTGGCAGTTTCTTTAATCTGAAGAACTTGACTCTGGCCGCTGCCACATGAACTCGCGACTCGAAATACTCAGCAAGCTTGGTAACAACAACGTCATAGTCTAAAGCTTCTGGCTTGGATTCCGGGAACAACTTACAAAGTAGTCTATAGACTTCCACGCCTGCAGTGGAAATTAAATAAAGCTGCCGCTCATTACCTGTGATTTTGTAGACTGTCATGTGGGCCTGCAACTGCGCGAAATATTCTTGCCATTCTTCTCGTGATGCCATAAAAGCACGAAAAGGCGGTGCTGCCTGTGCTTGTTCCTTTTGTGGTGGTGGATTAGCCGCTTGTTTGGCGATTGCCTCCACCAGACTTTGTATTTGCTGACTCTGTAACAAGATCAACTGTTGTAATTCGGCAGACATAGTGAACACAAATTAAACCAGCCCCCAAAATTTTATCTCAAGAAACAAGTTGAACCAGCCCTGCACACGAGTTCGGAAGTCCTCGTCGCCAGTTTTGTGACGGCCTTCGTAGCGACAACACTTCGCTGTAGAAACGGCCTACGAAGTCACCGCCACACTTTTAATAGCGGGCCGACCGGTCCGCTGGAACAGTGAACAGAAAGATGAAAACCCACACACTCGGATTAAATGAAAGTCGGTACTTATCTTTATTAACGACGATACAGAACACAGTGGTGAACATGGTCTACAGAAATCTGTCTAGGTCGAGTCGGAGCGGCTTGGTCAGCGTCGGCTGACGACAAACAACAACTCTGCTGCGATGAACACACAACTGACTAGCAGGTACACAATGCGGTGGCGAGTATACAACTGAGCGGCGAATCCAGAACGGACCTAGCGCTCGCGACTCCAGCGCTTAAGAAGCCAGAAGCCAGCGGTGGCGCGCGCAGACTTGCGGCGATTTCCTGTATCGTTGGCGCTGCCTATGCGGACGGCGTCCGGACTTTGATGCTGCCAACCTTTTTGGCAGCGGGCTCGGTTGGCATTACTGGCTAGGATATAACACTCCTCCCCCCCAAATCGCCACACCGTCGTTGAATAATGACGTGGCGAGCGTCGACGGCGGGGGAGGGGTCTGGCCGCAGACGTAGCTGAAGAGACCGGGGCGGAGACTGTTGTCGGTGGCAGTCCCCGGTCCGCACCCCAGCATTGGCTGCGCGGGGCCTCGGGAAACACCGACTGAAAACCGAGGTCAGGGTGCATGCCTGTGACCACGGGCGCAGCTTCTGGTACTGGACGCGACGGGGCGTCGGGACCCACGAAGAGAGGCAGCATCTCCTGACGCTGCGTCGACGGCTGCTGAGTGGGCGCCGGACAAGGCGCTGCGGTGTCAGACTCCTTGGGGGTACCCAAGGAAAGCGGCTGCAGTACAGGCTGCACAGCCACCGCTTGGGAAGGCGGCCCGGCTGAGGGATCGACGTCCATCAGCTCCGAAGGCGGTGGCGACTGAAGAGGGACCGCAGGCGCCGGAGCGACCACCCGGGGCGCTCCCGCATGAAGCTGCGCGGGAGGCATCAACGGGACGGGCTGTCGGCGTGGTAGCGGCGACGGCTGCTGCTGCTGCCCTGGGGGCGGCAGCGAAGTCGGAAGGCGCGGCTGGAACCCGCCGCGGACCAAATCTGTGGACAAAGAACGAGCGGCAGAATCCGGGCGGCCAGCGCGGCGCAACTGGTTCTGATGCCTCCTGTGCACCCCAGTAGCACCTTGAACAGTATAAAAACCGCGACCCTGGACACTTATCACGGTACCACGTTCCCAACGACGGCGACCGTGATAAACTCTGAAAAAAACGGCGTCGTTGCACTGAAAACGCGTGCGATGCTCAGAAGCGGCGGGTCGATCCGGGGGGTGCAACAACCGTAGTAGGGTGCGATGACGACGGCCGTGGAGAAGCTCCGCAGGCGAAGGGCCGTCGCGTGGCGTGGTCCGGTACGACGACAGGAACGTGATGAGGGCCTGCTGACGAGAGTGCGTAGCACGAAGGCAGTCCATATGATCCTTGAATGTGCGTACAAAACGTTCCGCTGCACCATTCGATTGAGGGTGGAACGGCGGAGTAAGAACACGGCGAATGCCATTGGCAGAACAAAAACTTTCAAATGCAGCAGAGGTAAATTGTGGACCATTGTCAGACACTAAAACTTCTGGAAGACCCTCAATACAAAAAATTGAAGTCAACGCCTGTATAGTTTGTGCAGACGTTGTAGACTGCATGGGCACAACAAACGGAAAATTACTAAATGCATCTATCACGATGAGCCAACGAGAATTCCAATATGGACCAGCGAAATCAATATGTACTCGCTGCCAGGGACCGGCAGGGCGTGCCCACTCAAAATAGCGTTGAGGCGGAGCAGCTTGGTGTTCGGCACACGTCGAACAATCTGTAGACATCTGCGTAATCTGCTTATCAATGCCGATCCATGTACAATGACGGCGAGCAAGCTGCTTGGTGCGGACCACTCCCCAATGACCTTGATGCAACAAGTCGAGGACCTTGGATTGGAGCACTTGGGGAACCACTACACGAAGCTGGTCATTCTCGGTGCGTAACAGCAAAACTCCGTGCGAAACAGACAACAGATGACGTTGCGGATAATAGCGACGAACCACAGGATCCGATATGTCCTTTGCCTTGGACGGCCAACCACGTTGAACAAAACGTAATAGTAAACTCAGATGAGGATCCGTAGCTGTCTCACTTGCCACCTGACGATAATCAATCGGAAAATCCCGGAGGGATTGATGCTCATCGGCGTCAATCTGATGGCAAGAGTCGTCAGAGGAATCGAAGACCTCATCCGCAGCAATCGGCAATCGAGAAAGCGCGTCAGCGTTTGCATGCTGAGCTGTAGGGCGATACAGTATCTCATACTGGTATTGTGATAACAAAAGAGCCCAACGTTGTAGTCTCTGAGCTATCCGCTGAGGAACTGGTTTAGACGGATGAAACAGCGACGTCAGGGGCTTGTGATCTGTGACTAAATAGAATGGTCTACCATAGAGGTAGTGATGGAATTTTGTGACACCGAACACAAGAGCCAACGCTTCCTTGTCCAATTGGCTATAATTACACTGAGCTTTGTTTAACAATTTAGATGCGAACGCAATAGGACGTTCGGTGTTACCGACTCGGTGAGACAACACAGCACCGAGACCGAAAGAAGAAGCATCACAAGCTAACACCAGAGGCTTGTTAGGGTCGTAATGGACCAGACAACGATCATTCAATAAAGCCTCTTTTAGCTGCTGAAAGGCTGATTGGCAATCAGCTGACCACACAAACGGAACATTCTTACGGCGGAGACGATGCAACGGTGCAGCAATCTGTGATGCATTAGGTATAAACCTAATATAATATGTAAATGTGCCAAGAACTGCTTGCAATTCATGCAGATTGCGAGGGGCGGGCAAATCACGAATAGCTGCTAAATGTGACTGGGAGGGATGAATGCCTTGAGCATTAATAACATGTCCCAGATACTCCATCTCCGTAAGGAAAAATGAACATTTATCGATGTTGCAACGTAGGCCTGCCTGAGACAACACTGTAAACAAACACTCCAAATTACGGAAATGTTCAGCAGGCGTCCGACCGGACACAACAATATCGTCTAAATAGTTGCAACACGATGGCACATTAGCCAAAAGTTGGGAGAAAAAACGCTGAAAAACAGCTGGAGCTGACGCACAACCAAAAGGCAAACGCAGAAAACGGAACAACCCCAACGACGTGTTTATGACAAAATACTGTTGTGATTGCTCGTCGAGGGGCAATTGCAAATATGCTTCACGGAGATCAATTTTGGAAAAGAAACGAGCTTCCCCTAACTTATCCATCAGCTCGTCCGGTCTAGGCAAAGGAAAAGAATCAATGACAGTCTGAGGATTAACTGTCGACTTAAAATCAGCACACAAACGTAACTTGCCAGACGGTTTCTTTATAATAACTAAGGGAGAAGCCCACTGGCTCGCTGACACGGGTTGAATAACACCGTCGTTTTGCCAACGACGAAGTTCATCTTCTACAGGTGCCCGGAGGGCGTGAGGCACTGGACGAGCACGAAAAAATCGAGGCTGAGCATTATCTTTTAACGTAATATGAGCGGCAAAGTTCGCAGCACAACCGAGTTCGTCTTTAAATATGTCACTGTATCGTTTACACAAATCGGTTATGCTGTCTTGAGGAACAACAACACAATTAAGTTGCAACACATTGTCTTGGATAGACAAGCCAAACAAGTCAAAACGGTCTAATCCGAAAATGTTTACACTGTCTGTAGCGCGGAGCACTGTGAATGAAACTGTTTTTGTGTTGCCACGGAATGTGGCTGGCACGCTACATACACCTAACACAGGAATTTGTTCTCCACTATAAGTAGCCAAAGAATGTTTTGCCGCTGAAAGTGTAGGGCGGCCGATAGCCGCATACGTAGCACTATTTATGAGAGTCACAGACGCACCAGTGTCTAATTGAAAATTGAAGGTCTTATCCTGGATGCGTAGCTTCACAAATAGTTTATTACACTGTCTCTGGATCGGTGCAGCGGAGGCAGAAGACACAAAATCAGCACGTTTAGCGCGTGTTCGCTGCTTACGACAACTCGTGGGTTGGGCGGGTGGAACAACAACTCCCGCTTCACTTGCAGTCTGTACATTACCTTTTACAGCGTTTGAATTACGCTTGGGTCGCATAGCAGAAGGCTGGGTGGGTGGCTTATTGCGAACAAGTTGATTACCCACACGAACCGTGGAAGAGTCTTTCAACGCGACCTTCTGTGCGGGCTGGCTTTGAAGAACATGAATATCCATGGGCTGGGCAGCACTAGAATTGTTCTTGCGTTTACGCAAACAAAGAGTCTGGATGTGTCCTTTCCTTTGACAAAAGTGACAAACCGCGTTTCTTAACGGGCAACGTTCACGAGGATGAGCAAGAACACACTTAGGGCAAGACCTAACTCTATCACTTTGCACACGCGGCTGACGAATGTGTTTAACATGACGCGGCCGGCTAGTGTTTACAGTCTGACTCTGCCGGTGGGGCCGCGGGCGTGACATAACTTGCTTAGCACAGGCAATTTGAGAAATACATGGCTGATCTAACTCACACTCAGCATAGTCAAAAGTATCTTGGGCTTCAATAATGTTCATCACAGTCTCTAATGACGGGTCAGGCAACTTTAAGATAGCAGCACGAATACGAGAATCTGCAATGTTTTGAGTAATAGCGTCTCGTAACATGACATCACTGTAGGAAGCTCCACACACACAATTAAATCGGCACTGACGGGTGAGGCCCCGTAAATCTGTTAACCACTGTTTATTAGATTGATGTGGCAGTTTCTTTAATCTGAAGAACTTGACTCTGGCCGCTGCCACATGAACTCGCGACTCGAAATACTCAGCAAGCTTGGTAACAACAACGTCATAGTCTAAAGCTTCTGGCTTGGATTCCGGGAACAACTTACAAAGTAGTCTATAGACTTCCACGCCTGCAGTGGAAATTAAATAAAGCTGCCGCTCATTACCTGTGATTTTGTAGACTGTCATGTGGGCCTGCAACTGCGCGAAATATTCTTGCCATTCTTCTCGTGATGCCATAAAAGCACGAAAAGGCGGTGCTGCCTGTGCTTGTTCCTTTTGTGGTGGTGGATTAGCCGCTTGTTTGGCGATTGCCTCCACCAGACTTTGTATTTGCTGACTCTGTAACAAGATCAACTGTTGTAATTCGGCAGACATAGTGAGCACAAATTAAACCAGCCCCCAAAATTTTATCTCAAGAAACAAGTTGAACCAGCCCTGCACACGAGTTCGGAAGTCCTCGTCGCCAGTTTTGTGACGGCCTTCGTAGCGACAACACTTCGCTGTAGAAACGGCCTACGAAGTCACCGCCACACTTTTAATAGCGGGCCGACCGGTCCGCTGGAACAGTGAACAGAAAGATGAAAACCCACACACTCGGATTAAATGAAAGTCGGTACTTATCTTTATTAACGACGATACAGAACACAGTGGTGAACATGGTCTACAGAAATCTGTCTAGGTCGAGTCGGAGCGGCTTGGTCAGCGTCGGCTGACGACAAACAACAACTCTGCTGCGATGAACACACAACTGACTAGCAGGTACACAATGCGGTGGCGAGTATACAACTGAGCGGCGAATCCAGAACGGACCTAGCGCTCGCGACTCCAGCGCTTAAGAAGCCAGAAGCCAGCGGTGGCGCGCGCAGACTTGCGGCGATTTCCTGTATCGTTGGCGCTGCCTATGCGGACGGCGTCCGGACTTTGATGCTGCCAACCTTTTTGGCAGCGGGCTCGGTTGGCATTACTGGCTAGGATATAACACTCCTCCCCCCCCAAATCGCCACACCGTCATTGAATAATGACGTGGCGAGCGTCGACGGCGGGGGAGGGGTCTGGCCGCAGACGTAGCTGAAGAGACCGGGGCGGAGACTGTTGTCGGTGGCAGTCCCCGGTCCGCACCCCAGCATTGGCTGCGCGGGGCCTCGGGAAACACCGACTGAAAACCGAGGTCAGGGTGCATGCCTGTGACCACGGGCGCAGCTTCTGGTACTGGACGCGACGGGGCGTCGGGACCCACGAAGAGAGGCAGCATCTCCTGACGCTGCGTCGACGGCTGCTGAGTGGGCGCCGGACAGGGCGCTGCGGTGTCAGACTCCTTGGGGGTGCCCAAGGAAAGCGGCTGCAGTACAGGCTGCACAGCCACCGCTTGGGAAGGCGGCCCGGCTGAGGGATCGACGTCCATCAGCTCCGAAGGCGGTGGCGACTGAAGAGGGACCGCAGGCGCCGGAGCGACCACCCGGGGCGCTCCCGCATGAAGCTGCGCGGGAGGCATCAACGGGACGGGCTGTCGGCGTGGTAGCGGCGACGGCTGCTGCTGCTGCCCTGGGGGCGGCAGCGAAGTCGGAAGGCGCGGCTGGAACCCGCCGCGGACCAAATCTGTGGACAAAGAACGAGCGGCAGAATCCGGGCGGCCAGCGCGGCGCAACTGGTTCTGATGCCTCCTGTGCACCCCAGTAGCACCTTGAACAGTATAAAAACCGCGACCCTGGACACTTATCACGGTACCACGTTCCCAACGACGGCGACCGTGATAAACTCTGAAAAAAACGGCGTTGTTGCACTGAAAACGCGTGCGATGCTCAGAAGCGGCGGGTCGATCCGGGGGGTGCAACAACCGTAGTAGGGTGCGATGACGACGGCCGTGGAGAAGCTCCGCAGGCGAAGGGCCGTCGCGTGGCGTGGTCCGGTACGACGACAGGAACGTGATGAGGGCCTGCTGACGAGAGTGCGTAGCACGAAGGCGGTCCATATGATCCTTGAATGTGCGTACAAAACGTTCCGCTGCACCATTCAATTGAGGGTGGAACGGCGGAGTAAGAACATGGCGAATGCCATTGGCAGAACAAAAACTTTCAAATGCAGCAGAGGTAAATTGTGGACCATTGTCAGACACTAAAACTTCCGGAAGACCCTCAATACAAAAAATTGAAGTCAACGCCTGTATAGTTTGTGCAGACGTTGTAGACTGCATGGGCACAACAAACGGAAAATTACTAAATGCATCTATCACGATGAGCCAACGAGAATTCCAATATGGACCAGCGAAATCAATATGTACTCGCTGCCAGGGACCGGCAGGGCGTGCCCACTCAAAATAGCGTTGAGGCGGAGCAGCTTGGTGTTCGGCACACGTCGAACAATCTGTAGACATCTGCGTAATCTGCTTATCAATGCCGATCCATGTACAATGACGGGGGGCAAGCTGCTTGGTGCGGACCACTCCCCAATGACCTTGATGCAACAAGTCGAGGACCTTGGATTGGAGCACTTGGGGAACCACTACACGAAGCTGGTCATTCTCGGTGCGTAACAGCAAAACTCCGTGCGAAACAGACAACAGATGACGTTGCGGATAATAGCGACGAACCACAGGATCCGATATGTCCTTTGCCTTGGACGGCCAACCACGTTGAACAAAACGTAATAGTAAACTCAGATGAGGATCCGTAGCTGTCTCACGTGCCACCTGACGATAATCAATCGGAAAATCCCGGAGGGATTGATGCTCATCGGCGTCAATCTGATGGCAAGAGTCGTCAGAGGAATCGAAGACCTCATCCGCAGCAATCGGCAATCGAGAAAGCGCGTCAGCGTTTGCATGCTGAGCTGTAGGGCGATACAGTATCTCATACTGGTATTGTGATAACAAAAGAGCCCAACGTTGTAGTCTCTGAGCTATCCGCTGAGGAACTGGTTTAGACGGATGAAACAGCGACGTCAGGGGCTTGTGATCTGTGACTAAATAGAATGGTCTACCATAGAGGTAGTGATGGAATTTTGTGACACCGAACACAAGAGCCAACGCTTCCTTGTCCAATTGGCTATAATTACACTGAGCTTTGTTTAACAATTTAGATGCGAACGCAATAGGACGTTCGGTGTTACCGACTCGGTGAGACAACACAGCACCGAGACCGAAAGAAGAAGCATCACAAGCTAACACCAGAGGCTTGTTAGGGTCGTAATGGACCAGACAACGATCATTCAATAAAGCCTCTTTTAGCTGCTGAAAGGCTGATTGGCAATCAGCTGACCACACAAACGGAACATTCTTACGGCGGAGACGATGCAACGGTGCAGCAATCTGTGATGCATTAGGTATAAACCTAATATAATATGTAAATGTGCCAAGAACTGCTTGCAATTCATGCAGATTGCGAGGGGCGGGCAAATCACGAATAGCTGCTAAATGTGACTGGGAGGGATGAATGCCTTGAGCATTAATAACATGTCCCAGATACTCCATCTCCGTAAGGAAAAATGAACATTTATCGATGTTGCAACGTAGGCCTGCCTGAGACAACACTGTAAACAAACACTCCAAATTACGGAAATGTTCAGCAGGCGTCCGACCGGACACAACAATATCGTCTAAATAGTTGCAACACGATGGCACATTAGCCAAAAGTTGGGAGAAAAAACGCTGAAAAACAGCTGGAGCTGACGCACAACCAAACGGCAAACGCAGAAAACGGAACAACCCCAACGACGTGTTTATGATAAAATACTGTTGTGATTGCTCGTCGAGGGGCAATTGCAAATATGCTTCACGGAGATCAATTTTGGAAAAGAAACGAGCTTCCCCTAACTTATCCATCAGCTCGTCCGGTCCAGGCAAAGGAAAAGAATCAATGACAGTCTGAGGATTAACTGTCGACTTAAAATCAGCACACAAACGTAACTTGCCAGACGGTTTCTTTATAATAACTAAGGGAGAAGCCCACTGGCTCGCTGAAACGGGTTGAATAACACCGTCGTTTTGCCAACGACGAAGTTCATCTTCTACAGGTGCCCGGAGGGCGTGAGGCACTGGACGAGCACGAAAAAATCGAGGCTGAGCATTATCTTTTAACGTAATATGAGCGGCAAAGTTCGCAGCACAACCGAGTTCGTCTTTAAATATGTCACTGTATCGTTTACACAAATCGGTTATGCTGTCTTGAGGAACAACAACAGAATTAAGTTGCAACACATTGTCTTGGATAGACAGGCCAAACAAGTCAAAACAGTCTAATCCGAAAATGTTTACACTGTCTGTAGCGCGGAGCACTGTGAATGAAACTGTTTTTGTGTTGCCACGGAATGTGGCTGGCACGCTACATACACCTAACACAGGAATTTGTTCTCCACTATAAGTAGCCAAAGAATGTTTTGCCGCTGAAAGTGTAGGGCGGCCGATAGCCGCATACGTAGCACTATTTATGAGAGTCACAGACGCACCAGTGTCTAATTGAAAATTGAAGGTCTTATCCTGGATGCGTAGCTTCACAAATAGTTTATTACACTGTCTCTGGATCGGTGCAGCGGAGGCAGAAGACACAAAATCAGCACGTTTAGCGCGTGTTCGCTGCTTACGACAACTCGTGGGTTGGGCGGGTGGAACAACAACTCCCGCTTCACTTGCAGTCTGTACATTACCTTTTACAGCGTTTGAATTACGCTTGGGTCGCATAGCAGAAGGCTGGGTGGGTGGCTTATTGCGAACAAGTTGATTACCCACACGAACCGTGGAAGAGTCTTTCAACGCGACCTTCTGTGCGGGCTGGCTTTGAAGAACATGAATATCCATGGGCTGGGCAGCACTAGAATTGTTCTTGCGTTTACGCAAACAAACAGTCTGGATGTGTCCTTTCCTTTGACAAAAGTGACAAACCGCGTTTCTTAACGGGCAACGTTCACGAGGATGAGCAAGAACACACTTAGGGCAAGACCTAACTCTATCACTTTGCACACGCGGCTGACGAATGTGTTTAACATGACGCGGCCGGCTAGTGTTTACAGTCTGACTCTGCCGGTGGGGCCGCGGGCGTGACATAACTTGCTTAGCACAGGCAATTTGAGAAATACATGGCTGATCTAACTCACACTCAGCATAGTCAAAAGTATCTTGGGCTTCAATAATGTTCATCACAGTCTCTAATGACGGGTCAGGCAACTTTAAGATAGCAGCACGAATACGAGAATCTGCAATGTTTTGAGTAATAGCGTCTCGTAACATGACATCACTGTAGGAAGCTCCACACACACAATTAAATCGGCACTGACGGGTGAGGCCCCGTAAATCTGTTAACCACTGTTTATTAGATTGATGTGGCAGTTTCTTTAATCTGAAGAACTTGACTCTGGCCGCTGCCACATGAACTCGCGACTCGAAATACTCAGCAAGCTTGGTAACAACAACGTCATAGTCTAAAGCTTCTGGCTTGGATTCCGGGAACAACTTACAAAGTAGTCTATAGACTTCCACGCCTGCAGTGGAAATTAAATAAAGCTGCCGCTCATTACCTGTGATTTTGTAGACTGTCATGTGGGCCTGCAACTGCGCGAAATATTCTTGCCATTCTTCTCGTGATGCCATAAAAGCACGAAAAGGCGGTGCTGCCTGTGCTTGTTCCTTTTGTGGTGGTGGATTAGCCGCTTGTTTGGCGATTGCCTCCACCAGACTTTGTATTTGCTGACTCTGTAACAAGATCAACTGTTGTAATTCGGCAGACATAGTGAACACAAATTAAACCAGCCCCCAAAATTTTATCTCAAGAAACAAGTTGAACCAGCCCTGCACACGAGTTCGGAAGTCCTCGTCGCCAGTTTTGTGACGGCCTTCGTAGCGACAACACTTCGCTGTAGAAACGGCCTACGAAGTCACCGCCACACTTTTAATAGCGGGCCGACCGGTCCGCTGGAACAGTGAACAGAAAGATGAAAACCCACACACTCGGATTAAATGAAAGTCGGTACTTATCTTTATTAACGACGATACAGAACACAGTGGTGAACATGGTCTACAGAAATCTGTCTAGGTCGAGTCGGAGCGGCTTGGTCAGCGTCGGCTGACGACAAACAACAACTCTGCTGCGATGAACACACAACTGACTAGCAGGTACACAATGCGGTGGCGAGTATACAACTGAGCGGCGAATCCAGAACGGACCTAGCGCTCGCGACTCCAGCGCTTAAGAAGCCAGAAGCCAGCGGTGGCGCGCGCAGACTTGCGGCGATTTCCTGTATCGTTGGCGCTGCCTATGCGGACGGCGTCCGGACTTTGATGCTGCCAACCTTTTTGGCAGCGGGCTCGGTTGGCATTACTGGCTAGGATATAACACTCCTCCCCCCCCAAATCGCCACACCGTCGTTGAATAATGACGTGGCGAGCGTCGACGGCGGGGGAGGGGTCTGGCCGCAGACGTAGCTGAAGAGACCGGGGCGGAGACTGTTGTCGGTGGCAGTCCCCGGTCCGCACCCCAGCATTGGCTGCGCGGGGCCTCGGGAAACACCGACTGAAAACCGAGGTCAGGGTGCATGCCTGTGACCACGGGCGCAGCTTCTGGTACTGGACGCGACGGGGCGTCGGGACCCACGAAGAGAGGCAGCATCTCCTGACGCTGCGTCGACGGCTGCTGAGTGGGCGCCGGACAGGGCGCTGCGGTGTCAGACTCCTTGGGGGTGCCCAAGGAAAGCGGCTGCAGTACAGGCTGCACAGCCACCGCTTGGGAAGGCGGCCCGGCTGAGGGATCGACGTCCATCAGCTCCGAAGGCGGTGGCGACTGAAGAGGGACCGCAGGCGCCGGAGCGACCACCCGGGGCGCTCCCGCATGAAGCTGCGCGGGAGGCATCAACGGGACGGGCTGTCGGCGTGGTAGCGGCGACGGCTGCTGCTGCTGCCCTGGGGGCGGCAGCGAAGTCGGAAGGCGCGGCTGGAACCCGCCGCGGACCAAATCTGTGGACAAAGAACGAGCGGCAGAATCCGGGCGGCCAGCGCGGCGCAACTGGTTCTGATGCCTCCTGTGCACCCCAGTAGCACCTTGAACAGTATAAAAACCGCGACCCTGGACACTTATCACGGTACCACGTTCCCAACGACGGCGACCGTGATAAACTCTGAAAAAAACGGCGTCGTTGCACTGAAAACGCGTGCGATGCTCAGAAGCGGCGGGTCGATCCGGGGGGTGCAACAACCGTAGTAGGGTGCGATGACGACGGCCGTGGAGAAGCTCCGCAGGCGAAGGGCCGTCGCGTGGCGTGGTCCGGTACGACGACAGGAACGTGATGAGGGCCTGCTGACGAGAGTGCGTAGCACGAAGGCGGTCCATATGATCCTTGAATGTGCGTACAAAACGTTCCGCTGCACCATTCAATTGAGGGTGGAACGGCGGAGTAAGAACATGGCGAATGCCATTGGCAGAACAAAAACTTTCAAATGCAGCAGAGGTAAATTGTGGACCATTGTCAGACACTAAAACTTCCGGAAGACCCTCAATACAAAAAATTGAAGTCAACGCCTGTATAGTTTGTGCAGACGTTGTAGACTGCATGGGCACAACAAACGGAAAATTACTAAATGCATCTATCACGATGAGCCAACGAGAATTCCAATATGGACCAGCGAAATCAATATGTACTCGCTGCCAGGGACCGGCAGGGCGTGCCCACTCAAAATAGCGTTGAGGCGGAGCAGCTTGGTGTTCGGCACACGTCGAACAATCTGTAGACATCTGCGTAATCTGCTTATCAATGCCGATCCATGTACAATGACGGCGGGCAAGCTGCTTGGTGCGGACCACTCCCCAATGACCTTGATGCAACAAGTCGAGGACCTTGGATTGGAGCACTTGGGGAACCACTACACGAAGCTGGTCATTCTCGGTGCGTAACAGCAAAACTCCGTGCGAAACAGACAACAGATGACGTTGCGGATAATAGCGACGAACCACAGGATCCGATATGTCCTTTGCCTTGGACGGCCAACCACGTTGAACAAAACGTAATAGTAAACTCAGATGAGGATCCGTAGCTGTCTCACGTGCCACCTGACGATAATCAATCGGAAAATCCCGGAGGGATTGATGCTCATCGGCGTCAATCTGATGGCAAGAGTCGTCAGAGGAATCGAAGACCTCATCCGCAGCAATCGGCAATCGAGAAAGCGCGTCAGCGTTTGCATGCTGAGCTGTAGGGCGATACAGTATCTCATACTGGTATTGTGATAACAAAAGAGCCCAACGTTGTAGTCTCTGAGCTATCCGCTGAGGAACTGGTTTAGACGGATGAAACAGCGACGTCAGGGGCTTGTGATCTGTGACTAAATAGAATGGTCTACCATAGAGGTAGTGATGGAATTTTGTGACACCGAACACAAGAGCCAACGCTTCCTTGTCCAATTGGCTATAATTACACTGAGCTTTGTTTAACAATTTAGATGCGAACGCAATAGGACGTTCGGTGTTACCGACTCGGTGAGACAACACAGCACCGAGACCGAAAGAAGAAGCATCACAAGCTAACACCAGAGGCTTGTTAGGGTCGTAATGGACCAGACAACGATCATTCAATAAAGCCTCTTTTAGCTGCTGAAAGGCTGATTGGCAATCAGCTGACCACACAAACGGAACATTCTTACGGCGGAGACGATGCAACGGTGCAGCAATCTGTGATGCATTAGGTATAAACCTAATATAATATGTAAATGTGCCAAGAACTGCTTGCAATTCATGCAGATTGCGAGGGGCGGGCAAATCACGAATAGCTGCTAAATGTGACTGGGAGGGATGAATGCCTTGAGCATTAATAACATGTCCCAGATACTCCATCTCCGTAAGGAAAAATGAACATTTATCGATGTTGCAACGTAGGCCTGCCTGAGACAACACTGTAAACAAACACTCCAAATTACGGAAATGTTCAGCAGGCGTCCGACCGGACACAACAATATCGTCTAAATAGTTGCAACACGATGGCACATTAGCCAAAAGTTGGGAGAAAAAACGCTGAAAAACAGCTGGAGCTGACGCACAACCAAAAGGCAAACGCAGAAAACGGAACAACCCCAACGACGTGTTTATGACAAAATACTGTTGTGATTGCTCGTCGAGGGGCAATTGCAAATATGCTTCACGGAGATCAATTTTGGAAAAGAAACGAGCTTCCCCTAACTTATCCATCAGCTCGTCCGGTCCAGGCAAAGGAAAAGAATCAATGACAGTCTGAGGATTAACTGTCGACTTAAAATCAGCACACAAACGTAACTTGCCAGACGGTTTCTTTATAATAACTAAGGGAGAAGCCCACTGGCTCGCTGAAACGGGTTGAATAACACCGTCGTTTTGCCAACGACGAAGTTCATCTTCTACAGGTGCCCGGAGGGCGTGAGGCACTGGACGAGCACGAAAAAATCGAGGCTGAGCATTATCTTTTAACGTAATATGAGCGGCAAAGTTCGCAGCACAACCGAGTTCGTCTTTAAATATGTCACTGTATCGTTTACACAAATCGGTTATGCTGTCTTGAGGAACAACAACAGAATGAAGTTGCAACACATTGTCTTGGATAGACAGGCCAAACAAGTCAAAACAGTCTAATCCGAAAATGTTTACACTGTCTGTAGCGCGGAGCACTGTGAATGAAACTGTTTTTGTGTTGCCACGGAATGTGGCTGGCACGCTACATACACCTAACACAGGAATTTGTTCTCCACTATAAGTAGCCAAAGAATGTTTTGCCGCTGAAAGTGTAGGGCGGCCGATAGCCGCATACGTAGCACTATTTATGAGAGTCACAGACGCACCAGTGTCTAATTGAAAATTGAAGGTCTTATCCTGGATGCGTAGCTTCACAAATAGTTTATTACACTGTCTCTGGATCGGTGCAGCGGAGGCAGAAGACACAAAATCAGCACGTTTAGCGCGTGTTCGCTGCTTACGACAACTCGTGGGTTGGGCGGGTGGAACAACAACTCCCGCTTCACTTGCAGTCTGTACATTACCTTTTACAGCGTTTGAATTACGCTTGGGTCGCATAGCAGAAGGCTGGGTGGGTGGCTTATTGCGAACAAGTTGATTACCCACACGAACCGTGGAAGAGTCTTTCAACGCGACCTTCTGTGCGGGCTGGCTTTGAAGAACATGAATATCCATGGGCTGGGCAGCACTAGAATTGTTCTTGCGTTTACGCAAACAAAGAGTCTGGATGTGTCCTTTCCTTTGACAAAAGTGACAAACCGCGTTTCTTAACGGGCAACGTTCACGAGGATGAGCAAGAACACACTTAGGGCAAGACCTAACTCTATCACTTTGCACACGCGGCTGACGAATGTGTTTAACATGACGCGGCCGGCTAGTGTTTACAGTCTGACTCTGCCGGTGGGGCCGCGGGCGTGACATAACTTGCTTAGCACAGGCAATTTGAGAAATACATGGCTGATCTAACTCACACTCAGCATAGTCAAAAGTATCTTGGGCTTCAATAATGTTCATCACAGTCTCTAATGACGGGTCAGGCAACTTTAAGATAGCAGCACGAATACGAGAATCTGCAATGTTTTGAGTAATAGCGTCTCGTAACATGACATCACTGTAGGAAGCTCCACACACACAATTAAATCGGCACTGACGGGTGAGGCCCCGTAAATCTGTTAACCACTGTTTATTAGATTGATGTGGCAGTTTCTTTAATCTGAAGAACTTGACTCTGGCCGCTGCCACATGAACTCGCGACTCGAAATACTCAGCAAGCTTGGTAACAACAACGTCATAGTCTAAAGCTTCTGGCTTGGATTCCGGGAACAACTTACAAAGTAGTCTATAGACTTCCACGCCTGCAGTGGAAATTAAATAAAGCTGCCGCTCATTACCTGTGATTTTGTAGACTGTCATGTGGGCCTGCAACTGCGCGAAATATTCTTGCCATTCTTCTCGTGATGCCATAAAAGCACGAAAAGGCGGTGCTGCCTGTGCTTGTTCCTTTTGTGGTGGTGGATTAGCCGCTTGTTTGGCGATTGCCTCCACCAGACTTTGTATTTGCTGACTCTGCAACAAGATCAAGTGTTGTAATTCGGCAGACATAGTGAACACAAATTAAACCAGCCCCCAAAATTTTATCTCAAGAAACAAGTTGAACCAGCCCTGCACACGAGTTCGGAAGTCCTCGTCGCCAGTTTTGTGACGGCCTTTGTAGCGACAACACTTCGCTGTAGAAACGGCCTACGAAGTCACCGCCACACTTTTAATAGCGGGCCGACCGGTCCGCTGGAACAGTGAACAGAAAGATGAAAACCCACACACTCGGATTAAATGAAAGTCGGTACTTATCTTTATTAACGACGATACAGAACACAGTGGTGAACATGGTCTACAGAAATCTGTCTAGGTCGAGTCGGAGCGGCTTGGTCAGCGTCGGCTGACGACAAACAACAACTCTGCTGCGATGAACACACAACTGACTAGCAGGTACACAATGCGGTGGCGAGTATACAACTGAGCGGCGAATCCAGAACGGACCTAGCGCTCGCGACTCCAGCGCTTAAGAAGCCAGAAGCCAGCGGTGGCGCGCGCAGACTTGCGGCGATTTCCTGTATCGTTGGCGCTGCCTATGCGGACGGCGTCCGGACTTTGATGCTGCCAACCTTTTTGGCAGCGGGCTCGGTTGGCATTACTGGCTAGGATATAACAGTGGACAGAGTGGGCAGCAAACTGCAGTTACTTGCTGATGATGCTGCGGTGTACGGTAAGGCGTCAAAGTTGAGGGACTGTAGGAACATAATAAGACAGATGACATCTATAGTTGGTATGATTAACGGCAGCTAGCTCTAAAGGTGGAAAAAGTATAATTAAATGCGAATGAGTAGGAAAAACAAACCTGTAATGTCAGGATACAGCATTTGTAGTGTCTTACTTGACACAGTCACGTCATTTCAATAGCTGGCATTTACGTTGCAAAGCGATATGCAATGAAACGAGCATGTGGGAACTGTAACAAGGAAAGCGAATGATCCGCTCCTGTTTATCAGGAGAATGTTGGTCTTCTATAAAGGAGACTGCAGACAGGACGCTGGTGCGACCTATTCTTGAGTACTTCTCGAGTGATTGGGATCCGTACCGAGTCGGATTAAAGGAAGACGTCGAAGCATTTCACAGGCAGGGATCCTAGATTTGTTCCCAGTAGGTTCGAACAACACGTAAACGTTACAGAGACCATTCGGGAACTCAAATGGGAATCCCTGGAGAGAAGGCGACGTTCTTTTCGGTTAACATTATTGAGAAAACTTAGAGAACTGGCATTTGGAGCTGACTACCGAACTATTCTACTGCCGCCAACATACATTGCGTAAGGACCACGAAGATAAGATACGAGAAACTAGGGCTCATATGGAGGCATATAGACAATCGGCTTTTCCTCGCTCTGTTTGCCAGTGGAACAGGAATGGAAATGACAAGTAGTGGTACAGGGTGTCCTGCACTACGCATCGTATGGTGGCTAGCGCCAAGGCTTGGAGGACAGCAGATAAGGAAGTGACAAAATAAGGAAGAAATAAAAAAAAATATTTATACGTGTTTGACAAAAGTATTTCCTTTACACAGCTTGCAGCTGAGAGTCAATAGTATTACGAGTTCATACATTACGTGAGTCTCCCCCTTATCATAAAAAAGTGATATTCGAACGGACCATTACAGCTGACAACGTGAAACAATTTGTAGTGTTGGCAGAAGAGCCAACACCGTGTTACTAGGGGAGGTCGAAAAGGCACGCGTTTTAGCTCACGCAGGCTGGCGTGAGAAGGGAAGAACTTTACTGACGTGAGGTCTCGAACATGGCAAGGAATTGGAATTCAGAAAGCGGATGTAATTAGTCTGATACTTAACTTTAATCCATTAATGTTTAACGTCGCTCTTGACGGTACATGATTCACAATATTATCTGTTCAGGATACATAGTAACTGAATATGGCGCCTTGTTAGGTCGTAGCAAATGACGTAGCTGAAGGCTATGCTAAACTGTCGTCTCAGCAAATGAGAGAGTATTTAGTCAGTGAACCACCGCTAGCAAAGTCGGCTGTACAGCTCGGGCGAGTGCTAGGAAGTCTCTCTAGACCTGCCGTGTGGCGGCGCTCGGTCTGCAATCATTGATAGTGGCGACACGCGGGTCCGACGTATACCAACGGACGTGGCCAATTTAAAGGCTACCACCTAGCAAGTGTGGTGTCTGGCGGTGACACCACACAATTCATAAAACGTTATTGTGTCTCTTCACTATCCCTCTTGATTGGAAAACGAAAATGGTTACATTTACGTGGTAAAATCAAATATGGATGTCGTTCACTAAATCATGAGTAAGGTCTCCATGTGTTACAAATATTTAGTAAGATAGATGGATTACAAAATTTTCTTCATTATTAATGCTGAATTCTTCAACCTAAAGGTCTGCAACAACATATTACATTCAGGTGCTTAACTATTTTTTTCCCCCTTCCGAATGAAGCTAGTAGAAAAATCCCGAGAGTAAAAACTGCTGCGGGATCTTCAGACATTACTGGATTCATTCAAATGTGTAACTATGGGTGGAAACGAAGTCTTTTACTATGTCCTTTGTTAAACCTACACACTGTGCATATATACTTAGACAAAAATAAAGCTTGTACCATATTTAGCTTCCAACTTACATAAAACGTTTTAAAATTTCAAGACTAAGGTCAGTCACATAACCATCGGTGTTGGTGCATAAGTTCGTAGTGTTTTCCCCTAAGTTTAATAAGTTTAATAAATACAGAAGATACACATAACAGATACACTCCTGGAAATTGAAATAAGAACACCGTGAATTCATTGTCCCAGGAAGGGGAAACTTTATTGACACATTCCTGGGGTCAGATACATCACATGATCACACTGACAGAACCACAGGCACATAGACACAGGCAACAGAGCATGCACAATGTCGGCACTAGTACAGTGTATATCCACCTTTCGCAGCAATGCAGGCTGCTATTCTCCCATGGAGACGATCGTAGAGATGCTGGATGTAGTCCTGTGGAACGGCTTGCCATGCCATTTCCACCTGGCGCCTCAGTTGGACCAGCGTTCGTGCTGGACGTGCAGACCGCGTGAGACGACGCTTCATCCAGTCCCAAACATGCTCAATGGGGGACAGATCCGGAGATCTTGCTGGCCAGGGTAGTTGACTTACACCTTCTAGAGCACGTTGGGTGGCACGGGATACATGCGGACGTGCATTGTCCTGTTGGAACAGCAAGTTCCCTTGCCGGTCTAGGAATGGTAGAACGATGGGTTCGATGACGGTTTGGATGGACCGTGCACTATTCAGTGTCCCCTCGACGATCACCAGTGGTGTACGGCCAGTGTAGGAGATCGCTCCCCACACCATGATGCCGGGTGTTGGCCCTGTGTGCCTCGATCGTATGCAGTCCTGATTGTGGCGCTCACCTGCACGGCGCCAAACACGCATATGACCATCATTGGCACCAAGGCAGAAGCGACTCTCATCGCTGAAGACGACACGTCTCCATTCGTCCCTCCATTCACGCCTGTCGCGACACCACTGGAGGCGGGCTGCACGATGTTGGGGCGTGAGCGGAAGACGGCCTAACGGTGTGCGGGACCGTAGCCCAGCTTCATGGAGACGGTTGCGAATGGTCCTCGCCGATACCCCAGGAGCAACCGTGTCCCTAATTTGCTGGGAAGTGGCGGTGCGGTCGCCTACGGCACTGCGTAGGATCCTACGGTCTTGGCGTGCATCCGTGCGTCGCTGCGGTCCGGTCCCAGGTCGACGGGCACGTGCACCTTCCGCCGACCACTGGCGACAACATCGATGTACTGTGGAGACCTCACGCCCCACGTGTTGAGCAATTCGGCGGTACGTCCACCCGGCCTCCCGCTTGCCCACTATACGCCCTCGCTCAAATCCGTCAACTGCACATACGGTTCACGTCCACGCTGTCGCGGCATGCTACCAGTGTTAAAGACTGCGATGGAGCTCCGTATGCCACGGCAAACTGGCTGACACTGACGGCGGCGGTGCACAAATGCTGCGCAGCTAGCGCCATTCGACGGCCAACACCGCGGTTCCTGGTGTGTCCGCTGTGCCGTGCGTGTGATCATTGCTTGTACAGCCCTCTCGCAGTGTCCGGAGCAAGTATGGTGGGTCTGACACACCGGTGTCAATGTGTTCTTTTTTCCATTTCCAGGAGTGTACTTTAACCATCAATAATATATTATCCTTCAATATTACTCGCCGAGTCATGTTCAGAGCTTATTTCCATCCGGAAAGGAAGTTCTTTTATGATTGTTCGATAGAGAGCGGGAGAGCTGAAATTATAAAGCACAAGATCATATCAATAAGGTGGGTGCGAAATGATCTCCCAAATCAACTCCTGTGTTCTCGGTCAGTCTAACGTAATGCGGGCTGGCGTAACCGTGAAGTAGCATCACTTCACGCAGTCTTCCTGGTCGTTGTTCTTGGACTGCGCCTGCAAGACGTCTCACTTGTTGATAATAAATGTCAGCTGTGATAGTTACACCTCAGCGAAGCAATTTGTAGTGCATCACACCGTTGCTGTTCCACCAGGTGCATAACATTATCTCTTATCTCTTGTGGATGCGCGCAAGTCTTTGTATGGGGAGTTGTTTGGGCTAAACCATTCCTTTCTTTTCCTTATGTTCGCATAAAGACACCACTTCTCGAGGCAAGTAAGGATGCAGTATAGGAATGGTCGGTGTTGTTGAAGAGCCAATGTCGCTCGAAAATTTTTGTGATTTTGGCTTGGATCGTGCGGGACCCATACACCTGAGTTTTTAACCTTTCCTACTGCATGCAAAAGTCGCACGATGTTGGAATGATCACAGTTCATCACATTTGCCAGTTGTCGATTACAGTGACATGAATCATTCTGCATTAATGCACTTAAATGAATTTCATCAAACCCTAAATTTCTTCGTTAACGTGGAAAGTCACTAATGTCAAAACGATCCTCCTCAAAATGAGAGCCGGCCGGAGTGGCCGTGCCGTTCTAGGCGCTGCAGTCTGGAACCGAGCGACCGCTACGGTCCCAGGTTCGAATCCTGCCTCGGGCATGGATGTGTGTGATGTCCTTAGGTTAGTTAGGTTTAATTAGGTCTAAGTTCTAGGCGACTGATGACCTCAGAAGTTAAGTCGCATAGTGGTCAGAGCCAGTTTTTTCAAAACGAGAAACCATATTGTTGCCGTGCTCTGTCCGGTGGCAGTATCCTAATGCAAGGCGCAAATATTTCTGGCTGCCTCCGCTCCTGTCAACCCTTTACTGAACTCAAACACACGAATATGTCGGAAATATTCCGATTTCTCCACTTCACACTACATTTTCTGGCCTCCACAGCTCCACTCATTACTTACAAATGACAAAATGACAATATG
The DNA here is from genome assembly GCF_023898315.1 of Schistocerca nitens. NCBI lineage: Eukaryota > Metazoa > Arthropoda > Insecta > Orthoptera > Acrididae > Schistocerca > Schistocerca nitens. Next base: position 1,012,950,209 of record NC_064615.1, read on the forward strand.
GACACTCAAATAACAACACTGAACTACAAATAAAATATGACATTCGATAAATAAATATGAACCGGAATATCAATACGCCCTAATCTAATTCCCAAGTTAAAATCTCGTTAGCCTTTCAGTTTCCAAGATCATTTATTACATGACACAAGAGTACAAGTTACTTGATCTTTATGATAGTTTCTCCGCTTAAAAGAGTTTTAGATACAGATGATAAAGTCCTTCATTTATTTCCGTTTTAACGGACGCTTCAAGTAGCATGGACTGGTGATTAATGCATAGCCGAGGACAGACGGGTCGCTGGGGATTGCAGCCACGGTTGCATGATGACCCAGGGGTGTCTATGTGTGAAAGTAAACAAAAGCCACACGCTGAAAGTCTCTGCTATTGTGAAACCTATCTCTGGGTTTATGGAGTGGCTCATTTTCGTATCTTGCCGGTAAATAAATTTTCCGTGAGTAGCCGGCCAGTGTGGCCGAACGGTTCTAGGCTCTTTAGTCTCAAACCGCGCGACCGCTACGGTCGCAGGTTCGAATCCTGCCTCGGCCATGAATGTGTGTGATGTCCTTAGGTTAGTTAGGTTTATGTAGTTCTTAGTTCTACGGGACTGATGACCTCACATGTTAAGTCTCATAGTACTCAGAGTCATTTGAACCATTTTTGATGGTGAGTAGCTTCGAAAAAATCTCCTCTTCCTCTCAAATCAAATTACGAAACGAATCTCGAGCTTGAAATCTATATGATGAAGTACGCTGTTTCAGAGTACTGGTAATTAACGCAAAATTGAGACTATAGATATTATGCATGCGCAAACTGACATTAGCCACTATACCCTGACTATATTCAGTTTAAAGTTAAATTTGGCACGAAAATTCAGTTGACTTAACGAATAATTTCTATGTATCTCAGACTGGTGTACAGCATTATGTAACGTTCTTCTACAGCAAATCCGGTGTTCAAGGCATAGACGACTCCTCAATTTTCTTCGCAATTTTTCCGTATCTTCGACAGTCGCTAACAAAAGCAGCTATTCGACGCGCGTCCATTTTTCTAAAGAAATTGTGTGATTTGCAAACCAAATGAAGCCGACAACGGCCTCTGGAGGGAGCTGAGAGCGCAAATCACGTTATCTAGCTCGTCCAGTGTGTCGAAGCCGCTCTCTCACGTGATGTCGGAACCCCCGTCCGCGACCACCTCAACGTTAGCCGTCTCGTCCCGTGTGAGGACGGCTTTGGTGTTGGTCTTCTTAATATTCCGGACGACTGAAAGCGTAATCAGCGATTTCGCAACATTTGGTGCTATCCACAGGAACAATCGAAGATCTTTTGTGACTTCGATCACTGTCCAGTATTCCAGCACTGGTAAGTAAAACAAACTGTCATTGTTACCTAGCTTTTTCTGTAGGCAACGCAGTTATTTCGCATCACTTCTACTACTGTTTCAACTTTCATGCAATTGCACCAACAATTCGGAAAGTACGAGGGTCACTCCAAAAGATATGCACACTATTTTTTTAAAAATACATCTTTTATTCTACATGTTTGAAAGTTTTACAGTATGTAGGTATCCTAATACAAGGTGCAAATATTTCTGGCTCCCTCCGCTCCTGTCATCCCTTTACTGAACTCAAACAGGCGAATATGTCAAAAATATTCCGATTTCTCCACTTCACACTCCATTTTCTGGCCTCCACACTTCCACTCACTACTTCCAAACGACAAAATTACGATATGGAAACTCAAATAGCAACACTGAACTGCAAATAAAATATGACATTCATTAATAAATAAATCCATAGTAACCGGAATATCCATACGGAAAACCAAAACGCTACGAACTTACGTACTAACCTAATTCCCAAGTAAAAATTTTTCTAACGTTTCAGTTTCAAAGATCTTTTATTACATGACACACGAGTACAAACTACTTGATCTTTATGATAGTTTCTTCCTTTAAAAGAGTTTTAGGTAAAATGGATAAAATCCTTCATTTATGTCAGTTTTGACGGACGCTTAAACTAGAATGGACTGATGATTAACGCATTGCCCAAGACGGAGTGGTCGCTGGGGATTGCAGGCACGGTTGCACGATGACCCAGGAGTGTCTATGTGTGTGAAAGTAAACGAAAGCTACACGCTGGAAGTCTCTGCTATTGTGAAACCTATCTCTGGGTTTATGGACTGGCTCATGTTTGTATATTGCCGGTAAATAAATTTTCCAATGATGGTGAGCAGCTTAGAAAAAATCTCTTCCTCTCAAATCAAATTACGAAACAAATCTCGAGCTTGAAATGTACATGATGAAGTACGCTGTTTCAGAGTACTGGTAATTAACCCAAAATTGAGAATACAGGCATTATGCATGCGCAAACTGACATTACACACTATACCCTCACTATATTCAGTTTAAAGCCAAATTTGGCACAAAAATTCAGTTGACTTAACGAATAACTTTATGTATCTCAGAGTGCTTTACATCATTATGTAATGTTCCTCTACCAGCAAATTTGCTGTTCAAGGCATCGACGACTCCTCAATTTTCTTCGCAATTTTCCGCTATCTTCGACAGTCACTAACAACCGCAGCTATTCGACGCGCGTCCACTTTTGTAAAGAAATTGTGTAGTTTGCAAACCAAATGAAGCTGACAACGGCCTCTGGAGGGAGCTGAGAGCGCAAATCACGTTATCTAGCTCGTCCAGTGTGTCGAAGCCGCTCTCTCACGTGATGTCGGACCCCTCGTCCGCGACCACCTCAACGTTAGCCGTCTCGTCCCGTGTGAGGATGGTTTTGGTGTTGGTCTTCTTAATATTCCGGACGACTCAAAGCGTAATCCGTGATTTCGCAACATTTGGTGCTATCCACAGGAAGAATCGAAGATCTTTTGTGACTTCGATCACTGTCCGATGTTCCAGCCCTGTAAGTAAAACAAATTATCTTTGTCACCTAGCTTTTCCTGTGGGCGACGTAGTTATTTCGCATCACTTCTACTACTGTTTCAACTGTTATGCAGTTGCACCAACAATACTGAACGTATATGGCACATTTATTTATTTAGTCTGTGTCAGTTATGTTTTTTTCTCCTTTTCGCCTGACATATAAAGTACAATATACTCGCAAGTAATTTAATTGCTAATTGACAAGAAGTTGAGATAGTGTCTATACATAAAATTACAGTTATTTACATATTTACAATTTTTTTATCGTATGTTGGGAATGTACAGTTAAATAAGAAGTGATATTTCGGCTTTTTATGTTATAGGGATGGGAACGCAGTTCAGCATATATCGAATGTCTCTCCTGTGCGTCGTCTGGCGTATTTTCTCTAGTATTTTGGAAGATATTTGCAATTTAGTTTTTAGTATTTTGGCAGATATTTGCAATTTAGTTTTTGGAACGTGTAGCTGGAGTCAGCCCAAACAAATACCGCTTATCATGTCTTTCGTGCGATGCCCAGCGTCGACGGAAAACGTCGGTTTCTCTCTCATTACAAACAAAATGATTTTTAAAGTGGAGTTTTAAGTGACCTTTCGAAAGAGCCGTCCCATATTAGTCTGGCGTGTTATTCGCTTTATCGATATGCGTTAACGGGAGCAGTGAAACACGCAGAGTAATTCCCACGCCAGCAGCAACTGTGCAGCGCTTATGCACGGCGTGGGCCAGGCCAGTGCTTCCATTGCTGCGGTACTGGTTATCCTTTGTGGTCTACTGTTTCTGTTAATATACATCGATAAAACGAATAACGCATTAAACTTATTTGACAACGCTCTATCGAATGGTCACGTAAAATTCGACTTTAAAAAATCGTTTTCTTTATAATGAGAAAGAAACCGACGCTTACGGGCGTTGCACGAAAGACATGATTAGCAGTATTTTAGGCAAATTTCAGCTACACGTCTAATATAAGCCGAAACACCAGACAAAATTCACCTGACGAGTCTTAGGAGAGTCTTGTACAGTGTCCTCATCAGATGTAACACAGCAAGGCAATGCCACTGATTCATTTGCCAAGGAGTGATTCAGCAACTTTCAATACGCCAATGGCCTCAGTACGTGCAGACACTAGTCTTAAACAAAGGAGACAGAAAAAAATTCTCATTGCCAAATCCACCGAGTAAAATCCATTTATTTGAGACCTGTACACGAAATTCTACAATATCCCTTATTTGGTTATTTGTTCATCGGAAAATAGAAAATATTAATTAAAATACTTTAATTGGCAATTGCCAGTGGTGTTTCGAAGCCACAACCTTTCTCTTTTACTCAGTAAGATAGCAAACGACAAATCAGTAGCTGGTCATATGCGATATTATTCACTTATAACCTACAAATATGTATACAGTATATTTACACTCGTGTTCAGAAAAAACACAGTAGAGATAGGACGTTCATATTCATATGATGTGTACATTAAATGATTAACATTTGAAACATGTCGGCCCACGCGTCAACATCGATATCGTGTAGCAACATCACCTACCTCTAACATGTGCCTCTGGCTATAGTTGTCGCTATAAACCGAAGGTAATCGATCACTGTGACCTGAGCAGACGTGCAGGATGCTTTGCAGACGGATACGCGAATTGCACCGTCAGATCAGTGAGTTTGAAAGAGGGTGTATTATTGGCATGAGAAAATGCGATGCATCCATCCGTATATTGCTGCTCGTGTAAGACGAGGTGTTTAGGCAGTGCAAGAGACGTGTGCAGAATGGCCATAGAACACTACGACGAGGGTTAGGACGCACCACCAAGATCACACCCTCCACCCGCCCGAGAAAATTGACACATTATCCGAATGGCTAAAAAAAAAAAAAAAAAAATGCTGAAATGTGTGTGAAATCTTATGGGACTTAACTGCTAAGGTCATCAGTCCCTAAGCGTACACACAACTTAACCTAAATTATCCTAAGGACAAACACACACACCCATGCCCGAGGGAGGACTCGAACCTCCGCTGGGACCAGCCGCACAGTCCATGACTGCAGCGCGCTAGACCGCTCGGCTAATAACGCGCGGCTATCTAAATGGCCATGCAGGACAGACCTACCTCCCCCTAGGCTCTGGTGCAACATTGGAACAGTTTAACACGTCGTATACTGTCAGGGGTGACAGTCCATCGCCCTTTATTCCGGCATGGGTTACATGAGCGTCGTCCACTTCTCCGCCGATCTTTGACGAATGTGCAGAAATATATCAGGCGACAATGGTGGGTGGAACGACCCCACTGGGGACAGGAATAGCATCAGATGGTGTTTTGGACGAATCAACGTTCTGTTTGTATGAACATGATGGCCGCATTTTGGTTCGCCACAGACAGGGGGAGTGTGGGGGGCAGCATCACAGTGAATGCATTCGCACAAGACATACAGCGCCAAATGAAGGCCTTATGTGTGCAGTGCTAATAAGTACGACCACAAATCACGGTTTTTGCATGTCCAGATCACTGTGACCAGTGTGATCTACGTGGACGACAACCTTCGACCCGTAGCCATACCCTTTCTGCACATCATCCCAGACGCAATTTTTCAACAAGACCATGCACGACAACATGTTGCTGCAAGAGCACGTGCATTCTTTCGTGGTACAGAATGTTAGACTTTTGCCCTGGCGCGCCTGATCATCAGACTTGTCGCCAATCGAAAGTTTGGGGGGATATGGTGAAAACGCTGTGACCCAATGCCGATCACCCCTGATGAGCTTTGGAACCAGGTGAATGCAACATGACTGGTTATACCACAGGACGCTATTCGCGCCTTGTGCACGTCGATGCCATCACGCATGGAACAAGGTAACAGGGCCCATGGCGGACCCTGTATCTACTAGGCACTAGGACACTAGCTGAATCGAAGTGACTGAAATGCTAAGCTTTCCTGCAGAACATATTAATGTACATGTCCTGTAATACGAACGTTCTATCTCTAGTCGTTCAAGGTGTTCTGTTTTCTTTCTGATTATGAGCGCATATAAATACTTACAGATAATGGAATTGTAAGTCCCCATGTACTTCTCTAATTTCACACTTCCTTATAAATTTCGATCACTATTATTAGGACTTAGTTTTTCACTAATGGAGTAATTCTGTGCTGTCCTTAATTCCCTATCATTGTGTGATTTACTTTAAATTTGCACTTTCTGTAATGGAGATTAATCGTGAACCTCTTTTACCTTTTCTTCCCAGGTGGTTTCCAACCGAAGCTAACATACGATCGGAACTAGCCATTCATGCCTTTCATTTTCCTCACGTGTTAGATTACCTGTGGTACAGAGTGCAGAATGCAGGGGGAGACTATTTATTATTTGCTCAAAGACTCCAAAGAATTCCACCCAATTGGTTTGTTTACTAGCTGCATCTGCCATCACAAACCAGTTAAATTTCCAAAAATCCTTATTATTGTTTAGCTTGGGGATTAAATTTCGAGATTAGCATTTGTTGTATTTGTTGCTCCGATAAAAATTCTTTCCATTTTCTTGTAATTAAAATTTGATGCATTGTCCGATATACTGTTGTAGGCTTACCCACCGTGGGAATATAGTCATTCACTACACGTTTTATTATTGGTATAACAGCGGTTTACCTTAATGTACATAATTTATTGTACTTGGAATAGACATCATGTGTGCCTACTACTTGTTTAACACTTCGACGAGCAGAGCGCAAGGGTCAATGAAACGATGTTCAATGGTTTTGTGGGTAAAATTTGGTGAAGTTCGCTTTTACTACTTTGATTTGATGGTTTCGCCTTTTGGATAAACACATTAGTTTCTTGTATTTGCTCAGCACGTCGTACCATGTTCGAAAAGTAACAGTACAAGTTAAGTTTCTTGCAACATTTCTTTACACAGTAGCATACCCATGCATAGTGCGTATTCCAGATCAGAGTGTCCTGACGTGCAGTAAGTACAGAGATACACGGCACATCAGTAACAACATTTCTTCTATAAAACAACATGTCTTCATTAAGGCAACATTTCTTCTGTATCTTATTGTTGTTTCCTTGTATGAAGAGCAACTTTACTCTTTCCCGTCTGGGCTCGCTATCTTGTAATCCTTCCCTATTCTTAAACATATCTAAAAATATTGCCAGAGGTGAGTATCTTTCATTAACGTGATCTTAAATTCAGCGCTTTGATCCACAAGGTCTTCAAATTCTCACAACCTTTGCGGAAAACGATGTGATTGTAAAATCATGGTACAACATGCTAGATGATTGTGCGACAGTTTACAAGGCAACAAGAATCAAAAAACTTAGTGATTGCAGTAGACTTCCACATGCCTACCGAACAAATAACAATTGAACTTCTTATATGCCCAGAGTATGACCAAGGTTTCCAATTCAGTGGATGAAATACCCTCGTTGACACTCCGATAGAGACCGACCAGCAAAACTGCTTATCCTAACTTTACTTTCATACCTCTCAACAGGAAGTTGGAGTAAGCGCGACCCCCGTCCAGAAAACGAGGCGTCAGAGGCTATACAGATATTATTTGTCGTATCGGGACGGTATAATATATCGGAATACACTTTGTGATCAAAAGTAACCGGACAACAACAAAAACATACGTTTTTCATATCAGGTGCATTGTGATGCCACCTACTACCAGGTAATCCATATCAGCGACCTCAGTAGTCATTAGACATCGTGAGGGAGCAGAATCGGGCGCTCCACGGAACTTACGGACTTCGAATGTGGACAGGTGATTGGGTGTCACTTGTGTCATACGTCCGTACGCGAGATTTCCACACTACTAAACATCCCTAGGTCCACTGTTTCGAATGTGGTAGTGAAGTGGAAACGTGAAGGGACACGTACAGTTCAAAAGTGTGCAGGCCGACCTCGTCTGTAGACTGGCAGAGACCGCCGACACTTGAAGAGGGCCGTAATGTGTAAAAGGCAGACATCTATCCAGACCGTCACACAGGAATTCCAAACTGCATCAGGATCCACTCCAAGTACTATGACAGTTAGGTGGGACGTGAGAAAACTTGGATCTCATTGTCGAGCGGCTGCTCATAAGCCACACATCACGACGGGAAACGCGAAACTAAGCCTCGCTTGGTGTAAGGAGCGTAAACATTGGACGATTTAACAGTGGAAAAACGTTGTGTGGAGTGACGAATAACGGTACACAACGTGGCGATCCGATGGCAGGGTGCGAGTATGAACTCAGCCGCCAGCGTGTGTAGCGCCAACTGTAAAATTCGGAGGCAGTGGTGTTATAGTGTGGTCGTGTTTTTCGTGGAAGAGGCTTGCACCCCTTTTGCTTTGCGTGGCACTATCACAGTACGAGCCTACATTGATATTTTAAGCACCTTCTTGCTTCCCAATGTTGAACACCAATTCGGGGATGGCGGTTAGATCTTTCATCACGATCGAGCACCTGTTCATAATGCACGGTTTGTGGCGGAGTGGTTACACGACAATAACTTCCCTGCAATGGACTGGCCTGTAGAGTCCTGACCTGAATCCTATAGAACACCTTTGCGATGTTTTGGAACGCCGAATTCGTGCCAGGCCTCAACGACCCACATCTCCTCAGTGCAGCACTCCATGAATAATGGGCTGACATTCTCCAAGAAACCTTCCAGCACCTGATTGAACGTAAGTCTGCGAGAGTGGAAGCTGTCATCAGGACTAAGGGTGGGCCAACACCATATTGAGTTCCAGCATTACCGATGTAGGGCTCCACGAACTTGTAAGTCATTTTCAGCCAGGTGTCCAGATAGTTTTGATCACATAGTGTATGTAAAAGTGTATTTTATACCATTAAAGTCATCCTGACATTGTTTCATCCAAAATCACTGTGCATTTTTCTTTAATAGGCTCAATAAGGCAAAACTTTTTATCCACAGATGGATGACGAATCGCCTAATGAACGGGCATAATCCTAAGAAAACTTTTAACTCTCTTTTAGTTCGGGGAATTTGGGTAACACAACTCTGAAAGAGTTAATGAAAATAACGTGGTGTACATTTTTATTCTGTTACAAACTCTTGGAATTGTCTTTGTTTCAGGAAACTCTCTTCTTGCAAAACAGAGTTAAGAGTAGGCTCTGCCCTCATATACCTATAGTCTGATAAAATTACTTGATATTTAACACTTCTTGTGTTGGAGTTTGTTTTCTCCAATCAGGGGGCTCGACGTCACGCCTGAACTAATCGCCATTGGCAAACTGAAACAACAGTTAGCCAGTTCACTTCCAATTCCTTATATGGATTTCTTTCTTGATGTGTTTGGATCCCGAATCATGGGTCTGGCACTTTTATTTCGTATTTCATCATATATGACAACCACACCAAAAGCACACACACACACACACACACACACACACACACACACACACACAAAGATGCTAATGAGTCACACATTTTTCATACGCAGTAGCAACCAAACACTGCTGGATACTTTCGCACATAGTTAAGCTTCGGACGACATTCTGTGAAGAATTTTTGAAGGCTGCAGTTCATCGTTGTGACTGGGCGACCACAGTATAAATCTGGCGTGTAGAAGGTCGTAAATTCGAATGTCATCTAACATAGTGATTGCCGGCCGCGGTGGTCTCGCGGTTCTAGGCGCGCAGTCCGGAACCGTGCGACTGCTACGGTCGCAGGTTCGAATCCTGCCTCGGGCATGGATGTGTGTGATGTCCTTAGGTTAGTTAGGTTTAAGTAGTTCTAAGTTCTAGGGGACTAATGACCACAGCAGTTGAGTCCCATAGTGCTCAGAGCCATTTGAACCATTTTTTGAACATAGTGATTTTTTTAGTTTCTAAATCTAGTCAAAAAGGTTTGATCATTATTTTTATTCAGTTAATTGGTTTAAATGTAGTTGTTTGTTTCCAATACTTTGCCACGTCATTTGGAATCTGTCTGTGTCGTCTATAATTTGCAACCAAGTGCGAACGAGGACTGCTCATCGGTTGGTAACGCAGCAGCTCGTGTAGCCAGTCTGAGGATAGTTTCAGGTAACCAATCATAACTAGAAATTTCAGTTTGCTTTTAGCGCCGAAACTGAATTCTTTCTGTCTTGAGTCTGTCGTAGTGGTCAGCTTTAATCACCGCGAACAAAGCGATCGTGATTTTAGTTCTGCTGGAGATTGCTAGCCGCAGTTGTCTCGGATAAGCTGCACATCATGAGACTGTGGTTAGCTTAGGAAATGAGTTTAATTTAAGGGCTGCTAAACGCGTAGTCTTCCGCAGTTAAGTTATTAGTCACTTCAAATTAGCTGCCGACAGAGTATATCGCATTTCTGACACACCTCGTGCTGTCACTTCGAACATCGCTCCGCGTTACACATTAACAAATGGCTCAAATGGCTCTGAGCACTATGGGACTTAACATCTTAGGTCATCAGTCCCCTAGAACTTAGAACTACTTAAACCTAACTAACCTAAGGACATCACACACATCCATGCCCGAAGCAGGATTCGAACCTGCGACCGTAGCAGTCCCGCGGTTCCGGACTGCAGCGCCTAGAACCGCAAGACCACCGCGGCCGGCACACATTAACAGTGTTTGTGAAGTGAATCCCCGTGTTTGAGTGGCACCTGTAACCGAGCGGCAGCACGCAGCCGACGTGGCAACACTGTAGTGGCAAGTGACAGATGTCCTCTATCAAGTAATTTTAAACGGATTGAAGTTGTATGGTTTTGTGGTACACACTTTGTCAGTGTCCCTGTTTCCATGAGAATCAGGACTGTGACAGTCATTATTAGTCCTAACAGATGCTTGATTTGTGACAGCACACACCAGTTCTACGTACTGGTACCTATGACGAAAAAAAATTAGAACCATAGATTTTGAGATGTGTTACGATGGAAATTTTTGGGGAAAAGAAGTGATACTTGCAGTTTCCTTTCAGTTGAACAAACGAGGTATGATTATAGCATTTCGTGACGATGTTTTTGACAGTTGGGAGAACTTTGGTGGAAATTTTGAAAACAAAGCAAAGTATTCCACAAATTAGCTTCCGTTTACAGCTGCCTTCAAGACAGTTCCAGTGTCATCTAGTGAATGTGAATCTGATCATTACCTACTGACTATAAAACGTCTCTGTTAACAAAAACTGTTTCTGCCCTACTTTTTCTGAAGTGGAATGGGCCAACACTGTCTAGTTTTGACCCTTGAAAGTAGCTGGAATCTGGGCTGCCACATGGATGGCACTCTACTATGGACACCAACGCCAAAGAAAGGGGGAGAGGAGGGTCGTATTACGAAATCCTTTCAAATATTAGGACATTTATATGAACTGTAAGTTAAAAGAATTAAGATTTTTCCCATATTTAGTATCTTGTAGTTCAAATTTATGTGTGTTCAGCTTACTGCGGTTTCTTTTTTGAAAGTGATCGTAAACAGAAAAATAAAGTTTAACTTCATTAGTAGGTTCTTTTTTGAGACTGATCATAAACTGAGAAGTAATGTTTAACTTAATTAATAATACATGTACTGATAAATTATTGGTGTACATGAGAATTTTGTTCTTAATCCGAATAAATGTTCTGATCACACATTTAAAATGCTCAGAAAAACTGTGAGATAACGTTTTAAAAAGTCTAAATTTCGAAAACATACCCCGGAATGTCACAGTACCAGAACATCTTTCATTTATAAATTAAGCCGTGGTCCTAATTATAAAGGCTGTACCATTTCGTACCTGTTCCTTAACGTCATTCCACTCCTTTTCTGTGTTATCTGTCTGTGCACTAAGCTGTGATCACACCCTGTCATGCTATTGAGGCAAATCTTGTTTAGCATTTTGTGTATTTATCCTAACTCGTTCTTAATAGTCCGAGCTGAAGTGTCCTATCTGATATATACTTCTGTAATGGTTTCCTACACCGCCTTTTGTAATTCTGACTGTAACCTTTATGTAATATGACTGTCTTTCTGTCTTCAAACCGCATCTAACTTGTTTTCGTCTATGGTAGAAAGATCTTCCACTTGTCTTACTATTCATTCAAGTGTAGATTTTTAAGTACTCGTATTTTGTTCTAATTGTATAACATTAAGGTTCTGAGTTAAATCTTTTAGCTATCCAGGTATACCCTTAACAGCTCTTGTATCTTGGGCTTTCGGTTGTCATATTGTCAAGGCCTTCTTGTAACAACCTGGTTACATGATTAATAACTTCGAATTCAACTGCATGGTTTGTTTTTTAACTAGTTCCATGATCTGTGCAACCTCATTAGCCAGATCGTCTTGCTTACTAGCCTAACTATCTGACTGTTTTCAAGTATTGTGTTGTTCGTTCGTCAAACAACCTATCATAGTTTCTAGTCTTCAGAGTATTTGCATAGTAGGATATGGTGTCGTAACTGTAGAGCTGCAACGGATTTTCGTCTTGCTTACTAGCCTAACTATCTGACTGTTTTCAAGTATTGTGTTGTTCGTTCGTCAAACAACCTATCATAGTTTCTAGTCCTCAGAGTATTTGCATAGTAGGATCTGGTGTCGTAGCTGTAGAGCTGCAACGGATTTTTTCGTAGCAAGTGACGTTACCTCACTTGCTGAAGTGGGAAAGTTGCCTACATTTTCACTGCGCAATTCGTCTTTTTCACTTGATCTGATACAGTTTCCACGTCTGAAGACTGCATTATGGTAGCCTGGCGTCTATTTTTACCATAATGTACAACGATAAATGGTTAAAGTTACACCTGATAGTACTGCGATTAACACATAAACAAACCACAGATGCTATTCGTATGCTACGCAACGTTATTGACGAAAAATATTTCTTTGAAAACAACAGCACGTCGATACTACAAATGGAGCACGCTTAAGTTATGAACATCCGCCATCTTGTGGCTTCCTTAATAAATGTAAAAATAATTATTTATTAACGGTAAATTTTGTAAATAACAAATAGTTGAAATGGCTCTGAGCACTATGGGACTTAACTTCTGAGGTCATCAGTCCCCTACAACTTAGAACTACTTAAACCTAACTAACCTAAGGACATCACACACATCCATGCCCGAGGCAGGATTCAAACCTGCGACCCTAGTGATCGCGCGGTTCCAGACTGTAGCGCCTAGAACCGCTCGGCCACTCCGGCCGACTGTAAATAACAAAATCTTTAGGTAGCAAGGGATTCAAATAAGCAAATTTTGTCACTACAGAGTCATACAATACCATTTACTATTGAATTTATGTAACATTGCCTTTCTTTGTGCTGTTGCATATGCCACTACCGTATTCGTACAATTTTCTTAATCCTTTACTTATTAGTTTCAATCTTTCTATTGTATTTCGTTGCTTGTCAAAGCACTTACTGAAATTTGTTATATCTGCTTCATTCATTTAACATTTGTCGTGAGCGACATGTGTGTTGCATTATTACACAAAAAGAAACAGTCATGAAATTTACATATTTTTGAATAAGAATATTTTTACAATTACAGTCCATTTTAGGGGCACGAAAGTAACTCTTTTATTTATGACACGCATTACACAGAAATCAAGTACTGGGAAAGTGAAATATTACGATTCATATTTAACTCGCCAGGTTAATTATTCTGCGACCATTAGTTTTAAATATCTGAAGTGCGTTAATTTTGTTCGGGAAGGCGAATAATCGGAGTTCGAACGAAATATAGGAAGCAGGGTCTATATAACTACTAAAATTAGTAGTTATCTCAATGAGATAGCCGTAATGGAGGGTAACAGATCACTCGCGAGCCGACAAAATCTGAATATGAAATGAGCCTCAGACGTTTCCGAAGGATGAGCTGTTCAAATTACCTACATGACATTAGTGACAGAAAAATATGGGGAGTATTGTGCCTTGCGATGAACCCTTCCGAAAGTTATTTTGTGTTTCCCTGACTTTTTGCCCTTATGGTGGAGTCGGTGGTGGTATACATTCTCATTGCCAGAGAGAATAACTTGTTGTGTGAACGTGATCCGCTTGGCGGCGCGTGCTGGTCTGTTTCTTAGTTTTTGGTTTAGCAGCGGCACGAGGAAGGTAGCGAGCCGGCCGGTACTGTGAACAGACCTTTGTGTGTGTTGGAAAAAGTCTTGTCTGTACCAGGAGTGATAGCGCGGCCTCTTTGGGTTTGAAGGTTGGCTCTGAGCACTATGGGACTCAACTGCTGTGGTCATTAGTCCCCTAGAACTTAGAACGACTTAAACCTAACTAACCTAAGGACATCACACACAGCCATGCCCGAGGCAGGATTCGAACCTGCGACCGTAGCAGTCGCACGGTTCCGGACAGCGCGCCTAGAACCGCGAGACCACCGCGGCCGGCAGGTTTGAAGGTTGTTTGTTTGAAAAGAACCACTCTTACTGATTCAAGTGTTCGCTGGTCGCACTGCCTGGCGTGTTCAGCGTGAACAGTGTCGATGCTTCGGTCAAAGCAAAGCTGGAGGGTCTGTGTAGCTTTCGCTACACCGTCGATGCACCCTGGTTGCATTATAGACGAGTACTTGTTCACTCCATGCGAAGCTGAGTAGTTCTACTATTCCCTATCTCATCTGTTAATGTAGTAAAGGTTTTCACTGAGTCTGACCTTATGGGCGCCATTTGTGTAGTCTGTATGTGTTGGACCGGTGGTAAATGATTTACACTACTGGCCATTAAAATTGCTACACCACGTAGATGACATGCTACAGACGCGAAATTTAACCGACAGGAAGAAGATGCTGTGATATGCAATTATTAGATTTTCAGAACATTCACACAAGGTTGGCACCGGTGGCGACACCTACAACGTGCTGACATGAGGAAAGTTTCCAACCGATTTCTCATACACAAACAGCAGTTGACCGGTGTTGCCTGGTGAAACGTTGTTGTGATGCCTCGTGTAAGGAGGAGAAATGCATACCATCACGTTCCCGACTTTGATAAAGGTCGGATTGTAGCCTATCGCGATTGCGGTTTACCGTATCGTGACATTGCTGCTCGCGTCGGTCGAGATCCAACGACTGTTAGCAGAATATGGAATCGGTGGGTTCAGGAGGGTAATACGGAACGCCGTGCTGGATCTCAACGGCCTCGTATCACTGGCACTCGCGATGACAGGCATCTTATCCGCATGGCTGTAACGGATCGTGCAGCCACGTCTCGATCCATGAGTCAACAGATGGGCACGTTTGCAAGACAACAACTATCTGCACGAACAGTTCGACGACGTTTGCAGCAGCATGGACTATCAGCTCGGAGACCATTGCTTCGGTTACCCTTGGCGCTGCATCACAGACAGGGGAGCCTGCGATGATGTACTCAACGACGAACCTGGGTGCACGAATGGCAAAAACGTCATTTTTTCGGATGAATCCAGGTTCTGTTTACAGCATCATGATGGTCGCATTCGTGTTTGGCGACATCGCGGTGAACACACATTGGAAGTGTGTATTCATCATCGCCATTCTGTGGTATCACCCGGCGTGACGGTATGCGGTGCCATTGGTTACACGTCTCGGTCTCCTCTTGTTCGCATTGACGGCACTTTGAACAGTGGACATTTCAGATGTGTTACGACCCGTGGCTGTACCCTTAGTTCTCTCCCTGCGAAACCCTACATTTGAGCAGGATAATGCACGAGCGCATGTTTCAGGTCCTGTACGGGCCTTTCTGGATACAGAAAATGTTCGACTGCTGCCCTGTCCAGTACATTCTCCAGATCTCTCACCAACTGAAAAAACGTCTGGTCAATAGTGGCCGAGCAACTGGCTCGTCACAATACGCCAGTCTCTACTCTTGATGAACTGTGGTATCGTGTTGAAGCTGCATGGGCAGCTGTACCTGTAAACGTCATCCAAGCTCTGTTTGACTCAATGCCCAGCGGTATCAAGGCCGTTATTACGGCCAGAGGTGTTTGTTCTGGGTACTGATTTCTCAGGATCTATGCACCCAAACTGCGTGAAAATGTAATCACATGTCAGTTCTAGTATAATAAATTTGTTCAGTGAATACCCGTTTATCATCTGCACTTCTTCTTGGTGTAGCAATTTTAATGGCCAGTAGTGTATGTTTCACGTTTTATCATGCCAGTTTAATGATGTGTATACCGCATTGCCAAGAAATGTAAATCAGACTCAACATCGAAATAAAATATGACTGTAAGCTTACGACACTGTAAGCCCACTTAAGTAGCTGTGGACGAATTCTAATGCTACAGATCAAGCTTTGTGTTAAGCCGTCACCTTTCGTAACTGAACAAATTTGCGTCTCCTTATTTGGTTTCATCTGAAGTGAGCTTTGCGCCTAAGCTTGTTTTGAAACTGTCTGGTACTTCCATACAGTACTTGAGTAAATCTTAAGCTGTGCCACGAGTGAAATTCGTGTGCGTAAGAGATTTGAGTGGGGTCTCCCTGTAATTGTTATTGTGTATTTTACATTCTGTTACTAAACTGATATTAGCTGAAGATTGCTTTGAATTTTAAACTGTTGTCAACAGATCGTTATAAAATTGTTCACGAGTTTGCTATATGCATTTTTAAGATAAGTTTACGGATTTAAATTTTAATGTCAAGTTTCACCTGAAACTTTTAATTGATAGGGTAGTAATTGTCTTGAGCTTGAGTTTAATATCATTGTATCACCGCTATTTGCAATCAACATTGGATCAGGGTTAATATTTAATCAAGGATATTGTAATGTTTACCTTGTCTTTTAAAAAAGTATTGGAGTCCAGTAACGGCGTCACATAAAGGCCATTTGGTTGCAAAAAATGGGGCAGAAGATTTTTTTTTTTTTTTTTTTTTTACTCTGTGTGTACGCTTGACAGTATGTTGGATCCAGGTTTTCGACCTCCAAAACCCTCGGTACAGCTTCTTATAGCCAGAAAACCAAGAAATTTTGGCACTTTTTCAGATTTTCGCCTATTACTTGGAAACTATGCATCCTGTACGAAGTGTTACTCTTACCAAAATGAAACAGCGTTCGATTTTGCTTGGAGTGATCTATTTAAATGTCAAAATCTGTGTAGCCGTTTGGGTGCAATCAGTTGTCTAAGTTCGTTCACTTTTACCAACTTAGCTACAAAGAAGGCTCTAACGCCTGTAACTCAAAAACGGCCTCTTCAAACGAAAAATATTAATTTATCAGAGTTATAGAGCATGAAATTTCGTGTTAAGAATTCATCTAGTTTTACTCACTATTAAGTATTCATAGACGTGAAAGTCAAAATTATTTCATTTTGTTGCTTTTCTGTAAGACAAAATCAACTATAGATAAATGAAAAAAAGTGTGTTGTTGTGTAACATGCAGTGATTTCTGCAGTAAGGGCACGGTCAATTTTACCTTCACTATTGACTGGACTCAGTGCATTCGTGTGCAAAAGATCTGTATGAAGACTTATTGTCGACGCGCTTAGTGCAATTGGATTCGCAGTTCCAATAATGGAAGCTCACCTATCTGAGACGTCCTCGGCTGCACGACCTGAGCATCCTAATATAACCAGTGAAGGATTCATCCAGGTAATCTCTGATAACGCCGATTTTAACATCCGCACGATTGACGGGTTGAATACTTTCCTTTCCATTGGAGTAATCATGGCAGTCATTCCCTACACAGCTATGGAGTCTGACAAGAACATTCATCAGAAAGGCAGACGTTCAGCTTCTGAATTTTTGTTTACTCAAGTGATTCTTCGCAAAGGAGGACAAAGTCTTCTGAAAGATGGTACAAATGCAAATGGCTCTGAGCACTATGGGACTTAACATCTGAGGTCATCAGTCCTCTAGAACTTAGAACTACTTAAACCTAACTAACCTAAGTACGCCACACCCATCCATGCCCGAGGCAGTATTCGAACCTGCGACCGTAGCGGTCACGCGGTTCCAGACTGTAGCGCCTAGAACCGCTCGGCCACCCCGGCCGGCTCTGAAAGATGCTGTCGTTTAAAGACACCAGGTTCTTCATCAGATATCATTTTCGATGAAGATACAAATGCTGCAGTCGCACAGAAAAAGTTTTTCGTGAATAAGAGCCACAAGAACCACTTCATTATCATGCTCATGAGGTAATCTGAGGATGGAGATATTAAAGTGCTACACGGAGAAGAAGACACCGATTCTTTAATTGCAGAAACAGCTATTTCCCAAGTTGTGAGTGTGACAGCGCGCCAGTCGTAAGCGAGGACACTGGAGTGCACATTCTCCTAACGGATCTAGGAAACAACTACAACAACCTGCACTTCTATAAACCTGGAAGAGGGATATCAGCAGGAGTGTGGTACTCCAGTAATTCTTTCAATTTATATCCTGAACTTGCCCTTTTCAGCCATGCCTTCACAGGGTGTGATACCACATCCTCTATTTTTGGCTAAGTGAAAGGGAAATTACTAAACCTTATGGAGCAACATCCACACCTTAAAGCGCAAACAGCAAGATTTCTTAAACGCGCAGTCTCTCAAGATTTAGTAGCACAAGCAGGAGAACAGCTGATGTTAGCACTGTATGGGAATTACAACTGCGCGACTTTGGACAAGACACTGTTGTGGCTTATCTTGCGAGTATGACCAAGAAATTGTGCCCGTCGAGGATGAGGAAGGGACAGAAGATACGTGCCAGAACGAGGAAGTTGGTGAAAGTGTCGCAGTGGATACAGAAGATAGGATGCTGGACCGGGACTTGCCACAATCTCCCAAACGACCTCGATGGTACTGAAATTTTATAAAATGTCAATCTCTGGTAGGTAAATTTTTTTAATGTCTTCATGCCCTTTTATTTGTTCATTTGTACAAATTTTTATATTACTCGTACGTAGACACATATTGGCAATTACTATGAACTTGGTTTTCATTTTAGCAACTTACTCTTCCAATTAAGACACGGATCAAAACGAATAAAAATACAAATGAAAAACAAAATTAAAAAGATACACATTATTAAATTATTGAACTGAGTCCAGTCAAAAGTGAAGACAGAAATGACCGTAGTCTTACTGCAGAAATCACTGAATGTGACACAGCAACACACTTTCTTTCATTTTTTTACTTACAAAAAAACAACAAAAACAACAAAACTTTGACATTTATGTGTATGAACGTTTTATAGTGCTTAAAACTGAAAAACTAGGTGTCTTTGTAATAGGAAATTTCGTTCTTTGTAATTTAGGTAACTTGACATCTTCTAGCTACAGGTGTTGAAGCCGACTTTTTAGCTAAGCTGGCAAAAATGAACGAACTTGGGCAAGTGATTGAAGCCAAACGGCTGCACCGATTTTAACATCTAAGTAGATCATTCGACGCAAAATTTAATGCTCTCTCATTTTCGTACGGATAACATTTTCAGTAGGATACATAATTTTCGAGTAAAAAAGTGCCGAAATTTCTTGGCTTTTGGGCACAAAAAGTTGTCCCGAGGGTTTTGGAGGTCGAAAACTTGGATTCAACATACTGTCAAGTATACACACAAGATAAAAAAATAAAATTTTCTACCTCGTTTTCTCCAAGCAAAAAGTACACCGTTACTGGACTATTGGGCAACATGTGCTTATTTGTAGATGTTAGCAGGAATTTCTTGTTAATAAATTTGTTTTAAAACCATGCATGAATTCATGTTAGCCCGGTACTTTACCACTTCCTACAGCTTCTACCGTACCAAGTACCATGTGATACGTCTGCTTGGTAATAAGATAGGAAGAAAGACAAAAAAAAGATATGTTTATTTGACGGAGATATTTCCTTTGCACAGATTCCTACTCAGAGTCATCAGTATTTCACGTTCATCTGTTATGTGAGTCTGCCGGCCGGCGTGGCCGTGCGGTTCTAGGAGCTTCAGAAAATGTGATGTTCGAGTTAATCATTACAACAGCCCATATAAAATACTTCCAAAAAAGTTAAAAAATTATTCTATAAGCTAGATTGAAGCATCGGCCTTGCTGCAGTGGATGCACCGGTTCCCGTCAGATCACCGAAGTTAAGCGCTGTCGGGCGTGGCCGACACTTGGATGAGTGACCATCCACGCCACCATTCGTTGTTGCCATCTTTCTGGGTGCACTCAGCCTCGTGATGCCAATTGAGGAGGTACTCGACCGAATAGTAGCGGCTCCGGTCATCGAAAACCATCATAACGACCGGGAGAGCAGTGTGCTGACCATATGCCCCTCCTATCCAACTCCTTATCTGAGGATGACACGGCGGCCGGATGGTGCCGATGGGCCACTTGTGGCCTGAAGACGGAGTGCTTTTTTCTAAAGCTAGATTAGTCCTTTGTTGAAACCAAATGACGGGGATAAATTGGGACTTGAAAGTGAAGCAGAGCACTTTAATTCTGGAAAACTGAATTCAGTTGTGCAAGAACTTGAAGTTAAGACTTAATTCCAACTTTAATTACCATGTGAGACATGGAAGACAGGAGTTTTGTGATGGTTTACTGAAGACTTTGCGACTGTGGAAACATAATTCGTATGCCTCACTGCCAGGCAAATGGCGGTCTGTTCCGTTTTTGAAAGAAACAGGCATTAGGAAACTACAAATCTGGACTCGTGCTGCACGGGAGGAAATGACTAAGGAGTACAAGGACAAGAAGGAATGTATAAACTGTGTCATAACAGTAAATTTTCCGATGGGTCTATTTGCAGCGGCATGTCTGAATGAAATCTCGGTTTTCAAGACGCGTCAGTTCGAATAAAATATTCAGCCACTGGTTTTTCTCCTGAGGTCGATGGCGGAGACAGCCATCGGAAGCTCGAGCATTTTATTCGAACTGATGCGGTTTGAAAACCAAGAAGATTTTATTCAGTGTTTAAAAGTGTTTGACTGTAAATTGTACTACGTGAGAATGAAGGGTTTATCGATTAATGATGATGTACAGGCCATCGGGTAACACTTGTAAATAATTGTGACTTTTACATGTTACTAATTGAAAACGTTCATTAAACGCTCAGCCTCTGCAATATAAAACGTCACGTACATTGTGCGTAGGTATACAACGTTGTAACTGATAATTGTTTTTGGGCCCTTAGAGGGGATTTGAGTGATTGAATTTGTTTTAACAATACATTATTTATACATTTATTGATAACATAAACAAATGGCTTTATATATATATATATATATATATATATATATATATATATATATATATATATATATATATGTTCATGCGACCTATACTCACATTCCTGAAGCTTCTTTTCATTACACAAATATGTCCGTGCTGATCATGAAATTATCTAATGTCGGGAAGTAGGTGAGGTATCTGAGTCAGAACGGAACTTACCAGCTGACCTGGATCACAAACTTCCACAAGCTGATCGCCTCGTTGGTTATTCTCACTGCAGTCGTACATACCACTCACTCCATGTGTGACCACATTGAGTCTCATATATTATATAGCTTGAATTAAAATGTTAGAATTATCTTTGCCAGCCCGGCAAAATGGTCAGTTCTCTGGGACGTGGGTAACACCCAGATGAGAGTTTATTTGTCAGTCTCTAAGATTTTACACCACTAACGAAAATTCTCCATGCCAAACAAGCGGCCAATTCATAAATGTTGTGCTTCATTTCTAGTTCATTTAATGTCCTTGAGGCAAAGTCCGTCGTCTTTTTTTCCCTCTTTTTGCTCCTACAGCAAAACCGCTCCTACCCCCACAACTGATAGATCCAGGTGTCGAACGAATCCTTCACTGAAGTCCGATGGGGCTAAGACGCTACTAACTTCAACGCTTGTTTTAACGCAGAAAATGAGGCTTCCTGCTAAAGCCCCCATAGAAATATACACCCCATCATAAGTAGACGCCGGACGCTGTGGTCGAGCGTTTCTAGGCGCTTCAGTCCGGAACCACGCGGCTGCTACGATCGCAGGTTCGAAACCTGCCTCGGGAATGGATGTGTATGATGTCCTTAGGTTAGTTAGTTTCAGGTAGTCTTAGTCTAGGGGCTGATGACCTCCGATGTTAACTCCCATAGTGCTTAGAGCCATTTGAACCACAAGTAACAACCTGCTCCCCAAAATCTCTAACTACCATCCTAAAATAATTGGACATGTCTATCAACCTGTTTCGCACTTAGCGGGGCTGGGAATTGATTAATTGGTTCCACAGTCTCTGGGTCATTATGAATCCACTGATTTGAAACAACATTTTAAGATAAAAAAAGAATGCTGAAATCCCTGAACTAGTAGGAGGTTACATTTGTGGAAGGACCAAAATAAGTTGCTGTCAGTTACACTCAACATACAAATTTTATTAGTTAAAACACACAATAACATTCAAATATTAATTGAAAAGAGATTAAAACTCGGCTGAAAGCCACACCATGTCAAAACAATTTTACGGCTTAAGGCCTAGGAAAAAAAATGGTTCAAATGGCTCTGAGCACTATGCGACTTAACTTCTGAGGTCATCTGTCGCCTAGAACTTAGAACTAATTAAACCTAACTAACCTAAGGACATCACACACATCCATGCCCGAGGCAGGATTCGAACCTGCGACCGTAGCGGTCGCGCGGTTCCAAACTGAAGCGCCTAGAACCGCTCGGCCACCCCGGCCGGCAAGGCCTAGGAAGAAGAGCTTTCAATTTCAAAAGGCTGAGGGCCTTATCTTAAAACATTTCATGCAAATTCAGCTGAAGACCTCATACCCAAAAATTAAAAAAAAGCAATGTTATGACTTAACGGCAAGAGCAAGATTTTAAATTGTCAGTTTAAGAGAGTTTAAAACTCTGCTGAAGGCCACACACCATGGAGAAAACAATTTCACTGCTTAAGGCCTAAAGAGAAAACAACTTACAATTTAAATAAGCTAAAACTCGGCTGAAGACCACACGAAGTACTTAAGACTAAAAGGAAATCGCTACGTAGAACAAAAGGAGCGGTGCTCAGAAGGTTCCAAGCGCCAGCCTGGGAAGTAACACTAACGCACGCTTAGGAGGGACAAGCAGCCAGACCGACAATTTCTTAATCGGAAGGCAATCCAACCGAAGGCCAGCCGACAAACCAACCAACCAAATCAGTTCTGCTCCACCCGACGAACAAAACGGCAACAAGACGTCAACAGCTCAACGTTGTGGATACCGGTGCCCAATCCAGCCAAGTCAGAATTAACGCCCCAAACTACCAACACACCTCAGCTGTCGAACTACACGCCGTACTAGACAGCAGTAACACGACGAGGAAAATACACTGCCAAATACTACGTCAACGCCCACGGCAGGTAACCGGAACCTTAACGGCCACAAGGCAGAAGACATCGCCGGAGCACTTCACTAATGAAGGAGTTCAAATGTGTGTGAAATATTATGGGTATTAACTGCTAAGGTCATCAGTCCCTAAGTTCAGACACTGCTTAACCTGAATTAAGTTACCCCATCAACGAAAACGGTTGCAATTCTAGCCGACTTCGATGCACACACACCCTCGCTGCTCTGCGCCAACCGACCGACTGCACTGCTGGTCCGTCTTCGACTGACTCCAGTGCTGGTCCGTCCACAGCGCGGACACACGACGACCCGGGACACTGGCGCAGACCCAACCATGCAGAGGGAACACTTTGACATCTCTGCACAGGTGAGGAACAGACCACCTCCGGTGAGATGACCAATTGAAGGGGCCCAGAAACGGTCAGAGAACCAGTCACACGTCGCCCGATGAGACGACCGACCGAACGACCAACCAACGGTCGTCCTCGCTCAGATCTCCTTCCGTCGGACAATGCAGGTGTGTAAACAGCGGTCGGGCGAGTACTGACTGTCCGCGCCTCACCGGGCGCTCCGTCCCCGACTTCACTGCTGCTGCGTCCCGACTGAACTGCCGCGTGCTTCCCTCACACCCGACACACCGCGACCCTGAAATACTATCGGTCGCTCCAGAGATGGTACAAGAGTGCGCTCATCGATAAGCGCTGCTGCTGCCACTCACGGGCAGCTAAGGCAAGAAGTTAGTGTCACCAGTAAATGGAATAAGAAAACGAGGCGGCAGTACCGTAAGAGAAGATGACAAACAATAACACGAGCCGCGCACGCCTTGAATGCACTACTAAGCAGTTACGCTGATTGGTCACATATTGATATTCATGCAGGTACCGATGGAAAAAGCAAAATTCTAAATTTCGGTCGATGGTTGGATATGTGATGCTACAGCACAGTTTCTCATCGAAGCTGGCAATGAATAGGAGATATGTCGATACCAGGTCGTAAATTCTTGCAAAATTCATTCCGTATACTGAACTGGACAGTAACTATTCCTTGCAGACAGACACGTGAGCAGTGTACACGGATGACAGCATTTGGAAGAGGACGTGTGGTTGGGCTCAGAGAAGCCAGTTGGAGTAATCGGCGAATCGTTTGACATTTGAGTAGCAGCGATGCCACCATTGGACGATGCTGTCACCAGTGGGGGAACCATGGCCGAAAGCAGTGTCAAGAAGAAGCAGTCGAGCTAGAAATACGACAGAATTAGAGTACCGAGCAATCATCAGAGAGGCACTCAGAGCCCCAGATTCATCATTATCATCGATCGGACGTGCGACTGGTGCTTGAGTGAGCACAAGGCTCACAGAAAGGCAGATGGGCTCACGGCTCCCCTTGAGCCAGCTACCATTGACGTCTGTACACAAAACAAGCTTGTTTGCAGTGGTTTCGGGCACATTCGGCCTAGGATTTCATTTACGGAAGTAGAACTGTCTTCAGTGATGATTACCGCTTCGAACTGAGCGCCGAAGACAAGCAAAGACGTGTCTGGGGACGACAAGACAGCAGTGGATACCAAACTCAGTGCTACCCGCCATACGGTCTGACAACATGAGGGATGGTCTCGGGCGATATTTCATTTCATAGCAGGACCCTTAGGTTGTCATTCGCGGCATTCTTACAGCACAGCTGTATGTCGACAATATTTTTCTTGACTTCCGGAAGGCGTTCGATACAGTTCCGCACTGTCGCCTGATAAACAAAGTAAGAGCCTACGGAATCTCAGACCAGCTGTGTGGCTGGATTGAAGAGTTTTTAGCAAACAGAACACAGCATGTTGTTATCAATGGAGAGACATCTACAGACGTTAAAGTAACCTCTGGCGTGCCACAGGGGAGTGTTATGGGACCATTGCTTTTCACAATATATATAAATGACCTAGTTGATAGTGTCGGAAGTCCCATACGGCTTCTCGCGGATGATGCTGTAGTATACAGAGAAGTTGCAGCATTAGAAAATTGTAGCGAAATGCAGGAAGATCTGCAGCGGATAGGCACTTGGTGCAGGGAATGCCAACTGACCCTTAACATAGACAAATGTAATGTATTGCGAATACATAGAAAGAAGGATCCTTTATTGTATGATTTTATGATAGCGGAACAAACACTGGTAGCAGTTACTTCTGTAAAATATCTGGGAGTATGCGTGCGGAACGATTTGAAGTGGAATGATCATATAAAACTAATTGTTCGTAAGGCGGGTACTAAGTTGAGATTCATTGGGAGAGTGCTTAGAAAATGTAGTCCATCAACAAAGGAGGTGGCTTACAAAACACTCGTTCGACCTATACTTGAGTATTGCTCATCAGTGTGGGATCCGTACCAGATCGGCTTGACGGAGGAGATGGAGAAGATCCAAAGAAGAGCGGCGCGTTTCGTCACAGGGTTATTTGGTAACCGTGATAGCGTTACGAAGATGTTTAACGAACTCAAGTGGCAGACTGTGCAAGAGAGGCGCTCTGCATCGCGGTGTAGCTTGCTCGCCAGGTTTCGAGAGGGTGCGTTTCTGGATGAGGTATCGAATATATTGCTTCCCCCTACTTATACCTCCCGAGGAGATCACGAATGTAAAATTAGAGAGATTAGAGCGCGCACGGAGGCTTTCAGACAGTCGTTCTTCCCGCGAACCATACGCGACTGGAACAGGAAAGGGAGGTAATGACAGTGGCACGTAAAGTGCCCTCCGCCACACACCGTTGGGTGGCTTGCGGAGTATAAATGTAGATGCAGATGTAGATTTTTTATACCCCGTTTTGTTACCCTTCATGGCAAGCCATCTTTGGCTCACAATCCAGCAAGATAATACCCACCCACACACGGAATGTGTACTGTTTGTCTTCGTGCTTATTAAACCTTGCCTTAGCCAGCAAGGTCACTCGATCTCTCCCCAATTGAGAACTGCTGGAGTACTATAGGCAGCGTCTTCCAACTAGCTCGGGATTTTGACGATCTAACTCGCCAATTGGACGGAATTTGGCACAGCATTCGCCAGGAGGACATCCAACAACTGTATCAATCAATGCCAAACGGAATAACCGCTTCATAAGGGCCCGAGGTAGACCAATGTATAACTGATAGGCTCAATATGTGAAGCTCTTTCTCTTGAATACATCATACAATTTTTCTGAAACTGTAATCATTAGTTTGTCTGTACACCTACCGATTTCCTTTGCACTCGGATAATTTCTTCGTGGTGCTCAGTTTCTTTGTCTTCGTGTATACGCCATAGAAACTAGATAGAGGAGCAGTCAAAAACAATATTCTGTGTATTAACTGTCTGCCTTTCTTAATCACATAAAAGCTTACCACAGATGACATATGAACTGAGCTACTGTACGAAACTAGGTCTTAAAGATGATAGCAAAAATACCTAAATCTGACCATGAAAAAAATAGCATTTATTGTCTGTGAGAGCAGTGCCTGTAACACATCTGAAGCGTCGCAGTTAAATTTAAATATGTCCTAGTCTATTATGAATGCAATATCTGGCTTCAGACCTTTCTCCAGTGGTATCTGACTTTATGCCTGATTGAGAAGTTAGGTGGTAACGGCACACACTACTAATCTGGCAATGGCACTGATCTAAAAGCTACATTTTTATTTCACCCATGGTTGTGAACTTCTGAGCAATGCTCACCACGAAGGATAGAAACCAAGGATACTGGAGTGGCATAAGGAGATTTAGATGGTTGAATCACTTCTTTTCCTATCATTTTTACCGCAAGTTCCCTTATTATTTTCATGCTTGGTGGCGACAATCTAAAGGGTGGCTTCTTAACCAGAATCTGATTACTTAATAAAATATGTTACTCTAGGAACTCGCAAGTCGTCAACACGCCCCGGAATTCCTGACACATGGTTTCGATCTTTATTTTCAGAAATTCATCTACATGAGCTAATTGTTGATCTAATGAATGTGACTTCTCCACAATACTTTTTTCAATAGTATATTTATGGTATGCTACTGTGACCATACCCCCTTGCTGATGCTGGTAAAAGTGGAATTTTACTTGCGGTTTAAACTTAAAATGAAACTCTGCCCAGCCCTGTCAGGAATTGCCGCGCAGGTTTAGCCGAGCGGTCAAGGCGCTGCAGTCAAGGACTGTGCGGCTGGTCCCGGCGGAGGTTCGAGTCCTCCCTCGGGCATGGGTGCGTGTGTGTTTGTCTTTAGGATAATTTAGGTTAAGTAGTGTGTAAGCTTAGGGACTGATGACCTTAGCTTAGTCAGGAACCGCGCGACTGCTACGGTCACAGGTTCGAATCCTGCCTCGGGCATGGATGTGTGTGATGTCCTTAGGTTAGTTAGGTTTAAGTAGTTCTAAGTTCTAGGGGACTTATGACCACAGATGTTGAGTCCCATAGTGCTCAGAGCTTTTTTTTTTTTTTTTTTTTTTTTTTGGACCTGTCAGGAATCTGACGCACGTCAACAGTTAAATGCACCCACAACATACACTCCGTGGCTAAACTCTTGATCACCTTATTGGTAACTTTTTAAGCAAAATCACTAACTGTAGACCTTGACCTTCAAACACCCTTTCGCAATCATACTCAATTTACCTGCAACAAAATATCATCCTGCACCTACTACCGACTTTTCCGTTTACATATCCTCAGGTGCTACAGGAACCATCAATAATTTTTTGCCAAAATTATGTTGCCCAAATAAAGAAAGGCGCACACTGTTTCATTACGACAAAGGTGGAGCTCCATAATCCTTAGCAGCGCTAATTGATGAACACTAGCCGTGCTGTAATTGCCACAATTTTTGTTCTCGCCATTTCTGCCGCACACATTTCTTCTTACATTCACAACCTCGCTACAATTCCACCGAATTCCTTCAGACGAGAACCTCATCATATCTCATTGTGAACTAATGTTTCTCGGTGCCCCTTTCTATTAAAGTGTTGCCCCATCTTTCCTCCAGCTCCGTTTTTCTCTCCCAAGCTCGTTCTCTTACGGTTTGTCTATCTCTACGTGAATCCATAAATACTGCAGACTGAATTTACCCTACTACCTCGTACAAATGAGCCAACGTCCTGGGGATCCGATAAAATACCAATTTCTGTGTACTCGGTATACGTGAATTCCCAGGAGCCCATGTTCCTTTCAACTCTCTCTACATGATTTATTAATGATTCTTGAGTTGCTTGTTCACAGATGTACTGTTTATAGAATGAAAATTTCGCTCTGCAGCGGAAGTGCGCTCATGCGAATCTTCCTGACAGCTTGAAATTTTGTACAGGACCAAGACTCGAATTCCGGTCCTTTGCCTTTCGTAGGCTCTTCCTACTGAACTACACAGGCAACGCTCACGATCCATCCCCACAACTTTACTTCCTTGGAAGGTAAGGGACGAGGTACTGGTGGAAGTAAGGCTGTGAGGACATCCCCTGAGTCGTGCTTGAGTAACTCAGTCGGGAGAGCGTTTGCCTGCGACAGGCGAAGAAAGGTCCCGAGTTCGATTATCGATTCGGAACACAGTTTTAATCTGCCAGAACGTTTTATACTGATTAATGCTTAACTCCTGGAGAGCTCTCGCAGAAATTATTCGACAAATTCTAGTCCCAAATTGTTTGCAAAAGTTATTTTCTCATGTAGTCCGTAATAACTCTTGTAACAAATCCTTATGTTTCGCAATGTTAACGATCGAGTTATTTTTAAATTAGAACTTTTATCTTCAATGTTAAATATTATGTTTTAGATTTTCGTTCATCCTATGTTTTGTAAAAATGAAATACGACAAGTCATCTTCTTGTATCGTATCCAGACCGCAAGATGTCAGGTCCTGTGTATTATTGTCTGTCATTTGGTTCGCATAAGAAGCATAATAGCGCTTAACTATGTTTCCATTTAATGATACCGTTGTTAATTCCATCTACCATATTTAAAGTGGTTTTCTATGCCTCAGGCAGATAAATAAGTTGGAACTGGTTGATTTGGTGACCCAACGATCACGCGTCATCGCCGTGCCATTGTTTATGCATTTTTATTTTAACAAGTCGAGCCTGCAATATAATGCCCGACTATCACTGTTACTACGATGAAAATTATTTGTTAAACTGAAACCCAGCGACCTCTATGTATCATAGAAATTACACATAATTACTAAATGATCTTCAGATTCTTCGAAGAGACAAATGGCTCATAGCACTATGGGACTTAACATCTAAGGTCATCAGTCCCCTCGAACTTAGAACTACTTAACCTTACTAACCTGAGGACATCACACACATCCATGCCCGAGGCAAGATTCGAACCTGCGACCATAACGGTAGCGCGGTTCCAGACTGAAGCGCGTAGAGCCGCTCGGCCACAGAGATCGACGAGACAGCAGATGTTTAATTCCATTAATAAATTTCAAAGGTTGCAATCTTTTTCATAATTATACTGTCGTCTTGCTATCGTCAATGTGGTGCGATCTTACGTCAAAACCATTTTACTTTCACTTCTAAACATTTACAAACATTTATCAAATCAACCCAGATGCGAGTCTAAGTCATCATTAGACTCTTCACGCAAACTGAATAGATTATTTTGAAAGGAGTTTAAGTCACTAAATGTGCAAAATAGAGTTATGCGGTTTGTTGTAGTACATGCCCAGATATAGGGTTTTTGATTGAAAAAGACACATGTCTAGGCTACCTCTACCCATTTCATCATTGCGCAATATGTTACATTTATTTTGAAACAGACTCAAGTCACTGACTTGCATACGTCTTCAAAATAAACGCCAATATATACTCTCTGGTGGGACGTACACGAACTATGAATCATATGGCGTCGCCTTCTGTTGTACATCATAAGCATAGATGACTGTGATTCAATTGGAAATCAATTTTCGGTGTACGGACCAACATTTGTGTCCAGCATTGAGGTACACTGAAACTGTAGTGAAATAATGTCCTCAGATGATAGTAATATTGTGTCTAAGGATTTATGTAAGAAAAGAAAGAGGGGGGATAAGGAAAGGAGAGTCATATTAACAGCTTAGAATTAAATAGGCCAAGCTCAGAGGTGAATCATATGCTTCCTATTCAGGTAAAATAGTTCATGGTAAAAGTTCAAGTTGCCATTTCATATGCTTCTGTAAATGCTTTGAAATACTTAATGAGCATTCTTTCATCTCAGTTTTTACCTAAATCAACAATCTGCGAAATAAGGATCTTCAAAATGTTGTCTCCAATGTTTCATTCAATTACTACCAGTGAAAACACACAGACCAAAGGAAAGAGAAGAATCAACATCTAGAGGATGCTCCGTGATATATCGTGGTGAGAATGAAGATACAAAAGTTAAAGTGTGTGAAAAAGCTTTCCTTAGCGTTTGTGATGAAACATCAAAAGGAAAACAAAGACTAATATCTTTATTAAAAGCGGGAAAGTCATCTAGTGAAGGGAGAGGAAGAAATGTGTACAGTAGAACTATGTCAAAGCCTGCAGAAGTATGTGCAGAAGTTGCTGAGCACATGGAATAGTTTGACGTGAAGGTAGCAGATTATTCAACTACGCGATTCAAGTGCCTGAATGCTGACCTAAATGTAAAAATCGTGCATAGTCTTTTCACACAAAAAGATCCAGTATGAAATATGTATTTTTCATTCTATTACAACTATTTTAAAGAAACTACTCCTTTACGTTTGGAAGATTGCAGGTCGATGTCTGCAGCAAGTGCGAAAATCTGAAAACATAACTCAAAAGTGACACTCTTAATGACAATGCAGAGAAAACCGCAGTTGAAGAACACATTGTGCACACTCGAAGGCACAAATAGTTTTACGACAAAGTTATTGAGATAAGGCAGAAATGCCAGAATGAAGAGAATGTAATGGAAATTTCAACCGACTTTATGCAAAATGTACCATTACCTCTTACCCCGGTGCAGGTGTTGTTCTGTTATAGATAGCTATGGGTTTTCCTTTTTGAAACTCACTGTATGACAACTGGGAAGCCAATTTTCACTTATATTAAAAAAGGTATAGGGCAAGAAGGCCCAAATGAAGTGAGTAGTTTAATTAATGAGTACATAAAAACAAATGTTCTACAAAATGTCAAAGAACTTCATGTATTTTCTGATGGTTGAACAAGCCAAAACAAATTATACACCAGTGCGCTTTTAGCTGGGACCGACTTCATTGGAGAGATTTGACAAAATATGGCATTACTTTCCCATCAGACGTCACTCATAACTGCGAAGCGACCGCGAGTCTGGTGTTCTGAAAAGAAAATACATAGCAAGGAGAGATTTTACAATCCAGAACACTAGAATGAACTGGTTACTAACGCCAGTTCACTCTGCAAATTTACTTCCGCTTGCACTCGTCGAACTTTGCCATAGACCACAAACGATAGTGGTCTAAGGCCTGTAAAACATATCCTCTCTAGGGAATCTTATGCAAGAAGACTTCCTAGAGAAAGAAAAGCATCATTTCAAATCTCCAGATGTTGTATGTCAATTACTGCTAAGCTCCTGGTCTTGTAACAATTTGGGACTACATTGACAGAACGACAGTAAATACTCTACGATTTAACTCTTGCCGCGCGGGGTAGCCGTGCGGTCTTAGGCGTCTTGACACGGCCCGCGCGGCACCCCGCGTCAGAGGTTCGAGTCCTCCCTCGGGCATGGGTGTGTGTGTCGTCCTTAGCGTAAGTTAGTTTAAAGCTAGATTAAATAGTGTGTAAGCTTAGGGACCGATGACCTCAGCAGTTTGGTCCCATAAGACCTCACAACAAATTTCCAATATTCCAAAATTACTTACCTCTTCAGCAGAAAGAGTACCACCATTGCCAGTGAGGAATCCTAAAATGATGAACAGCCTGAGCCCATCATGGAAAGAAGATAAACCTCACCAAGCTCCTGCAGTATGTTCTGATAGACATTTGAACTTCTGTAGAGACATTGTTCAGTGGAAAATTGTTTAAACATCAGACGAAACTGATGAAAATAAAATATATTAATATTGTTAAACAGAAAATGTGTAAGCACTAATGCTGGAGAGCAATAATCGTATAAGTTGGAACACTTATCTTTTTCTTATTGAAAGTCAATTATTATTTGGAATATAATAGGATAGATATTTGTTGTTATTGTGAAACAATTGCTGTTTATATTGAGAAAGTGAATAAGTCATGTGTTTATTTTAAAAAGGTGCCCAAATCTTGTGAGAATTTATAAATTTAAGCTGTTTAAAATATCAGTTATTTAAAATACTGCTAGAGATTTGTGAATCACTCACCCATAGCCTTTTTCCATCAGTCTTTAAAGTCTGTACCTCTTAACTGATTGCCCTAAACAGTCACTTACAGTTCTTGACAAATACTCGTTTTGTGACTGAACTCCTTTTCAAAATAATCGATTCAGTTATTCTTCACCGTCATAGCAATTAATAATAATGCCTTCAAATCACTCTTCAAAAAAATGGCTCTGAGCACTATGGGACTCAACTGCTGAGGTCATTAGTCCCCTAGAACTTAGAACTAGTTAAACCTAACTAACCTAAGGACATCACAAACATCCATGCCCGAGGCAGGATTCGAACCTGCGACCGTAGCGGTCTCGCGGTTCCAGACTGCAGCACCTTTAACCGCACGGCCACTTCGGCCGGCAATCACTCTCCCTTGGCCCATGCTCTGCTCTAAAACTCCACAGTAAAATACAAGAATTCCACTGTAGGGTCTACTGAATTCAAAGATAAATCAAAAAAATTCACAACTTTGCGACAAGAGGATCATGGCTCTTTCGTTCAGCCTTACTATTACGACCTTTCTGATTATCTTCGCTGCGAACATCACTCAGTTTTCTGCTACGGATCTGGAATCATCCACTAATAGTGTTAATATGAGTTTTAAACATTATCCTACTTCTTGTCCACGCCCACTGGATCATTCTTTCTTTCAACACAGTGGTTGAAACGGTCCTGTACTCTGCGTACCTGATTGGGGCACAACTATCCTGACATTCTATTACCTCTAACATTTCTTCAAACGCGGCACAAATTGCGGCAGCGGGCAAACTTACCTCACAGGGACTGCTAATGCGTCGATTAACTGGCAAATGACTATTTTGGCGTACTTGTTCAGACAGCTCACGGACGGCACCGTCAGTCTACCTTCCTTCGCTGTAGTTCATACATTAGCCCGCTTCATCTCGGGAAAACAGGAACCTTTACATCGGGAGAGATTTGGAAAAATATCAATTTAGTATCAACAAACCTGAAAACGGCTTTAATTCCCTTAATCCAGAATACGTCAACTTCAATCAATAAACTAAGATCTGCTACCATTTAATACATATGTTTGGGCCTTTAGGATGAAATGGGTCGAATCGATTGATTGATTTTCGTTTAACAGTAACATAGTTACAAATTTATTGCTAACATCAAGTTAATCTACACTTCTACACCTTTGACTTGATCAGAACAACCGGCAACAATCGTTCGATTCATAAATGGAATGTTTGATATTTAAAATACCATTATGAGTATTCATGACTGTATAGTTTTTTAAATGTGTGTGAACAAAACGGTATACTTAATATAAAAGAAATTACTCATATAACTCAAAAAGCTTTAAAGGAACAGAAGGAGTGAAGTGTTCGATAGAATATTTTAAGGTAGGTGATATGTGAATTTGTGACTTAAATATAATTGTTAAACTGGAACCTTGACAGTTTTACACAGTCTATTCCGTTTCCGTGTTAACAGCTGACAACTTCCCTTCTCTGCATTAAATGGTGCACCGTGAAACTTTGACAGACATTTCACAACTTTCGACTGTAAATCGAACACAATGTCGGGTCCTGCACTGACAGTCTACATTTCTACCTGGGAGAGGGCTGCAGCAACTCCTTCTGTTTACCTGAACTGCGCTTTGCTAACTTACAAGCCTGGAATTGGCTGACTGGCCACCTAATATCTGTATACAGACACTGGCAAGTTACGACTTCTCACATTGTTTATGCTCTTGTATATACCAAAGTGTCCTTCTAAATGGGACTCATGATAATGTTTAAAGACTGCGGCACCAGGGCGCGGGGCAAACAAACCTTCAAGTGATCCCCACCTCGAGGCCTGAAACACAAGATCCCGTTTTTGATCTGATACCCAGCACTTGCTCACACGATGAACCTCGCCGTTAAGAGCACACAACTCAGGATCTGCCTCTTGTTTCACTTCTAAGTTGGTAAACAAGGCCGGCACCTCAGTAAGAACAGCTCCCAGGATTTCCAGCTCGTCAGAGGACGGAACGAAATCTTCTGCCCCTTGCTCCTCGTATGTACGGCTAAGTGCATGGGCCACCACTTCCTCACTGTCCCTAATTTGCCCACCTATAATTTGAAAGCCGATAGGCCTTTCTTACGTGGGTATGTAATGGCCTCGTTGTCAGTTTCAAGTTCAAATTCTCGGTGCTCGAGATAAAACTTAAATTCTTCGACCGCGAACAGGACCGTAAGTGCTACTACTCCAGAGTTGGAGGCTTCAGGTTGCACAATCCAGCATGGAAGCATTACTCAGTGCGTCAATTTGCATTCCTAGTGTATTTAGTTGAGCACCCACAGGGATACTCTGCATTTTCCGTTATGGTAGCAATATGTGGTTCCGATCCGTGGACGTCTGGTTTATGGGCCTACCGCCTGCTCTGCCTAAGCAAACCAAAGAGAGCTAAACGTCACAGCACCACAGACATACTCACAAGTCGGGCATGAAGTATCGACCTGGCGTTTCATCTACCTCTGATCTTCTGCGCTGCGATAGTGCTTGAGTTTTCGAATCCTTGATCAGTGAAAAGAGATCCAGATGATAAGGCCGAAGGTAGGTGGTAGTGAGTGATGTCTCTCTGTATGTCCTTCGAATCTGCCTAGTTAGTTTGTCAATGGCTTTATCAATAAGGGCTTCATATGAAACGTCTGCATTGGATCAGACACTGTTTTGCAGCCACCACTGAAACTGGTCCCAATTCACTGATGCTTTTGATGGATGCCACATCGTGTGCAGACTCTGTGGTCATTTATCATCTGCAATTGCAAATCCAGCAACTTCCTAACCAGGGTCCAGAAGTGCCAAGAGATGAATGGTGTTCACTTTCAACATCTGTTATAGTGACATTAGTACCGTATTTTCTTTCCTCTGCTGTGATTCCTTACACCCTGGAACTATATTCTCCAGGTCGATTTTATTTGCCCCACCCTGTATTTCTTATACTGGGTGGTCCATTGATCGAGACCGGCCCAAATATCTCACGAAATAAACGTCAAACGAAGAAACTACCATGAACGAAACTTGTCTAGCTTGAAGGGGGAAATCAGATGGCGCTACGGTTGGCCCGCTAGATGGCGCTGCCATAGGTCAAACGAATATCAACTGCGTTTTTCAAAATAGGAACCCCCATTTTTCATTAGATATTCGTGTTGTACGTAAAGAAATATGAATGTTTTAGTTGGACCACTTTCTTCGCTTTGTGATAGATGGCGCTGTGATAGTCACAAACGTATAAGTACGTGATATCACGTAACATTCCACCAGGGCCGACGGTATTTGCTTCGGGATACATTACCCGTGTTAAAATGGACCGTTTACCAATTGCGGAAAAGGTCGATATCGCGTCGATGTATGGCTATTGTGATGAAAATGCCCGACGGGCGTGTGCTATGTATGCTGCTCGGTATCCTGGACGACATCATCCAAATGTCCCGACCGTTCGCCGGATAGTTACGTAATTTAAAGAAACAGGAAGTGTTCAGCCACTTGTGAAACGTCAACCACGACCTGCATCAAATGATGATGCCCAAGTAGGTGTTTTAGCTGCTGTCACGCCTAATCCGCACATCAGTAGCAGGCAAATTGCGCGAGAATCCGGAATCTCAAAAACGTCGGTGTTGAGAATGCTACATCAACATCGATTGCACTCGTACCATATTCCTATGCACCAGGAACTGCATGGCGACGACTTTGAACGTCGTGTACAGTTCTGCCACTGGGCACAAGAGAAATTACGCGACGATGACAAATTTTTTGGACGCGTTCTATTTAGCGACGAAGCGTCATTCCCCAACAGCGGTAACGTAAACCGGCATAATACGCACTACTGGGCAACGGAAAATCTACGATGGCTGCGACAAGTGGAACATCAGCGACGTTGGCGGGTTAATGTATGGTGCGGCATTATGGGAGGAAAGATAATTGGCCCCCATTTAATCGATGGCAATCTAAATGGTGCAGTGCATGCTGATTTCCTACGTAATGTTTTACCGATGTTACTACAAGATGTTTCACTGCATGACAGAATGACGATGTACTTCCAACATGATGGATGTCCGGCACATAGCTCGCGTGCGGCTGAAGCGGTATTGAATAACATATTTCATGACAGGTGGATTGGTCGTCGAAGCACCATACCATGGCCTGCACGTTCACCGAATCTGACGTCCCCGGATTTCGTTCTGTGGGGAAAATTGAAGGATATTTGCTATCGTGAACCACCGACAACGCCTGACAACATGCGTCAGCGCATTGTCAATGCATGAGCGAACATTACGGAAGGCGAATTACTCGCTGTTGAGAGGAATGTCGTTACACAAATTGCAAAATGCATTGAGGTTGACGGACATCATTTTCAGCATTTATTGCAATAATGTGGTATTTACAGGTAATCAGGCTGTAACAGCATGGGTTCTCAGAAATGATAAGTTCACAAAGGTACATGTATCACATTGAAATAAAATGTTCAAACGTACCTACGTTCTGCATTTTAATTTAAAAAAAGCCTACCTGTTATCAACTGTTCGTCTAAAATTCTGAGTCATATGTTTGTGACTATTACAGCGCCATCTATCACAAAGCGAAAGAAGTGGTCTATCTAAAACATTCATATTTCTTTACATACTACACGAATATGTAATAAAAATGGGGGTTCCTATTTTAAAAAACGCAGTTGATATCCGTTTGACCTATGGCAGTGCCATCTAGCGGGCCAACCATAGCGCCATCCGGTTTCCCCCTTCAAGCTAGACAAGTTTCGTTCGCTGTAGTTTTTTCGTTTGACGCTTATTTCGTGAGATATTTGGCCCGGTCACGATCAATGGACCACCCTGTATACAACACGGACGTTTGTCTTTGCATATGGATTTGAATTCCAAATATGCCTGGTTACGGAAATCTCACAGCCATGTCATCCGAAGCAATTTTTCAACAAACTTCCGTCTTTACATGAGATCAGATTTTATACGCGGATTCATGTATTATCTCCTAGGGAATCTATCGTAGACTACTTGTGAGTTATCTTAGCAGTTTGGCATCTGCCCTCTCAGGACGCACTTTCGATTGGCCCATCCTTTCCATCAATAAGCACTAACAGTAACTGAAATTTGTAATTAGCACTTGTTGTTTGGAGAAATTGGTTGTTTCTGGAAGAGAGGTTAGAAGGTTAACATCAAAAAAAGTAAAGAAAGATAATGAACTGTAGGTAAAAGTAATTAGATTAGGAAATGACATACTGAAAATATTGGGCTGGGATATAAAATTGTTTCGAATTTCTTCTAAAAGCATTTGTTTGGGTTGTAAGTGAAACGCCGCCAATAAGCAGTACATATAAGAACAGAATAAATTCTGGAAATGCGATGTTACGGAAGAATGCTCGAGATCAGATTGGTAAATTAAAAAAACTAATGAAGAGATGATGACTCGATGTGGAGGGAGACGGTGTTTATAGTACTACTTGAGTAAAAGAATGGGTAGATTAGTCAGACACATCCTGAGGCATATAGGTATAGTTAATTTGATAATGGAGACAAATGGTACGACTTATAATCAAAAAAATGCCAAGAACTGAATATAGTAAGCAGGCTCACGTGTATGTAGCTTGCTGTAGTTACGCAAAGACTTGCACGCGATGAGCTAGAGTAAAATCCTGTTTTAAATCAGTATTGGGTCCAAGACCACAGCAAACATCTATATCTAAATCTGTCTGGAAGCCAAGCAGCCCGGTATTAACCACAGGTTTGAGGTTTACTGTCTTCTGGGTCTGATGAAAGAACTGAGCTAGCTCTGCTTCATATGAATCCAGGAGCAGGCTGTGGAACAATCCCTTGTACCGCAGGGAACCGAGTTTTACCATAGTGTTTCCTTCAAAATGACTGCACGATACAATGAATGCTTCAGTGTCGGTGGCAACAAGTAGTTCATGGTGTACAGTTCATGATACCATGATGTATTTGTTTTAGGCGGTAATGTTTCCTTGTGTAAAAAAAATGGTCATATTTACTTTCGGAAAATCATTCGTTTTTTACTACGTCCTATATTTTACCTACACGAAGAAAGTTTTTTCAATTCATTGTGCACCATTTATCTCTTGCATCACATCCTTTACCAAAAGCTAGCATTGTTTTATACTGTTTGGTGCTCTGCCTCAGGTAGACGCTGGATTCTTCTATAGAATCATTCCACATAATAGCTGGCAGTATAGCTGCATTTCATTCCTGTGCCTTCCTCATTACAGAGCCATTACAACTGTAAACGCTTGTTTCCTCTATGTTTCTGATTTCTATCGTCTTGCACCAAAGCCTTTGACGATAGAATGTAGATGGAGATAGTTTGAGCGACGCATTTCGTTAGTACTTCGACAAGAATGAACCCGTAGTTCTTTTGTAGCTTGTTCGAGTATAAGGAAAAAAGTTAATAGACTCCACTGATTCAAAGATTCAATGTGTATTAATTCATTGCCTTCTCACGTGAAGTTAGATTTAAAAATCTGAAGCGAGTTATTTCAGGGAACGAACCATTGCATATCGTCGTTTTGCTGGTGTATTTGATGTTATCTACTTCGTGACCGCTATTAGATATCCCTATTTAGAGCTTACTTCACCCAAATTATACAGGGCAATAAGACCCAATAGCGCCACCTTAAATTCAAGAATATTAAGAATTCTCAAGACAAGCCTCTGAATTGCGGAAAATACTTCGAAACGATTGCTAGACAAAAAAGTGACGTCTGATGCACTTGCAGTTACGTTCCCGGAAGGTTCTAAATTTGAAATTGATGAGTAAGTCTACAATGATTTCACATAATAGTCTCGAGTCAATAGATAATAATACTTTTATCGCTCGCATTATTGCATGCATCGAAACAGTGATTTTTCTGTATAGTATTACTGGCTTTTTACTTCAGCGCGTGCATCAGTGGGTATGAAATTAAAATTTATGCCACAGGCAAACACAAAAAATGGCAGAAACACATTACAAAAAATTATCATATGTATTCTAAAATTAATTGAAATGGGTAATTGGAAATTAATATTACGCACTTGTTTTTAATTACTGAAACAACATAAAGGTTTTTTAGGTCAAATGGAGAAGAAGGAAAAAAGATAACGTAATTGGAACGCCGAGCAATGAAAACCATGACAAATTATTCACGCCCAGGACTTCTTCCTCTGTTCCACTCTCGTCTGAATGGTAGAAGTGTGTAGAGCTTAATGATTCATCAGTGTCAAAATTTTGGGATGCAAAGCACTATTACAACTAGGAGAAAATCAGATGTGGCCTTATTGAACTAATCACAAGGTATTCGCCTGAGTGATTTTGCGTGGACTGTTATGTGTTATACAGGATTGCTGAAGGGTGATTGTGTTGCGGTGTAATGATGTAGTCCATTTAACGAGGAAAGTAACTAACTAGAATAGAAATAGCACAAATGGATTGGGTAGGTGCAGCTTTTGCGTAGATTTCAGAACAAAACAGGAATTGGGAGTGAGTACAAGTAAGATAATGATTTGTGCTTTAATACGGCATGGCAGAAGTAGTACAAAGCGGAATACTAGACACAACTGTGAAGCACTGTCAGGACGAAAAAGAAATATTTTGTGAGTTCGTTGTTAAGAATTGTTTCAAAGAACAGCATGGCATGCAGAATTCACAAAACTAATGCAGAGTATAGAACTGAGGCGTTGAACAGTTCGTTGATGACCTTATACTCGAACAATGAAAAGTCTTTCTTGATGTAATGTTGTTTTTTATTTACCAGTAAGTTACGTTCTCCCACCTGGGGGCGAGCTGGAAGTGGCCAAACACATTACATTATAAAATATTACGGTTATTATATTTATAAAAATTTACTAGTCAAAACACATGGTGATGTTTATGTGAATATAGAGGTGATGCTAGGAACATCTTTTTTAGTATGAATGTAGTGTGGTGGATCTTCTGGTCACAGTGCGTTGGGACTGAGATGTTGAAAGTACTGAGGAGGATGCTATATTAAAAACGATGTGGCATATGTAAGTGAGCTGGAGCTGATAGGTGAGATGTGAGTGCTATTAGTTGAGAAGGATACTAGCTGGTAAAGAAAATAGTATGTTGTAGCTGCATTTGGACCTGCTGGTAAGTTATAGTTGAGAGGAAGGATAGATTTTCGGGATGCATTCTTAGTATTAAGGGAATGGGCATTGAAACTGTGTTGGAAACTGAGATGGAGAATCCAGCGGTGAAGGGAAGGTGGCATGTTAAGATAGAGGCACTGCAGCAGGACTGGATTCTCGTCATCAGGGAGACTATAGGGCGGTGGGACTCACGTTTACGGGAGATTTACGAGTGGTGAAGGTGCTCTAGGTGTCTGAGGAGGTATAGGAACGTTATGAACTGGTGTAGCATGAAAGGGTAGAGGTAGTCTGTTACGGAAAGCCAGGTAAGTTCAAGCCGTTCCACGATTTTGAGCGATTGATAAGACCTGGGAAGAAAGGGAATCCATGTTACATGGCATAGGAAAAGGGCGGAGGTGGATGAGGATTTCATATGTATGGACGAAAGTCACGGATTTAGTACCCATGTCTGTAGTTTTAGCCTTTGTAACTAAGGATTCCAGGTTAGTTTTTG
The DNA here is from genome assembly GCF_023898315.1 of Schistocerca nitens. Taxonomy (NCBI): domain Eukaryota; kingdom Metazoa; phylum Arthropoda; class Insecta; order Orthoptera; family Acrididae; genus Schistocerca; species Schistocerca nitens. The sequence continues at coordinate 1,012,991,206 of NC_064615.1, forward strand.
AGCGTTAGTCCAATATATTTTACTTTTTAGTTACGTGGATTGGACCATAGTGGGTTGTCAGATAAAAATCTCTGGCACGGAGTGTTGGCATTGTTTTTCTTGTAATTACTCTCTGGGTGTTTGCAGGTCTAATGAGAAGGTACCACTGATTGCACTGGGAGGTAAAGGTGTGGAGATGGGATTGGGGGAATCGTTAGGCAGAATGGGAGGTAGGATGGACTCATTTCAATTGGATTTATTGCCAAGAATTTTAGACCTATTATCTGAAAACTAGCAACAGGTCGTCCATATTCAATAATCATGGTGACTAACAGTGTTTCGCATTATTATATAATAATAAGTTATGTTAATAGTAACAATTGGTAATCTCAATTTAGAAATAAAACTTCTATGTCGAATATTAAACCTGCTGCAGATCTTTCCAAAGAAATAACGTCATTTACAAGGGCCGTCGATAGCTGATGAAACGAGAATCAGTTAAAAAATATTATAAAATAAAAGAAATTTATTCACGTTCCAAATAAATAACTTCGAACTAATATTACTAGATATGTTTCTGGCGGACTCAGAATAACTCGCGATTTGCTCACTAACTACAACTATACCAAATTCTAAACGTATCGTTGCTACACTTTTTTGCACTGGCCACTCTGGTATGTGGGTGCCTCGTTCAGTATATGCACAACCATGTGGCTAGCCATAGCATACATCTTACTCGAAGCAAATGTTTGGGATATGGACCGTGATCTGTTAATAGGTGCACTATGCCACGAGTAGGAGCAACGTCGCACAGCGTGAACCTGTACCTGATGTTTGGGAAAATGCTGTAAACACGCCTTGCAGTGCTTCAAGTGTTCCAGTCGGACTGCCTTCTATTTAACGTCCATGTTCGTAAATGTCTTTTATCAATAATTTGAGTTCCTATGATATCGTACACACAATCATTTTGTTCACGTCCCAGCCAGTACATCGCTACCCTGTAACGTACCATGATATCCATCAGACACATCCTGCAACTCACCAGTAGAGCCACGAAAGGTGTAGTCCAAAAGGCAGCGGTAAACCTCAGAAGTATGCTCCGCTGAATTCGTTGCAGTACTGTTTGATGCCGCCTAGTCGAAGGCGATGCGTCCAGATGCTGGCAGCGACGCCCACAATGGCGTTAAAGATAGCTATGTGATATGGTCGCACCGCATATAACAGTAATTCGTGGTCAGCGGTCTCAGCAGGGGCAACCTTAGGCATAATTATAGCCGCTTTCTGAGTAACAGATTTTACACGTTCTAAAAAGTTTCTTTTCTTGTCTAGTAGATTGCCTAAATATCTCAAAACAGTGCTGCACTATACAGAGGTTCGGTCAAGCGTCAGGGAAAGATATCTGGCAAGAAAAAGTGTTCGCTTCTAAACTACGTATGTGGATTTATGAACAGCTATAGTCAGTTTGTTGCCTTTGCACAAATGCTGCATCTGGGCAAGCACATCGGCTTTTCCTGAAGTCTCGCCCTGGAGTCTCCAGACACAACTACTAAGATGTCATCTGCTTACGCAACAACATCATCAATAGTATATACACCGTCTAACAAATGTAACAGGGGTTCGCTACTAAGTCCTAGAACAATGGACCATTTACAGAGCCTTGAGGACAGCCCTGGATCATGTCTTTGATTATCTTGCTCTGCCCCTAAGCCACTATACGCTACGTCCGCTACAATATTCTACTAAGCTCCCAAACACATATTTGGGGACCCTGAGATCTAGGGGGCTGCGAAGACTGCAGGCCACCAAAGATTACCGAATGCGCCTGCGATGTCAATCATGGGCACGGTTGCATCCTTCATTGTCGAATTTTCTACACTATGAAGTTCTCTATTAACTGCGTAGTCTATAGGCTTCCAATATTGACAATGATTTAGATCCAAGAGCTCCCTTTGCACCTGCAACCAGTCACAGAGCCGGCCGGAGTGGCCGTGCGGTTCTAGGCGCTACAGTCTGGAACAGTGCGACCGCTACGGTCTCAGGTTAGAATCCTGCCTCGGGCATGGATGTGTGTGATGTCCTTAGGTTAGTTAGGTTTAATTAGGTCTAAGTTCTAGGCGACTGATGATCTCAGAAGTCGCATAGTGCTCAGAGCCATTTGAACCATTTGAACCAGCCACACAGCATACGCTCCTGAGCTTTGAGCAAAACGTTTAATAAGCAAATAGATCTATAGCTTTTCGGTGATGCCAGCTCTTTATCCTTTCCTTTTTAATCACTACTGCTCTAGCTGCTTTCTATGTCACCAGAATCCTACCTATTCTCATCGCTCGTTTAGCAATGCTGCCAAATATAGCACTATCAGTGCACCTACCATGCACACGGCTTCAGGGTAGGCATCATCTGGACCAGGTGCTTTTCAATTTTGAGGTTGGAAATTCCTATAAAAACTCATTGTTGAGCGAAATATATCTACAACAACTGGTTGTCGTATTCGTTATCTAGTTCAATTCCAAGATGTATGTGTATATCAGTATCTTTGTTCGTGCTACGAAACGGAAGTAGGGCGGTTGGCAGATACTTTGCTGACTCCTTATATGCAGCCGTCAGCGATCTACTCTCTATACGAACTGTGGACATGAGAGTAGGTTCCTTAAACTGTTCAGTCAGTAACTTACAGTCTTCCCCATGCGTCAAATTGCAGTTGCCTTCAAAGCAATTTCTCCAGGCGTATTCTTTTCGTTTCCTGAAGCAATGTTTTGAGATGCACCTTAATTGTACTGTATTGATGGAGCCCTAAGGCATGTGGGTAAGCTCCTCTTCCTGATATAATTCCTGGATTGTAGTGGAGTGGCGCAAAAGCGAAGAGCGTAGCTATGCTTGGCAACTGCCGATGTGCCGCCTCGCACCCAGATGCAGTGGGGAAGGGGGCTGCACGACAGCTGGCAGGCTGTCTTCACGGCATGGTGTAACGAAACTGGTCGACTACATCGTGTTCTATGTACCAAGAGTAATTTCCGATACATGATGTTTTATCTCACATTTTGCGAGACCCTTCTTTAATTATGATAAATATTATAAATATTTCTTATAAAGAAATTGTTGTGATTGTTTTGATGAATGTAAATGTCAGAGAGATATGCAAGCATGGAGAAATTTAATAGTCTTTGACCAGTTGTTGTTATCTTTGTATTTAACAATCTATGGACTATCAGTGGGCAAGGTAAGCTAGTTGCTGGGGAGGGACTACTTATGCTCTCACGTGGTCAAAGTTGAGCGAGTGCTGCCCATTATGTTTAAATAACAATGCCAAAAACTATCCTTTAAAATTGTGAAGCACAAAGAAAAAAATGTTATTTAAAATTTGTGAAATGATTTCAAGAATATATCAACAAAGTGAAAACTGAAAAATGTTCTTTGTTTTGATTAGAATTGATACAACAAGATCAAACCTATGAGCTCCTGTAATCCAAATATTTTGACAATATTCTACAGGAAAGCGATCAAGAAGACCTCTAGGCGTGAACCATGAGGAATAACGAAGAAGAAATTTACCAGCTAAGTACCAGTTGCATTGATCAGTCCACATTTCTGAACATTTTATCCTGTTTGCTCGGTGTGCTGTTATGAAGGACGAAGTATACGTCCTGAAAATTAGCAAAGACAGAATTTAAATACTTAATATGAATCATTAATTATAGGGGGGGGGGGGGGGGTCAGAGTGAACGACAAACCCGCAAGCCGGCTGATCTGGAATATTTCTACTCGGTGAAAGAAATTGAGTCTCGCGCATCTCATAGCTTTACTTGTCAGATTCATGATGAACTGCCTGTCATTTCGTTAATGGTCATAGTTATTATGATATTTCAAAATTAAGTAACGTACTGCAAGAATTTCCAAAAGTTCGCATTGAAAAATAGGGGTTGCTGTGAATTTGCGTTTGGTGGAAGTTAGATCATATGTCCAGGCATATGAAATGTAGTTAACGTACTGAATTATTCTTTAAATTTGGAGAGATATCGCTATGTATCACCAATCTCGAAATAATGATTATATGTAAAGTTCTTGTCGTGAAGTCGCGCGACAGCGAAAAACCAAGAATGAAATATTTGTAACATTCCTCATATCTCATAAACAGTTTGAGATACCGAAGCAAGATCTTCGCAAAAAAGAGGAGAATATTCTGCAATATGATTAGTTGACGAAACTATATTCAAGTTACTGGAGATTTTTCCAATGAAATAACATCGTTTCTAGGGGCCGTCGGTAGCTGATGAAACGAGAATTATTACAGATTCCTACAAACCAGAAGGAGTTTTCAAGACATGACTCTGATATTCACAACAGGATTTGTAAGTATTGCGGGTCAACTCCAAAATGTTGTAGGATGGCCTCCATTCACACCACATGCGACTGCCTTTTCCTAAATACTGTAAATGACTTATTTAATATACAGAACTTCCCAACTGCAGTCGGTGACGTTGACAGAAAAAAACATTCGTCTAAAATGCTCGGAATTCTGGTACAATGATGTATAGTTATAAAAATTTTCATTTAGTCGTACTACAAGCAGTTCCAGATCCTTAGGCGAAATTCATTATAATCGATGTTGCGGGATATGGGAAGGAAAGGCAAAGCTGTAGGTTTTGTTTCTCTAGTGTATTTCACTTGACGCAAGATGTAGACCTTAATATACCGCAGACTCTCCACTATTAAATTCATCAGTTTGATTGCGTTTTGTATTCTTTGGCCATTAGGCATACCCGTTGATGAGGCACTTTATCAAATCTTTCAGTCACTTTGTTTTAGATCCATGGTATGAATATTTCAACAAACATATTTCTAGAGTACAACGATTAAGAAAATGTGCTGTTGGAATAATGAGCGCCTTGGAGCATATTTTGGAAGCCAATAGGAACACTTCACCAGAATATGCTGACGATATTGTGAAGTGTACATGTTCTCCACAGCACTGTCATTGATCCACAAGGAACCCTGAGTGTCGATGAGCAACATACAGTAGACATCGAGCGTTCTGCACTAATGGCCATTAAAATTGCTACACCACGAAGATGACGTGCTACAGATGCGAAATTTAACCGACAGGAAGATGATGCTGTGATATGCAAATGATTAGCTTTTCAGAGCATTCACACAAGGTTGGCGCCGGTGTCGACACCTACAACGCACTGACATGAGGAAAGTTTCCTACCAATTTCTCATACACAAACAGCAGTTGACCGGCGTTGCCTGGTGAGACGTTGTTGTGAAGCCTTTGATAAAGGTCGGATTGTAGTTTATCGCGACTGCGGTTTATCGTATCGCGACATTGCTGCTCGCGTTGGTCGAGATCCAATGACTGTTAGCAGAATATGGAATCGGTGGATTCAGGAGGGTAATACGGAGCGCCGTGCTGGATACCAACGGCCTCGTATCACTAGAAGTCGAGATGACAGTCATCTTATCCGCAAGGCTGTAACGGATCGTGCAGCCACGTTTCGATCCCTGATTCAACAGATGGGGACGTTTGCAAGAAAGCAATCATCTGCACGAACAGTTCGACGACATTTGCAGCAGCATGGACTATCAGCTCGGAGACCATGACTGCGGTTACCCTTGACGCTGCATCACAAGACAGGAGCGCCTGCGATGGTGTACTCAACGGCGAACCTGCGTGCACGAATGGCAAAACGTAAGTTTTTCGGATGAATTCAGGTTCTGTTTACAGCATCATGATAGTCGCATCCGTGTTTGGCGACATCGCGGTGAACGCACATTGCACATAGTATTCGTCATCGCCATACTGGCGTGTCACCCGGCGTGATGGTATGGGGTGCCATTGGTTACACGTCTCGGTCACCTCTTGTTGGCATTGACGGTACTTTGAACAGTGGACGTTACATTTCAGATGTGTTACGACCCGTGGCTCTACCCTTCATTCGATCCCTACGAAACCGTACATTTCAGCAGGTAATGCACGACCGCATGTTGCAGGTCCTGTACGGGCCTTTCTGGATACAGAAAATGTTCGACTGCTGCCCTGGCCAGCACATTCTCGAGATCTCTTACCAATTGAAAACGTCTGATCAATAGTAGCCGAGCAACTGGCTCGTCACAATACGCCAGTCACTACTCTTGATGAACTGTGGTATTGTGTTGAAGCTGCATGGGCAGCTATACCTGTACACGCTATAGAAGCTCTGTTGGCTCAATGGCCAGGCGTATCAAGGCCGTTATTATGGCCAGAGGCTCAAAAATGGTTCAAATGGCTCTGAGCACTATGCGACTTAACTTCTGAGGTCATCAGTCTCCTAGAACTTAGAACTAATTAAACCTAACTAACCTAAGGACATCACTCACATCCATGCCCAAGGCAAGATTCGAACCTGCGACCGTAGCGGTCGCTCGGTTCCTGACTGTAGCGCCTAGAACCGCACGGCCACTCCGGCCGGCCGGCCCCCAGCCAGAGGTGGTTGTTCTGGGTACTGATTTCTCAGGATCTATGCACCCAAATTGCGTGAAAATGTAATCACATGTCAGTTCTAGTATAATATATCCGTCTAATGAATACCCGTTTATAATCTGCATTTCTTCTTGGTGTAGCAATTTTAATGGCCTGTAGTGTATGTTAGGCATTAATCAGATAGAACGAATCATTAACAGACTTTCAAATGAAGCTATCCAAATGAGACGCTTTGATAACTTCTTATCACATGATAAAACACGAGTTTCACGTCTTTCTCAGCTGTGGTCTTCGACTTTATTATCGCCTCTCGTTTTAAGACAATGAAAGAAATAAGAGATTAGTGGAATGCGTTCTGTATTCATAGTCTGTGATTCTGCTGCCCACTCATCACATTTTTTTTTTTTTTTTAGTCTTCTGACTGGTTTGATGCCACTCCAGCGAATTCTTGTCCTGCGCCAAACTCTTCATCTCATAGTAGCACTTGCAACCTACGTCCTCAATTATTTGCTGGATGCTTTCCAATCTCTATCATCCTCTATAGTTTTTGCCCTCCCCCCCCCCCCCCCTTGTACCGTGGAAGTTGTTCCCTAACGTTTTAACAGATGTCGTATCATCCTATCCTTTCTTCTTGTGTTTTCCACATATTCCTTTCCTCTCCGATTCTGCGCAAAACCTCCGCATTCCTTACCTTATCAGTATATCTAATTTTCAACATTCGTCTGTAGCACCATAAATGAAATGCTTCCATTCTCTTCTGCTTCGGTTTTCACGCAGTCCATGTTTCACTCCCCTACAATGCCGTGCTCCAAATGTACATTCTCAGAAATTTCTTCCTCAAATTAAGGCCTAAGTTTGATACCAGCAGACTTCTCTTGGCCAGGAATGCCCTTTTTGTCAGTGCTAGTCTGCTTTAGATGTTGTCGTTGTTCCAAACGTCATTGTTTATTTTGCTGGCTACGTTGTAGAATTCCTTAACATAATCTACTTCGTGACTATCAATCCTGGTGTTAAGTTTCTCTCATTTATCATATCTGCTACTTCTCATTACTTTCGTCTACCTTCGATTTACTCTCAGTCCATATTTTGTACTCATTAGACATTTCATTCCATTCAGCAGATCATGTAATTCTTCTTCTCTTTCACTCAGGATAGCAATGTCATCAGTGAATCGTGACACATATTCTTTCACTGACATCCTTCCACCTTGAATTTTAATTCCAATCCTGAATCTTTCTCTTATTTCCATCACTGCTTCTTTGATGTACAGATTGAACGTTAGGAGCTAAAGACTACACCCTGTCTCACCCTCTTTTTAACCCGAGCGCTTCGTTCTTGTTCGTCTACTCTTACTATTCCATATTGGCTCTTGTACATATAGTATATTACCCGACTTCCCCTATTGTTTACCCCTCTTTTTCTCAGAATTACGAACATCTTGCACCGTCTTACAATGTCGAAAGCGTTTTCCAGTTCGACAAATCGTATGACTCATCACATAATTTGTCCAAAATGAATCAACTGAGATCATAGTTCTATCGATGGTCCATTAGGGGACACCAAGTAAAAACAGCTGCTATCAAAGCTTCCGCTGATACCATTTTCCAAACACAAGCGTCAGGAGCAGTGCCGAAGAATGCTGCCAGCGTTGACCGACCACATGCGAAGTCACTCAAACGTTCTGGTTCCCGAGCGCAGAACCAAGCATGTCGCTCATCGCCGCTTTATACCGCCCTACCCCGCACCACCCTACTTGCAGCGCCTCTATAATCACACGCACTGAACAACGGTTTGTTTCGCCTCTTTTGCTTTGCTCGCCGCGCCGTCTGCTCTGATCGTGCCGCGCCACTCCACTGTAACCGCAGCTTTACCCTTCGTCTCCAATGGACTGTAGTCTTTTCGTAGGGATATAAATATCCTGTGCTCTTCTCAAGAATTCAGATAGTATCTGCGCACCCGACTCTGCACGTACCGGAAAAGATTCCATTGCAAATGCTGCAGAGCTGACATATAAGCGATCCCAATCGATTTTCCTGATGCCTAACGCCGGCCGAAGTGGCCGAGCGGTTCTGGGCGCTACAGTCTGGGGCCGCGCGTCCGCTACCGTCGCCGGTTCGAATCCTGCCTCGGGCATGGATGTTTGTGATGACCTTAGGTTAGTTAGGTTTAAGTAGTTCTAAGTTCTAGGGACTTATGACCTCAGCAGTTGAGTCCATAGTGCTCAGAGCCATTTTTGATGCCTAACGCAATCATGCATTCCTCTGCTTGTCTCCGTCTATTGTTGCCATTTTCCCCTTGGATGCAATGCAAGACAGGTATTTTCAACATATTGGAGCAGATGCCATCCTTAGTCACCTCTTGCTATTTCAGAAGTTGTGTGTAGGTATACAGGGTGGCCCATTGATCGTGACCGGGCCAAATACCTCACGAAATAAGCGGCAAACGAAAAATCTACAAAGGACGAAACTTGTCTAGCTTGAAGGGGAGAACCAGATGGCGCTATGATTGTCCCACCAGGTGGCGCTACCATAGGTCAAACGGATATCAATTGCATTTTTTTAAAATAGGAACCCCCAATTTTTTTACGTATTCGTGTAGTACGTAAGGGAATATGACGGTTTCAGTTGGACCACTTTTTTCGCTTTGTGATAGAGGGCGCTGTAATAGTCACAAACATATGACTCACAATTTTAGACGAACAGTTGGTAACAGGTGGGTTTTTTTAAATAAAAATACAGAACGTAGGTACGTTTGAACATTTTATTTCGGTTGTTCCAATGTGATACATGTACCTTTGTGAACTTATCATTTCTGAGAACGCATACTGTTACAGCGTGATTACCTGTAAATACCACATAAATTCAATAAATATCTTCTGGTAAACCTTCCGGGATGTAAGGTCGTGGTCCATGAAACTCTTCAGCTCCTAACGTTTCGTCCAGAGCTGCGCTGGACATCTTCAGAGGGGTGTTTCTCCTCCGGCAAGACTCACCGGAGGAGAAACACCCCTCTGAAGATGTCCAGCGCAGCTCTGGACGAAACGTTAGGAGCTGAAGAGTTTCATGGACCACGACCTTACATCCCGGAAGGTTTACCAGAAGATATGTCATCCGGTCGTGAAAGCTTTCGTACTGTGAATTCAATAAATGCTCAAAATGATGTCAGTCAGTCACAATGCATTTGGCAAAACGTGTAACGACATTCCTCTCAACAGCGAGTAGTTCACCTTCCGTAATGTTCGCATATGCATTGACAATGCGCTGACGCATGTTGTAAGGCGTTGTCGGTGGATCACAATAGCAAATATCCTTCAACTTTACCCACAGAAAGAAATCCGGGGACGTCAGATTCGGTGAACATGCTTGGCCGACCAATCCACTTGTCATAAAACATGCTGTTCAATACCGCTTCAACCGCACGCGAGCTATGTGCCGGCCACCATGTTGGAAGTACATCGCCGTTCTGTCATGCTGTGAAATATCTTGTAGTAACATCGGTAGAACGTTACGTAGGTAATCAGCATACGTTGCACCATTTAGATTGCCATGGATAAAATGGGGGCCAATTATCTTTCCTCCCATAATGCCGTACCAAACATTAACCCGCCAAAGTCACTGATGTTCCACTTGTCGCAGCCAACGTGGATTTTCCGTTGCCCGATAGTGCATATTATGCCGGTTTACGTTACCGCCGTTGGTGAAAGACGCTTCATCGCTAAATAGAACGCGTGCAAAAAATCTGTCATCGTCCCGTAATTTCTCTTGTGCCCAGTGGCAGAACTGTACACGACGTTCAAAGTCGTCGCCATGCAATTCCTGGTGCATATAAATATGGTACGGGTGCAATCGATGTTGGTGTAGCATTCTCAACACCGATGTTTTTGAGATTTCCGAATCTCGCGCAATTTGTCTGCTCCTGATGAGCGGATTAGCCGCGACAGCAGCTAAAACACCTACTTGGGCATCATCATTTTTTCCAGGTCATGGTTGACGTTTCACATGTGGCTGAACACTTCCTGTTTCCTTAAATAACGTAACTATCCGGCGAACGTTCCGGACACTTGGCTGATATCGTCCAGGATACCGAACAGCATACATAGCACACGCCCGTTGGGCATTTTGATCACAATAGCCATACATCAATACGATGTCGACCTTTTCCGCAGTTGGTAAACGGTCCATTTTAACACGGGTAATGTATCACGAAACAAATACCGTCTGCACTGGCGGAACGTTACGTGATACCACGTACTTATACGTTTGTGACTATCACAGCGCCATCTATCACAAAGCGAAGAAAGTGGTCCAACTAAAACATTCATATTTCTTTACGTACTACACGAATATCTAATGAAAAATGGGGGTTCCTATTTAAAAAACGCAGTTGTTATCCGTTTGACCTATGACAGCGCCATCTAGCGGGCCAACCATTGCGCAATCTGGTTTCCCCCTTCTAGATAGACGAGTTTCGTTCTTTATAGTTTTTTCGTTTGATGCTTATTTTGTGACGTATTTGTCCCGGTCACTATCAATGGACCACCCTGTATATTCGCAAATATACACCAATGCTTCCATATCACGCTGAAAAAGAAATCGGTACATGATAATGGAAATAAAACAGAACGTCTCATTGTATTCTTCTCCTAAGCATCAGTATGTGTTGAAGACGTTATTCTGAGGGCAACAGAATCACGCCATAAACAAGTCATGAAATTTGAAAATTGCGAAAAGAGTGGGGGGGGGGGTGATGGAGAACGTACATCTGTCATAATTCCTTGATTAAGTACTTTCGTGCTGCTTCTGCTATTCTTCTCCATTCGTAATGCTCCATGCTTTATACTAATTTAGATTAATTTCTTGCCCCACTTCTGATTCAGAGAAGACATTCCACTATTTATTAGAAGTTCGATCTTGATGTCAGCATACCAGTTCGGAACGCCTTCAAAGCTGCCTACGTGAATGGAAGGAGGTTCTGCCGAGCAGACTCCGCCAGCCGGTAACTGATCTAACCTGCTTTTCTCTCACAAAGGGCCGAAGCGTTGTGCTGTCAACAACAGCCAATAATCCGGCACGTGCCGACCGCTCGCCGACAAGCGTCTTAGCCCATCAGCACGCCGCCACACACCGTTGCCCTCCGACCGCCAATTACTGTCCGTCGTCGACAGGCGGTACAACACGTGGAGGGGATCAAACCGATAAAGCAGCTCAACACAGAGCCCGTAGCCTCCTACAAACACCATCATTGTGCCACGTCGGTTCAGGCAAAGGGCGCTGACATCCCAGACCTTTTACGTAAAATCTCGAATATGTCATTAAAATCTTGAACATGGCAACAGTCGGAAACTGTAGAATTATGGATACAATGGGAATCATATAGCCAACCAGTTGCACGTTAAAAGATTATTCAAATCTTTACCTCCGTTTAAACACAAATAAACTGGTATTTCTCAGAACAACTAATAACACTAAAACCAGTACATAGAAATCATATGTGCAGCAAAAACAAACATTAAAAAATGTTGAAATATAAAATAAACCTATATGTCACACATTGCGTGAAAAGAGAAACGAAGTCAAGGGGCTAGTCAACAATAAAATGATCCATGTAAACGTATAAAATGCGTGGTAGGAGCGTATGATGCACACAGACATCTAACAGGGCAGAAGAAACAAGCCAGCAGGAAACTTACGCGCAGGTGGCACTCACATAAGCATTGCCAACCACAAAAGAAAGCTGAGATGTTAATAAAGTTACATTAAAATAAGACGCAAAGGCATTACAGCCGTTATCTGAGAGTGGTGGACATAGATTTGAATCAATGGGGAAAGTAAAACTTTGTGCCAGGTCGGAATTGAAAGCCAGGTCTCCTGCTTACGAGGCAGATTCTTAGACAACGAAGCTGTCCGGACACTGTGGTCATTGTAATTGTACGGACTACCCTAGCATACCTGCTGTGAGACCCAAATTCTCAACTTATCCACACATGACCATTATCCTAATTACTTGTGGAAATAACATTACAGAAACTGTAACATAGCAGAAATTATGATAAGCAAATAAACGAATGCAGGTGGTGAACAAAGCTTCGACATTTATTGAGGTACGATAGCAACAAATTGTATCTTTGAGGCAAGAAACATCACGAAACAGTGCAAACGTCTGTGACACCTGGCATGTCAATGTTAGAACAGGCCAAAAGCCGTCGAAACATTTCTGTTTTTAGGCTGTAATTGACCATTAAGGGTAAACTCCGTATAATTGAAGTTGTGCTTAAAAATTTGAAATTATTCCAACAAGTTCGATTTTAAACCCTTCTCTTCCCTGTGCACCATAACGGTGTCTTCCACTTTTATGTGCTTCACATTGCGTATTTTATATTAATTTAACCTTCTATCATGGTTTACTGCGGAAAAACAATCATATGATAAATTGAGACTAGGAATAAATTCGCCTCTGACTGCAAGAATGACCTTCAATTTCTTTTTCATTGTGGCATGATCGATTTCAAGATTACTAGCTTCTTCGTCAGCGCCATGTGAGGAATGGGTCTGCTAACTCTAAAAATCAGCCATAACACAAAATAAGAAAATGCAGAGCATTCGCAAATATTTTCCTAGTCCCAACTGTTTTAAATTGATTTCCTTATATTAATTAACAGTTTAGAAATTGTAATTCATGTTCACCTCTTCATGCCAGATATATTTCCTACATTCAGGATTGGAAGCCATTCCAGTAAAGAGGTAACGTTCTGTTTGATTAGTTATGCCCACAAAGAAGTTAATATGAATAATTCCACATAAGTCATTTCACTTTCAGTTTACCCCTTTTTGGCGCTCAGTGAGTGGGGTGATACAACTATAGTAGCATGTTACAGCACAAGCCCCGCATGAGATTACATTTGATATGCTCAGAATAGACAACAGTGTACACATCCTGAAACCAGACAACATGTTTGTAACAGGGTCAGAGCTGAGAAAATTTGTATAACATTTCATGTTGTTTGTATTATGAACACTGCGAAATTCAAAGGCAACGTTGTAAGAGATTATAATGGCCGAAACTAGGATGCTATAAGCAATAGGCAATTTTGATTGAAAAATTGTAGATTATGTTCAAATGGTTCAAATGGCTCTGAGCACTATGGGACTTAACATCTGAGGTAATCAGTCCCCTAGAACTTAGAACTACTTAAACCTAACTAACCTAAGGACATCACACACATCCATGCCCGAGGCAGGATTCGAACCTGCGACCGTAGCGGTCACGCGGTTCCTGACTGAAGTGCCTAGAGCCGTTCGGCCACACCGACCGGCTGCAGAGTATGTTAAATATATTTAGACAGATAAGACCTAGTACTATGACTCTGGCATTATGACTCTGTTGGGTGTGATGACCTACTGTTGTGACCCTCAGCAAAACAACGTCATACAGATGGAAGCGAGTGTCAGTGTGAAGCCCCAAAATTGCTTCAGAAGAAGCCGACAAAGCAAAAGAAGCTAGTCAGTACTTCTGAAGGGTGAAGGTTTGCAATACTATAGGCTAGGCACCATCAGGAACGGATTAAACAAGAACAGCAGATCGAATGTAATCATTGCTGTTCAACAGCCTGCCGTCTCCTCCAGTATTGGACTGCTTTTTTTTTGGAGATGTACTTGACAGCAGACTCTCAAAAGTTACTCCTAAGTGAGACCATCATTGTCACCTTTTGCCTTTCTTTTTACGTGGCCGTATCAAGGTGTGTACATGATGCCAACAACCATGTCGTGACTTCAGGATGGTGGCTAATGCAGAGCCACATAAAGTATTCAGTCATCTACCAAAGACTTCATTTCCAGTAGCAGCAGACAATCACTTGAAGTGAGCACCATGTGCAGATGACCTTGCACCTTTGCACCACTGCATTAGCTTTTGGCTGGGTACCTGCTGCTGGCATCCACTAGTCGTCTACCAAAGACTTAATCTCTAGTAGCAGCAGTGGCGACCGTATGCAGCTAACCTGGCACCTTTGCACCACCTTTGTGTGAGTACCTGCTGCTGGCGGCCACCTTTATAGAGGGACACATGTTCGAACCTAGGCTGGGGGCGGTGAGGTCTCTCTGCCAATGTATGTATGTTCTGAAGCCTTCCATTATCGCTGATCATCGTCCAGTGTGGGCATATACCTTCGACTTTGTCCACACTGAATTTTACTGTTTGAAGAGTGTTTGTACTGGGAAGGTACTTGGCGACTTACACGGACTGCTGTGAGCGGCATCTGACACAACTCAGGGGCAGCTTCACTGACGCCACTAGCAACTGCAGATGGGGCGTGCTGTTCTGGATCCCTGTTTGGTAGTATCTGATCCCCTACTGAAGTCATCAAGTAACAACCTCCCACCTGCTGTAATCCTGTCTCTGTAATAAAGTAGCCGGCCTGAGTGGCCTAGCGGTTCTAGGCGCTACTGTCTGGAACCGCGCAGCCCTTACGGTCGCAGGTTCGAATCCTGCCTCGGGCATGGCTGTGTGTGATGTCCTTAGGTCAGTTAGGTTTAAGTAGTTTTATGTTCTAGGGGACTGATGACATCAGCAGTTAAGTCCCATAGTGCTTAGAGCCATTTGCACCATTTTTGTAATAAAATAAACAAAAGACTATTGTCAACAGGGAAGTTTTATTAACAACTCGCCAAGTGGTTCTAGCCACTGCCACCTCTACAACCCTTGTCCCGGAGAGGTGCTCCATCCTGACCGTCATACAGCTGTTTCTATCGCCACGCTGCGGTCAGTTCTTGACCTAACAATACTCTCACACATATGGTAGCAGATACTCATCCACATGATAAACTTTCCCACTTTGTTATACTACCACATTAAAATAGCTCTAACTAGAATGTTTCGAAACGTCATTTGGGCCTCAACTGCGCATATTTCTTTGAAATTTGTTTTTTATTGTGCTACCACATCTCAACAGAACAGGGGCTCTAATGTGACTAGGTGTCGATACGAATTCAACTCAGATGATGCATAAGGGCATGTTGTTCCAAGCTGCTTCATCTTTACAGGATGATTCAGTTGCAGCTACCTATGGGTTTTATGCAACCCGCAATGCCTTCTAACACCGTGTGCAAAATTTCATGTTCTCCCACTAGCTACACACAAACAAAAATGAACAGGGTCTTTTCGTAGGAAACTTAATGTAGCTATACTTCATACTGGGATACTTTCTCGCTAGAGGCCGTGGTTTTCGATTTATTCAATAATAACGTACAAAAGTGACCTTCAAACTCTTTTTTCTTAAATAATTTGGAAATCGTGGCCTCCAGCAAAAAGGTATCCCAGTATAAAATTTAACTACATCAGATTTCCTAAAAAAAGGTGTTGTTAATGTTTTTCGGTTGTGCGTAGCAAGTGAGAGAATATGAAAATCTCGTATGTGGTTTTTGAAGGCATTTCGGGTTGCTTAAAACTCATAGACAGGGCTAGTTGATTCACCCTATACACAAGGATTCATCATTCGATATGGCTGGCGAACGATAGCGTTGTAGTCTCGCAGATAACCATGGCTAGATGTTTTTAAAGGTTGAGGAATCTGGAGACGATGTTGGTTACGGCAACATTCGAACATTCTCTGTATAGGGATAGGTCAGGACAGGACTAGTAACATGCGGTCTTAAGTTACATTGTTGGAAGATAACAACACGGAGACCACGAAAGTAGTCATAGGCACCAGCATTAACACATCAGAAACACACCAGCTGCTGCCCATATTACCATTTATGTGAACCAGAGGGTATCTCACAGTATATCCAATGGCATGTCGTACTGCGCATGCAGATATTCGTCTTTCTGCAGACAATCCGAGTTACGTGAGCTATCTTCCACAGCCGAGCGAACACAGTCGAATGTCTTCTCGGCTCTGGTAGTCATTCGAAACTTGGATGACACTGATCATGCCGCTCCTTAAAGCCGTAGAATCCCTGTCTGCATATTTCTGTGATTTCGAACAAGGAGAGCAAAAATATCTTGGAATGATATACTACAATCGCGATAAGACACGATGCTACCGCTGTCTAGATTCGACACATACTGGCAGATACTTCTTCTTATACGAGGCTTACCATGGTCTTCTCACAACCATTTCAAATAAGATTTCTGGAAGACAAACCCGATTCATAATATTCCCTTATATACAAAATGCGAGTGATGCAAGCTGCTGTACTTTTTCGTAAATTGAGCGATTGCGCTGAAATGATGTCATTTGCATTTGCGAATTTAACGTTTGCTGTATACCGTCTTTATGGTATTCAAGTTTTAATATCCATCAGTGTACATAAACCTGTATAATAGTACATGCGTAAGTGTATATACTCATATCTCAAAATTTTAAGCTGTATGAAAAGGGATTTACTTAAACGGAGCTTATAAACATTGTATCAAGCATACACCTGTAAATCGTTACTTACAGAGAAACACATACTGAAACCTCTTAGCTATTTTGCAAAGTAAACGTCAAACATAACTTTAACATAGCTACCAGACTAGCCTCAATCTTATGTAAACGAGTGAGCACAAAGTTAAACAGAAGCTTTCCGCAGCGAGTAAAATAAGAAACTGACGGAAGTTTAAACACATCAGCTGTGTCTTAGTATAACCTTCAGTTTGAAGGTAAATTAAAAACGGTGGTCCAGAGGGATCAAGCGAAAAGCGGTACCCGTAAGTCGGAAGTGGATCTAAGGAGGTATTCCTGCCTGTAAAGTTAAAAAAAATCGATTTTTTGGTGTGAAATGTTGTCTGCGCTATGGTAGTAGTCATCCCAAACTCACCTGTAACTCCGTTATCGAGTTACAAGGCGCTTTGCCAGAAAGTGTCTCCGAAAACCATTCACATTGGAAACAAAATTTTCGATACGTAATTTAAACGACGGCCTGATAGGTGTTATAGACATTCTACATCTACATCTACATTTATACTCCGCAAGCCACCCAACGGTGTGTGGCGGAGGGCACTTTACGTGCCACGGTCATTACCTCCCTTTTCTGTTCCAGTCACGTATAGTTCGCGGGAAGAACGACTGTCTGAAAGCCTCCGTACGCGCTCGAATCTCTCTAATTTTACATTCGTGATCTCCTCGGGAGGTATAAGTAGGGGGAAGCAATATAATCGATACCGCATCCAGAAACGCACCCTCTCGAAACCTGGCGAGCAAGCTACACCGCGATGCAGAGCGCCTCTCTTGCAGAGTCTGCCACTCGAGTTTGCTAAACATCTCCGTAATGCTATCACGGTTACCAAATAACCCTGTGATGAAACGCGCCGCTCTTCTTTGGATCTTCTCTATCTCCTCCGTCAACCCGATCTGGTATGGATCCCACACTGATGAGCAATACTCAAGTATACGTCGAACGAGTGTTTTGTAAGCCACCTCCTTTGTTGATGGACTACATTTTCTAAGGACTCTCCCAATAAATCTCAACCTGGCACCCGCCTTACCAACAATTAATTTTATATGATCATTCCACTTCAAATCGTTCCGCACGCATACTCCCAGATAGTTTACAGAAGTAACTGCTACCAGTGTTTGTTCCGCTATCATATAATCATACAATAAAGGATCCTTCTTTCTATGTATTCGCAATACATTACATTTGTCTATGTTAAGGGTCAGTTGCCACTCCTTGCACCAAGTGCCTATCCGCTGCAGATCTTCCTGCATTTCGCTATAATTTTCTAATGCTACAAGTTCTCTGTATACTCCAGCATCATCCGCGAAAAGCCGCATGGAACTTCCGACACTATCTACTACGTCATTTATATATATTTTGAAAAGCAATGGTCCCATAACACTCCCCTGTGGCACGCCAGAGGTTACTTTAACGTCTATAGACGTCTCCCCATTGATAACAACATGCTGTGTTCTGTTTGCTAAAAATTCTTCAATCCAGCCACACAGCTGGTCTGATATTCCGTAGGCTCTTACTTTGTTTATCAGGCGACAGTGCGGAACTGTATCGAACGCCTTCCGGAAGTCAAGGAAAATAGCATCTACCTGGGAGCCTGTATCTAATATTTTCTGGGTCTCATGAACAAATAAAGCGAGTTGGGTCTCACACGATCGCTGTTTCCGGAATCCATGTTGATTCCTACAGAGTAGATTCTGGGTTTCCAAAAACGACATGATACGCGAGCAAAAAGCATGTTCTAAAATTCTACAACAGATCGACGTCAGAGATATAGGTCTATAGTTTTGCGCATCTGCTCGACGACCCTTCTTGAAGACTGGGACTTCCTGTGCTCTTTTCCAATCATTTGGAACCTTCCGTTCCTCTAGAGACTTGCGGTACACGGCTGTTAGAAGGGGGGCAAGTTCTTTTGCGTACTCTGTGTAGAATCGAATTGGTATCCCGTCAGGTCCATTGGACTTTCCTCTGTTGAGTGATTCCAGTTGCTTTTCTATTCCTTGGACACTTATTTTGATGTCAGCCATTTTTTCGTTTGTGCGGGGATTTAGAGAAGGAACTGCAGTGCGGTCTTCCTCTGTGAAACAGCTTTGGAAAAAGGTGTTTAGTATTTCAGCTTTACGCGTGTCATCCTCTGTTTCAATGCCATCATCATCCCGGAGTGTCTGGATATGCTGTTTCGAGCCACTTACTGATTTAACGTAAGACCAGAACTTCCTAGGATTTTCTGTCAAGTCGGTACATAGAATTTTACTCTCGAATTCCCTGAACGCTTCACGCATAGCCCTCCTTGCGCTAACTTTGACATCGTTTAGCTTCTGTTTGTCTGAGAGGTTTTGTCTGCGTTTACACTTGGAGTGAAGCTCTCTTTGCTTTCGCAGTAGTTTCCTAACTTTGTTTTTGAATCACGGTGGGTTTTTCCCGTCCCTCACAGTTTTACTCGGCACGTACCTGTCTAAAACGCATTTTACGATTGCCTTGAACTTTTCCCATAAACACTCAACATTGTCAGTGTCGGAACAGAAATTTTCGTTTTGATCTCTTAGGTAGTCTGAAATCTGCCTTCTATTACTCCTGCTAAACAGATAAACCTTCCTCCCTTTTTTTATATTCCTATTAACTTCCATATTCAGGGATGCTGCAACGGCCTTGTGATCTCTGATTCCCTGTTCTGCACTTACAGAGTCGAAAAGTTCGGGTCTGTTTGTTATCAGTAGGTCCAAGATGTTATCTCCACGAGTCGGTTCTCTGTTTAATTGCTCGAGGTAATTTTCGGATAGTGCACTCAGTATAATGTCACTCGATGCTCTGTCCCTACCACCCGTCCTAAACATTTGAGCGTCCCAGTCTATATCTGGTAAACTGAAATCTCCACCTAAGACTATAACATGCTGAGAAATTTTGTGTGAAATGTATTCCAAATTTTCTCTCAGTTGTTCTGCCACTAATGCTGCTGAGTCGGGAGGTCGGTAAAAGGAGCCACCTATTAACCTAGCTCGGTTGTTGAGTGTAACCTCCATCCATAATAATTCACAGGAACTATCCACTTCTACTTCACTACAGGATAAACTACTACTAACAGCGACAAACACGCCACCACCGGTTGCATGCAATCTATCCTTTCTAAACACCGTCTGAGCCTTTGTAAAAATTTCGGCAGAATTTATCTCTGGCTTCAGCCAGCTTTCTGTACCGATAACGATTTCAGCTTCGGTGCTTTCTATCAGTGCTTGAAGTTCCGGTACTTTACCAATGCAGCTTTGACAGTTTACAATTACAATACCGACTGCTGCTTGGCCCCCGCATGTCCTGACTTTACCCCGCACCCTTTGAGGTTGCTGCCCTTTCTGTACTTGCCCGAGGCCATCTAACCTAAAAAACCGCCCAGTCCACGCCACACAACCCCTGCTACCCGTGTAGCCGCTTGTTGCGTTTAGTGGAATCCTCACGTATCCAGCGGAACCCGAAACCCCACCACCCTATGGCGCAAGTCGATGAATCTGCAGCCCACACGGTCGCAGAACCGTCTCAGCCTCTGATTCAGACCCTCCACATTATGAACACATTATGAACCCGCTCGAAATTAAGATCAGACAAGCCACTTACAACTTCTTCAAGAAAGCAGTAGAAAAGCGTATCCAGCGAGCAGAGCAGCTGATAACAAAAATTACCACAGACGCCCTCAGGATCACCACGGCCACGAAGAAAATGGAGGAAGACCTCCTTTTTGAATCTGGGACGATTGCTGAATGGTCGCTGACTAGAGGTATGTCTAACTTAACAATAAAAAATGTAACCCAAACCTTTAACCGTGTTTCTCGAATTGGGGTAAACATAGTTTGAGAACGGTACATAAGATTTTAATTGGAATTTGATGCCAGCTTTCTAAACTGAATTTTCTATCAGCATACTACATCGTTTTGTGGTATCTTCAAAAGTCTATTGTCGGTGCACGCTCTTGTTTCGACTTTGAGGGCGAAGAATATGACATTTTCTTCAACACTTCATCACTTTTTCGACCTTAATATTTTTCAATTATATTATGTATGCTGATGAAAACTGTATTGAAAATGACTCACAAAATCATTTTGTAACACATCCAATAGGGGGGCTCTGGGAATCCTGGCAGGTGAGCCAAGTTCTGGCAGCGAAGGGTCTTTTCACCTGGTGCAGCGGCTTACAGGCAGCGTCTGAGGCTGGCACAAAAATCATTTCTGAAAAAAAAGTGCAAGGAATAAAACTATAACATCAGATTTAGCATCACATTTTGTTATACTTGAAAACAAAATCACGAAAGTGATTTTTCGTGCGCTCATAGAGGGCAACTAAGCTGCGAAGATGAATTTCCATATGAAAGTATAGTTCTCTGTCTCGTCGGCAAAGTAACATCAGACTGAGGGCCAGTCTACGACATCAAAGTATGTCCCTCACGAGCAGCAGTGCCGCCTCCCTGATTTCCCTCGGGCATCAGTACCCAGAAAACTCGTTGATATTTCTTTCCATTTTAAACACTGAAGGAGAACTTCCACATGCTATATTACTTGTAGTGGAGAGCACGTACACAGAATAGCACAACATTTCTCAAAAAATTCAAGCAAATCTCCAGTATCATGCTTGCAACTTTTATGTGATCTGCAAAAGTTGGAAATTCGTTTATCTCCACTGAAATCCATGTGATCTCTGCCACATAAAACATTACTAATTCCGATCGAAATCGAATATTAATTTAAAAAGCAGTTTACTTTTTGAAACAATTCTAATGTATCGTTTACTTTTCAGTCTCAGTTTCAAAGCTTTTTTTAAACATGTTAGTTACAATCTCCTTGCATCAACTTTAAATCTGTGTACTTACCCAGCAACCTGTCATGTCTGTATCCGAAATACACATCAGAATACTGTATGTCGCCCATACTGCAGTTTACCATTGTTACAGACATGTCTTACCATTGGAATTATTCCACCTCCTGTAACTTAAAAGTCTGTCTCAATCATTTCATCTCAGCTTACTTCTATCACCTAATGTCTACCACAGACAGTGTTACATGACACTGTCTATTGCTCATACCAACGCCAAATTAGCATGTCCTACCCATCACTCTGTCCATCTCTTCCTTTTCCCTATCTCTTTCCATTTTCTCCTCCTCCCTCTTTCTGTGCATCTCCTCCTCTTCACATATCTGATGCTTCCTCTCATTTTCTCTATCTATCTCCTCCTCCCCAACTCTCTGTACACCCCCTCCTCTGGATCCTCTGTCCATCCCCTCCTCCCCCTATCTCTCCATCTCCCTCTCATCCTATATCTCCTCTTCCTCATATCTACCTCTACCCACCTCCTCCTCCATCTCTGTCAATCTCTATGACCCCCTCTCCGTTAATCTCTTCGTCCACCACTCTCTGTCCATCTTCTCCTCCCCCTCTCTCAGTTCATTTCCTCCTGTTCTCTCTCTCTGTCCATCTCCCCCCCCCCCCAATCATCTCTAATCTTCTGCTCCTCATCCAACTCTTTTTGTCCATCCCTCCCACCTCCTCCTAGGATCCTCTATCTGTCCATCTCTTCCCTTCCCTCTTTCTGTCCATCTCCTCCTCCCTCTCTTCCAGCACATCTCCTCCTGTCCTCTCTCTATCCATTCCTTATTCCCATGTTTCTTTGTACATTCCTCCACCTCCTTGCCACCTGCTCGTGGTCTTGTTGCTAGCATTGCTGACTCTCGGACACGGGGGTCAATTCCTGGCCAGCTTGGGGATTTTCTCTGCTGAGGACATGGTGTGTATATGTTTTTCTCATCATCATTCATCATCATCGAAGTGCAAGTCGGCGAAGTGACGTCGGATAGATTGAGTAGCAACAGGCAGCCAAACTCCCCAGAATGGGCCTCCCGTCACTAATGTACCAACATAAACATATTTATTTCCAACTCCTTCTCTCTTTCCATCTCCTTCTTCTCCATCTCTCTATCCATTTCCTCCCTGCCATCTTCCCTTACACCTCCTCTCTCTATCCATTTACGCCCCCTCTCTGTCCGTCTCCTCCTCTCCCTGTCTCTGTCCATTAGCTCCAGGCCCCCTGGTCTCCCCCATCTCCCACATCCACGTTCTCTGTCCTTCTCTTTCCTACCTGTCCATATCGTCTTCCTCCCTTCTCTCTCCATCTCCTCTTTTACCTTTTACACCTGCCCACTATCCTTCTCCTCCTACACTATCCCTCTCCTCTTACACCTGCTCCTCTTCCTCTTTTCTCTGCCCAGCTCCTTGTCCCCCTCTCTCTGACCATCTCCTCCTCCTCCAGCTCTCTGTCCATCTCCTCCCCCCTCTCTTTGTCCATCTCTCTCTCTCCCCCTGTCTCTGTCTGCTCGACTCTTCCTACTCTCTCCCTCTGTCCATCATTTCCTCTTGCCCCCTCTGTCTGTCCATCTCCTCTTCTCCTTCTCTCTTTGTCAGTTTGATTCTCCCACTTGTATCTGTACATCTCTGCCTTCCCCTTTTCTCTGTCTATTTCATCCTCCTGTCTCATCGTTCATCTCCTCCTCCCACATCATTATTCTCACGCATGCCCATCCACTTGTACCGCCCATTTAACACATGTCAGTACTACCCACACAAAATGCCTGTCATACAGGTAGCCAAGACGTTAGGGCCTGACAGTCTTTTCCCCTCTACCCACACTCCTATGAGTTGTTTGGTTATTACTCCCACAATAAGTAGTACGTGTACCTAATCTTGTTGAACTCGAGCAAGTGGTTAAGAAGATGAGGAGAATACGCACACATATATGCATAGATACATGCATACATATGTAAATTTTTGTATATGTACATGATTACACAGGCGTTCCTGCAATATGTTAACTCGTAGAATGTTATTACCTTTTTAATTGATTCTGCATTACCTATGTTTCCCCTTCAATTTCCTGTTAATGGCACCATATAGTCTTAGAAATTTGTTTACTTTTTTGTTAATCTGGCAAAAAATTACATACTAAACGATTATAACAGAGTTTGTGCTATGATGGTATGCTGAATACTTCTTAAGAAGTGGGAGCACAATTACGCTCGAACGAGAAACATGCCTGAAGACTTACAACTTAAATACACTCCTGGAAATGGAAGAGAGAACACATTGACACCGGTGTGTCAGACCCACCATACTTGCTCCGGACACTGCGAGAGAGCTGTACAAGCAATGATCACACGCACGGCACAGCGGACACACCAGGAACCGCAGTGTTGGCCGTCGAATGGCGCTAGCTGCGCAGCATTTGTGCACCGCGCCGTCAGTGTCAGCCAGTTTGCCGTGGCATACGGAGCTCCATCGCAGTCTTTAACACTGGTAGCATGCCGCGACAGCGTGGACGTGAACCGTATGTGCAGTTGACGAACTTTGAGCAAGGGCGTATAGTGGGCATGCGGGAGGCCGGGTGGACGTACCGCCGAATTGCTCAACACGTGGGGCGTGAGATCTCCACAGTACATCGATGTTGTCGCCAGTGGTCGGCGGAAGGTGCACGTGCCCGTTGACCTGGGACCGGACCGCAGCGACGCACGGATGCACGCCAAGACCGTAGGATCCTACGCAGTGCCGTAGGGGACCGCACCGCCACTTCCCAGCAAATTAGGGACACTGTTGCTCCTGGGGTATCGGCGAGGACCATTCGCAACCGTCTCCATGAAGCTGGGCTACGGTCCCGCACACCGTTAGGCCGTCTTCCGCTCACGCCCCAACATCGTGCAGCCCGCCTCCAGTGGTGTCGCGACAGGCGTGAATGGAGGGACGAATAGAGACGTGTCGTCTTCAGCGATGAGAGTCGCTTCTGCCTTGGTGCCAATGATGGTCGTATGCGTGTTTGGCGCCGTGCAGGTGAGCGCCACAATCAGGACTGCATACGACCGAGGCACACAGGGCCAACACCCGGCATCATGGTGTGGGGAGCGATCTCCTACACTGGCCGTACACCACTGGTGATCGTCGAGGGGACACTGAATAGTGCACGGTACATCCAAACCGTCATCGAACCCATCGTTCTACCATTCCTATACCGGCAAGGGAACTTGCTGTTCCAACAGGACAATGCACGTCCGCATGTATCCCGTGCCACCCAACGTGCTCTAGAAGGTGTAAGTCAACTACCCTGGCCAGCAAGATCTCCGGATCTGTCCCCCATTGAGCATGTTTGGGACTGGATGAAGCGTCGTCTCACGCGGTCTGCACGTCCAGCACGAACGCTGGTCCAACTGAGGCGCCAGGTGGAAATGGCATGGCAAGCCGTTCCACAGGACTACATCCAGCATCTCTACGATCGTCTCCACGGGAGAATAGCAGCCTGCATTGCTGCGAAAGGTGGATATACACTGTACTAGTGCCGACATTGTGCATGCTCTGTTGCCTGTGTCTATGTGCCTGTGGTTCTGTCAGTGTGATCATGTGATGTATCTGACCCCAGGAATGTGTCAATAATGTTTCCCCTTCCTGGGACAATGAATTCACGGTGTTCTTATTTCAATTTTCAGGAGTGTATGATGATGATGACGGCTTAATTTTTGACACCAGATTGCACTACCAGATTTACAATGATTGAGGATTGATCTGTTCTGGTTAAGGGGGCTTGATAGCTTTGCAGAGAGCAGAATTCTTTCTCTGCCAACTATCGACTCATATCACTAAACTGTCTTTTTTTAAAAGAAATCCGAGATATTTTCATACTCAGGGTGTTGGAAATATGTGTGCGTTGCTCACTAAGGACTGCTAGTGCAGCAGATTTGTGCAATATGCAGGTGGGACTGCTTCACCATGTCACTGTGGAAGTTGTAAGATGAATCTTAGAAACCTTTTAA
This sequence comes from Schistocerca nitens, assembly GCF_023898315.1. Taxonomy (NCBI): domain Eukaryota; kingdom Metazoa; phylum Arthropoda; class Insecta; order Orthoptera; family Acrididae; genus Schistocerca; species Schistocerca nitens. The sequence continues at coordinate 1,013,016,906 of NC_064615.1, forward strand.
TCGAGCTTACTCTTCGATGTACGTATAGGTAATGAAGAACTAAATAACCGAAATACACACGGTCGACGGAATTTTTATTCCTGACATAAATAGTTCCAATGCTGTTAATCTACATCTGATAGGGAGGTAGACAGGGCTATGAGCATCATAGACTATTTCTGATCTAATAGTCCTTGATTCTGCAACTTCATATTATGCTTCTTCATATTTAATGATATTAAAAAGTCTCTGAAAACGTTTTTTTCCAGACATCTAAATAAATTAAACAGGTTCATTTGTGTGTGGGAGTTCTGCAAGAATAACTGAAAGATTCTTTTTATTTTACGAGATTTCGTGGTTAATTGTACTTATCTTCTGACGTTAATCTGTACTTTAGGCAACCTGCCGTGGTCTTCAATCAGTAGACTGGATTGATGCTATTCGCCACTCTAGTTTATGCTAAGCATGTTTCTTCATCACCAGATACTGCTTACCGTAACCATACCGTGCCCCCCACCCCACCTCCCACCCTTCTACAATTTTTGAAATTCACATTTCAGCACTTGCACACTTGCTAGAGATGGGTATACACTGACAGTCCTCAGTATGGAAATCGTGACCTGTAATTGCTCGTAATGTTACCATTAAATTTATTTCATTTGGAAATAACTTTTTATCTATGACCCATGATATTCCACTTACTTTAATTACACAATCTGACCCTTCTTTTAGTGAGCTTATGCCGTAAATTTCTGTTCTATCCAGTACATTTAAGTACCCAGTCATTAATGATCAATCTACCCATCTAATCTTCAGCATTTTTACGTAGGACATCATTTCAAGAGCTTCCATTTTCTTCGTGCTTTAACTGTTTATCATTTACGTTTCATTTCCATACAAGGTTACACACTCCAGACAATAATTTCAGGAACGAGTTACTGACTTTTACATCCGATGTCAACAAATTTCTCTTTTCTGGAAATGATTTTCTTACTATTGTCATTCTGAATTTTATATCCTCTCTACGTCGGCTATAATCATTTGGTTTGTCTCCCACATATACATAACTCGTGTCCTGTATTTAATGTTTTACTTTGCAATCTCATTCCCTCAGCATCGTCTGGCCTTATTCGACTACATTCCATTGGCTTATTTTCGTTTTATTGACGTTTATCTTCGAACTTCTTTTCAGGATACTTTCCATTTCGTTCAACTATTCCCTTTTGTCTTTTCGGACAGAATTACAGCGTCAACGGCAAATCTCAAAGTTTTTATTTGTTCTGTAAGCCTTCTATACAATACTGCTTGTATAAGAGAAAACCGAATAGGTTAATTTCAAAAATTGTCCCCTTATTGGACGTGTACCATAGATGTCGTATTCTGTTGCTGAGCAAAACTGATTGTTGGTTGGTCCTGCGTTGTGCATGTGAACAGTATCGTGAAACAAAACTTTAAACCTCATGAAATGCAAAATCTGAAACAAAGAAAATGAGTCTAATTAAATGAAAAAATAAACTAACTGTGTGCTGAACGGAAGCTGTATAACAAAAACTCAGTAATGAAGTACATTATGAATGTTGAATTATATGAAGTGCAATGTTAGACATGGAAAATCCAGAAAAAATAAATTACTGTTCTACTCGGAAGAAAATACGTGTTAAAAAATTACCAGTACTGTTTACTGAAAATTAGCGTGCTTGCTAGCACGACACCTGCCAGTCCTGACTATAAACTGTTTGCACAAGAATGCAAAATAAGATCTGCTCTGAAACAAGTCACTTATCTTTTGCTCGGGTTGCTATTTTTTGTTTCTGAGTACTGATGTTCTCGAGAGTAAATACAAATCAGTAGATACAACAGCTAAGCAAAAAAAAGCTACTCTTTTTTTTTACTTTTTGTCAGAACCAATCTGTTACCGCGTGTGGCCTGAGGTGCAATGCACACACGACAGAATATTTAAAACTTTACTATGAATCATGGAGGTGGGTTTTTCTTTAAATAAAATCGTTTTACAATTATTGACAAAAAGATTTCACAACATAAGAAGACTATGACATTTACAAACTTCCCTCATTACAAAGAAACTACAAGCATACCTTTAAAATTCCTCCAAACTCTGCTCCATCAATATAAAGAAGAAGAAAGTATTATAAGTGAGATTTCATCTTCATAATAAGCATTCAAGGTAACTTCTTCCAGATTTACAAATAACAAATCTCTTTCTCTGAGAATCTCAAATGCTCGTTACTCTGCCTCAAGTAAGAAATCCCCCAAGCACTGCACAACAACAGAAAGTCAACCACAGATAAAACTAAACACAGAGTCAAGGATTGATTCACCATTCATGCAGTGCCATCATCCTTCTTTGTCCCAATAAAGTAGAGATGAAATATTTAGAATAGGAGAAAATAAATGAGAACCTTACATTATCCCTGCATCCCAGAAAATGTTTCATACAGATTGTCTTAGCTATTGTAAGTCAAGGACACTGATTTAAAAAAATACAAGAAAGTGAGTACAATAAGTTACAATTGTAAGTAACATTATGAGTGTTAGGATTTAGGTTACAAAATATACAAAAGAAAGTTCAGACATCATGTTTTCCATATGAAAACTGTCTGCCGAGGGGAGAAGCACACACACGATTTACAAGTTCTGTAGTTGTAGGTAAATACTGTATCACTTAAAAGCATCGAAGATTTGCTTTAATGTCTCATATCATTAATCTTGAGACTAGTATGTCAATATATTTGAAGATAAAACGTTGCATCACTTAGACCAACAAAGATACTGTTAATGTCTCTTGTCATTAATCCTGTGTCTAAGATAAGAAATGCAGCTAGCACAGTAACGACACATATACTGAAATTTGGCCACCGATGAGGTCAATGACTCCGTAGTGCTGCACCCACAGGTGAGCAATGGCTGACGAATATAAAGAATGTTGCAGACTTAGGTGCAGCCAGTAAGGGAACTGAATGTCCATCACTGCTGATAGAAAGGCAATTGAAATGTCCATCACTGCAGCCAGTAAGGCAATTGAACGTCCATCATTGCAGCCAGTACAGCAATTGAATGTCCGTCACTGACTGCACTCTGAAGATAGGTTGTAAGTGTAGAATCAAATATGAGCAAACTCAGGGAAGTTGTTTTCGGCTGACCACTCATACGTCCAGTTAGTACCTCGAAGATAAGCTCATTGTGTGGAAAACTCATTTATTTCCCTGGCAACTTCACACAGTCTGTGATTTATATTACAAACATGCTATGTGAACTCCACGTGAGTATTGTCTCCCTATGAAATGACCTTTTTATCAAATATTTGAAATAGTACAAGAGCATTGCATAAAAGTGTAAGATGAGGCTTATTTACGAAACATGAATATTTGTAGATTATAATAGTCAGAAAACATCTACATACAGAAAGAATTATGCATTGTTCTGTGCCAGATACAAACTAAAGTTAATATGGGGAACAACTAAGAAAACGTCATTACCTTTTAATGGTGACAAATGACCGTGAAAATGTACAAGAAATTACACTGTACTGTACACACAACAGATACTATGTTACAGAAAATGTTTGGTTGCTCAGAACTAACAACTGACATCTAAAATATAGGAACAGTGGTAAAACAAAAAATACATGTGTGAAAAACATACATACAGCATAAAAAGAATAGGGTATATAGACCAGAAATAAAGGAAAAACAAATAAATGTATGATGGTTCATGTAAAGGAAAGTAAAGGGAATTAAGAATACTTCAAAGTCTCATTCTGTTTAATATTTTATCCTAGTGCTACGTATTACTCTCTTGTATTGATTATCTCTCCAGATTCTGTACTTTGTCGATACTGTACGTCCTCTGACATCAGGTTTTTCTTTAATAGCCTTTATTTCAATTTACCTGCCAAAAACTACACATCAGTTTGCCTGCAGTTCATTATCACGTCACCACAACCACACAGTGTAACTATTATACAACGTGCCTATACTCATTTATATTCACATTACTTTCTCGTTTCTAGATGCATCCGTTTCATTTTGAACTTATTCTCTCCCTACATGCATTTTTTATAATTCTGTTATGTCATGACATTTGAAACATTTATTGCCTTTAACATTAAGTCCTTATCCTAAGTGAGGTCTCACAAAGCTATAGGCGCCATAGAGTACACACATTCACAAAAGTAGTTCATCAGAAAAGCAACGCAGTCAAATTAATTATCATACACATAAAGTCTGACAAATATTTCATCAGTAACGCAGTGCAGCAGACTATCTTATCCTACCTGAATGCGGCGAAAAGAGTCATAATGGTAAATCAGTAAACAAAGTGGTGAACTCATTCTTAGGCTAAGGCAAATCATTCACAAAAGTTTCGTCATTAAAGCAAGGCAGTAACTAAAACAAAGCATGTCATCACAAAGTTTCAAGATACCAGTGTCATTAAAATACACAGTTTACTACAACATACATTTCATATTTTCTGTCTCTGCCTAGTGTCTCGTAAAGACTGATTTTTAACAGTGCATCCTGTGTGCAATTGTGTCTCTTAAATCTGGAATGTATGCATAGTAGCCAAATTCGTTTTATACGTTTGTATATCAACATGTCTGTCACAATCTGACCTGAAAACAAAAACATGTGTAGTTAGCTACAAAAGAAATACGTAGTACTACAACAGCATAATGCACTTGTACATCATATGCAGCAAAATAAAAAAAAAGATCACAAAACACAGAACATAGATGTCAGGAATGTTTGCCACGTCAGGTAGTTTTCAATACGATGAGGTCTGGGCAAAATGCAAAAATCAATATTCCACATATGGTATGATATATGACACGTGACTGATTCCTTTCCTCCGTTTAGTACATGTACGTAGTTCCCACTTCTGCTGCGTTGTCATGTTCTACTCGACGAACACTGTAGGGCTCATTGTACACAAAAAAAAAAAAAAAAAAATATGACTATTATCTTGAAATGTCTCGAGTAGATGAACACCTAACCCGACTTTTGATGAATCTTTTGCCAAACAAAAATCGCGTGACGGGCTTCCGTGTGGAAGAACTGGAGCACTCGGAAGTGCATCCTTGACACTTAGTAACTCTACTTGCGCCCGCTCATCCCAGTGCCAGACTGTATTTTTCCCAGTAATAGAACAAAGTTTTGAGGTGGCAAGAATTTTCATACTCCAGAAGCAACGATAAAGACTTACCAAACAATGGAAGCTACGAACTTGTCTTTCAGTGGTAGGGACAGGAATGGCTCTGATTTCCTCAGGGTTTTCAGGATCAGAGTCTATGCCTCCAGACGAGATGAGGTGGAATCTAATAGAGTCTGATCAGTCCGCCCTTTTTCTCTACAGAGTGCAGTGGGCTGTTGTATGAACTAATTGCCAGTTCTCTGACACCTTGCTGTATCATAGACTGAATTTCAGCTTTCACTTGCTCTCTGTACTAAGCAGGACTAATACATGGTTTAAGGCAAAATTTGTTGTGATTTTGGACTTCAGATTTGAACTGAAAGCATTTATAGTACCTGTACAGTCGGTGAAAGCAATTGTGTGTGAATAAAAAACTCAAAAAGAGTCCTCCTATCTGTATCAGTGCAGTACTCAACTTTGTGTGTGTTTCTCTTGGATCAAATTGTGTATATCTATTATCTGATCATTGTCATCGCAAGACGTATGTAAGCAACGTCTGTAATCACAAAATAAAAACGTGTTGCAAGGTATGACAAAAATCATAGGCGATTCATACTCTCATCTTTTTTTGCGATCCAGTCTGTAAATTTCAAAGTGAAATGTTTCCTCAAGTGTTCGTCGATTGCGTGACTGTGTGTTTTCGCGCAGTACCGCTGATACGATTTTATCGCTGACAATAGACACTGCTATTACAGCGAAATTTAATATGTCTGTAATTGGATTATCTGTGTAATTTCATCGAACAAGGGCTGGCAACTTTTTTGTTCGCTCTCTTCCTATTCAGCAATTGTCTGGTATGGACTTAAAATATATTGCTTGGTCTATGTTATGTAGAGATTTTGTAATTTGTGCGCACTTTGCCTATTTAATTTCATTGTGTCTGGTATTACAGCTAATCATACCTTATTTCCTCAGGTTTTTCTTCATAAATTTGATAATTAAATGTGGCTTACTTTGTGTGGGGATAGCTGTTAGTGAATGTTCGCGTATTAATGGAACCAATCAGTGTAACACGTCTGGTTTGCTTTCAGAATAGAACCTGCATCTAAAGTTTCATTTTTCACAAGACGAAGTCCGATAACTTTTAGGCAAAAATCAAGCCCCAAAATTATAATCACCAACAGACAACCCCAGTAGAGGAGCCTAGCTAAAAAAAATATCAATCATTAATTGTTATGGTAAAATATCTGGCAAATTGCATTCAAATTTCAATATTTAAAAATATTTTTTACATAATGTTACAAGTATGTAATTTTCTTCCTTTAATTGAAAATTCATTAGGCAAAGATAATTTTAATTTGATTCAGACTTGCGTTTGAGTTCAAACATTTTAAAAACCAGAATAATATAAAATTAAATACTAATTTCAAAACCCACTAATAATAAATAATAAAAAGCCACCATTAAAAAAAAGAGTAACTGACTTATCTTCAGCTTCTACGATTATCTCCGCATCATAAAAATTTAAAATTGCTCTGTGTTCACTTAAAAAGTCTACCCCCAGTAGCATTTCTATCGATAAAAGCGTTACATTTAAGGAACTCATTTGAAATTTATGGCCTTGACATGTGCAAATTCCCACATATCTGATGCCGTACATCAACACTTTTTTCTGAAATAGCACCTTGAAGTTTGATTTTGGGTGAAGGTAATGTAGGACATACTGTTGTCTTTGTATATCCATTGAAAGCGGTTTCACTGAGTACAGAAATGGGGCTACCTGAGTAAGGAACGGTACGATAAGTGATGTTACCTAACAAAACAAGTACCATTTTACGTGCGAAAGCATTGTGGGTATTATCTGATTTCTGTAATAAAATACCTCTTATGTCTTCAAGACGGACGAAGTTCATTGTTTCGGCAGCGATGATATCAGTCTTATCTATAATGTCGCCAGCTGCCGGAGTTGCGAGTCGTTGCTGTGTGTTATTTCCACACCGTTGATTGTTGGTCGGGTTAGGCGGTCTCACTTCAACTATCTGTACTTGTTGCGGCGGTCTTGATTTACTACATTTTGCCGATGTTGACTGTGTTGCTGTCTGTTATTGTTTCTATAATGATCCTCATTTTGAGAACTGTCTCTGTAATATCTGTTTTGCTATGAGTTCTGTGGGCTTCATCTACCAGATTTAGAATACAAGTTGCGCACGTAGTTGTTCTGATTACTGTGATAGTGTGTGTGTGTTCGTTTTTATACCGTCTGTCCAGTCAATTACCGTGATCAAAGGAAACGCCTTCTGTCACGACAATTATAAATCACAGGGACGATTCCTGTTTTGTCATCTGTGATTGTCTCTGTAATAATGAGTTTTTCTAGAGCGTTCGTCACTTCTATGATCGTACAGTAGAAATGAATGTCGCGAATCACGATGTCTATGGTCATACTTTTGAGTGATGCGGCTGTCGGAGTCCAATTCCAGCTCTTGTAACAAGCCTTGGAAAGCAACAAGGCCCTCCTTGCATCTTCCTCCCAATACTACGTGACACAAATGTGATGGAAATTTTGTTAAGCAATGTGTATCAACTCAGGTGGACTGTACAGATTTGTCAGATATTGATTCTTATGTAAAATCTCTTCAAAATATTTGACTGGGCTAGAACACGGGGAGTGATCAAAATTTTTTATCATTATTATACAATGCTTTACTTGAGCCCGAGTATCTTGCGACCAATACGCAGACGAGCAAGTGTGGCAAAAATCAGCTTCACTTTGACAATCTCTGTTCTCACAGCTGGCTCGCTCTCGAGTTATTCACACGTGAATTTGATGGAAGTGAAAAGAAAAATTAATCCACTAGGCTTGGGGGTGAATGTCGTTGCAATGTTTCGAAAAATTTTGAATTTACGAACAGTGAGAAAGTGCTTGCAATCAAAATTGTCGCTTCGGTGAGAGCCGGAATGGTCTCTACTGCGCCTGACGAATGGCCCATTATCGTGTTTTGTCGACAAATATTGTTCCTTGGGAAAGCCACAGAGGCGCCACAAATCGTTTGTTTCATCACAAGTTTCATCTCGCAGGTGTGAGTGTGAACGCATGAAGTCATTAGTGTAGTCATTACTGTTTAGCTTTCGTTCGAATCGTGTCAACTGTTCCAGCATGTTGTTCATGATTTTTTGCTGTTGCTGAGTGACTTTAATCTTTCTTTAAAATTCTTAAATACCTGATTATCTGACGTACCTGAAAATGGTACAGAATGTGTGACATTAGAATCATTGTCGGCTTTTGCACACAAATTTACCATATTTGTTGTTAAATCTTCGACATTCTTTGTTAATGTACAAAGTTGTTCCCGTTGTTAATCAGAGTTCAATTTTAATGCGTCCACATGTTCAATAATTGTTTAACAGTGATATTAGGTTGGTCCGGACGTTCTTTGTGCTCGGTACAGAAATATTTATTTTGGGGAGAACCTCTTCTTGGTCGTTCTGTTGTGTAATTTTTAAATTATTTTGTTCTGTTCCGACAAGGTGGCGTAGCCTGGCCACCATCTTCTTAATAACAGGTTGTAAGCCATCTCTAATCTCTTGTCGAATTTCTACAGAAAGGTTTGTCTGTTTTCTCTCAAGTTTCTGAATGTGTAATGTGAGTTTATTTTTCGTACTTTTGATATCTTTCTTGTGATTGTATGGTTTGTTCAAGAGTTTTGTCGCTTCAGAAATTGTTCTGCGTTTTGTCCTAGAGTGCTTTAATCGTCTTTAGTAGCAGTTCTAACAAAGCTGAATTACTGATTTATTCATTCAAGTTTACTCGATTTGCCACGACTGACCATGAATTGTCAGTAATTGATGTTAATTGATGTTGGCTCGTGTATCGTATAATTAAAAGAAATAGAAACAAAAGCCGAATCGACTGTCTCAGTTAACTGGTTGTTGCGAAATTTCGTGTAACTGAGGTGACGTTTTTCCTGTCGATTCGTTTTCTGAAATTTCTTGTTCACTGTTGAATATTTGCTCTGCTTCATTTTCTAATAAGGTACTCAACTGTATAGGAAAGTTATTTGAATTCTCTGAAATCTCGAGTAAATTATTTATTTGTATCGACTGTTGTGCTTCTTCTGTTTCATTAATAATTGAGTCATTACTTTGTAACGTGGTTCGCGATGTAGTAGCACGGTGAAATACTGTGTTAGCCATAATGTTTAAATGTAAAAACTGAATTACGAAAAAAATGACTATTTGCTGTGGAATAAATTCTCCTACGCAACATAAATATCTGCGAAAAATCTATACAACACTAAAATATTTCACAAGGTTTATACTATTGTCTGCCTGCGCAACAGAGATCTGCAAAACAAGAAAAATAGAGAAAACAAACAAAAAAGTATTTCAGACAGAATCACACAGAAATATGACAACGAAATTACAACAGCTGAAAGAGAAAATACAAATGTTAGTATATATATGCGTATTTTTTAGATGAAAAGGGTAGACATGTATAAAGTTTCCATAAAATATTGTCTGTATAAGAGAAAACTGAGTACGTTGATTTCAAAAGCTTTTCCCTCATGTAACGCGTACTTTAGATATCGTATTCCATTGCTGAGCAAAACTGTGCCTCTGTGTTGCGCATGTGAATAGTGTCGTGAAATGAAACTTTAAACTTTACGAAATACAAAATTTTGAAACAAAGAAAAATAAGTACCAAAAGAAACTATTGTGTGCTTAGTGGGTACAATATAACTAAAACTCAGTTACGAAGTACGTTATGAATGTTGCGTGATACGAAAGAAATGTTAGACTTAGAAAATCCACAAAAAATAGATAACTGTTCTACTCGGAAAAAAAATTAAAAATTACCAATACTGTTCACTCAAAATTAGTGTAGTACTTGCTAACACGTCACCTGATAATCTTGCTCAGCGTCCTGTTTTTGTGTCTCAGTAATGATGTTCTCGAAAGCAAACGTAAATCAGCAGATCCTACAGCTAAAGGTAAATGATCTGCTCTAAATTTTTGTCAGATAAATCTGTTACTGTGTGTGGCGTAACGTGCAATGCACACACGACAAAATATTTAAAATTTTACTATGAATCATGGAGGTGGGTTTTACTTTAAAGAAAGTCGTTTTGCAGAAATCAAAATCTGATTATTGATAAAAGGACCGCACAGTACAAGAAGACTAAAACAATTATACAATTCTCGCAATAAAAACACTACAAACAATCCTTTAAAATTCCTCCAAAATCTTCTCCATCAGCATAAAGAACAAGAAAGTATTATAAAAGAGTTTTCATCTCCATAACAAGCATTCCAGTTATCTTCTTTCAGATTCACAGATAACAGATCTCTTTCTCTCAAAAACTCGACTGATCACTAAAATACTTCAAATAAGACTGCCCCAATATGCACAACTGACTGACCAGCAAGTCAACCACAGATAAAACTAAAGAGTCAAGGATGTTATTCACAACGCATGCAGCTTGCTCATTTATCTTTGTCCCAGTATAGTAAAGCTCAATTGTTTAAAATAACAGCAAACATTTCAGAATCTTACACTTCCCCCTGAAATTTAATTATCTTTCCAAATATGGCTTTTGTTTCCTTCACGGTTTACTAAATATACTGAATGAATGACATCCATGGTAGGCTGCATCCCTTTCTCACTCCCTCCAGGATTGCTGAGTTCTCGTTTATGTTCTTCGTCTGCTATTACTGCACTCTAATTTCAGTGCATGTTCTAGAGGACCTTTCCCTCCCTGTATGTCATCAATACTACCTTCAAAATTCCAAAGAGTGTGTTCCAATCAATATTGTCAAATTTGTATGTAATTCTCCAAATGACACAAAAGTAGGTTTCTCCTGTCTTTAACATATCTTCAGACAAACGTGATAGGGTTAGTACTGCACCATTCATTCCTACATTTCTCCAGAAACGAAATTGATCTTACCCTACATCGGGTTATGTGCATAACTCGTGCCAGTATTTTGAAACCACAAGTTGTTAAACGATTGATATTCACACATTTGAGCACTGCTTGCTTTGGAACTAAAATTTTGCACTCTTCTTGTAGTCTGAAGACATATCGCCACTGTCACTTATCTTGTGCACCACGTGAAACAGTTCCATCACGGCTGGCTCCGCCAAGGATCTCGAGAATTCTGGGGGAATGACGTCAACTCCAGGATCCTTGTTGCAACTTATGCCTTTCAGTGTTCATCAAATTCTAATCAAGAGTTCACAGGTAACATTTCATCTTGATCTACGTCCTCTTCCCTTTCCACAACAATATATTTACGATTGTTCCCCTTGTTTAGCCCTTCTGCACATCCCTTCCACTTTTTAGTCTTCCTGTCTTTTTACAGTACTGCGTTATCTTCCGAATTCTCATGCTTCTTTTTTCTCCAAAGATCTCTTTAATTTGCTATACACGGTATGTATGTGTTCCGTAGATATATATGCCTCTATGTACTTTGCATTTCATCTGTGGCCTTTAACTTTCCGCTGCTTTAAATGCTACGTTTGTATATTTTTTCGTATCATTTAACTCCCATCTCTTGTGTGTTATCTAAATATTTCTAGTCGGGCTTTTCTATTTGCCTGTTTGATCATCGGATCCTTTCTACGTCAGCATCTACAACTACATACGTACCGCGCAAGCCACCGTAAGGTGGGTGGCGAAAGCTGCGCTGTATCACTAATAGTCATTCCCCTTCCTGTTCCACTCTCAAATAGAGTTAGTGAAAAACAACTCCTCCACACGAGTCCTAATTTCTCTTATCTTCGTTGTCCTTACGCTAAATGTACGTTGGTGGCTGTAAGATCATTCTGCAGTCAGCTTCAAATACTGATTCTCTGAATTTTCTCAATAGCGTTCCTCGAAAGGAACGTCGCCTTTCTTCCAGGAATTCCCGTTTGAGTTCCCGAAGCATCTCCATAACACTTGTGTGTTGATCAAACCTTCCGGTAACAAATCTAGCAGCCTGCCTCTGAACTCCTCCGATCCAACCTGGTGATGATGCCAAACACTCAAACAGTTTTCAATAACGCTTTCACTATTTCATCTCTCGTCTTCTGCTGATTTCTTTCGCATTATTTGAGTCAATGTTTGACCAGTGTTCCCTTTGACCTCAGAGCAACCTGCGATTCTTTCTATTTCTCTAGGTCCCATGTACTTTATTTCTTATCTTTCTGAATTTTTTTCAATTTTATTCTGCAACTCACAATAGCTCTCTTATCATTACGTAGTCTATCGCAAATCTTCCCGTGTCTCCTGGTCCCTTCCATGTATACATCCTTCTTTCGTGATTCTTCTTGAACCATGTGTTAGAAATGATTAAATTGTGCTCTGTGCTAAATGCAGATATATCAAAACGTTTTTATTTTACACGACAATAGGCTTCTGGTCACAAGCCCGTTTTTGCTGATACTGTTTTCATCATTTTGACCTTTTCAAATAGTTTACCGCCCTATATGATAGCTCCTGAGTCAAGGTGTAGCGTCAGTGCGGATCGAGTCCTTATGGATGTTTAACACCCGTTGGTTTAGTACCTTGCCCAGCACAAGTCTGGTTTTCGGCGGTTTTTCACGCTCATTTAGGCTTTTGTTGCGCTAGTCTGATCTCCACTTAAGAAATTACTTAGCGCAATACAGTAGTTACTCTGTGCAGCATGGATTCGACACATACTTGACAGGTTTGCGATACCTTCGATTGGTATCATTGGTTGTAACAAAAAACGCTACTCATTCAACCAGGTGACACGTTTCCAAGGACCTACGGTCCAATCTCGATGATCCCGTGCCCACTACAGTCGTAACTGACTATGACCCTGGGTCAACTTGAAAAATTCACGTTCAAAACCTGCGTCAAACGATGTGCTCCAAAACACTTGTGCTTGCCGCAGAATTGTACTTGGCCACAGAGCGACGCCTATCCTGCCTTATAAGTCGGGTAAGACGACGATTTCCACTCTGTGTCCAGAGGCGTGGACGTCCAAGACCTTATCACCTAGTCATGGTTGAACCCTCCTTCAACCACATTCCTAGGTGTTCACAACAGCAGCACGTGAACAACCGACCAGCTTCACCCCTTTCCGATGCTAGTTACCAGGCTCTGAGCGTAAATAATTCGCCTTCTGTCAAAGTCACACTGAGGTGACAAAACTCCTGGTATACTTCCTACGCTGTTTCTATAGCAGTTTGCTGGTGCAGGATTTTGTGCACGAAGTGGCCTTTCGGTTATGTCCCACAAATGTTCGATGAGATTCATGTCTACACCAGCTTGCACAGTGCCTTGTTGACAACTTGGGTCCTCGGCTTCATGGGTTCTGCGCCATACTAGAATCCTAACATCAACTTTTACGAACTAGAATCGGGACTCATCTGACCAGGCCACGGTTTTCAATAGTCTAGGGTCCAGCCAATATGGTCACGAGCCCAGGAGAGCCGTTGCAGGCAATATCGCGCTGTTTGCAAAGGCACCCGCGTCGGTCGTCTATTGCCACAGCCCATTAACACCAAATTTCGTCGCACTGTCCAAATGGATACGTTCGTGGTACGTCCCACATTGATTTTTGCGGTTATTTCACTCAGTGTAGCTTTTTTATCATCACTGACAACTATATGCAAACAGTGCTGCCCTCGGTCGTTAAGTGAAGGTTGTTGCCCACTGCGCTGTTCATGGTGAGAAGTAATGCCTGAGATTTGGCACACTCATGACACTGTGCATCTGGTTTCCCAAATGGAATGTCCCATGTGTCTATCTCCAACTACCCATCCGACTTCAAAGTTCGTTAATCACGTCAAAAACCTTTTCACATGATTCACCTCGGTTCAAATGACAGCTCTGCGAATGCACTGCCCTTTTAAATGTCGTGAATGCGATACTGTCACCATCTGTATATGGGCATATCGCTATCCTATGAGTTCTGTCGCCTTAGCGTATGTCGATGAAGGTCCCACATTGAGCCCTATTGTCGTCTCTGGTCTCCTTATGTACATTCCTTACCTCATCACATGCCTACAACACTGCTGCGAGGGGCGCCATTTAATCTTGTGGTGGACAGTGCTATAACGTTTTTGTCATCGGTGTACAGTGTTATTCACACTTATCTGTATTGTGTCAGGAAAGAACTACGAGAAAACTACGAGGCATTTCTGGCGTCACCGCCAGACAGCACACTTGCTAGGTGGTAGCCTTTAAATCGGCCGCGGTCCGTTAGTATACGTCGGACCCGCGTGTCGCCACTATCAGTGATTGCAGACCGAGCGCCGCCACACGGCAGGTCTAGAGAGACTTCCTAGCACTCGCCCCAGTTGTACAACCGACTTTGCTAGCGATGGTTCACTGACTAAATACGCTCTCATTTGCCGAGACGATAGTTAGCATAGCCTTCAGCTACGTCATTTGCTACGACCTAGCAAGGCGCCATATTCAGTAATTAGAATGAATTCTGAACAGACAATATTGTGAATCATGTACCGTCAAGAGCGACGTCCATCATTAGTGGATTAAAGTTAAGTATCAAACTAATTTCGTCCGCTTTCTGAATTATAATTCCTTGTCATGTTCCAGACCTCACGTCAATATAGTTCTTCCCTCCTCACGCCAGCCTGCGTGAGCTAAAACGCGCGCATTTCGGCCTCCTCTAGTAACACGGTGTTGGCTCTTCTGCCAACACAACATTCAGGAAGAGTTACATGTTAGTGGACAGAGTATCGCTCTAAGTCTATGTCAATAGTAGAATAAAGGGCATTCTGCTGAAATTTTGATATCAAATTGATTGACTAATTAATTACTTTAATCAGTTATTCCCCATCCCACTCTCCCCTCCAGGAAATTCCCTCCTACTCCTGGGAAATACGCTGATCTCTAAACCCCTCCACTGCTCCAATCCTCACCCTGCCATCCTTTCCATCCTTCCACTCCTCCCTGCAGTGACTGGTGGGAAAAGCTCAGTGTGTACTAAGCTGTTGTTGTGGAAGAACATGTCTTTCTTTCATCCATTTTGAGATGTGCCAGTATTATCCTGTTAGAGGAACATCCATTGGTTCACAGTACTCCTCGAAATGGCGGAAAAGCTCAGTAACGTGTTTGTATTACCATTTTGAGTCAGTCAACAACTACATGCCTTAAGGGGAAATTTACAATCTTTTGGTTCAAAGAATCATTTTTCTTTAAATTGCATTTTTGGATTCACAAAAGTGTTTCGTATCCACCCCTTCAACGGTTTTTCCGAATGCGGAACGGAAATGTTTGTTTTTCGCAGTGGAACAAAAAAATGCACTTGCCTGAAATCGGCCTTTTTCATGCTCCACTGTTTTTTTTTTTTTCAGAGGACGAGTTATTGTACCGGTGTTTGAGAGGAATCAAACAAAATTCAAATGAGTGTTTGAACGCGTGTGTTTGGAAGTTAGCGTCCAAGCATTTGCATTCTCGTGCGAAGACTGTGGAGATTGCGACTTTTCTGGCAGTGAGCAGCTTCAACGAAAGGTATTCAGCAATTCTGAAGACCATGACAACGATGGACGCCACTCTGGGACTCTATTCGACGCAGTTCGCCAAGCATTCGGACGACCACCAGATTCAAGCGGCCGAAAACCGCTTGCCACCGGCCGTACGAGAGGCTCTGGAGCAGCGCAGGATAGCCCAGATCGAGCAGAACGCCCTCTATGAGGAAGAGGAAGGACTAGTTTATGGACCCAGAATAGCAGATTGAACGTAAGTTGCATAATATTGCATTTATATGTAGTCAAAATTCAAACGCGTTTTTTTCGAAGTGACTTTTTTTATCGCGCCGTATGGTAACTTCAAATCTACTGAACCCATTGGCATGATTCTTTGTTTCCGACGAATCTAACTAAATTTTCTAGTAGTTGTACCACTTTTATTCCGATACATTAACTATAAATGTTTTTACTTGGCCGACGAAGTCGAAAAATCGATGAAAAAACCCTATTTTTTTCAAATGGCCGCCAATTTGTTTCTTATGGTTCACATAACGTAAGCGAGGTACAACTCCTAAAGACTCTTATATACATCGCTAACATCGACTCAATTTTGATTTCATACGACCCGGCTGACCTGTGACATACCGCGCATGGAGGTCTACATAGAAATTTTGTTTCGTTCCGACGGCAATTCCGCATTTGCTCTTCCCATTTCAGGTGAAAAAAATTCCAGTTTGTAGAGAAAATACCAAAAAGATTTTGACCAAATTTGATATTGACATCTATAACGCATCCCGAGAAAAAAAATTCTCAAAGAACATGCTTTTTCGGGCCAAAGATAGTAAACCTCCCCTTAATTACACCACTACAGATCATCAGTCTTCGTCAGTTAAAAATATATCATACGTACAGCTACAGGGATCCAATACATACTGCAAAAAACAATGCAGCTGAAAACTTCAAAACTGGTGAAAAACGGCATGCCAAAATCTCACCTTAACTGAACGGCAGTCCAACACAGCTGAAAATCTCACCTTAATTTCACATAGAGTCCATGAATAATCATAAACATCTATACACACAGCTGTAGATCCAAACATATTGCAAGTATCACGAAATATAGTATGCCAGGAACATATTATACAGATGCATCCCATGTACCTCAGATGGAGTCTATATATCACAAAAACATATCTGACTGCAGCTTCCGGAGGAGGGGTATTAAATGAATTCACGAGAGCATGAGCATCGAACATGCTCAAGAACACGTGTTGTTGCCGGCTGGTGCAGCGCCAGCACCCTGACACGGCATGCCAATTCAGTGTAGTGTCCAGAAGCTTAGTGCCACTTGCACAGTCTAACAGACTGCAAGCGACTGAAGGCAGCGCTTCAAGTGACCGCACCTCGAACTACCGTGGTCAACCAGCAGCAGCATGAGCAACCATCGTGCTTGAGACTGTGCACTCACATCATCTAGCGGCTTATGCGTTAACTATTAAAGCCTCACGCAGTCAGACAGCCGCCTTTGTTCATGCAGGCCATTCTGAGCATCTGTTGCTGCGGATGGGGCCTCTGATAAGAGTGATGGTTCTGTCAGCAGTTTGTTGTGCGCCATAGTTTCCCAGGGGACTTTTGCTAGTGGCGGTCTGTTTCGTTGTTCACTGGCACCTCCCAGACATATATGGAATACCTGCACGCTGATACCTGAAGTAAAGAAAATCAACCACATCTAAAACATTATGAACGAAGTGTTTCCTGCCTTCTCACAAATGTCACCAACCATATTTCTCAGATCGAAAAGCGTAGTGTTTGGCTTGTACAAATCTTTAACGGGTAATTTAGAGACATTCCTCTGTTCGTCCCAGAACACCTGGGCCCTGAAATGTTACTGGGGGAAATACCAGGACGTTGAACATTACTCCTCCTGTCTTCCCACCTGCAGACCAAAACGTTATGAAATGTGTTCTAAAGATATGCCGGAAAGTTTGACACTGTCAACAGTAGCAGAATACCTGCCTGCAGACCACCCCATCAAAAGCCTGTCTGAGACTGCAGACGTGGGCTCCCCCAAGATACCGCGTCTAGGAGTATTCCTATTGGCTCCCACCAAATTAGTGGGTGGAACTTGAGTGTACCGTATATATCTCCGTGTAGATGGAACTCCACTATGCCAACGAAATTAACACGTGCACTCATAATACTATCCTATCAGAAGCATATGAATGCCTAGTAGTGGGTATTAACATTAGTTACAACATATGCATTCCTAACTTACGTCATCCTTATTTTGAAACATATGTCTTCAAAGTATATTTTTTAATGATTCGACAGCAACCTTAAGGAAAATCGAATTCTCCAATCACTGTTACACAGTTATTCACTCAATTGTGCCATGTACCCAACAGTTGCGTATGTATGGACGTAATTTGTCCTGCATATCAAAATCATCTCGCCATAGATCCTCAGTTTTCTTTTCCATTCTTCTTTATATTAATCTTGTTAGCAGTTTGGCTGGATGAGATTTTAATCTGATTGTGTAATAGTTTTCACAGCTGCCTTTCCTTTGCTATCTTCACAATTGCGTGCTTGATATTTTTCCAAATGTGTGACGGTATAGCGCCAGTCTCATAGGTTCTACACACTTTCACGTAACTCGCTGAATTGTAAATTGTTGCTCTTTTGTTTATTTAATTGTGATTATTGGCGTAACAACGCATATATGAAAAGAGTTACGTGAAATACTTTTAGCAATGCTGTGCCTTGAATTTCTTTATCATCATTACCTTTTAGCGAAATAAATATATATATATATATATATATATATATATATATATATATATATATATATATATATATATATAGAAGTCTTATTGTTCTGTATCTGGCCTACAATTTAAGGAACGATTTTTCGTAACTGTAACTCATGCTAAGAATCAATATATCTTCCCTACTTCATAATTATTGAAAATTGAAATTACTTTGTTATGAACACTGATGTTACAGTTCGTATGATCGTTCAAAAACACAAGGTTGCAGTGGATTTTATTTCTCGGTAAGATACTATTTCATACCACGACTAGCCCAAGAACATGAGACTCTCATTAAAAAAAATTACGTTGTCACTATAAAGTTTGCCAGATCAGAATGGAGCACAGCAAGATTCCTATCCGATTTTGAAGGTACATTAACTTATTGGTACTGTGAATTATATTCTATCAGCAGCCCGCGTCAACCTGCAACACATCATAAAATCTGCTGATCTTCACTGCCAGTCTGGGAGCTAAAAGAAATAATATTATTTTACTATTATTTTACCGCTTCCTTGCGGTATGCTCGACTATATTGTAAGTCGTTTAAATACGCCGCGGCAGCGGCTCTTCGTTCTCCACGCAACTCAGCACCACAGATAATATTTATATAACTGAAAAATGTCTCAACAGGATGGGATAATAGGCAAGCAAGCTTTAACAATTAATAATACAAGTTTTCATTTAAACAACTCTATTAAAACATTTAAATATCGCAGTGATTACAGACCTTTGTGAATTCACACGTAATGGCGTACATTGCTTAGTCTCGACAAAAGAATGCTACATTAGCGCTCTCTACGACAACACAGGAGATCTTACTCGCACAACATCCAAATTAGGAAGACAGAGATTCATATTCAACACGTATTATATACTAGTTCCTTTTTTAATCTCTGTTTAACATTTATCTTCTGTGTCGGTTTTATTACTCGCCGACGCAGACGTTCTCAAAAATAAATAATTAAAAAATAAAATACATAATTTTATACAATGATACAATATGATACATCTAATTTTCTAATTACTACATAATATGTAGTTTTTGTTTCTTACTAGACGTTACAATGCCCCCTGGCAGCAATTGACTAACGTTGAAAATGTTCGGCAATATGCTGCCACTAACGTCTGTTTGGTTATTGTCTGTTACCTTGGTCGGAACATTCACTTTACACTTCTGAGTTCTTTTACACTGTAGGTTTAATTACACTTTTTATACTGTTCTTACACTTTGCGAGGTGACCGTCAACCTAGTCCCAGGGTCATTACATTTATTTGGCTCCCCCATTCGGGCTACGTGCGATCAGAAAACCTGGGAAAACTGCGCCGGAGCCATTGTCATCTCGCCTGGTTTGCTTTAATACCCAGTTTGATCACAAAAAGTTCAGACTCTATCGAATGTTCACATATATAACAAAGGCTATTTGTGAGAGTATGTTAAACCTTTAGTCTCTTTGTTACCAATATAATATTTGTGTTCTGGATTGTAATGAAAGTCACTTATTACACATCTTTATAGTAGTATAATGAATCGTCTCTGCACTTACTCACGACAATTGGTTTAAAATGTCTAGCATTCGTGCGAGTATACTTCATTAACATGACGAAAACATATTATATCTATACATCACTGAACCAATGAATACTTTGAGTCTGTATTGAATAACTCAAGAAAGAAAAAACAAATGTTTATCACGTCATTTCGTGTCCAATAAACCCTATTCATTAGTACATTAAACACATAGTTGATAGTTCATCTGAATGACAACAATGTTGTACGGAGCTGGCGGCGCGAAGCAATTGTTGAGTAGCGTCGTCTGGAACGCCGCGTGCCGACGGCCGCTGGGTTCGACGACCGGCTCTCAGTAACAGCGACGTAGTGCTGACGTGGCGCCCAAGCAGTCGCGAACCGCGCTGAACCATTCGCCGATATCGGCGAGTTGCAGTGGTTTACTGCGACCGGCTGGCTGGCGGCACGGCACTCGTCTCTGCTTCTCCGCGTGGCTCCCCGTCGTAGCGCATGAAACAAACATTCCACAACGGTGTACTGTCTTTAAGGACACAGATTACTAGCTGTGGAAGAAAATGCAACTTGTTAAAAGCGTTTATTGTTCAGTAAGCCTTCGCTTCACTGGTATGCACAGGATGTTTTGGCGTGATAACAGGTTTCTTGTGGCATTGTGACACTGGTATTCAGGGTTCGTCACACGCACATTGTACTACACATTTTCACTCACTCCCACGGTTGATACACTGCCAGAGCGTCTTTCAACACGCGAAAATGTTTCGTTACACACATACTAAATGTCTCCGTCGAGCGATGTTTGTTTGAATCGACTCCGAACGGATCAATCACTACTGTTTTTATACACTGTCTATTGTTCGTTGAGCACTGCACTAGGACAGTCTGTCACTCAACACTAGACTTATCGACGTATATATTGGTGCAGATACAACAGTCATTTTCTGTCCCTACTACACACAATATTCCGTCCTTTCCTCAATTGTTTATGCACACAGTTTATTTTTTTAATACCTTTTAACTGTTCTTTGCACAATCACTCTCATCTACATGGCGTCTATTTGTTTTTACTTTATCACAACACACTTTTCATATTGTTACTAGGCGTATATGGCCCTTTTGTAAATTTTTTAAAGGTGTGTGAATTTTTTGTACATAGTTTTCCTTTCCTCCTTTCAGTGTAGCTTGCCTGGTTATCACCCATCTATCAAACAGATTTTACCATGTGCATGACAGCTTGACTTGGGCATATTGCTCAATAAATACTTCATTTAGCACTAGCATTATTTTTAATGATTTTTCCTACATGACTACAGTGTAGGTTCTGCATTGGTTGACTTAATTCGCGTATCGCGTAATGAATATTCAAGGGCGTGTACCAAGTACACAGGCTTCAATTGAAGCATTGCTACATACAAAGCGGAGTTTCCACGGAACGGGCTTGTTTTTAATTAGCTTCTGCTCCAGTGTCGTTCTCAAATCACTACTGGTAGCAAACATCACATCACATAATTGTTGCATATTACAAAGTCAATGTTTGGCTAGTAGAGACTCTCTCTCTCAGGGTTCCTTATTCTAATACAATTACAACAGTTACCTTACTATATAAGATTGCATCATTAATTGCACTTACATACTACACATAGAAAATGATTCAAGAAATTAATCCTTTGTAAAATGATTCAAGAAATTAATCCTCACTTCATCAACAAGAAGATTGTTCGTTGCTTAATGAGCATATAATATTTTAATGACTCTAATTGTCTGTAAACAAAATCTTTCCTGTGTAAGTTATTGCTCACTTTCTGATTCCACTTCCTTCAAGTTTCATTACACACAAATTTCTTTCTTAATACTAACATACTTATATTCTAAAACACAATTAAAATCTTCTTACAACTATTACTCTTTATATGTGAGATGTCACTGAATAAATAACTTCACATCTTTACGTGGATACAATCCTTTGATCTTCCCCGTATGGGGATGTGCTAACAAATAGCTACATTCGTGGGGCACGCTTATTACTTCAAAGGGCCCTGAATATAGCAATTGCCACTTACTATTCTGTTTTAAGGTGGCTGAGGATTTAGGGTGGTTACGAATAAGTACTAGGTCTCCTACATTATATTTCTGCTCGTTAGTTACACTTCGGTCGTACTTCCTTTTCCTCTTTGCCGCACAGCTGGTTAGTCTGTTCCATATCTTTTTCATCTTTTCCTCCCTTGTTTCTGCCTTGTCTGGTAACCTCGGTAAAGGCGTGAGCCATTCATTCGGTGTCTCATTAACTCCCTTCAATATCTCTACCGGTGGGTAGCCTGTACTTGAATGGGGTGTTAAATTGTGTATTTCTACAAATTTAGGTACTAACCCTGGCCATTTTGTATGTCGGTTCCCTATGTAGATTCTAAGGAACTTATTCAATTCTCTGAATATTCTTTCAACTAGACTTGCTTCTGGATGGAACCGGGATACCAGACTATGCTGTATATTTTGTTCCCGTAGGTAATTTTTCCAAGTTCGACCCGTGAAATAAGAGGCATTATCAGTCGTTATGGCTTCGGGTTTTCCCACTTGAGGCAAGTATTCTTGATTGATCCGCCTGACCATGGTTTTGGCAGTAGCTGATTTTATGCAATAAATTGCCAAGTATTTAGAAAAAATATCGTACATGGCCAGTATATATTTCATACCTCCTCTGGCCATGGGATAGGGACCTGCTACATCCACAGATACTAATTGAAGCGGCCTGAGTGGAGCTATGGGATGTAGTTCAAACTTAGTGGATCTATTATAGTGTTTTGCTTTCTGACATATCACGCAAGTTCTAACTGTTGCCTGAATCTGGTGTTTCATACGGGGAAAGTAGCAGTATCTCGCCATGATTTCTGCACACTTTCCAATCCCTGCATGGCCCCATGCCAAGTACGTGTGCCATATCATAACTTTTACCGACTGTTTAGGTATACATACTGCCCAGCAGTCTTCTTTCGTGCCAAGTTTATGATACAAAATATGGTTCACTATTTTAAAACCTCGCTCATCTCTATTGTTAACACCCTCTTCAATATTATTAATGATGTTTTTCCACATCGGATCTGATCTTTGTAATTCGAACATGTTTTTACATATGTATAACAAATCCTTCATGTAAGTATTGTCACGCACTAACAGCACTTTATACTCCGCGGATTGCTCTAACATTTCTGCTAACTCCGGTAATCCAACCGGCAGTCGCGACAGAGCATCCGCTATTACGTTATCTTGGCCTTTTATGTACATAATCTTTATCCGGTATTCTTGCAAGATAAGCATCCATCTCCTCAGTCTGGTATGGAATAGTTTGCATGACATCAAAAAACTTAACGCCTGGTGGTCACTATACACTCTAATCTCCTTCCCTTGTAGATAATAATTAAACTTTTTTACAGCCCAGACTACTGCAAGTGCTTCCAGTTCGGTTGCCGAGTAGGCTCTCTCGCAGCTAGTTAAAGTCCTACTGGCGAAGCCGATAATCTTTATTGTTGTCGGGTCGTTTCCTTCCTCCCACTGAAACAGGCACGCTCCCAAGCCATAGGAACATGAATCCGTCGCAAGACAAAAATCTTTTGACAGATCCGGGTGCTGCAAAATATTTGCATTCAGTAGGGCGGTTTTAATCGCTTCGAAAGCTTGTTGACATTTGTCAGTCCAAATCCACTGCACATTTCTTCGTAGTAGACTTAGTAGTGACGCGTCATTTAACAAATGATTGGGCACGAACCTTCTGAAAAAAGACGCAAGCCCAAGGAACGCTTTCAATTGTCTCTTAGTGCGGGGGCTTGGAAATTCTCGGATCGCCTCTAGTTTTTTGTTGTCTGGGCTGATACCAAGTGGTGTAATAAGATGGCCTAAAAATTTAATTTTATTTCGTCCAAATTTTGACTTTTCGAGGTTTGCTGTCACACCTGCTTGCCTAAATCTCTCTAGTACTCTATGCAACAATTCCATATGTTCGTCCCAAGTAGCAGTAGCGATTACCAGATCATCAACATATACAGTGATTTTTTCTAATAAGTCTGGACCCAGTACCGTGTCTAGTGCAGTAATAAACACTCCAGCACTCACATTCAATCCGAAGGGAAGTACCTTGAATTGGTAACTTCGCCCTCCGAATATGAAAGCTGTATACTTCCTGGATTCCGGTGTAAGTGGGATTTGCCAATATGAACTTTTAAGATCGACCGAGGTCAAGTACTGCACTCCATGAAATTTTTGTATCTGCTCATCTAAATTCTCTGGACGAGTCCGGACAGGTATAATAATTTTGTTAATGTCCCTCGCATCTAACACTAGCCTGATTTTTCCATTGGCTTTCGCCACTGCTACAAGAGGACTACTGTATGGAGAGAAGGAGGGCTCAATGATATCCCACTCTAACATCTTCCGAATCTCTTTAGCTACTAATTCCCTCCGCGACCAAGGGATGGAGTAAGTTGCGCGACAGTATGTTTTGTGGGGCATCACCTCTATGTGATAGTGGTACCCTTTGACTATTCCTGGTCGGTCGGTAAATACCATAGTATATTCCGATAGCAGCTGCGTCAACTGTTGCTTTTGTGTATCGCTTAAACCTTCAGATTCCTGCACTTTGGTTTGAAATGCCTCAACATTTGTTTCAAAATTTCGATCCTCTAAATTCGGGTAATAGAGGTCTGCTGCATGTGAAAAATGTACCCAAGGGTTCCTACCTTTGATATTGATTCGATTACAACACGGCACAAGTACCTCCTTCGATTTCATCATAGATAACTCAATCCTCCTACCCCTATTAACTATGCTTAATTTCCCCAAGGAGAGGTCGATCAATGCGTCCCTCTCACGGAGAAAATCTACTCCCAGAATGCAGGCCACCTTTAATCCTTTAACAACGAGGAACGAGCTCACTATGGCTTCGCCCTCCTTACAAATCTCCACCTGCACCTGGTACTTAACTAATTGGCTCTGTGCGCTAATGGCTCCAGACACCTTACAATTATTAACCGGGAAAGTCGGAATGCTATGTCCTTTTCCCAGTGCTTTAAATAACTCCATACTCATTACACTTACTGAGGCACCTGTGTCGATGATTATATTCACTGCAACATCATTGATTTTCGCTTCGATAATAGCTTGCACATTTTCGTTATTATCTTTCTTACATTCGTGCGGTTCGTTCAGCAGATCTTTATCCATACTGACACCGTCGTTGTATCGCAGCATACGTATCCCAGGTATATTATTATGACTCGTGTTGCTCTCACTCCATCCCTCGGCCATCGATGGAGAGCATATCGAGGCCGATTCTAGTTTGTTGGATTGCTTACATGTGAGGTACTTGGACGGCTATTGTCCGCGACCTCCACTATATGTACACTCTGATTTGTAGGCCGCCACGGCTGCGCAATAGGCGCGTTTTGCGGTGGTGGTCTATTGTTGTCATACCGGTCATTATCCTGTCGCTCTGGGCTTGTTCTCTGATTCTGCTGCCAATTTCGATTACTATCATTATAATTGCTCTGCCACTGACCTCGCGCATTTTTCCAGCGGTTGGTCTCTGACATTCCGGATTCGTACCGGTCGTCAAATCGACGCTTTTTGTTATAAGTTGGTTGTCCATACCCGTTCTGGCCTCTACCATTACTACCATTTTGCGAATGTTCTTGGCGCTTGTTACCACCCCCACCATTTCCATGGTTGTGGTTTTGTACACTACTATTTCTGTCATGTTTACATCCTGACCCATTATTCCGCGAGTGATCACACGCTGATTTTACGTCTTCCTGTATCAAGTCTATAGAATCTAGAACAGACAGGAAGTTTTCCATGTCGCTTTCTGGTACATGTATTAATTTCTCTTTGATATGAATGGGTAAATGTGATTTTAGTAGTCTTATTATGTCTCTTGGTGATATAGGCTCGTCCCAGTAGCGTGTTTTGTTTATATACTTTTCAAAATACCGCCTCAAATTCCCAAGACGGGGTGAGTACGGTTCGGGATTATATACTTCTTTTCTTAGACGCTCTTGTATACAAGGCGACCAATATTTCGACAGAAATGCCCTTTCGAACTGTTCGTATGTCCTGCAGCTGTCTGCTACTTCTGTAGCCCACAACGCTGCGTCACCTTGTATGTATGACATTACGTATTGAATTTTCTGTGTTTCATTCCAGACACTGGGAAAGATATTTTTAAAGCTTTTTATGAATACTACTGGGTGTACTGATTTCCGTTCAGTAGTAAATGTTTGAAATTGCCTATTTTTGATTAAACTTTCTTCAACTAATATTTTTGAACTACATGGGTTTGCTCCTTGGACATATGCTGTGTGCTCCGAACCGAAGCTACAGCTCTTCGCATTATCGACTACAGATTCCCCATTGTTGTATCGCGTATAAATTTGTGCGTTGCCAAAACCATGGGCTGTTGGCGATATAGGTTCCTGTTCCAAATGCTTTCTGCTTTGTGCTAAACCCTTCTCCAGGTCGGATATCCGTTTGTTCATATTCACTTGCCACTGCGGAATATCCTCACTGAGTATTTGTTTGATGGTTTGCACGTCGTTCTGTACCTGACTATTTACTGCGGTACTGAACGATTCGGAATCTTTATCTGCTATGGCTGCTTGTACTTTGGAATTAATATTTTTGTCAATCTCACACTCCTTCACTTCTAGCCATGAGTTGAATTCTATTTCAATTTTAGTTGCTTGTTCGTTCCACCTCTGCTCTACAAGCTGCGTGGAATCTATTTCTAGCTTTTCTACTCGGTTGGCTAAGACACCTATTTCATCTACCATGTTAGTGTTTGCTACTTGCAGGTTGTTGACCTGTTCAGTCAGCTCCTGCACGGCCTTAGGTATCGACTCATAATTCTGTTTCATACAGGCAATGTCCTTTTTCATAATTTCTAAAGATTGCACAAGTTGCTGGTCTCGCTCAGCTAGCTGTTCAAGTAACTTTTCCTCTTGCTGACGAGCTCGCTCGGCTTGTTGGCGATCTCGCTCAGCTTGCTGTGCGAGTAACTTTTCCTCTAGCCTGCGATCTCGCTCAGCTTGCTGTGCGAGTAAATTTTCCTCGAGCCTGCGATCTCGCTCAGCTTGCTGGCGATCTCGCTCAGCTTGCTGGCGATCTCGCTCAGCTTGCTGTTGCGCAAATTCTGCCTGGTAATTTAGCACACGCTCTAATATAGCCTGAAGTGAATACCCACCAGGCAGATTACCACTCTCTGGTTCCTGCTTTTCTGGTGGTGGTGCAATTTCCTTATCTACATCTCCTTGAGCACTAGTGGGCGGTGGCACCACTTCCTGTGCCCCTGCCCCCACATTTTCGCCTGTTATATCCTCAAAGAGAGTACTTGTACTGCTTAAGGTACCCGGTTCTACGTTTCCTGCACTAACTAATTGTTGTTCCTCAGTATCCATATTGCTCGGACGCTGACTACGCAACTTAACCATATTCCTAAATTGCTTACTAAAACACAAAATCTGACAGTTTTGTCCCTTGCACACAAAACACGTTAATTTAGCTACACTACACTGCACACTAAAAATTACTATCTACCATCAACTTTGTCCTGTCACAACACTAACATCAAACTACGCACAATGTGCATACCACTAGCGATATGAGATCACTTCACTGGAGCTCAACTTCTACAAACAGGACAACTACACTGTAGTCTTACCTTTAGTTTATCTGATCTCGGGGTTCGGCTGCCCCCGGATTACGTAGTCGTTACAGTTTCTCAGTACTATCAGGATCGTCTTCTCAGACTCGCTTGCAGTAGTACGTTTTGTCATGAAAGAGTGTTTGCACATTCATTAATACATGGCATTGATCATGATCTACATACATACATTTATCACTAAATACATATACATACATATATATATATATATATATATATATATATATATATATATATATATATATATATATATATACATAACAATAGACACTGAAAGAAAAATACACAAAATTTTATGTTTGTGGCCACTGCAAATTCGAGCCCCGCGTTTTTGGGCGCCAGTTTCACGTAACTCGCTGAATTGTAAATTGTTGCTCTTTTGTTTATTTAATTGTGATTATTGGCGTAACAACGCATATATGAAAAGAGTTACGTGAAATACTTTTAGCAATGCTGTGCCTTGAATTTCTTTATCATCATTACCTTTTAGCGAAATAAAATATATATATTGAAGTCTTATTGTTCTGTATCTGGCCTACAATTTAAGGAACGATTTTTCGTAACTGTAACTCATGCTAAGAATCAATATATCTTCCCTACTTCATAATTATTGAAAATTGAAATTACTTTGTTATGAACACTGATGTTACAGTTCGTATGATCGTTCAAAAACACAAGGTTGCAGTGGATTTTATTTCTCGGTAAGATACTATTTCATACCACGACTAGCCCAAGAACATGAGACTCTCATTAAAAAAAATTACGTTGTCACTATAAAGTTTGCCAGATCAGAATGGAGCACAGCAAGATTCCTATCCGATTTTGAAGGTACATTAACTTATTGGTACTGTGAATTATATTCTATCAGCAGCCCGCGTCAACCTGCAACACATCATAAAATCTGCTGATCTTCACTGCCAGTCTGGGAGCTAAAAGAAATAATATTATTTTACTATTATTTTACCGCTTCCTTGCGGTATGCTCGACTATATTGTAAGTCGTTTAAATACGCCGCGGCAGCGGCTCTTCGTTCTCCACGCAGCTCAGCACCACAGATAATATTTATATAACTGAAAAATGTCTCAACAGGATGGGATAATAGGCAAGCAAGCTTTAACAATTAATAATACAAGTTTTCATTTAAACAACTCTATTAAAACATTTAAATATCGCAGTGATTACAGACCTTTGTGAATTCACACGTAATGGCGTACATTGCTTAGTCTCGACAAAAGAATGCTACATTAGCGCTCTCTACGACAACACAGGAGATCTTACTCGCACAACATCCAAATTAGGAAGACAAAGATTCATATTCAACACGTATTATATACTAGTTCCTTTTTTAATATCTGTTTAACATTTATCTTCTGTGTCGGTTTTATTACTCGCCGACGCAGACGTTCTCAAAAATAAATAATTAAAAAATAAAATACATAATTTTATACAATGATACAATATGATACATCTAATTTTCTAATTACTACATAATATGTTGTTTTTGTTTCTTACTAGACGCTACAACACCAACTTAAAAAGTCCTTTCATCCCCTTTTCCTCTGATGATTTTAGAAATCCGACGGAATATTACCTGTATCTTCTGCTTTATTTGCATATCAATTCTTCCGGAGAACGTTTTACTTCTAATAGTGGATTCAAATTCTAATGGCTCTAAGCACTATGGGACTTAACATCTGAGGTCATCAGTCCCCTAGAACTTAGAACTACTTAAACCTAACTAACCTAAGGACATCACACACATCCATGCCCGAGGCAGGAATCGAACCTGCGACCTTAGCAGTAGCTCGGTTCCGGACTGAAGCGCCTAGAACCGCTCGGCCACCACGGCCGGCAATAGTGGATTCACTTACCGACTCCAGTTTCTTTTTCTGTCATGTCATCAGGCAAGTCCTTCCCCTCTTAGAAGCCATTACAGTACTTATTCCACCGCTCTTTCCTTTGAGTTTAATACTGGGATTCCCATTGCACTCTTACTGTTACCACTCTCGCTTCTTAATTTCACCAAAGAACTTTTGACCTGAAGAGGTTGCAACTAGTTAGCTGATTTTTTTCTACCTCTTTAAATTTATGCAGTTGCTGAATCGCAGCCACGTTTAAGATATTCGAACTTTTGCCTTGTCTATAAGCTGAATTAGTGCTTCTGGTGGCCATTTCTTTTTTAGATTTCTCCACTTTTTTCCGGCAGCCATAGCACTCTGGGTGTCCTAAGTTATTTATATAACTGTAATACCGTCTCCCTGTGAACATTTTTATACTTCCTCGACCACTTCGTCAATCAGTTGAGGTATAGGCGCTAGTTTTTTGATTGCAGTCACTTCGCGAGACCTATATGGGAGGAGGTATTATGTCTGCCTACAACAGTTACATGAAGCAATAAAGAAATCACCTCTCAGCCTCCAGTTTGTCAGCATATCGCTTACTCTCCACATTCACACGAATCTTCCAGTCTTCAATATACAGCGGCATACGCACCCCGCCAAGTCTCAGAACGCTGCCAACTCTCCCAAAATCCTATCGTGTTGCGACAGCACTGCTCCGTCTGTCAGAAGGCTGTCCAGCTCCCTATCTGTCACTGACTATGTAGAAAGCTATCACAACGAGAAAATATTGCACGCTAACGCTCAGGGAGAAGTTCATCACCACACAGATACTCGTGTCCAGATATTTTTACGGTTGGTACTGCTTCTAGCAACTTGTAGTCAATGAAGTAATAGAACAGGAGCATACTTCATTGCTTATTTTAGATTCAATAGTTATGTTTATCTACATTCAGCTCCAGCGCCCACCAGTCCTCTGTCCTGTGCAAATCGCTGCAGCTCACCAGTGTCGCAACCCTGCTATAGACAGGAGCCTAGATCTAAATACATATTCCATGATGCGGATTATGTATTACCGTTCGTTTCACAGTCACACGTCTAATGATCGAGTAAAAATAACTGTCTGTAAATATCCTAATTTCCTCTATGAATGCTACGCCAGATATAGGTTTGTTAACGGCTAAGGAAACCTTACTGCTGCACTGCTGATACATCTGCAATTTATCAATCTCGGATGATTGTCTATAAATATGTCTCTGTATGTGTCGTGATCTCCTTTACTGTATTCCAATGATCGCTATGCTAGATATGAAACGACATAATGGTATCAGAATTTTCGTTGACTGCATAGTGTTTCGTGAGAAATACATCACCAGTTTTTCAATTGGGGTATACCCCCATAATACAATTCTAACAGTATCACAGAGCATCAAACACTCACATTCTGCACTAAATAATCGTTGTGTGTTGATGCTTCGTGAGGAAGCCAGTGCTGTAAGTCCGAAACTATAAAGAAACAAGAAGGTATAAAAAGTGACTTATGTAAGAAATTTCTCTCGGTTGTAGGCAAAAACAGCAAATCCAATGGGCACATTTCGTGCTTACACTGCTCTACATTGCTGTATTTTCAGTCGTGAACGACTCATTTAAAGAAACATAGTTTCCTGACATCCCACACTGACACAGTTCCTTCAGGGATACCGGCAATAATAAAAATAGTATAACAGCAAAACGTGTTGCAATGTGTGCAAACATTATGATACTTTTCAAAGCTGCTTCTGGTAAAGGTTTCAGAGAACTAGACCAAGAGAGTCTAGGAGGACATAATGGAGAATTTCAGATGTCAAGCTGCGTCCCTCTAACAGCAGGCATGTCAAAGAAGAGGTTGATGCAATTTGAAACAGCGTAACGCCTTCTGTTATTACGGCAGTCATTAGAAAACATGAGCTGCATCAGCTGATGGCTGATTCACATAATGACGTGTATTCAAAATGGTTCAAATGGCTCTGAGTACTATGGGACTCAACTTCTGAGGTCATTAGTCCCTTAGAACTTAGAACTAGTTAAACCTAACTAACCTAAGGACATCACACACCTCCATGCCCGAGGCAGGATTCGAACCTGCGACCGTAGCGGTCTCGTGGTTCCAGACTGTAGCGCCTAGAACCGCACGGCCACTGCGGCCGGCAATGACGTGTATTATTAGACGCTTACAGCGCTTTACGTAAACATGGATTGGTCTTCTGTGTGTAGTGTATTACTTACAGACGAATTCCAGGATGGAAGCAAATATTAAAAATGGAATAGACCGAAGACAGCCGACAGGAATATTTAGTCAGGGCATATTGCCGAATTTTGGTTTTGTCTCCGATCAGATTACCATTATAATAAATGTTTTGGAAAATTGCGAAAGGCTTCTCTGTGGTGCTCACTGTAATAGCACAGCATTTATCCACATTTTCGATGAAGAATTATTTTTGTTAAATGATTCCCCGAACGTCGCAGCAAAAATAAATACTTAAAAATTCATTGTATAGTGCATGAAGAAAACTGATCTCTGCATATTTTTGAAACAGGTGGTCAGTACACGCCGAAACAGCTTGTACACTATGCTAGACTCCTTACATACTAATAACGAAGTTGCTGATTCAGTGACGGAAAAGAACTCTGGTTACAGCCTACAGGGATCTGAGAATGAGCTACCAAGAAAATTTGTAGATTTCCTGAGAACATTCAAAGAGTGCACAAGCGAATTAGAAGACGAAAAAAACATAAAATCGTCAGTTCTTTGGTTTGACAAAAGATCTACAGAGTCAGTGAGAACGACTGTGAGAAAGTTGAATTATTGCAGTTGCAGGTGCTGTTTCAGCATGATACCACGGAAGGATGTATTTGTAGTAACGTAGCCAAACACTGACAGACATGATCGCATGTATTTGTTAACAGGAGGTACAAGGGATTAAAAACTGAGCCCTGACTTTTCTACATGAGAAAGATGCAGTTACATCCAAACGTAAAATTGCTAGTTCCTTTTTGCCGTCTTTCCGTGATGCTTGTATGCTTGACATGAATGAAAATCAGGAAATTATTAGCACTGTGCGAGAAAAGTGCGCTACTTATGCACGTACTGCATGAAATGATCAATATAATCGTTTCTGTATAGCTAGTGCGTAGTGTCTGACAAGCAGTCGGACATGTTTTAATTCGTAACATTAATTATCAATGTAAACTTTTCTTTCTGGCGCACCGTCATGCATTTCTCT
Source organism: Schistocerca nitens (assembly GCF_023898315.1). NCBI lineage: Eukaryota > Metazoa > Arthropoda > Insecta > Orthoptera > Acrididae > Schistocerca > Schistocerca nitens. Next base: position 1,013,049,621 of record NC_064615.1, read on the forward strand.
ACTACTTCTCTCTCTCTGTGGTTTATTAATGCAGAGATTCCAAGTACAGTGGCACCGTCACCCAGAAAGAGACACCGTTTCAAGGTCTGTAAGAGTAACATAATCTGATCGCTATATTTTTAATGCACATTGGAAATGATGATGACATGTTAAAGTACTTTTGCAGACATGAAATGGAGCTACGTGTGATGGCTGCAGTTACATGGCGAATTTTAAGCATCTCTTCAGCAAGCGCACGTAGTTAACGATGCTTTACATTTTTAAAAAAACTGACACGTTGAAAGTTTACCGTCTAGCCTCCTTGCCTAGGGACGCCAGATGAAAGTTGATGTCGTCAAGCCCTGAATCAAAATTGCGCAACGGATAACTGGGGAGGGGAGCTTGAGAGCGCTACCTAGAGAGCGTGTCCTTTCTGTACGGTACTGGGCAAGGGGCTGGAGGGCTCACACGCTGATGTGTGGGTCCCTGCATTCTATATCTTTTATTTTAAATAAATTCCTTTAACTTGACTTCTTTGTGATTTTTAAGGTATGTTAAAGATTGATGACAGTTGATTTCCTATTTATTTTAAACATTATCGCCGGCCGAAGTGGCCGTGCGGTTAAAGGCGCTGCAGTCTGGAACCGCAAGACCGCTACGGTCGCAGGTTCGAATCCTGCCTCGGGCATGGATGTTTGTGATGTCCTTAGGTTAGTTAGGTTTAACTAGTTCTAAGTTCTAGGGGACTAATGACCTCAGCAGTTGAGTCCCATAGTGCTCAGAGCCATTTAAACATTATCACTCGACTTTACAGCGATAGCAGCAATTTTTTCAGTTTACAGATATTACAATTTTACAACTTATAGCTCGGGTATATTATACACTAATCTGCACGCACATTTCTACGGGTAAGACGGAATTGCGTTGGCCAAATGTATACCACCAAAGTCTCCCCATATTTTACATAGGACATTCACTGTGTGAGGAGGATAACGGGCAAACTGGGGACCAGATACTTTAACACAGGGGGTCAAATTTCCGGAATTAAACGAGCATATTCATTACCTTACACAATCCGAAGCTGGAAATAAAAGAATTAGTACAAATATTCAAATACCTCTCTTCCATGCGTGAACATTGAGGCAGACGCACTGAGGGCACGTCTGCTCACTTACCCATCTTCTGTGACACTCCACGAAAATGGCGGGCACCCGGAGGTCTTCCTGGGCCCCGGTGGAGGGGGTGGTCGAACCACTTGGCCGTTACCAACCTCTCCACCCCAAATCTTGTGACACTGGAAAGTCTTTGACTTACCTGCCTGTGCTGTCTCTCTGATCCCCTACCCAGGAGTGAGGTTGGCACTACTATATTACAGAACTACTTCCCAACAAAGATTTGGCCACGCTTTACGGAAAGCTGTGAGGAGGATTAGGAAAGTTCATGTGCAGATTCACATTCACGTACAAGAAATGCATAATACACGACACATATAAATACGTATTATGAAGCCTGACACATTTCTTTCCACCTGTCCACATGGGTTCTGTTGCACCCGCGGCCGCCGTGTCGTGTAATAAAATTGGCTGCGGAGCCACCTCTGTTTCTATTTCCCTGCGCGAGCGAGCAGCGAAACCTGCTGCTTATAGAGCGGAAACTACTGTACCGTTTCAAGGTTATTAATAAATCGGCAAAATTATCTAAATCCAGACTGCGCGAGTCATCTCCTGCTCATCAACAGGAACAATGAACTTGGACTGAAAAATGTGATAAGTTAAAGCATATAAAGTCCTTCATATCTTTTCTTTACACAAATAATCGTCTCTTAGATTTCAGGTACAGTATTTATTTAACGTATATGTAGTTTTCTATTACTTATAAGCGGATAATCTTGTCTTTGGAATGAATCTCTGTTTCTGTGCTTGTATTCAGTATTAGATTATTTTGCTTGTAATGTATGAAGTTAACTGTGACACGTAACTGTTCATGAAAACGTTATTTTTGTGTTGAAAAAGAGAGAGATTAAAATAGAAAGACAGAAAGAGAAAGAAACAAAATAACGAGAGAGAGGGGCGTTTGGTTTGTGCAATGCGGTGTGACAACATGTGGCGAAGCGAGGCGGCGTCATGTCAACAGGCGAGCCGTAACCGGTCAAACATAACAGCGTTGCAGCACCTTAGCCCGCACAACGTGAATTTACCGCACGACTCACGTTTTCTAGTTCACAAAACGTGGCCATATTGAGCACCAGTAATGTAAGTCGAAAGCTTGAAGAGATGCTTTATCTGTTAGCATTTATCTATTTTCTGAATGTCCTGTAGTTTTTGTGTAGTCTCCTGAAAACCGCGATTTACTTACGCACAACGCTGTACAAAAAAATGGCTCTGAGCACTATGGGACTTAAATTCTGAGGTCATCAGTCCCCTAGAACTCAGAACTACTTAAACCTAACTAACCTACGGCCATCACACACATCCATGTCTGAGGCAGGATTCGATCCTGCGACCGTAGCGGTCGCGCGGTTCCAGACTGTAGCGCCTAGAACCGCTCGGCCACCCCAGCCGGCCAACCCTGTACACACATTAATTGCAGATAGGTGTGGCTGGCAAAGAGCTGTGATCCTTTGTACGATGATTTTGTTTGTGTATATGTTTTTGTTAATTAATCTTAACAGTTACATTAGAAAAATCTGGCTTATTAGTTCCTAGCATAGCTTTGTTGGTCATCACATGAGGAACATTGCATTACTTCTCCGTTTCTATTGTATTCTTCATGCTTTCCCTGCCGGCCTTCTAAGAAATTGTGGCTGCATCCCTCAATATATGAACAAATACTGAGTTGAGGGAAATGGAAGGAGAGCATTGGACAGGCCGCATACATACTGGCGATTTGGTCACGAGAATTACCCACTCTGTAGATTCGCGTTCTTCATTTAACTTGCAGTTCCCCTGAGGGAACAAAGACCAAGAAAGGAGGTGTACCATGAAAAAACATACTAAAAATATCTAACTGTGGAGTGTGAGCGTTGGAGTAGAGGTGCATTTAAAGATCGCTTTTTTATGTTTTTCTTGAATACCTGGAAAATCACAGCTTCTTGCGAAAACGGTTATGGCTACAAAACTAAACCATGTGAGATTTCCTAAAAAAAGTTCCTATTTAGTTTTCGTCTAGCACTAACAGTTTCCTAGTTGTACACGATGGAAAAATAGTATTTAAATGGCATGAAATCGATGTTGATTATTAATTTAAGTTGGTTAAGAACAAATGCTAAATGTTTGTGTTCTATGGGTGTGAAAGAGGAGGGTGTGGGGGTGGGGGTTAGAAGGGTATGGGAAGGTAGATCGCCGGAATGTGGTCTTGCAGTTCCCTCCACGATAGATCTGAAAACTGAAGAGGGAGCAAGAGGTTGCCCACTCTGTCTACCCTACCACATCACACGATAAGCAACTGCAGGCTGTTGCAAAAAGGTACAACGACATCCCCAGCGCGCCTTATGAATCACTGGCCACACAGCGTGCAGATACCACAAGGAAGTGTTTATTTGCCACAAAGCGCGTTAACACTTCATAGACTACAGGTATGAGTTACCAATGATACTGACGCAAGAAACACATATGGACAGAATCTACGTAGATCTCTGTATTCCCTTCTGCCCAGCTAGAGGGGAAATTGATTCTTAGTCGTCCTGTATAGTAGCTCTAGTGTTCTTCCGGGAAAGCCCTTCTTCCTCACCACGGGCGCTGCTCACTTTTCAGGTTACAGACGGACTATATGTCCCCTGCGTTTGCTGTCCGGCTCTCTTACAAGGGGAGGCCGCCAATTGTGAAATTCAGATTCGATTCATACTGCGCATAATAAAAGCTCATGGCCAGAGGTGTAATGTGGCAAAGCACCAAGATGCACTTCTCAGCCGTTGTCGAGAAAATCGACAGTTAAAAGAAACCGTTGCGGTGAAATACTCTCTACGATTATTAACATTCTACAGCGTCGTGGCGCAGCGGTAAGCGCTCGGGTTCGTTTAATCTGAAGGTCGCCGGATCGAGTCTCACGTCATGCAACTTTTTTTTTAGTATTTGTTTTTTGTAATTCAAATATATATATATATATATATATATATATATATATATATATATATATATATAAAATTCCCGGCAATCAGTTGCAACAATTATGCATATAATAAGTTGTTGAAAGCCGTTTGTCGTGGGAAAACTGGCGACTTCGAACATCATTATGTTTTCCGCAAACAAAGTTGTATTTCACAAATGTTATTAATTGTCTTCATAATGTTAACCACGTACAGTTAACGGAAGACGTAGAAACGGTATTCCGAAACGAATACGTGTAGCGTAAGTCAAACGTTCGCATTAGAATAGAGACCCCACGAACACAAATTTGCTGCGGCAGGTATGAAATATAAACTCCGTTACTCGCTCGTTACACTTGAAGGACAGATGTTGAATGGGCCGAAACGAGCCGCCGCATAACAGCGTCGTTGCCTGTTAACTTCGAAAGAAGGTAGATGCGGTGCCTAGCGCAACTTATAACATCGTCGAAAATCAGTGCGGACGGGAGAGCTTTGGTACACCCTGTCGAAAAAACGGAAAAATGGAGGCGGTACAATTGGAGAGCGATCCGCCTTCACCAACATGCATAAGCAATTCATTATTTGAATTACAAAAAACTAATAATAAAAAAAATTGCATGGCGCGAGGTTCGATCCGGCGACCTTCGGATTACGAACCCGAGCGCTTACCGCTGCGCCACGACGCTGTAGAATGTTAATAATCGTAGAGAGTATTTCACCGCAACGGTTTCTTTTAACTGTCGATTTTCTCGACAACGGCTGAGAAGTGCATCTTGGTGCTTTGCCACATTACACCTCTGGCCATGAGCTTTTATTATGCGCAGTATGAATCGAATCTGAATTTCACAATTGGCGGCCTCCCCTTGTTAGTGAATCGACAAAACTACTTCACTGAGCTCGTGTTTACACGGTGGAGTTATTTTCAGTTCATTCAATGGGTACGGCAATTTTGGGATATCTCGAAACTTCGGAGATCTGGACACAACGCTTATCCAGAAGATTGTGCACTCTAGCAGAGCAGACTAGAAGTACATGAGGACAGCAGTGGGACATCTTGATTTAAGGTGTGTGTATTGTGTCTGTTTCCATCACGAGTGTACACAACGAAATGAAGCCGCAGAAAATACTCCGGTGAGTACATCATATGTTAAAAACTACATTTATAAGATTAGCAATGAAAACAGCAGTGTATTTTGTAGATATGCTTGATAATGTTTGATTTCTAACCGCTGTGCCGTTGAAAGCATGTCGTTAAGCTATGTTGTCATCGGAGGGAAATGGTCTGTGACTACTGTGCCGTCTCTTATTCAGTCGTATAACTCGGCCAGACTTCGGCACCCTCGTATGGGGTGATCCCAACATCTCGACTTCTCCCAAAATTTCGGATTTCATACTTTGAAATAACGTGTAAAATTATTCACTTATTTAGCAGATGTCTATGACGCTCGAAAGTTAAAAACAAATGAAAATTTTTTCAGTGGTGTTCAGAGGATATGGCAGCCACTATTCAAGACGTGAGAGACATCAAAGAGCCCCTTGCAAGTGCTGCCAAACGATTCTCGGTACCGAGAAACATATTGCATTCAAAAGTTCTGAATGGTAAGGTGCCTAATCGACAAAACGAGAGAAGAAGCCACCCTAACTGTAACTGTAGAGGACGAACTAGTAAGGCATTTGTCACTGCTTTGTGCCAATGGATTTGGGTTAAATGTCACTGAAGTCAGAGAACTCGCTTTCAGATGTGCGGAAAGAAACAACGTTATTCATAAATTTAATTGTTCGAAACAAATGACAGAATAGGATTCGGTTTATTATTTCCTTGAAAGACACCCAAATTTAAATGTGAGAAAGGCTCAGGGACTATCTTATGCTCGCTTAAGGGGACTCAGCGAAGAAGTGGGGAATTTTTTTTTTACAAATCTCGGAACGACTTACGACGTACTTGGATTATAGGACTATACGGAAAGAATTTTCAACACGGACGAAACTGGACTTCAGCCCATTTTCAAACCGGGAAAGGTCATTTCTCCGAGAGGCCAGAAGGAAATTCATCATGGTACTACGTGACAAAAGGGTTCTACTGTGACCATAATGGTTTACAGCAGTGTGGCGGGGAATCCGATTTCACCTTTTGTGATCATGAGGGACGTTTGTAACGTCCCCTTAGAAAAATTAATAAATGATTGTGCTGATAAACATCTTACGTTATTTGATTTTCAAACAGCTGAGCAAAACTGAACGTACTCAGACATTCACTAAACTGACACACAATATTTTTAGCGCAACGCAATCTGACTTTCACTAATCCCTACAAAAGAATGGCCCTGACTAACAATAACCTATACCTTTCATGAATTCTTACCTCACAAAAATCTTCGTTACTCGAACTACTGCAATACAGCCAGCGCCACTACCGCCAGCTAAATAAAAGATTCAAACTACTGAAGGCACTAACTACTGATAGGCATAGTTAGCAAATGAAAGATTTTGATAGAGATATATGTATATCAGTTCATGACATCCAGTCTTACAAATTTACTGTCTCTGTCCAGATCATCCGCTCTCAAAACTCCGCCTCTCCCCACATCCACCACTGCTGGCGGCTTACCTCCAACTGCGCAACGCTACACGCTGTTGACTGCCAACACTACAATAACAATATTGCAACAATGCAGACCAGCCACAGACTTCGCACAGCGCAGTCAGTGATTTTCATATAGAGCGCTACGTGGCGTTACCAACATAAAAACCTAAACAGCCTACTTACATAGCCCCCATGCACCCCACAAAAAATTTTGCAAATTGTTTTGGGCAGTGGCCAATACAGATTTGAAAATATGTTTCATAATTACAATAATAATGAAATCAAATGCACACACTTATTGATATAATGTTGGTCAAAAGCTAAAATTTTCTCACAGTCCATAAAGACAGTCCTGATCATTCATCACAGTAAAATTGCAGTGTTTTTCTCAAAGTCTGAGCAGTAAAAGAAAATGCACACGGAAGTAGTGGAATTCCATGCAGCCTTGAAGAAGTAGTGTTGTCCTTCCTACGGAAAGACAGTGCTGACTTTTGACGTGCAGACAGGTAATGGGCCACAACAGAGCAAACCCACAACAGAGTCAGCCGAAGTTTTGAAGAATATTGGTAAGTAGGTCATCACAGAGCAGACCCACTGTAGTCCTGGTGGAGATTATGGTATTGGTGGGCCACTAGAGGTGCAGACCCACTGCAGTCCTTGTAGAAATTATGGTATTGGTGGGCCATCAAAGGTGCAGACCCACTTCAGTCCTTGTAGAGACTGCCAGCAGCCATCTGTTGCGACTGTGCAGGTGCACAATCACCATCGAAGAGTCTTGTGCTATATAGGAAGTCCATAAACCACCACTTGTGCACTCACAAAGTTTTTGGAATTATCCTTAGAACCAGTAATGCTGTTAACCAGTCCCTTGCTGAATTATCAACACACGTGCAAACACTAACAGTCCAAACTTCTCATCTATTGTGCATATACTATGACCAACAGAAACGTGTGCAGTGAAATGAAACTTAATTTGAAGAACTGGTGTCTATAGAATTATAAATTTACGACATGAGAATACAATTACAAATGTAAAAAATACATCATTAAGGAACATAACAATACAGATAACATTTGTAGTAATACGGGATTTACATAAGAATAGAAATAAACATATACATCAGTGTTACAGGAATTGTGACAAAAGTAAATATATAAAAGGTCAGAATAACTTTCGAAACATCAACTTCACACGTGAGCATTAAAACAAAACAGAATAAATAATGACTGAACATCTTTACAAAGTAAATAACATATTATAAATGCAAATTATGTTTGAGGATAACAGTATTCCTCATCATAGTGAATGTAGCTGAGTATTAGAAAAATTCTACAACATAAGTCTTATCAGATAAACACATAAAGACAGGAAGAACACAAGATACACAGACACATATTGGAATGACACAAAAGGACAGGACAGGGTTTGTTTTCAGTGTGACATTTGGTACTGCAGTCCAACCCAAACCTTCATTTCATAGATGTTTCCTCTTATTTCAATTTTTTTTAATACTTTGTCAATGCATTTATTCCAATTCATCACAACTCATTCTCTTATATAGCCTACCCCCTCTTAAGCTAACTTAAATCTACTGAGCTCAGATGCTAAACTAAGGGACGAGGAAATGCAGCAGTACAAAACAATTAACACAGACAGCAATGACAAAAAATGCAAATTGGCAAAGCAAGCAGCAGTAAATCTAAATTAGCAAAGCAAATGCAATATTACAACTAATATGAACCAATGTGCAGCAACAAGAAAAATAAATCGGTAGTAAAAATGGCTTAATACAATGTAAAATTCAGTAGGACAATGCCTGACAAACAGCAGCAGCAAATGCAGTAACTTATACCTAAACATGACAAAGCTCAAGTAGAAAAAATGTTACAGTAAAGATAGGAAATGTCTAATACCTATGTCAGATCTTAACACTAGAGTGATGCATCACCTTGACTTACTCTACGAAACAAGTTAACCAGTCATTGACAAAAATTATGTATGCAATTCCTGTGAAGGGGAATGTCTTTTTGTGTTCCCTCGTTTTTTTTGGAAGTAGATCATAAAATTATTATTCACTGGATCTGTAGGCACAAAATATTTATATTAGTGCATCTATCAAATTTTATTTTAACCAAAGCAGTAGTGCAGCTAGAAACTAGGTATTAAACAAAATAGGCAAATATATATACAAAGGAAGGGATGAAACATCATTCACTAGCCATATGGCATTTTGTAAGGCAATAAAAAACTGAACGTACTCAGACATTCACTAAAGTGATACACAATATTTTTAGCACAACGCAATCTGACTTTCGATAATCCCTACAAAATAATGGCCCTGACTGACAATAACCTATACCTTTCATGAATTCTTACCTCAGAAAAATCTTCGTTACTCGAACTACTGCAATACAGCGAGCACCAATACTGCCAGCTAAATAAGAGATTCTAACTACTGAAGACACTAACTACTGATAGGCATAGTTAGCAAATGAAAGATTTTGATAAAGAACAAACAATGTATTTATCTTAATAGTGTTGAAAAGTCATAATATATATATCAGTTCATGACATCCAGTATCCAGATCATCCGCTCTCAAAACTTCGCCATCTCACTCCCCATATCCACCACTGCTGGCGGCTCACCTCCAACTGCGCAACGCTACGCGCTGTTAACAGCCAACTGCCCAACACTACAATAGCAATATTGCAACAATGCAGACCAGCCACAGACATCGCACAGCACAGTCAGTGATTTTCATATAGAGCGCTAAGTGGCGTTACCAACATAAATACCTAAACAGACTACTTACACGTTAGACAGAAGCCCTCATAACAAAAGTGTCGCCAAATGCATCATAGATTCAGTTATCTTAATCTGGAATATGGTCAATGAGGTATTTTCTTCCTTCCGGGACCATCCGAACAAATACAAACCTCATGGGAACATTTTACTTATTTTGGATGGTCACACTTCCCCTTCTAAAGATCCAAATGAGCTACATAAAGCATCACAGTTACGTGTAGAGATGCTGTGTCTTCCTCCGCACAGCACTCACAAATGTCAGCCTCTTGACCTATCACGCGTCAAAAGCCTGAATCACTTTTACAACCAGGCGTCCCTCAACTTCGTCCGCCATCATCCAGGGAAGCGCATCACAAAGGAAGATTTTGGTGACAAATTCAAACAAACGTGGCGAAGTCAACAACTGCAGGCGATCCAACGAGTAGGTTTAGAAAATGTGGGATCTATCTGTATAATGTAGATGTACTGGTTGACGATGTCTTTGAATATGAGTTCATCACTATACCACACGATACTGCTCAAGTTATAGTTGGAGATGACTTCGCTGCGCGTAATGCCTCCGTCCGACCATGATCCGATCAGTCTTCATTTGAGTAAATATCACCAGTGCCAATTGTACAAAGTAAAGTTTCTCTATGGAAAGTGTCCAGAAAACAAAAATCTGTCGGTCATTCATCCGAGAATTACCGAAGATAACTTCGGGAGAAAGCATCCACAAGGCAATCAAAGTGACGTTCAGGGAAGAATGTCGAATATCGGTCTGCAGGTTTCAAAACAAAAATAAATACTGTAGTGATCTTCATTATGATATTTATTTATTTCGAGTCAAAAACATTACAACAATATTTACAATATATACAATATAACAAATCAGGTCAAATCATAAAAGAACAAACTAAACGGTATTAGCCCAAAATTGTGCAACGGCAGCAGCATTGTCTGAAACATCAACAAGCTCTTGTGTGGAACATGATACAGGACATCTAGGACAGTTAATTAAATGTTTGGTTGTCTGTTCTTCTCCGCAGTCACACAAGGTGGAAGATTCCTTCATGAAGCCCCATTTAAACAGGTTGTCCTTAGTTCGTCCGACGCCACTCCTGAGCCGATTTAGAGACTTCCACACTGTCCAGACTTGATTTCCACCAGGAGGAAGGGTCTCAGAAGGAGTCATCCAATCATTGCTGTCAGATTTTGCTGTCCACTGAGATAGTCTGGCTGCTCCAGTCCGACCGGTGAGGGGTGTAGTAGTTCTCATAAAGCTCCTCCTAGATTTGAGTCTACTAATTGGTGGCTGGTATCCATGTAGCAGGTGATCGGTGTTATGATCTGCTTTATGTCTCTCAAGTTTGGCTGCGACTTCACGCCTTATGTCTGGAGGAGCAATACCTGCTAGTTTATGGAGTTTATCAATAGGTGTAGCTTTGAGGCATCCCGTTACTGTCCTGCAGGTTTCGTTCAGTGCCACATCAACCTGCTTTGCATGAGATGACTTGTACCATACAGGACATGCGTATTCAGCTGCGGAATAGCACAAGGCCAAGGCTGATGTTCTTAGTAGTTTGGGATCTGCACCCCAAACGCTGCCAGTGAGCTTCCGCAGGATGTTGTTACGAGCAGCAACTTTCTGCTTAGTGTTAGTGCAGTGTTTTCTGTAGGTCAACGTTCGATCTAAGGTGACACCCAGATATTTGGGGTAGAAACAATGTTCAAGCTCTTGATCTTCCCAACACACTGTAAGTTTTCTGTAGGCCTCTCGATTGCGTAGGTGGAAAGCACAAACTTGAGTTTTAGTAGGGTTCGGTCTTAAGTTATTGACTCTGTAGTACTCAGATAGGTCCTTGAGAGCAACAGTAAGCTGGTTTTCTACTGTGTCAAAATCTCTGGCTTGTGTGACTAAGGCAAGATCATCTGCATAGATGAAACTCTTTGTAAGAGAAGGTTGAGGCTGGTCATTTGTAAATATGTTGAACAATATGGGGGAAAGGACACTACCCTGAGGCAAGCCATTCCTTTGACTTCTCCATCTACTCCTTCTTCCTTGGAACTCCACATAGAATCGCCGGTTTTCCAAAAGTGTCTGCACAGTTCTGGTGAAATTAATGTCTCTAGTGATGTAGTAGACTTTGTGCAATAATTGTCGATGTTGAATGGTGTCATATGCTGCTGTGAGATCCACGAAGACAGCCCCGGAAATGTATCCTTTTTCATATCCCTCTTCAATATGTTCAGTCAGATTAAGGACTTGTGCTGTACAATTCTTTCCAGGTCGGAAACCTGCTTGTTGAGGTATGAGTTGTTTTTCAACAATGGGAGTGAGTCTATTTAGTAACATTCTTTCATAGATTTTATACAAATGGCAAAGGAGCGAAATCGGTCGGTAGTTCTTGGGATCAGCTGCACCCTTTCCAGGTTTTAGTAAGGGAATAACTTTAGTTTTCCTCCAGATGGCAGGGATCTGTTTCCGCTTCAGGCAACCATTATAGAATTGTAGAAGCCATCTTTCCGTGATGGGACCAAAATGTTTAATTTGCTCAGTCATTAGGTCGTCTAGACCAGGCGCTTTACCATTTTTGCATTTCTGAATTGCGGTTCTAAGTTCTTGTAAGGTGAAGTCATTGGATAGGTGGTTGTTTTCACGTTCGGGTTCTCTTTTGAGTTTTGTTCCATCTTTAGAACAATTGACCCTGCCATTCTGAATTAGATGATGAGCAATTTGATCTGGTGCAATGTTTGCATGGCCATGGTTGTGGACAGGGTCGTTGTTCAGGCGTCGCAGCAACTGCCAGGCTTTCTGACTGCTTTTAGACATGTCAAGGTTCTCGAGTAACTCTATCCATCGTTCTTTTTTGGATTTGGCTAAGGCTGAGGATAAATTTTGGCCAGCAGTTAAAGTTTCAATGCTGTAAGGATTATCATTGAAAAGTTGGATATAGTTATGTAGATGCTTCACGGATTCTTCTGTCAAGCCAGGTATGTAGTTAACTCGACAGCCTCTGGGAGTTGAGAGTCTTGAGCATCTTTTCACGGCTTCTACAAACTCATCATAGTTGGAAACTGAGGGTTCTATGCGTGAAACTTCTGAGTCAAGGAGATCAGCAAACTTCTGCCAGTCTGCTTTCTTGAAATTGTATCGCCTTCGGAATGATGTGATTCTAGGAGTAATGGCTGCAAACACTTGGCAGCCTATGGGGCGGTGTTGAGTATTTGGTATCGGATTTAGAACAGTTTTTCTGCATTGGTGAGCTATGTTCTCGCTAACAAAAATTAGGTCGGGGTTATACCCACGTTTCCAACGCCCACTGTTAAAAGATGGTGGGAGTTTATTATCATGGACAAGATTAAGATGGTTGGTTTCAGCCCAAGTCAAAACTGCTTCACCATTACTGTCGTCCTCAACATAACCCCAAACACTGCTATGACTATTGAAATCTCCAACAATAAAGTGAGCTTGTTGATTGGAGTAGTTGTCTGTAGGTGAAAATTGGAAATCTGTTCCTGGGGGTTTGTAAATTGACGACACAATACAACCATTCAGTTCTACAGACAGTATTTCAATATTGTTGAATTCTGTAAGTGCGGTAGAGAGAACAGCTATATCGTTCCTCACAAAGATAGCACTGCCATATTGTCTATGGGGTCGCTCAACTGCCAGTTTCATCCCAAGGATTTTTGGTCTTCTCATGGTGTCATCTCGATGGGTTTCTTGTATACATAAAATATCACACCTAGGTTCCTTGGCAATATGTTGCAGGAGTTCTTCTTTGGCAACAGACAATCCTTCTATGTTAATTGATACAATCACAAGGTGAGGTCTTGATAAAGACCTTTGGTTTCCATTCATAGTGAAACCTATACTGCAATGCTTTTGGAATGCTGACGTTCAGTTCAGTACTGGAGAATCTAGTCCAGTACCTATGCAGGGGCACCACGTGCAGGAGTCAGCTTCACCCCCTTCATTATGATGATACTGCTGGACAAAAATGGGTCAAGCGCCCAGTGCCCACTAACACGTTTGTTGAAAACGGTGATGAAGTCAATTTTGCATGCGGAATTGTTCATAATCACTTTGTATGATTTATACAGATTTTACAATTTAACTAGGTGACTGCAGCTTCTTGTCTCTTTTGCAAAAGTTCATTTTCTTAAGTTTATTGTTACTTGTTTATTTTTGTTTCCCATTTTGTCTGTCTCCTACAATCATGTATCAAGATCGCCCAAACTTTATACTGTAATAATTAAAACATTACACAACGTGTGCTAATTAAATATTTCGTTGTATCAAAATAAATAATTTAAATTCTAATAACTGCTTGAGAAAATGTGTGTTGTACGTTTTTTTGAACAGTGGTCCTATAATGTCAATTTCCCTCCTAGGGTGTCGAGTTGTCCCAAAATCACCTTACTTACTGCAGGTGTTAAGTCAGCTATTATCTTAAAGTTTTCGACAAGGGAACTGTCAACAGTCTAATACACTCAAGAGCCTACCCCAACATGATGTCAATATGTATTTGTCAATGGTGATTTCACTGTTTACGCTATCACTGGCTGAAATACTTCTCACAGAATAGGTGATATCAAATGCATTACCCCAGCCTTAGCTTCCCAACATTTGAAGAGGTCCAGAGGCTTAAATTGTGTCCGTCTAAAACGGAAGTAAATAACCTAGGGGTTATGAAATTTACAATCTTTCGACGTAAGTCAAGCAACGCATTACGGCTATACTTGAACATAATCAGTCTCATTTCATCAGACTTTTTCACACCCATCTTGGAGCATATACTGTGAATTTATGGTAAGTGGCTCCACTAAAATAAAGTCATATGGCATGAATAACTGAGAGATTCCGAATGGCAGTTTCAGAGACCTAATTGGGAAGGTTTCCCTCATCCTCCGCGCCCAGAGGTACGTTTTCTTCGAGAAGTATGAGAGCCGTGTGCATCCTGTAAGTGTAGATGACAGTAACGATTCGTGAATAGTGTAGTATTCGTATTGGATATGCTGAGAGAAGAGAGAGGGTAAAAAACCCCGTGCTAGCACATAGCCTACTCCTGCGAAAAGCACCCAACGAGCTTAACGACCTGTCAGACTGATGGATCACCATAAACAGTGTTGCCTGCCCTCACTTCAAGAGACACTGTGGAGAAGTCTGCAACTGAATCCAGAACATTGGACCACATAGTGACGGTCTGGGACTTAACACCACAACTCCTCCTGCGGGCACTCATCCTGCCCCCGCCGTCACAAATGCAACGGGAGAATTGTTAACAGTACGTGGCGTATCTGGTCGGTTACCCATTCAAGTACTGGTCATACCAAACGATGCTTAATTTTAGTCATCCAGGAGAACCAGTGTATCCTCCTCCGCACAGGGTTAATAGTATCTTTTCTCACAGCAGCCTACTGTATCAAGGCCAGAAGTTCCTGAATTGAAAATGTTTCTACAGTCTGTTAATAACATAATTAATGGTGAGAAAACTGCAGTAACTTTCTGCAATTCACTGATTCACCACTAGGTGACCACAAAACAATTATATGGCTTTACAATATACTGTCAGTGACAGACAGCAGCAACCTTCTACATTTACCAATCCATTCTTTTCACACCAAATCTACTAAGGTCTCTGACATCGGATTTAAAAATTATACACACTCAATTTTTGTATATGGGAACTATTTTACATAAAAACTCAAAAATTGATAACTGCAAATAAGTAATCATTTAGTAAACTGAGGGTTTCTCCACTACATAAACACGAGCTCAGTATAGAAACTTTGTTTATGCACGTAAGAGAACTGAACAGGAAATGGTGGGGAGGTACAGTCCGTCTGTAACCTGGTCAGTGAGCAGCGCTCGCGGTTGGGAAGCAGTCCTTTCCCAGATGAAGGCTACAGCTGCCGTATCGGATCATTAAGAATAAATTTCCCCTCTAAGAGTGTACAAAAAGGTACAGAGATTCACGAAGATTCTATCCATATGTGTTTCTTGTGTTTTTGTTACTGGTACCTCACACCTGTATTTTATGAAGTACACTACTGGCCATTAAAATTGCTACACCAAGAAGAAATGCAGATGATAAACAGGTTTTAATTGGACAAATACATTATACTAGAACTGACATGTGATTACATTCTCACGCAGTTTGAGTGCATAGAACCTGAGAAAACAGTACCCAGAGCATCCACCTCTGGCCGTAATAACGGCCTTGATACGCCTAGACTTTGAGTCAAACAGAGCTTGAATGACGTGCACAGGTACAGCTGCCCATGCAGCTTCAACACGATACCACAGTTCATCAAGAGTAG
Source organism: Schistocerca nitens (assembly GCF_023898315.1). Classification (NCBI taxonomy): domain Eukaryota; kingdom Metazoa; phylum Arthropoda; class Insecta; order Orthoptera; family Acrididae; genus Schistocerca; species Schistocerca nitens. The sequence goes on from NC_064615.1 coordinate 1,013,065,381, forward strand.
TGACTGGCGTATTGTCACGAGCCAGTTGCTCGGCCACCATTGACCAGACGTTTTCAATTGGTGAGAGATCTGGAGAATGTGCTGGCCAGGGCAGCACTAGAACATTTTCTATATCCAGAAAGGCCCGTACAAGACCTGCAACATGCGATCGTGCATTATCCTGCTTAAATGTAGGGTTTCGCAGGGATCGAATGAAGGGTAGAGCCACGGGTCGTATCACATCCGAAATGTAACGTCCACTGTTCAAAGTGCCGTCAATGAGAACAAGAGGTGAGCGAGACGTGTAACCAATGGCACCCTATACCATCATGCCGCGTGATACGCCAGTATGGCGACGACGAATACACGCTTCCAATGTGCGTTCATGGCGATGTCGCCAAACACGGATGGAGCCATCATGATGCTGTAAACAGAACCTGGATTCATCCGAGAAAATGACGTTTTGCCATTCGTGCACCCAGGTTCGTCGTTGAGTACACCATCGCAGGCGCTCCTGTCTGTGATGCAGCGTCAAGCGTAACCCCAGCCATGGTCTCCGAGCTGATACTCCATGCTGCTGCAAACGTCGTCGAACTGTTCGTGCAGATGGTTGTTGTCTTGCAAACGTCCCCATCTGTTGACTCAGGGATCGAGGCGTGGCTGCACGATCCGTTACAGCCATGCGGATAAAATGGCTGTCATCTTGACTGCTAGTGATACGAGGCCGTTGGGATCCAGCACGGCGTTCCCTATTACCCTCCTGAACCCATCAAATCCTTATTGTGCTAACAGTCATTGGATCTCGACCAACGCGAGCAGCAATGTCGCGATACGATAAACCGCAATCGCGATAGGCTACAATCCGACCTTTATCAAAGTTGGAAACGTGATGGTACGCATTGCTCCTCCTTACACGAGGCATCACAACAACGTTTTACCAGGCAACGCCGGTCAACTGCTGTTTGTGTATGAGAAATCGGTTGGAAACTTTCCTCATGTCAGCACGTTGTAGGTGTCGCCACCGGCGCCAACCTTGTGTGAATGCTCTGAAAAGCTAATGATTTACGTATCACAGGATCTTCTTCCTGTCGGTTAAATTTCGCGTCTGTAGCACGTCATCTTCGTTGTGTAGCAATTTTAATGGCCAGTACTTTATTAACGCACTTCGTGGAAAACAAACGCCTCCCTGGGATATCTGAGCACTGTGTAGCCAGTGAGTCACTCTTGGGGGGGTTGATGTAACTTTGTGCAACACCCTGTAGTTCCTTCGCGTTACATGGTAGGGAATCCTTTTTCAGTTTGCAGACCTACGGTGGAGTTAACAGCAAGACCACTTTCCGACAACCTACGTTCATTCAGGCTTCTATCCCGGTCCCCAACCCTCCACACTGTAACACCTCCAGAACACAATTTATCCCTTTACTGCATTTAGGTGCAGTACACGCATTTAACATTCGTTCGTAACCCGCTTGATTTGAAAATAAATATTAATTTTATTCAATTGAAACACTATTTTTAAGAACTGCAATTTTTCTGTCCTCCTCAACTCGCAAACAATTGTCCCCCCCCCCTGGCCCCCTCAATTTACTGTAGGACATTTAATATACGTGGGTATTCTCAAAAGTAAAGCCTCCTATTTTCTTATAAGGACATAGACCTGTTTATTTCTACAATGGTTTACGTCAGTTTATAGCTTGAACATTTAGCTATTTTTTGACATAATCACCATTTCTGTCGATGCATTTTTGTACACGCTATGGCGGTTTCTCTATGCCCATGTCATACCAGCTCGCCGTCATGCTGTTCAGAAAGTTATGAACCTCTTCTTTCACCTCGTCGTCGGAGCTGAATCGCTTTCCGGCCAAATGGTCTCTTAACCTATGGAACAGGTGATAGTCCCTGGGCGCCAAGTCAGGACTATAGGGTGGGTGGGTGATTATGTTCCACTGAAACTGTTGCAGGAGAGCAACGGTTTGCCGAGCGATGTGTGGGCGAGCTTTGTCATGGAGAATGTGTACGCCCTTGCTCAACATTCCTCTTCTTCGGTTCTGAATTGCCCGTTTGAGGTTTTTCAGAGTCTCACAGTACCTGGCAGCGTTAATTGTGGTCCCAGTGGTCATAAAGTCGAACAACAATACTTCCCGATCCCGAAAAGCGGTTGTCATGACTTTACCGGCAGACTGTGTTTGTTTGAATTTCCGAGGCTTTGGCGAAGAAGGATGCCGTCACTGGCGTAATTGTTGCTTGGTCTCAGGTGTAAAGTGGTATGACCAGGTTTCGTCATTCGTGATAACTGAGTTCAGAAAGTTGTCCTGTTCGGCTGCAAGACGTTGAAGAAATGCGCGGGAAACATCAACTCGTTGCCGCATGTGGTCCTCAGTTAGCATGCGTATCACCCATCTTGCGCACACCTTCCGGTAGTTCAATGTTTTCGTTAAAATTCTGTGAGCGGTGCTTCGGGAAACCTCAGGAACCAACGTGCAGAGATCATCCATGGCGATCCGCCGATCTTTACGCATTCTTCGCTCAACCTTCGACACTGTCTCCTCAGAAACTGACGGTCTCCCGCTCCTTTCTTCGTCGTGAATTTCGGTCAGACCAGCTGCGAACTCTCTACACCACTTACGAACATTTTTGACATCCATGCACGACTCACCATACACTTCCGTCGATTGGCGATGGATTTCAATCGGCGCAGTGCCCTTTACGTTCAAAAACCGAATAAGTGCGCGCAATTCGCACTTGGCGGTAACATCCAACGGGAGCTCCATTCTCAACGGCCGCCAAGCCAAGAGTGAGCGCCTCACCGCGGCGTGCTCATCTTTACACACAGCGCGTGAAACACTCTTCGTAACAGTGTGACCAACTGCCACACAAACAGAGTTCTGTACTTATAAAAAAATAGGAGACCTTACTTTTGGAATTACCCTCGTAATATATACTCCTGGAAATGGAAAAAAGAACACATTGACACCGGTGTGTCAGACCCACCATACTTGCTGCGGACACTGCGAGAGGGCTGTACAAGCAATGATCACACGCACGGCACAGCGGACACACCAGGAACCGCGGTGTTGGCCGTCGAATGGCGCTAGCTGCGCAGCATTTGTGCACCGCCGCCGTCAGTGTCAGCCAGTTTGCCGTGGCATACGGAGCTCCATCGCAGTCTTTAACACTGGTAGCATGCCGCGACAGCGTGGACGTGAACCGTATGTGCAGTTGACGGACTTTGAGCGAGGGCGTATAGTGGGCATGCGGGAGGCCGGGTGGACGTACCGCCGAATTGCTCAACACGTGGGGCGTGAGGTCTCCACAGTACATCGATGTTGTCGCCAGTGGTCGGCGGAAGGTGCACGTGCCCGTCGACCTGGGACCGGACCGCAGCGACGCACGGATGCACGCCAAGACCGTAGGATCCTACGCAGTGCCGTAGGGGACCGCACCGCCACTTCCCAGCAAGTTAGGGACACTGTTGCTCCTGGGGTATCGGCGAGGACCATTCGCAACCGTCTCCATGAAGCTGGGCTACGGTCCCGCACACCGTTAGGCCGTCTTCCGCTCACGCCCCAACATCGTGCAGCCCGCCTCCAGTGGTGTCGCGACAGGCGTGAATGGAGGGACGAATGGAGACGTGTCGTCTTCAGCGATGAGAGTCGCTTCTGCCTTGGTGCCAATGATGGTCGTATGCGTGTTTGACGCCGTGCAGTTGAGCGCCACAATCAGGACTGCATACGACCGAGGCACACAGGGCCAACAAATGGTTCAAATGGCTCTGAGCACTATGGGACTCAACTGCTGAGGTCATTAGTCCCCTAGAACTTAGAACTAGTTAAACCTAACTAAGCTAAGGACATCACAAACATCCATGCCCGAGGCAGGATTCGAACCTGCGACCGTAGCGGTCTTGCGGTTCCAGACTGCAGCGCCTTTAACCGCACGGCCACGTCGGCCGGCACAGGGCCAACACCCGGCATCATGGTGTGGGGAGCGATCTCCTACACTGGCCGTACACCACTGGTGATCGTCGCGGGGACACTGAATAGTGCACGGTACATCCAAACCGTCATCGAACCCATCGTTCTACCATTCCTAGACCGGCAAGGGAACTTGCTGTTCCAACAGGACAATGCACGTCCGCATGTATCCCGTGCCACCCAACGTGCTCTAGAAGGTGTAAGTCAACTACCCTGGCCAGCAAGATCTCCGGATCTGTCCCCCATTGAGCATGTTTGGGACTGGATGAAGCGTCGTCTCACGCGGTCTGCACGTCCAGCACGAACGCTGGTCCAACTGAGGCGCCAGGTGGAAATGGCATGGCAAGCCGTTCCACAGGACTACATCCAGCATCTCTACGATCGTCTCCATGGGAGAATAGCAGCCTGCATTGCTGCGAAAGGTGGATATACACTGTACTAGTGCCGACATTGTGCATGCTCTGTTGCCTGTGTCTATGTGCCTGTGGTTCTGTCAGTGTGATCATGTGATGTATCTGACCCCAGGAATGTGTCAATAAAGTTTCCCCTTCCTGGGACAATGAATTCCAGGAATGTATTTTCGCTAGAAGTCGCGGTTGGCCAGTTATTAAAGAAAAAAAACCGAAAGCTCACCCCCCCCCCCCACAGGTTTCTACGTAGGACTTTTCGTCATTGTCGTCTTTGAAGTAGAACGTCGTCTTGTAATTTGGGATTCATGAAATAAGGATTACGGCAATAAGATTGAAAAAGGTAATGCTTGGGAGTAGATGTGTAAAACAATTGTACCTGACTTCGAAAATAAAACTGTATCAGAGAAAAACGAATGTAGTACTACTATTTTGTTTATTATTTATCAGAATACATTTTATATCTTGTTAATTTGCCATGAATCAACAGCTTCACTGCCAACGAAGTAATCTGCCAACTCGTATCTTCGCGGAATCGCGGCTTCTTCCAGGCGCACACCTTCCAAACGAATTATTTCTAAAGTTTCATCCATCATGCATCCAAAACAGATAGGAAGAGCTTGACAAGGTGCCATTACATTCTTCATTTGTGTTGCCACATTGTCCGTAGCTGCTTTACAGTTCCTGAGAGTATTTTAGAAGTGTTTTTCGATCTTAAAAGCAAGTCAAATTATAAATATCTTTAATTACAGACCACTGACGATGCTTTACCACAATAATGTGAAACGCATCTGGTAAAAAACAAAGAGAAACATGGATGGTCTTATAGGTGCAGAGACAGAACGAAAATATCCTCAGAATGAAAGAGGCTTACCTGAGTCAAAGCTCTTGTCTTTGCAAATTTAGATTATTGTCTTTCACTCCCTTATGAAGGTCACTATTTTTATAAATATGTGAGTCTCCACTCTTTCCTCGTGAACCTACGTCTATAGACGCAAACTAATAGTCAGCGTCACAAACTGCTAGAAACACCACTGAAAACAGTGTTTGTGGTTACAGTACAAAGAGCTACTTTCTTCAGGTTTAAAGATGCTTACACGCCTTCCTTGCACCAGACAGTTCGGGCAGTCAGCATGCATTTGAAACTTTTCTTTTGACATGAATTTACTTTCTACATTATCCCATATTTACTGAGAAGTGTCACGCATGATTTTCAATATAGTGGAAATAGCACATTTTAAGGAATAATCCAGCTTCGTAAATATACAGCCTGTAGCACGGTACCTGAAAAAAGAGATTTTTGTTTCATTGCAACCACACACTTACAAAAGAAGTGGAAGTTCATTTGTGACTGTTACACAAGGGAACTCAGCAAAGGGAAAGTTTAAAAAATGGTTCTCCTGCAAAATCATACGAAAAAATACGTATATTTTAACATGCTAAATTTCCTAACACTTCGAACTGTCACGTAACCAGCAGAATTGGAAGAAGCCGTTGCTCACACTGATGAGGAAAATGATTCTGTCGTTTAGGATGGAGTTGCCTCCAATTCTCGTAAGAGACTAAGGATGACAGAAGAAGAGAAAATGTGTGAGGTACGTGCAGCAAATATCAAGCAAAAAAATTCATCAAAGCTGGAAGAGGGTAACTAGCATTTTCTAGTGTCTATATAAGATTATTTGAAATCTGTGCCACAGAATCTGAAGATGGATTCTAAATTGGAAATAATGTCAGCTATGAGTCAGTACTTCAGGTCTCACAGTGCACTAGAAAACTGTAATTTTCAGTTCAGTACACACATACCAGTACCATCCACCCATAACCGTCCTTGCATCCAATGCAAGCCCAATTACATCAAATCGCAATGCTACACGTTCTGAAAAGGGAAATGCAGAGCCCCAGTCTAGATATAGTGGGGGTCAGTGAAACGAAATGGAAACAAGATAAGAATTTCTAGTCAGATGAGTATACAATAATATTAAGAGCAGCAGAAAATGGTATAATAGGAGTAGGATTTGTTATGAACAGGAAGGTGAGGCAGAGAGTGTATTACTGTCAACAGTTAAGTGATAGGGTTGTTCTCACCTGAATCGACAGTAAACCAACACCAACAACGATAGATCAGGCCGACGTTGCAAGCTGAAGACGAAAAGATAGAGAAAGTGTATGAGGATACTGAACGGGTATTTCAATATGTAAATGGAGATCAAAAGCTAATATTCATGGAGGACTGGAATGCCGTGGTAGGGTGAAAAGTAGAAAAAAGGATTGCGGGAGAATAAGGTCTAAGGAGTAGGAATGAGACAGGAACAAGACTAATTAGTTCTGCAACAAATTTCAGGTAGTAGGTGCGTATAATCTGTTCAACAATCACAAGAGGAGGAGTTATACTTGCAAAAAGGTGGGAGATAAAGAAAGAGTTCAGTTACATTACATAATGTCCAGGAAGGGATTCCGAAATCAAATACTAGATTGTAAGGCGTACCAAGAAGCAGATATAGATCCAGATCACAATTCAGAGGTGATGAAGATTAGGCTGAAGTTTAAGAGACTAGTTGGAAACAAGCAATATGCAAAGAAGTGGACACAGAAGTACTAAGGAATGAAGAGATACGCTTGAAGCTCTCTAGTTAATGCGATAAGGAATAGTGCAGTAGGCAGTTCAGTCGAAGAGGAATGGACATCTCTAAAAAACGGAAATCATAGAAGTTGGAAAGAAAAACATAGCTAACTACGAAGAAATCAAGGGTAACAGAAGAAATACTTCGGTTGATCGATGAGATGAAGGAAGTGCAAAAATGTTCGGAGAAATTCAGGAATACAGAAATACAAGTTGGTTACAAATTAAACAAATAGGAAGCGCAGAGAAACTGAGGCGAAATGGCTGCATGAAAAATGTGACTGGAATTTATTGCTGTTGGTTCTTTTGTAAAATTTCTTTGAAATGCCACCGTCAGGTGGCTGGCGGAGTATGGATGTAGATGTAGATGTAGAAATGATTTTTGGAAAGACTGATTCAGCATATAGAAAAGTCAGAATAACCTTCGGTGAAATTAAAAGCAAGGGTGGTAACGTTAAGTGAGCCATGGGTTCCACTGTTAAATACAGAGGAGAGAACTGATAGGTGGAAAGAGTACACCGAAGGCCTCTATGGGAGGGAAGACTTGTCTGATGTGATAGGAGACGAAACAGGAGTCGATATAGAAGAGATAGGAGATCGAGTATTAGAAACAGAATTAAAGATTTGAAAGACTTGAGATAAAATAAGGCAGAAGGGATAGATAACATTCCGTCAGAATTTTTAAAATCATTGGGGGAAGTTTCAACAAGGCAACTATTAACTCGGGCGTGTAGAAACTATAATTCTGGCGATATACCATCTTTCAGAGAAATAGCATACATGCATTCCGAATAGCTGATAAGAGCAACAGTCACTGCACAATCAGCTTAACAGTTCATCCGTCCAAGATGCTGACAGTAATAATACATAGAAGAACGGAAAAGAAAACTGAGGCTCTGTTAGGTGCGATCAGCTTGGCTTTAGGGAGGATACAGGCACTAGAGAGGCAGCCCTGACGGTGATAATGGAAGCCAGACCAAGGAAGAATCAAGACATGTTTAACAGACTTGTCGACCAAGAAAAAGGGTTTGCTAGTGTGAAATTGTGAAAGATGTTCGATGTTCTGAGGAAGATTGGAGTAAGCTATGTGGAGGAATGCGTAATATACAACATGTAGAAGAGCCAAGAGCGAATTCTAAGAGTGGAAGACCTAGAAAGAAATGCTCTGATAAGAAAGGGTGTAAGACAGGCATGTATTCTATCGCCCCTGCTGTTCAAACTATACATCGAATAAGCAATGATGGATATAAAAGAAAGTTTCAGGTGTGGAATTAAAATTCAAGGTGAAAGGATACCACTGATAAGATTCCCTGGAGACATTGTTGTCCTCAGTGAAAATGAAGAAGAATTTCAGGATCTACAGAATCGAATGAACAACTAATGAGTACAAATACGAGTAAATCGAAGAAAAACTAAAGAAATGAAAAGCATCAGAAGTTAGAACAGCGAGAAAACATCAGAATTGACGGTCGCGAAGTAAATGAAGGTAAGGAATTCTGCTACGCGGGCACCAAAATAACCCATGACAGACAGACAAAGGAGGACATACAAAAGCAGACTAGCTCTGACAAAAACGGCGGTCCTGTCCAAGCGAAGTCTACCATTATCAAACATAGGCCTTGATTTGAGGAAGAAATTTCTGAGACTGTACGTCTGGAGCACAGCATTGTATCGTAGTGAAAAACTGGCTGTGGGAAAATCAGAATGGAAGAGAATCAGACAATTTAAGATGTGGTGCTACAGACGACTGTTGAAAATAAGTTGACTGATAAAGTAAGTAATGAGAACGTTCTGCACAGAATCGGAGAGGAAAAGAATCTATGGAAAACACTGACCTGAAGAAGGGACAGAATGACAGGACATCTGTTAAGACATCTGGGAACAACTTCCGTGCTGCTAGAGGGAGCTGTAGACGGTAAAAAATGTAGAGGAAGACCGGTATTGGAATACATCCAGCAAAAAATTGAAGACGTAAGTTGCAAGTGATACTCCCTGAGGTGAAGAGGGTGGCACAGGAGACGAATTCATAGTTGGCCTCATAAATCCTGTCAGAAGATTGATGACTCAAAACAATAAAAATAAAAAAAAAGCTTCCGTCAAGCATTTTAAAGAAATTTTACAAAAGAACAGACAGCAATAAATTCCAGTCATTGCAAGAAGCAAACTAAAGTGTGTCATGCAGTGTAAGGATCCCACTACTGATGAACAAGTGAACTGTAGAAGACTGACTAACACTGAAATCTGTCAAAGACTGAGACTAAGTCTTGGCCATGTACGTAGCTTTACCCGGCCATCCTGTATTGCAGTTGCAGAGGGCGCTCGCAGTCGGAGCTGCTGAAGGTGTGGCTCAGAGGCATCATCATTGGATCCGCTGGGTCGCCACGTGACTGCTATCAGCGCCTGTCGAAAGCGTGCGTTTCCGTGGGCAGCTGTGAAACGCTGGTGTGGGTGGTATCGATCTATGATGCCATTCGTTCCACTTGAAGTGGCAGTCAATATGGACCCCGAAATTTTTATTTCTTATACACACATCAAAAAAAGTTTTGCATCACCACGGTCCCGAGAGCTCCGGATGATGTACAGAATAGAGATAAACATAAAAATAATTTCCGCCATTTTCATTGCTCATGAAAACCACACACTGCATGTCGTACCACCAAACCTCCAAACCCAGTAGCACGTGCTCTTGTATTTATGCATGCCTGTATTCGTCGTGCCATACTATCCATAAGTTCATCAAGGTACTGTTGGTCCAGATTGTCCCACTCCTCAACGCGATCCGGGGTAGATCCCACAGAGTGGTTTGCGGGTAACGTCGTCCATAAACAGCCCTTTTCAATGCATCCCAGGCATGTCTGGAGAACATGGTGGCCACTCTAGTCGAGAGAAGTCGTTATCCTGAAGGAAGTCATTCACAAGATATGCACGATGGGGGCGCAAATTGTCGTTCATGAAGACGAATACCTCGCCAATATGCTGCCGATATGGTTGCTCTGTCGGTCGGAAGATGGCAGTCACATATCGTACAGCCGTTACGGCGCCTTCCATGACCGCCAGCGGGTGCGTCGGCCCCACATAATGCCACCCAAAACAGCAGGGAACACCGACCTTGCTGCACTCGCTGGACAGTGTGCCTAAGGCGTTCAGCCGGACCGGGTTGCCTCCATACACGTCTACGATGATTGCCTGGTTGAAGGCATATGCGACACTGATCGGTGAAGAGAACGTGATGCCAATACTGAGCGGGACATTCGGCACGTTGTTGGGCCCATCTGAACTGCGCTACATGGTGTCGTGGTTGCAAAGATGGACCTTGCCATGGACGTCGGAAGCGAAGTTGCGCATCATGCAGCCTATTGCACACAGTCTGAGTCGTAGCACGACGTCCTGAGGCTGCACGAAAAGCATTATTCAACATGGCGGTGTTGCTGTCGGGGCTCCTACGAGGCAGCGGTCATCCACTGCAGTAATAGCCCTTGGGCCGCCTGAGTGAGGCATGTCATCGATAGTTCCTGTCTCTCTGTATCACGTCCATGTCCGACCGATATCGCTTTGATTCACTCCGAGACGCCTGGACACTCCCCATGCTGAGAGCCCTTCCTGGCACAAAGTAACAATGCGGACGCTTTCGAACCGCGGTATTGACCGCCTTGGCATGGTTAACCACAGACAACACGAGCCGTGTACATCCTTCCTGGTGGAATGACTCAAAATGATCGGCTGTCGGACCGCCTCCGTCTAATAGGCGCTGCTCAAGCATGGTTATTTACAACTGCCGGCGGGTTTTCTGACATCTCTCAACAGTCAAAGGGACTGTGTCTGTGATACAGTATCCACAGTCAGTGTCTATCTTCAGGAGTTCTGGGAAATGGGGTGATGCAAAACTTTTTTTGATGTGTGCAAGCTATGGAATTACCATCTACATTTAATACTACAGAGTATTTTCCGTCAATAAGCAGAAATTCTTGAAATTTGGCTTTGCTTTGTTCAGTGTGAGTTCATTGGAAGCAGACGAATAGTAAACGTAATTAAGGGGTTTATTTGCTTTGTCATCCAGAAGTTCTGGAGTTTAATCTGTGGTTACGATGTTGTTGTCAGCAGCAAACTGAATTTAAGTCCAACAGTGACGTTATTTACAGTACTTATTCGATATTTTCGTTGGCAAAAGCAAATGAAATGCTTCCACTAGGTACGGTAAGCCTGGCTTTATGAAATCAGAACGCCCATGCCTGAGGGAGAAGGCAGGCCAATCCCACCCCCTTCCCAAGCTCACAGGGAAAGAAAATAAAAGTAGTGTAGTCAGGTGTTTTACTTTACAGAAAATGATTTAAATGTCATCGTTATGAAGGCTTTTGACAGGGTCAGAAGTAGAACTATTTATGGTTCCTTCGAATTCCTATTCGCACTTGCCTGACATCTCTCATTTGACACATAAATTCGTATTGATTAAATTAGGCAAAGAGGCAGTTCTCTATCCGCTGTAATGATCAGTTAATCGAGCACTGTTTGAAAGCTAAACTACGTGAATGACGCATAGGGGCTAATGAAGCCTTTCGACTATTATCACTACTGCTGTTTCAGATACAACCGATGAGTGTATACTCTGCGATTAACTAATTTTCCTCTCAGCCCTTTGAGTAAATGTGTCTGTATGTAATCTCGATTTCCGTCGTTTTTTGTAGTATGTGGTAACAGAGAGTGAGAGATGTTTGCACTAGGGTAGTTTGATACTGTGTAATACGCATAGCACCAATTACTGTTATTAATTGTAGAAATTTATTGAAAAGTGTTTAACTCAATTATGTCCTGCAATTTTTATGGCGTGAAATCGTTCATTACCAACAGAGTCCAGTGTTAAATGCGTTTTCTACAACATTGTTCAGTGGAACATAATAATCCGATTAAGAGACTAGAATCCATCTTTTCTGAAAAAAGCTTTCTCAGTTTCTCTGCCTAAACATGCTCCAGAAAGTCTTAATTGTGATTACTACCTTTCTGCTTTGGTATATGACGTTATTAAAATGGCAGACATGAACCAATATTTCAAACCAAAATGCGTTAAATATGCATAATAGAAAGGTTATGGTTAACTCCTTGACATTACATTTTATGTCGTCGCCCACTCACAACCAATGTCGCCTTTCAGCCTATCCTATACCTAGGCCTATGTTACACATCCGTACGACATCAAAACGAGCATTCTAAAAAATAATTATGCACAAGCAAAATGGTCAATGTGAGAGTTCTGCCACATGTCTGTTATCACTCATACAGTATCACACATCACAGCATCAAAATATCGTAATCGAAGAAGATTTCCGTTACCTGTAGGTTGAAACCATTCCATCTTTATCACATTTGTGCCATTAACGAGTTCAAAATGGTTCAAATGGCACTGCGCACTATGGAACTTAACTTCTGAGGTCATCATTCCCCTAGAACTTAGAACTACTTAAACCTAACCAACCTGAGGACATCACACACATCCATGCCCGAGACAGGATTCGAAACTGCGACCGTAGCGGTCGCGCGGTTCAAGACTGTAGAACCTAGAACCGCTCGGCCACTCCGGCCGGCCACATGGTTGAAGGCGATGTTGTTTTCGTTGAGAATCTTAATACAGTCTCGGTCCATTGTCAGTTGCCATCTGTGGAATGGTACTGCAAGAACAAGACATGAATCCAGGGAACTGATATTGATATTAATGTGCCAGTGAGAATTTTCATTGTGTCAATTAGCTGGACATAAATTTTGCTAACATTATTGTTTCTAAACTGCACAGGAATGCAGCATTCAACAACAGGATACATATCGATGTTAGTGCTGTACATAGAGTGTCTTCTTGTGCTCCACAGCTTGATCCAGTCAGCTTTCCGATAATTTCGTTTCTATTTTCTGTTTTTTTTTTTTTCATCCTGTTACTTCAAGATGTTTCCTAAGTCTTAAAGATCGATAAAAAAAGTAGTGGCACAAAGGCGATCCTTGCCCATTACGTTTGTGCAGGTTGCATACATTCAGGAGCAAGCATACATTCAGAGGTAAAATATTCTCCCTTCCTCTCCCCCTATTGTCTTGCTAATTGATTCATTACCCCCTTGGGTTGATTTATGAGCCCCTGTGGAAAATTCGTCATCCTGAGCCCCCCTTCCCCTTTACTTCACCACAATTCCGTAAAAAGGGACACTTTTTCGTCACCACTCCCCAGTTCAGTTCTGAGCCACCATTCCACCTCCTGGAAAATCCTCCCGCCCTCCCCTTCCCCACTTCTGCCCTCTGCTCTCGCATAGATAAACTGGTTGTAAAAAGACTCAACCCATGCTAAACTGCTGAAAAAGTGGGTATCTCAGGACACAAATTTGATGTCAATGTCAACTGACATAATAATACATTGTTCAGTTAAATTTGCATATACTTTATTTAATCAGTTTGTTGGAGGCAGTTCTTCTCCACTCCCCTCTGACACTTCCCATGATGTATTAACTGTAATCACTGAGGAGTGGAATGAAGTGTGATGTACACTTAAGCGCCAAAGAAACTGGTATAGGCATGCCTATTCAAATACAGAGACATGTGTGCAGGCAAAATACGGCGCTGCAGTCGGCAACATGTATATAAGACAACAAGTGTCTGGCGCAGTTGTTAAATCAGTTACTGCTGCTACAATCGGAGATTATCAATATTAAAGTGAGTCTGAACGTGGTGTCATGTCAGTGCAGGAGTGATGGGACACAGCATCTCTGAGGTAGTAATGAAGTGGGGATTTCCAGTTCGTGAGTGTACCATGAATATCAGGAATCCGGTAAAACATCAAATCTCCAACGTTGCTGTGGCTGGAAGAAGATCCTTCAAGAATGGGACCAACAATGACTGAAGAGAATCGTTCAACGTGACAGAAGTGCACAACAAAACATTGTCGATATCAGCTTTTGGAGCCGAAGGCCCTCTCATGAACCCTTGAGGACTCTTTGACACAAAACTTTACACCTTGCCTGGGCTCATCAACATCGACATTGGACTGTTTATGACTGGAAACATGTTGCCTGGTTAGATGAGTCTCATTTCAAATAGTATCGAGTGGATGGACATGTATTGGTATGGAGACCTCATGAATCCATGGACCTTGCATGTCAGCAGGTGACTGTCCAAGCTGGTGTATGCTCTATAATGGTGTTCAGCATATGCAGTTGGAGTGATATGGGACTCCTGATGCTTCTGGATATGACTTTGACAGGTGACATGCATGTAAGCATCCTGTCTGGTCACCTGCATCCATTCATGTCCATTGTGCATTCCGACGGACTTGGGCATTTCCAACGGGACAATGTGACACCCCATGCGTCCAGAATTGATACAGAGTGGTTCCAGAAACGCTCCTCTAAGTTTAAACACTTTCTCTGGGCACCAGACTCCCCAGACATAAATATTATTGAGCATATCTGCTATGCCTAGCAATGTACTGTCCAGAAGAGATCTCCACCCTCAGAACTGTTACGGATTTATGGACAGCCCTGCACGATTAGTGGTATCAGTTCCCTCCAGCACCACTTCAGACATTAGCTGAGTCCGTGCCGCTTCATGTTGTTGCACTTCTACGTGCTTTTTGGGGTCCCTAAATGATATTAGGCAGGTGTACAATTTTCTTTGGCTCTTCAGTGTATTAGCCATCATTTCAGGTCACCCATGTGTATGTCAGCTAGCCTTCTTGTGGGGTACTGAGTGCATGCATCTGCAGGCCACAGACACCAGGCGACTATTGAGACCCTAGTTCCATGCACTGAAGCCAAGTGGCAGCATATTCTAGTTGGCTCCCACACCTGAATCTCTCAGTCTGAGTTGAGCTGTCAGACAGGAAAGATCTCACTATGGAGTGCTCATGTGATGACGAAAAAGAGAAGGGAGATGTTGTGGTATAATACACGTTCTTCTGGATATTTTAGCTCGGTTCACAATTATGTTATTGCAGTGTCTCATTATGTAGTATTCTTCTGGGAAGGTACTGTCATAATTTGTTCAATTGCTGATATGTTGATGTTGGACACAAAGGAATTTAGCAAGTGTAACCCTATGGCTGATGAATCTATAGCCTCCTACATGAGGAATGGAAAGAGGTAATAATGGATTAGAGAGTGGCGGATATTTTCCAGCAAATAATGGGGATGCAGTGGGATGGACCAAAGTTGCATTTCATAACTCATAGAGACTATTGCCTGTGCTGAAGCTATTCATGTTTTTTAAAATGGCTGGTCAGTACACTTGAACCTATTCCACTATCTGAACCAGAATGAACCAGAGGTGTTCATCTTGGTGTATGTGCCTTGACTGGGCTAGTTCACAAAACTGCCACAAAGGACGCTTGAAATGGGTTTCTTTCCTCCACCGCCTCCTCAGGAACCAATAAGAATACAGAAATCACTCCCTCCCCCACCTGAAAATAAGTGGGAACGCAGCGGAGAAACGCTACATTCTGTCATGTGATTGTGACATCACGTGGATACAAGATGAATGCACTCTCAGTCGCAGTCAGTCAGTGGAAAAACCATGAAGTGTCAACAGCACCTGAGATACTCATCTACCCCTGCCCATAAATTAAGTGCGTAAGTAAGCACACGTAGTTAAGTTTCATGTCTTTGTCCAACTCCATATTTTATTTGGGGGTTCTTATTGTTTCTTCTTCTCTGTTCAGCGACCTCGGGTATGTCCAGACTGGCTGCAATCTCCAGCACATCTGGACTGGCAGCAGCTTTCACCAGCTTGTCGGGAACTGAAGTGACCTGTGGCCTTCGGGGTGAGCAACAGCAGTGACACTGTGGGATTACGTAGTGCATCTCACCAGCAAGTTGGAGCAGGACGACAAGCAGCTGTTATCCATCCCACTTATTAATTTGTGTATTAAAGACACCCAGCCAGTCTCCAACTCTCAGAAGAACTGTGTGGGGTATCCTACAAGATACGGTGCAGGTTAGTACTGGTCTCCATCATATGCACCATCCCAGAACGTTCTGTTGTGACTGCTAGGACGGAGTGTTGATGTGGCGGTGAGAACCTCCTGTTTCTTCCCAGTGATTTACTGCATTTCACTTCAACTTGCAATATAACAGCTAGTCATTCAAAAGCTTAATTATTGGTATAGAAGCGACAGTGGACAGTGACTGGTGTGTTTGTGATAGAGTTTGAAAATGCATCATGACAATTTAAAATGTGGTTTACTGAGTTGAAATGAGAGGAACTGCATCATGCAGAAATCTACATCAATGAACAGCTGACCTCCGAGTACTGTCCGTACAATTCCCCCCCCCCCCCCCAGACATTTACTATGCTGGCCTGATGCTATCTATATCATTGTACAATGGCACGCCACTTATGGTGAGACCTAGATGTCGATCCATTTATCTGCCAACACTCCAATGATACAAACTTGTTTGGCTTATGGATGGTATTATCCCTTGTGTTGGCAAGACTGAACCACGGGATGATGTGCGTTCAAACTGTGTACACAGATCTTGTGAACTATCGATGTAAGTACAGTGTGTGTGCAAACAATTTGGAACACTACATCAATACAGTGTCAAAAGAAGACGTACATGTTGAATTCTGTGCATACAAGAAAGCTTTGTCTATTACATTCTTTACAGGCGTGAAGATAAAAAGGAACCAGTTGATTTTTTTTCTATCTAGTGAATCCAATGTATGGATGCTCAAGAAAAATGGTATATTATCGCGGACTGAATTTTTATTTTGTCCATACCTCTCATAATAATTTTCCTGCAAACAGTATTTCCAATGCAGTGTCTAGAATACCACAGCAGCATTAAGCTGCCTGAATCACCTCATTACCACAAAAAAAAAAAAAAATGGTTCAAATGGCTCTGAGCACTATGGGACTCAACATCTTAGGTCATAAGTCCCCTAGAACTTAGAACTACTTAAATCTAACTAACCTAAGGACATCACACACACCCATGCCCGAGACAGGATTCGAACCTGCGACCGTAGGAGCCCCGCGGTTCCGGACTGCAGCGCCAGAACCGCACGGCCACCGCGGCCGGCTCATTACCACAGTCAACGTCTTCAGTCACTTAAAATGAATGACAGATGAAACTTTTCAGATGTATATACAACATGTAGCTCAGTTAGTCCCGTTTATATTTGTATAAAAGCCCCACTGCACACCATAAACTGATAAAGTCGGTATTACAGTGGGGTGCATGAAACATCAGGACTTCAGGACTTTGTTGTGAATGACTGGTCCTTTGATGGTGGGCAGAAGATCAGAAGAAGACGAAGAATGCGATTGGCCTGTTGTAGTCCATCCATCTGAAGCGAGACAAATGTTCTCTTGTCACTGATAGCACACTCAGACACAGTCCACTTTAAGCATGTATGTGTATTTTCAAAAACGCTGATGGTGTAACATGTACGACATTTATTTAAAGCAGTCAAATCCCTCTGCCAGGAAAAGTAAAGCCGAACAAAGCATTCATATTTGACGAAGTTGCTGTGGAAAACCAGGATAAAATTCTACGATATTTCTGTTTTGGTCGTCGTATGCGTGTTGCCGTATTTTGAGTAAAACGTATTTCAGAATGGTGAAAGAGTTGGTGCAGGATAATGCAAATCTCATTATACTTTCAAACAAGACAATCTGAATTATAAAACACATGTACTGGGATCATGTAGGAACCGACATCTCATGCAATGTTACTGTAAATATATACGCAGATTGCTGGAATCACGCACGCTTTACATGTTTCTTCTTGCTGATAAATCAAGAAAACTGTTATGACATGGAAGGAACTTCCAGGAGTTTCTTTATATAAAGCTATGAAAAAAGTAGTGATTATGTTTGTTTACATTATATCGTGGATAAGTTTGCGTGTATGTCAAGTATTCAGCCCAAGAGGGTATTTGGGCATAGACAGAGAAGGCGTCTGTACACGGATGGAAAATTTCAGCCTCTCAGACGTCAGGTTAGGGACCGAGAGACGTATGCCCAGATCATTGTGAGAATGATCAATGGCATAGATGCACAGGTTAAGGAACTAGATACGTACCCCGAAATCATTATGATAAAGAAAGTAAATGACTTAGCGGTAAAGGTTAATGGAACTGAAATGAATGTACACAGATTTCTTGTAAGAGTTGATAGGATTGGACAGAATGTAGATAAGATGAACCCTGAAGGAGTCCACTTAGTGTATAACATAATGTCGACTAAGCATGAGTTCATCGCAGCATGGGAGTCTGCTGGAAAAAAGGTTAGGACATTTGGATCGACAGCAGACACTGAGAGAAACCTTCAAAGCAGTTACTGAATCTCTCGATGGACTCTCCATGAACTTACACAATGAAGACAGCATTGCTGATATCGTTAACCGTTTAAGCACTATCATCAGGTTTGTCTGAAATCTGAAGCAAAACAACAGTTGTGACCCACTCCATTAAGCAATTAAGAAATAAAAAAATTAAAGACTGACATTCATAAACTGAAAACAGATAAAATGGTTGAACCATAGCCTAACTAGCAGTAGTAGGACCTCATGCCCGTGGCCTAACAACTACCGTATTTTAGGGACTATAAGATGCTCTTTTCTCTTCGAAAAATTGCCTCCAAAATTCAGGTGCGTCTTATACTCGAAATTAATATAAAAATTTCCAGTGTTTGATTTAAAATTCCCGCCAGACTCAAAAATGGCCATACGAGTATCTTCGATGCCGCCGGATACCTATATCTATCTCGCAGCACTGGATTCAGCTGACTACAACAGTGCACCGATGCGACGAACATGAGCTGCGGGGATTCATAAGCATGCTAACACTGTATCCTTCCTACCCCACCATCACACATCCAGGACACTGGGTAGCCTTCGATGCGTCACTGCGGTCTCTGGAGCCAGTGAACTTGAACTGCAAATAATTTGTGTTATAGGTAACAGCACATATATTTGTTATCAGCTACTTTCGTAATGGAAGAAATAGAAACTGTTCATATGATGTGGGATGTAAGTTGAAAGTAATATATGCAGAACAATATGGAAACACACCACCAACAGAAAAAAAAAACTTTCGCAATTGGCGAGCTAGTAAAGAAGAACTGGAAAAAATGAGGAATACTATATATCCAAATAGAAGAGTGAAACCTAAATCACCAAAACTAGAAGATGACATATTGAAATGGATTCTAGGACACCATCAAAAAGGAGCTGGAATTAATACAAAATTTACTGAAATGCAGTCTCGTAAGTTAGGGACTCAGCATGTGAACCAAATCCAAAATATCTCAGAAAATGCCACAAGAGCTTGAAGAGAAAATGTTATCTTTCCATCGCTTTATTATTCAACATCAAAAGAAAAACGGTGTGGAACTAATCCAAACAGCGAATAAGGACGAAAGTCCTCTGAAATTCGATGTGCCGAGTAACAGAACTGTTCCCATGAAATGTGCTAAAATTGTAAGTGGAGATGAGAAACTGGTGGACATGGAAAAATGCACTACACTTTTGTCCTTCCATGTTGTGCTGACAGTACTAAAGTTCGTCCAATGACCATTTTCCAGCGAAAAATGATGCCAAAACCTTCTGAAATACCTCCAGGTGTTGTTGTTCACGTACATGACAAGAGTTGTATGGGCGAGGCTGGTATTAAATTATGGATTAACATAGTGTGTGAGAGAAGGAAAGGTGCTTTTTTGAAGAAAACTTTTCTTCTTGTGCTAGACCAGTGTAGTAGCTATTTGAAAATTCTGTGAAATAGAAATTGAGACACAGGGAAATACAGAGGTTGTTGTCATTCCGGGAGGATTTACGTCGCAATTGGAACCTCTTTATGTCGCGATAAACAAATCACTGAAAGTGTATTTGAGAGAGAGATGGAACAAATGGATGGTGGATGAAATACAACGTGACTTCACGCCGAATGGAGCTGTAAAACGACATACAGTCAAACGAGTGCGTCATTGGATAAAACAGTAGTGGTCTAGTGTCAGAGAGGTGCGGCGTAAATAACGTTCTCGATGGCACTGAAATCCAATTATATATGAAGAGGACAAAGATGACGACGTAGAAGAAGAAGAAGAAGAAGAAGAAGAAGGTTCAGATAAAGATTTTCAGGGGTTTTGAAGGTCAGTTCAGTTTTATAAACTAGGAATTATTTTAATTTCGCTTTTCAATTTAATAATAAAAATGGAGAAAGTTGTAATTTTTCAAAAAAATGGCTTAAAAATTAAGGTGCCTCTCATAGTCCGTGCCGCCTTACAGCCCGTAAAATACAATAGGTAAACATCTATTGGAGGTGGACCGTCAAATGATATCCAAAATTGTGGTTGCGAAGAATTCCAATTTTCAATCGCTGCCTGGGAAAATTCCTCTTGTCTCATAATTGCCACCGGAAATGCATATATTCTATAAACAATGAAGTCACCACAGGACATTAGGTGCAAGTCACGCGATAAACAGTAGTTACACTAAATAGTGACCCTGCGTTGCAGAAAGCGCTCGTCAACTTACAACCTGATGCGACGAACCACGCGAAAACGCCTACAATCGATGCTAACTCTTACCGAAAGCCGATCTAGCGCGCCTTTATAACCATTGCTGCTACGACAAGCGTACTGAACAGTAACGCGGCGGGTCGTATTCGTGGTAAACACCGCGATGGGGCGCTTAACACGGCATGGAGAGGAACTGAGTTACAAGCAGGTGTGAATGCCGAAGAAATGCATAAGGAAACTGGAAATTTATGATAAGTTTCTATGGGACCAAACTGCTGAGGTCATCGGTCCCTAGGCTTACACACTACTAAGTTAACTTTAACTTACTCTAAGGACAACACACACTCCCAAATTGCAGCAGGAATACAGGTAATAACCGAAAGTTCATATTCGACTTAACAAACAAATAAGCAGGATGACTAATTACAGAGTAAGTGCAACAAAGCAACATACGCATATGGCACGGAAAAGTAACATAAATAATAGCATAAGGCAAAGGCCAAAATACATACAGTTGCCAAAATGTGCGTCTAATAGCAGAAACGTTCAAACGTATCAAATAACAAGTCGTAAACCAGTGAAATTAAAAGGTAAAACATTTAAAACATAGCACTGGCAATTTCTGCATCCAATAGCAGTAAAGCCAAACTTAACTCATTACATCTTGTTAATCAGTGAAATTAAAAGGTAAAACATTTAAAGTATAAACATTAAACTGCCAGATATACATACAAATGCAAAAGACTTCTAATGTAACAAATGACAACTTAGCGAACCAGTGACGCTGAAAGCTAATACATTTGAAATATAAAAAAAAATTAAACATTTTAAGAAATTATAAAATTTTAAAGACAAATACAAGTTTTTGGAGTAATAGATTATCTGATACTACTAGAATAAAA
Organism: Schistocerca nitens; assembly: GCF_023898315.1. Taxonomy (NCBI): domain Eukaryota; kingdom Metazoa; phylum Arthropoda; class Insecta; order Orthoptera; family Acrididae; genus Schistocerca; species Schistocerca nitens. Next base: position 1,013,086,749 of record NC_064615.1, read on the forward strand.
AAGATACAGACAGCAGATTAAGAGGACGTGGCAAGGCTATGAAAGAAGAGCAGAAAATACAGTAAACTGCCTATGAAGCTGGCTATTGAAAGCATTCTAGAAAGTTATTCAGGAAATTTTTATGCTTGAGCTCAGGTTGCTCGTTAAGAACAGTGTCAGAATTCTTCAATAAATCTAGTCTGAAACAAAACAGCTAATTTGTCCACTGTAGCGGCAGTCACATTGTGGACACTTAATGAAATAAATGCGTTTTCTACTATATGGTTTAGGTTCCGTGTACTCATGGCGAACAAGACATTAGCCATTATTAGGAATAAAGAAAGCAGGAATAATGTTTAAATCCCTCAACCACTTTCCTACTTTCTTCAAAATAATACCATAATAGGGAAGCCTAACATGTTTCTTTCCTGCATCCTGTGCAGTGAATATGCTGCCTAAAAGTCCTTTATTCCTACCCTTTTCCCAATCGTTTTGCGATGTCTTTCACGATCTTGGTAAGTTAGTGGTTAGCGTAAGCTAAATACGTTACCGGGTCCCATTCATTATTAAAGCCATTCTTATTTAGTGAAACTTCGTGTAACCTATGAACCATAGATTTGGAGGTCGCAAATTTGTAGACTCTAGGCTGCATAGAGGTGCTATATATCAATGTATCTGCTGTGACGGCACACTTCGGACATCATAGCGCCAACTGCATGCGCATTCCACTTTACGTTTAACCATCACGGGATGCCTGCATCTCGGGGTGTATATTCACCAGGAAAATCTACGTCGTCTGTGATGTGAAAACAAAGACTTACGGCGGCCACAACACAACACATCACCAGGTCTCCACCAGCGGCCGCCAGGGACCTCTACCCGTTCGCGGAGCCTGCAGAACAGCTTCACTAGAGGTCGTAGCTAGCCTAGGGACTAATTTGCTGCGTCAGGCACGTGGTCGCAAATAGTTCCGGCTGATACATCCGCCATGGGTCTCTATAAGGCGGCGCACTGCGGGGAAAAGGCCCCGACTTGTGGAAGACTTCCCGTGTCCTGCTGTTCCCTAAAACTAACAAACCCCCCTCTGATACCTTTTCCTATCGTCCCATCTGCCTCACCTCCATGTTCAGTAAGGACTTCGAGGCCATCCTCTCTCACCGTATTCACCGCCACCTTAACCAGTACCACCTCCTTCCCCTTACCCAATGTGGCTTCTGGCCTTCCTTCTCTGCCGCCGACCAGTCCTTACCAGTCGTCTTTCCCTCCAACTTAACTCCCGTTGCTCTGCTATCTTTGTTTCCCTTGATCTCCAGAACGCCTATGACCGTGTCTGGCATCCTGGGCTGCTCTTCAGACTCTACACCTATGCTCTCCCCATCAACTTCGTCCGTCTCGTTGCTTCCTTCCTCTCCCATCGTCCCTCCTATGTGACTATTCACAATTACAACTGCCGTACTTTCTATCCTTCTGCCGGCGTGCCCCAAGGTTCTGTCCTTTCCCCTCTCCTCTATCTCCTGTACACTGATGATATGCCTAAACCTCCCCCACCTGTTCATCTTCTCCAGTTTGCTAATGACAGCGCCTTCCTAGCCCTTTATACTACCCTTCAACGGTCCCAACGTACCCTCCAAACCCACCATGACCAATTCATTGCTTGGTGCAACCAGTGGTTCCTCCGTATCAACCCTTCCAAGACCCAGGTGATCATCATAGGCTGCACCACCCGCTCCTTCCGTCTCCATGATTTCTGCAACCGACTCCACCTCCTGAAACACCTGCCCGGCCAGACCAAGGGTCTGCATCCTTCCACCATCCTTCACACCTACAAATCCTCGATCCGCCCCATCCTTTGTTATGCCAGCGTAGCTTGGATTTCCACCCCTCCCCGGTTCTATAAATCCTCGAACGCCATGCACTTCACCTCGCCTTCCCCATCCACCTTCTGCCCCCATGCGCATCCTCTACGACCTCATCCCCTTCCCCCACCTTCTCCTCTTCCTTGAACACATCTGCACACTATATATTGTCTGGTGTCTCCCTTCCTCTCCACCCCCAACCCGCTGCTGTGCCTTTACCGTTGTGTCCCATCCTCTCTCCATCTCCACGCCCTCCACCTCCATACCCAATGCAACTTCCACCATCTACCCCTCCCAGATGATGAGCTTCGCCCTGACATCTACCCTTCCTACGAACTCTAACCCCACCTCCCTGCCTCCTCCTCAGGGCTCCCTCTCCTCCCCCTCCCTTCCCCTGAGCGGCTTCCCCCCTACTCCCTCCCTCTCTTGTGCTCCCTTTCAATGTCTCTGCACTCCATCCTGCCTTGTCTTCCCTCTTCATCTCCTGCCTCTTAGTGTACGCTCTTCATCCCACTGCCTCCCCTGCTGCCCCTTGCTCTCCCCTCCTTTTGCATCGTCTCTGACCTCTCCCTCGGCAGGTCCCACCTGGCAGTTTTGTTTTTCATCGTGTGTGCTCCAAGTGGGTTTTAAGAGTGTTTTTAATACTGTGTCCGACTTTTAACGTTTACATGTGCATTCAGTGTCTTCTTTGTGTTTTAAGAATCGCCAACTGTGGTTTTTAACTTTCTGGTGACTTTTTTAATTGTTCCCCCGTGAACGTCTCCATCTCGGTGAATTTTTATCTCCATTTTCTCCCCTTACTCTGTTTTATGTTCGCCTTATATATGTAACATTTTATTCTTGTTTTAGTTGTCATGTCACTCGGCTGAAGAGCGGCGGATTGTGCCACTGACAGCCCTTCCCTGCCCATATGGGGCAGGGGAATGAAATCACAATAAAGAAAAAAAAAGGGGGGGGGAAAGGCTGTTCGACGTGGTGCTTGGAAGGATACAGAGCCACGGCTACAGCCACGGCCAGATGGCTCTTCTAGATGCCCGATCTCTTGGTATAGGCAACGAACCTCTTGACGTTGTAGAACTGTTTGTGTTCACACCCTGTGAAGAGTCAGGCCTTTTTTTATAATTATTATTGTTTTTTATTTTGTATTGGTGTCGATCCTCAGTTGGGATCAAGTCGGTTGTTCTTTTGGATACTGTGTTAGTGTTTCGTTTTGGTGCGTCCAATAAATTACACTACTGGCCATTACAATGGCTACACCATGAAGATGGCGTGTTACAGACGCGAAATTTAACCGACAGGAAGAAGATGCTGTGATTTGCAAATGATTAGCTTTTCAGAGCATTCACACAAGCTTGGCGCCGGTGGCGACACCTAAAACGTACTGACATGATGAAAGCTTCCAACCGATTTCTCATACACGAACAGCAGTTGACTGGCCTTGCCTGGTGAAACGTTGTTGTGATGCCTCGTGTAAGAAGGAGAAATGCGTACCACCACGTTTCCGACTTTGATAAAGGTCGGATTGTAGCCTATCACGATTGCGGTTTATCGTATCGCGAAATTGATGCTCGCGTTGGTCGAGATACAATGACAGACTAATATTGAATCGGTGGTGGGTTCAGGAGGGTAATAGGGAACGCCGTGCTCGATCCCAACGGCCTTGAATCACTAGCAGTCGAGATGACAGGCATCTTATCCGCATGGCTGCAATGGATCGTGCAGCCACGTCTCGATCCCTGAGTCAACAGATGGGGACGTCTGCAAGACAACAACTATCTGCACGAACAATTCGACGACGTTTGTAGCAGCGTCGACTATCAGCTCGGAGACCATGGCTGTGGTTACCCTTGGCGCTGCATCACAGACAGGAGCGCCTGCGAGGGTGTACTCAACGACGAACCTGGCTGCACGAATGGCAAAACGTCATGTTTCGGATGAATCCAGGTTCTGTTTTCAGGATCTTGATGGTCGCATCGTTGTTTGGCGACATCACGGTGAACACACATTGGATGCGTGTATTCGTCATCGCCATACTGGCGTATCACCCGGCGTGATGGTATGGGGTGCCTTTGGTTGCACGTCTCGGTCACCTCTTGTTCGCAATGACGGCACTTTGAACAGTGGACGTTACATTTCAGATGTGTTACGACCCGTGGCTCTACCCTTCATTCGATCGCTGCGAAACCCTACATTTCAGCGGGATAATGCACGACCGCATGTTGCAGGTCCTGTACCGGCCTTTCTGGATACAGAAAATGTTCGACTGCTGACCTGGCCAGCACATTCTCCATATCTCTCACTAACTGAAAACATCTGGTCAATGGTGACCGAGCAACTGGCTCGTCACAATACGCCAGTCACTACTCCTGATTAAGTGTGGTACCGTGTTGAAGCTGCATGGGCAGCTGTACTTGTACACGCCATCCAAGCTCTGTTTGACTCAATGCCCAGGCGTATCAAGGCTATTATTACGGCCAGAGGTGGTTGTTCTGGATACTGATTTCTCAGGATGTATGCACACAAATTGAGTGAAAATGTAATCACATGTCAGTTATAGTATAATACATTTCTCCAATGAATACCCGTTTATCATCTGCATTTCTTCTTGGTGTAGCAATTTTAATGGCCAGTAGTGTATTTTCGGACTTGTTTTTTTTCGTATTTCTGTTCCGCTAGCGCAGATACTTTCGTGGTGGCTGATTCCATAACTTCATAGCAAATTTGATCGTATATACTTGATTATTCATAGCCTGACGCATATATAAAAGCTGGTTGGGGGGGGGGGGGAGTTTTATACATACGGGCAATCATCCGAGGCATCATACCGCTAGCATTATGTAAATTTTAAATTTGGTTTCTACATAGTGGCCTAGGCGACAATGGTGTGTGTGTATGTGTTTGTTATTCTGCTGGTCATGTGGTTCAGTGCAACTTCTCGACACCGATGTTGAAGGCCTAGGTGCTACAGATCGTTTGGCAAACCTTATCTGTCTTTGGTAAAAATTAGTAGGTGAGTGGTTCATAATTGCGCAGATTACGCCTGTCACGCACGGCAGTCACATTGCCAGTGCCCCTGCTTCAAGTGGAACCAACTCCACTTCACTTCTAACCCTGCCACCCTGTCGAAGATAGATCTAATGGATGCAGTAATAAAAATACTGTTTCTTGGATTCATATTCTGAAAAAAAGTGGGTATCCAGGGTGGAAGGAATGTGGTTTAAAATCTGTTATTGATCAGCTCCAAGTAACCCAAGTGGAAGATGCAGCAGAAGGTGTTACCAACGAGGCTAGCATAAATGAAAGAATAAAGGGAAGGAGTATGGAGCATAAAGAAAGAAGTGACCAACAGGAATATGCATTCTCAAAACTATAAAACTGCTCGGTGATAAGCTAAGAAGTTCATACACCTGCTTTCATGATTTATCGGAAACATCAAGTTTTGACATTCAAGTACACTTTCCTCCTAAATTACTAAATTAAATTCACCAATATTGGCACGTACAACTATAATTGCCTTCTGTACCTCCCTCCCCTATTATTTTAAGAACTAAAATATGATTATTAATCTTCATTTTTAAATATATTTCCTGTAGTAAACTAAAATTTATAACTTTTTCTAAGCTTGACTGTTTTTCTTAGCTATGCAGTCACAGATACCAAAGAAAACGGTTGCTCAGTTAAAGAGTGTTTTGGTTTTTTAGCCTTTTATAAACATTGGAGTGTAGCCATGTATGGAAGTGAAACATGGACGATAACTAGTTTGGACAAGAAGAGAATACAAGCTTTCGAAATGTGGTGCTACAGAAGAATGCTGAAGATAAGGTGGATAGATCACGTAAGTAATGAGGAGGTATTGAATAGGATTGGGGAGAAGAGAAGTTTGTGGCACAACTTGACTAGAAGAAGGGATCGGTTGGTAGGACATGTTTTGAGGCATCAAGGGATCACAAATTTAGCATTGGAGGGCAGCGTGGAGGGTAAAAATCGTAGAGGGAGACCAAGAGATGAATACACTAAGCAGATTCAGAAGGATGTAGGTTGCAGTAGGTACTGGGAGATGAAGAAGCTTGCACAGGATAGAGTAACATGGAGAGCTGCATCAAACCAGTCTCAGGACTGAAGACCACAACAACAACAACAATAAACTTTGTTAACATCACAATATGATAGATATCTAGCTGATTTTCTCAGAAAAGCTGTGGCTAATAACGTTAATTGCAAGCACAAATTTTGAGCTGCTTCTGCTTTATAAATTCGCACTACTGTGAGGGAGAAGGGAGCGTGAAAAGCACAGCCCGTTCAGAGTTGGGTCCCTCCAATCTCTTTCCGTGGGTGCAGACGGCAATAGCACGCGAAAAATCGATTACCTTCGCCGATTCTGAGATGCTCGTTCCCAGGCACCTGACCATAACAATCTACCGAATTCGTAAATCTCAGTGCATTTCCCAGTTCTGTCTCGTAACGCTGGTAAAATGATCTCCACTTCTTCTCTACTCCAATTATATAATTATCTTAGCGTGTCATGTGCTCATAACACCACCAGGTGGGACACGGTTCATGATCGACAGTGGTTATTATGATTTGGCTCATCAGTGTATCAGCATATTGGAAATTTAATATTAAAACATGAAGATTCCATATAGCATAAACCGAACAAGATGAACGCGACGTAGATCCACCAGTAAAAAGGACAGGTCCCCGGCGGTGGGGTAGACTTTTTGAAACCACGAGTACAGTGATGTAGCTTAACATCCTAGGTATTACAACCTGCAGCCATTCAGCGCTGTGTGCCCACGTTTAGGAGTAATCGACGAAAAGAGAATTCGAAATTTCGCGTGTTACTTTATACCTTTACAAATAGTAATCAATTACAGACCGTTCTTTAGCGTAACGGATAACGTTCAGAGTTGATATGGATAAGGTCGTGGGGTCATTCTTGTGAGGTGCTTTGATTATTTTTTTGTTCAATTATTTGATATACACGCAAATCTTATACTTGTATTCCTTTCTCACGTCTTTTTAATCAACGTTATAACTTCTTCAATTGCTCATATCATTACATCACTTTTTCCACCTGGAATCTTTCAGCTTGTGACTTTAATTATTTTTATTTACCTAACATGTGGTTTCAACACTTGAAAATGGCGATGTGTCGTTAAACAACAAAAGACAAAATAATCTGTTTATACTGATTGTGCTATGCTGTCAAGAACTTATCTTTCGTTACGATTTGTATAGATTTTTGAATGACAGTCATCATACATACATTAATTCTTATTGTACAACGGACAAAATATCGTTGATGATGATACAAACGAAAGCGGGGATTATGAGTAAGACTTACTTCAAGCAAAACGAGAACTAAATGTTACGAATGCAATAACATGAACGAAAATGTAAGACCATAAAATGGAAGGTATTAAATGGAAATTAATACATAACAGTAATCTGAATCACACGAACGGGGATTCCCATTAGAAAAAGTCTCCACTCCTTCCAAATTAACAATGTAGGTACGAACCAGATTTGGTTTGAATTCAAAGAAATAGAACCGACAGCAACTGAGACATTTATACCAAATTAATTAAAAAACGACGGAGCTGATCCCCACGGTACACAAAACTGGTCAGGTCATTGGGAGAAGCAACAAAAAAAGGTCAAATTTAAACGTATGCAAAATCTCCAAATCGGTTATCTTTAATATAAACTCGAAATTTAGCGCGGACTTCAAAGCGAGATGCTATTAATAGCTTGCACAACGAAACTTCGTATCGAAACCTGGCAGAAAATCCAGAGGGGTTCTGGTCGTATGTTGAGTATACTAGCTGCCACGAACAATCACTGTCTTCTCTGGGCGTCAGAAATGGCAATACTATCGACGACAGTGCTTCCAAAGCAGAATTACTTAACGCAGCCATCCGAAAATCCTTCACCAAAGAAGACGAAGTAAATATTCCTGAATTCGAATCAAGAAGAGCTGCCAACATAACTTAGAAGTAGATAACCTCGGAGCAATGAAGTAACTTAAATCACTTCATAAATGCAACTCTTCCTGTCCAGACTGTGTACCGGTAAGGTTCCTTTCAGAGTGTACTGATGATGATGAGTCCCATACATCTTTACAGAGCGTAGGGGAGCGACGCGGGAGACCCGCGCCGCTTTACTAGGCAAGGTCCTAGTGGAGGTGGTTTGCCATTGCCATTGCCTTCCTCCGACCGTAGTGGGGATGAATGATGATGATGATGATGATGAAGACAACACCCAGGAAAAATCCGTGACCCCGCCGGGAATCGAACCCGGGACCCCGTGCTCGGCAAGCGAGAACGCTACCGCGAGACCACGAGCGGCGGACCTTTCAGACTGTACTGATGCAATATCTTCATATTTAAAAATCATATACAGCCGCTCGCTTGACGAAAGACCCGTGCTTAAAGGCTGGAAAGTTGCACAAGTCACACAGGACAGTAGGAGTAATCCAGTAAATTACAGGCCCATACAACTAACGTCGATATGAACCAGGATTTTGGAACATAGATTGTGTTCGAATATTATGAATAACCTCGAAGAGAACGGTCTATAGCTAAACAGTCAACACGGATTTAGAAAACATAGGCCTCGTGAAACACAACTAGCCCTTTACGTACACGTGGTGTTGAGCTCTATTGATTTCCAGAAGGCTTTTGGCACTGTAACACACAAGCGACTTGTAGTGAAATTGCGTGTTAATGGAATACCGTCTTAGTTGCGGGACTGGATCTCTGATTTCCTGTCAGAGATGTCACAGTTCGTAGTAACTGACGGAAGGTCGTCGAGTAAAACAGAAATGATTTCTGGGGTTCCCCAAAGTACTGTAATAGGCCCTCTGTTGTTCCTTGTCTATAAAAATGAATTAGGAGACAATCTGAGCGGCTGTCTTACGTTGATTGCTAATGATACTGTCTTTTACCGTCTAGTAAAATCATCAGAAGGTCACAAAAAATTGGAAAACATGTCACTCCTGTATATAAGAAGGGCAAAAGAACGGCCCGCAAAATTACAGACCAACTTCTGTTTTCCGCAGATTCCTTGAAAATATTCTCAGTTCGAATATAACTTCTCTTGAGACTGAGAAGCTTGTGTCCACCAATCAGCTTTGCTTTACAAAGCGTCGCTCGTGAGAAAGCTTGCCGCTTTCTCACATGATATATTGCGAACCATGGATGAAGGGCAACAAGCAGATTCCTTATTTCTAGATTTCCGGAAAGCATTTGACGTGGTACCCCTTGCAGACTGTTGAAGGTACGAGCATATGGAATAAGTTCAGAGATATACGAGTGGCACGTAGACTTCTTAAGTGATAGAATCCTGTATGTTGTCCTCGATGGGGAGAGTTCATAAGAGACAAGGGTATCGTCAGGAGTGCCCCAGTGAAGTGTAATTGGACCGCTCTTGTTCTCTGTATACACGAAAGATTTGGTGAACTGCGTGAGCAGCAGTCTGCGTTGGTTTGATTATTATGCTGTGGTGTGTGGTATGGTGTCGAAGTCGAGTGACTGTAGGAAGATACAAGATGACTTCTACAAAGTTTGTAGTTAGTGTGATGGTTCACAATGGTTCAAATGGCTCTAAGCACTATGGGATTTAACATCTGACGTCATCAGTCCCTAGACTTAGAACTACTTAAACCTAACTAACCTAAGGACATCGCACACATCCATGCCCGAGGCAGGACTCGGACCTGCGACCGTAGCAGCATCACGGTTCCGGGCTGAAGCGCCTAGAACCACTCGGCCACAGCGGCCGGCTTGGTGTGATGTATAACAGCTGGTTCTAAATGTGGGAAAATCTAAGTTAACGTGAACTAGTGGGAAGAACAAACCTGTAGTGTTTGGGTAGAGCATTAGTGGTGTACTGCTTGACGCAGTCGCGTCGTTTAAATATCTGGGCGTAACGTTGCAACGCGGTATGAAATTGAATGAACATATAAGGATTATGGTAGGAAAGGCGAATGGCCGACTTCGGTTTATATTGAGATTTCTGGGGAAGTTCGGCTCAGCTGTAAAGGAGACCGCATGTAGGACGCTGGTGCGACCTATTCTTGAGCATTGCTCAAGTGTTTCGGATCCGTACCAGGTTGGATTGAAGGTGGGCATCGGTGCAATTCAGAGGCGGCTGCAAGATTTGTTACAGTATGTTTGAACAACACCTGTTACGGCGATCCTTGGGGAACTCAAACAGGAATCCCTGGAGGGAATCAGCTTTTGAAGGTGACCACCGAATGATTCTACTGCCGCCAACATATATTTTGTGTAGGGACTACGAGGATAAGGTACGAGATATTACGGTTCATACAGAGGAATATAGAAAATCGTTTTCCCTCGTTCTGTTTGAGACTGAAACAGGAAAGGAGACTACTAGTAATGGTACAGGGTACCCTCTGCCATGCACTGTACAGTGGATTGCCGAGTATTTATGTACATGCAGATCTTTATAATGCTGGTGGGCACTTGCGTCATCCAGGACAATAGCCATGTCAGGTGTCCTGCGCACACGCGTTCCTGATTGCATCACTACACAGCCACCCTACTTCACCTCTGCTGGCCCGCTAAACCACCATATTTTTATCCCACAGAAAAGTTTTGGGATTATATTGAGCAGCGTTTGAAGCGCAGCAGTCATCTTCGCCGTAGTTGGTAGCTTTATGCAGGGCCCAACGGAGGCCATGGCGGTATAGATCCTCCGGCAAGGCCGGCCGGAGTGGCCGAGCGGTTTTAGGCGCTGCAGTCTGGGACCGCGCGACGGCTACGGTCGCAGGTTCGAATCCTGCCTTGGGCATGGATGTGTGTGATGTCCTTAGGTTAGTTAGGTTTAAGTAGTTCTAAGTCCTAGGGGACTGATGACCATAGCAGTTAAGTCCATAGTGCTCAGAGCCATTTGAACCTCCGACAAGGGCGCAGTCACAGTGGACGCACAGAAACTGACAGAAAAAAGAAAGACGTAACAATTACCCGGGAGATGTACGTGAGTTCACCTGCCCCTCACGCTTCTATCCTCTGTATGCGAAGAGAGCCCTTCCCTCGGGCCGAGACTGTAAACGCACAGTGTTGTCACATTGTGGTTTCGTGCGAGTAGCATTATAAAGAAATGATCACTACCGAACAGACGTCACTGGGATTATGTGTCAACGGTGTACCGGGTTGACAGCTGCCGAGTACACAGCTAGATGGTGTTCAACAGTGGGTTGCGTCAACAATATGCTGGGTTGATACGGCTGCCGTGTACACAGCTAGATAGCTTTCAACAATGGCGCATTTGCTGCTGCTGGATATTATACAGATTTGCAAAAAGTGAAGGTAATTTGCCCTGGTAAATCGAGGAGGTAGACGGCCCGTCCGAATCTGATGGTCACCCACAATGCCTGCCCTAACGTTGAGCGAAAATCGTTCCTGGTGTCCGTGGACGTATGTGACGTTCGTATTTCCCATTTCCCAGTAATGAATGTTTCTAGTATTGTAAAGAGAATCCCAATGGAAGGTTCTCTCGTAGGTGAACAACACAATGGTGGGTTAGCCGGGATCTCGTGCAACACGTCGCAGAAACCACAGGCAAAACCCGAATCTGAGTTCATAGCCCGCCACAGGATTTAGGTCTTGGACAGGGTGGAAACTAAATGGATGCTGGCCGCCATTCCCCACAACCTCCACAGTTTAACAGATGAGTGACCCTCATGTCGTGTCCAACCGCTCGAGTACTTATTGTAGGTGCTTTCTCGAAGCGCTCGAGAACAGTCTCTTGAAATGCAGCATCCCGTCGTGTTCGACGTCTTCCAGTACCACCAGTATATCCCGCTAACGAGCCTGTTTCACCAAGTGACCGTTGAATTCTTGTAAACTTCTGTGGTTGTGGGTGACGTCTTGCTGTGTACCATTCCTCATGCAATCGTCGAGCTTCATGCGCTTTATCGTCGGCTAGTCCATAAACAAAAAAAAATATCTCGTTGTTCTCCAAAGGAATACTGTGCCGCCATGCTTACTGTATGACTGAATCGCAGGTGACGTGTGTGTGCTCCGAAGCGAAACTTACGTGTGAATGTCTCTGACGTGAGGTGGAGACAAACAGCAAGACCTATTCGACACGTGTGCGAATCATGTTGGGGCAGTGACGGAGAGAAGGATTTTTGTATGTGTGAACCGACAACCATAGCGCTGCCCATCAACCGACGATCGGCAACAGGGCAATCCCACGGCCAACCGGAGCGCTTGGCCCCAAGTTTCCGTAGTTCAAAAATGGAGCGTTGTCGACGTACACAACATTATTGATTTTGGTCCCAACTGGAATCAGCTATCCAGGTTTAAAATTTCGTGACATAATTTTTCTCCACCCTGTATAAGGAGAAAACATCCACAATTTTCCTTGAAAAAATAAAAAGGTATATTTCATTGATATACCTATGAAATGATAATTAAATGGACACCCTAGCTGCATATAGGCGTTCATGTACTTCATTGGGACATGTTGAAAATGTGTGCCCCGACCGGGACTCGAATGAAGTAAATGAACGCCTATATACAGCTAGGGTGTCCATTTAATTATCATTTCATTTCTAGCAAAGTTGCATGGTCATCCACGGTATCTGTTCTTTCGGGAACAGATACTACCGTCATATATAGTTGATAATATATGGCTTCCCGGCCATTGACCTTCTTGTGCGAACGCACACGGTATGCACGAACTCGTACGGGACTTGGTAGATTAATCTGCCACGGGTAATGAGTATGATGGGCAAACATCTATTAGGCGCACCACGAATGTAGTGGTGTGCACATGTTGGGAATGTGGATCTCACGGGGAGCGTGCAAGGGATAAGTCCCTGCAGACGCCCTATCCTCTATGCCTGCGGTGGCTCAGATGGATAGAGCGTCTGCCATGTAAGCAGGAGATCCCGGGTTCAAGTCCCGGTCTGTAGGGAAGCAGCCTACTCACGCTGTAGTAAATTCACATCAGTCTTTCCATTGTGTGCCAGCCAGTCCGCTGTAACTAGCTCTGACGTCATAAATGTTGCGCAATACTTTAAAAATCAAGCAAATAACCTAAAACATTTCTAGCAGGTCAGGAGTAACATTAAATTAATATGTGTTGAATATCAGTTCGATAACTTTAGCCATTTCCGAAATTTGGACGTTTTTCTGTAAAAATCATCGGCGCAACAGAAAAGAGCTAGAGAATTAAAAATTGATAATTAGATTCATTTTTCATAATTATTTAATAAAAACAGTACTTTGGGTTTCACAAATTAAAATTTTAGTGGAAATTCATGATTTTCTGGTTTTCGTCTCAAAACTTAAGGAAGCAAGATAGATTAAGTAGGCTAATAAATAAGGCTAGGATGTTTATATTTAAGTAGAATGGAGATCCGCTATCACCATAAGGATGTGAGAAGTTTCATTTGAATACCTATAAAACTATAGCGATAGCGTATCTCCAAAGGGCCAGTTCAGAGCTCGCCTACTGCGTGGAGTGTAATTAAATTAATTCTCTCGCCCAAAATATTTAACTTAGCCACATCAAAATTTTATTATGATTACTTACCTGTGTGCTGAATGCACATTTAAATTGAGAGCTTCATCGGCCATCAGCAAAAGAAGCTATGATTTATTCGGTAACTTAAAGTGGTGCATTACTAGCCCAGCGGCTAGTCGGGAGAGCCGATTTGATCAGGCGTTCCCTTAGCCGTCCGCACCGCGGCTTTATATATAAGAACGCTGCGCGAGGAAGCAAGGCCCCAGTTCTCTCCAGACGCTGAATAGCACACCATCTGTGTCGGGAATCGCGTCGCGTCGGTATCATTGCTATAAACGGCCTCGGATGCCGTAGTAAGTTACTCGGGATACGCGTAACCATGAAATCATTTTCGAGTGAAGTGTTAATTCTGGGATGATTTTAATTATCGATCTTCCGTTTGCGTATTGTCGTATTTTCACGTGCCGCCGCGGGACAGACATTCTACCAATTATTTAGCGTGGCGTTTGATGAAACTAATCATCAAATTATGGCGAGCATTCATTTGAACATTTAATTTGGACAGTTAGAGTGACATCAGCGCATTAGACTCTGAACTGCTCTGTTAGTTAGATTGTGTGGATTCTTTTGTTTTCATCTGTGACTTTCAGAATATACTGAACTATTTTAATCAAAATCGTTTTTGATTATGAATCCTAGACAATCTCCCAATTTCTCAGAGCTATAAGCTGCAGCTGTAAGTGTGTTTCTCAGATGAAGTGGGCACTAGGAATTCTAATTGCAGGCATCACGTTTTGCTAATCACTTTCTGGTTGCCAATATTGTAGTTAGAAAGCCAGTGTTGAGAACGGCGAAAGACAGCATAAATAACATTCTAAATAATAGGAACATTTTAACAACAATAATTCCACCCGCGCCGCACATATGTTTAATCGGCCGGGAAATGCAGTGTTTCTACATGCAAACAAACTTATACAACAATTTCCTACCAGCCGCCCCACAGGCTGGGGCACACATTTTCAACAGGTCCCCAATGAAGTACATGAACGCCTATATGCAGCTAGGGTGTCCATTTAATTATCATTTCATTTCTAGCAAAGCTGCATGGTCATCCACGGTATCCGTTCTTTCGGGAACAGATACTACCGTCATATATAGTTGATATACCTATACTTCTTTTGATGTGCTGTATATTAGGTGCAATATCTGAACTCTTAATTTTGTGTCTGCTTCGAAGTGACAAATTGACAGCAACCTAAAGTGACGAAGCAGGGAAGTCATCAACTTCTGACTTTCGCTGCCGCTGGGCGCGTCTCCTTCACCTTCGCAATCTTTGCTGACACAGAGAGCCCGATTTCTGTTGTAAACTCAACCCCATATCGATCAAAACTTCTTACTCCTTCAGATATTACTCCTTCAGAGACAGTACAGTTTTTGTCATTGTGCCAAATCGACGTTTATTACTACGCCAAAGAAACTGGTATAGGCATGCGCATTCAAATACGCATTCAAATACAGAGGTACCGGTATTTAAACAGGCACAATACGGCGCTGCGGTCGGCAACACCTATATAAGATAACAAGTGTCTGGCGCAGTTGTTTCATCCGCTACTGCTGCTACAATGGTCGGTGCACAAGCGATGGCACACAGCACCTCCGATGTAGCGATGAAGTGGGGATTTTCCTGTAGGACTATTTCACGAATGTGCCGTGAATATCAAGGATTCGGTAAAACATCAAAACCTCGACATTGCTGCGGCCCGAAAAAAAATCCTGCATGAACGGGAGCAACGACGACGGAAGACAAACGTTCAACGTGACAGAAGTACAACACTTCCCAAATTGCTGCAATTTACAATGCTGGAACATCAACGAGTGTCAGCGTGCAAACCATTCAAGAAAAATCATCGATACGGACGTTCGGTGCCGAAGGCTCACTCGTGTGCCCTTGATGACTGCACGACGCAAAGCTTTACGCCTCGCCTGGGCCCGCCAACACCGACATTGGACTGTTGATGACTGGAAACATGTCGCCCGGTCGAAGGAGCCTCGTTTGAAATCGTATCAAGCGGATGGATGTGTGCGGGTATGGAGACAACCTCATGAATCCATGGACCTGCATGTCAGTAGGGGACTGTTCAAGCTTGTGGAAGGTCTGTAGGGGTGTGGGGCATGTGCAGTTTGAGTGATATGGGACCCCAGATACGTCTAGTTACGTCTCTGTCAGGTGCAGCGTGTCTGATCACCTGCATCCATTCATGTCCATTGTGCATTCCGACGAACTTCGGCTATTCCAGCAGGACAGTGCGACACCCCACTCGTCCAGAATTGCTACTGAGTGTCTCCAGGAACACTCTTCTGACTTTAAACACTTCCGTTGTTCAGCTGACTCCCAAAACATGAACATTGAGCATATCTGGAATGCCTTGCAACGTGCCGTTCAGAACAGATCTCCACCCCGTCGTACTCTTACGGATTTATGGACACTCCTGCAGGATTCATGCTGTCAGTTTCCTCCAGCACTACTTCAGACGTTAGCCGAGTCCATGACACTCCCTGGTGCGGCTCTTCAGCGTGCTTGCGGGGCCACTACTCGATATTAGGCAGGTGTACCAGTTTCTTTGGCTCTTCAGTATAATAGCAGTAAACAAACCGAAAATTGGTCATTTCAGAAACCGGTTATTACTGAGTGATTTAAATAGTCAGGTTGAACTGGAAGCTATAAGACCCGTTGTAGCATCGCTAATCGCCATCTCTAATTCCTTAACGCCCTAATTCCTCCCGCCTCACGCCGGCAGCAAGCCGGCGTCGGCGCTGGTGAGCCAGTTGTTAACCATTTGTTTTTGTACAAAACTTGCGCCCGTAGTACGTGTTAGGCGACGCACCGACAGTGTACTGAGTGAAAGTGTTCAAAGTAAAATGGCGAAATGCCGGTATTCTATTCACCAAAGGGTATAATGAATTATTCATACATCCCTACAACATCAAGCGTGCTCTAAGGAGATTATTTCAACAGGAATTTCCTAACGCTGAAGTTCCTAATTGGAATAAGATTTATCAACTGATAAATAAATTTCGTGAAATGGTAAATGTTCGTTGCAGGAAACGCAGATGACCACATACAGTACTCACAAACGAATCTCTGGATAACACTGGGCACGCTCTGGAAAGGCCACCGAGAAAATCAGTCCGAG
Source organism: Schistocerca nitens (assembly GCF_023898315.1). Classification (NCBI taxonomy): domain Eukaryota; kingdom Metazoa; phylum Arthropoda; class Insecta; order Orthoptera; family Acrididae; genus Schistocerca; species Schistocerca nitens. Next base: position 1,013,103,277 of record NC_064615.1, read on the forward strand.
GTCTATCTCAGACAACAGGAATTTTCTATGGCTCTGTTCAAAGGGCTTAAAGTTGCTGAAAATACAGACTTACAAAATAACTCCAGTGCAAGAAATTAAACCGGATAACATTGCAAAAAGGTTGCAGTTTTGTGAATAGTTGTTGAACAGTGTGCACGACAGAGAAATTGGCCTTCACCTTTCTTTCTGGACGAATCGTGGTTCCATCTGTGAGAATATGTTAGTTCATAAAATAACAGTTATTAAAGTTCTGAAAAGCCTAATGTAATAATCGAGGCTCTCACGAACGATAAAAAAACACAACCGTGGTGCGCTATAAACGGTGAGAGGATCATAGACAGTTGTTTTTCAGGAAACAGCAAACAGTGAGAGATATGTAGAGAATGTTTCGCAGCCTTTTCTTGGCCAGTTGACTGACAGAACGAATTTTAGCAACCTTTCAGCAGGACTCCGCGATGGCACATTGCAGAAAATTCATGACGTTTTTCGAGATAGAGTTATCCCTAACAAAATATGTCCTTGTACCGCCGATCGCAGTGGGTTACACCGTGATTTTTATCTCTGGGGAGCATTAACGGAGAAAGAGTACAAATCAGATCCATACATTTTAGATGAACGTAAAACTAACATTCGTCAAGAAATTGCTACCTTTTCTCAGACGGAAATGCAGCGTCTAATGAGCAGTTCACTAGGCAAGGCTTAGAAATGCTTGAACAACGAAGAGACGCAGTCCCAGCATCTCCGTGCTTAAAATAGGTGAGTAATTTGCTTTTCTTTTTAAGAGTTTTACATTATTTCTGTTAGAAATAACTTAAATGACAAACCGCACTATACTTACTGCGGAACTCTTGTCACCCACACGGCCGCGAAAGAGATGGTGTTACCGATTTATCCCCGTCAAAGTCAGGCGAGCGGGAGCTGAAGCAAATATGCTGTTTGACGGAATGCTTGCGATTTTTTTCTAATTAGTGCCAACTGAGGAGTTGAGGTAATCTGCTTAAGCTAGGGTGCTTAAAAATATTTGATAAAACAGTAAGTGAAATTGGAAACAGATCTCACGTGTAAGACAAAATTTCACCTAACTTTAATTTACTGTCGCCGACGACTTAAATGAGTGCTCTGTATCTTATTTTCCAAAATATACAGGAGAATTTTGTGATGAATAAGGCATAAATATCGATACAGCAGAGCTAGTTAACAAAATAACGGATTTGAAACTCTAGTAGAAAGAGCTCTTGAAGCACAGTGACAGCTTCCCATTCGGACATTATAAAGCTTTTTTCCACCAAACATACAGGTTACGAGATGATTATCAAAACGTCAAAATAGCTTTTAGGATATTTATGACAACTTCTTTGACTGCAGCATCTTGTTAACGAAGTATCAGAAAATTAACGTCTTAATGTCGAGTGTAGGTTATGTACATAGTCAAATCACATCTGATACGACATCAGGTAATAACTTCCATGGTACTAGAGGGTGTTGTAGAGGGTAAAAACTGTAGAGGAACACAGAGATTGGAATATACCAGCAAATAATTAATGAAATAGGTTGCAGCTGGTACTCTGAGTAGCATAGGAGAGGAGTACATGGCAGGTCGCTTCAAACTGAGAGAACATGGTTAAATTCTGTTATCTTGTCAATAGAATACGACAGAGTTGCCAATTTTGACTTCAGTGCCATAATCAATGAATTTACTTCTCGTTCAAAGCACGGAAGTGAAAAGTAAAACTGTATTTAAAAACTCAGTTCTCTAAAAGGATTGTGTTCTGCAAACTTAATTATAGCCACTTTTCTTGTATTTCGTATTAGGAACTTATTTACATTAATAATTTTTGAGGAGCAAATGCAGACTGTTCTTTATTATACACTACTGAAATACAGTGGCTGCCTAAAAAATTAAGAAATAGGTTTTGTTTTACTTTTAACGTTTCTACAAAGTTTATACAATTTGTAATCTTTTCAGATAGATAAATTATTATGCATATGTTTCATTTATATAGCTCATTTAAGTAAAATGTTTCAATAACGCTCAATTTTTATTAAACCTTCTTTACATTTTACAAAAATTGCCTTAATATTATTAGAGAAACTTGCAGAATATTACTTTCTTTTTGGTTTCTTTCTTTGGGGGGGGGGGGGGAGGGATCAATTCGGGCAGTTCCGCCAAGGGTGCAGGATTACCTCGGTACGGTTGGGGCTCTACGGTAGGGGTGTACAGACTTACTGGTATCGCGGCCTAAAACCCCTTACTGTGACTACAAAAAGGCCACAAGTTAAAAAATATTCAAATATCGTGCTGCGAGACAATTTATTATTCAGAACTGGGAGCCCACACCCTCAATGCCAGCTATACTGGTCTGAAATAAACTACGTTCGACAGGGGACTACTCTCCTTGTCCAGAAGCAATGAAAAAAAAGAAAAAACTAGGAAATTACAAGCACGAACAGTGAGGAGCAAGCCACCATCAGACCAATGGGTGACCGCATGTGTCCCCTGGGCTGCAGTGTGCTATGGGATCTGATCATCAATGTGACGCTTACGCCGGATGTGGCATACATAACGGAATTTGTAGACTCTCTCACTTACCGAACAGAGGCCATAATCCAGACTAAAGTCCTTGTTGCACGGCGTTCCACGCGATGGGTCTGGAGAGGGGGGGGGGGGGGGGGGGCAGGATCGAGTAATATTTTTGTTGTGGCGTAACAAGACAGCCACGCCACTCGGAAGTAGCCGAAAGGCACGCGTTAACTCACGCAGGCTAGTAGATAGGTCTGAAACAGGATACGTAATGAATGCTATAAAGAAAAGTACGTAGCTCCTGGAATACTTAACTTTAATCCATCCTTGTGGTACATCGCTCTTGACGATACAAATGAGACTCTTTAGATACAAGCTATGTAATGCTAATGGCGCCTTGCTAGGTCGTAGCCATTGACTTAGCTGAAGGCTATTCTAACTATCTGCTCTGCAAATGAGCGAGGCTTCGTCAGTGTGCATCGCTAGCTACGTCGTCCGTACAACTGGGGCGAGTGCTAGTCCGCCTCTCGAGACCTGCCGTGTGGTGGCGCTCGGTCTGCGATCACTGACAGTGGCGACACGCGGGTCCGACATGTACTAATGGACCGCGGCCGATTTAAAGCTACCACCTAGCAAGTGTGGTGTCTGGCGGTGACACCACAATTTTGTCAAGAGTGCCTACGTAAAAGCGAATTCCATAGTGCATGTTGAACGGAATTGTGTCAATGGTTCAGTACGAAACCACACAGTGGATGGTGTCGCAGCCACAATGTATGTGCATAAAGCTCAACAGACAACACAGTCCCTCATCAAGAGTTCACTGTCAGACACTTCGTTATTCTGAGCTAGCTATATCTGGGACGTTAATTAAATGCATAGAAGTGACAAGTAATTTTAAGATCCCGTCACAAATTAAGCAGGTATTAATTTCTTGAGCAACTGCATCCTAGTCTTCTGCACCATACACTAATACCATACCAGAAAACGGTGAAGAACCAGGATGTAAATTCGGAAAAGCACTTCAACTGGGCAAACGTCGCTATGCAGAACAAGTGTTCCAAATGCATCTATGTTCTCCAGATGTTTCGGAAGATAAAACTGCCTAGCAACCAAAGTGAACCACACAGAAGAGGTGTGGGAGAGTTGGGAGAGTTTGTGCTGTCATCAGATCGAGTCAGATTTAAAAAGAAATTGGCAGTATGAGCCCACTTATAACTATCACTTATAACTAGAACTCAGGACTGCGTGCATGCAGTAATTCAGTTTGGGAATCATACAGCATTTGTATTCTCTCTTGAGACACGCTGGCTCACAACGTTTGTAACTGGTCCTTGGTGGTGGTGTATCTATGTATGTGAGATCGCAGTTTGCGCTGTTATCTGGTCACCTAAGTGTCATCGGTCAAGTTTACAGAGTTGCCGGATCTCTCCAAATTGTCCATGTCTGCCTTGGGAAAATGTATAATACTTTACCAACAGCCGCTATTTTGATTGTTTATTAGGGATCTAGTTACGATGTTCCAATCATGTCATCTGGAGGCCTGTCCCATGAATCACATCAAGTACCACTCGTTACCATTATTAATGACCTGTCACTATGATGTTCATAATTAATGACCTATCGCTTTCATCACAATTATTTAGTACTCACTTATCAATATTTTTGGGTAATAAATAATAAGTTCTCTCCACCTGTGCCTTGGTCCATCAGACGGACTTCTCACTCATATTCTGTCTCTCATCCCACATGCAAACAACCAGGAACATTTTTATACACTACTTTGTTACACAATATAATCGTCTTTGTTTGACATTTAAGAGCCGTTGGAATTGCCAATGTGAACGTTTTTTTTTTCTTCAATTACGACAGAGAAGTAGAGTAAAAACCTTCATATATTAGTAGAGGTACGAAAACGATGATAACTATTCTTCGAACTACCGTTTCAGCTACGTTTCAAGATCAACAAACTAGTCACTTTCGACTACCTTTTTCAACGTTAGGCAACTACATTTCAAGATCGTCATAGTAGTATGGAATAGCAGAGATACGTTTATGTATCTAACACAAAATACGGCCCACCGTTCAAACTCTGACAGAAGTTTCCACGCTGGGTGTACACGTCTCTGGCTGGTGACAATGCCCCTGTTATACACCACAGCCTTCCTATGTTACACCTAACCGACGCCGTAGTCACGAGGCTATGTGGCCTCGGGTCATGACTTACACCTATGCCCACGGGAGGATAATTAATATCATTACTCATCCTCCTCAAGGTATATGCCGTGTTGCTCGGGCCACCCGTCGGGTAGGCTGTTCGCCTGGTGCAAGACTTTCGAGTTGACGCCACTTCGTCGACTTGCCTGTCGATGGGGACGAAATGATGCTCATAAGGACAACACAACACCGAGTCCCTGAGCGGAGAAAATCTCCGACCCAGTCGGGAATCGAACCCGGGCCGTTTTGTATGACATACCGTCGCGCTGGCCACTCAGCTACCAGGGGCGGACTTCATCCTGCTAACTCCAATTTCATTATAAAACCTATTTGACAGAGTGCTTAGTCTTAGTGACGTGTAACACATATTTTGCATATGTTACGTCTTTAAAAGGATTTCACCTCACCCAGCGCACCGACCCTGCTTCTCAGCTGCACCGTACGTAGTCCATGCAGATTTGTAATAATATTAACTGCTCCTCCCCCTCTCCAACTCTACCCCAAAGTCAGCAGCCTCGGGGCAAAGAAGCGACTGCGAAATCCTGTGGCACAGCACAGCTCCATCCGGCCCTACAACCAACATTTCCATAGATATTAGGTCTAGATGTTGTAACGTCTCTTAGCAAAAGACATTATGTAATAAAGAGAAAACATTGTGTGTCATGTTTTGTTCTTGTATAAAATTATGTACTTTTTTTAAATTTATTTTAGATAATATCTGTGTCGGCGAGTACTGAAACCGCCGCAGACAATACTTATTAAATATCAAACAAATATGAGAATCTGTGACTAGTATAAATAATACAGAACGAACATTAATTTCTCTGTCGTCTTCTTGGAGTTACGTGAGTAGGATAGCCTGTGACGTGATAGTGTACGCTAGCGTAGCATTCTTTTGTCAAGATTGAGAGACGGACGCCATTACGTACTCATTGTAAAGGTGTGTAATAATTAATATATTTAAATGTTTTGAATAGAGTTACTTAGTGAAACCTTGCATTATGATTTGTAATAAGCTTGCCTGGTATATTATCCCATCCCTTTAAGACATTTTCAGTTATTTAAATATTATTCGTGGTGCAGAGCTGCGCTACGAACGAACGAGCCGCTGCCGCTGCGCATTCAAACTGCATTAAATGAAATCTATCATACCGCAAAGAAGCGGGAAGGCAATAGTGAAATAAAATTATTTCTTTCAGCTTTCGGACTTGCAGAGCAGAGCAGCAGATTTTATGATGTGTTTTGCAGGTTGACGCGGGCTGCTGATAATATATTACTAACAGTACAAAAAAGATAATTTACCTTCATAACATAAAAGAAATCTTGCTGTGCTTATTTCTGGTCTGGCAAACCTTATAGTAAAAACGTCTTTTTCTCCGATAATAGTCTCATGTTCTTGTGCTAGTCGTGGTACTTATTGGTGTTTTACTGTTAACAAAAATCCACTGCAAAATTTTGATGTTGAACAATCATTGCGAACTGTAACATCAGTATTCATAACAAAGTAATTTTCATTAACCTTTTCAATAACTATAAAGTAGGGAAGATATGTTGAACTTTATAGTGAGTTACAGTAACGAAAAAATGTTCCTTTAATAGAAAGCCAGATCCAGAAGAATAAGAACATAATATTTTTTCTGTTGAAAATTAATGATCCCAAGAAAGTCACGGCACAGCATCACTAAAAGGTATTTCGGGGCTCTTTTCGTAGTAACATATTCTATTTTATATATGAGTTGTTACGCGAGTAATAGTAAAACAAAGCAAATAATATAAGAGCCAGCGAAAATGTCCCCAGCCAAGTCGCAGAGCTGTGCTAATTCTCTCTGAATTCTATCATGTTGCGACAGTACTGTTCCATCAGAAGGCTGTCTAGATTCCTACCGGTCACTGTGTAGAAAGAAAATAGCGAGAAAAAATAGCACCCTACCCTGCAGGAAAAAATTCAGCACCATGCGAGATTACCATAAACGTATAATAATTAAAACTGTAAAGGGGGCAGATTACACAACATTTCCAGTGCATGGCAGCAGTACATCACCACTGTATTTTCTTTGTACAGAACAGAAAGTTCCCACTACTTTTAACAAACCAAAGGCTGTTAAATTTAATTCATCATTCACTAGTTTACACAACAACGGAGGTATTTATGGCAGAGCGATGTATCGTAGTGTGAAAAAAAATGCATTGCACCACAATGGGATTATAAACATCAGATTAATAGTGTTTCTTTAGTCAGAAAGACGTTTATAGGACCCTGTTATGAGATCAGTAAAATTTATATTACGTTTATCACGTCGTCGTAAATGTTTGATTCTCGTTCTTTTCTTTTTTTAAACATATACAGTCTTACCAATACTGTGTTTAACAGGATGGTGTAACGTCAACGCCAATATTTTGTGTCGCCAGCATATGGGACGGTGCTGCAGATTTAAGAATTAACGAATATTTTTCCAGAAATGATTTTTAAGCTTATCTGTGAGAACGGAGAAAAGACTTGTTATTATTTTGTGACTTATTATATTGTGAAATAACAACATGTATTATTATTTTATAACCAGTTTCTTACAAAGAATAATCATATAACAAAAGATAATACCACTAAAAGAATGTATTGGCATTGTATTGTCTGTGAAATTTTTTCCTTCTTTTGTTGTTCTCTATGATGTATGAAGCGGATAAGATCGAAGATAAGCTGAGGTCTGTTCTTTTAAATGTTGTGAAGGGTAGTCATAAGTGATCAAAAGAAAAATATGACGTACAATATACTAAACGGAATTCTAGTGAACGGATTTTTATTTGTAACTAGATAACCAACTATGAATGTTTTAATTTTTGTGTCGGCAGCAGTCCAGACGAAGCTTTGTCTGCCGCCATTACGTGAGCGTGTGGAGCGGCAATTTCATACTGAAGAATTAATCAGACAATAATTCTTTCGATCCTATTACAATATTTGAACTCCGAGTACAAGAACCCACAGGAATTAATTATTTTTTTATTCTAACATTCAGTAGAACAGCCTTAGGCTTTAGATAAATGAAATAATTTTTATGGCTGGTGCATAAATTTTCTCAGAATAATTTATCAGCGACTTTAAATAAAAATGTTTAGGACACCAGTGTTGTTACGGGTAGAGATTGCTGTGTGACATGTTAATTATCTGGTGCATACATTTTAATGACACATAAAGAATTATTGAAACTCATTATAGTCGAGCTCAGCAGCACATAAATAAGAATTATGAGAGATTATTTATTTATTTCAAATAATATTGCTATTATTGCTGCTAAATTTTCATACGTTTTACAATAACACGTACACACCACCACAACAACTTTAAACAGAACCCCACAAAACCCATTTCAATGGGGAATTGAGGGAGTGTTTATTCTACAACTGAGATACTATTTAATTTGTTTGGATATTTTATTTCAGTTATGCCAACATTTACAGACCGCGAAAGCTTACATTGATTGGTTTAGCTGACATGCTTCTTTCCTAGAAGCAGTTTATATTCATCCATTATGGAAGTTGTTTTTGCCATATATTCCAGTTTCAGTTCACGTCATCATTTCCATGTGTCCTCGACATATGCATGACTTGTTAGAAGCATTTAAAGCACTAATTTAATTAATAGGTAACGGTAAAGTTTATTTGACATGCTAATTGTTTTTGCTGAGATCTGTGGATTGAAAATGTTTGTGTGAACCAATTATAAGTCGATAGTATGTATATTTGAAAGTACTGTGGAGAATAATCTCCTAAACAGATATTTAGTGCAAATTATCTGGCTATTTGCGACGTTTTTAATGACTGTGGTGTAACGTTTTAACTTTAATTTTGGTATGCTGGAAGCGTTACTGCTAGCCAATAGATAATGAAAGCGGGTTACAAGCCGTGAGCTGTCTGGGGAGAAGTTAACCGTGCGTTTACTGGGCCACTGTTTCAGCAGGTAACTAGTCTTGGTTTACCACATTACCAGTCAGACTAAACATTGATTATAATCATTTACAGTCATACAACAACCGGTAATATATATTTATAAAAGGGAGACTTTAAATAAAAAGAAAGAATTCAGTTTATATTTGCAAATTTATTTTAAAGATTGTTCATTGAAATTTCAGCATATTATACGTGAGTTATTACTGAGCTGGTGCCTTATTTACGATTGTGAAAATGTGAGATTGGAATCTTACTGAACACATAAAATATGGAGTCAAGATTGGGAGACTGGATACAACACTGCATTCATAAAACAACACACAAAGAACATTGAAACACATGCAAGAGAAAGTTAATCACTACAAACAGATTCAAATTTTTACCCAAAGAATTTACTTTCGTAGCACAATCCTGTCCGTCATGTAATTACCACACACTGGTATACTAAATTCATATTAACTCTTTGTGAAATCTTCCCAAGAAGAATAGCTGAGGGCTACTTTGATGATTACCACATGCTTCACGTGGTCAACTTGGTTTACAGAAAGCGTATAACTCCACAGTAATTTTGATAATAAAATATATTCGATCGAAAAGCAATTGACAAAAGAAAAACCTTGAACTGGTTACTAACGTCTTACTATTAACCTGATGGGTCAAACAGTTATATAAGCACGTGGTACTGGTCTCACAAAGCACACGCCACGTGGGTTGAACATAAAGAAAAGTTGCTATATTCAAAATATTGTCAAGACGACACGTTATAATCACACAAGCATTCGCATTTAAGATTGATCTTAGTTAGAGTTACTGACCAACACGTGGTTCCACTTTACTCACAAAGTAGTAACAAAGCAACTACCGGAAAATAATATGAACTTCACACGAGAATTACACTACGCTGCAATTTAAAGATAACCTTAGATATTTTAGAGCTAAACCCGAAATAAAAGTGATTAAATTCTCAGTTAAGCTGAACTTAACAAATCCATTGTCCTACGGACTTAGCAGACACGCGCTTAGCCGGAGATCTTACCACTTCAGACGCTCGCCACGGTCCCGCTGCAACTGCCTACTGCCACACTGCAACTCCCCAACTCCCCAGCGTGCTCCTGAGAGTCGCTCACAAAGACAAGCGGAAGGGGCCAGAGGGGCAGCTTCCTATACCAACATGACAAGGGACGGACCGGACCATACTAAGAATAGAAACCTCTCTGCTTTTAGGAACCGTAGCTACCTGTTTCGACGTTGGTCCTACTGTTCTCTAGCAGACAGCCTTGTCTGCTACCCTCAAGCATGCAACTACAAACACATTTGATCATTCATCCTCTCACACAGAAGGGAAGGGGGATGACAGTATCTTATCATATACAGTATATAACAGAAAGCGGATTTAGGTTCCGTATGAGACTGTGTGACATGAATTACATATAAGAATTACATATAAACTGTGCTTTAAAGTGTAGTAGTGTGACAGATCGTTCTTGTTTACGTGTAAAAGTAACACGTTCCACTACTCAGTCTCCTCCCAGATAGTCAGAAACGCCACAGTAAATTTAGAAGAGGAATTTATTCCTTAAAAGACAACAAATTTGAGAAATTAAACATGAAAGGAATCCAACAGAGACCTTTCATAACCCCAACGCTCCGGGAAAAGACTGTGCAGGGAATTTTCTAGCCATGCTAGGACATTCCCAAGCAGGCTTCTCACACCCTACTTAAACCAAAAGTGTAAAGAAAAGGCAAAAGGTCACCAGCTACTTGCTAAAACACAATAATTTCAAACATCTTTACAATCTACCAATTTCAAAGAGAGAAAAAAAGAAAAAAAAACACACAATCTGTGACACCTATTTAAAAGATTGTGTAGACCTAAATCGGTCAGCAAGTAAAAACAATGGTTCCTGTGTCATTAATATGAAAACAATTTCTGGTTGTTACCCTTATGGAGTTCACCAGTATTTGCTCATTGCAAGAGCCAACTGATCACAGGCAAATTTATGTCTGTTTATTAACAAGCAAAATTTATGAAAATAGCAAAGGTGCCACAGCAATTAAAAAAGAACATGAAAGAAAATCAGTATTATAAAGCAGAACATTACAATGCACAATCCGCAAAAGCAAAAAAAATATAAGAGAAAAAACATGTTCTACAAAGTGGTTATCGCAAAAAAATTCTATATCTTATAAAACTAATAATTTGTAGAATTAAAATAACTATGTGGCACTAATTTAATCACTCTACAATATTTCAGTTAGTTAGCAAACAATGATCACTGTGTCGTTATACTGAAACTACAATAATTATGTGATTGTTACCCTTAAGGGGTTCCTCACAATAAATATGGCCCATTGCAAGGGCTAATCGATCACAGCCCAATGAGAATGAAAAGCTATCTGACTGATAAAGGAAGCAGTGCCACAGCAATGAATTTACGAAACAAAATAACACAAATCTAATACATCACACAAGAACAAACATTGATCAATAAAACAGTACAATAGTCAACATCTAAAAAAAAAAAACACCAATGAATAAAACACCTGCAAAATACAAGAGTCAAAGTTTAAAAAAATATAGAACACCTGCAAAATACAAGAGTAAGAGTTTAATAAACACCAATAAATCGAGTCCCTGCAAAACACACGAGTCAAAGTTTCTGTGACAGAAACACACGTATATGCACTGAACTAAGAACCGTATAATCACTGTTCACTGATACACTCACTAGTTCCACTGTTCCGTGTCACAATATAAGGGGAGGGGGAGGGGTTTCGTCGCCGCAGCTGTCAATAGGGATTTTTGTCCATCTGTTGCGTGCAATCCCGCCGTCTCTGCCCTCTCATGAAGTTTCTCTTGGTGGTCTGTGTCACGTACATCTCGATTTGGTTCCATGTTTGTGTTGTCAAATTCGTGCGGTATCCTGGATTGACACGCCAGGTTTATATTCGTGGGCAAGGATGACACTTCAATGGCTCTTCTTTTGTGTCACCCTTAGCGACCAGAGAACATCGAACCATGATTTACTGTCGCTTGACAGTAGGCATCCGTCAGGAAATGTCGATAGGCGTCGTTGACGTCTGCAAGTTTCTTTGGACAGTACCTGTCAAAAGACTCCACGCCCCTTGTTTTGTTTCACCGCGGCCGTCTCGTCACGGTCGCGTGCGTGTGGTGCGTTGCCAGGAGATGGATTTCCGCGCGGTGGACCGCTCGCCCATCTCAGGTCATTCCCTTCAGGGGGGTCGCGCGGGGCGGCCGCCCATTAGCAGCAGGTACAAGGGAAAGTGTTTGTGGCGCCCCTTCTTTTGTTGGCCGCGCTCCCGAAGTGGCCTGGCTGACAGCGTGTCCCGCTGGGAAACCCGCCAGTTTACGACTAGTCCGGCTCCTCCCGCTGTCTCTTAAGAGTTTTGCCGGTTCGCTTTCACGTTCTCAACTGCACTCACAGAAATTTTTTATCATCCTTATGTGATTACACAATGTCATACATAATACCACTTAGTATTGTCTTTCACAATTTTTAAAAACAAAGTGAAACTTAATTAATTTTTTTAATAAAAAAATTAGATGAATCGACAATATAAAATAAAATTTAAATGACTTGACAATGTAAAAAAAATAAAAGTGAAATGGCTTGACAATGTAAAAATAAAAATTAAATGAACTGACAATACAATATTTAAATCCACATCACTAATGTGGTTCACTTGTGTTTTAATAAATCAAATGCCACTTATTAATTCACTAAAATGAATAGGGTTATGCCTTGCGCAAGTATAGGTCAGGAGAGCATGGGATTTACATGTTATTTACACACACACATTCACACCTGTTGTCTATTCTACAAACTAACTACCCATAAACATGCATTACTCAAAATTCTACTTCTATCCACTACTAATTAATCCAACAAGCTACTTCAATGCTACTTCCAACACCGTGTATACACCACTACAGCAATGTTCTAATTTGTCCTCTTCTTGACGCTCGCTGCCTACGTCTTGTCACATGATAAATATGGAGAAACTTTCCTTAAACATACACAGTAAAAAGAACAATGGTTATTTACACGCAAAAACATTTATACCAGTTCACACACCTGAAAAGAGACTCGCAATTATACATTTATCATATATATTCACACATAAAACAGTAAGAAAGTTTCATCTAAAATTTACGTTATTACAAGAATTAATCACACAGATGGCTCTGAGAAGGTTAAAAATATCTGCACTATACAGGTTATACTACATTTTCTTACCCATTTTGCTGCGATTTCGTTCCTTCTTTACGTTACCTTTCGCTTCCAAATCAGATATTTCGCCTGTGGAGGTTATTCTGGATTCATTTCTCATGAATGGCAAATTTGTGGTCACCTCTATTCTGTAAAACAGTATCATCTTAACATATTGAACTTACAACAGACACAAAATATTCGAATCCTCCTGTAGTTTAAGTGACAAATGTTTTGCTTCATCCTTATTACCTTAAACCAAGCTTTCCTTCGTCCCATAATCAAAATTATTTAATCATCCTCTACCTTCAAGAGGGAAATTTCCTCAATACACATCATATAGGCTGCAGTGCATCCCGCACCAGCGAAAACAGTAGGCTGTAATGCTCACAGCATCAGCAAAACACATAAACGTCGCTTTTCTAGGACAAGTATTAACGCAGAATAATTTTTCAGGCTTTGGCTCAACATCAATCAAGACTACAAAAAGGATCCATATTTCCGTTCCATTCTCCATTTGCTGAAAAACTGCTCGTATTTGACTACCACAATAATATTTCAGAACCACGTAAATTACACAAACCACAATTCTTCTTTCACCTTGAAGGGAATCAATATACTTACGAAATCCACAGACAGCACTTTACGTACTCAGCTATAAAGAACAAAAAAAACATATATCATCAATATTAACATATCATCGCATATTGGGAAGCCATTGGTTAAACAATCGTATTACCACATCCTGTTTTCAAGATTCCAAACTTACTCATTCCTTTCTCAGAGTTCTCCTATCTTAAAATATTCATACAGCACGCATACTATAGTAAGAGATCCTCATTTATACTGACAGATATAGAATAGTAATAGAAAGATAGTAGCACTGAAAGCAGAAAATCGGAAACAAGGCTACTAACAGCTGGGGACCTGGGTTTGCCAGACCCATAATACCCACAGATCGGATATTCCCCTGAGTTTTTGCACTAATTCAGCAACGATCTTGCTTCTCTCAGGAGCGACTCCATTCAATTTACACACAAAATATATAAACAGCATTTCACTCGTTCACAAAGAAACCTTTTATCTTCTTATTTGGAACCAACCTAAATCCTAATTGCACAAGGAAAGAAAAAAAAACTAAAACATCACTTCAATCCATCACATAGAAATATCTTTATCACTATTTTTACCAACGTATTATTCAAAATGCATACATCACAAATTTAAACTAATCAATTCTTTCTCCTCTCTATAAATCCTATGTACTCATTTGCCATGTCGCTCATTTGTTCCGATTTGGCGCCTTCTGGGCTGATCATTTGTCATTGCCGGTTTCGTTCATTTCCATTTACTGGATTATGTCTAGGGTTGGCTGGCCGAATTTCAACATCATGTGGGGCTCCGCCTACAATCCTACTCCCACCGTGTTCATCGTAGTAACGATTCTGGTTGCCGTACCTGTAGCGTTCACGATCTTGTCCACGTCCTCGATCATTTCTGTTGTTCCACCTGTGCTCGCGAGTGTTACCCCTGTTTCTATACGGCCGGTCCCGCTTATTGTTCCGTTCGCGTCGCAACGACCAGTCACGCCGTTGATTAGTACGACGGCCACGACTGCGATCGCGCTGCTGTGCCCCGTAATAACTTTGTGCCTGATTAGGCGGGCATTCTGCTGTATTATATTCCAACTCTTGGAGAAGTGTTTTAAACATTTCCACGTCCTCTTTGCATCGTCCCGCAAGAATGACGTGCCGCAAGTGCATCGGCAATTTGGTGATGCATATCCTAATTAGTTCCGCAGGCCCGTATGGGTCGTATAAAAATTGATTTGCCTGCAGCATGTGGTCGAATAGGCGTGCAGGGCTGCCGAAACCAGACTGGTTCAAATTTGGCAGCATAATTATGCCATGTTTGACCCTATCTTGTGCCGCTTCCGACCAATATGCGGAGAGAAAGGCTTGTCGAAACTCCCGAGTGGAGATGCAGTGACGCGCTGCCGACCTCATGCGACTCGCTGGTTCGCCTTCCAGATAGCCACACATATATTCTATCTTATGTGAACTTGCCCAGTCGGGAGGAAGATAGAACTCAACTTGCTCGAGCCATGCTCGTGGATGTATGCCTTTTTGAGAATTTCGGAATATCTCAAACTTTCTTACCGTAAGGAAATGTTTGAAATCAAATCCCCGCATTTCCTCCTGTCGAGGCTCTTGTATGTTTCTATTTGTCTCATGTCTGCCCCTCAAATTACATTCTTCCCTGTCGTCAAAATCTCCCTCGTGGCCGGAGTCCCTCTCTGCACTGTTCGTACGGCTATTTTTATTGCTATTGGCGAGTTCAGAATCACACGCCATGCGGTTTTCCAGATGCGCCACGCGTTCTTGTAAATCGCCTGTTACAGTTTTGTGCTGTCTGTTCACTTCAAACTGTCCCTTCTGAAATTTAAGAAGCGAACGCACTTCTTCGGTCTCTGCGGCCGCTACCGGTGTAGTATTGTTCTCGCTTTCCGTCAGCTTCATCGTGCCTACAATGTCCGCTAATGCCGCAATCTTCTCATCTATTTGTCTCTTGTCCTCCGCCCCAGTCTGCTTCAATTGTTCAACCTGCTGTTCCAACGCGTGGATCGCTAAACTGTTGTCCGCTATTGTGTTGCTAACGACCGTGGGACAATGCGTTTCCGCCTCTTGGACCCTCGAGAGTACCTGTTGGTGCTTCCTTTGGCATTCTTCTCTCAGCTCTTGGAAATTCCTAAGGAGCCGTTCTTCGCTTTCTTTAGATTCGGCCTCGCCACTCCGCTTGCTCTGTTCTAGGGCTTGCAGACGGTCATCGATTTGTTCAAATGTACGGCCTAATTCTTTCATAATATCGCTTTTTATTTCACTTGCCAGATTGTTTATTCTTTGTGAGATATCATCGGACACTCTCTGCATCGACTTGTCGACTTTATTTGTCTGCTGGATTAGTTTTTCGTCTATTTGTTCGCCTAGCTCTCGGATCGATTTCTCAGATTTTTGCGTCATTTGTTCGCCTAGCTCGCGGATCGATTTTTCGGATGATTCTTTTTGTTCTCGGAACGATTTTTCTGATGCTTCTTTTTGTTCTCGGAACGATTTTTCTGATGATTCTTTTTGTTCTCGGAACGATTCTTTATTTTGTTGCAATAAGGCTTTCATGAGTTCTGCCAAATCAATTTGGTTAGTTGGAGGCAAATTAATTTGTGGCTCTGATGCGAGGCCGTTCGTGCTGTTTTGCATTTCGTCTGAAGTATTTCTCATTGCATTTTCGGAACCGCCCGACGCGTTAATATTGGAAATCAAATTATCCCCTTGGTCCATGTTGCTTAAGTTGTCGGACCGCTTACTTTTAGCTTGGTTACGTGTCAGCATTAGTGCAATTTACACCCAGTACGCAACACACTAATCACAATAAATGTATCCCCCAAAAATTTCGACAGTTACACGAAAGATACCCAACCTAGTACGCACTTTTTCACACGCAAAACAAATTTTTATGTTTGATCGAAACAGTGGAATTTACAAGCGAGAGAGAAAAAAAAACACATATATAGAACAAACAAATATAGAAAACAAAACAAGACAAACAACACAACGCCGCTCAACAACGCCGTGAATCTTTTGAAAGTCTGCTCAGAAACAAAGAAGAAGTTGTTTGAGCGCTGTAGGGAAAAAAATTAAGATTATACAACGCTTGCAATCTAACGTCTCAGAGATTCCAGAGTCTAGCGGAATCACAGAACAGGGTCGCCATGTGTAACATTTTAACTTTAATTTTGGTATGCTGGAAGCGTTACTGCTAGCCAATAGATAATGAAAGCGGGTTACAAGCCGTGAGCTGTCTGGGGAGAAGTTAACCGTGCGTTTACTGGGCCACTGTTTCAGCAGGTAACTAGTCTTGGTTTACCACATTACCAGTCAGACTAAACATTGATTATAATCAAATGGTTCAAATGGCTCTGAGCACTATGGGACTCAACTGCTGAGGTCATTAGTCCCCTAGAACTTAGAACTAGTTAAACCTAACTAACCTAAGGACATCACAAACATCCATGCCCGAGGCAGGATTCGAACCTGCGACCGTAGCGGTCTCGCGGTTCCAGACTGCAGCGCCTTTAACCGCACGGCCACTTCGGCCGGCTGATTATAATCATTTACAGTCATACAACAACCGGTAATATATATTTATAAAAGGGAGAATTTAAATAAAAAGAAAGAATTCAGTTTATATTTGCAAATTTATTTTAAAGATTGTTCATTGAAATTTCAGCATATTATACATGAGTTATTACTGAGCTGGTGCCTTATTTACGATTGTGAAAATGTGAGATTGGAATCTTACTGAACACATAAAATATGGAGTCAAGATTGGGAGACTGGATACAACACTGCATTCATAAAACAACACACAAAGAACATTGAAACACATGCAAGAGAAAGTTAATCACTACAAACAGATTCAAATTTTTACCCAAAGAATTTACTTTCGTAGCACAATCCTGTCCGTCATGTAATTACCACACACTGGTATACTAAATTCATATTAACTCTTTGTGAAATCTTCCCAAGAAGAATAGCTGAGGGCTACTTTGATGATTACCACATGCTTCACGTGGTCAACTTGGTTTACAGAAAGCGTATAACTCCACAGTAATTTTGATAATAAAATATATTCGATCGAAAAGCAATTGACAAAAGAAAAACCTTGAACTGGTTACTAACGTCTTACTATTAACCTGATGGGTCAAACAGTTATATAAGCACGTGGTACTGGTCTCACAAAGTACACGCCACGTGGGTTGAACATAAAGAAAAGTTGCTATATTCAAAATATTGTCAAGACGACACGTTATAATCACACAAGCATTCGCATTTAAGATTGATCTTAGTTAGAGTTACTGACCAACACGTGGTTCCACTTTACTCACAAAGTAGTAACAAAGCAACTACCGGAAAATAATATGAACTTCACACGAGAATTACACTACGCTGCAATTTAAAGATAACCTTAGATATTTTAGAGCTAAACCCGAAATAAAAGTGATTAAATTCTCAGTTAAGCTGAACTTAACAAATCCATTGTCCTACGGACTTAGCAGACACGCGCTTAGCCGGAGATCTTACCACTTCAGACGCTCGCCACGGTCCCGCTGCAACTGCCTACTGCCACACTGCAACTCCCCAACTCCCCAGCGTGCTCCTGAGAGTCGCTCACAAAGACAAGCGGAAGGGGCCAGAGGGGCAGCTTCCTATACCAACATGACAAGGGACGGACCGGACCATACTAAGAATAGAAACCTCTCTGCTTTTAGGAACCGTAGCTACCTGTTTCGACGTTGGTCCTACTGTTCTCTAGCAGACAGCCTTGTCTGCTACCCTCAAGCATGCAACTACAAACACATTTGATCATTCATCCTCTCACACAGAAGGGAAGGGGGATGACAGTATCTTATCATATACAGTATATAACAGAAAGCGGATTTAGGTTCCGTATGAGACTGTGTGACATGAATTACATATAAGAATTACATGTAAACTGTGCTTTAAAGTGTAGTAGTGTGACAGATCGTTCTTGTTTACGTGTAAAAGTAACACGTTCCACTACTCAGTCTCCTCCCAGATAGTCAGAAACGCCACAGTAAATTTAGAAGAGGAATTTATTCCTTAAAAGACAACAAATTTGAGAAATTAAACATGAAAGGAATCCAACAGAGACCTTTCAGTGGTCCGTGATTAGAATCTGTAATCATACGTATGTATTACGACAAACAATATGGGTCTGTTTTTTATGCACACTACTACTCTACAACTGGAAAAAACCTTTTTAGAGAGGACATTTGGCAGAATGTATTTATTGAACAGCCTCGGCACCTATTTTTTATGCGATATGTCTCTCCCGAAAACGTGATTTGCAAACCTGTTCTTATGTGGATAAGATTTCCGTCAGTCTGGCCAACGATTTTCCTCATTCTTGTCTTACGCACTCATAACACTCAAGGTTGGGCCACACAGCTACTAATAGCTACTCTCCCATTGCCAGTGACTAGTGACTAGTGATGTAATAGAACACTAGAGTGCCTCTGCGCCTATTTATGGGTAGTAGTTATATTTACCTGCGCCTAGCGGCCTTTATCAAACTGCTTCCCAACGTCTAGATGCATATTATAATATTCTGGGCGCATTATAGAGCACGAAATACTGCTTGTTAGTATGAAAAGCGCGTAGCACCACCACCACCACAGAGTTATAAAGTAAGGGAGAAACTTCAACATATCTATCTAACACAATCCTAGCAGCCGTAATAAATCACGTTATGTGATTCTGTAAGTAACAGTGTTTTGAAAACTACATATTTTG
The DNA here is from genome assembly GCF_023898315.1 of Schistocerca nitens. Taxonomy (NCBI): domain Eukaryota; kingdom Metazoa; phylum Arthropoda; class Insecta; order Orthoptera; family Acrididae; genus Schistocerca; species Schistocerca nitens. The sequence goes on from NC_064615.1 coordinate 1,013,122,557, forward strand.
TGGGTGGATTACAGTTTTATCACCATGACGTCTAATTCTCCATATGCATCCTTACTACTTCAGATATTTTACTGTAAATATTGTTTCTGGTGAAATTGTAGTACGAGCATACTGGATTTCTTCCTCTGTGTATGCTACATCCATTACCAACTCGAAGTCTCTTTGCAATTCGCTACAGTCTCTCAACACTACTATATTCTCGTTATACACAGCCACATCCAATCTTTTTTATGTACTGCGACAAAAAACATGTCCCTTTATATAGCACTGCCACCATGCGATGCTCTCACTTGTTTATAAAAACAGTCCAGTCCTTTTTTCACTTCTGCGATAGACTCTATACTCGCAATAGGGCGACTGCTACGGTCGCAGGTTCGAATCCTGCCTCAGGCATGGATACGTGTGATGTCCTTAGGTTAGTTAGGTTTAAGTAGTTCTACGTTCTAGGGGACTGATTACCTCAGAAGTTAAGTCCCATAGTGCTCAGAGCCATTTGAACCATTTCGTATATAGGAAATTCAAAAATAGTTGTATTCCTCACGGCCATTCTATCCACACAACTTGTCCATTCTTGACTGACAAGTATGATCTTGATTCCACTCGCTCCAGCACTCCACACAGATGGTACAAACCCAAATATTTTCCAAACAGCACTTTGTGAGCGATAAAATGGCGTCTTTCTAATCCTGTGGAAGGCCATTCCCGTCTACAAACAGTGGTAGTGTCTGTCAGTTTACGTTTTAGCACTCAAGTCATAATTCCTTAACGGTGACCACTGTCATTGAAGGAAGTGTTGATGTTTAGTCTTTTTTTAATAGAGAGTGTCAGTGTGTGTATATAATTATACATAATTTTTGGCCAACTCCACCGCAGGATATTTAATGCAGCGTACACTATACAGAGTATCCTTAATACATACTTAACTTCTATGGTCAAGTACTGTGTGCACTTACATCTACCTACATCTACATGGTTACTCTGCAATTCACACTTAAGTGTCTGGCAGAGGGTTCATCAAACTATTTTAATACTACTTCTCTATCACTCCACTCTCGAATGGCGCGTGAGAAACAGGAACACCTTAATACACTCCTGGAAATTGAAATAAGAACACCGTGAATTCATTGTCCCAGGAAGGGGAAACTTTATTGACACATTCCTGGGGTCAGATACATCACATGATCACACTGACAGAACCACAGGCACATAGACACAGGCAACAGAGCATGCACAATGTCGGCACTAGTACAGTATATATCCACCTTTCGCAGCAATGCAGGCTGCTATTCTCCCATGGAGACGATCGTAGAGATGCTGGATGTAGTCCTGTGGAACGGCTTGCCATGCCATTTCCACCTGGCGCCTCAGTTGGACCAGCGTTCGTGCTGGACGTGCAGACCGCGTGAGACGACGCTTCATCCAGTCCCAAACATGCTCAATGGGGGACAGATCCGGAGATCTTGCTGGCCAGGGTAGTTGACTTACACCTTCTAGAGCACGTTGGGTGGCACGGGATACATGCGGACGTGCATTGTCCTGTTGGAACAGCAAGTTCCCTTGCCGGTCTAGGAATGGTAGAACGATGGGTTCGATGACGGTTTGGATGTACCGTGCACTATTCAGTGTCCCCTCGACGATCACCAGTGGTGTACGGCCAGTGTAGGAGATCGCTCCCCACACCATGATGCCGGGTGTTGGCCCTGTGTGCCTCGGTCGTATGCAGTCCTGATTGTGGCGCTCACCTGCACGGCGCCAAACACGCATACGACCATCATTGGCACCAAGGCAGAAGCGACTCTCATCGCTGAAGACGACACGTCTCCATTCGTCCCTCCATTCACGCCTGTCGCGACACCACTGGAGGCGGGCTGCACGATGTTGGGGCGTGAGCGGAAGACGGCCTAACGGTGTGCGGGACCGCAGCCCAGCTTCATGGAGACGGTTGCGAATGGTCCTCGCCGATACCCCAGGAGCAACAGTGTCCCTAATTTGCTGGGAAGTGACGGTGCGGTCCCCTACGGCACTGCGTAGGATCCTACGGTCTTGGCGTGCATCCGTGCGTCGCTGCGGTCCGGTCCCAGGTCGCACCTTCCGCCGACCACTGGCGACAACATCGATGTACTGTGGAGACCTCACGCCCCACGTGTTGAGCAATTCGGCGGTACGTCCACCCGGCCTCCCGCATGCCCACTATACGCCCTCGTTCAAAGTCCGTCAACTGCACATACGGTTCACGTCCACGCTGTCGCGGCATGCTACCAGTGTTAAAGACTGCGATGGAGCTCCGTATGCCACGGCAAACTGGCTGACACTGACGGCGGCGGTGCACAAATGCTGCGCAGCTAGCGCCATTCGACAGCCAACACCGCGGTTCCTGGTGTGTCCGCTGTGCCGTGCGTGTGATCATTGCTTGTACAGCCCTCTCGCAGTGTCCGGAGCAAGTATGGTGGGTCTGACACACCGGTGTCAATGTGTTCTTTTTTCCATTTCCAGGAGTGTATTTCCGTTTGAGCTCTGTTTTCTCTTATTTTATTATGATGATCATTTCTCCCTACGTAGGTGGATGTCAAAAACTATTTTCGCATTCGGAAGAGAAAGTTGGTGCTTGAAATTTCGTAAATAGATCTCGCCGCAATGAAAACCGTCTGTTTCAGTGACTGCCACCCCAACTCGATATCATATCAGTGACATTCTCACCCGTATTGCGCGGTAATACGAAACAAGCTCCCCTACTTTGCACTTTTTCGATGTCCTCCGTCAATCCTACCTGGTAAGGATCCCACACCGCGCAGAAATGTTCCAGCAGAGGACGGACAAGTGTAATGTAGGCTGTCTCTTTAGTGGGTCTGTCGCATCTTCTAAGTGTTCTGCCAACAAAGCGCAGTCATTGTTTCGCCTTCCCCAAATATTATTTACGTGGTCTTTCTAATTTAAGCTGCTCGTAATTGCAAATCCTAGGTATTTAGTCGAACTGAGAGCCCTTAGATTTGTGCGATTTATCGTATACCCTAAATTTATCGGATTTCTTTAAGTACCCATTTGGATGACCTCGCACCTTTCTTTCTTTAGTGCCAATTGCCACTTTTCGCACCATACAGAAATTCTCTAGATCATTTTGTAACTGGAATTGGTCGTCTGATGATTTTACATGACGGTAAATTACAGCGTCATCTGAAAACAATCTAAGGGGGGCTGCTCAGATTATCACCTAGATCATTTATGTAAATCAGGAACAGTAGAGGGCCTATGACACTACCTTGCGGAATGCCAGATATCACTTCCGTTCTACTCGATGATTTACCGTCAATCACTACGAACTGTGACCTTTCTGAGAGTAAATTACGAATCCACTCACACGACTGAGACGATACTCCATATGCACGCAATCTGATTAATAGTCGCTTGTGAGGAACGGTATCAAAAGCCTTCTGGAAATCTAGGAATATGGAATCGATCTGAGATCCCTTGTCGACAGCACTCATTACTTCATGGGAATAAAGAGTAGACTGCATTGCACAACTACGATATTTTCTGAATCCGTGTTGGTTATGCATCAATAAGTAATTTTCTTCAAGGTGATGGATAATGTTCTAGTACAGTATATGCTCCAAAATCCTACTGCAAATTGAGGTTAGTGAAGTGGGTCTGTAATTCAATGGGTTATTCCTATTCCCTTTCTTGAATATTGGTGTGACCTGTGCTACTTTCCAGTCTTTAGGAACAGACCTTTTGTCAAATGAATAGAAAAACCAACATTTACTCTGCAAATACGTCAACATATGAAATATGACCACTTTCCATTAGAAAATGCAGACATACGTTATTCCAATTTTACATCCAAATGTATTCATATTTTTCCATAAATTTTCCTTATTTTCTTATTTTATCCATATTTGCAGAATGAAAAGCACACAAAAAATAATTTGCATTGTGTTACTGCATGGTGATTAGGGTTGATGTGAAATGAGGAAGAAGGATGATTATGTTTCAAAGCTGATTATATATATATATATATATATATATATATATATATATATATATATATATAGTCACTGTTGTCACTATGTCTAAGTATTGTGTGTTTGTGTGTATGTGTGCGTGTGTCTGAAATGAAACTAAGAAGAATGTAATAAACTGACATTTCTACGAACTGGCACACTAGTGTGTACTGCCAGATATCACAGTAGCAGTACTACGTTTTATTAGCAGAACACGAATAAGATGTGGGAAATTTGTTAAAGAGACTGCTGTACCATATCCCTATTTTTGAAGTGTCAGCGAACGATTAGTTATGCTTAAAATAGAAATAATATCTCTGAACATAAAATTTATCTGTTTTAGACTTTCGTTCATCTGACGTTTTGTAAAATACTAAATACAACGAATCTTCTTCTTGCTTCACTGTCGTATCCATTCAGCAAGTTATAAGCTCCAGTGTTTTGTGTCTGTAATTCGGTGTGAATAATAATAAGAATATGAAGCTTGACTGTGTTTCCATTTATTAATAGCGTAATTAATGTCGGTTGCTAATAATATCTAAAGTGTTTTTCTTTGTTTCAGCGAGATAAGTAAGTTGGAATTGGTTGATCTGATGACGCAACGACTGCCTGCCATCAGCACATTATCCTTTACACATATTCATTTTAACAAGTCGAACCTTAAATCAAAAAGTTTTTACAAAGCATGCTTATTGCTGTTATCATGCAAATCATTTTTTACACTGTAACTTAACATGATCCACGTCATGAGTCACCAAGCTCTTGCATTCACAAACGACCTCTGTGTCTGATAAAAACCACGTATAATTACAAAGGTAGTAGTTACTCTTCAGACTATTCATCGAAGCAAGGAGAGGTGTTATTCCATAAATTAATTTCAAAGATTATTAACCGTTTTTAGATATATATTGTTCTCTTGCTATCGTCAGTGTCATGTGGTCATAGTCTGCAAACATTTTACTTTCAACTCTAAACATTTCTAAACTAAATTGTTTGTAATAAATATGTCAGCTATGTATGCTGTGAGATATATGAAAGGTAAGGGCAACATTGCTTATACTATATTGCTTGCATGTACAGCAGAATGGCTAGACAACTGTACTCATTTAGTGAGAAATTTTATATGGTATTACAATATTTAGAATTTGGTGGTAACTAGCTTTAAAAATAATGAAAATACAGTCTGTAAAACACAGATGACTTCATGTCATGAGGGCACTTAATAATACAGCACTACTTTATTGTTTTAACCCATGAATGTTGTTTTTCTAGAATGTTCTTGCTTAGCAATATTGTTATTTCTGAGATATGTGAATTTAGACACGTAATTTGTCTTCTTGTTATGGTAAAAATAGCGAAATCCGCCAAAATGTGAAGAGAATCACATAACGAGAAAATTCATCGAACTTCATTCCTCACAGCAGATCATTTCACTAGAATGTCAAATGTTTAGGACAAATTATCTGTCAAATCGATTATCAACTCAATTATAACGCAGTATCATGCAAATATGATGAAATCCATAATGAAATGTCATATCAATGTAATCAAATATGCACTAAATATAATGGAATGCCAACTGAATATAGTGAAATGTTCACTCAGTATGATGAAATGTCATTTATGTGTAAGGAAGTCATCTAGCGCAGATCAAGTGTCAACTATGCCAGATGATATGTCATCTACACCACGAACAGTGTCCAATGAAATGTTGATTAAACTGTAATGAGAACTTAGTAAAGTTATTTGAAGATGTGTTAGGTAGAGATTTACTGGAGTTGCAAGGTAATGTCGTATCACAGATTAGTAATGTACAGCATACTCTGCCCATTGTAATGCCAACAAACAGGACACACCACTCATTGCTGCTGAAATCGGCAATGAAAGCATTTATCTCACACTATATAACGAAATTCTTAGTAGCGAAACAAATAACGCATGGCTGTCGACCAGCTACATATCCTATTGGTAAGAGCAGCATTTTCAATAGCATGAGTTCCATTATGTGAATACTTGCTTAAAAATGAACAGTTATTGTCATTGAAAGCCAGTAAAAGAAACAATAATAATAGAGTTTGAATGATATTTCTGCTGTCTGGCTTTACAGGCCTCTTCATTTTATATTACTATAATGATTTTGGCCTTAAGCCATTAACAAGTACAACAATGTTGGATATAATTAGAATTTAAGTGAAGTCATCATCAAGATATATTGAACTGGGTATCCCAGGGAGTAAATAAGCACAAAATCGCGTTAATGTATAGCGGACAGATAGAGAACATTTTTTCCACCCAGAGAACAGTTGAGCCACAGAATGAATATCAGTACAGTCGTTACATGTGTAGTATACATGTTCTGAAATTTTAAAGTTGGGAAAATATTCTGGAAATGGAAGAGAACGTAGATGAAGACGAAATGGGAGATACAATACTGCGCGAAGAGTTTGAGAGAGCACTGAATGACTTGAGTCGAAAGAAGGCTCCAGGAGTAGACAACAGAACTACTGACGGCCTTGGGAGAGCCAGTCCTGACAAAACTCTACCATCTGTTGAGCAAGATGTATGAGACAGGCAAATACCCTCAGACTTCAAGAAGAATATAATAATTCCAAACCCAAAGAAAGCAGGTGTTGACAGATGTGAAAATTACCAAACTATCAGTTTAATAAGTCACAGCTGCAAAATACTAACACGAATTCGTTAGAGACGAATGGAGAAACTGATAGAAGCCGACCTCGGGGAAGATCAGTTTGGATTCCGTAGAAATATTGAGGCAATACTGACCCTACGACTTATCTTAGAAGAAACATTAAAGAAAGGCAAACCTACGTTTCTAGCATTTGTAGACTTAAAGCGTTTGACAATGTGGACTGGAATACTCTCTTTCAAATTCTGAAGGTGGCAGGGGTAAAATACAGGGAATGAAAGAATATTTATAATTTGTACAGAAACCAGATGGCAGTTATAAGAGTCGAGGGACATGAAAGGCAAGCAGCGGTTGGGGAGGGAGTGAGACACGGTTGTAGCCTCTCCCCGATGTTATTCAATTTGTATACTGAGCAAGCAGTAAAGGAAACAAAAGAAAAATTCGGAGTAGGTATTAAAATCCATGGAGAAGAAATAAAAACTTTGAGGTTCGCCGATGACATTGTAATTCTGTCAGAGACAGCAAAGGACTTGGAAGAGCAGTTGAACGGAATGGACATTGTCTTGAAAGGAGGGTATAAGATGAACATCAACAAAAGCAAAACAAGGATAATGGAATGTAGACCAATTAAGTCGGATGATGCTGAGGGAATTAGATTAGGAAATGAGACATTTAAACCAGTAAAGGAGTTTTGCTATTTGGGGAGAAAAATAACTGATGACGGTCGAAGTAGAGAGGATATAAAATGTAGACTGGCAATGGCATGGAAAGCGTATCTGAAGAAGAGAAATTTGTTAACATCGATTATAGATTTAAGTGTCAGGAAGTCGTTTCTGAAACTATTCGCATGGAGTGTAGCCATGTATGGAAGTGAAACATGGACGATAAATAGTTTGGACAAGAAGAGAATAGAAGCTTTCGAAATGTGGTGCTACAGAAGAATGCTGAAGATTAGATGGGTTGATCACATAACTAATGAGGAGGTTTTGAATAGAATTGGGGAGAAGAGAAATTTGTGGCACATCTTGACAAGAAGGAGGGAAGGGTTGGTAGGACATGTTCTGAGGCACCAAGGGATCACAAATTTAGCACTGGAGGGCAGTGTGGAGGGTAAAAATCGTAGAGGAGACCAAGAGATGAATACACTAAGCAGATTCAGAAGGATCTAGGTTGCTGTAAGTACTGGGAAAAGAAGAAGCTTGCACAGGATAGAGTAGCACGGAGAGCTGCATCGAACGAGTCTCACGACTGAAGACCACAACAACAACGACAATAATGGCAGGTTTAAAGACTATCACATCAGTCCTGTAACATAGCTAGTGAAGTATCTGTTACACAATGCTAGGCATCCTAAATGCGATCCGACCACATCTTATTCAGAAGGGATGGTAACACATACCAAACTGGTTACAATCGTCAGAGTAGGACAGTGCCATGAATATAACAAACACAATCATTGGAATGCAAACAAAACACACAAGAAACTGCAGAACAAAACCTTACTTTACCTGGTGATCACAGAATTCCACCATAAATATTACTGAGGTGCGTGAATAGTCAGTCCCAGGGACAGAAAGCATAAGAAATTAAATGCAGCAGCAAAACAGTAAACCATCTGGTAGCATTGTACGTAACTCCATTAATTCGTTATGCTGAAATAATAATATGAGCATTAGAAAAGTATTTATGACAGATCATTAAAAATTACATGGTCATACTGAAGAGCCTGTTCAAGTTATTGTACATCCTCTTGTAGGGAATGTACCAGCTACTGCTGTTTTTGGCATTAGCACTATAGCGACTGTATTGTCATCCAGCTTCTTTACAACGATTCGCAAGGTCACAAAAGCACCCACATTTCGTGAGTCCAATTGTAAGATTCTTGGGGTTTTCAGAGTTTTGTCATTAAATGTCAAAATGCAAACATACGTGGTAGTTGAAACAGCAATGGAGTTATAAAATATCCTTTCCTAATAGCAAGTGTGTTAGTTGTAGAATGAATTTTTTGTATTTATGTGCTAAGGGAGAAGTATGCTGTGACTGACTTCTCTTCAGGCAAATGCTTTCTAAACATTGATAGCTAAAGTATTGTAGCTGACCAATGAAAACAAAAATGGGACTTAAAGATAAAGTTTCTTAATATAGATAAAGTATACACCAGTCGTACACCCTCACACTTTAGTCCAGTTCAGAGCTTAGGAAATACAGTAAAAGATAAGATTATTGAGTCTACAACTATTGATTACTTGTGACAAGCAAAATTAAATACACTGCTTTTAAATTACGTACACGTATTTGAGAAAAGTCCGAATGTTATTAGCATCTGCCAATACCAAATGGAAGTTCACACCCATGAAATACGCCATAACAATACATACTCCGTCCTATGGGTGAAGAACGTAGCAGTCACTATGATATTTACGAAAAGTATGTTAAATTATATGCTACAAAGTCTACTGTAGTACGTCCAGTCATTAATAGATACGACAACAGTTGACAAGCCTTACAGTCCGGCAATGCATCAAATTTCCTTTTTGGAGCATGGAAAACATTTATACATGAATATGGAATCAAAGAATTGTAATATCAAGATTTCACCTAGAAAGAAACCCCATGGCTGGATAGGTTTATATGCACATACATGCACAGTCAACAGTCACATTGGATACAATATCTAGAGTGCTTTGAACAAATGATACACAATTTGCACCTGTACACAACACAATTGACTCCAGATGAATTAATATGCAAGATGAAAGGAAAGAGGAGAGTGAATGGAAAGATCCGTTACCACATCTTCAGATGATAGAATGTCCTTGGGAAGGAAAGTTACTGCATTGGACACTTGGTTAAACATTAGCACTGAAAAAGATAAATAGCTCAATAAATAAGCGATCTCAAGCCTAATAAAGTTAATAAAAGCCAGTATTTTAACTTAATAGAATCCAAAAATTATTATGCAAATGATATTGATACCATCTACGTTTCTGTGAAATTACGTAAAAATGTTCCAACTGTTTTGATCTTGAAGAGCAAAGATATATTTTAAACCTTACAACGCTGGAAACTCGATGCTTCATATTTCGAACTGAAATTAATTTCATATAGATTCTGATGTGAATGTAGAATAAAAATCACTTTCTTTATACTTTTTGATATTACATCCAGGCTTTCTGACGCCAGTGTTAACTGAGCTGTGGCTAATGTAGTTTTTGTACACGAAATTAACCTGTAATTGAAAGACCAAATTTTACCGTAAATCATTTTTCCTATTGGACTTTGTAAAACACATATTAATTCCTGCAATCTCAGAGATTAGATGTTGCTATTTAACAAAACTGGAATTCTAAATAATTAAAAAACAACATAGGTGTTCTCCTGTATAATTACTGGCCGCGTTTACTAAGGACAGGTAGAGGAAAAGTTTCTGAAATACGCACACAGACTTTAAATAACAATTATTACTTAGTAAATACGTGAGCACTTGCATGGTTGTTGTTTTACAAACGTCCCCATCTGTTGACTCAGGGATAGAGACGTTGCTGCACGATACGTTACAGCCATGCGGATAAGATGCCTGTCATCTCGACTGTTAGTGATACGAGGCCGTTGGGATCCAGCGCGGCGTTCCGAATTACCCTCCTGAACCCACCGATTCCATATTCTGCTAACAGTCATTGGATCTCGACCAATGCGAGCAGCAATGTCGCGATACGATAAACCGCAGTCGCGATAGGCTAAAATCCGACCTTTATCAAAGTCGGAAACGTGATGGTACGCATTTCTCCTCCTTACACGAGGCATCACAACAACGTTTCACCAGGCAACGCCGGTCAACTGCTTTTTGTGTATGAGAAATCGGTTGGAAACTTTCCTTTTGTCAGCACGTTGTAGGTTCCGCCACCGCTCTGTGCAAACTATTCAAAGGAACGTCAACGACATGGGCTGTCGGAGCCGAAGGCCCACTCGCTTACTCCTGATGACTGCACGACACAAAGCTTTACGCCTCGCCTGGGCCCATCAATGCCGACATTGGACTCTTGATGACTGGAAACATGTTGTCTGGCCGCACGAGTCTCTTTCCAGATTGTATAAAGGGGATGGACGTGTACAGGTATGGAGATAACCTCATGAATCCACGTACCTTGCATGTCAGCAGGGGATTGTTCAAGCTAGTGGACGCCGCCACCGGCGCCAGCCTTGTGTGAATGCTCTGAAAAGCTAATCATTTGCATATCACAGCATCTTCTTCCTGTCGGTTAAATTTCGCGTCTGTAGCACGTCATCTTCGTGGTGTGGCAATTTTAATGGCCAGTAGTGTAATAATAAAGTTCAGTTTGAGAAGAGTCACGCTGACATTTGTTGACGGCTCAGCATCGGAACCTGCAGCAATTTGCGGAAGGGTTACACTTCTGTCACGTTGAACGATTCTCTTCAGTCGTCGTTGGTCCCGTTCTTGCAGGAGCTTTTCCGACCGCAGCGATGTCGGAGATGTGATGTTTTACCGGATTCCTGATATTCACGGTACACTCGTGAAATGGTCGTACGGGAAAATCACCGCTTCATCGTTACGTCGGAGATGCTGTGCCCCATCGCTCGTGCGCCGACTATAAACACCACGTTCATACTCACTTAAAACTACATAACCTACCGTTGTAGCAGCAGTAACCACCGTAACAACTACGCCAGACACTTTTTGTCATATAGGCGTTGACGACCGCAGCGTCATCTTCTGCCTGTTTACATATCTCTGTATTTGAATACGCGTTCCTATACCAATTTCTTTGACGCTTCAGTGCATATACATAATTGTCGTATTGTGTTGGTGTATAAGTTCGTAGAGTGTTCTCGTAAGTTTAACAGACACAACACATGCACCTAATACATACTTTAGTCATCAATAATATATTCTCCTTCACTATTTACAACAGTCTGCCAACAATGGGGTAACATTTCGATACCACGACTTTAGGAATCACGTGTTTTTGAGGCGAAAAATTCCTCTAGCTGTGTTCGGAGGCATTTCCATCAGGAAAGGAAGTTCGTTGAAGATTGTTCGATAGCGGGCAAGGTGAAAATCTGAGGGCGTCAGTTTAGGTGAATGAGGTGGGTGAGGAATGACGTCCAAACTCAACCACTGTATAGTGTTTTTTGTCAGCCTGGTATAATACGGGCGGGTGTTATCGTGGAGTAGCATCACATCACGCAGTCCTCCTGGTCGGAAGACGTCTCAGCTGTTGACAATAAATGGCAGCAATGGTGAACAAACATTGGGGAAGCAATTCGTAGTACACCACACCGTCACTGTTCCACCATTATCATTTGTGGTTGTGCGTAGGTCTTTGTACGGGAAATGGCTGCTTTGTCTGGCCTCTATCATCCCTTTCTTTTCCTCATGTTGGCATAAAGAAACTATTTCTCATCACCAGTAACGATACAGGGTAGGAATGATCGGAGTTGTTCACCCGATTTCTTTTGCGTTCATGCCAACTTCAGCAGACCCCGAATGACTTCTTGAATGTGGAGTGTCACTAATATCAAATCGATCCTCCTGAAAAAGCGAAAAATTATTTTCTTGCTTTGCTTTGTCCAATAGCGTATCCCCATACACGGCGCAAATGTTTCTGGCTGCCCCTGCTACTGTCACCCGTCTGTTGAACTCAAACTGAAGAATATGTCGGGAATGTTCCGATTTCTGCACTTGCCACTCAATTTTCTAGTATCCATAGCTCCAGTTACTATCTCCAAATGACGAAGTGGCAATGTGTAAAGTTAAATGCGACAGTGAATTAAAAAAAAAAAAAAAAGAAAAGAAAATCGGTAAATAATACTATAGCAACCGGGATACCAACATGATAAACAAAAACGCTATGAACTTACGCACCAATCTAATGCTGCACTACACCTGCCATTGTCGACAAAACTATTTACCGCATGGGTACCCAACTTTATGGGAATGATGTTCAGACCGTGTGCTGCAGGTTTTGCGTTATTAACAATGTTCGTGCCATGACTTGCCCTGAGGCGCTGGTGCAGACATGGAGACGGAGGGTGGAAACACAACTATCAGTGTGCACTACAGACAGTCGTAATGGTGAGCAGGGCTTTACTCGTAAAGCTGTTTTGTCGAAACAACAGCAATAGTACTACTGCTCTTCTCGGTACTGACGCATTAAAGGAATACAGAGAGCCGGCCGCGGTGGTCTAGCGGTTCTAGGCGCTCAGTCCGGAACCGCGCGACTGCTACGGTCGCAGGTTCGAATCCTGCCTCGGGCATGGATGTGTGTGATGTCCTTAGGTTAGTTAGGTTTAAGTAGTTCTAAGTTCTACGGGACTGATGACCACAGATGTTAAGTCCCATAGTGCTCAGAGCAATTTTTTTTAATACAGAGAGGTCCTCCTTCCGCACCGCTATTGAATAGGGTGATTCACGAGTTCGAATTAACTGGAAATTTGAGAATTGCTCCTAGGAGAGCCCGTTTGCCAATTGCGCTACAAATTTTTTAAGTTAGTGCTGCAATGGCTGAGAATGCTGGACGCAATGGGCGATCTAGAAGCAGTGCATGACAGCTGAACATCCCATGGTCCACATTTCGAAAAGTGCTGCAACCTTTTGTAAAATGGTGTCTCAAGTGGTGTTGCAGGCTGTCGTGGATGGAGACGGTCGTCACATTGAGCAATGTTTGTAACTTGGAACATAATTGTGGTACCCAACTGATAAATATTGTCCTCTCATGTGGAAATTAAAATATCTTTCTTTCAGCGACTGTTCGTTATCTCTTTTGCGCATCTCCTGAAAAATGTTTCCACAAAGTTTCGTTGCCCTACAGTCACTTGTGTTTCATAGGGGCCCCTCTCAATTTAATTATAACCGCCCTGTATTTCGGCAGTATAAGTTTAAGCGTGTTTCTAACGTACGAGGAATATTCCTTAAAGGTTATTCGAGGAAGAGTGATAAAAATAAATCCCGTAGGCCCAAGATCATCAGAAGAGTTGCGGAAAACTAACCAAGCGACTGGACAGTATTGTTTTACACGTCGACAATGTAGCAAGTGGTGCTTTACTTTTCATCGATTTTCTTATCTAAACATGTCTCAGATACTGGCTACAAATGCCAGCAGCGATGGACACATTCTGAGAAGTTTTTCGTACTATAAAACAGCGTTTTTGTGCCAAATGATACGAGATACTGACTGATCTCTTGTGTTCGCGCACTACTCTTTGCTTGGGAAGAGTTTTGCATTAGAGTGCACCGATTAATATCTGTGTATTTAGTCGACATAAAGGCACCATATTCCATCAGCTATTCAGGATGGGTAGGATCGGTAACTAGTTCATTACGTTCAAGCATGAACTGAATAAATAAAGTTGCTAGACTCGAACTGAATAAATAAAGTGAAAGAAAGGCGAGCGCAATAGACTTGACACCTTTCATTACCATTCACTCGCAGTAAATTACTGGGTGGGGAATGTTGCACGTAAAACATAGCATTGATGTGGAAAAGCCAAAAACTTTAATTTCATATTTAACATTACGTTAATTAATCTGACCAAACAATGGAAACGAGAAGGGATCAACTTTTCCAACCACACGACACATTGAAACATAATGGACCAACAACAAACACACAGTCACCTTTAGGGATCGCGAAAGATATTGCGATATTTTCTTTACTGCTGAATATTAGGCTGAAGGTCATGTTGGATGTTGCCGACATTTTTTGTATGGGACCAGATGATCTCTGCAGACATCAAAGACACACACTTAACCAAATACGTAAATGGAAAATATCCAGCATGACAACACCCCAACTCCTTTACTGAGGACAGAATCTAACTTTTCTGACACAGTTCAAAAAAGCTTTAAAGAAACACCTGTACCTGCACAAAATGTGGTTTCCCTGATTTCAAACAAAAAGAAGTACAAGCGAATTAAAATTGAGTGAAGGTCCAAACATTAGACAATCACAGTCTTATCACCTTTCATACGTAAACGACAATTGTAATAAAACGTGTGACAACTGAATTGGATCATTTATAAACAATTAATCAAAGTGGACAAATGTGCAAGTACAAGCTGTATATCAAGGTGTATGAGGACCAGAAATGAACATACGAGCAAATGCAAATAAACAATTTTGTGAGAAATATACATGGAATGTGACATATGTAAACAATACACTAAAGTGGTGAGATCTACATGTACAGGCTGTAAATCTCAGTGTTTGGACAAAACATGAACATAGAAATTAGTGAAAACAAACTATTATGTGAGTAACATGTGTGGCCGTAAATTGTATTATGGAATAAAATTTTGAACTGTGTACTGACACTTGCAACTAATGAAATAAGTGTAAAGCAATAGTTTTCCAAAAACAATCATCAAATGCACATAAGAGCAAGATACAACAATTGTGACATGGTGCACAAATTGAATGCAGAGAAAACATGTGTCTGATGTGCCCTCATAAATATGAGTCATTGAATAAATTAAATTGTAACAAAATACTAAAACATAAAACAGCAAGTTAAAAAAATACAAAATTCTACTAATTAATTGTTAACCAATTCAACCTTGAAAGGCATTAAGGGGCTAGTGACTTTAACACTAAGAACGCATCACATGACTTCACAAAAATCACTCCTTCACGTCACGTAGGGTGCCATTTTTACTTAAACGTTGTGGCATAGCAGAGCTGGAATTTATGGGCAGGCGTAATTTTCGGAGCTCAAGGGCAGCGGCAAAGATCTCCTCGCAGTTGTGCATATGGATAAGAGGCAGCTGTGGGCAGATACTGAACATCCTTCCTGTCAAAGGCGGTATGGACTGGAGCGACTGTCAGGTGCTTTGGGAGTACCCCCGCTCTGCAAGCTGCCATTTACTGCCCGATATATGGATCAGCAGCAGCCCACTATAACCTGGGTTGCTCCCACTACTCTTCTACCACACTGCCATCCCATTTGCGACAGGCTAACATGGTGTGTCATGTGCCCATGAAGCAAGGCTGCGGTTGGTTGGTTGGTTTAAAAGGAGGGAAAGAGACCAAACTGCGTAGTCATCGGTCCCTTGTTCCCAGTAGAACAATTACCCAATGGAAATAAGAAAACAAATAAGATGTACAGAACAATAATAGGAAAAAGGAAGAACCAGAAGAACGATAGAAGGACAACAAACACTACAGTGGACAAAACAGGACATGAAAATCACAGAGAGACACAAGAAACAGGGGGAGGAGATTAAAAACAAGAAAGAAGATTACCATGGCTGGCTGACCATGAGAATAAAAAGGGAGAAGCCAGCTACTCAGCAACATATTAAAACCTCCACCCAAAAAGCCCTAGGGTGGAGGTCACAGAGGGACAAAGAACATGCACTAAAACTCATATCAAATGATAGAACCCACCCTCACAAATAAAACGGAAACCTAAAGCTCCTGTTGAGGCATTGTCGCCCAACACGAAAGGTAAAGTGCTAGGAAAGTTAGAAGTACGCCGCAGGGTGGCTAAAAGTGGGCAGTCCAGCAAGACGTGGACGACTGTCATTTATGAGCCATAGCGACACCAAAGTGGGTCCTCGCGATGGAGGAGGTAACCATGCATTAGCAACGTATGGCCAATGCGGAGCCGGCAGAGGACAACTGATTCCCTGTGAGAGGACCGCATGGAAGACTTCCACACATTCTTAGTCTCCTTAACGACACGCAGCTTGTTGTGCATACCGTTATGCCACTCCATAAAGTCGAAAAACCTTGCAGCGTAAGACAGAACGCAGGTCAGTTTCAGAGATGCCCATCTCCAGGAGCGGTTTCAGCGTGGCCTGTTTGGCCAGCCTGTCAGCAAGTTCGTTGCCTGGAATTCCAGGGGTCCACACTAACACCACTGAACAGCTGGACCGTTCCAAGGCAGACATGGACTCCTGGATGTTCGCCATCAAGGGCTGGCGAGGGTAGCACTGGTCGATAGCCTGTAAGCTGCTCAGGAAGTCAGGACAGAAGAAATGACTCACCAGAACAGGAACGGATGTACTGAAGTGCACGAGATATGGCCACCAGCTCTGCAGTGAATACACTGCAGCCAGCAGGCAAGGAATGCTGTTCAGTATGGCACCTGTGGACATAGGCGAAGCCAACATTACCATCAGCCATCGAGCCATCGGTATAAACAACTTCAGAGCCCCGGAACACGTCAAGAATCGAGAGGAAGCGACAGCAAGAGCGACGGGGTTAACTGAGAACTTCGGGCCATGCGAAAGGTCCAGACGAATCTTCGGCCGAGGTGTACGCCATGTAGGTGTATGTGAATGGACCTCAAGTAGAGGTGGTAAAGGGAAGGACTCCAGTTGAGAGAGAAGGGATCGTACACGAATGGCAATCGTGAGCCCTGACCTGGGCCACCGATGCGGGAGATAAACTGCCGCGGGAGGGAAAAGGAGACGGTAATTCGGATGCTCAGGAGAACTACGACTGTATGCAACGTAACTGGTGGGCAGTTGTGGACGTCGGATCCGCAGCAGAGGGACTCTGGCCTACACCAGGACACTGGTCACCGTACTCGTTCTAAAAGCTGCCGTCGCTAGGCGAATGCCACAGTGTTGCAATGGGTCAAGGAAACGCAACGCTGAGGGCGCCGCCGAACCGTGAACGAAACTTATATAGTCAAGGGGGGAGTGAACAAGGGCTCTGTAAAGCTGCAGCAGCGTAGAGCGATCAGAACCCCAGTCTGTGTGGCTCAGGCATCGGAGAGCATTGAGGTGCTGGTAGCACTCCCTTTTAAGCTGACGGAGGAGAGGAAGACAAGTCAATCGAGCGTCGAAAAACTGTCCTAGGAATCGATACGTCTCAACTACAGTGAGTGGGCCGTCATTAAGTAAAGTTCTGGTTTTGGATGAACGGTGTACCGCCGACAGAAATACATGACAAAGGACTTTGAGGCTAAAAATTGGAAGCTGTGGGCTAGAGCCCATGACTGCGCCTTGTGGATGGTTCTCTGTAGGCGCCGCTCAGCAACACAAGTGCTGGAGGAGCAATACGAAATGAAAAAGTCATCCGCATATAGAGAAGGGGAGACCGACGGCCGTACAGCTGCTGCTAGGCCGTTGATAGCCACTGAAAATAGAGATACACTCAATATGGAACCCTGCGGAACGCCATTCTCCTGAATACGGGGGGAATTATGGAAGGCACCAACCTGGACATGGAAAGTACGGAGCGACAGGAAGTTTTGGATAAAAATCGGGAGCGAACCCCGGAGACCCCACTCATACAATGTGGCAAGAATATGGTGTCGCCAGGTCGTGTCGTATGCTTTACGTAAGTCAAAAAGACAGCAAACAGCTGTTGGCGTCTGGAAAAGGCTGTTCGGATGGCAGACTCGAGGGACATCGATTATCAGTGGTAGAATGACCCTGGCGGAAGCCGCCCTGACATGGACCCCTAGGCCACGTGACTCCAGGACCCAATCCAACCACCGACACACCATACGTTCCAGCAGCTTACAGAGAACGTCGGTGAGGCTGATGGGCCGATAGCTATTCACACCAAGCGGATTTTTACCGGGTTTTAGCACCAGAATGACGGTGCTGTCCCGCCATTGTGATGGAAACACGCCGTCGCACCAGATCCGGTTGAAGATGATGAGGAGATACCGCTTGTAGTCAGACGAAAGATGTTTAACCATGTGACTGTGAATCTGATCTGGCCCAGGAGCTGTGTCGGGGCAATGTGCAAGGGCGCTGGGGATCTCCCACTTTGTAAATGGGGCGTTATATGGTTCACTGTGGCGTGTAGTGAATGAGAATTCCCTTTGAGTGTTTGAAAGGCTTGGGGGTAGTTCTCCGACGCAGAGGCTTGAGCATAGAGCTCAGCAAAGTGCTCAGCAATCGCGTTTGCGTCGGTAGATGTTAGCGCCAGGGACACCTGTTGTGGTCTGGTACCCAAAAGGACCACCTAGGGACTGTCTTTCACCGGGGGCACCCTAGAGAACGAGGGATCGAGTTTTCCGCCACAGAAATTATCGTTGTAGTAATCTGCTCAATCACAACATCGATGGCACCACATGGGGGAGATTCAACAGTGACAGCAGAGGTGAAGGCTACCTAGTCTGCCTTGTTTAAAGCCCATCTGGGTAGGCGTACGTGGGCATGACGCTGGGAGAGTGACATGAAGTTGGGAAAGTGGTCACTATCACACAGGTCGTCATGTGCTCTCCAGTGGATAGATTGGAGGAGTCGTGGGCTTCAGATTGATAAAGCAATGGCCGAATAACTACAATGAGCCACACTGAAGTTTATGGCGGCCCCAGTATTTAAGAGCCAGAGTTCGAGTTGGGGCAGTAAATGTTAGACATCTCTGCCACTGCCAGTGAGCAGAGTGCTACCCCATAAGGGGTTATGGGCGTTAAAATCTCCCAAAAGTAGGAAAGGTTTATGGAGTTAACTAGTGCAGCAAATACATTCAGGGGTACCACACCATCTGGAGGGAGATATACATTGAACACAGCTACTTCCGGTGTGCCCAAAAATCCTGACAGCCACAGCTTCAAGATGACTTTAAAGGGCACAGGTTCACTACATACCGAGTTCAGCACATAAACGAAAACTCTACCGGACACCATTATACTCGCTATGGTTCTTGTAATATCCGCTGTAGCCCTGAAGGCCAGGGATCCGCATTTCCAAGAACCAGATTTCCTGGACGGCAAAAAGCAGATGTAAAGTTTAACAGTTGCCATAGCTCAACCAGATTTGGAAGAAACCGCCGCAATTCCACTGGAGGATGACGTGATCCTGAGACTGGGAAGGCATGAAACACTCAATGGGCTAATCAACGCCTCAGGGTCACCTGCTGGCACTGAATTATTTCTTGAACAGGCTATATCCATTGTGTCTGAGGGTCCGGCGAGATCTAGGTCCTCAGCAGACGCCAGAATCTTCTCATCCTAGGATGCAGAGCTAGTTGGCAGCGCTGGTGTGGGTGCCACCGCAATTTCCTTGGTCCTCGGGCACTTCTCTCTGGATTTCTGTTGCTGATCCTTGGGTTGCTCTGGGCTGGGAAGGCTTCACTGATTCAGTCTCCATGACTGAGGATGGTCAGAAGCCGTACAAACAGCTGCTTTTGGTGACTTCAGCCACTGATGGGTGTCATATTTCCCACTAGCAGAAACCTGGGGAGGAAGTGACCCAAGGGACCCCTTCCTACCGAGTGGAGCTGATGAAGACTTACGCTTCTCCGGCTGAGAAGTGGGAACTGGTGTCCCTGATGGTTGGGGGGACAGTGCTCCTACGGTAGGTGGTGCAGGAGCAACAGGGAGGAAAGTGCCCCTCACCATCAAGGGGGCCGGTGTAGTCTTCCGGTTCTGAGAGGCAACTGGAACTCACAGAACTGATGTGGCTACAACTATTCACGTAGTGGCGACGTAAGGGGAGGTCTTAACCACAGGATGTGGGCGCTCAAATTTCCTTTTAGCCATAGTGTAGGTCAGTCGGTACAGGGTCTTTTATTCCATGATTTTCCTTCTCACTGTAAAATCCTGCAGTCTGGTGAGCAAGGGGAATAATGCTCTCTGCAGTTGACACAGATGGGAGGCGGGGCGCATGGAGTATTCTGATGGAATGGACGTCCACAATCTCGACAGGCTCCTGTAAACCGGAACGCGTTATGCATATCTTGGTGCCTCTCGCGTCCATCTAGAAAAGATGACCTGAAGATGCCTAAATAAGGTGAAACGCGTCGTTGAAAAATAAAAAAAACTAAAATTGCAACCAAGACCGTTGTTAACCAATACCGTCAAGCACTGGTTTGCTGTTATGCCACATATGGACTGGAAGAATTTCTATAATATGACATTGTGTTAGGTGACCGCCGTCTCAGTACCAGGCAGTTGACACATTCTCCAGCCAATATTGTTACTACCCTTCTCAGTTACAGCTTGTGCAGGGCTTACTAGTGACAGAAATTCCACTTCGAGAGCAATTTTGTGCTGTGTCTTTTTTTTTTTTTTGTATCTTCAGCTTTCATAACAGTAATCTGTGGTATAGTAAGCAGAACCTTCATGGTATGGTGACATAAAATCATCAGCATCGGTGCAGCCGGAATGTGTGGGCTGGAATAATTGGCGACCGTATTTTGTGGTCAGTCTTCCTTTCCACGTCGCCTAATTGGCGGGAAATATCGGCGTTTCTTGCGGGTGTCTTTGCCTCCCCTTCTAGAAGAAGTGCCATTGATGATTCTAAGGGTTATGCTACTGCTACATGAAGGTTCTCTAGCCCACATCACTGTTAATGTCCGGGCGTGTCTCAATCGTGCCTTCCTTGGTCGATGGATCAGACAAGGGGGTCCAAATGCATGGCCTGCTCTTTCATCAGATCTCAAACCGTACGATTTCTGGTCGTGGAACCCTCTCAGTGTCGTGTATGCAGAGGCCATTCCAGATGTGGAGACACTGGAGTAGCGTACTCATACTGCCTTTGACACTGTTGAGGTGCAGCCTGGGCGATGTGTGAATGCGAGTCAGAAAATGCTGCTCCAACCATGTGTTGAGGTACCTGGATAGCATTTTCAACACATACTGTAACTGTGATTGCACGGGCGCCCGGAGTGGCCGTGCGGTTAGAGGAGCCGTGACACGAATTGAGCGGCACCTCCCGCCGGAAGTTCGAGTATTCCCTCGGGCGCGTGTGCGTGTGCGTGTTGTCCTCATAGTACGTTAGTTGAAGTTAGTTTAAAATAGTGTGTAAGTATTTATATAAATGATATGCCTTCTAGTATTACAGGTGATTCAAATATATTTCTGTTTGCTGATGACACCAGCTTGGTAGTGAAGGATCTTGTGTGTAATATTGAAACATTATCAAATAATGTAGTTCATGAAATAAGTTCGTGGCTTGAGGAAAATAATTTGATGCTAAATCACAGTAAGACTCAGTTTTTACAGTTTCTAACTCACAATTCAACAAGAACTGATATTTTAATCAGACAGAATGGGCATGTGATAAGCGAGACGGAGCAGTTTAAGTTCCTAGGCGTACGGATAGATAGTAAGCTGTCGTGGAAAGCCCATGTTCAGGATCTTGTTGAGAAACTAAATGCCGCTTTATTTACCATTAGAACAGTATCTGAAATAAGTGACATTTCAACACGAAAAGTAGTCTACTTCGCATATTTTCATACGCTTATGTCATATGGTATTATTTTTTGGGGTAATTCTTCTGATTCAAAAAGGGTATTTTTGGCTCAAAAACGGGCAATATTAGCTTATTCCGAAGAGTTAGCAGCTTTCACTCAGTTAATACTAGGCAGAAATCAAATCTGCGTGTGGAATGCACTTCCTTGACTCTTGTGCAGAAAGGAGTGCAGTATTCTGCTGCATCCATTTTCAATAAGCTACCACAAGAACTCAAAAATCTTAGCAGTAGCCCAAATGCTTTTAAGTCTAAACTGAAGAGTTTCCTCGTGGCTCACTCCTATTCTGTCGAGGAGCTCCTGGAAGAGCTAAAAAATTAAGCAAATTCCAGTGTTACATTCTTGATTTTCTTTATTTAAACTAACGACGTGTCGCCTGAATATGTTTCTTATGTTTCATTTTAACTGTTTCTACAATCGTGTTATAATTTCATGTATTGACTCGTTCCATGACCATGGAGACTTCTCCTTAATGTGGTCCCACGTAACAATAAATAAATAAATAAAATAAAGTCTAGTGACCGATGACTTTAGCACTTTGGTCCCTTAAGAATTAACACACATGTATGGTACAGCGCGTATTAGATTGCAGTCTCTGTAAAAAAGAATTATTGGTGTCTAGCATGGATACCATGCATTTCCAGACATAAGTTCATTAGCCCTTTCCTGTTCCGTACCCTGCGATCGATCAATCCCTAGAGTTCGTACGCGGTGGAAAAAAATCATCCTGTCTAAAGGGTGTTCTGAAACAAATTAATTCAGGGAGTAGAGAACATCAAAATAAATATATTTCCATCAGGAACATATAGTCTCTGACGTCAGCTTGCAATGGTAGGGAACATTTTATTAGTGGTACCGACGTAAGCTGTGGTGTCGGTGCTGCTGACTGGGAATGAGTACTGACGTTCAGATATCCGCAGTTGGCATTTTTTGGGCACGTGTGAATCCATGCCGTAATCGACGCTGTGCTCATCAACAGCGATTCGGTGTTAATGTATGGGCCGGAATTCTTGGTGATAGGTTGATTACAGTATACATTCTTCCGTTCTGTCTCAATAGATGAAGATATCACATCTTCATGTATGTTGCCAGAACTGATGGAGGATGTACCTGCAGATGTTATGGGAGGGGTCTCATAAAATCTGGGTTTACAATATGACTTTGTTGATGAGTTCCTCTGGTGTACACAACTGCCGTAATGAATCTACTGCACTGCTTCGGTGGAACGGAATTCCCTTACATAATATGTAAAACTGTGTAATGGGTGCTTGGGATCGATCTTTCCATCCTCTCTTCAACGCCAGAAGCCCAAGATCCCTGTCTTATTCTTTCCTAATATCGTTCAAGTTGGCCGTTATATGATTTCCAAACGCCACTTCACGCACGTAAAGAAAAAAACTGAAATCGTTTCCTTCAAACTTCTCAACCAACAGGCGAGCATGACAACGTATTGACAGTGGCAGTCTTTTCTAATAGGTATTTGAAGCAAAAATCAAACTCTTCATCGTAGAGTATCCATCTCGCTAATCACTTGTGTATTAGTTTTGCAGTTAGTTAGAATTCAAGTACCTTGTGGTCCGTAAAGATTCTTGTCTTTCTGCAGAAGAAAAAAACATTGTTTGAAAACCCCAAACAACGGCTAGACCTTATAACGAGGTGACAAAATGATTCTTTTCGCACTTCGAAAAAACACAGCTCCCAACTGCAGTTGTCTTGTGGAAAACATTTCCCTTCTCTTAGTATTGTTGAAATACCATAACCCCCAATTCCATGTAGCACTGTCTGTGGCCATACAGAATTCCTTTGACAAATTAGGTTGTGACAAAACTGGTGTCCTTCTCTTCTCACCTTAATTCCTTTAAGGACCAGAATTTCTTTTCTGCTGCTGTATCCCAAGAGCAAGGAGTAGTGTTCGCAGTAATTTGCTAGAGTTGCACTGATGCTAAAGTGCTCACATTTAAGTATCTCTTGTAGAAATCGATTATCCCCAAGAATCCTCTGATTGGTTTTTTTTTATTGTTGGTATCGCGATTTTTTCAATAGTCTATCTTTTCCAGGTTTGGAGATATTCCCTCTGCCATAACAAAGTGATCAATAAATCTGACTTGCAGAGTTCCAAAACATGATTTATTCATGTTGCACAATGCCCTTTGAACAATTGTAGGACCTAGCTCGGAATTTTGTTGTGCTCACCCCACAATTATTCTGCTATTGAAACATTGTCCACACATTGACGTGCTCTTTAAGAGAATTGCTCCAAATACTATCCAACTGACGTATAAAAACAGCTGAACACACATTTAACCCAGATGGTAGGTATCTAAATTAATAGCCTCTACCAAAGACTATGAACAACACGTATTTTCGTCAGTCTGGGTGCAGTACTATCTGCCAGAAGCTAGAATACAAGTTCGTTGATGAAAAGACATCCACTCCATGAAAGTTTTGTAGAGTTCTTCTAATATCTCTCATCTGTCGGTCTCTGTCCGGACCAAGTCGTATGTAACCACCTAGCTTCTCAATGATCAGGAGTGGGCTGTAATAGCTCACATGGTAGGTTCTATTGCACCATCGTCTAGCATTTTCCGTATATTAAGCAGCACTTTGTACCTGTATGCATGTAGGATGGGATGCAGTGGTACAAAGAATTTCCTGTGCTCCTGCAGCGTCATTGCGAACTCAAAGTTCCTTTGTGCCGGTTTTAGACAAAAATGTCTGTGTTACCGAACAAAATGTTCAATTCTTATCTCTCTTACCATTTAATGTCTGCAGCTTCCATTTCCTTTTTTTTTTTTTTTTTTTTTTTTTTTGTCAGTTGCATCTTTCACATCTTCCGTCATCTCTTCCTCATATAGATCACATACTTCTTTATTGTAGCGATGGGGTGTAACTCCTTCCTCATCTTCCCTTTCGGCATAACTTAGTGTAAGACAATTTGCAGAGATCTACATTATCAGCATGCTCTTCACGTGGTATCTGAATGACAGCATCCTTCTGTAGTATAACTTCACACCTACCTATTTCTACGAGTAAATCGCCGTTTGTTCAGGCAAGAAATCCATGGCAAGGATTAGATCAGCAGCCAAATTCCGTATGCCCAAGAAATCTGTTTTGAGCACGAGAGTAGGGCAATTCATTCAGTGGTGTGGTAGATGCTTTACTGCAAAAATGGCTCTAAGCAGTATGGGACTTAACATCTGAGGTCATCAGACACCTAGACTTAGAACTACTTAATACTAACCTACGGACATCACACACGTCCACGTCCGAGGCAAGATTCGAACCTGCGACCGCAGCAGCTGCGCGGTTCCGGATTGAAGCGCCTAGAAGCGCTCGGTCTTTACTGCAAATTCCAGTAACTAAAAACTAAGGAAGGAGAAAAAAATGCTACCTGGTACCCGTGCTATGCACAGGACACCACGTTGTTGTGGTCCTCAGTCCGTGAGACTGGTTTGATGCAGCTCTCCATGCTACTCTATCCTGTGCAAGCTTATTCATCTTGCAGTACCTACTGCAACCGACATCCTTCTGAATCTGTTTAGTGTATTCATCTCTTCGTCTCCCTCTACGACTTTTACCCTACGTGCTGCCCTACAATACTACATTGGTGATCCCTTGATGCCTCAGAATATGTCCTACCAACCGATCCCTTCTTCTAGTCAAGTTGTGCCACAAATTTCTCTTCACCCCAATTCTATTCAATACCTCCTCATTAGCTATGTGATCTACCCATCTGATCTTCAGGATTCTTCTGTAGCATCACATTTCGAAAGCTTCTATTCTCTTTTTGTCTAAACTATTTTAAGAAAGCATAAGAACTTAGATTAAGGAACTAGATTATGGTGTACTTTTCCGTGTCATTTTTCCTTCTTCGTTTATGTTGTATTTGTGTTCTATATTGGGGGTTAATAAGTTATTAGTGTGAGTCAACGGGAGGAGAATTGACAGGCACCCCTATCCCTCAGGTGGTGTAACAGCAGGCATAACTATATTTGTGACTACACTACACATCATCGGGGAAGTGGGAAGTGCAAACCTGAACCAATGACTGAGCTCAAGAGAGTTGTTTTCCAAACAACCAGATGTATTGCTGACTAGGCATGACTGGATACTAGAACTAATATTCGAGGTACTGAAACAGACACGAGAGTCACAAGCTACAAGATTTATTCAGGGAAGTACACAAGGAGGCACAGAAGGAAGCCTTTGTCTCGGAGATTAGCGATGAATACCAAGAGCTGCAGTTTTCGTGCAACAATTTAAGAGTACAGATGGTGTATATGATGGGTGTAGTGTGGCAGGCAGCTACTCGTGTATGTAGGAAGAGGGGCTCTGTCAACACAAATGGCATCTTCTTAAAAGCCTTACATGGGACGGAAATCGAAGAAAATGTGCATGAACTTAAGACGATGATAAGTCAGACTTAAAATTCCAGAAACACAAGAAGCCGTATATCATGTAGTATGTGGGCAATTAAGTTCACTGCAACTGCCGCAACGATTATTGGAAGGGTTATGTAAAGCGCAGAGAGATTTTCCGACAGTGCTTCAGCATGCAGTCTAACTGACACAAAGGAAGTTCGTTTTATAGTACAGTCACCTCCGGTGTTACAACGAACAAAGCCGTATTACTCACATCGATCAAATTCGCGGTAGCAAATCGAAACAAATGTTATCAGTATACACCATTCATTCATACCCAATGAAGTTTGAAGTAAATTTGAGCAGCTGAAGACCGAAGAGATATTGTTCAGTATGGAATGAGGCGGTGCACACACTCTCTTGACAATAAAGGAGTTGCAGGAGTGTATAAATATTGTTGCTCTTTACCCGACTACGATGGTACGAAGGGTACACGTTCAGGCGAGGTACATCTTTTCAGAAATCAACATTACGCAGTAGAATCTCACAGAGAAGTACTGGAACCCAAATAACAGTTTCAGAAAAAAGGAACGCACTGCATTTACTCAGTTTCTTCTCCAGAAACTGCAATAATCAACCTTTATGAGGATGGGAACCCTAGAGGCATGGGAAGGATGGAACTACAGAACAGTAGTATCTTGAGCACTGGATCGGCTTGTGATATAGCAGGTGGTAACTATCGTTTACCAGCAATCGTTACCAGCAGGACCATGATTAATACGTCAAGGTCAGCGTTGTTCTGAGCACACAAACGTTTGAGTAACTTACCTAACCAGAATCTTTCGTCATAAAAAATAAATGTCGTGTGACTAGGGCCTCCCGTCAGGTAGCCGGTTCGCCGGATGCAAGTCTTTCGACTTGACGCCACTTCGGCGACTTGCGTGTGGATGGGGATGAAATTATGATGATTAGGACAACCGAACTCCCAGTCCCTCAGCGCAGAAAATCTCCGACACAGCCGGGAATCGAACATGGGCCTTTAGGACTAACATTTCGTCGCGCTGACCACTCGGCTACCGCGTGCGGACGTCTTTCGTAATGTCATCTTGAATCCATCTTACACTCTATCGATGGGCGAATCACATAATAAAATGGCGTATTATTACGGACTAGATGTACAGGCATATTGAACATTTTCGAGTAAAACATCGCCAGAATGATATTACTGTAACTGTTTCAACTATCAGCATAGCCTTGTTTCTTGTAGCAACATGCATGCCCTACCTACGCCTGAGGCGTAAAGCTGGCTATCATTAAGACCTACAGACACATCAGATCCCTGTAGAATGGCTTGCCGCCATACGTTAACAATGGAAATTAGACTTGCTTGTCGTAATGCTTGTTATCCGAATATAGTAATTACAGAGTATTAGTAGATTTTATGAAACTGTGCGGTAATGAGAAATAACATTCACTCTCATGAGCTGTTGAACAATAACTGCAAAATGTAAACCCTTGTAAAATTATCCTACGTATACAAAGTTGTTCTAGGGTAAAACCAACCCAAAATTCGGGGCGAATTTTTGAAGAAATGAGGACTGTTGTACAGCAACCTTTTTCCAGTAGCAATAATAAATTTTCGAATCTGTTGCTCGCAAAGACGGTAAAAGAACGAAATATGATTCAGATAGTGTGTAACAATCATAACCTAAGAGCACGGAAAGGTTGCCAACATTGCAAGAGAAGGACAACGCTTTTAACTCATTGCCATAAAGCCGTAGCATCGAGCACGAAAGGTGCGGCATCACAGCTCTCAGAACATCGTTCAGTGAACTCTGGAACATTGTGTAACAACATGCAACATCCGAGCTCCGGCGATGCAGAGGTAGGGAGAAGTATTCATAACAGACACAACCGTGTCAACAGGACCACTGACTCCTCTGGTTAAACGAAGGTAAGTGGCCGTCTAATCTGCTACAATGACATGATATCTGGTTTTTATTGTCCCCGTTTCAGACATGTCGTCTGTTCATCCCATTTGCATCACCGATCCGAACGGAGTTACTGCACTGATGAATCATGATGTGCTGTTTGATACATGTTTGAAGACTTTCAATCACGAGACCGCAGACTCCCAGATTGGGCTTCATCGCTCCACGCTGCCGCAACTGATATGTCACAGCCGTGTCTGATAGATGCAGACCTACTGAGCTTCCTCTGTTGAAGGGCCAAACCGACTGCCTGCAAGCTGCCGTCGTCTGCTTGTTGAGTGGGCACCCAAATACTATCTCTCATCCTGTATATGTACTGCCTTGCTGGCTGTGTGTGTGTGTTTGTGTGTGTGTGTGTGTTTGTGTGTGTGTGTGTGTTTGTGTGTGTGTGTGTGTGTGTGTGTGTGTTTGTGTGTGTGTGTGTTTGTGTGTGTGTGTGTGTGTGTTTGTGTGTGTGTTTGTGTGTGTGTGTGTGTGTGTGTGTGTGTGTGTGTGTGTTGAAGGAGCCCTGGGCTTCAACTTCTATGGTGACCGTCACCCAGAAGTGATGCAGGTACTGGTCTAAGCGCACGTCCTTGAATGGGCTGAGGCCCATCGTATCCACAGAGGCGCATCCGCTGGCGCCCGCCACCGCTTCCCACGCTGCCTCGAATTGAGACAGTGTCTCTGACCTGCCGCGAGCTACCACTGTGCTGTGTCTAGCAATCCTTGAAGACGTCTGAGCGCACAGCCCATCCCATGCCCTGCGCGCGGGAGATGATGATATTAATTACAGCTAACACATTAATAAAATATTATTAAGCCCACCGTAGTTTCACTTACGAGTTCGGGGTTAGGGGGTGAAACACCAGTCCTTGGAACTCGACCTCCCACTCTAGTAACGTCACTATCTCATCTGTTCACCGTCGATGCCTATTGACCTCCTGAACCATGGGGTGACCATTAGAGCACTCTGTTTGGCTGGATATAGTGGGTGGGGCGGGCTTTCTTTAATTTTGCAATAATTCAGCTGGATTATTTCCACCATCCTGGAGTTTTCTTTGGCTCTTTCATATTTAATGCTGCATTATGATTGGATAAAGATAAGGATAGGGCACAGGAAACGGTATGAAACGCAGTTGGGCTCGTTTCATTAACTTTACACTGGCGGAAAAAATTGCAGCACCAAAAAATAATTAGTGTAGAGTAAAAAAAAATCAGGAATACATTTGGCTAGTAAACGTATGTAAGTGATTAACATCGCAAGATCACAGGTTAAGTACAAAAGATAAGCCATTGCAAGTGGGAAATGCTGGTACATTAATAATCAGTGCACCACCAGAATGTTGAATGCAAGCAGGCCAGTGTGCATGCATTGTGTTGTACCGGTGTCAGACGTCATTTTAAAGTTTGTGGGATGGAGTTCCATGCCTGTTGCACTTTGTCATTACAGGGACGGCTAACACTATTTGTGGACGTCACTGGAGGGTTGGTCCGATGATGTCCCGTGTATGCTCGATTGGAGACAGATCTGATGATTGAGCTGGTGGAGGCAACATTTCGACGCTGTGTGGAGCATGTTCGGTTTCAACAGCGGTATGTGGGTGACTTATGTTGTTGGAAAACACCCACTGCAATGCTGTTAACGAATGGAACCACAATAAGTCGAGACGCCAGACTGACGTCCAAATTTTCGGCCAGGATGCTGGGGATAACCACGGGAGTTCTACTGTCATACGAAATCGCACACCAGACCATAACTTCATTTGTAGGTCCAATGCGTCTAGCTTACAGACAGGCCGACTGCAGGCCCTCACCTGGCCTCCTTGTAACCAACAGACGGCCATCACTGGCACCGAGGCGAGCCAGCTGTCATCAGAAAAAACAACAGACCTCCACCCTGTCCACCAATGAGCTCTCGCTTCACACCACTGAAGTTGCAAATAGTGGTGATTTCGGGTCAGTGGAATGCAAGCTACAGGGCGTCTGGCTCGGAGCCGCCTTGAAGTAACCGATTTGTAACAGCTCGTTCTGCCACTTTGGTGCCAACTGCTGTGCAACTTGCTGTTGCAGGTGCAGTACGATGCTCCAGCGTCATACGCCTAACACGATGGTCGCCCCTCTCGGTAGTGCCTCGCAGCCGTCAGGAGACTGGTCTTCTTGCGACAGTAAATTCTCGTAACCACCGCTGCCAGCAATCACGTACAGTGGCTTCATTACTGCCAAGCATTTCTGCAGTATTTCAGAAGGAACATGCAGTTTCTCGTAGGCGTGCTCGCTTCCCACGTCCGGGTTCCCGGGTTCGATTCCCGGCGGGGTCAGGGATTTTCTCTGCCTCGTGATGGCTGGGTGTCGTGTGCTGTCCTTAGGTTGGTTAGGTTTAAGTAGTTCTAAGTTCTAGGGGACTGATGACCATAGATGTTAAGTCCCATAGTGCTCAGAGCCATTTGAACCATTTTTTGTAGGCGTGCTACACGACCTCGTTCGAACTCAGTGAAGTATTGATAATGGCATCTTTCTTGCCTTAAAGGCATTCTTGACTATTATCAACTCACCACGTCCAATCCAACGGTAACTGACACTCATGGACGGCTAAAGTGTGTTTGATGCAAACTTTATTTGCATCCTCATAGTGGCGCTACTAGGGCTACTCTTATGCGACAGTTGCGAAATTTGAATACACATCTTTCAGATGTAAAAAGACGCCTACCAATTTTCGTTTGTGTCGCACAAGTTTTTTTGGTGTGCCAGTTTTTTTTACCGTCACTGTATTTTATTCTGTTTTGATGGCTTCTTTTAATACCTCACTGTGATTGCTTGGTAGAAGAGGAGGAAGGGTAGGGGGTAGGGGTTTAAAGTACGATTGAGCAAGTTCTATTTTTTTTTTTTATTTCCTCTCAATTTACGAAGTTTTCCCACCAAGGCTAGGCTTCATTTTTTTAATTTTCCTTCATTTTTTCAGGTTTCCTACCATTCGATAGCCTTAATTTTCAAATCCCCCGCTATTTCTTACAAATTTTCCGTAATTTTATAAACAAGATAATTTGTCTGTTTTGATTTCCCACCATTTATTTAATTTCTCGCCGGTCGCTATCTTGGATATTTTGAATTGAAGGGACCATAGTGCTGCGACTGTGGTGCCACCTAGTGGGAGGAACTGATTGAAATGGCTCTGAGCACTATGGGACTTTACATCTGAGGTCATCAGTCCCCTAGACTTAGAACTACTTAAGCCTAACTAACCTAAGGACATCACACACATCCAGGCCCAAGGTACGATTCGAACCTGCGACCGTAGCAGCAGCGCGGTTCCGGACTGAAGCGCCTAGAACCACTCGGCCACAAGGGGCCGACGGGAGGAACTGGAGAATGTGCGCCAAAGCGTGAGTAGGCAAATTACTATTTTTCATATGTTGCGTATTTATTGAAGATTTTGCGTAGGCTAGAAGTTTTTCGTGCGGTGTATAGCCATCTACCTGGTGAAGATTTCATCCGATGACATGAAATTACCGTAATGCGCGGAGAACGGCTTTCAGGTCTCGCCCATTCACTGGTCGCTCATGCAACGAAGAAAATACAAAACGAACAGTTTGTAGTTCTGTATTAAACAGTTCCTACTGTAAAATTAACCACATATAGGTAGCATGGTGTACCAAATATCGCAGAGGCGGAAAAATTCGTAGAGGTACAGCCCACATTCCGTATCAGCACTAACCTTAGGTGACAGCGCGCTTTTATATTTCATTTAAATAGTTGTGTATGTAATTTAAAAAGTGATTATTTTAACTGGTAGCCGACCGAGTAAGAGTTTTCAGTGCAAGTAAGTGAAGTGATTAGGAGACCACACTCGCTCTGTATGTAAAGAAGCCTTGTTACATTCTTAATCAAATATCGCCATTAAACATTGCCTCAAAGCAACCGGATTCTCATTTCTCGGGCTGCAAAAGTAATTAGCTTTAAGCGACCTTAACTTTGCTTCGCTTCACAGAAATCGACAAGACTTAATTAAATGGCCTCTTCGTCTGCTGTCTGCCAACAGAGCACAAGCAAATTGGTCCTGCACTCTTGGCAGAAATGCCATACCTGCGCCCTCACCTCACACCCAAAAATTGTCTTTCTGCGATTTTTTCTACACAAATTTAGCAAATTTTATATTTTTGTAATTACGGTTAGTGAGAAAAGCGTTATTTAAAAATAGTACTTTAACGAACTACAATGATTAGAAATATTGCACACGACAAGTTAAATGTCATTGTACCGCATTGGTTTTGCTATTATGTGTAACACACATCATATTTGATTTATTCGTCATGAGGTATTGACTGTCGATAAATTATTAATTAGAAACAAATGGAGCTAGAATTAAGGCTTTAGAAAGTATTTCGTTCAGGAATTATGCTTTTGTTACAATTTTGTTCTGCATTTTCTTTCTTTGAATGAAGCAAAGTCATTTTCTGTCTCACTGTAGTAAATTCTAGCACCTTGTCATATTCTATCGACAATATAACAATTTCACAGTATCCTTTCACAAATACTGTACCTTAAAGAATTTTTTAGTACATTGAACTTGATGAAATTGCCTTCGCTAAATGCCGTAGACACTTGGATAATCAAAAACATCTTTAAGGAAATTTCAATGTCTCGATAAGCATACTTTGAAAAAAACTTTCGAAATTTCTAAATTGGACGCTGTGTCATTGTCCTTGGTCAGTTCGTAGACTTTGAACTTGAAAGCCGATGTTTCGCAAACCAGATCTGCTGTATCAATATCCCTCCTACGTTTGCGACCAAAACCAGCTGCACATTTTTCAATACGTGATACATTTAATGCGTTTCCTATCAGGAAATTAAAATCTGATGAAGTAGTGCTGTGTATAAACATGGTGAGTCACGTAAGACATAACACGCATTTTATTTCGTGAACAGTTGCGCATATCGAAACGCGGTTTTCGGCAAATGTTAGAGCCTCGAGAGGCACATTTTTTTGTTTGGTTAAATTTTTAGCGCTGATATCAACTCAGATACTGAAGTAAGTACGTTTTCCTTAAACGGAACTGTATGCTGCTGCTTTCGATAGCTCATGAGAAGTCAATTACAGCAGTGATACATGTTTTGTTAGACGGCGCAGTGGCCACCGGTTCTAGGCGCTTCAGTCTGGAACCGCGCGACCGCTACGGTCGCAGGTTCGAATCCTGCCTCGGGCACGGATGTGTGTCATGACGTTAGGTTAGTTAGGTTTAAGTAGTTCTAAGTTCTAGGGGACTGATGACCTCAGATGTTGAGTCCCATAGTGTTCAGAGCCATCTTTTGTCATGTCCACTTTGAAACCGGTTGTAAAAAAAATTCGAGATATGTTCTAAAACTTGAAATCACGGTGGCCGGAATCGGTATTAGCGGTCCTACACAGCCAAGCAGAGGTCTCGTGCCACGCTGTGTCAGAATGTCAACACACTTGCCCGTTTACTTGTCTCCACTGTAGGCCACTCATTTCTGCTTCAATATTCGTTGCATGCAGACATCTACAACAATGAGGAAACGTTTGATGTACTACTTTTATATGGAGAATATAAAATAAATGCCGTAAAAACAGTACAGCAGTATAGGGCTACCTTTCAGAATCGCCTGTGTTCGATGCACCAGGCAGTTGCACGAAGTACTGAGATGCTACTGCGGGCAGGCTGCTTGAACGTCAAAAAGAGGACAAGAAAGGAGACGAACTGACGTAGGACACTAACAAGCTGTTCTGGCTACGACGCTAATGCTACTGCACATTGGTACCACACAAACTGCCAAGGAATGTGGAGTCAGGCAGACAAGTGCCGTTCGCATCCTGCATCGATAGAATTTCCATCCCTATCTGTCACTACATCAGGCTCTCGACGACCGAGATTTCGAACTTCGTCCAGAATTTTGTCTGTTTACCGTTCAGCAACTGAGGGACGACCCTGCGTTTTTCCAGCGTGTGCTCGTTACCGATAAAGCAATATTTACTAACCACGCTAATATCAATTTGCATAACATATACTACTGGGCAGCCGAGAATCCACACTACCTTCGTCAGATGCAACATTAACTGCCGTGGAGCATAAACGTATGGTGCGGCATCATAGAAAATTACATTGTGGGACCTTATTTCATCTTAGGCGTTCTGAACTGACATTCATACGCACACTTTCTGACGAACATTATGCCGGTTCATCTAGAAGAGGTACCACTGGATATTCGACAGTGTATGCGACTGGAACACGACGCTTCTCCAGTTCACTCGTCCCGTGTTGCAACGCAAATACTCAATCAGGACATTCCTGGGCGTTGAATAGGACGAAATCCTGTTGTCAAACGGCCTGTGAGGTCCCCAGATTTACACCTTTTGATTCCTTTCTTTGGGGAGCACTCAATAGATGCACTCTATGACGTAGCCCCAACTACGCGAGATGATGTGTGTTCTCGAATCGCCAGTGCATGCTCTGTCATACCATCCACTGTAATAACATCTATTTACCGTTCTTTCGAACGGCGATTGAATATATGCCTTTCTGTCCATGGTCAACAGCTTGAAGACATGCTTAAATAAAGGATTTGAGGAATTATACGCAGCCGCAGAGTGTGATGTCTGACAACAATATAATGTTCGGATGATATACGACCATGTAATTTTGCAGTACAATACGACTAAATGTGTCGAAATGCACGTTAAACATTCGAATAGAGAAAGATGGCTCTGAAAGACTCGAATGTATGATAATTTGGCTTACAAGAAAAAAGACGACTGAGATTCTGCGGAACGTACGTAGGTTGTTCTGAGTAATGTGCAAGAACACAAAATTAATCTTTGACATCGCACCCTGAATCTCAATAACAAGGGTTACATCATCTTGTAGCAGCAACTCAAAATGCTATTAGAGGCGTAGGTTCACATGAAATAGTAAAATATACATAGTATTTACATTATATTAAAGCACATTGGATTATAACTTTCGTTAGTCGGAAAATACTGAATAATTATCATGAATTAAAATTCAGTTCTTTGTGGAAATACAAAATACAGTGTCTATTTGTCATTCACATAGTTAAAGAGTTGTACCTTTCAATTGTTTAGTGAATCATGAATAAAATTAGTTTTTGTGCCAAAATGTATATGCACTTGCACTTGGCGTTCTGAAATGTCTAACACGTAGTTTGTTATTTACACACATTTTCACAAATAAATTGTGTTCTT
This sequence comes from Schistocerca nitens, assembly GCF_023898315.1. NCBI lineage: Eukaryota > Metazoa > Arthropoda > Insecta > Orthoptera > Acrididae > Schistocerca > Schistocerca nitens. Next base: position 1,013,157,931 of record NC_064615.1, read on the forward strand.
TACGCCTTTCATCTGCTAGAATCATGAAGTGTTGGAAACAAGTGGATTTAATTTGCTTGTGGTAAACTAAGTGATGTTCTGTTTCAGTTGTTGCAGGATGTTATGATCGGAAGCAGTTGCAGAAAGTGATGACCACAGGAGAGGGTGCCAAGGGAATGGCTCAGGCGACGTTATTCGACTGTGTTGAGGTCCATCTTCGTAGCCATTCTCTGGATTGAATGGGAACATTTTGAAATTGATGGAAAATGTAAATTTTCAAATTATGTTTTGTTTATTAGCAGAACTCATGGATATTAAGTCCATATAGTTTCAGTGACTTAATCGCATCAGAAGTGCTTGAAAAATAATTAAATATTTGACGCGACCTTCCAGCCACGCCCACTTTTTGAAGCAACTCTTCAATACTAGCTCGATCAACAACTATTCCGTGGATTACTCTCAAGCCAACTTGCACTGGATGTATCTAGAAAGCTGTGATGGACGCTATTTGGTTTTATTAACCATCTGTGACTGTTCCGTATCTTAGAAACAATAACAAACAATCCGCCTTGTTTATGAAGAAGCAATTTTTGTTTTGCCGTACTTACATGTGCTACAGCTGTCAAAATGGCAATATAAGATGCAGTTCTTGTATTTAATGATGGGTACGTAGAAATGATGAAGGTCTTTGAGAGAGTGGTATTTAATGGGCATCTTGAAAAAAATAGATTTACAGCGCCTCTCTGCGGCTGAAAAGTCAGTGGAAGACTTGTCAAAGGAAAGAAGACAGAAAACAAGAAACCAGAAGTGAAGCATTGAAGGGCAATAAGAACTTCAGTATGTATCTGGGGCCATATGAACAGCTGAAGTAAGGAAAAAAATTAGTTTGAAATTTGAACTGCATTTCCTGAAAATCATGTTTTTTTTAAGGTTTATGTAACTTTTCCTAAGAGCCTATGAAGGCTAGAATTATGAAATTTTGGACACGTTTCTATAAACCCCAAAAATGATGCAACAAGACTAACTTTTGAAATTGTGAGTGTAAGCTGAGATATGGCGCAAAGTGCTTGGAATTTGGCATGAATTTTATACTTTACTTAAAAATTATTAGAATTTCCATATTCGATATATTCAAAAACATTATGATAGAAGTTTGCTATCTTCAAAGAGATTAAATAGAGAATATTTTGTAGAAATTTCTTTAATACTTTCTTAGAAAGAGACATACATTTTTAAATAAAAGTTTTATATTCGATAAAGAAGTTAAATATATATAGTCCAAGAAACTTAACGGTAAATGTATTAATTAGATTTTAAAGCATGGTATAAAAATTCATTGCCCCATCTTCAAAATTGTGAAGTTTGGGAATTTCTTAATTAGTGTGCGCTATCCATGAGCCGCCCCCCGCCCCCCCCCCCCTCCCCAAAGGTCATCGTCGGGAACGGTGTGCAGGACACATGCATCTGATTTGTCTGTCTGTTCAACAGCTAGGCGTGCATGAAACAGGCGGGCCACAGAACTACTATCGTGTAATGCATGACGCGAGCAAGTTACAATAAAGCACAGATAACACTTTACACAAACAGGAGTGAAAACATCTTTACATGCGCATTATCACGTACATGATGTAGCCGTATTTAATTGTGGGAGGTACTTAAATTTGTTACAATTAGAGCATGACTGTTTTTGTTTAATATGTCACATGGGTTACGAGAGAAATAATTCATGTTAGTTTTGAATTTTATTACTAACTTAGCATGAGCAGTTTGATCGTTCTTGCTACATTATCTTTTACAGTTACATTCGAGGTTTAAGCCGATAATGAAGTGTGCCGAGTAAAGGCACCGGCAATCAGGGCTGACGTCACAGGGAGCAGATAGCTCATCCACTGGGCACAAAACAATTGTCTGATGCTTGATGGTTGTGCAGAAATCTGTAGTGAATGTTCGTGAACTGTTTGAAATGAGCTGCAGCTCACATGGGAGTTCAGCAAGCATCACTTCCACATGGGATCAGGAATAATTAAATATCCTTGATTACAGTGCACGAAAAATGCTGTGGCTGCTAAATGCACAGTCGGCCGGGGAAGCGTGGGGAGAACGGCAATGATGGGGGGTCGCGCAAAACGCTATAGAGGAAACCCCGAGAGCTGGTGGGAAAGTGCCATTCTAAACTGAAGCCTACACTCATATTTTTGGTAAATATTAAGCCACACAGTAAGCTATAGCGCTGCTCAAAATTTGACAATTTCGTGAAGCACTGGCGGAAATAGCATTAAATGCTACCTCTGCAGAAACTCCTTGTACAGGATGGCGGGTATGGGCAGGCGGTGGGCGTTGTGGAATAATAGGGTAATTTTTAGAGAAAGGCCATTTATTGGCTAAAGCATGATGAAAAGGGGCTACATAGGCCTAGGGAGGTGAGGGTGAGCCAGAGCTTACAATTTGGCGAACATTGTTCGCGAAGCTACCGAAATTGGTCGTCTGCCAAAACTAAGTCCACAGTGCTGTAGCACCGGGAGAAGCGGGAGATGTTCAGTGCTACAGGACGCGCATCCAACTCGCGGGTGAGCAAGAATACAAGAGAGGGGGCCCGGCGACGGGCGGCCGGGTATATTCGACGCACCACGCGGCTTCCTCCACCCTGATTGGTCGGGACCGAGCAAACCGTGCGGGCGGCATGGAACTTTCCAGAGCGCTGCCTGCTAAGCGACGCCTGGGGCGGCGTTACCTCGTAAGCACATGAGAGAGGCGCGTGATCAAGGTGCCCTTCCTCGGTGCTGACTTCCTGTTACTAGACCGTGGGACGAAAGAATTTACAGGCAGCTAACACTGCCGGCCGTGGCTTGGCCGTAATGGAAAAATGAAGTTACCGGTTTGAGGCTCATATAATAAAGTAAAATCCCCTATTGTCTGGCTCATCCTTTACACTGTTGTGTCTGAACAAATTGACAACACAGTACCAGTATGTATGGATATTATAAAACCATTTCTGCTGATTTTTAAGTAAAGGTAGCAGAAAAAGTTGGAAATGTTGTCCTCCAAAAAATATATTACTTGGATAAACGTTGTATAATATTGTATTTGTTTATGAAAGACAGTAATGATTTACCAAATAGGTTGCAAATGACGAATTCCGTCCCTGTTCACATACCAGAACAACTTTTTTTTTTTTAAATTTTTAATCAGTTTTAAACCAAGACGGCAACATATAAATAAAACAATGAAAACAACCAAGAATTAAATGCCGAACGGAAGAAAGGTATCGTAATGCAGGCTCAAAATGGTTCAAATGGCTCTGGGCAATGAGCACTATGGGACTTAACATCTATGAGGTCATCAGTCCCCTAGAACTTAGTACTACTTGAACACAACTAACCTAAGGACATCACACACATCCATGTCCGAGGCAGGATTCGAACCTGCAATTGCGCGGTTCCAGACTGCAGTGCCTGGAACCGCTTGGCCACCGTGGCCGGCTCGTAATGAAGGGACTGTAATTTTTATCGCAAGAACGAATTACAGCGGCAAGTCTAATTTTTGAGTAGCATCAAATGTCACTAGATAACGGGACGAGGGAAAACTCTAGAAATGGACAGAATCATGATTACGATCTTTTATTAATCTATTAGTTGCCTTTCTTACGCAGGGCTGGCACCTTAGAGGATAATTCAGTCAGATTTTCTCAGCTATTTTTATTTTTGAAACCATAGCACATTAAACACGTTACGACATATCGTTGTGATTGAACTAACGAAGCTCACTAGAACGGAGGCCAGTCATCGGACAGAACCCAACATTTCCCCAAATTTGGTGTAAACTAGTTGAGCCGTATTCATTCTAGCCCTAGTAAATAATGAAGATCCTAGTAACAAAAAAGACGGTGAAATGGTAATAACATACAGGTAAGGTTCACTTACATGGATCACATGAGCACCAATCACTTTTCATCAGCCGCGTGATCTTAGGTGCCTTGATACGGTTAGCGCGGCTCTCCACCGGGTAGGTTCGAGTCGACCCTCGGGCATGTGTGTGCGTGTGGTGTGCGTCCGAGGCAGGATTCGAACCTGCAATCGCGCGGTCCCAGACTGCAGTGCCTAGAACCGCTCGGCCACCGTGGCCGGCTCGTAATGAAGGGACTGCAATTTTTATCGCAAGAACGAATTACAGCGGCACGTCTAATTTTTGAGTAGTATCAAATGTCACGTCACGGCGTGCGCGCGCGCGGCGTGCGCGGTGTGTGTGGTGTGTGTTTTTAGCGTAAGTTAGTTTGTGTTACATTAAGTAGTGTGTAAGCCAAGGGACCGTTGACCTCAGCAGTCTGGTCCCATGGGATCTTACCACCTAGTATCGTATTTTATCAGTAATGCCCTCCATGTGAATCCTAATATTTCAGAGACATATAATAGCTGCCGGCCGTTGTGGGCAGGCGGTTCATGGCTCTTCAGTCCGGCACCGCGCTGCGTTCGCGGGTTCGGGTCCTGCCTCGGGCATGGATGAGTGTGAAGTCCTTAGGTTAGTTGCGTTTAAGTTGTACTAAGTGTGGGGGACTGACGACCTCGGATGTCAAGTCCTATAGTGCTTAGAGCCATTTGATCCATTTATAATAGTATTTACCTTAAGACACGTAAATTCATCAATTGCTAAAATCCTTATAAAACCAAACTCCTAATCATTGTGTTTGTATCTCACATTATCATTCTTATAAACCAGCCATTAGAAGTATGGCGTATTGGCAGTTGTAAATAATCCAATCCGGCGTTGTAAAATTTGGTATCGTAATCCGAAAAGTAACCTCTTAGAAAAACGAGGGAAAATAGTATTTAACGTCCGTCGACGACTCTGTCATTAGAGAAGCAGCAGAAGTTCGGCGTCGAGAAGTATTAATAAGGAAATCTGACCCGTCCTTTAAAAATAAAACCTTTCTGGCTTCTGATTTAAACGATTCAGGAAACGAAGGAGAGCGAATTACCGAATCCATACAAAGGGATTTGTAGCCATGTCGTACCGCATTTGCCGCCAGTGTTGTAAGAGGCACTATCGACAGTGGTATGACGTAGGCAATCGTATCCCTTACGCACAACGGGGTCCCTGGAATATTCGGAGCAGAGCGCGTGTTTTTTGGTAGGACGCACTATCTCGCTGTTCCCTCCAACGAATCTAAGAGCCTCCGCTCTCGTGCCTTTATCCGAGGTGAAGGCAGTCAAGGCAGCCGTTGTTCCGGTTTTGCGTGGAACAGTGCTATGCAGTCGAGTCGCACCAAAAATATTAGCAGGTGTTTATAAACAATGAGTTCGAGAGCTTATCGTCGAATCGTGGGCAACAGTGCGTAATTAATCGGTATATTCGCGGAGGGTGCGCTTAATTTCACTCGAAATCAGTGCATAAATCAGTATCTACATTCTTAGCCAGTAGCATCAGTTGTCGGGCTATTGGGAAAAACAATACAGCAGTGACAATTCAAGTGTGAAAGTGGGAGTAAATTTAACTGCTGATATGAAAGTGATTGGATCTAGCCCCAGTCAGAATGTGAATTACTTCCGCACTCAACATACTAAGTAAACAGTATAACATTTTTCAGTTAACCCTTTCAATAACAAGGGTGGCGGGGACCCACTTTTTAAAAATATTGTAATCTGGTCATGTCCTGTGTTTTTCAAGTTTTGAAAATTTTTTTATTGATTATAATGATTTGTTATGCTATATTCCGCTATTTTTAATTATTTCGTTAAAAATTAGCCCAAAAATTTGGGTCAGTGAACGTGAGTCTTCGGAGCAAATGTCATATTCGTATGTTCAGGTTCAGGACCCTCCTTATACATCTATGTAGGTTTCGTACGAAGCGTGTTCCCTGTGCTAATCATTCGTAACCCATTTCCGTTCGCCGCAAAGAAAACTTTCAATTTAGTATCAGACGAATGTAAGGAGATTACAGTCTGAAAAATTCAGCCCTCTAGATCACTTTGCGCGAGGTGTGTACTCCTTTATTTTTACTCGAAAAAAAGTCGATGACATCAAAGCGTGCTTAACTAAATTCACAATAGCGTCGGAAAATAACAGAGCAGTTTTATTCAATCTTTGACGGAAATTTGCGTGAATGATGCCACCACATCAAAACTGACCATAATATCCACTTCCCCAAGACGCACACATTTAATTCGGCTGCTGAAGTCGGTTGTGTTCTTTGTGTGCACACACAAACCATCTTTCCGAAAACACGTAAGCAGAAGTACCCCGATGGGGACTCTAAGACACTTGCGTTTTCACCGTTCTGTGCCTTGGTAACAGGAAATATTAACCAGCACCTAAAGAGGCCTAAACTCGGTTCGGTCTTCAGTGCTCCAGCAAAATTGCGACAACTCACGAGGCCTATGAAAGACGATGTACACCTCAGAACGCCAAGAGCTTACAAAATTCCGTGTGAGTGTGGATTGTTTTATGTGGGACAAACTTTGCTTACTATTGAACAGCACTGCGTACAGCAACAGGGATGCTTTCGCCTTCGGTACCCTGAGAAATCGGCGGTAGCAGAACACCCTGAAAAAGGACATAATATTGCATTCGATGAGACGCCTATTACACATGGACTAAGTTTTTGTGGGATCATAATAAAAGAAGCTATCGAAGTAACAATTTTAAACAACACGCTGCGGCTTGCATCTAATCATCGCATGGGACTGTCATCGGAAGACTGAAGCGGGCGCGGAACGAAAACATCAGCACATACGTCACTGGAGTGAGCACCAGTGACGTCACAGAAAGCAGCGCGCCTCGTCAAGGATGGTATCAGCAACCAAAAGACAGTAATCGCCTGACTATGGCCGACGATAGTCGGTCGCAAGCCCGTCGATTTTAAATCACTTAACGCGACTGTATTCGAGAGAATTTTATCATCCACTATAAAAGTTTCAATGCAGCGTGGTTTTCAGCGGCATTCCAACGTAACCTTCCAGTATTGGTAGTGGTAAAACTCTAGCTAAGTAGGAAGATTACCGTCGCTTTGTCATGTCCTACAGCCCCTGCAAGCCACCGTCTGTAGTATATGGTTTATTAAATTCGTGTGATCCACGAAATTACTTGCCCCTGCGAGTTATTGCCGGCTATTAATAATTTCTAGCGGAAGGTTTTAACCAACCGGTAAAAATTTGAACGCAACGGATAACGCAGTATCTTTTTGAACCACTACAGAAGGCACCTACACAGAGCTTAATAGGCAGTATATAGTTTATATTTGCTTCCATGACCCAGGATTCGACTGTGGTAATGACTTTCATCTATTCTTTATGATGCAGGGAGCAAATAATCAGTAAATGGTAGAGATTAACTGATATTTATTCAGTACCGATGGCATTTCCACAACTAGCTGTGTTTCTGATGCAATATACATCTCTCTAGCTAACATGGTTCGGTTTTGCCACGTAACTATGAAATTAGAGATGGGAGCGTATATTTGGATTCAATGTAATTTTATATAAACACAGTCATACCTAAACCCATGCTTATTACATCCAATTGCTATAGGTGACTCAGAACAAGGTCAGCAAAGACACCACAAGAAAACTAGGTAAGGGCGAAAGAGTGTTTCGCAAGTCTCTATGAAATCAATGGGCATTAAAATCTTATATTTTTCCTAGTGGCACGGGTTTCATCCACGTATTTTACTTAATGCACAACATTGCCAAGAAATCGAATGGTTATGGGTGAACACAAGAAACGTTACCACTTCAGTGTTATTCAACACGTGTGGTCAAGTTTCGGTAGCCAACAGAAATCCAGAAAAATACAGACACACATGATGATTCCTTCCCTATTTTACACTCGCCCACTATCGTATGATTATTCATCTTGTAGAATACATTTTCAGACCGAAACTACAATTTATCAATGTGGCTGTTGCTCCAACCGACGACGTGGCGCGAAGAAATGTTCACAAAGGAAACATGTGGAAAATAAATAAAAATCCCCCAAAACATTACTGTAAATGAAAGAGCAGATTAAAATACATTAACTGAGTGAATTTCCGTTAAGCACAGAGCAATAATGTGACCGTGAGCTCAAGGCCCATGATGCGTGGCCTGACTGAGGCACAAACGCAAAGATCTACTGAAATTTGAATAAATTATGAAGATAAACACCGTTATGGGGATGTAGTGTTAATCTCACACCTGATTTCAACGTCTGGACATCATTACCGAGCAGATTTAAGGCAATGTAATAACTTTGTTAACATTACCAAAATCGAGAGCTGCGTCTCCACGTCTGTCCAGCGCCGCGACCAAGGAAATAAGTGGACCTCCGGACATCTCACCTAACCGTTCTTCGTTCATAAGGTGGTGGAGGGGATAGTTCCTCAACCTAACAGAGCCAATACTCTTGCCTTCGCGACCTCTCTGACCTCATTTTCCCACCATCTTTGCCAAATTTGTTCACGTTTAGGGGTTGGTACTATCCTACCACAGAACGCCTCTACACATGAAATGCTACGACCTTCGACCAGAGCTTTCTGCTACATCACGTACTATCTCACTCATACAGTCCAAGGTCGCGTACGGGAAAGGATACAAGGAAAGGTGGCACACATGAAATAAAATGAATAAATAAATAAACACCACTTGATCCTTTCTCTTATGTTTGTTATACACGGAATTCACTTCTGCACGGTTAAACAACTATGGCTATTGTTCTCCTGTACCGGAATTTATTGGAAAAATGTGTAACGGGACAACAAACTCCGTTTCATCATGTTATACTTTCGTGTTTTTTAATTCCATCCATCCACCTTCCATTACGTCGTCGTGTTCTCCGACCTGTGGAAAGCAGAAGTTATTACCTTTGTCCACTTACCACATTTTAGTCTGATAACAAGTAATGACAAGCTCACTTAAATTTTCATAGCGTACTTATATATTCCACTGCTATCCATTTGATAAGTTTTCGCCTTTGCTAATTATTAACAACATGCATATCTCCATTTTCGCTAGGAAACATCCAGCTTATGAAGGATTTTCTCCTTAAAAATCCGTATCTCATTGCCATAAATTGAAATTGGTAAAAAACACTGATTCTTTGCAAATCGTAAGCTTCGTCTTGAAAACAGTTTAGCCTAATAATAACACTACAGCAGTGATCCCCAACATACCTGAGACCATCAGATTGAGTGCAATCAGGTATCCATTCACCTCCCCCCCTCCATTTCTCCTCACTATCATCAACATTAGCGCCTAACTAAACTGTAGAATGATAAATATTTTCTTTTTAATCTTTCACTAATCAAATGGCAAAGAATAAATATATTTAATTATTGTGTAGGTGTTTTATTAAATCAGGAACTATTGAGTCATTGAGGTATTGGTACTGTATATTTCTAACAAACGTTTTTTTGAGTGATGAAGCAATGTTAAGTGCACCGCGAGTGCTATCTATAACTCCTTCTCGCGGAAGAAAATTAACTAGTCACTATAGGGTAGATATTTGTCATAAAACATGCCGCCTCTGCACCAATTTTCTCCCTAGCGACACTTGCGTCACATGCACTACGCAGGTTCAGTTAAAACCAACCAAATTAAAATGTGTGCACTATACTTAGGCCTATTGTTCGTAAATCGGAAGGACTGCATTCTGAACTGTCAGAAATTGGAAGACGTCAGGCTGTCAGTGTTTTGTTTGGCCACTGCCACAAAATAATAGTAATTATCCCACACAAACAACTCACACACCTATAACAGACAGCTGAACTAATACCTGCAGAGTGAAGTGGGCAATAATTCGTCCTCTCCGCTAAAAGAGATAAAACAGATCCGAATAATTACAGGGGAATCTCTCTACCCCCAGTTGCGTACTAAATACATTTCAAAACTCCAGTTAATTCGGCTGAGGCATAGGCAGACTCATTAACATAAGAGTACCACGCAAAATTTCGCAAAATACGATCTCTTATAGAACAGGTGTGGAACGTATACGACTTTGCAAATAAGGAAATGTAGGAATACTGCGGGTAGGAATACTGCGGTAACTTTTGTTAACTTCAAAAAGGGTTGTAATTCGATAGGTGTTATTTCATACTTTATAGCAATTCAGAATAGACAGTAAAACAGCACCAATTATCCAACGACATTAACAGGTACAGCCTCCAAAATTAAATTCATGGAAGAAACTTGAGAAGTATTTCAAATCCATACCACTGCGCTCCCCACTCAAGTTAAACATAATTCTGCAAAAAAAATATGAAGATGTGGAAAAAGGAAACAAAGGGTATCCAACTTGGCAAAAAAAAAAAAAAAAAGGACAGCGAATCGACACGAAGTGTCTGGTCTTCGCAGACGACTTACGACTTTATTATTCTGGTCTAAAAATCTGCTACGAGAGATCTCAGTTCATGGAAAAGAAGCCTGCAGTAACCTTTTTTTATTTGTGGTAACCTCCTATGGTACCAAACTGCTGAGGTCATCGGTCCCTAAGCTTGCACGCTACCTAATCTAACAAACTAACTTACGCTAAGGACAACACACGCACCCATGCCCGCGGGAGGACTCGAACCTCCGACGAGGGAAGCCTCGCGAACCGTGACAAGGCGCCTTTGACCAGGCTGCTACCCCGCGTAGCAGATAACTTTCCCATTACACTTTGGTTCAGGGGTGTATTGCAAGTTACGCACTTTAAATATGTAGGAGGGATAGTACAACAATCAGCAGTGAACACAATGGCCAATCGAGGAACAACTTCAAAATTAAAAAAGCAAGAAAAGCTCACGTGGAGAGATTACAGTATCTCCATCAAGCCAAAAATAACACTACGCTGCAAGAACTGCATTGGTTCATGGTTAAACAAAAATAGGAGGGACTGAAAAGCGGGACAGGAACGCTCACAGGAAAGTATTTGGACGAGTTTTGCGTGAAAGAATTTGGATAAAGAGTCCTTCGAGAGAGATCCACAAACAGGCATAAGCAATAACAGATACGTTTAGAAAAAGGAGGATGAAATTTTGTGAACATATCCACAGAACGAACAAGAAAAGGCTCACAACGCGAATCTCTGAGATACCAAACACTAGCGACAACAAGACAAAATGGATCATTGAATAAAAAAAAAGGATATTAAAGATGTGAGAATTACATAAGATAATATATGCAATCGACAACGGTTCTGGCGCTGCAGTCCGGAACCGCGGGACTGCTGCGGTCGCAGGTTCGAATCCTGCCTCGGGCATGGGTGTGTGTGATGTCCTTAGGTTAGTTAGGTTTAAGTAGTTCTAAGTTCTAGGGGACTTATAACCTAAGATGTTGAGTCCCATAGTGCTCAGAGCCGTTTTGCAATCGACAACAGTTTGGAATCACAAAAAATGTAGACTTCAAGACAGACAGACAGACGGAAAAGAGAACAGGAGAGAAATCGTTGGCAAAATGCAAGAGAGAACACAGCAGTAGCAAGAAGAGAACCTGGGAAGAACGAAGGAATAATAATACTCATGACTACTCAAATTCAACCACTGTATTAAAATAGAGTATTTGAAAATAATAGTAACGATAATACACTGCTGGCCATTAAAATTGCTACACCAAGAAGAAATACAGATGATAAACGGGTATTCATTGGACAAATATATTATACTAGAACTGACATTTGATTACATTTTCACGCAAATTGGGTGCACAGATCCTGAGAAATCACTAGCCAGAACAACCACCTCTGGCCGTAATAACGGCCTTGATACGCCTGGGCATTGAGTCAAACAACTTGGATGGCGTGTACAGGTACAGCTGCCCAAGCAGCTTCAACACGATACCACAGTTCATCAAGAGTAGTGACTGGCGTATTGTGACGAGCCAGTTCCTCGGCCACCATTGACCAGACGTTTTCAATTGGTGAGAGATCTGTAGAATGTGCTGGCTAGGGCAGCAGTCGAACATTTTCTGTATCCAGAAAGGCCCGTACAGGACCTGCAACATGCGGTCGTGCATTATCCTGCTGAAATGTAGGGTTTCGCAGGGATCGAATGAAGGGTAGAGCCACGGGTCGTAACACATATGAAATGTAACGTCCACTGTTCAAAGTGCCATCAATGAGAACAAGAGGTGACCGAGACGTGTAACCAATGGCACCGCATACCATCACGCCGGGTGATACACCAATATGGCGATGACGGATACACGCTTCCAATTTGCGTTCACCGCGATGTCGCCAAACACGGATGCGACCATCATGATGCTGTAAACAGAGCCTGGATTCATCCGAAAAAATGAAGTTTTGCCATTCGTGCAACTAGTTTCGTCGTTGAGTACATCATCGCAGGCGCTCCTGTCTGTGATGCAGCGTCAAGGGTAACCGCAGCCATGGTCTCCGAGCTGATAGTCCGTGCTGCTGCAAACGTCGTCGAACTGTTCGTGCAGATGGTTGTTGTCTTGCACACGTCCTCATCTGTTGACTCAGGGATCGAGACGTGGCTGTACGATCCGTTACAGTCATGCGGATAAGATGCGTCTCACCTCGACTGCTAGTTATACGAGGCCGTTGGGATCCAGCACGGCGTTCCGTATTACCCTCCTTAACCCATCGATTTCATATTCTGCTAACAGTCACTGGATATCGACAACGCGAGCAGCAATGTCGCCATACGATAAACCGCAATCGCGATAGGCTACAATCCGAGCTTTATCAAAGTCGGAAACGTGATGGTACGCATTTCTCCTCCTTACACGAGGCATCACAACAACGTTTCACCAGGCAACACTGGTCTACTGCTGTTTGCGTATGACAAATCGGCTGGAAACTTTCCTCATGTCAGCACATTGTAAGTGTTGCCACCGGCACCAACCTTGTGTGAACGCTCTGAAAAGGTAATCATTTGCATATCACGGCATCCTCTTCCTGACGGTTAAATTTAGCGTCTGTAGCACGTCATCTTCGTGGTGTAGCAATTTTAATGGCCAGTAGTGTACTTGCAATATTGTATAGGCCCTAAAGCAGTGTTGTAGCCATTACATTCTGTTTTGTAGTGGTCTCCGTTAGTTTGTTCTCTGTTGCTAAATGAATAGCGAAGTAATGTCTGACATACACTCCTGGAAATGGAAAAAAGGAACACATTGACACCGGTGTGTCAGACCCACCATACTTGCTCCGGACACTGCGAGAGGGCTGTACAAGCAATGATCACACGCACGGCACAGCGGACACACCAGGAACCGCGGTGTTGGCCGTCGAATGGCGCTAGCTGCGCAGCATTTGTGCACCGCCGCCGTCAGTGTCAGCCAGTTTGCCGTGGCACACGGAGCTCCATCGCAGTCTTTAACACTGGTAGCACGCCGCGACAGCGTGGACGTGAACCGTATGTGTAGTTGACGGACTTTGAGCGAGGGCGTATAGTGGGCATGCGGGAGGCCGGGTGGACATACCGCCGAATTGCTCAACACGTGGGGCGTGAGGTCTCCACAGTACATCGATGTTGTCGCCAGTGGTCGGCGGAAGGTGCACGTGCCCGTCGACCTGGGACCGGACCGCAGCGACGCACGGATGCACGCCAAGACCGTAGGATCCTACGCAGTGCCGTAGGGGACCGCACCGCCACTTCCCAGCAAATTAGGGACACTGTTGCTCCTGGGGTATCGGCGAGGACCATTCGCAACCGTCTCCATGACGCTGGGCTACGGTCCCGCACACCGTTAGGCCGTCTTCCGCTCACGCCCCAACATCGTGCAGCCCGCCTCCAGTGGTGTCGCGACAGGCGTGAATGGAGGGACGAATGGAGACGTGTCGTCTTCAGCGATGAGAGTCGCTTCTGCCTTGGTGCCAATGATGGTCGTATGCGTGTTTGGCGCCGTGCAGGTGAGCGCCACAATCAGGACTGCATACGACCGAGGCACACAGGGCCAACACCCGACATCATGGTGTGGGGAGCGATCTCCTACACTGGCCGTACACCACTGGTGATCGTCGAGGGGACACTGAATAGTGCACGGTACATCCAAACCGTCATCGAACCCATCGTTCTACCATTCCTAGACCGGCAAGGGAACTTGCTGTTCCAACAGGACAATGCACGTCCGCATGTATCCCGTGCCACCCAACGTGCTCTAGAAGGTGTAAGTCAAGTACCCTGGCCAGCAAGATCTCCGGATCTGTCCCCCATTGAGCATGTTTGGGACTGGATGAAGCGTCGTCTCACGCGGTCTGCACGTCCAGCACGAACGCTGGTCCAACTGAGGCGCCAGGTGGAAATGGCATGGCAAGCCGTTCCACAGGACTACATCCAGCATCTCTACGATCGTCTCCATGGGAGAATAGCAGCCTGCATTGCTGCGAAAGGTGGATATACACTGTACTAGTGCCGACATTGTGCATGCTCTGTTGCCTGTGTCTATGTGCCTGTGGTTCTGTCAGTGTGATCATGTGATGTATCTGACCCCAGGAATGTGTCAATAAAGTTTCCCCTTCCTGGGACAATGAATTCACGGTGTTCTTATTTCAATTTCCAGCAGTGTATTTACGGGAAGTACCTACTACTCCGAGAAGGCGATGCATTAGGTTGGTACATAAGTTCGTAAAGTTTTTTCACAAGTTAAATAAACACAACACATACACAACAGAGACTTATACATTCTCCTTCTGTATTTACAACAGTCTGCGAACGATGGGGGTAGCTTTTCAATTCCGTGAGTGTAGAATTCGTCGAGTCATGTCCGGAGCACATTTAAATCGGAAAGAATGTACGTTGAAGATTGTTCGATAGTGAGCGGAAAAGATGATAATTTGAGGGCACAAGATAAGTTGAATAAGGTGGGTGCAGAATGACTTATCAATCCAACTTTTGTATAGTGTTTTTTGTCAATGTAGCAGAATGCGGGCGGGCTTTATCGTGGAGTAGCATCACCTCAAGCTGTCTTCCAGGTCGTGGTCTTGGATTACTTCTGCAAGACGTCTCAGTTGTTGGCAATAAATGGCAGCAGTGATGACTACACCAGATACATAACATTGTCTTTTATGTATACGCACAGATCTTTGTACAAATAGTTGCCGCATTCTTTACCTTATGTTACAATAAAGGAACCAGTTCTCGTTACCGATAACGATACAGGATAGGAATGGTCGGTGTTGTTCACTAGCCAATTGTGATGAGCAAGTGGAGATGCACATATGGCCACCCGCTGATATCTGCGATTTTGGCTTAGAGCTTGCGGTAGGCATACACCTGGTATTTCAACCTTTTCTATTGAATGAAAATGTTGCGCGATGGTGGAATGATCATAGTTCATCACATTTTTCGGATATAAAGTACACTGGCGTAGATTCTTCTGGATTAGTTTACTCCATCTTCATCTTCATCTTCATTAAATTGGAGAGTCACTAATGTCAGAATGATCCTCCTTAAAAAGAGAAAACCACATTCTTGCCGTGCTCTGTTCAATGGCATTATCGCAGTACAAAGCGAAAATTGATCTAGCTGCCTCCACATAATCCCCACACAAGGCGTAAATAGTTCTATATAAAACCGTAGCAACCGGAATACCAACATGCAAAACAAAAACGCTGTCAACTTACACACCAACCTAATAGTAATAATACACTTAATGCAATCTGGGCCTTACAGCAGTGTGGTATCCATTACGTAGTTACTGTTGTGTTGTGCTGCTGCTAAGTAAATAATGAAGTAGTTTCTAATCTATTGCGGGAACTATCTACAACTCGGAGATGGCATTTTCATGAGACAGTTACGCATACGAGACGTATATGTCTTAGTTTCACTGTCATAGATGCAAGGTACAAAATATTTGTGGAGGGGGTGGACTACGTTACAAAGTTGGTCATAAATTTGTTTCACAATTTATAACCTCTACCATATTGTGTCATGCATTATTGCTAGAATTTCAGAACTTTAATGTATGAAATCAGTATTGTGGCATTACGAAACAATGATAATAGTAATTTTCTTATGGAAATAATTTATTTTCGTTACCAAAAGTTGGGGAGCACTGCACTAGAGGCTGTTGCTGTTTTTTTGTTTCTTACGTTTCCTGTTCATGCATTTCTTTAATCCTTCGGAATAAATAAAACATGTCAGCTGGTGATATATAACTGTTAATTTGTGTAGATTTCTCTTCGATGTACTAATTATAAATTACTTTAGTCTTATAATAATTGATATTCAGGGTTTACTCTATTAAATTCTTCCCAAAGTTGTTGAAGTTTGTTTGCACCAGAGATTTACCGAAAAACTCATCACCAAACGACGATGGTACAGATACGTATGCAACCTTCATTTTCCCAATTTTACGTTCTGAAAACTTCCTCAATTACTGCTAAGGTCAGTTTCGGTGACGTGAAATCTCCATGCCTGACTCATCTTCCCATTCTGAGCTACCCATTAACCTGATGAGGTACACTTGAACCTGTAATACTATATTACTACGTTTACACGAGACTCTCCGATTTTCATAAACGGACTGATAGTACTGCCTCTGATTGGCCACTTGAACACTCTAATATCGATTTTGTAAATGCGGCACCAGCTGACGGATTTCCTCTTCCATTATTAATGTTTTGTCGCTCCCACGTAAACGCTCAGTCGTTAATGAAACATGCTTAGGCTGTAAAGTTCTGTCTCGATTTAAAATATAAGGACTAGTCGAAATAATTCGATACGCGACTAAGGAGATGAAGAAATATTAAACTAACGAAGAATCTGTTACTCTCCTATGCTGAATTGAAGCCATTGTGTTGACTGCACAGAAAATTGGAGCAGCTCGTTTCCAGATGCCATTCCTGTGAAACAAGTGACGATTGGGAAATAGATATTTGTTCGAACTAGAAATATTGACTGGGGTCTCAACATGTGAACATGGCAGGGAAAACCGGTTCGTGAAATTCAATTTTCGTCTCCTGAGAATTGTGTCACATACAACCGTGTCGTGTATTATATTCTCTGCTACATCAACATCGGTTGAAACAAAGCGTTGTTTTTCGAAAGCTATTAATCAATTTTTTTTCAACTGAATCAAAAGCTTTTGTACATTCAATAAATCGCAGAGGAAATGGTAAATCATATTCATTCCTTTTCTTAATTTACTTCAGGAACTGTAAATGATCGCTTGTGCTACACCCACTTCTGATATCACCTTGTTCCTTTGCTTAATTAAAACACAATTCTTATTCCTTACGGTTGATCATGATTTTGAAAGTTCTTATGAAGTACAACAATTAATGCATTGTCTTGAGGAATTGTTTCCCTATCAATAATATCTGTAAGTAATTTCACAAGTCCCTTTTGTATCATTCTCCTTTTCACTGTAATTACTTTTTATTGGAACAACATCATCACTTGGAATTTTTCTTCCCATCTTGTACCTATCTAACTTGGAATTACTTTCTGACTTCCATTTTTTCATAACTGACCGTCTGTAATTTTTTGTTCATTTCCTCAAATATACAAACTTTAAAAGAAACCTATTGACGTTTGTACAATTTTCTATTTTATATTAGTTACTGCTATCTTAACCGACAAATTGTGATGTCTAATTATTATAAGGTTCTGTATTGTTTCATTTTTACGCTTACCCATCTTCCTAAAACACCAGTTGTAAAGTTTTTAAATTAATTATACCTCTACTATTCATTATATTATTTATTAAACATTTTTTCATTTGATAGTTTCATGGAGCTTTCATTCCATGTTCCATTAATCCACCTAATTGCTTCCTTACTGTCTCTTACACTGTCCATGTCTCGAATCCCGAACTGTGTACAAGACATAGGTTTTCGTTCACGTTTATCTTGTCTCAAGGCTGTTTTTGTATATTAGCAGCCATTTCTTTTCGTAGAAAGCCATTTGGCCATGTGCAAAGCCTTTACCTAACTACTTTCGAGAAAATATCATACATTAATCTCTTCAACAGTCTGTTTCCAAACGTTAATAGCGAGACTTCCTGCATATCCACATTCTGCTAACGCCAATAGCTTAACTTCCGTTTTGGTCATCAGCCGGCATATATTCCGTTTCAAGAAGCATTCAACTCAATTACTTTCGACTTTCGGTGACTATTAGTAGGTCATCATCTAACCTCATTCTGTATATTGTCTGCCCGTAAGTAACAGCACTCACATTGATGTTTAGCATTTACTTCACTCGCTGTCTCATCACAACAAAAATTATCACTCGTGTCCATGAACAACCCTACCTCGCACAGTTACTGATATTGGCCTCTTGTACCGTTCCACAACTGCTGATTACTCAAGTTAGCTTCGAATTAAGGAAATGGACTGTGCACCTGTATTTAAATTAATTGGAGTGCCACACGGAAGTTTTCCACCTCAGATTTAAGACTAATGTGTCCTCTTTTTTTTCAGTTCTATCTAGAGTCTGTTGAACATGAAATCTGCAGAATATCGAAGAAATATTTTTCTGTATAGTTCTCACAGCGGGAAAGCTGCAACTCATTTACCTCTGTATTAGCACTGGTTTCTCGAATTTTATCGTCGTGAACATTCCTCGAGATTGTTTGTGGGAGAAAGTAATATAATACCAAAGTCCTCCTGGAATCTAATTTAATCTGTCTCTCCTATCGGTCCTGCCTGGTAAGGATCCCACATTCATGAACAATGCTCAATAATCGGTCAAAATAGAGCCTTATAAATCGCTTCCTTCCTGGATGAGTTACTTTTCCTTCAGATTCTTCTTATGAATCTCACGCTGACATCTGCTTTTCCTAAACTTTTATGTAGTCCACTTTACGTAACTTTTGATTCTTACTACTAGATATCTTACGGAATACAGTGTTTCCAGCAGGTCGTCATCAATAGTGTAGCTGCAGAGTAGTGTAAACTACGGTGCTGCCACAGTTCTTTGGGGTAGTCCGGAAATTACCTGTATATCTGTCCATTTTGTTCTACTAAGAGCAACGTCTTGTGGTCTGTCTGCAAGGAAATCTCGAATCGAGTCGCAAATCTGGTCCGATACTCGATAAGCTATTTTTTCTGACCGGCAGTGCAGGACCGTGGGAACTGTCTTGCTGAAGTCAAAGAACATGGTATCAGCCTGAGCACCGTTGTGTTGAACGCTGTGGGTCTCAAGGAGTTTGCCGTCGCACAAAAATGTCATAATTCCTAAGTATAAAACATGTTCCATAATTCAACAACAGACTGACGTCAACGATTTAGGTCGCTGTCCTACGATTCTTTGAAAATGTGAATGAGTTGCCCTCTCTTCCAGTCGCTAGATATCCTTCATTGCTCCAACGATCTACGATAAATTGCTGACTTATTTATACGGCTTCATGCTAGCCACTTAAACCGACAGTTTTGAACAGTAGTGTTGCTGACAAGATGACTCTTGTGTATACTATTACACTCCTGGAAATTGAAATAAGAACACCGTGAATTCATTGTCCCAGGAAGGGGAAACTTTATTGACACATTCCTGGGGTCAGACACATCACATGATCACACTGACAGAACCACAGGCACATAGACACAGGCAACAGAGCATGCACAATGTCGGCACTAGTACAGTGTATATCCACCTTTCGCAGCAATGCAGGCTGCTATTCTCCCATGGAGACGATCGTAGAGATGCTGGATGTAGTCCTGTGGAACGGCTTGCCATGCTATTTCCACCTGGCGCCTCAGTTGGACCAGCGTTCGTGCTGGACGTGCAGACCGCGTGAGACGACGCTTCATCCAGTCCCAAACATGCTCAATGGGGGACAGATCCGGAGATCTTGCTGGCCAGGGTAGTTGACTTACACCTTCTAGAGCACGTTGGGTGGCACGGGATACATGCGGACGTGCATTGTCCTGTTGGAACAACAAGTTCCCTTGCCGGTCTAGGAATGGTAGAACGATGGGTTCGATGACGGTTTGGATGTAGCGTGCACTATTCAGTGTCCCCTCGACGATCACCAGTGGTATACGGCCAGTGTAGGAGATCGCTCCCCACACCATGATGCCGGGTGTTGGCCCTGTGTGCCTCGGTCGTATGCAGTCCTGATTGTGGCGCTCACCTGCACGGCGCCAAACACGCATACGACCATCATTGGCACCAAGGCAGAAGCGACTCTCATCGCTGAAGACGACACGTCTCCACTCGTCCCTCCATTCACGCCTGTCGCGACACCACTGGAGGCGGTCTGCACGATGTTGGGGCGTGAGCGGAAGACGGCCTAACGGTGTGCGGGACCGTAGCCCAGCTTCATGGAGACGGTTGCGAATGGTCCTCGCCGATACCCCAGGAGCAACAGTGTCCCTAATTTGCTGGGAAGTGGCGGTGCGGTCCCCTACGGCACTGCGTAGGATCCTACGGTCTTGGCGTGCATCCGTGCGTCGCTGCGGTCCGGTCCCAGGTCGACGGGCACGTGCACCTTCCGCCGACCACTGGCGACAACATCGATGTACTGTGGAGACCTCACGCCCCACGTGTTGAGCAATTCGGCGGTACGTCCACCCGGCCTCCCGCATGCCCACTATACGCCCTCGCTCAAAGTCCGTCAACTGCACATACGGTTCACGTCCACGCTGTCGCGGCATGCTACCAGTGTTAAAGACCGCGATGGAGCTCCGTATGCCACGGCAAACTGGCTGACACTGACGGCGGCGGTGCACAAATGCTGCGCAGCTAGCGCCATTCGACGGCCAACACCGCGGTTCCTGGTGTGTCCGCTGTGCCGTGCGTGTGATCATTGCTTGTACAGCCCTCTCGCAGTGTCCGGAGCAAGTATGGTGGGTCTGACACACCGGTGTCAATGTGTTCTTTTTTCCATTTCCAGGAGTGTATTTATATATATTTGACGATGCTAGCGCTGATTTTGGGTTTAGCATTTAACGATGCCACTGTGGCTCCAGTATATTACGACATGTTTTTATTAAACAGATCTAAAGGTGAACATTATAGACCGAAATCGGTAGTGCGATGGCCAAAAAATTTATGACCATTGACGTGAGGTAAAGGAAATTTAATCTACATTCGGGTCACTATTCAATTCGCGAACATGTCGCAGCTTGCGACTCTACATATTTATTCGGATTAACAGTAGCCGGCTGCTGTGGCGAGCGGCTCTAGGTGCTTCAGTCCAGAATCGCGCTGCTGCTACGGTCGCAGATTCGAATCCTGCCTCTGGCATGGATGTCTGTGATATCCTTAGGCTAGTTAGGTTTAAGTAGTTCTAAGTCTAGGGGACTGATGAACTCCGGTTTTAAGTCCCATAATGCTTAGAGCCATTTGGGTTAACGATATAAATGACTTTCATTTCAGTACACAAATGTGTCACTTGGTCATTTAAATGTGTAATAAAACAATTTCTTCTACCAAAAGGTTCTGTTTGTGTTGATGTGTTGGATGTAATAAAGAATTGTGAGTCCACGATTATGGGGTCCTCGAAAGGGAAGAAGCACAAAGACGAAGCAGAAAAAGAAACAAGAGAGACATGTAAAACAATTTGCAGTCAGCAGCTATGGACGGGACATGTTTTGGAATGGTACCAGTAAACGCCCCACCCCCCTCCCCCTTAATTTTTAGAGAATAAAAAACAGTTTCAAAAATTTTATTACCTTACAGATGAGTAAATATTTGACGTTAATCATGTAACCGAGAAAATGTCCGTCTAATAGTGTCAGTGCGGCTCTCTGCAGTACAGAGGGCATGGGTTTGAATCCTGTTACTGACTGCAATTTTTGCCTTGGTGGGAGGACTGCCTCGCGAAGCCAACTTAGGAGCTACCCGTCTCATTAGTAGCTCCTCGAAGGTGAAGAAAGCCAACAAAGATCGGACTGACTCTCCTTGAGGCTTCTAATGCGGCATTGGCAGAGGATGACACGGCAGGCGATCAGGTCATATTGGCCCGCCTATGACCAGAATGCCTAACTTTACCTGCTAAGGTAGGGGGCAGGGCACAAGACAGCTGGAGTGGAGTTCTGATTCGCAGTTTGAGGATACAGTAAATAGAAAGAGAGATTTATTTGACAAAACCAAGTTGAAAACACTGGTAACAACACAGTAAAAGAATGATACTATCATAAGCAACCGGTGGTATACTCACGGTTACAAAATTAACCAAAACAAAATTTACAAAGAAGTTACCACCTGTTCAAACAAACAGTTCTTGAGGGCGTGCAAGATATACAGCCGGGGGGGGGGGGGCAAAACTTTAATAAAACAGAATTTGTGTTACATAGAATTAACTTTACAATTATAATTAAAAAGAAACTTAAGTATTGAAGTAAGTTGAATGAATGAATTGTGACCCAGGTAACATGATAGTCCCTCATGAATATCAATACACTTTATAGAAAGATAGGGGTTTTCAGACTATTAGAACGTAAATTGTTGTAACAGCAAAAGTCCCTCTCACAATTGAGTAACCTAATGATTAACCAAAGCACCTGCACTTTGCAGCTTACAGAGAAAGGCATAACCATAAATATCAGGTGATTATTACATCATGTATTAGCTTGAAAAGGTAAACACAAATTAGTACACTATTGACGATTGGCGTTCCAGCATCAGTCGCGGTCTGAAAGTCGTGCGCGAGACCCGACCGGAAACAACAACCAGCACGGGCTGTACACTGAAAACAGCTTCTATAACACACACAAAAGCAACATAAATATACAATTCACTTAAACAAATCACCACAACGTTGAAATACACTGTCATCAAGGTAGAAAGGAAATGGAGATGAGATATGGCTCAAAGTTTCCTAAATTCGGTATTGCATACTAAACAGCAGCTACAGGTGATGTTAATTCTGCTGTTAAGACACCTTGAATCAAATTACGATTCATAAAAGGTAGTCTTCATACCCACTCGACCTATGACCTTGTAAAGATCGAAAACCAGCACGCAGTTGTAAGCGCTGAGAGTAGCTCCCTTTGACAGCACTAAGTTTTCAACAAGTTACAACCTCCCTCAGGCAAAAAATGGAACAGTAAACTCCAACTTAAGTTGAAAGTTAACCCTTAGCACGCAGCTGACGAATTGAATGTGTAGGCAATAATTCACTCCGATAAGATACAAATTCGCCGAATATCGGCCACAATTGACAACAACCAAGAGGAGGAGGAGGAGGAGGTTAGTGTTTAACGTCCCGTCGACAACGAGGTCATTAGAGACGGAGCGCAAGCTCGGGTGAGGGAAGGATGGGGACGGAAATCGGCCGTGCCCTTTCAAAGGAACCATCCCGGCATTCGCCTGAAGCGATTTAGGGAAATCACGGAAAACCTAAATCAGCATGGCCGGAGACGGGATTGAACCGTCGTCCTCCCGAATGCGAGTCCAGTGTGCTAACCACTGCGCCACCTCGCTCGGTAACAACCAAGATCAGATAGCAAAATCAAACAGGGCACAAGTCAGTTAACTGCACTCACTATTAACAGTGGCACGAACTCGACATTCAAGTGATTCAGAACAATACACCTCGAACAAACAGAGTGGCCGTACAGAGTAAACACGGTTTGGAAACGATCCACCAGAGAAATAGCTCACCATCTGAAAATTACTCCAGGTACCTGCCATAGACGTACAAGCAAGTGCAAACTCCGGGGGTCTCGTCGCAGCCCGAAGGCGGAACGACTCTTGAACAGAGCTTGTATATAATAGTCACTGCGGGCGGTCACAACTTCCGGTAGCCAACACGCACATGCGCCGTGATGATAACTCCAGTGCGGCCCAGCGGGACACCAAGCGCCAACTGATAGCCTGCGGTGCCCTGTGCAGACCTGATCCATATCCCTTCCCCCTGCAAAGCGCCGGGCCCCACATGTCAAGGGGGCGCTCGCCAACCAGCGCGTCGCAAAGCACATCGTTTAGATAGAGAAAATTCCGCGAAATCAAGAGCATCGCTAGAAGTTACGGCACATTGCCTGTTACTTGTACCGTGTAAGCGGGAAAAAGTATGGAAAAAGTTTGAAATTATGTTTAAAATTTGTTGCAAATCACTAAGCGCTTTTATTGTCAAACATTGAATGGGTGTAGTGCGGTAAGCTGCGCTCCGTTTTAAGCAAAAGCTAGTTTTTTGAGGCATCTCAATGTTCATACCACCATACTCCTCAACTATGTGCAGTACTGTTATATAATTTTGCAGGTACATTTAATGGTGTATGTGGATACTGTCTGTAGAAGGTACTGCTAATACACTTACTACCAAAGAATTAATAAATTGAAACACCATGCCTGGTGATTTGGTTTTGCTGCTTGAACAGTTTCGTAATGTTTTGACATATTTCCGTAAAGTTTGTTGCAAGTCACATGGTGTTAGCATTGAGGCTTAAAAGCAAGTTTATTGGCACTTACATTGTGTTAGATGGGCTTAAAAATAACGGTGCGCGAGGAATGCCCACTGACCTCAGCGAGCCACAAAATGGCTCAAAATCGCTAGCATACTTGTCCTATCATAATCGGTTTCACTCGTTCAGGCAAATAATTTATGTGATCGATAGCCTTAAGTATCGATGCATATTGTTTCAGATGCCATGAAACTGCACGTTTAAGCGACTGGAAATGTGCATATCTGTTTTGTTGCTCTCAATTCGCATCTACATCTAAATGGATACTCTACAAATCGCATTTAAGCGCGTGGCAGAGGGTTCTTCGAACCACCTTGCGATGCCACTATCCGAATGTACTGTAATATTTTTAGACCATGCGGCATCGGACGTCTGGAAAGCGGCTATCGCGTGTAATAAGCCTCAATAGCTTAGCTATGTAGTTCACACTACTACACGGAATTACTGAATAAATATTGGTGATGGCGTACAAGAAATCGAATGTCAAGTGACTTCTGATTTTCATTACAAAAAAAAAAAAAAAAAAAAAACCTCTTTGATGTGGCTGAACAGAATGCACTAACTGGTGTACGTTAATCACGCCTAGCAGGCGAACAACATTTACGTAACACAATATACACACACATATGATAAACACTTGAACTTGCTGTAAGTTAGATTGTTCTACACAACTGTCAGTAATGATTTTAATGTTACTGAAGTTGCATTGTACTGAAGGTACAATGAGTACTGTGGTGGCAATAAACTCTTTAATTGAATAATCAATGAACACTATACAACTGATGGTTACTAGAGATGTTAAAAACATTACTTTAGAATCATTTTGTTCTAATGAAACTGATTGAGTTTTTACGTTGATAATGTACTAAACTGTAATTAATGTGACACAGTACCTGGCGTCTTCTGTCAGTTGTATAATCCGGCGTTTGTTGGAAATTTTCGGCGTTAACTCCGATTGTATCCTCTTGTTGCATTAATACGCCGTTACTCACGTAATATAGCCTTTTTACTGGTATTGCTGCACACACAGTGATGGATTTGGGATAATAATGAACTATTTTCTGTAAATAATTGATGACACTCGTGGAATGCACTTTAAATCACAAACTTATTATTTCACTCAGACATTACACTCTAGAGAACTTGACTTGATAAATACATAAACTGGTTCGCTACGGATAAATGTACTTGTTATGGCGGCGGTATAAAATGCACTGTTCATAAAAACACTGCCGTACGATAACTACTAGTTCGTTGTTTGTGCTGGCGTGAGCTCATCAATGGATCTCATATGGTAGCAAGATCACAACGCAACATTAGTTGCAGACACTGGTCACTTCATACCTTGCTGCTGGTCGATGCAGTCCGTCGTAAATTACGCAGACTTCCACAAGGCGTGCCATGTGCTTTTTGAGCAGGAACAGCAACTATATCGCTCACAAGCCGTCTCCGTCGAAATGTTGCATCCTGCAAGCCTTATTGTCCCTTTGACTTGCTGACACACCATAAATCTAGTTTGTGTTTGTTGTAAGCTCACTTTTAACTGTCTATAAGCAACGTTAACGTACCGTACTTAAACCGTCACTTTCGCGCCGCATAATCTCTGTTCTACACCTGAACAGTTCCAGTACACATCTCTCTCTACTGCCAAATTCACGCGCCAACCTGCATTGTCCGCGTTCTCGGGGATTTCCCTCACATTTAAACATTAATTTACACTATGCCAAGTTCTCTATTTACAAATGGACATACCATAACATTACCATATTCAATTACAATCATTATATATATATATATATATATATATATATATATATATATATATATATATATATATATATAACTAACATTAAATTAATATTTTTACTATAGATAATAACATTATCCTAGTTTAACGGTTCTTTATTTCGTCGTCCGAGCGCAGCACTATTCAGATACTGTCTTATTGGTAGCGCTAATTCATTTGACTGCCGCCAGGCGGAAGCGCCTGTGCTTTTGTTTGCACAAATATCCAACAGATGGCATGAGCGTTCAGTCATTCAACTGCTGCGCCTTGGCTATGCTTCGTTGTGCATTACAACCTTCACAATTCACTATTATTCCAAACTCGGCCGGCCGGTGTGGCCGAGTGGTTTTAGACGCTTCAGTCTGGAACCGTGCGACCGCTGCGGTCGCAGGTTCAAATCCTGCCTCGGGCATGGATGTTTGTGATGTCCTTAGGTTAGTTAGGTTTAAGTAGTTCTAAGTTCTAGGGGACTGATGACCTCAGATGTTATGTCCCGTAGGGCTCAGAGCCATTTGAGCCATTTATTCCAAACTCGTACAGTGTGCGGAAAGAACGGACACCTATATCTTTCCATATGACCTCTCATTCCCCTTATTTTACCATGGTCATCGTTCCTCCCTGTCTAGGTCGGTGTCAAAAACTATTTTCGCATTCGGGGAAGGAAGTTGTGATTGGAACCTTGTGAGAAGGTCCCGCCGCAACGAAAAACGCCTTTCTTTTAATGAAGTCCACCCCAAATCCTGTATAATTTAAGTGACACTCTCTCCCTTATTTCGCGATAATACAAAACACGCTACCATTCCTTGAACTTTTCCGATGTAGACTGTCAATCCTATCTGGTAAGGATCCCACACCGTGCAGCAATATTCTAAAGGAGGATGGACAAGCAAGGTGTAGACAGTCTCCTTAGTAGATCTGTTACACTTTGTACATCTTCTGCCAATAACACACAATCTTTGATTATCCTTCACCACAACATTTTCTATGTTTTCCTTCCAATTTCATTTGTTCGTAACTCTAATTCCTAGGTATTTAGTTGAATTTACACCTTTAGATTTCACTGCTTTGCCGTATAATCCAAGTTCAACGGATTCCTTTTACCAAAAAAAAAAAAAAGAAGGTTCAAATGGATATGAGCACTATGGGACTTAACAGCTATGGTCATCAGTCTCCTAGAACCTAGAACTACTTAAACGCAAGTAACCTAAGGACATCACACAACACCCAGTCATCACGAGGCAGAGAAAATCCCTGATCCCGCCGGTCCTTTTAGCACTCACGTGGACCACCTCACGCGTTTCGCTATTTAGGATCAAATTTGCACCATACAGATAGCTTTTCAAAATAGTTTTGTAATTTGTTTTGATCATCTGATTACTTTACTAATCGATAAACCACAGCGTCATCTGCAAAGAACCTAAGACGACTGATCAGATTGTTTCCCACATCGTTTATATAGATAACGAATAGCAAAGGGCCTATAACACTACCTTGGGGAACGTCAGAAATGACTTCTGTTTTACTCGATGAGTTTCCATCATTTACTATGAACTGGGACCTCCCTGACGGGAAATCACAAATCCAATCACATAACTGAGACGATATTCTATAACCACGCAATTTCAATACAAGCCGCTTGTGTGGCACAGTGTCAAAAATCCAGAAATACGGAATCAATCTGAAATCCCTTGTCAATAGCACTCAACACTTCATGAGACTAAAATGCTAGTTGTGTTTCACAAGAACTATGTTTTCTAAATCCATGTTGACTCTGTATCAATAGACCATTTTCTTCGAGATAATTCATTATGTCCGAACACGTTATGTTCCAAAATCCTGCTGCATATCGACGTTGATGATATGGGCCTGTAATTTAGTGGATTACTCCTACTACATTTCTTGAATATTAGTGTGACCTGTGCAACTTTCAAGTCTTTGGGAACGAATCTTTCGTCGAGAGAATGGTTGTATATGATTGTTAGGTATAGAGCTAATGCGTCACCATACTCTGAATCGAATCTATTTGGTATACAGTCTGCACCAGAAGACTTGCTTTCATTAAGTGATTTAAGTTGCTTCACTACTCCGAGGATATTTACATCTACTTTACTCATGTTGGCAGCTGTTCTTGATTAGAATCCTGGAATATTTACTTTATCTTCTTGTGTAAAGGCATTTCGGTAGGCTGTGTTTTGTAATACTGCTTTGGCCTCTCTGTATTCGATAGCATCACCATTGCTAACGCGCAGAGAAGGCATTGATTGCATCTTGCCGCTGGCTCACTTTACGTACATACGCCCAGAATCTCTTTGGATTTTCTGCCAGGTTTCGAGACAAAGTTTCGCTGTGGAAACTGTTAAAAGCATCTCCTATTGTAGACCGCGTCAAATTTCGAGCTTCTGTAAAAAAATGTCCAATCTTGGAGATTTTGTGTCTTTTTAAGTTTGGAAGGTTTATTTCGTTGTTTCTACAACAGTGTTCTGACTCGTTTTGTGTACCAAGGAGGACCTTCTCCGTCGTTTGTTAATTTATTTGGTATAAATCTCTCAATTGCCGTCTAAATTACTTCTTTGAATTCAAGCCACATCTTGTCTACACTTATATTGTTAATGTGGAAGGCGTGGAAATTGTCTCTCAGGAAGGCATCAAGTGAATTTTTATATGTTTTTTTGAACAGATATGTTTTTTGTTTATTTTCGGAGGCCTTTGGGGTCACAATGTTTAATCTCGTTGCGACAACCCTGTGTTCACTAATCCCTGTATCCGTTTTGATGCTCGTTATTGACACAGGATTATTTGTTGCTAGAAGGTCAACTGTGTTTTCGCAAACGTTTACTACTCCCGTGGGTTCATGAACTACCTGCTCGAAATAATTTTCGGAGGATGCCTTTAGGACAATTTCGAACGAAGTTTTATGCTTACCTCCGGAATTAAACATGTATTTTCGCCAACATATCGACGGTAAATTAGTCACCAGCAACTGCACACATCATAGAAGTTTTGCATCACTCCGGTTCCCAGAACTCCTGAAGAGCTGACTGAGGATACTGTATCATAGACACAGTCATTTTGACAGTTTAGAGACTTCACTAAACCCGCCCAAAAATGTAAACAACCATGCATGAGCAACGCCTATTAGACGGAGAGGGTCCGACAGCCAATCAGTTGCAGTCATTCCACCAGGAAGGATGTACATGGCTCGTGTTGTCTGTAGTTCAACCGTGCCTAGACAGTCAATACCGCCGTTAGATGGCGTCCGCATTGTTACTTCGTGCCAGGAAGGGCTCTTGACAACGGAAGTGTCCAGGCGTCTCGGAGAGAACCAAAGCTATGTTTTTCGGACATGAAGGCGATACAGACAGACAGGAACTGTCGATGACATGCCTCGCTCAGGCCACCCAAGGGCTACTACTGCAGTGGAGGTCCGCTGCCTACGGATTATGGCTCGGAGGAACCCTGACAGCAACGCCACCATGTTGAATAATGCTTTTCGTGCAGCCACAAGACGACATGTCACGATTCAGATTGTGTGCAATAGGCTGCATGATGCTCAACTTCACTGCCGACGTTCATGACAAGGTCCATCTTTGCAACCACGACACCATGCAGCGCGGTACACATGGGCCCAACAGCATGCCGAATGGACCGCTCATAACTGGCATCACGTTTTCTTCACCGATGAGTGTCACATATGCATTCAAGCATACAATCGTCAGAGACGTGTTTGGAGGCAACCCAGTCAGGCTGAAAGCCTTAGACACACTGTCCAGCGAGTGCAGCAAGATGGAGGTTCCCTGCTGTTTTAGGGTGGCATTATGTGGGGCTGACGTACGCCGCTGGCTGACATGGAAGGCGCCGTAACGGCTGTACGATACGTGAATGCCATAGAGCACCGATAGTGTAACCTTATCGGCAGCGTATTGGCGAGGCATTCGTCTTCTTGGACGACAATTCGCGCCCCCATCGTGCACATCTTGTGAATGACGTCCTTCAGGATAACAACACCGCTCAACTAGAGAGGCCAGCATGTTCTCCAGATATGAACGCTATCGAAGATGTCTGGGAGGGATTGAAAAGGGCTGCTTATGAGCGACGTGACCCACCAACGACTATGAGGGATCTACTACGAATCGCCGTTGAGGAGTGGGACAATCTGGACCAACAGTGCCTTGATGAACTTGTGGATAGTATGCCACGACGGATACAGGCATACATCAGTACATGAGGACGTGCTATTGAGTATTAGAGCTATCGGTGTGTACAGCAATCTGGACCACCATCTCTGAAGGTCTCGCTGTATAGTGGTACAAAATTCAATGTGTGGTTTTCATGAGCAACAAAAAGACCGGAAATGATGTTTATGTTGATCTTTATTCCAACTTTCTGCAAAGACTCCGGAATTCTCGGAACCGAGTTGTTGCAAAACATTTTTTATGTGTGTGTAATTTTATGAGTCGAGTACGTGTTTGAAATCAAACTCAAGCTTTCTTTGAAGGATTCAGCAATAGTATCATCTGAATTGAGAGGTCCGTAAAAGGATCCAGTTATTTTTTTATTCCGGTTGCCAAAAATGACTCTGCCCATTCTAACTCACAGGATCTATCTACTTCAATTCCACAACAAGATAAACAACTTCTAACAGCAACAAACACGCCATCGCCAACCGTGTTTCCTATACTCTCGGAACACCGTTAGGTTCTTCCAGAAATTTCGGCTGAGCTTATCTCCGGCCTTAGGCAGGTTTCAGTGCCTATAACGATTTGAGCATCAGTGTTTTCTATTAACGCATGGAGCTCTGGTATTTTCCCAACGCAGTACGACAATTTTCGACTGTTATACCGATGGTTCCTATCTACGTTCTTCCTGTGTTCGGCCTGCACCCTTTGTGACTAAAGCCCTTTATGTGTTTTCCCGAGACCCTCTAACTAAAAAACCGCTCAGTCCATGTCACACAGCGCCTGCTACACGCGTAGCCACCTCCTGCGTATAGTGGACGCCAAACCCACACAGCGGAACCCGAAACCGAACCACCGTTTGTCGCAAGTTAGGGAATCTGCAGCCTACATGGTCGCAGAACCGTCTGAGTCTCTGATTCAGACACTCCGTTCGGCTTTATACCAAAGATCCGCAATCGGTCCTGTCAACTGTGCTGCAAATTCATCTCGCAAGCAAGACTGGCAACCTTTACCACTTCTGTTAGCCGCTCGAAACAGAGAGAATCTCTTGTGATCCAAAGCGACATACATCATTGGTACCGACGTGAGCCACCACCTGCAGTTGGCTGCACCCTGTGCTATTCTTAGCATCTGGGAGGACCCGTCCACGTCTGGAATGGCTCCAACCGGTATGCGCACGAAGTGCACATTGGTTTTCCTTCCCTTCTTGGCAGCCATGTCCCTAAGGGGATTGTTAACCATGAACCATGAATCATAAACTGGATTAGCTGTTTAATAGTTAAGATGTTTAAAATATATTGTGAACCTCAAACTTTCTTTAAGTTTTTTTTTTTTTTTTTTTTTTTTTTGCAAGTAAAATGTTTGTTTTCGTAAGAACTATTTCTCAAAATCTGCTCATCAAACCTGAACCAGAATCTAATATCCAACAAACCAGTTTTATAAACTTTTTCACCAATAGAGAAAAAACATTTTGTACTTGAAAACTATAAATTAACTGTTTTTATTATCAAAAAATTGACTATGTCCTAAGTATTGTTCTGGATAAAGCAAATGTTATCTCCTGTTAATACTGTTTCAGAAAATGTTTTGGGCAGTAATTCAATTACAGCCGTAAAACTGGCAACGTTTAGAAGCGGTATGTTGGTAGCACATGGTGCTGAGGGTGTAAGTAAGGGGTGCTACAATGCGACGCATCGGTAGCGCTAGATTTGTTGTACGATATGACATATAGTTTTCGGTAAGAGTCATACGTTTCTTAAATACATATAAATGCTTGTTCTGTAAAAACTAAAAGAATTACTGTAATTTGTTAAGCCATACTAATGAATAGAGTGTATTTTAGAACGTAAATCATCATATTCGTTATATTTACTGTATTTCAAGAACTAAAGAGTTTTTCTCATGAAGTTTCTTTCTTCCATGTTACGTTTCTCAGAACTGCTTATCTCATTTTGTTTCCTCGAAAATGTCGATTACCTGCCTTCCTCCACTCTTTGGTTTGAATTCAATATATGAGCTTCAACCTTACGCAACAGTGAGTTTGTGCGGCCTATTGTGACTCTATGAACAAGTAGTTTTCTTAGCCGTTAAGGACCCTGGTCGGCAGACAGATGTCTTATTACGTTTTTCAATCCTGTTGAAGTCAGAAGTTCGTTCAGTACAGTTCAGAAAAAAAAACGTAAAGAGATGTTAAATAATTAAGTAAAATACCAGTTCGTGCCTCAATATAGTGAGGAAGTCCTTTCGAGTGATGGGAAAAATACTGATTTGTAGATTTTGTGACGTAAGAGTAAATGCGGAGAAGTCGTTTAACATTTAGCAGCAAGTGGCAACAGAAAAACACAAAAATGGCATACAACGGATTGAAAATGGAAAAATACTGCAACAAATGCTCACAGAGGAATACCGCCAGTCTCATTCAGGATTCTGTAAAGAACTTTATATAGCTATCATTTAAACTGTCATTCCCTTGAGTAAATATACAAAGGCAAATCTTATCCTCATTTTTCCACAATTAAGATAGGACTACGTCAGCCGGAGCTACGAAAAAAAAAGTGCAACAGGCCAGATAACGGGTTTCAAAAAAAAAAATGGGTATCGAACTGATGAAACCACAGACTCTGTGAGAAGGTGTGTTACTAATGTCACTGTGAGAACTTTGGAAGTAGACGGTGCTGGCGAAAAGTTTATTAGAAACTGTGAACATTTAGAAGAGGTACATTTTTCTACCATTAGTAATTTCTTCGACAAATCCATGTGTGCCATATAACCTCAGATGTTATGCAAAACAGTGTACTACTCTTCGTAATAGATATTGCGCCTTATGTGATGAAAGGTGCTCATTAACTAATAGCATAATACAGGAAAATGATGCATGTGAGTCGTGTAGCTGACGCCTTGCACAAAGTTGCCGAAGAGATTCATAGTAAATTCTATTACGTTGATACATTTTATTGGATGTATCAAAAAGGTATTTTTGAAAGACCCTTTACATGATACACCACTTAAGTTGTTAGCTTCCTACATTTCCTTACCGCCGTTTCCCATTTTAACAATATGGGGGTCTTGGATTGACGGTTGTAATTGTCGTATTACTGCCAGAAAATAAACATTGTGAAAAGCGTAATAGATATATTCAACGGAAAAACACTGCAACGCACTTTCGTTGGACTAGCCTTAATATTACTGTTTAATGCTGAAATTTCAGGCAAAATTTCGTACGTAAAATCAAATTTTGGTATCATTCCAGCTGCCATAACTGCTTTGGAACAGTTAGATGTGCTGGTAGTGGAATAGATAGAACAAACTGTGACTGAACTAGAAACTGTTCGTGGTAAAATGGGAAAAGAAATGTCAAAGAAAATGGAAAAAGTGTTATACAAAAGAAATGAAGGATAACATAAACTGCGTTCCATGTCAGTGATTTTGCTGGGTGGAATGTTCTCTCTTAATAATTTAGGTCTCGATTCACATTATATTTTCCTTTTTTAGATATGCTCCTCTTGTGTCAGCTTCAGTAGAAAGCAGTTATTCGAAGTACAAGTCTTTGTCGGCTGATGA
This sequence comes from Schistocerca nitens, assembly GCF_023898315.1. Taxonomy (NCBI): domain Eukaryota; kingdom Metazoa; phylum Arthropoda; class Insecta; order Orthoptera; family Acrididae; genus Schistocerca; species Schistocerca nitens. The sequence continues at coordinate 1,013,191,693 of NC_064615.1, forward strand.
TACGAAATCATTTTTATTTGAAAATTTGCACAAGGTATTAATTGTATATGGCACCACAGAGATCATAAACTGCAGTAAAAACGAGGATTAATAAAAATAATAAATAAAATATCATAGGTTAGCTATGTTCCAATAATGTTAACAATAAGCATACTACAACATGAAATTTCATAGTTTAGCTTGCTTCTCATCTGCATTTTATTATTAAATAATTAATTCATCACCATAATCTGACTTACTAATTAAGTTATTTTAATATTTCTACGTCATATTTTTTCGGTTATATATATAAATGTTCATTTGTTCAAAATTGTGTATCTCTGAAAGTTCTTGTCAAATTGCTTTGAAATTTTGACACAACATTTCGTTCCAACACAGGAGTGTTTTTAGGTATCTGTTTCCTTAATACATATAATTTCAAAGCATTTGCGTGTAGGAGCATTTACAGTGTATAGAAGTACAAACACAGGTGTACGTTTCTTCAAAATCTCAACTCTCTGGAAGTCGTTCACGAATTGCTTTGAATTTTTTATACAACATGGCATTCGGATAGTCTTGTGATTTTATATACCGACTGGAAAGCATCTGACAGAGGAGAGAAGAACATTAGAACATATGTCCAATTGCTGTACATACTAGAAAACTGTGGTTTATCTTTTGTTTCTTTTCCATTTAAGCAGACTGACCCACTGCACAACATGGCTTGGTGCAGCTAGTTGTGCATATTTTTATCAATTTTTGGTGGTAAGAGCATATTTTTTTTGCATATCATGGTGATTTTTAGATCAAAAAAATCCTAGCCCTACAAATTAGTACATATCTGTAACAACTGAAGCAAATTATACCACATGTGGCAATATTTTGGGCAGAATTTTTGTTGTTAAAGAGAGGCTTATGTTTGTAACATGCTGCAATATTCTAGAGAAAATGATGCGAAAGGTTATAAGAAATTGTCATTTAAGTGTTTTGGAACAACTGCGATGAACTGCAAAAACCTAAATAAGCTCTGCTCTTTCCTTCGACAGTTCAAAGTTAGTCAGTATTTGGATAACTAGTTAATAAAATAAAAAACTTTATTAACTATTTCTTTGTCGGCGCAACCTGTTCGTCCTGAGATATGTTGTGCCGTTATTGCCTACCATCTAATGTACATGAATATTTGGTTGTTAATTTGTCCGTCTTCAGTGTGTTCCCATACCATTCATCTGATTGTGATAAAACTGTGGTAAGTTGCCAACCCTAGGCTAGGGGGTGGGGATAAAGATCCGTGAAATGTAAAAATAATCGACATTTTGTGATAGAAGTGCCGTAACCACAGTATTTGGGTCGCTAGGTTTGGTGACAGCCCCGATGACGTTTCACGCATAGGGATTTGCCGGTGAGGTGGGGGGGGGGGGGGGACGATAGAGGCTGCTCTGTGACGACTGAAATAATTTTTACCAGACTAGGCACACGTATAATCTGTTACGTGGAAAGAATTGCTATGGCAGTAAGATATCCTCGCATCCATGTAGCTGAGGGTGAGCTTTGAAGCAGAGTGTCGTAAGAGCATAACTCAGAGACACCTACAGTAATCTGAACCAAACCAAAGGCTTCAGAATCTGAGGAACAAAATGAATGTCGCCTACAATTTCCTCGAATTCAGAAGCATCTGGGTATGAAATTCGCCACCAATACAGATGAAATATGTGTACAGACACGTGTGCAGTACCTTAAATGACTGTGGAACATTTTGCGGGCGAATCTGTTGGCAAAAATCTTTTATTTGCTAAGTAGGTTACATTACTTTTCATGACATGCATAACGAAACTTGTGTCACGGGTAAATAGAAAAAACTTTGTGTCACTTGCAGTGCCAGTCAACACTATGCCACACGATTTTTTTTTGTTTGCGCTAATTTCAAATCTTTAATTTTATCACAAATCAAGTAAACTCATTTTTTATGACAACCGAAGTTGCACACAGATAAATTTTATTGCAAGTAATGGAAATTTTATTTCAATGATATGGAGCAGTTGGTCGCCCATATGGCTGTTAGGCAGAAAACTTTACTTCATTTTTGGAATGCTGAAGTGTTGTGAGGTTGTTTCTGCGCTGTTAATTGTAGTTTTGCAGTGTCTTGAAGATAAGTTCCCGTAAGAGCTTTAATAACTGAAACATGTGCTATTATGTTTGTAGTAGCTACGAAATTGCTAAGCAAAGGAACGACATTAATACGTGTTGTTTCGTGAAAAGTGTCCTCTACACATACTTTGGTATAAGGCTTGATAAACAAGAGAAAAACTGGGCACCACACAAGTTATGAGGTACATGTGTTTAGCGACTGAGGCTGTGGAAAAATGGGAAGGGGAAATCAATGCCTTTGCATTTCTAATGGTTTGGAGGGAACCGCAAAATCAGGTATATGTTATTTATTTCTGAATGATTAACGTTGTAGATTGTAAAGCATAATATAAGGATGATATATCCTAACATTTCTTCGATCTTACGGCAAATAAGGAATTCCGATTCCACCTACAGTTCTTGAAGTTTTAAAATAGGAGCGCAGCTTAGAAAATAAATACGACCATGGTGATGATTGCAAGCCAGAAGAACTTTTGCACCATTGTTATTTAATAAAAGCTAACTAAATCATTTAATTAGTGACCTGTATCTGACGAAAGATGCTGCTAAATTGCTTGAGCCAAGACTCAAAGCAAAACATCGCCTACTACCAAGCGTATCGTTCTCTTGGTACATGAGTAAAGGAAATGGATTAAGAAAATTCTATAAAGAAGAAAACGATTTGGTTTTTTTGTGGTATTGAGGGTTTATTGAATTTCTTTAACGTCACTTTATGATCCAAGTAAGACGAGGTTGTTTGTAGACTCTTCAGAAAGTAACGTATCGGGCTACTTTTATATAGTGGAAACTTTTTGGCTCAATACCTGCTGCTCAATCTATACTCCATTAGAAGATGTATGAAAACCTTAAAACTGTGTTGAAAAGCGTGAAATGTGAGAAGCATTATTAGATAATATGTAGGGCTTTGAAAATAGTTGGCATGTTACTGAGTCAACAACAGATACCAAGATCGCAGTGTTTCATTTGTGGCTGAGATAGCCGAGTAATAGACAGGCATTGGAAGGTAAATAATTGATAAAAAAAAAGTTCTCCCACCCAGTTCACAGAATATAATACATGAACCGATTGTTCAACCAAGCAAGAGGCTATTATCTCCTCTTCACATAAAGCTTTAATTAATGACACAATTCACTAAAGGACATCCAAAAGATAATAACTGATTCCTGTACTTGGTAACAAAATTTCCAGATGTATGTTATGAGAAACTTGCAGAAAGGATCTTTGTGGGTCCTGCAGATCTGAAATTTAATGAATATACAATGAATCCGTTGGAGAAAAGGGACATCGGTTATGTTTAAAGTGATAGTGGTCAACATTTTGGGCAACAACAAACATCCACATTATAAAAACATGGTCAAAAGAATGTTGTAGACCTTCTTGGAATTAGGATGTAACATGAGCGTGGGGCTTCGTTTCTCTGTGAACTTGCCGTAGTGGAAAGAGAATGGTACCGCCAGGACGTAAATGAAATGGAAATATGATACCAAGGATTGTGGAATGCTAATGTGATGGCTGCATACCGTTTTACGCTGAACATAGATGGTACTGGTGAATGGATACAGTAAAGGAAGTGAAGTTTCGCTCCGTATCGAAAAGAGTTTGATATAGTGAAATCATCGAAGAGAAATTAGATTGTCATACATGTGTCCTGTTTTTGCGACAGTTACTAGCATTTTTAACTGAATATATATCATTTTGACTATAATGGTGTGTGTAGTGGTTCTATAGGGTGAAAAGTATTTAAACCGACAAACTGTGGGAGGTTGAAGGGGACATCAAAACAAATATTTTTCCCTAATGTCATTTTTCCTATGAGGATTATTTAAACCGGTGGAGGCCGTATTACGATCTTCAGTTGTAGGCAACTGCTGTCCACCAGTGTAGTAGTGCATTGTCTCTGTTTACTAATCGAGCGATACACCTGGAGTGAGTTCACTGATATGGTTGCTGCGTACTACATGGCGCACCATAACGGACGACCTGCACAACGGGTTTATCAACAACAATATTCTAATCGCCGTATCTCACATATGAACTTTGTTGCTGTGTACCCACGTCTGTGTGAGACCGGGTCATTTAGCAGATTACCTGAACGGGGACGCCGTCGCGCGGTAAGAACGCTGCAATTTGAGGAAGCTGTCTTGCAGTATGTGGAGCGGTATCCTTCAATCAGCACTCGCGCAACTGCACGTAACATGGGGACGAATCAGACGAATGTAAGAACACTCTTTCGAGAGCAATTGTTATGTCCATTTCACTTACAGCCTGTCCACAACCTGGAACCAGTTGATTATCCACCCAGACCACAGTTTTCGCAGTGGTACCTGGAACAAAGTGAAATGCATCCTACATTTCCATCCTCCGTGTTGTTTACCGATGAAGCAACGTTCGAGCATGATGGAGTCTTCAACATGTACAATTCGCGTTTTTGGAGTGAGGATAACCAACAGTTACTGGCGCTCATCAAGTGCGGTTTTTCGTTAATGTGAGGGTCGGTGTTGTTGGGGAATGTTTAATTGGGCCGTATCAGCTATCTAGGCCATTAAATGGCAGGCACCGTTACAATTTTCTCGCCGGAGCATTGCCAGAATTCTTGGAAGACGCCCCGCTTCCTACAAGACAACGCATGAGGTTCCAACATGACGGGGCACCGGCACATTTCAGTCGTCGTGTGCGTCGATTCCTGGACCGACGGTTCCCAGAATCGTGGATTGGCAGAGGTGGTCCTGTACCATGGCCTGCTCGATCCCCAGACATGTCCCCTCTGTACTTTTTGTCTGGGGAGAGATGTGGAACCTTGTTTACGCAACTCCTGTTGCATCAGAAGATTTTCTGGTTGCCCGGATAGTTGCAGCAGCAGGATCAATTCAGGATACTCCTGGTGTTTTTGCCCGAGTCAGACAGAACATGATCCGACGGTGTAACCTTTGTTTACGTGTCAATGGAGGCATTTTTGATAGCCTACTGTAATTGAAATTGGGTTGTGTTAATGTGTTGTCAGTTGGTCATAAAAAATGGAATTGTGTTTGTTGGTTTAATTAATTTGCCGTTAGAGAAATCTTCCTCTACCGGTTTAAATACTCCTTGTAGGAGAAAACGACATTAGGGAAAAATATTTGTTTTCATGTCCCCTACAACTTCCCAGAGTTTGTCGGTTTAAATACTTTTCACCCTGTATACAAGGCTACAAACAAATAATAATTTTTATGCAATTAAATAAACTCTTTGCGAGTATAAAAGCTATTCAGCTAAAACATCATACATGATTTGTAAATCATTCTGACGTCATACGGATAATCCAAAATCGGATTGAAATTGAGATGGAAATATGCTTTAAATGTCACCTTACCGTCATAAAACATATTCCGAAAGCCTAAAGTATAGCCCGGTGTGTTACGAAACATAAATGGGAACTCGGGGTCACGGTACGGCTGGTGGAGTTGCCGCCACACTCTCTGTGCTCACCGCTTGACGCTCTCTGCTCTCTGCACACAGTGGACGGGCAGAGGTGGTACACAGCAGCGGTGGATGTGGCACTGCAGGAGTTGGGGAGGGGGTGTCAGCCGGGGCAGCCTAATAGCAGTTCGTGGTCTATTACCATCAGCAGCCAGGCGAGGCAACGACAAAGGCCAGCCAGTGCCTCGCCTAGCTTGAGCGTGCCACGGCGACGTATATTGCAGCGTCCGGCGACGCATGTGTGAAGCCTGCGTCTGCAAGTCGTGTGGAACACATCGACAGTTGACGGTATTGCACAGTAGTTTCACGGGCTCTTGAAACAGTACTACGGAAAAATACTGCAACAAAAAATTACGTTGTCTTTCCTTCGATTGCTTTTTTTTCTTCTGTATCCATCCCACTCTTTTTCTGTGCTAATCGTAAGATACAGTTGATGTACTGTGCTTACTTTCATTCCTATTTCCAAAATGCACTGACGTATGGACTTTTCTCCCAAGGAAAAAAGTTATAAAATAAGAAACTGAAAACGAAGTTGACAATTTGTATAAATTTTAAACATTGTATGTCATGGAAAGTTGGCCTATGAGGGCCTACATGACAGGGTAATTTCTGACTTTTTTATTCCTTAACGCTCCTTCTGCCGTTGAGGTGGTATCTCCTAACGTACAAATTGCGTGCGGAAGTAACATAGACACAGGTATGAGCATTAAGATACAATCATTTTCAAATGCGATACATTTTTGTACCAAAGAACATAAATTAAACTAAAACATTAGAGGAAAAATGGCTACTATTGAGGAAACCCAGAGAATCAAAGTGAAGTTCTCCGAATGGGGCAGACATCCGACGATCGAAACAATGGGCCCATCAGGCAACTTTTAGCGCGACTTCTCTATTCTCTGCACTATTGTTACTTCCATAGTTACTTTCGTAAATTCGGCTGAGGCGATTGTGTTTCTGTCTTTGTTGTGTGTTCACACATTGAAAATAAAGGATAAACAGCTCGCGTAGATCCGTTCAGTTCCTTTAGCTTCTAAAATTTCTTTTTCTTTTGGGATGTGTATAGTACTAGCATTTTTTACTTTGACTTCAGCACCGACAAGAAAAGAGAGTTACAAAACAGTAACAGTCAAAGCCGAAATCAGAACTTACAGACTACGGAAGTCTGGAAAGAGGAAGAACAGTTTAAAGCAGATCCCAAGGACGGTTATCGTGCTCTTTGCAGGCCGTGTGATACTAGTTCGTGTGCTGGAAGAAGCGAACTTTTGAAACACGCAGATCTCGATTCGTTCAAAAGTCGTGTGTCACAATGTAATAAACAGCCAGTGCTTTCATCTTGGATTCATCAACCTTCTACAAGCAAGGCAAGTCTTAAGCTCGAAGAGGACACCAAAGAAGCTGAAATAAGACTGGCGCAACAGTATGTGAGAGAACGCACTACCCTCGTCAGCAACAGATCAAATAGGTTAGCTCATAAAAGACATTAACAACAGCAAGCATCCCAAATAACAGTGTGAATATTGTGTTTCGAAACAGTGACCGTACACAAAATTGTCAGTAAAGGGGAAATGTTACTACCCATATGTCATTAGCTCTTTTATTTCGTCGTCAGTCTAGAATGTTTTGCCTTCGCAAGGACTTTGAAGGTGAACGTAGGGACTTTTGACATATCGTGTAGGGACATGGTAGAAAGTAAATTGGCAAAACAGTAAGAGCAATTGTGAGCTAGCCGTGCTGTAGCAGGGCGCTTCTCGTTTATGACACATTGTATCGGAAATTATGATTATGTGAGAGACTTCCTCTCATTCTAGCAACCATTTATCGTAGCTCGTTGAAGCAACGAAGGGTACGCAGCTGTGACAGTTGTGTCTAAAGCATCTATGCAACGAGCAGTAGAAAAAACTGTAAATTTTAGTGGAATGAGGGACATAGCAACGCCGCGAACATCGTTCCGTGAATGGTGTTGTAAGCGCTACTTCTCTGGAGAATGTTGTTGATGTTGAGTGCTTATGTAAGTACTGCCACACCTGCTATGGTAACACTGAAGGACATTTTGAACATCAGTGTTCTAAGAATAATCCAGAATGAGATTTTCACTCTGCAGCGGAGTGTGCACTGATATGAAACTTCCTGGCAGATTAAAACTGTGTGCTGGACCGAGACTCGAACTCGGGACCTTCGCCTTTCGCGGGCAAGTGCTCTACCGACTGAGCTACCTAAGCACGACTCACGACCAGTCCTGCAGCTGGGAGATGTTTCCAGAATGAGATTTTCACATCCCCCAGGCTGTGGCTAAGCCATGTCTCCGCAATGTCCTTCCTTCCAGGAGTGCTAGTTCTGCAAGGTTTCGCAGGAGAGCTTCTGTAAAGTTGGATGTAAGGAGACGAGGTACTGGCAGAATTACAGCTGTAGGAAGGCTCGTGAGAACTGCTTGGGTAGCTTAGTCGGTGCAGCACTTGCCCGAGAAAGGCAAAGGTCTCGAGTTCGAGTCTCGGTCCGGCACACAGTTTTAATCTGCCAGGAAGTTTCATTTCTAAGAATTATGCTGGTTACAGTGGAGGTATGGAGCGTGATGGAGCTCTAAAAATATTTCAGAAGTCGGTGCACGTTTACAACATTAGATATACGAAATACCTAGGCGATGGGGACTCTAAAGCTGTCAACAAAATTAATGAATTCAATGTTTATGGTGACACATTTGTAACAAATCTGGATTGTTGTGGACATGTGCAAAAGAGGATGGGTGCTAGATTGAGGAAGCTACGAAGAGAAATGAAAGGAAAGTTGCTGTCTGATGGAAAATCTCTGTCCGGCCGAGGCAGATTGGCAGAAACTGAAATAGACCTTTCTCAGAGTAATTATGTACTGGCCACAAACGAACTACAACTCTGAATAATGTTACAGCAATGAGAAAAGATGTATGGGCCACCTACTTTCATAAGTGTTCCATAGATGACTACCCTGTTCACAGACTTTACCCTAAAGGAGCAGATTCTTGGTGTGGTTACCAAAAAGCAAAAGAAAGTGGTCAAATATACCACCATACGCATTCTCTTCCTGAGCCTGTTATGAATGAAATAAAGCAAATTTGTGGAGACCTGAGTGAACCCGCTTAGTAAATGTCTTCATGGGGGCACTCAGAATACAAATGAAAGTTTCAACCATTGTATGTGGGAAAGACTACTAAAAATGTTTTTGCACGACTAAATACAAGTTGGTGCACTAGGTGCAGTGATATGCTTCAGTGATGGAGTGATAGGAAGGTTGGAAGTCTTGAGAAATTTAGACATGAAATGTGGCTCTAATATGGAAGATCAATTGCTTGCGTGTGACAGACAACGTGTGCATGAAGGTGAATGATTCGCTCCTCAAGTTACTAAAGAAGCATGAAGTGCTAAAAGGAATGCCAAGAGGAAGCTTGAAGATGAAGAAATGCTGCAGGATGAAGACTATGCTTCAGGAATGTTCTGAGGGACAGTTTAATTGAACTCATATCTTCGTTCTCGATTTTCCGCTAGTCGTATTTTTCAGAATTCAGGCACAAATATTTCCTGAAGTTTACCAATTATTGCCCTATTTTTTTCTGTAACTTGCTATAGTCCATACGTATGTAGTAGACCTTAGCTTTATTGCAGAATCAACTAAATTATAGAAAAAAATATCATTTATATTTAGAAAAAATTATAAATATTAAAATGTAAGATGTGATACGTTTTTATCCTTGTAATATACACTCCCGGAAATTGAAATAAGAACACCGTGAATTCATTGTCCCAGGAAGGGGAAACTTTATTGACACATTCCTGGGGTCAGTTACATCACATGATCACACTGACAGAACCACAGGCACATAGACACAGGCAACAGAGCATGCACAATGTCGGCACTAGTACAGTGTACATCCACCTTCCGCAGCAATGCAGGCTGCTATTCTCCCATGGAGACGATCGTAGAGATGCTGGATGTAGTCCTGTGGAACGGCTTGCCATGCCATTTCCACGTGGCGCCTCAGTTGGACCAGCGTTCGTGCTGGACGTGCAGACCGCGTGAGACGACGCTTCATCCAGTCCCAAACATGCTCAATGGGGGACAGATCCGGAGATCTTGCTGGCCAGGGTAGTTGACTTACACCTTCTAGAGCACGTTGGGTGGCACGGGATACATGCGGACGTGCATTGTCCTGTTGGAACAGCAAGTTCCCTTGCCGGTCTAGGAATGGCAGAACAATGGGTTCGATGACGGTTTGGATGTACCGTGCACTATTCAGTGTCCCCTCGACGATCACCAGTGGTGTACGGCCAGTGTAGGAGATCGCTCCCCACACCATGATGCCGGGTGTTGGCCCTGTGTGCCTCGGTCGTATGCAGTCCTGATTGTGGCGCTCACCTGCACGGCGCCAAACACGCATACGACCATCATTGGCACCAAGGCAGAAGCGACTCTCATCGCTGAAGACGACACGTCTCCATTCGTCCCTCCATTCACGCCTGTCGCGACACCACTGGAGGCGGGCTGCACGATGTTGGGGCGTGAGCGGAAGACGGCCTAACGGTGTGCGGGACCGTAGCCCAGCTTCATGGAGACGGTTGCGAATGGTCGTCGCCGATACCCCAGGAGCAACAGTGTCCCTAATTTGCTGGGAAGTGGTGGTGCGGTCCCCTACGGCACTGCGTAGGATCCTACGCTCTTGGCGTGCATCCGTGCGTCGCTGCGGTCCGGTCCCAGGTCGACGGGCACGTGCACCTTCCGCCGACCACTGGCGACAACATCGATGTACTGTGGAGACCTCACGCCCCACGTGTTGAGCAATTCGGCGGTACGTCCACCCGGCCTCCCGCATGCCCACTATACGCCCTCGCTCAAAGTCCGTCAACTGCACATACGGTTCACGTCCACGCTGTCGCGGCATGCTACCAGTGTTAAAGACTGCGATGGAGCTCCGTATGCCACGGCAAACTGGCTGACACTGACGGCGGCGGTGCACAAATGCTGCGCAGCTAGCGCCATTCGACGGCCAACACCGCGGTTCCTGGTGTGTCCGCTGTGCCGTGCGTGTGATCATTGCTTGTACAGCCCTCTCGCAGTGTCCGGAGCAAGTATGGTGGGTCTGACACACCGGTGTCAATGTGTTCTTTTTTCCATTTCCGGGAGTGTACATAATAGGTAGAATTAAATAGGTCTAGTAACTCGGCCATCATGTCATACATATATGGTAAAGATTAGGTCTCCTTCAAATGAATAACATTGGAGTAAATGGTACCTCAATTTGAGGAAGCATTTTGGAAACAAGAATTGCATAAATTTCTTTGTGATTTTTTAATAACCCTAAGCAGGTACAAAAATGTGCTGAATTACCTGAAATCAACAAAAAATCTGCAATGCATATACATTATAAACAGTACCTGAAAGAATTAGGTGTTGATTTTTACATAAGATTGAGCCGGAAAAGTACCCTGCATTATTATAAAGAAGAAGTCATGGGACCGATACACATAATTATAGACCTATACCGCCAACATTAATCTATTATAGAATTACTGAACGTTTTTTATGCTCAGCTATTATGACGTCCCTGGAAAACAATTATCTCTTCTACGAAAATCAACATACATTCCGTAAAGACTTCGCAAAACTCGACTCGCTTTGTTTTCCATGAGATGCATAGCGCTGTAGACAACTCCACTCAGGCTCATGCCGATTGACTTCGTGAAGTAATTTGACACAGTATCGTACAGCCGTTTAGTGGAAGAAATACGAGCATACCGAATAACGGACGAGATTTGCGACCGGATACGAGATTTTCTTACGGACGGATCTCAAAATGTTGCTCTTAATGGAACAAAACCAACGACGTAAAGGTAATATTCGCAGTACCCCAAGGACGTGTGAAAGGAGTGTTACTGTTAACGATGTATATAAATGTTCTAGCAGAAAGCTTCGGAAGCTCTTTATGACTGCTCGCAGATGACGCAGATGTCTATGAGCAGGTAGCAACGCCAGAAGAAAGTATCAATTTGCAGAATAAACTGCAGAGGACTCATCAATGATGCGGGCTCTGGCAGTTGACGGTGAGCGTAAATAAATGTAACACATTGATCATACAAAGGAAAAAAATATCCACTTCTCTACAACTATAATGTTGACGACAAATTGATGAAAATAGTATCTACCGTAAAATATCAAACAGTAACTATTCAGAACAACTGCAAGTGGATAACAATACAAAACAAAAGTTAGGGAAAGCAGATATCAGACTGGGAATCATAGGAAAAATCCTAACGAAACGTAACTCACCCACGAAGGAAGTGGCTTACAAAACTCCTGTTCGATCAATTCCTGAGTATTATTCATCAATCCGGGAACCTTGCCAGGTAGGACTGACAGGGGAAATGGAGAAGATCCAACGAAGAGTTACACGTTTCGTGACGGGATCGCTTAGCCCGCATGAGAGCGTTACAGCGATGCTCAGTAAGCTCCAATGGCAGACGTTACAAGAAAGGCGTTGTGGATCATACAAACGTTCCTTATTGAAATTACAAGAGAGCACTTCGCGTGAAGAATCGGTCAACATATTACTTCTTTCCACATGAGTCTCGCGAAATGGCTAAGACGAGAAAATTCGAGAAATCGGATCTAATACAGAGGTGAGTACACCAGCTATTTTCTACTGCAATGACTCGTGTTGAACCTGATTCATCATTGTTTTATTAATGATTTGAAAAGAAACAGTAAGCAGGGTTAACAAACGTTAATTTTGCTAAGGAACTTTTAAATTAAGCGAAAGTATCAATTATTTCGAACCGAGATTGTTGTGACCATTCTTGCAATGGGAGACGCAGTGCAAAAGAGTAGTGATTATTATTAATGAAGAAGGACAATTTGACTACTGAGTTAACGTAGAACAAGATTTTGGACTTGAGAGTATCATGCTTAATGTTACAGAAGATAGTGGTGTTGCTAGCTTTAATCAGACAATTCGCAGTCCAACACCAGCGGTTGATCAGGAAGCGAGAACAAATATTGTTGGGCAATGATTTAATATTGCATATGTTAAAAGAAGTGAGTTAAGACATTCAAAAATCTTGCCAGGAAACGAAGGGTGTTTACAGTAAGTTGTTGGATGAAATTGGTGGCCTACAGATGTAATTTACTGGTACATTTAATCAAAAACATGATGAACTCCGAAATGAACGTGAAACTAAACATCAGGAACACGAAACTGAAATTCATAAATTTAAGACACAGGCTAACGAATAATAAAATAAAGTGAAGTGAAAATGTTAGTTAACAACGTTCATTATAGAATTCTAATCCAAACTGAAGACATTGTCAAAGTCGAGAATACATGCAAGGACAACAAAGAATCACTCTTAAAATAACTGGCGGCGCTCAGGCGCAGTGCGATGAATTGCGTACTGAAGTAAATGAAATTCGCCGCAAAGTACTACAAGACAACAACAGGTAGAGCGGAAGGAATAAGGAACCTTCATGGGAAGAGATTAAAACAGTGTTACGTGAAGCAGCTAGCAGAGCTTTTGATGTGCCTCAGGTAATTGTGCGCCATGGAATAAGTGCACGAAATTTTCAAGATTATGAACCGAAACAAGGTATCCATGCTGTGAAAACATGCATTTGTGAGACATTATACTGAGCGGGCTAAAACAGATGCTTCAACCAAATGAAAGGCGAAGCACATACTTGCTGCTTTCGAAAATTGCTCCAAGTATGAAGAATTTGAAACCGTATTCTTAAATAAATTTTAATGTCGTGAAAAGCTGTGGCATATAAAATCAAAAATTATTACACTGTCGAACCTCGCAAGAGCATATGCAGAACTACTGCAGTAACGATACCTATCTTGTCGATCCGGAGGAAGAGTTGACGTTCAATCTGCGTTTCAATGCGCAACAGGTGTGTTTGACGATTGACCACATGGAAGAAATCAACGCAGAACGAGAACAACAAGTGATAAAAAACGAAAATAATGAGAAACATAATACTGGCTCACCCCGACGAGAATTTCCGAATTATGGATCTGATGGAAGAGAAGGAACGAATATGACGCGCAGAATAAATTTAATTGAAATAATCATCAAAATCGACATTCTATGCCGGATACAAATTGCAACATGATTTTCGGAAAGTGCCAGAAGCCATGATAATAATCTTGAGGGATCGTAAATCGGTAAACTAAACAAGGTTTCAGAAAAAAATGGTTCAAATGGCTCTAAGCACTATGAGACTTAACATCTGAGATCATCAGTTTAGAACTATTTAAATCTAACTACTCTAAGGACATGACACACATCCATGCCCGAGGCAGGATTTGAAACTGCGACCGCAGCAGCAGCGCGGCTCAGGACTGAAGCGCCTAGAACCGCTCGGCCAAATTTTCAGAAACGTTCCACTCCGAAACTGAAGCTATGACAAATGGGTCAGATGTCACAACCAACGCTGTTAAATGTGATCTCGCAAGTGTGAAAGATCTGTGCAGAGCAGAAATGGAGAATTACAAATAGATTTTAATGCCTTTAGTAGAAGTGCATGTATGCCGAGCTGTTGTGGACGCACTATTACAATAGATTCAGCCAGCTAGACGAATGCTGTTTCATAAAATTTATTTTCACAACTTAATAATGTTATTGCATTTCCAATATTTCCTGTTAATAGCGTATGTACTGTCAGCGCTGCAGGAAATAGAAGCAAACCCATTAAAAGTCAAGCACTATTAAAGTACAGTAGTCAGAAAGATAAATACGAGCAGAGCGCATTAGTTTTTGATGTCGTAACATCGTTTTATCTCTCGGGATGGATTGGTTGACGGAAATGAAGTCTGATACTGATTTTTGAAGAGAGCTATTTGGATATGGGGATCAAAAGAATTATGTGTAAATAAATTTTGGATGAAGATATTAAGGGAACTGTGTGCGACAATATAAGGTATATGCGTTTTCGAGGAGAATTAGACGAAGAGGAAGAGGGAACTGCGACATTAAATGATACATGAGGAAGATGCTAGGCTACTATAGGATGATATAATGAAGATGCTCTGGGTGGCATTCAAATTAAATTCGAAAGTTAATGGGCTGGGCTGAAGCTAAACGGGAAGAGATGTTACGTCGATCTGCCTTCAAAAATATCTGGTCTCACGAAAGGATGTCTGACAAATTAAAGCATCATGAGCCATTCCACAGTGAGACTGTTATTCAGAACTGTTAAAATAGTGGAATACTTTGCACTACTGCAAGGAATAAAGCAGATATTTCATGGCGCCTGTTGGTGGTTGGTCGGGGAAGGGGAGGGGGGGGGGGAGGAGCAGCACTTGTCCCCTTGTGGAGATTTGAGCACATGCCATTAATTCATTGAAAAATTCTCGTGGAGTTATAGGAACGATTTTCTGCGACTACTAAATCACAGATTCAGCGCTAACTAGGTTTGCCATATTCTTGTATTCTAGTTCTCTTCCTGGGTGGGTTACTGTTTAACAAAACAACCCAAAAACGTGATTTTCAAAATACATTTTGTAGAGCTTCATATGTTTTTGTTCTGATATTCAGTCCTAAGAGTGATTTGATGCAGCTCTTCACCCTAATATATCGTGCGCAACTCGCTTATCTCCGAATAACTTCGGCAACCTTCACCCATATAAACTCGGAAGAAAAACTTTATAAAGCCAAGATCGCTTGTAAGACATTTGTTTCAGTAAGACGAAATTATCATCTGCCGATCTTATGCTGTACAAATTCATAAAATCTCCATCTGTGTTACGTGTCGTGTTACAGATGGAAAAGATTATATGAATTTGTAGAGCATAACATCCGAAGATTGTAACGTAGTCTTATCGAAACCGGTTACAGAAATAAATGCTTTACTAGCGACACTGGCTATCTAAAGTTTTTCTCCTGAGTTTGTAACACTGCAGATCGCCCCCATTCTGCACTAAGTCAGGAATATATAAGCTACACCAATTCGAATCGTACTACGATCTTCGTTATTTTGTGCCCCTCTTCAATTTAACCCCCATTCCACCCTGCTCAGCCATCCCTCCCCAAAACACACACACACACACACTTCCCTCCAGCACCAAATAGACAATTTCTTGATGTCTCAGAAACTGTCCTATCAGCTGGTCCCCTCTTTGAGCGAGTTCCTTCATAAATTCCTTCTCACCCCATGTCAATAAGTACCTCATTAGTTACGCGCCGGCTGGTGCGGCCGAGCGGTTCTAGGCGCTTCAGTCTGGAACCGTGCGACCGCTACGGTTGCAGGTTCGAATCCTGCCTCGGGAATGGATGTGTGTGATGTACTTAGGTTAGTTACGTTTAAGTGGTTCTAAGCTCTAGGGGACGGATGACCTCAGATGTTAAGTCCCATAGTGCTCAGAGCCATATGAACCATTTTGAACCATTAGTTACGCGACATATCCATCTATTCTTCAGCATTCTTCTGTAACGACTACATCTACAGCCACATCTACATGGTTACTCTGCAAATCACATTTAAGTGCCTGGCAGAGGGTCTATCGGACTAGCCGGCCGAAGTGGCCGTGCGGTTAAAGGCGCTGCAGTCTGGAGCCGCAGGACCGCTACGGTCGCAGGTTCGAATCCTGCCTCGGGCATGGATGTTTGTGATGTCCTTAGGTTAGTTACGTTTAACTAGTTCTAAGTTCTAGGGGACTAATGACCTCAGCAGTTGAGTCCCATAGTGCTCAGAGCCATTTGAACCATTTTTTTCATCGGACTACCTTCACGAATCTCTATTATTCCAATCTCCTACAGCGCGCGGAAAGAACGAACACCTATATCCTTCCGTACGAACTCTGATTCCCTTATTTTATCATGGTGATCGTTTCTTCCTATGTAGGTCGGTGTCAACAAAATATTTCCTCATTCAGAGGAGAAAGTTGCTGATAGGAATTTCGGGAGAAGATACAGTCGCAACGAAAAACGCCTTGGTTTTATTGGTGTCCAGCCCAGATCCTGTATCATTTCAGTGACACTCTCACCCATTTTTCGCGATAATACAAAACGTGCTGCCTTGCTTTGAACTTTTTCCATGTACTCCGTCAGCCCTATCTGGTAAGGATCCCACATCATGCAGCAGTGTTCTAAAAGAGGACGGACAAGCGTAGTGTAGGCAGTCTCCTTAGTAGGTCTGATACATTTTCTAAGTGATCTTCCAATAAAACGCAGTCTTTGGTTAGGTTTCCCCGCAACATTTTCTTCCAATTTAAATTGTTTGTATTTGTAATTCCTATGTATTTAGTTTAATTTACGGCCTTCAGATAAGACTCATTTATCGTGTACCCGAAGTTTAACGAATTCCTTTTAGCACTCATGCGAATGACCTCCTACTTTTCGTTATTTAGGGTCAACTGCCAATTTTAGCACCATTTAGATATATTTTTCTAAATCGTTTTGCAATTTGTTTTGGTCTTCTGATGACTTTATTAGACGATAAACGACAGCGTCATCTGCAAAAACAACGTAAGATGACTGCTCAGAATGTCTGCCAAATTGTTTATATACACTCCTGGAAATGGAAAAAGAACACATTGACACCGGTGTGTCAGACCCACCATACTTGCTCCGGACACTGCGAGAGGGCTGTACAAGCAATGATCACACGCACGGCACAGCGGACACACCAGGAACCGCGGTGTTGGCCGTCGAATGGCGCTAGCTGCGCAGCATTTGTGCACCGCCGCCGTCAGTGTCAGCCCGTTTGCCGTGGCATACGGAGCTCCATCGCGGTCTTTAACACTGGTAGCATGCCGCGACAGCGTGGACGTGAACCGTATGTGCAGTTGACGGACTTTGAGCGAGGGCGTATAGTGGGCATGCGGGAGGCCGGGTGGACGTACCGCCGAATTGCTCAACACGTGGGGCGTGAGGTCTCCACAGTACATCGATGTTGTCGCCAGTGGTCGGCGGAAGGTGCACGTGCCCGTCGACCTGGGACCGGACCGCAGCGACGCACGGATGCACGCCAAGACCGTAGGATCCTACGCAGTGCCGTAGGGGACCGCACCGCCACTTCCCAGCAAATTAGGGACACTGTTGCTCCTGGGGTATCGGCGAGGACCATTCGCAACCGTCTCCATGAAGCTGGGCTACGGTCCCGCACACCGTTAGGCCGTCTTCCGCTCACGCCCCAACATCGTGCAGCCCGCCTCCAGTGGTGTCGCGACAGGCGTGAATGGAGGGACGAATGGAGACGTGTCGTCTTCAGCGATGAGAGTCGCTTCTGCCTTGGTGCCAATGATGGTCGTATGCGTGTTTGGCGCCGTGCAGGTGAGCGCCACAATCAGGACTGCATACGACCGAGGCACACAGGGCCAACACCCGGCATCATGGTGTGGGGAGCGATCTCCTACACTGGCCGTACACCACTGGTGATCGTCGAGGGGACACTGAATAGTGCACGGTACATCCAAACCGTCATCGAACCCATCGTTCTACCATTCCTAGACCGGCAAGGGAACTTGCTGTTCCAACAGGACAATGCACATCCGCATGTATCCCGTGCCACCCAACGTGCTCTAGAAGGTGTAAGTCAACTACCCTGGCCAGCAAGATCTCCGGATCTGTCCCCCATTGAGCATGTTTGGGACTGGATGAAGCGTCGTCTCACGCGGTCTGCACGTCCAGCACGAACGCTGGTCCAACTGAGGCGCCAGGTGGAAATGGCATGGCAAGCCGTTCCACAGGACTACATCCAGCATCTCTACGATCGTCTCCATGGGAGAATAGCAGCCTGCATTGCTGCGAAAGGTGGATATACACTGTACTAGTGCCGACATTGTGCATGCTCTGTTGCCTGTTCAAAATGGCTCTGAGCACTATGGGACTCAACTGCTGAGGTCATTAGTCCCCTAGAACTTAGAACTAGTTAAACCTAACATCACAAACATCCATGCCCGAGGCAGGGTTCGAACCTGCGACCATAGTGGTCTTGCGGTTCCAGACTGCAGCGCCTTTAACCGCACGGCCACTTCGGCCGGCCTGTTGCCTGTGTCTATGTGCCTGTGGTTCTGTCAGTGTGATCATGTGAAGTATCTGACCCCAGGAATGTGTCAATAAAGTTTCCCCTTCCTGGGACAATGAATTCACGGTGTTCTTATTTCAATTTCCAGGAGTGTAGATAAGGAACAGCAAATGGTATGGTAAGAACAGTAACACTACCTTGGGGGACGCCAGAAATCTCTTCCGCTTCACTTGATGAATTTCCGTCACTTACTACGAACTGTGACCTCTCTGACAGGAAATCACAAATCCAGTCATATAAATGAGACGATAATCCATACGCAAGCAATTTCGCTACAAGCCACTTCTGTGGTACAGTGTTAAAAGCCTTTCGGAAATCCAGAAATACGGAATCAACCTGAAATACCTTGTCAATAGGACTCAACGCTTCATGCGAATAAAGAGCTAGTTGTGTTTCACAAGAACGATGTTGTCTAAATCAATGTTGACTGTGTCTTGATAGACCGTTTTCTTCATAATGTTCGAACACAATATATGTTCCAAAATCCTGCTGCATATCGACGTTAATGTAATGGGCGTGTAATTTAGTGGATTACTCCTATTACCTTTCTTGAATATTGGTGTGACCTGTGAAACTTTGCAGTCTTTGGTCACGGATCTTTCGTCGAGCGAACGGTTGTATATGATTGTTAAGTATGGCGCTAATGCATCAGCATACTCCGAAATGAACCTAGTTGGTATACAGTCTGATCCAGAAGATTTGCTTTTATTACATGATTTAATTTGCTTCATTACTCCGAGGATATTTACTTCTACAGTACTCATGTTGCCAGCTGTTCTTGATTCGAATTCTGGAATATTTACTACATCTTCTTTTGTGAAGGCATTTCGGAGTGCTGTGTTTAGTAATTTTGCTTTGGCAGTACTCTCTTCGATAGTATCTCCTTTGCTATCGAGAAGAGAAGGCATTGATTGTTTCTTGCCGCTAACATACTTCACATACGAGCAGAATCTCTTTGGATTTTCTGCCAGCTTTCGAGATAAAGTTTCGTTGTGGAAACTATTAGAAGCATCTCGCATTGAAGTCCGCGCTAAATTTCGAGCTTGTGGGTATTCTGCATCTGTTTAAATTTGGAATTATTGTTTCTTTGTTTCTGCAACAGTGTTCTGACCCGTTTTGTGTACCAAGGAGGATCAGCTCCGTCGTTTGTTAATTTATTTGGTATAAGTCTCTCAATTCCTGACGATACTATTTCCTCGAATTCAATCCACATCAAGTCCACACTTAGGAAGGCGCTATCAAATTTTTGTCTGCCTTTTTGAATAGGTATATTTTTCGTTTATTTTTTGGGGATTTGGGGGTTACAATATTCAGTCTCACTACGACAACCCTGTGTTCACTAATTCCTGTGCTCGTTATTAACTCACAATTATATGTTATATGTATATGTCAAGTGTGTTTTCATAACTGTTTACTATTCGCGTGGGTTTCATGAACTAACTGCTCGAAATAATTTTCAGAGAATGTGCTTAGCACAATTTCTGGTGAAGTTTTACGCGTACCAACTATAATCGTATGAGTCGGGTACGTGCTTAAAATCAAACTCAAGTTTTCTTTGAACCTTTCAGCAGCTTTATTGGGTAGTCGGTAAAAGGATCCAATTATTATTTTATTCTGGTTGCCAAAAATGACCTCTGCCCATACTAACTCACAGGAACTATCTGTTTCAATTTCGCGACCCCATAGTTCTTCCTGTGTTCGGCCTGCACCCTTTGTGACTGAAGCCCTTCTTGCGTTTTCCCGAGACCCTCTAACCTAAAAAACCGCCAGTCCTTCTACCTGTGTAGCGGTCTCCTGCGTATAGTGGACTCCTGCCCTATTCAGCGGAACCCGAAACACAACCACCCTTTGGTGGAAGTCGAGGAATCTACAGCCTACCCGGTCGTAGAACCCCGGTCGTAGAACCGTCTGAGCCTCTGATTCACAACCTCCACTCGGCTCTGTACCAGAGGTCACCAATCGGTCCTGTAGACTATGCTGCAAATGGCCAGTTCTGATTTTATCTCACAAGCAGGACTGGTAGCCTTTACCACCTCTGTTAGTGACTCGAAGCCATAGAGAATCTCTTCTGATAAAAAGTGACACAAATCGTTGGTACCGACGTTAGCCATCACCTGCAGTTGGCTGTACCCTGTGCTCTTTATGGCATCCGGGAGGACCCGTCCACGTCTGGAATGACTCCACCCGGTAAGCACACGGAGTGCACACTGGTTTTATTTCCCTTTTTAGCAGCCATGTCCCTAAGGGCCACATAACGCGCATAACGTTGGAGCTCAAAGCTCCCATGTCTAAAGCTCTGTATTCTCTCCTTGCCTTACGTTTCAGTTCCATACAAGGCTACATTCAAGACAAAAATTTTGAGAAAGAACTTCCTAACACTTAAATTTATATTTAATGTTAACTAATTCCTCTTTTCAAAATATCTCTTCTTGCTGTAACCACTCTGCGTTTTATATCCTCTCAACTTATGTCATCATTAGCAATTTTTCTGCAGAAATTTCGAAACTTATCCGCTACTCTCAGTGTTTCATTTTCTGATCTGATTTCCTCAGCATTGCCTTATTTAATTCGACTACGTTCCATTATCCTCATTTTAGTATGACGCTCATCTTGCAACCTCTTTTCAACGCTCAATCCATTCCGTTCAACTGCTCTGTCAAGTTCATCGCTGTCTCAGAATTACATCGGCAGATCTCAAAATTTTCGATTGTTCTCCCTGATCTTCAACTCGTTTCCTAAAATTTTTCTTGGTATCCTTTCATCTTTCCTCAATGTACGATTTGAATAACATCGGCGATAGGTGGCAATCCAGTCTCTCTCCCTTCTCAGCCACTGCACCAGCAGTCTGGTTTTTTGTACAGCTTGTTTATAACGTTTCGATCGCTTTATTTTCATCACAGCTACATTGAGAATTTCAAAGATGATATTACAGTGAACACGGTCGAAAGCTTTCTCTAACCGTAAAAATTTTATAAACGTAGGTTTATTTTTCTCTAACCTGTCTTCTGAAACTAACCGTAGTGTTAGTATTGTATCGCGTTTTCCTCCATTTCCTCGGAACCGAAAGCGATTTTTCCCAATATTAGCTTCTACCAGTGTTTCTATTCTTCCATGTTAAGATTTTACGTTAATCTCTTATTAAACTGAAAATTCGGTAATATTCACACTTGTCATCACGTGCTTTCTTTGCGGTTCACATTATTACATTCTTCCTGAAACCTGAGAGTATTTCGCCTGTCTCATGTTCTTGCATACCAAGTGGAATGGTTTTGTCGTGGTTGGCTGTCACTTGGTTCACATTAATTCTGAGGGAATGTCGTGTACTTCAGCGCCATTGTTTCGACTTACATCTTTCACTGCTCTGTCAAACTCTTCACATAGTGTCATACGTCCCCCATCTCATCTTCGTCTTCCCTTCCTGTAACATTGTTGTGAGATTCATTTCCCTTGTGGAGCCCTTCTACGTCTTTCTGCTACCTTTCAGCATTCCGTTCTTTGGTCAGTACTTGCCTTTCGAGCTTTTGACATTCATGCAGTTGCTTGTCTCTTCTTCAATGGCCCATTTAATCTACCTATGGGTGTTATCTGTCTTTCCCCTATTTATATACGCTACTACAGACTTGCTTCTGGTCATTCCTGCTTAGCCATTTTGCATTTTGCCAATATTGTTTTCCAGACGTATCTCTTCCCTTTCGCCTCATTCCCTTTAGACATGGCAGTCAATATTGAAAAATAGAACACATGAAATCAGAGGAATGCATCTGCTAACTCACACTAACTCACATGACTTGTGACTTTTGTAAGCAAAATATTATAAATGGCATGAGAGATGTACAATAGTTTTTAAAATATGTTTGCATTTCTCCGTTCTGAAAAGTTTTAATCAAAGGCGATTTTTCTGGCTTTTGTTGATATCTAGTAGAATTATTTCTATTTCATCTGCTTTCGGGAAATAAAATGAAATGAGCATATGGCATTGTTGGCCGCCAAGTACAGGTCTTAGTGCAGCCGACCCTATATTGGGTGACTTGCGTAGCGGTGATGAGGATGAAATGATGATGAGGACAACATAACACTCAGTCCACGAGCGGAGAAAATCTCCAACCCGGCTGGGAATCTAACCCGGGCCCGCTTGCACGTTACCACCCTGCTAAGCAGACGGACTATTTTCGGGATGACGCCTACATCTTGTCCCGAAATTTCGGTTGACAACAAGGCAGTCATCTTCAGGTGAGTTTTACATTCTGTCTCTCATTTTGCTCTAATGCAGGTTCGTGATTTTCAAAGTAATCAAACATGAATAGAAATATATGTTGTGAACATTTTCAAACTTTATTTCCTAATTAGTGTATTGAATCATAAATATTCTTAATTATGTTTCACGTACTTTTCTTGTTCCTTGAAGGCAGCTATTAATTAATACATTACAATATACAAGTGTGCTTCACTGATGTGCTTCACTGATGTGTCACATGCTGAACCGTGAGACAGACTGAGCACAGTATTAAGACAAAACGTTAAATTTTGACAATAATTGCACTTCCGTCTGATGAAGGTCTAGGATAGACACTAATTACTGTGAGCCAAGGAATACATTCAAAAATACTGTGGCTGCTTACAGATTTCTTCATAGTTGATGCAACACGTAGTTCAATATAAATGGTTGGTGTTGTAGCCGATAGGGCACGCAAGGCTAACGCAGACGGGCGTGAAGTCTGGAACATGAGAACTTATAAATGAATAAGAAGAAAAGTACGTAGATGCTTGTTACTTAACTTTTAATTAGTCCTTGGAATACATCTCTCTTGAATATTAGTAAGCTATAGGCACTGATACAAATGGCGCCTTGCTAGGTGGTCGCCCGTTAACTTAGCAGAGGGCTATTCTACTGTCTATCTCTCGGCAAATGAGAGCAAGGCTTAGCACGTCCAAACGCTAGCTATGTTGTCCGTACAACTGGGGACGAGGTCTCCTCAGTCTCTCGAGACCTGCCTTGTGGTGGCGCTAGGTTTGCAATCCCACAGTGGCGACACGCGGGTCCGACATGTACTACAGGACCGCGGCCGATTTAAGTTACCACCTAGTAAGTGTGATGTCTAGCGGTGACACCACAGTTGGCACCATTCTATTGTAGTGGGAGGTGTTTACGTCCGCAACACGGGTCATAAAAATGCAACGAAAAACATAAACAAATTTTCTCTTTAGAAATTTTTTTACAGATGAACGAATGGCTGCAACACGCCCAAAGGAATTTCCCAAAAAATCAGAACCGCCTGTGAGACTGTTACGCAGACGTCCCAGTGCGAGCTTTTCTGCAGATATAAATCTCTTTCCGCCGTTCGTCCTTGGAGGGTACTCTCCGTAGACAAACACATCTAAAATGGGAATCAATCGCCCTCAGTGGAATAAAGGAACTACAGGAGCACTTAAGCACTCATATAAAGTGTTTGGAGAAAGACATCCCTGAAGAAAAAAGAACTGTAGAGGTCTTTTAAAGAACCAAATCAAATAAACCCAGAAAATACTGCGAGTGCTTCACACAGACACTTACAAAATACAGGAGTCTGCTACAAGTAACATGAAGGTTTGAAAGCAACGCTGTTGTGTGGGAAATCGAACAGTTGGCGGCAAAGTAGTGTCTAGCTTGAAAAAATGCTACGACCATCATAATAAGTTTGTGATATCCACAAATTGTTGATGAATATCAGGATAAGAAAGTATAGTCTATTACACGCAAATTCTTCACGTAGCTGCAGAGAAAAATACAAAAGAATATTAGGATTCAACGTCCCTTGTATGAGAAGGTCTAAGATGTTACGAAACCGATGTGTCCATTTCGGAGGAAACATCCAGGCGTTATTCGATAAGAGACCACCATTTCAGAAGAGTTGCATGAGAGATGTTGAATTACAAGCCAATAAATTTAAAATATTACATAAGACAAAGCCAACTGAAATACTGTGCCATCGTTCTCGTCACAGTTTTTGTCCCTTAATTCTAGAAAAAAGCTACAACTGAAAAAGCGGATGTTGGGTTTGATTTTTAAGGAAGCGAAGAGACACCCACGAATAGTAAACTTATTCCAGATTCGGCGAATGGATATTATGTTGTAGCTATATTGAACCACTAACGACGAAATGACGAAGTGTAATTAAGTTTTCCCGTTCTCGACAAATTGAACTGAAAATAATGGTGAAATATTATGGCAAATGAATTGTAATGTGAATTACGTTATTTCATTCAATTTCACAGTTGCTGAGATGTTAGAGTGACAGAAATTTAAGAACCATATCTGAATTTGCGGGACAAGTATCGCCTTTCTTCGCGTCACGTAAAGTTAGCACTAGTGGCCAGGTATGCATAGAGAGGAGATGAGGTGCTCCAGAAAAGCGAATCTGCTGCTCTAGGTTACAGGACTTTGTTAACTGAGTCTCAGGAGACTACTGAACCACTTGCGATTTCCCACAAATGACGAGGCAACACGTGGAGCGTTCTGGTTGAATACGAAGTCTGTAATGCAGCCGAAGTCTCGGCCTGGAACAGAAGTCTGTGTGCCTCGCACGCCATAAACACAGTAGATTCTGTCGAAAGGAACGACGAATTTTTTTTCGGATAGAGAGGTTCACCATCCTACTCTTCCTTGTCAATCACCTCATAATAGGATTTACAGACAAAGTCCTCAATTATTTATTCCGTTATTCCAATATGTCTCTCCTCCAACAATTCTCTCGTTCTGTCGTAACACACAATCTATCATCCTATACTTTACTGTAGTTAGTATTATTCGCATGTATGTTCCCTTACCGATTCTATGCACAAACTCATTCTTATAGACAGTGCATTTAATATCAGCACTTTTCTGTTACATCTCAGCACGCGAATAATTGTTATTGATATTAAATAATTTCGTAATCAAGGCAGTTTTTATTTTGAAATAATTTGACACTAGTTGATGCAGCACCCAATCACAATGGAATGGAATAAATTTACACTCCAATTCTTGTCCTGATATTTCCATATAATGCATGATTCAGTTTCGTGTAACGATGTACTCCAGATATACTTTCGCACAATTTTATGGTCAGTGGATACCGCTTTTTCCTTTTGGCAAGAAATACCCTCTTTTTGCCAACGTTAATCTGTTTCTTATGTCTTCCTTGGTTTGTTCTTCATATCTTTTTTTTTTTTTTTGTTCAAGCTTTCTTCATCTCATAACCTAATTTTTATGTTACCTTTGTTTTTAATCTCATTTCAGGTTCCTA
Organism: Schistocerca nitens; assembly: GCF_023898315.1. Taxonomy (NCBI): domain Eukaryota; kingdom Metazoa; phylum Arthropoda; class Insecta; order Orthoptera; family Acrididae; genus Schistocerca; species Schistocerca nitens. Next base: position 1,013,217,582 of record NC_064615.1, read on the forward strand.
AATACCTTCAAGTTCTTTTTAGTTTACTTTCAATACATATTCTTTGATGAGCTTACTGCTCGATTCATTAAATAGTATCTGTGAGAATAATGAAATTTTCTTTAGCAGCCTTCTTGGCAGATTAAAACTGTCTGGTACATCGAGACACTAACTCGGAACCTTTGCCTTTCGGGGGCATTGTGTAACAGCATATCTCTAATACTCTAGTGATTTATTTTGCTTTTGCTTTATTTAATGTTACATCGTTGAGCTTCTGTAAAGGTGTTTGATTGAATCGATAACATACAATTGTATACTCCTTTCTTTGTTAAAACTTTGATGTCGTGGTTTGATTCTATGCAAAGTAGTATATCTGTCATTTAAATTCTTTGTACCGTTTGGAGGCAATAAAACTTTCTGTATATAATTCTCATTTCTGTGTGAATAATTTTTTGTAGAAATGTCAATATGTGCTAATGTTCTGTTTTATTTAATATGTTTGGTTACTGTTATGTAAACTGCTGATCCTCACTTAGGGTTCTTAATCATTTTGTATGTAAAACGTCTTGTGGTTCCCCTCGGGAACGGAACTGTGTAGCGCGCGCAAAATGTGGTTGGCCTAGGTAGAAAAGGTGGAGCCAAGAGTCAGTCGGGGAGGAGCTATCAAACTGAGCACTGCCATGTAAACGTTGTGTATTGTGCTCGTTCCGAGAGAGGCTTTTTTCTGCCACTTTCCAATGCCTCGGATGAATGGATAAATAGCTGGAACGATTCTGGAATTGGTATTCATCATCGCCACCAAGAAGGGCCAGAGTCCAGCAATTCTGCCTGCAAATCCGCCTACCAACATGCAGTTGCCACCACATTGCGCAATCACTGTAAAGGAGTACTATAATAATGTACAGTGAAGGATCAGCTTATTGGATGTTTTAGTGTGCACAAATATAAGGTAACTTATAACTGAATTCATGTAACTACCTTAATTTTCTCCCTATCACAACACCTCTCAGGTTCCTCTCCATTTGAAATATGATTACCGAGTGTCCTAGTTTGCGGAAAAAAATGAAAGCCTCAGAACTTTAAATAATGTTGTTTGATCTTTGGTAAGAAGGGAGCATTCAGATTTACTGTGGATTTAGTGAAATTGTGGGAGGTAGTAAATGTAGTCTTGTGAAAGCCTCCCAGGGATGGAAACAGTCTAATTTAAAGTTTTGTGGAGTTTCAAAGTCTCCTATTTGATCATTTACTTGAAAGTAGAAGACTGTAGTAATAAAGACAATTTGCAGTTTCTCTTAAAGATTAAAAGCTCTTAAAATTGAGGCTTATAAAGTGTTGCTTAGTTAATGATCATAGTGCTGCCTGTAGTAAATTTTAAAAGGTGAGTCAGTTTCTTGTAAATTTGTCAACATTGTGTCTCACTGTAGTAAAAGTCGTGAAATGCATATATGGATAGTTATACACTTATGCTTGCTAAGCACTTGTTTCTTTTGGGTATTGAAAGTGCATGTTAATAGTGTAATAAAATCCACAGGTTACCCTTTACCACTATTTATGAAAACAATAATTCCTTTATTCAAAATACAGTGAGAAGTAATCTGTTAGTGAATTCCATTTAACTTTCATTCTAAACAGAATAGTATTTAGTTGAGAGATACTTAACCTATGACCAATTCATAATTTTGCAGTGAACTACATTTATAATTTCATGCCAGCTAGGAAAATGTTTGAACAATAATACTGAACCTATGTCCAATTAATGATTCTGCAGTTAACGTTAATAGTAATGATATAAAGACCATTCAATTTGATGAAGTCATGAAAGTATCAGTGTGTTTCCGTACCTGTTATAATTTTGCAAATAGTTTGTGCTGCTCTAGCTGTTAGCTTTAATCTTACCGTAAACATATGTATGTGTCAGAATTCATTGCATTCGCGTGTGGCCAAGTCTAGGTTGTGTTTGTCCGTTAAAGTTACGCATACCTGCTTTCTTAAACGAGAACGTTAATCTTTCTCTTGCCTAATTAGGCTGGTGACCGTTTTCCTTATTCTCTAAACAGTATAGCTAGGCAAAAGTATTGTTTGTTACTGTTCAAATATTTACGTAATTCTGACTTTCATTTCCGATAAGCCACCTCCGTTAGGTACACGACGGTCAACATAACAAAATTCCTCTCAGAGGGTAACACTGCTCTGTTGCTTTATACCATAATTGCTTTAACAAGATAGTTTCATTTCACTACCTGCCTCCAACTTTAAGGTTATGGTATAGCAGTAGCGGACAGGAGTGTTATAATTGCTCTACAAACTGGGCTACCCAAGCTCATAACTTTACGTCTACATGACAAAGGTAAAACGGAAGTCAAATCTTCGAGCTCGAGCTTCAGTCCAGTGCACAGTTTTAATCTGCCAGAAGGTTTCACGTCTACACACACACCGTTGCAGAGTGAATATTTCGTTCTGGAAACATGTTCCAGGCTGTGGCTAAGTCATGTATCAGCAATATCCTATCTTCCAGGAGTAGCCTCGCAAGTTTCGTAGGAGAACTTCTTTGAAGTTTAGAATGTAAGAGACGAGGTACTGTCGGAAGTAACGGTGCGAGGAGAGGTTTTGTCTTGTTAGCTGACTCTGTGGAGCACTTGCCCGCGAAATGCGAAGGTTCCGAATTAGAGTCTCGGTCTGGCACAAAGTTGTGAACTGTAAATAAATTTCAGCACCTGTAATTGTTACTCATTTTCACTGAGGATAGCAATGTCTTCCGCGAATACTGGCAATGATGAATTTTCACCACGCATTTAATTCCACTCTTCAGTCTTTCTTTATGTTCAGTCTTAACTTGTTCGATACACAGGTTGAACAATACGTGAGGAAAACTACATCTCTGCCTTACGGCCGTTGTAATTCGAGTACAGCCAGAAGCATCCCCATTACAGAGATCCGCCAAATGTTTTGTGCGAGATGTGGTATCTTACTGTTCGGAAACGTGGACACTCAGACAGAATTAACAAAAAAATTTTAAGTAATTTGAATTGTGGTTATGGAAAAGAATGGAGAAAAAGTGAAATGGATCGACAGAACGAGGAATGAGGAGTTACTGAGCAGGAAAGGAAAGGAGAGGAACTTCATGAGGATGATACAAAAGAGGAAAACATCTTGGGTCTACTACAGAGAATCATCGAGGGAAAATTAGAAGGGAAAAGAGGGACGGGAAGAAGAATGTTAGGAATGCTAACAGATATGAAGAGAGGAAGAAGTTACGAGCAAATGAGGGAGAATGCTCAGGGCAGAGATGCATGGGGGACGTCCAGTTGATAACTGCCTCAGAAAACGTTTTGTTTTCTTTTTTTGGTCTTCCGTTCTAATTATTATCTCATAGTACGAGTAAATACTGCAGATTACGTTCTTTCAATGTATGGAATATCTTTTTCTCTAAGGGTTTCAAACATCTCTCAGCATACTAACATTGTAACTCATAAATTCCTATGAACCTTATTTGGTTTTTTATACTTAGAACACTGGTTTTAGTGACAGCTCCTGATGGCGAATTACTCTTCGAAATTCTAAGGCGAATGGAACTCTATAGCTTCAAATATGATTCAGTATTGGTACTCCTCCGAGGTAATATTATCGTTCAGGAACGTCCATCTTGTGAGAGGTCTGTGGCTCGTACTGGACAGAGCAGAGCAGGTAAAACATTAACAATGTTATAAATGATGATGATTTCGTTCTACGTCCTTGAGTTAATAATTCGCGTGTCTACGAAGCATAAGTAGAATGGAGACGCTTTATATGTGGACTGACATCTGACTGGCCTTATTCCACTTGGTCCCCTGTTAAGAGAAAACAACTTTACATACCGTTCTTCGACGGCTTACTCTCTATTTACGTTACTGTTCTTATATTCTGCGGTACAGTTACGTAATTTTACGTATATTTTTGAAATATGTAAGTGATGATGGGCATGAGATTCTTATGGCTGTTATAGAAATTGCCAGTTGGTTGTATGATCTGTTTGCCTCCTCACTTCCTAATTAACCTACTATTCCGATTAATTGGCTCTTCTCCTGAAATTTATATTAACATTATTATCGACTATTCAGTTCTTAGCTATTTCTATGCAGTAATGTTTCCACGTGTCTGTATTATATGGTCAGTAATAAGTATCAAAGCAAGTTATCGTGGTCAAGACCTGTAGTTAAAAATCAGAAAATCCACATTAGCAAATCTTTGTATGAAGCTACAGTGATAATGTTATGTATTAGAAGGAAATATTATGAATCTATAGAGTGTAGAAGATTACGGACGGTTGGAATTCTTTCAACTATCACCAGGCTATCCGAAGACTTCTGGCCAGACAGTAATCGTTTTATGTAAGTCTGCAAGCTTTCGTGGCCGTCGCCACTGAAGGCAAAATTTTCTGGGCAGTTAGACCACGTCGTATTTCTTCTATACGATCCACGTTTGACCCCTCTCCTGCGATCTTGTGGTGTCCACGGTTGACTGAACCGAAAGTGGATACCCGGATCCTGAAAAAGATCCCAACAGAGGAGTCAAAATGTTGATCTTATAGAAGAAATAAGACGTGGCCTAGCAACCAACTATATTTTACCTTTAGCAGAATTTTTTTCTGCGTCAGAATACACCACCTGATCCAGTGTGCTCCAGTGACTGCAATTACCCAAAATCTTACCAGACAACACTAATATTCCAAAGTAAAAAGACAGATGTGAGAATCGAAACCTTATCATATAAATAATGAGCGTAAGAAAGTGATTCTACGCTCAAATGTTTCCATCACATAGGAGAGTCAAACGTCGTGAGCAAAACAAAGGATGGGAAATTAGTCCTCAAGCAGATAATTCTGAGAACTCCTATTCACTGATTTACACTCCTGGAAATGGAAAAAAGAACACATTGACACCGGTGTGTCAGACCCACCATACTTGCTCCGGACACTGCGAGAGGGCTGTACAAGCAATGATCACACGCACGGCACAGCGGACACACCAGGAACCGCGGTGTTGGCCGTCGAATGGCGCTAGCTGCGCAGCATTTGTGCACCGCCGCCGTCAGTGTCAGCCAGTTTGCCGTGGCATACGGAGCTCCATCGCAGTCTTTAACACTGGTAGCATGCCGCGACAGCGTGGACGTGAACCGTATGTGCAGTTGACGGACTTTGAGCGAGGGCGTATAGTGGGCATGCGGGAGGCCGGGTGGACGTACCGCCGAATTGCTCAACACGTGGGGCGTGAGGTCTCCACAGTACATCGATGTTGTCGCCAGTGGTCGGCGGAAGGTGCACGTGCCCGTCGACCTGGGACCGGACCGCAGCGACGCACGGATGCACACCAAGACCGTAGGATCCTACGCAGTGCCGTAAGGGACCGCACCGCCACTTCCCAGCAAATTAGGGACACTGTTGCTCCTGGGGTATCGGCGAGGACCATTCGCAACCGTCTCCATGAAGCTGGGCTACGGTCCCGCACACCGTTAGGCCGTCTTCCGCTCACGCCCCAACATCGTGCAGCCCGCCTCCAGTGGTGTCGCGACAGGCGTGAATGGAGGGACGAATGGAGACGTGTCGTCTTCAGCGATGAGAGTCGCTTCTGCCTTGGTGCCAACGATGGTCGTATGCGTGTTTGGCGCCGTGCAGGTGAGCGCCACAATCAGGACTGCATACGACCGAGGCACACAGGGCCAACACCCGGCATCATGGTGTGGGGAGCGATCTCCTATACTGGCCGTACACCACTGGTGATCGTCGAGGGGACACTGAATAGTGCACGGTACATCCAAACCGTCATCGAACCCATCGTTCTACCATTCCTAGACCGGCAAGGGAACTTGCTGTTCCAACAGGACAATGCACGTCCGCATGTATCCCGTGCCACCCAACGTGCTCTAGAAGGTGTAAGTCAACTACCCTGGCCAGCAAGATCTCCGGATCTGTCCCCCATTGAGCATGTTTGGGACTGGATGAAGCGTCGTCTCACGCGGTCTGCACGTCCAGCACGAACGCTGGTCCAACTGAGGCGCCAGGTGGAAATGGCATGGCAAGCCGTTCCACAGGACTACATCCAGCATCTGTACGATCGTCTACATGGGAGAATAGCAGCCTGCATTGCTGCGAAAGGTGGATATACACTGTACTAGTGCCGACATTGTGCATGCTCTGTTGCCTGTGTCTATGTGCCTGTGGTTCTGTCAGTGTGATCATGTGATGTATCTGACCCCAGGAATGTGTGAATAAAGTTTCCCCTTCCTGGGACAATGAATTCACGGTGTTCTTATTTCAATTTCCAGGAGTGTATGTCACGTCCTGTAGCTTTCGTCTAATGGTTTTCTGAAACCTCGGAGGTACTTATGAAGAATCCTGTATTCTATGGTGTAAGGCGTTTCTAGTTACTGGCGACAGTTTTCTGGAAATTATTTTGTTGGTTTTGTGTTTTCGCAGCTATAATTGTTCATTTATTGATATAATTAACTCTCATAACTCATTCTTTAGTAAATGAAGTCTATATCCCAACTATTTACCATTTTTGTGACAGTTGTTCAATGTTATTCTCGTTCAACTTTAGGATTACATTCAAAGTCAATTTTTCCAGCTTGGTTTATGTCTGAAATGTCTGCCTGGGAGGATTGTCACAAAAATGTTGAGTGTTGTTGTGACTTGCGGCAACCAAGTTTAGTAGATTTTAGGTAAAGATGGTGAGAAAATATAAAAAGGATTGACGGACAGAAGTTGCTCCTGACGTCGTGCTTACTGCATTGAGGAAGGTAAGAGAAGAATGATAATCAGTTTGTAAAGCTGATGCTGAATAAAACTGAAGAGACGAACATAGTCAGCACTCCACCACCTTTGGTTATTCTCCAAATAGAAAAGATTTTTTTTCTGATGACGACAAGAAGGATCTGAAGCAATATGTTCTCGTGGTTTAGTTCCACAATGCGAGAGCGCCACGATGATGCACATCCATGGGAGACGCTATAAGAGAGGTGTGTATGACATAGAGGTTAACTGATAAAATTCTGAGAGTACCTGTGAGAATCAGGCACCATACTACGCTCTCTTAGATCCATCTCGTGCGTTGACGATGACGGCGATATCGGAGGGATCATAGCTCATTCTGCGTCTTATCAAAAAAAAAAAAAAAAAAAAAAAAAAAAGGTTCAAATGACTCTGAGCACTATGGGACTTAACATATGAGGTCATCAGTCCCCTAGAACTTAGAACTACTTAAACCTAACTAACCTAAGGACATCGCACACATCCATGCCCGAGGCAGGATTCGAACCTGCGACCGTAGCAGTCGCGCGGTTCCGGACTGAAGCGCCTAGAACCTCTCGGCCACAGGGCCGGCGGCGTCTTATCGCCCACGCACCATTTGCAAAAGTAAAATGAGAAGAAGAGAATGGCGACTTGGGACTGGTACTGTAAGTACTCTCCGCTACACACGGTAAGACTGCTCGCTTAATGTAGTCGGACGTATAAAAATGTTTTATCTAATAAAATGTGAAAGTCGTTCAGCAATCCGGAACCGTACCCTGTTATACTGAAACTTCTTTATTTAAATGTGTGAATTTGAACTCAAATTGCTGACTGACTGAGAAGATGAAACTTCTACGTTATTTAATTGTGAAAGAGCTGAGTAAAACTGAACGTACTGAGCCTACTTTCTCTTTACTTTTGACCCACAATATTCTGACGCAACGCAATCTGACTGCTCAAAGAAAATTACAACCTGACTTCAAATAATTAATACAAAAGAATGGCCCTGACTAAAAAGAAATCTTAACAATAACCTATACATTTCATTAAGCACTTACCTCACAAAAATCTTCATTACGCGATTTACTGCAACACAGCGAGCGTCAGTACTGCCAACTAAATAAAAGATTCTAACTACTAAAGTGACTAACTACTAATAGGCATGTGGTTAGCAAAGGAAAGATTTTGTTTCAAACCAAATAATGTATTTTTTATCTTAACAATGTGACATCCAGTTCGAACACGAATATAAATCGTCATTGACATTAAGAACAAAGATATATTATAATGACTAATTTTCAATCTCCAAGTCGGATACTTCCCGATCGTCAGCTACGCTAACACTCAGACCTCTGCCCTAACTTCTCACATTTAACATCCATCACTGCTGGCTGCTTACCTCCAATTTTGTATCCCACTTGGAAGTGGGCGCGTCGGTTGGGTGAGGAAGAGGTAAAACACGTCGGTACGTCTGTATGCATTTAAATCCCCTTTACTCAAGCAATAAGAATACATAACTTGTAAGCTGGTGCGAAGTTGAAGCGGTTTCCTGGCTGGCTGCACCTGATGAAATGGACAGAATCTGTAGCGGAGCTCGTAGAGCTGCACAACACCAGCTAGAGGGCTTTGCCGTCGGTGTCTCGTGGTAGTGCCAACCTTCGAAACTATGTGGCATCGTTACTATCGATACCACATCCAACTGCCCAACAGTACTTCCATAACTGCTGACGACTAAATTCCAATTGCCCAAAAGTACTCCCAACACTGCTGGCAACGAACTTCCAATTACCCAACACTACTGGCGATTAACTTCCAACAACCAGTCCAAGCAGCCACAGAGTCACTTACAAAGAAAGCGCAGTCAGAGATCCAATGCAAAGCGCTACACAGCGCTGCCAACACAGAAGCAGCCCACTTACAATATTCATTACATAGCTTACGGTTCTCGGAGTATCCCCACAGACAGCCCCACTACCCTAGCATCTGGGGAAGCTTGAAAACAAACCATGTCAATCCCAGTCGAGGCATAGTGAATCTTTTGATACGACACGGTCATTATCCATCCCATCGTGAAAGACTTAAGCTCTGGCAGATGAAACTTCCTGGCAGATTAAAACTGTGTGCCGGTCCGAACCTGCCTTTCGCAAGTAAGTGCTCTACCTGAATGTCCAAATAGAACGCATGTCCCGCCTGCACAGTTGGAAGATGAGGTACTGGTGATAGTGAAGCTGTGAAGGCGGGCCGAGAGTCGTGCTTGGACAGCTCAGTCTGTAGAGCCGTTGGTAGTGAAAGGCAAACGTACTAAGTCCAAGACCCCATTCGGCACACAGTTTTAATACGCTATGGAGTTTAAAATCAGCGCACACTCCGCTCCAGAGTGAAAATTTATTCTGGAGCCAGAGAGGTGTCTACGAATGCGGATGCAAGTACACTCCAGAACGCGTTGTCTTTCACTGCGCATTATTTAACTTCTACATCCACAACTGCATCGACATAGACACTCCGCAAGCCGCCGTACGGCGTGCGGTGCAGGGTGATCTGTACCAGTACTAGTGGTTTCCTTTCCTGTTCTACTCGTAAACAGAGCGAGGCAGTAACGACTGTCTGTATGTCTTCTTATGAGCCCTAATTTCTCGAATCTCATCTTCGTACTGCTTACGGTAAGTGTATGTTGGCGGTAGTAGAATAGTTCTGCCATCAGTTTCGAATGACGGTTCTCTAAATTTTCTCAGTAATGTTTCTCGAAAACAAAGTCGCCTTTTCTTCAGGGATTCCCCTTTGCGTTCCCGAAGCATCTCCGTAACACTTACGTGTTGTTCTACCGTACCGGTAACAAATCTAGCAGCCGGCCTCTGAATTGCTTATATGTCTTCCTTCAATCCGACTTGGTGCGGATCCCAAACACTCGTACAGTACTGCAGGATAGGTCACACCAGTGTCCTACGTGCGATTTCCTTAACGGATGAACCACTATTTCCCAAAATTCTCCCAATATCCAGAAGTCAACCATTCGCGCTCCCTAACGTATTCTCACATGCTCGTTGAATTTCATATCGTTTTGCAATGTTACGCCCTGACATTTAAACGATTTGACTGTGTCAAGGAGGACAATAGTAATACTGGACACTACAGGTTCGTTCTCCTTACTCATCCGCGTTAACTTACATTTTCCACATTTAGAGGTAGCTGCCGTTCATCACACCAACTAGAAATTCTGACTAAGTCATCTTGTACCTTCCTACAGTCACTCAACGGCGACACCTTCCTCTACACCACAGCATAATAAGCGAACAACCGCAGATTGCAGCCAAATCTTTTACGTATGTAGAGTACAACAGCGTTCCTCTCACACTTCACTGTGGTACTCCTGACGATACCCTGTCTGTGATGAACACTCACCGTCAAGAACAAGATACTGGGTTTTATTGCTTGAGAAGTATTATATCCACTCACATTCTGCGAACTTATTTACATATGGTCGTACCTTCGTAAGCAGCCTGCAATGGGGGACCGTGTCAAGTGCTTTCCGGAAATATAGAAATATGGAATCTGCCTGTTGCCGTTCATACATAGCAGTGTGTCATGTAAAATAAAGGCAAGCTAAAAACCATACCGATTCGTGGACGTAAGCTTCTCAGACTCAAGAAAGCTTATTGCATTCGAACTAAGAATATGTTCAAAGATTATGCAACAAACCGAAGCTAGGGGTACTGGTCTGTAATTTTGCGGATCCATTCTCTTACCTTTCTTATATAATGGTCATCTGCGCTTTTTTCCAGTGTCTTGGGACTTTGTGCTGGGTGAGAGATTCGCGCTTGCCCTATTAGCTGTATCGTCACTGGAAAACGCTACGAGAGTCTCTTACGCACCAACATCATTCCAGCTATTCCACAGCGTGGATGTGTGGGTAGGGTCACTTTTACTCAAGGTGACGCTCCTCCCTCACACTGCACAGCCAGTGAAGCGGCTGCTGCATAGACATTTCGGAAATTCTAGAATTATCAGGCGTCATTTCCCTGTAGACTTGCCATGCAAATAACCTGATCTTATTCATTGTGACTTCAGGCTGTGCGGTTATCTGAAAGATGCTGTGTTCAGGTTCCGATTACAAAAGTACAGGGGATACGCAAAATGATGTAAACAGTGGTAGTAGATGGTTGTGTTTGACGGTCAACAACGCAGGTAAGGCACGTGTCATGCTGGACTGTGCGTGTTCAGTAAGGACTAGGCATCAGTGCAGGTTGTTTACGAGTAGTGCACACTTCGTATTTGCATTCAGAGACCGAGGTCGACGTGCAATGAAAGACCTAACCGAGTTTCAAAGAGGACAGATTGTGGGGGTCCGGTTAGCTGGAGCATCAGTAACCAAGACAGCCAACTTACTGAATGTTTCATGAGCGATTGTTTCTACATTTATGACAGTCTACACAAAAAATGGTAAGACATCATGGTGTAAACGTAATAGTGGGCGCATATCAAAACTAAATGACAGAGATCGTCATACGCTATACGAATTGTGTCAAAGCAACACAAAACTGCCGCAGCTAAAGTGACTGCAGAGTTCAAGAGCCATTTTCTGTCCGCCGAGAACTCCATAGAGCGAATGTTCATGGACCAGTTGCTATACCGAAACCATTAATGACGCAGAGAAGCGTAAAACATTGTGTCAGGAGCATAAATTCTGGACGGCTGATCAGTGGGAACACTTCATAGGATCGGTCGAGTCAATATTTTCGTTGATTCAAACATCGGGCCTGGTATACGTCTGGAGAACGCCAAAAGAAGTCTACAATCCTGACTGCTTCATTCCACTGATTAAGCAAGGAGATGGATGTGTGATAGTGTGAACAGCCATATCATGGTATTCTGCTGGCCTATCGTTACTCTCAAAGGGCGTGTTACAGCGCAACGATTATGTGAACATTTTAGGTGATCAGGTGCACATCATGACTCAAATGTTGTTTAGGACGATGATGCACTTATTCACACCGCAAGGAGAGTACAATCGTGGTATGAGGAGTGTGCAACTGAACTGCAGCGCCTTCCCTGGCCAGCACAGTCCCAGGACTTGAACATTACCGAACCCTTATGGGCGGTATTGGAGCGCAGATTCCGGAGCAGATTTCTGCCTCCCTCGTCAGAGGTTCTGATCGAAGAGCCGCATGAAACTCTACTGGAGACTATACAATCAATATATGCTAGTATTCCAAGAAGTATCGTAGCTGTTATTATGGGCAAATGGGGGGTCCAACCCATTAATAATAAATAACTCCCAAGTAATTACAGGTGCTCACGTTATCTTGCCTATCCCCTGCGGCTGAATTGAAGGCATTCATTGCGCAGCACAATCTGAACCTGACCCCTGAGACACTCTTATCTCTTACGGAACATACTGTTTCTCGATCAAACGATCGACAGGACATTGAACATGCCCTGTAGCAGTCTGACGACAGTTAAAAACTGATTAAATTGTTGGTTTTATGACGGTTTCGTGTCAGGACAATTAAAAACCGATGTTTTTCTATGCAATGTGGTACTGCCTTACCACGGTGGATGGGCTTACCTAACATTGCCTTAATTGTTGGATAGCAAACTTGTGCGGTCATGCATATTGCACATTACTGTTGACTTAATGTACAAGACACACTAAAGTCGTCGTGTTGCTATTCGTCTGTCATTCTTAGCCGATCCCGATTACATTATTGCGCTTCTTAAGCGCCATCTAGTGGAAAAAATTTTGTTGAATTTGTTTTCATAATGTTACCCGCTTCTCAGATAACATTCCACTGAAATTTGACGTCATTCTGAGCAGCGGTTCTTTTTTCACGCGTTCCGAAATTGGAACTTTAATTAGAAACACGCCGTACATGTCAAAAGAGAATCTGCGTTTTGCGTTGTGCTATGCAATCTTTTCTTTGTCCGTTACCAGAAATTTTCAAGATTCTCGTCTGTGCTTACGTTTGCAGTCACTTACTAATGACAACTGTTATTTTCTAGATTTTCTTTTTCGTGGCTTTACTCCGTATCTGCGCGGATTCAGCACGGTAATCGGCGTTTGGCAATGTTAGTTACGGATGCCCTTCCTGTTCCCCTCCATCCCTGTGCTCCGTGTGAAAATATGAGACAGTTTACGAAATGAAACTTCCTGGCAGATTAAAACTGTATGTCGGACCGAGACTCGAACTAGAGACCTTTGACTTTCGTGGGAATGTGATCAACCAACTGATCGACCCAAGCACGACTCACGCCCCGTCCTAACACCTTCACTTCTGCCAGTATCTCGTCTCCTACCTTCCAAACTTTACAGAAGCTCTCCTGCGAACCCTGCAGAACTAGCACTCCCGAAAAGAAAGGATATTGCGGAGACATGGCTTATCCACAGCCTGGGGGATGTTTCCGGAATGAGATTTTCAATATGCAGCGGATTGTGCGCTGATATGAAACTTCTTGGCAGATTAAAACTGTGTGCTGGACCGAGACTCGATCTCGGGGCTTCACTTCGCGGGTTACGTGCTCTACCAACTGAGCTACCCAAGCACGACTCACGGCCCGTCCTTACAGCTGTACCTTCGCTAGTACCTCGTATCCTACCTTCCAAACTTTACAGAAGCTCTCCTGCGAACCCTGCAGAACTATCACTCCTGAAAGAAAGAATATTTCGGAGACATGGCTGGGGGATGTTTCCAGAATGAGATTTGCACTCTGCTGGTGCACTAGCCCGCGAAAGGCAAAAGTCTCGAGTTCGAGTCTCGGTCCGGCACACAGTTTTAATCTGCCGGAAAGTTTCATATCAGCGCACACTCCGCTGCAGAGTGACAATCTCATTCTGGAAAGTTTACGATTTGATCGTAAATTGACTTAGTCGGCCCTCGTCATTAATCTGCCGGGCGGAGTCGTACAGGGCCTAGCGCGCCTTCCACAATCGCGGAAGCGACGCGTTGAAGCGCGCGGCAATCCGTGTGGATCCCCCTCTGGTGAGAGAGAAAAAGAACTGATAGTCTAGAATACACTGGCTCACATGTTAAAGCCATAGTAGCATCATTATACTGATGTTTACGGCTGAAAACGAAAAGCTACAGAAAGAGCAGGGCCGCGCGACCGCTGGGCGCCAGTCGGCTGCGATACGCACCACAGCCTCGCTGCCACGTCGTGGCGGTGTCTGACGGGTGATGGATGAGCAAGAGTGGATGCCTCTGCCAATATCCGCGCCCAGAGTCTGCGGCTGGGCGTGGCGCGCCTGCCACCAAATCGCTGCCACACCTGCCGCTGTCAGCACTCTACTCGCTTTGGAGCGCGTTTCACTTGCCGCACAGCAGTCGTAGCCGTGACCGTTAGTAAGCGAGCTACACTACAGCCGCTGTAATGAGACGTACGAAAGCTGCTCGTCCGATTAGTGCAAAAGCGACAACGAAAGAGCTTGCAGAACAAAATGTGTGTGTGTGTGTGTGTGTGTAAAATTATGCTGGAAACTTGGAAAACCTTTTGGAAAACTTTTAGAGACATTGCAGTTTCTTAGCCGAGCATACAGGGAGGATTGTGTCTGTGATAGAAAGTAATGTTATGAACGGTTTAAGGGTCTCGAACAGGGCTTAAAGTCGTTCGGTGAAGGTCCCAATCCTGGCTGACTTTCCACATCAACAGATGATGACCAAGTAGAGACAGTTCGTACTGTAATTCGTAGAAATTTTGCGAGGTGCCGGGGCAGAGAAGAGTTTGTACCTCTTTAATTCAGACGAATTTTGCATGAGAACGAGACATGCACTTGGCCCCCTTCCTTATCTACCAGCTAATTAATTATGCGCACAACGGTAACGGAAGGAAATGATGGTGGACCCTGCTAGTTGGTAAAATAAGGAGTGCACACTAACAATAATTTAATGAAAATCGTAATCTACTCAAAAAATAGAACTTTATCGTAATAAACAACAGGAAATCTGATTATGCCTATATCTACTAAATCATATGCGGATTAAATATTACGGTGAGATTTATTATATATCAGAACATAAATGCACATGATTGTCGACACACAGTAGGTTAGGGTATACTGAAATATTATGAGAATAAGAGTTGGCTCGAGAACAAGGGGCTCCTACCCTCTGTGATGCAATAGATTGACTGGACGTCCTAATGAATCGAATATTAATCTCCCGACTATACTGCAGTATCGCAATTAGTAGAGAAGGCTCGAATCGGATCACATGGAGAAGGAAGCACGGTGAACTTGTAGCAAAGCGAGCGCGCGTGCTGCTGAGAGATTCAGTACAAAACTGATAAAGTCCTACAAAATACTGTACCATACTGAAATCTGCAGCACGTCGTCTGTAAGCAGCCTCCTGATGATGTCGGCGCCGACTTCTGCCGTGCAGCAACTCTGTGTCAACCCCTGGCCATGAAGCTGTCCGAGAATTCTAAGTTCTTCCAAAAACGAGCGACCAAGTTCCAAGACCGTCCGACTCCGAGGAACATCATATCCCAAATTCCCTGCCTGCGCAACGCAAGAGCGAAGCCAACATTGATCTACTCCCTAGTCTCCTCGAAAACTGCGAATCAGCATTGAGTTCTGATTTCAAAATTCCCCCACACTGTCACAGAGCATCATTCTCGCCAATAGCAACCGTTCCCCCCCCCCAATTTCGATCAGGGCTTTATGACGTCAACTAGCCTCAGTTTAAGTTGACCAATCATGAATCTGCTATTCAGCTGAGGGCACTGAATTTGCCGTTTGACCGGCTACGAAAACAACCTGCCTAGACCACCGGCCATCTGGCGCCAGACAGTCGCACCCAGCAGGGCACAGTCCACAAGTATTCTCAGAATCAAGAGGATAATGCAGTCAGTCGGTGCCAGGAATCTTCGTTCCAGACGCGCTGGAACGGTAAACACATATACTGCGGCGACACTCAGACGTCTCGCAGGTGGTTTCGCCCTGCATACAATAGGCGAAACTCGACCGATGTCAGTCGTTCTGCCAGGCGCCTAAGCCTATTGTACGAACCTCTCAGAATTCAGGGAAATGCAGCCACCAACCGGAAACGCAGTGTGCCGCGTCCTCCGATGCTCGCCTCGCACAGCCACCCAGTGAAGTAACCCTGCATGTTTAAGAATGAAGTGAAAAGTATTTTTCAGCTCTCAGTACAAATACTGTCATTACAATAACTTTATTCGGTCTGTTACTACCGGGCAATGACATAGAACATTAATAAAACTGATAAAAATGAGAGGAGACATGCAAAAGAGGGCATGGAGCCTCTGAATTTTCGTTTGGCTGTTCGAGAAGTAACTGACGATTTAGGTATTACAGGCAACAAACGCTTGTGTCTTGCAAGGGAAACTCCCCATCGCACTTCTCCCCTCCCCCCTCCCCCCCTAAGACTTAAGGAGGCCCAGTCGAAAGCCCGTCAAAAACTGAAAAAGGATCAAGCATGAAAACATGGAGAAGGTGTACTGAACTGTGGATAAAAGCAAAATAGAAACAGGGAACGTGCAAACTTAATAAGTGCAACGTTGAGCGGAGTGGAACAGCCACGGCATAGTGGGTAAGTGGTCACGGTGAGCCGTGTTCAAAACTCGCTCGTGCCATTTTTTCACAAAATTTTCAACTGTCTGTCCAGTCTCTGAAGTGTTTGTCCTCCCTCTGTACTCCTGGCAGCTGTCATACTATACACTGGTTATAGAATAAGAGTCATGCGGTAAGAATTCATTACCGCCGCAAGTAAATATGATGAATAGTGAGAGCAGGCGAGGTTATCACATAGACCTCTGACAGAAATGAAAACAGCAAACAAACGGGTGTGAACTATGTTACAACAAGGGAATTCAACAGTCAAATCTTCCGTAACGGGGCACAACTTCAAAACCATTAAAAACATGTGTTTCTACAGAGCACAGGGATAACTGTGTGATTGTGAAACTGTTGCGTTCGTTCGTTTCTTGCAGCTTACTATGTTCTCATCTTTTCCTTGGGAGTGATCACATTCACGTTCATTCGAACACCTAAATCGAGCAAGGAGGCATATCTCACTCACTCACACGGCGTAAAGTTAGGTGCGTCGGTAAGAGATTTCTATCATATGACACACGTACTGTCACTAATGCCGAATGACACACAAGACGTGTTTTCGGGTGGAAGATGCGCTTCACTTGTCGCGCTTTCATTAAAGTTTGCGGTTCCAATTCGAAAGACTCTTCCTATCGGCCGCTAATAGCGTAGTTTTGCATGAGTCAACTTTCATTATAGGTCCCTTTCTTACACCTCGCTGTTACAAACCGACGTTACAGCACAAGCAAACACAAATTTGAATACAATGGCAAAAAGATCGACACGAATGCACTTTGAACACAGTTTGCCCGTCTTGCGGCTCAACAGCGTGACCACTTGACCACGAGGGCTTGTGCAGTTTCAGTCTGCTCAATATTGCACTTCTCGTGCTTGAATCTCTCTCTGTTTCTACTTGGGTTTTTCTTCACAGTTGAATACACCTTCCTGTTCTCATGCTTGATCCATGTTCAGTTTCTGACGGGCTTTCCACTGACCTCTCTTGAAACGTGGCAGTGTACTGCCACGAATGACCACGCTTCAGATAAGCAATAGTTAATTATGCGAACGCCGATTAGATTGCAGCGCGATGGCAGACAGACGGCCGGCCAGAGTGGAGATAGCGTGCCGAATGGTTACGATAAGTGCCGAATGGTTACGATAAGAGCCGAGTCGGGCGCGGTAGGCCTGCTCGGTGACTTGCAAGAACGTGAAGGCGGAAGGTCACAGAAAAGCCAGGGGTAGCTTAGAAATACGACGCAGCATCCACAGGTGGGCACCCCTTGGGGATGGAGAAGGTGGACTGGTCCGAACAGAGGCTGCTGAAGCATAAAAAAGTAGTTCGTTGGCCAGAGTAAAATCTGCAGAAAAGTGAAAATCAAAAGTGTGTTTGCGCAGACAGTGACAGGGAAAGTATAAAGTAAAATAAACGAGGGCAGTTCAATAAGTAATGCAACACATTTTTTTCTCGGCCAATTTTGGTTGAAAAAACCGGAAATTTCTTGTGGAATATTTTCAAACATTCCCGCTTCGACTCGTATAGTTTCATTGACTTCCGACAGGTGGCAGCGCTGTACGGAGCTGTTAAAATGGCGTCTGTAACGGATGTGCGTTGCAAACA
The DNA here is from genome assembly GCF_023898315.1 of Schistocerca nitens. NCBI lineage: Eukaryota > Metazoa > Arthropoda > Insecta > Orthoptera > Acrididae > Schistocerca > Schistocerca nitens. Next base: position 1,013,235,486 of record NC_064615.1, read on the forward strand.
ACGGGCAGTGAACGAGTTTCTTTTGGCGGAAAACCAGGGCATCTCAGATATTCATAGGCGCTTGCAGAATGTCTACGGTGATCTGGCAGTGGACAAAAGCACGGTGAGTCGTTGGGCAAAGCGTGTGTCATCATCGCCGCAAGGTCAAGCAAGACTGTCTGATCTCCCGCGTGTGGGCCGGCCGTGCACAGCTGTGACTCCTGCAATGGCGGAGCGTGCGAACACACTCGTTCGAGATGATCGACGGATCACCATCAAACAACTCAGTGCTCAACTTGACATCTCTGTTGGTAGTGCTGTCACAATTGTTCACCAGTTGGGATATTCAGAGGTTTGTTCCCGCTGGGTCCCTCGTTGTCTAACCGAACACCATAAAGAGCAAAGGAGAACCATCTGTGCGGAATTGCTTGCTCGTCATGTGGCTGAGGGTGACAATTTCTTGTCAAAGATTGTTACAGGCGATGAAACATGGGTTCATCACTTCGAACCTGAAACAAAACGGCAATCAATGGAGTGGCGCCACACCCACTCCCCTACCAAAAAAAGTTTAAAGCCATACCCTCAGCTGGTAAAGTCATGGTTACAGTCTTCTGGGACGCTGAAGGGGTTATTCTGTTCGATGTCCTCCCCCATGGTCAAACGATCAACTCTGAAGTGTATTGTGCTACTCTTCAGAAATTGAAGAAACGACTTCAGCGTGTTCGTAGGCACAAAAATCTGAACGAACTTCTCCTTCTTCATGACAACGCAAGACCTCACAAAAGTCTTCGCACCCGAGAGGAGCTCACAAAACTTCAGTGGACTGTTCTTCCTCATGCACCCTACAGCCCCGATCTCGCACCGTCGGATTTCCATATGTTTGGCCCAATGACGGACGCAATCCGTGGGAGGCACTACGCGGATGATGAAGAAGTTATTGATGCAGTACGACGTTGGCTCTGACATCGACCAGTGGAATGGTACCGTGCAGGCATACAGGCCCTCATTTCAAGGTGGCGTAAGGCCGTAGCATTGAATGGAGATTACGTTGAAAAATAGTGTTGTGTAGCTAAAAGATTGGGGAATAACCTGGTGTATTTCAATGCTGAATAAAACAACCCCTGTTTCAGAAAAAAAATGTGTTGCATTACTTATTGAACTGCCCTCGTATCTTAAGGTTTTTAACATGACTGTCAATCAGCGACTGTTGTATAATACAAAATTTTGAAAAATACAGCCCTCAGGCGCGAACACAATTAGTTTGTGACCTAGGTTTCGGTGTCACAAGGGACACATTCTTCGGACAAAACTAGAACTCAATGTTACAACATAACGTACCAAAAAATACGGAAGCTGCGGTCATACCTGACAGCGTCAGATAGTCAGAATGAAAATAAAATGCAACAGAGGTGCAAGCCACTAGGGGCTGCCATGTGTCCTCTGCTACAGTCAACACAAAACGGAAACATCATGTGACTTGTGTGCCACGGTAACTTCAAGACAATACCGCCATCTGGTGGCTAATTGGTAAAACAAGCTATTTTGTAAACATCTCTCGTAATTGCAGAGAGGGAAATAAACAAACACCTGAACGGTGTACCTGAAGTAATTACAATAGCAGGATATTGCATGATATAAAATACAACTAATGAATGACTGGCTGTAGTACAAAAATTCCAGAATAAATGCATAAAAAAGACACATAGGAAATAATCCACCTAAATTTCATTACTGCTTGCTATAATAGATACGTTATAAAAACCAAAAAAAGTTTGTTTTTTATAATTTACGTATATGAGCAGTAAAAAGTAGAAATAAAAGGTATCTCTGAATCTACAAGAAGTAGTTGGTACATCAAAGTGTTATATCTCGTCAAGCAGCGGCTTTATACCATTGAAAAAGCTTCTTCTGTGCAACTGCACCTGCTCGTTGAGAAAAAGTCCATCATTCGAAAGTAAATGCTTGAAAATTTCCAGCTCCTCCAAAATATCAAGTTTACGCCCTTTGTTTCAATATCCAAAATTTCCAACTTCTCAACCCCTTTAGGAGATTTCCCTGTAATTAACAGGAGACCTGCAAAAGAAGAATTAGGGGAACACGAACCGTTTTCCCTCAGAAAATGTTCTTTATAGCGAATTGAAAAGGCACGTCCTGTTTGACCAATATAATAGGCACCGCAAGTGTCACATCAAATCTTGTAGACACCAGAATTCTGCAGAGGGCTAGTAGTTGACTTTAAATTGTGGATGAAATTTTTTCTCAAGTTGTTATTTGTAGAAAAGGCAATATTACATTTGTATTTAATCCGAAGCAACCTTTGAATCTGGTATGACACTGGATCTAAAAATGGAATTGAGAAGAATTTTTTTCTCCAATTCTTCTGGGACGCTGATGAAGGAACCAAGTGTAGTACCCTTCTTGCCAATCTTCTTTCTTAGGAAATCATCTACCAACCGAGATTCGTAACCATTATTGACCGCCACAGTTTCAATAAGATTAATCTCATTATTAAAGTTTTCTTTCGCGAGGGAAATGGAAAGTGCTCTGTGAATAGCCGAGAAAAAAAAAGCATTTTCGTGAGAGGCTGGATGCGTAGAAGATGCTGGAACGATTTGATCAGTTTGAGTCTCTGTACGGAAAATGTTGAAGGAAATTCTGTTTTCAATTAATGACGACGTAAGATCGAGGAAATTTAATTGACGATTTTCATTTTCTAGTCCACAAGTGAACTTAATATTATCATGAAGATCATTAAACAGATTGAAAATGTGGTCGATCCCATCGGGAGGACGTTTCTAGACTACTAATGTATCGTCAACGTATCTACAGTAGGACACAATGCCCAGATCTGTAGCTGAAAACAGAGTAAAGAATTTCACCTCAAACAAATTGATAAAAATATCGGCGAGAATTCCGGCTAGCGGGTTCCCCATGGCCAGGCCGTCATTTTGTTGGAACAGTTGCCCATTGAACTGAAAGTAACTCTACTTAACTACAACGATGATCAAATTAATGAAATCTGTAATTTCCTCATCACAGATATCTTTCTTAAACCTACGCAGATTTTTCTCCACAATCTTAAGGGTTTCTTGCACGGTAACATTGGTGTAAAGGTTTTTTATGTCTAACGAAAACAATCTGTAAGTAGGCTGTTTAGGTTCTTATATTGGTAACGCCACCGCCACGTAGCGCTCTGTATGAAAATCACTGGCTGTGCTGTGTGCAGCATGAGGCTGGTCGGCATTGTTGCAATAGTCGCTATTGTAGCGTTGGGCAGTTGGCTGTTAACAGCGCGTAGCGTTGCGCAGTTGGAGGTGAACCGCCAGCAGTGGTGGATGTGGGGAGTGAGATGGCGGAGTTTTGAGAGCGGATGATCTGGACAGAGACAGTAAATGTGTAAGACTGGATGTCATGAACTGATATATATATATATATATATATATATATATATATATATATATATATATATATATATATATATACATATACATACATACATATACATACATACATATACATACATATATATATATATATATACATATATATATATACATATATTGATTGACCACATTGCAATATCATATGAGTACCAAAAAGAAATTCATGATGTACAAGTGCGCAGAGGCGCAAATGTTGATTCAGACCACTACTTAACTAGAATTAAAATTAAATTCACACCTAAAAGGAAATGTAACAGGAGAACACCCGTGATCCCGAAGTTCGACCTACACAGAATTAAAGATTCGAGGATCACAGAAAAATGGGAAGACCAACCTGCAGAAGAGTGGCCAAAATTTCGAACTAAAATCCTCAAAACAGCGAAAGAACTAATCCCACTACGTAAAAAACCAAAACACCCATGGTGGAACCAGGAATGTGAAGACGCTCTAGAAGAGAGAAAAAAAGCGTTTCAAAATTACAATTGCAACAAATCAGAAGAAACCCACAAGAAATTCCTTGAAGTCCGCAAACAAGCATCCAAGAGTTTACGGCAAAACAAACGGAAATATGTAAATGACCAACTAAAATCGATAGAAGACAACTTTAAAAATTACAACACACACGATTTCTATAAAACCTTTGCAAACCACATTAAAGGGTACTGTCCACAGAACCTCTGCTTCCGAAAATCAAATGGTAAACTGGCCTTAACAAATAAGGAAAATTGTGAAGAACTAGCGAAATATTTTTCAAAGCTTTTAAACTGTCCAGAACCTAAGGAGAGGTTTCCGAAAATACAACCAGAAACCGTATCAGAAAACTCAGCACCACCAACAAAAGAAGAAATTTATTCACATATCCAGAAGCTTAAAAATAACAAAGCATCAGGTGAAGATGGAATTGTAGCTGAACTCCTGAAAAATTTAGGTCCAAATTCACTCAGAGAAATCACACACATTATCCAAAATATTTGGCAAACCGAAAAAATCCCAGATGACTGGAAGATCGCACTAATTCACCCACTACACAAAAAGGGTGACAAATCAGATGTGAACAACTATAGAGGGATCTCGCTTTTACCAGTCACCTATAAAATTTTGTCAGCCTGTCTCCTGAAGAGAACACAAGAACAACTAGAATCAAAATTATCTGAATACCAAGCAGGATTTAGAACAAACAGGTCATGCCCAGAACAAATTTTTAACCTCAAAACCATAGTCAAAATGCGAGCTCTCAGACAAAAGCCATTAGTATGCACATTTGTAGACTTTAAGAAAGCATACGATTCAATAGATAGACCCTCATTATTTCAAATTTTAGAAGAAAGGGGATTAGATCACAAGACACGAGAACTAATAAAACAAACACTAACTGACACGAAGTCTAAAATAAAATTCATGGGAGAAATTTCGGAGCCCTTCGGCATTCAGACAGGTGTGAGACAAGGCGATGGACTCTCTCCTCTTTTGTTCAACATCGTTCTTGACAAAGTTATGGAGGAATGGGAGAAACAACTACGGAAAAATGAGTGTTGGAAACCAATTTCACTTGGCTTTTCCAAAAACAATCTTTACATTCCATACCTCGCTTTTGCAGATGATCTAGCAATACTAGCGGAGGATGAGCAGACCGCCATTAAACAGATTGACACACTCAAAGAATGTGCTGAGAAAGTTGGGCTACAAATCTCATTTGAAAAAACTGAATTCCTATGTTCAAAAGTAGAAATTGCAAGCTTAAAAACAAAATATGGCAAAATCAATAGAATCCCGTATTTTAAGTACCTCGGAGAATACATTGAACCAACAGGCCAAGAAATAGTATCACAGCAAAATCGTTTACAAAAAGTCAAAAAAGCATTCTGGTTAGTCCACAACCTCTACAACAAGAAATCCTTGTCAAGACAAACTAAAATTCGGCATTACAATACCGTCATAAAACCAACAGTCCTCTATGCAAGTGAAACACTAGTACTGAACAGAAAGCGAGAACTCGAAGACATCAAAAAAGAAGAGAGAAAAATCATTAGGAAAATTTTAGGAGCGAGACAGACTAAAGATGGCTACAGACTGCAAACAATCAAAACAACAGAAAAGTTTTCAAACATAGAAATTGATTTTAAGAAAAGGCGACTGAAATTCTTTGGTCATCTTAGCAGATTACCAGAAAACCGTTTGACCAGAAAGCTAATAAATTACGTAACCTCACTTAAAGCTTCAACACCTTGGATGATCGAAGTTAGAAAAGACCTCACCAACGCGGATATAACAGCAACCGATATTTCAGACAGAGATACTTTTAAGCACAAAGTAGAGAAGTGGAAAGTTTTACCAGAGCAACCAAAACAAAAACAGTACAGACCGAAGTGGTCAGAAGAGCGAAAGCAAGCCTTCTCAAAAAGAATGAAGATCTATTGGAGCAACAAGAAGAACCAGAAAAAAAGTTGATTGTCATTTGCTTAATGTCATTTGCTTAATGTCTTCCGTTATTGGGAGAATTCATAAATAATAATAATAATAATATATATATAAAATGACTTTTGAACACTATTACGGTAAATACATTGTTTGTTCTCTATCAAAATTTTTCATTTGCTAACTATGCCTTTCAGTAGTTAGTGCCTTCAGTAGTTAGAATCTTTTATTTAGCTGGCAGTATTGGCGCTGGCTGTATTGCAGTAGTTCGAGTAACGAAGATTTTTGTAAGTAAGAATTCATGAAAGGTATAGGTTATTGTTAGTCATGGCCATTCTTTTGTAGGGATTACTGAAAGTCAGATTGCTTTGCGCTAAAAATATTGTATGCCACTTTAGTGAATGTCTGAGTACGTTGAGTTCTGCTCAGCTGTTTGAAAATCAAATAATGTAAGAGGTTTATCAGCACAGTAATTCATAAATTTGTCAAAGGGGACGTTTCAAATCTAGTAGCCTGGTCACAGTCTATATCTTCTACTTTGCGAACTACAGCAGCACTATTTAAGACAGAATAGCAATGAGTGAAAACAAAAGACTTTTTCAGCCGATCATGTGAAAATCTAGCAGTTTCATGATAAGCACTGTACTGTTCGAAATCGGACGAATGGGATGGCCAAGCTTATGTATTTTAAATTGCGCTCTTAATTTGGTAGGTTGTGGATTCATATTAATAAGTGACTTTTGTGAAATGGCTTAAGCAAGAAATTGGCATTGTTAACTGCTGATCTGATTTCTTTCTGGAGGGAGGGAGTAGGATCGACTTGCAGTTCAGATATACTATTTTCTTCGAAAACAGATAGTTTTCGAAATATATTCTTCATTATATGCAATTACTAGTGAAAAGCCCTTATCAGCTTTCGTTATAAGAGCATTATTATCTTTATGTTTCTTACTAATATTTCTAATCAAGGCCTTGTCATTACATGAGGCATTAGGGAAAGCAGCCTGACATTTACTAAAAACATTTGTTACATCGTAAGCAATACTAGTTTGCACAGCACTATCCATTTTTATGCAATCTAAACCAGTTTTCAGGTCTACAAGGACACTCTGCACGACCTGCTTGTTAGTCAAATCTGGTTTAACATTATACTTAAGCCCTTTTTCTAACAGACTGGTTTCTGCTTCTGTAAAATTAATATTAGTTTTATTTAAAACTCTGTGATAAAAGATGTAGTCACTTTTTTTAAATTTTTCGGAAGATCTCTGAGATGGAAAAACTTACTGAGTATCTTTTCATGCCTGTATAAAACACCTTGTTTATAATTCTCTACATAGTCATTAATTTGTGACCATACAACATCGATATTAACATTAAACAAATCATGGCACAATTGTGTAATTTCGAGATACAGATCGTAAGCCTCTGCATTTAGAGCGTCTTTTTTTTGGCATAAACCAATTTTATGTTATCAGAAATAATTTTTTTACAGTAGGACTGAAGCCCAAAGGATTATTTTCACAATTTCTGAAGTTAACAAAAGCCTTTAAATAAGTGGGGACTAATTCCCTACGTTCACATTGCTTATTAAAACAAATGGACATGCTGGTATTTAACAATTTTTTATTTAAGTCTTTATATTTAAATACAGCCTTAGATACCCGGGAAGGCAAAAATCTTAAGGTTTTTAGCATGACTGTCATTCGGCGACTGTTTTATAATACAAAATTTTGAAAAATACAGCCCTCAGTCGCAAACACAATTAATTTGTGACCTAGGTTTCGGTGACACAAGGGACTCCTTCTTCGGACAAAATTAAAACTAAATGTTACAGCATAACGTACCAAAAAATACGAAACCTGCGGTCATACCTGACAGTGTCAGATAGAATGAAAATAAAATGCAACAGAGGTGAAAGCCACTAGGGGCTGCCATGTGTCCTCTTCTACAGACAACACAAAAGCTGTCAGGTATGACCGCAGCTGTCGTATTCTTTGGTACGTTATGCTGTAACATTTAGTTTTAGTTTTGTCTGAAGAACGGGTCCCATGTGACACCGAAACCTAGGTCACAAATTAATTGTTTTCGGTATTGAGGACTGTGTTTTTCAAAATTTTGTTTTTCTGATCAGTTACAAAGGAGTGCAGCCATTAGCGATTTTGACCTACAGCTCGGTTTATTGGTAAATGCTGAATAATAAGCGATTAACATTGAGGAATGTGTTGAAATGTTAATGCATATAGTAAAGGTATAAAAGCTATTTAATATATATTATTTGTTAGTAGTAGAACAGTGCTTGAAGGACAATGGATAAGTGATTGTCTTATGTTAGCCGGCATCTTAGAGAAATATTGCAGCGGTAGTTTTAAACTGAATTTTGATACAGACAAAAATGTTATTGGTCATAATTGAGATAATAATTGTGTATTGGTGGCCCCCAACCCGCTCATAGCTAATAAATTCCAGTTAGACTGTGAATAATCTTTAAATATAGTGAAAGTATGTCAATGCAAACAGCATCTTACGTGATACCAGTTATTATACGCTGATGTATGAAGCCTGGTTATTTCGTAACAACTTTTACGCAATATCTTGTCTGGAAACACTACATTATTTTTGCAAGCGTGTGGTATTTTGCGACAAAACAGTTCATTTTGCTTAAAGAAAAGTGTTACCATCTCGAATAACAGTAGCGATAAATTCGATAGACGATCTGCAACTAGTAATGAGACTACTATGCAACTGCGCTGAAAATTGCTAAAAATCATTACTCTTGTGTAGTTGAGACTACTTATCATACATGTAGCTTGTTTGCTGGTTATATATGATTACTTAGATGAATTGTCTTATTGCCGTTTACACCGCTTAACAGACAATATTGCTACACGATCCCAGGTGGAGATTTCTTCATAAAAATGACTGTCATTAGCCGCGAAAAGCAATAATTAACTAAAACCTCATGTTACATTAATAATAAGTAACTGGTTTTGTTGTAGTCTTGCTGAAATACCACAGTACGCTAAGACCGCACGCCACACCACACAAAACAGAAACATCGAAACTGAAAGTTTGAGGAACAGAGGCTTTCCAGAAAATAATTACCCATGAAAGTTGACTGTTACACATTTGCTCGAAATATGCGCGCTCATTAATTCCATCAATCGTCTTTAAAACCTTCCGAGGCTTATCAAATGGGGTTGTGACAGACTTATGGCACATTCTGTCCACTAACGGGATACATCACAAGCGGCTGATGACGATCAAATTATTTTCTCCATACCATTGCTGTGCGCCTTTTACATCATCGGTGCTGCTCAGGACCGGAGGGTAAAAAGAATACCTGCAGTTAGAATGCCTTAAGCTCCTCTAGCAGTACAGTTGAAGACTAATAACTATCCCAGTTTTTCTACAAGCAGTACTCTTTTCTGTGAATGTACTATAAAACTCTCAACTGGTTAAGTCTTAAATCCCAATTTCCTGAATTTTTATCACGTGACCGAGTGTAGATTGTAACCGCTGAACTTTCTCTTTTGTATCTACATCTACATTTATACTCCGCTAGCCACCAAACCGTGTGTGGCGTAGAGCACTATTCTCGCCAAAGTCATATTCTTCCCCCGTCTGTTCCACTCGCGGATCGCGCGAGGGAACAACAACTGTCCGAACTCTTCAGTACGAGCTCTTATTTCCCTTATCTTTGAATGGTGATCATTGCGCAATTTGAAAGTTGGTGGTAATAATATATGCTCTACATCGTCGGTGAAGATCAGATTTCGAAATTTAGTGAGCAGCCCCCTCTTTTTAGCGCGCCGTCTATCTGCAAGTGTCCCACTTCAAACTTTCTATGAGATTTGTAACGCTCTCGCAATGGCTAAATGTACCAGTCACGAATATTGACGCTCTTCTTTGGACCTTCTTAATCTCTTGAATCAGACCCAACTAGTAAGGGTCCCATACAGACAAACAATACTCCAAGACTGGACGAACTAACGTATTGTAAGCTATTTTCTTTGTTGAAGGACTGCATCGCTTCAGGATTCTACCAATAAACCGCAATCTAGAGTTCACCTTACCCGTTACTTGTGTAATCTGATCATTCCATTTGAGTTCATTTCGATTAGTCACACCACAGTCTATCGTCTGTACCCTTGCATAGTTACATGGTCCATTGCAATGAGGTACAAATCGATTATTATTTCTCACGAAGGTAGTGCTGTAATTTCAGCAATGTAGCTTACTTCTAAAGGCTAGTTAATCCATCATTTTTTTAGCAATTTTAGTATAAAAACTATTTTTTACTTAATAGGTCGGTATCGGAAGAGATAACTCCACAGAAATTTCTACAGAATGTTCATGCATAAAACTGAACCCAATTCCTAAAGTACGACTTTCTACCATTAATAGTATGTGCTTTCAAACTTTCGTACAAAGATTTCGTTTTAGATTATTGTGCAGTGTTTGAACTGAGTGCCTATGCAGGAGTTGTGGCCGTCCTGGCCATGGGCTGAGCGACTGTGAAGTCCCGATCCCACCGTTGCCATGTAGCCACAGCGCCTGCTTCCCCACAACCCGTAAGTCAGGGAAACTTGCGATACACCATATTTCCAAATGGAATGATTGGCCAGGCGCGAGTATGATTCCCTTACAAAGTTTTTGTACATACACATTTCATCCATTCTGGGAATCGAGAATCTCGGACTTTTGTGCCTGTTATCGACGTTGATCATGGCAAGATATCGACCTCAGGCTTTCCGAGATTTTCGAGAATGTTTTAATTTCAATAACATAAATGTGACAAATTCATGCATGAGACAGGCAGCCATTAAATTAACAATCTGTAGTTCTCCATTCAGGCTGACTGAGTCGCAATCGTAAAAGCGAAATATCAGGCAAGGAATGACTTCATTGCTCATATGGCACGTCTCCTAATTTATCATCAGATATCCAGGAGCGATTACTGCAAGCAGATATGGTGTTTCAAGTTGTATGTGAAAGGTCATATGCCTGTGCTCCTGGATATCTGATGATGGATAAATTGATAAGTGCATAATATGAGCAATAAAGCAATTCCTTGCCTAATGTCTGACTCTTACCATTGAGATCCATTCAGTGTGACTACAAAACTAAAGATTGTTTTAATTTCAAGTTTGACGTCGAATAACAAATGACAAAAGACACTTTTTTTCCTATGATGTGATAACAAATTAATAATTTACCGATTTTTTTCCTTTACTTGTACTGTAAAATATTACTACTTATCAAATTTCATCATCGTAGATCAGTGGGAAGTACTGGTGCCCATAGGTTTTGATGAGAGAGTTTGAAGTACCAGATTTGTACATGAATGGCCGTACCTCTTGACTTCATTGACTTAGCATCTAACGTTTATCATACCGACGAGGGCCTATAAACTTTAGAACGTAACACAAATTTCAACTTGATATGTCCACTCATTCCTGAGGAGAAAAGGACTTAACAGACGGGCGAACAGACAGAAAGAAACGATAAAAAAATCGTGTGCTAGAATTAGAAACTTACAGATTTCGTATTTCTTCTTTGGTTCTACTGTGAAACCTTCCTTTTTACCAAATGTTATGATTCTAGGGCAACGGGAAGTACCCTATTGGTTTTGATAATTGAGTTTCCAAATGTCAAAATATGTAAATAGTCGTACCTTTTGACTGCATTGACTAGGAGCCTCCAATTTTTTACATCGTCAAGGGCTGTAGGCTTTAGTGTGTGACATACATTTCAACTTGACATGCCTACCCTTCCCTAAGAAAAAGAGGACTTAGGCAGACGAACATACAGTTAGAGAAGATAAGATAAAAATTTTTTCCACGAGCTATAATTACAAATTTACAATTTTCGTATATTTTTGCTATTATTTTACTGTAGAATCTTACTTTTTGACAAATTTCTTTATTCTAGGCCAATAGAAAGCACCCTCTGAGTTTTGGAGAGTCATTTTGCGGTTGTTAAAATAAATGGCACTGACGCACAAACTTACATTTTTTACACCGGCGACACACATGGACTTCAGTATGTAACACAAATTTCAACTTAACACGCCTAGGGATTCCTGAGGAAAGGTTTTTTTAATGGTTGGACACATAGACGAACAACAAGACGATCCTATGCAGGTTCCGTTTTTACCGAGTGAAGCACAGAACCCTAAAAACCAAGGAAGGGGGGGGGGGATGTTGCGAACAGACTTCATGTCAACCATAATGGCTTATTTTTTTAGCGAAATATAATTCTTGCGTCTTTCAAAAAATGGTTCACATGGCTCTGAGCACTATGGGACTCAACTGCTGTGGTCATCAGTTCCCTAGAACATTACATAGCAGTCGTCACCAGAAACGTCTACTTAACAATAGCTAACCGACTGATAACTTTTTCTTCTGAATTAATTTCAGAATATCTTTTTATCTAATTGTAGTTTCGTTGCTAATCATTGTTTTTCTCATATGGTTCAAATGGCTCTGAGCACTATGGGACTTAACATGTGAGGTTATCACTTCCCTAGAACTTGGAGCTAGTTAAACCTAACTAAGCTAAGGGCAGCACACACACCCATGCCCGAGGCAGGATTCGAACCTGCGACCGTAGCAGCAGCGCGGCTCCGGACTGGAGCGCCTAGAACCGCACGGCCACCGCGGCCGGCTCTTGCTTCTTTGACCATTCTTAAGTAACTTTCATGGATTTGATGTTGTCATAGTATTGAGAACAAGTGAGATCATTATGGTTATGACTGTTAACGAAGTCTGTACACGTCATACAGAAAGCTGATTTCTTTCATCAGTACAATGGATATTTAATAATGAAAATAGTCAGGGATTGGGTAGGGATTGCAAAAATGTATTTCACAATTTTCAAAAGTTCTGAATATTCATTTCCAGAACGATTGTTCACAAAACCACAGCATCTATCAGGTACAGTTTTCTCTAAAACTGTTGATCAAGGGGCTACAGCATTTTCTACACTTTCCCAGTAAAGTGTTTGCTTAGAGTTAGCCAATCGAACACAGTTAATTCATTGCACTGCCTCATCCATTCGCTAATGTAAGCACTACAAACAGAACAAAAAGCCTTCAGTCGTGTAAATATTTGGTTTTATTTTATTTTTTCTACCAGTTTCAGCATAGCATTACGCCATCTTAAGACCCCTGACGTCTTGTGCAATCGAAATAGGGGCCAGAATAGAGTCACTGGTGTCTAGACTACTTTTTAAAACAATGACCTTTCCGGTCATCGCTTGGAGACTCTGGGTTTGATTTGACATTTTATACTTAACAGCTGAGGTCCGAGGAACAAAAAGCATTGATGTCTTTTCTGAACCTTTTAACAAGCTGGTCGCTGTCACATTTAGGGATGGCATCTCTTACTGTGTCAAGCCTACAAGCGAAGGCTATAAATAACTTCGTTCCCCTAAAAGTTCCACTCAGGACAGAATACACTTCCACTACAGTCTTCTTTTGTCATCTCCAGTGTGCAATATTTGTCTGCACAGCTAACCGAAGACACTGTGAGGAAATCACAGGTATCCTTCAGTTAGAGGATTTTACAGGAGAAACCTAATTGTTATTTGGACATTGTTTTCTGACATGAAGTGAAATGTAAGAGCCTCATACATTTGCAAAATTCTTTCAGTTGAAAGCATGACGTATAGCCACCTTGTCTTAGTATGAGAAAGTGTTGCCTTACTTTCAGTTCTTACAAAATTACAGAATTCAACGACGTTTTATGCTCACACAGTACAATGAGAGAATACTTTCTGGACAAATCCTTCCACGTCCATCTTCATAAAGTACAAAGCAATTTTACCAGCATTGTGCACAATATGGCATGAACAGCAAATTCCCCACTTCTTTCTTCAGTTTACTAAACACATTGTTGGAAACAAGTAGTTTTAGTCCACCAGAGCTGACATTGGCACTTTCACCGCCTAATCCAACAAACTTTTGTGATACATTGTCGCCGGCGGCGGTGGCCGAGCGGTTCCAGGCGCGTCAGTCCGGAACCGCGTTACTGCTACGGTCGCAGGTTCGAATCCTGCCTCGGACATGGATGTGCGTGATGTTCTTAGGTGGGTTAGGTTTAAGTAGTTCTAATTCCTAGGGGACTGATGACCTCCGGTGCTAAGTCCCATAGTGCTCAGAGCCATTTGAACAATTTGATACATTGTCTTTTTGAAGAACTTCCAGGAAATATGACCTTGACTACGGTATGTGATAGTTCATTTGAAAGACTTTACAGGGCGATAAGATTAGCCTACATGCCCACCATGATTAGAGAAATGTTTAATATTCTCATGATTAATAGTATCAGTAGTAACACCAAGAAAACTTAAGTCCTTCCAATCGAAATTTTAATTGATCTACGCACTCAGGTTCCAAGACATTGCTAACTACTGCTCCACATTACGTTCTAGCACAAGAAAAGTTCCCAGCAATTTCAGAGTCATCGAGAACTTTTGCAACTACACTCCTGGAAATGGAAAAAAGAACGCATTGACACCGGTGTGTCAGACCCACCATACTTGCTCCGGACACTGCGAGAGGGCTGTACAAGCAATGATCACACGCACGGCACAGCGGACACACCAGGAACCGCGGTGTTGGCCGTCGAATGGCGCTAGCTGCGCAGCATTTGTGCACCGCCGCCGTCAGTGTCAGCCAGTTTGCCGTGGCATACGGAGCTCCATCGCAGTCTTTAACACTGGTAGCATGCCGCGACAGCGTGGACGTGAACCGTATGTGCAGTTGACGGACTTTGAGCGAGGGCGTATAGTGGGCATGCGGGAGGCCGGGTGGACGTACCGCCGAATTGCTCAACACGTGGGGCGTGAGGTCTCCACAGTGCATCGATGTTGTCGCCAGTGGTCGGCGGAAGGTGCACGTGCCCGTCGACCTGGGACCGGACCGCAGCGACGGACGGATGCACGCCAAGACCGTAGGATCCTACGCAGTGCCGTAGGGGACCGCACCGCCACTTCCCAGCAAATTAGGGACACTGTTGCTCCTGGGGTATCGGCGAGGACCATTCGCTACCGTCTCCATGAAGCTGGGCTACGGTCCCGCACACCGTTAGGCCGTCTTCCGCTCACGCCCTAACATCGTGCAGCCCGCCTCCAGTGGTATCGCGACAGGCGTGAATGGAGGGACGAATGGAGACGTGTCGTCTTCAGCGATGAGAGTCGCTTCTGCCTTGGTGCCAATGATGGTCGTATGCGTGTTTGGCGCCGTGCAGGTGAGCGCCACAATCAGGACTGCATACGACCGAGGCACACAGGGCCAACACCCGGCATCATGGTGTGGGGAGCGATCTCCTACACTGGCCGTACACCACTGGTGATCGTCGAGGGGACACTGAATAGTGCACGGTACATCCAAACCGTCATCGAACCCATCGTTCTACCATTCCTAGACCGGCAAGGGAACTTGCTGTTCCAACAGGACAATGCACGTCCGCATGTATCCCGTGCCACCCAACGTGCTCTAGATGGTGTAAGTTAACTACCCTGGCCAGCAAGATCTCCGGATCTGTCCCCCATTGAGCATGTTAGGGACTGGATGAAGCGTCGTCTCACGCGGTCTGCACGTCCAGCACGAACGCTGGTCCAACTGAGGCGCCAGGTGGAAATGGCATGGCAAGCCGTTCCACAGGACTACATCCAGCATCTCTACGATCGTCTCCATGGGAGAATAGCAGCCTGCATTGCTGCGAAAGGTGGATATACACTGTACTAGTGCCGACATTGTGCATGCTCTGTTGCCTGTGTCTATGTGCCTGTGGTTCTGTCAGTGTGATCATGTGATGTATCTGACCCCAGGAATGTGTCAATAAAGTTTCCCCTTCCTGGGACAATGAATTCACGGTGTTCTTATTTCAATTTCCAGGAGTGTAATTTGTTAAATAGCCCCTGCAGTTCTCGTCATGAGTTGATTACTGGAATCAATGGCATTCACAATAACAACACTGAATTCCATGATTTACGGTACTGTAGTGAATCTATATCCTAGATTCTCCAGCACAGTCTATGAAGTAGCCGAAGATGTTCTGAACTGATGAACCTCATGCTGCTCGCCACCTACCATCTGCTGACGGAGGAAGTGAATGTCTCCCGACAAGCTCACATTGCTGGGTGGTACCAGCAGTGAACTTCCGCGAGGAAGCCAGTAATATGGCAACTTGGGCTCTACGTTCCTGTTCAACAGACAGGTGCCTCCAGGCGCTGAAACCTACCTGTAGTAGGAAGAAGATCAACAGACCAAACGACTACCGGCGCCAAGTACAATGGGGGGTCATGAAGTATCATCGCAGAATTCTGAGTGGTAGTGTGGACACTAACAGCCAGCCCTAGCACACTTCCTGCTGGGCAACGGTCGCGCCTGCTCGCTGGCAACCCTCTAAACCCCTGGGCACGCAACCACATAGCTGATGTCTCAGCTCGGTTCTGTGGAACGGTGAAGAAAGTATCTTAATCTCATTTCGGCTGGTCTCAGTGATCAGCCACTTCACTGTTTACAGATGAAATTTGAAATCTGTTAGAAAAAAGTTTACTTTCAAATTACTCTTCTTTTTGAAGTGAATTGTAAACCGCCAAAACCAGCGCAATGACATTCTGTACCTGGGTTCTCAAGTACTAACAAGGGGACCATATGAACATTGCCCTCACCAGTTTGATTCAAGCTGGTGGGTGTGTAGGGCACTATTAAGACATTATGAAAAACAAGGAGACTCAACTCTCAACTCTTCCGAACCAATCAGTTTGAGCATTTTAGGAGCCTTTATGTACTTCATACATTGTTCAGTATAATTCAAAGAGAGCGCAGCTGAACGTTTAAGTGGCTAATTCCATAATCGACAGATCTCTCTGTTGAATCTCGCTTGTGGTTTACTATTTTTTTCATTCGCTGTAATTCTAATAACAGATATGCGTGACACGTGACGAAATTGTGTGATGACTGAGAACCGTTGATGAATGTTAACCAAGTCTGGTTTTTAATAGACGTATTGACAAACAATTCTCTATGTCGCCATAATACTTGTTTTCTATGTCTCTGTAATCAGTATCATCTTGATTCGTGCATTGCTCCACACATTACACATTATACTTTCCAGAAATGTAGATACAGTAATATAAATAAAATTGCTACAATGACTTGACTGTAAGTTCTTGTGTGTACAACTTTTATGTCCAACTTGCTCACGAAAAAAATTTATCTCCTTATTTTCATGATAAAGACTTTTGAAATAATAAATGAATGATTAAATATCAATAAATTACACAGTCATAATAAAACTGTTGTTAGAATTACGTGAGAATGAAGAATAAAAGATGTACCGGCAGTAAAATTCGATCCAGAGATCTCGCGCTTATGAAGGTAAGCGGTTATTCACTCGGATGCGTTTATTTATTTATTTTTTTTTTCAGTGCAAGTGGTCGTACATTGTATATAGGCACGCTTAAAACGTTCAAACACGATTTTCCAGAAAACAGTTGAGAATTGCGTTTTCATGTTTGCGTATGTTGAAGTCCTGGCAGTGTCTTACACACCCCGTCAATATGAATAAAATCGGTGTGAGGAGGATCGTACGTACCCCTTGTAAGCATACTATAGTATTTGGATAGTAAGGCGAATGTAGATCTGCAGTCGTTAGCTTTTGAAGTTGACCGACTGATCACGAGTCTGTGCAGTGGAAGCAGGCCCCGGTGAATACTAGACAAATACCCTGTTTCCTGCTTTTAGTCGCGCAGGTTCTTCATGCTATTCGGAGGTGGCTAACTTTTCTGGAGTAGTTGAGGCCGTGAACATCCCTGTACCAAGTCGGTGTTCAGTTTCGATGATCATTCCCATGCTATAACCTACAAGAATTACGGTGACATTATGGCTATGGTAGCACAGCTTGTTATAACATTTCTTCCGAAACGCTTTCAGACTATGGCTTTACCTTCCGTCGTATCCAGGCTCCATATCCTCTGTTCAGAGACAGGGATCTTGTAACATGTTCACTGAACAACGTCGCTATTTCAATCGTCCATCCGGAAATCAGGGAGTATCTTTCATTACATTCACACTATTTTAATATTGCTCTCAGCATTCCAGAGTTACGGAGATCGATTTTGTTTTGATCCTCATGTTTCTTGGAATTGTGATTCACACAATCCATCATAGACAAAATATAATTTTATTGTTGTCATTGCTTATTGAGCTAACGATGAGTAACAAGCAATTCTTCTAAAGTACTTGCGATTTATTCTCATGCCACAGTGATTAATAAACGACTTCTGAATTCTTTCCATGTGTTCTTACGTGAAACAATACTTGATCTGAGAACAAGTGCTGAGTGGAATTATTGTTCATAAACGAGCTGCCATCCACAGAAATATTTTGAATCCCTTACATATATATTATTGGGAGTAAAGTATGTAGAAACCAAAAACAACCGCGGGAACGCCTTGGGCTGCGGATCGGAGCCGCCAGGCGGGGAAGCCGCCGGCGGTGGAGCACGCACCACCGGGTAAACACAGGGACGAGTCGGACGACAGACCAACGACAACCGACAACGACCGGCTATGACCGACACAACAGGGAAGAGATAAACAACGGAGGCTTGTAGAAACCACAACACCAAACACCAACAGTAAATCCACTCTTAACCAGAGCCAGGCAAATGTCAACAACGAGCCACGACCAGAACGCAGTACCTCCGAGATAGAGAAGCAATCCAGAGCGAGTACCAGACTGACTGGACTAGGGCTTTTTTGTTCTTTATTGTTATTTTCAAACCCGTACAAACAGGCAGGCTGTCAGCAGCATGTTACGCCGCTCTTCAGCCATTGAATAGATTAATAAGCAACAGAAAGAATACACATAAGTGACATAACGGTGGGTAATAAAACAGTAGACACATAAAGACAAACACGGAGCCGTTCACACTCTACGATAATCCACACTACAAACTGTTGACACGATGCACAAACACTGAAGATGCCGATGGCACAGGTGAACGATGGAGTGCGACGGTGAACACTGAACACTAAACACGACGGCACACACGAGACACTGATGGCGGTGATCTCCGACGCGCGAATGTCCACTTAGCGTGTGCGAGTCCGGGGTCCTGCCAGGATGGGAAGAAGGGTGAGGGGGCGGGAGAGGGGAGAACAAAGATGCCAATGGCTGAGGAGATGGGGGGAGGAGTAGAGGGACAGGGGATGGGAAGCCCGGGGGAGGAGTGGGGAGAAATGGAGGAGGGAGGGAAGAGGGAGAGAAGGGAGGGAGGGTGCCCAAAGGAGCAAACACAGGAAGAGGGAGGGAGGATCAAAGTTGGTAGACGGGGTAGATGGAGGGAAGGAGGGCATCATCAGGGAGAGGGAGCTGGCGGAAGCCACCTTGGGAGAGTGGAGAGATGGAGACCGGGTGCGACGTAGGAATACAGGCGTGGCAGCGGGCGGGGGTGGCAGAGGATGGGGGAGACATCAGACTGACTGGACTGGGGTATTTTTTCCTTTATTGTTATTTTAATACCTGAACAATGAGGTAAGCTGTCAGCGGCACGCTACGCCGCTCTTCAGCCATAGTGTTGACAATAACAGAACACAGAATGGGGAATCAGAATGAACATAGTGACGGGCATAAAAAATAGTGGTTACAGATACACAAAAAACACGGAGCCGTTCACACTCGACGATAACGACACTGAAAACACGTTGACACGGCGCACATAACACTGATGAATCCGACAGCACAAGTGAGCGTAGAAGCGTGATGGCGGACACTAAAAACACAAAACGACGCACACACACGAGACACGGATGGCGATGATCTCCGGCGCGCGAAAGTCCACGTAGCGTGTGTGAGGGAGCTGGCGGAAGTGACCTTGGGAGAGGGTAAGGAGGGTGGAGAGGTGGAGACCGGGTGGGACGTGGGAATACAGGCGCGGCAGCGGGCGGGGGTGGCAGAGGATGGGGGAGACATCAGACTGACTGGACTAGGTCAGAGCGTGTCCCTATATACGAAACTGGTGGGAGTGGCTATTGGCTGCAGTCTGCACGTGGCTTAGCGGTGGCGCCCTCGCTGCGCGAGAGCCGCTGCACGGAATAGCCGCTGCGAAGGCGGAGCCCTCTATGGGCTGACCACGTCCATTTGTTCTGGCGCGTGTTCGACTTCCGCGACGGGAGGTACTAGAAAGTAAGTCACTTTTAGCGAGACATCGAGAATTCATGATGCACCAGTGGGTCGTGGTCGTCACTGTTATGTTCTTTTTTGAGAGAAGACATTACGTTCACACGGTGAAGTTCCACATTCTCACTGCACGTGATCTGCCTATAAGGCTGGTCATAATACTTACAGGTCGTGCTATGAACTCTGATGGTGCAATCGTAATGTTAAATTAATTTAAATATTCGCCCAAACCCCCATTTTTCTATCCGTTGCGCAATGAAACCATATCCTACTTTTGAATATTTCAATTTCACCGAGATTAGATAGCGTTAATGTTGATTCTTGAGTTAAAAACTTATATAAAAGGGGAATATTTTCAAGGGATTTCTACAGGAGTCATACCGTTTATGTACTTCAGAAGTAAGAAGCTTTCAAACTTCAAGCAATTACAATGTTGCTGGCAGACTGGGATAAAACGATGCAAATCCACAAACGGCTACACTCACTCATGGTGAGTAAAAGCTGAAGTGGGCTAACGAAAACTGGTTGGGTAACTGGACTGTTTTACAGGGCAGGATGGACTCAAATTTATTTTAATATAATTATACAGTAATAACGGTAAAGTTATGAATTTGTTTCACTTTATTTAGGTCACAGTCTGTCACGACGTATTAGTTGGTAGCGTTCTGGTATTTGCCTAGATTTACTTTTGAGAACGATGAAAATTGAAAATCAGAGTGGCAGGCTTATTTAATTAAGCTCGTGTCTTGTTACAAGAACAGTTCGTCGTACTCTCCAATTCGTGTGACATTTCTTCAGCATATAGAGCAAGTCTTCCTAGAAAAGAACACAACACCTCTGTTTTAAAACTTGTTCTTTCCCGTTAACAGTCTTTAGCTCTCTTTGAAGTCTTTCTTTAAAATGTGTATTGCTCACTGCAGCACACATTTCTGAATGTTACATAAGGATATGCTTGCAGCATAAAAATCATTCCTCTGCTTTGTTTTTCCTAAATCGATGCTGGGCATTCAATTTCATGTTAAGAACTACAGCTGTAATACGACCAACTGCGATTTCGATGTAACCCTATCCCAATTGTAGAATAAATATCTACATGACGTTCGTTAATTAACACTAGGTATAACACAAGAGGTTCTACTTGTCCTAAATGTACATGTTATACCTATAATTGGTTTGCCTCAAAATAGTCCAGTCACGTTAATGTGACTTCAGCCTATGTTCGACGTCAACGTGTAGAATTCACTAAAAGATGATAGGTGGCAGCACTAGCAGACGAGGGTATGTAAAGCGTGTCGGGCTGACGCGGAAAACAATGCAGTCGACGTAGTATGTGGAAATAGGGTGATTTATCTGATCTCAAAGGAGGTCTCAGGCCAGGGATGGAAGTTAAGTTTGTAAACTGTTCGTCTGGTGCCACAGTCAAAGTACAAAGTGCATGCCAAAATGGTGTTACCCAAAACCGGTGATGAAGCACCAATGGTGCACCACGGGACATAGACGACAGAGGTGAATGATGGCTGCTGGCTGGGCAACTAACCGCCCAGATGAACCAAGAGACTGCCAACAGTGTCTTCTCAACAGCCATTTAGCGACCGTTGCTGCTTTTGGGCCTCTGCGGCATGTGCCTGGTTCACTGAGTGGCGACAGATGGCCTTTCGAGATGAATAACGTTTTATGCTCCATCCAAGACATGGCCGTTAAACTTGCGGCATGAAACGTCTGAGAGCAAAAACCCTACAACAATGGTCGGAAGGATCTAGGCTGTACGGCATTCCCGGGTGATCTCATCACTCTGGAAGGTGCAATGGATCAACATAAGTATGTCTCATCCTTTGGGACCATTTCCACCCCTACGTGCAGTTTGTTCTTCTTCGGCACGCTGGCATCTACCAGCAGGACAACGCAACGCGTCACACAGCTCTCATTTATGCTTGTGGTTCGAAGAGCACCAGGTTGAGTTTACTGTACTTATCTGACCACCAAACTCCCTGGATTAATCGAAAATCTTTGAGACTACCCCGATCTGGGTGGATGGATCCTCAAGTAAGAACCCTTGTGCAGCATGTCACGTCATTGTAGTCCTCATGGGCCCCCATCCCTGTCGGTATCTTCCAGAATGTCACTGACTCTCTTCCTGCACGTCTCGCAATGGTCAGTGCTGTAAACGTTGGTTATTCAGGCGTTTGACAGATGGTCACATTAACGTTATTGGATAGTGGATTGTTTCATAGGACATGGAGGAACGAGTGTACTCTGGGTGAACAGTTGCATTGCAACACAAGTACTGTCTGTGGGCAACTTCTTCATCAGAAGATACTTTGCATTTAGATCCTGCAGCAAGGCCCCTAACCTTTCACGAGAGGTCCCCGACCACTCTCAGTCCGAGACATTTGGTGTCATTTGTTTCACTATATTGGCAAAAAATTTGTGATATGCCGGTATGACGAGATCCCAAGATACAAGGGAAAGCCACAGGCACTTTTGGCAGGGCGCTGTAGCTTGTCTGTCTATGACAGTTGACAACTGACGACCTGAAATGGCCAAAAGAATTTTTCTACGGAAGAGAGATGCATCGCATATTTTATGAATTTTCTACGCGTGTCTCTTCACAACATGCTGTCAGAATAAATCGCAGAAATGGTCTATTAGTAGGGATACAGATCCCTCTTCAAGAGCGTTTCCGTTCTTATTCCTTATCACAGCCCCAGTCATAACCCTCGAACAATTCCACAGCTGTTTCTGAGAGAGACTAACATAATCATTCTAGAATTATTTGAGAACGAACATTCTTTTTGTCAGTGTGTGTTTATATTTGTGTGGGGAAAAGGATGCTATACAAGAACAGTAAATGTTGCTAAAAATGATGCTGTTGACCTATTCGAGAACCTGAACTTAATTTTGAAGCATGCCAAGTGAAACACAAGACAATGAGATTCTCTACAGCGACGCCCAGCTGCTGTGTGTGATTTTTTTTTGGTCATCAGTCTACTGACTGGTTTGATGCGGCCCGCCACGAATTCCTTTACTGTGCTAACCTCTTCATCTCAGAGTAGCACTTGCAACCTACGTCCTCAATTATTTGCTTGACGTATTACAATCTCTGTCTTCCTCTACAGTTTTTGCCCTCTACAGCTCCCTCTAGTACCATGGAAGTCATTCCCTCATGTCTTAGCAGATGTCCTATCATCCTGTCCCTTCTCCTTATCAGTGTTTTCCACATATTCCTTTCCTCTCCGATTCTGCGTAGAACCTCCTCATTCCTTACCATATCAGTCCACCTCATTTTCAACATTCGTTTATAGCACCACATCTCAAATGCTTCGATTCTCTTCTGTTCTGGTTTTCCCACAGTCCATGTTTCACTACCATACAATGCTGTACTCCAGACGTACATCCTCAGAAATTTCTTCCTCAAATTAAGGCCGGTATTTGATATTAGTAGACTTCTCTTGGCCAGAAATGCCTCTTTTGCCATAGCGAGTCTGCTTTTGATGTCCTCCTTGCTCCGTCCGTCATTGTTTATTTTACTACCTAGGTAGCAGAATTCCTTAACTTCATTGACTTCGTGACCATCAATCCTGATGTTAAGTTTCTCGCTGTTCTCATTTCTACTACTTCTCATTACCTTCGTCTTTCTCCGATTTACTCTCAAACCATACTGTGTACTCATTAGACCATTCCGTTCAGCAGATCATTTAATTCTTCTTCACTTTCACTCAGGATAGCAATGTCATCAGCGAATCGTATCATTGATATCCTTTCACCTTGTATTTTAATTCCATTCCTGAACCTTTCTTTTATTTCCATCATTGCTTCCTCGATGTACAGATTGAAGAGTAGTTGCGAAAGGCTACAGCCTTGTCTTACACCCTTCTTAATACGAGCACTTCGTTCTTGATCGTCCACTCTTATTATTCCCACTTGGTTGTTGTACATATTGTATATGACCCAGCTCTCCCTATAGCTTACCCCTACTTTTTTTCAGAATCTCGAACAGCTTGCACCATTTTATATTGTCGAACGCTTTTTCCAGGTCGACAAATCATATGAAAGTGTCTTGATTTTTCTTTAGCCTTGCTTCCATTATTAACTGTAATGTCAGAATTGCCTCTCTCGTCCCTTTACTTTTCCTGATCGTCACCTAGCGCATTCTCAATTTTCTTTTCCATTCTTCTGTATATTATTCTTGTAAGCAGCTTCGATGAATGAGCTGTTAAGCTGATCGTGCGATAATTCTTGCACTTGTCAGCTCTTGCCGTCTTCGGAATTGAGTGGATGATGCTTTTCCGAAAGTCAGATGGTATATCGCCAGACTCATATATTCTACACACCAACGTGAATAGTCGTTTTGTTGCCACTTCCCCCAATGATTTTAGAAATTCTGATGGAATGTTATCTATCCCTTCTGCCTTATTTGACCGTAAGTCCTCCAAAGCTCTTTCAAATTCCGATTCTAATACTGGATCGCCTATCTCTTCTAAATCGACTCCTGTTTCTTCTTCTATCACATCAGACAAATCTTCACCCTCATAGAGGCTTTCAATGTATTCTTTCCACCTATCTGCTCTCTCCTCTGCATTTAACAGTGGAATTCCCGTTGCACTCTTAATGTTACCACCGTTGCTTTTAATGTCACCAAAGGTTGTTTTGACTTTCCTGTATGCTGAGTCTGTCCTTCCGACAATCATATCTTTTTCGATGTCTTCACATTTTTCCTGCAGCCATTTCGTGTTAGCTTCCCTGCACTTCCTATTTATTTCATTCCTCAGCGACTTGTATTTCTGTATTCCTGATTTTCCCGTAACATGTTTGTACTTCCTCCTTTCATCAATCAACTGAAGTATTTCTTCTGTTACCCATGGTTTTTTCGCAGCTACCTTCTTTGTACCTATGTTTTCCTTTCCAACTTCTGTGATGGCCCTTTTTAGAGATGTCCATTCCTCTTCAACTGTACTGCCTACTTCGCTATTCCTTATTGCTGTATCTATAGCGTTAGAGAACTTCAAATGTATCTCGTCATTCCTTAGTACTTCTGTATCCCACTTCTTTGCGTATTGATTCTTCCTGACTAATGTCTTGAACTTCAGCCTACTCTTCATCACTACTATATTGTGACCTGAGTCTATATCTGCTCCTGGGTACGCCTTACAATCCAGTATCTGATTTCGGAATCTCTGTCTGACCATGATGTAATCCAATATAAATCTTCCCGTATCTCCCGGCCTGTTCCAAGTATACCTCCTCCTCTTGTGATTCTTGAAAAGAGTATTCGCTATTACTAGCTGAAACTTGTTACAGAACTCAATTAGCCTTTCTACTCTTTCATTCCCTGTCCCAAGCCCATATTCTCCTGTAACCTTTTCTTCTACTCCTTCCCCTACAACTTCATTCCAGTCGTCCATGACTATTAGATTTTCGTCCCCCTTTACATACTGCATTACCCTTTCAATATCCTCATACACTTTCTCTATCTGTTCATCTTCAGCTTACGACGTCGGCATGTACACCTGAACTATCGTTGTCGGTGTTGGTCTGCTGTCGATTCTGATTAGAACAACCCGGTCACTGAACTGTTCACAGTAACACACCCTCTGCCCTACCTTCCTATTCATAACGAATCCTACACCTGTTATACCATTTTCTGCTGCTGTTGATATTACCCGATACTCATCTGACCAGAAATCCTTGTCTTCCTTCCACTTCAGTTCACTGATCCCTACTATATCTATATTGAGCCTTTGCATTTCCCTTTTCAGATTTTCTAGTTTCCCTACCACGTTCAAGCTTCTGGCATTCCACGCCCCGACTCGTAGAACGTTATCCTTTCGTAGATTATTCAGTCTTTTTCTCATGGTAACCTCCCCCTTGGCAGTCCCCTCCAGGAGATCCGAATGGGGGACTATTCCGGAATCTTTTGCCAATGGAGAGATCATCATGACACTTCTTCAATTACAAGCCACATGTCCTGTGGATACACGTTACGTGTCTTTAATGCAGTGGTTTCCATTGCCTTCTGCATTCTCATGTCGTTGATCATTGCTGATTCTTCCGCCTTTAGGGGCAATTTCCCACCCCTAGGACAAGAGAGTGCCCTAAACCTCTATCCGCTCCTCCGCCCTCTTTGACAAGGCCGTTGGCAGAATGAGGCTGACTTCTTATGCCGGAAGTCTTCGGCCGCCAATGCTGATTATTTATCAAAATTTAGGCAGTGACGGGGATCGAAACCGGGACCGAAGACGTTTTGATTATGAATCAAAGACGCTAACCCTAGACCACAGGTGTGTGATACGAGATAGTTAAAGGACTGGTGAGACGACACTCAGTAATGTGGTCCCGAGAACACGCAATGACTGCCAGTCATGGCCACCGCCAACGCATGTCAGAGCTAGTCCGTCTTAGCCAGAGCCAAAAACACGCAACGAATGCTCCCTGCTGTCCTACGCATGCAGTCATTCACCGGCAAAACGTTGACCATGTTGACCATGTACTGCCTTTTAATGAAATGCACTCTGATAGCAAGCAAGAGTCCACTTTCCCACGATATTCTAATACCCTGCTACTGCAGCTGTAGTATACATGTAGCAGATACTCTTCGTTTAATCTGTAGTGAGCGAAGTCCCATACGTCTGGGGTCAACGAGATATACAGGCCTTACGACACACTTGTGACGTCGTACTAGATTGGATGTCCGCCACAATTAGTGAACGCTAGGCCCCTTGCAGGGCCGACGGGAAATCGACATTTAATTGAGAAGGTACCCACTAACGTTCTTAATTTTGTCGTGTGCTATCGAAAATTTGCATGCACTTAAGCACTCAGTCAAGAATTATTAAACTCGTCTGAAACAGTAACTCACTTCCCCGCCAGAGTCGGCTGCTGTCACTCGTAAGACCTGCAGTGTCACGTGCTGAGACGTACGCGCCACGGCCTGTCTTTCTTGTGGACTCAGCGCAAGTGCCTGTCAGGATGACA
This sequence comes from Schistocerca nitens, assembly GCF_023898315.1. Lineage (NCBI taxonomy): Eukaryota > Metazoa > Arthropoda > Insecta > Orthoptera > Acrididae > Schistocerca > Schistocerca nitens. Next base: position 1,013,262,489 of record NC_064615.1, read on the forward strand.
GTGGGGTCCTGTATGATATCATCTGATACAGCCCATCCAGATTGTCACCTTCTCTCGGTGCAGTGTCGTCCTGATGTTAAGCGCTGCTTGTCAGGACATGCAGCACATTCCAGCACAGGAACCCATTTAACAGGCACTTATACAGATGCATTCCTAAGGTCTTAATCATATTCCATTTTTACGACTGGACAACAGTTACGTCATACTGTTTGTACACACCAAAATTTCGTGAAAACATTCACCACCAACTACACCGAAGTCTGACATATCAGTCTTAGTAATTAGGAAGCTATTTTCACTCATCAGGAACACAGTAACATAGAAATGCACTGAAGCTACACCTGTGACTACTGAAAAGTGATGCCGTTTCTAGCACTATGCAGCCCGAAGCCAGCCCTGACATGCACAAATATTGAACTTTCTACTGAGGCAGATGAGAACGTCTTATTTCAACTGCACTGTTAAGATACCGCTGATGACATTGATACGTCTCGAATGTGTCACAAAACGTAGAATCCATCAAGTAATCTATTGTATTTTCGAATATGAGCTGTACTTTGTGAAGACAAAGATCTGTTCTATGATGCTCACAACGAGCACTTGACAACGAGCACTTGGTGGTATACCTCTTGAATCTCCGTAAATCTCGATAATTGTACTGCCTTCTGAGGTTGAGCATCAGGAGGACCTGTGAATGGTGAATTGCAGTTTACCACAAGGAAAGTGAACATAAATACTTTACCGATAGGCCTCCTAGATTTGTGGGATTGTCTTGCTGAGTACAGTGGAAATACTGAGATGGCTATGTGCTGTTCATGATTTCAATCATTCGATTGAGGGTAAAGATTTTCCAGCATTTGCATCACTTCGTATCCAACCTGAAGCAATCGCTGAATCACTCCACCTAGTCGCATTTATAAAATCACATTTTGTAACTTAGCAGTATTAGTGCGATAGTTTTGTACCAGCAAGTGATACAAGTAGTTCCATACGTGGCAGAGTAGTGCTTTTGATTGGTGAAAGTTTTGCCTTGCTACATACTATATTAACGGTGACAGCTGTTGCAGATTTGCAATTGAAGATAAATGGCAGTGTTGTAGACCCAATTAGAATTCTCTCAGAAGATATGCTGATAGGTGGCACATATCCATCGAGAGATGTGTATCTCATGGAAAACCTCAAGGACAGAACACCAGGCCATCAGTGATGTGTGATGCCGAAAGGTGAATTCTCCTTCCAAACGGTTGATGGAGACGTCTTCTGTCTCTGGAAGCACATTGCGGAACAGGGGGAGAGGTACCACTCATTAGCAACTGTCATTGTATGTTACCATTATAGATGCGATAGCAGTTGTCATATATTTCAGTAAAATGGAATGTTGGAAGGATAAAACTTACTTAAGGCTGAAGAAATCTAATGTTGTGGTCAGGAATATCGAAACGCCATTGACCTTTTGTGAGGTAAAGTCAAAATCAGTGTGTAAATCTACTGTAGTTACGACTTACACAGCACCCCGCGTGATAGCATGGGAATATTAGAAGACTGATCATGCTAGCGAATTGGTGCTACACTGGAATCTTCCAGGTTTCCAAAGATACGTATGTGGCAACACATGTTTACGCAGTTCCCTTGAATTTCAGACGTCCGAAGGATTCTCAGATGTATTCAGATCAGGTGAATTCGGTCGTTATGTTAACTTCACTCTTTCAACAAAGTCACTACAGATTTATACCCTCATCATTTTGAGCTAGCGTTCTGTCTGTAATGGTCAATTACACAATAAGTTAAACTCCAGCACATACTGATCATAATGATGTTGTGTTCAAAGAGGCAATGTCTTAGCTTTCGTAAGTGCTCAGTGCTGTTACTAAAGACCTCTTAGTTCCAACACAGACGTATACTACTGGTTCCTTCTCTAATGTTATGTGAAGTAATAGTTGTTGGATCGATTTATAGCTCACAAACAAACTGTGGGCTGATGAATTCTGCATAGTTGTTAGATTTTACTTGTCTTATTGGGTTTTTCTGTGATGTGACGGTGGAAGGTCACGTGTGGTACTAAGTACAGAATCCAAGTTTGCACATGTACAGTCGAAGACCGTCATTTTTGCTAAGCATAATGACAGAAACCGTTATGGCATTAATTCAGTAGATGAATGAGGATGCACGAGGGTCACTCCAAAAGAAAAACACACTTTTTTTAAAATCCATGTTTTATTCTACATGTTTGAAAGTTTTGCAGTGTGTAGATACATCCTTTAGGAATATTTTCATTTCTCCACATAATTTCCACCCCTCTCAACTGCCTTACGCGATCTTGACCAGCGCCTATATACTCGCACGGTAAAATTCTGGACCAACCTGTTGGAGCTACTGTTTGGCAGCGTGCACAAGGGAGTCATCATCTTCAAACCTTGTTCCACAAAAAGAGAGTCTTTCAATTTCCCAAAGAGATGATAGTTCAAAAATAGCTCTGAGCACTATGGGACTTAACTTCTGAGGTCATCAGTCCCCTAGAACTTAGAACTACATAAACCTAACTAACCTAAGGACATCACACACATCCATGCCCGAGGCAGGATTCGAACCTGCGACCGTAGCGGTCGCGCGGTTCCAGGCTGTAGAGATGATAGTCACATGGAGCCAGGTCAGGACTGTAAAGAGGCTGTTTCAGTGTTGTCCATTCGAGTTTTGTGATCGCTTCTATGGTTTTTTGACTGACGTGTGGCCGTACATTGTCGTGCAACAACAAAACATCCTGCTTTTGCCGATGTGGTCGAACACGACTCAGTCAAGCTTGAAGTTTCTTCAGTGTCATCACATATTCGTCAGATTTTTAGTGGTTCCACTTCGCATAATGTCCACACGTAAGAGTCCTTCGGAATCTAAAAACACCGTAGCCATAACTTTTCCATCAGAAAGTGTGGTTTTGAAATTTTTTGCTTGGGTGAATTTTCATGATGCCACTCCATTTATTGCCTCTTTGTCTCTCGTGAAAAATGATGGAGCCATTTTTCACCACCAGTCACAATTCTTCCATGAAATTCATCTCCACCATTCTCGTACTGTTCCAAAAGTTCGCTGCATACCGTTTTTCTTATTTCTTTGTGAGCCACTGTCAACATCCTGGGAACCCACATGGCACAAACCTTTTTTAACGCCAACACTTACAGTATTCTGCAAACACTTCCTTCCCCTATCCCAACGTAGCGTGACAATTCGTTCACTGTGATGAGTCTCTCAGCAGTCACCAATTCGTTAACTCTCTGCACATTGTCTGGAGTGTGTGTAGTACGAGGCCTGCCGCTGCGAGGACAATCCTCAATACTGCTGTGCCCGCTTTCATCACGTAACCTGTTTTCCCACCGGCTAACTGTACTGCGATCGAGAGCAACATCTCCATACACCTTTTTCAACCTCTTGTGGATGTTTCCCACTGTCTCGTTCTCACAGCACAGGAATTCTGTGACAGCACGTTGCTTCTGAAGAACATCAAGTGTAGCAGCCATCTTGAAGACATGCTGCGATGGCGCCACTCACAGGAACAGGTTGAACTAAGTTTGAAAATAAGCGAGAAGGATGTATCTACACTCCGTAAAAATTTCACACACACAGAATGAAAACTGTATTTTTACAAAAATAGTGTGCATTTCTTTTGGGGTGACCCTCGTATTTCCATTGTAGGTGAGGATGTCTCAGACTTCATTCAATGAACTGAACAATGAGACATTCAGGAAATGAGTGTGAACACATTTCTTCTCTTTATAGACCACAAGTGTCGTATGAAAACAATTTGTGGTGTGACGTTTAATTCCACACAGGCTGTCGATAGTCATCTCCTCCCTGATCACAATGACCTACTTTCGAGAATTTTCCTCACACCCCTCTCACCAAACCAAGCAGCGTTAATTTTAAAATAGTGGGAAATTATAAATTACCCACATTCCCCCTTACAACACACCTCGCTCATACTAAAGCTGGTGCAGGTTGCATCAGCCTTGATATACCCCACCAATGCAGTGCTGTGAAATTCCCTCCTAGGCCATTTGCAAAAAGTTTAAAACGGAGGGAAATCGATGTAGTAGTTCCAGTTTCCATTATTTGTGACATCACTGTTGCCATGCCCACATGCATCTGACATCTCACATCATTTGTACACAGTTTTGATCCCATGAATTGTACTTCACTACCCCATCAGTGTGTCTGTCTTTACCTTTAATTACACTCCTGGAAATGGAAAAAAGAACACATTGACACCGGTGTGTCAGACCCACCATACTTGCTCCGGACACTGCGAGAGGGCTGTACAAGCAATGATCACACGCACGGCACAGCGGACACACCAGGAGCCGCGGTGTTGGCCGTCGAATGGCGCTAGCTGCGCAGCATTTGTGCACCGCCGCCGTCAGTGTCAGCCAGTTTGCCGTGGCATACGGAGCTCCATCGCAGTCTTTAACACTGGTAGCATGCCGCGACAGCGTGGACGTGAACCGTATGTGCAGTTGACGGACTTTGAGCGAGGGCGTATAGTGGGCATGCGAGAGGCCGTGTGGACGTACCGCCGAATTGCTCAACACGTGGGGCGTGAGGTCTCCACAGTACTTCGATGTTGTCGCCAGTGGTCGGCGGAAGGTGCATGTGCCCGTCGACCTGGGACCGGACCGCAGCGACGCACGGATGCACGCCAGGACCGTAGGATCCTACGCAGTGCCGTAGGGGACCGCACCGCCACTTCCCAGCAAATTAGGGACACTGTTGCTCCTGGGGTATCGGCGAGGACCATTCGCAACCGTCTCCATGAAGCTGGGCTACGGTCCCGCACACCGTTAGGCCGTCTTCCGCTCACGTCCCAACATCGTGCAGCCCGCCTCCAGTGGTGTCGCGACAGGCGTGAATGGAGGGACGAATGGAGACGTGTCGTCTTCAGCGATGAGAGTCGCTTCTGCCTTGGTGCTAATGATGGTCGTATGCGTGTTTGGCGCCGTGCAGGTGAGCGCCACAATCAGGACTGCATACGACCGAGGCACACAGGGCCAACACCCGGCATGCACGTCCGCATGTATCCCGTGCCACCCAACGTGCTCTAGAAGGTGTAAGTCAACTACCCTGGCCAGCAAGATCTCCGGATCTGTCCCCCATTGAGCATGTTTGGGACTGGATGAAGCGTCGTCTCACGCGGTCTGCACGTCCAGCACGAACGCTGGTCCAACTGAGGCGCCAGGTGGAAATGGCATGGCAAGCCGTTCCACAGGACTACATCCAGCATCTCTACGATCGTCTCCATGGGAGAATAGCAGCCTGCATTGCTGCGAAAGGTGGATATACACTGTACTAGTGCCGACATTGTGCATGCTCTGTTGCCTGTGTCTATGTGCCTGTGGTTCTGTCAGTGTGATCATGTGATGTATCTGACCCCAGGAATGTGTCAATAAAGTTTCCCCTTCCTGGGACAATGAATTCACGGTGTTCTTATTTCAATTTCGAGGAGTGTATTTACCCAAAAGTGGAAAAATGCTCCTCCTGAAGCACAAGAAGGGGAACATGTTCCTCTTTAAAAATCCCTAAGAGAGAATTGGCGAATCAGCCGCCACATTCCTCTGTTCAACTTACCAATAACTTTACACGCTCTTTTAACACAGAACGATCTGAATCATTTTACCCAGAATCTCTTTGTGGTAAAGCCTTCGTACTCAGCATCTACCTCTCACTGCCGCCGTCTACATATCTCTCTCTCCCACTGACTCCGTTTTCTCACATTCACTTACAGTGTATCCCACTGCCATTGTCTCCTCCAACTTACACTGTCTTCTTTTGTCTTTCTTTCCCACCGCTATTGTATCCACCATAGCTCAGTAGCTCAGAAATTCCCGTGGGTCCAACTTATTTATTCTTCTACATTCACATGTTTAAAATTTCGGCCCAAAGTGTGGCATGCCCTGTATGTACATGTTAAAGTATGCCTGTCTGGGAGGTACCAGATTACCCCCCCCCCCCCTCCTGCTCCCCAGGCCAATGTATGGACTCCACTCATTGCCACTGTCTCTCACTGTCCATCAACTTCTCCTCTATATTTGGCATCTACTGCTATTCTTTTCATCTATCTTCATTGCCACTTTTTCTCGCCAACCAAGACCATCTCTCTCTTTCTGTCCCACTGGCACTATCTCCTCTCTCTTTCGTCATAATTGTTTCTCTGCTATTCTCTTTCAGCACAAAAGAGTGCAAATACGTACACATGCCAGAGTTTTTGGTGAAGAAGGCCGAATGAGTACTGAGGATGCTGGTTCACTTCTTTCCTGATAGAGTTTTTAAAGAGGAGCATATTCGTTTTTTGTGTTCCGAAAAGAGTATTTTTCAGCGGGTATCTTCATTTTCCTGCTACAGCACAGTGTGCTGCTTATATAAAACGAATTCTACAACTCAGCGACACTCATGGACAACATTTAAGTAAACTCAATGAAAAGTTAATACAAAATCATTTGCTTTACAGTTTTTCTGCTTACTTTGCTCATCGATCACAATTCATCAAAAATGTCCGGCTTATGATTTGTATCTTACCGGTTACCGTCAAATCACCGAAGTAACGCGCTGTCAGGCTGGGCTAGAACTTGGATGGGCGACCATCGGGTCTGCCGGGCGCTGTTGGCAAGAGGGGTGCACTCAACCCTTGTGGGGCAAACTGAGGAGCTACTTGATGGAGAGGTTGCGACTCCGGTCTCGTAAACTGACATACGGCCGGGAGAGCGGTGTGCTGACCACATTCCCCTCCTTATCCCCATCCAGTGATGCCTGTGGGCTGAGGATGACACGGCGACCGGTTGGTACCGTTGGGCCTTCATGGTCTGTTCGGGCGGAGTTTAGTTTAATTTGTTCAGAGTTTAATTTCAAAAGAGTGAAATGTTATAAGAAATATTTTCCTGGAACTGAAGACTTTCTAGTTTTAAATAATTCCTGTCATTCTTTTACGTTTTTTCAGACATGTTAAGATCATCTATAGCCCATTTCTTTGAACTGCAGTACCACTTAGGGCGTATTTGTTTAGACGTGATGTGTCCCTTATACAGAGGCAGCACATCTTGAAGTTTTATTGCTGGTGTTATAGTCGGCGCACGAGCGATGGGAGACAGCATCTCCGAGGTGGCGATGAAGTGCGAATTTTCCTGTAACACCATTTCACGAGTGTACCGTGAATACCAGGAATCTGGTAAAACATCAAATTTTCGACGTTGCTGCGGCCGGAAAAAGATCGTGCAAGAACGGCACCAACGACGACTGAAGGGAATCGTTCAGTGTGACAGAAGTGCAACCCTTACGCAAATTACTGCAGATTTCAATGCTGGGTCATCAGCAAGTGTCAGCGTGCGAACCATTCAACGAAACATCATCGATATGGGCTTTCGGAGCTGAAGGCCAATCCTTGATGATTGCACGACACAAAGCTTTACGCCTCGCCTGGGCCCGTAAACACCGACAATGGGCTGTTAATGATGGAAACATGTTGCCTGGCCGGAGGAGTCTCGTTTCAAATTGTGTCGACCGGACGGACGTGTAGTGGTATGGGGACACCCTCATAAATCCATGGACCCTGCATCTCAGCAGGGAACTGTTCAAGCTGGTAGAGGATCTCTATTGGAGTGGGGCGTGTGCAGCTGGAGTAATATGGGACTCCTGATACGTCTAGATACGACACCGACAGGTGATACACACATAAGCATGCTGTCGGATCACCTGCATCCATTCATGTCCAGTGTGCATTCCGATGGACTTAGGCAATTACAGTAGGACAGTTCAACACCCCAAACTTTCAGAATTGCTACAGAGTGGCTCCAGGAACACTCTTCGGAAATTAAGCAATTCCGCTGGCCACCACACTCCCCAGACATGAACATTATTGAGCATATCTTGGATGCGTTGCAACGTGCTGTTTAGAAGAGATCTCCACCTCCTCGTCCTCTTACGGATTTATGGAGAGACGTGCAGGATTCGTGGTGTCAGTTCTCTCCAGCACTAGTTCAGACATCAGTCGAGTCCATGCCATGTCGTGTTGCGGCACTTCTGCCTGCCTGCGGGGGCTCTACACGATATTAGGCAGGTGTACCAGTTTCTTTGGCTCTTCAGCGTACATATCATAAGAACGATACTTTCGACTAGGTAAATATGTTAGCTACCACACCACTACTGCAGTGTAGAGAACACAGGTACATGGACTACCCTAGTCTAATGCCATCCGTAACACAAACTCCAATTCACGCAGAATTTGTGAATTGACGTTCGTGTTCTGTCTGCTGCCATAGTGACGCAATGCCTAACGTATCTGCCTGGTACGCAGGAGACTTGCGTTCAAGTCCCAGCTAAGGCACGACTTTTTATTCGTTCTTCAGCTTCTGTCATCATAGAAGAAGATGAACGTGATTTGAGAGATATACTGCCGGAAGAGTTCGACGGAACACTGAAATACCTACATAGAAACAAGGCTCCACGAGTAGTCAATGTTCCTACAGAATTACTAAGATCCTTTGGAGAGCCAGCCATGACAAATCTATTCCACCTGTTGTCCAAGATACATGAGGCACTTGAAATATCTGCAGACTTCAAGCAGGGTGTAATAATTCCAGTTTCGAAGAACGTAGGTGCTCAAAGATGTGAATATCGCCAAACGGGTAAGTCACGCTTACCAGCACTAGCGTAAGTAATTTACAGAAGATTAGAAAAACAAGTAGAAGCTTACCTTGGGAGGACTAGTTTGGGTTCCAGTGAAATGTAGGAAACGCGATGCATTACTGGCCCTATGAGTTGTCTTAGATGATCAGCTGATGTTATGCATTCTTAGACGTCATAAGTTTGGTAATTGAGGGAAGTGTGGGAAGCAAAAAATGTGGAAATAGCATGGAGAGCTGCATAAAATAAGTATTTGTACTCTAGATTACAACAGACAACAAACATGAAGATTAACAGTTGATGAATCGTCCTTCAGAAATACAAACACACCACTTCGTTGACTTGTCCAAACTTTCGCATTTGAAGAAAGAAATCAAATAGTTCCCCAGCCAAATGCAGCCGGCCGCGGTGGTCTAGCGGTTCTAGGCGCTCAGTCCGGAACCGCGCGACTGCTACGATCGCAGGTTCGAATCCTGCCTCAGGCATGGATATGTGTGTGATGTTCTTAGGTTAGTTAGGTTTAAGTAGTTCTAAGCCTAGGGGACTGATGACCTCAGATGTTAAGTCCCATAGTGCTCAGAGCCATACACAGGACAATATTAATTGTCTCTTTTCAAAAAACATCTGCAAGTTGTTGAGGTTGCCGCATCGTATTCTGGGGCCATTCTTCGCGAGCTCTGTTGCATCCATATCAGTTTCCCTAGTACTCACTGTGTGTGCAATACTGGGTGACGTCACAGAGGTTGCACTAAATAATAAAAGAAATTTCCTCACTCGTCACCATTTTTCAGCACAGCGTCGGATTCATTTTCCATACCTCCTTTTGATTAAATTTATTGTTTCAGTGGCGATAAGAAAGCGGATATAACTGTGCCGTACAACGTAGATTAATGAAAGTAAAGGGTAAGAAAAGTCAATTTCTGTTAAGAATGGTGCAATATTGGGTTCATCACTGTTGTTTGACTTTTACTGCGGTGAAGTAATGAAAGGAGTATCCGAAATTTTCGGAAGAGGAGGAAAAGTACAGTGGAAAGGATGCACTTCTCTATATGCAAATAAACAATTAGAGATGGGGCACCAATTACAGGCAAGGAAGTCGACTTTGTCCCTCAAAATACAGTGTACCCAGTATTTTCAGGTTTTACTAAAAAAGTAGAGGAAGGAATGTCTAGGTAGCAGATTGAGGAGGTGGGTATCACAAATGATACTTGATATTTTGTAAAGTCACAAGGAATGCAAAAAGGAATGACCGTTGGAAGGACTGATTCAGCATAAAAAATTGAAAACAACTTCCAATGAAATGAAACGCAAGGGTGGAAGCATTAAAAACGCACTGGAAATTCCATTGTTAAATGTAGAGGAGAGAGTAGATAGGTGCGAAAAGTAGATTGAAGTCACATATCAGGGGGGAGTACTTGTCTGATGTGATAGAAGAAAATTGGAGCTGATATGGAAGACATAGTATTAGAGCGAGAACGTAAAGAGCTTCGGACGACTTAAGAGCAAACAGGCAGAAGGGATAGGTAACATTCAGTCGGGAGTTCTAAAATCAGTGGGAGAAGCGCCGCACAAAGGAGTATTGAAGCTGGTGTGTAGAATCTACTACATAGACGACATAGCACCAGACCTTCGGAAAGATATCATCCACACAATTCCAAATACAATAAGCGCACATAAGTGCTCAGGCATCCAAGCTGCTGATGAAATTAATATACAGCATAAGGGAAAAGAAATTGAAGATCGGTTAGATGATGATCAGTTTGGCTTTAGGAAAGGTAAAGGTTCAAATGGCTCTAAGCACTATGTGACTTAACATCTTAGGTCATCAGTCCCCTAGACCTAGAACTACTTAAACCTAACTAAACTAAGGACATCACATACATCCATGCCCGAGGCAGGATTCGGCGACCGTAGCAGTAGCGCGGTTCCTGACTGAAGCATCTAGAACCACTCGGTCACAGCGGCCGGCTAAAGGTAAAGGCACAGCAGAAGCAGTTCAGATTTGGCGATAATCAAAGCAAGACTGTAGATAAATCATTATACGCTGACAGAATTTGTCATTCAAGAAAAAGCTTTCGACAACGTGAAATGGTGTAATATCTTCGGAATTCTGAGAAAAATAGGAATAAGATATAGCGACCGACAGGTGGTCTGCGATATGTACAAGAACCAAGAGGGGACAATAAGATTGGAAGGCCAATAACGAAGTGCTTGAATCAAAAATTGTGTAGGACAGGGATTAAAGTTCAGGGTTAATGGATACGTATGATAAGATTCGTTGGTGACATTGCTATTGCCAGTGAAGGTGAACAAGAACTACCTTACAGAGCTGTTGAATGGAATGAACAGTCCAAAGAGTTCAGAATGTGAATTGGAAGTAAACCGAAGAAAGACTGAAGTAATGAGAAGCAGAGAATATGAGAATAGCGAGATGTTTAACATCAGACTTGTTGATGACGAAGTGGAAGACTTAAGCAATTCTGCTATCTTGTGAGCAAATTAACCCCTGTCAAACGAAGCAAGGAGGACATTAAAAGCAGAGTAGCACACACATTGAATGCATTCATGGCCAAAATTAGTTTATTAGTATGAAATGCAGGACTTAATTTGAGTAAGAAATTTCTAAGAATGTGCGTTTGGAGCAGATCATTGTATGGCAGTGATTCATGGACCGTGAGAAAACCGGAACAGAAGAGAGTCTAGGCTTTTGAGTTGTGGTGCCACAAAAAGGAAAAAAAAGGAAAACCTGAAAATTAGGTGGACTTGTAAGATAAGGAATGTAGATGAGGAGGCTTTCCGCAGAATGGATGAAGATAGGATTATAATGGAAACCCTCACACAAAGAATGGAAAGGATGATAGGATATGTGTTAAGACATCAGGGAATAACATCCATGGTACTAGAGGGAGCTGTAGAGGATAAAAAGTATAGGGCAAGCAGAGGTTGGATTATATCCAACAGGTAACTGAGTACGGTACGTTTGGTTCAAGCGTTACTCTCGGGGAGGGGGGGGGGGGGGGGGAAGAGGTTGGTAGAGAGAGGGAATCGTGGCGGCCCGCATAAAATCAATTTGCTGTAAACCAAATATTGTGCTTTGACAGCTGGGTGGCACGAAATCTGCTTCGGCATACGCACAGACAAGAAGGAGTTCTGTTTGTGATGATATTTAAAGTTAATCGTGGAACATAATCATGTTCGAGCACTAAATGGCTTACACCAACAACTTAAAATTTTATATGTCCCCAGGAACACGATAAGAAACTGGACCGAGTTACTGTAGCACTTTGACGCATATTTAGTTTACACGCCATCAAATTGTGAATGAAATATGTGAACACAGATGGGAGTGTGCTTCCAATTATTTCATGAGAGTAATACCCGAGCACATAAATCTTCTATCGTAAACGAACTGAAGACGAAGACATTGTATTCCCTCGTTACCGAAAGGCTACTGAGATGGTCCAAGTGGCTTAGTAAAATAGACCTGCTCGGCTCTCTATTTGTACCCGTTTTGGGATCACTAAGTCGTCTCGTCACCCAACCAGTGCCAACTGCGTTACTTCAACACATACAGTTAAGAAGACTGGAGTAAAAAACCTGTCTGTATTAGGTCAAGAATGAATCTGTTAAGTGGAAATAACATTTCCGCAGTGGCCGATTCTCTTATTTTCTGATTCTTCAGATTTCGAAGGCCCAAAGCACCACTTCCCGTTATCCGGCTGAGACCTCATGTCACACAACACATTGTATGTGGTAGGAGGCCAGGAAAAATAGCAAAATTCTAAAATAGTGAGACTAAATAGCGTTGGGTGTAATATCTTAAATGACACTAAGACCTCCATTATCTTTATAAAGATAAATTTTTTATTAATAAATAGTCAGTATTAGTTGTTCAAATCACAGTAGGACTGAAATAGTTTCCGGTGCTGACCGCCTATTTCGTTGAATAGGAAATCAGAATTCAGTACTGCATATTACGGTCGCCAGCTCAAGGACTATTACACCGTCGCAGCCAACAGGTTATCAGACAACTACTCTCAGTATCTAAGCTTGTGAAACTTCCTGGCAGATTAAAACTGTGTGCCCGGCCGAGACTCGAAATCGGGACTTTTGCCTTTCGCAGGCAAGTGCTCTACCATCTGAGCTACCCAAGCACGACTCACGCCCGGTGCTCACAGCTTTACTTCTGCCAGTATCTCGTCTCCTACCTTCCAAACTTTGCAGAAGCTCTCCTGCGAACCTTGTAGAACTAGCACTCCTGAAAGAAAGGATACTGCGAAGACATGGCTTAGCCACAGCCTGGGGGATGTTTCCAGAATGAGATTTTCACTCTGCAGCGGAGTGTGCACTGATATGAAACTTCCTGGCAGATTAAAATTGTGTACCCGGCCGAGACTCGAACTCGGGACCTTTGCCTTTCGCGGGCAAGTGCTCTACCATCAGAGCTACCGAAGCACGACTCACGCCCGGTCCTCACAGCTTTACTTCTGCCAGTATCTCGTCTCCTACCTTCCAAACTTTACAGAAGCTCTCCTGCGAACCTTGTAGAACTAGCACTCCTGAAAGAAAGGATACTGCGAAGACATGACTTAGCCACAGCCTGGGGGATGTTTCCAGAATGAGATTTTCACTCTGCAACGGAGTGTGCGCTGATATGAAACTTCCTGGCAGATTAAAACTGTGTGCCGGACCGAGACTCGATCTCGGGACCTTTGCCTTTCGCGGGCAAGTGCTCTACCAACTACAAATAATATTTTGTACCTTTCTCATTGTGGCAAAATTTCTCGCTTTTGCCCGAATTACTCTATGCATTGCCTAGCTAGTCGCCGGCCGAAGTGGCCGTGCGGTTAAAGGCGCTGCAGTCTGGAACCGCAAGACCGCTACGGTCGCAGGTTCGAATCCTGCCTCGGGCATGGATGTTTGTGATGTCCTTAGGTTAGTTAGGTTTAACTAGTTCTAAGTTCTAGGGGACTAATGACCACAGCATTTGAGTCCCATAGTGCTCAGAGCCATTTGAACCAACCTAGCTAGTCCCAAAGTTTTAGTACTGAAAGCACAGCTAATACCTAAGCAGAAAATCTAGTACTGGTGAATTGTTACTTATTCCAGTGCCTCACTCAAGAAATTAATTTAATAACATTTGTAAGAAACTGATAAAGTCAGAAATAACTGAACAATGAATAAGCAACGCCAATAAACAACGCCGAGGAACAACTTGCAAATGGTGTTGCTCAAAGCTGAAAAAAACTCTCTGTTATTAAACACACAAGAAAACAACACATCTAAATTAACTGCTTTATAAGCGCTCACTGACTAACAAAACTCCTAAGGCAGAGTTGCCAAAATGTATGAGAGTGGTCGATTCTTATCAGCCTCCAAAGTCAGTCAGTTGGGGTGGGTTACTAGAAATTGGTTCCAGGCCTAGAATTACGCACAACGATAATGTTCTCTCGTATCAAACCAGCTATACATGGGGTGCATTAAACCATCTCTCGGAATATGTTACTACTTCTCACTGAACATTCCATTATTCTTCGCATAACGAAAAACTTTCAGCAGGAGGGAAAGGAAATTACTTCCCGCAGTCGAATCACATTACCTTACAAATTTATCTTTGGGAACACATGTTATTAATGGTAATCGATTATTGTACTGTTTATACGAAGAGAGTTTTCTATATTAAAGGAAAACAGCTCATGAGTCTTGGAACGGAGTAAAAGGCGGTGGAACAGACGCTAGCTTGGTTACTCGTGGAACCTGTGGGTTATCCTGTCGCCTGGTTCCTTGCAGAAGTGGAGGGATATCCTGCTTCCAAGCACCTACTCCATAACATTATCCTTAACATGCATGAAACCTCACAGTACGCCAGCAAATACCAACTTTATCCTTAACATGCATGAAACCTTACAGTATACCACCAACTACCAACCTTAAAGACAAGGGAGTCTGCAAGTTCCGAAGTAAAACTTACTAGTGTGATGTGGCAGTGAGGGGGCATGCGTGATCGTGTTTCAGGCTTATATACATTCCAGCACTGCCCAAAATCACTAGTTCTCAATTGATTGCTGATGGCAATGAACTCATATGCGTGATTAGTCATACGCTGCAGTGCTTCACACGCAGCGCACGCCCTCCTAAAGATCGCCCTAGAATCGGAAATAAATCAGAAATAAGACATAGCTTTTACTAGAAATAATCTGATACTCCATCATTTACGGAAGAGCGACGTGTAACTGTTCACATAAGAGACCACTGCTGAGTGCGAATGGTTGTCTCCATTCCGAACAAGGCCAAGTGCTTGTTGCATTGTTTACTCACAAGAATTTAGCCAATCGAGTCAGGCAAAAATTGAAATGACACTCCCGAAGGTTACTGAAACTACACTCCTGGAATTGAAATAAGAACACCGTGAATTCATTGTCCCAGGAAGGGGAAACTTTATTGACACATTCCTGGGGTCAGATACATCACATGATCACACTGACAGAACCACAGGCACATAGACACAGGCAACAGAGCATGCACAATGTCGGCACTAGTACAGTGTATATCCACCTTTCGCAGCAATGCAGGCTGCTATTCTCCCATGGAGACGATCGTAGAGATGCTGGATGTAGTCCTGTGGAACGGCTTGCCATGCCATTTCCACCTGGCGCCTCAGTTGGACCAGCGTTCGTGCTGGACCTGCAGACCGCGTGAGACGACGCTTCATCCAGGCCCAAACATGCTCAATGGGGGACAGATCCGGAGATCTTGCTGGCCAGGGTAGTTGACTTACACCTTCTAGAGCACGTTGGGTGGCACGGGATACATGCGGACGTGATTGTCCTGTTGGAACAGCAAGTTCCCTTGCCGGTCTCGGAATGGTAGAACGATGGGTTCGATGACGGTTTGGATGTACCGTGCACTATTCAGTGTCCCCTCGACGATCACCAGTGGTGTACGGCCAGTGTAGGAGATCGCTCCCCACACCATGATGCCGGGTGTTGGCCCTGTGTGCCTCGGTGGTATGCAGTCCTGATTGTGGCGCTCACCTGCACGGCGCCAAACACGCATACGACCATCATTGGCACCAAGGCAGAAGCGACTCTCATCGCTGAAGACGACACGTCTCCATTCGTCCCTCCATTCACGCCTGTCGCGACACCACTGGAGGCGGGCTGCACGATGTTGGGGCGTGAGCGGGAGACGGCCTAACGGTGTGCGGGACCGTAGCCCAGCTTCATGGAGACGGTTGCGAATGGTCCTCGCCGATACTCCAGGAGCAACAGTGTCCCTAATTTGCTGGGAAGTGGCGGTGCGGTCCCCTACGGCACTGCGTAGGATCCTACGGTCTTGGCGTGCATCCGTGCGTCGCTGCGGTCCGGTCCCAGGTCGACGGGCACGTGCACCTTCCGCCGACCACTGGCGACAACATCGAAGTACTGTGGAGACCTCACGCCCCACGTGTTGAGCAATTCGGCGGTACGTCCACCCGGCCTCCCGCATGCCCACTATACGCCCTCGCTCAAAGTCCGTCAACTGCACATACGGTTCACGTCCACGCTGTCGCGGCATGCTACCAGTGTTCAAGACTGCGATGGAGCTCCGTATGCCACGGCAAACTGGCTGACACTGACGGCGGCGGTGCACAAATGCTGCGCAGCTAGCGCCATTCGACGTCAACACCGCGGTTCCTGGTGTGTCCGCTGTGCCGTGCGTGTGATCATTGCTTGTACAGCCCTCTCGCAGTGTCCGGAGCAAGTATGGTGGGTCTGACACACCGGTGTCAATGTGTTCTTTTTCCATTTCCAGGAGTGTAATTACAATGAATTTAACTTACTGAACTATCGTTTGGAAGTCCTAACTGAAATATCTTACGCTATGTTCCGAATGATTATTACGTCTTACCGGTATAACATCTCGCTCACGAATGTCCAGTTTAAAGATTGCCAGAATCGGCCTTACTCTCTGCAGAGCGCTTTCTACCAGTAGTGAGAGGTGGACAGATGACAAGGCTGTTGTTGGAAAACAGAAACTGTGTTGACTGGCCAAGAAAGAATTCAGCCAAAAATTCTGGAAAAAATTACCAGTACCGCCAGGTAGGAAGCTCCTGCCTCTTTTGTAGAAAACGAATCGAGCGGGCTCCTTCCGTTAGGGGCTAACAGAGTCGTTGTCATAGCAAGAATTAAAGAAGAGAAATCAATTCAGACTTTACTGAAGATTATCCGCAAAAAAATGGACTGGCCAAAATATGAAATAACGTAGCCCACATACATTCTGATCTCTATATCTTAAGATAAAGGCACAATATTGTGCAGTTTATATTAGAATATTCACTGATGTGGATTGATAATAATGGAAGGCAGGTGACTAGGCCGTATTTCAAATGTTTGTGGAAGAGCAGATGAACGGAATTGATAGTGTCTTGAAAATAGGTTAAAAGATGAATATCAACAAAAGTAATGTAGGTTAGTGATAAGTCGTCGATTTAGATCAGTTGATGGTGATAGGTTTAGTTTAGGAAACGAGACACTAAGAGTAGTCAAAGAGTTTTGTCATTTGGGCTCAAAATAATTCATGATGGCAGAAGTACAGCGATATAAAATGCAGACTCGGAATAGCACGAAAAGCGTTGCTGAAACAGTGAAATCTGTTAACAATGAATGTGAACTGAAACGTTACAAAATCTTTTCTGAAGGTATTTCTCTGGAGTGTAACCTCGCATAGAAATGATACGTCGGCTACTTCAGGCAAGAAAAGAATAGGAATTTTTGAATCATAATGAAACACAGAAATGTTGTGAATTTTATTGGTAAATTGTATAAGTAATGAGGAGGTACTAATCGAATTGGAGAAAAAAAATGTTCTACAAGGTTGCTAAAATAATGGAGAAGTTGGTAGCAGACATCCTGAGGTATCAAGGAATACTCAGTTTTGTAAAGGAAGGAAGTGTGTAAGGTAAAATTTGTAGGGGGAGACAAAGGCTTGAATCCAGGATCAAAAGGATGTGGGTTATAGTAGTTGTGCAGAGATGCAGAAAGTCGCGAGGGGGAGTTGTATCAAACCAGCCATCGGACTGAAGAACACAATAAAGAACAACAAGTCACTTTAACTATTACTGTGTTATTGTTTCTGTATTACACTGAATATCTACGTTTTCGAAACATTCACTGTTTCTTTCTACTATGGTAATTGGAATTAGACCTTTTTGGTTGTTAATTATGTAAAGTAACATTTCCTTGTTGGATAAATTTCGACTTGCTGTTACAAATAAATAAATGTGTAAAGAGAGGACGGGTAAGTGTAAGATCAAAATAAAAAAGAGTTATACGTAAGTAACGTCACGATTTAGGTCTGATGTCGGTAATTCTCGCAGAACACTATGCTCACTCTATAGATATTCCTGCACTTTTCCCGTGTCTATAGATTTTTGTCCAAAGCCATTGGTTTCAAGGCAATCTGTTCATAGCAGTCATAATATACCAAGTCATTAATATGTTTCACCAATGAAATTTCTAAATAAATATGGAAGAAATAAAGAAACACAGCTATACAATAATACAGATATGTGATAACAAAAGTTACTCCCAAAAAATTAAAATACAACTGCCACTTTTACGCAAGAAAATGACCACATAAAAATCCTGTGACATATTGTTAATATTTCATTGATGCTGGCTAAAATGGTCTAAACATCTTATAGATTAAAGAAATCCAGAATGTATTTTCACTCTGTAGCACAGCGTGTGCTATCTGAAACTTCCTGGCGGTTCAAAACTATGCGCTCTACCGGGACTCTCAGGCCTTTCCGTGGTAAGTTCTCTACTAAAGCCATGAGCCGGTTTGCTTTTCGTGCTTCAGTAGCCCAGTCCGTAGAGCGCTCGCCCCAGCAAAGACAAAAGTCTCGTGTTTGAATGCCGTTCCGTCACATAGTTTTTGCCAGAGAGTTTCATTACAAAATTCTCTTGCGCTATCTAACGTCAACCTGTGGCTCGAGATAAGTAAAATTACGTGACACTACCAATCCTGGCCATTCAAATAGCTACACCAGGAAGAAATGCAGATGATAAACGGGTATTCATTGGACAAATATATTATACTCGAACTGACATGTGATTACATTTTCATGCAATTTGGGTGCACAGATACTGAGAAATCAGTACCCAGAACAACCACCTCTGGCCGTAATAACGGCCTTGATACGCCTGGGCATTGCGTCAAACAGAGCTTGGATGGCGTGTACAGGTACGGCTGCCCATGCAGCTTCAGCACGATGCCACAGTTCATCAAGAGTAGTGACTGGCGTATTGTGACGAGCCAGTTGCTCGGCCACCATTGATCAGACGTTTTCAGTTGGTGAAAGATCTGGAGAATGTGCTGGCCAGGGCAGCAGTCGAACATTTTCCGTATCCAGAAAGATCCGTACAGGACCTGCAACATGCGGTCGTGCATTATCTTGCTGAAATATAGGGTTCCGCAGGGATCGAATGAAGGGTATAGCCACGGGACGTCCACTGTTCAAAGTGCCGTCAATGCGAACAAGAGGTGACCCAGACGTGTAACCAACGGCACCCTATACCATCACGCCGGGTGATACGCCAGTATGGCGATGAAGAATACACGCTTCCAATGTGCGTTCATCGCGATGTCGCCAAACACGGATGCGATCATCATGATGTCGTAAACAGAACCTGGATTCATCCGATAAACCGAAATCGCGATAGGCTACAATGAGACCTTTATCAAACGTGAAGGTGAACGGAAACGTGGTGTTACGCATTTCTCCTCCTTACACGAGGCATCACAACAACGTTTCACCAGACAACGCCGGTCCACTGCTGTTTGTGTATGAGAAATCGGTTGGAAACTATTCTCGGGTAGGCACGTTGTAGGTGTCGCCACCGGCACCAACCTTAATGCTCCGAAAAGCTAATCATTTGCATATCACAGCATCTTCTTCCTGTCGGTTAAATTTCGCGTCTGTAGCACGTCATCTTCGTGGTGTAGCATATATATTGTAACTGAAATTAGTTATAGATAGAGCCCAGGCACCCTTGGAAGCAAAAACCCCGTTTCCACTCTAGTTCCACTATAAGAGTTGGCAGTATGCACATTTGAGGTCTGCGAATGCCCTTGCTTGACAGGACGTCAGTAGAGTACAAACGCAGCAACACAAAAGGAAACAATAAATGACATTCATTAATGGTTGTGGCACAAAACTTTACTTAATTTTGCTAACATAACTGAGCTCGTGGAACTGTGCTTCGTAGCGTAAATGCAGGCAATGCTTACACTGTCGCATCGATTGAACTGTAGGAACTGGGAGCGTCTTTTGTCTCTGTCTGCGTAATGCCCACCAATCGCGTCAGTGCTATGCAAAGGAAAGTAGTCCTCTGTGGACGGCAGTCTCCCTGGGAACTGGTATCATAGTCGGCGGACAAATAAGACTTTCTGTGGGACGTGGCGGCGGAAACAGAAGCTAGTTCCGATCAGCGCGCGCCGTCTGGAGGTGGCTTCTGCGCCTCAGGCGCCCCACGTGAGTGGTTAGACCTCTGTGGTGATGGATTCGCTTGATATTGGCGAGTGCCTTTTGAGGCACGTACACAACAACATAGATTAACTCCGCTACATTTGCCGATAATACACCACCGATGTGCTGTCTGGCATTATTCTGGGGGTAATCACTTACTTATTAATTAACGCCTGATGAATTTGTATGTGAGCTAACTGGTCTGCAGTTGTCAGTGTGGTACACTACATGATCGACAAGCATGGTATGTCCACATTACCTTCAGTCTGAAGTCTGCTGAATAAGTTTTAATTGAGTCTCAACGTGGTTTCTTTCCGCTATTACTGATTAATGAGGAAACTAGAGGTTCCTTCACCCTTTAAAGCTCCGTCCAGTGCCATGGAGATTATTCCGTGATGTCTTAACAGAAGTCCAACCAACCTCTCCCCTCTTCTTGCAAATGTTTTCCGTGTATTAATTTCCTCGCCGAGTCTCCAAAGAAGCTCCTCATTCCTTGCCTTACCAGTCCTCCTAATTTTCAGCGTTCTTCTGTAGCACAATATCGCAAATGCTTCGACTCTCTTCTGTTCCGGTTTTCTAACAGTCCATCTTTCACTACCATATAACGCTGTGCTCCAAATCTACATTCGCAGAAATGTCTTCCTCAAACTAAGGCCCATGTTAGATACAAATGTACTTCTCTTTTCCAGGAATTCCCTTTTTGCCAGTGCTAGTCTGCTTTTGATCTCCTCTTTGCTCTGGCCACAATGGGTTATTTTGCTGCCTAGGTAGCAGAACTTCTTAACTTCATCTACTTCGTGATTTCCAATCCTTATGTAACGTTTCTCGCTGTCCTCTTTTCTGCGACAGCGCATTACTTCATTCTTTCTTCGTTTTACCCTCAATCCGTATTCTGTAATCATTAGAGTGTTCATTTCTTTCCTGTAATTCTTCAGCACTTTCACTACCGATAGCACTGTTATCAACTAATCTTGTCACTGATATCGTTTCACTTGTATTTCAGTTCCGCTCTTGAACCTTTCTTTAATTGCCGCCAGTGCTTCTTAGGTGTACAGATTGAGCTGTTACGGCGAAACAAAACATCAGTGTCTTACATACTTCTTAATACGAGCACATCGTTCTTGGTCTTCCTCTCGTATTGTTCCCTCTTGGCTCTTCCACATATTGTATTTTACCCGACTTTCCTTACAGCTTACCCCTATTCTCCTCAGAATTTCGAACATGTTACACCATTTGACATTGTCGAAGGTTTTTCCAAGTCGCCAAATCTTGTGAACATATCTTGATTTTTCATCAGTCTTTCTTCCATTATCAGTCGCAAACGTCAGGATTGCGTCTCTGGTGCCTTTAACTTTCCTAAAGCCAAACTGATCGTCATCTAATACATCCTCAATTTTCTTTCCCATTCTTGTGTATATTATTATTATTATCAGCAGCCTGCATGTACGCGCTTTTATGTGATAATTGTAGCACTTGTTGGATCTTGTAGTCTTCGGAATCATGCGGGTGATGTTTTTCCGAAAGTCAGATCGTATATCGCAACACTCATATATTCCACACATTAATGTAAACAGTCGTTTTGTTGTCCCTTCCCCAATGATTTTAGAAATCCGGTGGAATGTTATCCATCCCTATTGCATTGTTCGATCTTCAGTCTTCCAAAGCTCTTTTGTATGTGATTCTAGTAGTGGATCCCCTATCTCGTCTACATCGACTCCTGTTTCATCTTCTATCACGACATGAGCCAAGTTGGTTGGTTGGTTTGTGGGATTAAAGGGGCCAGATGCTACGGTCATCGGTCCCCATGAGCCAAGTCTTCGCACTCATAGAGGCCTACAACGTACCCTTTCCACTTATCCGCTTTCTCCTCTGCATTTAACAATGGTGTACCCATTGCTTTCTTAATGTTATAACCCTTGCTTTTAATTTCACCGAAGGTTGCTTCGACTTCTCTATACACTGAATCAGAGCTTTCAACAATCATTTCATATTCGATTTCTTCACATTTTTCATGCAGCCGTTTCCCCTTAGCTTCGCTGCACTTCCTATTTATTTCATTCGTAAGTGATTACTTGTGTTTCTGAATTTCCCTGGACATTTTTGCAATTCCTTCTTCCGTCGATTAACTGAAATATTTCCTCTGTTATCCATGGTTTCTCCGCAGTTATTTGCACTTATGTTTTTCTCTCCAACTTCTGTGATTGCCCTATTTAGAGATGTCCATTCCTCTTCAACCATCTGCCCGCTGAGCTACCCCTTATCGCAGGATCTATAGCGTCAGACTACTTCAGACGTATCTTTTAATTTTTGGTACTTCCACTTCTTTGCGCACTGCTTCTTCTTGACTAATGTCTTGGACTTCAGCCTATTTTTCATCACTATTAGATTGTGATCTGAGTCTATCTCTGCTCCAGGTTACGACTTAGATCCAATATGTGATTTCAGAATTTCTGTCTTGCCATGATGTAATCTAACTGAACCCTTCCTGTATCTCCCTGCCGTTTCCAAGTATACCCACTCCTCTTGTGATGCTTGAACAGAGTATTCGCTATTACTAGCTGAAATTTACAGCAGAATTAAATTAGTCTTTCTCGTCTCTCATTATTAGTACGAAGCCCATACTCTCTCGTTACCCTTTTTCTTGGCGTCCTTGTCCTGTGACCACATCCCAATCTCCTATCTCTGTTTACGTAATGAATTACACGGTCAGTATCCTCATATACAGTATCTCTTCTTCTTCGGCTCTCGAAGTAGGCATGTAGACCAGAGTTATCTTTGTCGATATTGGTTTGCTGTCGATTCTGTTGGAAACAACCCTATAAGAAATCCTACTCCCGTTGTACCAATGTCTGTTGCTACTGTATTACCCTATACTTTCCTGACCAGAAATCATCTTCTTTCCATTTGACTTCGCTGACGCTACTATATTTATAGTGAGTCTTAGCATTTCCGTTCTCAGATTTTCTAACTTCCCTACTAAGTTCTAATTACCAACATTCCACACTCCGACTCGTAGAACGTTATCCTTTCGTTGGTTATCAACCTTTTTCTCATGGTGACCTCGCCTTTGGCAATCCCACACCCGCCCCGGAGATACGAATGGGGGACTAGTCTGGAATGTTTTACCTATCGAGGGATTATCATAACACTTTTTCATAACAGGCCGCATGTCCTGTGGATACACATTATGTATCTTAGTGCAGCAGTGCCTTCTGCATCCACACATCACATGTACGAATATCGAAATATGAAGAACTAGTCAGTTTACAATATACCTATAAACGATTAGTGATAACATTGATCATAATGCTTATGTTGCACTGCCTGTGAAACTATTATGGATTCGTTAAAAAATGAAGCAGGCGCATCATTTCCTGTATCTCTATCGCTGTACTCCTGGTACGACGTATTTCACAAACATTTACGCTCTTGTATCCAGAAAATCTATCATGGAAGTTTCTGAGTCTCGTCAGCCATGTTTGAAAAGTGTTCATTTCCTCGCCCAGTGACAGAAGGCGAACTGAGGTCAGCGGTTGTCGTGAGAGCGCTACACATGGTACAGTTCTTGGGTGAAGTGGTGCGGACATCGAGTGTCGAGTGCTCAGACACAACCGATCACCCCACAAGCGCTCGCCTCTGGGACCGATGTGGCTAACGCACGCCTGTGACGTGGCACTCGACCCAGAGGTATTCTGGGTCGAATCCTGGTGGTGGATGAAATTTTCACTGTCAGTCTTTGGCCGGAAAGGGGAGAGGTGGTGGCGTGAAGCTTCTGATCACAAGTCAATGACCTGGATTCAATTACAAACCTGTCTGCAGTGTCTCATGAAGTTCGGGCTTGTGTTTCTGTCGATGGTGATCCGTCCGTCGGATTGGGACGTTTGGCTCGGCCGTCCCCCTAGTGCTCTTCGAGAGGATCATGATATGTGCCGGCACCAGGTTTCACACTCTCCCTTCTTTCATCATCTTCAACGCGAACATCACACTCCACTGCACACACAGCCGTACAGTCATTGTTGGAAGAACTTGGCGAAGGAAAGATGCCTGCTGGCGCGAACGACAGGGAAAACCTTTCCAGTTAGGCAGCTTAACCTGCCCTTTGTGTTTCCCAGCCATTCATGCCATACGACTTTGGTTTACTTTACCGAACAAGCAGAACTGGTCTCTCAGTCGCCCACCCAGCGTTCATAAGCACATTCGAGATGCCACAAGAGGTCGTACAGGAAACATGCGAACATATTGTATAATTTCTGCCGTACTGTTCCAATTACACAGAAACATAAGTCATGGTCCAGTGGTCCAATACATCAGAGCGTGTGTATGGCCATCAGCACATGGCAGCAGAGAGGGGTTGTTAAGTACGGATATCAGTGCACTTTCAGCATGTGTAATCTTGCCCTTTCTCACCTCTACCGAGTAAGGCCCACTAGTAGCATGAGGATGCCCCCTCATCCAAGTATAGGAGCGATTTGGAGGTTGTCGGTGTGGTGTGCGACATTTGGGAGTCTGCAGAACAAGTCGCAGGTGCACACAATTTTGCTTGGGAATGCGGCAACTGGGCAGAGACATTGCCGATGTACGTTAATTTTGTATGAGATGTGACAACTTGTAACATCCTACAGCAGCCGGAACGAATCAGAAAAATAACTCTCTGGCAGTACAAATGAGATGTTCGCTAAGAATTCTTTGTAAATGCAGAAGATTTCGTTGAGCGGTGTGTGGTTGGCAAGTCGCGGTGATACGGCTGGACTGGTAACTCTGAATTGGTAAAGAGTACAGAGACTAATGCAGCGGGCTGTGACCGAACGTGGCAACTGCTTAGGAGGTTGCGGCGTCTTAACGACTTGGAACTCCCGAAGTGATAGGAGGAGAGTGTGCCACCATGTAAGGCAAGATGGTCCAGGAACTGACTGTGTTAAAACCGAAACCTTATATATTCGCTGAAAACAATAAAACTGCTTCCAGACATGCAACAAATCATGCAGAGAGAGTGTAGAATTCGCGGTAGTGTGACAATCTCAATAAAAGTTCTCACCACGTGAATAAATGTATTGTTAACGAAGTTACTAACATTTAAATTAAAAATTATTTATACTGCCAATAACATATGTTACAGAGGGCATGACCGTATTTCTATTATCTTTATATAAATATACAAAAAGTTATATTTTATTTATTTAATAAGCTGCATAAGGGTGCAAAAAAATGTTTTTCCATACGTATACAAACGATCACCACCAGAATGAAAGGATTTTTCCGTTATCCTGTCAGTCCATACGATTAATGAGTTTTGATAACTTAATGTATGCAAGATCGTCACTTGACTAACGGGGGATTGCAGTGCAAAGATGAATGAAACTGCCAAGTTGACTATGTTTTCTACAGTTCCGTTTCTGGCGTATAAAACTGAATAAAACCAGTTATTTTTATGTTTGAAATAGAATAATGTGATATGTTGTTGTTGTTGTTGTGGTCTTCAGTCCTGAGACTGGTTTGATGCAGCTCTCCATGCATACAGTAAAGCTGCATGTCCTCGGGAAAAATTACGGCTGTAGTTTCCCCTTGCTTTCAGCCGTTCGCAGTACCAGCACAGCAAGGCCGTTTTGGTTAATGTTACAAGGCCAGATCAGTCAATCATCCAGACTGTTGCCCCTGCAACTACTGAAAAGGCTGCTGCCCCTCTTCAGGAACCACATGTTTGTCTGGCCTCTCAACAGACACCCCTCCGTTGTGGTTGCACCTACGGTACGGCCATCTGTATCGCTGAGGCACGCAAGCCTCCCCACCAACGGCAAGGTCCATGGTTCATGGGGGAAGAATGTTATATGAGGTACCTAATAAACCACAAGTATTCGTTGTATCTATTTAAAATGTATAAATGTAATTATATTTCTTGTCTCATGAGTGGTGGTCTGGTTGTAAGCTGCTGCAGTGAGTAAGGCATCACATCACATGACCAAGTTTTTAAATGGGCAGGTAGAGAAGAGCACAGAATTTTTCATCTTTGCCATTTGGTTCGTGAAGTTTGTTTTAGTAAAATTTTGTGCAGCCAGAGAGCTGCTTATGCCTATGTGTTATTCAGACTCAAACAATTTTCATGCACCAGTTACGGTTTTAGAAATATGTCGTGTGCGTAAGTTTGGGACTTACAAATATTTTGAAACTCTGAGTGCTAGTGGTGCTATTAGCCGGTCTAACAGTGATTGAATATTTCAGCTCCAGTGAAACTGTTACTGTATAAAGATTTGTATGCAGCTGCCATACATTTAGATTTCCCTGCAGTTTTAGAGATTTTGCTGCTTGGCTTTGTGCCATTAGTTCACATACGTAACTGCCGTGAATGTTCTTCTCCCTCTGCAGAATTAATCATTTTCTGCTACGTTGAATCAATAATGTGTTCAGTAAGAACGTTTATGAGTCCACCACTCGAATGAATGTGTATGTGATTCGAATAAAAAAGTAATCAAATATTAATCCTTTAGTTGTAGTCCACATTTTTATCCGATGCGGTCAGATTCACAATATTTTCCTTTTGATAATCCTTTGTTTAGTCATGTCACTGTATTATCATTGTTATCAAGGTGCCTCGCGAAAGATCCATGCTTCTATAAGGATTTAAAGCAGCAGCGGATTACCAACTCCTTTTGATCTGTTGAACCATGTTCAAATACAAAGGTGAACAGTCGACATCTGGCGAATAGATAACAGCGAATTGAAGCTCACTGGCGATTAATATTTCATTATTGTTACGAACACCAGTGAAGTTGCAATTTGGTTGTGATGTGTCGGCAGAAGTGCCAACACCGTGTTGTTTGAGGAAGCCGAAATGCACGCTATAAGCTCACGCAGGATGGCGTGAGGTCTGAAACAGGATACTTAATGAATGCTATAAAGAAAAGTACGTAGCTGCTGGAATACTTAACTTTAATCAACAATTGGTGAACACTGGTCTTGTTACTGTACATGCTTCATTAGATACATAGCAAAGGATAAATGGCGCCTTGCTAGGTCGTAGCAATTGACTAAGCTGAAGGCTATGCTAACTATCGTCTCGGCTAATGAGAGCGTAATTCTCAGTGAACCTTTCCTAGCAACGTCGGCTGTACAACTGGGCGAGTGCTAGTAAGTCTCTCTAGACCTGCCGTGTGGCGGCGCTCGGTCTGCAATTACTGACAGTGGCGACACGCGGGTCCGGCGTATACTAATGGACCGCGGCCGGTTTAAAAGCTACCACCTAGCAAGTGTGGTGTCTGGCGGTGACACCACAGGTTGACTCTTCCAGGATAGGTCTGCTTTTGCAGTTCATTCTAAGATTTATTTCAGTGTCGGATGTCCCAGTAAAAGTTTCGTGTCCTTAGCAACAGAGTATTCATATGGGGGCTCTAAGCTTTAGCTAGTAGCAGAAGGCAGCAGTGTACTGCAATGCAGCAGTATCCCTGTGCCACTGTCTTTGCAACACTGTCTTTCGTGCTGCAGTGCATGTGTCCCGCAGACTCCATACCACAATGTCCTCTTGCTGTGGCACGTCTGCATTTCAGTCTCTGCAACGCATCGGAAATGCAGTCACGCAGTATGTCAAAGAGGCAATCTCCATGCCACTGTATCACATGAGTGCTAAATGTCTACACTGTAGAATGTCCATGTCACACCCTCCGAGCTGCAACACCTCCATGCTGGAGTCTCCATGACACAGCATATCTGTACTGCAGTCTACGTGTCACACCCCATCCATGCAGCAATCTGTCCTGCAGAGCATCCACACTGCAATTCCAGTGCTCCAGAGTCCCATCGTCGCTGCATCTACAAGCTGCAGCAGCTTGATGCAGCCACACTCCACACTGAAATGGCTCCACATTGCCGTTACTCCATCCTGTAGCAGCTCTTCACTGCCACAACTAGACACTCCATTGTCACCACACAACAGCATCTCCGTGCCACAACATCTTTACATCACACCATCTCTGCACTGCAGAAGGCGATCGCAGGTTTTGCCTTCAGCAGCATATCAGACTGACTGCAGAGGAGCAGTGGCAGCAGATGAGTAATTTAAGTAAAGCGACAGATTTATTTTACTTGTGTTTCCAATCATTATCCATGACTTAACAAATTAAAATATTTCCAGTAATTTTGAATCAGAGTAGAGAGCAATGTAGAAAGGTCAAGGATGCGAAGGGAATATAGAGTGGAAGCTTCGTAGAAGCATTGGGGAATTAAAATAGATGCTTGTGGGCAAAATAAGTGATGTGAGTGGAAAGTTTCAGCAACTGGAAGCTAAATTCACAGAAACTGAAAGGTAAATTGAAACTAATTCCTTATTAGTAGGTTTAGTCAGATGGTTAACGAAGCAAAGAAAGGGACTTTAGCCAAGGTGGAGGCTGTGCAACGTGATCTTTTGGGACAGATTGAGGTACAATAACGGAAATGTAAGATGTATGGCATGCAAAGAAAAGCATAGTTTAAGTCCATGAACGTAGAAGTATCCGAATGTAATAAAGGGATAACAAGTGATAAGATACGAATGAGGCATAAGTGTTTAGAAAGAAACTATCTGTACTGTATCAGAAGGGTCTGGCAATTTAATTTTAGGTATCCTGCGGGACAAAGACCCAGTATCGAACCTTTCAGTGGAGAGAATAAATATCATGCATTAACTGTCCTGGGTACCTGTAAAGATAATTTTACGGCTGGCACCAGTGAGGCCACCAAAATTAAATTTATAAAAAGGCAACTAGACGGAGAATTCAGACATGGGAGAGCAACTTGTGGTTTAATGGAATTTTAAAACAATGACCCTGAATAAAAATTGGGAGAGGCAAAGTAACTGCGATTGGAAAATGATTTTTAAGGGAACATTGTATGTCCTATGCCGCCAATATTAAATTATCGAATATTGTGACCCATTAACTTGGAAACTTTTTAAGACACCAACTTACAATTTTCCACAATTATTGAATGCACCTTTCTAGATACACTGAACTAGAATTATTACTAAAATGTTATCTTTTCTTTCAAATGCTCAGTTTTTTGACAGAATTTTGTATATAAGTGAACATAAAAACAAAACACCTCAGGATATTTTAATTATTCTAGTTCCATACTTGTTGAATCTCACACTTGGCATGCTGTGAAAATTTCATGTCTCTACCATCAGTACTTTTTTAGAAAATGAGTCATTTATTGCAAAAAATTGGTTCTCAGCTATTGAGGTTTAAAAATGTTTATTACAAATTCTTATGCAGACTTACATTTCTGAATCCTTTATGCACCAGATGTGCCCTGGACCATAGTGTGTGTCTTCTTCAGTGTCACGACAGCCCAGTGCTTGCCTCATACTTTTCTTTCTTGCTTCTCTTATCATTTGCTGAGCAGTTAACTCTGCTTGACGTACACAAAGCTCATCCAGTTCCCGCAGTCCTTTACCTGTGTTCTGTCAAAATCTTACCCCTAACTTCACCAGAACCTAAGTGTTTCATAGTTCCTACCATTAAAAGTTATTACATCATCAGACACTGCTAATGTTAGAGTCATAAGGACAACAAATACATTTTTAGGCACACAGCACCACACAACATTATTGAAGGACTTATTCACATTCTGGGTCTTCCCATGTAAACACTTCTTTAGTAGCTCAAGATCGGCCAAATCTCTGTAAATATGTTTGATTGCCTCCATTACTGCCAAAGGAAGAGAATATTTATGTGTAAATTCATGCAGAGTGCTAGATTATTCAGCTTGCCTATATTTACACCATGTGTTTGGTGGAGGTGGACACAAAGCATGACATGGCTTTTCATCAGTTGATATTCGTTGAAAGAAAGTGCTCCACTCAGCCCTTTCATCTCCTCTAATTGTCACAGTTACTTTTATGCTTAGTCATTTTATTTACATATAAAAAACAATAGAAGTTACCTTGCCACAAAAATAGCTGATAATCACACTACTTTCAACGAAAACTAGTATCAGAAACAACGGACTGACTTGTTTATTTGTAATTCCATTTTCTGAGACGTAGCAGTAGGCACAAACCAAAGCATTTCACAGCCTTCTAGACTGTGTAGTTCCCAAGATATGATTGCTCAACTGTGGCAGTATATGCGTAGCTGCAAAATTTGACAGTCACATATGAACATTCAAAATATTATTTGAAAGTCTCACAATTATCTGATTTGAATGTATTATACACCAAAATGTTCAGGAAAGTCCAAAGTACATTATGTACTAGAAAACAGAAAATGTCAAATTTCAACTAATTTCACGTACAATGAATGCCCCTTACACGAAGAAGATTCCAAGTATGGGAAGGAAAGCATGAGAGAATTTTGAGTTAAAGAGATGAATAAAGTAATTCATTTGGCCATACTTATAGAAATTTCAACTTTCAACAGCAGACTGCCATAATCTTTGCGATGGAAACGTACCTGTAGTCCTACTGATTCTGTGAAAGAATTTCTAAATTTCGTTAAGAATATGGGAAGGGCACAATGTTGTAGGCGGAGATTTTTTGGAGAGAGAGAGAGAGAGGGGTGTAACAATTACAAAAAGGACATTACAATAATGCTAACAATTTTAAGAGGAATAATGGCAGCAGATTAAGGAAGTGGGCATCAGGTTAAGGACTAGAGAAATAGGCAGCAGGTTTCAAATAGGAATGTTATAAGAAGAACTTGTAGTTTTGTGCCAAGAGGAGTTAATGTCTATGGAGAGCAAATAATTCTGCTATCAACAGAACCAGAGAGAGTTGTAACAGAATACGAGATGACCACATAGTGGAGAGGAAAGAGGTGAATGTTTGTCAGCTGGATGCAATTATAAGCGATGAGAAAATGTAAGGAAGAAATATTAAATCCAGTAGACAGAGTAGAAGGAATGTTGTTGTTGTTGTTGTGGTCTTCAGTCCTGAGACTGGTTTGATGCAGCTCTCCATGCTACTCTATCCTGTGCAAGCTTCTTCATTTCCCAGTACCTACTGCAACCTACATCCTTCTGAATCTGCTTAGTGTATTCATCTCTTGGTCTCCCTCTACGATTTTTACCCTCCACGCTGCCCTCCAATACTAAATTAGTGATCCCTTGATGCCTCAGAACATGTCCTACCAACCGATCCCTTCTTCTGGTCAAGTTGTGCCACAAACTCCTCTTCTCCCCAATCCTATTCAGTACCTCTTCATTAGTTATGTGATCTACCCATCTAATCTTCAGCATTCTTCTGTAGCACCACATTTTGAAAGCTTCTATTCTCTTCTTGTCCAAACTATTTACCGTCCATGTTTCACTTCCATACATGGCTACACTCCATACAAATACTTTCAGAAATTACTTCCTGACACTTAAATCTATACTCGACGTTAACAAATTTCTCTTCTTCAGAAACGCTTTCCCTGCCATTGCCAGTCTACATTTTATATCCTCTCTACTTCGACTATCATCAGTTATTTTGCTCCCCAAATAGCAAAACTCCTTTACTACTTTGTCTCATTTCCTAGTCTAATACCCTCAGCATCACCCGACTTAATTCGACTACATTCAATTATCCTCGCTTTGCTTTTGTTGATGTTCATCTTATATCCTCCCTTCAAGACACCATCCATTCCGTTCAACTGCTCTTCCAATTCCTTTGCTGTCTCTGACAGAATTACAATGTCATCGGCGAACCTCAAAGTTTTTATTTCTTCTCCATGGATTTTAATACCTACTCCGAATTTTTCTTTTATTTCCTTGTAGAAGGAATAACAATTTGAAATATAACGAAATTAAGTTTAATACATCTCAATATAATTTTTGTATTGGGGAAATGTTTAATAGAAATGGGCTGGCTGAGCCAGAAAATAATGAACACTGTGCAGGCTTAGCTTCAGTTAAGATTACTGAGATATCTGAGGCACACGCATTAGTTTCATTATGAGTAACAACAGATTCTGATATTAACTTAAGGGGAATTGGAATTAATAACAGTGGAGGTAAATGTGTTAATCTATTGATCAGTGATGTGGAGAACTTTATGAAAAGTGTGTGTGTAAGCCTGTTCAGATTAAATCTTTTGCAGTTATTAATAATGCTTGCAGCAATGATGTAGTAGGTAAGGAAATAATTGTTGACGGTACACATGTGCCACTGAATGTACATGGTAATTCTAGCTGTAGAAGTGATTAGTTGATGGAGCAGTTGAGCAGGGGCAGCTTGTAGGTATACGTTCTGGGTTTTCACAAATTTTTAAATTCAGATAAATATTAGAATGCAAAATTAATAGCATCTGCTACATAATAGATATGCTTATCAATGTATTTATACAACTTCCGCCACTGTCAATAACAGTAATTATAATAAGATGCATAACTTTTCTTAAAGAAGGAAGAATTGGTTCTGTGGAATTTTGCTGCTTTGTACATAATTAACTACAGTTTATGGCAAGAACAAAATAATATTTAAGCTTTTGCTGCTCTCTGTTTCACATTTTTGTGCTTCATCATTTCTCCACACAAGTGAACAAGATCCCTAATTCATGAATTAGTTAACGAAGTAAGTTGTGAGCTGAAAATCAGGCATTGTTACGTAGCTACTGCACAACAACTTACACTTAATATACTCTTCTTAATTAAATGTTCGCTTGTAATCACGCTTATTTGATTTCGTCACTTTCTCAGGCAAAGGATCTGGTCTGGGATGCCCTAATTTCTTTGTGGCTAATTTTCCTGTTGATTTTGCTTTCTGTTAGCGCTTAATACAGATTCAATAGAGTTCATGTTGAGACTGTACAGGAAAGCCGATTCTGGAACAGGAAACAACCAACTCCAAACAAAAACTAGCGTCTGCTGAAATTATTAATTCCAAATAGTACTATTTACCAACTAGGTCACTTGACTAGAATACAAATGAGGCAGTGAGAGCCATAAGAGCCAAAAGCTCACTCTCTTCGACTCCCATATTTATGTGACTATCAAAAAACCAGTGAGACAGTTTTTCGTGAATGTTCGGATATACATACAATGTGGGCATATAGTACAGATTAACCTGACCCACTATGAGATCAACAGATGTCAGAAGCATGAATAAGGTCTACAATCTCACGACGTTGTGCTTTTTGGTTCTCAGCGCATCAAATGGATTATGATAAAATACAAAGCGTAATGTATTACACCTGTTTCAGAACCCCACAAAATAGGTTTTTCTATCGGCATTACTATAACATATACCGATGACCAATCTAATTTTACAGTATAGTGAGTGAATTAGTATATCTATAGAGTTTGCTGCTGCCTAGCGGAATTTATGCCAATCGAACGTTGATAAACGTCCGATGAAGTGTGCTGCTACTGCCAGGTGGCACTGACGTGAACTTTTCGTTGAGTAGTAAGGGCTAGCAGCGCACGCAGTGAACCGTGCACATTATTTATCAGATATGTGTGTGTTTGGCCCATAAAGCAATTAAGTCACGCCAATTGCACATACTCAGAAGCTCCTTAGAACATGAACGAGTGAAGGTATGCTCGAGTCCCTGATGCCAAGTTTCACCGAGCCTAGTGAAGCAATGTAGCACACTGCAGTATATTTAGTGCCATGTATTTCAAATTATCGCATCTACATTGCGTTTAACAGCATTCAAAGAAAAGTAACCAATAAATTTACAACGCTTCAAAAGTTAGGGTGTTCATGTGCTCTTGTGCTCTTACACAACAGCTGTCACTGTCAATGAGTGATGGAAAGGAGGAGACACAGTGATGGGCATGTTGTTACTGCGGATTGCTCTGTAGTAGAAACTGAAACTTACATGTTTTTGAATCATAAACACTAAGATGTAGATTGCAATTGTCTCTGAAAAGAGGAGACAGAATGTTATATTAATACTTGGTATGTTCTGCTAATATTCAAAAAAGTCTTTAAAAAGGGAAAACGAATAAGTTGAAGGTAAAGGTTGAGAGGGAACAGGAAGAAGTCAGAGTGGAGCAAGATATTAGGAGTATATGTTCTCATTTGTTCAAATGGGACACATAAATTGAGTATGGGAAGATATATAAGAATGTATGTATGATGGAGAAAGAAAATAGAGAAAAACAGGGGCTGATCAGTTAGAGGACACAGAGTTAAATATGAAACTGTTGTAAATGTTCAGCCAACAGTAAACACTGAATGTGAAAAATGGAGACAGATGCATTATTAGATTCACTACCTACTGTGTCAGCAGTGCCTGAGTTTGTATCACAACCCAATTTTTGTTGTTGTTGTTGTGGTCTTCAGTCCTGAGACTGGTTTGATGCAGCTCTCCATACTACTCTATCCTGTGCAAACTTCTTCATCTCCCAGTACCTACTGCAACCTACATCCTTCTGAACCTGCTTAGTGTATTCATCTCTTGGTCTCCCTCTACGATTTTTACCCTCCACGCTGCTCTCCAATGCTAAGTTGTTATTTGTTCTCCATGAATTTTAATACCTACTCCGAATTTTTCTTTTGTTTCCTTTACTGCTTGCTCAATATACAGATTGAATAATATCGGGGAGAGGCTACAACCCTGTCTCACTCCTTTCCCAACCGCTGCTTCCCTTTCATGCCCCTCGACTCTTATAACTGCCATTTGGTTTCTGTACAAATTGTAAATAGCCTTTCGCTCCCTGTATTTTACCCCTGACACCTTCATAATTTGAAAGAGAGTATTCCAGTTAACATTGTCAAAAGCTTTCTCTAGGTCTACAAATGCTAGAAACGTAGGTTTGCCTTTTCATAATCTTTCTTCTAAGATAACTCGTAAGGTTAGTATTGCCTCACGTGTTCCAACATTTCTACGGAATCCAAACTGATCTTCCCCAAGGTCCGCTTCTACCAGTTTTTCCATTCGTCTGTAAAGAAATCGCGTTAGTATTTTGCAGCCGTGACTTATTAAACTGATAGTTCGGTAATTTTCACATCTGTCAACACCTGCTTTCTTTGGGATTGGAATTATTATATTCTTTTTGAAGTCTGAGGGTATTTCGCCTGTCTCATACATCTTGCTCACCAGATGGTAGAGTTCTGTCATGACTGGCTCTCCCAAGGCCATCAGTAGTTCTAATGGAATGTTGTCTACTTCCGGGGCCTTGTTTCGGCTCAGGTGTTTCAGTGTTCTGTCAAACTCATCACGCAGTATCTTATCTCCCATTTCGTCTTCATCTACATCCTCTTCCATTTCCATAATATTGTCCTCAAGTACATCGCCCTTGTATAAACCCTCTATATACTCCTTCCACCTTTCTGCCTTCCCTTCTTTGCTTAGATCTGGGTTGCCATCTGAGCTCTTGATATTCATACAAGTGGTTCTCTTCTCTCCAAAGGTCTCTTAAATTTTTCTGTAGGCAGTATCTATCTTACCCCTAGTGAGACAAGCCTCTACATCCTTACATTTGTCCTCTAGCCATCCCTGCTTAGCCATTTTGCACTTCCTGTCAATCTCATTTTTGAGACGTTTGTATTCCTTTTTGCCTCCTTCATTTACTGCATTTTTATATTTTCTCTTTTCATCAATTAAATTCAATATTTGTTCTGTTACCCAAGGATTTCTATTAGCCCTCGTCTTTTTACCTACTTGATCGTCTGCTGCCTTCACTACTTCATCCCTCAGAGCTACCCATTCTTCTTCTACTGTATTTCTTTCCCCCATTCCTGTCACTTGTTCCATTATGCTCTCCCTGAAACTCTCTACAACCTCTGGTTCTTTCAGTTTATCCAGGTCCCATCTCCTTAAATTCCCACCTTTTTGCAGTTTCTTCAGTTTCAATCTGCAGTTCATAACCAATAGATTGTGGTCAGAATCCACCTCTGCCCCTGGAAATGTCTTACAATTTAAAACCTGGTTCCTAAATCTCTGTCTTACCATTATATAATCTATCTGATATCTTTTAGTATCTCCAGGATTCTTCCAGGTATACAACCTTCTTTTATGATTCTTGAACCAAGTGTTAGCTATGATTAAGTTATGCTCTGTGCAAAATTCTACAAGGCGGTTTCCTCTTTCATTTCTTCCCCCCAATCCATATTCACCTACTATGTTTCCTTCTCTCCCTTTTCCTACTGACGAATTCCAGTCACCCATGACTATTAAATTTTCGCCTCCCTTCACTATCTGAATGATTTCTTTTATCTCGTCATACATTTCATCAATTTCTTCATCATCTGCAGAGCTAGTTGGCATATAAACTTGTACTACTGTAGTAGGCATGGGCTTTGTGTCTATCTTGGCCACAATAATGCGTTCACTATGCTGTTTGTAGTAGCTAACCCGCACACCTATTTATTTATTCATTATTAAACCTACTCCGGAATAACCCGTATTTGATTTTGTATTTATAACCCTGTAATCACCTGACCAAAAGTCTTGTTCCTCCTGCCACCGAACTTCACTAATTCCCACTATATCTAACTTTAACCTATCCATTTCCCTTTTTAAATCTTCTAACCTACCTGCCCGATTAAGGGATCTGACATTCCATGCTCCGATCCGTACAACGCCAGTTTTCTTTCTCCTGATAACGACCCAATTAGGTACAAGTAATTGGTGGGAACTATTTCCAACTGGTGTTAAAATCGAAACAGCAACTGGGGCAGATAGTACATCAACTTAGGAAAAAAGTGTTACTACATTTTAAAACTGGAGATCATTATTTTAATATAATTTTTGTGTATTTCCAGATCTGGCTATGGAAGTAACACTGGGGATAAATTTTCTGTACAAAAATGATTGTACTGTCATAGTGAGGAATATAATTCTGGAATTTTATGCTGCAGGTACAGAAAAAGAATTAAATTTAAAAGGGAATTAAAAGGAGGTAAAGCAATAGCTGCCTTGTGAAGGAAAAATGAAGAGCATGTGGAGATGTGTACAACAGAATAGATATAAAAAAAGACGGATGAGATGGGTCAATTATTTGTGAAGTAGAAATCACAGCTCACTGAGTTGCTATGCGGATGGAAAAATGTATTTTGAGATACATTTGAGGAGACTGTTTATTCTGAGTATCCTCTGTGAGTGATACTCCATGAAGTAATCAAGTTCAGCCTTTTACCTATTGCTGCTGCAGATAAAAAAGAAATAGAAATGGCCAGTGTGTAACGTAATCAAGACTGGGAAGTTATAGACCCAAGCAGGAATGAATATCATAACCCCATTTTAACTGTTAAAAAGAAAGCAGTTAAAGAGAAAATGCAGCCCCAAAACGTGAATGAATTTCTGAGAAGTTTCAATATTAAGCTCACGTCTGATGACGTATCCATTACCAGTCGCACATTGTATGAATCGCGTCAGTTGTTGAAGAGCATGCCCAGAACAATGTATAAAGGCAGAAACGACTGTCAAGCTCAACAGATGTTAGTCTGTGCAGGCACTTGAGGTATCAACTACCTTTACAGGGCATTTTGCATAACAATGAAAGAGCTAATCTGTCACTGAATGTAAAATACCTAAGAATAGAAAACAGTTAAAATCGTTATTGGATTATGCGCGTCTTCTAAAAAATTCAGTAATAATGGCATTATAAATTCATCCAATCTTTGTAGGTTACTGGAAAAGAATGTCACATGGAGCTGGACACTTAAATGTGACAGAGTTTGAGACTAAAAAAAATAATTTATGCAGCAGTAAAATATAATATCCAAATATATCATTACCCTTTACCTTTTTGTCAGACCGCTCACATTGTCGTGTATAAACGGCTCTGTTCCATGAGAATATGGGAAACAAGGAAACTGAGCACAGAACCATTGCACTTGTAAGCCAGATGCTGACTAAACATACTGATGCATGGATTTTCGGAAAATGGAAATGTCAGGTCTTTTCTTTCCAAAAGTCTAGAGTTTATCTCCAGTGCATGGAGGTAATTGTTTTCACTGATCACGAAGTCTTTAACTACTTGCAACTATTCGGAGCCGGCCTGTGTGGCCGAGCGGTTCTAGGCGCTACAGTCTGGAACCGCGTGACCGCTACGTTCACAGGTTCGAATCTGCCTCGGGCATGGATGTGTGTGATGTCCTTAGGTTAGTTAGTTTTACGTAGTTCTAAGTTCTAGGGGACTGATGACCTCAGCAGTTAAGTCTCATAGTGCTCAGAGCCATCTGAACCATTTTCGAACTATTCGGACTACTGACTCATATGTTAGCGAAACAGGCCATGTTCCTTCAGGAATTTATATGTGTTATTAGATATGCCAAAGGGGCATAAAATAGTATGGCAGATGCCTCGTCACATTTTTCTTTATTTGAAGATCAATGTATGGAAGTAACAGAGGAGAAAGTTGTTCAAATACTGTCTGTTGTAAGTCTAGAGAAAGAGAAGGAAGTTAAATCAGTTTGTAAAAATACATGGAGATTGCAAAATGAGAATCATACATTAAAAATTATTAAAGGTAATTTCGGATGTAAAGGGCATGAAAAAATTTAAAGGTATTACATGATTTATGAAATTGTAAAAATGGAAAGTATTATAAGATTTATAAAGCTGTATTGTCCTATCATCCTGTCACTTCTTCTTGTCAGTGTTCCCCATATGTTACTTTGTTCGTCGATACTGTGGAGAACCCTGTCAGTCCTTACTGGTCCACTTGAATTTAATTTACTTCTGTAGCACCACATCTCAGACGCATAGATTCTCTTAAGAAAACACAGTTAGGAACTTAATGTACGTTACGAGTAAAGCTGCCTACTAACGTTGTCAAGTTCGATGTCAAACCAAGACGGCAGCAAAATAAAGAATTCAGTTAATATGAAACGACATTGATCCAAAAGAGTCACGTGGCTTTGCATGAGGCTTCCTGTAGGAGGACTGAAATGACAAATCTTTGAATACAACCACTATGAAGGAACTGTTACAGAGAACTCCTCTGGACTGCACAGACCTGTTTGAGTATTTGATGCAACCGCTACTATAACAATAAATATTATAGGTGGGTAGCACGAAAAACGAACTGAAAGAAGCGCATGTATGCACAATGGTTGAATGAAGAATGGAGAGTTATGAGAGAAGAAGAAGAAGCACGGCCACATGACGAACATACCCAACAAGCAGGTACAGCATCACCATCACAATGAACTCTTTAATAAGGCAGCATCTGTGAGACAATGATTTGAAGACAATAAAATTTCTGGCTTGAACTTGCCTGTCCTTGATCCAATGGAACACCTTCAGGATGAGTAAGAACACGGACTTGCCTCCAGATCCCAGCGTCCAGCATAACTGCCTTCTCTGGTTACTGCTGTTGAGGACGAATGGGCCGCCCTTCTTCTACAGGTATTCAGACACCTTACTGAAAGTACTCCCAGAAGAATTAAAGCCATTATATAGGCGAAGAATGGATACACCCCAAATTAAAGTCCACCCGTAAGTGTGCAGATGATTTTCATCAGAGAGTGTAGTGGCGTGGGACTGTATAATATTTCTTGGACATATTTGTGAGGTTAGTACTACACAGTGGAGCCTTTAATGCAGAAAAATGAAAGTAAACAGGAGAACATGTCAGACTGGGTGGAGTATCAAATGGGCAATTAAATAATAGGGAATTTTCTCTAGCAGATAGTACCTTGAACGTAAGAACCGGAAATGTGACTCCACCCCAAACGATAAAACGGGAAGAAGTAGGAGAAAGAAGCGGCAGTGGGAGTGAACGGACAGAATTGCCAAAGACATGATAAGGAAATAATTTTGCTTTAATAAATATCTTATCAGCGATTTAAATATCCATAGAAAATAAAATTATAAAACAAAAGCAATCAAATTATACAAAATAAATAAAACTCTCAACGACAGGATAGAAAGTAGCACAGAAGTTCTGAAAGTGTCAAATGAAAGGCAACTCAGAAAACATGAATAAGTAAAAACATAGGTGAAACTGGAAGTTCAAGACATTAAGGATGCAACAGAATCAGATTGTTTTACCGAACAGTTTCTTGAACACTGTGCGAGAAAGGTTGCTGAGCAGCCGGTGCCTCCCCTTCTCTGTTCCTGCAGTGTAGCGAGTCAGCGACTGGTCACGCCAAAGCTGGCCGAGAATGTTTGGTTTGTGAAGGACAAAACAGTTACGCAGGCGACAGCAAACAAGACGGCCGCCCCTTCGGAACAGAGGGGTCGTCTAACCCAGCGCCGCGAACGAGTATACTTTTGTGTGCACGGTTGTGTTTCTCTTGTGCCAGTTCTACTTAAAGATATTTGTCTTTAGCAGAACGGTTCTGTCGCTCTTGTTGGCGTCTGTACTACTTCCAACTGTTGACAGGTATTCCGCATTCTTCGTATTGAGGCATAGTGTCGACTGTCCAAGGTTGTTCCTCATGGATGGACTTGCCATGCAACGTTTTCCTTATACTGAGCAGCCGGTTGTAGATCATCAGAATACAGCATTGTCCAAGTAGTTGATTTCTGTAGACATCTGCAGACAGTCTAACTTAAAATCTCACGTTTGCCTCGACGAATCACTGCTTCATTCCACCGATCCATTTGACGTACGTCTGCCAAGTCCTTCCATAAATCTGAAAGTCCCTGATCTTCATGTTAATAATAACGACAGTCACTCTCAGGCTGAGGTCCACCTTCCTTAAATCTGTGATTCAGCGGTTGAAGTAGCAGATAATATCAATATTCCTGACAACAATACCTAATATCTTGCATTCTCGAATGATTGTTTTTGTTTTCATGTTGTCGCGTCACCTTGTGTATTGCACCGAACCAGTCTAACGTAAAGGATTGTTTTTATATATCACGAATGCTTTTCACGGAGAGGTAATGGGTATTAATGTTAGAATGTCTCTAAATTCTTTTTCCTTAAAGTGATTACCTACCGGACATTTCTCATAAGGTGGAATGCGTTAAAATAGTTTACGGTGCCATCTTTCCATGTGCAGCCAGTAGAAGTTAACTATGCAGATTTTACAGTTCATTGCTAACTGATCACCAGTGTCCCTGAAAGATGCACCTTCAGAATCACCGTATATGAGACAGTTTCAAATGTTTGGTTCATTTTGACGACAGTCAACAGAAAGTATTATTTTTTCCATCGTTTCATACCCTTATAAATAGGTGTTGGAAATATCTCATGAATGCAGCCGCGTTTATCCTGCCTGCTATTTAACAATCGTCAAATGTATGTGGTATGTAACATTCATCTAATGAAGTACTAGCTGCTCTGAGATCAGTTCACTCTTATTGGCCTCAAATATTGAGCAAATTTCTCCGTCAATTTAGTTCCCGGCAGCTGCTGATTCGCATTATTGTACAAATCATGTAAAAATTTTCATTCGACTTCGCTACTATGTTTTTATACTTCACTTATCACCTCAACAACCCTCTCATTATACAAACACAGCATTCGCAACATCATTTTCTTAATATTTCGAGCATTTCTCCTAAGATCTCTCGACAAACAAGTGTCTGATGACCAGTTTGGTTTTTATCTGTTTTACACCTTTCAGTTTTTCCTGAGTGGATTAGACTTACGTATGAAGCTCATCGCTGCGTCTGCTAATGAACTCTGTGGGCAAATCTTACTTCATAGCTTAATTTTTAGACTTCTACAACATCTTTTTACTTTTATTTTCTTTGTGGTTGATCCTTTAGAATTAGCTGTATCGTCGTCTCCAAAGGAGGAGAGGAAAATGTTTTCCCAAGAATTAAATGATAACGTTTTTGACTAATAAACCTCGAATCTACTTATATCTAATTTCCTATACATTCCGGACGAAATTTCAATTCTTCACATTATAAATTGGTGCCTGTGTGAAATACATAACATCAGCCCTATAATTAACTCAACGGCTTCGTACCACCAGCAGTTTATTCTGGGTAGACAAAGGGACTGTGCAAACAACCACGGCAAAATTGGGAGTCATGCTAGGCAGTGGATACAATAATCACTAGCTAATACTGTGATTGTTTCTGTTGTCCATTTGAACTGACTATATTGTTACACTCAAATACACTCTCTTATAACTGAGTACGACTTGACTGTTAATGAAACAAAGCTAATTAAACTATAACAAAAGTGAAGATCGTAACACTTATTCAACGATCTCTGTATCGGTGTATTCTGATTAGTGGGTGGTTAGGTTTCTGTTCGTATTTTTTTTGTTAGTTGTCTCTCTCCCTCCCTCCCTCCCTTTCTCTCTCTTGCTGTCTTCCTCCTTCCCTCTGTCTCGCTCCTTCCCTCTCTCTCCCTCCCTCTCTCTCTGTCTCTCTCTCTCTCTCTCCCTCCCTCCCTCATTCCTTCCTTCCTTCATGATCAA
Source organism: Schistocerca nitens (assembly GCF_023898315.1). Lineage (NCBI taxonomy): Eukaryota > Metazoa > Arthropoda > Insecta > Orthoptera > Acrididae > Schistocerca > Schistocerca nitens. The sequence continues at coordinate 1,013,304,886 of NC_064615.1, forward strand.
TACATGGAGCCATACATATATCGCTAATGAAAATACTACCCCTGCTGGTGGTATCTGTGTCATTACAGATCATATCACTTGGTTTCCCATGACCTTTTTTCTCGCTGCAAAGTGTATTTTACTGTATTTATATCAAATGTTGTTACTAAAGTTTTATCATGTAATACCACTTGTCTGCTCCCACGTTCCTTTCAACGGCCAATCCTACGATCTGACACTATTGTCAGGGACTTAGGATAAGCAAGTTTTAAATTTCTCACAGTACAGCATAGTACGGCATGATGTTTCATGGATTTCACACTAAATGAATTATTGTTTGAGATTATTTTTATTTGTTAGTTTTCTGTAAGATTATTCTAAAAGACAAGGTAGAAGTTATTTATAGAATGAAATTCAGTTAATATTCTGCATGAATGCAATCGAAAAGAGTACGATCACATTATTTCAATCATATCCGCTCAGCTTTTTGCATCTGAAAATATACAGTCCACATTAAAAGGACACACATGAAGATCTAAATTCTCACGCTGCCTCGACAAACCACTGCTTCATTCCAGCGCCCTATCTGACGCACGTCTGCCAAGTTCTTCCATAATTCTGAAAGTCTCTGATCTTCATATTAACAATAACTATAGCCACCCTGTAACCTCCCCCTTCCTAATCGGCCTATTCTGCTTGCGATAGAAAATATGACCGTGGATCGCGTATATACCTAATGGAATTTTTCTAATTAGATAAGGCCATCTTTCCCGAAGAAGTAATACTAATAAGTAGATGGAAGGTGTACAACCGATCTTTCCGATAGAAAGCTAAGATGGCGGCCACTGAGTGACGCGCGTTTCTTTGGCTCGCGAGTTTTTCCGCTCATTGAAGGTGTTACAGAGAAGTGCGGCAGTCCACAACGTGTGCATCCGACTAAACAAGAGTTACTTGCCGTGGTGTGTTGTTCTCCGTTGATTACCACAAGTGATAAGTGATAAGTGAGTGAAAAATGGGAAGAGCACGAGTAAGCGGCAGCAGGCGAGGCTACAGGGGCGCAGGCGGCGCGGGCGCCCGGTCTCCGGCGGCAGGTGAGGCCTCGCTTCCCGACATCGGGGAGCTCGTCCGGTCCCAGGTGAGTGCGGCGCTGCACAGCAAAGACACGCTAGACGTAATCGTGCAATCCATCACGGATTCTGTGACGGCCGCGGTCATGGACAAACTGCAAGAGTCTGTCGGGCGCAACAGCACCGAAATCCAGTCTCTCAAAAAGTCCCTGGCCGCACAAGAGAAAAAAGCCGCCGACCTAGAAGCTAAACTGTCTGCGGCCACCGATGAACTCGAGCAGTATCAGCGAAGGAACAGCTTGCGCTTGTTCGGGGTAGCTGAAAACGATCGCGAAAACACCGACGACCTGGTCATTAGCCTCGTGCGTGAAAAACTTGGCGTGCGAATCGACGTGACCGATATTGACAGAAGCCACCGTGTTGGGCGCAGGGTACCAGGTGTCATGAAACCCAGGCCCATAATAATTAAATTTGTGTCATATCGGAAAAGAGCTGAAGTGTTTGCTCAGAAAAGAAAACTCGCCAAGAGTGGGGTTACCCTGAGGGAAGATCTGACGCGCGAAAGACTAAAAATTTTGAACACTGCGATCACACAGTTCGGCCTTCAAAATGTATGGACCCAGGATGGCAGGATCGTAGTCAAGATGGAAGGAGGGAGGAAAACGGTGACGAACATGTCCGAACTGAAAGACTGAGCGAAATCTCGCGAGACACAAAGTCTCATATTGTACTCTGTCTAATATAAGTTAATTAGTATTCTTTCTTTTCATTTTTTTACGTAAATATTGCTTCGTTAATTCTATAAGTACCATAAGTACTCTATTTAAAATCAGTCAATTGTTTCACATAGATATTGCTTCTTTATTTGTGTATCATAAGTGCTCATGTATATTCATATTGTCAGTCAAACGGGAATTAACATTCACCATTAACAGGAATCTCCTTAAAACCGCCTTTCTATATCTGTTATTTTCATCCTCGTCGCTACCACTACTACTACTATTATCTTTTTCGTAAGCACCACTGCCACTTTCCATCTTTCTTTTCGCTCCCTTCTCCGATACCTCCAGCTTGTCTTTCACCTTTAGCCCACAGACGCTTGAGTCAGTCACGACCTTGGACACACCTGTAAATATGTCTTCCCCCGCGAAATCCAGCTTTTGTCCCTCTTCCGGCCAGCAGGTAGACGGAGCGCGCTCGGTCCTACAGGCGGCCACAATGGGACGGACCGGTTCCGGCGGCGGGCTCTTTGTGGCCCACGCGAACGCTCAGTCGCTAACGGCTCACTTCGACGAGTTCTGTAACCTGTTCTGCCAATCGCTGTTCCATATTATCCTCGTCTCTGAAACTTGGTTGAAACCAAACATCTCTTCCGACGCTATCCGAATCACTGGTTACACTCTCCTAAGGGCAGATCGTGAAACACGACGCGGGGGTGGTGTGGGTGCCTATGTTCGCTCTGATCTGAGACCTACTATACTATGCACATCGGATGCAAAGTGCGAAGGAGAAGCAGAGTTCTTGTTTTTCGAAATAAATACATCAAATCAGAAACTGCTAATTGGAGTAATCTATAAACCTCCAAACGTCGGTGCTATGTCCTCCTTTCAGTCTGCCCTGTCCTCGCTCGTGACACTGTATGAACACATAATCATTATGGGCGACACAAACATCGACTTACAGTTAAAATCTCCCTCTGCAGAAAAACTAAGGAGACTGTTCCACTCCAATGATATGAGTTTAACACCGCTGGACCCAACTCATCACACGCCACATAGCCATACACTCATAGATATAATGGCAACAAAGCGACCAGATAAAATAATTCGCGCCAATCAGACATCCGCTCCAGGACTCTCTGCTCATGACGTGATATTCTTAAATTACTCAGTGCATACTACCAAAGAAAAATCTCACCTGGTAACCTACAGAAACCTAAAAAATGTTAACCATGACGCTCTTCAAAAGGATTGCTCAGACATCCCTTGGTATGATATAAGCAATGAACCGACTTTAGACGGAAAAATTCGGGAATTATGTCGCAAAATCATTGCACTGTATGATAAACATGCTCCTCAACGCACTGTCAAGGTAAAGAGAGCTCCCGCTCCGTGGCTCACCACTGCATTACGCCAGTTAATGAATAAACGTGATGCTGCACATAGGGCCTTCAAGCGTAACCCAACTCCCGAGGCGTACGAAGCTTATAGGAAACTCCGAAATAGAACCAAGCAGAGCGTGAGGAATGCCAAAATCAGACATGCCCGCTCTGTCGTATGCGGCATATCAAAGCCTGCTGCACTGTGGAAAAAGCTGCGCAGTTTCGGTATAGGGAAGCGAAGATCTGACGCTGTTTATCAAGCGTCTGCAGAAGAATTAAACGATTTCTTCTCAACAGCTGTAAATTGCCACGCAGCGACAAATTACCAGCCCCAAGATATCAATCTCTCGAGAGACAAGTTTTTCCTAAAACATGTCACTACCGGCACAGTACACAAGGCAATTACGAGAATCTCTTCCGAGGCAGTAGGAAATGATGGAGTGAGCATTGGCATGATCAAGAACGTCGTAGACACTATTACTCCAGTTATCACAGACATCTTCAACCTGTCTCTTGTCAGTAGTACATATCCTACTGAGTGGAAGCAAAGTTTAGTTCAACCTATACCCAAGACTGACAACCCTAAGTCGCCAGGTGACTACAGGCCGATCAGCATACTACCTGCAATATCTAAAGCCCTAGAATACATCGTCCATGAACAGCTGACGGATTACCTCAAAACTCATAACATCCATGACAAATATCAGTCAGGCTTTCGAAAGCACCATAGTACAGCAACTGCACTAATCAAAGTAACTGATGACATTAAACATGCTATGGACAGACGTGAAGCTACCATCCTAACACTGCTTGACTTTAGCAAGGCTTTTGATACAGTTGACTTTGATATATTACTAATTAAAATGAAGCAGCTGAATTTCTCAAATAGCGCAATACACTGGTTCGACAGCTACCTCAAAAACAGAAGTCAACAAGTCATTTGTGGGTCGGAAAAGTCATCATGGAAAAACGTGCGCTCTGGAGTTCCCCAAGGCTCCGTCCTTGGTCCATTACTCTTCTCACTGTACATTAATGATATTTCTTCAGTGATTCACTCCTGCAACTACCATCTATATGCCGACGACATCCAACTGTACATAAGTGCAAGCCCCAAGAACATTGCTGACGCAGTAGCGAGTATGAACGCGGATCTTTGCTCTGTTTCTCGATGGGCACAGAACCTAGGTCTGAAACTAAACCCCAAGAAATCCCAGGTCATACTTATATCTCATCCAAAGTTAATCAGTCGGCACTTTCACGAAACAGTCCCTCAAATACACCTCAATGGTACCCAACTACCATACCAAAAAACAGTAAAAGACCTTGGAATAATCTTGGATGAACACCTAAACTGGGAAGAACAAACAGTTACAGCTTGCCGGAAATCGCTCTCCTCCCTACATGCAATTCAGAAATTTAGAAAAATATTTCCAACCCATGTTAAACAAAAATTAGTCCAAACACTAGTCTTGCCTAATCTTTACTACTGTGATGTAGTTCAACACGGCACAAATAGTGAAAATTCGAGACGCCTCGAGCTAGTGATGAACGCTTGCGTTAGATACGTATGCAATGTACGGTTGTATGATCATATCAGTCCTTCATACTCCCAGCTAGGTTGGATACGCCCACATGAGGCACGCGATCTCCACACGATGTGCTTACTTCATCGATTTCTTAGCCACTGGTGCCCCCAATACTTATCTTCTCACATTAAACACCTATCATCATTCCACAACCGCAATACCAGATCGGATACGTCTAGCATCTTGGCTGTACCTTTACATAACACAAAATCTTTCTCCATGTCATTCTCCATCTCAGCCATACGACTATGGAACGCGCTCCCCTGTGATCTGCGTCTTATCCGGAACCACTCAACATTCAAGAGTGAACTCAAGATTTACATATTAGGGACGGTATAGCCACCATTGTTGGGCCCCTCTCATCTCTTTCTTTCTCCTCTCCATCATAGCTTCGAATTTTACCATTCTATTTCTCTTCCTCTAACCTATCTACCTCTTCTATATCTCTTTCACCCCATTCTATCGTCTTATGTCTCTGCTTGATGAGAATAACTCACAAGCTGCAAGAATATAACGAGAAAATTCCCAACCAGCAATAGGACTGACATTCATAAAAGAAAAATATGTTTACTTTCATATACATAGTCATTATTATTATTATTACTATTATTATTATTCTTGATTGTTATAATTAATTTTTGATTGTTATAATTATCATTGTACTACGTTTATAATCTCTATTTTTTTCTTAACATTAATACTGTATAACATGTAATATGTCCTTAATGTTCTGTAGAAACTGAAATTTGTTGAATCTGAGTATGCCTGGTTAGGTGTAAGAGAGGGCCTGAAGGCCCTAATCTTGCCAGGTAAAATAAATGCATAAATAAATAAATAAATAAATAAAAAGTCTACTAAAAATAAAAAAGTAATTAAACCGAACAGGACTACAATTTGGAAGAGTGAAAGTTATTTTGTGCATTCACTCACGAACAACACTAGACAGAAAATGGGTACCACTGATCATGAATCCAAAAGTTACACTAATGAACGAAAAGGAAATAATTACGGTCGCCAGCCCACTAGGGCGATTTACATCCAAAATACTGTGCAAGACGATGGGAAAGAAAAACATTTATTATTAAACACGGACGTGGCAACTGAAGGTTCTCACGTTTTTTGACACTAATTTTAAGTAAGAATGTAATGATAAACAAAACTGAGAAGTCACATTTACGTTAAGTTTGTCATTAAATTTTGAAAAAGGCAATCGAGTAATGATTTGAAAATATCCACTTAAACTGTATGTTGGAATTGAACTTCGTTACGTGATCAATGACTTTCAGAAGCCTCAACATAACGTCAACAAAGAAATTTAGAGAAAGGCAAGCACTATTTACCTTGCAGCTACTTAGTTTTCAAACTGGATTTCATATTACTGTCTGAGCAACTGAGCCTTTTTTTACTGTCTTGAACAGAATTAAATACTATAATACGTTCCAAACCAAACAGCCATGTGCTACAAGCTGTACGTAAAATAAATAAAACTTCCGCACTCTTAATTTTTGCATTTTCTTTAGATTTGGATTTTTTCTAGTGATAGATTCTCAAACTTCGGTTAGCATATAAGGAGAAAAGGGAACAAGGACCCGGATTGGTAACAATGTCTGGGGGCAATGAGGACACAATCGCCCTGAATTTAACTGATTATTATTTAAATAAAGTTCATTACTCATATCACATTCAGTTGTGCTGCTGGGTTAGCCGTTAATACTTTCTACTAATGAACAGTATTACTTCAGTGCTGTGCGTGTATTGCAGAAGTACCCGGATCATGCTACATTAGTCGGAGGCGACTTCAACCTACCTAGTATGGACTGGGATGGCTATGGATTCATTACAGGTGGTACGGACAAGCCGTCGTGTGAATTAATTTTGAACACATTATCCGAAAACTGTCTTGAGCAGCTGAATCGACAGCCAACGCGTAATGTAAATATTTTAGATCTTGTAGCCACGAACAGTCCAGACATCATCGACGTTGTCAGTGTTGAGACAGGGATTAGTGATCATGATGTTGTCATTACGACGATGGTTAAGAAAGTTAAAAAGTCGGTCAAGAAGGCTAGGAGAGTATTCTTACTATAAAGAACAGATAAACAGTTCTTAGCATCCCACTTAGTAAATAAATCGACTTCATTTACTTCCGGTACGATGGACACGGAAGATTTATGGGCAAATTTTAAACACATTATAAATCATGTATTGGAGAAGTATGTGCCGAAATAGTGCGTTACGGACGGAAAAGACCTACCGTGGTTTAACAGCGAAATTCGGAGAATGCTCAGGAACCAAAGACAGTTGCACTCGCGGTACAAGAAAGATCGGAAGAATGAGGTCAGGCAAAAGTTAGTAGAGATTCGTGCGGCTGTAAAAAGAGCGATGTGTGAAGCATACAACCTCTACCACCGTCATACCTTAGCAAAAGATCTTGCTGAAAACCGAAGGAAATTCTGGTCTTACGTAAAATCGGTAAGCGGGTCGAAGGCTTCCATCCAGTCACTCACTGATCAGTCTGTCCTGGCAACGAAAGACAGCAAAACGAAAGCTGAAATCTTTCACGCAGGAGGATCGCACAAACATACCGGCGTTTGAGTCTCGTACAGATTCCCGTATGGAGGACATAGTGATAGACATCCCTGGGGTTGTGAAGCAGCTGAATCGGTTGAAAATAAATAAATCGCCAGGACCTAATGGGATTCCAATTCGATTTTACAGAGAGTACTCTACTGCATTGGCTCCTTACTTAGCTTGCATTTATCACGTATCTCTTGCCCAACGTAAAGTCCCGAGCGACTCGAAAAAAGCGCAGGTGACGCCTATATATAAGAATGGTAGAAAGACGGAACCTCAAAATTACAGACCAATATACTTAACATCGGTTTGTTGCAGAATTCTCGAACATATTCTCATCTCGAATATAATGAATTTCCTTGAGACAGAGAAGATACTGTCCATGCATCAGCACGGCTTTAGAAAGCATCGCTCCTGCGAAACGCAACTCGCCCTTTTTTCACATGATGTCTTGCGAACCATGGATGAAGGGTATCAGGCGGATGCCATATTCCTTGACTTCCGGAAAGCGTTTGACTCGGTGCCCCACTGCAGACTCCTAACTTAGGTACGAGCATATGGGATTGGATCTCAAATATGTGAGTGACTCGAAGACTTCTTAAGTAATAGAACCCAGTACGTTGTCCTCGATGGTGAGTGTTCATCGGAGGTGATGGTATCATCTGGAGTGCCCCAGGGACGTGTGGTAGGTCCGCTGTTGTTTTCTATCTACATAAATGACCATTTGGAGAGGGTGGATAGCAATGTGCTGCTGTTTGCTGATGATGCTGTGGTGTACGGGAAGGTGTCGTCGTTGAGTGACTGTAGGAGGATACAAGATGACTTGGACAGGATTTGTGATTGGTGTAAAGAATGGCAGCTAACTCTAAATATAGATAAATGTAAATTAATGCAGATGAATAGGAAAAAGAATCCCGTAATGTTTGAACACTCCATTAGTAGTGTAGCGCTTGACACAGTCACGTCGATTAAATATTTTGGCGTAACACTGCAGACCGATATGAAGTGGGACAAGCATGTAAGGGCAGTTGTGGGGAAGGCGGATGATCGTCTTCGGTTCATTGGTAGAATTTTGGGAAGATGTGGTTCATCTGTAAAGGAGACCGCTTATAAAACACTAATGCGACCTAATCTTGAGTACTGATCTATCGTTTGGGATCCCTATCAGGTCGGATTGAGGGAGGACATAGAAGCAATTCAGAGGCGGGCTGCTAGATTTGTTACTGGTAGGTTTGATCATCACGCGAGTGTAACGTAAATGCTTCAGGAACTCGGGTGGGAGTCTCTGGAGGAAAGGAGGCGTTCTTTCTGTGAATCGCTACTGAGGAAATTTAGAGAACCAGCATTTGAGCCAGCCGGAGCGGCCGAGCGGTTCTAGGCGCTACAGTCTGGAACCGCGAGACCGCTACGGTCGCAGGTTCGAATCCTGCCTCGGGCATGGATGTGTGAGAAGTCCATAGTTTTAAGTAGTTCTAAGTTCTAGGGGACTGATGACCTCAGAAGTTGAGTCCCATAGGGCTCAGATCCATTTTTGAGCCACCATTTGAGGCTGACTGCAGTACAATTTTACTGCCGCCAACTTATATTTCGCGGAAAGTCCACTAAGATAAGATAAGAGAGATTAGGGCTCAGATTAGGGCTCGTACAGAGGCATATAGGCAGTCATTTTTCCCTCGTTCTGGTTGGGAGTGGAACAGGGAGAGAAGACGCTAGCTGTGGTACGAGGTACCCTCCGTCACGCACCGTATGGTGGATTGCGTAGTATGTATGTAGATGTAGATGTAGATGCGTGCGACGAAACTCGGAGCCGACGACGAAACTGTGTTGCTGGAACTTCTGCTGTTGTTGAAGACGGTAGCATGTTGTGGGATCATGGCTAATTACACGAATGGGCAATCGTAATTAATACAGCCTCTTCCGCCCGTCCACTGTCCTTCCTCCTCCTTCTAGTCATCTGGCAGGCGCGCGTACATGATGCCGCCCAAATGGTACTCTCTACGGCGAGAGCGTCAACACCACACTTCGGCACACCACAAGCGCTGGAACCCGTCTCCCGAGCTTTCCGCGCGCTCTGCGCAACAACCCCCCACCCAAAGATTTTACAACGCACAAGCACTGCTATTATCGTTGCTAGTCGATGCAAATAACAATTCCTTTGCCTTTTTCCCAGAGCTTATAAGTTTATTATTAAAAGAAAGCATTTAAATTACAAATATTTACATACAATTTAAAAAAAAAAATTATATGTCGGTAGCAGGTGCCATGCATCCTGTATTTTCGGTGTTACACGTGCCCCATATTTCTTGACCCTTTTTTTCGGAGTGAAACAAGTTCAGGGAATGTCCTAAAATTTAAACAAACGGAAATGCAGGTGCATACAGTTAAACAATTTGGCTGCATAAAATCTAATAATCGCTGGGTTATCAATTCAAATAATTATTGCAATTATGTAGGGGGCGCGTTATTTACATGACGACCCTGTGTCATTATTACTCGAAACACTACAATATGACAACACATCTTAAAAACAAACACTTCCTTCAAGAAATCAGTAAGTTTAAAATTACTACAAATATTATTAAAAACATACTCAATATTGCCATAGAAAAATTGAAGCATCATTTAAAGGTACATAAAGAATAGTAAAAAAAGCTTTCAGAACAGTATAAGAAATAGTAATTACAAAATTCATTACATAAAAGTGTATAATGAACATGATTTTTTTAAGTGTCCTCTCGCATTGCGCGAGTAAGTGTGTTTTAAATGACGTCGATACCAAACATAAACATTTACATCAAAACCTTTTAACAACTGGCGCTGGAAGAAAACCAATTCGCGTTGCACGCGGACATTCACAAAGAACGCCGCAGTGCTACGTGAGCCGGCAACGATTCAGTTCAAGCGGAGCATTGTTGCGTGCCCTATAGCGGCATGCTAGATCTCCTTATTTGTGCAAGCAGTGGCATTCCAGAACGTCCACCTGCCTCAAATTGTTGTTACCCGCTCCCGAGTAATCTCAAGGATTCCTCTTTTTAATTCCATCACAGTGGATAACTCAACACGGTCCGTTAATGCACATGTGTACACAGACCTGAAACTTACAGTTCGTCTAAGTACATGGGTAATAACTCACATCGTACAGATTACAATAAAATTTTTACATAATACATACCTATACTCTTGTGGCGTAACAAGACAGCCACGCCACTCGGAAGTAGCCGAAAGGCACGCGTTAACTCACGCAGGCTAGTAGATAGGAATGAAACAGGATACGTAATGAATGCTATAAAGAAAAGTACGTAGCTCCTGGAGTACTTAACTTTAATCCATCCTTCTGGTACATCGCTCTTGACGATACAAGTGAGACTCTTTAGATACAAGCTATGTAATGCTAATGGCGCCTTGCTAGGTCGTAGCCATTGACTTAGCTGAAGGCTATTCTAACTATCGGCTCTGCAAATGAGCGAGGCTTCGTCAGTGTGCATCGCTAGCTACGTCGTCCGTACAACTGGGGCGAGTGCTCGTAAGTCTCTCGAGACCTGCCGTGTGGTGGCGCTCGGTCTGCGATCACTGACAGTGGCGACACGAGGGTCCGACATGTACTAATGGACCGCGGCCGATTTAAAGCTACCACCTAGCAAGTGTGATTTCTGGCGGTGACACCACATATACAAAGTTCACAAACTCGCTAATACTAGAATAGCATGTAATGGCTTGGTTTGCTGACGTGCAGAAAGTAATCATTAACAAATCTGTTATAAACGGCTCGAGCTGTTGCCTTTCTTATCGGATATAACTTGATGAACTTAGAAAATGTTTCTAGCATCTAATATGTACGCGAAACTCCCAGAAGTCTTGGGCAGTGGACGATAGAGGTCGGTACCAAAAAAATCCAGCACACCGTTAGGTTTTATGCTCTGCATAGGGTCATGGTTCGTTCAATTCGTTACCTTCACCCTCTGGCACTTATCACATGTCTTTATTCTTTCAGCTACTCTTTTTTTCCATATTATTAAAATTTACAAAATGGCTCTGAGCACCATGGGACTGAACTTCTGTGGTCATCAGTCACCTAGAACTTAGAACTACTTAAACCTAACTAACCTAAGGACATCACCCACATCCATGCCCGAGGCAGGATTCGAACCTGCGACCGTAGCAGTCGCGCGGTTCCGGACTGAGCGCCTAGAACCGCTAGACCGCCGCGACCGGCTTAAAATTTACAACTTCCGCTAGCTTCTCAGCGCAATTCTTTGATCCGCAGTGACCATAGGCTAAATGATAGTAGTCAATTATCTCAGTGAAGTACTTGGCTGGCCAACACACTAGCCAGTTATTGCTATCTTCACCTTTACTTATGTACAAGATATGGTTATATATTTTGTAATACTTTCTCAGTTTCTCCCCTTCTCTACTCTTCTCGTCATACTTCTTCTTAACGATTATTAGACATGTTTTTACACATGCTCTTTATTACGACCTTGTACATCTTGAAAGCAGTACAATTTCAGTACGCCGTCAGACTCGTCCTCCACAAGCCGATGATCGGTTTCAGGCAAACGTGACAGCGCGTCAGGTATACAGTTGTCTGATCCTCTCACGTAACAAATGTCATAATAAAACTCCTGCAAGAAAAGCGACTACCGTGTCAATCTCTCATGCAGTAAACGACAATCCTTCAGATAAGTGAGCGCCTTGTGATCCGCGTTAATTATCACCTTTCGGTCCCACAAATAACCTTTAAATTTTCTGAAACCCCATACGACAGCGAGACATTCTTCCTCAGAAATCGTATAGTTTCGATCACATTTCGTCAACTTCCGGCTTGCGAACGTGACTGTTTTGTGTTCTTTATTTTCTCCTTTTCATACCTCTTGAAACAATTCTACTGCTAAGCCACAATTAGATGAGTTCGTTCCCATATGAAATGACAACGCAAGATCAGGATGGTACAATATGTTATTCCGTAGTAATTCATTTTTCAGTCTTTCAAATGCGGCCTGACGCTCGTCAGCCCGCACAAATGGCGTATTTTTTCGCAACAAGTTGTTCAGATTTGGATCGTTGAAGGCATACCCCTGCACGAACTTGCGACAGAATTCTGAGAGCACTAGGAAACTCTTTAACTGTTTCCTTGTCTTTGGCGGATGACAGTTCTTTATTGCCTCCACTTTCTATGGATCTTTAGTGATACCCACTTTTGTCACAAAGTGACCAAAAAAATTCAGTTCTTTCTTCACAAACACACGTCTAGAGTTTCAGCGTCATTCCACCTATGCGTACCGCACTGAAAACTTCATCTAACAATTCGCAACGTTCTCGCCACGACGAATTCGCCAGCAGCAAATAGTCCACGTACACTGTCAGTTTTGAGCTCAGGGCAGCACCTAACACCTTATCCAGGGCCCTGATAGAGACAGAAACAGATATGCATGTATGGTTCTTAGGGGAGACGTCGGATGTTATAGTGAAAACTCCACAATATTTCGTCAGCACAACTGGCCGACATCTTCAGGTGCGACGAACACACTGCTAAGGCAGCGCCAGGGCCCCCTATTTATGCCAGTTTTAGGCAGGAAGTGCGCATGCGTGGAAGCGCCAAATTCGATGGCCAATAGCGACGATATCAACTGATAGCTGGAAGGACAGTAACGCCACCTACAGGATGAAGGACCAAATACTTCGGCGCACGCGCGGAGGCTGCCGCCGCTGCTCTGCACTGCCATCGGCAGCCCCAGCGACCTCTGTCGGAAGCCGCAAGGGCGGAGGCTGCCGCTGTTACTCTGCGCTGCCATCGGCCGCCCCAGCGACCTCTGCCGGAAGCCGCAAGCAAAACTGCACGTCCACGTAGGCGCCTTGCTTATCCTCCCGTTGTCAACAGAATATTTATGTTGCTGGCGAATAGTCGTCCGTCTTATGACCAATAGTATTCCTCTCTGCTCGAAGCGACTTCAATATGGCCAGTGCAGGATCCCATGCTGAACTAAGCTGAAAGCCCGTGTCTCTGTTTACAAGATTCGTCGAGCTACGTATTTCCACTGCTTCCTTAATAACACTGTCCCAGTACGAACTCGTCGATGCGAGAATTTTTGTATGTTGATAATTCATAGAATGTCCTGTACTGAGACAATGCTCGGCCACTGCAGACTTTTCTGGTTGCTCCAGACGAGTGTAGCGTCGGTGTTCAGTGCATCTCTCTTCCACAGTGCGACAAGTTTGTCCGATGTACGACATGCCTCAGCTACAAGGAATCTCGTAAACACCGGGTCTTCTTAGGCCAAGGCTGTCCTTAGATGAGCCCAAGAGAGCTCTGAGTTTTGCTGGCGGACGAAAAACATATTTAACTTTATGCCTCTTCAATAGTCTTCCTATTTTTGAAGAGACACCGCCGATGTATGGCAAGATGACCATTCCCCTTTGTTCTTCGCCTTCTTCCACTTCCTCACGTTGGGTAACCCGCTTTGGTTGTAAGGCACGGCGAATCTCCCGTTCGGAATATCCATTCTGTTGGGAAATGGTACGCAGATGGTCGCTGGGGCTGCCGTAGGTAGTGCAGAGCAGCGGCGGCAGCCTCCGCGCGTGCGCCGAAGTATTTGGTCCTTCATCCTGTAGGTGGCGTTACTGTCCTTCCAGCTATCAGTTGATATCGTCGCTATTGGCCATCGAATTTGGCGCTTCCACGCATGCGCACTTCCTGCCTAAAACTGGCATAAATAGGGGGGTCCTGGTGCTGCCTTAGCAGTGTGTTCGTCGCACCTGAAGATGTCGGCCAGTTGTGCTGACGAAATATTGTGGAGTTTTCACTATAACATCCGACGTCTCGCCCGAGAACCATACATGCAACATGTCCGTCGGGAAAGCCTCAAGCAACACATCCGATTCCTGTACGGGGAGGAGATGGTAAAAGAAGTTAACAGTTTTGATAAACTACGGAATAAGAAGAGCAGACTGCTATGTGCCCTAACGTTTTTATTAAGATGCCGAGATCATCGAGTTATTCCGACGTTCGCTAAGGTGACGCACTTCATAACCTCTGCAGCCGATAAAAGGATAAAAAATCGAGCAAGCCACGCACTGGTAAGAGAAAGGATTCACCATACTCGACGAGAACTGGACTTCGTATCCAGAGAGCTCTTGGCACTTCATTTGAAGATATCGTCAAGACTGTCCGCTGATTCTTGGACGTGGGTTGACAGCGCTACTTGGGCGTTCTCAGACTGGAAACAACAACAAGACGCAGCACGTCAAATTGATAAGTTTCATCGCTTCAGGGACCGTTTACCACAAGAAGAGAACAACGAAGTTCGTAGACGAACTGTATACAATCTGGCAGACAAACCTTTGCCTGACGCGGCGGTATCGGTCCTGGAGAAAGGATTGAACTTCTCAACCATTCCGAGGACACCACCTGTTCTGGACATCATTAGCTCCGTCGAACAAGGCATCCTAAAACTTCCCAGGGAATCTGCCGAGGAGATCCGGCGGGAGACTTGCCGTGCTCTGACACGGGCTCAAGTGCCTAGGAACAATCTGACAGCTGCAGAGAGGTCAGTGGTTCGATCCCTACGAGAAGATCCTGATATTGTGATTTTGCCGGCGGATAAGGGAAATGCGACTGTTATCCTCTCCACGTCGATGTATCCGAGCAAGATGCACCAGATTCTGGTCGACTCTGCATATCGCACACTAAATAAGGACCCTACAGCAAAAATTCAGCGATAAACTTTGGAGCTCCTGAAAAACAGCACGATCTCCGATGTGGTTGCTAAGAGACTACGTACACAGGCGCCCGTACCTCCCAGGCTATACGGATGGCCCAAAATTCACAAGGATAATGTGCCACTGCGGCCTATTGTGAGTAATATCGGGGCACCAACGTATAATCTCGCGAAACATCTGGCAGCACAATTGAGCCCTTTAGTAGGAAAGTGTGAGCATCACATCCGTAACTCACAAGACTTTATTCGTCGGCTCAAGAACTTACGACTTGCACCATCAGATATACTCGTGAGCTTTAACGTAGTCTCACTTTTTACTCGAGTACCATTGCAGGAATCGTTGTTGCTCATTAGCGAGAAGCTGGATGGGGAATTTTTAGACTTATTCAACATATGCTCACCTCGACATACTTTTTATTTAATGGACAATACTTTGAACAGACTGACGGCGTCGCAATGGGTAGTCCCCTGTCACCCATTGTGGCTAATCTTTTCATGGAAGACTTCGAGGAGAGAGCGCTCCAGACGTCGGATTTGAAACGTACGTGTTTTTGGCGATATGTGGACGACACCTTTGTTATCTGGCCTCACGGCATTGCATCGCTGAATGTTTTTCTTGAGCATCCTAACTCGCTTCATCCCAACATCAAGTTCACGATGGAGATGGAGAAAAACGGCGAACGTCCATTCCTGGACGTGTTGGTACGGAGAAAAGAAGATGGCACATTAGGTCACGCAGTGTACCGTAAACCAACGCACACGGACTTATACTTACAGGCCACCAGCTGTCACCATCCTTCGCAACGAAGTGGCGTACTGAGGACGTTGGTCCACAGAGCACGAGCCATATCAGACTCAGACAGCTTATCCAATGAGCTACCCCATCTGCGTACCATTTTCCAACAGAATGGATATTCCGAACGGGAGATTCGCCGTGCCTTACAACCAAAGCGGGTTACCCAACGTGAGGAAGTGGAAGAAGGCGAAGAACAAAGGGGAATGGTCATCTTGCCATACATCGGCGGTGTCTCTTCAAAAATAGGAAGACTATTGAAGAGGCATAAAGTTAAATATGTTTTTCGTCCGCCAGCAAAACTCAGAGCTCTCTTGGGCTCATCTAAGGACAGCCTTGGCCTAAGAAGACCCGGTGTTTACGAGATTCCTTGTAGCTGAGGCATGTCGTACATCGGACAAACTTGTCGCACTGTGGAAGAGAGATGCACTGAACACCGACGCTACACTCGTCTGGAGCAACCAGAAAAGTCTGCAGTGGCCGAGCATTGTCTCAGTACAGGACATTCTATGAATTATCAACATACAAAAATTCTCGCATCGACGAGTTCGTACTGGGACAGTGTTATTAAGGAAGCAGTGGAAATACGTAGCTCGACGAATCTTGTAAACAGAGACACGGGCTTTCAGCTTAGTTCAGCATGGGATCCTGCACTGGCCATATTGAAGTCGCTTCGAGCAGAGAGGAATACTATTGGTCATAAGACGGACGACTATTCGCCAGCAACATAAATATTCTGTTGACAACGGGAGGATAAGCAAGGCGCCTACGTGGACGCGCAGTTTTGCTTGCGGTTTCCGGCAGAGGTCGCTGGGGCGGCCGATGGCAGCGCAGAGTAACAGCGGCAGCCTCCGCCCTTGCGGCTTCCGACAGAGGTCGCTGGGGCTGCCGATGGCAGTGCAGAGCAGCGGCGGCAGCCTCCGCGCGTGCGCCGAAGTATTTGGTCCTTCATCCTGTAGGTGGCGTTACTGTCCTTCCAGCTATCAGTTGATATCGTCGCTATTGGCCATCGAATTTGGCGCCTCCACGCATGCGTACTTCCTGCCTAAAACTCGCATAAATGGGGGGCCCTGGTGCTGCCTTAGCAGTGTTCCCTCGGTACCCGTGTTCGCCGTCTAGCCACCACTCGATGGCCTGACCTTTTATTTCGCCCCCCTTGACTTCGCATGCACTAGCCACCTCATCTCATGATAATTACTCCATCACACCATAGATCATCCCCCCCCCCCCCCAACATGTCATGTATTCACTCCCCTCAACACCCCCCCCCCCACCCACACTTTCCCCATTGTTGGCCTAATCATGTCAGGCCATTCCTTTTTCTACTTCTTCTTCTGTCACCCTCTGACTTCTCTCTCTTCCCCCCCCCCCCCCCCCCTTGCAACCCACCACTCCAAGACTGACTGCCGGCACCATCAAGACACCGCTATGAAGAAGAACAGGCCAGGTTAATGGCGTTTCGCTTTCACAACTCTCACTATTCCTCCTCCTCTCCTTTATTCTGTAATTTAGTCGTAATTCCCGGCTAGTCAATGGGCCGTTCGTTTTCCCCCACTCTTCTACTGTCCCTTCTACTGTCCTGTCTTCTTTAAAAAAGAAAAAAAACAGCACAAACGTCAAGTACCAACCACAAACACCATGTCATCACTCATCCTCACCACACCATTTAAGAAGGCGAGCGCAATAAGCGCTAGAACCGTCCCTAGCAGAGGGTTCAGCCCTCAGTCATGTGCGTCTGCCGTCTGCCTTAGCAGTGTGGTCGTCGCACCTGAAGATGTCGGCCAGTTGTGCTGACGAAATATTGTGGAGTTTTCACTATAACATCCGACGTCTCGCCCGAGAACCATACATGCAACATGTCCGTCGGGAAAGCCTCAAGCAACAGAAACAGATATATTCAGGCCGAATGGCACTACCTTGTACTGGAAACATCGGCCTGCATATAAAAACGCCGTATATTTCCTACAATCTTCTTCTATGGCTATTTGCCAGTACCCACTGTGAGGTCAAGGCTAGTCATAAACTGTACATTGTGAAATCTTTGCAGTATCTCTTCCATACTTTCAGGTCAATCTGTCACACGTTGAACGTCCTAGTTCAACGTGCGTGCGTCCATCACAATCCTGAGACTACCATCTAGCTTACCTACTATTATTAAGGGATTGTTATAGGGGCTGGTACTCCTCTCTATAACATTCCATTCTAACATCCGATCTATCTCTTGTTGGACAGCTTCCTTCTTGGATAGCGGTACAGCATATGGTCTTACAAAGAATGCTTCATGGGGTATTATATTTAACTTGCGCTGATACCCAGTAACAAGCCCTGGTTCATTTGAAAACACGTTCTTGTTTCTCATTATTACGTCATATAGGTCTCGTTTTTGTTCAGGCGGGGCGTTTGGCAATCTGCCTACAATGCTCTCTAATTCGTCTTCCAAAAAATTGTCGACATTCATATTTCGGATAGCGTAGTATTCCATTTTTCTGTCTAAACCAATCTCATTAAGACAAGTAACAAGATGAATAGGTTTGTATTCACTACTCACATCGTAACTCGTTTCATCAAAACTCACATTTACTTCGGTATTGTCTTTGGAAATGCATTTCATGGTCTTTTTATTGCAGTTAATAATTGCTCGATGTTTTAACAACCAATCTAAACCCACAATAATATCGGTGCACAGATCTGGCACAACGACAAATTCCTGTTCGAATGGTTCTCCTTGAATCTCAAGACATAAATATTTGGTTTGTTATCGGTTTACTATTCCTTCCGGTAACACCGATTATTTTGACTCTCATTACTGGCATTACTACTACTTCTGGTTGATCTTTCAGTAATTCAAAAGTTTTTCCCGACATAGCACTTAGTCCTGCCCTTGTATCAATTAAAATTTGCATTTGTAGGCCGTGCATATTAACAGGCACTACAATCTTTCTACACCCGTCATTATCAATGGTTTGGTCTGCAACAACAAATCCTCATCTGTCTCCAGGTCGTCCCAGAAAAATCCGTCCGGTTCCGATGACGACAGAGGTTTATCCGGCGGTTTTATAATTCTTTGTGTTTGAACGTTTCTGATCGCTATTTGTCTGTCCTGCGGTAGTTGAACTTGTTTTGATCTCAACACTGTAATCTTACTATCAATTTCATCGATTAATGAAGTTTGTTTAACCAACAGTTCGCTAATTGTCACATCAGGTAGGTATAAGTTTCACAGTAAAACACAGATAAATACAATGAAACGTCAACAGACTCTTACCTAAATGTACACATACAGTGAAGCAATGTCCTTACTTATCAAAAGAAAGCATTTAAATTACAAATATTTACATACAATTAAAAAAAACTTATATATCGGTAGCAGGTGACATGCATCCTGCATTTTCGGTGTTACAACCCTCTGTCTGTATATATGTCTCATATACACAGGGTGATTATAATTCAAGTTAAACTTTCAAACCGCTGTAGAAATAACACCACTGGTGAGCATGATGTCAAATTGCAACGGAATACTATCGGGGATGGGGGAAAACGTATGGCAGAAGAAAAATAAATACACTCCTGGAAATTGAAATAAGAACACCGTGAATTCATTGTCCCAGGAAGGGGAAACTTTATTGACACATTCCTGGGGTCAGATACATCACATGATCACACTGACAGAACCACAGGCACATAGACACAGGCAACAGAGCATGCACAATGTCGGCACTAGTACAGTGTATATCCACCTTTCGCAGCAATGCAGGCTGCTATTCTCCCATGGAGACGATCGTAGAGATGCTGGATGTAGTCCTGTGGAACGGCTTGCCATGCCATTTCCACCTGGCGCCTCAGTTGGACCAGCGTTCGTGCTGGACGTGCAGACCGCGTGAGACGACGCTTCATCCAGTCCCAAACATGCTCAATGGGGGACAGATCCGGAGATCTTGCTGGCCAGGGTAGTTGACTTACACCTTCTAGAGCACGTTGGGTGGCACGGGATACATGCGGACGTGCATTGTCCTGTTGGAACAGCAAGTTCCCTTGCCGGTCTAGGAATGGTAGAACGATGGGTTCGATGACGGTTTGGATGTACCGTGCACTATTCAGTGTCCCCTCGACGATCACCAGTGGTGTACGGCCAGTGTAGGAGATCGCTCCCCACACCATGATGCCGGGTGTTGGCCCTGTGTGCCTCGGTCGTATGCAGTCCTGATTGTGGCGCTCACCTGCACGGCGCCAAACACGCATACGACCATCATTGGCACCAAGGCAGAAGCGACTCTCATCGCTGAAGACGACACGTCTCCATTCGTCCCTCCATTCACGCCTGTCGCGACACCACTGGAAGCGGGCTGCACGATGTTGGGGCGTGAGCGGAAGACGGCCTAACAGTGTGCGGGACCGTAGCCCAGCTTCATGGAGACGGTTGCGAATGGTCCTCGCCGATACCCCAGGAGCAACAGTGTCCCTAATTTGCTGGGAAGTGGCGGTGCGGTCCCCTACGGCACTGCGTAGGATCCTACGGTCTTGGCGTGCATCCGTGCGTCGCTGCGGTCCGGTCCCAGGTCGACGGGCACGTGCACCTTCCGCCGACCACTGGCGACAACATCGATGTACTGTGGAGACTTCACGCCCCACGTGTTGAGCAATTCGGCGGTACGTCCACCCGGCCTCCCGCATGCCCACTATATGCCCTCGCTCAAAGTCCGTCAACTGCACATACGGTTCACGTCCACGCTGTCGCGGCATGCTACCAGTGTTAAAGACTGCGATGGAGCTCCGTATGCCACGGCAAACTGGCTGACACTGACGGCGGCGGTGCACAAATGCTGCGCAGCTAGCGCCATTCGACGGCCAACACCGTGGTTCCTGGTGTGTCCGCTGTGCCGTGCGTGTGATCATTGCTTGATCAGCCCTCTCGCAGTGTCCGGAGCAAGTATGATGGGTCTGACACACCGGTGTCAATGTGTTCTTTTTTCCATTTCCAGGAGTGTAGTTACAAAATGTAGCAACAGATGACGCTGTAAGCATCATAATTTAATAGCGGTCGACTACAAATGACATATAACCCATACAACAATGTCTAAGGTGTATGTTTGACGTCAAACAAACTGTACTACTCACTTTGCATGGATATACAGGTGCGATACTGTTAGTTACGTTAGTTCACCACGACAAGGTCATATCACATCGGATGGGAAAAATCGGCATCCTGAGGGCAAAAACCGCACAAAAAGCATCACATCGGTTTTTAATTGTCCTGAGGCCAAAAACCGCATAAAAAGCATCGATCACTTAGGTTTTTAGTTGTACTGAGGCCAAAACACCATGAAAAGGATCAGTCAGAATCAAATCGGATTATTAACTTCCGTGTGACTGGCGCATCACATGTTCAGTGTTGGATCTTGCCTACTCGTCTCGTATAGGGTGCCGAAAGGATGCTGCATTCTCGGAATGTTACACAACAATTCAAACAAAACACATTAATACTTTTATTTCAATAAAGCAAATTTTGACAATACTTGTGAACATTCCTTTCCCCAAAAGCAACGGACCGTCGTCGTGTAGGGAGTGGGACCACGGCGGGGGAGGCAGGAGTGTGGCCGAAACGTCGGCCCGGAAGCTGTGGCAGCAGGGGACATTAAGCTTCCGGTTGTACCCCGCCATCCGACCTGCGCTCTGGCAGAAACGTCCCCGGAAAACGACCAGAAGGGTACGCGTCCACCTCCTGCAGACATGAATCAGATGAAGAAGGCGGCGATTGCTGCGATGTGGGCGGATCCAGCTCCATCGGTAGGACGAGAGGAGGCGGAGGAGGCGAATGCTCCGTGTCTATGGGGTCGTCCCGCGGTGTCGTGATGACACCCTCTGGCGGCTGCTGTGACCGCGCTGTCCGCTGGAATCGTGAATCTGGGAGAAGAGGTACAGAAAGATCACCGTGCACAAGACAGAGGCGAAGTTGATTTTGATGGCGGCGCTGCAAGCATAGGAACTTGAAAGAAGATGCATGCAAGCGCCGATGGGCGATCTCGTTCCGCGCTCACCGTCTGCCGTCGCTAAAACCGTGTAAAAGACATCATGTGGCGCGAAGCGATACTTTCGGCCGTCCTTCGGCGACGGATGCTGAGGAGGTTGGAGCAGGTAGAGCAGTGTCCGATGGCGGCGGCCGTGAAACAATTCTTCCGGAGAAGGTCCATCTCGTGGGTGCGAACGATATGAGGCGAGAAACAATTGCAATGCTTGATCCCTGGTGTCTGTGGAGCGAAGATTGGCCATCTGCTGCCTGAATGTTCTGGCGAAACGTTCCGCTGCGCCATTGGACTCTGAATGGAATGGTGAACTAGTTAGATGCTGTGTGCCATTGTGTTCACAGAAAGTTTCAGATTCATTTGACGTGAACTGGGGACCGTTGTCTGACACTACTACTTCAGGTATACCTTCAAGGTGAACTTTGATCCCTGGCGTGTGTGGAGCGAAGTTTGGCCATCTGCTGCCTGAATGTCCTGACAAAACGTTTCGCTTCGCCATTTGACTGTGGATTGAATGGTACAGTAGTTAGATGCTGTGTGCCATTTGTTCACAGAATGTTTCAAATTCATTTGACGTGAACTGAGGGCCGTTGTCTGACACTATCACTTCAGGTAAACCTACGAGGTAAAAAAACGATGACAGTACCTGAATTGTGCTGCATGATGTTGTCGAGTTCATTGGCACAGCAAAAGTAAACTTGCTGTATGAGTAAACCACAGTCGACCAGCGAGTTTCCAAATAGGCCCCGCAAAGTCTATGTGCACACGTTCCCATAGCGATTGCGACAGGCCAAGCAAAGAATTTTTGTGGTGGAACGCACTGATTTTCCGCAAATTCGCGACAGTGTGACGTAATCTGTTCTATTTGGGCGTCCATATCCAGCCAAGTACAGTGTTGACGCGCTGTTTCATACGAACAATCCCCCACTGTCCTTAGTGAAGTAACTGCAACACTTACTTTTGCCAAACTTTAGGGATCAACACAAGTGACTGTCCATTGGCATTCTGAACGAGAATTACACCTTGCTGTATAGTGAGACAATGCCGACGTGCAAAGTATCGGCGCACTACAGAGTTCCTTATGCTGTTCAAGGAACGAGGCGAAGATGTGCGAGTGCACTTGAGCAAATCTGGATCAGCTGCCGTGGCCTGTGCAATTCTCTTATAGTTGAACGGAAAAGACTAAAGTAAAGCAGAATCCTGAGCATCAATGTGACAACAATATGCTTGTATGAGGGCCAATCGGAAGACGTGAAAGCGCGTCCGCGTTACTATGTTGATCTGTCGGACGACACGCAATCTCGTAATTGTTATTGAGACAACAACAAAGCCCATCTTAGCAATTTTTGGGCACTTCATACAGGAACTGGTTTCGCCGGATGAAACAAAGACTGCAGAGGCTTGTTATCCGTCACTAAGTGCAATTTTCTGCCATCCAAATAGTGGTGGAATTTGGTGACACCTAACACAATAGCCAAAGCCTCTTCCTCAAGTTGTGAATAGTTACACTGAGCTTTGGACAACATTTTTGATTGGAAAGCGATAGGTCTGTCTTTACCAGCAATTCTGTGCGAAAGTACCGCACCAATTCCGTAAGAGGAAGCGTCAACTTGCAATACAATTGGCTTGTCCGGATCAAAGTGAACTAAGCATCGACCACTGGGCAATGTATTTTGAAGTTCTTGAAAAGCTACTTGGCACTCATATTTCCAAACAAAGGGGGCGTTGTCGCGACGCAAGCGATGCAACGGAGCTGCGATTTGTGCAGCATTCGGTATGAGCAGAATGTAATAATTCATTTTCCCTAAAACTGACTGCAGTTCTGTGATACTGCGAGGAACTGGCAAATCTCGTATGGCTAACAAATGCGACTGTGTAGGATGTGCACCTTGACTGTTTATGACATGACCAAGATACTGCAACTCAGGTTTTAAAAAAATCACACTTCTCCACTCTACATTTAAGTCCTGCATCAGATAACACACGAAATAAAAAAAGGTAAATTGGCAATATGTTCTATTAGATGTACGACTTGCTACAACAATATCGTCCAAATAGTTTGAACAGTTTGGTACTTGTGATGTCAGCTGTTCGAAATACCTTTGGAAAATGGAAGGTGCGGAAGCACTGCCAAAAGGCAAACGCAAATATTTAAACGAGACCAAATGAGTATTTACTACACACACTTTATGGCATTCTTCATCGAGCGGTATTTGAAGATACGCATCCTACTCTAATCTTAATTTCTGAGAATATACATTTGGAGTTTCAGGGAGAGCATAAGGGAACAATTGACAGGAATGGGGGAAAGAAATACAGTAGAAGAAGAATGGGTAGCTTTGAGGGATGAAGTAGTGAAGGCAGCAGAGGATCAAGTAGGTAAAAAGACGTGGGCTAATAGAAATCCTTGGGTAACAGAAGAAATATTGAATTTAATTGATGAAAGCAGAAAATATAAAAATGCAGTAAATGAAGCAGGCAAAAGTGAATACAAACGTATCAAAAATGAGATCGACAGAAAGTGCAAAATGGCTAAGCAGGGATGGCTAGAGGACAAATGTAAGGATGTAGAGGCTTGTCTCACTAGGGGTAAGATAGATACTGCCTACAGGAAAATTAAAGAGACCTTTGGAGAGAAGAGAACCACTTGTATGAATATCAAGAGCTCAGATGGCAACCCAGTTCTAAGCAAAGAAGGGAAGGCAGAAAGGTGGAAGGAGTATATAGAGGGTTTATACAAGTGCGATGTACTTGAGGACAGTATTATGGAAATGGAAGAGGATGTAGATGAAGATGAAATGGGAGATAAGATACTGCGTGAAGAGTTTGACAGAGCACTGAAAGACCTGAGTCGAAACAAGGCCCCGGGAGTAGACAACATTCCATTAGAACTACCGATGTCCTTGGGAGAGCCAGTCATGACAAAACTCTACCATGTGGTGAGCAAGATGTATGAGACAGGCGAAATACCCACAGACTTCAAGAAGAATATAATAATTCCAATCCCAAAGAAAGCAGGTGTTGACAGATGTGAAAATTACCGAACTATCAGTTTAATAAGTCACGGCTGCAAAATACTAACGCGAATTCTTTACAGACGAATGGAAAAACTGGTAGAAGTGGACCTCGGGGAAGACCACTTTGGATTCCGTAGAAATGTTGGAACACGTGAGGCAATACTAACCTTACGACTTATCTTAGAAGAAAGATTAAGAAAAGGCAAACCTACGTTTCTAGCATTTGTAGACAATGTTAACTGGAATACTCTCTTTCAAATTATGTAGGTGGCAGTGGTAAAATACAGAGAGCGAAAGGCTATTTACAATTTGTACAGAAACCAGATGGCAGTTATAAGAGTCGAGGGGCATGAAAGGGAAGCAGTGGTTGGAAAGGAGTGAGACAGGGTTGTAGCCTCTCCCCGATGTTATTCAATCTGTATATTGAGCAAGCAGTAAAGGAAACAAAAGAAAAATTCGGAGTAGGTATTAAAATTCATGGAGAAGAAGTAAAAACTTTGAGGTTCGCCGATGACATTGTAATTCTGTCAGAGACACCAAAGGACTTGGAAGAGCAGTTGAACGGAATGGACAGTGTCTTGAAAGGAGGATATAAGATGAACATCAACAAAAGCAAAACGAGGATAATGGAATGTAGTCAAATTAAATTGGGTGATGCTGAGGGGATTAGATTAGGAAATGAGACATTTAAAGTAGTAAAGGTGTTTTGCTATTTGGGGAGCAAAATAACTGATTATGGTCGAAGTAGAGAGGATATAAAATGTAGACTGGCAATGGCAAGGAAATCGTTTCTGAAGAAGAGAAATTTGTTAACATCGAGTATAGATTTAAGTGTCAGGAAGTCGTTTCTGAAAGTATTTGTATGGAGTGTAGCCATGTATGGAAGTGAAACATGGACGATAACCAGTTTGGACAAGAAGAGAATAGAAGCTTTCGAAATGTGGTGCTACAGAAGAATGCTGAAGATAAGGTGGGTAGATCACGTAACTAATGAGGAGGTATTGAATAGGATTGGGGAGAAGAGAAGATTGTGGCACAACTTGACTAGAAGGAGGGATCGGTTGGTAGGACATGTTTTGAGGCATCAAGGGATCACAAATTTAGCATTTGAGGGCAGCGTGGAGGGTAAAAATCGTAGAGGGAGACCAAGAGATCAATACACTAAGCAGATTCAGAAGGATGTAGGTTGCAGTAGGTACTGGGAGATGAAGAAGCTTGCACAGGATAGAGTAGCATGGAGAGCTGCATCAAACCAGTCTCAGGACTAAAGACCACAACAACAACACATTAATGTATCATCAAGAGAGATGTTCTACAAATGTGGATTAAAGTTAAGTATTCCAGAAGCTACGTACTTTTCTTTATAGCATTCATTACGTATCCTGTTTCAGACCTCACGCCAGCCTGCGTGAGTTTAAGCGCGTGCCTTTCGGCTTCCTCTCATTGTGTCTAGGCTGTCTTGTCTAGACACAACAATTTTGGTCATTACTTTCTCGCGAATAATTGTTGTTATTATGGGGACGAGGCTCACGATTTCTTCGCAAGTGATCTTCATCGTCTACCCTTTCCAAGAACGCAGAAAAACTTCTATGAGTACTCCCAACATATCGTTTGGAATCCTCAGGCAGTTTCTGCCAAAGAACCCAAACGATCTCGGCTTCAGTCCTCCTAGCCTTCAGATTTATCAGCTTTCTGTACCATGATTCTCAAAACTCTTTCATGGTTTGCCTACCATGGACATTAGAAACTCACGCCACAACTGGTTTTGTTTTTGTTCTGACCAGTACTCGTCAATAAATATTTGTTTAAAGTTTTCAAAAGACATCTGGATCTGGTTAGTATATGGATTCAACCCCCACCTTTTTGCTTCTCCCGTTAAGGCACTGATCACAACATCGATTTTTTTCTGGTCAGATAAATATTCAGGAAAGTTTCTGTCGCAATTCTTTACAAAATCAAGAGGGTGCCATCCGTTATGTCTCTTTGCAGGGTCGAATTTTTCCTCGCCCTCTAATATTTTATTGAAAGGCATTCTTTCAGTAAAATGTGTAGGTCCTGTTTCTATTTCTCTTTCCAAGTCATACATTTTGCCTTGGATTTGTGAAGTGTTATGGTCACACTTCTTTTCGCAAGCAACAATCTGTTTGGTTAGTTCTCTACTTGTTTCTGTTACAGATTGTTTAGTCTGTGAAAATTCCGCGTTACATTCTGTTTGTATTTCGGATTTAATACCGAATACCTTTTTGTCCACTTTGGTACTGACTAAGGGTTCTATTTGATCTTGAATTTTAATTACTTCAGTGTCAAATCTTTCGTTAATGTCATCAACCTGTCCTTGTGCATTGGTAATATTGCCACTGATGACAGTAATTTCGCTTTTAATATTTTTGATTTCATTACTCACTATTCCTACCCTTGAGTTGACTTCTTCAATTTGTTTACTATGTCTGGTAATCTGCATTTCGATTTGTTTACTTTGTGCAATAATCTGCTCCTTGATATTGTCATTGTCTGCTGCATTTTGTTGTCCCAGCACTGCAATTTGTTGCCCCTCTGCTGGGATTTGTGCCTTAATATTGTCATTTTGCGCAGACAGAATTCTAAGCAAGTCAGTCAGGTCTACTGTCTTTTCACTTTGAGATTCTACTACATTTTAGTGTTCATAGCTTACACCCCTTTCTGTTTTTGGTGATTCAAACACATCCCTCTATTCATTAGCATAGCCACTGTCTTCGACAACATCGCCTATTTTATCTTGTTTAGAACACGCGACATTCATTGCTTCAATCTGTTTATTGAGTTCCGCATAATATCGTACGTAATTTAATTCACGCGTAGAGCCATTTGTTGGTACGTTGCCTGAATTGCTCCCGGTTGCATTCTGTTCTTGCTTGTCTAGATTTATTTATAGTTTCCTGTCCATTTTAGTGGCTGTTAAGTACTGATACCTCTTATTTTCAATTTAAGCTGAACTTCCACTACCAGTTCTGTCAAATAAGTTACAGGTTCGTGCCACTGGAGGTTTTCTGTTCACTCTATGTGCACTGTAGGTGCAAATTGAATAACGTCCTGACATGCGGCGCCACGTATAACACTACCGTCTGCTACTACTATACCATAAACTCCAAGACGAAGGCAGTTCGTGTAATGAAATTATTCTTATTCGAGTACTTATAGTATGAAGAAGCAGAGCAGTGTTACCCTCTGAGAGGAATTGTGTTATATTGACAGTGTTGTACCTAACGGAGGTGGCTTATCGCAAGTGAAAGTCAGAATTATGTAAATATTCAAACAGTAACAAACAATATTTTACCTAGCTACACTGTTTAAAGAATAAAGAAAACGGTCGCCAGCCTAATTAGGCAAGAGAATGATTAACATTCTTGTTTAAGAAAACAGTTATTAGTAACTATAACAGACAAACACAACCTAGACTTTACCACACGCAAGGGCAATGAACTCTGACACCTGCATATGTCAACGTTAAGATTGGAACTAACAGCTAGAGCAGCACAAACTATTTGCAAAAATATAACAGATAACGGAACACACTATTACTTTCAGGGCTTATTCAAAGTGAATAAGCTTTATAACATTACTATTAATATTCACTGCAGAATCATTAATAGGAGATAGGTTAAGTGTTATTTTTCGAACATTTTCCTAGTTGACATAAATTTATAAATGTAGTTCACTGCAAAATTATGAACTGGTCACAGGTTAAGTCTCTGTTAGCTGAATACTTTTCTATTTAGAGTGAAAGTTAAATGGAATCCATTAACAGACTACATTTTTTATATTTTTTTTTAGTAAAGAAGTTACTGGTTTCATAGATAGTTTTCTTTCTATTAATCGTTATGCAGTATGGGCACAATAGGCAAACTGCGGATCCTATTACAACAATAGAATGCACGTTTAATACACAAAAGAAACAAGTACTTAGCAAGCATGAGCATATAACTTTCCACTATTGCAGCTTTCCACTTTTACTACAGTGAGACACAATGTTGACAAATTTACAAGAAACTGACTCACCTTCTAAAATTTACCACAGGCACCACTATGATCATTAACTAAGCAAAACTTTATAAGCCTCAGTTTTAAGAACTTTTCATCTTTAAAATAAACCGCAAATTGTCTTTATTACCACAGTCTTCTACTCTCAAGTAAATGATTAAATAGGTGACTTTGAAACTCCATAAAACATCAAATTGGACTGTTTTTATCACTGGGTGGCTTTCAGAAAACTACATTTACTACCTCACACAATTTCACTAAATCCACAGTAAATTTGAATACTCCCTTCTTACCAAAGATCAAACAACATTATTTAATTAACTATTTGGGTTCGAGGCTTTCATTTTTTCCACAAACTAGGACACTCGGTAATCATAGTTCAAATCGACAGGAACCTGAGAGGTGTTTTGATAGGAAAAAAATCAAGGTAGGTACATAAATTCAGTTATAAGTTACCTTATACAGTCCTGGAAATTGAAATAAGAACACCGTGAATTCATTGTCCCAGGAAGGGGAAACTTTATTGACACATTCCTGGGGTCAGATACATCACATGATCACACTGATAGAACCACAGGCACATAGACACAGGCAACAGAGCATGCACAATGTCGGCACTAGTACAGTGTATATCCACCTTTCGCAGCAATGCAGTCTGCTATTCTCCCATGGAGACGATCGTAGAGATGCTGGATGTAGTCCTGTGGAACGGCTTGCCATGCCATTTCCACCTGGCGCCTCAGTTGG
Organism: Schistocerca nitens; assembly: GCF_023898315.1. Classification (NCBI taxonomy): domain Eukaryota; kingdom Metazoa; phylum Arthropoda; class Insecta; order Orthoptera; family Acrididae; genus Schistocerca; species Schistocerca nitens. Next base: position 1,013,334,505 of record NC_064615.1, read on the forward strand.
ACCAGCGTTCGTGCTGGACGTGCAGACCGCGTGAGACGACGCTTCATCCAGTCCCAAACATGCTCAATGGGGGACAGATCCGGAGATCTTGCTGGCCAGGGTAGTTGACTTACACCTTCTAGAGCACGTTGGGTGGCACGGGATACATGCGGACGTGCATTGTCCTGTTGGAACAGCAAGTTCCCTTGCCGGTCTAGGAATGGTAGAACGATGGGTTCGATGACGGTTTGGATGTACCGTGCACTATTCAGTGTCCCCTCGACGATCACCAGTGGTGTACGGCCAGTGTAGGAGATCGCTCCCCACACCATGATGCCGGGTGTTGGCCCTGTGTGCCTCGGTCGTATGCAGTCCTGATTGTGGCGCTCACCTGCACGGCGCCAAACACGCATACGACCATCATTGGCACCAAGGCAGAAGCGACTCTCATCGCTGAAGACGACACGTCTCCATTCGTCCCTCCATTCACGCCTGTCGCGACACCACTGGAGGCGGGCTGCACGATGTTGGGGCGTGAGCGGAAGACGGCCTAACGGTGTGCGGGACCGTAGCCCAGCTTCATGGAGACGGTTGCGAATGGTCCTCGCCGATACCCCAGGAGCAACAGTGTCCCTAATTTGCTGGGAAGTGGCGGTGCGGTCCCCTACGGCACTGCGTAGGATCCTACGGTCTTGGCGTGCATCCGTGCGTCCCTGCGGTCCGGTCCCAGGTGAATGGTGGCTACACTGAGCCACAGCGCCAGAGATCGCGCTAGAGAATATTGTTCCGCCGCCTCCACTGGGAGTGATTATTGAGATGTCGTAGTAGTTAGGGCTTTGGGGGAACTCGTGGTAGTCAGTGCTGAGATGTCGTAGTGAGGAGTGTTTTTGTTGAGATGAGCTAGTAGGCAGTGCTTGCTGAGATGGGATTCTGAAAAGTTCTTGTTGAGATGTGATAGTAGCGAGTCGGTGTGGAGAGATTGTAATGTCTAGAGTGCTTTTCATCAATATAAATTAAGGTAACAAACTACTTTTCTTTTCTTTCTCATTATTTCAATGTCCTGAATAATGCGTCATTACAGGTTCAGTCAACAAAGCATCTGGCTTGTGTTCTTGTATTAGAGTGTAATTCTGGTTTTCTTGAGTAATTATGATATTTCTATTTTCTTTAATTAATTCAGTATAAATGATATTTAAAATTTCTTGTGTTATTGAAGAAGAACCGTGCCAGATGCGTACGTTGAGTCATACTTCCACACACAGAACAGTTACACTTGTGCTTTGGTTTCGTAGGTTTTATAGTTGCTGGGGACTTAATTAATTAATTGTGTTAATGAAAATTTCCATTTCATTCTTTGTTGTTGTTCTATGCGGTCAGATTGCGTAATAATACTAGTCAGGGCCAACCGTTACGAGACTTCGTAATCGGACAGACAGCTACTGAAGCAAAAAATTAAAATTATTTGCATTCTATTTTAATTAAGCCCCCATGCACGTGGCGACCGCTGCTTCGGATCGTCCCTTGGAATTCTTCTGATTGTAGAAATAGTAGACAGTAGGATTGTTGTAGTAATTTGTAGTTTAGTAATTGTAGTCTATATTGCATGTGTAGATTTGGTAATTGGCATTCTTCTAATGGTATTTTGCAAATTTTTTTTTGTTGTCTTGTCTACGGGTTTGACAATTAGTGCAATTATTTCAATTGTTCGATTAATCGTGTTTGAGGGAAACATTTCGTGTGAATGGTATTGTTGGAGATAAATTCTCATTGTGTGTAATTTTCGTATATTGACGAGCTTTGTATGTTTTGTAATTGATTACGCGATCGATGAAACAGGCAAAAATGATGAATAGCCAGAATAACGAAATTGTTAACATGGCGAACTCGCCAACACAGGAGAACAGGATGATGAATAATGGAGTTGAAAACAATTTAATAAGCAGGGAAAATAGTCCAGAACCATTTCAAAATTTTTCACAATCAAAAAATTTTCAGAATACGAGATTAACGACAGAAGATATGCAGCAGTTGATGAATGCTATATTACATTTGGGATCACCGATGGAAACTTTGCGATCTGAAATTAAAACTGAGATGAAAGCAATGACAACACGGTTATGCTCACGAATAGGGACATGTTTCAAAAACATGAAAGATGAATCAAAGAAAGAAATTAGAGAAGAAGTACAACCGATTTTGAAGGCTCACAATAATAGCTTAATATCAACAGAAATCAGACAAGAGGAACAAGGTAGGGAACAGGAAGAAAAAGATCGCGTGATAGTACAGAAATTTTCAGAGTTAAATTTACAATGTGCACACGATAAGGAAGAAATACTTGAGATAATCGAGGATTCCGTATCAAATGACAGATTAAATGACATAACACAACAATATGAACAGTTAACTACCAAAGGTGTCAATACTGAAACCCGAGTCGCGACACTTACAGAAGACGTAAATAAACAGAAAGAACAATTAAGTGACTCATCGGAAAGAGTTGAGGAGATCTCAGATAAATTGACAAGTGTTAGTTTAGCAGAGGGGTTTGAAGAAAGTAATTTGTTTCATTTACGGGATGCAACAAGAGAGCGCCAGGCGCGTGAACTTGACAATAATCGACATTCGGACTGGAACAGACGCGGTAGGTCTTTGTCGCCGCGAGGCGGAAGCTTTGACTGTAAACACTTCTTGACTGTTCGGAAATTTAAGATCTTCCGCAATTCTGAGAATGACATACATCCATGTTCATGGCTAGATCAATTTACGTACGTACGTCCGCCAAATTTGCCACTAAGTCACAAACTGAAATTTATGTGCAGCTATTATGTCCTCAGGGGATTCACTACACTAAGTGAATATGTGCCGTAGCGATCACAGGGCCCCGAGCTGTGGTGGTGCTATTTTCCTTTTAGTTTTCTGCACCGCTGCCTACTCTTATACTATTCTTTGCATCTATAAAAACAATTCTTCTACTATCAATCTATCTAGACAGTAGGTAAAAAATAACCGGATTTGACTGTTTTACCCAAAAGTGACTTTGGAAATTACCGTTTGGACTTACTATATTTTCTGCAGCATTCATTCGTAGTTTAAACGAAATCTTACCTGTTTATCTTCGTGACAATATTACTTCATATGTTGACGATATTCTTATTGCTAAACGTTCTTGGAGTGAGCACATCAAAATTTTGGATTCATTATTACGTATTTTTGTAAGAGTTGGCATTACAGAGAACTTGGAAAAATCTGAATTTGGTCGTTCTCAGGTGAAATTTCTCGGTCACATTATTTCTACAGAAGGTATTCTTCCTGATCCAGAGAAACTAGACGCTATTCGTAATTATGCTGTTCCTACCACAAAACGTAATGTTCGTAGTTTCCTTTGTGTCTGTAATTTTCTTAGACGCTTTGTTAGATTGGATGATTTGGCCACACCTCGTTTACACATTTCAGTTATGCGCACTTTGGTCCCAGAAAATGCTTTCATAAATTACGAGAAGTAACAATACTTCAGTAATATGGAAAAACGTATTCGATCTGTTCTTGCCAAATGCAAATTATGTCAACAGGCAACGTTAAAATTTTTGTGGAATGACATACTTGTGAGAAACTAACAGCTACATGTAAACATGCGGAGAATACAAGGATACCGCGCTGTGTTTTGGCGGCGGCACATACTCAAAGCAACAGTCAGTCTGCGCGCCGCACAAGGCAGTCGTTGACCGCAAACAATTACTTCCTACGTCACGTGTCTACAGCTGATCAAGCGCTCAGTGCGAATGCACTGACAGCCGTAATCAAATACACAGTCTAAATTCTCCGAATAAATTCTGTATAAAGCTATGGTGACTTTATAAATTATGTTATTAACGTTCAGTATTTTTCAGGATACGGTTGTGTAAAATATTTAAGACCTTCAGGTAAATTCTGTGCGTGTCCGACGTTAAGACGACTTGCTATGGAGAAAATTTCAGGAAGAATGTAATTTCGAAGAAAAAAGTAATAAACTAAAAAGGGTAACCATTAATTGAGTTTATTTTTCAGGTAACATATTTCCACTTAGGTACGTACTTTAGACGTAACTTGCTGCTTGCGATTACGTGATTCATACTTTGCGCTAATTTCATGTACTATGAATTTACTTGTGAAGCGACGTGCTTGTGTACATTTGCTGATTTTGACAATTATTGATTAATGAACAGTGTTATTACTTATGTATATTATGCATCGCTTGGCTGCTACGCTTTTTCACTGATGTCATATTTTTTAATTATGTGCCTGCTGTGCTTATTTATTTAAATTGTAATTGACAACTGGTTAATTGTGCTGACTGTAGTTAGGTATGTAGGTTACACTTTGTGATTTATCTGCTTGCGCCTTCATGTTTACTTATTAAGATTACATATGAACATTTATTTGCTTATGCTGAATGATGCTAATGACTTGTTTATTACGTAAGATATATGTTTGCTGCTGTGCGTATGGATTGCATATTTACACACTTCTGTTTTGTTGTCATAACTACTCTTTAATTTAGAATATAGAAATGCTGATATACTGTGTACGAACATAGAGTTTAGGTTACACTGTGTTATTAATTATAGATTGTTCGCTTGGCAGAGCCTCGTTGTAGGAATTGTGCTGTATCCATTTGTTGACATTCTGTTCTCTACTGGTATATTTACTCGCTATTGCATGTTTTGCTTACGCTCAGTGCCTGATATTTTTAAGATAAGAAAATGAACTGCTATAATGATACGAACGACATTAGTACAAGAAACTTCATAGAAGTCACATGAGATGGAGGTTTTATGGAAGCTGTATAAATTTATGCTAATAGGAAGGTAGCTAACGACATGACATACCAACACTAGGTTAGACCATTGACAGTTATTACACTGCATTTTTCGTGAGCAATTGAAATAGGAAGTGACACTTGACACAAGAAATACTCCACATGTTTGCTTCTGTTTGCCATAATTCTTGAAGTGGTGTACACACTGTGAAATATTATGATCATTAACACTTCGTAATCGTACTTACTTACTGAAAGTTATTCAAACTAAAGGCTGTTAGAGGTCATGTATGCATTTCTTTTATTTAATGATGGACAAGGAACCAAAATGTATCTTATAATTTATAATGAGTAGAAAATTTGGGTCAGATGGATTACACAGAGGTTGTGTGTGGACACTGTGTCTTCGGATTGTATGAGATGATGAATTGAGGTTTGCATTAGGATTTTGTCTGCACTTGTTGGAGGAGACTGACTAGAGGAAAGAGTTGTTATGGAAGTGAAATGATATTGGCAATGAGGTTATATATATCGACGTATTGAAGAGGTATGATTGAGGTATTGAGATTATGTGAAGTTGATGATTATTGGAGTTTTCGTGGACAAGAGGTAAGGTAAATGATATTGATGATCGACGTATTGAAGAGGTATTATTGAAGTATTGAGATTATGTGATGCTGATGATTATTGAAGTTTTGGTGGATAAGAGGTGAAGTAAGTGAGGAGCATATTTTTTTTTGTTGGTCTATATGGAACAAGGAGGACGAAGATGGCAGACTAGAACACTCAAGTAGTAGGAAGATTGCCTACACACACACTTTGTTAAATCAATAAGCAGTACATACTTTTTTTGGAGAGAGGAAGCATTTGCATATCTTGGCACACTGACAGTTGTTCAGCAACCGTAGATTTTGATCTGGCTTGGCAAACATTGGTCTTGACATGATGACTATGACGTTGACTAACTATTATTGACTGTTATACATTGCTGCCACTACTACTTGATACACATGATGAACATAAAATTTTGACAGAATTGCATTTACACAGTTAACGCTATTCAACTACACAGGAGCACTAAATGTGGATGAAAGATGAGTGAGTGTGTTTTGTGTGTTTTCCTATTATAATCCCAGAGAAGTGATCCCAACCTATCTCCTAAATATTATTTTACTTGTTATTGTGGCTTGCACTGACACCCATAAATATTATAGGTTTACTGGTATTTGTGTATTTTAATAGTTAATAGGACAATTATCTGATATCATTTGTGTGTTTGTTATGATTTGTATGTTTAGTGTAAAAGCATTGTATGTGTATTCAAACTATTGTTCATGCCTGAACTGTCTGATTAGTGATGGTGCTGCACTTTTCAACATGATGTGTGACATTTAGTCATGTTTAATTTCTGCTGATGAACAGTGTGATTAGTGAAAGTGAATATTATGGACTGCGGTCTGCACCTATTCAACATTGCTGGTGCCACTAATGGAACTGCTTATACTGAATTGGTGTTCCTTGTTGGTGTCTGCACCTGCTCCACATTGCTGGGTGCCACTGGTGGACAGCTTCTACTGAAAAGATGTCACCTGTTGATGTCTGCACCTGCTCAACATTGCTGGGTGCCCACTGATGGACTGCTTCTGCTGAAAAGATGTCACCTGTTGGTGTCTGCACCTGCTCAACATTGCTGGGTGCCACTGATGGACTGCTTCTACTGAAAAGATGTCACCTGTTGATGTCTGCACCTGCTCAACATTGCTGGGTGCCACTGATGGACTGCTTCTACTGAAATGGTGTTACTTGTTGGTGTCTGCACCTGCTCAACATTGCTGGGTGCCACTGATGGACTGCTTCTACCGAAATGATGTCACTTGTTGGTGTCAGCACCTGCTCAACATTGCTGGGTGCCACTGATGGACTGCTTCTACTGAAAAGATGTCACCTGTTGCTGTGTGCACCTGCTCAACATTGCTGGTGCCACTAATGGAACTGCTTATACTGAAATGGTGTTACTTGTTGGTGTATGCACCTATTCAACATTACTGGGTGCCACTGATGGACTGTTTCTACTGAAAAAATGTCACTTGTTGGTATTTTCACCTGTTGACCATTGCTGGGTGCTACTGCTGGAACTGTCAACTACTTGTTTCTTGGGCTATGGAAAGCGTTTATGTGAATATTTGTATAAACTGATTTTTTGTGTATTACTGTTTGTGAAAAGTTATGAGACTCTTACCTGCACATATTCGTCATTGCTGACGCTATTGATTGAACTGTTTAACCACATAATACTTGTGTAAACTATTATGTAAAGTCACATGTATGAAAGAATTTGTATTGCTTACTGTATTTTATATATTAGGTTATTGAAAGGTCAGTGCAAAGCCAAAATTTTATCTAGTTATATGATATTTACGCATTAATATTATCTTTTATTTTTGTCTGTATTGTTTTGACGAATTTTGTGGTATTTTCACCACCAATGCTGGCAAAAATACCATCAAATTCTAGCCCGTGGAGGAAGGGCATATGAAAGGTGGCTACACTGAGCCACAGCGCCAGAAATCGCGCTAGAGAATATTGTTCCGCCGCCTCCACTGGGAGTGATTATTGAGATGTCGTAGTAGTCAGGGCTTTGGGAGAACTCGTGGTAGTCAGTGCTGAGATGTCGTAGTGAGGAGTGTTTTTGTTGAGATGAGCTAGTAGGCAGTGCTTGCTGAGATGGGATACTGAAAAGTTCTTGTTGAGATGTGATAGTAGCGAGTCGGTGTGGAGAGATTGTAATGTCTAGAGTGCTTTTCATCAATATAAATTAAGGTAACAAACTACTTTTCTTTTCTTTCTCATTATTTCAATGTCCTGAATAATGCGTCATTACAGGTTCAGTCAACAAAGCATCTGGCTTGTGTTCTTGTATTAGAGTGTAATTCTGGTTTTCTTGAGTAATTATGGTATTTCTATTTTCTTTAATTAATTCAGTATAAATGATATTTAAAATTTCTTGTGTTATTGAAGAAGAACCGTGCCAGATGCGTACGTTGAGTCATACTTCCACACACAGAACAGTTACACTTGTGCTTTGGTTTCGTAGGTTTTATAGTTGCTGGGGACTTAATTAATTAATTGTGTTAATGAAAATTTCCATTTCATTCTTTGTTGTTGTTCTATGCAGTCAGATTGCGTAATAATACTAGTCAGGGTCAACCGTTACGAGACTTCGTAACCGAACAGACAGCTACTAAAGCAAAATTTTGAATTATTTGTATTATATTTTAATTAAGCCCCCATGCACAGGTCGACGGGCACGTGCACCTTCCGCCGACCACTGGCGACAACATCGATGTACTGTGGAGACCTCACGCCCCACGTGTTGAGCAATTCGGCGGTACGTCCACCCGGCCTCCCGCATGCCCACTATACGCCCTCGCTCAAAGTCCGTCAACTGCACATACGGTTCACGTCCACGCTGTCGCGGCATGCTACCAGTGTTAAAGACTGCGATGGAGCTCCGTATGCCACGGCAAACTGGCTGACACTGACGGCGGCGGTGCACAAATGCTGCGCAGATAGCGCCATTCGACGGCCAACACCGCGGTTCCTGGTGTGTCCGCTGTGCCGTGCGTGTGATCATTGCTTGTACAGCCCTCTCGCAGTGTCCGGAGCAAGTATGGTGGGTCTGACACACCGGTGTCAATGTGTTCTTTCTCCGATGAGCTGATCCTTCACTGTACATTACTATAGTGCTCCATTACAATGATTGCGCAATGCGGTGGCGATTGCATGTTGGTAGGTGGAATTGCAGGTAGAATCGCTGGACTCTGTCATTTCTTGGTGGCGATGATAGATACCAGTTTCAGAATAGTTTCAGCTGTTTATCCATCCATCCGAGGCATTGGAAGGCGTCAGGAAAAGCCTCTCTCGTAACCAGCACAATATACAACTTTTGCATGGGCAACTGACTCTTGTTCCACCTTTTCAACCTAGGCCAACCACAATTTGCGCGCGCTGCACAGTTCCGTTGCTGAGGGGAACGACAACACCTCTTACATATAACATAACTAAGAACCCTAAGTGAAGGTCAGCAGTTTCCATAACAGCAAACAAATATTTTAAAGAAAACAGAACTTTTGCACATATTAACATTTCTATAAAAAATTATTGAAACAAAATTATTCATCCTCAAAGATAGCCACAGAGATTATGTAAGAATGACAAAACATATCCTTTGCACATATTGTACACATTACAGGAATTACGCAGCCTACACTCTAAAAGATGTCAAAGCTTTTTACAAAAAAAAGAGTATACAACTTTGTGTTATCGATTCAATCAAACACATTTACAGAAGCTCAACGATGTAACATTAAATAAATAAAAGGCAAAATAAATCAGTAGAGCATTAGAGCTGTGTTGTTACAATTTCAGTTCGAAATTCTATTACGTCAAGTCGATACTGGAAAACTTTTAAAACTTGAGATCGGTTTGAAACAATCTAGCAGCGTTCTATAGACTTACTACTATTGCGACGTCTACAAGAGAGCGATTGCATTAACAGCTCCACTGCAGTGTTACACTGTTGTCGCAGCGAACATACAGCTCGATACTGCTACAGCTCTGTTCTTGGATAAATGTTATCTCTGATCTCTTTATTGTCTGAGCTTTAACCTTCATAAAGAATATATTTTGAATTATTCATCTAAAGTTTCAGGTTTCGTATCATCTGATAGTATATAAGAAACTATCAGTCTCGATTGCGGTTTTGCAACCAACCATTACCTAGGTTTCATCCCAAATAATGGAGCCTTCTTCAGAAGATATACCTCAATCTATAATGTTTCTAAGAGGGCATGGTCTAGAAATAAAACTAAAACAGCAACTTTATTAATAGACGATGCCGATGGTTTCTCATATATAAGATTATCACGATTGCTGATTGGGCTGCAAAGTTGAAAGTACAAAAATCATCTGATAGTCTATCATTTAGTCCTTTCTTTATAATGAACGTTATTAGTTACATAATACTCCTGTTAGTCAAACTTACCATTTAATTTTGTTTTCAGTAAGTACTGTCAATGTCAGGATAACTAATTTTGCTATTTCTTTTGCTACCAAAGGGCTATCATTAGGGTGTTTCAGAACCCACGTATAGAGGCACATTTTTGTTTTTGACACCGTGTACATTTACCATTATCAGTTTCCACTGTTAGTTACAGCACATGTTGCGTAAGAAGTAGGCTATCTCGTATAAGCTTTTCATTTTCTGGGGCTATTCGTGGAGAAAGAGGTTATACGCAGGAATATCATATTATCGGGAAATAACTTATTTCAGTACACACAGTGGTGATCGCATTTCTACATATACGTCTACGTAAATGCTCCACAATCCGTCATACGGGGCAAATGAAGGACGCCCTTTCCTGTTCCACTCGCAAACAGAGCGAAGGAAAAACGACTATCTATATGCCTCCGTATCAGACCTAATTTCTCGCATGTTATCATCGTGGTCCTTACGTGCAATATATGTTGGAGGTTGTAGTATCGTTCTACACTCAGCTTGAAATGCTGGTCCTTAAAATTTTCTCAATATTGCTCATCGTAAGGAATGTCGTCTTCGGTGCAGGGATTCCCATTTGATTTCTTGAAGCATGCCCGTAACACTTGCTTGTTGTTCGAACCTGCCAGTAACAAATCTGGTACCTGCCTCTGGACTGCTTCGATGTCTTCCTTCAATCCGACCTGGTACGGATCCCAAACACTCGAGCAGTACTCAAGAGTAGATCGCCCTAGCATCCTACATGCGGTCTCCTTTACAGATGAATTTTCCCAATAAACCGAAGCATTCCCTACAACAGTCCTCACATATTCGTTCCATTTCATATCGCTTTGCAGCGTTACGCCCGGATATTTAAATGATATGATTGTGTCAAGCAGGACACTACTAATACTGCATCCGAACATTAAGGGTTTGTTTTTCCTACTCATCTGCATTAACGTACTTTTTCTGCATTTCGTATTAGCTGCCATTCATCACACCAACTAGATATTTGGTGTAAGTCATCTTGCAGCCTCCTATGGCCACTCAACTTCGACACCTAAACGTACACCACAGCATCATCATCAAACAATTGAAAACTACTGCCCACCCTGTCCGCCGACCCATTTTTGTATATGGAGAATAATCTCGGTCCAACACACTTCTTTAGGCACAACTGATGATACGCTTGTCTCTGATAAACACTCACCATCGAGGACAACATGCTGGGTTCTATAACTTAAGAAGCCGGCAGCCTGCTATGGGGAACCATGACAAATGCTTTCCGGAAATCTAAAAATATGCAATCTGAAAGTTTCCCGGCATCACAGTTCGCAGTATATCATGTGAGAAATGGGCAATCTGAGTTTCTCATGAGCGATACTTGGTAAAACCACACTGATTCGTGCACCTAAGATTCTCAGGCTCAAGGAAATTTATTATATTCGATCTGAGAATGTGCTCAAGTACGGTGCAGCAAATCGATATTAGGGATATTGCTCCATAATTTTACAGATCCGTTCTTTTGCCTTAGTCACTGGAGTCACTTTGCGAGGTGCCATGGTTGAGAGGTGGCTATATCATACAATTCATTAAAGAAATCGGTATTAGTTAGGATAATACACTCAACCAACTGTAACTACCGCAGTTCCTATCACACAACAGATAATTTGTGGGGGAAATAATGATACGGCCCTGTTTGTGATCAGTTCGACACTTGAGCCTTTCTCATAGTTCTATTTATGATAATTTAATAGCTGATCACTCGTATCTGCCCTCATAATAAGCATGAAATTAAAGTACTAAATAATACAAATATTTAGGTATCACAAAGTGATATATTGCAAGAATGTGTAAAGTATTACGAGAGTCAAACATGAATGGAATATAAATAAGAACAACGAAACTGAGGTAATGTGACATTGGCTGAATTCGTGTACATGAATGGAACTATCACGTTATGGAGCCCTACAAACTTTGTGAGTGAAAATGTGGCTTTACACTTACCCCTCAGTATTACGAACAATATCGATCAACAATGAGAACCCCTGATCCAAATAAGACATGCAAGCCGTGGTTGCGTGTGGCTACAAGGCAACAGCGTGAGCTGGGAGGTTTCAAATTAATTAGACTACTGCTCTGGTGCTGCAAATACATTACCACCTGCAGGACTGGCCATGCGCCGATAGCTCGGGGCACATGGGCGATGCTGCAGCTGCTCTCTGTGGCGATCCGCGCCCGTATGTAAAGAACCGACAGAAAATAGTACAAGCGCTAAACATCAAACAAATCCGACTGTTGTCACCAAGTGTTAACAGACAGGTGTTGAGCGCACTATTGTGACAGTAATACATCTGAATCTGGCATTCACCTTCACCCCGGCTGACCAAATATGAGGAACTCCAACGTTCGCTCTGGCCGTCTAGGATCAAACCATGACCGATCTCACCGACCGTCCAGGAGTGAATCCTCTGAACTCCTCACTTCCTTCACACCGAAAGATCAGCATCTTGCCCCACTGCACAGGAAAATCTCCAATCATGGGAGGACACAGAAACAGCTGCCAATCATACTCTTAGATTCTGCCACTCCTTTCCCCTCCAAACCATTACAACAAATTTTTCTCCTATCACGGGTCGTCCTGCCAAATGCGGAGTGCACTCTTCTTCGTGAGCACACGCCATATCGGTCCACCAATGAGATATCGTTTTTTGGTCTACGCGCGGGGCAGTACAGGCCAGAAACTGCCTCCCACCATTGGACAGTAGTGGTCTACATGGGCGCGGACATTAAAATTCTCCGAACCGACGCAGACAATGCAGCCATGCTACATCCTCTGGTATTCGTGGCAGGCCCCAGTGCACTAAAACGATTTGCGAGTCGCTGACCCCGATGCCGGCCACATCCCAGACACCCGGTTCGCCTCGCTACAAAAGGCGAAAACGCCAGGCGCCACCTGTAGTGTGACGAGCGGACCGTATTCAGCTCTTGTCGCTCAGGTGGCCATGCTGCCACACGTCGTCCCAGTCCTATTAAAGTACAAGGGCCCTTTCATCTAATTACTATCTAAAGAAAACCATAGCTCTCATTCCAGGTTTCATTACTCCAGTGACCTCAATTGGCCGTCACCTCTCGGAATCTCAACAAGAAAAACTTGAATCAAGGCAAAAATATGGAAGTGGGCAAGCCACAAGAGCTTGTTTTCTTTCAACCTGTTAACACTACAGTATTCCCCACACCTGTACAGAAGGACCTGATACACCCCATCGTTTCCTACGATCCTCAGGGAATGTCAAATCTGAAGATGATCTCTTAGAAAATCAAAACCGGTCACCTGAAAACCAAAATAACCAGCTTAAATGTGATCACTACTGCGTGTTTTGAATTAAGTTAAAATATTATAAAGATCACCGTTTCTCCTACAACAATGTCCCAAAGAAAAGTTGTCTGATGATGATTATGAAAGATGATCAGCAATCAGCGCAAAAACTGCTACATGGCACTTACAGCAGGTAAATGTAATGGAGTGCACGTAAATCGACAAAATGACTTGATGCCATTAGACTACATATTCGACTGTACGTCACTGGATCATTCAAACCTGCAAGTAGGGTGTATTGTAAGATGGCAAGAAATATGCCCCTTACATGAAGCCATTAAAGATCACCTAACTCACGTTGAGCGAACAGTAGGGCTGAACAAAAATTACTGACGAGGCACAATGCATCTTGTAGAGGGTATGGTATGGACGTATTGGGATAATTAATGTCGGATGATGGTTTTAAAGTAATTCATACGACATGAAAAACTTTGTAGAAACGCGTCGATTTACTGGAGGCTAGTTTATCCCAGGGAAGTATACAGAGTGACCATGGCCGGCCGGCGGGTGAGCGCCGAAGGGAAGCGACAATAGGCAGCTTAGGGCGGCTCAAGCTCTGAGAAAGCGGTAACGGGGCGCGGCCTCCAGCTGCCTTAAGATGAGTGACAGTGAGTCGGTGATTGACCTCATGCTGGTGTAACAGGAAGCAGACGGAGAACTTGTACGCCTGTTGATAAATGTCCGTCGTCCCGTTTTCAGTGAAACATGCGAGAAAGCCGCGCAAAGCTACGGTGGTGCGGTCAACAGAGGTCAAAATATGCGTGTTCGTGACTATAGCAACTTCACACTGAATTCACGGTCCGCAGAGCCTGAAGTAAATCAGGTGAAGAGCGACAGAATGAAATACGACGGCCTCCGATGGGAACGTAGGACCAAGGAATTTGAAGTACTCTCCTGTGAGTCAGAATTCCGGAAAAATTGGTGTTTGTGCAGACGCTAACCTTGATGGGTGGCCTGGGAGGAGCTAAATAGCAGAAGTTGAGAGGAAGGGAAATGTTGTGGGAGCTGGGAAGCGACGCATAATTAACGCGACTTGCGCTGCAATTGGCGTAAGTGATTTTGCTGGAGGGGAAACCGAGGCGAAGAGCGGACTGTGAGAAGTCTCCGTAGTGGTCTTCCATTCCCAGCTTGGCTAGAGTGCGGACGTGGCGTTCTTTACTTAGCTTGCCTGGGAAAGAGTGAGCATCTCTGCAGTTTAGGACCTAGCAAATGGAACGATTGAGCTTGGAGATAGGAAGTTTTGGTTCAGCTATGTACTGAGCAAGATAGCTAGGAGTGAATAGACGAGCGCAGCCTTGCAGCACCACGAGGTCGGCCGACGTCTGCACGACGACGCCGCTCCGCCACGCTGTATTCGGTGATATTGCGCCCTCTCTGGCCACTGATTAATTTGTTGGATCATGTCGGCAAAGTTTCCACGAGGGTTTCATGGGATGTGTAGTGTAGAATTCTTCTCGCACTTCGCATTACGCCTGGGACAGTCGATAGGAATTACTTTTGAGTTACCGCGCTTTACTCCACGCAAAAGCAATTTATTACCACTGCCTGTTAGGAGAGTCATGTAATGTGATGATTGAAGGTCGTGAGTTAAAAATAAATCTATGCTAATCGACTGCATCTGTTTTCAATCAAGTAGTTGAAATCCCAAGTCACTTTCTCCATTAATTTATGTTCAACATTTGCATCTGGCGTTCAATAGCTGAATATAACATCAATGTGCACCCCTTTTAATTAAAAGGGATCAATTCTGAATCAATTAAAGTCAACACTACCACCGCAGTTCAATCAGGAGTCACAGGGACTTATTACTTTCTTTGCGTTATATGACATTGCAGCAGTTTTGCACTCTCTGTTGATCTGTTAGTCAATTACCTGGGGTGAACACACACCAAAACCAGATAAGTGACGAGTGGGGTGTTACAGTATCTGCTCAAAGCAAGTCAACATGGAACGACCATTAACAACCTGTCATGGTACAGGCTGGTGGCAGACCAAAATTTCTCAAAAGAATCCAAAAGAAGAAGTGCAGATTAGTGACGAAAGAAGTTTCAACAACCATAGTTCGATGAAGTGTTGCATATTATTTGTCTGTCAGCTCTTTCTTCTGTATATAATAATAGACGTTTTCCATTTCAAGCTCGTAGGTTTCTAGATTTACATTTTACTTCTCCAAAGCTACATGTAATCTTCCTGAACGTTGTGTGGATTTTCCCTGCAATCACGTCTTTTTCAACATCTTGACATATTTCTCTCACACAACCTGATTTACCAATTTCACGTTAGTTTCAAATGTTTCAAATGGCTCTAAGCACTATGAGACCTAACACCGGAGGTCATCAATCTCCTAGACTTAGAACTACTTGAACCTAACTAACCCAAGAACGTCACACTCATCCATGCCTGAGGCAGGATTCGAACCTGTGACTGTGACCGTAGCGGCAGCCCGGTTCCAGATTGCGTTAATTTCATTCCTAAGCAACCTACACTACTACGTTACTACCTCATTCGTAACATTCTTAAGTTTTATGCTTTTATCCACAAGCTAGACTAATTCATGCTTCTTCGCCTCTACTGTCGTTACACCTGTGGTGTGTCATATCCTTTAGTATATTCTACTTCTCCCCTAGTAAACTACTTTTACATAGGCCAGCGGTTCTCAGACGTTTTTTGGCGGCAGAATCCCTTTGAGGCACTAAATAATTTACGAAGTTCTAAAACAAGAAAAACCGGGTTTTATGTTCATTAATTAATTACAGTCATTTAATGACAATCATAGAAAAACAGGTACTGACTTCTAAAACAATATAGAAAAAAACACACAATAATATAATATACAAAATAATGCTGTAGTGATTCCGTGATAAACTGACAATTTCTTTCCATTTAATGGGAGACATGAGGTTCTTTTTTTTTTTTTTTTTTTTTTTTTTGTTGATTAGCTGTTCACCGTCAAGCTTGACAGATGGGAATTGAACACGCGTGTCAGCTTCAGCATACAGTCTACTTCAGTATTTTGTCTTTGTAGCTGCGAATGCTGAGAATCCCGTTTCACACAAATATGTCGTTGAGAACGGGAGAAGAGCTGTCAGAGCTTGTGTGGCAAGTTATGAATATTCAACACAAACCCTGCACCAAAGCTCATCAAGTGATATCATTTTGAACAATGATTTCGTGCTTCAATCTGACGTCATTTCTAAAAAGGTTTCATAGGTTTCCTTTGATATATTTCATGGTTCCTGCAAAATCGTTACAAAAGGATTCCGAACTCATGAATTCATCCTCAGTTTTGTATTCTGCTCTTCAGAAAAATATACCTCAAAATATGAGCAAATATCATTGACACATAGGACTAATTGTTAAAATGTTTCATTTGGTAATTCTGCTGCCTCACAAACACACACATTCAGTGTCAAAAGGCTTTCTAGTTCTCACTTGCGAACACAGACAATCCAAAAATCTATTATTTTGTTATTTGTACTGGAAACTGTTGTCTGTTTTTCTTGTAATGATAGCCTTCATTGATTAATTTTTCCAAATATAACAGGGAAAACAGCTCGTCTGAACAGTCAAGTCACATAGCTCGAATGATTTTTAAATTTAAAAGAAATCTCAGTCATAACAGCTTGTAATTCAGCTCTTTGTTCGAATAATCTTGTTAAGTTGTTACCCGAGATAACTATCTAGCTTTTGCGTAGAGCAATGGTTTTTTTCCTCTGCTCCCACAATCTTTACACTACACTGAAAACTATAAGCAATGAACGTGATTTAATGTGATTTAACGTAATTGCTAATTGTTACTGTTTCATCACGTACCAGTTTTAGATTTTTTGGCACCTTCTCCATCGCAAGTGCTTGTCTATGCAGATATGCAGAACAAAATAGATGGAATTACAGTTTTGAACTTCAGTTTTTATTTGTGAAACTGCTCCTGCTGTTTTATCACTCATTGCCATGACCGCATCTGAACAAATGTCAAAACAGTCGCTTCAGTCGAGATGTTTTATTTCAAAAGAATTGTTAATCGTGTAATAAATTTCTTTTCCAGTGCTGTTAGTTGGAAGCTACGCGATCACAAGCAAGTCTTAAGTCTTTCTATCTATGTTGTATAATTATGAGTAAGATGGCCCTGTCAGCAACATAAGTCGACTCGTACATTTGCAAGACGAATATGTTGTGTTGAAGGCGACCAACTAGTTCTTATTTCATATAGCGTGCGAGATGATTAATTCAACATGAAACATTACCGCTTGAAACTGTTGATCATGAAATAGTTAGCCGGCCGGTGTGGCCGAGCGGTTCTAGGCGCTCCGGTCGCAGGTTCGAGTCCTGCCTCGGGCATGGATGTGTGTGATGTCCTTAGGTTAGCTAGGTTTAGGTAGTTCTAAGTTATAGGGGACTGATGACCTCAGATGTTAAGTCCCATAGTGCTCAGCGTCATTTCAACCATTTCATGAAATAGTTACATCACCTTCTTCAGTCTCATTGCCTTGATCAGGAATCTGTGACGATGATGCTGCATTTTCTGGGCAGACTACCTTTGAACTTTCGATCCAGATTTTGTTGCAAAACCTTTAAGCCAACACTCCATTCTGTCTTTCAAATTCAGTAGTTTAATTTTACAATATGACAAACATAAAATAATATCGCCACAAGATACTGAGTTCTACAACTGTAAACAATGACAAACATGAATCGAATATACTGCGGTCCCAGAGCAGTGCGTGAATTCGCCGTGCCAATTGGGACTGTGCACTGCAGTCACATACTCGAGTAGGAACTGTGCTTTGTGCTACCTGGTGCGGGTTTATACAGGCCCGGGCAGTTAAGCATAGACAACGAAGTCGCCGAATACTTCGAGACATTAGATGTGTTTGTGGATGAGAGAGAGAGATGGAACAAGCTACTCGAATGATCGCGGCATGCGTAGATGAGGCAGCACACAGTGAGAGAGAGAGAGGGAGAGAGAGAGAGAGAGAGAGAGAGAGAGAGAGAGAGAGAAGGAGAAAGTGTCAGCACGATGACTGCGTACAAGCTAACTTCTTTACTCGTATTTTTTGATTGTAGCTTTATTGTAGACTAATTAGGCTGCTTGTCGCTTCACTATCAGCTGTTTTGTACTGCGAGAAAAAAAATATTTTTTATAACACTGATATGGTGTTTTTAAAAGTTGTGTCCGTACACCTGGCTAAGTGGTGAGCACGTCTGACTGCTAAGCAGCGGGCCTGTATTCGACTCCAGGTTCAGTCGGAGATTTTCTCCGTTCGGGGACAGGGTGTGTGTAGTCCGCCTCCTCCTCCTCCTCATCATCATCATTGTCTTGCAAGTTGCCAAACTTGTATCAACTGAAAAGACCTGCAACTCTGCGGTATAGCTTCCTCTGCTGGGTACTTACGGCCATCAATGTCATACGATAACCTTTCCTTTCTGAATTTTTTGTAAGACCTGTTTTTCTCAGAGTATGACAAGACTGGATGTGCTTTCTTCTTTAAGTTGATTCTGATTTGGTGGAGTCCTCACCAGGGGCCTTTTGGAGCTCCAGGCCTCCACGGAGAACATTTTGAGTGTCTGACATAGGCCTTTGGTAACAGCCTGAGAACATCTCCATTTCATCAGTTCATGTTTTGACTTTCCAGTACTCCATTCTATCTTGGACTCTTTCTTCTTTACTTCCTTCAGTTACAGTCTATTGTTCCTGAGGAGCACTTCAGTGTACATCTGCAGCTGGGAATGAGCTGCAGTCCCGGATTCCATTCACAAATATTTTCTAAGAACGATGCAGTGCAGCTGATCCCTGCCCGTGCACCACTTACGAACCATACAACTACACTGAGGTGAAAAAAAAAGGTCATGGGATAGCGATATCACATATACAGATGACGATAATATCATGTACACAAGGGCCGGGCACTGGTGGAGCTGTCATTTGTTCTCAAGTGATTCACATGAAAAGGTTTCCGACAACATTATGGCCGCCGGATGGCAATTAACAAACTTTAAAGGCGGAATAGAAGCTGGAGTTAGACTCATTGGCAATGCATTTCAAAATCATTCGGGAATTCAGTATTCCGAGGTTCTCAGTGTCAAGGTTTGGCGAAAATATCAACATTCAGGTGTTACCTGTCACCACGGACGACTCACTGGCCGATAGGCTTCACTTAACAACCGAGAGCAGTGGCGTTTGCGTAGTGTTGTCAGTGCTAACAGACAAGCAACGCTGCGTGATATAACCGGAGAAATCAATCTGGGACGTACGACGAACGTATCGCCTAGGGCACAGCGGCGAAATGTAGCATAAATCGGCTATGGCAGCAGACGACCAACGCGAGTGCTTTTGCTAAACAGGTTGGCCCCTAGTTGACTCTAAAACCGTAGCCTGGTCAGATGAGCCCCGCTATCAGCTGATAAGAGCTGTCGGCAGGGTTCGATGGTGGCGCAGAACTCTCTAAGCCATGGACCCAAGTACTCAACAAGGCACTGTGCAAGCTGGTGGTGCCTCCATAATGCTGCGGAATTATTTTATTGAAATGGTCCAGCTGAATCGATAATCAATCATTGACTGGAAATGGATAAGTTCGACTGCTTGCTGAACGTTTGCAACGATGGAATTCTTATGGATGAAAATGCGCCATTTCGCTGGTCCACAATTGCTCACGCTCTGGTTTGAAGAACGTTCTGGACAGTTGGAGCCAATGATTTGCCCACTCACATCGCCCGACATAAATCCCATCAAACATTTATGAGACATAATCGAGAGATCGGTTCGTGCACAAAATCCCGCATTGGTAACACCTAAGCAATGATAGACAAAAGGAGGTTCGACAGGGTATTAGGAGGTAACCCATTACTTTCATCACTTCAGTATACATATGATATATATTAAATTTATTCATAATGAATGTAATAACCGGCATTTCTCTTAGACTTTTTGCACCATCGCCAAATAATTCAGATCCTCTCTGATGGTTCCGAAAATACTGACATTATTTGAGATGCGTTCTACAAATGAAGTTCGTAGAAGTCCCGAGAAATTTGTCGGAGGCTCTCTCTCTTTAGTAACTACAAAGAAAATGATGTACGAAAACATATCTAAATGGATTTTTTCTTATTTGGGCTGCAGATCAACCCCAATACTAGTAAAACATTTCTTGATTTAACGTGTACGTATGACGCAGCTGCTAGTTCAAGAAGTCCGCTTTTCGTACTTATCTGCTCTGTGGATACAAAAACTAAAACCGAAGTTACGAAAGTTTCCACGGTATGAGTTTACATTCTCAGTAGAAACAGTGGTGCGTATTCCGACAAATCACCTACAGCGCAATGCTGCGTGAGCGTCATCAAACAAAATTCAGTGTCGTTGTTTATTCTTTTTAAACACTGTATGTGGAATAAAACGTGCAGATTAGCACTGGCAATGTAATTTTACGAATATAAGTGGTAGTCTTTCAGTACAAGGAAACAAATGCAATAATACAAAAATTTCCCAGTATTTCAGTAATTGTCTATTCGACGAATCTCTCTCTCTCTCTCTCTCTCTACCGTTCCCTTCTCCTACCATCGCATATACACAGACTTTTGTTTATGCAGCCACAGAAATGGTTTTTCCTCCCCGTATTTTGTCAATATTTCACATATAGGATAAATAATGTTACTTCGCGGTGGTGATTCTATTTGTTTGATTTATCCTTAGAATTCATTTTTGAAGCTTTAGTTTGGTGAAAGGCCACAACTGAGACATTTTCTCTACATCAGCGATTTATGAAAAAACGTGATATTAAACATTTTTCTATTAATTTATGCTGGTCATTTATTCATTATTTCTTATAAACATGGTCATATCACCCATTTAAATGTTAAACAATCCTGGAAAATATTAATTACACAAGCTGATACTCAAACGTATCTTGTATAATTTCCTTTTTAAACAAGCTTTAGGGCAGTATCGAGTAGAAAAGACTTTTCTTATTTAAAAAAATAAAAAAAAAGTGAGACAGGGTTGTAGCCTCTCCCCGAATCTATTCAATCTGTATATTGAGCAAGCAGTAAAGGAAACAATAGAAAAATTCGCAGTACATATGAAAATCCATGGAGAATAAATAAAAACTTTGAGGTTCGCCGATGACATTGTAATTCTGTCAGAGACAGCAAAGGGCTTGGAAGAGCAGTTGAACGGTATGGACATTGTCTTGAAAGGAGGATATTGTCAAACCACAATGTATGAGAGATTTTTATATTTTATTAATAGGATTAAGTAGGAATAATTAATATTTGTCATGTTGGAAATAATTGTGATAGCAGGGAATGTCTGCACCAAAGTATTGTTGGCAAGAGAGACCGCACATTGATATAATTTTAAAAATGGCGGGAGAGACCACATATGGGTACATTTGAAGAAAAGAGCGGGAAAGACCGTGCATTGATACATTTTGGAATGGTAGCAGGGATTGTTTGCACCAGAAAGCATTGTTGGCAGGAGAGATCACATTTTAGCGTTCGTAGGAAGTCAGTAGTAAGCGAGATGTGGAGCGAGTTGGTGGCAGGTCTGAAGCGAGAGGTTGAGAGGAGTGGTGTGCCTGCCAGCCACTAGCTGTGATTTATAAAAGATTATAAACGGATGTACAAAGACATCAGCCAACTATTATCATAAGAGGAACTAATATTATTGAATTAATTTTTTGAGAAACTCAAGACTACTGAAGGTATGTTTGCGCATTGCTAGTTGTAAGATTATTGTAAAACGTAAGTCCCATTTGAACGTTTGTAAAGTCATTTCATTCAGAATATAGTTAATTTTTGCCAGCAGTATTGCATTACTGATTATAATCCATCTCAAAAACCATCAACGTAAAACTTTGCAAAAATTTTACTGTTGTCAGGAAAAAGTGCAACTACGCATTACGTAATTTCAGTCAAATTAATTAAAGAATAACGCCAGCGTTGCTATTAAAGAATAACGTCAGCTTTGGTAATAAATACAGCCACTTATTATGACAACCCACCAGCAGTTAATAGAGTATAGTAAACCAGAGTAAGTATATTCATTTCGCACTTCGAAGTAGCAGTCAGATGGCGATCCAGTAACAGTAAAAACGGTAAGGAATAGTTATGGGTTATTGCAGATAACGAGTGAGGGCCACGACGACGACACATTCTATGTCCGTCGAAAGAATCACAAAATAACTTTTAATAAGCAGCATTTAAATTTGTATGCGAAGATTGGCAAACAGAATAAATTTCAAAAGGACGATTTCATCTGTTATTATTAAACAAGAAGTAGAAATCCTAAGGAAAGGTTTCATAGGTTATTGTAAAAGGGAAGGTTGCGTAACAAAAGAGATATAGGAGTCGGGGAGGTTTAACTATTTGGTGAGCAAAATAACTCATGATGGTCGAGGTAGAGAGGATATAAAATGTAGACTGGCAATGGCAAGAAAAGCGTTTCTGAAGAAGAGAAATTTGTTAACATCGAGTATAGATTTGTGTCAGGAAGTCGTTTCTGAAAGTATTTGTATGGAGTGTAGCCATGTATGGAAGTGAAACATGGACGATAAATAGTTGGGACAAGAAGACAATAGAAGCTTTCGAAATGTGGTGCTACAGAAGAATGCTGAAGATTAGACGGGTATATCACATAACTAATGAGGACGTATTGAATAGAATTGGGGAGAAGAGGAGTTTGTGGCACAACTTGACAAGAAGAAGGGACCGGTTCGCAGGACACGTTCTGAGGCATCAGGGGATCACAAATTTATCATTGGAGGGCAGCGTGGAGGGTAAAAATCGTGGAGACCAAGAGATGAATACACTAAGCAAATTCAGAAGGATGTAGGTTGCAGTAAGTACTGGGAGATGAAGCTTGCACAGGATAGAGTAGCATGGAGAGCTGCATCAAACCAGTCTCAGGACTGAAGACCACAACACAACATCAATGTAATTACTTTGTCTCTGTAGTGTAGTTACAATATTGGGTCAACCTATTTGTTAAAAACCAGATTTTGTTCTTTTTAGACAAGTTTCCATCACTGTAATGTGTGTACCCCCATAAGCTCCCATAAACCATGAAGCTTGTCATTGTGGAGCTGCTTGCGTGGCTCAACTCGAGGATACAGGTTGCCATACTACAGTTGCAGCCACAATGTAGGGGTACATGTTGCGTGTCCAATCAAATAAGTGGTTCCTAAAAAGGAGCCGCACCTTGTTTAGTAAAAAAAAATGGTTCAAATGGCTCTGAGCACTATGGGACTTAACATCTGTGGTCATCAGTCCCCTAGAACTTAGAACTACTTAAACCTAACTAACCTAAGGACATCACACACATCCATGCCCGAGGCAGGATTCGAACCTGCGACCGTAGCAGTCGCGCGGTTCCGGACTGAGCGCCTAGAACCGCTAGACCACCGCGGCCGGCCCTTGTTTAGTAGCTGCAGGTACAACAGTCGGGATGACTGACTGATCTGACTTTGTGACATCAACAAACATGGTCTCGCTTTGCTAACACTACGAACAGCTGAAAACAGGGGAAAGTACGGCTGTTATTTTTGTGGTAGGCATGCAGTTCTACCGTATGGTTAAATGATGATGGCATCCTCTTAGTGAAATATTCTGGAATTTCGGATTCTGGGCGAACTCTACTGAGGGGTATGTCGCCATCGGAAAATACAAATCTGGCAATCTGTAGGTCGAAGTGTGGAAGTTAGATCCAATAACCGGGAAGGTAAGTTGGAAAATTTGATAAAGAAATGGATAGGTTGAATTTAGGTATAGTGGGGATTAGTGTAGTTCGGAGACAGGATACATACGAGATCCGGTCATGTGAGTACAGACCACAACACAACATCATTGTAATTACTTTGTCTCTGTAGTGTAGTTACAATATTGGTCTTCCGTCAACCTATTTGTTAAAAATCAAATTTTGTTCTTTTTAGACAAGTTTCCATCACTGTAATGTGCGTACCCCCATAAACTCCCATAAACCATTATCAAATAGGAATAAGGAGTAGATATAAGGGTGAATAAGAAAATAGAAATTTTGGTAAGCTACTAAGAACAGCATAAAGAACGTAATTTTGGTCTTATGTCAAAGCGGTAGGTGGATCAAAACAAAATGTCCAGACACTCTGTGACCAAAATGGTACTGAAACAGAGGATGACAGACTAAAGGCCGAAATACTAAATGTCTTTTTCCAAAGCTGTTTCACAGAGGAAGACTGCACTGTAGTTCCTTCTCTAGATTGTCGCACAGATGACAAAATGGTAGATATCTAAATAGACGACAGAGGGATAGAGAAACAATTAAAATCGCTCAAAAGAGGAAAGGCCGCTGGACCTGATGGGATACCAGTTCGATTTTACACAGAGTACGTGAAGGAACTTGCCCCCTTTCTTGCAGCGGTGTACCGTAGGTCTCTAGAAGAGCGTAGCGTTCCAAAGGATTGGAAAAGAGCACAGGTCATCCCCGTTTTCAAGAAGGGACGTCGAACAGATGTGCAGAACTATAGACCTATATCTCTAACGTCGATCAGTTGTAGAATTTTGGAACACGTATTATGTTCGAGTATAATGACTTTTCTGGAGACTAGAAATCTACTCTGTAGGAATCAGCATGGGTTTCGAAAAAGACGGTCGTGTGAAACCCAGCTCGCGCTATTCGTCCACGAGACTCAGAGGGCCATAGACGCCGGTTCACAGGTAAATGCCGTGTTTCTTGACTTCCGCAAGGCGTTCGATACAGTTCCCCACAGTCGTTTAATGAACAAAGTAAGAGCATATGGACTGTCAGACCAGTTGTGTGATTGGATTGAGGAGTTCCTAGATAACAGAACGCAGCATGTCATTCTCAATGGAGAGAAGTCTTCCGAAGTAAGAGTGATTTCAGGTGTGCCGCAGGGGAGTGTCATAGGACCATTGCTATTCACAATATACATAAATGACTTGGATGACATCGGAAGTTCACTGAGGCTTTTTGCAGATGATGCTGTGGTGTATCGAGAGGTTGTAACAATGGAAAATTGTACTGAAATGCAGGAGGATCTGCAGCGAATTGACGCATGGTGCAGGGAATGGCAATTGAATTTCAATGTAGACAAGTGTAATGTGCTGCGAATACATAGAAAGATAGTTCCCTTATCATTTAACTACAAAGTAGCAGGTCAGCAACTGGAAGCAGTTAATTCCATAAATTATCTGGGAGTACGCATTAGGAGTGATTTAAAATTGAATGATCATATAAAGTTGATCGTCGGTAAAGCAGATGCCAGACTGAGATTCATTGGAAGAATCCTAAGGAAGTGCAATCCGAAAACAAAGGAAGTAGGTTACAGTACGCTTGTTCGCCCACTGCTTGAATACTGCTCAGCAGTGTGGGATCCGTACCAGATAGGGTTGATAGAAGAGATAGAGAAGATCCAACGGAGAGCAGCGCGCTTCGTTACAGGATCATTTAGTAATCGCGAAAGCGTTACGGAGATGATAGATAAACTCCAGTGGAAGACTCTGCAGGAGAGACGCTCAGTAGCTCGTTACGGGCTTTTGTTAAAGTTTCGAGAACATACCTTCACTGAAGAGTCAAGCAGTATATTGCTCCCTCCTACGTATATCTCGCGAAGAGACCATGAGGATAAAATCAGGGAGATTAGAGCCCACACAGATGCATACCGACAATCCTTCTTTCCACGAACAATACGAGACTGGAATAGAACGGAGAACCGATAGAGGTACTCAGGATACCCTCCGCCACACACCGTCAGGTGGCGTGCGGAGTATGGATGTAGATGTAGATGTAGATTATCATAGCCAAGACAGACCCATCACAGTAGCACACGTTCATATGCCAACTAGCTCCGCAGATGCCGAAGAGATTGAAAGTATGTATGGTGAAATGAAATAAATTATTCAAATAGTTAAGGCATACGAAAATTTAACTGTGTTGCGGAACTGTAATTCGGTAATAAGAAGAGGAAAAGAGGGAAGAATAGAAGGTGAATATGGACTGAGGGAGAGGAATGAAAGAGGAGTAGGTCTGATAGAATTTTACACAGGGCATAAAATGGTTCAAATGGCTCTGAGCACTATGGGACTTAACTTCTGAGGTCATCAGTCCCCTAGAACTTAGAACTACTTAAATCTAACTAACCTAAAGACATCACACACATCCATGCCCGAGGCAGGATTCGAACCTGCGACCGTAGCGTCGCGCAATTCCCGACTGTAGCGCCTAGAACCGCTCGGCCACCTCGGCCGGCTACAGGGCATAATTTAATAATCACTAACACTTGGTTTAATAATCATGAAAATAGGTTGTATATGTGGAAGAAACCTGGACACTACGGAAGATTTCAGATTGATTATATAATTGTGTGTGAGGGACATCGAAACCAGATTTTAAAACTCTAACACATTTCCAGGGGCAGGCGTGGATTCTGACCTTGGGTCACTGGCTATGCGCTGTTGATAAAAACATAAGAAATTGTAAAAACGTCGGAAAGGAAAGAGATGGACCAGGATAAGTTGAAAGAACCAGAAATGTTCAAATGTGTGTGAATTCCTAAGGGACCAAACTACTGAGGTCATCGGTCTCTAGACTTACACAATACTTAAACTAACTTATGATAAGAACAACACAAACACCAGTGTCCGATGGAGGACTCGAACCTCAGGTGGGAGGGGTCGCGCAATCCTTGGCATGGCGCCTCAAACCGTGCGGCCACTCCACGCGGCAAAGAACCAGAGATGGTTGAGAGTTTCACTAGGAGCATTTGGCAGTGATCGACTGAAACAGGGGAAGAGAATACAGTAGAAGATGAATGAGTAGATAAAATACTGAAGGAAAGAGAAGATGAAATAGATAAAAGACAAGGCATAACTGAAAATCCTAGTGATTACCGAAGGCATTGTATCCAGTTGACGAGAGAAGACAATATAGACTGAAGCGCCAAAGAAACTGGTATAGACATGCGTATTCAAATGCAGAGATATATAAACAGGCAGAACATGGCACTACGGTCGTCAAAGCCTATATAAGACAACAAGAGTCTGGCGCAGTGTTACAATCCAGTCTTTGTCTTCCTCTACAGCTTTTACAGTAAGCGCCCTCTTGTACCATGGAAATTATTCCCCAATGTCTTAACAAATGTCCTGTTATCTTGTCCCTTCTTCTTGTCAGTGTTTTCCATATGTTTCTTGTCTCACCTATTCTGCGGAGAACCTCATCAGTCCATCTAATTTTCATTATTCTTCTGTAGCACCACATTTCAGTCGCTTCGAATGTCTTCTGTTCCGGTTATTCCATAGCCATTTCTCACTACCACACAATGCTCTACTCCAAATGTTGTTGTTGTTGTTGTGGTCTTCAGTCCTGAGACTGGTTTGATTCAGCTCTCCATGCTACTCTATCCTGCGCAAGCTTCTTCATCTCCCAGTACCTACTGCAACCTACATCCTTCTGAATCTGCTTAGTGTATTCATCTCTTGGTCTCCCTCTACGATTTTTACCCTCCACGCTGCCCTCCAATACTAAATTGGTGATCCCTTGATGCCTCAGAACATGTCCTGCCAACCGATCCCTTCTTCTGGTCAAGTTGTGCCACAAACTTCTCTTCTCCCCAATCCTATTCAATACTTCCTCATTAGTTATGTGATCTACCCATCTAATCTTTAGCATTCTTCTGTAGCACCACATTTCGAATGCTTCTATTCTCTTCTTGTCCAAACTATTTATCGTCCATGTTTCACTTCCATACATGGCTACACTCCATACAAATACTTTCAGAAATGACTTCCTGACACTTAAATCTATACTCGATGTTAACAAATTTCTCTTCTTCAGAAACGTTTTCCTTGCCATTGCCAGTCTACGTTTTATATCCTCTCTACTTCGACCATCATCAGTTATTTTGCTCCCCAAGTAGCAAAACTCCTTTACTACTTTAAGTGACTCATTTCCTAATCTAATTTCCTCAGCATCACCTGACTTAATTCGACTACATTCCATTATCCTCGTTTTGCTTTTGTTGATGTTCATCTTATATCCTCCTTTCAAGACACTGTCCATTCCATTCAACTGCTCTTCCAAGTCCTTTGCTGTCTCTGACAGAATTAAAATGTCATCGGCGAACCTCAAAGTTTTTATTTTTTCTCTATGGATTTTAATACCTACTCCGAATTTTTCTTTTGTTTCCTTTACTGCTTGCTCAATATACAGATTGAACAACATCGGGGAGAGGCTACAACCCTGTCTTACTCCCTTCTCAACCACTGCTTCCCTTTCATGTCCCTCGACTCTTATAACTGCCATCTGGTTTCTGTACAAATTGTAAATAGCCTTTCGCTCCCTGTATTTTACCCCTGCCACCTTTAGAATTTGAAAGAGAGTATTGCAGTCAACTTTGTCAAAATCTTTCTCTAAGTCTACAAATGCTGGAAATGTAGGTTTGCCTTTCCTGAATCTTTCTTCTAACATAAGTCGTAAGAAAATTATAAACAGCCGACCAGTTGCAATGGATAAAGAAATCTTTACCTAGGTTTCCACAAATTTAAATTTGTCTTCTTCAGAAGGTGGCAATTTTACATTAGTATGGACTGATGTATCATCGCCGTTTGTACAAATGTCTGCATAGATCCATTTGTCCAAATTAAAATATAGCCCTAAAAATAGGGTTTGTCATGTAAATATAAATTAGTACATGGATGTTGCAGAGCTCACAAGCGACTCAAATACTGATAAGTCGTAAGGTCAGTATTGCCTCACGTGTTCCAGTGTTTCTACGGAATCCAAACTGATCTTCCCCGAGGTTGGCTTCTACTAGTTTTTCCATTCGTCTTTAAAGAATTCGTGTTAGTATTTTGCAGCTGTGACTTATGAAACTGGTAGTTCGGTAATTTTCACATCTGTCAACACCTGCTTTCTTTGGGATTGGAATTATTATATTCCTCTTGAAGTCTGAGGGTATTTCGCCTGTTTCATACATCTTGCTCACCAGATGGTAGAGTTTTGTCAGGACTGGCTCTCCCAGGGCCGTCAGTAGTTCCAGTGGAATGTTGTCTACTCCTGGAGCCTTGTTTCGACTCAGGTCTTTCAGTGCTCTGTCAAGCTCTTCACGCAGTATCGTATCTCCCATTTCATCTTCATCTACGTCCTCTTCAATTTCCATAATATTGTCCTCAAGTACATCGCCCTTGGATAGACCGTCTATATACTCCTTCCACCTTTCTGCTTTCCCTTCTTTGCTTAGAACTGGGTTTCCATCTGAGCTCTTCATATTCATACAAGTCGTTCTCTTATCTCCAAAGGTCTCTTTAATTTTCCTGTAGGCAGTATCTATCTTACCCCTAGTGAGATAAGCCTCTACATCCTTACATTTGTCCTCTAGCCATCCCTGCTTAGCCATTTTGCACTTCCTGTCGATCTCATTTTTGAGATGTTTGTATTCCTTTTTGCCTCCTTCATTTACTGCATTTTTATATTTTCTCCTTTCATCAATTAAATTCAATATTTCTTCTGTTACCCAAGGATTTCTACTAGCCCTCGTCTTTTTACCTACTTGATCCTCTGCTGCCTTCACTACTTCATCCCTAAAAGCTACCCATTCTTCTTCTACTGTATTTCTTTCCCCCATTCCTGTCAATTGTTCCCTTATGCTCTCCCTGAAACTCCAAATGTATATTCTCAGAAATTTCTTCCTCAAATTAAGACCTATTTTTGATGCTAGTAGCCTTGCCTTGGCCAGGAATGCTATTTTTGTCGCTGCTAGTCTGCTTTTTATGCCCTCCTTGGTCTAGCCGCCAAGTGTTATTTTGCTGTGTGGGTAATAGAATTTCTTAATTTCATCTACTTTGCGAATATCAAAATGCTTCAAATTGCTCTGAGCACTATAAGACTTAACTGCTGAGGTTATCAGTCCCCTAGAGCTTAGAACTACTTAAACCTCACTAACCTAAGGACATTGCACACATCCATGCTCTAGGCAGGGTTCGAACCTGCGACCGTAGCGGTCGCGCGGTTCTAGACTGTAGCGCCTAGAACCGCTCGGCCTCTCCGGCCGGCTAAGAATACCAGTTCTGATGTTATGTTTCTTGGTATCCTCGTATCTGCTACTTCTCACTACATTCGTCTTTCTTCGATTTACTCTCAATAAATATTCTGCACGATTAGACTGTTCATTGTATTCAGCAGGTGTGTAATTCTTCTTCACTTTCACTGAGGATAGCAACGTCATCTGCGAATCTTATCACTGAGTTTAATTCCCCTCTTGAGCCTTTCTTTTATTTCCGTCATTGCATCTTCGAGGTATAGATTGAATTGAACAATAAAGGCGAGAGACATCACCATTGTCGTACACCCTTTTTAATCTGAGAACTTCGTTGTTGGTCTCCCCAATCTTATTATTCCTTCTTGGCTCTTGGACGTGTTGTATGTTACTCATCTCTCCATGTAGCATACCCCTGTTTCCTTCAGAATTTCGAACATCTTGGTCCATTTGGCATTGTCGAACACTTTTTCCAGACCGACATACCCAGTGAACGTGTCTTGATTTTTCTTGAGTCTTGGTTCCATTATCAACGGCAACATCGAAAATGCATTTCTGGTGCCTTTACCTTTCCTAAGGCCAAACTGCTCATCATCTAACTGATCCTCAATTTTCCGTTCTTCTATATATTATTCTTGACAGCAGCTTGGATGCATGGGCTGTTAATCTGATTGTGAGGTAGTAGTCGCACTTGTTGTCTCATGCTATCTTCGGAGCTGTGTGGATAGTATAATTCCGGGAGTCCTGTAGTATATCGCCAGAATCATACAACGTGAACAGTCGTGTTGTTGCAACTTCCCCCAATTATTTTGATATTTTGATGGCATTTTATCGATCCCTGTTGCTTTATTTGATCGTAAGTCATCAAAACCTCTTAAATTCTGATTCTGATACTGAATCCCCTGTCTCTTCTAAGTCGACTCTAGATTCTTCTTCTATCACATCAGACAAATCTTCCCCTCATAGAGGCCTTCAATGCACTCTTTCCACCTGTCCTCTGTTTCCTCTGCATTATACGTTGTAATTCCCGTTGCGCTCTTAATGTTAAAACCAATGCTTTTAATTTTACCGAAGGTTGCTTTGATTTTTCTTTATACTGAGTCAGTCCTTCCGACAATCACTTCTTTTTCGATTTCTTCACACTGTTCATGCAACCATTTCGTCTTAGCTTCCCTGTTCTTCCCATATATTTCATTCCTTAGCGACTTGTATTTCTATGTTCCTGAATTTGCATGAAGTTCTTGTACTTCTTTCTTTTATCGATCAACTGAGGTATTTCTTCTGTTAGCATGGCCTCTTCGCAGTTACCTTCTTTGTACCCACGTTTTTCTTTCCAACTTCTGTGATTGCCTCTTTTAGGGATGTCCATTCCTCTTCAATGTACTGCCCACTGAATTATTCCTTGCTGCTGTATCTATAGCCTTAGAGAACTTCCAGCGTATTTATTCCATCCTCAGTATTTCCGTATTCCACTTCTTTGCGTATTGATTCTTCATGACTAAACTCTTAAACTTCAGTCTCTCTTCGTCACTGCTACATTGTGATCTGATTCTCTGTCTGCTCCGAAGTACGCCCTACAATCGAGTATCTTATTTCGGAATCTCTGCCTGTACCATAGGTGAAATCTTCCAGTATCACCCGGCCTCCTCTTGTGATTCTTGAGCAGAGTATCCACTATTATTAGCTAAAATTTATTACAGAACTCAATTAGTCTTTCTCCTTCTTCATTTCTTGTCCAAAGCCCATATTGTTCTGTAACTGTTTCTTCTGTTCCTTCCCATAAAACTACATTTCACCAAAATGCATTCATCTCCCTTTACCTAATGTATTACCCTTTCAATATCTTCATATACTTTCTCTATGTCTTAATTTCCAGATTTTCATATCTGAAGTATCGTTGTCAGTGTTGGTTTGCTGTCGAGTCTGATAAGAGTAACCCTATCACTGGTCTGTTCACAGTAGCACACTCTCTGGTCTACCTTCCTATTCATAACGTATCCGACTCCCGTTATACCATTTTCTGCTGCTCTTGATATTACCCTATATTCACCTGACCAGATATACTTCTTTTCATTTCACTTCACTGACCCCCCCCCCCCCCCCACACTATATCAATCCTGAGTTTCTGCATTTACCTTACCACATTTTCTAGCTTTCCTACCACGTTCAAGCTTCTGACATTCCACGGCCCAACTCGTAGTACGCTATCGTTTCGGTGATTCTTCAATCTTCAGCTCATTGTCGCCTCCCCCTTGGCATTTCCCTCCCAGAGATCCGAACGGGGGACTGGTATGCACTACTGACGTAAGGCTGCGTAACATTGGAAAGACCGGGCGGGATAAGGGCTGAGCATCATTCGTATGAAGAATTCTGTTAATACTTGAAGCAAAATAATTTAATTAATTAGGGCAAGAGGATCTTGACACATTAAGACAAAACTGTTAATTTAAATAAAATTACTTAAAAAGAATTACTGAAAGTCGATCAACAATTGATCAAATATTTTAGTGACATCAATAGGAAAAGGTTGTGGAGTTAACTGAAACGATCGATCTCAACTCTGCAGAAGTCATTCATGGGAACATGAAGTATGAACATTTAAATTTACAACAAATATTATTTTCTTTCCAAAAATATACAAATCTTGTGTGCCACTGATTACTACTGTTGAAATATTTACAGCAAATTTTAATAAGAGGACTAAGAAAATGTTTCAGCAATAGAAATTACATAACAATCTCTTCAAAGGTTCTAAGAAAACAGCGTTCAGATAGGCCACAAACATTTCTTGAATGTGTTTGACTAAAATACGGCAAATAATTGAGGTTTACCTAAAAGCAGTTCATTGAAAGGGAATATGAACAATTAGAAATCCTTAATGCGAAATCACCATACGTACGAACGGACTCGAAATTGCTTAGGGCAGGCCGATACGTTGCTCACTTCGCTCCTTTTCTAAGGAACCAGTCGGAACAAGCCCCAAAGTAAAAACATACAATGATAGCCTGATGAACAGAGAAGTAATTTTGAAGAAAAAAGAATAAAAATATAAGGCATCATTTTACACGCTGGCATTGCGTACAAAACAGTTGTGAAAATTCGCTACAAGATAATAAGGTAACTGGCCAAGACAACCACATCCCACTTACACCTGATTGTGAAGAAGTCCAGCGGCCAACCGACATTCTGGTTCAAATCACGCGAAGAGGCTGAAACGGTAAAAACTTAACCGTCGCCCGGGACGGGAAACATGCAGGTAGATGATGGGGGAAAGATGACAGAAACAGCAACACAAGCAAAAGATTTAGAAATTAACACAAAGAGATACAGATATATTCTGAGACTAGCACAGAACAGCATACATGGTTCCGAGGGCTGCCTCCACTGACATTGGCACAGTCTTAGAACGACACGTAGAAATACCATTCTCCTCTAACTACGCAAGATTAACTGAGAACTGTTCGGAGAGACAGTACTGAACCATGAGAACCAGATTTCGGCAACAGAGAGAGGGGTGCTTAGCGCATGGCTGCTCTTCCGTAGTATAGCGAAATACTGGCAATCGTCAAATGGTGGCAGCTGAAACATCTTTACAGATGTAGGTTCCTCTGTATGGAGGTAATTATTACTACAAGTTTTCTTTCGTTTCTGTTATTATTTTGGTGCTTCACACACGATTGAATTTTCAGATACTATGAAATAAAACTGATACGCAAATTACGGGTAGAGTAGAAGTTTGTTTGTCATTAAAGGGTCACGAATCTGTCACGTGATTTCATATTCTTTAATGACTTCTCGACTCATCCTTTGTTTCCAGCCTTACGCAGCCGCCCACGCGCTCGTCACTACACGTGGCGTTTGCAACGGTTAGTAACACGATGTGATGGAACTTGCCCTCCTCAAGAAGCTGACACAGGTCAATTAACTATGGTTCAGTCATCCCCTCCGTTTACAAAACTGCATTATCCTTCGTAAAATTATGTAGGCCAAGATATGAATGAGTCAATAGAAAGAAGTGTGGATAGTGAGTAGCAATTATTCGATTCGTGTGGAACAGAAGGAGTTCTTCACAGACACACAAAAAGTGCACTATCAACTCAACAACTCAACTCGTGAAAAGCAAAATAAAATGCTCTTCATCAAAACACTACTTGTGATTTAGTGCGTGTGAGAGTGGAGGGAGGGCTGTAAATTGCTTTCTGTGTTCACATGGGTGTGTAGCGCACTGTGGGCTAGAGATGCGTTTGGCATAGCACGAAACAGACGACCAGAAGTGGGCGTGGCGGCTCCGAGCTTTGACAGCCGATAGGTGGGGCGGTGCACGGCACAGCGCTCTCTGCTGTGTGCCTCCTCCGTTCGGCAGAAATGCGAACCCGCCCAGTCTCACAGTTGCAAACAGCAGACACCACACAGCAATCGGTCTCTCCTAGCACCCTGCCTTGGATGTAACTGCGCTTGCCAGGCAGCCATCCCTATCTGTTACTAGTCTGCTATTGGTGGGAGTAGTCATTCCGCAAATCGAGAATGACTAACATCTTTACTTAATCTCTCGCATGAATCTCATATCCTCACAGACAATGGGGACTCGCTGACTGAAGCGTTAGGTCCGCTCTAAGTAGAGGGTAATTTACAATTTACAATCTACACCACAGATAGTAGAGTGTTTCAGGGAGACCATTAGGGAACGCTTGACAAGAATGGGGGAAAGAAATACAGTAGAAGAAGAATGGGTAGCTTTGAGGGATGAAATAGTGAAGGCAGGAGATGATCAAGTAGATAAAAAGACGAGGGCTAATAGAAATTCTTGGGTAACAGAAGAGATATTCAGTTTAATTGATGAAAGGAGAAAATACAAAAATGCAGTAAATGAAGCAGGCAAAAAGGAACATAAACGTCTCAAAAATGAGATCGACAGGAACCGCAAAATAGCTAAGCAGATATGTCTAGAGGACAAATGTAAGGATGTAGAGGCGCATATCACTAGGGGTAAGATAGATACTGCCTATAGAAAAATTAAAGAGACCTTTGGAGAAAAGGGAACCACTTGCATGAATATCAAGAGCTCAGATGGAATCCCAGGTCTAAGCAAAGAAGGGAAAGCAGAAAGGTGGAAGGAGTATGTAGAGGGTCTATACAAGGACGATGTTCTTGAGGCCAAAACTATGGGAATGGAAGAGGATGTAGAGGAAGATGAAATGGGAGAATATGATGCTGCGTGAAGTGTTTGACAGAACACTGAAAGACGTAAGTCGAAACAAGGCTTCGGGAGTAGACAACATTCCATTAGAACTACTGATAGCCTTGGGAGAGCCAGCCCTGTCAAAACTCTACCATCTGGTGAGCAAGATGTATGAGACAGGCGAAATACCCTCAGACTTCAAGAAGAATGTAATAATTCCAATACCAAAGTAAGCAGGTGTTGACAGATGTGAAAATTACCGAACTATCAGTTTAATAAGCCACGGCTGCAAAATACTAACACGAATTCTTTACAGACGAATAGAAAAACTGGTAGAAGTCGACCTCGGGGAAGATCAGTTTGGATTCCGTAGAAATGTTGGAACACGTGAGGCAATACTGACCGTACGACTTATGTTAGAAAATAGATTAAGGAAAGACAAACCTACATTTCTAGCATTTGTAGACTTAGAGGAAGCTTTTGACAATGTTGACTGGAACAGTCTCTTTCAAATTCTGAAGGTGACAGGGGTAAAATACAGGGAAGGAAACGCTATTTAGAATTTGTATAGAAACCAGATGGCATGAAAGGGAAGCAGTGGTTGGGAAGGGAGTGGGTCAGGGTTGTAGCCTATCCCCCATGTTATCCAATCTCTATATTGAGCAAGCAGTAAAGGAGACAAAAGAAAAATTCGGAATAGGAATTAAAGTGTCAGGAAGGCGTTTCTGAAAGTATTTGTATGGAGTGTAGCCATGTATGGAAGTTAAACGTGGACGATAAATAGTTTAGACAAAAAGGGAATAGAAGCTTTCGAAATGCGGTGCTACAGAAGAATGCTGAAGATTAGATGGGTAGATCACATAACTAATGAGGAGGTATTGAATATAATTGGGGAGAAGAGAAATCTGTGGCACAGCTTGGATAGGAGAAGGGATCGGTTGGTAGGACATATTCTGAGGCATCAAGGGATCACCAATTTAGTATTGGAGGACAGCGTGGAGGGTAAAAATCGTAGAGGGAGACCAGGAGATGAATACACTAAGCAGATTCAGAAGGATGTAGGTTGCAGTAGGTACTGGGAGATGAAGAAGCTTGCATAGGATAGAGTAGCATGGAGAGCTGCATCAAATAACAATGCCTCAAATGGCTCTGAGCACTATGGGACTTAACATCTGAGGCCATCAGTCCCCTAGAACATAGAACTACTTAAACCTAACTAACCTAAGGACATCACACACTGCCAGAGGCAGGATTCGAACCTGCGACCTTAGCGGTCGCGCGTTTCCAGACTCAAGTGCCTATAATCGCTTGGCCACTTCGGCCGGCGAAGACCACAACAACAACAACAATTTAAACAACTTCTCTTAGTATCACACATTGATATAATTATACATATTTAATTAATGGAGGCTTGACCCGGTTCCTAAGGAACTCATGTCTTTTTTTTGCAGGCGCACAATGTCTTGATTAAATGGGAAAAAACCATATAAGTCCTGTTAAATATTAAATTAATATTAAGCTCTAGTCTTGCAGGACATGGGAACGTTTACTGCTTCTCTCTTTTTGTGATAGTGCTCAAAGTAATGTCTCCAAATTAACGTAAAGTCTTACGCTTCTAAACCAATATACAACCTCCCAGCTTTCTAGACGGAACACATCGCCTACGTTACCACATAACTTACAAGTAAACATTTTTTTCTTTCGAGTCATCAGTCTTCTGACTGGTTTAATGCGGCCCACCACAAATTCCTCTCCTGTGTCAACCTGTTCGTCTCAGAGTAGGACTTGCAAAACCTACGTCCTCAACAATAACTGGATTGCATTTTAATCTCTCCCTTCCTCTACAGTTTTTACCCTCCACAGCTCCCTCTAGTACCATGGAAGTTACTCCCTGACGTCTTAACAGATGTCCCACCATCCTGTCCCGCCTTCTTGTTAGCGTTTTCCGGACAACCTCATCATTTCTTGCCTTATCAGTGCATCTAATTTGCAACATTATTTTGTAGCACCACATCTCAAATGCTTCGATTCTCTTCTGTTCCGGTTTTCACACAGTCCGTGTCTCACTGCCGTAAAACGCTGTGCTCCAGACGTACATTCTTAGTAATTTCTTCCTCAAATTAAGATCTATGTTTTATACCAGTAGGCTTCTCTTGGCCAGGAATGGTCTTCTCGCTAATGCTAGTCTGCTTTTACGTCCTCCTTGCTCCGTCCAAGATATGTTATTTTGCTACCTAGGTAGCAAAATTCAATAATGTCATCTACTTCATGATCACCAATCCTGATATTAAGTATCTCGCTGTTCTCTTTTCTACTACTTTTCATTACTTTGGTCTTTCTTCGGTTTACTCTCAATGCATAAACTGTACTCATTACACTGTTCATTACATTAAACAGATCCTGTAATTCTTCCTCACTTTCATTGAGGATTGCACTGTCCTCAGAAAATCTCACCATTGATATCCTTTCACCTTGAATTTTAGTTGCACTCTTCAACCTTCCTTTTATTTCCGTCATTGCTTCTTGGATGTACAGACTGAACAGTAAGGGCAAAAAAGACTACACCCCTGTCTCACCCCCTTTTTTAACCGGGTACTTCGTCCTTGATCTTGCACTCTTATTATTCCCTCTTCGTTCTTGTATATATTGTATATTACCCGTCTATCTTTGTAGCTTACCCCTATTTTTCTTAGAGTTTCGATCAGCTTCCACGATTTGATATTGTCGAACGCCTTTACCAGGTCGAAAAATCCTTTGAACGCATCTTGATTCTTCTTTAGTCTTGCTTCCATTATCAATCGCAACGTCGGAACAGCTTCTTTGGTGCCTTTACCTTTCCTAAAGCCAAATTCATGGTCCTGTAAGCGTTCCTCAATGCTCTGCTCCATTCTTCTGTACACTATTCTCGTCATCGACTTGGCTGCATGAGCTGTGAAGCTGATGGTTGCGATAATTCTCGATTAGGGATTGCGTGGATGACGTTACTTCAAAAGTCAGATGGTACATAGTGAGTCTTATACATTCGACACACCAATATGAATAGTCGTTTTGTATCCACTCTTCCCAATGATTTTAGAAATTGTGATGGAATTTTATGTATCCATTCTGCCTTATTCGATTTTAAGTGTTCCAGAGCGCTTTTAAATTCTGATTCTAATGCTAGATCCCTATATCCTCTATCTTCTTCTATCACATCAGACAGTTCTTACCCCTCATAGAGGCTTTCCACATATCCGCTTTCTCCTCTGGATTTAACAGTGGAATTCGCATTTCACTCCTAACGTTACTTCTCTTGCTTTTAATTTCAGCGAAGGATCTTTCGACTTTTCCAAAGGTCGAGTCTGTCCTTCCAGTAATCATCTCTTTCTCGATTTCTTCACATTTTCATGCAGTCATCTAGCCTTAGTTTCCCTGCACTTCTGCTTATTTCATTCCTGAGTGACTTTTTTCTCTGTATTCCTAAATTTCTCTGAACATTTTTATACTTCCATCTTTCATCGATCAACTGAAGTATTTCTTCTGTTACGCACAATTGCTTCGCTGTTATGTTATTGGTACCTGCATTGTTCTTTCCAAAATCTATGATTACACTTTTTGGAGATGTCCATTCTCTTCAACTGAACTGCCTACCGAGCTATTACTTGTCGCAGTATCTATAGCCTCAGAGAACATCAAACGTATCTATTCATTCATTAGTACTTCCTTACCCCACTTCTTTGCGCATTGGCCTTTCCTGGCTCTCTTAAAATTCAGACTACTCTTCATCACTATTATATCGTGATTTGAGTCTATATCTGCCCATTGATACGCCTTACATTCCAGTACCTGATTTCGGAATCTCTGCCTGACCATAATGTAGGCTAATCGAACAGAAATCTTCCCGTATCTCCTGACGAAGTGACATTCTCGTCTTGTGATTCTCGAACAGAGTATTCGCTACTACTAACTAAATTTTACTGTAGAACACAATTAGTCTTTCTCCCCTCTCATTCCTAGCACCAAGCCCATCTTCTCCAGGAAACCTTTCCCCTACTCTTTCCCCTACAACCGTATTCCAATTCCCCATGACTATTAGATTGTCGTCTCCCTTCACGCAATTAATTGCCCGTTCAGTATCCTCATATACTTTTTCCGTCTCTTCAAAAAGGCATATTTTTCGGAATTCCCTTCCCCCGACTATTTTGTTTTTCATTTTTACATTTGACTAACTGCAAAACTTACAGAATCGTTAATACGAAATTGAATCGTAAATGATAAAACGGTATTCCAAAGGCGCATCAGTCAGAAACAAGTTAGAAATATCTCTACATCTCTAATATCTGACTTTAATGCCAGTTGTCATGATGGACTCTTTAGTAAGCCTTTCCTAGATAAATATATTCTAAATGTGTATTCTACATACAACGTTCTTTTAATTTTATGAAATATAAAATATCTTGTGTTGTATTTGTGTTTCCTTTCTGCATTTTTTTTTTTTTATTTTCAAGTTGCAACCTTTTCAGATTTAATTACGTTGCCTTTAAAATTGTTTGTGCATTATTGTTGTAACAATATTGTAAATCTTTACAATAATGAGAAAAGCCGATAATTGTTCGGGTCAAAAGAAAACTGAATGCATTTTGATACAGAGATAATTTTTTTATTTATTTCTGATAAACGTGTTTTTGGGATACCACGTGATTGAATTTCGTACTAGCTGTGCTATACGTTTTGCTATTAGTTAAATGTCGAAATGAAAAACAAAATAGATTGAGGAGGGTGGATTTCGAAAGAAATGACTTCTTCGACAAATCTGGGTGCTCTTTTGTAGTGCACACTAAGAACTATATAAATTCTATTTGAACTTTTTCAATATCTTTTACTATTTCGGGGATATCATTAAAAAGTATTGAACTGAATTTTATTCCAGGGAGTGTTGTACCCTCTTAATGGGCACATATTGAAGATAATGTATTAGTTATTTTACTCCACACTACCAATGACATTCAATGTGTATCACTTGGATAGGTATTCATGTTAGAAATTAGCAGAAGCAGATGTGAACACTTTCATCCTTGTGAAGCAAATAGCGAAGCGATTTATGTGTAATATCATTTCCAAATCAGTGACACGATGGTATGTAGATCATTTCTATGAGAAACAAGAATGGCGGGGAATACCAGGAAATGTTGATATCAGCTCGTTTTCCCGGCGTGCCCACTCAGCGACGATCGATTCTATTGCAGGGGGTACTGCAGCTCGCACAGGACACAGGACCTATAAGTTGTTTTTTTTTTTTTTTTTTGGTCATCAGTCTACTGACTGGTTTGATGCGGCCCGCCACGAATTTCTTTCCTGTGCTAACCTCTTCATCTCAGAGTAGCTCTTGCAACCTACGTCCTCAATTATTTGCTTGACGTATTCCAATCTCTGTCTTCCTCCACAGTTTTTGCCCTCTACAGCTCCCTCTAGTACCATGGAAGTCACTCCCTCATGTCTTAGCAGATGTTCTGTCATCCTGTCCCTTCTCCTTATCAGTGTTTTCCACATATTCTTTTCCTCTCCGATTCTGCGTAGAACCTCCTCATTCCTTACCTTATCAGTCCACCTAATTTTCAACATTCGTCTATAGCACCACATCTCAAATGCTTCGATTCTCTTCTGTTCCGGTTTTCCCACAGTCCATGTTTCACTACCATACACTGCTGTACTCCAGACGTACATCCTCAGAAATTTCTTCCTCAAATTAAGGCCGGTATTTGTTATGAGTAGACTTCTCTTGGCCATAAATGCCTTTTTTGCCATAGCGAGTCTGCTTTTGATGTCCTCCTTGCTCCGTCCGTCATTGGTTATTTTACTGCCTAGGTAGCAGAATTCCTTCACTTCATTGACTTCGTGACCATCAATCCTGATGTTAAGTTTCTCGCTGTTCTCATTTCTACTACTTCTCATTACCTTCGTCTTTCTCCGATTTACTCTCAAACCATACTGTGTACTCATTAGACTGTTCATTCCGTTCAGCAGATCATTTAATTCTTCTTCACTTTCACTCAGGATAGCAATGTCATCAGCGAATCGTATCATTGATATTCTTTCACCTCGTATTTTAATTCCACTCCTGAACCTTTCTTTTATTTCCATCATTGCTTCCTCGATGTACAGATTGAAGAGTAGGGGCGAAAGGCTACAGCCTTGTCTTACACCCTTCTTAATACGAGCACTTCGTTCTTGATCGTCCACTCTTATTATTCCCTCTTGGTTGTTGTACATATTGTATATGACCCGTCTCTCCCTTTTTTCAGAATCTCGAACAGCTTGCACCATTTTATATTGTCGAACGCTTTTTCCAGGTCGACAAATCCTATGAAAGTGTCTTGATTTTTCTTTAGCCTTGCTTGCATCATTAGCCGTAACGTCAGAATTGCCTCTCTCGTCCCTTTACTTTTCCCAAAGCCAAACTGATTGTCACCTAGCGCATTCTCAATTTTCTTTTCCATTCTTCTGTATATTATTCTTGTAAGCAGCTTCGATGCATGAGCTGTTAAGCTGATTGTGCGATAATTCTCGCACTTGTCAGCTCTTGCCGTCTTCGGAATTGTGTTAGATGATGCTTTTCCGAAAGTCAGATGGTATATCGCCAGACTCATATATTCTACACACCAACGTGAATAGTCGTTTTGTTGCCACTTCCCCCAATGATTTTAAAAATTCTGATGGAATGTTATCTATCCCTTCTGCCTTATTTGACCGTAAGCCCTCCAAAGCTCTTTTAAATTCCGATTCTAATACTGGATCGCCTATCTCTTCTAAATCGACTCCTGTTTCTTCTTCTATCACATCAGACAAATCTTCACCCTCATAGAGGCTTTCAATGTATTCTTTCCACCTATCTGCTCTCTCCTCTGCATTTAACAGTGGAATTCCCGTTGCACTCTAAATGTTACCACCGTTGCTTTTAATGTCACCAAATGTTGTTTTGACTTTCCTGTATGCTGAGTCTGTCCTTCCGACAATCATATCTTTTTCGATGTCTTCACATTTTTCCTGCAGCCATTTCGTCTTAGCTTCCCTACACTTCCTATTTATTTCATTCCTCAGCGACTTGTATTTCTGTATTCCTGATTTTCCAGAACATATTTGCACTCCCTCCTTTCATCAATCAACTGAAGTATTTCTTCTGTTACCCATGGTTTCTTCGCAGCTACCTTCTTTGTACCTATGTTTTCCTTCCCAGCTTCTGTGATGGCCCTTTTTAGAGATGTCCATTCCTCTTCAACTGTACTGCCTACTGCGCTATTCCTTATTGCTGTATCTATAGCGTTAGAGAACTTCAAACGTATCTCGTCATTCCTTAGTACTTCCGTATCCCACTTCTTTGCGTGTTGATTCTTCCTGACTAATGTCTTGAACTTCAGCCTACTCTTCATCACTACTATATTGTGATCTGAGTCTACATCTGCTCCTGGGTACGCCTTACAATCCAGTATCTGATTTCGGAATCTCTGTCTGACCATGATGTAAACTAATTGAAATCTTCCCGTATCTCCCGGCCTTTTCGAAGTATACCTCCTCCTCTTGTGATTCTTGAACAGGGTATTCGCTATTACTAGCTGAAACTTGTTACAGAACTCAATTAGTCTTTCTCCTCTTTCATTCCTTGTCCCAAGCCCATATTGTCTTGTAACCTTTTCTTCTACTCCTTCCCCTACAACTGCATTCCAGTCGCCCATGACTATTAGATTTTCGTCCCCCTTTACATACTGCATTACCCTTTCAGTATCCTCATACACTTTCTCTATCTGTTCATCATCTTCAGCTTGCGAAATGTTCACAGTAACACACCCTCTGCCCTACCTTCCTATTCATAACGAATCCTACACCTGTTGTACCATTTTCTGCTGCTGTTGATATTACCCGATACTCATCTGACCAGAAATCCTTGTCTTCCTTCCACTTCACTTCACTGACCCCTACTATATCTAGATTGAGCCTTTGCATTTCCCTTTTCAGATTTTCTAGTTTCCCTGCCACGTTCAAGCTTGTGACATTCCACACCCCAACTCGTAGAACATTTCGTTGATTATTCAATCTTTTACTCATGGTAACCTCCCCTTTGGCAGTCCCCTCCCGGAGATCCGAATGGGGGACTATTCCGGAATCTTTTGCCAATGGAGAGATCATCATGACACTTCTTCAATTACAGGCCACATGTCCTGTGGATACACGTTACGTGTCTTTAATGCAGTGGTTTCCATTGCCTTCTGCATCCTTATGTCGTTGATCATTGCTGATTCTTCCGCCTTTAGGGGCAATTTCCCACCCCTAGGACAAGAGAGTGCCCTGAACCTCTATCCGCTCCTCCACCCTCTTTGACTAGGCCGTTGGCTGAATGAGGCTGACTTCTTATGGCGGAAGTCTTCGGCCGCCAATGCTGATTATTTATCAAAATTTAGGCAGTGGCGGGGATCGAGCCTGGGACCGAAGACGTTTTGATTATGAATCAAAGATGCCACCCCTAGACTACGGGTACCATATAAGTTGTTAGGGAGCGGCAAGAAATAGATTATTGGGGGCAATGGGAATCTCTTCACTCTTAGACATTAAATCACTTAAGAGGTGTCACTGGTTCCTTGGACAGATCGGTCTGCTACAGCAGTCGTACA
This sequence comes from Schistocerca nitens, assembly GCF_023898315.1. Lineage (NCBI taxonomy): Eukaryota > Metazoa > Arthropoda > Insecta > Orthoptera > Acrididae > Schistocerca > Schistocerca nitens. The sequence continues at coordinate 1,013,378,538 of NC_064615.1, forward strand.
TATCAGGCGGATCCTACTCGAACTAGTGCAGTCAGCTCTGATAGCGACTGACTACCTTTCCTCAAATCAAATAATGTTGTAGCGGGGGGGGGGGGGGGGACAACGGAATCAAAACAAGAGACCTGAAGGGTCAACATCGCGAGAAATTGTCGCTGGTGTGCCAACTAATACTCAGAAAATATCCGAGTGGGATATTCGCACTTACATGACTGGAAATCAATGAAACCAGTCTGATACTGCAGTAGCACCAATCGCCTATGAAGACGTAATGGTTGAATTTCAAGACACATTGTCACAGCATCGTGCATCATCTTACTAGACATCAATTTGAACAGGAACAACTGAAACACTTAAGAGCGCTGTAAGAATAACACATAAATAACTGGACACTTCTTTAAATAATCTGTAATTTTCGTGTGATGTACTTAGGGAATAAACGGGCTTTCTTTGTAAGAGGACTCTTTGTCAGCTCAGCTAAAAAATTTATTCTACTGAGGAACTGAAAACCCTTTTCAGTACCGTTTTGCGAATCTTCTAATATGCACGATAAGTTATATACGATTTTCTGTCCAATTTCTCCCTCTCGTTATACCATTCCGACAGCGTTGTAGAAACTTGTCCGGTGTACTGCGATGTTGCGCTGTCGCCTGACGCCAGTCTAGGAGAGAGAGGTCAACTGAATGAAACGCTTAAGCTTTTCTGGCGCCGCGGCAGCACTTTGTTCTGCAGGAGCGACCAATTCCATGGTTGTTCGGGGTTGAGTTAATCCTGAGGATATTGTTGGCAGCAGAGTAATATTAGTGTCGCCGTTTCCTCGCTCACTTCGCTTCCTGTAACTATGTCGTGCGCGCACCACCATTATCTGGTTTCTTACTATCAGGTGACAACTTTTTTTGTGCAGGTCGTGGTCGTGGTGGGTGAGCAACTCTTTAATCAATGCAAGAGAGCTGCTATCAGATCTGCCCAGCACGTCGATAGAAGATGTTCCTTTGATTCAAGGCGGTTGTCAAAATACTTACTTTGCTGTTGCTGTTGCTGTTGCTCTGATAGAGGGAAGGAATCACACAGATCTCTTACTAAACTTATGAAGCTGATACTGTAATTTAGTCCTTCAATTTTCTCCCAAGAATGCGTTTGAAGTTAGGAAGAAATTTGCACAGGAGGCAGCGTGTGGAGCAGAGAAAAGCGCAAGGTCTCTCGTAGAAAAGTATCTGTGTCATTCTGGCGCGAAGGAACAGGGGCGGTAACTGAAAGGGATTGTCCCTCTGTCTGGCTTACCCTCTGGGGACCGGGCCCTGTTAGCAGCGGAGCGGAGGGCACTGTCCGCTGGCGACTTGTACTTGCTCCAACGAGTTTGGGACACAACAGCTTGATCCTCTCCCTAGGGACGGCAGCGGCACCGAAAAACAGCCGCTTGTCAGCTTACTGCGCGATTTCCGTGGCGCGCGACTGCGAAGAAACAGCCTGCAGCACTCAGATTCCGCACCACAGTATCGAATCGACTGAGCAACTCTTCACTTAGTGACTGATAAAGGCTTTGGACTTTTTCATTTACCACTTTGAGACGCCCTGCTAAACCCGCAAGACAGGACGAGTAGTTTAAATTGCGGAAAGGGGCCAAAATAAGCGGCTGTCAGTTACACTCGAACATACAGCTTTATTTATTTGACCATATTTATTTAGCGTATGGCGCTACACACATGGTTTACACTTATTACATTATGAAATTAGATGATAAAATACACTACAAAATACATAAGTGAAGGATACATATTCAGATAAAATATAATACATAAACACAATAAAAAGTAACATCACAGTAGATATTTTGCGTTACACAAGTCTTCAAACTCTGACGTCCAAATTGGCGATCCATTCGAGGCAGGGCGGTGTGGCGTTGAAGAAGTCAGCCCGACTACTCTGGTAGGCTCTTAATTCACAGTTGGGCTTTTCCACAGCTGTCGTGGAAGTTCAAATCTCTTAGGTTTCTCTGATGGACAGATAAGTTCACGGTTGTCAGGGGAGGCACTATCACTCCAGCTCTCGTGCCATTTAGTATCCATGCTGAAGTTGGCAGCTGACAGTTGTTGGGCCAGTCTTAAAGGGGTATTTCTGGAGCGGAGTCGTATTCTTTCCAAAGTTGGGACATCTTCACGGATAGGAAGTAGGGGTTATTCATTACTTTTGTGTATTCCTTCATCATAGCTTCCTGTCTTAGCAGGGAGGGTGGAGCTATATGACTGGAAGCCAATATACTGGGGTAGTCCTTATGCATCCAGTTATGGTTCTCATAGCAGCATTGTGCTGGGTGTCCATATATTTGATCATATGTTACAAGCGATAAGAAATTAAAAAAAAACACACAGCATTAATTTTTGGAAATTAATAATCGGCTGAAAACATCATACAATCTCATGCCTTGAGGGCAAGATCACTTGAATTTAAAATCGGCTGAAAGCCAATAACGTAAGACTCAAATCAAAATAAGAAATTTAAAAGGCAGAACGCCTTATCTTAAATCAGTTCTTTCAATTAGGCTGCAGGCCCAAGCAATCTGACACCTTAAGAACAAAACAACCTTAATTTAAAAATCGGCCAGAAGCCATACAAATACGAGGGGCGTTTGAAAATTCCGTGCAAAAATAAAAACTGCTTACGTGTTTCGGGTAAAGCTCTTTTATTTTTCGACATATTCTCGTTTCAGACTTATACACTTCGTCCAACGCTGTTCTAATTTTTTGACCCTTTCCGAATAATAGGAATTGTCCAAGTCTGCAAAATAGCTATTTTTTGCTGCAATCACCTCCTCATTTGAATAAAATCTTGGTCCTGCCAGCCATTTCTTCAAATTGGGAAACAAATAATAGTCCGAGGGAGCCAAGTCTGGAGAATAGGGGGGGATGTGAAACGAGTTGGAATCCTGTTTCCATTAATTTTGCGACCACAACAGCTGAGGTGCGGGCTGGTGCATTACGTGATGGAAAAGGACTATTATGCGGTCCAGCTCGGTTTTCAAACGGTCCAATATCGATGAATAATATGCACCTGTAATAGTTTTACGCTTTTCCAGATAGTCGATGAGGATTATCCCTTGCGAATCCCAAAAGACAGTCGCCATAACCTTTCCGGCCGAAGGAACTGTCTTCGCCTTTTTTGATGCAAATTCTCCCATGGTAACCCATTGTTTAGAACGTTGTTTGGTCTCCGGAGTATAGTATTGTATCCATGTTTCATCCAAAGTGACGAAACGACGCTTAATGTCCTGTGGATTCTTCCTGAACAGCTGTAAACCATCCATGCAACACTTCACAACATTCCGTTTTTGGTCGTGAGCACTCGCGGAACCCATCTTGCGGATAGCTTTCTCGTGTCCAAATGTTTATGCAAAATATTATGTACCCGTTCATACGAGATGCCCACAGCACTAGAAATCTCACGCACCTTAACTCTTCTGTCATCCGTCACCGTATTACGGATTTTACCAATGATTTCTGGAATCGTAACCTCCACAGAGCGCCCAGAATGTTCAGCATCACCTGTGCCCATAGGGACACCCGAAAATTTTGAAACTACTTATAAACTGTTATAGTCGAAGGTGCAGAATCACCGTAATGTTTATCAAGCTTCTCTTTAGTCCCCTGAGGCGTTTTGCCTTTCCTGAAGTAATGTTTAATCACCATACGAAATTCGTTTTCTTCCGTTTTTTGACAATCACTCGACTTCCTTGATTCACAGGAATGCCAAACACAAAGAAATAGACGAATATGGCTGAAACTTGGTGTGCGTTCTTTCCAAAGATGCTACCAACTAAACATGACCTCAATACGCGCAGGTGGTTCCATCTCTCGAACTTTGCATGGGCTTTTCAAACTCCCGTCGTACAAACAGGAAGAACAAATGAGAAAAGGCAGTACACCCAACGGCGCTCAGAAGTTTCCGAACGTCGGCCCGGAATTCAAACACTAACGCTCGCTTAGGTGAGACAGGCAGTCGGCCCAACAATTCTCGATCTGATGACAACGCAACGGACAGACAGTCAACAGACCCACCGACCAGATAACTTCTGCTCCACCCGGCCAGCACCAACAGGGAGTTCAATGGAACAGCATAGAAGGTATTGGCACCCACAACCAAATATTATACATAGAGCTGTCAAACTACACACCATGTTGGACAGCGACAACACGATGAGAAAAATACACTTCCTGAGTTTATGTCAACGGCCAGGGCAGGTAACCGGAACGTTAACAGCCACAAGGCAGAAGATTCCGATGGTGCACTTCAATTCAAAATAACCAAGTACAGTTAAACTCCACTGGATGGTGGCTAAAATTTGCCAACTTGAAAACACACGTTGTTGCTCGCAGGAATGTCCCAACAGCCGACAACGAAATCCAAACGACACAATGTGTACAATCGTGACTTGCTGGTAGATTAATCCAAAACTTCGTGTCCATGATCGGTGAGCCATGGACCTCGTAGCAATGTGAACAGCACCACATACTCCGACCGCGCATGGACGCCACCATCGGCCGCGGCCGAACTACGCGCCATGGAGATTTCCTCGCTGCTCCACGTCAACTGACCAACTGCCCAGGCCTGGGAACGGTGGAAGGACCAAATATATGTCGGCCGATGAGACGACCAGCCGAACGACCAATAAACGGTCGTCCCGCTCCAACCTCCCTCCATTGGGCAGTTCATGTGGCGGTCGGCGAGCACTGGTTGTCCGCACCTCACGAGCGCTCCGTCCCCGACTTCACTGCTGATGTGTGCCGACTGCACTGCTGGTCCATCTCCAACTGACTGCCAGACACATGACGACCTGAAATACTATCGGTCACTCCAGAGATGGTGCGACAGTGCACTTATCGTTATGCGCTGCTGCTACTTCTCCTGCTCACAGACAAGTAAGGCAGGAAGTTAGTGACCCCAGTAAATGGAATAAGAAAACGAGGCAGCGGCACCATAATAGATGACAAACAATAAACGGCATGAACATGAGCCATGCATGGCTCACACTTCTGCTACAGTACCTAGTGACAGCTTGCTCGTTTTCTGCGTGCCTCTGATCCCAGATCCCATAGACGTAAGCTGCAAAATTTGTGCCGACTTGTGCGCCTGATCTTCGTTTATCTGACCTCGCAAGTAGTAAAGGTCACCTGTTCACCACGTCATACACTCGCTCATTAACCCAATCGAGCCCATTAATTAAATTTTAAGTCTCAACGTTTTCCAGCGTCTTTAGTAGCAACATTCTGTCCAAGGGCCGGCCATGGGCTTCTAGCTTCTCGTCTAAAATATTAATTAGTGAACTAATTATTTGAATGTGTATTTCTACTCTCTGTGAATCTAATTTCTAGGACCTCTTTTCAATGGAGCTAGCCAACTGAGCGACATCATCTCCAAGGGATCGAGGCTGCCGCTAGGAGGCTGCCTGTAAAGCGCAACTTGCCCGTGTCAGAGATACAGCGACAGGCGGCATCGCGCTTGTGGGCGGCGTTAGCGGGGAATACGTCCAGGCGTCTCGGAGCGAACCATAGCCATATTGTTCGGACATGGAGTAGACATAGAGAGACAGGAACTGTCGATGACATGCCTCGCTCATGCTGCCCAAGGGCTACTACTGCAGAGGATGACCGCTAACTGTCGATTATGGCTCTGAGCAACCCTGACAGCAGCGCCACCATGTTGAATAATGCTTTTCCTGCAGCCACAGCACTCGTGTTACGACTCAAACTGTGCGCAATATACTGCATGATGAGCAACTTCAGTACCGACGTCCATGGCGAGGTTCATCTTTGCAAACCACGACACCATGCAGTGCGGTACAGGTGGGCCCAACAACATGCCGAATGGATCGCTCACTATTGGAATCACGTTCTTTTAAAAGATGAATGTCACATGTGCCTTCAACCAGACAATAGTCGGAGACATGTTTGGAGGCAACCCGGTCAGGCTGAACGCCTTAGACACACTGTCAAACGAGTGCAGCAAGGTGGAGGTTTCCTCCTGTTTTGGGTAGCATTATGTGGGGCCGACATACGCCTCTGGCAGTCATGGAAAGTGCCGTAAAGGCTGTACGATACATGAATTCCATCCTCCGACCGATAGTACAACCACGTCATCAGCATATTGGCGAGGCATTCGTCTTCATGGACGACAATTCGCGCCCCCATTGTGCAGAGCTTGTGAATGCCTTTCTTCAGGATAACGACAGCGCTCTACTAGAGTGGCCAGCATGTTCTCCAGACATGAACCATATCGAACTTGCATGGGATGGATTGCAGAGGGCTGTTTATAGACGACGGGACCCACCTACCATGGACGACGTGACCCACCAACCACTCTGAGGAATCTACGCCGAATCGCCGTTGGCGAGTAGGACAATCTGGACCAACAGTGCCTTGATGAACTTCTGGATAGTATGCCACGACGAATACAGACACGCATCAATGCAAGAGGACGTGCTATTGGGTATTAGAGGTACCAGTGTGTACAGCAATCTGGACCACCACCTTTGAAGGTCTCGTTGTATGGTGGTACAACATGCAGTGTGTGGTTTTCACGTGCAATAAAAAGGGCGGAAACGTAATTTATGGTGATCTCTATTCCAATTTTCTGTACAGCTTCCGGAACTCTCGGAAACGAGGAGATGCAAAACATTTTTTTATGTGTGTATTATTATAAAATTTCTTTCATGTCTGTAATTATTTAGGTGATTTAATTGGCAGTTGAATTATTTGATATTTCGAAATAAAATTGGTATGAAAATTGTGGATAGAACAGCTGTCTGTTCGTTATCAAAAGGCCCCGAATTTGTCACCTGATTTCATATTCTTTAATGACTACTCGACTGATCCTTGTTTCAGGCCTGGCACTGCTGTCCACGCATTCTTAACTGCATGTGGCGTTCTTCGCATATATATAGCTCGTGCAGAAACCAGATCGTAGTTGTAAGGGTTGAGGGGTATGAACAGGAAGTAGCGTCTGAGAAACGATTGAGATAGGGTTGTAGCCCATCGTCGACGTATTCAGTCTGTACACTCCTCAAGCGTTAAACGAAACCAAAGAAAAATTGGAGCAGGAATTATAGTTTAGAGAAAGCAAATAAAATCCTTAAAGTTTGACATCATTTTGTACTTCTGTGAGACACAGTAGAGGACTTAGGAGACTTGTTGAACTGAGTGGGCAGGGTCTCGAAAGGAGGATATAAGATGAACATTAGCAAAAGTAAGACAAGGGTAATGAGATGTGGCCCAAATATGTCGGGCTATGCTGTGGGTATTAGATTAGGGTAGGAGACACCAAAGGTAGTAGATGTGTTCCGCTATTTGGCAGTAAAATAAGTAACGATGGCCGAACAGACGGGGTATAAAGTATAGACTGTCACAGGCAAGAAAAGCGTTTCCGAAGAAGACAAATTTGTTATTACCGAAAGCAGATTTATGTGTTAGGAAGTTCTTTCTGAAGGTAGTTCTCTGGAGCGTATATAAGTAAAACGTGAACGATAAACAGTTTAGACAAGAAGAGAATAGAAACTTTTGAAATGTGATGCTACAGAAGAAGGTTGGATATTAGATGCGTAGATGATTTAACTAATGACGAGGTCCTGAACAGAAATGGATCTACAGAAAGGAAATTTGTGGCACTACTTGACTAAAAGAAGGCATCGATTTACAGGATACATTCTGAGGCATCAACGGATCACCCGTTTATTTCTGGTGGAAGTGTGGAGGGATAAAAGATCCAGAGGGAGATAAAGAGAGGAATACAATTAACAGCTTCAAAAGGATGCAGTTTGCCGTTGTTGTTTGGAGATGAAGAGGCTTGCACATGATAGAGTAGCGTGGAGAGCTGCATCGAACAAGTCTTCGGCCTCAAGACGTCAAGAACAACAACAACAACAACAACAACACATACGATATTGTGACAGTAACTGCTTCGGTACGCACTACCAAATACAGTCAGATAGCTAATAGTGTATAATAACAAACTGGCCCACTCAATTACATAACTAATTAGCGCCTCACTCTTTATTAACCTGACTAGAAGTTGTAATAGTTTAGTTATGTGTGTGTTTTCTATTCCCCGTAAAGTATTACAGTAAATCGAAAAAGGGTGGCATGAAAAATTAACCCGTTGTTGACTGGTAGAAAACTGGAACAAGTGAGGAAATTTCTATAATTAATGAGTGTGTTTAAAAGTGTTTCATACTGCTGACTGACAAAGTAACTTTGAGCCACCTCATACCAGGGAACTGACTATCTGGAAAACTGGTGAAAAGTAAATGGAGGTCACGAAGAATGGTCACAATATATTACGGAGCAATATACACACTCAGGGGGCATCCTATACACCCAGAAGGTGTTATTTTGGAAACGGGCACATTTCATTGTTTTCGAGTCAGTCAGTTATTATATACATCTGGACTGATGACATTTTTGCACCAGTCTAGTGCAATATATGATTTATTTGTTCATATTTCGGAGCTTGACAACAGATAAGATTTCGACATACTGTGTCTGTAGGTGTGTACTAGAGCAGATCATATAAAATGATTAACTTTCTTCCTTTTATTATGTATTTCATGGAAAGTGTTAAGAGATGGGAAATATTTTTCTAGTGGATTTTTAACAAGGTGTCTTCAAATCGGTGGCTCAACCAAGCGTAATTATACAGACAGAACTAAATTTTATTCTGAACATTAGCATTTGGAATCAAGATACCTATTCTATTGGAAGAGACTTTGGGAGACACCATTAAGTTAATTCTTTGACTGCTACGTAGGTGCTCCCTTTATTCTATGCTCATAGTAACCGATGCCACCGCGCTGTTCAACTAATGATGCTACCTGTGCTGATGAGGGACGGTTGGGTTGATTTGGTGGTAGAGACCAGACAGTAAGGTCATCGGTCTCATTGGATTAGGGAAGGATGGGGAAGGAAGTTGGCCGTGCCTTTTCAAAGGAACCATCCTGGTATTTGCCTGAAGGGATTTAGGGAAATCATGGAAAAGCTACACTACTGGCCATTAAAATTGCTACATCACGAAGATGACGTGCTACAGACGCGAAATTTAACCGACAGGAAGAAGATGCTGTGATATGCAAATGATTAGCTTTTCAGAGCATTCACACAAGATTGGCACCGGTGGCGACACATACAACGTGCTGACATGAGGAAAGTTTCCAACCGATTTCTCATACACAAACTGAAGTTGACCGGCGTTGCCTGGTGAAACGTTGTTGTGATGCCTCGTGTAAGGAGGATAAATGCGTACCATCACGTTTCCGACTTCGATACAGGTCGGATTGCAGCCTCTCGCGATTGCGGTTTATCGTATCGCGACATTGCTGCTCGCGTTGGTCGACTGTTAGCAGAATATGGAATGCGTGGGTTGAGGAGGGTAATACGGAACGCCGTGCTGGATCCCAACGGCCGCTTATCACTAGCAGTCGAGATGACAGGCATCTTATCCGCATGGCTGTAACGGATCGTGCAGCCATGTCTCGATCCCTGAGTCAACAGATGGGGACGTTTGCAAGACAACAACCATCTGCACGAACAGTTCGACAACGTTTGCAGCAGCATGGACTATCAGCTCGGAGACCATGGCTGCGGCTACCCTTGACGCTGCGATGGTGTACTCAATGACGAGCCTGGGTGCACGAATGGCAAAACGTCATTTTATCGGATGAATCAAGGTTCTGTTTACAGCATCATGATGGTCGCGTCCGTGTTTGGCGCGGTGAACGCACATTGGAAGCGTGTATTCGTCACCCGGCGTGATGGTATGGGGTGCCATTTGTTACACGTCTCGGTCACCTCTTGTTCACATTGACGGCACTTTGAACAGTGGACGTTACATTTCAGATGTGTTACGACCCGTAGCTCTACCCTTCATTCAATCCCTGCGAAACCGTACATTTCAGCAGGATAATGCACGACCGCATGTTTCAGGACCTGTATGGGCCTTTCTGGATACAGAAAATGTTCGACTGCTGCCCTGGCCAGCACATTCTCCAGATCTCTCACCAACTGAAAACGTCTGGTCACAATACGCCAGTCACCACACTTGATGAACTGTAGTATCGTGTAGAAGCTGCACGGGCAGCTGTACCTGTACACGTCATCCAAGCTCTGTTTGACTCAATGCCCAGGCGTATCAAGGACGTTATTACGGCCAGAGGTGGTGGTTGTGGGTACTGATTTCTCAGGATATATGCACCCAAACTGCGTGAAAATGTAATCACATGTCAGTTCTAGTATAATATATTTGTCCAATGAATACCCGTTTATCATCTGCACTTCGTTTTGGTGTAGCAATTTTAATGGCCAGTAGTGTATATCAGAATGGCCGGACACAGGATTGAACCGTCGTCCTCCCAAATGCGAGTCCAGTGTGCTAACTACTGCGCCACCTCGCTCGGTGATGTTGGACGGTGTTCTGGCCAATACTAAGTACTTATCATCTGATTTTAGGGAAGCTGTTAGACGAAAAAAAATTAATTTTTTTACATCTTACAGTTTGATATCTTCACTCAGTAAAGAATGGAATTTATTTCCTTTATTCATCGTAGTTACTATACTGTGTCAAAATTAACTTAATCATTGCACGAAATTTTAAAGATTTTTCGGACGCAAAAGCTCTTTGCATAGACGTTGCATACGACTTATTTCAGCTCATATATCACTGTGTATGAAATGTGGGTGACACGTCGAAATTTTATTTAAAGTTGAGACAAGACTGATATCTCATTTCCTGTAGAATCCAGCTCGTACGTGGAAAACGGTCAGCTGTATTCCTTATTATTTGTGGAACTGAAGCATCAACTGCCCCTTTCAGCAATCGTGCTGTGTCCTGACTGGCAATGGTGGTAACACTGAAAAAATATTCCGCCATTGGCTGGGCAGTATTGCAGGTATGTTTGTAGACTTCGATTTTGCTTTATAATAAACCTCTCGAACCTCTCTCAGAAATCTTCCTGATGATCTCCCATACCACCGTATTTTTCGTGGAACGGTTTATGGTGTTCAGGAGCTGTTGTCACGATCCCTTCTTCCTATTTTCAATAATACGGCGACATTTCGGCTTCCGTACCCGAAAGGCTGCGAGTTTTTCGGCACCTGGACGTCCCTAAATCGGCGCAGAGCCGCACATCTGATCCTGACTGGAGAGCATCCTTCCTTTCTCCACCAAGCGACAGTCTGCCTTTTTAGGTGGCCTGAGGATTGTGGAACAGGTGACTCAGCGGAGTGGGGGGCCGTTATCGTAATATGATCCACCCATTCCTTGACGCTATCGCGGTGTTCGTTGACAATAAGTTGGCTGTAAAGCGTACAGTTTCCGTTGCTGAGCATCCAGTGTGGCACTGATCATTCTGACTGGTAAATCCAAATGGGAAAATAACTAGCTGACTGCGTTTGACCACCTCCCACTGTGCAGTGTGTGCATGGGCTGTAAATCAACAACAGTGAACGATCCTGTTACAGTGCTTAAGTGCCTACTGTGCTCTCTATTTAACAGATACGTTTACGATGACATTATGACCTCAGTGGAAAACTATTTGTCTAGAACCACGGGCAGTTAAAGGGCAAATATTGTCAATTTATGAAGCGCACGCACTCATATACACTCCTGGAAATGGAAAAAAGAACACATTGACACCGGTGTGTCAGATCCACCATACTTGCTCCGGACACTGCGAGAGGGCTGTACAAGCAATGATCACACGCACGGCACAGCGGACACACCAGGAACCGCGGTGTTGGCCGTCGAATGGCGCTAGCTGCGCAGCATTTGTGCACCGCCGCCGTCAGTGTCAGCCAGTTTGCCGTGGCATACGGAGCTCCATCGCAGTCTTTAACACTGGTAGCATGCCGCGACAGCGTGGACGTGAACCGTATGTGCAGTTGACGGACTTTGAGCGAGGGCGTATAGTGGGCATGCGGGAGGCCGGGTGGACGTACCGCCGAATTGCTCAACACGTGGGGCGTGAGGTCTCCACAGTACATCGATGTTGTCACCAGTGGTCGGCGGAAGGTGCACGTGCCCGTCGACCTGGGACCGGACCGCAGCGACGCACGGATGCACGCCAAGACCGTAGGATCCTACGCAGTGCCGTAGGGGACCGCACCGCCACTTCCCAGCAAATTAGGGACACTGTTGCTCCTGGGGTATCGGCGAGGACCATTCGCAACCGTCTTCATGAAGCTGGGCTACGGTCCCGAACACCGTTAGGCCGTCTTCCGCTCACGCCCCAACATCGTGCAGCCCGCCTCCAGTGGTGTCGCGACATGCGTGAATGGAGGGACGAATGGAGACGTGTCGTCTTCAGCGATGAGAGTCGCTTCTGCCTTGGTGCCAATGATGGTCGTTTGCGTGTTTGGCGCCCTGCAGGTGAGCGCCACAATCAGGACTGCATACGACCGACGCACACAGGGCCAACACCCGGCATCATGGTGTGGGGAGCGATCTCCTACACTGGCCGTACACCACTGGTGATCGTCGAGGGGACACTGAATAGTGCACGGTACATCCAAACCGTCATCGAACCCATCGTTCTACCATTCCTAGACCGGCAAGGGAACTTGCTGTTCCAACAGGACAATGCACGTCCGCATGTATCCCGTGCCACCCAACGTGATCTAGAAGGTGTAAGTCAACTACCCTGGCCAGCAAGATCTCCGGATCTGTCCCCCATTGAGCATGTTTGGGACTGGATGAAGCGTCGTCTCACGCGGTCTGCACGTCCAGCACGAACGCTGGTCCAACTGAGGCGCCAGGTGGAAATGGCATGGCAAGCCGTTCCACAGGACTACATCCAGCATCTCTACGATCGTCTCCATTGGAGAATAGCAGCCTGCATTGCTGCGAAAGGTGGATATACACTGTACTAGTGCCGACATTGTGCATGCTCTGTTGTCTGTGTCTATGTGCCTGTGGTTCTGTCAGTGTGATCATGTGATGTATCTGACCCCAGGAATGTGTCAATAAAGTTTCCCCTTCCTGGGACAATGAATTCACGGTGTTCTTATTTCAATTTCCAGGAGTGTAGCTACTGCTTGTAGGGTGTCAGTGACCGAGAGATGTCAGAAATGGAATAGAAACCCTTACTTTAACTATCTCTTTAAAGATCATCCTTTTTGTGAATGATGTATTCGCATACACTAGTGGTATCAGGTCGCTTAAAATGTATTTCTGGGAGACGTACACACATGTGTCCTGAACTCATTATTCCACCATAATACGGAAGCTATCCTAATAGTAAGCCTTTCCTCCGTCTTTTCCTCCGTCGTTGCTCGGAAATGGGGAGTTTCCAGCGCAGATGGAGGTGGTGGGCTAGTTTGAGAGTCTTACCCTCAGGCAAACATCAACCTCCATAACGACAGTATCACCGTGTCAGAGCCGTCAGACAGAACCAATGTCGCAAGGTGTAATTGTTCTGGACATAATGTATTTTGGTGAGTTTTTTTCGTCCATCGCTTGGATTTTGGGAATGGTGCTAAGACTGTTTTAACAACACTTTTTCTTGATTCCGCTGTTTGTGTGCCATGAAGGGTATTACGCTTCCCGACAGTAGATTCTGCTGCCATAATTATGTTATAAGCAAACTATCTGCTGTCCCAAGTACTTCCCCTTATCCAGGCAATGCTGGTGGTAGTGTCGCCAAGGCACAGATGCCAAGATGGGGAACCACATAAAGTGTGCCCCACAGCATACAGGGTGACAATTATTGAACTACATGAAAAATAAATGTAATTTAGTTGCAAACTACGGCGTTCACACACTTTATTCACCATGTAAATGTGGCTACAAGTATTCGGATTTAGGTTATGACATGTTCGATCGGAAGATCGTAGCCGTCGATGACTTCCTGAATGGATGTTTTCAGTTCAGCAATGGTTTTGGGGTTATTGCTGTACACCTTGTCTTTAATATCAGTCTCGGCCGGGAGAGCGGTGTGCTGACCACATGCCCCTCCATATTTGTATCCAGTGACCCTAAGGACTGAGGGTGACACGGCGGCCGGTCTGTACCGTTGGGCCTTCATGGCCTGTTCGGGAAGAGTATAGTTTTGTCCTTAATATAGCCCCACAAAAAGAAGTCGCATGCGTTCAGTTCCGGAGAATATGGCGGCCCATCGAGGCCCATGTCAGTGGCCTATGTGTACGCCAGAGCCAGAATTGGGTCCACAAAGTGGTTCTCCAGGACATCAAACATCTCCTGGTTCGATGGAGTCGAGTTCCGTCGTGTATGAACCACATATTGTCGAAATCAGGGTCACTGTGAGTAATAGGGATGAAATCATCTTCCAAAACCTTCATGTACCTTCCTGTAGCCACCGTGCCACCAAGAGATATCGCACCGATCATTCCGTGACTGGACATTGCACACCACACTGTCACCCGTTGAGGATGAAGAGACTTCTTAACATTGTTCAGCCACAGCGATCAGAAGAAAAGCGGATCTTCTTCACACCATTCAAATCGATCTTCCTTTGCAGACAGTCACGGACAGGTGATTCTGCTTGGTTGCACTCCTCTTGATTTGATTTTCGGCTCAAGTGTAGCAAATAACATTTTGTGGACCTAACTTCCCTAGTAAAATTCAATTAAAGATGAAGTCATATTTTTCTGACCTGATCAGGATCTTCTGGCAAGATATGGTTTTTCTGGCACTCATTTATTAACGTTTTTGATTCACGTTAAGAAGTTTTATTTCTTCATAGAAAACCTCTCACGGGTTTGGAGAACCTTCAGTTCACTTTCCTCACTTCTCTTGCACTTGCACCGTTGCTAGACTTGCTTTCATTTTTTTAGGTTAACACAAATGGAACATGGACCGGTAGATGGTGTATCAAACCCTGTCTTGAGATTTCTATTGAAGATATGCCTAAAATTGTTTGTTTCACCTTATTAGCAGATGATGCCTTCTCCTGGTATTATATTCAGACGCAATGAGAAATACTGACATTTGCTACCAGTGCAGCAATAAAGTATCACTGCAATTGACAAATTATTAAAGAAGTCAATGACACTGTTCTGTGCTTCTGCATATTTAACTGATCTCCTCCTCAACTCTCAAAACGAAGTTGGAAACAAACACCAACAACAATGTTTAGTTCCCTCTTAATATCGACATTTTAAGAGAAGTCAAATAATTTTTATACTGAGCCATAATGGCACTGGAATAAAAGAAGTATAATTATTTTGCTACTTTATATTGAAGTTGATTATAACCGTGCATGTTTCATGAAAGTTCCTCAAAATTCTTTCCACCCTCACGCGTTTCAACCCCAGTGCTCTGAGAAATGTGCTTTGGCATACTGGGACGATCCTATGTTGTTGTCACCAGGTGAAACTACTTTCGTTCAGCCACAACAATGGGTTATATGATTGCTCTGGGAGAAGACTCATCAAACTAGAACCCATGAAATATTAGTTCAGGGAATAAAAGATTTACTTATCTTTGACACACAAGTACTGCATATTTTACAACTGCCACTGACTAGCAACGCATAGCTTCATGCAACTTTTGCCGAAGTCCATTTCATCAGAAACTTTAACTACTCGTTGGTCCTAGACGATGATGTTGACTGCCGTAGCTGAGGTTTCGAACTGGAACAGAGCTGTTGCTAGCTCGACGATATGTTGACCTCAGCATGAGTGCGATACTATGCTCAGAAGGGCGACGTGGTCTTCAGGAGCACCTCCCATATGTCGTTATGCATTGCAGGAGTACGAGCTAATGTCATGGGCATCAATGCTCGTCACCACCTTTGGTGTGACAATGCGATCTCTGTACGATACCACAAGTAGTGTTTCGTTTCTGTTTTTCGATGCTTTCATCTGGCTGCCAACAAGTGCACATGTTGATACTTGAATATTTTACGATAAACCTTTTTGTCCTTGCTTATGTCTTCATAGATGGTTTTGCTGAACACACGAACATCGGTTTCCATCAAACATTAGAATTCAAAAGCTTTTGGTTTAGATTTCTGATAGCATTCTGGTGTTGAAAGTTGTTTCTTGCCGTACATGAAAACAAATCAAATTACACGAATCATATTATAGAACAAGAGAAAGATGATTACTAGGATTGTCAAGTGTATTGGTTATTATCCTACCTCTTTCTGAATGGCCCGTTTCATTTCATGTGGATGTCGAGGGTTTCTCGTCGCTTCGCCTGGACTACGTTGATTAACAGTTCCTGAACTCTCAACTTGGCTTTCAACACAATCAGTAGTCACTACTACAGCTCACAAAAGATTGACTGATGCTTGCTCCAAAAATATAGACGCAAGAACGCTAGAGTGATGTGACCTGGAGTGAAGTACTACGATTAGTTGCAGGTTTTGAAAGGAAAAAATGAAAAGTGTTCACTTCGCAGATTGGACATTCACCCCAGTATTCGAAGCCCTATATTACAGCACATGGTTGACTTACGCAAGGTTACTTTCCAGCATGTAGTAGAGCATTATGACGATAAGCGGATGGCATGCATAACTGAGTATGACCGAAGTGGTCACGTGGCAGGTTTTGAGACACACCATCTAATGTAATACACACACATACACACACAATATTCGTGATAAGTGCTATGCCATGTTAGCAGTATACCAAAATGACCTGATTATAAACACTAAATTAATAGGTATGTTTCTAACAATCTTAACAGCTGCATATTGTTATCATCTACGGTTTCTCGCATTGCTATGACATGATCAGGAAGCAGTCGTTTGAATGGGCTATGATCCTCTAGCTCAAATCAGTAAGCATAGACTTTCCGAATAACACAAACAGTGAAATTTTTTATGCTTTCTCAATAATTTTAGCAATGCTTTATTTTCAGGATAATCTGTTATGTGAGTTATCCGACTGTAACTACATCATTATCAGTTTTCTCCACCCAAATAATGTTATACTTTATACTGCACGTTTTAAAATCATTCTTCCTGTTTACGACGTCTCCCAAGCCGCTTCTTTTACGTAATCTTCATCCATGTTACTGGCATTTACCATTATTTCGTTACTATTTCCCCCTGCATAATAACCAACTTCATTTTGCAGTACTTATGGAAATTATTACTCTGTTTACCTTTTAAGCACATTTTTCCACAAGTTTCACATCTGTTTCTCCTTTATTGCCGTTTTTTTCATTCATGACATTTACATGTAACCTTACTCCACAATTATGAATTTCATTCCCTCCCAATTTATCGTCATATTGTGTGTGTGAATTCTTAAGGGACCAACCCGCTGAGGTTATCGGTCCCTGTATTGTCATATTCCTGTTGTTCAGATTGATTACCATTAATCTTTCCTAACGTTTCCTGTTCCGTATTTAATTCGTCATTTTCAATATCTATTTTCCAAGAAGTTAACAAATTTTTCATTCTATCAGTTCAAAGTTTATTTTGCCCATTTCAGTTTTAATTTCCTTTCCTAGTTTACCGCAAGATTGCTTCAAATGGTTCTGAGCACTATGGGACTTAACTTCTTGAGGTCATCAGTCCCCTAGAACTTAGAACTGCTTAAACCTAACTAACCTAAGGACATCACACACATCCATGCTCGAGGCAGGATTCGAACCTGCGACCGTAGCGGTCTCGTGGTTTCAGACTGTAGCGCCTAGAACCGCACCGCCACCCCGGCCGGCTCATCTGATCAGTTCGCTCATAAATTTTGTTTCCTAGATCTTCCCTAGTCGATCGTATGGTGAAAACTAGTGTGCCTGTATGATGATCTCTGGCTATCGTTTCACTTATGCTTATGTCAGTAGCTGCATAAACACATTGTTCAAATTTTAAACCTGTGATTTGATCATCAATTTTCCCACAATCACATGAACCGAGCCTTCATGATTGCTAGTAAATTATCATATTACACAACTTTTCTCTCATTTATTGGTTTTTATAACCGAAGATACATGTTATGACGATGACTTTAGGCGGCCATTTTTGAAAGATTACTTGGGTTCTACTCATGTCTAAGGATTTGTACTACTTGTAACGATAATGGCCTAAGGACAAAATCTAGTTTGTGAAGTAAAACCTGTTGTACAGTCAAATGGCGGTTATATCTTTCAGAAATGGAGAAGCATTAGTTAGATTCACTGGAAAATATGTTGTGATGCTTCGTGAACTTTAATTCATTGCGAATAGGAAATGTCGTACTTAAACATAGAGAGATACAAAAAATTACCAGAGGGTCCCGTGGAAATAAATCAAGTTTAATTATTTAACAGCAAATGAAAAGATCGTAAAGTTATTCCAGTACATGAAAGTGATGAGAGGAATGGATATAAACTCTGATCGTTACCAAGGAAGAGGGAAAGCATAAGGAGTGACAAAAAATTTCAGTTCGATTTCCGTATATTCCAAAATAGGTATGCCAAACAGGCAACATCGCCTTGGGTATGAAGACAATGCTCTCACCGACGCACTACGTGGAAGATGCCTCTCTTGTAAAATGCGTGACGCACTCTGGTAACTGACTACCGCACATCATCGTCCGAAAGGAAACATCAACTATTCCAGGCCTCTCTTAAGAGAGCTAAGGCGTGATGATCACATGGGGAGAAATCAAGAGAATAGGGTTGGCGCTCGAGTATCTTCTATTTGACCTGGGGTAAATTCTGCCTTATGTCTGTGATACAGGGACGAGCGTTATCATCAAGAAGTTCGCGCACCATTCCAGAACGGTGGTATCCGACAGACATGCTGCCCTATACACATTCTTCTTTCGCTGATGGATTCTACTGTGTCTGTCCATCGGCAGCCAAGAAGTAAATAACAACACATTGGTCCTCTTTGGACGTATTTGGTAATAACGTCATCATAGTTGACGTTTCCGCATTTGAAACACGCACATCGAAAGACACAAATGCCACACTAATCCCTCGCCTGCGCGTCGGTTCTTATAGTGTATTGACATCGGAGTCGCGCTACGTTGCGTATACACTATAGCATAGCCCCCAAACGGAAGCTTTTTTTATTTCCCTAGTCGGAACCCGGAAGTAACCAATGATGTGTGCAATATTCACCGCGTGCAAGTGCAGCGGACGTTAGAATGTTAAGTTTTTATTGTTTGACTTGCGTTTTCTTTAGTATTCTCAGCTGCAAAAATAAAACATCCTACGTAACTTTATAAGTGGACTTAATTTGTTGCCTACAGAATTGGTGACCGCAGAAAAAAAAAGAACAGCTCTCGCAACCATAACACTGCGCGACGGATACGCCATATGTGGAAGATGCTAACAAACTTCTATAAGCTAGAAACGAAGAGATACAATTGCTAAAGCAAGTGATTAAAATTTGGAGCTTGCAACGCCGACAGATGACAGAAAACGGATTCCATGAATTTACGAGTTCCGCTATAAGGGTTACAGTAAACGGGCAGCGGTGCATTAGTTACAAGCTACTGAACTCCCAGGATAAATTCCATGCGGTGACCGTAGCCACGCCATTATCGTACGTGTACACAAGCAGGATGACTCTGACAATGTCCGCATTATTCATGCAGTAGTCCAGCACCAGTCTAACGGCAGCATTAGCCTCATAGGGGGAAGTCGGCAGGGAGCCTGTAGTATGCAATAGTGATGGAATTTCTTTGTCGAATCGTCAATGTGAGGGTGGGAAGGTTACAGTAAATGCGCAATGGTGCATCGGATACAAGCTATTGGACTCCCAGAACTGGTTCCAAGCATTGATCGTTGCAACGCCAGGATAATATATGTGCACTAGCAGAATGACTCAAACACTGTCCTCGAGGCTCATGCAACAGCCGAGCACCCACCTAATGGCGAGACAACAACTAAGGCTATCATTAGTCGCTTGGAGGGATGTCAGCATGGAGCCTGCAGTATGTAATAACGAAGCAATTTCTGTATCGCATCGTCAGTGCGAGGGTTACAGTAAAGCGGTAGTGCCGCATCAATATAAGCTACGGACTCCCAGAATAGGTTCCATGCAGTGACCATTGCCGTGCCAAGATAATAGATGTACACTAGCTGAATGACTCCGATAATGTGCACTTCAATTTTATAGTAGCCAAGCACCAGCCTAATGGCGAGACAAGTCCTCAGTCTCTTGGAGGTAAGTCGGCAGGAAGCCTGTTTTATGCAATCGCGAAGCAATTTCTGTGTCATATCGTCAATGTGAGTTTGCGAGGGTTACGGTGAACGGGCAGCGCTGCATCAGTTACGAACTACTGGACACCCAGGAGAGGTTATAGGCGGTGACCGTACCCAAGTCGGTATCATACAAGTAGGCTGTGACAGTGACTCCGACAATTATCTCGATATTTATGCAATAGCCCAGCACCCACCTAACTGCGAGAAAAAACGAGAGGGCGGCATTAGCCTCTTGGAGAGAACTGAGCATGAATGTTGTAATATGCAGTCAGGAATCAATATCTGTGTCGCATCGTCAATGTGATGGTGCGAGTGTTACAGTAAACAGGCAGTGGTGCATCGCATACGAGCTGCTCGACTTTCAGGATAGGTTCCATGCAGTTACCGTAACTACGCCAGGATCATAGATGTATACATTCAGAATTACCTCGAGAATGTCCTTGAGGCTTATGCAGTAGCCCAGCATCTGTCTAATGGCGAGAAAAAACCTGAGAGCAGCATCTGTCCCTCGACATGCAGCCCGTAGTGCGTAATCGCGAAGCAATTTCTGTCATGCACCGTCAATGTGATGGTGCAAGGGGTAGAGTAAATAGGCAGCAGTTCATTGGATACAACCTGCTGGACTTCCAGGATAGGTTCCATACGGTGACCAAAGCCGTGCCTCTATCACAGAGGTACCCTAGCAGAATGACTCCGTCAGTGTCTTCGAGGCTTATGCAATAGCCCAGCACCCGCCTAGCGGCGAGAAAATTCTTAAAGGCAACATTAGTCTCTTGGAGGGACGTCTACATGGAGAATGTAGTATTCAATCGCGAAGCCATTTCTATGTCGCATCATCAATGTGGGGGTGCGAGGGTTACAGTAAATGGGCATCGATGCACCCGTTACAAGCTATTGGACTAACAGGAGAGATTTCTTGTGATGACCGTCTCCGCGCCAGGATCATAGATGTACACTACCAGAATGACTCCGACAATGTCTTCACGGCTTACGGAATAGCACAGCATCCTCGTGAGGACGGCATTATTCTCTTGGAGAATTTTCGGCAGGGAGCCTGTACTATACAATCGCGAAGCAATTTCTGTGTAGCATCGCCAATGTGATGGTTCGAAGGTCACAGTAAACGGGCAGCGGTGGATCTGTTACAAGTTCCTGGACTCCGAGGACAGTTTCCTTGTGGTGACCATAGCAGTGCCAGTAACATAGATGAACACTAGCAGAATAACTCCAACAACGTTCTCATGTGTTATGCAATAGCCCAGCACCCATGTAAAGGCGAGACAACTCCTGAGGGTGGCATTAGTCTAGTCGACACAGGTCGGCAGGAGTTCTGTTGTATGCAATCTCGCAGCAGTTTCTGTTTTGCATCGTCAATTTGTTGGTGCGACGGGTACAGTAAACGGGCAGCATTGCATCAAATAATAGCTACTACACTCCTAAGATAGGTTACATGCGTCAACTGTAGCTGTGCCTGTAACATAGACGCTTACTAGCAGAATAACTCTGGCAATGTCCACGAGCCTTATGCAGTAGCCCAGCACTCGCCTAACAGCGACGCAACTCTTGAGACTGGCCTTAGCCTCTTGGAGAGAATATACTAGCTACTGGAACGTTGTCGCGCTAGGATCAAAAATGTACTCCAGCAGGAAGTCTCAATATCGTCACAATATCCTCAAGGCTTATGAAATGGTCCAGCTCCCGCCATATGGAGAGACAAATCGTGAGAGTGGCATTAGTCTCTTGGAGAGAAGTCCGCATGGGGCTTGTAGTATGCAATCGCAATCAGTTTCTGTGTCGCATCGTCAATGGGATTGTGCGAGGGGGTACAGAAAATGTCAGCGGTGCAACGGATACAAGCTACTGGACTCCCAGGACACTTTCTTTGTGGGGACCATAGCAGTGCCAGTGTCATAGATGAACACTAGCAGAATGACTCCAACAATGTTCTAGAGGCTTATGCAATAGTCCCGCAGCCGTCAAATGGCGAAAAAACTCCTCAGGACGGCGTAAGTCTGTTCTACATCTACGTCTACGTGGATACTCTGCAAATCACATTTAAGTGCCTGTCAGAGGGTTCATCGAACCACTTTCACAATTCTCTACTATTCCAGTCTCGTATAGCGCACGAAAAGAATGAACACAGATATCTTTCCGTACGAGCTCTAATTTCCCTTATTTTATCGTGGTGATCGTTCCTCCCCATGTAAGTCGGTGTCAACAAAATATTTTCGCTTTCGGAGGAGAAAGTTGTTGATTGGAATTTCGTGAGAAGATTCCGTCGCAACGAAAAACGCCTTTGTTTTAATGATGTCCGGCCCAAATCCTGTATCATATCTGTGACACCCTCTCAAATATTTCGCGATAATACAAAACGTGTTGCCTTTCATTTAACATTACAATATACTCCGTCAGTCCTATCTTGTAAGGATCCCACACCTTGCAGCAGTATTCTAAACGAGAAGGACAAGCGTAGTGTAGGCACTCTCCTTAGTAGGTCTGTTACATTTTCTAAGTGTCCTGGCAATAAAACGCACCCTTCGGTTAGCCTTCCCTACAACATTTTCTATGTGGTCCTTCCAATTTAAGTTGTTCGTAATTGTAATACCCAGGTATTTAGTTGAATTTACGGATTTTCGTTTAGACTGATTTATCGTGTAAACGAAGTTTAACGAGTTCCTTTTAGAAACATGTGGATGACCTCACACTTTTCGTTATTGAGAGTCAACTGTCACTTTTCGCACCATTCAGATATCCTTTCTAAATCGTTTTCAGTATGTTTTCATCTTCAGATGACTTAATTAGTCGATAAACGTCAGCATCATCTGCAAACAGCTGAAGACGGCTGCCCAGGTTGTCTCCCAAATCGTTTGTATAGATAAGGAACAGCAAAGGGCCTATAGCACTACCCTGGGGAACGCCAGGAATCAGTTCTTATTTACTCGATGACTTCCCATCTATTACTAAGAACTGCGACCTCTCTGACAGAAAATCACAAATCCAGTCACATAACAGAGACGATATTCCAAAAGCACGCAGTTTCACTACGAGCCGCTTGTTTGGTACAGTGTCAAAAGCCTTCCGGAAATCTAGAAATACGGAATCAATCTGAAATCCCTTGCCAATAGCACTCATCACTTCAAGTGAATAAATAGCTAGTTGTGTTTCACAGGAACGATGCCTTCTTAACCAATTTGACTGTGTGTCAATAGACCGTTTTTTCGAGGTAATTCATAATGTGCGAACACGATATATGTTCCAAAATCCTGCTGCATATCGACGTTAACGATATGGGCCTGTAATTTAGTGGATTACTTCTATTACCTTTCTTGAATATTTGTGTGAGCTGTGCAACTTTCCAGTCTTTGGGTACGGATCTTTCGTGGAGCGAACGGTTGTATATGATTGTGAAATATAGAGCTAATGCATCAGCCTACTCAGAAAGCAACCTACTTGATATACAGTCTGGACCATAAGACTTGCTTTTATTAAGTGATTTAAGTTGCTTCGCTACTCCTAGGATATTCTACGTTGCTCATGTTGGCAGCTGTTCTCGATTCGAATTCTGGACCATTTACTTCGTCTCCTTTTGTGAAGCTATTTCAGAAAGTTATATTTAGTAAATCTGCTTTGGCAGCACTGTCTTCGATAGTATCTCCATTGCTATCGCGCAGAGAAGGCATTGATTGTTTCTTGATGCTAACATACTTCACATACGACCAGAATCTCTTTCGATTTTCTGCCAGGTTTCGAGGCAAAGTTTATTTGTGGAAACTGTTATAAGCATCTCGCATTGAAGTCCACGCTAAATTTCGAGCTTCTGTAAAAGATCGCCAATCTTGTGGATTTTGCGTCTATTTAAAATTGCCATGTTTGTTTCGTTGTTTCTGCAACAGTGTTCTAACACGTTTTGTGTACCTAGGAGGATCAGCTCCGTTATTTGTTAATTTATTTGGTATAAATCTCTCAATTGCTGCCAATACTATTTCTTTGAATTTAGGCCACATCTGGTCTACACTTATATTATTAATTTGGAATGAGTGGAGATTGTCTCTCAGGAAGGCATCAAGTGAATTTTTATCTGCTTTTTTGAATAGGTATACTTTTCGTTTATTTTTTGAGGATTTGGGGATTACAATATTCAATCTCGCTACGATAACCCTGTGTTCACTAATCCCTGAATAGGTTTTGATGCTCGTTATTAACTGAGGATTATTTGTTGCTAAGAGGTCAAGGTTGTTTTCACAAACACTTACTATTCGCGTGGGCTCATGAACTAACAGCTCGAAGTAATTTTCAGACAATGCCTTTAGCACAATTTCGGATGATATTTTATGCGTACCTCCGGAATTAAACATGTATTTCCACCAACATATCGAGGGTAAATTTAAGTCACCACCAACTATTATCGTATCAGTCGGGTATTTGTTTTAAATCAAACTCAAGTTTTCTTTGAACGTTTCAGTAACTGTATCATCTGTATTGGGAGACCACTAAAAGGATCCAATTATTATTTTAATCCGGATGCCAACAATGACCTCTGCCCATACTAACTCACAGGAAGTACCTAGTTCAATTTCGCGACAAGTTAAACTACTTCTAACGGCAACAAACACGCCGCCGCCAACGGTGTTTAGCCTATTCTTTCGGAACACCGTTAGGTTCTTAGCAAAAATTTCGGATGAGCTTATATACGACTTTATCCAGCGTTCAGTGCCTATAGCATTTTGAGCATCAGAGCTACCTATAAGCGTTTGGAGCTCTGGTACTTTCATGACACAGCTACCACAGTTTACAATTGTTATACCAATGGTTGTTGTATCTACGTTCTTCCTGTGTTCAGCCTGCACCCTTTGTGACTGAAGCCCTTCTTGTGATCTCCCGAGATCCTCTAACCTAAAAAACCGCCCAGTCCACGCCACACAGCCCCTGCTACCCGTGTAGCCGCCTCCTGCGTATTGTGGACACCTGACCTTTTCAGCGGAACCCGAAAACCACCCTTTGGCGCACGTCGAGGAATTTGCAGCTTACACGGTCCTTGAACCGTCTGAGCCTCTGATTCAGACCGTCCACTCGGCTCTTTACAGGAGGTCCGCAATCGGTCCTGTCGACTATGCTGCAAATGGTCAGCTCTGCTTTCGTCTTGCAAGCAAGGCTGGCAGCCTTTTCCACTTCTGTTAGCCGCTCGAAACCAGAGAGAATCTCTTCTGACAAAAAGTGACACACATCATTGGTACCGACGTGAGAAACCACCTGCCGTTGGCTGCACCCTGTGATCTTCATGGCATCTGGGAGGACTCTTTCCACATCTGGAATGACTGCACCCGGAATGCACACGGAGTGCACATTGGTTTTCTTACCCTTCTTGTCAACCAAGTGTCTAAGGGGCCCCATTAAGCGCCTAACGTTGTAGCTCCCAACTACCAATAATCCCACCCTCTGAGATTGCCCAGATCTTGCAGGCTGAGTGGTTTCCTCTGAAACAGGACAGGTGACAGCATCTGGCTCAGCGACAGTGTCAGCCACAGACAGAACCTGGAAACTAATTGTCAGACAAACCGGGGAGGCCTTACGTGCTGCCGCCTGGAAAGTCTTTCGCCCCACTCGACCACAGGTGAGTGGTCAGCCTCAGTGCGAGCAGTAACTTGGTTGGCCACCGGTGAGGACCGATCGGAGGACTTGGACGTGCTGGACGTCCGTTGGATCCACACGCCGGCCCACAACAGTGGTGCCCATGCACTGCAGCCTCACGCTGTGTAAACGAAGCCATCACAGCCTGAAGCTGAGAGCGAAGTGTCACCAACTCGGCTCGCATACGCACAGAACAATCGCAGTCCCTGTGCATACTAAAGACTGTGGAAAACTAAACTATGCAGATAAACGGACTATCGATTCGGGCTACGGAAATCTACTGTAGACCCTGACGAAAACGCACGAACAGTGTCTAGTAAATCACATATATTAAAAACCCTAACTACCGGAGCACTCAGGTGAAATGAAATAATTCGCCCCTGATTAGGAACTCGTACTATTTCACAAAATCGGTTTACTTTCCGATGCAAACGAAAACGCGAGAACAGTGGCTATTAGATATTAAATTTACACGCAGAAACTCAAGAAACTAAACTATTAAAGCACACAGATGATATAAAAAATTCGCTCCGGGTTAGAAACTCTGAAATGTCACAAAAGCGGTTACTTCCCTGTTGCTGTGTCTGTCGCGGTCGGTTACTACTGCCTGACAGTTGGAGATCAGTCAGCATGGGGCAATCGCGACGCAATTTCTGTGTCGCATCATCAGTGTCAGGATGTGAGGGTTACAGTAAATAGGCAATGGTGCATCAGACACAAAGTACTGGACTTCCAGGAGTGGTCTCCTGAGGTGACCGTAGCTTAAGGCTCGAGGACACTTCAGAACCTTATGCAATATCCCAGCTCCTGCCTAATGGCGAGATATCTCCTGAATTTGGCATTATTCTCTTGGAAAACAGTTGACCTGGAGCCTGCAGTATGCAAACAGGAAGCGATGTCTGTGTCGCATCCTCATTGTGAGAGTGCGAGGGTTATAGTAAACGGGCAGCAGTGCGTCGGTTACTAGCAACCGGACTCATAGGAGAAGTTAGATGTGGTGAACGTAGCCATGCCAGGATCATAGATGGACATGTCCTTGACGCTTATGCAGTAGCCCAGCAATCGCATAATATCGTGACAACTCCTGCCGGTGGCATTAGTCTCTTGGAGAGAAGTCGGCATGGAGCCTGTACTATGTAATAGTGAAGCAATTTCTGTGCCGCATCGTCAGTGTGATGGTTCGAGGGGTACAGTAAAAGTGTAGCCGAGCATCGAATACAAAGTACTGGACTACAGTGTTAGGTTCCATGCGGCAACGGTAGCCGAGCTGGTAATATACTCGTTCATTAATCGAATGATTCTGATAACGTCCTCATGCCTCATGAAATGGCCCTGCACCCGTCCAGTAGAGAGACAACTCTTGAGGGCGGCATTAGCCTCTTAGAGGTAAGACGGCATGAAGACTGTAGTATAAGTTCGCGATGCAACACCTGTGTCGCATCGTCAATGTGAGGGAGTGTGGATTACAGTCAATGGGCAGTGGTGCATCGGATACAAGCTAATGGATTCCCAGATGAGGTTCTATGTGGTGAATGAAGCCGCGCCAGTATCATAGATGTACGCAAGCGGAATGACTCCCACAATGTTTTCGAAGCTTTTGCAATAGCACAGCAACTGCCTAATGGTAAAACTTTTTATGGCGGCATTTGTCTTTCCGAGAGAAGTCGGCATGGAGCCTGTAGTATTCAATTCTGATGCAATTTCTGTCCGCATGGTCATTGTGAGGGTGCTGGGCTTACAGAAAATGGGCCGTGATGCGGCGGATTCAAGCTTCTCGACACTCAGGAGGGGTTCCATGCGATGGATGAATACGCGCCAGTACCATTAATGTTCATTAGCAGAATGACTACAAAGTTCTAGAGGCTTATGCAATGCCAAATATCGAGACAACTCCTGAGGGTGGCATTACTCTCTTCGAGAGATGTCGCCAGGTGCCGGTATTATGCAATCGTGAAGCTATTTCTGTGTCGCGTCCTCAACTGGAGAGTGCGAGGGCTGCTGTAAATGGGCAGCGCTGCACCACTTACAAGCTATTACACTCCCAGGCGAAGTTCCTTTCGATGACCGCAACCGCGCCAGGATCATAGACGTACACTACCAGACTGTGCCCGACAATGTCCTCGAGGCTTATGCAGTAGCCCAGGACTCACCAAATATCGAGACAGCTTCTGAGAGCGGCTTTAGTCCCTTGAAGATAAGTCGGGATGCAGCCAGTAGTATGCAGTCGCGTAGCAATTTCTGTGTCTCACTGTCAACGTGATAGTGCGAGGGTTAAAGTAAACAGGCAGCGGTCTGTCGGTTACTAGTTATTGGACAGATAGTAGAGATTCCATGCAGTGACCTAGCCAAGCCAGTATCATAAGTGTGCATTGGTAGAATGACGCCGACATTGTCCTCGAGGCTTATGCAGTAGCCCAGCACCTTCCTAATGGCGAGACAACTCCTGAGGGTAGCATTACTCTCTCGGATTGAGGTCGGCAGGAAGTCTGTTGTATGCAATCACGAAGCAGTTTCTCTTTCACATCGTCAGTGTGATGGTGCGAGGGTTACAGTAACCGAGCAGTGGTGCATTGGATATAAGCTACTGCACCTGCAGGATAGGTTCCATGTTGTAACCATAGCAGAGCTGGTAATGTAGATGTTCACTAGCCGAATGACTCCGACAATGTCCTCGAGTGATACGCTATAGCCCAGCACCCGCCTAATAGCGAGACAATACTTGAGAACGGCGTTAGCCTCTTGGAGGGAAGTTGGCATGGAGCCTGTAGTATTCAGTCGCAATGCAACTTCTGTGTCGCATCATCATGAGGGGGAGCGAGGATTACAGGAAACGTTCCATGGTACATCGGACACAGTCTACTGGACTCGCAGGAGAGGTTCCATACTGTGACTGTAGAAGCGCCAGTACCATAGATGTACCCTAGCAGAATTGATGGAGTCATTCTCCTAGTGTCCATCTATGGTACTGGCGCGTATTCATCCACTATATGGAACCACTAGTGAGAGTCGAGTAGCCTGTATCTGACGCATAACTGCCCATTTACTGTAACCCTCGTACTGTCACACTGACGATTGACACAGAAATTGCTTTACTATTGCATATTATAAGCTCCTTGTCGACTTCTCTGGAAGAAAGTAATGCTGACCTCAGGAATTGTCTCCCAATTAGGTGGGTGCTGGGCTATTGCATAAGCTTCGAAAACATTGTCAGAGTCATTCTTCTTATCTACATCTATGACACAGGCGCGGCTTCGTTCACCACAAGGAACCTCTCCTGGGAGTCCAGTAGCTTGTATCCGATGCACCACTGCCCATTGCTGTAACCCTCGCTCCCTGACATTGACGATGCGACACAGAAGTTGCATCGCGACTGAATACTACAATTCCATGTCGACTTTTATCCAAGAGGTCAATGCCTCTCTCAAGAGTTTTCTCGCTACTAGGCGACTGCTGGGCCATTCCATAATGCGTGAGGATATTGTCAGATGCATTCGCCTTGTGTGCATCTAAGATACTGGCGCGATTATGGTCATCGCAAGGAAACTCTCCTGGGAGTCCAGTAGCTTGTAACCGGTCCACCGCTGCTCGTTTACTGTAATCCTCGCACCATTTCATTGGTATTGAATAACACACTCTCCATGCTGACATCTCTCGAAGAGAGTAATGTCGAGAAAACTCTTATGAGCGGCATTAGTTCTTGGGGAGAAGTCGGCATGGAGCCTGTAGTATGGAGTCGAGAAGCAATTTCTGTCTCTCTTCGTCAATGTGATGTTGTGAGGGGTACAACAAACGGGCAGTAGCCCGTCGGATATGTTGTGGATTGGCAGGAGAGCCAACCCACGGAGTTTTGAGGAAGCCGAAAGGCACGCGTTTAAGGTCACGCAGGCTGGCGTGAGGTCTGGAACAGGACAAGGGATTTAGACTTCAGAAAAAAGGAGGTAACTGGTTGAATGCTTAACTTTAATCCATTAATGTTGAATGTAGCTCTTGTCTGTACATTATTTACAATATCAATAGTAACTGATAATGGCGCCTTGCTAGGTCGTAGCAAATGACGTAGCTTAAGGCTATGCTAACTATCGTCTCGGCAAATGAGAGCGTATTTTGTCAGTGAACCATCGCTAGCAAAGTCGGCTGTACAACTGGGGTGAGTGCTAGGAAGTCTCTCTAGACCTGCCGTGTGGCGGCGCTCGGTCTGCAATCACTGACAGTGGCGACACGCGGGTCCGACGTATACTAACGGACCGCGGCCGATTTAAAGACTACCACCTAGCAAGTGTGGTGTCTGGCGGTGACACCACAGGATACATGCTACTAGAGTCCCATGCGGTGATAGTAGCCGTGTCAGTATCATAGATGTTCACTGGGACAATGACTCCGACAATGTCCTCTACTCGTGTGGAACAGCCCAGCACCCACCTAAAGGCGAGACGTAAGTGGTATTAGTCTCTTTCATGGAAGTTGGCAGGGAGCCTGTAGTATGCAATCACGAAGCAATTTCTGTGTCGCATCGTCAGTGTGAGGATGCAGGCGTTACAGCAAATGGCCAGTTGGCCTCGGATACAAGCTACTGGTCTCCGAGGAGAGGTGAATGAAGGCGCACGAGTGTTACAGATATACACTAGTAGAATGGCCGCGACAATGATCTCGAGGCTCATTCAATAGCCCACCACCCGCCTAACTGAAAGACTACTCCTGATGGTGGCATTACTCTCTTTGAGAGAAGTCGGCAGGGAACCTGTAGTATGCAATCGCGAAGTAGTACCTATGTCGGATCGTCAATGTGTGGTTGCGAGGGTTAGAGAAAAAGATCATCGATTACCAGACATATGGTTTACTGTAGTGTAGAGTACCTCCGAGCAACAACGCAAAACCGAAGACCGAGAAAATTTCAGTCTCAGAATTAGGATCCTGGATTGAAGGGAAACAGTGATAGTGTCCGACGTGGTCCTACATGCGCCCCTCCGACAAATGTACATCACACTTAAAACGTCGTTAATCGCCCGCTGCATGAAATTACTTGCGCAGTTACTTTGCCAGGTGACGTACCAGGAGGAACGTTGAGACCGATGTCCATCTGAGTTTTGGAGGCATTTATGCGCTATAATCGACGCAAGCGTAATATCAGATGAACTATTAGTACACGTCTGGCGCCAACAGCTCCCACATCAAGCTCAGCTGACGTTGATAATGTACGAAGGACTGTATGTTGACAAGCTACTGAAACTAGCTGACAGAGCTTTTGCTACCTGCAGTCGGCGGTTGTAACGTCCGTAGCAACATAGTAAGTCACCTCTGCTACCGAAGCCGATGGTAATTCAAAGGAGAGGTTAGAAGAATCGAAATTAACTCGTGCAGCCACAAGTTGCAGGAAAGAACCAGGTGTCGCTGGGAGGATCAGACAGCTGTAAGCCATGATGGAAAAGATGGGTACATAGCTACATAACTCTGAATCGCGAACTTCCACCAGTAGCGATACGCAGTCACACTCCAAACAGGATCAGGGTCACATTGCCGAGTTTTTCTGATACCTCAGGCGATTCGGTGTACGAATTGCGAGATGCACAAAATCTTGTGGACTCGCAAGTGGCGAGGGCAGCCCGGTATAGGTTCCTACCGCGAACTGTGGTACTCAGGAACGGCAAATTAAACGAATCTACATCTACATCTACGTGATTACTCCCCTATTCACAATAAAGTACCTGGCAGAGGGTTCAATGAACTACCTTCAAACTTCCTCTCAACTGTTCCACTCTCGACCGGCACGCGGGAAAATCGAGAACTTTAATTTTTCTGAACAATGATTTCTCTCATTTTATCGTAATGAACATTTTCCCTACGTAGGTGGATTCCAACAGAATGTTTTCGCAATCGTAGGAGAAAACATGATCGGAATTTCACGAAAAGATCCCGTCGCATCAAAAAACGCCTTTGTTTTAATGATTGCCACTGCAATTCATGTATCATGTTTGTTGCACTATCTCCCCTATTTCGCGATAATACAAAACGACCTGACCTTCTTTGAACTTTTTCGATGTCATCCGTCAGTTCCATCTGATGTGGATCCAACACCACACAGCAATACTCCAGAAGAGGGCGGGCAAACGTGGTGTAAGAAGTCTCTTTAATAGACCTGTTGCATCTTCCAAGCGTTCTACCAATGAATCGCAGTCTTTGGTTTGGTCTACCCTTAACACTATCTATGTGATCGTTCCAATTTAGGTTATTTGCAATTGTAATCCCTAGGTATTTATTTCAATTTACTGCTTTCTGGCTTGAGTGACTTATCGAGTAATCGAAATTTAACGAATTTCTTTTAGTACTCATGTGAATAACTTCACACTATTCTTTATTCAGGTTCAACTGGCACTGTTCGCATCATACAGATATCGTATCTAAATCGTTTTGCAAATCGGTTTGGTCATCTGATGACTTAACAAGATGGTAAATGACAGCATCATCTGCAAACAAACTAAGAGGGCAACTCTTTTTGTCGTTAATATAGATCAGGAACAATAGAGGGTCTATGACACTTCCTTGGCGAACCCCGGATGTTACTTCTGTTTTACTCAATGACTTTCCGTCTTTATCTACGAACTGTGGCCTTTCTGACAGGAAATCATGAAACCATCGCACAAGTGAGGCGATTTTCCATAGGCACGCAGATGGTTAGAAGACGCTTGTGAGAAACGGTGTCGAAAGCCTACTGGAAATCTAAAAATACGTACTAAATTTGACGTCCTCTGTCGCTAGCACACATTACTTTATGAGTATAAAGAGTGAGTTGTGTTTCACAAGAATAACCAACCAGGTGACTGTCATAGGCAGCAACACGCACAAGGTCAAGCCCACGGAAGCATGTTTCACACTATTCCTTCATGCCATTCTGTGTCATATTGGATGAATAAGCTAACATCGTACAGCACCAACTTCCTGATAGACACAGGTTTGGAAGTGAATACCCCGTCGGGCTCTAACTTGTCTACGAACGACTCGAACGAGCCTTTGAAATACACTCCTGGAAATTGAAATAAGAACACCGTGAATTCATTGTCCCAGGAAGGGGAAACTTTATTGACACATTCCTGGGGTCAGATACATCACATGATCACACTGACAGAACCACAGGCACATAGACACAGGCAACAGAGCATGTACAATGTCGGCACTAGTACAGTGTATATCCACCTTTCGCAGCAATACAGGCTGCTATTCTCCCATGGAGACGATCGTAGAGATGCTGGATGTAGTCCTGTGGAACGGCTTGCCATGCCATTTCCACCTGGCGCCTCAGTTGGACCAGCGTTCGTGCTGGACGTGCAGACCGCGTGAGACGACGCTTCATCCAGTCCCAAACATGCTCAATGGGGACAGATCCGAAGATCTTGCTGGCCAGGGTAGTTGACTTACACCTTCTAGAGCACGTTGGGTGGCACGGGATACATGCGGACGTGCATTGTCCTGTTGGAACAGCAAGTTCCCTTGCCGGTCTAGGAATGGTAGAACGATGGGTTCGATGACGGTTTGGATGTACCGTGCTCTATTCAGTGTCCCCTCGACGATCACCAGTGGTGTACGGCCAGTGTAGGAGATCGCTCCCCACACCATGATGCCGGGTGTTGGCCCTGTGTGCCTCGGTCGTATGCAGTCCTGATTGTGGCGCTCACCTGCACGGCGCCAAACATGCATACGACCATCATTGGCACCAAGGCAGAAGCGACTCTCATCGCTGAAGACGACACGTCTCCATTCGTCCCTCCATTCACGCCTGTCGCGACACCACTGGAGGCGAGCTGCACGATGTTGGGGCGTGAGCGGAAGACGGCCTAACGGTGTGCGGGACCGTAGCCCAGCTTCATGGAGACGGTTGCGAATGGTCCTCGCCGATACCCCAGGAGCAACAGTGTCCCTAATTTGCTGGGAAGTGGCGGTGCGGTCCCCTACGGCACTGCGTAGGATCCTACGGTCTTGGCGTGCATCCGTGCGTCGCTGCGGTCCGGTCCCAGGTCGACGGGCACGTGCACCTTCCGCCGACCACTGGCGACAACATCGATGTACTGTGGAGACCTCACGCCCCACGTGTTGAGCAATTCGGCGGTACGTCCACCCGGCCTCCCGCATGCCCACTATACGCCCTCGCTCAAAGTCCGTCAACTGCACATACGGTTCACGTCCACGCTGTCGCGGCATGCTACTAGTGTTAAAGACTGCGATGGAGCTCAGTATGCCACGGCAAACTGGCTGACACTGACGGCGGCGGTGCACAAATGCTGCGCAGCTAGCGCCATTCGACGGCCAACACCGCGGGTCCTGGTGTGTCCGCTGTGCCGTGCGTGTGATCATTGCTTGTACAGCCCTCTCGCAGTGTCCGGAGCAAGTATGGTGGGTCTGACACACCGGTGTCAATGTGTTCTTTTTTCCATTTCCAGGAGTGTAGCTAGTATTTAACAATTCAAGCACGAATACGTACGTTTATGAAGACTTCATGATTGATATCGGTTTGTCTACCCCTTACAAGTGGAACTTTCTAGTGGCAGACATTTGACAGCCTATGTTAGGCGTAGATTTCTTGTCTCATTTTCGCTCACCATGGACGTGGAAAATAACTGCCTCACTACCGTATCACCTAGGGATATGGTAAAACGTCCATGGTGCTGTGGAGCAGACGTAATAGCAATAATCAGTAGCTGAGGTATACAGATTCCGCAGCAAGAAGCCATCAAGTCTCCAGTAGTGAAGCACAATACAGTGCACTATATACGCACCACACCAGGCCCTCCAGTATCAAGACGTGTCCACAGATTAGCTCCAGAGCGACTAGCGGAGGCGGAACCGATTTTTGAGGAGATACTGGAGTAATTAGATCAGATAGCCCTTGGACATCCCTTCTTCATCTAGAACGTAATAAAGATGTCGCATGACGTCCCTCTGGCGACAACCGCCGATTGAAAATGAGAACTATCCCCTATAAGTATCCCATACTAAACATTCATGTGTTAACCTTCACTCTATCCAGTGTCAAAATGTTCTCAGTACTGGATTGTCGTAAAGCATACAGCCAGCTACCGGTGGCTCTCCAGATAAGGTGACAAAGACAGCGATGTTCCAGAGGTTACTTTTCTGTTACACATACCTGGGTGAGCATTTATATTATCAGAGGATCCGCAGTCACATGATAAACATGTTCAAGAGGTGCGACAGATGCAGGATACCTACGGAGTAGTTTTAAATGAACACACGTACACCTTGTGCAAAAGTAAAGTATCTTTTCTAGGCTATACAGTCTGAGCAGACGGTATACAGCCATTACCGGAGAAGACTGACCACGCTGAGCAACCCGCCCAAACCTAGGTATGGTAAACTTTTACCGTCTTCATTTGACAATTACACTGCAACACAGGCACCGCTTACGAACACGTTGGCTGGCGAGAATGCCAAAGGAAAGCGAAAGTTGCCATGGACACCAGAAATGAGTGAGTCTTTTAGCGACTTACAAAGGAGCTTCGAGGCGGCAGTGTCACTTGTACATCCCATATCTGTAGCACGGTTGAGTATTGGCGCCAGCCAGGGCTCAACTGGAGCAGCCTTGTTGGCGATATACGAAAGTGTCAGACATTTTCTCTCGCATGTTGAAGATGGCCAGTAACTATTTTAATCTAACTATAGCATCATCTTTCAGCAACATCAGCGATAAGTTGCTTACAACCCATATAATACTTAACCCTAAATTGACAAGAACAGCACATGAAAAGCAAACTGAAACCGCAACAATATGGAAAATAAAGTTATTAGAGTTACAAGATCCTAACATCGGAAATTTATACATATCAATGACGTATAAGATTGTATATAATGAAGAAACGTATGACTACAAATATCGAGTTAGAATTGCAGAAACCAACTCATCTTACTGTGGAAAGAAGTACCAGGCGATTATAATTATACTTTCGTTATTTGAGAGGAACCCCATGCTACACGAGAGGGCCTCAGTGAGAAACTAGTTATCGCAGAACAGTGAAACTTTGTGGAAACGTTAGCAAGGACACGTGAAAGAGAAATAACTAATAACAACTGAAAGAAATACATCTTAATTTCCACATGAGAGGGGTAACGTTTATTAATTACGTACCATACTTACGTTTCCAATTACAAACGTTGCTCAATGTGATGACCACCTGTATCCAAGAGAGCAGCGCTTCAGACTGCTCTTCTGCTGCCTGAAACATCTCAGTTAGGATTTTCCCTCCCTCGATATGCTCATCTTTACCCTCCAATACATGTTAGTGTCCCGTTGATAAACGCTGTCGCCGGCCGGGGTGGCCAAGCGGTTAAAGGCGCTACAGTCTGGAACCGCGCGGCCGCTACGGTCGCAGGTTCGAATCCTGCCTCGGGCATGGATGTGTGTGATGTCCTTAGGTTAGTTAGGTTTAAGTAGTTCTAAGTTCTAGGGGACTGATGACCTTAGAAATTAAGTCCCATAGTGCTCAGAGCCATTTGAACCATTTGATTTTAAACGCTGTTCTTCAGGTAACCCCACAGCCAGAAATCACCAGAGTTCAAATTTAGTGATCTAGGACGTCACACAGATGGGAACGATCGGTCAGTGATTCGGTTTTCTCCAAACGTGTAACGAGCCTACGATGCGTCGTTAATCGCGAAGCGCTGTAGCACTATTTCTGCTGCTTTGATAAAACAACTTTACGGCTAAATCCACACTCACCTTGTCCAGACCCATGTTGACGGTCTGCAGTTGTAATCCAGACTGATGCTTGTTTTTCGACCCTACGTCGCTGTCCCAGCAGCAGCGCTTAACGGTAAATCACGAGACTAACGCTACTGACAAAGCAAATCCTGCAGCACACAGTCAGAACATTATTCCTATAAAGTTGGCTACCCATGCGACAAATAGTTTTCCGTCTACACTAGCTGAAGCAGGGAAAGATTAACTATAGCCACGCCGTAAATACAAAGCAAAAAGTGGACATCAGTGAATTTTAAAATTTCCCCGCCGAATGGAATGTTCACATTTCGCGCTAGCAGCCGGTCGTTGTTTAATACATTCCACAATATTTCATCTAGGCACCTGCCAGTCATCTTCATGTAACACATCGAAGACTGAAGCAGACCTTCTCTGTTTCGCAATATGTGGCACACTGTGACTATTCCGCGAATGCGTCAGAACCAAGTTGACGGATTGATCACACTTATCGGAGGCAGCGCCTTCACCGGTGGAACTGTGGAACTCAGTTGTCGTTGGCGCACTCTGCTGTCTTTGATTAGAGCAAATTATAGATATGACGCGGTTTCATGCACTGCACTGTAAGCCGCTATCAGGGCTCATCTGCTATTCCACGAGGCGCATTCACATGGATTCTTTGATAGTGGACTCCCGAAAAGATGTTGCTGTGGACAGAATCATGTCCGAAGACTGCTACTCTATCCTGTGCGAGGCTTTTCATGTTTGAGCAACTACTGCAGCCTCCATCATTCTGAATCTGCTTGCTGTATTCATCCCTTTGTCTCCCTCTACGATTTTTACCCTCCACATTTCCCTCTAGTACTAAATTGGTGATCCCTTGATGTCTCAGAATGTATCAACCGATCTCTTCTTTTGGTCCAATTGTGCCACTAATTCCATGACTCCCCATTTCTACTCAGTACTTCCTTATTAATTGCGTGGTGGATCTATCCTGTCTTCACTGTTCTCATATAGCAGCACGTTCCGAAAGTTTCTGTTCTTTTTTCATCTAAAATTTTTATCGTCCATGTTTCACTTCCACTCGTGGCTACACTCCAGAATAATATCTTCAGAACGGACTTCCTGACACTTAATTCTGCCTTCGATGTTAACAAATTTTTCTTCTTCAGGAATGCATTTCTCACCATTACCAGAATATATTTTGTATCCTCTCTACTTCAGCAACCATCAATTATTTTGCTGTTCAAACAGCAAAACTCATCTACCACGTCAAGTGTCTCGTTTCCTTATCTAATTCCCTTAGCATCACCTGATTTAAGTCGACTGTATTCCATTGTGATTGTTTTGCTTTTGTTGACGTTCATGCTATATCCTCCTTTCAAGAGACTGTTCATTCCGTTCAACTGCTCTTCCAAGCCCTTTGCTTTTTCTGACAGAATTACAATGTCATTGATAAACTTCCTAGTTTTTATTTCTTCTCCCTGAACTTTAATTCCTACTCCAAGTTTTTCTTCGTTTCCTACACTGCTTGTTCAAGTACATATGGAATTACATCGGGGATAGGCTACAACAGTCTTACTCCCTTTTAACAACTGCCTCGCTTTCATGCCTATCGACTCTTATAACTGCCATCTGGTTTCTCTACAAGTTGTAAATAGACTTTCGCTTCTTGAGTTTTACCCCTGCTACCTTCAGAATTTCAAAGAGAGTATACCAGTCAACATTTTGAAAAGCTTTCTCTAAGTACACAAATGCTATAAATGGAGGGATGCCTATCCTTGACCTATAGTCTAAGTCGTAAGGTAAGTATTGCCTCACGTGTTCCTACATTTGTCCGAAATCCAAACTAATCTTCCCGAGGCCTGCTTCTGCCAGTTTTTCCATTCTTCTGTAAAAAATTAGTGTTAGTATCTTGTAACCGTGACTTATTAAACATATAGTTCAGCAATTTTCACACCTGTCAGCACCTGACTTCTTTGGACTTGGACTAGTTATATTGCTATTGAATTACGAAGCTATTTCGCCTGCCTCATACATGTTGCACACCGGATAGAAGAGTTTTGACGTGGGCAGCTCTCCCAATTCTATCAGTAGTTCTGACGGTACAGCGTCTACCCCTGGGGCCTTTTTTCGGGTTAGATCTTTCAGAGCTCTGTCAAATTCTTCTCGCAGTATCGTATCTCTCATCTCATCTTGATCTGTTCCAACTTCCTTTTCTGTAATAGTACTTTCATTTTCATTTTCCTCGTATAGACCCTCTACATACACCTTCCACCTTTCAGCATTCCCTTCCTTGCTTAGGACTGGTGTACATCTGAGCTCTTGATATTCATACAGCTGCTTTTGTTTCCCCCAAAGGAACATTTTAACTTTCCTGTAGGCGCTAGATATCTTTTCCCTAGCGAAATATGCTTCTAAATCTTTACATTTGTCCTCAAGCCAGTCCAGCTTAGCAGTTTTGCGCTTCCTGACAATCACATTTTTTAAAGGTGTGTATTCCTTTTCTCCTGCTTCATTTGTTGCATTTTTGAATTTTCTGCTTTCTTCAGTCAAATTCAACATCTCTTGTGTTATCCAAGAATTTCCACTGGACCTTGTCTGATCCTCTGCTACCTGATCCTCTGCTACCTTCAATATTTCATCTCTTAAAGTCTCCTGCATCTCCTACGGAATTCCTTTCCCCCGTTGTAGTCAACCGCTGTATAATGCTCCCTCTGGAGCTCTCAGCAACCTCTTGTTCTTTCAACTTATCAAGATCTCATTCTCTTTATGTCTTAACTTTTTCAATTTTTTTTCATTTTTAATTTACAGTTCACGATCAGTGAATTGTGGTCAGAGTAAATATCTGCCCTGGGAAATGTCGTACAATTTAAAATCTGATTTCTGAATCTCTGTCTAACCATTGTAAAGGGATACTGAATCCAATATCTTCCTGTGTTTCCAGGTCTCTTCTATGTACACAGCGTTCTTATATGATTCTTAAACCAAGACGATTAAATTATGCTCTGTGCTAAATTCTACCAAGTGGATTCCACTTTCATTCCTTTACCCCAGTCTGTATCCACCTACTATTCTTCCTTTCCTTCGTTTTTTCACAGTCGAGTTACGACCGTGCATCACTATTAAATTTTCGTCTCCTTTAATTACCTAAGTAATTTCTTTTATCTCATCACAGATTTCTTCATCTCTTCATCATCTTCAGAGCTACTTGGCATGTTAACTTGTAGGTGTGGGCTTCATGACTACCTTGACTATGATAATGTGTTCACTATGTTGTTCGTAGTAGCTTACCCGCATTCTTATTTTCTTATATGTTATTAAACCCACTCGTGCAATGACCCTATTTGATAGTGAATTTATAACATTTACTCATCTGAGCAGAAGTCCTGTTCGTCCTGCCACCATTCTTCACTAATTCCTACTATATCTAACTTCAACTTATCCATTTCCATTTATATATTTTCTAATCTACCTGCCCGATTAACGGATCATTATTTTATCATATTTCATTGAATGCCTAGTGGAAAAATAGTGCTCGTCAATAGAGGACTTGCTTGGTTGCGAAAGGAGATTTCAACGTTGATGTTCAAAGTACGTGTGGTCCGTCTTGTGTAAACCATACCATATTGACAAAGTATTTTAATGTACAGAAAATTTTGGTTGAGAATTACGAATTGTTAAATAGTAAAGGAGACGACTCACCGGAAGGCAGAAGCTAAACATTTTGCCAGCGTGTTCTCCTCTCTATCCGCTTCCTGACTCATGGTTTTAACTGACAGTGGCCTGCTAATCAGCCAGGCGGAATACCTATTTTTTCTTAACACAGTCTTTGAGGTGAATTACGTAGATCTGAGACAGTGGCTGGTTGTCTGTGGGCACGCATTGGCGTCTGATAGCTTCCAAGATGTGTTCCATTAGAGTCACATCAGGTGACATAGTGGCAAAGATATCAACTTGATGCTCACCCTCATGGTTCTCAAACTACTGTGACACGCTTGTAGCCATGTAACACTGACTGTTGTCTTGCTGGCAGAAGCTGTCGCCGTAGAGAAGACACCAAGCATAAAGGAACGCAGGTGATCTACAATGATCTTCACGCAGTTCGCAGCTGTCGCGGTGCCTTTGAGTACTTCCATAGCTGCCACAGAAGCACATGTGACTGTCGTTCATAGCGTTATACTGCCCCCACCGTCCTTTCTCCGTGGTGCGGAGCATATTTCGCGCAGCCGACACAAGGATGCCGGCTTACCTGGACGCTACCATCGACTTTGTGTAAGAATAAACGTGACTGATCCGACCAGATGACACATTTCCACTAATCTTTGATCCAATCTCGATTGTCGTGTATTCGCGCAGTTATAATTGGCAGTGTCGTTGGGTAGGCACAGGGACACGTAGGGGTCATCTAGTCGGGGGGCTATGTTCAAAAATGGGCGCTGTCCCGCGTTCTCCAAAAGATTTGTGCCTGCCCGAACAGGCATCTACGGAAGATGGTCGCCTATCGTACTTCACAGAGCAGACTGCCTGCGACGGCACGTTCCGTGATGAGTGATGTCGCTTACCCGTGGTCTCGCCGTCCTTCAACTACGTTCTATGTATGCTGATGTCGGTAGAATGTGAACCGCAAATCGATTACGCCGTTTCCTAGATGTCGAACCATAACAATGTGGCGAATCGTCTCTGCTGCAGTTATACGAGTATGCTTCCTTACCGCCACCCCCCCCTGCTCCCTCCCTGTGATAAGCAGTGGTCATACTGCTTTGGCTTATATGGTTTCCAGAGGAATACGAAACCATAAATGACAGATAAAAATCTTTGCACTAGTATTGAAAACGGGAATTCTGCATTTGTAGGCACCAAACTGTTGCTTGATTTTATTTCTATCACAAAATAAATTTAGATTTTCACGTTAAAATATGTATCAAATACGTCTCCAAGCCGCTGCCCTATGTGCTATTTCTCTCGTTGGATGGGATAGAAAAATATTTTGTTACAAATTTCGTTAAACCGCAGATTCCTTGTTTTTCTGTCGGTGACTAGAGAAGAACTACATACTAGATTAAAAATTTTGTACTTAATACTTTTTAATTAAATTTATGTCCTCCACGATAGCTGAGTGGCAGTCGGCTTTTGGCGGCCGTGGTGTGCGGATCTCCGGCGTGTGCTGTGCGCTGCGGTCTGCTGCGCTCCGCTCGTCTAGTCAAGCGCCTGTTGCAGTAGTTAGCTGCGTTATTTGAGACTCTTGATGGATTCATATTCGAACGAGAGATGGATCAGCCTAATAGAAGAGACACATTGAAATTTGTTTTTGACCAGCTAGGGCAGAGACCGAATTCGTTCGAAATTGAGACATGGCTAGAGGAAGTTGTGAAAATTTTGTTTGAGGATATTATAGGTATTCACCTATCAATTGTGAGTAGCATTGTGTATGTCAAACTTAATAACACGGAATTGTGTGACAAAATTGTTGAATCTAGTGGCGGAACTTTTAAGTTCAAACATCACGATGGCAATGATAGTGAAGTTCGTGTTACGCATGGTCGCATTGGATTAAGGACTGTCCGTATCTATGAGCTACCATTTGAAATCACCGCTGAGCAGATCAATTCGGTGATAGCTCCTAATGGGAGAATAATTAGCAATTTTGCAGAAAAGTGGTCTCCTGCTCACAAGTTCCCCGTCTTGAATGGTATCAGGCAACTGTGTGTTGATTTACCCAAGCACATACCCTCGTATATAAATGTCTGTGGTTATCGGGCTACAGTAATATATGATGGGCAGCCAAGAACCTGCGCGTCTTGCGGCGGTACAGGCCATGTCCGCTCGCAGTGTACGCAACGCCGAGTGGCCCAGCTACCTGCGGGCGAAGCAGTGAGACCCCCAGCCATGTCAACGTTGCCTTTAACTTACGCAGAGGCAGCCGCTGGACAGCTCCACACGCGTCACGCTCCTGACGCTACTCAGGATGATGCTGCTCGCGAGAATGAAGTGATAATGGAAGTAAGTGACTCGACGGTGACAACACAAGCAAAGAGTCAAGAAAAAGAACCAAATATCTCTGTTCAAAGAGAGCAAACTCCTGAACCGGTTACAGTCCTTCAGAATGAGCAGTCTCCAGAAAACCACAAGGAAACCAACCCTGGACCGAGCGCAAGAAACCCAAGAGGTAATGGAAAACGATGAAAGCTCCCCAAGAGTCAGTCCTCCAAGGAAACATAAAAAGAGGAGACTAGCTCATAAGGGCGCTGAACAACTGGCACCGCCTTTGCGAGAAAAAGCAAAGCAGATTAGCAACAAACCGCATGAAGAACAACATAGTAATCCGGTTCTGCTTATGCAGGCACCTGACCCGTTGCAAGCCAAATCAAATACACCATGCCCCATGTCAACGGACCATTCGTCACATGAGAGATTGAAGCTGCTAGCAAATTTCGATACAGACAAGGTTTTCCCTGAGACCAGAAATGCAGAAAAAGAGACATCGAAAACTAATCAACAGAAAAACTGGCTTGATGAATCGGAGGAAATGAACCAAGGTGAGGAATTGAACGAAACTGGAGGAACGTGACAGACTCCTGTCCCACGAGATCAACTGAACACGATGGATACATCATTGCCGGAACATATATGTGAGAAAGGATTTTCGTCCGAGAGCACTTCGTATGACGAATATTGACTTCGGTAATGAATAGGACAATATGAACGCAGCACAAGCCTACAAAATCGCCACGTTGAACATTAATAAGCTACGCTCCTCCCTGCATTTACAACATCTGCAAGACTTTCTATACGCAGCTGACGTTGATGTACTACTCTTTCAGGAAGTAACAGATATTAAATTACAAAAGATACGTGGGTACAACGCCATAATGAACCCCGGTATCGACGCAGAGCTGGGAACGGCCATTCTCACGAAAGAAGGCATCCGTGTCACACAAATAGCAAAACTTGAAAACAGTAGAGGAATTGCAGTGACTGTTAATAACGTCCGCATCCACCGTCAGCCAACAATAACAGGCGTGCTAGAGCGGATTTTTTAAAAAGGGGAAATGTTGATCTATTCGATACACGTCAAGATTATATAATCCCAGTCGGCGATTTTAATTATGTACTTAGCCCGAAAGACCAGACACGGAATTTCAACAAGTCCTTAGAACTGGAAAGAATAGTCCACCAATTGCAGTTAACCGATACCTGGGAACATACCCATGGCGCACGGCCCGGTTTCACATATTTTGCCAGTCACTCAGCAAGCACGCTAGACAGAATTTACGTCTCGTCCAACCTTAAGAACCATGTACTA
The DNA here is from genome assembly GCF_023898315.1 of Schistocerca nitens. NCBI lineage: Eukaryota > Metazoa > Arthropoda > Insecta > Orthoptera > Acrididae > Schistocerca > Schistocerca nitens. The sequence continues at coordinate 1,013,422,307 of NC_064615.1, forward strand.
CAGTCTGAGGTCTGGCTCACTATGTTTTGTGACCACGCCGCGTACATCACCACAGTAAATTTGGAAAAACAAGAGGCTTACCGAACGAGGGGCATATGGAAACTCAACATTACACATCTACAAGATGAAGATTGTCGCGTGGCGTTTACTAATGTCTGGAAAGAATGCGAGAAACGATTCCCGCTATACAATTCTGCCATAGCTTGGTGGTTACAATGTGCTAATCCTAATATAAGAAGAATGCTGATCGATTACTCACGACAGAAAAGCTTCTGGATTAAAAAGACGACTGAGTATTATTTTAGCTGCCTTAGAGACCTGTATACCCTGGACACACGCTTAATGGAGAACTTTAGCCGGATTCAGAAAATTAAAGCAAAACTTTTAGCACTGAATCGGCGACAGTCAGAAGGTTTTAAAGTCAGAGCGAGAATACAAAACATTGTAGAAGGGGAAGAAACAGCTATGTACCATCTAACACGTGAGAATAAGAGAGGAAACAGAAAAATACTGACAGAAGTTAAGTTACCTGATGGGACCAGTCACACAAAACAGAAAGAAATTCAAAACGCTGTTCATAAATATATCTCAGATATGATGTCCAACAAACCTACCGTCGACGAGGCGCGGCGAGATCTTGTGAGAAAGGTATCAGGACGAATTAACACAGAGCAAGTAGAAAATCTCACCCCTGAAATAGAAGAGAACGAATTGAAAGACGCAATAGCACAGAGTCCTAAAAATAAGTCTCCAGGACCTGATGGTATCCCCGTGGAATTCTACCAAGTGTTCTGGCCACAAATGAAAAGCAGGTTGCTATGCATGTACAACGAACTCATGAATGGAAATGTTGACGTTCCCAAAGAATTTCCTGAAGGGATCATAGTTCTAATTCCTAAAAACTCACTTAGCAAAACAATTGAAAACCTTCTCCCAGTAACATTACTCAATAGTGATTACAAAATTATGGCCCGCGTATTAGCAAGAAGAATAAAAATGGTTATTAACTCTGTAACTGGCACGTACCAAACATGTGTAGGCAAAGACAGAAACATCTATCAGAATATATGAGAATATAGGGATATAATATCAACCGCAAATGTATGCCGAATAAAATGTGCGTTAGTGTCATTACACTTCGAGAAGGCGTTTGACAGAGTAGATCATAAGTATCTCCTTGCAATGATGGAAGTAATGGGATTCCCACCACGATTCGTGAGGATTATTCACCAATTTTTGAAAAACAGTGTAGCACGAATAATGATAAACGGCCAACTAAGTAAAGACATTGAGTTGATTGGATCCGTACGACAAGGTTGCCCAATGTCAATGGCCCTTTTCGCAATAGCAATAGAACCTCTCCTCGCGACACTCACGAATCACCTGCAAGGATTACGTATAAACAGCAAGAAAATAGTGTGCAACGCCTACGCAGATGATGTGGGCGTCCTGGTTATAAATAAAAAGCAAATGGCGAAAGCTCTTCAGATTGTATATACATATGAACTTGCTTCTGGCGCCAAACTAAATAAAAGAAAGTCAGGCATCATGAACGTAGGCAGAGGAATACGCATGCAAAATCGGGGAAGACTGACGGAAGTATCCACATTGAAATGTTTGGGTATTGAATTTAAGAGCAACATCCAACACACCATTGCCATCAAATATAAAAAAAAAAACTACTTGCAAGCATACGTGCGTCTGTACAAGGAAACAGTATGAGGAAACTGGACGAGATACAGAAAACCACTCTAGTAAATGTGTATATAACATCCAAACTTAACTATGTTGTACAAGCTTTCCCGATGCATTAGAAACAGCCAGAAGAATTTTCTCCGTGATAGGAAGCTTTGTAAGCCAAGGCAACATTTTCAAAGTGAAGTTCAGTACACTAACACTCCCAACAAGGAAAGGAGGTTTAACCACGTTGATGTCAGTTACAGGTCACAAGCGTTATATGTGGGTCGAATGTACAAGCAATGGAAACAGTTGTCGAGCAGCTTAACGGCCCACTTGTTGAATGAAATTGCTCATGCAAGCGTGCAGCCGCCAATAGATGTGCGGCATATACCAGTTGGTCTCTGTCACCTAAAAACTTTTCCCGTTGAGTACAGTTATATCTCATCGAGGCTCTCAGAAAAGCAGTTGACGAAAGTAAAGGACATCTATACATATTTGATGGAAGCTAAGGAAGAAAATATTATTGAAAGAAAATTTCCCAACAGCGACTGGTCTGTAGTTTGGAAAAATATGCACGATCGGAACTTACCTTCTAAGGTAAAAGCTACTTGGTACAATGCAGTCAACAGGAAAATATCAACTAATTCCAAATTGCATGCTATACATCTCACAAATTCGCCCTTGTGCGCGTCATGCAATCTCCTTGACACTGAAGAACACCGATTCGTGTGTGAAAGAGTAAGAGACATATGTAATACAGTTAAGCAGAAATTAGCGACCGTTAACAGAACATCTCCAACCGTCTTCACCGCCGCAGATTTTCTGACTCCAGACGCAGTGCCATATCCTGATATGAAAAGAAATGCTGTTAACTGGCTAAAAGGGCACACGCTGCACTGTATCTTGAAAGCAGAAAATAAAAGCAAAGAAGATTACTGGGTGTATCTAACGACTCAGCACCATCATCTCACGCGGACGAAAGACTACAAAAAAAAAAAAATACGCATGCTTCCTAAATAGAATCATGGAATAAAATTATACAGAGAACAATAACAGATTAAGATCGGTACGGAATTCAGAGATGTCAGCCTTGCACGATTACAGATAACTGGAACCGGAACGTCTTCGATCCTTTCACGAGACACTACAGAGAAAGAAATCAAGTCCGTGACAAGACGCACCGGACTACATCCTCATGAAGAATTAGGCATCAAATTTTGTGTATTTTTTTTTAATCATCTTATGCCATACGCAGAGAAGTTCTAAAAAACGTTTTTCAAGAGGGTACAAGTTTTTCATGTTTTCCGTATGGAGATGAGAGACTTCCCGTTTCAGTATATTTTAATATATTTGTATTTCCATTGTAAAGAGGAAGATTCTTTTCCTTTAATTAATATTAAGAAGAAATATTATTCTCGTTGATGTTAGCAAAGGTAATTTAGGCATCCGGCTTACAGAAAAAAATTGGAAGCCGAGAAAAAAGTGGCCGAGCACTCGCAAAAAAGCAAGAAAAATTTGAATTTGGCCTAAAAAACATAAAAGAAGTACATAAAATAAAAAAGTAAAGAAAGTTGGTAGAAGAATGGACTCATAATAATAATAACAACAAAAACGACGAAAGGCTAGAAGCTAGCCGAAGAAGGCAAAAGAAGGTGAGCGTTTGGAAGGGCTGTGAGGGGAGAAGGGAGGCCCTAAAAAAAAAAAAAAAGTGGTCAGCGTGATGGATTGCTGTTCTGTGGGACCGGGTTCGATTCCCGGCTGGGTCGGGGATTTTTTCCCCTCAGGGACGAGGTGTTGTGCTGTCTTCATCACCATTTCGTACCCATCCGGCGCCCAATGTGGCGTCGAAGTAATAAGACCTGCATAAAGGAGGCTGGACCTGCCCCGTAAGGGGCCTCTCAGCTTATGACGCCAAATGCTCATTTCCATTTTTCAGTTATAATACACGTGATATTATCTTGGAGCGCCAGAGTACATTAACAAATATATAATCGCACGCACACGTGAGGGGCGTTCAGTAAATAATGCAATAGATTTTTTTGTAAAAGCAGGTTGGTTTTATTCAGAATAACAATTCATCATATTATTCCCCACTCTTCTGACTAGAACAACCTATTTTTCAACATAATTTCCGCTGAATGCTGCGGCTTTATGGCCAGCTTACTGGAAGGGCCTTTATGCCCGCATATTTCCACTCTACTGGTCGACGTCGGAGCCAAGGCCTTGGTGCATCAAAAAATGACTTTGAGCACTATGGGACTTAACATCTGAGGTCATCAGTCCCCTAGAACTTAGAACTACTTAAACCTAACCAACCTAAGGACATCACACACATCCATGCCCGAGGCAGGATTCGAACCTGCGACCGCAGCGGTAGCGCGGTTCCAGACTGTAGCGCTTAGAACCGCTCGGCCACCTAGGCCGGCCAGCTCTATAAATAACCTCCTGAACACCTATATACAGCTTCCAGTGGAGTGCATCCTTCACTGGGTCAAGAAGATGGAAATTTGTTGCTGTTTATGGTCTTACGTTAGGTGGCGAGGAACCCAGCGGGCACACACCTTTGAGTACCCCAATTGGTGGACGTGCGTGTCAGCACTACCAACAGAGACGTCCAGTTGTGCAGGGAGGTGTTTGATTGTGATCCGCCAATCAGCTAGAATGAGAGTGTTCGCAAGTTCCAATACTGCAGGAGATACAACTGTGTGCGGCAGGTGGGCATGCGCGAGGGACAGGTTCGCGCGGCATTATTGTGGTGATGACAGTCCCCTCGCCCAATGACTCACGGTGCTTCTGTTCACAACCACGTTTCCGTAGATATCCTGCAAGCGCCTGTACATATCTGCGATGCTCTGGCCTTCCGCCAAAAGAAACCGAATGACAGCTCTCAGCCTGGAACGCACCTCCAACACAAACGCCATTTTGAAGACTACATATAGCGCCGCCACCTGTCGTGACGTAATGGAGGGTATAGGGGCTGAAGGGGGAATATTCCAGGATGTCGCACAACAAAATCCGCATTTTGTTAGACGAAATTTGACGAGAGAAAACGTGTAGCGTTACTTATTTAATGACCCTTGCGTAAATGCAACACAAATTTGGAAAAGGGACCTCTGTAGGTATCTATATCCTTCCAGTGGACCCAAAGACTGACTTGGTTTCATCTCGTAGAGAAACAGAAAAAAAAGTCTTGATGCTTCACCGGTGCTGACGAATGGTTTGTGGTCCAATGGCCATCGATAGTGACAGCGAATTTGCAGATACGGTCGTTGCTGGGATATTCCTGTGCTTGTCATCGTAACGGCAGCCGAACCAGTGTGGTTTTCCAATGAGAGAAGGATCCACCTTTGAATGGAGTATCCGGAGCTCTTTTCATTTGTCCCATTGAATGAGAAATCCTACCACTATCAACGTCACCGCTTTATCGCTCATACTGACTGTGCTTCGCTCTGCGCCTGACGAAATATCATTTTTGACCGTCAGAGCCGACCCGTGGAATTACACATGGATATTTCGACCACATTTTACGCAGATGGATTACTTAATGTTCGTGTGCAATGGTCATTCACGGCTTCTGCATCAACTGCGGGTTTTCTTGACGCTGAAAACTGTCTGTGAAGCCAACAGATACTGATTGGGATTTATGAAATGTTGTCCACTTGTGACGCAAAATGCAGTCAAAAAAATATGAAAGAGCTTTTACATGTCGACTGACACAAGGATAGTAAGTGTAAAATTCGGAAGTTAATCCTTTCACATAATGCGCCAAATCGTTTACCATACACGAATGTTCCACAGACTGTGTAAGGTGTCAGGCAAATGCAACACCTTTCATGAAAACCCTGAAATGATAAGCAAATCCAGTAGTATGTCACATAGCTCCGAATAAATCGTGACATTAAACTAACCAAAGTAATACGACTAACACAAGAATGCCTAATTGCATGACATACCTTCCCACCGTGAGCCAGACGCAGTTCAGAGGGGGGAAACGAGAACAGAAGCCGAGAGCAGAACCGTGTTAAGCTGGATGGCCCTACGATAAGGGACGGACACCCACGTTGCCAGCTAACCGCTAGGACCACCCCAGCCGCAAGTTTTAACATGAGACTTTTCACGTCTCTGTTACGTCAGGACCACCCCCCAGCCCTTGTTAAAAGATAGAGCCCTCCAGAAGAACAGTATAGATCTTACGATAACACTAAAAGGACCACACCAGCTGCAAGTTCTAGCGTGAGACTTTTTCACATCTCTGTTACGTTGCAAACTTTAAAAACATTGCCCCACCACGAAAAGTATAACTTTCTCATTGGACAGACAGAATTTTTGTAGGCAGACCTTAAGGTCAACATTGAGCCCCTGATTGGTCAGATGAAAACACAGCCAGATAGTTTTTTTAATCCAACTTCGGTAAATTGTAGTAAGGAGATGTTAGGAGAGAGTTGCTTCCGAGACAGCGAGGTGAGCGGAGCTGTGCTGCCCGCCGCCCCCTGACGAACACCGACAAGGTAATGAACGCATGCGATGCCGCATAACAGCGCATAAAGCTTCACTCAGAACTGCAGAAGTCTCATCTGTTACACCCCCTTGTTGCGTAATACTAGTGTCGATCGTCAATTAAAGCTCATGGTGTTCACATTTGCCACTTGAAGTAAAAATCTGAAACGCGATGATTTTTCTGTTATATAGTTATTGAGAAGCCACATCAGCCACTGTAATTTACGACAAGTTAGATAAGTAATTAAAGATAATGGAGGGTCACTGTAGACCATTTCGACAGTTTTCTCTTTTGTGGAACTTAATTTAAACCTAGATTATAGATGTGATATGGCATAGGTCATCCTTCGATCCATTGTAGAACTTGGAAACCCATTCAGGGAATATTCGTTCACATTTTTGTTGAACGCAGTTGGTTTCTACCATCCTGTATTAAAACATTTCCTTTTATCAATAGTGCAATTTATAAACAATGTTTTGTGAGTAGAATAAAATTTCCAATGGTAAACTTAACTGCTTTTTCAACGTTATTTTACCAGCTAACTAAAAATAGGAAAGCCTTGAATCCCTTCCACTAAATTTAGTTAGTATTAAGATTCTTTTACAGGGAGTGCAGTGGAGCTGACGCTGAAATTATTAAGTATTTGGTTATATCATCGCTAGTCTCACTGAACTCTTCTGAACTCTACATGTCATGTGTGGTCTGACGTCTCCTTACCAGCAACAGGTCCCAGGTTCAAACTAGTCAATTCCCTAAAAAACACACTCAGAGCGTCGTTGCGCGAAAGTGGTAGGGAGACACGATATAGAACAACAGACACCATGCAGAATGATAGAAAATGGCGACCCTGCCAGGATGGTAAAATACCATGATCGAAGGTCGACCACATGCCTAACTAGGTCAGAAAAATATCCTGTTAAAAAATTTTCGTAATAAAAAACATTTTTTTTTGAAAGGCATAAATAGTTGAAAACAGTAGCTGCAGCGATAGATAGTGAGACATTCTAGCAGAGACAATAGCATAATTAAGTTATGAATTTTAAAAAATTGTTAGAATTAAGTTTTCTCCTCAATGCAAGCGCACAGGTGGCGTATACATCGTTGACAAGTTGGTTCTGACCCAACAAGTAAGTGAATGGATTGTCAGTCTTGGGTATAATAAGTGTCCAGTCGTGTGAACAAAAAGTTTATGAAACGTGTGAGATCGTATGAGCGCATGTTGACTCGAAGTAGGGCACGTGAATTGCTTTTAAAACAGAAAATAAGGGATTCGGAAAGATTAGCAATGGCAAATCGAGACCTTGACCGAATTGAGGTAGAGACCCAGCATGAAAATGGACAGAGAATAGAGGACAGTACAACAGACGATGCAGTGACACGAGAAATAGGACATATAACGCACCATAACGAGGATAATGTACGTCAAGGCATAGAAAACGTAAGTCAGCATACGACAGAGGAGCAGGAAAGTAGACAGACAGTCGATGAGGATTCTAACTTGCGTCTTGAATACGTAGAACCCATAGTACAAGTAATCAGAGCTCCCTCACCACAGAGTACAAGGAATACGAGCAGAAACGTGTCACAGCACAGTTCAATGCAATCGGTTGCAAACCAACGCTTGGGCGAAAACACAGTACGTAGGACGTCGGAAGAAAACGCAATAGCACCCACCAATCTGGCAGAATTATTACAACAAATTACGGAAACCATGACAAGGCAAAATAAAGACATAGCGAACCAAATTCAAATTCAGAATGCAGAAACCACGAGACAAATGCGTGCGATTAAAGAACAAAACAAAATAATTCAGTTACACCTAAGTCATATTGAAGACGAGGCAAAAGAATCTCGAGAAGTGATAGGAAATTTAATAACAGGTCACAATCAATTGAGAACAGACATTGACAAGATACAAGCGGACGTACAAACATTGCGTAATGACATTCAGGACGAGATCAAAACATTTCGTAACAACACCCAGGAAGAAGTCAAGAAACTAGAGAAACAGATAAACGAAATTACTAGACAAGCAGCAGGTACAGCGCGTGAAATTGTTGAAAACAGTGTGTTACACAAACGTATCACAAAAGCATTGCTGAAAAGATATGATAACCGCATAGTCAAAATAGAAGCGCAAACGAAGCGACAATTTCAGAAATTGCGAACAGAGTTGTTGCAAACCATTGAAGAGCGTAGTGATCAGGATCGAACAAGCACAGAGTCTGCAACCACATCCGTATCTGTAACAGCACCGGAAAAACAAGCAATTAACGAAGATATTACGCATTTGCGATTCCAATCACAGGCGGAAAGTAACATACGTGAAATCAGACAGCCTGCACAGCAACAAACACGTTTCGAAATTCTTGATGAACAAACGTCATCACAAACACATGCGGAGCCACAAATGTATGTTTCAAGACCGTTTGAATCGTGCAATGAAGCAGCAAGGTTAGCCAGACAAGATACCGAACCAATACCTGACAATGGAAAGCCAGGTCGCGAAGAGTACAGTGCAATGCATTCAGTTACACGTTCACAACCGATGGAAGAAAATTATTGCGTACCACTCCAACGATACTACGCAAGGGTTGGCAAAAGTTACAGTGGACAATATCCAATGGATCTACCACAACCGGAAAGAACGACGGGAGAAATGATCAGAAATAAAAGTGGCGAAGAGTCGCGAATTTCATATGGAACTATGACGAAGTACGACAACGATCATTTCCTCACAGTCAGAAAATTTCAACGCTTTCGAGATGGAAACTCATTACATCCACGAACTTTTATTGATCAATTCCGAAGTCAGGAACAGTCGTAGAAACCATGCAGAATGTTGCAGCGACATGCCGATCGTACGAAGATTTCAGAGAGAAGTTTCTCTCAAGATATTGGTCCAGCGAAGCACAGAACAGAGTGTAGTACGAAATATTACACAACCCATATTTTGAAAATTCAGGAGAGAAGAGTCCCGTGAAATGTTTCGAATTAATGGCAAAGAAAAATCAATGCTTAGATGTACCATACAGTGACTGAGAGTTGATTAAATTATGCGCGATGAAGCTACCATTGAAATACCAGCAATCATTACTAGGTCGCGGAGGCAATGACGTCGAAGCATTTAAAGGTATTCTAAGGGAACTAGAATTCATATTTTCGGAAGATGATGCAAGAAAAAGACGATGCACACGTGAAAACGAAAGCAAAAAGCAGTGGAATCCACAAGACACAGTACGAAGAAACAATAATTACGAACCACATGATAACCTCGCAACAAGAAACGACAATAGATTTCAACAAAGAACCGGTTATGGATTTAGAAGAGAATATGGCAATAACTATAATTCACCCAGGAACGGCAACAATTATTACAGAGGGAATAACGACAACCGGAACGGGTACTAGGAGAACCAATAGACCGTCAAATTATCAACAAAGAAACCACTATCGATAAGCTGAACAAGAAAAGAGAATACAGATAGAAGAGGTGGAGGTAAGACCACCAAACCCCGATAAACGTTCGAATTGACAGCTAAGCGCCCATGCCAAAGAGAATGACGCACCGACCCAGGACAATTGCAGCACCTTGAACAGAGAAGTAAAAATCTTATCACGAGAAGAGAAGAAGGAAGAAACAAATCCGCAGGGACCAGATGAAAACGAAGACAAGAAAATAGCAATATCGTGTTGGGACGAAATTAATTGGGAGAATACTGACGAGGAAGATGAATTACCAGAGGCATGCACAACGAATGTAGGAGGAACGGACGAAGTAATGAGTATTGCAGAGCTATTTGAGATGGAAACCAGGTAAAGCGAATTCATTGAGGATAATGCGCAGTCGACAGAAGTTGAAAATAAGTTACGAGTGGGCACACAACCCAACGTATATAATGAAGGAAGTTATGAAGCGATAATTAGAGCATTTAGATGCGATTATGTCGAAGTAGCGACGAAGAAGGAGAAGATAGACGAGGATGAGGAAAAAGTAGAGGATGTTGAAGAAAGCGTAAATGAAGGAAGAAATAGAGAAGAGGAAATAAAAGAGAGAGAAGTAGCAGTCGAAGCTTATCCTACAGAAAGTTCGAATTCACAAGGGAAATTCCTAAAAAGACTCATGTATGATTCAGTGGAGGATTCGTTGATGCAAGAAGAAGAAGAACAGAACCAACCCTTTCAAATTCAACCAATTGTGAAGGCCATGGTAAAGCATATCACAGTCAATATTGTAAATGATAGCGGAAGTGAACTGACTGTGATCTCAGAAAATTTATTGATACAGTGTAATGCCAATGAGGAATTGCCAGTTCTGAAAACATGTAAGAGTAAAGTAAGAGGTCCTATTAGAAACAATGCTGTGGAAGTTACGAGACAAAAAAGGTTAACTCTTTCGTGTCAAGGTCAAAAGATCGAAGCCAACTTCGTGATTATACCTAAACTAACTGTAGATTTGATTATAGGTGCAGGTTTTTTAAATGAGAGACGAGCGATAATAGATATGGGGAAAGGTAGCGTAACATTCGGGAATGTCCCACTTCACTTTGAGCAGAAGCTAAAATTAGAAGAAATACCAGTTATAAACAAACAATTAAGAATGACGCGGGATAAAGAGGATGAAGAATTAGAATGGTATGCACAAAAGGGGGATTCGCCTCAACTCATGTTAGAAGTCCATAAAGAAATCGACGAAAAATTGCAAGAAGTTCAAGGTATTTCGGAACACAGTAAAAGAGAATTAGAGGGTATTTTACGAGATAAGGCAGAGGTATTTTTACCTAAGACTGGCAGTGTTAAACACTTTCAGTACAAGTTTGAAGTTAAACAGCTCAAACCATTTAGAGTGCCCCCCTATACAATCCCATTAAGCTACAGGAATAAAATATTCCAGGAGATATCTAAAATGTTAGATGACGATATTATTGAACCAGCTACATCCACATATAACAGTCCGCTCCATATTGTACAAAAACGAGGTGGGAGCATCAGGTTAGTGCTTGATTCCATACAGATCAACACAATCATAATCACCGAGACAGATCGCCCAGAAAAATTAGAGGAATTGATACAAAACTTCCACAGTGCGAAGATATTTTCATCAATTGATTTACGGAGTAGTTTCGGGCAAATAGAATTGGCCCCAGAATGTAGAATATTTACAGCATTTATCGTATTCGATAGATGTTTCCAGTTGAAACGATTGCCATTTGGTTTAAACATATCATCATCAGCGTTTATTAGGGGATTTAATACTATACTCAGTCCGGAAATTTTACAAAAATTACTTGTTATGTTGAGGATGTGATTATAGCAGAACCCTCTTGGGAACATCACAACGACACATTAAACCAGTTTTTACAGATCATGAAAGAGCATGGGGTCACAGTAAATATAACAAAATCCAAATTTGGAAGGCGAGAGGTCAAATATCTAGGACACATAATTTCCGAGAAAGGGGTAATGCCCGACCCAGAAAAACTAACGGCAATCAAAGAATTCTGTACTCCATATAATAAGAAAACTCTCAGAGGATTTCTAGGTCTCACCGGATTCTATAAACAATTTATTTGGATCGACTCTCTCGCAACACCACGCCTATGTGCATTGTCTGGAAAAAACACGCCATGGGTATGGGATCAACAAGCCAATGAAGAATTTTTAAAAGTGAAAAACGCACTAACAACAGCACTGATTTTAGCACATCCTGATCTAACACAAAATTTTTTTATGGCCACTGATAGCGCGAAAACAGGTTTAGGAGTTGTTTTATTCCAAGAATACGAACAGGCAGGGCTAAGATCATATAGAGCAATTGCAATTTGCCAGTCGGGTACTCACAAAAAGCGAGAAAATCTATTCAGTCACAGAGCTGGAAGCATTGGCCATTGTATGGGGCTTCCAACGTTTTCAATATTTCCTATTCGGAAGAAAAACAAAAGTATACACTGACCACAAAGCATTAGAATTTCTGTTATCTGCCAAACTAACTCATGGGAGGTTAGCCAGATGGATGTTAATACTACAAGAATTTAACTTCACTATTACACACATACCAGGACCAGCGAATGTATTAGCAGATGCTTTATCACGATGTCCACAGGGTGCATCCAATAACGTAGGTTTGGAAGCAGCAGAAGGCCAGTTTACAATGTGCTATATGAAACAAGTACCTTTCGAAAACTACATTACGACAGCATTGAAAAACATAGGCAAAGAACAGGACAAGGATCCCGAAATACTAGGAATCAAACACAAGTGGAGAAGTAAGGGTTTTCCAGACATTCGACAGCACTAACTCGTAAAAAAACAATGTTTTATTTTTTAGACGAAATGTTGCAACGAATGAACGGTTAATTTATATCCCAGATGAACTAATTAATTAGTACATATGGTATACACATTTAAGTAATGGCCACTTTGGACCAAAGAAATGCTTTTTAAAAATAAAACAAACAAGCCATTTTCCTAATATGGAAAGACAAATTAGAACAGTATTAGTCAAATGCAAAAAATGTATGAGGGCTAAACACGTCACTTTCCATACCAAACCACCTATGTTTCCAATAATCCCTAAAAGATTAAAACAAATAGCTGCAACAGATTTGATGCCCCCCCCCCCCCCCACGCACAAAAAATGGATATATTTTCATATTTGTCGTTTTGGAACTTACTTCTAAATATGTTACCTTGACACCATTACAATGGGCAACAGGTCTTACTATAAGTAAAGCATTTAGACAAGATTTTCTCAGACAAGTGGGTCGAATGGAACGAATAATTTCGGATAATGACCCACAATACAAATGTAAGTACAAACCTAGCGTAAATCCAGCAGAACGATCTATGAAGGACATAGGCATTTTATGCCGATTATATGCAGGCAAAAGACACAACACTTGGGATATATACCTTAAAGATTTTTAAGAAATAATAAATGAAATGCCACATAGCACTACACTACTACCTCCAGTTACTGTACTTAAAAATATTGAACCCCCAAACATAACTAGAGAAAATGTTAGATTTCCTGTTGTACCACGTAGACAGCACAAACAAGTCATAGCAACAGCACTCTCCAACATCAGAAAGAAAAGAAAGAGGAGATAGAACAGCAATTAAAAGAACATTCTCAGTAGGCCAGAAAGTATTTGTGGAAACACACCATCTCTCCAGCAAACAGAAAGACAAAATACATAAGTTTTACGCTGCATACAAAGGACCTGTCATAATTAGCCGAATTGCTCATGATAATGCTGTGGAACTAATGAACCCAAAAACAGGCAAAACCTTAGGACTTCACCATGTGAGCCATATCAAAAAGTTTGAAGATTAATTTTATTACTGGTAAATAATCAGCACAATATTTCAAGATTATGTTGCAGATAAGATCGTCAGGAGAAAGAAGAACGCAGAGAGAGGAAGGTGGGAAAAAGAAAGTAGTTTCAATAAAAACAAAAACAAAAATAACACCAATAGTACCATAGATTAAGGTGAAGGGATAAAGCATAGATAGTCTAACAGCATGAAATACTAAAATGCTATACACCACGACACTACACAAAAATAAAAAACGAATTTGAGGATTCTTGTACACGTTAAGACTCAAAATATCTTAGAATTGTAACATGGAAAGGGCGCCGAAATTTGTAAAGCTTTTAAGAAGGCATAGAACAATGTAGGTCCTAGACATATGTTAGATGATTATAAGTAAAACTTTTTGTAAGAACCATTGTAAAATCTCCAGCAAGGACGTGACGCAATGACCCACAAGTTGAAACGCGAGAAGTATCAAGAAAGGAAAGGACGTAATTAGCAAGACACGATTCCTACAAGGCAGAAGCATCGAGAGAAGGGAAAGGACAGCGAGACCGACAGAAGGCCCTTGTAGCTTAAGTGGGCAGTAAATAAATCTGCTGCCAAGCTGAACCACAGGGTGGCGGAACCCTGCTGGGACAGAACACGGAACCACACAGTGGCGGAATCCTGCAGAGACACAACAGGACACTGAACGCCAGAAGGGTCTCCGAATGCCCCAACTCAGTGGAGCGAGCAAAAAACGGCCCGACGAGAAGACCGCTTGGGCAAGCCACCACTGGCAAAAAAAAATAAAAAAATGTGTAAAAGTCACACTACTGCTATTAAACAGCACGCTGGTGCACGAAACTGAAGAAAACTTCCACAAAGTTAAAATGACATGCCCAAACAATTTAGCAAACTGTTACTAAGAGGAGAACTTCAAAGCGACTACTTATCAATAAATATTTCCATATGCTGCCCAGAGAAGAACCAAGAAGCAAGTAAGAAGCAGAGAAAAAGCAGGAAGAACAGAAGTTGAAGATTTGCATGATTGAGACCAAGAAAGAAGATGGGTGAAGAATAGACGACATACCTTCGCAAATCCCTATCCTATTGTAAACTAGTCGTCTGTGAGGTATTACAACGAAAAACGAACGCTTTCAGCGACACATAACGATGGCTTTCACGCATACAAAGCCAGTAAACCACGAGATTCAGCACTCACAGCTCCATTACATTATGGGACCTCCACAACAGCAACGCACACTTGCAAAGCCAACAAGGAACGACGAACAAAGCTGTATATCAAATACTTGCCCACATCCATCTCGCTCAAGTCCATCACCTTCGTGCAAAAAGCATTCGCCAACCTCATGCTTAAACATTCATAGGATTGTGTGAATGTGTGAAATCAAATTATGTGATGTAGGAATTGTGCAAAAGAAACGTGTGAAAAACTAAATAAGTTAAGCACACCAGACAGCTAATGAACTGCAAAATAACAGTCATTGACTATGGACTTAAGTAAAAAATAGACTATCGATAAAAATAAGTCATTAGTTCTGAAATGGACAGTATATAAAGAATGAAAGTAAGGCATAATAAACACTAAAACTATATGCCACTTATTTTCTCCTCATAAAAATAAAAGAATAACTATATTTTTCTTATTTTCTCCTTATAAAAACAAAGAATAAAAAATTATCTTGTTGAATGTTTTCCCTTCTTTTTTAACATTTATACCATTTGTTAGGATATCTCAATACTTATGTATGTATATTTCTTTGTCAAAGCAATTCTTGGAAATAATGCTTATTTGTTAGTGTAACAATGTTGAAATGAGTGTCTAGAAACAAAAACATTTTACTTGTACATGATATTTAGAAAATGTGTTAGGAATAGATTTTATTTAATTACTACATTTATAAAAACGATATTTCTAAGAAAATCGATGTGAAAGACTCATTGCTTTCATTAACACACTTCTTGAAAAACAGACTTCACAATTAAATAAAGAAAGAAAATAATTAAAAAATAATAATTACAATAGAATAAAAATATTCTTCCTTAGTCAATATAAACATATTTTTGATAATAATGTGGAAGAATATAAAAATATAAATTAGTAATACAAACTATCATAGAACAGAATAACGTGGCTGAACAGTAGGCAACAAAATTTAGATAACGGAATAATTTTTGACTGGCTTAGACAACGATTCAATCATTGCCTAACTTCATGCAAAAATTAAGTTCGAAGGGTGGTGATATGTAAGGTGTCAGGCAAATCCAACACCTTCCATGAAAACCCTGACATGATAAGCAAATCCAGTAGTATGTCACATAGCTCCGAATAAATCGTGACATTAAATTAACCAAAGTAATACGTGTAACGAGTGAGCAAATGGAATACCACAGACTAACACAAGAATGCCTAAATGCATGTCATACCTTCCCACCGTGAGACAGACGCAGTTCTGAGGGGAGAAATGACAACAAAAGCCGAGAGCAGAACCGTGTTAAGCTGGAAGGCCCTACGATAAGGGACGGACACCCACGTCGCCAGCTAACTGCTAGGACCACCCCAGCCGCAAGTTTTAGCGTGAGTCTTTTTCGCGTCTCTGTTACGTCAAGACCACCCCCCAGCCCATGTTAAAAGCTAGAGCCCTCCAGAAGAACAGTATAGATCTTATGATAACACAAAAAGGGCTACCCCAGCCGCAAGTTTTAGCGTGAGACTGTTTCACGTCCTTGTTACATCAGGACCACCGCCCCTCCCCCCCCCCCCCCCAGCCCATGTTAAAAGATAGAGCCCTCCAGAAGAACAGTATAGATCTTACGATAACACTAAAAGGACCACACCAGCTGCAAGTTTTAGCATGAGACTTTTTCGCGTCTCTGTTACGTTGCAAACTTTAAAAACATTGCCCCACCACGAAAAGTATAACGTTTCTCATTGGATAGACAGAATTTTTGTAGGCGGACCTTAAGGTCAACATTGAGACCCTGATTGGTCAGATGAAAACACAGCCGGATAGTTTTTTTAAACCAACTTTGGTAAATTGCCACAGACTGAAAGGAAGACTGAATGAATTTATACGAGAGGAACGTAGCCAATGAGACGCACGAATATTTATCAACGTTAGTGGTGTACTGAAACTGGCCTTTGATATGAAACATACAAGCTGCACATTATTCTGAGCAAGCAGTAAAGGACACCAAAGAGAAATTTGGAATGGGAATTAAAATTCAGGAAGAATAAATACAAACTTTAAGGTTTACGGTAACATTGCAGTGTATCAAAGACGGAAAAGTGTAACTTCCATCCCGCTGTATTTCATTGATTCGTAGTTAAACGGTGTTTTTATTCATTAAAGAATTCTCATGTACTTGTAGAAGTAATTTTCGTGATTCCGCAAAACCTCTCGTTTAGCCAACTGTAGCATTATCTGACTGATCACCGTGAGGTAACACCGTGGCAATTACCATCTTCTCTTTACAAAATGTAACACCAGACATTCAGATAATGGAGCGCTGGCTACATCTGGTTTGTAATTCGCTCTGCCTCCAATAACAATGAGCACGCTGCTGCAACGTACATCAAAGGAAGGCGGGAAGAAGCCGCTCTTGTGTACCGTGCCAACTCCCTTTATTGCCTTCTTCGAAGTATTATTGGCAGTTCAGCTACGAGGCGTTTCTCAGCTATTGTGTAATGGAATCGCCCGTCACAGTCCTCTTAAAACGTAATCAACAATACCTAAACGCAGCGCTTTCTGGAGCATTGTTTGATTTCGGCTAATTCTACATGCCGTACCATGTGAACTCCGCTAGGTCTCAACATAAACGATGTATCTGCACACTTTTAACTGTGTATATGAATGGTTTTAGGGGTGTTTTATTTAAATATAATACGCTTAACATACAAATACAGCAAGGTATTTTTGGCAATTGTTTGTAAATAGCTCCAAAATCTCTCTGATAGCAGCCAACTTGTTATTCTCTCTGCGAACACCCCTGTCAAGAATACTGTCAAACGTCAGACATCTCAAGCGCAACCTGAACCGGTTTTCATTTAAGCATAAGTAGTATATTTCAAGTCCTTTGTCCTTTGAGCTATCCCACAAGTTTGCTAAACTCTTTCTAGAACGTCTCAGAGATCCGCACAGATGTTATAAACAGTGAAAGCTCTGAGCTGTGTAACACCTATTTCTCCAGCAGTCCTTTCTCTAGAAAAGTTACCACGAACTTCATTGATGTAAATATTAGTACATATTGCAGTAATAGGTATTATATTTGTAACCAAAAATAGGTTCGTAATATCTATTTCTGTCTTTGTTACACGACTTTTATTGTTCCGTCCAGGTAAATGCTTAATAATCTAACAAGATTTTCTTCTAAATTTCGTAGGACATTTACTTTTCATCCACTTAGCTATTCCATATTTTCTTAAAAGAAATATTTCTCCAATTACTTCTTCCTGTGAGTCATATTCATCTTTTTCTAACAGTTCTTATTCTGTTCCTCAATCATGACCATTTTCACGTACACGAATTCGTCCTCAGCAATATCACTGTCACGATCTTCATAACTCAGCTCATGGAACCACTTCAGCCAAACATCAGGATCCCTATTAAGCGCTGTCCTAAGTTCTTTACCTTTCACATTTATTCCAGAAACTAAAACAATAGAGAATATTTACTTTTCGTTGGTAAGTATTCTAGGTGAAAACCAAATTAACTGTAATTAGTTTCGTTGCACCTGAAATTACACACGTGAAACTTGGATTGCACCTAGGAAAGCAGTAAAGTAACATATACTTACTTTAGCAGTAGTGCTGGCTCGGATGACCGGTGTCCAAGAGGCTACAATGCAACCCTGAGTAACTGAAAGCCAATGACGGCTGAAGTTAACATTGGAGAGTTAACAGAAAAGTACCGAAACTGCCGCGAACTCAGTGCAGCCCAGTGAGACAAAATAGAGCAGGATAATCATATGTATGACGAGTGTCATCGGCGCGAGAGACGGAGAGTTGAAATTTGTTCTCTGCTTTATGACATTCAAGCAAGATTAGCCAAAGGCTTTTAATGACTGGTAATTATTGTCTGTAACCAACAGTAGTCGCTTTTCTGATTATTTTCTACTTCAGACTCTTCAGATTCAGTATCACTTTAATATCATTGGCATATGGATGAAAACATACTTTCTAAACATTTTACTGCTCTATTTCCTAACTTGCTCATCATTTTGTTGGGAACAAATCAAATTTAATCGTCAAAGGATACAATTTAAGAACGCCAACTTAAAAAAAAATGTTTCACATTTATGACCATTTTAGTAATACAATACGATTTACTTTAAAGATAATTGTGACTCATGTGTTCCATTGACGTATAAAAGTACCCTAAAAACTGAACCGTACTCCGTCAGAACAGGCCCCGGAAGACCTTAACGGTACTGACCGACCACCTTGTCTCCTCAGCCTATAGACGTCACTGGATGCGGATGGGGAGGGGCATGTGGTCAGCAAACGGCTCTCCCGGCCGTTGTTAGTTTTCGTGACCGCAGAGGCTACTTCTCACTCAAGTAGCTTCCCAATTTGCCTCACAAGGGCTGAGCACACCCCACTTGCCAATAGCGCTCGGCAGACAGGACAGTCACCCATGCAAGTGCCAGCCAAGCCCGACAACGCTTAACTTTGGTCGTATGACGGGAAGGCCGTTGGCATAATAGTTATCCGCCTATTAGAAACATATATATTGAGTGGATAACCATCAGTATTCCGGGGTATGACAATTTTTTTTTTTTTTGTGTTGCCTAAAACATTTAGTTCTTTTGGCATGACACGTCTCAAAACTGACCAAGTAATTGATGCCAAAAATGATAATTTTACAGTCTTGCCACCGTCCCCCCCCCTCCCCATGACAAAGTTTCTACAGACGCCCATTCTACATCATACTATCAGCGATAGTGGTTACCTTTACAGAACGACTTTTAGGACTTTCAAGATCTGTTGAAACGAAAAGAAGTTATAATATGAGCATCGCCAAAATTAAATCAACGGCGATCGAGTCTAGTGAAGTTAAAACACGTGAAGCTGAGGGATTTAGATTCGGAAACGGGACACTAAAAGCGGTAGATGAGTTTGCTTTTTAGACAGCAAGTTAACAGTTCATTGCCGAATTAGTGACGATTTGAAAGGTCTGTTTGCATCAGAAAGTGAGTTACGTCTGAAAATGGGAGATATTTTATCGTTTAATAGGAATTAAAGAGATTAAACGTATGTTTTGAAAATATTTGCTGCGTTATAGGATTACACTGAGGCGTCTCTAGTCATGGGATACCTCCTAATATTGTCTCGGACCCCCTTGTGCCAAATGTAGGGCAGCAACTCGACATGGCATGGACTCAAAAGGTCCTTGAATGTACCCTGCAGAAATATTGAGCCATTATGCCTCTATAGCAGTCAATAATTGCGAAAGTATCGCCGCTTCAGGATGTTGTGCACGGACTGCCTTCTCGATTATCTCCCACAAATGTTACGTGGGATTCATGTTGGGCGATCTGGGTGGCTTAGTCACCCACTCGAATTGTTCAGTATGTTGTACAAACCAGGCATGATCAATTGTGATCCAGTGACATGACATCGTTATTTGGGAACATGGAGTACATGCAGTGGCGGATTTAAATATTTTGTCCCGTAGTCACACCATTTGTATGTCCCCCCCCCCCCCTCCCCCCAAAATACATGTTTTAAATAATAACTGTTACGCGATCACTTCAAAATTGCCGTTTTGCGTGGGAGCGCTGTGAGCTGTTGCCGTATTCTGCTATTCGTTGTTCTGAAGGACGCTTCAGCGCTGGGGTCTTACTGAATTATAATGTGATACGGTTCCTGAACTGCTCTTAGTGTACGGCAGCAGAGAAAACAAACTTAAAACTATGTTGTGTTAAAATATTCTTCTGTCGAAGGACAACAGAAACGAACAGAAGGAAAGTATCTTTTATGGCCTAAAAATTCAGCAAAACGTGCAGGAGACAACGGATTTTTGTTATACATTCACTTTTAATATGTTCTTTTATACGAAACTGTGGTTGAAAATGAAAATAAAAAAGTTGTGTTACGATCTAAAAATTGAAGCGAACGTGCCATACATTAGAAATTAATATGTACTTTTACAGAGATGCGTTGACACAAAGGAAGTAGGTTACAGTACCCATGTTCGCCTAGCTTGAATACTGCTCAGCAGTGTGGGATCCGTACGAGATAGGGTTGATAGAAGAGATAGAGAAAATCCAACGGAGAGCAGCGCGCTTCACTACAGGATCATTTAGTAATCGCGAAAGCGTTACGGAGATGATAGATAAACTACA
The DNA here is from genome assembly GCF_023898315.1 of Schistocerca nitens. Taxonomy (NCBI): domain Eukaryota; kingdom Metazoa; phylum Arthropoda; class Insecta; order Orthoptera; family Acrididae; genus Schistocerca; species Schistocerca nitens. The sequence goes on from NC_064615.1 coordinate 1,013,443,155, forward strand.
ATGGAAGACTCTGCGGGAGAGACGCTCAGTAGCTCGGTACGGGCTTTTGTTGAAGTTTCGAGAACATTCCTTCACCGAGGAGTCACGCAGTATATTGCACCCTCCTACGTATATCTCGCGAAGAGACCGTGAGGATAAAATCAGAGAGATTAGAGCCCACACAGAGGCATACCGACAATCCTTCTTTCCACGAACAATACAAGACTGGAATAGAAGGGAGAACCGATAGAGGTACTCAAGGTACCCTCCGCCACACACCGTCAGGTGGCTTGCGGAGTATGGATGTAGATGTAGATGTAAAATTAAAATTAAACTGTCGTTTTACGATCTAATAATTTCAGTGTGGAGCAGATAAAAAAAACACATTCGGCATTAATACGTGAATCTATAGAAAGCGTAAGAAATGAAAATGAAATAGAGATTTCGGTGCGCGAACTAATAACTGAATACAGATGAACAAACACAGAACTGGATTTGCTATTACATAATTTTACAGACTACTGTGGAAAAATCAAATTCGTTTTATAATCTAATAGTTACGAGTAAAGCATTAGGGTCTGTGTAGCTAGATGTTGTATAATAAGTGTACACAGTACCTTGAATTCACATAAGTGCTGAACAGTTTTGTACTGCAGCTACTACTCTCACCATAGCTCTTTCTACCGGTATTAGCAAAGCTTTTACGTTTTTATCGACAGCACTGAACTACGTTATTTGTTAACAATTTTTCATCTGAGATTACTCTCCGATAACTATACTTCCGCGATAACTATACATTTCAGCCGGCCTCTGTGGCCGAGCTGTTCTAGGCGCTTCAGTCTGGAACAGCACTGCTGCTACGGTCGCAGGTTCGAATCCTGCCTCGGGCATGGATGTGTGTGATGTCTAGGGGACTTATGACCTCAGATGTTAAGTCCCATAGCGCGTAGAGCCATTTCTTTTATACGTTTCAGCAGACGCCAAGAATACGCATCAGTTGTAATGTACTACAGTTTCAGTATGACTTGACTGTACAGCGCCGAACGGCCTGTGTCATTTGGGTGCCTTCGGTCACGTTTGCACGTAAACGAGATTAGTTACATGTTCTGCCATCGGCAATTGTAAAATAAACAGGTAATACGTACTTTGTAAATCCAATGACTGTGCTCTAGTTATAATAAAAAGCACATTACAATCTTAAATTTTTAAAACTAATATAAATAAAGAAACAAACTCACCCGTCAGCAATGTTTGCGTTTCGCTATGACGGCGTTCCGCGACATGTACACATTCACTAGGAAAGAAAGGCTCTAAATCTTTGTCAGCTGACGCTTGAAGTTTTGCTGCATGTTCAGCAATATCATCAGGTGAACTGTGCTTATGGTTACTGAAAACTGTGAAGGACTCCAATGGCGTTCTATAGCTTTCCTCGCTCCTCACTAATTCAGCATACAAGTTTAGAGTACTGGGAGAGAGGATTCGAATCTAAATTTTTCCGTTCCAGTCAGAAAACTTTCTTCAGAGTCCGATTCTTCGTCATCATGAAGTTTGAGTTTTCGTGATCTTGTATAGGTGCATTCAGACTCTATATCAGTCACAATCTCCATGGATTTATTTTCATAATAATCGAACATACCACGAATAGATTCAATAAGTCATACAAGTAATTCATATAATTCATGCACTATTTTAGTATCAATATTTACATTTTGCAGTTTCAAATTTACACAGTTAAATCTCCGGAGGTGTCCTTCCAAACCGTCATCATGAATAATGTTTCTAGTCTCCTGAGTTGATTCAATAAACGTGAAGCCTCATTTCGGACAAGTGATTTTTCAAACGTATTGTTGGCTATATGTGTCACGGCACTGATAACGCCCTCCCAGTTTTCATACAGACTTACACACGCTTCCTCTCTTGCTGACCAAAATGGTTTTGTTAAACTTTTTACGCTTTTGCTTCCTGGTTTCATGAAAGAAAGAAGTTTACTCCAGCACTGTGTAGAAGGAGTTGCATGCCCTGCCCATTTTCTGCACATACTAGATCAAACGCTGCCAGAGTCTTCACTGTCGACATTGAAATAATCGTCAAGAAAATATTTAATTACATTTCGATGTACACGGTACCGATAGAGAAGCTGAAAGAGTTGATGTCAATCGTCAGATTCTTCTATCTCAGTATCTCACTCTGTAAGAGGACGGTTGTTAATGCCCACAGCTGAGAGAATTCTTAAGCTTTGGATTCCATTAAAATAATCTTTTGACCCCGAGGACACCCCACCTACACTAATTCAGATTTTGTCAGTAGTCCAATTAGTGAAATTTACATCACGTTTCTGCAGTCGGAAATAAATATATTAATCGACACTCAAAGATGTCTGAATGGAAGGAAGACTGCCAGTTTTATTGGAATGCAAACAAAGATGAATTTCAGCAAATTAAGGAATGAGAACCCTAACTAAGACACAATTAACTTGATTTCGCAGTTTGAGGAACAGACAATGGCTTTCTGTCCCTTAGCATTTTATTAATTGGAGAAATGGGCTATTTCTTTTAATGAATATCAAGTATTTGATTGGATGACGCTATCTGAAATCGCAGATTGGGTGATGACTAAAAACATTATATGTACCCGACTAAAAATGGTGTGAAGATTTCAGGTGATAATTGTTTTCAGGAATTTATATTTATCTGAAGAGCGTTTTGAAACTAAACGTGATTCGGAAGAATGGACGTCTAAACACATCGTGGAAGAAAATTGGATTTACTTTCTTCAGGGAACCGAATATACTGAAAGCAAATGCCAGCTGCTAAAATTATGTGAGTTTTTGTTTCCTATTCCCGCACACAAGGCCATTGTGGAAACAACATTGCCGCTGATGTTGGCCCAGTGTACTGATGAAAGAAATCGACTACTGCCAGGGACCGTGAAATTAATCTTGTAGTATCAGTTTAACAACAAGCTGATTTGCATGGAGATTCATAGATACGTAAAAGAGAAAAAAGACGTGTTGAAAAAGGTGAAACCTTCCGAAAAATATCGTGTATTAACTATTTTACGGCAAAAAATTCCATACAATTGTGTTCTAAATAAAAAGTTCTTATATTAAATTAACTTTTTTATTCGTTTCTATACTTCCATCTAAGAGTGTCCCGACGAGGACCCAGCTGGATATGGTACCCCTAATCGAGAAGGTCGATGAGATTTATATAAAAATTTACTTTGTTTTCACGGCAACCGCTCTGAGTAAAACTACCCTCATTTCTCTGCTGATATGGTAACAAGTACTTTCTCTACTGATAGTGTAGCAAGTACTGCGATATTACTAAGAGGAACATTTGACTATCAATTTAGTATCGTATTTGAAAATCGCTTTTGTCGTCTAGAAATTGCCAACAAAGTTTATTTATTCATCCAGGGACCATTTCAGAATTGTACTTGCCTTATCTTCATAATACGACAAGAAATAGCTCAAAACCTACATAAACACAATATATATAGGTTGTTTCACAAATACACTGACCAACTTCGGGGGGGGGGGGGGTAGTAGAAAGTGTCTTGAGGACAGGAACGTGTGTCCGGAAACGTCATCGAGTGACACTACAGAGATCCGAAGTTGCAAGAGCCAGCATATATATGCATATGCAAGATGATCCCGTAATGATGTTAGAAACTTTCAGGGATGTCGCAGAAGGATAACTACACCAATTTGAGTTAAATCATTCTGATACCTCTCACAGTGGAATAAATGTACCGGTACTATTGCTTGCTAAGACTGTATGGTAGACAACTTTCAGAGATAGTAGTATGGACCAAGAAAAGAAAAAAATGTCCACTAACATTGCCTCTAAAATGCATACCTGAGGAACTATCAGCGTTTCTTCAATAGAGGAGATGTGTTCCACAATAGTGAAGCATTTCAGAGCTCACGTTTACTAGACTTTTTCTTATTTTGGTGCATACTATCACGTCTGAAAGCTGTCTGCCCTAAGATCTTACAAACAACGGTCCCGGTACATGTATTCTACTGTCAGAGGTATCAGAACGCCTTTCCTTATAACTTCCGACTAGTTCGTTTCCGGACCACGGACCCTTGACTCAAGCTGATACATTTATCTTTCTTTATCATCCCTCAAAGTTTATACCATCATGAGGGAATCACGCTGTATATGTATACAGATACAGGCGCCGGTTCCTATGACTTCGATGCTGTGTAGCGTCATTGTATGACGTTTCCGGACTCGAGTTCCTATTCTCAATTCGTTCCTCAATTTGCCTTCTTAGTCCCTTCGAAATTTGTAGGTGTGGTTCTGAAACACACTGCATAACCATATTGTATGAAGACGTGAATGGTAATTGGCCAGGACTTGATGAACAAACCATTACGGCAGTTGTCCGAAATGATTTCGGAAAACCACGAAAAACCTAAATCAGGAAGGCTGGGCAGAGCCAACTCCACCCTCCCGAATATGAGGTCTCTCTGATAACAACTGCACTGATTGGTCCCTACTGTAAATTGATTTTTGACATAAGCACAGTTCCGCAGTTCTGCTGTGTCATCGCTGCATGTATCAGGACACCAGATACATGGTGGCTCCAGAAACATGGGCTTTCTGCTGTGCCCCTTGTACTAACTCCAATCCGTTCGGAAACCTGGCTCCAGGACCTCGAACATATTACTATTACCCATACAGGCCTTCATATTCCCACCTCAATCCACCAGAAAAACTAAGTCAGTATCACTCCGTGAACTCAGGAAATGACAAGATATTACTATTATGCAGTACACTTCTTGGCAAATGTCTTGCAAGGACAGTACAGTGCTGTAATTGTGACAAGGTATTGTACTTATTCCCTTCACGTATTAACTACTAGTTTGCATCCTTAAAGTAAACTTTGGCTGGTGATGTGCATTATTTACGAAGAACATACCTGCCTTCTTAAACGAGTACATTTTACCAATCGTCTTCATCTCCTTGGAAATTTATTACACAATTTTATTCCTGATTTTGTCCATTATAAATGTATTTTTAAGGCCTACGATTGTTAAAACATTGGATTTGCTTACAAACAACATTTCTGCTTCCAGTCACGACTTTTTTTATTCATATTTTACACGAAGTGTTTCGGGAAATGATTCCCAACGCCAAGTGTGTTTCCTTTTTGTACTATGTCATTTTACGGTATGTTTTCGATGTGTGAGGTTCTCTTTGTTTTGTTAATTTTAGAGTAATACATAAAAAGCGCAATTTTTAGCTAGTTATCGATTTTTATATGTAGTTAGTGGCGAAATTTGGAAGAAATTGTACTTACAGTTTTCTTATGGCCCATTTGTGCAGAGTATCACACATGTTAAACATCACACACAAGGTTGAGTGCACAGTATATATCGAGAACAACTTACACAAACGAACAGTTACAAAGATGTCTTTAGATGTAGTTGACGGAGACAATGTTACAGGTCTTCTCTACAGACGGTACACATCTTAAGAATATAGATTATAATTTTTTCTTGTATCTGTTGGACAATGTTGTTAATTTCTATGAGTTACTATTTTTATTTAAGAATATTGTCGAAGTATCATAAGAACTTCAGCGATTCACTTTCAAGTCTTTCCTTTAACATTTTTTCTTCATATTTTCTATGACTTCCCCCATGAACCATGGACCTTGCCGTTGGTGGGGAGGCTTGCGTGCCTCAGCGATACAGATGGCCGTACCGTAGGTGCAACCACAACGGAGGGGTATCTGTTGAGAGGCCAGACAAACATGTGGTTCCTGAAGAGGGGCAGCAGCCTTTTCAGTAGTTGCAGGGGCAACAGTCTGGATGATTGACTGATCTGGCCTTGTAACATTAACCAAAACGGCCTTGCTGTGCTGGTACTGCGAACGGCCGTAATTTTTCCCGAGGACATGCAGCTTTACTGTATGATTAAATGATGATGGCGTCCTCTTGGGTAAAATATTCCGGTGGTAAAATAGTCCCCCATTCGGATCTCCTGGTGGGGACTACTCAAGGACGTCGTTATCAGGAGAAAGAAAACTGGCATTCTACGGATCGGAGCGTGGAATGTCTGATTCCTTAATCGGGCAGGTAAGTTAGAAAATTTATAAAGGGAAATGGATAGGTTAAAGTTAGATATAGTGGGAATTAGTGAAGTTCGGTGGCAGGAGGAACAAGACTTTTGGTCAGGTGATTACAGGGTTATAAATACAAAATCAAATAGGGGTAATGCAGGAGTAGGTTTAATAATGAATAAAAAAATAGGAGTGCGGGTTAGCTACTACAAACAGCATAGTGAACGCATTATTGTGGCCAAGATAGACACAAAGCCCATGCGTACTACAGTAGTACAAGTTTATATGCCAATAGCTCTGCAGATGATGAAGAAATTGATGAAATGTATGACGAGATAAAATAAATTATTCAGATAGTGAAGGGAGACGAAAATTTAATAGTCATGGGTGACTGGAATTCGTCAGTAGGAAAAGGAGAGAAGGAAACATAGTAGGTGAATATGGATTGGGGGGAAGAAATGAAAGAGGAAGCCGCCTTGTAGAATTTTGCACAGAGCATAACTTAATCATAGCTAGCACTTGGTTCAAGAATCATAAAAGAAGGTTGTATACCTGGAAGAATCCTGGAGATACTAATAGGTATCAGATAGATTATATAATCGTAAGACAGAGATTTAGGAACCAGGTTTTAAATTGTAAGACATTTCCAGGGGCAGATGTGGATTCTGTCCACAATCTATTGGTTATCAACTGCAGATTGAAACTGAAGAAACTGCAAAAAGGTGGGAATTTAAGGAGATGGGACCTGGATAAACTGAAAGAACCAGAGGTTGTAGAGAGTTTCAGGGAGAGCATAAGGGAACAATGGTCAGGAATGGGGGAAAGAAATACAGTAGAAGAAGAATGGGTAGCTCTGAGGGATGAAGTAGTGAAGGCAGCAGAGGATCAAGTAGGTAAAAAGTTAATAGAAATCCTTGGGTAACAGAAGAAATATTGAATTTAATTGATGAAAGGAGAAAATATAAAAATGCAGTAAATGAAGGAGGCAAAAGGGAATACAAACGTCTCAAAAATGAGATCGACAGAAAGTGCAAAATGGCTAAGCAGGGATGGCTAGAGGACAAATGTAAGGATGTAGAGGCTTGTCTCACTAGGGGTAAGATAGATACTGCCTACAGGAAAATTAAAGAGACCTTTGGAGAGAAGAGAACCACTTGTATGAATATCAAGAGCTCAGATGGCAACCCAATTCTAAGCAAAGAAGGGAAGGCAGAAAGGTGGAAGGAGTATATAGATGGTTTATACAAGGGCGATGTACTTGAGGACAATATTATGGAAATGGAAGAGGATGTAGATGAAGATGAAATGGGAGATAAGATACTGCGTGAAGAGTTTGACAGAGCACTGAAAGACCTGAGTCGAAACAAGGCTCCGGGAGTAGACAACATTCCATTAGAAATACTGATGGCTTTGGGAGAGCCAGTCATGACAAAACTCTACCATCTGGTGAGCAAATAATTCCGATACCAAAGAAAGCAGGTGTTGACAGATGTGAAAATTACCGAACTATCAGTTTAATTTGTCACAGCTGCAGAATACTAACGCGAATTCTTTACAGACGAATGGAAAAACTGGTAGAAGCGGACCTCGGGGAAGTTCAGTTTGGATTCCGTAGAAATGTTGGAACACGTAAGGCAATACTAACCTTACGACTTATCTTAGAAGAAAGATTAAGAAAAGGCAAACCTACGTTTCTAGCATTTGTAGACTTAGAGAAAGCTTTTGACAACGTTAACTGGAATACTCTCTTTCAAATTCTGAAGGTGGCAGGGGTAAAATACAGGGAGCGAAAGGCTATTTACAATTTGTACAGAAACCAGATGGCAGTTATAAGAGTCGAGGGACATGAAAGGGAAGCAGTGGTTGGGAAAGGAGTGAAACAGGGTTGTAGCCTCTCCCCGATGTTATTCAATCTGTATATTGAGCAAGCAGTAAAGGAAACAAAAGAAAAATTCGGAGTAGGTATTAAAATTCATGGAGAAGAAGTAAAAACTTTGAGGTTCGCCGATGACATTGTAATTCTGTCAGAGACAGCAAAGGACTTGGAAGAGCAGTTGAACGGAATGGACAGTGTCTTGAAAGGAGGATATAAGATGAACATCAACAAAAGCAAAACGAGGATAATGCAATGTAGTCAAATTAAATCGGGTGATGCTGAGGGGATTAGATTAGGAAATGAGACACTTAAAGTAGTAAAGGAGTTTTGCTATTTAGGGAGTAAAATAACTGATGATGGTCGAAGTAGAGACGATATAAAATGTAGACTGGCAATGGCAAGGAAAGCGTTTCTGAAGAAGAGAAATTTGTTAACATCGAGTATAGATTTAAGTGTCAGGAAGTCGTGTCTGAAAGTATTTGTATGGAGTGTAGCCATGTATGGAAGTGAAACATGGACGATAACCAGTTTGGACAAGAAGAGAATAGAAGCTTTCGACATGTGGTGCTACAGAAGAATGCTGAAGATAAGGTGGGTAGATCACGTAACTAATGAGGAGGTATTGAATAGGATTGGGGAGAAGAGAAGTTTGTGGCACAACTTGACTAGAAGAAGGGATCGGTTGGTAGGACATGTTTTGAGGCATCAAGGGATCACAAATTTAGCATTGGAGGGCAGCGTGGAGGGTAAAAATCGTAGAGGTAGACCAAGAGATGAATACACTAAGCAGATTCAGAAGGATGTAGGTTGCAGTAGGTACTGGGAGATGAAGAAGCTTGCACAGGATAGAGTAGCATGGAGAGCTGCATCAAACCAGTCTCAGGACTGAAGACCACAACAACAACACATTTTCTATTACGTGAATATATCTCCAGTTGTTCTAACAAGTCCATTTTATGCCACCTATTTAGTCAAAGGATTATTTCTACATTTTCAAATGGGTGATCTGTATTATGTATATGTGTAACTGTTGTCAATTTGTGTCTTTTGTGTGTGTAGGCTTTGTCCTCTGTGTACGTGGTGCTCGTTAAAGCCTACATACGCAATTAAGTAAAAATTGTACGTTTTTTATGTACTACCGTGTAGTCAACAAAGCAAAGCAGAGCCTCACACTTCAAAAACGTTATGCAAAAATGGCATAGTACAAAGAGAAAACCCACTTGCAAATTGGAATCATTTCAAGGAACACGTCGTGTAACAAATGAATAAAGAATTGTGACTGGTAGCCGAAACGTTATCCATAAACAAACCCATTAGTTCAATTCCCTGACAGAAAAAGCTGTTTTCAGGTTTTTGTTTGTTTTTTTCTTGGTAAATGTAAGTCCAAACTTGCTCTGGTTACCTGATTACGTATAGAACTATTAGTGCGATCCCTGACGTGCACAGTAGATCGGTAGAGGGACTCACTTGGTGGAGGATATCTAGTTTTTTAAAAAGTTCTTTGCGATATGCCCGACTACTACTTCTAGTTATTTTATTACTGTCCTTTACTGTAGTTTAAATATTGTGTCCATGTTTTTTGTGTTCGATCCCCAGAAAACAATTCCATAGGTAAGAACTGAGTGTATTTGCATAAGTATAGTAGGTCACCGCAAGCTATTGGCTGTTACAGATTGATGACTGAACTCAAAACGTGCTGATGACATTCTTTTTGCCGGTATCTATGAGTGCTCATTTCTTTTAACTGACGCTTAAAATTCGTCCGTGAGCCCAGTGTCTAAGGATAATGCGATAGAATTGTGTTTCCTATTTATTCTGAAGTACAAACTGTTTGTTTTCTTTACGTTCAGAGTTAATTCATTGCACACTGCACAATCATAAACACCCTCGTCTGTTCCATTTGTTCCCTCTAACGAGTGCTTGTGTTCTGTCGGTAACTATAATGTTCCTTTCATGAAAAAAGAGAACTTATACTATGTGGAAAAATATTGTTATCCATGAAGAACGAAACTGGACCCAATGCACTGCACTGAGTAACATGATTTTTTATATGTTCCTTGAATGCCATTTGTCTTACTAAAAATATGTCATTAGCAGATACACTGAAGAGCCAAAGAAATTGGTACACCTGCCTAATATCGTGTAGGGCCCCGCGAGCACGCAGAGATGCCGCAATACGACGTGACATGGACTCGACTAATGTCTGAAACGTGCTGGAGGGAACTGACACCATGATTGCTGCATGGCTGACCATGAATCCATTAGAGGAGGAACAGGCGGAGAACTCTTCTGCACAGCACGTTGCAAGGAATCTCAGATATACTGAATAATGTTAATGTCTGGGGAGTTTGATGGACAGCGGAAATGTTTAAAATCAGAAAGGTGTTCCTGTAGCCACTCTGTAGCAATTATGGAAGTGTTAAGTGTCGTATTGTCCTGCTATCGGAATGCAAAATGGACATGAATGGATGCAAGTGATCAGACAGGATTCTTAAGGGCACCACACCCTGCGTATCCAACCCATGTTAATTTAAGCAAGTATTTGACCCATTTCTGAAAAAACTATTTGATGCAGGACCTTAATATTTTTACTGTATGTTACATGATACTAACAGAATCAAATGCGCTAAAATCTACTTTATCCATTTTATAGTTTTTAAGAAATATTTTTTTAAATTTATTAACAAAAAATATTAAGTTTTTTCCGCAGAAAATATATTTTGTGAACTTCCTAATGCGGGAATATTAATGAATATTAATGAATGTAGTACGAGAGGTGGTTTTTTATGTTATGCAGAGTCTCTGAAAATTTCATTCCTTTATGTACGATAGTTTTTTTTGTAATGAGGCACATGTACTGAAAATTTTAGTTTGCGGGAATTTGACTTTAAAGAAAAAACTTTTGAAATTTGTTACTTACAGTTAATTAAAACTGTCCTGCTGCATTTGATGGCCCTTCTTTGGCCTCTAGCAGGTCTTCAAGCTTCTTTTTCACCTTCCTACATGTTTGTCTTGCTTTGTTGGCTATACTAGATGCAGACCTGTTTGCACCAGTTATCATCATTTTATCGTAATATTGCAGCCCAGTGATCATATTTTCACCAGGATTAATTCCCAGCTTTTTCAGTACCCAACACTTTCCGATATTACCAAAACTGAATGTAATAACAGCAACATGAACTCCTAGTTTCATTGTATGCATGCCCACAAATACAGTTTTAGGGAGGCGGTTCGAAAATAGACCGTTGAAACATTCATTTGGGTTCTGTGTCTGCCCATGCAGACATTTCCATAGAAGGTGTTATATCCTAGCCAGTAATGCCAACCGAGCCCGCTGCCAAAAAGGTTGGCAGCATCAAAGTCCGGACGCCGTCCGCATAAGCAGCGCCAGCGATACAGGAAATCGCCGCAAGTCTGCGCGCGCCACCGCTGGCTTCTGGCTTCTTAAGCGCTGGAGTCGCGAGCGCTAGGACAGTTCTGGATTCGCCGCTCAGTTGTAGACTCGCCACCGAATTGTGTACCTGCTAGTCAGTTGTGTGTTCATCGCAGCAGAGTTGTTGTTTGTCGTCAGCCGACGCTGACCAAGCCGCTCCGACTCGAACTAGACAGATTTCTGTAGACCATGTTCACCACTGTGTTCTGTATCGTCGTTAATAAAGATAAGTACCGACTTTCATTTAATCCGAGTGTTTGGGTTTTCATCTTTCTGTTCACTGTTCCAGCGGACCGGTCGGCCCGCTATTAAAAGTGTGGCGGTGACTTCGTAGGCCGTTTCTACAGCGAAGTGTTGTCGCTACGAAGGCCGTCACAAAACTGGCGACGAGGACTTCTGAACTCGTGTGCAGGGCTGGTTCAACTTGTTTCTTGAGATAGAATTTTGGGGGCTGGTTTAATTTGTGTTCACTATGTCTGCCGACTTACAACAGTTGATCTTGTTACAGAGTCAGCAAATACAAAGTCTGGTGGAAGCAATCGCCAAACAAGCGGCTAATCGACCACCACACAAGGAACAAGCACAGGCAGCACCGCCTTTTCGTGCTTTTGAGGCATCACGAGAAGAATGGCAAGAATATTTCGCGCAGTTGCAGGCGCACATGTCAGTCTACAAAATCACAGGTAATGAGGGGCAGCTTTATTTAATTTCCACTGCAGGCGTGGAAGTCTATAGACTACTTTGTAAGTTGTTCCCGGAATCCAAGCCAGAAGCTTTAGACTATGACGTTGTTGTTAACAAGCTTGCTGAGTATTTCGAGTCGCGAGTTCATGTGGCAGCAGCCAGATTCAAGTTCTTCAGATTAAAGAAACTGCCACATCAATCTAATAAACAGTGGTTAACAGATTTACGGGGCCTCACCCGTCAGTGCCGATTTAATTGTGTGTGTGGAGCTTCCTACAGTGATGTCATGTTACGAGACGCTATTACTCAAAACATAGCAGATTCTCGTATTCGTGCTGCTATCTTAAAGTTGCCTGACCCGTCATTAGAGACTGTGATGAACATTATTGAAGCCCAAGATACTTTTGACTATGCTGAGTGTGAGTTAGATCAGCCGTGTATTTCTCAAATTGCCTGTGCTAAGCAAGTTATGTCACGCCCGCGGCCCCACCGGCAGAGTCAGACTGTAAACACTAGCCGGCCGCGTCATGTTAAACACATTCGTCAGCCGCGTGTGCAAAATGATAGAGTTAAGTCTTGCCCTAAGTGTGTTCTTGCTCATCCTCGTGAACGTTGCCCGTTAAGAAACGCGGTTTGTCACTTTTGTCAAAGGAAAGGACACATCCAGACTGTTTGTTTGCGTAAACGCAAGAACAATTCTAGTGCTGCCCAGCCTATGGATATTCATGTTCTTCAAAGCCAGCCCGCCCAGAAGGTCGCGTTTAAAGACTCTTCCACGGTTCGTGTGGGTAATAAACTTGTTCGCAATAAGCCACCCACCCAGCCCTCTGCTATGCGACCCGAGCGTAATTCAAACGCTGTAAAAAGTAATGTACAGACTGCAAGTGAAGCGGGAGTTGTTGTTCCACCCGCCCAACCCCCGAGTTGTCGTAAGCAGCGAACACGCGCTAAACGCGCTGATTTTGTGTCTTCCGCCTCCGCTGCACCGATCCAGAGACGGCCGGCCGAAGTGGCCGTGCGGTTCTAGGCGCTGCAGTCTGGAACCGCGGGACCGCTACGGTCGCGGGTTCGAATCCTGCCTCGGGCATGGATGTGTGTGATGTCCTTAGGTTAGTTAGGTTTAACTAGTTCTAAGTTCTAGGGGACTAATGACCTGAGAAGTTGAGTCCCATAGTGCTCAGAGCCATTTGAACCATTTGATCCAGAGACAGTGTAATAAACTATTTGTGAAGCTACGCATCCAGGATAAGACCTTCAATTTTCAATTAGACACTGGTGCGTCTATGACTCTCATAAATAGTGCTACGTATGCGGCTATCGGCCGCCCTAAACTTTCAGCGGCAAAACATTCTTTGGCTACTTATAGTGGCGAACACATTCCTGTGTTAGGTGTATGTAGCGTGCCAGCCACATTCCGGGGCAACACAAAAACAGTTTCATTCACAGTGCTCCGCGCTACAGACAGTGTAAACATTTTCGGATTAGACTGTTTTGACTTGTTTGGCCTGTCTATCCAAGACAATGTGTTGCAACTTAATTCTGTTGTTGTTCCTCAAGACAGCATAACCGATTTGTGTAACCGATACAGTGACATATTTAAAGACGAACTCGGTTGTGCTGCGAACTTTGCCGCTCATATTACGTTAAAAGATAATGCTCAGCCTCGATTTTTTGTGCTCGTCCAGTGCCTCACGCCCTCTGGGCACCTGTAGAAGATGAACTTCGTCGTTGGCAAAACGACGGTGTTATTCAACCCGTTTCAGCGAGCCAGTGGGCTTCTCCCTTAGTTATTATAAAGAAACCGTCTGGCAAGTTACGTTTGTGTGCTGATTTTAAGTCGACAGTTAATCCTCAGACTGTCATTGATTCTTTTCCTTTACCTAGACCGGACGAGCTGATGGATAAGTTAGGGGAAGCTCGTTTCTTTTCCAAAATTGATCTCCGTGAAGCATATTTGCAATTGCCCCTCGACGAGCAATCACAACAGTATTTTGTCATAAACACATCGTTGGGGTTGTTCCGTTTTCTGCGTTTGCCTTTTGGTTGTGCGTCAGCTCCAGCTGTTTTTCAGCGTTTTTTGTCACAACTTCTGGCTAATGTGCCATCGTGTTGCAATTATTTAGACGATATTGTTGTGTCCGGTCTGACGCCTGCTGAACATTTCCGTAATTTGGAGTGTTTGTTTACAGTGTTGTCTCAGGCAGGCCTACGTTGCAACATCGATAAATGTTCATTTTTCCTTACGGAGTTGGAGTATCTGGGACATGTTATTAATGCTCAAGGCATTCATCCCTCCCAGTCACATTTAGCAGCTATTCGTGATTTGCCCGCCCCTCGCAATCTGCATGAATTGCAAGCAGTTCTTGGCAAATTGACATATTATATTAGGTTTATACCTAATGCATCACAGATTGCTGCACCGTTGCATCGTCTCCGCCGTAAGGATGTTCCGTTTGTGTGGTCAGCTGATTGCCAATCAGCCTTTCAGCATCTTAAAGAGGCTTTATTGAATGATCGTTGTCTGGTCCATTACGACCCTAACAAGCCTCTGGTGTTAGCTTGTGATGCCTCTTCTTTCGGCCTCGGTGCTGTGTTGTCTCACCGAGTCGGTAACACCGAACGTCCTATTGCGTTCGCATCTAAATTGTTAAACAAAGCTCAGAGTAATTATAGCCAATTGGACAAGGAAGCGTTGGCTATTGTGTTCGGTGTCACAAAATTCCATCACTACCTCTATGGTAGACCATTCTATTTAGTCACAGATCACAAGCCCCTGACGTCGCTGTTTCATCCGTCTAAACCAGTTCCTCAGCGGACAGCTCAGAGACTACAACGTTGGGCTCTTTTGTTATCACAATACCAGTATGAGATACTGTATCGCCCTACAGCTCAGCATGCAAACGCTGACGCGCTTTCTAGATTGCCGATTGCTGCGGATGATGTCTTCGATTCCTCTGACGACTCTTGCCATCAGATTGACGCCGATGAGCATCAATCCCTCATGGATTTTCCGATTGATTATCGTCAGGTGGCACGTGAGACAGCTACGGATCCTCATCTGAGTTTACTATTACGTTTTGTTCAACGTGGTTGGCCGTCCAAGGCAAAGGACATATCGGATCCTGTGGTTCGTCGCTATTATCCGCAACGTCATCTGTTGTCTGTTTCGCACGGAGTTTTGCTGTTACGCACCGAGAATGACCAGCTTCGTGTAGTGGTTCCCCAACTGCTCCAATCCAAGGTCCTCAACTTGTTGCATCAAGGTCATTGGGGAGTGGTCCGCACCAAGCAGCTTGCCCGCCGTCATTGTACATGGATCGGTATTGATAAGCAGATTACGCAGATGTCTACAGATTGTTCGACGTGTGCCGAACACCAAGCTGCTCCGCCTCAACGCTATTTTGAGTGGGCACGCCCTGCCGGTCCCTGGCAGCGAGTACATATTGATTTCGCTGGTCCATATTGGAATTCTCGTTGGCTCATCGTGATAGATGCATTTAGTAATTTTCCGTTTGTTGTGCCCATGCAGTCTACAACGTCTGCACAAACTATACAGGCGTTGACTTCAATTTTTTATATTGAGGGTCTTCCAGAAGTTTTAGTGTCTGACAATGGTCCACAATTTACCTCTGCTGAATTTGAAAGTTTTTGTTCTGCCAATGGCATTCGCCATGTTCTTACTCCGCCGTTCCACCCTCAATCGAATGGCGCAGCGGAACGTTTTGTACGCACATTCAAGGATCATATGGACCGCCTTCGTGCTACGCACTCTCGTCAGCAGGCCCTCATCACGTTCCTGTCGTCGTACCGGACCACGCCACGTGACGGCCCTTCGCCTGCGGAGCTTCTCCACGGCCGTCGTCATCGCACCCTACTACGGTTGTTGCACCCCCCGGATCGACCCGCCGCTTCTGAGCATCGCACGCGTTTTCAGCGCAACGACGCCGTTTTTTTCAGAGTTTATCACGGTCGCCGTCGTTGGGAACGTGGTACCGTGATAAGTGTCCAGGGTCGCGGTTTTTATACTATTCAAGGTGGTACTGGGGTGCACAGGAGGCATCAGAACCAGTTGCGCCGCGCTGGCCGCCCGGATTCTGCCGCTCGTTCTTTGTCCACAGATTTGGTCCGCGGCGGGTTCCAGCCGCGCCTTCCGACTTCGCTGCCGCCCCCAGGGCAGCAGCAGCAGCCGTCGCCGCTACCACGCCGACAGCCCGTCCCGTTGATGCCTCCCGCGCAGCTTCATACGGGAGGGCCCCGGGTGGTCGCTCCGGCGCCTGCGGTCCCTCTTCAGTCGCCACCGCCTTCGGAGCTGATGGACGTCGACCCCTCAGCCGGGCCGCCTTCCCACGCGGTGGCTGTGCAGCCTGTACTGCAGCCGCTTTCCTTGGGCACCCCCAAGGAGTCTGACACCGCAGCGCCTTGTCCGGCGCCCACTCAGCAGCTGTCGACGCAGCGTCAGGAGACGCTGCCTCTCTTCGTGGGTCCCGACGCCCCGTCGCGTCCGGTACCAGAAGCTGCGCCCGTGGTCACAGGCGTGCACCCTGACCTCGGTTTTCAGTCGGTGTTTCCCGAGGCCCCGCGCAGCCAATGCTGGGGTGCGGACCGGGGACTGCCACTGACAACAGTCTCCGCCCCGGTCTCTTCTGCTACGTCTGCGACCAGACCCCTCCCCCGCCGTCGACGCTCGCCACGTCATTATTCAACGACGGTGCGGCGATTTGGGGGGGAGGAGTGTTATATCCTAGCCAGTAATGCCAACCGAGCCCGCTGCCAAAAAGGTTGGCAGCATCTAAGTCCGGACGCCGTCCGCATAAGCAGCGCCAGCGATACAGGAAATCGCCACAAGTCTGCGCGCGCCACCGCTGGCTTCTGGCTTCTTAAGCGCTGGAGTCGCGAGCGCTAGGACAGTTCTGGATTCGCCGCTCAGTTGTAGACTCGCCACCGAATTGTGTACCTGCTAGTCAGTTGTGTGTTCATCGCAGCAGAGTTGTTGTTTGTCGTCAGCCGACGCTGACCAAGCCGCTCCGACTCGAACTAGACAGATTTCTGTAGACCATGTTCACCACTGTGTTCTGTATCGTCGTTAATAAAGATAAGTACCGACTTTCATTTAATCCGAGTGTTTGGGTTTTCATCTTTCTGTTCACTGTTCCAGCGGACCGGTCGGCCCGCTATTAAAAGTGTGGCGGTGACTTCGTAGGCCGTTTCTACAGCGAAGTGTTGTCGCTACGAAGGCCATCACAAAAGAAGGTCAGGATGAGACAAGTCTCTGAAAATAGGTTTAATTGCTGTAATAACAGCAGCAGGAAGAGAATGTTGGTGAGAGTAAGATTCTCCAGTTGCCTGAGCCCTATTGTATTTGCACCACGAATTTTCTCCTGATGGACACAATCCATGGCATGGCTTATCATCAGTAGAGGACTTACGGAGGAATATGGCGCAAACATCTCTCTTCGTGGCCTCCAGAATTTCTTTATTTCTCCTAACTGCCTGCCCATAGTATCCTTGCAAGTTTTCTATAGCAACTACTCGCAATCACACTTGAACAAAACTTACCGCGTGGATAACCAGCACACTCAGGAGTAAAAAAAACCCTAACGTGCAATGTAGGGGATATAAAGATCTAAAATATATGCATAAAAGTGGGTGACAGAAAAGTGGGCGTGACACATAAACACACGTGGTAGGAAAATGCTCTTTAAATGCTCGAAACAAAAATTGTTCAGCAAAATCCTTTTCTGAGTACTTCAATAAAACCTTAATTTATCGAAATATGATGAAAACCGAAAATCGATTTTTTTCGACCAGAACCACGGTGTGGTCCCCTTATGTGTGTGCCACCGGTTAGAATCGTATCTGGACGTATCAGGGGTCCCATTTCACTCCTCCCCACACCACTACAGAGCCTCCATCAGCTTGAATAGTCCTTTTCTGACACTCAGGGTCCATGGCTTATTGAGGTTGTGTCCATCCGCTCGATACAATTTGAAACGAGACTCGTCCGACCAGGCAACTTGTTTCCAGCCTTCAACAGCTCAATGTCGGTGTTGACGTACCCAGGCGAGGGGTAAAGCTTTCTGTCGTGCAGTCAGCAAGGGTACGCGAGTGGTCCTTCGGCTCCGGAAGGTCATGATGTGTCGTTGAATGGTTTGCATGCTGACACTTGTTGATGGCCCAGCATTGAAATCTACAGCAATTTACAGAAGGGTTGCTCCTCTCTCACGGTGAAGGATTCTCTTCAGTCGTCGTTGTTCCCATTCTTGCAGGATCTTTTTCCGGCCGCAGCGACGTCGGAGATATGGTGTTTTTTCGGATTCCAGATATTCACGGTACACTCGTGAAACGGTCAACGAGAAAATCCCGTCTTCATCGCTACATCGGAGATACTGTGGCCCATCGCTCGTGCGCCGACTATAACATCACGTCCAAACTCACTCACATCTTGATAATCTGCTATTGTAGCAGCAACGACTGTTTTTTCGGATTCCAGATATGCACGGTACACTCGTGAAACGGTCAACGAGAAAATCCCGTCTTCATCGCTACATCGGAGACACTGTGGCCCATCGCTCGTGTGCCGACTATAACATCACGTCCAAACTCACTTACATCTTGACAACCTGCTATTGTAGCAGCAACGACTGATCTAACAACTGCGCCAGAAACTTGTCTCATGTAGGTGTTGCCTACCGCAGCGCCATATTCTGCCTAATTACATATCTCTGTATGTGAATACGCATGCCTACACCAGTTCCTTTGGAGCTTCAGTGTATATGGTTCCAAGTACGAGTGGGGCCACTCGTTTGCTATTCCAGTTGTACTTAATGTTTCTAGTTTATGTAGGAATATCTTATGGTCAACAGCATCAAAAGGGACGGATAAGTCCAGGAAAATGCTTGCAACACAGTCATCCTTGTCAAGATCTTCAAGTACACTTACGTGAAATCTTTCACTTCGGAAATCAAATTGTGCTTTGTCAAAAATGTTTTATTCATTCATGTAACTCATCAGTCTGTGTTTCATGATTGATTCTGTTATTTACAAAAAAGGCGGATGTTGCCTTTCTTTAAAGAGAACACAACTTGTCCATGCTATATCTGTCGTGGAAAAATACCTAAATTCGGACTACTTTATAATGTTTGTTAATGGATCTTGTATGCTCTCTGTGCACGCCTTCAAAACAGAAATTGGAAAATCTAATATCATTGACTTCTTATACTTTAATTTATGTATTTCCTTCTGGACTTCAAGATCTGTTATAGGAAAAAACATCACTGTGCTTGTTTAAGTCATTGTGATGCTACGTATTTTTTAGGGAGATTTTTGTTACTTCTTCACAATGTGAAAGAAACAATCATTCACAACATATGCGATTTCTGGGGTTTTTTTAGTTCTCTACCACACTTTTTATTTCTTTGTCATACTTGTGTCTACTTTCTCCAGTTTCTTGTCTGATGACCTCTCACATTACATTGCTTCTGTTTTATGCATTGTATATTATCTTGTCATTGCATAATTTTCTTACAGCAAAAGTATCTTTCCGCCCATTTTTTTTATTTCTGCGATAATGAACTAGGAACTGTGAGAAGAATGTTTTTCAGCTGCCTGGCCATATTTATACGTTTGTGAAATCACTTGGGTAGGTGTCTGTGCTGCCCATTATTTCACAAGCCACGATCCCTTATCTAATGGCATCATCGTCAAGGAGAGAAAAATCACGCCACCATTTCAGTAAAGTCACTTTGTTAGTAAATTTAAAAATAACGACGAAACAGGCAATTCAGTTTGTAGCCACCATTTGCGAAAGGATTTAAACAATTTCAATTTTATTTTCGCACCATGAAGAGAACTTCTGTAGCCTAGAATCTCACTGACTGGGATCGAACTCTCTTCAGTGATGATTTACGCTTCTAACTGAGCCCGATGGCCAGTGAAGATGTGATTGGAGTCGCCCCAGACAACCAGGAGTGATGGTTTGGGATGCCGCTTCATTTCGTAACTGGACCTATATGGTTGTCATCCACGATACCCTTAAAGCCCTGTGCTACGTCTACGATATTCTACGCCCACTTTTGTTGCCCTTCACGGCATGTCTTCCTGGGCTTAAGTTTGCTCTCTCGCCGGAGTTTCGATTCCTCCCTTGGGCATGGCTGTGTGTTGTTCTTAGCGGAGGTTATAACTCTAGGGACCGATGACCTCAGCAGTTTGGTCTCTTAGGAATTCACACACATTTGAACAATTTGAGCTTACGTTTCAGCAAGATAATGCTCGCCCGCAGACTGTGAGTGTCTCTACTGCTTGTTTTCGTGTTTGCCAAACCATACCTTGGCCAGCAAGGTCGCCGTATCTTTCCCCAGTTGAGAACGTTTGGAGCATTATGGTTAGCGTCCTGCAAAGCGTCAAATGGACAGCATTTGACACGATATTCCTCAGGAGAACATCCAGCAACTCTATCAGTCAATGCCAAGCCGAATAAGTGTTTGTGTAAGGCCCAGACACATATCAATGCGCCATATTCCTCCGTAAGTCCTCTACTGATGATAAGCCATGCCATGGATTGTGTCCATCAGGAGAAAATTCGTGGTGCAAATACAATAGGGCTCAGGCAACTGGAGAATCTTACTCTCACCAACATTCTCTTCCTGCTTCTGTTATTACAGCAATTAAACCTATTTTCAGAGACTTGTCTCCTCCTGACCTTCTATGGAAATGTCTGCATGGGCAGACACAGAACCCAAATGAATGTTTCAACGGTCTATTTTCGAACCGCCTCCCTAAAACTGTATTTGTGGGCATGCATACAATGAAACTAGGAGTTCATGTTGCTGTTATTACATTCAGTTGTGGTAATATTGGAAAGTGTTGGGTACTGAAAAAGCTGGGAATTACTCCTGGTGAAAATATGATCACTGGGCTGCAATATTGCGATAAAATGCGTTGACTTGTTCAATTTGTGAAACAAATTTTTCTGAAATTGTTATCATTCATTTTGCCTGTACATCACATCTACCGATTTCCGTCCCATTCGGATAATTCCTTCGCGGTCCTCCGATTTTTTTTATCTTAAAATGACTGTAGAACGTCAATGGAAGTCATCTGCGCAACGGCTATCAAAGCTGATTGTCACAGGTTCTACCACTGACAGGCAAAAAGCCATCCACTAGACGCAACACGGTTGTCGACGAATTGTGAACGTAGTGAAAACTGGTCTGTTCTGCAACGCAAGTTAAATGCACGTCACTTAGCATATGCAAATTCCTGCACTTATTAAAGCCTCTTTTACATGCATAGCGCCACGTTTACATTAATGGAAAACAGTTCGTTATTCCGCTGCACGCCAAGCATGTTAATGTGTCCCACTGTACCAGCGAACCTATTTTAGATCTGCACGTTCAGTGGTAATGTCCACACTAGATACTTAGTGTTCAGCGCTCAAGGATGACATCGTGTAATGTTCTTCTTCTGTGGTTCTACAGTTCATTGTTAACCGTGACCTCTTCAGCAACTCTCCGCCATTCATCAAGAACCAGCGCTCGAGCTTTTCCTCCCGTACAGCCCTTTTACTGCAGGTCCTCAGTGACTCCCATCAATCCCAGTGGTCATCGATGGAACGTCTGCTATCTTTGAGCACCTTGATTTCCGTATCATTCATCTGTACCAGGGGTCGCGCTCACCCTAATCTAGCTTTTTTCACTGGTCTTCTAATAGACGAATCTTTATGTACAGTGTACATCTCATGATAGAACCTACTTCCTCTCTCATACTTTGGGCCACTTTTTTCTCAAAGGCATCTAGCATTACAATGTCTTTTGAAGTTAAATATACAGTTTCCAAGGCGTATGTTATTATAAATGTTTTATAAATCATTAATTTGGTGATGAGAGTTAAAATCCTTGAGGAAAATATAATTTTTAATGGAAAATAGGCTCTGCTGACTGCTGTTAATCTCAGTTTAATTTCATTTGACTGAGTGACGGTCGATTCCAGTTGTTTACATCTATCAAAACGTAATTGCCCAATGTTACTGAGGATGGTACTTTCTCCTTGTACGCTTTCCAAGCAGCCATATATTCTGATTTATAAAAGATTAGCAACAATGGCAGTGCTTTGCAATTGCTAAATATGTGTGGGAATTCGGTATATCTCCTAAGCTCTTTCTCACCCTCTCTGTCCATCTCCTCCTCCTCTGTGTCAGCCACTTCTCCCCTTCCCTCCCTCTCTCTCACCTTGTGCCTTATTTATTGTTATTGCCAACGAAACCTTGATTGAGAACTGATGTCATTTAAAATTAAGGGATAAATCAATTAGTATTATCGGTATAAGGGGCGTAAGAGACCTCTCGTGCTGCTATGTATACATATATAACAAAAATTATATCACAACTTGTTTAATGTATACAAGAATTAATGCACAACTATGTGCTGTTTCTTTTCTTTCTCTTTCAACAGGGAAGTCATACTTATGGCTTATCGGCTAATGATTCGAATAGGATTACGGAATCCAAGTCATGCAGAACTTCATAAATATATTACGTTTAGTAGAGTGTCGTGTAAGGATTTGAAGTGAATAAGTACAGAACTTTTCGCGATTTTCATTAAAAACATTTCTCCTTCATATAGCACGTATATATTTGCATACAGTATATATATTTTTTTAAAAAGTAACTTCTATGCGTCGGACCGTTCGTTAGAGTGACGTAAAAACTTGAAGCCGCGTGGGATTAGCCGAGCGGTCTAGGCGCTGCAGTCGTGGTCTGTGCGGCTGGTCCCGGCGGAGGTTCGAGTCCTCCCTCGGGCATGGGTGTGTGTGTTTGTCCTTAGGATAGTTTAGGTTAAGTAGTGCGTAAGCTTAGGGACTGATGACCTTAGCAGTTAAGTCCCATAAGATTTCACCCACATTTGAACACACAAAAACTTGAAAGAAGTCGCTCAATAACGGTTCGACCTTTTGGTGACTACTTTAAACAAAGACTTATCTTTATACAGGGTGTTCGGAAATCGCATTATAAGCTACTAGGACTGGTAGAAGGGAGTGAGCAGATAATACTTTGAATTTGAATGCATGTCCGGAAACGTGCTGTTCCCGTGCTACAACCATTTGAAACCATGTTGGTAACGCGGGGCCACTTTTACAAGTAATTCATTAGGTTTTGTTTTACAGTTCCATTCATTAACAGCCAAAAATATTCCTAGTGTACACATTGACGGGTTCTCTTCAAAGTGATGCAATACGGCCTCTTATAATTTGGATGTGCGTGAAGCGTCTCCTTGAACGACCACTGTCACGCCTGCTGACTGTGAAGGTAGCCTTTCTCGAGGGTATACGATGGAGTCGGACGTTGTGCAGAACGACCTTGATAAAGGCGACGAGCACCACTTCCATTACTGTCAGCTTCGCCATTCGGAAGAGTGGTCTATACCACTTTCAATATCATTCTCTCAAGCCTGAAAAATTTTCCTTATGTTCCTTGTCCAGTGAAAGCACAGTAGGGTCTCTCTCTCTATAATAATCTGCAAACACCACTCACAAAATGAACTATAAATACAGATAGCTGCCACCGGTCACTTATGAAATATTTTTTCATGACCTAGATTGAAGATATATCAGACTCATCTTCAGATGACCTTTCTAGACTCTGAGAAGATCATCTGCAGAAACCTGCACGGTTTTGGGAAACAGCGATCATGCAAGGTACAACTAGCCCTCTTTGTGCACGGTATATAACACGCTGTAGATACCAGCTCCCAGGCTGATGCCATATTTCTCGACTTTCGAAAGGTGTTAGACTCAGTTCCGCACTGTCACTTGCTGCAAGAAATGCGCGCTTACGGTCTATTTGATGACATATGAGGTTGGAAAGAAAATTTTCTAACAAAGAGCAGTTTGTCGCCCTGAATGGGGAGACAAGCGTAACATCAGATGTGCCCCAGGGCAGCGTGACAGGTCCGCTGCTCTTTACGCTTTACGTAAACGATCTCGTTGGTGGTATTAACAGCGGCATTAGACAGTTTGCCGATGAGGCTGTACTCTACAGCAAAGCATTATCACACGAAAGTTGTGAACAAATCAATGAGGATTTGCAGAAAATAAATTCGTGGTGTAATGACTGGCAGTTTTATCTCAACCTACTGCGTATAACAAATCGAAAATCTCCGTTAATGTACGAGTACAAAATAAATGCCCAATCTTTGGAAGCGGTAAAATCCGTCGAGTATCTGGGTGTGACTGTTCGAAACGATCTCAAATGGAACGATCAGATTACACAAGTAACGGGTAAGGCGAACTCTAGATCGCGGTTTATTGGTAGAATCCTGAAGCGATGCAGTCCTTCAACAAAGGAAATTGCTTACAATAGTTCGTCCAGTCTTAAAGTATTGTTCGTCTGTATGGGACCCTTACCAGCTGCGTCTGATTCAAGAGATTGCGAGGTCCAAAGAAGATTGGCAAGATTCTTGACTGGTACATTTAGCCATCGCGAGAGCGTTACAAATATCATAGAAAGTATGAAGTGGGACACACTTGCAGATAGACGACGCGATAAACGTAAGGGGCTGCTCACTAAATTCCAAAATCCGATCCTCACCGAGAATGTAGAGCATATATTATTACCACCAACTTTCATATCGCGCAATGATCACCATTCAAAGATAAGGGCAATTAGAGCTCGTACTGAGGCGTTGAGACAGTTGTTATTCCTTCTGCGATACGCGAGTGGAATAGAGGGGGGGGGGGGGGGCGAATATGACTTTGGAGCGCGAATAGTGCCCTCCGCCTGGTGTGTAGAGGAGTAGATATGTAGATGTAGCTAAGGCTTACAGAAGATTACGTCTTCGTATCTGTAGCGTGATGATGGGGGAAGAAGGTTGCTCAACCGAGACTAGAAGACATGAAACACTTTAAGATAGTGCCTTGTGTACTGTTCACCGGAGAGCTGTCTAAATATTGTACTACTTATGTAATTTATTTATCGTAGCCGAAACAGGAAATTACAATATTATTTAAACAATACTATCCTAAACTGTAGGATGTTGCTCTCGGAATGTGATTTAAAGAATAGGACTTCTGAGAAAAATAAACACACTACACGCAATTTTCGAAACATCTAGAATTTGTAGAAAATAATAATCTGGTTTCGTAATAAATTTTTTAAAAAATAAATTTTACCACCCTTATTACCTATGTTCCTGTGCTCGAAGATATATACATGTCTGAATTTACGGAAATATTCCATATTTCAGTTATTTCATCACGATTTGCAGGCATTAACACATAACGTTTTCATTACATTCTGCACCAGTGCACTCTTTCAATGAATCCATTTTTTGTATTTCATGTATCTCACCTTTTACTCCATTCGATCTTCCTTCCACAACTCGCAATATTATGCCTCTTTCCCGCATTTCTGTTGCCGTACTGTACTACAAAATAATTATTTAATAATTATCTTAGGATAAGGAACGCATTAGAAAATTACTCACATCTTTTCTGAACATCATATTACTCCAGTAACGCTAAACGTTCGTTTAAACCTCACTACACGTGCAAGTTCCTTAAACTGTACCGGTACAATGTCAGAAACTTGTAGCGATTATATTGTAGGTATCCTTGCCATAGTCTCTTTGCCAGTTTCCTACATGCGAATCGCAACGTATAGAGATACGTCACTATCTGAAAAGCAAGGTTATTTCAGGCATATGCACCAATAAATAAAACATTGCTTTACTACTTACCTTATAACAGTAGTGCTCTTCGCCATGTTCAAAAGAAGAAAGATGAAAACTACAACAAAATCACCACCATATTCAGAAGATCTGTTCATCATCATACAGTATTCGTAGCTGACAATATGATTATTAGAAACACATAGTCCACGCTGACCTCTCTAAATGCCGAGTATCAGAAGAGGTACGAATTTTTTAGTACTGGTACAAATTATGAGTCGGTGTAATACAGGCAACTCCCATGGCAGCTACTATTGTCCTTGTCTATCAGCCACGGGTAAGTACCACACCGTATTATTCACTATATATTATTATTATTACTTTGTTAACACTTAGTGTCAACAGAAATCGTGCAGCATCCAGAACGTGAAGCACGAGTAATGAGTACTACAGAGATATTCGCTTGAAGATAAAATTTCCACTTACAAGGGAACCTCCCAATCTCACCCCCCTCAGATTTAGTTATAAGTTGGCACAGTGGATAGGCCTTGAAAAACTGAACACAGATCAATCGAGAAAACAGGAAGAAGTTGTGCGGAACTATGAAAAAAAAAGCAAAATATACAAACTGAGTAGTCCATGTGCAACATAGGCAACTACAAGTAAAAAGCAGGCTCGTGGGTGCCGTGGTCCCGTGGTTAGCGTGAGCAACTGCGGAACGAGAGGTCCTTCGTTCAAGCCTTCTCTTGGGTGAAAAGATTAACTTTTTAATTTTCAGTTTATGTGACAAACGCTTATGTTTTCATCATGTGACAAACGCTTATGTTTTCATCACTTTTTTGGGAGTGATTATCACATCCACAAGAAAACCTAAATCGGGCAAGGTAGAAGAATCTTTTTACCCATTCGCCAAGTGTACAAGGTGAGTCGACAACATATTCCTGTCATATGACGCACATGCCGTGGCCAGTGTCGTATAGAATATATCAGACGTGTTTTCCTGTGGAGGAATCGGTTGACCTATGACCTTGCGATCAAATGTTTTCGGTTCCCATTGGAGAGCCACGTCCTTCCGTCTACTAATCGCACAGTTTTGCGGTGCAGTCGCAAAACACAGACACTAAACTTATTACAGTGAACAGAGACGTCAATGAACGAACGGACAGATCATAACTTAGCGAAAATAAAGAAATAAAAATTTTCATCCGAGGGTAGACTTAAACCAAAGACCTCTCATTCCGCAGCTGCGCGCGCTAAGCACGAGACCACGGCGCTCCGGATCTCGCAGTACCCTTGATGTTGCTTATCATGCAGATGGACTACTCAGTTTGTATATTTTGCTTATTTTTTCATAGTTCCACACAATTTCTTCCTGTTTTCTTGATTGATCTGTGTTTAGTTTTTCAAGGCCTATCGAATGTGCCAACCTATAACTAAATCTGAGTGGGGTGGGGTGGGGAGGTTCCCTTGTTGGAAGGAGTTCCTTGTGTTTCGTGCAGTGTGAAAAATAACGTGGGGTCAGAATACCGCTAGTTTAGAAACTAAAAAGTTCTGTCTTTGAGCGACGTTAATACTGTCGATTCCGCCCATAGACCGCAACAAATAAAAAAACAACGCAAAAGGCGCTCCAGCAAGGTCTGTCCTGTCTTCATGTCACAATATCAGGACACAGCATCATGTTAACACGAAAATGTATACATCTGCATATCTCATTTTTAACATGAACCTGAAATGGCTTGGAAACCAATTGATAAAAATAAAGAGGTATTTCAAAAGTGATTGTCACAGCAACCTGTATTTATTTTTCATTTAATGTACATATGGCTCTACACTATCCAAAATCTATATTGTTGTTGTTGTAGTCTTCAGTCCAAAGACTGATTTGATGCAGCTGTCCATGTTACTCTATCCTGTGCAAGCATCTACATCTCCAAATATCTCCTGCAACCTACATTCTTCCGAATCTGCTTATTGTATTCATCTCTTGGCCTCCCTCTACGATTTTTACCCACCACGCTCCCTTCCAATACTAAATTGGTGAGCCCTTAATGCCTCAGATCGTGTCTGCCCAAACGATCCCTACTTGTAGTCAAGTTGTGCGGCAAATTCCTCTTCTCCCCAATTCTGTTTAGTACCTCCTCATTTGTTGCGTGATCTGCCCATCTAATCTTCAGCATTCTTCTGTAGCACCTCATTTCAAAACCTTCTACTCTCTTCTTGTCTAAACTGTTTCTCGTCCATGTTTCATGTCCGTACATGGCTACACTCCATGCAAATACTTTCAAAAAATACTTATATATATTAACAAATATCTCCTCTTAAGCTACGCTTTCGATGCCATTGCCAGTCTACATTTTATGTCCTCTGTACTTCGACCGTCGCCAGTTATAATGCTTCCCAAACAGCAAAACTCATTTACTACTTTAAGTGTTTCGCTTCCTAGTCTCATTCCCACAGCATCACCGGATTTAACTGACTGCATTACATTATTCTCGGTTTGCTTTTGCTGATGTTCATCTTACATCCTCCTTTCAAGTCACTGCCAAGTCCGTTCAACTGTTCGCCATGTCCTTTGCTGTCTCTGACAGAATTAGAATGTCATCGGCAAACCTCAAGGGTTTTATTTCTTCTCCCTGGATTTTAATTCCTATTCCAGATTTACAGCTTGTTCAATATACAGATTGAATAACGTCGTGGATAGGCTACAGCCCTGTCTCACTCATTTCTCAGCCACTGCTTCCCGTTCATGCCCCTCGACTCTTATAACTGCCATTTTGTTTCTGTACCAATTGTAAATAGCCAACCGCTCCCTGTATTTTATCACTACCACCTTTAGAATTTGAAAGAGTGTATTCCAGTCAACATTGTCGAAAGCTTTCTCTTAGTCAACAAATGCTATAAACGTAGATTTACCTTTCATTAACCAGTCTTCTAAGAGCAGTTGTAGGGTCAGTATTGCGTGGCATGTTCCTACACTTCTACGGAGTCCAAACTGATCTTCCCCAAGGTTGTCTTCTACCATTTTTCCCATTCGTCTGTACAAAAACGGTGTTAGTATTTTGCGGCCGTTAATTATTAAACTGATAGTTCGGTAATTTTCACGCCTGTCAGCATCTGCTTCCTTTGGATCTGGAGTTATTATATTCTTCCTGAAGTGTGAGGATATTTCACATGTCTCTTACATCTTGCTCACCAGATGGAAGGGTTTTGTCATGGTTTTCTCTCCGAAGGCTATCAGTAGTTCTAATGGAATGTTGTCTTCTCCTGGGACCTTTTTCATTTAGATCTTTCAGTGCTCTGTCAAATTTTTCACGCATTATCTCCAATTTCATTTTCAGCCACGTCCTCTTCCATTCCCATAATAGTTCCCTCAAGTACATCGCCCTTGTACAGACCCTCTATACACTCCTTCCACCTTTCTTTGCTTAGGACTATTTTCCCATCTGGGTTCATAACATTTCCCTCAAGTACATCGCCCTTGTACAGACCCTCTATATACTCCTTCCACCTTTCTTTGCTTAGGACTGTTTTCCCATCTAGGTTCTTGATAGTCTCTATTCTCCAGAGGTCTCTTTGATTTTCGAGTAGGCGCCATCTATCTTGCCCCAGTGATATATGCTTCTACAACCTAACATTTGCCCACTAGCCATTCCCGCTTAGCCATTTTGGACTTCCTGTTGGTCTCATTTTCGTCTGTCTCATTTTCTGCATTTTTATATTTCCTCCTTTTATCAATTGATTTAAATATCTCTTGTGTTACCCAAGGGTTTCTAAAAGCCCTTGTCTCTTTACCTACTTGATCCGCTGCTGGCTTCACTATTTCATCTCTCAATGCTGCCCATTCTTCTTCTACTGTATTTCTTTCCCTTCTTCTTGTCAATTGTTTCCCAATGCTATCTCTGAAACTCTCTACAACCTCTGGTTCTTTCAGTTTAGTCAGTTCTCATCTCCATATATTCCTACGTTTTTGGAGTTTCTTCAAAATTAATCTAAAGTTCATAACTAAAGAATTGTGGTCAGTCCATATCTACCTCTCGAAATATCTCACAATTTAAAACCTGGTTCCTAAATCTGTCTTACCATTATATAACCAATCTGAAACCTTTCGGTGTCTTCAGGTCACTTCAACAACCTTCTTTCAAGATTCTCAAACCAAGCCGCTCGGGGTTAGCGCACGGTCAAGGCACCTTGTCACGGTCTGCATGGTTCCTCCTGTCAGAGGTTCTAGTCCTCCCTCGGGCATGGGTGTCTGTTGTCCTTAGCGTAGGTTAGTTAAGTTAGTTTAAGTAATGTGTAAGCTTAAGGACTGATGACCTCAATTTATTAAACCAAGTATTAGCCTTGATTAAGTTATGGTCTGTGTAAAATTCGACAAGGCGGCTTCCTCTTTGATTGCTTACCCTCCCCCCCCCCCCCCCCCCCAGTCAGTATTCACCTACTGCCAAATATCAGTCCCCCATGACGATTAAATTTTCATCTCCCTTAACTATCTGAATAATTTCTTTTACCTCATCATACTTTTCACCAACCTCTTCATAATGAGTAAGCTTACCCATTTGTTAACTTCTCAAAATTTTAACATGGCAAGCATACGTTATAACATGGCAAATATTAAATTACAATTTGATTTATAAGAAGTACAGTATCACACAAAAAATTGGGTGTTTCGTCTAGTATCACCGCGCCATGTACTATCTGCTGTCAAAGGCATAATAAGCACTGGAAGAGGGAATTGCCTTGTATACATGTGCCACACTAGCAGCGAAGTCTTAGCGGCAAATATCAGCCATATCATTATCAGCCTGATACGTGGCTGCTGCGTCTTTTCGTCATGTGAGGACAATATTCCGTTGCCTCACTTGCATCATGGCTGCTACAACATTATGATGGTTTAACTGCAGCTGAATTCTGGTACACGATGCATTTATATGGTGACACTAATGAGAAAAGCCAACTGATTTTTATCTCCCTAAAAAGGATTTATCCGTGTGTCAACCAATGCAGTTTTATGGCATGTATCCCCAATCCTCCCCCCCCCCCCATCCCCCTCCCCCGGCGGGAGACATGGGACATGGGACACAGCGATTCTCTGTCCTATACCTGGCCAGGGGCCTACTTTCAGCACCGAACAAATTTATGATCCTGTGGGCCTTCTAAGAATCGTCCATATCACAAGCTAGCTAAAGAAGTTCCCAATTCTGCAGAAAATAACAGATCCCCCCCCTCACCATAATAGGAAAGGAGAAGAAGATGTGATTAGCTGTGGAATCATTGGTAGTAGTGAATATGGTCTGTAGTTATCATATAGTGTTAAAGAATCGGCTATAACGCATATATATGTATTACACATAGGAATTACAGAAATGAGTGTACGTATGCATGAATGTTCCAGGTCTCCTCCTTAATCACTGGGCCTATTCAACCAAACTTGGTACACATATAATTTAATTTCTGCAAATAATCACTGTGAAAGATTTAAACTACTCAACTATTAAACGGATGAGGGCGGGGGTGAAAAAGTATTGTTGCCCACAACGCTAGAATACCCATAATTAAGTTATCCAGTATTTGCGAATGAAAGCACTTAGAGATCTTTACGAAACTTTTACTCACTGACAAACCTCACAAAATGATGAAAGGGAAAAGTTGATCGCTTGATAAATTTTCGCTGTTCATGAGGTGGAACTGACACACGAAGCATGTCGTTTTAATTTATTACTGGTTTTAGTGCTTACTGTATTCGTGACACATTTTGCAGAAAATATTGAAATGTACCAATGAATATATCGGAAAAATTACACCATTGTACGACAGTTCAGGAGATACAACATTATAAACACTGAATGGGTAACAAACTACTGCATCATTCAGGATGTTTCAATTTATTACTTAGATTCTACGAATTTTAATCGCAACACATCCACATATGCCACATAGAAAAATATATAATGAAACAGAATATCATAAATAATGGTATGCGTGGGAAAATGGTGCATCATACACGACTTTTTAATTTCTTACTTCTTTACTCTTAACTCTATTCGCAACACATTACTCAGACGGTATTCCCACATCCTACTAAACGTATATACAAAAATATTTCACTGTATGAGACACAATTCAGTAGGTATCACGTCATAAGCGCTGAGATGTGTGGGAAACTGCTGCATCTTGCATGACGCTTTAATTAATGACTTCTTTGCTAGCAACTCTATTCACAACACATATCGCCGACAATAGACATATATACCATGTGTAAGTAGGCTGTTTATGTTTTCTTATTGGCAACGTTACGTAGCGCTCTGTATGAAAATCACTGGCTGTGCTGTGTGCAGTCTGTGGCTAGTTTGCATTGTTGTCTCTCATTGTAGTATTGGGCAGCGGCAGCTGGATGTGAACAGCGCGTAGCGTTGCGCAGTTGGAGGTGAGCCGCCAGCAGTGGTGGATGTGGGGAGAGAAATGGCGGAGTTTTGATATTTGTAAGAATGGATGTTATGAACTCCTATATATATTATGACTTTTGATGACTATTAAGGTAAATACATTGTTTGTTCTCTATCAAAATCTTTCATTTGCTAACTATGCCTATCAGTAGTTAGTGACTTCTGTAGTTTGAATCTTTTATTTAGCTGGCAGTAGTGGCGCTCGCTGTATTGCAGTAGTTCGATTAACGAAGATTTTTGTGAGGTAAGTGATTTGTGAAAGGTATAGGTTAATGTTAGCCAGGGCCATTCTTTTGTAGGGATTATTGAAAGTCAGATTGCATTGCGCTAAAAAATATTGTGTGTCAGTTTAAGCACAGTCGTGTATAATTGTTAAAAAGGGGACGTTTCACATGGAATGTACCTACGAAATTATATCATAGTTGAGGAAATTAACATTAAGCTGTGTGAAAATGGTTCTGCAGGGCGAGATTTACTAGTCATACAGGTGAAATAGGAGGTGGAGGTTGACAAAGGAAAGAGAAGGAGATGGTTAGAGACAGGGAAGGAAGAGACAGGCAGAGATGTGGGAGATGAACTGACAGAGCGGGAGGAGGAGACTGATAAAGAGAGGGGGAAACAAAGGTGTTGTGGCGTAACAAGACAGCCACGCCACTCGGAAGTAGCCGAAAGGCACGCGTTAACTCACGCAGGGTAGTAGATAGGTCTGAAACAGGATACGTAATGAATGCTATAAAGAAAAGTACGTAGCTCCTGGAATACTTAACTTTAATCCATCCTTGTGGTACATCGCTCTTGACGATACAAGTGAGACTCTTTAGATACAAGCTATGTAATGCTAATGGCGCCTTGCTAGGTCGTAGCCATTGACTTAGCTGAAGGCTATTCTAACAATCTGCTCTGCAAATGAGCGAGGCTTCGTCAGTGTGCATCGCTAGCTACGTCGTCCGTACAACTAGGCGAGTGCTAGTCAGTCTCTCGAGACCTGCCGTGTGGTGGCGCTCGGTCTGCGATCACTGACAGTGGCGACACGCGGGTCCGACATGTACTAATGGACCGCGGCCGATTTAAAGCTACCACTTAGCAAGTGTGGTGTCTGGCGGTGACACCACAAAAGGAATGAGTGGTGGGGGTGGAGATGGGCAGAGGGGGAAGGAGTAAATAGTGAGGGGAAAAATAAATTGACAGAGAAACGGGGGAGATGGAGGTGGAGAGATGGAGGTAACTAGAAGTGGTGGTGGAGGAGGTGGATGGCGAGAGGGTGTGTTGGACAGAGAGAGCTCTGGTGGGGTAATGGACGGAGGCAGAAGGGGGGATAGAGACAGAAAGGTGTAGAGATGGATAAAGAGAGAGTGGACAGGTAGAGAGAGTGAGGAGATGGAGATGGTTAGGGAGAGGGGGAAGGAGAAGATGAACAGAGTCAGGGGCCAAGAGTAGATGGATACAAGGGGAAGGAGGAGATGGGGAGAAAGAGAAGGGTGGAAGAGATGGACTAATAGAAGATTGGAATATACGAGGGTTATTTGGAAAATAAGGAACGATCGGTAGCGAAAAGGAAACCACAGTGAAAATCGATCAAGTTTTGCACTGGTGTGTTGGGTAGTGTCTCTAGTATGCCCGTCGATCGCATTACGTCGTTCGTTTTAGTTCTGAGCACACAGGGAGCACATAAAGATACCCAGAACAATAATGTCTACCGCCAAGGGCCTGGTGATAAATTTCGCCTGAAGCTATGCAGCCTACATTACATAACTGTCGGGCGTTTTCTTCTTCAAGACAATTTTCAGCCACTTTCTGCAGGGGCAATGAAGATACTCCTACATTGTTTTCAATTGGAAATGTTTGATTACCCACAATACAGCCCATAATTGTCTCCCTCTGAGTTTCATCTCTGCTCACATGAACCGCTGGCTATGAAGACAACATTTTGCCACAGATGACGAGCTGTAGGCCAGCGTAGAGAACTGGCGAAAAGCACTGGCGGCTGCCTTCTATAACGAGGGTATTGGAAAGTTGGTACAAAGCAACGACAAACGTCTAAATCGGATCGGCGACTATGGAGATAAGTAGCTGGAAGTTGTAGCTAACTGTTGCAAATAAAACAGTTTTGATTTTCGCTGTGGTTTCATTTTCTCGCGACCTATCGTTCCTTACTTTCCGAATAGCCCTCATATATATACTAAGACAAGGCCATGTTTTTCTGCTATTTACAGTATAAAATACGTTGTGTGATAGTTTGTGGATAAACTGCTACGTTACACGTGGCATTAAAAATAAAAATAGTTACTCAAGATACAACTACAAAGCAAATACTGAAGGATGTACCGCGTTTAATTCCGGGTAATTCCAAGGGGCTTAGAATCCTTCTGGTCACTGGAAAAGGGCTGTCACTGGAAAAGAACACGGGTATAGCATTGTTGCCTACGGTCAGCGTCACCGTGGGCCGAGCTATGAGCTGCTTGGAGTGATGAGCGGTCTCGGACTGACGAGCACAGGAACTAAACGCGTCTTGGACTGACAATCGGGCTAGCTTGAAGGATATTTCGCGCCTAGGTCGGCGAGCAGTGGGGCCCGGTAGATTTTCAATCCACTGGCTGCAAGGGACGGTCTGCTGGTGTTGTGTTGGGTGTAGTGACTGCTTGTTCCTGATGCCATGCGTGCCGTAAGCAAGGGAGACCGTGCAGTCCGGTGTTTCGCTGTGGAACAGCTGGAGGGTGGCGCTGTGGCGGTGGACAGCGAGGGAGGAAGAAACGAGAGGAGCAGAGAAAGCAGTCACGGTAGTTGCGCAGCACGGACGGAGCTGAGAGTTGTGTGGCAGCAGAAGAGGCAACTTTGTGTAGAGGGCGGCTGTGATCTAGAGGCTAGAGCCTATTTGTTATCAACACGCCGACGTCGGTTCCTGAGGCCAGCAGGCAGACAGTGCCAGATGGCGTAGTTCTTGTGAAGACTGGAGTGGCCCTACACAATTCTACCAGTGGTGTGGTCCCCGCTAGGTCGCACTATGCGAGAGAGGAGGAGGGAGAAAGAGAGATGGCCCACTGGTGTTCGATGAGAACTTCAGTAGTGAGTCTGAGCTGTGCTTCTCTCAAACGTTGTCGCAGGGAGCGTATCATCGAGTGATGCTCTGGGTGTGGCTATGGCATGAGCAGTGTGTGTGCTAGTTAGAGTAGTGCTATCTGGAAATCAAGGGGTGTTTTGTGTAAAACTAGTCGCCCTCGAGTGTTATTATATCATTGTCGGCCGTGGCTGGCTCATGTTATGCGTTGGATTAAACCTTGGTTGCTATTCTGTGTTTAGTCTCTCGCGGCTATCGCGATTATGCTGTTATCCTCTCTCTCCGCGAGTGGCAGCAGCAGTGTGTATCGATTTTCGTACTTTGTACTATATTTGACCTGGCCCTTATAGTTTCCGGCTGTGCTGCGTGCGAGCAGTTGGTCGATTGGCGTGGAGCAGCGAGGAAATGTCCGCGGCGCGTAGTTCGGCCGAGGCCACTGCCGGCGTCCATGAGCTGTCGTTGTGTGGGGTTCTGTTCCCATTGCAACGAGGTCCGCAGCTCACCGATCCTGTACATGAAAGTTGAGTTTTGACTTAATCTACCAGCAAGTCACGACTGGTCACATTGTGTCGTTTAGATTTCGTTGTCGGCTGTTGGGATATTCCCGCGAGCAACAACGTGTGTTTCCAAGTTGGCAAATTTTAGCCACCCTCCGGCGGAGTTTAACTGTACTTGGTTATTTTGAATTGAAGTGCACCAGCGGAATCTTCTGCCCTGTGGCCGTTAACATTCCGGTTACCTGCCCTGGCCGTTGACGTAAATTCAGGCAGTGTACTTTCCTCATCGAGTTGTCGCTGTCCAGCACAGTGTGTAGTTTGACAGCGCAATATATAATTGGTTGTGGGGGCCAATACCATCTCCGTTGTTCCATTGAACTCCCTATTGTGTGCTGGTCGGGTGGAGCGGAAGTTATCTTGTCGGTGGGTCCGTTGACTGTCTGTCGGTTGGGTTGTCGTCGAATCGACAATGGGTGGGCCGAGTGGCTGTCTCACCTTAGCGAGCGTTAGTGTTTGAATTCCAGGCCGACGCTCGGAAACTTCTGAGTGCCGTTGGGTGTAATGCCTTTTCTTTTATGTTCTTGTTTGTACGTATTTGCATGACTTCTAGCCGATTTTTAAATTAAGGTTGTTTTACCCTTAAAGCGTAAGATTGTCTGGACCTTCAGCCTAATTATAGAACTGTTTTAAGCTAAGGCCACTGGCCTTTTTAAAAATTTAATTTTGGTTGAGTCTTAAGTGATGAGCCTTCAGTCGATGTTGGATTAAAGTTGTTTTGCTCTTAAGGTCAGATTGTTTCGGCCTTCAGACTAATTAAAGAACTGTTTTAAGATAAGGCCTTTGCCTTTAAAAATTTAATTTTGGTTTGAGTCTTAAGAGATGGTCCTTCAGCCGTTTCTTTCAAATTAAAGTTGTTTTGCTGTTAAGGTAAGAGATTGTTTGGACCTTCAGCCTGATTGAAAGAACTGATTTAAGATAAGGCCTTCTGCGTTTTAAATTTCTGATTTTGGTTTAGTCTTACATTATTGGCCTTCAGCCGATTTTAAATTAAAGTGGGCTTGCCCTTAAGGCATGAGGTTGTATGGCGCATTCAGCCGGTAGTTAAGTTTCAAATATTAACTCTGTGTTCTTCTTTTCTTAAATTTCTTGGCTCTTGTAATAATAAAGAAAGTTGTATGTTCGAGTGTAACTGACAGTCGCTTATTTTGACCCCTTTCCACAATTGAAACTACCTGTCCTGTCCTGCGGGTTTAGCAGCTTATGTTAGGTGCTTTGATTACTTGAACACTGACAGAAAGAAATCGCGACACCAAGAAGGAGTTGTGTGTCATACACGAAAGTTGCTAGGCGAGTTTGTACATGTGAAAAATGATGTCTCTTCAAATTTCGCGCCAGTCGCATAATAGTGGCGCTGGTACTATGAGGATGCCAATCAGGTTTCCTTTAAATATACGCTCTAGCGTTAGCTGTATTTCAGAACGGTTGAGATGTGTTGGTGTTAGTCAAGAATGCTTTTAAGGTGGCAAGGACATAATTATCATCACCTCACTGAGCTTGAACCAGGTCGTATAATAGACCTAAGAGAAACTGGATTTTCCTCCTTCGATACTGCGCTGGCCACTGTGGCCGAGCGGTTCTAGGCTCTTCAGTGCGGAACCGCGCTGCTGCTACGGTCGCAGGTTCGAATCCTGCCTCGGGTATGGATGTCTGTGATGTCCTTAGGTTAGTTAGGTTTAAATAGTTCTATGTCTAGGGGACTGATGACCTCAGATGGTAAGTCCCATAGTGCTTAGAGCCATTTGAACCATTTTTTCTTCGATATTGCAGAAAGACTTGGCAGGAAAGCAGCCAATTTAAATGGTTCCTGGCATCTGTGGTCACAGGAACGTACAGTCGTAAGAAGACTGGCTCCGGACGGCCACAGGCACTGCCGTGAGGAACGGCCATCGTGCTCCACGAGGGACTCTGGCGCATCGTACTGCATCTGCACCTGCAATATGAGCAGCAGTTGGCAACGCAATGAAACAACGAACTGTTACAAATCGGTTACTTCAAGGTGAGCTCCGAACCAGACGCTCTATAGCGAACATTCCACTGACCACAAACGACAGCCATTTGCAACTTCAGTGGCCCCAAGCGAGAGCTACTTGAAGGATGGGGTGGAAGTCAGTTGTCTTTTCTGATGAAAGCTGGTTCTGACTCCGTTCCAGTGATGGCCGTGTGTTGGTTGTGCGAGGCCAGTTGAGGACCTGCAGCCAACCTGTCTGCATTCTAGGCACAATGGACCTACATCTGGGCTTATGGTCTTCGGTGTGATTTTGTACCACATCAGGAGAACTCTCTTGGTTATCCCACACACCTGGACTGCCAATTTGTACTTCAATCTGGTGATTCGCCTTTTTGTGTTGCCATTTATGAACAGCGTACCAGGGAATGTTATCCAACAGGATAACGCTCGCCCACATACCGCAGTTGTAACCCAGCAAGCTCTACAGTATTTCGACATGTTGCCTTGGCCTGCTTGATCACAAGGTCTGTCTGGAATTGAACATACATGGGGCATCATTGACTACAAGTCCAGTGCCATCTACAAAGAGCAGTAACCGTGTAAGTGGGCAGCTTCTGTGCTGGCCGCGCTGTGTAGCGCTTTGCATTGGATCTCTGACTGCGCTTTCTTTGTAAGAGACTCTGTGGCTGGTTGGACTCGTTGTTGGAAGTTAATCGCTAGTAGTGTTGGCCAGTTGGAAATTAGTCGCCAGCACTGATGCAAGTACTGTTGGGCGATTGGAGGTGAACAGCCAGCAGTGATGGTTGTTAAATGTGAGAACTTAGCATTGATGGAGGGTAGAGGTCTGAAATGTTATCGTAGGCTAACGATCTGGAAGTATCCGACTTGGAGATTGAAAATTATTCATGATTATATATCTTTGTACTGGATGTCACTGACGATTTATATTCGTGTCTCAACTGGATGTCACATTATTAAGGTCAAAAATACATTATCTGGTTGGCAACAGAATCTTTCCTTTGCTAACCACATACCTATTAGCAGTTAGTGGCTTTAGTAGTTAGAATCTTTTATTTAGCTGGTAGTATTGACGCTCGCTGTATTGCAGTAGTTCGCGTAATGAAGATTTTTGTGAGGTAAGTGCTTAATGAAATGTATAGGTTATTTTCGGAATTGTTTCTTTTTCAGGACCATTCTTTTGTATTAATTATTTGAAGTGAGGCTATCTTTTATTTTGAGAATTCAGATTGCGTTGCGCTAGGATATTGTGGGTCTCAGTCATGCAGCTATTGAAGTACAGACTCACACATGTAAATTAAGAAGTTTCAACCGTCCTTGTACTGACCGATCAAGTGCAACAGACATGGAAATCTATCCCACAAATTGACATCCGGCACCTGTAGGACACAACACATGAACGTTTGATCGGTTCCATTCAACATTCTGGCGGTTACACCGTTTGTTGATGTACCATCATTTCATATTTGCAATGGCATATCTCGCGCTTTCATTAGTCTGTGATCTTGCAATGTTAGTCACTCAAATGTGTAACCTAGAATAGTGTATTCCGAAATTTCATTACTCTACATTATTTATTTTTTGGTGTTGCGATATTTTTTCTGTCAGTGTATATAGTCTGTGATCTAGTTATCTGCAGTTATTGACCCCTTCTGTCATTTTCATATTCCAGCTTCGTGTACACTACTTCAAATTATTACTTTTATTAAATTAAATTTGCACTGCACAATTAATTCAAGCTTTTGTGGAGTTCTATGTACTTGTTACTTCAATTTAGAAATAGTATTTCTGATTTTTGGGCATACAGCCCTTTTTAATTATTGTTCCTTACAGCTGTATATCAGTTAGTAATTACAGGTTCGCTGATTTATTCAGCGTGTTCGTTTCATTGCGAAGGAACGTTCAATGTGTTTATTAAGTTCTCTTCACGAGAGCATTTAGGGCACGATAAATGGTTCAAATGGCTCTGAGCACTATGGGACTTAACATCTATGGTCATCAGTCCCCTAGAACTTAGAACTACTTAAACCTAACTAACCTAAGGACAGCACACAACACCCAGCCATCACGAGGCAGAGAAAATCCCTGACCCCGCCGGGAATCGAACCCGGGAACCCGGGCGTGGGAAGCGAGAACGCTACCGCACGACCACGAGATGCGGGCTAGGGTACGATATCTAGTCTCTTTTGTAAAGTAATATTTGGTTTACTATTTTGTGAAGAGATGCTGGCGGTATTTGAGCTGAAATAATTTTCTGTGTTATTTGTTTTGAGGCGCTCTGGTTTATGGTTGTGTCATAAATAAATTTATATAATGTCTATAAGTGTTTAAGGAGCCCCAAAACCTCCGACACACCTACCACTTCCTCCCTTTCTTATGCCACATTGAGTAGCAAAGCAATCACAGCAATCCGAAAGCAAAGTCACAAGAGAAAACCCGAATCCTGATGGTGTAACTCAATTCTGTAAGTGATACTCCTCAATGTAGAGTTTTAGATCGGAAAAAATGGTTCTAGGTCAGAGAAGACCTTAAAAAGTAAGCACTTCGGGGTAAAATGTTACACAGCAGTGGGAGATGATGTGAACATTTAAAGAAGAAACTGATGTTCGTCATGATGGAGAAAGAGATGAAGAAGAGCAAGTAAAAATAATTTTCTTATAACCTTAGTCCAAGGGCAGATAACGCGGAAAAAATTCAGAGAAAGAAACTACTTCAGCTTCAGTTCGTTACTGGTATGTTCAGATGATTTATTTACACTTTTCGTATATTTGTCGTGGATTAAACACAAATAACAGAACGATCGGCCTTGCAGAGAAAAATGTTGGCTAACCTGGAGCGTTTACCCTGCTCTGTTTCCAAAGTAAATAAGGTTCGAATTCAAAAGGACACCTCACGTGCACTGTGCAGCACATGAATATTCAGCTGCCGCGCAAACGAAAACGAGCGCAAAAAGAAATCGAAGTGCGAGATATGTATTTGCATACGTTAATACCACTGTCAGACACCACCGCGCATAGGTCGTTAACAGTGTTCTGAACAGAAAACGCGAAATTCGGCACTGGTCAACGAAAAACATACTGCGGTTAACTTAGGTAACAAAGGAATTCGTGATTTTTCACCCGCGCTAATTGTTGTGTAAGATTGTCATGAGTCCGACAGAAACGTAAGGCGACGTTAAAAAATGTTTGTTCTCTCATAGGGTACCTGTTACAACGTCTAAGAGATTTCCGTGAGAATGTCCTTCAATTATGAACATTTTGGAGTTAAGACTGCACATCATAACGTGAGTGAGACGAGAAGCATTTTTACACTATGCATGTGTATGTACGTCCGACGTAAGAGCACTCCTATAATGATAAATTAGATGGGACATAGGTAAGTACATTCAAAACTTTTGTGGAAAGAAACAGGTCTTCCAGTTTTGAACACAACTTGTTTTCAGTTGGGTGAAAATTACTTGAGTTTTGGATTACTCATTAGAACTAGTTATACTGGTTGCCATATTTTACTGTCTCTTCTTTTATTAATCCGACTTATTTTCTTTCGACCTTTTTTATGCAGTATCCTTTCTCCTTCCGTATTGGCTTCCACGAGACTTTCTTTGTTTCTTTTCAGTGTCAATAAATTTTATCAACACAAATATACATTAAGATATTTTATTTTATTCTGAAAGTAATCAGTTTCGGCAATTGATTTTACTATCTTCAGGCCCCATGCTCTTTTATCCAAATAAACGAACTTATCGTACAGCGCGATAAAGCACTTGATATTGTGAATTCCAATCGTTATACAAATGCTTCATACGAAGACGTGACAGCAACTCGTCTTCGTATGAAGCATTTGGATAACGATTGGAGTTCACGATATCCAGTGTTTTATGGTGCTATACGATAAATTCGTTTATTTGGATTAAAGCGTATGGGGCCTGAAGATGGCAAAATGAATTGCCGAAACTGGTTGCTTTCAGAATAAATTAAAATATCTTCAGGTATACGGCTGTTAGTGAAGTTTATTGACATTGAAAAGTACTTACCAGCCGATGTCCCCTAGCGACGATGGACCAACAGAGAGTTTCTGGCGGAAGTAAAGCTGTGAGGACGGGGCGTGAGTCGTGCTTGGGTAGCTCAGATGGTAGAGCACTTGCCCGCGAAAGGCAAACGTCCCGAGTTCGAGTCTCGGTGCCGCACACAGTTTTAATTTGCCAGGAAGTTTCATATCAGCGCACACTCCTGTGCAGAGTGAAAATCTCATTCTGGAGATTTCCTTTGATTCTTGTCGTCAAATTAGCTAGCGACCGTTCCTTCATTTTATGTTAGGGTAAAACAGGTTTAAATAGCCATGATTTTTTTCTAATGCTAATGCCAAATTCTAATACACAAAGCTCTAGAAAATTTCTAGATATTGCTCTATATATTCTTAAAACACAAAATAAGGCTTCGTTCACGAACTCAGGAGGAATTTCAAACGAAATACGAATTGTTTTTGCATTATGTAACATTCGACCATTTTAGGACTGTACCGTGATTAGATGGCTAGACACGCAAGAAATAGACGATCAGCTGACAAAACATTTTAAAAACAAAGAGAAGTCGTATTGAAATGGTATCGAATAATCTTAATAGGTTTTCATTGAAGTGCTTGTTACAAGTACGTTGTGTAAGAGAGAATAATTTCAGATTTCCGCACAGATAGATCAGAATGTGTAGATAATAAAAATTGTAACCAGTGTGGACGTACTTTTCCTTTTTCAAAATTAAATTCATGATTTATGTGAAGCATTACGGCAAAATTATCAGCTAAATTTCCTAGGCTGCCCATTGTGAAAAGAAACGTGGGCTTGCAATTCTTTTATTTTATTTATTTATTTTTTTTTTTTTGTATGGCAGACTAGTCGTTTCTCATTGTCTAAGCCCAAACAGGAACCTGGACCCAATCACAAAAGGTTTTTATTTTTCGCTATAGGGTTTTGCTTAGACTATTAGACGCTACAGAACCTTTTATGACAATAACCATCATTTTTTACTTTAGTAATAGCAATTAGAAGTTCCTCTTCTGTCTATCTGCCTCTAGTAGATGCAATGTTGGGAATGTACTTCGTTGGCGTTTGTATAAAAAAGGAGTTCCCGTTAAAACGTTAAAACTAAAAAAACAAACAAAGTTTTAGGGGTGGCGAACTATGACGAAGATGGTATGACCATCTCTCACGATCGGTAGGGGCAGTTTGCCATATAGCGTCATCAAATATGGTAAACGCAAAGAGATCCATACATAATATTGTGTGTATTAAATACTAAAATCACGAAAAATACCTATTTTTTGTTGAAATAAAGAGTCAAGAGAAGCATCTAAGTGTCACTTGGCTACAAAGACTCACTATCAAGCGACTGGTAGCGCTTAAAGAGGTAGCTGGAGAACTAGAGCGGTATGACCATCTATCCCTGTTTCAACTTTTAATTCACCAGAGATATATAAGCAATATTATGGAATTTCATTCGAAGCAAAATTAAAGATTTTTTTAAATCTCACAGTTTACATTTTGTAAGTACATACAGGCTTCCACAATTTGTTGCACGGGGAAATCGAGCTTTTTAAGTCAAGTTTTAAAGTAGCTATAACCAAAAAGGTACGCTTTTTCTAGTGTATTTATGTACCTATCTATCAAAAGTATCACATGTCCTA
This sequence comes from Schistocerca nitens, assembly GCF_023898315.1. Classification (NCBI taxonomy): domain Eukaryota; kingdom Metazoa; phylum Arthropoda; class Insecta; order Orthoptera; family Acrididae; genus Schistocerca; species Schistocerca nitens. The sequence goes on from NC_064615.1 coordinate 1,013,486,566, forward strand.
CAAATCGAAGTACAGTATTCCTTAAAGTGAAATCCCTAAGTCTCTATCTTTTAATTCTAGCGCGTCCGATCCGGTATCCTAAATTGCTGTGAATTAGCTTTCAGAGTAGCCAATGTTAACGATGCCCCGTCCAATTGCAAACCACCACGGTTGCCATAGTACAATTCCCACTGATAAGGTCGTACTTTAAACTTAGGTTCTCTTGACTTCATTTTAATATTTACAACTTACTTTTTATAGAACTTGAGAATGAAGTCTGTGTCTTTTTGTTCCTTTTGAGTACTGCACTCGACTGAATTGTGTAGCCTTGAGAAATCTGTATTCCCAATAATCAACAGTATTAAAACGAGAAATGCATATGCAATTACAGAAGACTAATTAAATATTTGAAGATAAGAGTCATTCCGATAATTATGAAACGTATAAATGTCTGTTCGCTCATGATAGTAAGTGATTTTCTTCAATTAAAAAAGAAAAAAAGGAAGAACACAGGAGGTAAAACATTTTTTATTCTGTAGCGAAGTACAGACAGTGCATCTCGTTTTTGATAAGTGGACAGTAATTGGAACAGACACAGTAAACAGTGGTACGAATCACTATTTCTGAAGCTTCAAGGCTCGATTTATCTCTTCAAGTTGGACTACGACACACTATGTGATCAAAAGTATCCGGACAAGTGGCTGAAAAAGAAAAATATCGTGGCGCCCTCCATCGGTAAAGTTGGAATTCAATATGGTGTTGGCCCACCCTTAGCCTTGATGATAGCTTCCACTTTCCCAGGCATACATTCAATCAGGTGCTGGAAGGTTCCTTGGGGAATGGCAGCCCATTCTTCATGGAGTGCTGCACTCAGGAGAGGTATCAATGTCGGTCGGTGAGGCCTGGCACGCAGTCAGTGTTTTAAGGCATCCCAAAGGCGTTCTGTAGGATTCAGGTGAGGACTCTGTGCAGGCCAGTCCATTACAGGGATGTTATTGTCGTGTAACCACTCCTCCACAGTCCGTGTATTATGAACAGGTGCTCGATCGTGTTGAAAGATGCAATCGCCATCCCTGAACTGCTCTTCACCAGTGGGAACCAAGAAGGTGATTAAAACAACAATATAGGCCTGTGCTGTGATAGTGCCACGCAAAACAAGGGGTGCAAGCCAACTCCATAAAAAACACGACCACATCGTAACAACACCGCCTCCGAATTTTACTGTTGGCACTACACACGCTGGTAAATTACGTTCACCGGGCCTTCGTCATACCCACACCCTGCCATCGGTTAGCCACACTGTGTACCGTGATTCGTCACTCCCCACAACATTTTTCCACTGTTCCATCGTCCAATTTTTACGCTCCTTACACCAATCGAGGCTTCGTTTGGAATTTACCGGCGTGATGCGTGGCTTATGAGCAGCCGCTCGACCATGAAATCCAAGTCTTCACACCTCCCGCCTAACTGTCATAATACTTGCAGTGGATCCTGATGCAGTCTGGAATTCCTGTATGATGGTGTGTATAGATGTCTGCCTATTACACATTACGATCCTCTTCAACTGTCGGCGGTTTCTATCAGTCAACAGAAGAAGTCGGCCTATACGCTTTTGTGCTGTATGTGTCCCTTCACGTTTCCACTTCACTATCACATCGGAAACAGTGGACCTAGGGATGTTTAGGAGTATGGAAATCTCGCGTACAGACATTTGACACAAGTGCCAGCCAATCCCTTGACCACGTTCGAGGTCCGTTAGTTCGGCGGAGCGCCCCATTCTGCTCTCTCACGATGTCTAATGATTACTTGGCAGTAGGTGGCAGCATAATGCACCTAATAAGAAAAACGTATGTTTTTGTAGATGTTCGGGTACTTTGGATCACATAGTGTACGTAGATATCCAGTGCAAGAGCAGATCCACAATAACTTGTCACAAATTTTCAACAGCACGCAGGTTTTTATGAGGTTTCTCGCTGTCTTCTTGTACAGGTGAATTCTTTGACCAACTGGAGATCCAGCACGGGACCTTACGTTTGGTACTTGAGCACCCATAAACGTGCATCACCAAAGATACAAAACGGAATGAATGGATTGCAGTAACCAGTCGCTGAGATGTGTTGCTTTAGTGAGACAATTCAGCCGCTGAATTGACTAATCCATTTTCACGTAATATTAGGCACGATGTTCTGTTTAGCGCACCGACACATACGAAATACGTCGATTGTTAGACGTAAGAATACATATTACTAACCAAAGAATGATTGCTCCTTTATCAAAAAGTTTAAAGAACCAAATCTGTTACAGTCTGCCTTCGTTGTTCACTACGAGTAAGAGCTGTAACGATTAATTAAGGCATAGTGAGGCTCGTACAGAGGCATACAGGTAATTTTCATCGCGCTCTATTTGTGGGGGGAATGGGAAAGAAATATCCTGCTGTGACATGCAGGTATCCTCCATCAGACAATTGTTTATGACCTGGAAAAGCATTCGCGAGGAAAACGGTTCAAATCCCTGGCCCCACATCCTGATACTGGTTTCCCATGATTTCCTTAAACTGCTCCAGGAAAATGCCGGCATGGTTCCCTTGAAGGGGAACGGCCGATTTCCTTCTCCTTCCTTGAAATATTCGGAGCTTGTGTTCTGTCTCTAATAACCTCGATTTTGACAGGACGTTAATCCCCAATCTTTCTTCCTTGCTCTTGATTGTAGTGATACATTGCAAATAAACGTCATTCGGTAAACAGTAGACGAAAAGACTATTTGTACTTCCTTAAACATTGCACAGTTTGGTGTGTACTATTCAGCACGTTTCAATAGGCTTGCACCAGAATTGAAGAAAATTGACTGATAAACTTCTAGTCTTCTAAGTTGAAAGGTTCTTTTGAGGCACACTTCTATTCTGTCCGGCAATACCCGGCAGTAGTTGAGAGCACTTCTCTGTATCGTAATTTGTTCGTGTACTCTTTTTCGTGATTTATTGTTTGTTTATTTTAATTATAAATTTTCCAATTAACATGCTGTAAACTACATTGGGAAACCCGAAGCTGGACGGTAACGCTAACGTTAAAATGGACACAGTTCAATTAAAATGGCACAGAAAAAGGTCAAACAAATTCTACGTGACATTTAATAATATATAAACTGATGGCAAAAACCAATCGCATTATCAAGTTTTGTATCCCGCCTGGAAGGCGGCGCGTGGGTCTGCTTCTGTGATCTGGAAAATAGGCCGAATGAAGAAAGCGAGTAGGAGCAGGTGAGGTAAAGCACTTCGGTTCTGCGTTTAAAGATGTTTACTACAGTAAAAAAAAAAAGTTAATAAATGGTTACATAACTTTGCGATGATGAGCACGTTGGTGTGAAGCCGTATTCCCGTCGTAAGTAGTACAACGTCACAATAGCGAGCCAACACATTCTAAAGTGGAAGCGACGTATCCAGGCCGTCCGCTCTTGATAAAATGGGCAGAAAGCAGAGCGGCGCTCGTTTAGCTGCACAGTGTCGGCTAGAGGGCGTCGTGTTCGGCGTAGTTCGTTCGCCCTCGTAGTGCCAACCTAAGAGCGTGCACCTACGCTGTGGCATCGTAACTATCTATACCACACCAAGAAGGATTCGTGTGGCAAAAACGAAAGTTGGTAGACATGTTTGTACATCTGAAAGATGATGTCGCTTCAAATTTCGCGTCACTTTCGTAAGAGTGTGCTAGTAGCTCCACCATGAGGATGGAAATCAGCTTTAAATATACGCTGTAATGGTTTTGAGCGTTAGTTACGTTTGAGATTGGACGCGGTGAGTTGATGTCAATCAAGAATCCTTTTAAGACGACAAAGATACCATTGTCAGTACCTCACTAAGTTGGAACGAGGTCTTGTGTTAGGGCTACGGGAAGCTGGATGTGCCTTCTGCGATACTGCAGAAATATTTGGCAGAAATGTAGTCACTGGACCTGACTTCTAGCAACGGTGGTCACTGGTCACGAGAATGTACTGTAGCAAGAAGACAAGGCTCCCGATGGCCACGTGACGCTACCGGGAGGGAAAACCACAGTGTTCAGTGTATGGCTCTGGCGCATAGCACTGCAACTGTAAGCAGCAATTTGGGCAGTAATCGGCATCACAGTGACGCAAGGAACCGTTACAAATCGGTTACTTCAAGGACAGCTCCGAGCCAGACGCCCTGTAGAGTGCATTCCATTGAACCCAAAGTAGCTCCATTTGCGACATCAGTGGTGTCAAGCGAGAGGAAAGCGGGACGAAAGGGTGGAGGTGTGTTGTGTTTTCTGATAGAAGCTGATTCCGGCTCGATACCAGTGATAATCGAGTGCTGGTTAGAAGGAGACCAGATGACAGCCTGCAACAAACCTGTCTGCCTGCTAGCCACACTGGACATACGCCTTAGTTTACCGTCTGGAGTGTGACATCGTATGACAACTGGAGTACTCTTGTGGTTATCCCTCTCACCCTGACTTCAAATCTGTACGTCAATCTGGTGATCCGAACTGTTGTGCTGCCATTCATGAACAGCGTTCCATGGGGTGTCTTCTAACAGATAACGCTGCCCCATATACCGTTGTTGTCAAATATGCTCTATAGAGTGTCGACATGTTGCCTCGGCCTGCTCGATCACCAGAACTGTCTCCAATCGAGCACATATGGAACTTCGTCGGACGACAACTCCGGCGTGTATCCAAAAGTGGGATTAGCCATTCCACAAGCTGCCATCTTGCACCTGTACAACAGGATACAAGCACGTTTGCATTCTTGTATTCAACATTCTGGTGGTTACACTAGTTAGTAATGTACCAGGATTTCACATATGCGATCGATTACCTAGCACTTACAATAATCTGTGATCTTACAATGTTACTAGTTTAAATATGTTACCCAGACAAATGTATTCCCGAAATGTCATTACTGTACATTAATTATTTTTTGATGTTACGATGATTGTGTCCGGGCATGCCGTCATTCAGGCGAATGGCCCCTTGGAACATGCACTGCTTGTAAGGTACCCCTTATTTGTGGGCCGGCCGGAGTGACCGAGCGGTTCTATGCGCTACAGTCTGGAACCGCACGACCGCTACGGTCGCAGGTTCGAATCCTGCTTCTGGCATGGATGTGTGTGATGTCCTTAGGTTAGTTAGGTTTAAGTAGTTCTAAGTTCTAGGGGACTGATGACCTCAGCAGTTAAGTCCCATAGTGCTCAGAGCCATTTTAACCATTTTTGAACCTTATTTGTGGATAAGAGCGCATTTTACTTTATTTCCAGTTTTGCTACTTCACATACGTGAATGTATCACCGCTGCAGTATGTACGGAGTAAGGAGTGAGCTATATGTTCCCACACTGGCAAGCAGAGACAGATGGCCATCTTCCGCTTTCAGAGCCAGTGGTATGAGGTGCCGATACAGAAATATTTGCCGCGCTGTATTAGCCGAGCGGTCTGAGGCGCTGCAGTCATGGACTGTGCGGCTAGTCCCGGCGGAGGTTCGGGTCCTCCCTCGGGCATGGGTGTGTGTGTTTGTCCTTAGGATAATTTAGGTTAAGTAATGTGTAAGCTTAGGGACTGATGACCTTAGCAGTTAAGTCCCATATGATTTCACACACATTTGAACATTTTGAACAGAAATCTTTCGTGACGTCAGTAAATAGATACATAGAGAAAGTACATTTATTCTGGTGTGAATCAAACAATTGTCTTTAATAAATATTTGCTAACAAAAATTGCCATTTGCACACAGACATTATGAGGACTCTACGGATCATAAATACTATGAATCTCTTTCTGTACCATCATCCACTGTCTCACCGGCTAAACTAAGACATTTCTGGAGGTATAGTAATTGCTTTTTTTTTTTTCGCACGCATCACGCACGGAGGCTGGTAGAGGCATTATACGCTAAGGGGTATTCTGGGATTCTGTAGGTTCTGTGGAAGTAACCGGAGGCACCAAGAGTGTTCTGGAGTACACAAGGATTACTGCAGACCGCCTACATCCGTTCATATTTGAAGCCTTTCCCGAAGACGACGGCGACTTCCGGCAGCGTATCTGTTCATGAAATAAGGCCAGAATCTAGACACAGTTCTTTCAGGAGCATAGTGGCGAGTTCTTGGCGATTTCTTGGCCACCAGATCCGCCCTATCTGAACCAGACGACAAACATCTGGGACCCTATTTGGCACCAGTTACGCGCCAACAAACCACCGGCCTGTAATTCCGAGAGTTGCCTGACATGTACTTCGACATGGGTACCTCACACATCCTAAAACATACCGAGGACTTATCGAATCCATTTCACGCACAAGCGCTGCTGTAACGCGCTCCAAAAGTAGATCGAGATGCTGTTAAACATGTGGTCATCATGCTTTGGGTCATCAGCATACGTAGCGCTCTTGACCACTTTTCCAACAAAGGAAGGTCGCTGAGAGTTTCGCGGTGGATTTGCTCGCGTGATGGAAAAAGATCATCACATCGCAAATGTGTTAAACTGGCAAGGAAATTTTGTGTTTTTGAAAATTAGATGATGGGAATCACAATTTTCGCCGAGACCGTGTAACACGGTCTCTCTCACTAAACACAAGTGCCCTGAAGTGTTTATTTGTTTCTTAAAACAAAGTAAAAATTTTAAGGAAAGTTATTCGATAGCAGGCTACAAAGAGAAAACACGATACAATAATGGAGGAGAGCAGGGAATCGTGCGGTTAAAGGCGCTGCAGTCTGGAACCGCAAGACCGCTACGGTCGCAGGTTCGAATCCTGCCTCGGGCATGGATGTTTGTGATGTCCTTAGGTTAGGTAGGTTTAACTAGTTCTAAGTTCTAGGGGACTAATGACCTCAGCAGTTGAGTCCCATAGTGCTCAGAGCCATTTGAACCATTTTTGAGAGCAGGGAACAAATATGTAAAGGCTATTCAGATTAATAAATGAGATGCAAATTTGTGCGTAAAAATAGCAGGTAATTTCAAGGTTCTGCTAAAAAAAATGCTCTGATTTCCACTTTCCTTAGAAAACTCGTTGTTCTTTAGCCAATGTCCATTACTACTATCACTTGGATGCAAATTAATATACTTTGTTTCACAGTAACTTATGGAGCACTAGATGACTGCAAAAATTAATAAAAATAACGTAAATAAACTTATTTGTAAAAAAAAATTGATGTGTTCTTCTGTCTCATTTGTACATTTTTAAATACATCTGGATCATCTTCAAATTTAAGTAGATGCGTCGGCAACCAGTCTTGTCTGTGCCAGACACTCATGTCAGAGTACTGTGAATACTTAGACCTGAAGATGATCTAGAGATATCGAAATATGTCATGTTATTAAAAATGAAGGAAAGGAGAGTGAAGAATAAATGAATTCTTTTACAAATAAGTTTATTTACAAATACGTTTAAAACTGGTGCAACCACGGCTAAAATAGTTACACGTGACTGATTGACAATTCATACAGCAAACAGTTTCTTAATACAGGTGTTGAAGTTATTAAATATAAAACTGAATGAAAAGTTCAATAGTCCGCTGTATATGTATTTGTTCAAGTCAATTATTGACCCACACAACACGTTTCGCAACTTTTAAGTTGCATCTTGTGGTATATATAACTGCTGTGTCGTATGGTATGGAGAGTAGATACAGAATGCCACAGAGGAGCTGTTGGCATGGCTAGGCAAAGTTCTCAGCCCCTCCTCAATTGGTAAAAAGTCATCATCAATTGATAAAAATCCCATGATCTATGATGAACGCCATATCTGTGTTAAAATACGGAACTGTCATCATTTTGTAAATTAAAATGTGCTCATGTTGCCCAATGTCAAGCAACAGACAATGACCCTCACAGATGTGATCCAGGAAAGTGCTGGGCCCAAAAGCCGACACACTCCAATGTGTTTGTCACCAATATAGCAGTTGACAACATAACACGCGAGAGCCCCGTGTGTTGACAAAGCGTGTGCAGTGGCTGCCATACTGGTACTCTGCTGCCTGACATACGCCGACAAGGACATACTTTAATCATAAAAGTGACGACAGTTCGTGAATTTAAAACAGGCATGACATTCATCGTAGATGATAGGTTTTTTTATTGATTGCTGGCGGTTTTTTACCGACTTAGGAGGGCTGAGAACTTTGCCTAGCCACGCCGGCATTTACTCTGCGGACATCTGTAACTATTCCCCACATAGCATTTACATACATCGGAAGATGCAACTTAAAAGTTGCGAAGCTGGTTGTGTGAGTCTACAATCGACTTGAATAAACAGAGCTACAGCGGATAATTGGATTTTTCATTGAGTTTTATATTTAATAATTTTAATACCTGTATTAAGAACTGTTTACTGAATGAATTGTCATTCAGTCATTTATAAGATTGCTGACTTTACCTTGATTAATTTTTGCTGTAGTATAGTTTTCGGCCGGCCGGTGTGGCCGTGCGGTTCTAGGCGCTTCAGTCCGGAACCGCGTGACCGCTACGGTCGCGGGTTCGAATCCTGCTTCGGGCATGGATGTGTGTGATGTCCTTAGGTTAGTTAGGTTTAGGTAGTTCTAAGTTCTAGGGGACTGATGACCTCAGATGTTAAGTCCCATAGTGCTCAGAGCCATTTGAACCATTTGCACCACAAAATCAAATACTCTTACCTATGGTCCTATTGCATTGAATGCGACATAGTTGCCGGCCGCGGTGGTCTCGCGGTTCTAGGCGCGCAGTCCGGAACCGTGCGACTGCAACGGTCGCAGGTTCGAATCCTGCCTCGGGCATGGATGTGTGTGCTGCCCTTAGGTTGGTTAGGTTTAAGTAGTTCTAAGTTCTAGGGGACTAATGACCACAGCAGTTGGGTCCCATAGTGCTCAGAGCCATTTTGCGACATAGTTTTGGAGAAAAACAAAATGGACTCTGTCAAAACTAATGCAGGGAGTGACCGAAGTTCTGCTGTATCATTTTAGAAGTCCAATGTGATCCACAGTGTTTACAGATGTCAATGAGCTGATCAGGAAATTATTTCTGCATTAGTTCATTTATAATTTACTAATGCGTTCCGTTATCATGCAAAGAAATGGCATGGGATATAGTAGAAATCCACAAATTAGGTGCTAAATCTATATGTTTCGTAAAAGTCAATAAAATCAAACCTCGTACAAAATACAGACGCCTCTTGGAAACTGTTAGATCAGTCATGCCACTACCGACGATAGAAATTAGTAGTCTGATATTAACATGTGCAAAGGGCCTACTTATCTTTGGTGTCGAACGAAAACGACGTTCCACATCAGTGTTAGTACCTCACGGCAGAACCACAAATAAGGTTCAAATGGCTCTGAGCGCTATGGGACTTAACATCTGTGGTCATCAGTCCCCTAGAACTTAGAACTACCTAAACCTAACTAACCTAAGGACATCACACACATCCATGCCCGAAGCAGGATTCGAACCTGCAACCGTAGCGGTCGCGCGGTTCCGGGCTGAGCGCCTAGAACCGCTAGACCACCGCGGCCGGCCACAAATAAGGACCAATAATAAAATACCAACAGCTGTTTTTTTTTGTTTTATTTGTTAGGTAACCAGTTTCAGCATCACAGTATGCCTTCTTCAGGCCTATCAGTAAACGTTATAAAAGAGCAATAAACACAAAGTAAAAAGCCAGAAAATATTATCTGAGTAAAGCAAATGTTGCATATTAATTTACATATAAAAGAAAACATCCTTAATTAATATCTATACGTTACAACTTAATATGTACTATCAGGAATTAACCATTATTCATGCATAATGTGAAAACATCAGTAACCTAATGGAAGTAATCATAAAACAAAAGTGTCAAAGTAATGCAACCATCAGTCCAGTATACCATTGTCTATAAATATGGATGGGTATTCGTGACAAGACTCTACTGGTTTTTGTCAAAAAGTAAAGGAAGCGGGCAAAGAGACCGACACATCATATGTAAAGTAAGACAACAGGAGCCCACCCGGGTAGCCACCCGATCTAACGCGCTGCTTCGAATCCGCCCGGCAGATTAGTGTCGAGGTCCGGTGTGCCGACCACCCTTTGGATTGTTTTAAGGCGGTTTTCCATGTACCTCGGCGAATGCGGGCTGGTTCCCCTACTTCCGCCTCATTTACACTATGTCGGCGATTTCTGCGCTAACACTGTCTCCACATAGACGCACACCATCATTACTCTATCACGAAAAGATTTGGGGATACACTCATCTGGCGTGAGACGTTCCTATGGGAGGTGGGAGAGGGTGGGGGTGGGGAGCACTGGAGGCCGAATCGTACACAATAACCCTGGGTTTGGACATTTCATTTTCATCCTTAGAACAGTTTTACATCAACTTTGTAGTAGGTTCCTGGTCTCAGATTACTACGATACAGCACCTCCCGAGGCTTTTTATATTTTCACCTAGTTACAATCGCATGTCTACAGACTCAGCATTGATTCTTATATGGGATCTTGTTTACATTTTACAGTCATCCTTCTATCGTGTTCTTTTGGTTCCTGCTTATAGAGTATTGTCTAATAATCATTGAGTACACATATGTTTTTTCCGTAGCTCTGATTCCTCTTTTTAATCTGTCGTCCTTTTTGTATACTTACTATACAGATTACCATAACTTATAGTGAACCCCTTTACTGTACGTGATGCAATGATCGTGTTATCTTAATTCACATGTGATGTGTCCGTCCCTTTTCACGCTTCTTTTACTTTTTGACAAAGACCATTAGAGTCTTGTCACGAATACCCATACATATTTGCAGACAACGGTATACAGGACTGATGGTTGCATTATTTTGAAACTTCTGTTTTATGATTATTTCCATTAGGTTACTGATGTTTTCACATTATGCATGAATATTGGTTAATGGAATGAGATTTTCACTCTGCAGCGGAGTGTGCGCTGATTTGAAACTTCCTGACAGATTAAAACTGTGTGCCGGGCTGGGACTCGAACTCGGGACCGGCACACAGTTTTAATCTGCCAGGAAGTTTTAATGTTGGTTAATTCCTGATACTACATAATACGTTGTAATATGTAGATTTCAATTAAGACTGTTTTCTTTTACTTATACATATTAATATGTAACACTTGCTTTATTTAGATTATACTTTCTAGCTTTTTACTATGTATCTGTTGCTCTTTTGTAGCGTTTAATGTATAGGCCTGAAGATGGCATAATGTAGTGCCGAAACTGATTGCCTAAGAAATAAAACCAAAATAATGGCTTTTGGTATTTTGTTATTGGAAATCGACCAGCCGAAGTCCCGCACTCCGGACATAGGATGGAGTTACACTTATTACACAAATGAGGACAGTCACTGCCTAACGCAGCAACGGATGGGAGACCTCTGCGTGGACACGCCCTCAAGAAGTTGCATACGTCACCGCTGCCTTAAGTTTGCTTACGTCAGAGCGCAGCGCTCTTCGATCCTATCTGTACTCACCGTCTACGACGACAGAATCGTCCTGGACCAGATCTGGCTGCGACCTAACACAACCATTAGTCAGAACTGTGGAACAACGTTTATAGTTAACGGAACGCTGCTGTGTAACAACCTAACAGTTTCTGTCGGAGTTGCAGGTGGTCCTGTAGGGCGTCAGGCACAGGTCAACAAAATTATGACTTACGTTGTCTCTTCTGAGGCTAAATCCCTCTCTCATAATATCATACACGATCTCGGTTCCGTTGATAATCTGCAAGGGATACCTGACAACACTTTTCACAATTACAGACACCATCACCATTAGCACCTGCCTCACAGTTTCTAACAATTGCACAGTGTTATGTCCTCACGTAAATAAATGGTTCGTTCGACGTATCGAACAGAATTTAATATCTGACCAAAAATAATTAAAATAAATAACCTGAGTAGTAAAGATAATTCCGTTCAATCCACGAACGTCAAGTCGACATCGAGGTCATTGGAGCTGCTGCACAAGTTCAGATTCTCGGATGACGAAAGGATGGGGAAGGAAAGCGGCTGTTTCCGTTTCAGGGGAACCATCCTGGACTTTGTCTGAAGCGATGTTACCAGTTCACGGAAAACCTAACTCTGGACGCCCGGACGGGGATTTGAACCGTCGTCCGCCCGAATGCGCGTCCAGCGAAGTATCAACTGCGGTGCTGCACTCGGTACTTCCCGCTACGATTGCAACCCAACTCTCTAACAAGCCACGTGAAGTGTCTGTCATTAATTCTGGCCCGAGGTAAAGAAAATCAATGCTACCACATGAAGCCATGCTGCAATCAACAAATGAGACGTGGAGACATTGTCTCCCTGTGAAAGTCACGTCTTACCTCTAGACCACGACGCAATATACAACGAAGTTGTAGGATTTAACGAATTTGCACAGCATTGTGGGATGCACCAGGCCAATTACCCATAAATGTTACACGCTGCTGAACTGATTGCGATTATTAGATTAGATTAGATTTACTTTCATTCCAATTGATCCGTAGTGAGGAGGTCCTCCAGGATGTAGAACATGTCAGAAGAACAACAATACATGACAAATATTTACAACTAAAACAAATAAGCTAATGTACCATTCCACAGGTCCCAAGTGGAATGATCGTCATTTTTAATGAACACTAAGAGTCATTTTACAAATACTAATGCACTGAATTTAAAATAAAAAAAGTTTTTAAAATAAAAAAGTTTTTAAAATAAAAAAGGGCGAGAAAAATTTTAGGGACCAATGTGAGGAATACCAGCTTTGAAAGAAGGGTAATTTACTTATAGAATGATTTGGGTGATGTAACAAGGTAAGTACTTCATGATTTGACTCCTATGAGTTTTGGTATGAGGATATTAAGAACATTGGCGGAAGGCAAAAACAGACCTGCAGAGAAATCGCACCCAGAGATTTCCTTTAGTGAATCTGAGTTCTCTATGAGTCATGGGCTGGAATGTAGTGAGGACTGACGCTTCTAACAAGGTTTTGTAACATTTCAATAAGTCAATTGCATCGTGGTCTAGAGATAAGGCGTAGCTTTCACAGGGAGACAATGTCTCCATGTCTCATTTGTTGATTGCAGCATGACTTCATGTGGTAGCTTTGATTTTCTTTACCTCGGGCTAGAATCAAGGGAAAGTTGGTGGAGGGGGGGGGGGGGAGGGGGGAGAGGAACTGATGGAGAAGGTTTGTTTACTACTGCAGCCTGTGTTGATCTAATAAATGTCGCTTAATGTTGTACCTGCTTGACTGGGTGCTGATGGTGGCCATTTTGGAAATATTTAAACACAAGAATAGTTTAATGCAATGATGAAGGTTGTGTTAGGTGCATATGCAGTCTGTAGTAAGAAGGAGAGGATATGTGATGGAGTTTTTGCTTGTAGAGAAACGCACATACAGAAACGACGCGGTTTTTACAAGCTGTGATAGGCAGGTATAGCCCGCAGTAATTGACCTCAGAGTAGTAAGGAACAATTGTTTAGGAGTAACTAATTAAGACTGCTGATAGACGGTGAATACTTATGACTCGCAATAACTTAGTGACATTGGCTTTATGGGCCGTAGGCACGGTCTAAGATACGTTTCTGCGTCTAATGGTTCACCCCTTGATGCAGGAGACTCCTTCAGAGCAACAAAGAGGCAGTTCATCGTCAAATATAAAAGTCTTTATCTACTCGAAACTGTAATTTCCTAAAAAAGTTTACTTTGGCTCATCAACAAGATCCGAACAACCTCTGAGGATAACTCCTGCTGTAGGTGATGAAATATTAGGCATTGCAGCGTATCGCCGGCCGCGGTGGCCAAGCGGTTCTAGGCGCTTCAGTCCGGAACCGGCCGACTGCTACGGTCGCAGGTTCGAATCTTGCCTCGGGCATGTATGTCTGTGATGTCCTTAGGTTAGTTAGGTTTAAGTAGTTCTAAGTTCTAGGGGACTGATGACCTCAGATGTTAAGTCCCATAGTGCTCAGAGCCTTTTGAACTATTTTTTGCAGCGTATCTTAGACGTCGGCTTGCTGCGCATAATAAAACCCATGCCATCGAGGAATTAGGGCAAACCGTCGTGTAACGAGCAAGACCATTGTTGTCACTCTAAGTCTCTTCCATGCCGTCGAGGATACAAGAGCGACCTGAGGTGTGACGAGGGAGACCATTGCACTGAAGAGCCGACGAGTGAAGGAGAAAAATGAGATCGGCTCCCAGTATCCCCTTGGACTTTAAAGAACGCATTATCAGAGTATACCTTCGAAACAGACTGAATGGTCGATTCTAGACTTTGGTTTATTATGCTGTAAGACTTTCGCTGGTACAGGACGTGCTTGTATAGCAGTAGTATGCGTGTGAAACTGCAAATGGTCAAAAGCTGTTTAGTAACAAAATTCAAAGTAGGTTCATCGTGATCAAATCCCCATAGTGTATCTAATCCGTCTTCAAGAAGACACTGAGGCTGAAAGCAGCTGCAAGCCTTGATAATTTATGAACTTTTTCCTGTTGCTGATGAGTTCGCCTAAGGCCGTTTTTCCGCAATAAGGGCCTTAGGTAATCCGTATATCCTGGATGAAAAGATGTCTCTGAAATGATGTTTAAAAGTAGGTTGTAGAACTGACTATGATTAACAAACCAAGTGTGTCTCAGGGACTTACAGGGGATACTATAAACTTACGTCGAGTATAGAATAGCTACAACGTGTTGTAGTTTCTGTTTAATAACAAGTCTTTTCAGCAGTTAGATGGTGTGTCATGGGAAGTTATTTGTCTCCACTAGTAACTAAATATTTAAAGGAGGATTTCTCAGGAGTGATATGTTGACTATACATTTGTAAGATCGCCATTTAAAATGTTGGACACATTCTCAAAAATGCACTCTTGTCGCTTTGGAATGCTCTAGAGCACAGTTGGGCTAGCTATGCCAAACTGCAAAGAGAGTGGTGTGTCTTCTGCATGAGGGCTGAGACCCGACCTGTCGTGGGTTTGCTCGGTACTTCTTGGGAAGTACTCAGTATAGCGCGAAGCTATTGTAGATGGTATGTTGGATGGGGATGGGCGGTCAGAATGCGCCATATTAAAAGTCGTCCGAGTTTCCCAAGTAATTTATTATTTCCAGCTACAGTGCCCCTGTTCCTCTCGGTCTGCATAACTGGGTCCTGCAATGCTGAGGACACCACTTCGCTGTCTGCGAAACAGCTTGGCGCGGAATGGCTGCCTCAGCAACCCATGCAACGCACAGTTGTGTGTCGGCCTTGCACCGCCTTGGAGTTCTGGCGACGTCAGGCAGCGTTTGCAGTCGACTCAGTGGACTCCTTCTTGCCTCAGCACCGCTTGCAGAGAGCTACAAGGTGCGTGCAGTGTGCTCCCTCATTGGTGTGGCTAAGATCGCAGCGACAACAAGTGCCCACGATCCAACATCTGAATCTGTGGCCCTCTCATCGGGATGCCTCCAGTGTGTGTGTGCCTGCAGTAGCGAACCAGGCGTGACCCACAGCTGGCTGTCTCTGGACCTCGCATTGGCCTCAGAGGGTCGAACCATCGACCTGCTGTGGACTGGAACACTGGTGTCCCCTCTGCTGCTGTGTGTAGCCAATGTTGTGACACGCCCTGCCTTCCAGGAGAGCTGTCATACTTGAATGCCTTGTTAGTAAACCGGCGCCTATTTATACGTGGCTGTGCACCTCTGTTTTGCTAATGCACAGCTCCGAGTCATGTACTCATAACACCTGGGTTTGGCCAGTGGGTCCCTTCTGCCTGTAACTTGCGCCATGCAAACCGCTGCGATTTCTCTTTTCAGCGGGTCTATGGCACTGTGGCCTCCACTCTACTTCGCAACTGCTGGTAGCGTAACTTACTGTCAACAGGCCCACATCTTGCCGTAACTTGTGCGCACCAAAATATTGCACTGAAGCTAACCTTTCCCCATCTTAAACGGTGGTGCCACTACAGTATATTTATCACTGCAGTGAGGCATTTTGCGGTTGGCACAACTTTCCTCAGTTGGGCAGAATTGCTCTGTCAGCACCGTTTCCCCTTCACTATTTCTTTGTGGAATAAAAAAACACATAGGTCCAGAGCGTGCTTCCACAAAAAGAGGTAGTCTAACGATTTGTCGTCACAAACCTTCAAAAATTAATGGGAATTACAGATAAGGAGAATAAGAATTTTCAGTATTTGTTATGTGCAGTCGCGTAATCGACGGGTGTCATAAATTTGCTAGTTAAGGACATAACAACACAATGCAGAAAGCATTTAAAGACTCAGTGGATGGTGAGAGAGTAAAAAATTGAAATCATTGACAAATGCAATTCATTGCTATGTATGTCAAGATGCATTTGGCGATAAATTTGCAGGCATGGAGCACATGATGAAACAGACGATACAATTAGTAGATTTTCTGAAGTAGTGTGCTTTATTGCGCTGTCAGTTGCACCATTTTCCGATGGAACTGAAAGAAGAGTATGGAAACTGCATATACTGCTGCAAAGTACGTTCGTTACGTTTAGGGCCAAGAACAGTTTTTCGATTTCATACCCCGTTTTTGTCAACTTCATGAATGAAAAAGGAGAGGAGGAACGAAACATCCGTGAGAAACAAATTATTTCTAATTTGTTGTGGGTGCATTTAAAAAGAAAATCGCAGTGAAAGGAAATTGAAGCGTAGAAGGGAAAAAAATCTGGCAAACACAATCCAGTTCCCGCAGTTCATTGGCGTTAAATAAAATGCGATGTTTGAAGAATTTACTGTGGCCATGAAAGGGTATGAGGATAGTTTTCGAAATGTTTTGAAGACACTGCCAGTCTTACATCTGTGTTGGAGAGTTTTTCGAGACCATTTCCCATTTCAGTTGAAAGCGCCCATGAGCATGTGCGAACATAACTGATTGAATTACAGTGTAATTTAGTTTCTGCTTTGAAGACATATCCTTTTACGTTCAAACTGTCCAGGAAGTCTGAATTGTTTTTCTCAGGTGGAATTTCTGCGTCTCCTTGATGAAGTTGTAAAAGCCCTACAATATTTCAATCAACATGGGTGTGTGAAAGACCTATTTTCGATTATGTAAGTCAGTCAGGAAAGTCTGTGAAATTGTCAGCGTCTGCCGACATGCTGACAGTTTGTACAAGGTAAAGAATATGTCCTCAGTGCACCAAAATTAATTAAAAAGTACTGAATATTTGTTCTGTTTGCGATCTGTATTGTTGAGAAATATGAAATCAAGTCGTATGCAGTGTGACTGTTTTGCCATCTGAATGCCTTACCTTTGCAGCTACCCGCTGTTCTCCGTCTCACCCATCTTCACACTCAGATAGCAAGGCAAGGTGGTGGGAGAAGAGTGCAGTAAAGCGAGAGAGCAGTGGCTCACGAGCGGGTGCACAGCTTGTGAGCCGAACTCGTGGACGTCCCTGCTGAAGATGGTGTAGAACTGGTACTGGCTACCTCATGGCTCGTTCTGTTCCAGTATGGATTAGATGGATTGACGTGGAGATGAGACAGAGTCACTGAAAGAATTAGGTATCGCATATTGACATGTCCACGACCACACAGTGAATCAAGTTGCCCAATTTGGTGGTGTGTCAACTCGGACTGCCCAACGTGTTCACAGAGAGTGATATATCCTGGGACTCGAGCAGCCGACGGTAGATGTAAGCTATATGGAAAAATACTGTCGAAATACGCAAATATGGCATGGAAGAGATATTCCTGGCTTAAACTGGACATGTTCAATAGGTTTCAGATGTGTAATTAGTGAAACTGTCGACTTTTCGGGGACTGAATTTGTGAAGATGAAGCAGAGTGTTGTCTGACATGTGTGTACTCGTTCATTAATACTTGCAAACCACATCAAAACAGCGACAGCTCTCTGTACACGTATCTGCCTCACACAGAATTGGTAACTGACAATACGTGGGAACGTATGAAGCCTGGCTAGAATATTTGTAAAAAATAGCGGTAACTGCCTTTGTAACTGATCAAAGACGAGCAGAGAGGGCAGTTGGTATATGTGCGGTACGTACGAACTGCCGATGTTTCGAATATCGTGGATAACGTTTGGGCGGCTGGTCTCCGTCTTGGAGAACACTCGGAGAAACACCGGCGCCGCGGAGGGTGTTACTACATACGCATTACATTTGGGATAAATGTGAATTTTCAGAATCAGCGAACCAACACTGTCGGTGTAGGTCGAACAAGCAGTGTATGAACATTGATCATAAAAAGACCTCAGGAAGTAGGAATTATAGAATGGTGTCAATTTCTGTCATTGAAACTTATTGTCTTGATAAATGTATATAGAAAAGGAAGGTGACACTTAAGTGCTGCTGCACGGTCTTAGAAGAAAAGTCTGTCTGCATTTCACAAGACCCAAGCACGGGGCAACTCTTTTGCGGAAGGTGGAAGACAGACGACATAGCTGGGGCCTACCTTCATGTTGAGGCAATTAGGAACGGTCTGACAATGGATGGAAGCGTTACTTTGCCAGAAATTGCAGAGGGAGAGAAATTCTCCGCTAATTGCTAGCTTTAAATGGAACGGGAGAAGTGAACAAAGGCTCCCTGATTACAATTAGGAGGAATGGGTTGAGGACACGGAAGCAATATGCAGGACGAGCACTTTCTCCTTTCCTGTTAACAACTTAGAAACGTTATTAAAATATATTGCTAATAGACCATAAGCAATGTTGAACAAGGCTGGTTTTAAAGCCATAGTACGTCACTAGAAATTCTTCTATTGCAAATGGTGTCCCTTGCCCTGCTCCGCTCTTTGAACTGAATTATCCAGCCAGTTACAGGAAGACTACAGTTTAACGTTGGTTCCGAGCCAAGATGCAGTTTTCATAAAGACAAATCGAGTAATAAGGGACACAAAAAACCAAGACTTCTCTGTTAATAATCTGACACTTACGTCCTTAGCCACATAGGCACCCTAAGTAATACAGAGTTGAAAATGCTCTTATGGTGATGGATAAAACCTACTTCGGGAAATCTAACTATGTATACTGACTTTATAGAAACAGTATTAGTCACAATACGTACGAAATGCACAGTACTCTGTCACGTTTTTTTTTTTTTCTATATTCCAAATAATTCGTCGCAGTGGCGCATAAGGAACGGTAGGCTAGAAGAATCCCAAGTGACACAAGGGACTTAGCATCCCAACTGTGATTTCATAAAATTGTAGCCTTGTCTTCACTCTTACTATGTCGAACGGTGACTTGCAGCCTTAAAACTACAGGTAAGTGTGAACTACGGTAGCGGAGTTAAATGAATTTCAAAAATTGGAGGCATCTAAGGTGATACATCTCAAAAACAAAGAAAGATTTTATCGGTGAAAGTTAAAAATCATGAATATTGACCGTAGCATCGACAAAGTTTACAAGTGGAGGACAACAGTTTGTTGAACCTAACTCTCGTTTATCATTCACAGTAAACTAGTATGATGATCCGGTAATACAAAATGATTTAGATGGCACAGTGGCGATGATAATGAGCTGCATATCTTTCGATGCAATCAGAACTTAGGTTCTGAGCTGCATGAATGTGTGTGAACTATGACTCGAGGGGTAACTATAGTATAGTAAAACTTGTAATAAATTTCTGTCACCCGTTGTTGTCTGTGATAGCAAGTGAACGTTAATGCTTTCAGAACAAGACTGGCACACTAGATAACAAACTTCAGCCATAGGACAGGTCGTTGCTAGTGTTGGGGGCCAGTTATGACTGAATGTATTGCACATTAACAAAATGGAAAAAAAAATGTGTCGTGACAGACGAGAGATAACATAAAAATGGAATGTCACAAAAACATTTGCATCAAATGCATTTGCAGTTGCGAATACGAGAAACCATCAGCTCTATAAATGAATGACGACAATGAAAATTTGTGCCTTGCCGGGACTCAAACTCAGATTTCCCACTTCACGCGAGTGGTCGCCTTAGCCGCTTTTTTATATATGTATATAGGAGGAAGCTTGTTTGCATGATGTTTACAGCAGGGTCTGGGGAATGCTGGAGAGTGGTGTGGTACCGAACCAAGTTCTTTGTTAGTGGTTGGAAAGAACTGGAGGGGAAGGGAGCCCTGCCAAGGGGAGGTATGCTTCGGCTGTCAGTGCGCGGCTCACGACCAAACCCAATCTACCATATGCCATCGTTCCTGTATCACAACCTGTGCACGTACACACAGTATGAAATTCAGGTAAAGGGCAAGACTTCCTTATTGAACGTCGCTGCTTGGAATCGGCTTATAAATACGATATTGCAGCGCCTGTGTTGTTAAGAAGAACGATGCAATGTCGTTTTGGACTTGCATGCGTGTTCGAAGGAACATTGCATCGTTTTTCTTAACAATACAGTCACGGCAAGTGAATATAGAGTTACAGATTCGTACCATACAAGAAAAGAGCGACACATTAACGAACAACATACGCAAACAGGCAACGTTTAGGAAGATTAAGGAAAAAAGTGAAATAGACAGCGAAGTTTCTAGCATGACAGAACGACACTACCTGAAACTCGAAATATATGTATAGCATAGATTTTTAAATTAATTTCAGAAACACATCATAAGAACAATTGTTATTAACAAAATCGCCACATTTACATTTATCAAGGAAATACGTAGTACAGTAGTTAAGAAAGCATAACAAGGAACACTAGAAAAACTTATATGTGTGAACAGTAGATTAGAAATAGTGATAAAGTTTTGTAAATAATGTGAAAAAAAGTGAATGGATAATTTTTAATGAGAACATACGATATGAATTGTCAACCCCAGTTCAGGATAATTCAAGGGTTAATTTAGTTCATGATCTGAACATGAGGAAGCTGTTAGAAGCCGTGAAAATTTTAACACACACACAAAGTGACGACATTAATGGTACGGACAACGAACTTTTAAAGTGTTGTAATTTGTTGCTATTCCTAAGGGTTGGGTTGGGTTGGGTTGTTTGGGCTAGGAGATCGGACAGCGAGGTCATCGGTCTCATCGGATTAGGGAAGCATGGGGAAGGAAGTTGGCCGTGCCCTTTCAAAGAAAACATCCCGGCATTTGCCTGGAGCGATGTAGGGAAATCGCGGAAATCCTAAATCAGGATGGCCGGACGCGGGATTGAACCGTCGTCCTATTCCTAGGGATGTTACAATTACGTAAGACGCGTCTGAATGTAGGTGGTGCCAAAAGAAAACCAATAAAGACGGTTAATCGAATTGTTCAGAAACGGAGGGAGGAAAATTATGGAAACAACGCGGAAAGGAGTCTCCTTGTCTTTTCATACCATTTATGTTCTAAGTCTGAATGAATGTATCCTAAGTCTCACTTCAAAAAGTGAACAGATTCATTGCATGCAATGTTTTTATTAAGACAAATAACTGAAAATACGAGAGAGTGTCGAAAGAATGTCAATTAGCATTCATAAAATTTATAAATGCTTTCGAAAATGGTAACACATAGAACCCTATGAAGCTCATGAGTAAAAAGGAATTATCCAATACCTTTGATACAAGTTCTGAATTTCAGAATGGATTTTCAATCTATAGTGTAGTGTGCGATGGTAAATTAAAACTGTGCTCCAGACTATGACGATTGCCTTTCGCAAGCAAGTGCTGTACCTACTCAGCTATCCAAGCACCACTCACGACCCGCCCCTACAGATATGAAATGGAGTACTGTTTTGCCCACGAACGACATAGTCCCATTGCGGCTCATAGTTTTAATCTGCCTGGAAGTTCCAAGTTCTGAGTAGAAACGTATGCTGACTGAGTATCTATGTGCGAACGACCGACTCTCAACGAATGGTAGCTAGCTGAAAATACATTAACATTCATATTATGAGTGGGTCGAAAGAAGTATGATTACTTCAATGAAACTTGTTATTACATACATTTATGTTTGTTATTCAGAAGCCATTAACGCTTTCAGCATGCCATTAGAATATAATTACAAATCGCAGCATATTTAAGCCATTGCTTGTAACAATATATGGGTCTCAAATCAAGTTCATGCACAAACACCAAGACAGTAGCTGCAACAAAAATTTTCGGACAGGAATTTGTACTAACACCGCTATCATTGACAACTCCACATTTTTGTCATCTGCGACCCACAAAGTCATCAAAAGAAGAGATCGTCATCAAGACAACATAAGAAGCGATCTATACCATGTATCTCACCGAGCGAGGTGGCGCAGTGGTTAGACACTGGACTCGCATTCGGGAGGACGACGGTTCAATCCCGCGTCCGGCCATCCTGATTTGGGTTTTCCGTGATTTCCCTAAATCACTCCAGGCAAATGCCTGGATGGTTCCTCTGAAAGGGCACGGCCGACTTCCTTCCCCACCCTTCCCTAATCCGATGAGACCGATGACCACGCTGTCTGGTCTCCTTCCCCAAACAACCACCCAACCTACACCACGTACCTACAGGAATTGAGATAGAATCGTGGGCAGAAGGCCAGTTCACCTAGATAACCTGTGAGGTGCCGACCAATCCGAGTGTGGCTATCCTCCCCTCCCCCAAACCTCACCATGCTATCTAATTTTGACGTTCATAGGCTACGAGGCTTTTGCCTCACGCTTTATCAGCTAAGTGACGTACCATCCTTAGTACTGTTCCCTGGAAGTTACGCACTTGCAGAGGTAGGGCTGCGGTGGCAGTATGGAAGATGGTACATGTGTGCATATGCGCGCTCTTTATTCTAGTAGATCGAACGCTGCAACCCGGTGCCACCACCTTAATCTTCTAGTTCGATCTCTGAACCCCAAATCTGCTAAAATGGTAGTTTGATCTCTGGCCTGCTCTGCCTCCTTCTCTCTTGTAGTTTAATCCTTGAATCTTTGCTCCATCAACTTTGTTCTCATAATTTTATCTATGTACACAATGACTTGACACTGTATAAACTGGCAAGTGGCTATCGTCTAGCGTTTGAGACTCACGGTGGCTTTCTTTACTTGTTAAGAGTCTTACCTGTAATGTAGGGACAGCATCTGTTATAGCAAAATAATAATGCTCAAGGAATGGTGGGAACAATAAACAAAGTAGGCTTTTTGGAAGTTTATCAGTAATACTTCACCTCATATAGATAAGAAGTGGGGCACGCCATGCTTCAGCTAGTTTACAAGGTCACCCAACTACTCACTTTCAACTAGGCTGCTTTACAAAGCCATCCGACTAATCACTTCCTACTTCTTTTGGAAATCACCGTCCAGAAAGGTCGTGAGACTTTTTTAGGGTCTTTGGCAGGGTAATCGATAAGAAGGAAACTATTCCGATGCAAAATCTTTACTACTTCAGTCACATACATTTGCACGGATATAACAACTCTTTCTTTACGTCTTTTTGGCGTAGTTTTAATAACATCAACCTTAGCTTTTCACAGATAATGTGAACCTGCATCCAAATCATTTAATCTTTCTTCAGCAAATAATTTGATAAAAACAAACAAGATACGTCTTCGCACTCTAATACTTATTCACGTTTTTTCTAAAAACTATTTATTGTATCCCCTCAGTGATTAACTCTCTCTTCTAGCCGAAAGAATTTTGGAATTTTTATATCTGCCTTTTATTATCTGCACAGTAATGTTGTTATTCCACGTCTACTTGTGCGTAAGATGGCAACTCTTCCTCATATTCTAGCGGAGTTTGCGTATAGAATTTTAAGCTAACCATTTTAGCGACGAATGGGCACTAGATATAGTTCCGCCATCAGTTTTAAACTTGGAAAATGCTTTTTCTGTTGCTGAATCCTTAATATTGGCACCACCAATGGTTTTTAATAAGATCCAAAAGGAAACAGCAGTTTATAAACAGCTTTTATCGTGTATCTTATAATGTGCGAAATATCCTTGGTTCCACTGTGTTCTGCGAGTGTTCCAACGTACACCCACTTGCTATTCGTATTTACAGTAATAAATCCTTTTTCAACTTCTGCTTCTTTCATTTGCAGTTTTCTTTTTCGTTCATATAACACGTCAACTGAAGGTGTAACTTATTTAACAGTATAATATTATTCGTGGCAACCACTCCTAATTCTGGATTATCTCCATTTCGCAGTATTGTGCAGAAAAATGTCCTGGATTCAGAAAAATGGGTTACTGCAGCATTAATATAACACATTTGTGTAATATTTACCTCGTCTTTTTTGGAGTCTTTGTTAACAGTTTCCAAATAAAATATCAGCACCAGTTGCACATTTTTTTATTTTAAAACCCACTACTGATTTTAGCTCTCAATATCATTATTATTTGTACAAATCAGACATCTTGAAATAACACAGAGCATCTCAGTATGTCTGACATATATCACTCAGCTGGGCAATCAGCTGGCAGTCAGTTGAGCACAAAGTAGGGAGACGGGCGTGAGCTCGTGAGTGAGTGTGTGTGTGTGTTTGTGCGTTTGGTTCTCACGTTTTTCCTACAGCTAGAAAAAGGATGTACATTCCGAAAGCTAACTAAGCTCCCTAACTTTTGTTTATATGACTATCGACGAAGCACCGCTTCGCCTTCGGTGACTCGTTTCCTTTACTCCTAAATAATTCGTAATTTTCAACCAGAACTTGGAGTATCTTATTCAAGCGAGTCTAAATTTACCAAACTAAAACAAGGAGTATGAAGTGACGTCAAAAGAAACATCCATTCCGAAAGAGTTACATGAGCATATATGTCCTAAAAGTAAGGGAAACATTTATATAATGTGCAGATTGGCAATAGGAAGAAAAACTTTGTTGAAAAAGAGCAATAAAAATAATGTAAATGTAAATATTATAAAGTATTTTTCTGAAGCTTTTTTCTGGAGCCTATCCTTGTGCGAATGTAAAACAACGACGGAACACAATTCAGTCACAAATAGAATAGATAGTTTTGGTAGATGATAACAGAGACGAATAATAAAGTTTGGATGGAAAATCGGATAACTAATGAAAGGGTGCTTAATGGAATTGGAAAGAAAACAAATTTATGTCCCCGTTTCCGCTAAAAGCCACAGGTTGATAGCGTATATCCTGAGACATCAAGGGATCATCAGTTTGCTAACGGAGGGAAATGTGGAGGGGAAAAACTATAGAGGGAGACAAAGGCTTCATAGCAGCACACAGATTCAAACGGATGTGGGTTGCAGTAATTTTGCAGATGTGAAGAGGCTATCAGAGACAGACACGTTGACAGCTTCACCCTGAAGACAGCAACAATGATTTTAGTTTCTAAGAGTAGCACACTATTCCTAAAAACATACGTGCAATTTAATTCAAGGCACGGAAAATTATTTCATTTCTACAAATGCTGAACATCCATGAGGCATGCAAAATTAAGAAGGCTCTCTTTAAACATGCTCATATATGAAATTAACTGTGTAACTCAAATTACTAGAAAAGTGTATAATTTCTTATTCAAATTGAAGAAATCGTTATATTAATTGAAAAGGTGTAACGCTTTACTGTAGAGGCCAAGACCTAAAATTTTAAAAGAACGACGTAATTTAAGTAACATATAAGAGTTTTGAAAGACATTATATAATGTAGGAATTTAATGAACACGCAGTCTAATCGAGACAGTCACATGAATTAATAAAGATGTACAAGCTCACTCATCGTCTCGAACATACCGACACATCTAGAGAGTCACATTTAGCAAACTGAAAAGCTTTAAGTATCAAATCCCTGGTGCATTTTGCATATTCCACCAACGGTAGACAACACTTGCTGCACCCTGGTTGACTTAAAAGCGTTACGTATCAGTCCACCTAATTTTCAACGTTCTTCTTCACTCTCAACCGCTTCAGTTCCCTTCTCTTCCGATTTCCGCACAGTACTTGATTCACTACCATAAACTTATGTGCTCCAAACCTGTATTCTTATAAATTTCTTCCATAGGTTAGATTCGATGTTTAATACTAATAGACTTCCCTTGGTCAGGAATGTCTCCTTGACAGTGCTAGCCTGCGTTTCATGTCCTCGTTGCTTCGTCCGTCATGGGTTATTTTGTTTCCCAGGTAACAGAAATCCTTAACATCGACTACTGTGTCACTACGAATTTTGATGTTAAGTTAATCACTGTTCTCATTTCTCCCACATGTCATTACTTGCGTCTTTTTCAGGTTTAATCCCGGTCCATATACTGTACTCATTAGATTATTCATTCGACTGAAAAGAGTCTTTACCTCTTCTTCACTTTCACTGAGGACAGGAACATCAAAGATGATTCTTATTAATGACAGCCTTTCACCCTGAATATTAATCCGTCTCTTGAACATTTCTTCTAATTGCATCAATGCTTCTTCATTAAACTGATTGAACAGTAGGGGTGAAAGACAACATCTTGGTCTTACATCCCATCTAATGCGAGCCCTACGTTCTTCGTCTCCCATTCTTACTCTCACTTCACAGTTCTTATAAATACTGTACATTATCCGTCTTCTCCTGTAGCTTACTCGCGTTTTTCTCATAATTTTCAACATACTGCATTCTACATTGTCGAACGCATTTTACCAGGTACACAAATCCATTGAAAGTGTCTGGTGTTGCTTCCGCCTTGCTTCCATTACCTAGTGCAACTTCAGGACCGCCTCTGGTGACCGTATCTTTTTGAAAGCCAAACTGATTGTCATTTAACAGATCCTCAGTTTTTTATTCCATCCTTCTGTACATTATTCTTGTCAGCAACTCGGTTGCATGAGCTGTTAGCTGATCGTGCGATAGTTCTTGTACTTACATACCATCAGCATTTTCGGAATTGTGTGGATGACATTTTTCAGAAACTCTGATTTCTCCCAACTCAGAGATTGTACACACCAACTTGAACAGTCATTTGGCTGCCACTTAATCGTAAAGATTACCGAAATTCCGAAGAAATGTTTTCTACCCCTTCTGCCTCATTTAATCGCAGGTCTTCCGAACTGAAATGTTAGCTGATGGCCCAAGATAAAGGAGCAAATAATCCGGCAAGGAAAGGTGTAGGCAATTGATCACAAGCCATTTGTTACTTCACAAAAATTCAACGGTATTTTATTGCACAGAAAGATCTTATAATTTATCTCCCTGACAAACAGATTTCCACTGAATTCTGTTATTCCGTCTTACCACCGTAAATATAGAGCACAATTCATACATACATTTAAAAAAAACTATTCAATCTACATTTACAGGTAAAACAAACAATATAGATTCAGCATAAACAAATAAAATATAAATTTTGCTTATAACAGTGGCCAAGGCTAACTCACAATTCTAAAAACACGTTTCACCAATCAGGGAAGGCTACATGATAAAAACAGGTTTCTTCTGAACAAATGGGTTCAGTATAAATAAATAAAAAAATTAATTTTTTGTAACCCTGGTCAAAGTGAATGACATAATTCTGAAAACATGTTTGTTAACTCAGGGAAGGTTCTTTGGCATATTCAAGATAATGGGGTGGAAAAATAATAAAATGCCACTAAACAATTAGGCATTACATCAATATTAAACTTTTGTTGTTGTGGTCTTCAGTCCAGAGACTGGTATGATGCAGCTCTCCATGCTACTCTATCCTGTGCGAGCTTCTTCACCTCCCAGTACTTACTGCAACTTACATCTTTCTGAATATGCTTAGTGTATTCATCTCTTGGTCTCCCTCTACGATTTTTACCCTCCACACTGGCCTCCAGTACTAAACAGGTGATCCGTTGATGCCTCAGAACATGTCCTACCAACAGATCTCTTCTTCTAGTCAATTGTGCCACAAATTTCTCTCCCCCCCCCCAATTCTATTCAGTACCTCCTCATTAGTTCTGTGAGCTACTCATCTAATCTTCAGCATTATATTGTAGCACTACGTTTCGAAAGCTTCTGTTCTCTTCTTTTCTAAACTATTTATCGTCCATGTTTCACTTCCATACATGGCTACGCTCCACACACTCTCTGAAAAGACTTCCTGACACTTAAACCTATACTCGATGTTCACAAATTTCTCTTCTTCAGAAACACTTTCCTTGCCATTGCCAGTTTACGTTTTATATCCCCTCTACTTCGACCATTATCAGTTATTTTCCTCCTTAAATAGCAAAATGCATCTACTATTTGAAGTGTCTCATTTCCTAATCTAATTCCATCAGCATCACCCGATTTTATTCTAATATATTCCATTATCCTCGTTTTGCTATTGATGATGTTCATCTTACATCCTCCTTCGAAGAGAGTGTCCATAACGTTAAACTCCTCTTCCAGGTCCTTTGCTGTCTCTGACAGAATTACAGTGTCATCGGCAAACTCAAAGTTTTTATTTCTTCTCCGTGGATTTTAATTCCTACCGCGAATTTTTCTTTTGTTTCCTTTACTGCTTGCTCAACATACATATTGAATGACATCGGGGATAGGCTACAACTTTGTCTCACTCCCTTCCCAACCAATGCTTCCCTTTCATATCCCTCGACCCTTACAACTGCCATCTGGTTTCTGTATACATTGTAAAGAGCCTTGCGCTTCCTGTATTTGACCCCTGCCACCTTCAGAATTTGAAAGAGAGTATTCCAGTCAACATTGTCAAAAGCTTTCTCTAAGTCTACAAATGCTAAAAACGTAGGTTTGCCTTTCCTTAATCTATTTTCTAAGATAAGTCGTAGCGTCAGTATTGCCTCACGTGTTCCAACATTTCTACGGAATCTAAACTGATCTTCCCTGACGTCGGCTTCTACCAGTTTTTCCATTCGTCTGTAAAGAATTCGTGTTAGTATTTTGCAACCGTGACATATTATACTGATAGTTCGGTAATTTTCACATCTGTCAACACCTGCTTTCTTTGGGATTGGAGTTATTACATTCTTCTTGAAGTCAGAGAGTATTTCGCCTATCTCATACATCTTGCTCACAAGATGGTAGAGTTTTGTCAGGGCTGGCTCTCTCAAGGCTA
Organism: Schistocerca nitens; assembly: GCF_023898315.1. Classification (NCBI taxonomy): domain Eukaryota; kingdom Metazoa; phylum Arthropoda; class Insecta; order Orthoptera; family Acrididae; genus Schistocerca; species Schistocerca nitens. Next base: position 1,013,515,350 of record NC_064615.1, read on the forward strand.
TCAGTAGTTCTAAGGCTATCGGTAGTTCTAATGGAATGTTGTCAACTCCGGGGCCTAATTTCGACTTAGGTCTTTCAGTGCTCTGTCAAACTCTCCACGCAGTATAATATCTCCCATTTCATCTTCATCTACGTTCTCTTCCATTTCCATAATATTCTCCTCAAGTTCATTGCCCTTGTATAGAACATCTATATACTCCTTCCACCTTTCTGCTTTCCTTTTTTGCTTAGAACTAGTTTTGCATTTGAGCTCTTGATATTCATACAAGTGGTTCTCTTTTGTCCAAAGGTCTCTTTGGCAGTATATATCTTACCCCTAGTGATATATGCCTCTGCATCCTTATATTTGTCCTCTAGCCATCCTTGCTGAGCTATTTTGGACTTCCATTCGATCTCATTTTTTAGACATTTGTATTCCTTTTTGCCTGCTTCATTTACTGCATTTTTATATTTTCTCCTTTCATCAATTAAATTCAATATTTCTTCTGTTACCCAAGGATTTCTACTAGTCCTCGTTTTTTTACCTACTTGATCCTTCTCTGCCTTTATTGTTTCATCTCTTAAAGCTACCCATTCTTCATTTACTGTATTTCTTCCCCCCTTTCTTGTCAATCGTTCCCTAATGCTCTTTCTGAAACTCTCTACAACCTATGGTTCTTTCAGTTTATCAAGGTCCCTTCTCCTTGAATTCCCACCTTTTTGCACTTTCTTCAGTTTTAATCAACATATCATAACCAGTAGATTGTGGTCAGAGTCCTCAACTGCTCCTGGAAATGTCTTACGTTTTAAAACCTGGTTCCTAAATCTCTGTCTAACCATTATGTAGTCTGTGTGAAATCTTTCAGTGTCTGCAGGCCACTTGGATGTATACAACCTTCTTTCATGATTCTTCAACCAAGTGTCAGCTATGATTAAGTTATGGTCTGCGCAAAATTCTACCAGGCAGCTTCCTCTTTCATATTCACATACTACGTTTCCTTCTCTTCCTTTTCCTGCTATCGAATTCCAGTCACCCATGACTATTAAATTTTCGTCTCCCTTCACTATCTGAATAATTTCTTTTATTTATCTCATCATACATTTCATCAATCTCCTCGTCATCTGCGGAGGTAGTTGGCATATAAACTTGTACTACTCTGGTAGGCGTGGGCTTCGTGTCTATATTGTCTACAATAATAAGTTCACTATGCTGTTCATAATAGCTTACCCGAACTCATATTTTTTTTTCATTATTAAACCTACTCCTGCATTACCCCTGTCTGATTTTGTATTCATAACCGTGAATTCATCTGACCAGAAGTCTTGTTCCTTCTGCCAACGAACTTAACTAATTCCCAATAAATCTAACTTTAACCTATCCATTTCTCTTTTTAAATTTTGTAACGTACTTGCCAATTAAGGGATCTGACATTTCACACTCCGATACGGAGAACGACAGTTTTCTTTCTCCTGATAATGACGTCCTCCTGAGTATTCCCGGCCCGGAGATCCGAATGAGGGACTATTTTACCTCCGGAATATTTCATCCAAGAGGACGCCATCAACATTTAACCATACAGTAAGGCTGCATGCCCTCGGGAAAAATTACGGCTGTAGTTTCCCCTTGCTGTCAGCCGTTGGTAGCACCAGCACAGCAAGGCCGTTTTGGTTATTGTTACAAAGCCAGATCAGTCAATCATCCAGACTGTTGCCCCTGCAACTATTGAAAAGGCTGCTGCCCCTCTTCAGGAACCATGCGTTTGTCTGGCCTCTCAACAGATAACCCTCCTTTGTGGTTGCACCTACGGTACGGCTATATGTGTCGCTGAGGCACGCAAGCCTGCCCACCAACGGCAAGGTCCATGCTTCATGGGGGGATATTAAAACTATTACGTTAAAAACCAAACTTCAGACAGGGAAACCACGGAAGAGGCATGTACGGCAGGCAAGGTCTTAGTAAGATGTAAGGATAACGGGCACTACTGGGTAAATTAACATCCAACTGCTGCGGGACGGAAACTCATAAACGATGCTGTAGAAGACCAGGAGGCCGTAACGTCTAAGAGGCTACGGTGAGGCGGGAAGCGGCGCGCCGCCTCCTCGCACGTACACAGCCGACGCGGACAGGCTGCGCCCTGTGGATCGGCAGATAACAAATAAAATCCCGGAGCAGCGCCTCCAATCGCTACGAACAGCCCGGAAGGCCGAGAGAAAACAAGAAGACATATAAATCACGCATAATAATCATGGAACATATGAAAATTCTTAGAACAGGACAAAAGCTCAACGTGAGAGTGGCCCCAAATCCCGACCAAACCTTACGTATTACAATAAGAATATTATGACAAGAATTACTGAGGATTAACCGGTTAATCGTACGATAAAATATAGCACTTTATTCTAATAATCAGACACAACTCTCAGACACATTAAGTTTTGTGGCTTGGAGGGTAACAGGGAAATCTTGAGGGCTAACACTCACACAACTACAACTATAATCATATTTTAAACAATAAATATTAATCCCTGAAAGGACAAAAATCACTTCTGAGTTATGGAACCCAATTACGCAATAGAGATGAGATTCACTGGGCCGCTACCGTTTTCTTACCACAGCTGTAGGCAATTTTATAGTCTCTACATCTGTCTGAGAAGCAACATTTCCATTACAAATCAGACTCAATTTCGACCTCAGTTGTCACTAACACACCTGGCGGCCTAGAACATATGACAGTTGATGTCGTGCGGAGATGACAAACAAGCAGACATTGAACAAGTTGTAATTGAAAGAAGTTTTAAAACACACAATTGTGGTACTGAAATAATATCAGAGACTCCAAAATGGGATATTCAGTTCTTGAAACAGAGTGATGGAGAACCAAAGACAATCCAGCGTAGTAGGAGCAACTTCAGCACGGCAGCACATGCGGTAATCTAGTAACGAGTATCTTTCTCACTCTGGCAGCACAGACGGCATTAGAAAAATAAACAGCACTCCAACACTCATATCAACAACTATGCCTCCTTACACGGGGTAGATCGTATGCGTCGGCATTAGGCTCAAGAACCGCCGACGAACACAACTTTAGCAACGACCAGCTGCTTCGACAATCGCGCGCTCGTTAGTTTCGTGCACGGCCGGCCGTATGTCACATGTGCGTCTTATCCCTCTCTTGCTCCGACTGCGACCGACTGAGTGCTAATGTGGTCAACGAGCAGCCCAAGGAACTACAACCAAAGACTCTACTAAAGGGTGACGAAGCGCCACCTAGCGACTATACAGAGGCGGAGCGTGCCAGCAGGCAAGGATGTAAAAACACAGAATTAGCAAATACGATTCACCAACTTCTTTCAAAATCTGACTAATACTGAGTCCCCTGTGTCCTCATGTCGACTCCCACTTCATCATCAGTCATGCCATCAGACAAATCCTCCCCCTCACCTTCGATGTTATCTTTCCACCTATCCGCACCCTCCTCTGCGTAGAACTGTGGAATTCTCATTGCACTCTTAATGTTGTCGCCCTTGCTTTCACTTTCACCAAGTGTTGTTTTGACTTTTCTGTTTAGATCGGCCGACCATTTGTTTTTCGCTTTCTTCACACTTTTCCTGCACTCATTTTGCCTTGGCTTCTCTGCACTTCCCATTTGTTTTATTCCTGAGTGACTTTGTAATGTTCTTTAAAACGGTGTACCGTTCTTTAAAAAATTATTTGTTTGTTTGCCAATAAATGTGAAATGCGTAATGTCTGTGTTGTGCAAATTTACTGCGTGGTGAGTGGTTGAGCAAATGGTGTGCTTAATCAGTTTCACTTTAGTCCAAAAAAATTAACTCAGTCTGGAAAACCAGTAAGCATTGCCCAAAATGAAATCAATTCCACTGAGTTTTACTCAGTCTCGTAAGCACCGAGTTCTATGGCCCTGTACAATAAACTGACAAAATTACATGTGCAAACAAGCAAAGAAATAAATTTTCCTTAGCGCTATAGTCACAACTGCTGTAATCTTGGTATTCTGTTCACTCCACAGTAGGCATGCAAAATATTCAACCATGGCTCAGCGAAGTGCAATGCCGGCCGTTAAATAGCTTCACACAAATAATTTCAGTAGATAAATTGATAAATAAATAACCTTGCAAACCTTCCGTGATAATTTTGGATATTGGCTCAGCACTGTGCAATGCTGCCCTCATTGAAACTGTTACAAAGATTAATACTTTTCTGACTCTGGCACATTAATATTTTTCTGATTCTGGTTGAAAAATGATTTGTGTTAGAAAAATGTTCATTAGACATAACGAAACACGGCATGGAAGAGGGTGAGCTACTGATAAGGAGATATGCTAAGACGGAATGCTTCAGTTTGAAAATTGTGTTGAAAGTAAAGTTTCACCTTCACAAAATCTGATACGAAACAATTTATACTAACTACAAAATCAGTTAATTTCTCAACTGTTCTACAGTTCTCACTTACTGTCGTAATTAGAAACACTTGGCCTGATATCATCTAACAAAATAGATTCTTAAATTTAACTTATCTTTATCAGGATTACAAAACACACGAGATATTGCAAATCGGATATACCTAATCAACTTTAAATCTGATGGAAAATGCGAATTTCCTACATTCAAGGGTCAGTATTGCAAAACTGAACCAAACTGACACATCGCATTCCTGCACACTTAAATCTAAATATACAAAATTTGATTACCTTACAAAATTTGTTCCTGTTGCTTTTCCTTTGAGCTGCAGCATAAATTCATTACTCTTCTATAATTGCCATGGACAGTGATTAGTATTTGTTAGCGATCAGTATCACTTCAATTCCTGATAATCTTATAGCCTCACAAATTATTAATACACACTTTACACCTTTATAGAAATAACTACGAGCTAGTATTTACTGGCTCTGTGTGAGCATAAGCAATATCATTCATCACTTCACTTTATGAAAACTTTATTATGTTGCATTCGTAGACCAACAACTAAATTCTCACAGCTAGTCACTAGCTTTAATTCTTACATCATACCTATGACAGAGTGCAATGGCTACAGTTACTGCACTCCGCATGCTCTTACTTACAAACAATTCTGCAACTCAGGCAACGTCTTTGGTTCAGCGATATCAAAGATACAACCTCTTCTACATATGACAACAGTTTCAGGTCATTTTCCATGAATTATGTTACAAAATCGGTCTCCATATACAAGCAGATCCCTCATATAACCCTCCAGTGGGATTTGTTAAATTTGCCATACGGTTTGGTTGTGCACTGGACACTAAATGTGGAGCAGTGGGGCATTTCTCAAGAAATGGAGCAGCAGTCTAAATAAACGAGATATAATGGTTTAAGCAAGCAACGCAAGACAAAATTATTGGGAATGCATAATCCTACATAGTGACCTTCAATGGCATATATACCTATCTAATGCCTGTAGCAGTGGTTAGACATATTAGAAAAATAGTGAGGTGGCTGTATGTTTATTTTACATAGTATACATCCTGACAAAATACAGTGTAATCCTAAAGGTCACAGAAAGAAATATGTTATCATATGACCAAGTATAACAGTACAAATCATTGAGCTCTTGCACCAACTGGTGCTCTGGTGCATAAGTAGTAAATTTAAACTCTGGTCATGTCATATACAAAATGTTCTAAATTCATGTTGCTAGAAGATACATAAGAGGAGATTGCACCCCAGTTGTCAAGAAAATAATGGGAAAATTGTTAAGGAAAATTAGGTGCATTGCCGAAGCTTATTACTACGTAGAAGTGGCTGTATTATAATGTACAATTCTTTGTAGTCTCATATCTGAGCGTTAGCTGTAGTAGGTTGGTCAAGCGCCCAAGAATAGCTAAACACGTTATCATAGTCTCATTCCAGCACAAAATTACTGTTGATACCTGGCATCATATTTACCACAACCGAAAGTTGATTAATCTCACTACATCTGTGGTGTCACCGCTAGACACCACACTTGCTAGGTGGTAACTTAAATCGGCCGCGGTCCTGTAGTACATGTCGGACCCGCGTGTCGCCACTGTGTAATCGCAATCCTAGCGCCACCACATGGCAGGTCACAATACACGGACTAGACCTCGCCCCAGTTGTACGGACGACATAGCTTGCGACCAGACCTACCAAGTCTTCCTCTCATTTGCCGAGAGACTGATAGAATAGCCTTCAGCTTATTCCATAGCTACTACCTAGCAAGGCGCCGTGTGTATCAGTGCTTATAGCTTACTACTATTCAAGAGATGTATTCCAACAAGAGAATAAAGTTAAGTATATTATTCCAGCTACGTACTTTTCTTCTTATTCATTAATAAGTCTCATGTTCCAGTACTTCACGCCCGTCTGCGTTAGTTTAGCGTGCACTTTCAGCCACTTCGATCTACAAGGTGTTGGCCCCGCTGCCGACACATCACATGGCGACGAGAGAAAGTGTTTTTTCTGCTTTGGACTGATTTGTTCTTTTTCCCTTTTTGTGCTCTGATTTGCTTGTGTCATGGCTTCGCCACAATCTCCAGATGTACTGTCCGAATTTTTTCGCTTGCAGAATCAGCAGACGCAGGCGTTATTGGAAGCCCTTGGACAGCTCGTCCAGGGTCAACGTGCGCTGCAAACCGATGCGGCAGCCGCCGCTTCATCGCTACCGCAGCCACACAACGCTGTCGCACCGCCATTTAGGCCCTTTGAGGCCGAGTGCGAAACCTGGACTGAGTGGGCCAGCCAGTTCCAGTTTCATCTCGCCGCATACAGAATTCAAGGTAACGAGCGGCAGCCGTTTTTGCTTTCTTGTGTCGGTGTGTCTACCTACCGTGTGATAGTGAAATTGTTTCCCCGACGCGACGTAGCACCTCTGACCTACGAGGAAATTTTGTCGGCTTTAGATGCCTATTTCAAAGAAACAGTAAATGTAGTTGCAAAACGGTATACGTTCTTTCGTACAAAACGTACGGCCGGTCAGACTAATAGGGAGTGGGTTGCAACTTTGCAAGGCCTTACTAGGGAGTGCGCCTTTGAATGTGAATGTGGCCTCCCATATTCAGATACTATGGTGCGTGATGCAATAGCACAGAACGTTTCTGATGTTCGCATACGGGAACAGATTTTGAAACTCGTAAATCCCTCCCTTCAACAAGTGATAGACATATTGGATAGGCAAGACACACTTGACTTTGCTCAGGACTCATTTGAAACTTCGCCAGCAGTGTGTCACATTAATCAGCCCGCCGGGCCCGCTGCACGGGACGCTAAGCGGCCCTCGCGCCCGTCGCAGCCTCGCTCGCAAACACGTGCGCCGCGTAAGCAAGCAACTGCAGTGAAATCATGCCCGCGGTGTGCAACTAGACATTCGCGTGAAAATTGCCCGTCGCGCCAAGCTATTTGCTTTTACTGTCAAAGGAAGGGACATGTTCAAAGTGTTTGCCAGAAAAAGCTTAGATCAGACAATCGCAATAATTCCAGGCCTTTTGCTTCGCGCCGGAATCGAACCCAGGAGAATCAGGCTCGTGGACCTTCGCCCATGGACATTAATGTAGTTCATTCCCACCCGTCCAGTGACACTTTAGCTAACAGTGACTGTGTTAGTCCCACCCAAAGTGTGTGTCGACGTCGCAGGAAATCCCGTAAAGTCGCAAGTGCTTCTGTACCTGTATCAGTTCAAATTGCACGTGACAGTCGCTCTTGTCGTCAGCAGGACAATAAACTTTTTGTGGACTTAGACTTTGACGGCAAAGTGATACCATTCCAGCTCGATACCGGAGCTGCAGTTTCATTGCTTAATCACGACACGTACAAACAACTGGGCCAACCGCCATTGCGTGCCGCAAATGTTAAGTTACATAGTTACTCAGGACAGCATATACCTGTGTTAGGACAGTGCAGCCTTCTTGCAACATACAAGGGACAAACAAAACTTGTATCATTTTACGTTCTTCGTTCTTCTAGTGCAGTGAACTTGTTTGGTTTAGATTTGTTTCAATTGTTTAATTTGTCTATAGTAAATCAGGTCCTATCAGTGAATCAGACTGTGCCTTCCGCCAGTGTTTCTAGTCTTTGTGAAGAATTTGCAGACATTTTTGCACCGGGCCTTGGTTGCGCTAAGAACTATGCAGCACATTTGGAATTGAAAGACAACGCGCAACCGAAATTTTTCAGAGCGCGCAATGTTCCCCACGCATTGCGTGATGAGGTCGCCAGAACATTACACGATTTAGAATCTCAAGGTGTAATTGAACGTGTGCAGGCTTCTCTCTGGGCCTCACCCTTAGTAATTTTGCCAAAACCTTCCGGTAAACTGAGACTTTGTGTGGACTTCAAGGCAACTGTGAATCCACAACTTGTGACTGCTACTTTTCCTTTGCCCCGCCTGGAAGATCTTTTTGACAAACTGTGCCCGGGAAAATATTTTTCAAAATTGGACCTAGCAGATGCGTACTTGCAGATACCTGTGGACGAAGACTCCCAGCGCGTCTTGGTGGTAAAAACGCATCTTGGCTTGTATCGCTTCAACAGACTGCCATTCGGGTGTGCCTCCGCCCCTGCATTGTTTCAGCAATATTTACAAACTATTTGTGCGTCGGTCCCTACTGCTGCGAACTATCTGGACGATATTGTGATCTCAGGACAGACAGAAGCAGAACATTTGCAAAATCTCCGAACGTTATTTCAGGTATTGCGTCAGAATGGTCTTCGCTTGAGGAAGGACAAATGTGTTTTTTTTGCTCGGGACTTACCCTACCTGGGGCATGTCATAAATGCCCAAGGTATACATCCGAGTCCAGAGCACCTCCGTGCCATACAGGACTTACCTGCTCCGCAAGATTTGAAACAGCTACACAGTGTGTTGGGTAAAATAAATTATTATCATAAATTTTTGCGCAATGCTTCTTCCATTTCAGCTCCGCTTCATCGCTTACGCCGTAAAGGTGTTCCGTTCGTCTGGACGACGGAATGCGAACGCGCCTTTCGCCAGTTGAAATCGGCGTTACTTTCAAATACTTGCCTTACGCCATTCGATCCCCGAAAACCCCTTTTGTTGATGGTAGATGCATCGGATTTCGGGATCGGTGCTGTGCTTGCGCACAAAGATGGCTCGCATGATCGCCCTATTGCCTTTGCGTCCAAATTGCTCTCATCTGCGCAAAGAAATTATTCACAAATAGAGAAAGAAGCTTTAGCTCTCGTGTTTGGTGTTACCAAGTTCCATGACTTCTTGTATGGTCGTCACTTTACCATCATCACGGACCACAAACCTTTGACATCGCTTTTTCATCCGACCAAGCCTGTACCTCCACGTACAGCGCAGAAATTCATTCGCTGGTCACTTTTTCTCTCGCAGTACCGCTACGATATCTTGTATCGGTCCACTGCTAAGCACGGCAACGCTGATGCGTTGTCCCGTTTGCCTGTTGCTGAGGATAAGGCATTCGATTCTTCCGAACTTGCTTGCATGTTCATTGATTCGGAAGCCGATGACGTGGTCGCATCGTTTCCGATTGATTTTCGTCGTGTAGCTACAGCCACAGCTGCTGACCCTGTCCTTGCTACTGTTTTGCGTTTTGTTGCTACGCAATGGCCCTTGTCAAAGTCACGGATCGAGGATCCGTTGGTTCGCCGTTTTTTTGCTCACAAGGAGAGACTTTTTGTACGACGTGGTGTTTTGTTGTTGCGTTCTGATAATGATCAATCCCGAGTCGTGGTCCCACGTTCGTTGCAGTCCTCTGTCTTAAAGCTTCTTCACCAAGGACATTGGGGTATAGTGCGTACGAACCAACTTGCTCGTCAGCACTGTACTTGGTTCGGAATCGATGCTGCGATTACGAATATGTGCTCCTCTTGCGTGGCGTGTGCCGAACACCAATCCGCACCGCCGCGTAAATTCTTTGCATGGCCGAACGCCACTTCCCCTTGGCAACGCTTGCACATCGATTTTGCTGGTCCATTCTGGAATGCTCGATGGTTGGTTGTGGTCGATGCTTTCAGTAATTTTCCTTTTGTTGTCCGGATGTCTTCCACGACGTCTTCTGCCACAATCCAAGCCTTGTCTGCTATCTTTTGCATTGAAGGTCTTCCGCAGACTCTTGTTTCCGACAATGGCCCACAATTCATGTCCGCAGAATTTCAGTCATTCTGCAAGGCCAATGGTATTCAACATCTGAAGTCCGCGCCGTTTTCGCCTCAGTCAAACGGTGCCGCTGAACGATTGGTCCGGACTTTCAAGTCCCAGATGTTGAAATTGAAAGAGTCGCATTCTCGGGAGGACGCTTTGTTGCTCTTTTTGTCTTCGTATCGCTCTCAGCCCCGCGATGGTCGCTCGCCGGCTGAATTGCTCCATGGTCGATCTCATCGCACCCTGATGTCTTTGCTGCATCCGCCGCATCAGGTTCCGGTGCAGCGGCAGACTCCTGTTTTTGCTCCTGGCGACGTTGTCTATTATCGCAACTATCGCGGTTCACAGCGTTGGCTCGCAGGGCGCATTCTTCGCTGCCTCGGCCGCGCGATGTATTTGGTTTTGGGGGCCTCTGGTGAGGTGCGTCGGCATCTCAATCAGCTGCGCCTCTGTCGTCGCCTGGGTTCTGCCGCTCCCCGTCTGCTTTCAGCGACGGAGCCGTCAGGTCAGCGCCCTGGGGACCCATCTACTGGCTCGCCTCATCCCCAGGTGTTACCGACGCTGCCTTCCATTTTGCCCCATGGCGTCGCGCCGCCGCCGCCGCCGCAGCCGCCGCAGCAGCAGCCGCCGCAGCCGCCGTCGGCGCCGCCCGCAGTGGACGCGTCGCTGCAACCGCCTGGCGCCTCCCTGGGTCACGCGCCGCCGCTCGCTTCCCGTGACCAGCCGTCCTCCGCCATGGACCTCTTGCCAGCTCCGGACCAGATGTCGTCTTCGCCCGTCGGGTGCTCCGACCACATGGAGGTCGACCCTTCTGTCTCATTACGTGCGCATACACCTCATGTTGACGTGCACCCTGGACTAGGTTTGCAGGCGTTTCCTAGCTCCCCTCGGACCGAATGGCCGGGTGCGGGTGGCACAGCCTCGCCTGTTGTTCGGCTCCCCACCTCATCGCATACGTCAACATGGGGTCCTCCCCACGGCGGGCGGAAGCCTTATCTCACGACCGTTCGCCGATTTGCGGGGGAGGAATGTGGTGTCACCGCTAGACACCACACTTGCTAGGTGGTAACTTAAATCGGCCGCGGTCCTGTAGTACATGTCGGACCCGCGTGTCGCCACTGTGTAATCGCAATCCTAGCGCCACCATATGGCAGGTCACAATACACGGACTAGACCTCGCCCCAGTTGTACGGACGACATAGCTTGCGACCAGACCTACCAAGTCTTCCTCTCATTTGCCGAGAGACTGATAGAATAGCCTTCAGCTTATTCCATAGCTTATTCCATAGCAAGGCGCCGTGTGTATCAGTGCTTATAGCTTACTACTATTCAAGAGATGTATTCCAACAAGAGAATAAAGTTAAGTATATTATTCCAGCTACGTACTTTTCTTCTTATTCATTAATAAGTCTCATGTTCCAGTACTTCACGCCCGTCTGCGTTAGTTTAGCGTGCACTTTCAGCCACTTCGATCTACAAGGTGTTGGCCCCGCTGCCGACACATCAACATCACTATTGTGATGATGATGTAAGACAGGTAAGGTAGTGGAACATAAACTAGTAAACGTAGCAAAATCTCAATGTAAGTTCTAAATCAGCTTATACTGAGTGTTGCAACATAACAACTTCTAGTAAATGTGGGACAAGTGAACAGTAAAGACACAGTATCCCAATAAAACCATAAACTTGCACTAAGCCATAGTGCTGTACATTATGACATTTCCTTCTATAGCATACGATGAGAAGTGTGGCTACAGTCTGCCTGTAACTATAATAATTCTCAAGAAATGGAGCAGTAGTCTAAATAAACGAGATATAATGGTTTAAGCAAGCAACGCAAGACAAAATTATTGGGAATGCATAATCCTACATAGTGACTTTCAATGGCCTATATACCTATCTAATGCCTGTAGCAGTGGTTAGACATATTAGAAAAATAGTGAGGTGGCTGTATGTTTATTTTACATAGTATACATCCTGACAAAATACTTAAGAAAATAATAAGAAATAGTTATGGTCTGGCTGCATGTGGCCATTATATAAAGTATACATATTAATGGAGGGTCATAGGTTGGTTACAAGTTGCTGTTATAGTGTATGGAAGACTACACAGATACCTAAAATTGTAGTGTAAATTTAAAGTTCCTAGATCTCAATGGTCATTTCACATAAGTGCTTACACAAACTCATAAAATGTCATGAAAATTAGAAAGCTGGCTATAAGTGGCCAGTTGACATAGAATGGATTATAGTCTAGGAAACAACACAAATTCATTCATCTCCATCTGTATGTGTAACACAATATTAATGCTTATTATAAGGACAAGTACATAAATAGCTTCATGAATCAAGTGTAGCATAATAGGTGTTCAGTAGAGACACAGTATTTGTAAGTTGAATAGCACCCTTAGCTCTGTGTACGCTGCTAGTTAACAGATGATCTAAGTCCATAAAATGTGCATAACTATAGGAAACGATATGGAATAGAATTGTAGGGAAAGTGCACTTGATCGCTGAAAAGAAATGATTGGCAGTCATTCGTCAGTCACAGGGTATCATATAGTGGTGCCGTTAAAACATATAATGAGTGTGATCACAGTATAGCTGTATCAAAAAAACAATAATGCTAAGTATAGAATTGCTTATTGACTAAAGAAGGCAACATTTAAGAACAAATACATGAGACAGATGGGTGAGAATGAGAGTGTTGCAAGATCTGTAACCCCTAAATAACGTCAATAGGCTCAAAGAAGATGCAGTTATGTAACATCACATTACAAGACAATGACATCTGCAGTAGTGAAAGGCAAAATGCGAAGAATTAAATACAAAGTTTCAGTGGCACTTTCATCAGAAGCACATCAATTCGCAAAGTACAGAGAAGACAAAATAGCCTAGAAAGAGTATGGCATACACAATATATATATATATATATATATGACATTATAGGAAAGCATATTAAAATTTTATCATAATGTCATAGTAGTTCGCTTTACCTCTGTGCAGCTTGGGGCATGAAAACAGTTAAATTCTCATTTCAGTGTACGATAAATTGGTGCAGCGCAAAGCCTGATACATTCCACATACACCATCATAATTCTTAAAACTAATACATACTTAGCAAAGAAAGTACCTAACATTAAACTTTAAACCAATCTGCCCTGCCTGCTTGTTATGCTGAAAAAATGTGAATATAAATCACTGCCAAGAAACAGTGACGAAAGTGTAAGTGATTTGTTTTCTCCTCATAGTCTGCATTCAAGAATTTTGTTAGGTGGACCCATTTTTTTCAACACATGATTTGGCTAAAGCATGATGGAGTCGTTGCGTTTGGAATTGATGACGTCCTAAAAAACTTACTAATTTGTTCCAGTTGCTTTCCCTTTGAATTATAGTATAAATTCATTACTCTTCTGTAATTACCATGGACAGTGGTCAATATTTGTTAGCGACCAGTATTACTTCAGTTCTTGATAATCTTACAGCCTCACAAATTATTAATACACACTTTACACTTTTATAGAAATAGCTGCGACCGTATTTACTGGCTCTGTGAGAGCATAATCAATATCATTCATCTCCTCATTTTATAAAAACTGTATTATGCTGCATACATAGACCAACAACTACATTCTCACAGCTAGCCACTAGCTTTTAGTCTTACATCCTACCTATGTCAGAGTGGAACGGCTACTGCAACTGCCCTCCGCGCGCTCCTACTTACAATCGATTCTGCCACTCAGGCAACATCTTTGGTTCACTGATGTCAAAGATACAGTCTCTTCTACATATGAAAAACCGTGTCAGGTCGTTTTTCATGAATTATGCTACAAAATCTGGTCCACATACAAGTGGACACCTCACAACTTATCTAGTTCAGGTTGCAGTATTGTAAAGGAAAGTTTTCTATTGCGTAAAAACGACACCTTGAGTTACAAATTGGCACAACAATAAGAGACGTGTCTGCTTGTGTGAATGTGTGTGTATTTTCTAATATTAAGAAGGCTTTGGCCGAAAGCAGAAGGTTTAACACTCTTTTGTTTTGTGCCTGTCTGCAACTCAACTTGTCTCTATGGTAAGTAGCAATCTATGCTTTTAAATATTATTGAATTACAGTATTTCTCTGTGCCTGAATTACGCTGAACGTGAATTACTGTATTTCTGCATACCTGAATTACACTGAACGTTTTTGTGCTTCATTCTTTTGTTGGTCTATTGAATTATTTATTCTGTTGCCCATGATTTCCTCGCATTTACCTTCCGTTGATATGACATGCAAATTACAAGTTCAGATTCCCAAAACACATGTATACATGCTAGAATTATCTCTCAAAAACACTGTATAGAGACAAGATGACCGGAAAGAGCACAAAAATAATGACTATAGATATCTGTAAGATACGACTTCATAAATACTAATATGAAACAATCTTTCACACACATCAATATTAGGTACATAAAAAATTAACACATCTGAAATAGGTCTGCAAATTTAAGTAATAAAAATGACTTTCGATTAATACTGATAATCAATACTAAAATAGCAACTTGTGATTGCATGAAAATTTCATATTAGTAACAAAATTATTTGACAATATTTTAGGGAGAATGTTTCCTATCATATACAAGTGTTATTGTTAAACACTTAATTATATTTGATTCGTGATTGACGGGTTCCCATGTTGACGAGTCAATGGACACAAAGCTTAATCATGACTTGAGTTTACAGCAATAGCTCTTGTTTAGAATTCGTGCATGCACCTTCCAGCAGCAGGATGCGCAGTGTCGTTCACAATACTTGACTCATCTTCGTAGAGCATAGTAGAAGTGGTGGTGAACCGGTCTACCATGTGGTGCTGCATAAGCAATCACCGTCCAAATAAATCTCAGTCCTTCTTGAAAGTACTCATTCCCTTCAACTTTACTCGCGTTACAAAAAATTGCCACTGGAACATTAACAATATCTTGTAAAAAGTCAGGTGTCGCTGTATTTTCATACTATGACGATTTCAAGGCACGCTATCCACAAGTATATGTTCCTCTCTCCCTTTCCCTCAACCATTAATCCATCTCACTGTAGATCTCTGCTAATCTGAGAATTTCGACTTCCAGATTTGCTCTCCCGTCTTAACAGTAATGTAATACATTGCATGAGCAAACTGAGAGACCGAAATATTGTGCAAACGAGACGCTCAATAGTGAGAGAAGCGTTAAGTAAAATACCAAGATGTGTCCTATAGCGCAGATGCATAACAATACGAAAAGGATTATTATAGAGAAGTCATGTATTGAAAGAATGTTAAATGTTATCCAACCAAACTGCAGGCTTCCGCACTTGCTGTCTGGTTCTAGCTCAAATGTAGATGGAGGGTATCCATTTTTCGATCTAGAGAGTGAATAGCTCTATATCGGTAAACATTATGATAGTAATTTTTTCTCTCCAAGGCCAATATTTGCGGAATTTAAAAAACATTCGTTATTCCACGCTCATAAATCTTCAACAATAACGGAGATAAATATGCCCGTAAATTCATGAGCTGTCTCATGCACAGCAGTGTTGGAAACACCTCTACATCCGAATGACTTTTCTGTTTTGTTTATGTTTTCATCTGAAATACGAACAGAGGGAATTATTTGTTTGTGTTTCTTGAGGTGAAATATTGCGGCAGCGACTGTATCTCGCGGCAAACGGTTGATCGCGGCAGGTATGATCATCTTGATTAGCATAACCAGAACATATTGTCCCTTGTGTACGTCCTGTGTTGGAGCTCTAATGGAACAGACAAAGGTGCAACCCAGAGGTCTCGCGTGGCACGAACATGCAGAAAATGCGAAGAGCACTCTATTATCTGTGGTACCGCTAATTTCTTTAGATATTCTGCCTTCTATTGTAGGAGTATTAACTGTAGAACAGATACATGCAGAAAAATGCGAAGAGCACTCTATTACCTGCGGTAGCGCTAATTTCTTTAGATATTCTCCTATCTACTGTAGGAGTATTAACTACAGAGCAGATTCTCACAAGATGTAAAGTTGTCTGGAAACTATTCGCTTCCTTCGTTCCTTATTTTGGGTCTGATCTTCGTCGAACATGTTATGCCAGTACTGTATCTCAGGGAGCAGTTGAGATGATACAGGGGTCTCAGAGGCAGAGGTGGCAGTTGTTTAATTTTTATTTGTTGGGAATGCAGATAGTTATAGACAGTGTATTACATCCGTTTTAACGTGACGTATGCAGATGATATCAGTGGAGAGGAAAGGGTCGATGTTGTTAGTGAAACAATAATATTCAACGCAAATAAACAGTAATGGATTAATTTTGGAGTCCCGAGTGGACATAATGTAAAGTAAGGTTAGACTAATGATGGCGAAATTATGCTGTCAAAACAGAAATTATGGTATCAAAAAGGGTATGCGTAGTAGTAATGCCAGTTTTCTAAAACACACCGGAAGAACTAAATCAAGAACCATGTTTACTGATCCGCAAAAGTCTTAGCGGGTAGCACTAGCTGCAATCTGCGAAAGATAATAGGCGCGTTTCTACAAATGAAAGATGATGTCTATCCACATTTCGCGCCAGTTGCCTTAGAGTGGTGCCAGCAGCGCCAATATAAGGATGCAAATCAGGTCTGCCTTACATATACGCTGTAAGGACTGTGAACTTTAGTTACCTTTGAGACTGGACGTGGTGAGTTGATGTTAGGCAAGAATGACTTTAAGGCGACAAAGGCGCCTCTGTCAATAGCTCATTGAATCTGAATCAGGTAGTGTAATAGGGCTGCGACAAGTTGGATTCTCCTTCTACGATACTGCAAAAAGACTTGACAGAAATGTAGTCGTTGTTCATGATTGGAGGAAGCGATGGTCACGAGGATGTAAGGTCGCAAGAAGACCGGACTCCGGTCGGCCTCGTTGCAATACCGAGACGAAAGAACGTTGTGTTCAGCGTATGGCTCTGGCGCATCGTACTGCGTCTGCAGTAGCAAATTGAGCAGCAGCTGGCACCACAGTGACACAACGAACTGTTATAATGTGTTTACTTCGTGGACAGCTCCGAACCAATCGCCCTGAATCGTGCATTTTAGTCGGGACGCAGCGCCAGTGAGGTTCGGACAGACAGTACTCGCCGACCGCTGGCGACACACATGCACTGTCCGACGGAAGGAGACTTGAGCGCGACGACCGTTGGTTGGTCGTTCGGTCCGTCGTCTCATCGGGCGACGTGTATTTGACTTCTCACCGCATCTGGGCCCCTTCAATTGGTCATCTTGCGGGGCTTGGGTCGATTCCTTCCTTGTGCAGAGATGTCGGGTGGCCAATGGACCGGTGTTCCTTCTGCATGGTGGGCTCCGAGCCAGTGCGACCGGGTCGCCGTGTCTCCGAGTTCAGAACGGACATCAAGGAGTCGGGATAGAGCTGCAGTGAGGTCCGGACAGCCAAGACTCACCCGACCGTTGCCGACGCACGTGACTTGAGTGGGGACGGCGTTGGTTGGTCGTTCGGTCGGTCGTCTCATCGGACGGCGTAAATATGGTCGCCGACCGCTTGTACAGGGTGTTTCAAAAATGACCGGTATATTTGAAACGGCAATACAAACTAAACGAGCAGCGATGGAAATACACCGTTTGTTGCAATATGCTTGGGACAACAGTACATTTTCAGGCAGACAAACTTTAGAAATTACAGTAGTTACAACTGTCAACAACAGATGGCGCTGCGGTCTGGGAAACTCTACAGTACGATATTTTCCACATATCCACCATGCGTAGCAATAATATGGCGTAGTCTCTGAATGAAATTACCCGAAACCTTTGACAACGTGTCTGGCGGAACGGCTTCACATGCAGATGAGATGTACTGCTTCAGCTGTTCAATTGTTTCTGGATTCTGGCGGTACACCTGGTCTTTCAAGTGTCCCCACAGAAAGAAGTCACAGGGGTTCAGGTATGGCGGCCCAGACCAGTACTTTTTGAGGATGCAGGGACGATGGGACTGCAACATGGGGCTTTTCGGTTCCCCATATGTGCCAGTTCTGTTTATTGACGAAGCCGTCCAGGTAAAAATAAGCTTCGTCAGTAAGCCAAATGCTGCCCACATGCATATCGCCGTCATCAATCCTGTGCACTATATAGTTAGCGAATGTCTCTCGTGCAGCAATGGTAGCGGCGCTGAGGGGTTGCCGCGTTTGAATTTTGTATGGATAGAGGTGTAAACTCTGGCGCATGAGACGATACGTGGACGTTGGCGTCAGTTGGACCGCAGCTGCAACACGGCGAACGGAAACCCAAGGCCGCTGTTGGATCACCCGCTGCACTAGCTGCGCGTTGCCCTCTGTGGTTGCCGTACGCGGTCGCCCTACCTTTCCAGCACGTTCATCCGTCACGTTCCCAGTCCGTTGAAATTTTTCAAACAGATCCTTTATTGTATCGCTTTTCGGTCCTTTGGTTACATTAAACCTCCGTTGAAGACGTCGTCTTGTTGCAACAACACTGTGTTCTAGGCGGTGGAATTCCAACACCAGAAAAATCCTCTGTTCTAAGGAATAAACCATGTTGTCTACAGCACACTTGCGCGTTGTGAACAGCACACGCTTACAGCAGAAAGACGACGTACAGAATGGCGCACCCACAGACTGCGTTGTCTTCTATCTCTTTCACATCACTTGCAGCGCCATCTGTTGTTGAAAATTGTAACTACTGTAATTTCGAAAGTTTGTCCGCCTGAAAATGTACTGTTGTCCCAAGCATATTGCAACAAACGGTGTATTTCTATCGCTGCTCGTTTAGGTTTTATTGCCGTTTCAAATATACCGGTCATTTTTGAAACACCCTGTGGGTTCTCTGTGTGTGTCGACTTGTGATTCGTCCTTGTTGCTCCACAGTGATTGGTTTTAGGATTGTTGAAGTTTTTGGTGCAAGCGTTTACGTGGAACTGTGTGTAGCTTGTGTGATTTCCACTGAACAGTTATGAGTGCTGTCTGCGTTCTGGAGTAGGCAGTCGGTCGGTTGGGACACAGCAGCGAGTGTGTGTTTCCTTGCCATGTTGGTGCTGTCCGGCACGGCGTGTAGTTCTATAGCGTTTGGTATTGTTCATATTTTTGAGTGGTTTGTCTGTTTTTAGACGCCAGTTTTGAAGACATAGTGCTGCTGGTATCTTCGTCCTCGGCTGATATTTTCCGTTGTCGTGCCGTTGGTAGGCGGAAGGGAATTGATTAGGTTGTTGGTCGGTCGCTCAGCCGCCCCTGGGTCCATTATTAAACCTTACTTTTGGCTGCCTGTCTCACCTAGCATAACGTTGGAGTTGTCTCCTCAGGCTGACCCTTGGAACACTTCTGAGCACCACTGTTCTGTTGGTTTCAGATTGTGATTTTCTTTTAGTTTGAAGTACTGTGCGAGGCCTTCAGCCGTCTTTTAGTTTCGTTTATTTTAATTTTAAAATAAGGCCTTCAGCCGACTTAAACTAAGCTGTCGAGATTGATTTTAATAAAGAGATATTGCTCCATTTGAAATCTTTGTTATCCAGGCCTTAAGCCTTGAGTTGTTCAATGTTCAGTATCTGGCCTTCAGCTGAACTTTAAGTGAAATATGTTAAGATAAGGCCTTCAGCCGTCTTAAATTAAAATTTGTAAAGTCACTTGTGTAAAACCTCTTAAAATTTTCTTCTATATCAGAAATCTTTGTTATCCAGGCCTTAAGCCCTCAGTTTTTCTATGTCCAGTGTATGTGGCCTTCAGCCGAGTATTTATGTAAAATTTTTGTAATTAAGGCCTACAGCCGTGTGTATTCCTTACGGCAATTTTAATAACTTCTGTTCGGGCCTTCAGCCACATTGTTTTTAAATGGCTTTCAGGGCATGTGTAAGTGTTTTTAGCAAAATAAAGTTTGTATGTTTGTGCAACTAACAGCGACTGATTTTGGCCCCTTTCCACAACCTGATCCGCTCTGTCCTACGAAACCAGATTTCAACTGGTGTCAAGCGTGAGCTCATTGGTAGGTAGGGTTGAGGTCTTTTTTGTTTTCTGATGAAAACTCGTTCTGCCTCGGTGTCAGTGATGGCTGTTTTTTGCTTAGGAGGAGATCTGAAAGCAACCCCTCTGCTAAACGCGCTCAACCTACACCTTGAGTTATCGTCTGGGGTGCAATTTCGTATGACAGCAGGAGCGCTCTCTTGGTTGTCCCACGGACTCTGACTGCAAATTTGTACGTCAGCCTAGTGATTCGACATGCTGTGCTACAAGGGGCTGTTTTCCAACAGGGTAGCGCTCACCCACAGACCGCTATTGTAACCCACCATACTCTACAATGTTCAATCACCAGATCTGTCTCCAATCGAGCACATATAGGACATCATCAGACGACAATTCCTGCGTCATCCACGAACAGCACTAATCGCCCCTGTATTGGCCAACCATGTGCAACAGGCATGGAACTTCATCAATAATGCCGAGTGGTTCTAGGCGCTTCAGTCTGGAACCGCGCGACCGCTACGGTCGCAGGTTCGAATCCTGCCTCGGGCATCGATGTATGTGATGCCCTTAGGTTAGTTAGGTTTAAGTAGTTCTAACTTCTAGGGGACTGATGACCTCAGATGTAAAGTCCCATAGTGCTCAGAGCCATTTGAACCATTTTTTTTCTGCATCAACAGAATTTTTATCCCTACCATCCTTCACTGCATCAGACATTTGACTACCGTGATTTCGAACTTTGTACAGAATTTTGTCGGTTTGTCGTTCAGCAACTGAGAGACGACCCTACGTTTTTCCTTCGTGTGCTCTTTACCGATGAAACAACGATTACTAACCACGCTAATGTAAATTTGCAAAACGTGCGTTACTGGGCAGCCTAAAATCCATACTGCCTTCATCAAGTGGAACATCAACGGCCGTGGAGCGTAAACGTATGATGCGGCATCATAGGAAATTACATCGTTGAACCTCACTTTTTATCATGCGTTCTAAATGGACGTTGGTACGCACACTTTCTGACGAACATTCTGCCGATTGTTCTAGAAGAAGTTCCACTGGATGTTCTACAGTGAATGTGGCTGCATGCAACACGACGGTTGTCCAGCTCACTCGTCCCGCGTTGCAACACAAATACTGAAAGCTTTCTTAGAAGTTGGATAGGACGAACTACTGTTGTCGAATGGCGCCGAGGTCCCCCGATTTGACTCCTCGCGATTTATCTGTTTGGGGAACACTCAAAGATGCAATCTATGAGGAATCCCCAACCACGCCAGGCGATATGTGTCGTCGAATCGTCAGTGAATGCTCTACCATAACATCCACTGTAATTAAATCTGTAATTACATCTGTTCATCGTTCTTTCGAACGGCGAATGCAGATGTGCCTTTCAATCCATGGTGATAAGTTTGAACACGTTCTTAAATACAGGATAAAGTTAGGTTTATGGAACACAAAATTTATGTTATATGATTTGGTTGGTTACCAAATCATTGTTAGTAAACTGTTCACTTCACTTACGTTTGTTCGAAATTGCATCGCAACGTCAAGTAAGTCGACAGCGTGTATTGCTCGCACTGGTTACACAGTCATTCTCCGCTTACGTTCAGCATGAAACTACGTTTCGTTAAGAAGAATATTTATTTTGCGGTACGCAGGTGCTCACCATTTTAATAAAACGTTTAGTTCAGCGAATGTATACCAAAAGATGTAATTTAGAGCAGTGTCGGTAGAGATAGTCGTCCAACAGTATGTATTTGACCTCTAAGAAACACACAGCGACGTACAGGAAAAGGGAGGTCAAATTGTCCATCTAACATTTGGTTGTTTAAAACAGTAGTTGCTTTCTACAGCATATGAGACCTCTTTATTTCTTAAGAACGAGCAGTTGTTTTATCTGTTACATAGTGGGTGGATCTCGGGCCACACATGGTCAAATACCTGTTGTCTTAGGTAGGAAAAGTACATCTTTTTTAGGATAAATCCAGACAACAGGTTCCCCTGCCTGAAGAGTATCTCCAGCACTTTAAAAAATACTGAAACAATCACTCACAAGACAGACTTTAACACCTCAAATATACCAGATGTCACAACGAAAAACAAACCATCGGAAAGAGTAACATGGGGCATTTCACAGACTTAACAATCCTCCATCAAAACATTCAATCCATAAGAAATAAATACAACTATTAGAAGTTGAGCTCCAGTCTTTGAACTGCACAGTACTTATTATTAATGAGCACTGGTGTAGAGACACATAAATCCAACATGTAGTACTTTCATTGTATGAATAGGTAAACTCTTATTGCAGAACTACTTCAAGAGGTGGAGGATCAGGCATTTATATCAGAAAAGGAACACAGTTCAAATCAAGACATGACATCAGTACTGTAAGTGAAGACAAACACTTTGAAATATCAGCTGTTGAATTAACAGGGCTTGATATCAGCAAGAAATTAATCATTTTGTGTGTGTATAGATCTCCCAGTAGTACTGTGGACACTTTTTTCAATAAGTTAACAGAAGTTCTAGATAAATTCTCAAGTACAAAGGTCAACATAAATCTTTGTGGGGACATTAACATCAACACTAACATCATAAATGAATCCAGAAGCAACTTCATAAACATTCTTCAAAGATTTGGCATGTCCCCATTGGTGAATAGTGCAACAAGTGTTACCTGACCATATGGCCACAAATGTGGACAGGGAAAAATGTGATGTAGCTGCAAAAGATTTCGGACCATCAGACCATCTCTGTCAAATAACAACAGTAAAGTCAGGCATCGAAACATTCCCTAAACTTCAAGCCTACAACGACATCTATCAGATATCAAACTATAAGAATTTTCAAGGGAACTGGAAAAACAAAGCTTGGATGAAGTGTATAAGAAAACCAATGTGAATATGAAATTCTCTAAATTCTTGACATTGTTTAAATTGAACTTTGAAAAGGCATTTCCAAAAGTATGCATGTCTGTATCTACATCCCACAAAAACAGATGGATAACAGCAGGTATTAAGAAGTCCTCCGAAACAGTTAAGCACCTCAGTTCCATGTAAAAGATTCACAATGATCTAGAATTCTTAAATGTCTATCAAGATACAAAAGGATCTGTAGGAAGGTGCTGATTGCTGCAAAAAAGTCATTTAATGACAAAATAATATATAATGCAGAGAACAAAAGCAAAGCACTGTGGGATGTTATAAAAAGGAAAGGGGGGTTGGGGGGAAGGTAAACAAATGCAGAATAACATACTGCTAAGGCAGGGGGATAAAGTAATAAATGATCCACAGCACTTAGCAAACTATGTAAACGAGCATTTTTCAAGTATTGCGGAGAAGTTACAGCAAAAATTCCCCCAAACAAATATAAATATAAATAATGTTGCACAAAATACAATGATGTTACTTACAACCACAGAGAATGGAGTAAGTAAAACAATTCAAAAACTGAAAAAAAGTCACTATGCTTAGATGAAGTACAAATGTGTGTACTGAAACAATGCATAGGGATTATACAAGGCCCCTTAACAAATATAATAAATGAATCCTTCACATCAGGGACATTTCCAGAGCAGTTCAAACAGGCAAGAGTTGTACCTTTGCTTAAGAAAGGTAATGCAGAAGACATAGAAAATTACTGGCCCATTTCCCTGTTGTTAGTATTCTAAAAAATAATAGAAGTAATTATGAAAGACAGATTAATGAATTACTTGGATAAATACAATCATTTAAGCGAATCACAGTTTGGTTTCCAAAGTGGCAAAAATATGGAGTCAGCCATAGTAGAATTCACAAAAGTTGATGCTCTTGATAAAGATGAGTGTGTCAGAGGCGTATTTTTGGATCTTTCCAAGGCATTTGATCCAGTCGACCACAAGATTCTATTAAATAAATTAGGAATAAGAGGGGTAGCTAATGACTGGTTTCGATCGTACCTAACAGATAGGGTACAAAGAGTAGAGATAACACATACTTCAAATAGATGTAAACATTTAGTAAAACACTTATCAGAACCAAAATACATTAATATAGGTGTTCCACAAGGTGGCATATTAGGACCAATACTGTTCCTGATATACATCAATGACTTTCCCAGTAGTGTTACTCATGGTGAAAAAATCCTCTTCGTTGATGACAGCAATATTATAGTCACTGAGAAAACAAGAGAACTCCTTGCTGAGAAAAGAAATGAAACTCTCAAGAAGGTTATGAGTGGTCAGTAAGTAACAAAGTGACATTAAACATAAAGAAAACTAATGCCATGAATCTCAGTTTGAAGAGGAAAAATTATATTGTTAAATTAAATGTAGATGGCGCCTCAACAGACTGTGTACAAATGCAAAATTTCTAGGAATGAATATTGATTCTCAGTTGAAGTGGTGTGAACACACAAAGGTACTTGCAAACAGAATGTCATCAGCATGTTATGCCCTTAGAATCCTATCTTCAGCGTGTAACATGCAGTGTCTTTTAGTTACATATTATTAACATGTACACTCAATTCTTAGCTATGGCATTCTGTTTTGGGGAACAAATGCAAAAAATATGAACACAATTTTCAAACTCCAGAAAAGAGCCATAAGAATAATAACCAAAAATACTAGTCGAGCTCATTGTAAAGATCTGTTCAAAACACTGGGAATTTTTAACTGCTTCATATGAATACATTTACCAGTCAATTGTACACATGAAAAATAACATTGCCAATTACTGCACATACAGCTTTGTCCATGACCATGCAACAAGGGATAGACTCAACTTACATTTACCAAGAAAAAATAAACATAAAACTCAAAACAGCATTTTCTGCCAAGAAATAAAACTGTACAATAAATTATCAAAACAGATTAAAGAAATTGCAAAAATATACTTATTTAAAAAGGCAGCTAAAATGTACCTGTTACGCAATACATTTTATACATTGAAGGATTACTTAGCTAAAACAGAGTAGGGGTTTGGTAAAAAATGTTTTTACAAATAAATAATAATAATAATGGTTATAAAATATCCAACATTCCACATAACACCTTCACTTTATGTTTTTGCCTTCTTTTTTTCCTTTCTAGAAATACTTATCCCCAAGCTATGCATGGCACAATACTAACACCTCTTCCTCTTTCTGAGCTCAACATCTCACTCATTATGGAGGGATGCTGACTCAGTTTTTCAGGATAGTAAATGAGAAGTTGTGGTACAGAAAATGGCCCAGAGATCACCAGTGTGTGTGTGTGTATGTGTGTGTGTGTGTGTGTGTGTGTGTGTAGTGAGTGTAGTGTTGTGAAACAAGTGTGTGCACTGACTGATAGTGAGATATGAGTGAACAATGTGGCATTACATTATTTAATAAGTTATTTGTAAAAAAAAGTATAGTATACTAGGAGTAAATCTAATGACTGTCTCTAACTAGAAGTCTGTAAATATATGTGTATATGAATTATCTTATTACAAATTGATCTAAATTTGTAAATACTTTGACATGTCCAATATCCTTGTGAAAAGAGATCTACAGATGAATAAAGCTACTACTACTACTACTGCACTACTGTTGCAGCTGACGTACATCTGGGCGGATACACATATGTGAAATAGTTTTCCTGTGCCCGTTTTGACACGCTAGATTCTAGCCTATGTCGTATTTCCATATGCAACATTCGTAGTTGAACCTGTTTCTAGGTCGTAAATTGGTTCAAGGACGAATAAAGCTTTATTTTCGTAGCGCAGGTCTATCTTACGGTAAACAACTTTGCAGCCTGATTCGAGATGACTGCCTGGCAGTGTTTGCATTGCAAATGCCGTTTACGACCACTGTGCTCTCAGATTGTAGGACATTTACAGAATTTTTTACTACAGTTTCAGCGTCAGCATTAACAAAAGCTCTATCACTGTGTCTCCTCACGAGCTATTGAATGCTATTATAAAAAGTATACGCTTCCATTTAAAAAAACGCACTTGCTTCAAAATCTCGGTTGATACTAGCCCTAAAAAGTTAACCAAACAAAAACGTACGTGCCTCTCAACGCTCTAATGTTTGCTGAAAAACGCTTTTCGATATGTGTAACCGTTTAAGAAATAACGGGTTTGACAACCTTACGTGACACCCTGTATATCGTTGCTTACGGAAAACCCGGCAACGATACGACTGAATATTTCGTCTCACTATAAGGTGTACTGCAGTTTCTCACATGCTTTCCATCAAATCCAAATCTTCAATTCGAGTTGTACTCGGATAGCATATGCAGTTGTTATACGTAATCTTACGTTTATCCACGTTGAAGGGAGGCACAATTCATTGTACCGCTTTAAATTTTATCGAAAACTTTCTGCATTTTGAGACATTACATACAGGCACAGCTAAACGCTGAGACGTTACAGATAACCATGCTTGGACGGGTTCTGTTTCGACGGGACACGTGACATGGCTCGGTGCCCACGAGTTCGAACATAGGCGATTATAACCCATAACAAGGTGGTGAATGTAGTGGCCAACAGTTCCAGTATATGCAATTGGCGGATGTCTGAATCAAAGAAATAACACGGCTAACATGAGGGCAGCAGGACGCTTGGAATGTTACTGGGAATAGGAAACATCTGGGTAGTTGGTTTCAGGACGCTGATGATACGAGGTGCCGCCAAGTTCGAACTCAGAGGTCAAAAACTAATTTCACAGCCGCAAAACACATATAACCCAAACCATCATAATTACAACCAAAGCAAGAACACCAATTCAAAGATAAAAAAGATAAGACGACAATGTGCGTCTAAACCCAATCTCGAAAATCATCGTATATGAAATATTTGGAAATACAAGTTACCTTAAAAAATCAATATCGTCTAAACGCCTAAAGCAATTTTATTTGAAAAGAACATGTGTTCACGTACAGCTCCTGAACAGATCTATCGAAATATTTCCAGTATATTTATTAATAAAACGTATTTAACGTAAAACAGATTGTAAATCAGTTTAAGTAGCGGCTTTATGAGAAAGTAGAATACGGTGGGTATGTATAGTATTATGAATTTCATTGTTTGATAGTAATTAATAGCAAACAAGAGTAAATGAACGATTTGACTGATTAGAACATAAATAAAAGAAAAGCTAAGGATCCCAGATAAAGCGAAAGGTGGGGAAATTCTGCTCCTAACTGACATACTGCGTTTATGGTGGCAGCAAGTAAATCTAAGTTTAAGGGATTCGCATCTAAAGATCGCGTCTATACAAAGGCGGCGGCCGTACTGGGTCGCGAAAGTCAGCTTTGCGAGCTAAACAAGGACCGTTAGGTACGGTTTCATAACCGACGAATTTGTCGCAGACTTAAAGTAAAAGAAATTTTTCGTGCGACAGTTTCGTGGAATAATAAAATTTTGCACAGGAGTTCCGAGAAATTAAAAAAGTTTCCACACTTACTTCATTGACTCTATCTATGAGCAGAAACGTTTCGACCTGTAAAAATTTTACGTAAGTTAGCTGGCGAACTTTGACGTTTGAGCGGAAGGAGTGGTCCGTTAAAATTTTTCTACAGCTAGCCGCATGCACTTCAGCATTGAATAATATTTTCATGTGACACATTTAGCACTTTCGTAATGATGAGAGACCCTGTGTGTCAGTGTGCTGCTTAACAAACATAAAGGTTTAATAAACATTCTAGATGTTAACTAGCTGGTGTTTGGAACATTATTATTTGATTCCACTGAGCACAAACATGCATGCAATTCACAATTATACAGAAGAAAACAAAATTATGTACAGGGTGATGCCGTAGTGTGTCCATCTCCTAGAAACTAATGTAGCCAATCACCATTAAAGTAGGTCATGGATTTAAACCCTTGACTTGCCAGAACTTTATAATAGCTACAAATGGCAAGAGCATTGCAATTTCCTTCGTCCGACTATGGTACTTCCCTACAATTAACAGAATCGCCAGTCAAGTTAAAATATAAGCCTGGTGCAATAGTGGCTACTTGGGATTAGTGATGAGGAGTAGAAGATTGTAGTTTCAAAAAACATTAATGTTTGTTACCTGTGGAGTACGAATTAATGAGATACATCTATCATTATTCAAGTTATACAAATACACACATCAACAAAACTGCTGTTTAAGCCCGATATGTCGTGTTGCTATTCTAACTGTTCCTCTACCCATCTGAAGGTAACCCCTGATGTTTCCTATAAACATGCACACAGTTACCATGAGAGCTCCCTAAGGGTAGAACGCCAAACCCGAATAGACTGCAGCACATGAGTTGAAAGTGCCAACGGCTTTGCTACCTTGGCAACACTGGTTCCCGTCAGATCACTCAAGTTAAGCACTGTCGGGCTGTGCTAGCACTTGGATGGGTGACCGTCCAGTCTACCGAGTACTGTTGGCAAGCGAAATGTACGCAGCCCTTGTGAAGCAAACTGAGGAGATACTTGACTGAGAAGTAGCGGCTCCAGTCAAGAAAACTGACAACGGCCGGTGGAGTGGTGTGCTGACCACATGCCCCTCAGTATTCGCATCCAGTGACGCCCATGGGCTGAGAGGATGATACGGCGACCGGTCGGTACCGTTGGGCGTTCCAAGGCCTGTTTGGATGGAGTTTGGTTTTGATATGAATTGAAAGTAACGCACCGATAAGGAAACATTAGGGACAACTGTGGAACAGTTGAGTGAACGTCTACTATAGCACGAAAGATAATCGCATCCATAAACGTGTTATGCTCAGAGGACTTGTCAACCAGGAAAGTTGTTCCCAGAATGAGATTTTCACTCTGCAGCGGAGTGTGCGCTGATGTGAAACTTCCTGGCAGATTAAAACTGTGTGCCGGACCGAGACTCGAACTCGGGACCTTTGCCTTTCGCGGGCAAGTGCTCTACCATCTGAGCTACACAAGCACGATTCACGCCCCGTCCTCACAGCAGGCAAGTTGTTCGATGTGTGTACCTGAGTCAAAGTGATGTGGACCGAACATGGAATAGGCTTATATTCGCTGATAGTGTTGAGGACTTCACCATACAGGCAGGCAACTTTCGACAGGTGCACAAGATGATTCATATCTAAGACTTTTGAGTCAAACGAACTTTGCGCCGAGTGCTCCGGAACTGAATTTGGCGTTCGAATAGTCTACAGGACATCATGAATCACATCAAACTATTACAAGTTGGTTGCATTATGCGAACCTCAGTAACATCAATTTCCTACTACCTTGGTGAACACACCGTCGTGCACCAAAACAACAACACCGTGGACTCTGTTATAGAGGGGCAAAGAAGCTTGCAGTATGGGCGCCCCAGGATTGGCGTCGGATGTGGTTGGGCAAAGCTTGGGTGTGTTTGTATCCTGATAATCGCAGACAATGTGTCCGGAGACAAGTCGATAATATCGAAAGCCTTCAATAACGCGTCCCATATGGGCAACAACGTGATGGTGGAATGACTGCATGGATCCATTGAACTCTTCACCTGATCGTTGAGGGCAATCTCGCCGGGATGAGGTTCTGCAACCAATAGTGTGACTGTATCGTCAACTTTTTTTCGACAATTTCATCTTTATGGAGAATAAGTCCCGTGCTCATCGTGCTACTCCGGTGACGACCTTCCTTCAGCATAATAGAATCATCTGTTCCCCGGATATGAACTCAACTACAGATGCTGGTGATCGCCTGAAACCAGCTGTTTTTTGCATATCAACAATCAGTACATACTCTGCGCGACTCACGCAGAATCGCTATTGAAGAGGGGGATAGTTTGGACCAGGGGTGGCTTATTGATCTCGTTGGTAGTGTGCCATCACAGGTTCGAGCCTGCATCCGAACAAAGAGACGTTCTGCTACGTATATACATAGCTCGGGTGTACTGTGAAATACCCGCTTGCACTCCGTCTTCTGGCCACAAGTGGCCCATCGGGACCATCCGACCGCCGTATCATCCTCAGGTGAGGATGCGGATAGGAGGGGCGTGTGGTCAGCACACCGCTCTCCCAGTCATTATGATGGTTTTCTTTGACCGGAGCCGCAACTATTCGGTCGAGTAGCTCCTCAATTGGCATCACGAGGCTGAGTGCACCCCGAAAAATGGCAACAGCGCATGGCGACTGGATGGTCAGCCATCCAAGCGCCGGCCACGCTCGACAGTGCTTAACTTCCGTGATCTCACGGGAACCGGTGTATCCACTGCGGCAAGGCCGTTGCCGAAATACCCGCTTGGGAAACACACTATGTTATCGTTATACAAATGTTCGTTTTTTTAATTTTCATTTCGTAATCTGAACACAGAGTAAATAAGTATAAGCGCATGTCTGTGAGCCAGTTACTTTCTGTGGACAGTATTCTCGAAATAAAGGGATGATCCAAAACACTTTTTGATGAGTGTATTTGGGACAACACTGTGGTACACATATGAAGCGAAACAAATACCTACGGTTAGTTATAGGTAAAGCAAATGGCAGCATACTAATCATTGGTAGCATAATGGGAAACTGCTACTTGTCTACAAATGAGAAGGGAAATATTTGTGAGATCCAAATTTGACGATTGCTAACGTGTTTGTAACGCAGTTGGGAAGGACAGGAGGAAGAAGAATCCGAGTTTAACGACTCGTCGACAACTAGGCGATTACAGATGAATGACAAACTCGTATTTGGGAAAGAATCGAGAAAGAATTTCCACAGTAGGCACAAAAGTCGTAGAGGAGTGGACACCTCTTAAAACAGCAATCACAGTCTGTTCTCCGAAGTTAAAAATATGGGTCGGACTTTAGTTATCCTGATTGACAATAACAGTCAAATAGCATTTTCGGTCAATATACTCAGAAAATATGTGCTACTTTTATGTAATTATATTTCAAGAATTTGTCACGTGATCGATAACGCTCTGTTGTTAGCTATCGTTTTGGGGACGTCGTAGGTTAATTGTAAGATATGCGGAAGGTATACGTGTGTCAGAGTAGTGTTAGTCGCAGTTGCTAATGTTTTTCCGTGTTTTTCTGCAGACGTGTGAGTTACTTACTGATAAAAGACGAATTTACTTCTGAGAAATAATGGAAAGGAATTTTGTGAAGGCTAGGGGTGGAAACTTGGGATGCGTTTGTAGTCACTTTGTTCTTCAGAAACAACTCAAAAGCTTACGTTCCGAAAATTAGAAACACGAAAACTGCATTGCACCGCCACTGGGTGTGAAGTACTGTGGGACAGCAATAAGCCGCAGAATTGTTTTAAAACCTGGGGAATCAGGAACTGGATTATTTTCTGGGACCACGCTGGGAAGGCTACCCAGAGCAACTTGTGAAGCCTGCACGGTAGAATACAGTGGAAACTTGTTCATTCAGAAGTTGAGTCTGTTTCTGTGGTGTTTGCCTGAACTACTACTGTTTTCGAGATACTCTTTCTCAATTTTCAAATTTTCAGACAGCGTAATAACGCTTGTTAAGGACTGTAGAGCACCATCGGGTTTGCCTTCAACAGTTTTACACATTGCTGTTTTTCTGTTCTTCCAAGTCATTAATGTCAACCACCGGGGAATTATGTCTACAAATTATGCAGTTGAGGCAGCAGAACTTTAAGCTATATGTTCTTCTGCTACGTACATAGCTGTTGCTAGAAAACTACGACTTAATAATGCTCAAGCAAGACCATATTTCATTTGATCGCATTGCCTACATTCCCTTGTAGGTTCCAAGCAATGCTCAGTTTGTCTCTTTGTCAAAATCATACAGCTTTAAAACAGGCTCAATGGAGACGCTGGAGGCAGCAGATTACTGTCTTCAACGGCTTGTTCGGGAAGAAAAATGTGGTCGGAAATTGTTGAATGGTTTCTCATATTCTTCAAAATAACAGCTTACATCAGGCGTAAAATGCAGTTTCCCAATGCCATCCTTGTGATTCATATCAGTTGATCAGGTGGAAAATGTAGCTAATAAATGAGAATATACATTAAAATATAATAGCATAGAAAATGTAAAACGAAATATAAAGCTCTTACATTGTATTACGAATAAAAATATTAAGCGAAGAGAAGAAGAGCATAAGAGAAAAAAACCTTGCTCTTAAACAGTAGTATTCCAGCTACAATCGACAAAGTATACATATGGCAAGCTCCCTTTTGTCAAACCGAACCTCGCGGAAATAAACACACGTAATGACCACTACGTCATTTGAATCTCCATGCTTTTTACTCTTTGGAACACTCAAAAGGAATTTTTCATTTGTTTTTATAGATGTATTTGTACAAAGTGGTAATACGCACTATATGTAATTCATTTACCGAAACGTAAGTTCCAAAAGAAGACATCACTTTGAATGAGCTTTACAACAGTACGAGCAGCATTATGGCCAGTGACGTCACAGGCACTAGACTCCAATGAAGCGTTTTAGAGGGCTGTCAAATTATTTGAACTTAATTTCTCCTTTTTTTAAGTACAGAAATTCATGAGAGAAAAAAGCATATTATGAGCATAAAGTGACGGAATTAATCATTTAAGACGATTTCCAGAAAACAGATTGGACAGACAAATTAAGTTACAAGGAATGTAGCTGCAAAAAAATCCTTTTGTATCAGGGTAAACACTGAAATTCTTCTACGAAAGAAAGAAAGGAAAAAGTTCAGAAAAAAAAGATTACAGCAATATAATTTACTTAGGAATGAAATTAATGGTATGTACGGTGAAGCTAAGACTAAATGACTACAGGAAAAATACTAAGTAGTCAAAATAGAAATGATTGTCGGGTGCACACCCTTCCAACATAGAGAAGTTAGTGGGTAGGTGGAAACAGTAAAATGAGGGCATCTATGGAACGGAGGAACTGTCTGCTGACGCGACGGAAGAAGCAGCGGACGTCAGTTTGGAAGACAGACAGGATCCCTTATCACAGTCGCCGTTTGAAATAGGTCTGGAGGACTTGCGATCGGACAAGGGAGAAATGCTAAGCTTAAGAAGAGCGTAATGCAGAGACGCAGGTTTCTCTCCTAGCCCTTAGAGCGAAGAATCAATGACGGAAATAATAGAAAGCTTTGGAAAGCGTTTTATTTTCAGGGTGAAGGCTAGCTATAAAAAGATCCACTCATGATATTGCTGTCCTCAGTTAATGTAAGAAAGAATTACCGCAAGACCTGTTGAATGGAATGAACAATCTAATTAGCAGAGTATATGGTTTAATAGTAAATCAAAGAAAAATAGGAAGTAATTCTGAGTATCGCTTAAACGTACCATCAAAGTTGTGTCCAAGTGGTAAACAAAGTGAAGGAATTTTGATACCTCAGAAGCAACATAGCACGCGTAAAAGCAAAGACGTTGTAGGATGAAGACTCGTGTGGGGAAGGAGGGCATTCATAGCACAAGTAGCAAACATAAATCTACTATACTCATGCCCATAAATTAAGGATAATGCTGATACATGGTGAAACAAAGCTCTGGTGGGCGGTTTGCAGGTTCAAATCACCTCGGGGTATGACCATGCGGTGTATTTGACCTGCGGTCGTCGCACAGTTGCTCTGGCAGCAGTCCACATACTCAGAGGCGTGCTGGTGCATGTCAGAGTACGGTGCAGCGAGTAAGTGTGCAGACGTTTTCAGATGTGCTAATGGTGACTGTGTGTTGAAACAGGCTCAAAGATCACATACTGATGACGTTATGAGGGGTAGAATACTAGGGCCACTGTGTTTTACAGCAGGTCGCAGCACGGGCCCACCCTTTGCCACAAAGTGTGATCTCAAGATTATGCCAACGATTCCAGCAGACAGGAAACGTGTCCAGGCGCTACAGTACGGGGCGTCCACAGTGTACAACACCACAAGAAGACCGATAACTCACCATCAGTGCCCGCAGATGGCCACGGAGTACTGCAAGTAGCCTTGCTCGGGAGCTTACCGCAGCCACTGGAACAGTTGTCTCCAGACACACAGTCTACAGACTACTTAATAGACATGGTTTATTCGCCCGGAGACCTGCAACGTGCATTCCACTGACCCCTGGTCACAGGAGAGCACTTAAAGCCTGGTGTCAAGAGCACAGTACATGGTCATTGAAACAGTGGTCCCAGGTTATGTTCACGGACGAGTCCAGGTATAGTCTGAACAGTGTTTCTCGCCGGGTTTTTATCTGGCGTGAACCAGTAACCAGATACCAACCCATTAATGTCCTTGAAAGGGACCTAAATGGAGGTCGTGGTTTGATGGTGTGGGGTGGGATTATAATTGGTTCACGTACACCCCTGCATGTCTTTGACAGATGAACTTTATTAGGTCAGGTGTATCGGGACGTCATTTTGCACCAGTATGTCCACCTTTTCAGAGGCACAGTGAGTCCCACCTTCCTCCTGATGGATGATAACGCACGGCCCCACCGAGCTGCCATGGTGGAGGAGTACCATGAAACGGAAGATATCAGGCGAATGGAGTGGCGGGTGCCTGTTCTCCAGACCTAAACCCCATCGAGCACGTCTGGGATGCTCTCGGTCGACGTATCGCTGCACGTCTTCAAACCCCTATGACACTTCAGGAGCTCCGAAAGGCACTGGTGCAAGAATGGGAGGCTATACCCCAGCAGCTGCTCTGCCACGTGATCCGAGTATGCCAACCCGTTGTGCGGCCTGTGTACGTGTGCATGGTGATCATAACCCATATTGATGTCGGGGTACATGCGCAGGAAACAGTGGAGTTTCGTCGCACATGTGTTTCGGGACCGTTTTCCCAACTTATCACCAATGACGTGGACTTAAAGATCTGTGTCGTGTGTGTTCCCTATGTGCCTATGCTATTAGCGCCAGTTTTGTGTAGTGCCACGTTGTGTGGCACCACATTCTGCAATTATCCTTAATTTATGAGCATGAGTGTAGTATCAAACATAGACTATAATTTGAGGATGATATTTAAAAGACAATTTATCAGGAAGACAGCACTGTGCAGAAGTAAATCACGACTATGAAAAACCGGAAAAGAGGAGACTCGAATTGTGAGATGCGGTGTTACAGTAATGCTATGGGGGAATGCAGGAGCACAGTGGCATATTCAGAGCGTGGGTGGCACCAACCGACAACCATACCAGGCGCTTCCTAAATAGCGATCCAGTTTTCTGGACAATGACCAGCCTTCAGGAAGTTTCGACAGCACAAAAGTACACTGTCCGAAAAAAGTTGTTACACCCTTTTAGGTATTTCCAGTTCACTCGCGATTTAACAGTCGATAAGGGGTACAGCAGATGATTACTTGTACAGAGCAATAGTACAAGCGATTTTGAGGTACTAGGAAACGACCCTTGCCGTAACACCCAAATTAGTAACGGTGTAGCCTGCACGGGCTGCAATGCAGTCGCTGTCTCTGGTATCCAGCCAGTCGTACATTTAGATGGCCAATACTGTCCAGGGATACGTTATGCCATGCCTGTTCGACCTGTGCACGTAGTTCTGTAAGAGTTTTAGGTTGATAAGTCGCGCGACTCACTTGTCCTTCCCTCATATCCCACACATACTTGATTGGAGACGAGCACGGAGATCGTGCTGGCCCGGGAAGCTGCTGCACGTCTTGCAGAGCATGTTGGATTTGACCCTCAGGAAGTGGGTGAGCATTATCCTGATGGAAGAAAGCATCTCCCTCCTGTTCCAAGAACGTAAAACGGACGCATCTAACAACATTTTACTGATACCCAGCACTGCTTAACGTCCCCTTCAGAAACACCAGAGGTGAACAATAGTTGTACCTTATCGCGCCCCAAACCTGGAGACGTGCATGGGGTGGAGCCGGTCGGTCTCAAACGAAAGCCTCTACGAGACAGGGCTCACCAGGTCTACGTTGTACATGCCAACGATCATCACTTGCATGCAGACAGAATCTGCTTTCATGGCTGAAGACTACTGACCGCCATTCGATCTTCCATGTCCTCTGGCGGCGTCTGCACGTCGATTTTGTGGTGGTAGCGGAAGACGGTTAGAGGTGTGAATGCCCCACTGCTAGTAACCAGTTCGCAAATGTTCATGTTGACCCATCTGAGCTCACAAGCCCTCTTATGTGTGCTTTGGTAGCTGTACGATCTGTCACAGCTGCCCTTACAATACGACGATCCTGGCGGGCGTCTGTGCCGCGTGCACGTCCCGGACCTCGTCTGTGAGTGTGAGAGTGTTCACGGTACCACCGATACCTGCATCGTAGCACAACTGTCGTAGCACGTCCAACTTTCGTGGCAATACGCCAAAATTTAACTCTTTCCAAACTCGCTCATTTGGGTGTAGCAAGCACGAGTGATTCTCCATGCCCTGGCTACCTGCTTACTTCACACGTTTTCACAACAATGAGCCTTCGTACTGTGAGCATTCCCTTAAAATATAGACACAGATGGCACTCTGATAGCTATGCCAATACGCTCTCTCTTGGTGGACGATAATGAACCATTATCAATAAATCTGGAATCCCCCATGTAGCATATGCTATCATCGGGCCAAAATCCACGCCGTCTGTCCAGGTGTACTAATATTTTTTCGGCAGTTATGTGTCAGTACTCGTCTTCCGCACTCCAGGGCCAGCAGGTGATCGGCAAGGCTGGGCTATGCATCGATGCCCGAGGTGTGGTCGAGAGTATCTCACCAGGACGTCAGCACCATCTACCCCGAGAGTGGCCGCCTCCTTCCAGCCACTCGATCTAGATTGCTGTGCAACTCTGGCAAAGCCGCGCGGGATTAGCCGAGCGGTCTCGGGCGCTGCAGTCATGGGCTGTGCGGCTGGTCCCGGCGGAGGTTCGAGTCCTCCCTCGGGCATGGGTGGGTGTGTTTGTCCTTCGGATAATTTAGGTTGTGTGCAAGCTTAGGGACTGTTGACCTTAGCAGTTAAGTCCCATAAGATTTCACACACATTTTTTGAACTCTGACAAAGCAACGACCAGCCCCCGGAATATTCTGAGTGCCAATGCCGCTCACTACTGAGCTGCTTCTTTGAGAACTGCTTACAAGGGTATGTTGACATTGGCGCTCCTGACACCAGGGCTTAACAACTCTAACATGTCATCTACTGAAGACATGTCGCACTACTTTTGTTTATGGTTAATAATAAAGGATTTTGACAGCTTTTGTCCGCCTACATCATCTACGTCTCCACCCCACTTCCAGCAGAGAACCACTCGGTAACTCCTTTCTCCCCAACACCGTTATATTTTGGTGTTAGAAGTGGGATGGTGCTCTGACACAGTGAAATTTTGTGTCTGAAAAGAGCTGTTGGAGGTTGAATTACTTGACCGGTGTAGGGCAGCAACGGCAGTGTTTCAGCAGTCGTGTGATGAGTGAAGTCAGACAACTACGTGACAACTTTAAGTTTTAGGGGACTGTACGATTGTTTCTTGACTGTATTTTCTGCTTTGGTATATCTTGCACGTGTGATGGTAGTAGATAAGTGATAGTTCCATCAGTGAAGCTGTTTCAAGCAAAGTGATGCAGCATTTTCAGGATCGGGTAGCTCAAGTGCGAGCTACTATGTGGAATGGGTTAGGAAATTAGGACGGTTAAGGGAAGAACGAATGGAACAATCAATTCCTACTTGTTCTCGATGCTGGATCTGCTTGTTTGGTGGCCCCATTTTCTGATATATTGCGGAATATATTTGTTTTCTTTGATAATTTGCATACAGGCGCGAAGTTAAGAAACCTTAATGACGCGCAGTTGTTAAGCGTAGCTCAGTTAAAATTGGCAGGGGACT
Organism: Schistocerca nitens; assembly: GCF_023898315.1. Taxonomy (NCBI): domain Eukaryota; kingdom Metazoa; phylum Arthropoda; class Insecta; order Orthoptera; family Acrididae; genus Schistocerca; species Schistocerca nitens. The sequence goes on from NC_064615.1 coordinate 1,013,553,065, forward strand.
CTAGGGCATTTCTGATGTGGGATAGGGAGACCCAGGACTCTCAGTACTTCGACAACTTACGGATAGGTTTAGCACAGAGTAGAAGGAAAGACAGATCTAGATATTATCGGGTAACCTTAATGGCTTTGTTAAAAAACGAGGGGAATCAGTATGAAGCTTCATAGATCGTATCATGAAGATCCATATTAATACAAATGAGTTGACTGAGGACGATAGAACCAATAAGGATATTATCCCGAAAGTGGAGCAAGAGAACACGATGCATTTTTGCAGGGTTTGATGATGAAAATGTCGCATGGAAAGCGTATGGAGTTCCTGAAAACCTTGAACGAAACTGCAGCAGCTGCAGCAGCTTTGGCTGAAACTGAGCCGGGTATTGAATCGAGAGGGAGAAACACAGCCTACTGTGAGATCATGTTTTACAGCTGTGGCTGCCCGGGTCAGATTCAGCAATACTGTAAGAAGCCACCATATTAAAGATACAAGCGCGTCGGACACTTCCATCGGGACCGAGGAAAGGGGACTCTCTGTGAAACTCACACCCCTGCATTAAACGAGATGGTATCAATATAAGAAGGCTACCAGTAAATGTGACCAGGGGACACCCCTGCTCAGAATTAGAAGTGTGGTGTCACCGCCATACACCACACTTGCTAGGTGGTAGCTTTAAATCGGCCGCGGTCCATTAGTACATGTCGGACCCGCGTGTCGCCACTGTCAGGATCGCAGACCGAGCGCCACCACATGGCAGGTCTCGAGAGACGTACGAGCACTCGCCCCAGTTGTACGACGACTTTGCTAGCGACTACACTGACGAAGCCTTTCTCTCATTTGCCGAGAGACAGAATAGCCTTCAGCTAAGTCCATGGCTACGACCTAGCAAGGCGCGATTAGTAACATTGCATGTATCTAAAGAGTCTCACTTGTATCGTCAAGAGCGATGTACAACTATGATGGATTCAAGAAGCTACGTACTTTTCTTTATAGCATTCATTACGTATCCTGTTTCAGACCTCACTCCATCCTTCGTGAGTTAGCGCGTGCATCTTGGCCGCCTCTTTCAATTAGTGTGCGTAGTGTTGGCAAGTCTGCCGACACTATAAGAAGTTGCTTACGGTGACCTCTTTCACAAGCTCGATGTGCGTTATGAGTCTCAGATCCGCGTAGCTGCAGCACGATTTAAATTCTTTTGTCTAAAGAAGCAGCGTGAACAGTTTTTAAAACACTGCATTAGTAAACTTACAGCGCAGGTTCAATGTTCTTGTGGACGAAGCTATAGTGATATTATGTTACGTGATGGAATCACACAGAACCTGTCGGAAGAACTTGTTCACGCTGCTATTATAAAACTACCAGATGCAGAACTGAAAACAGTTTTGTCTATTGTATAGTCTCAAAATATTGTGGACAAAACCGAAGTTGGAGTCTCCGCCTGTTCCCTTTGTTCATTGTGCACAAAGCACTCAGTCTAAGGTAATGGAAAAGTAAAAATAGGGGTCAGCTGAACTATAGAAGTAAAGGTAAATATTTTCAGTCTAGTAGTGTATGTGGTGTACTTCAGAATAATGTGAGGAAATCTTCTCCTTAGTGTTTTTCTAGGAATGATATACAAGCTTGTCACTTTCGTAAATCAAAGTGTCTTAGGTGTGGAGAGCAAGGTCATATCCAGGTCGTATTTTTAACATGCTATGCCACTAGTGTTTAAATTCGTTTGAGTCAGAATTATAGTGCATGCTTACAGGAAGCAAGGCACGCTTGCTACAGAGCAGCGGAACTAATTGTGTTTTGTTAACCGTGGATCCACGTCAGATTATTAGCGGTGACGAGGCTGATATTACACAGGATTCTCAGGTAAATGCGGTTGTACACCGGGCAGAAATGTCAAACAACTTTCAGAGAGTGACGACATGTCTCAGTCAGGTCACGAAAGTGAACGGGAGACCGCAACAGAATCAAATGTAGGCGCTGCTGGTGCGAGACGCACCATCAGTGAGACTGGCAGACCAGAATCACGAAAGAAATGTCACAGAATGATGGAATCTCGTTCATCTAGTTCTAGAGGTGTTAGCGGTGGATCTCAGTTTGGGGCTCTCATGCAATTCAAGGAAGAGTCAGAAAGGTACAGGCAAGAGGCAGAAAGGAAGAGGCAAGAGACAGAAAGGAAGAGACGATAGGCAGAGAAAAAGATAGTGGAGGAAGAGGAGGAAAGAGACATATTAGTCACAAGAACGATCACAGACGGTACAGATGGAATCAAGAGAGAGATCGCGTGAATCCAAGAAGAGCTAAATGTCAAGAAAACGACAGCAGAAACGCGTGAGGTCGCGGACCAGGCGAAGCACGGTGCCAAAACAGTGCTATTGGTAGCGCAAGTAGAAATGACTCATCACTGGCCAACGAACATGTTAAACTGGCAAGAACTGAGGGGTGTAAGACAAAAAAGGCCCTTGCAACTCTCCAAAAGCAAGGCAAAAGAATTGTTCACGAAACGCAGGAAAAATGAGTGAGGCTCCGAAGCGAATTGAGGAGACAAAAATCAAACAAGCCGAAATCTCTGAAGTTAAAGATCAGCAGACCCGAGTCGCCACGCAACAGAACGAGTTGGCTAAGGACGTTCGGCAGGCACATGAGCGGGTCGCGGAATTGCAAACATAATCTCGTCCGGTAGAGCGCCATCGAGAGCATCACGGAAGTGAAAAAAATGTTTTGCAACTCTCCGAACGGCTACATGAGGATACACCCCCTGCACATGGACGAATGAAGTAGGAATATGCCCCTGCCGCGGCGAAACGCGTAACACGCAGCATGTCAGATACCGAGCCGGAAAACTATTGTACACGTCTACGGAAGTCAGAAACGTTATTACGTGAATCTGACAACACTAGGTGATACCATAACAGCGCACAAGGATCTTTTGGGTACGGATGCATGGAATCACGCGCTGCAGACGAGAGGGAAAATTCGTACGGCGGATACGTCGACGCTTTCGACCACAAACTTTTCTTGACCATCCAGAATTTTCAAGTTTTCAAGGAGGCAACCAACGCGTTACATCCAAAGATCTGGATGGCACAGTACGATCACGTGCTACTAGAATTTTGGCCACTGAAGTACATGCGACAGTTTATCTGTGGTTTCTTAGAAAGGTCGATTGCAGAACATATGCGTTGAGTTGCAGAGAGAGGTCGCTCTTACCATAAATTTAAGGACGCATTCCTTAGCACATACTAGTCGCAAGACACACAGGAAAGGATGAAACAGGAGATCTTGTTGGGAAAGGACTTAGAAGCGTCAGGATTCCTCAGTCCTGTCAAGTTCTTCGAATCCCTGGTCAAGAAGAAACGATTCTTGGATCAACCATACAGTCCCAAGTAAATTATAAGGCGCTGCTACGTTAAATTACCTTTGCGTTTCCAGCAACTGCTCATCGTTAGATGCAGCGATTCAATCGAAGCTTTCAAGAGTGCGCTTTGCGAACTCGACTACGTGAATGAAATTCACAACTCGCGGGAAAGAAGTAGAAATAATGACCGTAACTGGTCAGATTCGCCAGAGAGGAATGACGATGGACGAAATGGGGGAAAACATCGATCGAATCGAAACCAAAATTCAAACTTCAGTGGGAATAACCAGCCATCATGGGAAAATAGAAGACGAGGAAATTATAATTATAATAACAGCAACTACTACTACCAAGGAAACGGAAACTGGAGAGAGCAACAGAGCTCGGACAAGGATTAACAGGATTCTAGGGACCTACAGCGAAGCAATAGCAGGACATACAACCGTCAAGGTCAATTGAATAATCAACGTAGCGAATATGTGGAACTGAGGCCACCTAACCCATCGTAGGGGTCACGCAAAGAAAATTGAAACAGGAATTTACACGCAGCTCAAAACAATGCCACAGAAACTATCGGAACCAGCGATATTAACTTGTTAGAGTAAACTTTAAAAAGCCATTAATTGGCGGTTTCTTTTTTTCCAGAGATGCAGGTTTCTTAACACTTGCCCTGGTTCGACATGATTTTGTGCTGTCCTGTGGGAGAGGAGATTTAGCGCCTCTAGAGCCCTGTGATTGGCTCAAGACGGAGTGAAGTCGGTGTCTTTTTTGGACTTTGTGAGAAAAGGGTATTTCTTTTCTGTAGAGGTACGAAGCATTCAGTTGCGGGACTTTGGGCTGGAAAGCACTTCCAATCGAGGCTCTGGCATGTGTGGTTGGTGCTTTGGACCTGTCCTGAGACTGACTTCACCTGCGAGTAGTTTAGACTGCGGAGCCTGTGGTGAATTTCTTACTGTACTGACAGTGTGACTTCAAACGACTCGCCGGCCGCGGTGGTCTAGCGGTTCTAGGCGCTCAGTCCGGAGCCGCGCGACTGCTACGATCGCAGGTTCGAATCCTGCCTCGGGCATGGATGTGTGTGATGTCCTTAGGTTAGTTAGGTTTAAGTAGTTGTAAGTTCTAGGGGACTGATGACCATAGATGTTAAGTCCCATAGTGCTCAGAGCCATTTGAACCATTTTTCAAACGGCTCGGACTGCTCGTTTGCTGAGGACACACTTATTCGTTTTCGGTTTACCAGTCTTGACGTTGGTATCCTTGCGCGCTCTGTCGTACAAGTGAGCCAAATTGGTCCTTGATATGACCAGCAAACGGGTGTGTCACACACTGAAATCTACCATGATTTCAGGGCTCTGGTAGAGAGTAAATTGCAATCCGTATGCCTGATCGGCAGACCGCGAGATGTTTGCATTTCTTTCGTGGCAGAGATCGATTCACAGGTGCGCCTCCACGTCTTACCTCTGCCGCACACATCTCGCCACATGCAATTTACATCGCCGCATGAAACAAACAGGGTAACGTACTGCCACTCCGTCATTGTCACGGCGTATAGATCTCAATCGCCACTTGCCCTCAGCTGCACCTGTATAGAAAAACTTCAGTAGATTTGATCAATCAAAGACTGCTCAGCGTCAGATCAATTCTGGTTGCGTTATCCACATTTTTAGGGCCATAGTTAAACCGTCTTTGCCAACCCAGGATCCTTGTCCAGTGTAGTCTTAAACCACCTGTTAGCTGTTTACGGTATTCAATCAATAACTTGATACGCATAATTTATGTCTGTTTAAAAAAATAAATGTTCTTAGAACACTAAAATTATGCCAACACATTCTCACTCATTTAAACAGCCCCACTAGGGTTGCCGTTCACCAGTACTTGTATTTTAGAAGTATTGACCCTGGCTGTTGAGATACTTGTCCCACTGCGACACAAGACAGTGAATGGCTGTCTCATAAAATTCCCGGATCTGCGATGTTAACCGTTTCCGCTCGTACAGCTGGACGTCGTCGTCAGAGGTGAATCCTTTGCCCCTCGGAGCCTTTTTAAGGGGACCAAAAATGGCGTAATCACAGAAACAGAGGTCCGGACTGTATGGAGGGTGGCCAAGAACCTCCCATTCGAAGTTCTGCAGGAGTGCCGCGACTGTGCTGGCTGTTTAAGGCTCTTCATTGTCGTGGAGCAGAATGACCCCACGGGTGAGATTGCGTGGTCATTTTGATTTGATCGCTTGGCAAAGGGTGGTCAAATCTTGCCAGTAATTATAAGCACAGTAAGAATATCAGAAGGAGGCGATCTTGGTCAAAAAAGAACGTCGCCTCGGACGACGACGTCCAGCTGTACATGCGGAACTAGTTAACATTACAGCCCCGGGAATTTTATGAGACAGCTATTCACCGCCCTGTGTCACAGTGGGATAAGGTACTGTTTCTATAATAATGCCTCAGGCTCGCTGAACGCTCCTTATATTTTATTTGCACCGTCCAGAGTTTTTTCCTTACTTTGTCTCCTGTGAACTGTTTAACAATTTATTTGATAGGGAAGTGCAAATCGACTATTTCTCGCCATTTTTGAAATCGCAATTATGGTATGGGAGAGGACCATCTTTCTCTCCCAAATAAAGAGAAGTGGAGCACAGTATTTCCCACCAATTTAATTAATTAATTCGTATCGTGAGATTCTTCCAGTCCGACAGCTGAACCCAGACTGAGTCTTTTTCCTCCCAATCACACAATCTGGACTACTAGAGAGAGAGAGAGAGAGAGAGGGGAAGGAGGAGAGAGTGAAAGAGATAGAGAGAGAGAGAGAGGAATCGAGCCTGGAATGTCCTGGTTAAAGGAATACCGCCACCTACTGCTTTATTTGGGGCCAGAAGAAAAAACGGACGTCGCTTGGGTGTGTAACACTTTTGACACTAAATGTAACTGGGTTTTCTCTTTCGATGCTAGTCAATTGTCAGGATGAGCATTACTGCAAAGGGCATTTGATTCTAAAGCATCATCTCAGGGTGAAAATACTAAATAAATTAATTTTTCTCTCTTAACAACATGTGGGCAGGGTGGGTTCTTCCTTGGCTCGGGTATGAGGTAGAATGAAACAGCATTTTTACATAAGATAACTTTTATTGAAAGTTTTGTACAACTGTTTCCTTACTGGATGTTCTGGCTCGGAGAGCGGCGGCTGTGTCGTTTGCGAAGCCTTCTGCTGCGGCAGCGGCGGCTGATTACGCGTGGCGGTGTATATCTCGTGTCGCCGTCTCGCCCAGTTGACTGGAGACGCGCAGCACGAGGTGGCGCGTTTAATTACTGCGAGCGAAGTCGTGCATCGGATGGTGATACCTTGGATGTGGCGTCCCAGTGTTTCTCTTCTCTAAGCGGCCGCGTATGTCAGTGTTGTAAGTCGGCCAGCGTAGCGGCGCGGCGGGGGAAGGCCAGTGTCCCGGACTCGAACAAGGGACTCCCGCTTGCCAGTCTTCGGCTGACAAATCTTCATCCCCAGCTCACAGGTGACTACTGTTGTGAGGCCGTCTCCTTCCCGTCCTCATGAGTCACTCGGGTAAGTAAAAATCAGTCTTCAAATACCTTATAACTTCTGTCTTCTGGCGGCGAGGCTGCTGCTTGCTATTCCATTACAGCGGCGGACTTGGTGCTTCTGTGTACGATGTAGTCTCTTCCTGCATGACGGTTTTCAGCTCCCAAACTGAACTGAAAACTACTCTTCTTCTTGTCGGTCCCACTGCGTCTCGCGTATTTGGTTCAAATGGTTCAAATGGCTCTGAGCACTATGGGACTCAACTGCTGAGGTCATTAGTCCCCTAGAACTTAGAACTAGTTAAACCTAACTAACCTAAGGACATCACAAACAACCATGCCCGAGGCAGGATTCGAACCTGCGACCGTAGCGGTCTTGCGGTTCCAGACTGCAGCGCCTTTAACCGCACGGCCACTTCGGCCGGCTCTCGCGTATTTATTCACTTCAGTTCACTGGAGGTGAACGACTTCACGGTCATTGCCTCTTCTGTCACGTTGAAAAGCTTCTCGAAGAATCTTCTTAACATTGGTCATTGGCTCTTGGAATGTAGGCGAGGGCCTGTGATCACATGTGACAATTGAGAAACACGTGAGCCGGTCGGGCGATGCCCTGACGGCTGAATCGACAACGTCCGCTTATGTGGGGAGGGCGATGGCTTCTCCGGAACGTGCTGACTTCACGGTCATTGGCTCTTCTGTCACTGCTGCTTTGCCCGCTGTTTGCCAGTGTGTAATTCTTCTAAACTAAAGTAAGTTTTCCATTTATTTTCTAATTTCTACTTCACTTCACATTGGTTTCACTAATTTGTTTACCTATCTTAAGTACCACTCAACAGATGAGTAGGCATGTACATCTACTCGGACTGGTTTAGGTGTAGCCCCTGACTGTGCGCAGTGCGATCTCACAGTCAGCACCCCAATGGGCTGCAAAGCCTACCGACAGTGGTGTAGCTCGGAAGTGTGGAGGACTGGCAGCTAGTGGAGCAGCACCCTCGATCCTATAATCAGTGCCCCCAGATGTTTCCTGCACTTTGTCTTCCAATGAAGTTTCCCTGGCGATCGCAAGAGGCAATGCCTCGACGTTGGTTGGTCTGCTCTGCCCCCAGGCAAGCAATCAGCTTCATCACTATCATAGGCATCCCACTCTACCTCCGAAGTTGGGCGGGGAGGGTTGCGACATTAACGGCCATCCAGTCAACCACACTTTAAGATACGCCCGCCGCTAGTCACACTACCATGTTTCCTATAACCACCACTCCAGTATGAGGATGGTTCCACGAACTCTTACGCTAATGCCAATGATATGCAAGTGTCTCCTCTCCAGAGATCCAACGGGGTATACTTATGTCCAAATGTCGATGCACAGAGCCCAGTTTTGTGTATTTGCCATTTCATAACATTTACAGACTTTCATAGCAGACAGGACTCGTCTTCTAAGGAGTAGTCCTTATAATGAAGATTCCCTGAACAGGAAACCTTTGTAACTTTATGTATTTCAACATTCCAATCTACTGTTAGGAAGTGACACTGCAACTACAGTAAAAATGTTATGTCTTCTGTTACTATTTGATATAAATTAATTTCTAAATTCTTTGTCCATGAACTGCATCTGTTTCTGGCTCCTGTATCCACCAAATAACCACAAAATGTTCAAAGGAATTTACAACTGCATCGAACCAACTAAAAGATTTGGCGACTTGCCGAACAAATCACCATAGTCTTCATCCACTACTTCTTTTTGCTTCCTATTAAGGATGCTCCTGTCCAAAAAATTCAGTTTCTTCTCCAGTACATTTCAAGCAGATCATTTCCTATTTCTCTCCTAGATTGGGAGCACACATTTCCTCACCATGTTCAGAGAAGGTGGTAGCTTGTTTCTGTAGCTGTTCTATATCTTTACCCAAAAATCATACAGCCTACTCAAATAAAGTGTTATTTGGGTCTTTTAATATCCTACTTGCACTTGAGAGAGGTCACATGCTTCAAAAGATTATAGCGGTTCTGGCGCTGCAGTCCGGAACCGCGGGACTGCTACGGTCGCAGGTTCGAATCCTGCCTCGGGCATGGGTGTGTGTGATGTCCTTAGGTTAGTTAGGTTTAAGTAGTTCCAAGTTCTAGGGGACTTATGACCTAAGATGTTGAGTCCCATAGTGCTCATAACCATTTGAGCCATTCAAAAGATTACATAACCACTGCTATTTCAGCTAATGCTTATTCAGAAGTGGTGGTGGCCTCATTCATCTTTTTCATATACTTCGGTATTATGACAACAGCTTAGTCTAACAAGTCCCTCGACATCCATACTTGGTCAGTTACAGTCACAAGTGGCTGGCATGCCCTAGTTCTGACTACATATTGTAACAAAAATGGTCAAATGTGTTTGAATTCCTACGGGACCAAACTGCTGAGGTCATCGGACCCCAGACTTACACGCTACTTAATCTAATTTATGTTAAGAACAACACACACACACAAACACACACACACACACATACACACAGCCGGCCGGAGTGGCCGTGCGGTTCTAGGCGCTACAGTCGGGAACCGAGCGACCGCTACGGTCGCAAATTCGAATCCTGCCTTGGGCATGGATGTGTGTGATGGCCTTAGGTTAGTTAGGTTTAAGTAGTTCTAAGTTCTAGGCGACTGATGACCTCAGAAGTTAAGTCGCAAAATGCTCAGAGCCATTTGAACCATTTGTGTCAAAACACACACCCATGCCCGAGGGCGGACTCGAACCTCCGGCAGGAGGGACCACGCAGTCCCTCCTTTCTGAGGTTATTGATTTCAAGATGATGTCTGTCACTCATTCTGAAACAAACAAATATTTCTACCAGTATGTGTGATCCAAACACATCTATACAGAATATTACTGCTAATTTGTTAAGACACATAATCAGAACGAACCGCACTTTGCTACCGTTGCACAACAAAGCGACAGGAGAGTGGATGGGTTTGTTGATTATGTTGGACATTCTTGACAGTATTGATTACAGCAAATAAACTAGCACCTTAATTTCTAGGCCTCACATTTCACAAAATCAAGATGGGTTTTACATCCGGTTGGCACAACTATGAAAAAAAAAAGTTCAAATGTGTGTGAAATCTTATGGGACTTAACTGCTAAGGTCATCAGTCCCTAAGCTTACACACTACTAAGCCTAAATTATCCCAAGGACAAACACACACACACACACACACACACACACACACACTCATGCCCGGGGGAGGACTCGCACAACTAAGAAGACATATTAAGGCTTTTAGGCCCAATGGCCACACAAAACAACAATCACAGGCTTTGACCACAATTATCTAATTTAAAAACAGAATTTCACTGATTGGGCATATTGACCACCAATTTTGAAACTTACACAGAAACTGCCATCACCCCCAATACTAAAATCAGGGAAACACAAAAATGGTAGTTGTATCAGTACTCCTGTTGATGTGCTCACGTAGGAGGCCCCCACAATACTCGGCACGGCTTCTGGTAAGGGAAACTCCCAATCGTACGCCCCTCAGATTTAGTGGTAAGATGTCCCAGGGGATAGCCCGCCAAAAACAGAACACAGATCACCCGTGGAAAATGGAAGAAGGTATACTGAATTGTGAAAAAAAGAGTGAAATAGAGCCAGTAAACGGTCCAAGCTTAAGATGTGCAACATCAAGCAACTTGTAAGAACCATAGCGTCATGGTTTGTGGTTCCATTGTTGGATAGCCAAGCTGGAGATCTGTATTCAAATCTCCCTCGTGTCGCACCTTTTATATATATATATATATATATATATATATATATATATATATATATATATATATATATATATATATATATGTAAAGTTTAGAACTGTTTGTTCGGTCATTGACGTATCCGTTCGCTGTATTGAAATTTGTGTTTGTGTCATGGTGTAACGTCCGTCTGTAACAGCAAGGTGCAAGGAAGGGACCTATAACGAAAACTGATTTCGCAAAACTACTCTATTAGCAGTGAAAGGAAGTGGCTCTCGAAAGTGAACCGTAAACGTTTGATGACAAGGCGACAAATTAACCGAATCCTTCTTTGGAGAACAAGTCTGGTGTTGTACACAACGGTGGTGGCAGAATGTGTAACGTATAATAGAAATCTCTTATCGATGCACATAAATTTTACGCATGGAGAGTGAGTGAGATTTAGGTACTAGTATGAATGTGATCACTCGCAATGAGATGATGAAAACATAATAGTTTACCACATAAGCCGCAACAAATTAACACAACAGTTTCACAGTCACATAGCTTTGCCTGTGCTCTATTAATGTTTTTGAAATTTTCCGCATGTACCTCATCAAATCCTGCGTATGTCCACGCAAATTAGAACATGTCCTGGAATTTCGGAGAGCGATGTTCATTTTGTGTGAGAGCTAGGACTTTGGTAATAGAAACGCGATCACGTAAACAGCATTGCTCTGTCTGTCCGTGCAGCTTTGTAAAATCATAGTTTTCTCACAAAGTATTTCATGTCTCTATAGCTAATCACATCTAACCGTTACGTAAGACGTGTACAACCTGGAGGAATGCTAATGACGTCTACTCTCACACTAAAATTTCTATCCTGTATAGGTGTCAAGGAGTAAAACTATCTTTGTTCGCATAAGGATTAATCACACGTTCATTAAAATTTTTCACTATCTTTTCTCCATTTTGCCTGACGCACTACAGTTCGCAGTAACATTGGGAATTTGCTGAACTTCGGGCCCAAATGCACAACTTTTTTCCTGCAAACAAAACGTAGGTAAAATAAATTCTGCTTTGTTAAGGGCATATTGTATGTTGTAACTGTGGGATGTGCCATGCGGGGTGTCCGCGCGGTGTAGGGCGTCTTTCCATGGTCCACGCGGCTTCCCCCGTCGGAGGTTCGAGTCCTCCATCGGGCCCTTAGAGTAAGTTTAAGATAGGTTATGTAGTGTGTAAGCTTAGGGACCGATGGCCTGAGCAGTTTGGTCCCATAAGGCCTTACCACAAATTTCCAAAAACTGTGGCAAGTGGCTTGCAGCTGGTCTTGCATTGCATTTAGTGTCATCTTCTCCAACTAACAATAACGTGCGGGTCGACTTCGTTTCATAGTTAAACGCACAGTGATCTGTGTTGGTGTCATGCGTCATCATACTGTTGGAATTTGACGTTAGTTGGTAACAAGCTTCTTGGAAGAGTCGGCAAGTACTTCCAGGTTGTTTGTATAGTTTTTACTTAAGTATTTGGTAATCGTTCTGCTCGTAATTTTGTATTTCTTTTAGAGAATTAATAGTCATTGTGGTGAAGCCTTCAAGTCCAGACCGATTCGTTTAGCAAATGTAATTACGTATCATGCGTTGCATTTAATTCATTGCTGGCTTGAATAAGTTGTTGATGTACATCTTTTTCCTAATTCACTAAACTTCTGACTTGGTTTCCACGACTTCTTTACAGTATTTAACTGAGTTTTTTTCCTCCATCCTTCGAAACTTCTTGTATTTATTTGTAATAATTTGTAATCTATGTTTGCGTCTTTTAATTGGTTTGCAGAGTAGTCTATGTTGGAGCATTTCCTTCATGTAACCCAACGAAATGCCGTCAGATTGACGTCGTAGTATCGCTTCTTTGTGTTCTTTTTACTAATCATCATCATTCTCGTCATCTGCTGCACGCAGTCCCCAGCAATCATCAACGTATCAATTTGTCAATAAATGCAAGAAATAATCGTACTAATATTGCACAATCGTCGGATCCCTTAGAGAACTTGTGTCCGGCCAGAGTGGCTGAGCGGTTCTAGGCGCTGCTGTCTGGAACCGCGCGACCGCTACGGTCGCAGGTTCGAATCCTACCTCGGGCATGGATGTGTGTGACGTCCTTAGGTTAGTTAGGTTTAAGTAGTTCTGAGTTCTACGGGACTGATGACCACAGAAGTTAAGTCCCATAGTGCTCAGAGCCAGTTAAACCATATTTTTTGAGATCTTGTGGATTTCTTAAGATTTAGAAAATGTTCATGGATCTACTTATGCAAGTCGCGAGCTTTATTTGCTGAATTCGTATTTCCCACGGAATATCACTCGCGTATTTAACACGCCCACGTCAAACGGCACAAACAGTCCTCTGCTAGCCAGGCAGCTTGGTCAACAGGAATCCTTTCTCTGCTGTACACTGTAGTCAACTGACGTGGATGTTTGTTTGTTTAGGCGTAGCGTCCTCATACGACAGCGCTGTTATCTCCTATCGGACCTACTGCTTACAGTGAGGACCGAACCACTAGCAAATTTATACCCGAGAACTTTTGTACCGGTACTTGACGCTGGGATCCCGTGATAGCAAAGCGACGAGCCTCCAGACGTTCGTACCTCCTATTTGTTCTACACAAGTACCTCATGTTATAACTCGCATTTCGTTTTGGGGGCTTTCACTCTTGAATGCCTTCATTGTAACATTGTTCACACCCGTTTATTTGTTGTTTACATTTGTGTGAGAGGTCTATGCGGCTATTCGCCTGCTGGCACTATTCGTCACATTTACTTTCGGCGGTAATACATTCTTACCAAATGACTCATATTCTATAACCAGCGCATAGTATGACAGTACTACAAGTGATGTGTCGGCAGAAGTGCCAACACCGTGTTGTTTGAGGAAGCCGAAATGCACGCTATAAGCTCACGCAGGATGGCGTGAGGTCTGAAACAGGATACTTAATGAATGCTATAAAGAAAAGTACGTAGCTGCTGGAATACTTAACTTTAATCAACAATTGGTGAACATTGGTCTTGTTACTGTACATGCTTTATTAGATACATAGCAAAGGATAAATGGCGCCTTGCTAGGTCGTAGCAATTGACTTAGCTGAAGGCTATGCTAACTATCGTCTCGGCAAATGAGAGCGTAATTCTCAGTGAACCTTTCCTAGCAACGTCGGCTGTACGACTGGGGCGAGTACTAGTAAGTCTCTCGAGACCTGCCGTGTGGTGGCGCTCGGTCTGCGATCACTGACAGTGGCGACACGCGGGTCAGACATGTACTAATGGATCGCGGCCGATTTAAAGCTACCACCTAGCAAGTGTGGTGTCTGGCGGTGACACCACAACAAGACTGGAGAAAGAGAACAAGTAAGCCAGTGACTGGACAGACAGTTCATAATTTTGTGAGAAAAAGAAAGTGGGGCACGAGGGAGATTTAAATATGGAGATCCCGCTTTTTCAGTTCAACACCGGTCCACGTAACCACGACGTCGTGGCTCTTCTAATTCGCTCGATGTTGCACATCTTTCTTCTGTTTTCGTGATTGATATGTGTTTAGTTTTTGATGAGTTATCCATTGAGCCACCTTTCCACTAAATCGGACGGGGGTGCGATAGGAAATTTCCCTTGTAAATGTCTCCCAAAGTAATGCTGTGGTGTCACCGCCAGACACCACACTTGCTAGGTGGTAGCTTAAATCGGCCGCGGTCCATTAGTACATGTCGGACCCGCGTGTCGCCACTGTCAGGATCGCAGACCGAGCACCACCACCTGGCAGGTCTCGAGAGTGACTAGCACTCGCCCCAGTTGTACGGACGACATTGCTAGCGACTACACTGACGAAGCCTTTCTCTCATTTGCCGAGAGACAGTTGGAATAGCCTTCAGCTAAGTTAATGGCTACGACCTAGCAAGGCGCCATTTGTACCATTGCATGTATCTCAAGATAGTCTCACTTGTATCATCAAGAATGCTGTATACCAAAGGACGATATAAAAGTTAAGTGTTCTAGTAGCTACGTTCTTTTCTTTACCACATTCATTACGAATCCTGTTCCAGACTTCGCGCCAGTCGGCGTGTGTGTACGCGTGCCCTCTCGGCTACCCGTCACTGTGGACTGGCTGTCTTGTCAGTCCACTACAAATGCCGTTGCTCTCTCCAACAGAAACCAACGGCCCGGCCGCTTCTCCAATGTATACAGCCTCAGCTTGGCCCATCAGTCGTCGTACTGTCAGTGAGTCCTTTCTGCTCCATGCCCGCGCTCGCCGCATGCACTCTGTCACTCTGTGTGCACTCGACGCGGCCGCTGTGAAACTCAAATTCGCCAAGCGGGTACCAGGCGAACTGTGCTGTGTCCATCACGGCACACCAAGGCTGAAAATCACTGACAGTGGTGTCAGCTATGGTGGAAGACCGTGACTGGAGACTCTGTAGCCTGGTGCCGTAAAGAGAGACTGTCCTTTGTACCCATCCCATACTGCACAAAAAGATAGGAAGGTCTCAAAAGCTGGCTATACATTCCCTAATCCCTCTGACTGTTTTCTGCAAGTGTGGTATATAGGGAACTGGACCACTTTCACATCAAGGTGGGTCTTCTTAGGCAAAAAAGAAAATCGTGGATTAGCGTTGTGTGAAGTACAGGCAGCCTGTTACGGATTCTCTTTGAGAGACTTGTAATTGAGTCTCCCTCGCAGCTATCCTTCCGTTAATTATTCCTAGTTTGTGTGCTTTTGTAGTGGTTTACATACAAAACTTTTACGATTGAATACCTTAGTCGTTATCACACATGAGCATCAGATGTTGCGAAACGTAGTGGCTGTTTTGTAGTAGCTTGCTTCGACCTTGGTTTGGTGAACCCACTTCCTGTGTCTGAATGCAGATGATAAATATGACGGCACAATATAACTATGCCAAAAGTCTTCGTTTGTGTATACATTTGTGTTGATTAGGTAGTTGTGGTCGACGGTTTGAAGATAAGTCTTCGAGTGAGAATACAATGGGACGTTCTTGGCCTCCTGAAATTTTAAATGCTTCAATACGCGATTATTGGCTACAGTGTCAGTAGGAACATTATCATTCGTAGTGCTCATTGTTCATGAATGTTTAATGGCAGTCATCAGTTCTGGAGTCGTCCACATAGTTTAGAATGCAGAGCACGAAAGGAAGGCAGCAATTGGATCTATAATCCCCTTTGATACTTATAAGTGTAGACTTCTCTCATAGTGGACCACATGCCAATTAGGTACTGGGGGACAGATTCCAATCAAAAAGCCTTGTGAAAGGGTTGAAGTATTATATGTTTCAACCTGTCAGATTCACAAACTACCTGCTTAGATATTAGTCTTTATTTGTGACCAGTGCTAATACCATTATCACCAAATAAAGTGTAGTGTATCAAGGAACTTATTATTACGGTTTGAAATGCAGAATGCATGAGGTACTTTATAAAAACTATAGTTTCAAGAAACTGCTTAAAATAGAAACGATATCTGGTACTCCCCACGGATGAGTTGCAGGTCCTCTGCTGCTTCTTCAAATGGTTCAAATGGCTCTAAGCACTATTGGACTTAACATCTGAGGTCATCAGTCCCCCAGACTTAGAACTACTTAAACCCAACTAACCTAAGGACATCACACACTTCCATGGCCGAGGCAGGATTCGAACCTGCGACCGTAGCAGCAGTGCGGTTCCAGACTCAAGCGCCTAGAACTGCTCGGTCACAACGGCCGGCTCTGCTGTTTCTAATCTATTTAAATGCTTTAGGACACAATCTGGGGATCCATCCTAGATTGTTTTCAGATAATGCTGCCATTCATCGTATATGGTCCATTTAAAATTGCTTGATAATTGACGTCTGTGTCTTGCCGCTACGGTGTTGCCACATCGGCCGCCGGCTACCGCTCGGTTATAGGTGACACACAAGCAAGGCCTGTCACTTCAGAAATGCTGTTGGTGTATAACGCAGAGCAGTGTTGGAGGTGGCCGCTGGATGCTGTCTCGGAAATGCGAAGTGTTCTGTCGACAGCTGGTTTTAAATGACCAAATGACTGAACTGCGGCAGGAGACGCGTTTTGTAATCTGAATTTAAACTCACGGCTTTAGCTAACAACAACCTCGTGACGTGTAATGTATCCGAGAAAGCGGTGGTCAACAATTTGAGGCAGAACTGAAATCACGATGGCTTTGATACGGCTATCAAAGGTAACCTCTAAGTTCAAAATGAAGATAAAAGAAATTCAGTTTCAGTGCTAAAAACAAACTGTAATTTCCTACCGTCATTGGTTACCTCAAACAATTTTCTCATTTGCTACATGAGCTGCCATGTTACCAACCGACGAGCAGTCCTCGTTGGCGCTTGGTTTCAGATAGGCGACACTGACAGATTCCAGATAAAAAAAATGTATGATACGTAGAACAAATAAAAAAGTCAATACTATGATGGAATGACGTGGAAAAAAATTAGGAATCAAAAAATTACATATAATCTAATCAACTGAATAAAAACTTATAATCAGACTCTTTTGTTGAAATTGAGAAATTAAAAAGTTTCACGACTTCTGACGAGATTCGTATCTAATATTTCCTACATGGTAAGTCATTTCGCTAACCATTGCACTAAAGCCAAACAGGGAGTCGAGGTTTTTTTTCTACTATGATGACCCAACCACAATAATGAATTGCAGTCTTCAAAAACTCGGTTTCACGCAATGTCGTGTGAAGCTTATCTAATGATTAGGATATCTGTACATATGACGCTGCATCGCGTCTTCCGTGGAAGTATTCAGCGGTGTTTAGTTAGTACTGTAATATCAGCATCGTTATGTGTGTATTCTGTGGTGTGGTTATGTATGATAAAATACAAAATAAAAACGCCAGACTCATGATTTGGTGTCCTAAAAAATCATGGAAGAATGAAGAAATAGAAACTGGAACTGCACTGAACAGTTATTGTGGCAGTTTGGCAACGGCAAACTTTTTTTTTTTAATCTCATTTTGTTCTATATTGGTCGTTGACTTTGTTCGTGGCCGACGTCCTATGACACTTGTTCTGCTGTTCATTGATCCGTTCACTCAGTTTTTTTTATTACAGAGGGTAGCTGAACCCTCTGACCGAACACGCTGAGCTACCGTGCCGGCTGTGGTTTTTTTTTTTTCCACTATGATGACCCAGCCACAATAACGAATTGCAGCCTTCAAAAACTCGGTTTCACGCAACGTCGTGTGAAGATTATCTAATGATTAGGATATCTGTACATGTGACGCTGCATCGCGTCTTCCGTGCAAGTATTCAGCAGTGTTTAGTTAGTGCTGAAATATGAGTATCGTTATGTGTGTATGTTGTGGTGTGGTTATGTGTGATGAAATACGAAATAAAAACGCCAGACTCATCATTTGGTGTCCAACCAAATCACGGAAGACTGCCTAACAAGAAATTAGAGGTGCACTGAACAATTATAGTGGCAGTTTGGCAATGGCGAACGGTTAGGACGTGGCGTTGAGCGCTGTGACGGAAGGATACCAGCTCCAAAGCGTGAAGTGCCCACTATCAAGTTACTTTGATTCGGACTGTAGTAAAGTTACCAGTAGATTAAAACCAACTGCACAGTGATTTAGTCAAGATATATGTATGGTTAGAAAAGTGGCAATTGTCTTAAATAACGAAAAGTGTGAGGCATCCACATGAGCACTAAAAGGAATCTCTTAACTTTCGCTTGCACGAAAATTTACGCAAATTTGAAGGCTGTAAATTCAACTAAATACCTAGGAATTACATTTACGAACCACTTACACTGGAACTGTCACATACATAATGTTGTGAGGGTAGGTAAACCAAATACTGCCTTTTATTGCAAGAGAACTTCGAGGATGCAGTAGATCTAGCAACGAAACTACGTATACTACGCTTATCCATCTTCTGCTACAGTACTGCTGTGCGCCATGGGGTTCCTTGTCAAATACGATCGACGGAGCACATAGAACAATTTCAAAGAAGAGCAGGTCGTTTTGTGTTATCACGAAACAGGGGAGAGAGAGTATTACGGATACAACACGCGATTTGGGTTGGTAATCGTTAAAACAAAGGTATTTTTCGTTGCGGCGAGATCTTTTCACTATATTTCGAGAAGAGAAGTGGCTCGATGAACCATCCCCCAGGTACCCTAAGTGTGAATTCGAGAGTAGTCATGTGCATGTCGACATAGATATCGCTTTATCGTAAACTCCATAGTGGTGTTATCTCCATTATCTTTAAGACACGACTTATGCAACTGCATATTAGCCACACAAAGAGAATTTTTTTATATTTTTTCTCACCTAGTTAAGGATGTATATCGTTCTCCGTCACCCTCATTATTGTTTCGGCAATCATAATTAGTGTTTAACATTTTTTCTGTGGAAATGTCACATATTTAATAACGTATTGCTAGCAACTGTGATGTCAAAGACGGGAAAACATTTTGACATAACTTTTTAAAGCTAATGTTTTAACGCCGTTTATTCTTACGCAGCGGAAATTTCTATTTCCTGCTGCTTAGATTCACATTACTTTCGTCTGCACATCGGAATTTGTATATAACATCCCTTGAAGCTCGCAGTACTGTTTCCTAGTGAGGCTACGCGCCGGCCAGAGTGGCCGAGCGGTTCTAGGCGCTACAGTCTGGAACCGCGCGACCGCTACGGTCGCAGGTTCGAATCCTGCCTCGGGCATGGATGTGTGTGATGGCCTTAGGTTAGTTAGGTTAAAGTAGTTCTAAGTTCTAGGGGACTCATGACCTGAGAAGTCCCATAGTGCTCAGAGCCATTTGAACCATTTTTTTGTGGCTACGCTACCGATGTATTCACTGTCATGGCAAGGCCTCCATAACACTTTGAAAAGTCAGGGCTAAGGGACTTACAAGTACTGCAATTTTTTTCCATGAGTAGCGTTGTTTAGACACAAAAATGGTTCAAATGGCTCTGAGCACTATGGGACTCAACTGCTGAGGTCATAAGTCCCCTAGAACTTAGAACTACTTAAACCTAACTAACCTAAGGACAACACACACATCCAAGCCCGAGGCAGGATTCGAACCTGCGACCGTAGCGGTCGCGCGGTTCCAGACTGTAGCGCCAGAACCGCTCGGCCACCAGCGGCCGGCGTTTAGACACATCTGCGAAGGTTTTGATAATCGTTGAAAATGGATCAGTCCTTCATGAAATTTGGAAGATGCGGCAGCGCTTCAGATGGTAGCTGTGCAGACTACTAATTTCACAGGTCGCTGGGGAATTTCAAGTGATCAGATTTTCTGGTGGAATCTGCGGAAGTTGGTATCTGCGTGGGAAATCTGACTGGACTTCCCGTCACCCATGAAAAAAATTGTTGGGCGTTAAGAAAATATCGCTCCTCGAAGCTTCTCCTACGAAGCAGCAAAATAATTGTTAAAAACCGGTGGCTGTGGTTTTTTTAATACAATGGTCACAGGGCTACAGCGTTAGTATATCACGGTTTATAAATCTGACTTAATACCTACAGACGATGAAAAAACGAGTCCACATCATCAAGTGCTGTAGTTTCAGTCTGTATGAAAAAAAAGTTTGTTACTGGAACCGTAAAAGGATTAAAATTTGAATCACTGTTTTCAATAAAATCTGTACCTGAAATTAAGCAAAAGATTAAAAGGAGTATCATTTTAACGCAGCAGGGAAACTGAACAACATGACCCGTACGAATGACTATGTTCTTCACGGCTGAGCTACGAGAGCATTCCGGGATGTTACTTAAAAAACGAACGAGATCATCACTGGCACACTCTGCTTCATAACATGTGCGACGGATCCCCTGCATGTTGTTTGATGTGGCACTCGGTTCCATGATATCTCATAATTTGCTGTACTGAAAAGATATCTTGCAAACTGAAGCTATGAAGGATAGTGCCAGCTGATGTAGATGAGACAAGAAGGAATTTTAGAAGTGGTTCATTCCAGTTCATTTTCACTTTACCGTGCTTGATGGCCAATCCGAGTTTTACAAATCACAGATTATACTGGTAAAGTCACTCACGTCACTTCCATTTCCACCATATATGGAAGATAACTCACCCAGCCATTAATCAAAGACATAGTATTTGCTGCCTTTCACAGTAGCAAGATGTACAGTAACAGCACCACGAAAGTGACAGTGCACATTTCATTATTGGCTCTAAGCACTATTGGACTTAACATCTGAGGTCATCTGTTCCCTTCTCTACTACAAACCTAACTAAAGCGCTATAGGACTTAACATCTGAGGTCATCAGTCCACTAGACTACTAAAAACCTAACTAACCTAAGGACATCACACACATCCATGCCCGAGGGAGGATTCGAACCTGCGACCGTAGTGAGGCGTAGCGCCTTCGCATCGCTCCTGTCACTTGTTAGGACGATATCGTTATAGGCATGAGTCATCGACAGATGTCATCAGCTGACATGGACCTGAGTTACAGAGAAGCACGTAGTTGTACTAGTAGGCGGCAGAGGTCAGCAGTTGTCGGACAGTGCTAGCCGTTGTAGTCAAAACAATGTTGTAAAGTAATGTTTGATTAATATTTAATGTATTTGCATAATTGTAATTGTTTTACATGTGTAGTAATTAGCAGTGTGAGTGTTGTGTGAGTGAAGAAGAACAGAAGTAAATGAAAATTGTTTTGTTTATTCACGAAGTACCAGTTAAACTATACAGGGGATTTACTATAATTAAATGTGCAGTCAGTTTATGGTACTAATAAATCGTGAATAGAACACAAGTTAATCGGTAATTTCAGAAGGAGTAATTTTATATATGATACTTAATTGCCATAGAAAGAAATGTTTTACTATGATTGGTCATTGAAGTAAAGCGCGGGCTAGCGCTGGATAATACTGCAACCTGATTTGCTGTTTGTGATATCAGCCAATAAAAAAAAAATGCTGGCTCGCGCCAATCTATGCTCGGAAAAAAGCCTTTGGTGTGATCTAGGGGGGTCGGGGCTAAGGGTTGGAACTAGTAACATCTCATTGAAAGCATCTCCGACGAAAGTACTGTAAAATCGCGGAAAAATGCTAATTACGATTTCGCGAAGTAGTACAAAGTGTATTTAAGTGAACGGTATAGTGGAAGTCGTGTGGAATTTCGGACGGAATATCAAAATTATTGCTTTTGACTGTTAGTTAAAACCGCGTGGCGTGTTGTGCGCTCTAAGACTGGAACAGGTATTACGTGTAGAGCAGAGTGCACAACATTTGAGCGAGCATTTCCATAACTAAACGATCTGGTGAACTCAATTAACTTCGGTAACGGGCGTAAATACCATAAACTGGCTACGTCTGTGATTGTGGTGTGCGTGTGAGCTTTACATTGTGTTGCCACTTAGTACGGACTTGGCAGTATTAAGTGTGATCTTTATCGTAAAATACACCTGAAAATTTACATTGCCAAGTTAAAACTTTTATTTCAGTAGCTAGCCACATCCCGTTTACCGGACAATTCTATGTATGTTGCGACCTGCAATAGACAGTAGTGGTCTAGTATTTTCCACTACAGCTTTTAGCTAGACAAATGAACATTGCTGGACACTGGCAGGGCGGTAAAAAAACAACGTGCCGCGCCGCAGTAGCAGCAGCGCGGTTCCAGACTGAAGCACCTACAACCACTCGGCCACAGCGACCGGTGACAGTGCACGAGAAATAACATTTAGTACTATCACCACAATTCACAACGCTGTGCAGTAACTACAGTTTGTAGACCATTATCACCTTTAGGTTGAGTATTTAGTAGCTCGCCCGAGATTTTAAGACACAAAGAATATTATTCAGTTTCCCATTATTCACTAACATGTTTGTTGCGCTAATTGTGTTTTGCCGCAGAATGTCACTTTCGCCGAGACGAAGATGTTAGTATAAAGCTGTCTAGGCACAAACTTCCAGTAAAATGATGATGTTGTTATCCGAACGCTTGCCTATCGTGGTTTCTAACGCGATCCGCCATATAAATTTTATTTTTGTGCTGGCCGGTCGCAGATTGTAAGCTGAATAGATGTTTAATGTTTATTTCTCGTCCTCAAACGTTCACTTCAAACGACACGAAGATGTTAGTGAGTGCTTTCCGATCACGTACTGCCAATTTTGGAGTAGGGACGGCTATTTAAATCCAAGTGTAAGAGCATGATTTAATTACTGAAACTTGTTAATGCTTCGAAATGCGGCTAGATTAGATTGCACCACTCCGTAAGATCTGTAAGATTCGTAGTACACCATACCGTCGCTGTTCCGCCAGCTGCTTACCACTACCTTTTGTAGATGCAAACAGGTCTCTGTACGAGGAGTTGCAGGAGTTGCAGCTTTATTTGGACTCTGTTATTCATTACTTTGCCTTACGTTACCACAAAGACACCATTTCTCGTCACCAGTAACGATACAGGGTAGGAATGCTCAGTGGTGTTCACGAGCCAGCAACTAGTGGCGTACAGATTCCCCTTGCAGCCTGCTTGCCCCTAGCTCCTCTGCAACCATTCATGCAGGTCAGCCTGCGGCGACGCAAACACAAGAGTGCGCGTGTACTGAGGCATGGTGGGTAATGCGGCCGACTTGGGCTCCCGCAAGCCCGGGCTACCTGGGTTCCCGCAGGCCTGCCAAGCTTCACGGGACCCGCTCAGCTTGCTGCGCCTGACGACAGGTTGCGCTGTCAAGCTGCCGTGACTAGAGTAGCCAGGTAGTTAACCCGCAGTTCATTTATCGCAACGGTGGGGGCAGCACAATGAATAGGTAGAACCTTAGTGAGACTGAAAAAAATTGACAACTGGCGAATACATGCTGGTAACGAAACAGAGCACAAGTGCCGCATGGGAAACGTTTTCGTGTGTTTATGAGGCCGCTTCAAATAAATCGGTAGGTGTGTCTCAATGCAAACTATGTAAAAAGCTCTTAAGTACTTATTCGGGAATCTCGAGTATGTTACGACATGTGTGCAAATTTGACAAGCAGTTGCCTCACTCCGTAAATATCTTGAAAGAGGACAAAGATTTAGTGGCCGAAAAGTGCGCCGAAATGTGTGTTAAGGACCTGAGACCATTTAGTAATATAGAGGGAGAAGGATTTCATGGTAACCCGCAAACGATGTCAAAATCTTTTGTAAGGTACTCTATTCCATGCACTGTTCGAAATATTATGTAGACAGTGATGTTCCTCTTGATGGTCAAGTGTGCAAAATTTCTTCAAGATCGTAATAAAACTGTAGGTTGGTGTAGAAGTGTGTAAGTAAAGTACCCTCCGTCATGTACCATTCAGAATTTTAAGCAGACAGCGCCCTTCATCCTGCTTTGAATATCAAGTGTGCCAAATTTCATCAAGATCGGAATAAAAACGTACAATTTGTCGAATTCCGTTAGGTAAAGTAACCTCTGCCATGCACCCTACGAAATTTTATGTAGACTGTGACCTTCCACTTGCTTTCAAGGTATAGTGCGCAAGATTTCATCAAGATTGTATGCAATACAAACACACGGACACAATGAAAACGAGCCGGCCGGTGTGGCCGTGCGGTTTTAGGAGCTTCAGTCTGGAACCGCATGACCGCTACGGTCGCAGTTTCGAATCCTGCCTCGGGCATGGATGTGTGTGATGTCCTTAGGTTAGTTAGGTTTAAGTAGTTCTATGTTCTAGGGGACTGATGACCACAGATGTTAAGTCCCATAGTGCTCAGAGCCATTTGAACCATTTGAACAATGAAAACGCACTTACAGTTTTTTCTCAAATTTTTCAATTTTTCGGTCGATTTCCCAAAAATTTTATTTCATAAAAACCTTGTCCTGAGAATTACGAAAACAGCAAAAAAAAAATGCCGAATTGGTCCAGCCGTTCTCGAGTTTTACGCTTATCAACACATTTGGCAATTCATTTTTATTTATATAGATAATAAGCCCGAAATATAAGCGTAAAGGAAGAATGTACAAATAAAACCTAATATTATTTGGTGCTCAGGTAAAATAAAAACTTTTAATTAACGTTCATAATACGATAATGGCGCGCGCAGACTAAACGGCTGCGTAGCGCAGCTCAGCAGTAATATGGGCAGGCAAGCAATTTTCCCGCAGCCTGCCCGGGTTGGGTTCTGCTTGGCTTGGCTGGGAGGGAAGCAGCCTGCCCGTTCTGTTGACAACGCGCGGCGGCCTGCGCGCCTGACCACCGGGCAAGCATGGGCGGGTTAAAAGCGGGACATGTACACCACTGCCAGTAACTTTTAAGCATCAGGAGTGGGCACAAAATGTCCGATTGGCTGGAATAAACTCGGAAGGAGTAGAAAGGGGCGAAATTTCGACTCAGTTTGAAGGTAGGCCGTTTGCGATTGGCAGAGGTAGTTTCCACAAGATGAAAGGAACGCTCCTATTGGTCTGAAAAAGCCGTGACGTGAAACACGAAAGGACACAGGTGAGGGACAGTTCCCTACGAAAGACACAAGCCCGAAAACTTCGGGGACTTTCCTCTGAACCAGCGTCAAGTGTAGAAAAGGACGCATCACGCTCTGTACGACGACGGAAGAGGAATTTTGTGTGAACACTGCGTTCATTTCGGCTGACATTCAGCTAGAAATTAGCTGAAGAATCGTTGAGCTCCGACAGCGGAGAAACGAAACTGCCACTTGTTTAATTGTGAGAACTGCGTTTCTCCTGGCGGATACAACTTTCAAATAACTTCCGGGAACTCAGCTAGGTAACAGTTTCAGCGACAGCCGATATTTCGGTGGGAGAACACCCCGCCATTTTCAAGGCAGTCCGTTGCAGTTTGCCTTGAAAATGGCGGGGTTTTCTCCCACCGAAATATCGGCAGTCGCTGAAAGCGTTACCTGGCTGAATTCCCGGAAGTTATTTGAAACACGTAGTTAATTGTTCTTGCGAGAACTGAGAGGGAAGTGTACTATACGCGCTGCTGCATCTATGCACGTGTATATCGCCATATTTCCAGACTAGGGATGAGTGCATGTTTACTCGCCTAACGAGAAACACAGGACAGTTTTTGCTGATAAAATTAGTTAAGATTTTGATTAGATTTTTATTGGATTTTCAGAGGGCGAGAGCACCCCGGCAGCCAATAGCTCATCGCAGTTAAGGTAAATGCCGCTAGCAGTGGCGTAAACTTGTTGGTTCACCAGCTGCGTCCACTGTCAACTTGAGTAACATTGAGTAATATTTTGCTCATCTTGTCACAAAAACTAAATATCCTCCGTAGACTTTATTGTCATAATAAATATTACCGAAATTAGAACCGGAATCGGATGATTTGTTGTAATATTGGCCAACTTCAACTTGTAGAGAATCTTCCATTTATATTTAATATTGTATGTTCAGTGTATTTTCGGCTAAACAGGACGTAATACGTTATCATGACAACTGTCCTAATATTGTCATGTCACAACCTATGTAAATTCGTGTTCTTCTTTGACAATAATTCTGAAATTAAAAACAATTGTGTACAGCTAAACACCCATGTGCTCTGTCCTAGAAAAAGGGCCCACTCCTAACCCAAGTCACTGATTCTAGAGACGCTAATGCACAGACAGGGTGCTTTTGCTGATGTCTGACAAACGTGAAGAGAAGTGGAGTGTCAGCAATGACAATGTGTAACGTCAAATGGCAACAGTGAAGTACCAATAAAAATGACAATCGATAAATAAACTTACAGCAGTCGGAAGACCAACATGCAAAACAAAAACGCAACGAAGTTATGCATCAACTTAATAACGTCGATAGCAGTTCGTTTAAATTACTCAGGCTTCCAGAAAGCCCAAGTGTATTTTTGTAATCAGGAAGATAAATGTAAACAATGAGCCATATGTTTAAAGGAGATTTTGCTGAAATGCCAGTTTGACATATATTAAATGAGATTTTGAATAAATTTCAATTTGACATATTCCTGTACATATTACATATTACGTGTGCAACAGCATTAGTGTAGTACGAAAGAACGAAACATTTCATTTATTACTGGGAACAGAAAAGATAACAGATGGATTAGACTCCAGCTTGTTATGTTTCAACTGGCTGAGAAATTAGTGTACAGTATCCTTTGTAAGAATCAACATAGATATCGCAAGCAATATCCTGTGTAAGTCAGCTCGCTCGGTTGACGAAACCCATACGGCAGCAGATGCCATCACCTAGGTCGATTCAGTGTTGCTTGACTGCCGCAAAGCGTTTGGTGCGGTTTAGCACTATGACCTGATGAATAAATTACGTGCGTGTGCATTATCAGACCAGCGTGAAGAGTTCCTTGCGTATAAAATGCAACACGTCATTCTTAACAGGGAGAAATCTTCAGATGTATACCTAAATAGCTTTGGGCGTGCGTCATGGGAATGTTAGAGGACCATCACTGCAATATGTATTAACGACTAAGTGGTTAATGCTTGGAGCGCAGTGGGACAGTTCGTGGGTGATGTGTATAGAGAGGCTGCAACATTAAATAAATTTGAGCGAAATGGAGAGGATCGGCTAGTGGTGCAGGGATAGGCAGTTGGCACACAACATAAGCAAAAGTAATCTACTGCAGGCAGAGAAATCAATTACTGTATTCCTACACGTTTGCAGAAAAATCACTGAAAGCCGTCACATCCATTAAATATCTGGGAGAATGGGTAGGGAGATACTTAACGATGGACGACCACATAAAACTAATTGTAAGTAAAGCGGTCGCTAGACAAATTGAAAGAACCCTCAGGCAGTGTATTCGTCCCACGAAAGAGGTTGGATACAAAGTCACTGAAGCTCTGTAGTTATATAAAAGTCTACACCACTAAAAACCACCAACCGTCACAGCTAAACAACCTTTTTACATAAAACGATATCCGTGATTTACAGTACTGACAACACTTGTGTATCAAAGAAAAACCACGGTAATTATCTTGCCAGTCTACTTTATCCTGTACTTGTAGCTTACTCGTTTATTTGTAACTGTAAGAAAATTAAATGGTGCTACTCAAACGGTTACCTATTCCAGCGATAGATTTTTTTCATCTTTGTTTACATTAGAAGCCTATTTTCCGTTAAATTAACTCTGAAATCCCGTTCGAGTTTCATGGATGTGTGTCACCGACGAGAGAAGCGAGAAAGGCACATGAAAGTGACCAAAGGCGCTATGTGCATACATCAACCTTGCTTTCAGTGAGCATGTTAACGAAGCTCTGCAGTTGGATAACTATCAAAAAAGAAATTTAGACTGTCACAGAGCAATACAAAATAGATAAGTGAAACACGGTTCTTCAGTTATAAGCTCAGCAGCCATACCGTACTTACGCGTCTAAAATTATTGTAAAACAAATCAGTGGCCGCCACACATGAATAGCAGCCAGTTTGGATGGTTGTCACTTGTAACTATGTACGTTTTTCCTAATGTAACACCAAACATTTTGGTGTTGTTTGGTGCGAACGAAGTGAGGTAAAACGCAAGGATATGTTGTCCTGTTTATGTGCGTTGTTAGCGTGAATAATGTACAGTGTTAGACGTGAGACGGATGTTAGCGGTATTTCTGCCATAATCAGTCGCATCCGGCTGTAAAGGCTGCCGGTTCTAATAAAGAACTCTCTGCGTGAGAGGAAGGGATCAGTCATGGCGGTGATGCTCCCGGAACGCCAAAATTAGTTTGAAAAGGTGAGACCATGAAAGAGAAAGCTTGTTAGGGCAGCAGTATCCCGACCAGGGCTACACTTAACCCGCAGCCTATCTAGATTACAGCCTCGCACCAGGAAAATTTAAAATACATTTGTCCTTGTTTTAATGCGTGGTGCGGGCCCTCTTAACAACATAAAAGGAGTAAATGTGATAGATTTGTATCAAAATATTTCACCGAGTTTTCAAGTGGTCAGCTAATTTGAATTATCTCAATATACACCTCACATAACCATGCACTCCCTCGCGTCAACATCTCAGTTTGCACAACGAAATATCAAAAGATGGGAATAGGTCCTACCCAATATTTTGGGATAGTATTTCGAGAACAGTAAACGAAAGTAGTGTGACTCAGTCGAACCATAGACTGAATGTGAACACAGTGTACTGTGAAACTTCCTGGCAGATTAAAACTGTGTGCCCGACCGAGACTCGAACTCGGGACCTTTGACCTTCGCGGGCAAGTGCTCTACCACTGAGCTACCGAAGCACGACTCACGCCCGGTACCCACAACTTTACTTCTGCCAGTATCTCGTCTCCTACCTTCCAAACTTTACAGAAGCTCTCCTGCGAACCTTGCAGAACTAGCACTCCTGAAAGAAAGGATATTGCGGAGACATGGCTTAGCCCCCAGGCTGTGGCTAAGCCATGTCTCCGCAATATCCTTTCTTTCAGGAGTGCTAGTTCTCCAAGGTTCGCAGGAGAGCTTTTGTAAAGTTTGGAAGGTAGGAGACGAGATACTAGCAGAAGTAAAGCTGTGGGTACCGGGCGTGAGTCGTGCTTCGGTAGCTCAGTGGTAGAGCACTTGCCCGCAAATGGCAAAAGTCCCGAGTTCGAGTCTCGGTCGGGCACACAGTTTTAACCTGCCAGGAAGTTTCATATCAGCGCACACTCCGCTGCAGAGTGAAAATCTCATTCTGGGGACAGTGTACTGTCATTGCCATGAAGTCTCACAGAAACACCAGTGGGTAACTTGAAGAATGTGAGGTTAACACCGTTGAGGTCGCTAACTTTTGAGTACAAACATGAGACGTAAGGCAAGCCGAGTGAAAAGTAATGTACGTTAGACGTTTCTTGACTGTCTGAAAGCACCAGAAGAAGAGCTTTAGCCATCCAATAAATTACTAACTAAACCAGTTTTTGACGTTGCTGAGCAAAACTCACACAATATTTTTTAAAGGTACAAATTCCGATTTGACTGTCTTACTGTTTATTTAAATACAACCCTGGTTTTGGCTTTTTATGCAATTTTCAAGTATTTGATTTTATGTCTTTAACAGATATTGCAGGACACTTAACGTGTTGTCATGCTCAAAGTCGGCCATAAGCGTCAAGTGTCCTCGAAAATGTGTTAAAGACCAAAAATCAAATACTTGAAAATGGCATAAAACGCCGAAACCTGGGATCTACTTAAGTAAACAGTAAAACAGTCAAATGGCGGCGTGTTCCTTTAAAAAATACTGACCAAAAGTTTCGTTGCTGTCATAGATTAATTTATATCTCCACCAGTTAAGTACGCTACGATGCACCGCTACGTACACTGACGGAGAGAAATTACAACACCAAGAAGAAGTTGCCCGACATAAAAGACAGCTGGTAGACGTGTTTCTATAAGTGAAAGATGATGTCGGTTCAAATTTCAACCCAGTTACAGAAGAGTGGCGCTAATAGCGCCAAGAGGATGCAAATCAGGTTTTCTTCAAATACACTCTGAAATGGTCGTGAGTGTTAGTCACCTTTGAGATTGGACGTGGTGAGTTTCTGTTAGCCAAGAATGCTCTGAAGGCGACAAAGGTGCCATTATCAAGACTTCACTGAGTTCGAACATGCGCTACGAGAAGCCACATGTCTCTTCCGTGATCTTGCAGAAATACTCGTCAGGAATGTAGGCACTGCTGGCAGCGGTAGTCATGAGAATATGCAGTCACGAGAAGAACGGGCTTCGGATGGCCCTGTAGCACTACCGAGAGGGAAGCCCATCGTGTTCGGCGCAATCATCTGTTACACCAAAAACGCACGCTACGTAGCGTACATTCCACTGACCCCAAACGACAGCCGTTTTCGACTTCAGTGGTATCAAGCGATAGCTTATTGGCGCGGCAGGACGGAGGTCGGTTGTATTTTCTGATGAAAGTTTGCTCGCCTCGGTACCAGTGATGGTGGTGTGGTTAGAAGGGGGCCTGCAACCAACCTGCCTGCATCCTCGAAGCACTGGGCCTACACTAGCAGTTATAGACAGCAAATGTGTACGTCAGTCTGGTGTTTCTACCTGTTATGCTGCCGTTCAAGATCAGCATTCCACGGGTGTTTTCAAGTATGATAACGCTCGCAGACATACCGCTGTTGTAACCCAACAAGCTCTGTACAGCGTGTCGACACGTTGCTTCGGCCCGCTCAATGCCCAAATCTCTCTCTGATGGAGCACATATGGCTCATTATCAGACGACAACTCAAACGTCATCCACAAACATCAATAACCGTCCCTGTACTGACGACCAAGTGCAAGAGGCATGGAAATCCATTCCACAAACTGAATGAAATCTGGTTTCGCAGGACAGAGCGGATCAGGTTGTGGAAAGGGGCCACTGTTACTGTTAATTACTCAAGAACACACAACTTAATTCCTCGAAAACCAACGCACAGGTTTCTCTTGAAAACAAAAAGAATCAATTCACGGCTGAAGGCCCAAGTAACTTCCCAATAATAAAATTAAAATAATTCCTTTTAAAACACAAGGATTTAGAGAAACGGCTGAAGGCCTTACTTAAGTAAAATTAAAATAACCTTAAATAATTCCTTTTAAGGCACAAGAATTTACACAAATGGCTGAAGGCCATACTTAAGAAAAATTAAAATACCTTCTTGGCTAAAGGCCCAAATACTATTTCAAATCAGCAAAGGAAATTCTTTAAAAGGCAAGCATTTACAAATCTCGGCTAGAAGCCATATTAAGGAAAATTTAAATTAATTCCTCGGCTGAAAGCCCAATATTTTACAACATAATAAAATGCAACCTTGAAAGACAAGCATTTACACTGTACAACCGAAGACCATATTGAGAATACTTGAAATATCTTGATGGCTGAAGGCCCAAACAATTATTCAAAAGAATTTACACAGTACGGCTGAAGGCAATTTTAAGAATTCAAGATAATTAAAGAAAAACCTTACAGACAGGAATTTACACATTATGGCTGAAAGCCACAGATTTTAAAACAAAGGCGGCTGAAGGCTTAAATACAGAGCAAACAAATTTTTAAATAAAACATGGCTGATGGACTAATCTTAAAATACTTAGAAATACTTCAAAGGCCAAGATCGTTTAAATAATGTTTACTAGATAACCACTAAAGGTGGCATCATCGGTCGGCCAGAGTGGCGAGCGGTTCTAGGCGCTACAGTCTGGAACCGCGCGACCGCTACGGTCGCAGGTTCGAATCCTGCCTCGGGCATGGATGTGTGTGATGTCCTTAGTTAGGTTTAAGTAGTTCTAAGTTCTAGAGGGCTGATGACCACAGCAGTAAAGTCCCATAGTGCTCAGAGCCATTTGAACCATGCCATCATCGGATCTGAATATGGATTAACAAGGATCGCAGCAGGACTATGTCTTAACAATTAGCGTCTAAACACAGTTATGGCACAATAACCACTCAAAGAAAAAGAGAGAACAACATCAAGCTGTCGAACTACATGCAACGCCGGACAACATCAGCATGGTGAGGAAAACACAATGCCGGAAAACTACGCAAATGACCAGGGCAGGTAACCAGAACGTTAAAGGCCACACGGCAGAAGATGCCTCTGGTGCACTTCACTAATAAGTTATAATCATATCAAAAGTTAAACACTAAACAGGAAGATGACTGCAAAATTTTGTCGACTCCAGTACACCATCCCGTTGCTGCTTGAGGGAACAGCACAGAAAGCAACAACCAGCAATCAACGAAGGGATGTCAGAGCAGTTGAGGTTTCATAACCATAACAGGTTCACTGATTACTCAATTCCAGTATGCAGGTTGGGTAGGCGACGAACCTGGGAGCTCTCGCAGTTAGTGCAACAGAACGCCGACCGCGTGTGCACGCCGCCAGCGGCTCCGGCCTAACCTATCATCGCGGACACTTCCTGGCTGCTTTGTTGCAACTGACCAACTGTCTCACACACACACCATGACACGGAAATACAGCGGACACATCAAAGAAGGTACAGCTAGAATCGATAAGCGCAGCTGCTGCCACTGACAACTCGTTCACGTAGTAACTGAGGGAGCAATAAGACGTCACTCGATGGTGACAAAATGCCAAAAAAGAAAAACGACATCAGCGCGAGCCGACCACGGCTCTCACTGACACCCAGCACGTTTTCATGGGTGTATTCACCATTCTGATGGCTACGTCGGTTATTAATGTACCAGCATTTCACAACTACAGTGGCTTTTCTCGTGCTTACATTAACATGGGATATTGCAATGTCAATGACTTAACCCCCCCCCCCCCCCCCCCAATGAACCATGGACCTCGCCGTTGGTGGGGAGGCTTGCGAGCCTCAACGATACATATAGCCGTACCGTAAGTGCAACCACAACGGAGGGGTATCGGGGTATCTGTTGAGAGGCCAGACAAACGTGTGGCTCCTGCAGAGGGGCAGCAGCCTTTTCAGTAGTTGCAGGGGCAACAGTCTCGATGATTGACTGATCTGGCCTTGTAACACTAACCAAAACGACCTTGCTGTTGTGGAACTGCGAACGACTGAAAGCAAGGGGAAACTACAACCGTAATTTTTCCCGAGGGCATGCAGCTTTACTGTATGGTTAAATGATGATGGCGTCCTCTTGGGTAAAATATTCCGGAGGTAAAATAGTCCCCCATTCGGATCTCCGGGTGGGGACTACTCAAGAGGACGTCGTTATCAGGAAAAAGAAAACTGGCGTTCTACGGATCTGAGCGTGGAATGTCAGATCCCTTAATCGGGCAGGTAGGTTAGAAAATTTAAAAAAGGAAATGGATAGGTTACAGTTAGATATAGTGGGAATTAGTGAAGTTCGGTGGCATGAGGAACAAGACTTCTGTTCAGGTGAATACGGGGTTATAAATACAAAATCAAATAGGTAATGCAGGAGTAGATTTAATAACGAATAAAAAAAATAGGATTGTGAGTAAGATACTACAACAAGCATAGTGAACGCATTATTGTGGCCAAGATAGACACGAAGCCCCCGCCTACTACAGTAGTACAAGTTTATATGCCAACTGGCTCTGCAGATGATGAAGAAATTGATGAAATGTATGATGAGATAAAAGAAATTATTAAGGTAGTGAAGGGAGACGAGAATTTAATAATCACGGGTGACTGGAATTCAACAGTAGGAAAAGGAAGTGAAGGAAACGTAGTAGGAGAATATGGATTAGGGCTAAGAAGCGAAAGAGGAAGCCGCCTGGTAGAATTTTGCACATTTCCAGGGGCAGATGTGGACTCTGACCACAATCTGTTGGTTATGAAATGTAGATTAAAACTGAGGAAACTGTAAAAAGGTGGGAATTTAAAGAGATGGGACCTAGATAAACTGAAAGAACTAGAGTTTGTACAGAGTTTCAGGGAGAGCATAAGGTAACAAATGACAGGAAGGAGGGAAAGAAATACAGTAGAAGAAGAATGGGTAGCTTTGAGGGATGAAATAGTGAAGGTAGCAGAGGATCAAGTAGGTAAAAAAAGACGAAGGCTAGTAGAAATCCTCGGGTAACAGAAGATATCCTGAATTTAATTGATGAAAGGAGAAAATACAAAATGCAGAAAATGAAGCAGGCAAAAAGGAATACAAACGTCTCAAAAATGAGATCGACAGGAAGTGTAAAATGGCTAAGCAGGGATGGCTACGGGACAAATGTAAGGATGTAGACGTTTATCTCATTAGGGGTAATATAGATACTGCCTACAGGAATATTAAAGAGACCTCGGGAGAAAAGAGAACCACTTGCATGACTATCAAGATCTCAGATGGAAACCCAGTTCTAAGCAAAGAAGGGAAAGCAGAAAGGTGGAAGGAGTATATAGAGGGTCTATACAGGGGCGATGTTCTTGAGGACAATATTATGGAAATGGAAGAGGATGTAGATGAAGAAGAAATGGGAGATATGATACTGCGTGAAGAGTTTGACGGGGCACTGAAAGACCTAAGTCGAAACAAGGCAACGGGAGTAAACAACATTCCATTAGAACTACTAACAGCCATGGGAGACCCAGTCCTGACAAAACTCTACCATCTGGTGAGCAAGATGTATGAGACAGGCGAAATTCCCACAGACTTCAAGAAGAATATAATAATACCAATCCCAAAGAAAGCAGGTGTTGGCAGATGTGAAAATTACCGAACTATCAGTTACATAAGTCACAGCTGCAAAATACTAACGCGAATACTTTACACACGAATGGAAAAACTGGTAGAAGCCGACCTCGGGGAAGATCAGTTTGGATTCCGTAGACATGTTGGAAAACGTGAGGCAATATTGACCCTATGACTTATCTTAGAAGAAAGATTAAGGAAAGGCAAACCTACGTTCCTAGCATTTGTAGACTTAGAGAAAGCTTTTGACAATGTTGACTGGAATACTCTTTTTCAAATTCTGAAGGTGGCAGCGGTAAAATACAGGGGGCGAAAGGCTATTTACAATTTGTACAGAAAGCAGATGGCAGTTATAAGAGTCGAGGGACATGATTGTGAGCCAGTGGTTGGGAATGGAGTGAGACAGGGTTAGAGCCTCTCTCCAATGCTATTTAATCTGTATATTGAGCAAGCAGTAAAGGAAACAAAAGAAAAATTCGGAGTAGGCATTTAAATCCATGGAGAAGAAATAAAAACTTTGGGGTTCGCCGATGACATTGTAAATCTGTCAAAGGCAGCAAAGGACTTGCAAGAGCAGTTGAACGGAATAGACAGTGTCTTGAAAGGAGGGTATAAGATGAACATCAACAAAAGCAAAACGAGGAAAATGGAATGTAATTGAATTAAATCGGGTGATACTGAGGGAATTGGGTTAGGAAATGAGACACGTAAAGTAGTAAAGGAGTGTTACTATTTGGGGAGCAAAATAACTGATGATGGTCGAAGTAGAGAGGATATAAAATGTAGACTGGCAATGGCAAGGAAAGCGTTTCTGATGCAGAGAAGTTTGTTAACATCGAGTATTGATTTAAGTGTCAGGAAGTCGTTTCTGAAAGTATTAGTATGGAGCGTAGCCATGTATGGAAGTGAAACATGGACGATAAACAGTTTAGACAAGAAGAGAATAGAAGCTTTCGAAATGTGGTGCTACAGAAGAATACTGAGGATTAGATGGGTAGATCACATAACTAATGAGGAGGTATTGAATAGGGTTGGGGAGAAGAGGGGTTTGTGGCAAAACTTGACTAGAAGAAGGGATCGGTTTGTAGGACGTGTTCTGAGGCATCAAGGAATCACCAATTTAGCACTGGAGGGCAGCGTGGAGGGTAAAAATCGTAGAGGGAGACCAAGAGATGAATACACTAAACGTATTCAGAAGGATGTAGGCTGCAGTAGGTATTGGGAGATGAAGAAGTTTGCACAGAATAGAGTAGCATGGAGAGCTACATCAAACCAGTCTCAGGACTGAAGACAACAACAACAACAACAACAACAACAACAACAAAAATGGTTCAAATGGCTCTGAGCACTATGGGACTTAACATCTGTGGTCATCAGTCCCCTAGAACTTAGAACTACTTAAAACTAACACATGACCCAGAGTAACCATCCTCTATCAACAGTGGGAGATGGCGTTGATAGTATAATACAGACAACTTATTTTTAGTGACCATTTTGCCAAGCAGCAAAGAAGGAAGTTTTAGGGCCTCTTCCTCACATTCAGCACCGACCAGTGATCTACAATGTGGCAGCAGCCAGAAACTGCTCAATTTAAACGACGGCCAGGCGGGTTGGCCGAGCGTTTCTAGGCGCTACAGTCTGGAACCGCGCGACCGCTACGGTCGCAGGTTCGAATCCTCCCTCGGGCATGGATGTGTGTGAGGCCCTTAGGTTAGTTAGTTTTAAGTAGTTCTAAGTCCCATAGTGCTCAGAGCCATTTGAACCATTTTTTTTTGAAGCCCCTAGAACCGCACGGCCACAATGGCCGGCCAACAACAACAACAAAATGACTTAAACATGTTATGTAGACAACTGTATTCCCTAAGTTTCGTTACTCTGCATTAATTAGTTTTTGGCGTTTTGATTTTTTCCATCAGTGTACTTTTTCCAGTGTTCTATTAGCCAATTTCCTCTGTAAATCTCAACCTTGACCACTCTCTGTCCATCTCCTTCCTACCATTTCCTCCTTCCATCTCCTCCCTCCCCCCCCCCCCCTCGTTCTGTTCCTGTGCTCCTCTTCCCTTTATCTCTCCATTTCCTACTCCGCCTCCCTGTGCCTATCTCAACTTCATCCTCTCTCAGTCCATCTCTTCCTCACTTCCTTATCTCTGCCCATCTCCTCCTCGTCTCTGTGTGCATCTCCTCCTTCCCCCTCGCTGTCTGTTCATCGCCTCCTTGCTCTTCTCTCCATGTTATCACA
Source organism: Schistocerca nitens (assembly GCF_023898315.1). NCBI lineage: Eukaryota > Metazoa > Arthropoda > Insecta > Orthoptera > Acrididae > Schistocerca > Schistocerca nitens. Next base: position 1,013,589,907 of record NC_064615.1, read on the forward strand.
CTCACCCCAATCGGATACTGGCTGTGCTTATCACCATAATACTTCTCGTTAGGTCTTAACTATTATGTGCACCAAATGCGGTTGAAATCTTTCCAAGGGTTTAAGATGATCTTTTGACCTGTGACTTTGCCTGTGTACTCATGTGTCATACATATTTCATGTATATTGGACATATTTCACACATATTTGTACACTTATTTCACCTGTTTCTCTAGCGAATTTCGGCCCTGCAGTTTCATTTTCACGCATCTTATTGTTTATGACGTCGTAACTCCCGATGTATGTGCTGTACAATGGCATAAATTTGCAGGGGCGTTAGTTATGACGGCTACTGTGGGAGTCAGGCCGTACATAAGCTAGGAAGGAGAGAAGTTGTGATGGCCGATTTCCAGAATCCAAAATGATCTGTACGTTAAACTCACTAATTAATGGAATACCTTATTTCTAAAGAGAAAAGAAACTGAAATCATTTTATGAAGTGGCTTCCTGTGCAATCTGAGCAAGTGCATGACACTCTGTTACTACTCGCAAAACGCAGACTAACGTGCTCCCATTACTCATTGCTGATGCACTCGAAGTCTGGGGCCGACCAGCGATGCGCGGCTGGTTAAGTCACCATTGACAGAGGGTGTTGAACGCCGTCCTCCTGGAGAAGTGGCGCTGTCCGCTCTTCCCATTGGCGCCTAGGTCAGCGCTTTCTGTATGAAGTTTCGCGAAGCTGCGCAGGTGCGTTTGCAGTCGATGGGGACTGCACTGGCATCCAGCGATATATGTGGTTACTGTCTGCGAAATGTGTTTCAAACACGCGCAGTAGTAAAGAAGTAATATATTAAAATGTCAGGCATGATACATGATGTCATATTTCCTGAACTATGTCTTGTACAATGATATATTTGTGTTTTATATTAGGAGGTATTGTGGTTACTAACTGTGAAAAGTGAATAGACTTAGTGGTAAGGAAGCAATAAATTAAAACGTCAATCAGGATGTGTCAGTTTTTACGCATCTCAGTACTTATGTCACAGCAAAATAGTTGGGTCACGTTTTGGGTGTCTCAGCGAACTGGATACACTTACCAATGGATAGGTAGCTGCAATAGCTCGACCTTAGCTAATATATATAGGCTGCTAAAGATAATCAACCAAAAGGACAAGTAAGTAGTCAGTACAGATGGATGTATAAAATCCTTCTTGACAAAAACGTCAAATCCCCTTTTCTAACATTGACGTCGCCCTAAGAACCTGATATTTATGGTCACAAAAAACAGCGGAGAAAAGATTTTTCTAAACGATTGATCAAACAGAGGCATCGAACATCTGTGTTAGAAGAAAAACTCAATGCTTTATCTTTGCTGTGTATTGGAAGCGCTACTTAAGACCACCACTAAGTTAAGAAGATATTGTAATTAATGAAATTAGTATGAAGAGCACATTCAAAGCGAATAGCCAATAAGATTATTTGAAATTTTTATTTTAAGGTCGACTGTTGAGGGTAGTGTTGTATTTGAATTAAAAATAAGTAAAAAATCAGTCATAGTTCCATTCCTTGTGTTATTCTGCATTTTCCTGGTAACAGTGTATTTTTACCGTTTCTATGTATTATTTTAAAAGTTAAATTATGGTTCCTCTTGAAGGTAAATCATAATGGTTTGTTGTGTACTATAAAAATTTTTATAACAATGATGATAATAAATCGATAAGAAAACCTTAATGATTTCGATTCTTTTCACTTTTTTGAACTCATCAATTCATTAAATCAGGTACTTAGCCTTAAATGCTGTGTTATAGACCTTTAATCCGAAAATTATTCTAAAATGCTTATTTCGTGTGTTAGTTTTCACAGCATTTTCCTTGGTTAAACCTGTAGCAGAAGGTAGGAGTGTTGACACATTATCTGCGTATCCAGTAATGCTGGCAATTGATGGGTTATGCATCGTGATCATATCAACCTGTACCGCATGAATAACAGCCTGAAGATGACGCAATGAAGCGTTGAGGCTGGTAGCGACAAAACAAAATAAAATCATAAGGACGGCTGTAAGAGTTTTTATTTTTTGTCACACATTAAATTATTTTTAAAAAATAATTTGTTAGTAGTAAATGTAAAATCTTAGGACATAATACAGACATGTACAGATCACGATGAAGTGTTTTTTTGTCATCAGCACATCATACTGTATGTTTCAGGTTATTCATCACAGTAACTAGCATTTCTTTCTTTTGCAGGCTAGCATCTTCACTAACAGCAGTTTGATAATTACCATCTTCTTATTTTCCTTCTTCTTCTGCCAGTTATTATTGTTATTGTTAACTTGGCCACTTCATTGCTCCCTTTGATTATGTCATCAGTTATGTACAGGGAGTGGACAAAAATTTAAACACCTAAAATACAACACCTTACCGTGCCTGATTAACTAAGCTCTGTCCGAACAGGTTTCAGAAGACCCAACCGTACTGACCGACCGCCGTGTCATCCTCACCTATAGTCGTCACTGGATGCGGATATGGAGGGGCCGGAGGTCGGCACCACGCTCTCCATGCCGTTTTCGTGACCGGAGCCGCTACTTCTCAGTCAAGTAGTTCATCAAGTTGCCCCACAAAGGCTGAGGGCAGCCCACTTGCCTACAGTTCTCGGCAGAGTGGACGGTCACCCATCCTAGTGCTACCCTAACCCGACAGCGCTTAACGTCGGTGATCTGACGCGACTCTGTTTTACCACCCGCCAAGGCCGTTGGCATAATACGGTTAGGAAATCCGTTGGCATGCTAAACAGCTTGCAGTTCGCTTGTACAATTCCTGTGTGGTTCTCAAGGAACATCTTACGCCATTTTCCTGGAAAACAGCGAAGTTCAGGTCAGGATGTTGGGGATAGAAAGCGATCGTGCACCCTTCTCCAGACTTCACTCAGAAGTTCAGTAGCGGTGAGATCTGTTGAGTATGGTGACCAGCAGAGATGCGTCAATTCAACCTTGTGGCCACAAAACCAGTTCTGAACGATGCGACCCATGTGAACAGGGGCCGTGTCGTCTTGGAACACAGCATCAACATCGGGCAGCAAACATTGTAACATGAGACAGACACGTTCTGCTGAAATTGTCACATAATTCCTCGCAGTAATGCGACCTTGCTCTGTCCCATAGAATACCGCGATACGGCTGCCCAAATCATCATCGATTCCCCGCCATATTTCACTCTAGGGGGTGCAAACTCGGCCAGAAGTTGCAAACAGTGTTACAGGCATTTGCGTCAGTGATGAGTGGTTTTGGAATACGAGATCGGTTTGGAATTCCCTGCTCACGGAGTTCCCTTCCGTCACGTTTTGTTGCCCAAAGATTTCCCGAGTGCAACATTCAGTTCTTCAGTGACCTCTGCAGCTATCGTCACAATCCTCTTGGGTGACAGTCTATCAAGGCAACTCAGTAAATACATACACTTTCTAACATTCTGTGTGGTGTCTGTTTGTTCTAAGTCGTTTCTCCCTACCAGTTTCGCGCAACGACGCTCTGAGCGTGTTTTTTGGGCAATTGACTAGTTTGAACCTGTTCCTGGTAAGGAGACGCCAGACCACAGATGACATGTAGAGTTCAGAAGAGTTCAGTGAGACTAGCGATGATATAATCAAATACTTAATGATTTGAGCGTCAGCTCCACTGCACTCCCTGGAAAAGAATCTTAATACTAACTAAATTTAGAGGAAGGGGTTCAAGGCTTTCCTATTTTTAGTTAGCTGGTAAAATAACGTCGAAAAAGCAGTTAAGTTTACCATTGGAAATTTTATTCTACTCACAAAACATTCTTTATAAATTGCACTATTGATAAAAGGGAATATTTTAATACAAGATGATAAAAACCAACTTCGTTCAACAAAAATGTGAACGAATATTCCGTGAATGGGTTTCCAAGTTCTACAATGGATCGAAGGATGACCTATGCCATATCACATTTATAATCTAGATTTAAGTATCGTAAAAGAGAAAACTATCAAAATGGTCTACAGGCACCCTCAATTATCTTTGATTACTTATCTAACTTGTCGTAAATTACAGTGGTTGATGTGGCTTCTCAATTATTATATAACAGAAAAACCATCACGTTTCAGATTTTTACTTCAAGTAGCAAATGTAAACACCAGGAGATTTAATTGACGATCGACACTAGTATTACGTAAAAAGGGGATGTAACAGATGAGACTTCTGCAGTTCTGAGTGAAGCCTTATGCGCTCAAAAATGCGGCATCGCGTGCGTTCATTACCTTGTCGGTGTTTAGGCAGCGTCAGGGGGCGGCGGGCAGCACAGCTCCACGCACCTCGCCGTCTCGGTAGCAACTCTCTCCGAACTTCTCCTTACTACAATTTACCGAAGTTGGTTTAAAAAAAGCTATCTGGCTGTGTTTTCAACTGACCAATCAGGGTCTCAATGTTAACCTTAAGCTCCGCCTATTCTGTCTATCCAATGAGAAACGTTATACTTTTCGTGGTGGGGCAATGTTTTTAAAGTTTGCAACGTAACAGAGACGCGAAAAAGTCTCACGCTAAAACTTGCAGCTGGTGTGGCCCTTTTAGTGTTATCGTAAGATCTATACTGTTCTTCTGGAGGGCTCTATCTTTTTGGGGCGGTTTTGGCGGTCAGCTGGCGACGTGGGTGTCCATCCCTTATCGTAGGGCCTCCTAGCCTACACGATTCTGCTCTCGGCTTTTGTTCTCGTTTCTCCCCTCGGAACTGCGTCTGTTTCACGGTGGGAAGGTATGACATGCATTTAGGCGTTCTTGTTTTAGTCTGTGGTATTCCATTTGCTCACTCGTTGATCATATTGCTTTGCTTAATTTAATGTCAGGATTTATTTGGAGCTATGTGACATACTGTCAGATTTACTATCATGTCAGGGTTTTCATGGAAGGTGTTGGATTTGCCTGACACCTTACAACTTACATCCGTGTTTCTGACACAACAAATGATTTTTTTTTCGCTTTCCCTGTACTCTTTGCCTCTTGAAACACCACCAAAAACTTCGGCTACGCTGGTTACAGAGGCTTTCAGCACACGATAATCAACAACTTGCCCACGTTCGAATCCACTTAGCTCCGACATAATACACTCAAAACCATGAAGAACACTATTCTGACCACGGCTGTCAGCTGCAAAGTATTGAGGACATTGTACAGGTGCCGCTGGTGGTCAAATACAACAGCGCAGCCAGTATGCTTCGCTGTTGTTGTTGTTGTGGTCTTCAGTCCTGAGACTGGTTTGATGCAGCTCTCCATGCTACTCTATCCTGTGCAAGCTTCTTCATCTCCCAGTACCTACTGCAACCTACATCCTTCTGAATCTGCTTAGTGTATTCATCTCTTGGTCTCCCCCTACGATTTTTACCCTCCACGCTGCCCTCCAATACTAAATTGGTGATCCCTTGATGCCTCAGAACATGTCCTACCAACCGATCCCTTCTTCTGGTCAAGTTGTGCCACAAACTCCTCTTCTCCCCAATCCTATTCAGTACCTCCTCATTAGTTATGTGATCTACCTATCTAATCTTCAGCATTTATACAGTAAAGCTGCATGCCCTCGGGAAAAATTACGGCCGTAGTTTCCCCTTGCTTTCAGCCGTTCGCAGTACCAGCACAGCAAGGCCGTTTTGGCTATCGTTACAAGGCCAGATCAGTCAATCATCCAGACTGTTGCCCTTGCAACTACTGAAAAGGCTGCTGCCCCTCTTCAGGAACCACACGTTTGTCTGGCCTCTCAACAGATACCCCTCCGTTGTGGTTGTACCTACGGTACGGCTATCTGTATCGCTGAGGCACGCAAGCCTCCCCACCAACGGCAAGGTCCATGGTTCATGGGGGTATGCTTCGCTATCATCTGCGTTTCTCACGGTGTTTTTTGTGAAAATGATAAGGTTACTTATTGTTAAGAAATATGTATAGCTTCTCGTCCTTTCTCATTCGAATCAATAAAAACTGTTGTTGCTCCAGTGTAAGAAATATTCTTCAATCACAGGTGGTAAAAATATTACTTATGTGAAGGAAAGTTTTATGCCTGGTGTCTATTTTCCTGTAAACAGATTTTAAAATTAAAAATAAAAATGTCATTAAGGAATACTTTGCTTAAGGACGCAGTCGGCAGTTTGCGCACTCGTTATCACACGGTGCGCACTCATTGAGTGGACTTGACACGTTGCCAAGGAAACACGGACTCTTCGTCACGGCGTAGCGACTCGAATGGATCTGGCAAGCGTTGGAATGCTTTTACAATCAGACTTCCTTCTTAGCTGTCGATTTACCATTTCTGCCCAGTGAACATGTACGATGTATGAGATGCACCAAGTATACCATACTGACTGAGTACATTGAGGTGGAAAAGTTAATGGGATAACTGTTAATATCGTGTCGGACTTCCTTTTACCAGACGCAGTGCAACAACTCGACGTGACATGGACTCAAAAAGTCGTTGGAAGTTCCCGCCAGTTCAGATTATTGTGTACAAACTGACCTCTGGATCATGACCCATAAACGAGATTCACGTCGGGCGTTTTGGGTGGTCAGATTATTCCCTCGAATTATCCAGAATGTTCTTCGAACCAATCGCCAACAACTGTAACCCGGTAACGTGACATCGTGGTTTGGGAACATGCAGTCCATGAATGGCTGAAAATGTTCTTCAAGTAGGAGGACAGATCCATTTCCAGTCAATGGTTGGTTCAGCTGGACCATGTAAACACAGCCCACTCTGTTATGCAGACACCACCATCTTGCATAATATCTGGTTGAAAACTTGGATCCGTGCAGCAGCATATCCAGGCGCAGATACTGGATCAAACCACAATCCTGTTATTGGTACCATAAAGATTAAATTTCAACGTTCAAAGCTGAAAAACAGCATGGATGTAAGATCTAATACTGAAAAACTGAAGATCATAAAATTGAGAGGAATTGGTGAAAGAAATGGGAAACAACATCCACCTATAGACAAAATCCAAGAAAGATGTACAAATGAATCCTGGGAAAAGGTACGCAATGCAGCCATCAAAGTTGCTACAGCCACAATTGGTACATGTAAAAAAACAGAAGTCTATGCCCTGGGTGACAGAAGATATTGTACTGGAAATGGAAGAACGTAGAATACAGAAGGTGCATCATAAAAATGTGGATACCAACAGATTCAAAAAGAAATAAAGAACATGATTCGAGAAGCAAAAGCGAAGTGGATTGAGGAACAATGCACCGAAGCGCAAGAAATGCTTAAGTTACATGACTCGTATAGTTCCCTTAAGAAAATCAGTGTTATAACTGGAAACTTTAAGAAGCAGAATCTAAGTGCTTTAAGAGATGAGGATAATCGGGTTATTCTCGAATCGGAAAAAAAATGGCAAAACACGGGAAGAACTACATATCATTTCTGTTTCGCGACAAAAGAGACACGGCAGTAAATCAAAATGAAGAAGAATCTGGAACATTTATCTTACAGTCAGAGATAGAATATACGCTGAAAGTAACAAAGAACAGAAAAGAGCTTGGTGGAGACAACTTACCGACTAAAATTTTAAAATGCATAGACCCAAAAACGTTGACAGCCCTATTTAATGTAATTTACAGCTCAGGCCAGATCCCTGATGAATCGCTGAAATCAACCTGTGACCCGTTACCGAAGAAAGCAAATGCAAATACGTGCTCAGAATTTAGATTGATCTCGTTGATAAGTCATACTCTGAAAACTTTTCTAAGAATTATACATAATCGAATTTATCATAATGTGAGGAGCACTGTGGAGAAACCCAGTTTGGTTTTATGAAGGGAATGGGAGCCCGAGAAGCGTTATTTGACATGAAGATACTTATGCAAAGATGCTACGACTGTCAGCAGGATATCCATATATGCTTTATCGGCTATGAGAAAGCATTTGACACCGTTAAGCATGACCCCCCTTATGATAATCTTACGAGAAATAGGACTGGATGGTAAGGACATAAGAATCATTCAACAATTCCACTAGAATCGGAGAGCAGAGGTCAGAATTAACAAAACTTTAAAAAGAGAATCTGTGCAAATACTGAAAGGTGTCCGCCAGGCTGTATACTATGCCCAATACTGTTCAATTTGTATCTGGACAAGATTTTTCGATCCTGTCAAGGCTCAGAATTATTTGGCATAAAAGTAAATGGAGTGGAGATCTGGAACTTACGCTGTGCTGACGACACAGCTTTGTTTTCGCCATCCGTAGCCGAGCTACAGAAAATACTTACAGAAATTGATAAAGATGGTCAGCATTTTGGTGTCAGAATAAATGCCAATAAATCTAAATGGATGTCAATTGAAGGAAGCCCTGGTCAAACCCAGTCCCTAGTCATTAATGGTAGTAAAATCGAGAAAGCAACCAAATTTAAATATCTAGGATCCGTGATAAACTGCCGGCCGCAGTGGCCGTGCGGTTAAAGGCGCTGCAGTCTGGCACCACAAGACCGCTACGGTCGCAGGTTCGAATCCTGCCTCGGGCATGGTTGTTTGTGATGTCCTAAGGTTAGTTCGGTTTAACTAGTTCTAAGTTCTAGGGGACTAATGACCTCAGCAGTTGAGTCCCATAGTGCTCAGAGCCATTTGAACCGTGATAAACTCGAAACTTGATTGTGATGATGAAATTACGATTAGCTGTGGGATTGCCAAAGAAGCGTTCCGAAAGCTACGAAATGTGCTGATATACACAGAAATGCCGTTCCTTCTCAGAATGAGGGTGGTACAATGGTACGTTACCCTCGTCCTATTTTATGGAGTGGAAACTTGGTCAATTAAAGCAGTTTATGTAAAGAGATTGGAAGCAACAGAATAGTGGTTCTTGCATCGATTACCAAAAATACCATGGATTGAGAAAGTGAGCAATGCTGAAGTGATAAGTGATGCGTAGAGCCGGAGATAGAGAAGTAATGGGGGCAATTAAAAAAAGAAAAACATCGTACCTGGGGCACATTATGAGAGGAAAGAAATATGAACTTCTCCAGGTAGAAAGAAGCAGTCATGGTCACAGAATATCAAGACATGGACTGGCATCAACACCTCTGAAGAACTGGTTCAAGAAGCAAGGTAACGCCGCCTGTGACCAGCCGACGGACGACAGGTGTAGGGCTCAAATGGCTCTTAGCACTATGGGACTCAACTGCTGAGGTCATTAGTCCCCTAGAACTTAGAACTAGTTAAACCTAAGGACATCACAAACATCCATGCCCGAGGCAGGATTCGAACCTGCGACCGTAGCGGTCTTGCGGTTCCAGACTGCAGCGCCTTTAACCGCACGGCCACTTCGGCCGGCAGGTGTAGGGCTCCAAGAAGAAACCTTTAGTTTACATGAAAGGGCTGAAAACAATTTTGACCTTTTAAAAGTAAATGAAATTATTACTAAATGTGATATGGTAGCCCGCATCTGGGTGTTGTGTGCTGTCCTTAGGTTAGTTAGGTTTAAGTAGTTCTAAGTTCTAGGGGACTTATGACGACAGCAGTTGAGTCCCATAGTGCTCAGAGCCATTTGAACCATTTTTGTGATATCGTAAATTTAGTTAAAGTCTTTGAAAGTGAACTATACACTTTTTACACTGTTATTTACAATTATATTAGTTAAACTGGATAATCCAGTACAGTGGCATGTCCGTATTTCACTGGTGAACTCAGGAAGAAAACCCAGAAAGCAAGTAGCAGAAGAAACTGTATTATTTTTATGAGATTTTAATACTGTTCTTGATGGCTCTGTACTCTTTAATGAAATAAGTGCTTTAAGAGCTTACGTCATGATGAGCTCTGCAACTTTATTAGGGAAAAGTGTTGCTGAGAAATGGTACCAATACGAGAGTAGTCGTGTTGACTGCATTGAATTGTTGAAAGTTATGCAGTATTACTTCACCAAACCTGCACATAACGCGGTTGTAGAGAGAATATGTTCTCTGCTAAATGTTCCGTGGACGGATCAGCAGAATAAGTTTACTGTTCAAAATGTAAAGGTTGTTTTGTACAACACGATGTTGAATACTTTGAAAGAACTATCTGTAAAAATATTGCCCAAGAAATGTCCATGGAAATGAAACAAGTGTTAAATGAGTCACATTATCTGAACTAGCCATGTTTTTGAATATTAAAATATAGTAACCCAAACAGATGATGAATAATAAATAATGGTTCGAATAAATATTTTTATTTGTTTTTCACGAATAACGAATAATAATTTCTACAGCGTTTGTTATTCGTCATTCGAATAAATTTTGCCAAACTCTGTTGGTATGAGAAACGCGCCGCGCATGCTCACACACTGGGGAGCGCAAAGGCGTGGCATCCGCGTGGCCGCAGGTAAGTGCTCACTCAGCTGTTATTCTATCGGTCATCTTCGGCAACCTCGACGAAGGCATACGAAATGTATTCGAGCTCTTACTCGCACACCTCAGGGGCGTGCAGACCACTTGGATGCGCCATACACCTGCGGGGCTGTACCGAAAGCTTCCCTTTCGCTCTCCGCCTTCTCTCCTCCCCCCCCCCCTCTCTCTCTCTTCTCACCTCTCTCTCTCTCTCTCTCTCTCTCTCTCTCTGCGCAGAGGTCTTTCCGACGTGACGTGCGCTATCGTTCCATTTACTGGCGCGTGTGTGGAAATTATCGCTGCCGGATGGGAAAAAAAAAAATATCGGTTTGGAGAGTAGGCGTGAGGTTGCGTAGGGGAGAGGACTCTCTGTGAGGATTCGTACATAACTGTCATCATGAAAAACAGTCGCGTGATAATATTATTACATGTTCCGTAAAGGCTGGCATTTGACAAAACTTTTTGTTGCTGATCATGAGCGTCCTAGAAATTTATTTGATAGAGGGGAAAGATTCCAAAACCCGCCTTTTTATGTTATTGATTCAACATGAGTGAAAACTTGTGTCCCTAGAACAAAATCTTACAGGAGAAGCAGAAAACTTACCACATCTCACAGGAATGATAGTTGTTCACTCAATAGTTTTTAAGGTGAACTTCGGTATCTAAGAGATAAGCACAATTATGCATTAGGTTTTCTAAGGTAGATCTTTTCATATTGTTAATGCAATTAGGAATTACACGTACGTTTCCTGAGTTAATGATGATGTCACATCTCTAAATAATAAAATGCAAGGCAACTGTCGAGCTGGGTAATAAGGCCAGGACCAAGCGAGGTGGCGCAGTGGTTAGACACTGGACTCGCATTCGGGAGAACGACGGTTCAATCCCGCGTCCGGCCATCCTGATTTAAGTTTTCCGTGATTTCCCTAAATCGCTCCAGGCAAAAGCCGGGATGGTTCCTTTCAAAGGGCACGGCCGACTTCCTTCCCCGTCCTTCCCTAATCCGATGAGACCGATGACCTCGCTGTCTGGTCTCCTTCCCCACACCAACCAACCAACCAACCTAATAAGGCTAGGAAATAATCACGAGAATTAGTTTTAATCATTAACCAATAACTTTAGCTCAACATCAGAATGTCTGAAAAAATTCAGTTCCATATCGATAAAAACAATTAGCAAAATGTCAGTAATGATCCTCAAAGTGGAGAAACATGGAATAATCTGTGAAACATGATTTTGCAACTTTTTCCAGTTTTTTTCGCTTACGAAGTTCCACATCTGATGTAAGTATGTTAATTGATTTACCGTATTATTTTCATGCCTTTTATTTTTAATGACAGTTGGAATGACTAAGGTTTAACCAAAGTGTTTTGGAATCTACATCATTAGAACTGATGAATCTGATAAAAAAACCTCAAAGTGGCCTGTAGAATCTATAAACAGCCAGTGACTAAATGATAAGTCTAGTCCTACCAGTTAGACACATTACGTGATCGTTCCAAGTGTCTTTCACAATCACGACATTGTCACTTCATGTTTGCGGTATGCTGCCCTCCATAGGGGTCCAGAAGGTGCCAACTTCTGGAGAGTGCATTTTTCTTATTCCAGTCATTGCATTTGGATCGACATATGAAGCATGGATAATCACACCTACAATAAGTCATGGTCATTTTCATTAGGGTCAACCACAATCATTCTGTCATGTGTAACTATGTGTATTATCTGCAAGCCATCAATGATCTTGTCCGTCAGCGAACAAGAGGTAAAATACTATTGTCCCTGTGGGACGCCGACGATATCTAATGGAACGGCAATGTTTATGCATCGCTCCTGTGAGAGAAGAAGGTGTTGTAGCCGCTGACGTCAAATTCCACCTTAGGCATCAAACCATTGTTATTCTGTAGTTCGATGAGGGCTAAATGAGCAAGGGACAGGGAAAGGTTGAGAATTCGGCCAAGCGCGAGCTCGTGATTTTCCGTCGAGCGATTATCAGCACGCTCGCGCACCTGCGATCAAACAGTCGCGGTGATTTTGAAGACTTTGAACCGACCCTATTTCACGTGCGACACGATAGTCGCAGATGTCGGTTGAAAGAGTCACACGTGCTGGCATGGACTCGCGCGCACTAGGGACGCTGTTTCTCAGTCGCTCTCGCATTGTGTTGCAGAGATACACTTCTGTGCGCCACCAGCATATACCGAGAGTTGCTCTACGGATGACATAGTAAGTCGTGTTGGCTAAAAAATGGTTCAAATGGCTCTGAGCACTATGGGACTCAACTGCTGAGGTCATAAGTCCCCTAGAACTTAGAACTACTTAAACCTAACTAACCTAAGGACAACACACACATCCATGCCCGAGGCAGGATTCGAACCTGCGACCGTAGCGGTCGCGCGGTTCCAGACTGTAGCGCCAGAGCCGCTCAGTAAGTCGTGTTGTCGACTCAGAAAGACCAACTGCAGAAGCAGAACAGAGGCCTGCTCTCTACAACATGAAATTAAAAGTATATAGTGATTGCAATTCGAAAGAGAAACCGTGTGGAGAAGTGTGCTATAGCGTCATTCGTAACTGGACTAAATTGTCTGGATCAGAAAGAACAACTAATGTATTTCATAGATCAGTAATTTTATTGTTTCATGTAGATATCGCCATTACAATTTAAATTTTGTCATCTTGTCACGGTACTGATTCTTGTAGAGTCGCAAAGTAGTTTCCAAAATAATCCCTCATCTGCGCACCAAGTGTATCAGCTCTTATTTCTAAAGGCTCACAGAGCTGCAGAAGGCATTCGTACGACTCATCCTTCACTTGTACACCCTCATGTTACCTTACAAAAATACGTAGAATACAGCATACTCTTATAATTATGTCTGAAAAGCCGTCATCGACATCGACCGGCCGATGAAATACTCTCCATTTGTTAGCCAAAATCCCAAAAGTATAGAGCTATTCAAAAAGAAGGAATATGTTTCAAATATTTATTGCTTCCGAACTACAAAAGACAGAAACATAATTCCAACCTTAATGGAAACCAGAAGCTCAAATTTTTATGCACGCAATGTGAGCACCATGTGCTACACCACAAATATCAAAACGGTGGCTCATTTCCCGCCACACGCAAAGCAGCTGTTCTCTGGTTATCGAATTCACAGCTTCAAGAGTGACAGGCATGGGCGCAGGGGGAGGGGCGGGGGATTAAAACGCTGTCGTTTACGTAACCCCCAGATAAAAGTTACGAGGTGTGAGGTCTGGAGACCTGGGAGGCCACCGGAGATTATATTCATCCTAGGCTCATCCTCTTCCAATCCAACGTCCTGTAAGGTGTCATGACACCATTTCAGGACGTTGGAAACACTGTTAACAGGGTTCTCCATGGTTACACGTTTTTCGTCCACAGCACCAATGCATTTTGTAGTGAAAATCAAGTGGCTCTAAGCACTAAGGGACTTCAGATCTGAGGTCATCAGTCCCCTAGACTTAGAACTACTTAAACCTAACTAACCTAAGGACATCACACGCATCCATGCCCGAGGCAGGATTCGAACCTGCGACCGTATCAGCAGCGCTGTTCCGGACTGAAGCACCTAGAACCGCTCGGCCACAGCGTTGTAAAGGCAGTTCTGACCAAAAATTGTTTGGCAATAATCATCTACTCAGCTTGAGCTTTTTTTTCTGACACATGAAGAGGCTGTTGACACTTCCACAACTGCTCGCGCATGCCCTACACAATTTCTCTGATTGTAGTGGCACGTGGCACATATTTGTTGTGTAATGAACAAAAGCTATTTCCAGTTGCAAGGTATCTGGAAGGAACAAAATACAGTGAACAGCATTGATATTTATTCATAGGAATATAATTCTGTGTACTTACCAAAATGTATACGCAGTGCTAATTCATTCATGACAGGTAAGGAAATTCAAAAGAAATGGAGGAATCTGAACGTCTGCTTAGTGAAAGAACTGGCATCGCAGCAGCATTCTTTGTCTGTCGAGGCTGCAAAAACCGGGAAAATATGTGTACTTTTATGCAGTGTTATTCGTACACCATCAAATGGAAGACAGGCTGACCACTACCACTACCGAAATTCGGACAAACAGCAGAGACAAGGAAGGGCGTTCGTCCATCCCCCACCGCCCCTTACAGATTGTCTCTCAAAACAACAACAACGATGCAGGACGGAGCACAAAAGTAAGACATCCAACTACGAGAGAAGCAAAGAAGGTTACTATATATTAGGAACCTGGCTTAAATGTATTAAAAGAGAATCAAAACGAATAAATTAACGAGGACAAAATTTTTGTTTAAATACTTGTCCGATGCTAGCGATGTTAAACCAAGAACAAAAAAATTACGCGAAAGTAGAAAGACTGCGTGTGAACAGAAACACCGGATTTTATCAGCTTCCACAAACTTTTCTACACATCCGAGCATGTGTCGTAACAGCACCATCCAAGCAGCTTATTTTCCAGCTACTTCATTCGTTCAGCCGTATTCGTCAAACACCCAAAATGAAACAGACTCTCCACAAACTGTGTTTCTGTGCATATCTGCAGACAAACCGCAATAAGGACTCAAAATCTTCTGCGCGCAACTTGGTTTTGTTCACAGGAAGCAAATTCGAACATTTCGATTTGATTTTCTTGATGTATCTGATCAGTAATGCAAATGGGCAATAAAAACTGTTGAATAAAATGACGTTTGCTTACCTCATGGTCACTGATAAGCGTTCCTGAGGTGGCACAAACTTTCTCCCTGTCGTATCTTGTTTTGGTCCTATTGCTCGAAGAATTATTTGAAGAATTAATTTGGCTGATTTTGTAACCATTCATGAAATTATTAAAACTAGGATTTCATCACTCTCTGACTAACAATTGGATTTACCCAATGACGATATTCGCGATGTTTTCTCGCACTTCATCGTAGTAAAATAGGCACCAAAAAAGCTGTTTCTATGATCTCCTTGGCGGTACTGACACTAGCTGCGACCATCCTGTCGCTGTGTGTGCGCCATAATCTACTCCCGCGAGATCGGTTATTTAACCGCGCCGCCTGGGAAATAGACTGAGCACGTCTAACATTCCTTCGCTACTGTATTGTTAATGTTTTTCCTAATTTATTAGGTTTCAGGACATGCTCATAAAGCCATCTCAATAGTGGAACGTCAACTATGACGATGAGAACGTAAGTCCAATACCCAGTCCCCGAGCGGTTAGCTATCCGCGACGCTGACCACGCAGCTACCGAAATTCACATTCCTCTTGCGGACAGTGCTCATATCACCGCCGTTACAAGCAAACCGCATAATTTCTAGTCAGCAGCATAATAACAATCAAACTCAAATCTTGCCGCGATTTCTGAAGTCATAATATTGCCCCATCGAGCTCGCCTATGCTAATCAACTGTTTTTGGAAAGTACGAATAATTCCAAGAAATGATTCAGAATTTTAATACGAATTAGAAACCTATACCTTAGATTGCAGGAGGGGCAACTGGCATGCCTTCAACCCCGCCTTCCCGCTCAAAAATTGGTTCAAATGGCTCTGAGCACTATGAGCGCCTAGAACCGCGAGGCCACACCGGCCGGCAATCTCACTCAGTTTACTAACGATCACATTTAACCTATCGCTATCAACCATTTCGTATTCTCCTTACTTAACCCTGTATTACAGTTTAGAATTATGTCGAATGTCTCTTACAAGGTTTCCATTATCAGTTGCTCATCTTCTATCATGTCTTCACATCTGTCTTTCTTGTCACTTGGATCCTGCATTCCTTAGTCCGTCTGACAGCCATTCGCCTGACTAATCCACACAAAACCAAAGGGGTAGGGGAGGTACTATCTGTTTAACTTTTGAAACTGTTGCAATCAGGTCAGTAATCTTATATTTTAAAATTTAGGAAAAAAATATTTATTTTTTGTAATTAATTCTTCTACATGGTCTCAAAAACGTTTTAAATTTTTCATTTAAACTTAACCCAAAATTTAAGTATCCGCAGGAGGTATTACTTTCCCCAACTAACGTCTTATGCAATATTTTCAGGTTCAAGGACTTACTTACTCAAGAATGTATCTTTAAAAAGTATGTCGTGAGTAGAAGTCAACAACAGTTAACGAAATTTGTATTTAAAAGAAAGATCTTTTCAGGGTGAGCATAAACTCCCCCCAGTACACGTTACTGAAAATGTGTTGATACAGCTAAGAGCGTGTTAAAAGATTATTCATGTTCTGAACCGTACAACAGATCAGTACGTCTTTAAAATGAGTGTTCTTAATATATGTCAACAGCAATTAACGAATTTAGTTTTTTTAAAATTTGTTTTGGGTGGGCATAAAGTACTCCCCAACCAACTCACATGTTAATGGGCATTATGAAAAATGCGTTGGTAAGACTAGGTCTAAATGTCCCACCAGCTGTATGTCTCATTTCCTGGTCGTGCCTGTGTACCCTATCTGGCTATTATCTACTACTCTGTAGGATTCTGATGGAATGATGTGTTCTACAGCCTGGAGTTTATGGGTCACTGTTAAGTTTCTTCAGCAGCTTCCACGCCCAACAGATGTCGTGTTTCATGCCTAGTTATGTCTCTTTTTATTGTGGCATTCAATAGTTACTCGCCTGTCTGTGTGGTTTCTTCAGAGAATGGGTCTGCTTCAAAAAGGTTTCCGTATTTCCGGAGGAGAGATGCTGAATCTTTATAGAATCCATGGATGAAGATGTTATGCACTCCATAAGAATATATCTCCAAGAGATGATTGTAACTGACTTGATAAACCTATCATACGTTTCTGGGTCTGACTCAAGCATTTTGTTTTCTTTATCGAGTCCGTGGCTGATCTTCTCCCACTGCGCTCGCTTAAAACTGAATCGTCGTTTAAGCTGAACAGTTTCTGGCTGCTGCCACATTGTAGATCACTGGTCGGTGCTGAATGTGAGGAAGAGGCCCTAAAACTTCCTTCTTTGTCTGCTGGGAAAAATGGTCACTAAGAAATAAGTTGTCTGGGTTATACTGTCAACGCCATCTCCCACTCTTGACGGAGGGTGGTTACTTTGGGTCATGTGTTAATATCAACTCCATCCGTTGAGCCCATTCTTCAATATATTCTCCATTCTTATTAGTCTTCCGGTAATCCGAAGATGTGCTATGGCAGTTAAAGTCACCCACAACCAGCTTTATTGACTGGGATTGAAAATTATGAACCTGAGCTCAGCATTTGTCGGTTTACAGACTAATATCGAGCATGCCAGATCTCATCAATCATATTTGTACGTGGCAGTTCAACGATACGGTCCATTCCATTTACTTTTGGTCCGGTCTTGTGGTCCTCTGTGAGTCTCCTGTACCAGCAAAATGTCACAAGCTGTATTATTACACATTTTTGAGAATAGCAATTCTTTATCCGGTGATATGCCTTCAATATTAATTGATATTACTGTGAGTGCTGGCTTTGAGAAAAGCAGTTGTAATTGAGACTGATCTTGATCTTGGTCCTGATGGCAGAAGAATCTGCCACTAGCGTTCCTCCTAACGTTGCCCAGGGTACATCCGATCGTTCTGTATTCCATATTTCAAGCACGATCTGAAGTTGAAATACTCCAATTGTCAGGAACATCCCCAGATCTGTCTGCAGTACAGCATGTGCGGGATCAGCTCAGACGTCAACTATGTCCTGGTGCCAGCATCCAAAATGTCAAGCATCAGATACAGCAATTGTGGGCCAGCTTGCCTCAGAAGAGGATACGACGGCTTTACGACACCATTCCCAATCGACTCAGTGCACGTATGAAGAACAGACGGGGTGCAACATCATACTGATAAGTGAGCTTATACTACCATCTGCTTCGTACACTGATTCTGTTTTGTAATCACTGAACAGAGGAAAGTCCACTGGACCTGACTCGATACCAATTCGATTCTACACAGAGTACGCGAAAGAACTTTTCCCCCCTTCTGACAGCCGTGTACCGAAAGTCTCTAGAGGAACGGAAGGTTCCAAATGATTGGAAAAGAGCACAGGTAGTTCAAGTTTTCAAGAAGGGTCGTCGAGCAGATGCGCAAAACTGTAGGCCTATATCTCTGACATCAATCTGTCGTAGAATTTTAGAACATGTTTTTTGCTCGTGTATCATGTCATTCCTGGAAACTCAGAATCTAGTCTGTAGGAATCGACATGGATTCCGGAGACAGCGATCGTGTGAGACCCAACTCGCTTTATTTGTTCATGAGACCCAGAAAATATTAGATACAGGCTCCCAGGTAGATGCCATTTTCCTTGACTTCCGGAAGGCGTTCGATACAGTTCCGCACTGTCGCCTGATAAACAAAGTAAGAGCCTACGGAATATCAGACCAGCTGTGTGGCTGGATTGAAGAGTTTTTAGCAAACAGAACACGACATGTTGTTCTCAACGGAGAGACGTCTACAGACGTTAAAGTAACCTCTGGCGTGCCACAGGGGAGTGTTATGGGATCATTGCTTTTCACAATATATATAAATGACCTAGTAGATAGTGTCGGAAGTTCCATGCGGGATTTCGCGGATGATGCTGTAGTAAACAGAGAAGTTGCAGCATTAGAAAATTGCAGCGAAATGCAGGAAGATTTGCAGCGGAAAGTCACTTGGAGCAGGGAGTGGCAACTGACCCTTAACAGCCGGCTGGAGTGGCCGAGCGGTTCTGGGCGCTTCGTTCTGGAACTGAGCGACCGTTACGGTCGCAGGTTCGAATCCTGCCTCGGGCATGGATGTGTGTGATGTCCTTAGGTTAGTTAGGTTTAAGTAGTTCTAAGTTCTAGGGGACTGATGACCTCAGCAGTTACGTCCCATAGTGCTCAGAGCCATTTAAAACCAATTTGACCCTTAACATAGACGAATGTCATGTATTGCGAATACATAGAAAGAAGGATCCGTTATTGTATGATATTATGATGATTATATGATGATTATATGATGATTATATGATAGCAGAACAAACACTGGTAGCAGTTACTTCTGCAAAATATCTGGGAGTACGAGTACTAAACTGTTTGAAGTGGAATGATCATATAAAATTAATTGTGATAAGGCGGGTGCCAGGTTAAGATTGATTGGGAGAGTCCATAGAAAATGTAGTCCATCAGCAAAGGAGGTGGCTTACAAAACACTCGTTCGACCTATACTTGAGTATTGGTCATCAGTGTGGGATCCGTAACAGGTCGGGTTGGCAGAGGAGATAGAGAAGATCCAAAGAAGATCGGGGCGTTTCGTCACAGGGTTATTTGGTAACCCTGATAGCGTTACGGAGATGGTTAGCAAACTCAAGTGGCAGACTATGCAAGAGAGGCGCTCTGCATCGCGGTGTAGCTTGCTCGCCAGGTTTCGAGAGGGTGCTTTTCTGGATGAGGTATCGAATATATTGCTTCCCCCTACTTATACCTCCCGACGAGATCACGAATGTAAAATTAGAGAGATTCGAGCGTGTATGGAGACTTTCCGGCAGTCGTTCTTCCAGCGAACCACACGCAACTGGAACAGGAAAGGGAGATAATGACACTGGCATGTAAAATGCCCTCCGCCACACACCGTTGGGTGGATTGCAGAGTATAAATGTATATGTAGATGAAGATGTAGATGAAATAACATCACATACCTTCTCAAACCGTGAAGTTACATTTTTTCCTTCTACCTTTTTATGTGATTCACTTTTGTTATCAGGCAGCGTAAATTCCTGTTTTGTGGTTGTGATTACCGAAGACAGTTGCTAATGTGCCGTTCAAAGCCCTATATGAACACTCAGCGGTGAACTCGTTCGAACTCAATGGTCGGATTTCGAAAACTTCGTGAAAGTGGTTGTAGTGCTTCTGGGATATTAGTTGTTTGAAAGGGCACAGTACCACCCGACATTGAAAATAGGTACAACATACTTCATTATTTTTGTCAGAACAACACTTTTTTTTGTAAAATAACTCAATTTCAATTAATACAGCGAAGCCGGATACCAGTGTGGGAAAGAATGACAATTTATTTATTTAATTTATCACATGTGCACTCCCACAAAGTAAATCCCTACATCCAGTTTGGTGAGATCTGTGAAATGAATGAATGTATGGTCGTCTGCTAACCGCAGATAGTGAACGTGAATATATTATCGTCTTTGAGTCGATCCTTTGGCCACCTTTGGTGGGTCCAAAGAGATGAAATTTACAGAGCTTTGAGCGCCTGAAATGTGGCTGATCAATAGGGTAGCAAGGTGCCTCCCCACTTCGACAGAGGTGTGAGAGAACCTAAAGAACGGCCATGTTTCAGCACTCTGCCGCTGGATCTTGTGCTGTTAAGACCTGTTTTAGTTGTGCTCCGTAATGACGAAAGAGTGGAGACATGGTATGCATGTGGAATATTTAAGAGTAGTTTGAAATAATAATTGCTCTATCTCAGGAACTTTTGTGGGGAGAATTAAATGTCAGGCAGGTAATATTAAGGGGATTGTAGTAATCTTCGGAAGTGACCAACGGTCACAATGAAACCACGTGTAGCTATAAGTTGAAATACTTCCGTGTGCTTAAGTTAAGCTGAACTACTAGCGTGTGTACAATAAGTTGAAATATTTAAGAAATAGCGTGTGTACCATAAGCTGAAATATTTAAGAAATGGCGTGTGCAGGACTTGAAATTAGAGACGAGTACTTCCACGTGGTGAGTACTGTGTGAGTCTCAATCTGTGTATGAGACAAAGGTTAAAGAGAAGTACTCGTCCATGGTATCAGTTGAGGACTCGCGTGTGTGATGATTATGTTCTTAATGTTAAACTGCGTGATATGATTCCGTGTGACGCTAGATTTGAACTCTGAGAGAGAATCAAGGTGAGTCGGCCGTCTATCCAGCAACGCCACTTGGCTTGCATTGCACAGGAAGACGTGCATATATCTCCAGAGTTCACAGTAGGAAAGTAGAATTACAAAGTGGGGCAGTGTCGTGTGAAACTGGGATAAATATTAATTGAAGTGGGAAAGCTGAAAGTGATAATTTTGTAACCATTCTCTGTGTAGTATATCTTATTGCAGTGTGATGTGTGTCATGTAATTTGGGTATGTGTGGTTTGCATGGGAGAGTAGCAAGGTAGTTTCAAAAGATTTGTGGGTTATGCTTGTTCCTTCTGTATCGCTCGATCTGGAGGAAAGTTTCGTGATGATGATTGTGAGAGTCGAAGCGTGAGATATAATAAAAGATCCACCATCCTATCCAGAAAGTGCACTGTAGCGTTAAATAAATTACGAGACCATAATATAGAGATTCACTAGTGTAAAGCCATGCCCACTGGGCGGAATTTCTCATGTGATATTGTTGTAGGTTATAGAATTTGTGTGTTTAGGTTAGAGAATTTATCGGAATAAATAAGATAGTGAAAAGAAAAAGATTGGTGGACTTATCCTTCGATTTGTATGTTGTCATAATGTCCCGAATTTATAATGTGTGCGCCATTAATATTCAGTGCGGTGGCCACGTGTTGACAAAAGCCGTTAAATAAAAGACAAAAAGTAAATGTGGTGTTGCCAGTGCGTAGTGTACAGTCAGAGTTCTGTAAATTACTGATAGTCAGATGCGTGTTTCCGTTGCGTATTATTCATACAGGAGGTTGATTAGTGACTTAATTGTAAGAGAGTTCATGTTACTCGATAAATTAAGAATGAATCCACTCGCTTGGCAGACCACTCATCTGGTAGGCCTGACTGCTTGATGCCACAGTATGAGCAAGGCAAGTGGGTGCCTCTCGTGTTAACTTCGGATTAGTGTGAGCGAGTCAGAGCAAGGCCTTAATTACGTCTAATCTGTTTCTTGGTCGGTACGCATTTGACGGCAGTGCGTTACAATTACAAAAACGCCGCCCACGAAAACGGGATTCTTCCGAGGCTCATACCTCGTGTTTTATTGGAGGCGGAAAGGTAGCATTAAGTGTTTTGGTTAGCCCTTATGCTTGGGGCCATTTGTATACCCAACAGAAGGATCGTCTTCCTGTAACTTTTCTGCAGTTCACGGTGACAATTTCAGTACTACACACTTCTTATAGCTTTGGCGAATGGAACAAGTCGATTCTTCCTTTTTGCGTTCCTTAGATGTGGTCTACGGTGCGCCTTAAGGGGATTATGGAGGAAACATTTAGTTCAGGCGCGGCTAATGAGAAAACCCGAAAAAGCATTTCTCACTGTTTCTTCGGCTTCAGCAGCGGATATCTAAATAACCAACCGCAAGAAGTTGGTCAAATTTTAACAGTATACTTGTGCCGTGTGCCCGCGTTTCATTTCGCGTAATTCTCGTGGATTTGGAATCGACTGGCCGCAAAGGCGTGTGGAGCGTTACTGTCGCCGGTAGAGGGCAAGTCGGAGGAGAAGGTACTTAACGGTTGCGACGATCTAGGGAAAAGGAGAGTGCGATGAGGAGCGGAAGTGAGGCGGCGGGTTGGTGTGGCTAAGCGTCTGCCATGGTCCGTTGGCAGTTTTTTGGCGTGCCCTCTGCTATTGAAGTTGCAAGCAGTTTGTGTCCATTGTGGTGCCGGGTTGGAGTCCGGGGTGACCTTTGAAAGTACTGGGCGCGGTGGCGTCTGCTGGATGATTCTCATGGGCTTTCGACTACGAGTTATCTTCGTTACATCCTTCTCACGGCGCTATCTAAGCAAGCGTTTTTTTTTTCTTTTTTTTTTGTTTGGGGTTTAAGGGCGCTCAACTACTGAGGTCATTAGCGCCCAGTCACAATTGTTAGAGCACATAGAATCTAGTAAAACTCAAGGGGGGGGGGGGACACCAGAAAGTTCTTACAAAGATGCAGATAAAATAAGTGAAGGAGTTAGATGTCTTTGGACAAGCCAGTCAAAGTAATGAAACGAAGAACACGAGCAGCTAAATTATCCTGTAAAGTAGATGGCAGAGACAGGACAACACGAGATTGACTAAAACGGGGACACGACAATAAAACATGGTGCACTGTTAATGCATGACCACAAGGGCACTTCGGGGCTGGGTCACCGGAGAGCAGGTAGCGGTGGCTAAACCGGCAATGCCCAACCCGCAACCTGGTCAGAAGGACCTCTTCTCGCCGAGATGGTCGGGAGGAGGTTGTCCAAGCAGTTGGGAACGGTTTTACTGCCCGGAGCTTGTTTCCTTGAAGTGATGACCAAGTATCCCACCACAAAGACACAAGCCTCCTACAAACAACCCCACTAATGTCAGATGCCGGCCGAAGTGGCCGTGCGGTTAAAGGCGCTGCAGTCTGGAACCGCAAGACCGCTACGGTCGCAGGTTCGAATCCTGCCTCGGGCATGGATGTTTGTGATATCCTTAGGTTAGTTAGGTTTAACTAGTTCTAAGTTCTAGGGGACTAATGACCTAAGCAGTTGAGTCCCATAGTGCTCAGAGCCATTTGAACCATTTGAACTAATGTCAGATGACGGGACACAATGGGAGGCTGGCCGAGGCAGGAGGACTGCCTTGGCTGCAGCATCAGCAGCCTCATTCCCAGGCACTCCTACATGGCCGGGAACCCACAGATAGCTGACAGGAGAGCCATCAGCAGCAGAAGAATGGAGGGAATGCTGGATGCGTTGCACCAAGGGATGGACCGGGTATGGAGCTCCAAGGCTCTGAAGAGCACTGAGTGAATCAGAGCAGAGAACATACAATGAGTGGCGGTGGAGGTGGGCATACTGAACGGCCTGATGGAGAGCAAAAAGCTCGGCCGTAAAGCTGGAACACTGGTCGAGGAGCCGGTATTTAAAGGTGCCGGCCCCGACGACAAAGGCACAGCCGACACCATCGTCAGTTTTGGAGCCATCAGTGTAAATAAAGGTGTGACTGGCAAGTCGCGCACGAAGTTCGACAAACCGTGAGCAAGCAGCCGGAGTACCCTCCTTTGGGAGCGAGCTGAGGTCGAGATAAATATGAACCGGAGCCTGGAGCCACGGTGGTGTCGGGCTCTCACCCTCTCTGAAGGTGGTAGGGAGGGCAAAATCCAATTGTCGAAGAGGCGACGAAAGCGGACTCCAGGGGGCAGCAGGGCAGACACATACAACCCATACTGACGGTCGAGAGAATCGGCGAAGGAGGACTGATAAGAGGGGTGGTCAGGCATTGACAACAGCCGGCAGGCATACCGACAAAGCAGTACGTCGCGCCGGTAGGTCAATGGTAATTCGGCAGCTTCATCATAAAGACTCTCGACGGGACTAGTGTAAAATGCTCCGGTCGCAAGATGTAACCCCCAATGGTGGATGGAGTTGAGACGGCGTAAGAGGGATGGCCGAGCAGACGAGTAGACGAGGCTCCCATAATCCAGCTTTGATCGGACTATGGACTGATACAAGCGAAGCAGGACAGTGCGATCCGCTCCCCAAGATGAACCACTAAGAACTCTGAGGACATTAAAGGAACGTGCACAACGGGCAGCCAAATAAGAGACCAACAAAGTTTCCTGTCCAGTGTGAGCCCTAGAAACTTAGTTGTTTCCACGAATGGGAGAACAACGGGACCGAGATGTAAGGATGGCGGAAGGAACGCTTTATATCGCCAAAAGTCGATGCAAACCGTCTTCTCTTCAGAGAACCGGAAGCCATTTGCCACACTCCATGAGTATAGGCTGTCTAGACAACGCTGAAGGCAGCGCTTCAGAAGGCATGTTCTCTGGGCACTGCAGTAGATCGCGAAGTCATCGACAAAGAGAGAGCCTGAGACATTAGGTGGAATGCAATCCATAATTGGATTGTGCATAGTGTGGAGGATACCTCCTCTCCAACAGGTATCATAAGCCTTCTCCAAATCGAAGAACACGGCTACCGTTTTGCGCTTTCGCAAGAAGTTGTTCATGATGAATGTCGACAAGGTCACAAGGTGGTCAACAGCGGAGCGGTGGCGACGAAAGCCGCATTGAACATTGGTAAATAGCCGTCGAGATTCAAGAATCCAAACTAACCGAGCGTTAACCATGCGCTCCATCACCTTACAGACACAGCTTGTAAGAGAAATGGGGCGGTAACTAAAAGGAAGGTGTCTATCCTTCCCGGGTTTGGGTATAGGAACAACGACGGCGTCACGCCAACGCATGGAGACTTGACCTTCGGTCCAGACGCGATTGTAGGTACGAAGAAGGAAGCTTTTGCCTGCCAGAGAAAGGTGGGTCAGCATCTGAACGTGAATGGCATCTGGCCCCGGAGCAGAGGACTGGGACAGTGCAAGTGCATGTTCGAGTTCCCGCATAGTATAGGGGGCATTATAATTTTCCAGATTCAGCGAGTGGAAGGAAGGTCGCCGAGCCTCTTCTGCCTCTTTCCTGGGAAGGAAGGCAGGGTGGTACTGGGCGGAGCTTGAAACCTCCGCGAAAAAGCGGCCGAAGGCGTTGGAGACATCCACAGGATCAACAAGGACCTCAGTACCTGAATTCAGGCCAGGTACCGAGGAGTGGGCCTTAATGCCCGACAGCCGGCGCAGGCCACCCCAGACGACAGAAGAGGGAGTAAAACTGTTAAAGGAGCTGGTGAAAGAGGTCCAACAAGCTTTTTTGCTGTCTTTGATGACTCTATGGCATTGCGCTCGGAGTCGTTTGTATCCAATACAATTCGCCAACGTAGGATGGCGGCGAAAGGTGCGTAAAGCACGTCGTCGAGCACGGATAGCGTCTCTACAAGCCTCATTCCACCAGGGGACGGAAACGCGACGTGAAGAAGAGGTAGTACGAGGAATGGAACGTTCGGCAGCGTTGATGATAACAGCCATGAGGTATTCGACCTGACTGTCACAACTGAGAAAATCGTGGTCCGGTAAGGTCCCCAGTCAGCTTTCGGTATGTTCCAGCTCGAAGGACATGAGGATGGGGTGTGGTGCAGGAGACGAACTACACAGGGGAAGTGGTCGCTCGAATAGGTGTCAGAAAGGACATACCACTCGAACCGACGGGCAAGAGTGGTAGAACGGATCGAGAGGTCCAAGTGGGAGTAGGTATGAGTAGAGTCCGAGAGGAAAATCGGGGCGCCAGTATTGAGGCAGACAAGATTGAGGTGGTTAAAGACATCCGCCAAGAGGGAGCCTCTCTGACAGGATGCAGGAGAGCCCCAAAGGGGATGTTGGGCATTGAAGTCGCCAAACGATAAAAACGGCGGAGGAAGCTGAACAAGCAGGTGCATCATGTCAGCCCAACTAACTGCGGAGACGATGGAGTGTAGACGGTTCAAACGGAAAAGGTAAAGGCAGAAAGAGTAATACGGACAGCTAATGCTTGGAGTGGGGTGGTCAATGGGATGGGATGGTAATAGACATCTTCCCGAACGAGCAAAATGACCCCACCATGAGCTGGAATACCGTCCACAGGGTTGAGGTCGGACCACTCCGAGGTATAGTGGGTAAAAGCAAGACGGTCAGTTGGAGACCAAGTATGAGCAGACAGTGCAGACGGAGGAGCAGTTGTAATTCCTCCCGATTAGATCAAATACCTCTCATGTTCCAATGTAACAAAGCCATCGCTAGTCAGAAAAAAGGGGGGAACGAAACGGGTGAAGAGCTGGTCACCGCGACGGCCGCGGAGGGCCAGGTTTCGAGGGAACAACGCTACAACCGGCGGGAGGCGGATCCTGTTCCATCGAGTCGTCGCCAGCTGCGGCCGCTTTCCCGGGTTGTGTAGGAGGGGCAGCATCATTCGCCGATGAGAGGCCAGCTGAGCGCCTGGCAGCAGAGCGTCCCGGCGAAACTGAGGACGGCCGGGAGCAGCGACTCACGGATGGAGCGTCAGACGAAACGCGCCGGGGTGGAGAGGGGGATACAGACTTCTTCTTGGAGGCCTTCTGGGAAGTCCGATGAGGCACGGGGATGGTGGGCTGGACCCGAAGCAGGTCCTCACGCGTGGGGTCCGTTTTGGAACGCCGGACCTCGGAAGCTGGGGTCCGGAATGTTTCCCCGATGGACGCCTGAGAAGAGGATCGCTTCTCAGGCGGCGGAGGAGGAGGAGGAGGAGGAAGGGTGGCCCCTGGGGCAGAGGGGGCAGGGGCCGCGAGGGAGGAGGATTTGGAAGGGAGGGATTTGGGAGGCGGAGGCATAGACCCCGGATGGGGTGAGGGGGTGGAGGGGGGACAGGATAGGGGTGAGGATACTGTGGAAGGAGCGGACACGACTGAGGCAAATGAAGTTGTCAATGTCACGGGATGGAGGCAGTCATACTTTTTCCTGGCCTCAGAATAAGAGAGGCGATCCAAAGTTTTTAATTCTTGGATCTTCTTCTCCATCCGATACGTGGGGCAGTCTACAGATCTAGGCGAGTGGATGCCAGGACAATTGACGCACCGAGGTGGTGGGGTGCATGTGTCATCCTCACGAAGAGGACGTCCACAATCGCCACAAAGGGGCTCAGCCTCACACCGTGACGACATGTGCCCAAAGCGCAAACACCGAAAGCAGTGCATAGGAGGTGGGACGTAAGGTTGCACGTTGCACTGGTAGCACATCACCTTTACCTTCTCCGGGAGAACGTCCCCTTCGAAGGCGAGGATAAAGGCCCCGGTGTCGATGCGATGGTCTTTGGGGCCGCGCTGGACTCGCCAGACGAAATGCACGCCTCGGCGCTCCAGGTTGGCCCTGAGCTCCTCATCAGATTGCAGCAGGAGGTCCCGATGAAAAATAACCCCCTGCGTCCTATTCAGTGCCAGATGCAGGACAATGGACACTGGGATGTCCCCTAGTCGGTCGCACGCCTGGAGCGCCGCCGACTGAGTGGCGGAGGTGGTCTTTATATGAACGGACCCCGAATGCATTTTACGGAGAGCCTCGATTTCCCCGAAGATGTCCTCGATGTGCTGGACAAAGAACATGGGCTTGGAGGTGGAGAACGTCCCCCCATCGTTCCGAGAACAGACTAAATAGCGGGGGAAGTACTTCGCCCCAAACCGGCGGGCCTGTCCTTCCTCCCAGGGAGTGGCCAAGGGGGAAGGGGCAGGAGAACCAGAACCAGAGACAGTACCTTTCTTTTTAAAAGACTCGGCCACAGAGTGACCCGATACATGTTGACAGCCGGCCGGAGTGGCCGTGCGGTTCTAGGCGCTACAGTCTGGAGCCGAGCGACCGCTACGGTCGCAGGTTCGAATCCTGCCTCGGGCATGGATGTGTGTGATGTCCTTAGGTTAGTTAGGTTTAATTAGTTCTAGGCGACTGATAACCTCAGAAGTTAAGTCGCATAGTACTCAGAGCCATTTGAGAGCCATTTGAACATGTTGACGTTTCATCTGCGAAACGTCCGCCCCGATACCACCCACTCCGACCAGGGGCTCTCCCCACGGGCGCCACCCAGCCTCAGCAAGGGCCACCTGGCAGGATGACCGTTGCCGGGACTCCTGATGCCCGAAGGAGATGGGCATCCACTCCTTGGCCGACGTGGGGAGGGTGCAGCTCAGGTATCGGCAGTACGATCCCTGTGTTGTCAGGGGGCTACAACCTAGAGGGTACATGACGACCCCATCACAACGGGCTGGCTACCGTGCTGGATTTCGGGTGCCATGGAAAGTCCATTATGATCGTAGGTGCAGATGGGGACGCACTATGGGCGTAACTTGTGCAACCCATCAGGCGTTTAGGCCCAATTTGAGGAATAGCGGGTGTGGTTACAACGCCGTTACAATGCTGAGTCCCAAGGTCTTAGTGCACTGAGGACCAGTGAGACACCACGTAAGGCGTCCTTCCCCAAAAGGCTCGTACTTCTGTAGAATTTTGAAAAATGGAGGTCAAACCCCAAGGGGGACCATCACATGGAAGGCCGAAACGGTTGAAACTCCTTTTAGTCGCCTCTTACGACAGGCAGGAATATCACGGGCCTATTCTTACCCCGGCCCCGCAGGGGGAAAGCAAGCGTTTGTCAGTGGGCGCGGATTTTACGAGAAATCACGGTGAGCATCCGATTAGTCTATAAGTCACTTGATGTCGCCTTGTGGGTATTCTGACCCGTATCCAGGTTGCCCGTTGTTATATATATAAAAATGTGTCATTTATGAAGGTTTTCTATGGTACTGTCCCTGAGTGTGGGATTGTGACTGTCACTGTTCCAAACCGATTTTACAGAATGGAGATGCAATTCTTCTGATTTGCGAATTGTACTTTCTAGTCAGTGAAAATCGTTGAATGTAGCTAAATTATTTCTGAGGCATGTCTATAGGTAGCTGTTGGTATCACGAGCTCTGTTTACTACACTGTATCTATAAAAAAAACTTAAGAAGAATTTTTGCATTTGTAGTACAATTTTTACTAAATAATTAACGAGGGATCTAGTACTGTGGTAGCGCCAACCGCCGTCCTATGGTAGTAGAGTAGGAGGAATTACTGCTACTGGGGTCGCCTCTACCACGGCCTCCATCGTCATACACTACCGGCCATTAAATTTGCTACACCAAGAAGAAATGTAGGTGATAAACGGGTATTCATTGGACAAATATATTATACTAGAACTGACATGTGATTACATTTTCACGAAATTAGGGTGCGTAGATCATGAGAAATCAGTACCCAGAACAACCACCTCTCGCTGTAATAAAGGCCTTGATACGACTGGGCATTGAGTCAAACAGAGCTTTGATGGCATGTACAGGTACAGCTGCCCATGCACCTTCAACACGATACCACAGTTCATCAAGGGTAGTGACTGGCGTATTGCGACGAGCCAATTGCTCGGTCACCATTGACCAGACGTTTTCAATTGGTGAAAGATCTGGAGAATGTGCTGACCAGGGCAGCAGTCGAACATTTTCTGTATCCAGAAAGGCACGTACAGGACGCGCAACATGCGGTCGTGCATCATCCTGCTGAAACGTAGGGTTTCGCCGGGATCGAATGGAGGGTAGAGCCACGGGTCTTAACACATCTTAAATGTAACGTCCACTGTTCAAAGTGCCGTCAATGTGAACAAGAGGTGACCAAGACGTATAACCAATGGCACCCCATACCATAACGCCGGGTGATTCGCCAGTATGGCGATGACGAATACACGCTTACAATGTGCGTTCACCGCGATGTCGCCAAACACGGATGCGACCATCATGATGCTGTAAACAAAACCTGGATTCATCCGAAAAAATGACGTTTTGCCATTCGTGCACCCACGTTCGTCGTTGAGTACACCATCGCAGGCGCTCCTGTCTATGATGCAGCGTCAAGGGTAACCGCAGCCATGGTCTCCGAGCCGATATTCCATGCTGCTGCAAACGTCGTTGAACTGTTCGTGCAGATGGTTGTTGTCTTGCAAACGTCCTCATCTGTTGACTCAGGGATCGAGACGTGGCTGCACGATCCGTTATAGCCATGCAGATAAGATGCCTGTCATCTCGACTGCTAGTGATACGAGGCCGTTGGGATCCAGCACGGCGTTCCGTATTACCCTCCTGAACCCATAGATTTCATATTCTGCTAACAGTCATTGGATCTCGACCAACGCGAACAGCAATGCCGCGATACGATAAACCGTAATCGCGATAGTTTACAATCCGATCTTTATCAAAGTCGGAAACGTGATGGTACGCATTTCTCCTCCTTACACGAGGCATCACAACTACGTTTCACCAGGCAACGCCGGTCAACTGCTGTTTGTGTATGAGAAATCTGCTGGAAACTTTCCTCATGTCAGCACGTTGTAGGTGTCCCCACGGCGCCAACCTCGTGTGAATGCTCTGAAAAGTTACTCATTTGCATATCACAGCATCTTCTTCCTGTCGGTTAAATTTCGCGTCTGTAGCACTTCATCTTCGTGGTGTACTAATTTTAATGTCCAGTAGTGTAAATGGCGTTTTGATAATTACTGGCAATAGCCGATGGTTGGTATTTATGACATAATCATTTGATCATATGTTTGCTGTTTGTAATGTAAATGTATTTCTTTTTACTTCCTTTAATACCCTTTACGAAGAGGAAGTGATTTTATACTGTTGCCCTTTGAGGTGTTTGCCGTCAGTTGTTTATTGAAATTTAGCCTTTTCGGGTTAATGGTATTCTTAGATGTTGGCTTTTAAAAATAAATTCATTAGTGTTCGTAGAAACGCTAATAATCCATTATGGCTCAGTACCTTTCCACTCGACACCAGCTCTCTACCGCATTTCAGTACTGTCTAGGCATTTATCTAGAAGTTCCATCTTCCCGGTTTCAAATTTCTTACTGCTTTTTGGAGAAACTTCCCAGAATTATAGTTTCCGTCTACGAAAAGCAAACAGCGGATTCCAAGATAGCTATGCAAAGTAAAAGCCTGTAATTTTTAAAATATATAATTCTAAGATCCCGATCCCGTACAAACTCGTAAATTTTCTAGATACCTTCATCCGTTTCCGAGATAGAGAGGTTCAAAGCTACCCTTCTTGTACAAGTAAAATAAGCATTTAAAATCCTGCGTGCGGCAAAAACCTAGTATATAAAGTGACAAAGGTCGGAGAAATATGCTGTAAAGCGTCTCCGTTATCATCAGACGGTTTCTGGTAACACCAAGTTGTAGTACTGAAGCACATGCAAAATTTCTGTGCACATAAAATCCATTCCGAAGTGTAATATTAGCTTTGCGTATTTAAATTTCACGTAAGTTAACTGTCGAGATTTTACTGAGCCACTACGTTCTTTTCATATGAATAACTTGCTCTGCTGTAGCAGAGAAGATAAGTGGACGAGCGGAAATGCTCCTACCGGAGCAGAAAAAAAGGTGAATATGGTCTAGTGTAATTAAAAGTCTCTTACTGAAAAGTGAAGTACCAGCTACATCATCCTCAGAAACTTCAAATATTTTCTCATAAATTTGTGCACATTTTCACGCTTTGCTGAGACAGAAGAGGACAGAGGCAGTGGGAAGGAGACGGAAAATTAATAAATCCTGGAAGACAGTAAACATTGGTTGTCGTACAGAAAGAGAAAAGGCAACAATGACAGAGAGAGAAAAAGCAAGTCACACAGTGGAAGTGGAACGTAGTTGACAGTGACAAAGCAATGCTAGGAAAAGAGTAAAGGAGACAGTGTCAATGGGAGAACGAATGAAGAGAGGGGAATACGGGAATTTGGTGAGAGCCAGTGATAATGAGAGACGGATTCTGTGACAACGAGGAAGAGAGAGAAAATGAAAGTGAGAAGAGACAGTAGCAGTGTGAAGGAGTAAATTAGATAGTAGCAATTAGAGACAGCAAGACGGGAAATAGTGACAGTGAGCGGAGAAATTAGTAGCAGGACGACACAACGGAGTAGACTGTGGGTGTGGGACAGGAGACAGTGACAGTTGGAGAGACATAAAGACGTCACGACAATGAGTTGGACTCAGTGAGTGAGTGAGAATGAGCAAGTGGGAGTAGATGGAAATGAGCGACTGTCACCGGCAGATTACTGGGTGTGAACGAGTTGTAAGTAGGAAGGCTGTGGGAGTGATAGTTGAACTGTATGTTAAAAAGAGCGCGAATATGTTCGCATGCGATAATTTTTAAAGGTGCTGAGGAACGTAGAATGAGGCAGTTGGTACCCCACTTCTCTTTTATGAACGGGAGCATACTCGCATTTTTTTGTGCTACTATAGGAAAAATTTTTCAGCCGATTCTATTAGGAATTTGAACATCTTGTCGCGTCCCAGCACAACCTCACCATACCAGAATGAATTAAGTGCGAACTGCGTAGCGCATTCGAGACGATGACAACAATGGGTTAGTTATAAATTGCTGTCAACCTTTTCATCGGAGATGAGAGGGAGAGAACGTCCTTGGTTTGAATCAAATAAGTTTCC
Organism: Schistocerca nitens; assembly: GCF_023898315.1. NCBI lineage: Eukaryota > Metazoa > Arthropoda > Insecta > Orthoptera > Acrididae > Schistocerca > Schistocerca nitens. The sequence continues at coordinate 1,013,622,956 of NC_064615.1, forward strand.
TGAAAATAGGTTACAGAATTGCAATAGGCAGAAAAGATTGGTTAGTTTCTGTCAAGTTTATTCTCACATATACTTATGTGAGGTGTTGGACCATAAACCCCTTAGTAAGATTCAGTCTATTTATTAGGACTTGCTACTTCAAAGCTAATTGCCGGTACATATAAGAAACAAGTACAAAGCAATCACTTGTTCTTGGTTAGCACTGAAATCTCTCTAAGTAATTGAGACAAAGACTGACAGCGTCTGTTCAACACTATTCCAATGAAACTCTAAAAATCCTACTTGAGTTGCAGTTCCTGGGTGTCCACCAGAGTCTATCACCGTCTTCTCGTAGCTGAAGTCTGAATTAGCTGTATCGGCTGCTATGGGCCTACTCGGCCCCGCTTGCGTCTCGCTGAAGAATCTCCAAACTGCCGGCACTGGCTCTGAATCGGCATCTGAGTCTCTGCCTCTAGCTAGTCTGCTACCTGGGCTTTTATTTCGTTTCTCATGTACTTGGGTGCACACGAGTTAATTTGTTTCACACGACCCTTTCATTTCTAAGTGATCGGATTGCAGAAGAATGCCTATGGTTGCACACGACACTCTCGTTTCTAATTGGTCGGCTCGCGCAAGAATGCCTTCGGTTCCGGACGACACTTTCGTTTCTCGCTGCACACAATTGGGTTCCACACGAGTCTTTTCCGCACGTGACTGACACTCTCTCTTGCTGTATTATCGCCCTGGTGTTTCCGTCTTCCATTGCGGAAATTTGATTCATGCTGCTTCCTCTTGCAGGAAGTCAAACACTAAGTTATTTGATCAACAAGCCATACTTGGCAGCCTCCACCGCTTATCTTGTCTCTACGTCCTGGTGGACTATTTTTTAAGGTCGGCTGGCTGTTTGCCTATGGAGCCTGGACTCTTATTATGGTTACAAAAGCAAGAATAAAAATTAAAATTTTCTACAGTCACAACAATCTGAATGGAAAAACTTGAATTACTCGTATTTAAGGTTGAAGTTTCTTTAGAATGTGGTTATTTAACGAAGTTTAATGTGATTATAAAAATGTGACAGATTTCTCAGTTATATTTACCACAAAAGGACAGCTAAGTGCCGGCCGCGGTGGCCTAGCGGTTCTAGGCGCTACAGTCTGGAACCGCGCGACCGCTACGGTCGCAGGTTCGAATCCTGCCTCGGGCATGGAGGTTTGTGATGTCCTTAGGTTAGTTAGGTTTAAGTAGTTCTAAGTTCTAGGGGACTGATGACCTCAGAAGTTGAGTCCCATAATGCTCAGAGCCATTTGAACCATTTTTTATTTTTATTTTTTATTTTTTTGACAATTAAGTCTTCTGAAAAATAACAAGAACTCCAAGACTATGTCTACGTTTTCTTGCAAACTGTTGTGAGAAGGAAAGAGATATCTATGATTCTCACTAGCCCGAAAGATCACGTCAGTTTTAAATATGTATTTTGATCGTGAAGCATCTTCTAAGGTCTTGTATTCACTGAGCGTGGCAGCAACCCTCAGCAGTATTTGCAGCTTTGCCTTGTGGAATCGGTACCAAGTTGCAGCCCGCGGTTGCTGCGGTCGAACTTCCCGTGCAGTGATCTGAAGCGGAGCGGTGTGTTATTCCACAACAAAGAGATTTCAGAATGCTCTGCTCGTGCAGGCGAGACGGTGGTCCTGCTGTTCATCCGTAGCAGAAGTGAACGGCGAGGGGTGTCTTTCCCTGACAGCACTGTAGAAAAAGAAGTTTTGTGGAACTCAGAGAACAGGGCCTACCACAATAAAAATGCGGGCGAAGACACATGGAAGGACGTAAGTAGCAAAATGAAGATACAGTTCTGAAACTTGAAAATGAAGCTTACATCCTTACCGGCTTCCTACAGTGGAGACAAGAACTTCTCACTCACAGTAATCAGTTCCCGAAACTCGGTGCCTATTTTTCTTATTTTTGGTTCGATCATCGCATTTAAGTGTTAAAAATCATGTAACTACAACTGAGTAAAGTTTTTAATTGTATCTCCACCATTTTGAAATTTATATCTTGCATAAGTTTGTTACAGTTTTCAATGTTTTATGTACGAAAACACTGAGGAACTGAAACTGGAAATGCGTTGATGGATGAGAGAATTGTATGGTGAACGAATGGAGAATGGACACAGACATGCAAGATATAAATTTCGAAATGGTGGAAGATACAACTAAAAATTTTACTCGACTGTCATACACACACACACACACACACACACACACACATATATATATATATATATATATATATATATATATATACTCTATCCTGTGCAAGCTTCTTCATCTCCCAGTACCTACTGCAACCTACATCCTTCTGAATCTGCTTAGTGTATTGATCTCTTGGTCTCCCTCTACGATTTTTACCCTCCACGCTGCCCTCCAATGCTAAATTTGTGATCCCTTGATGCCTCAAAACATGTTCTACCAACCGATCCCTTCTTCTAGTCAAGTTGTGCCACAAACTTCTCCCCAATCCTATTCAATACCTCCTCATTAGTTACGTGATCTACCCACCTTATCTTTAGCATTCTTCTGTAGCACCACATTTCGAAAGCTTCTATTCTCTTCTTGTCCAAACTGGTTATCGTCCATGTTTCACTTCCATACATGGCTACACTCCATACAAATACTTTCAGAAACGACTTCCTGACACTTAAATCTATACTCGATGTTAACAAATTTCTCTTCTTCAGAAACTATTTCCTTGCCATTGCCAGTCTACATTTTATATCCTCTCTACTTTGACCATCATCAATTATTTTGCTCCCTAAATAGCAAAACTCCTTTACTACTTTAAGTGTCTCATTTCCTAATCTAATCCCCTCAGCATCACCCGATTTAATTTGACTACATTCCATTATCCTCGTTTTGCTTTTGTTGATGTTCATCTTATATCCTCCTTTCAAGACACTGTCCATTCCGTTCAACTGCTCTTCCAAGTCCTTTGCTGTCTCTGACAGAATTACAATGTCATCGGCGAACCTCAAAGTTTTTACTTCTTCTCCATGAATTTTAATACCTACTCCGAATTTTTCTTTTGTTTCCTTTACTGCTTGCTCAATATACAGATTGAATAACATCGGGGAGAGGCTACAACCCTGTCTCACTCCTTTCCCAACCACTGCTTCTCTTTCATGCCCCTCGACTCTTATAACTGCCATCTGGTTTCTGTACAAATTGTAAATAGCCTTTCGCTCCCTGTATTTTACCCCTGCCACCTTCAGAATTTGAAAGAGAGTATTCCAGTTAACGTTGTCAAAAGCTTTCTCTAAATCTACAAATGTTAGAAACGTAGGTTTGCCTTTTCTTAATCTTTCTTCTAAGATAAGTCGTAAGGTTAGTATTGCCTCACGTGTTCCAACATTTCTACGGAATCCAAACTGATTTTCCTCGAGGTCCGCTTCTACCAGTTTTTCCATTCGTCTGTAAAGAATTCGCGTTAGTATTTTGCAGCTGTGACTTATTAAACTGATAGTTCGGTAATTTTCACATCTGTCGACACCTGCTTTCTTTGGGATCGGAATTATTATATTCTTCTTGAAGTCTGTGGGTATTTCGCCTGTCTCATACATATTGCTCACCAGATGGTAGAGTTTTGTCAGGACTGGCTCTCCCAAGGCCATCAGTAGCTCTAATGGAATGTTGTCTACTCCCAGGGCCTTGTTTCGACTCAGGTCTTTCAGTGCTCTGTCAAACTCTTCACGCAGTATCTTATCTCCCATTTCATCTACATCCTCTTCCATTTCCATAATATTGTCCTCAAGTAAAATATATATATATATATATATATATATATATATATATATATATATATATATATATATATATATATGGGATGTGATTAAATTTTCAAACCAAAGTCTCTGTTTTAATCAGGATCAATAGTTGTGACAGATGATCGAAAACTTTCGACCCGTAATGTAATTGAATTATTGCGATTGGCACTGTTACTTTACAAACCCGTAAAAATATTCCAGATCCGTCAATCCCACAGCTATAGCCACATCTATAGTAAAGATGATACCTTTCGGTGTGCATCGGAGAGTAATTCGTGCACTTGTGTTATTCTACATCTTTAATGTTCTGTTGTGTGCTGGAAGATTGACTGTTGGCAAGGCTCCATATTAGCTTGTATTACCTGACCTTACTAGTGTGATCGTTTCCCAAAATTCATGGGAGAGGAAGCTTTATATCTCCTGACCTTTCCTACAAAATTCCTCTTAATATTTAACAGTAAACCTCCCCCTGTTGCATAACGTTTCTCTCGCAAGTCGAGCTGGAAGTGTGTTTCCTTAACGCTCTAGCACTTATTTGATAAACTCGTGACAAGTGGTACTGCTTACTTCGAATCTTCTCTACGCCCTCCATTAATACTACCTGGTAAGGGTCTCATCCCAGTGGACAATACTCAACTATCGTTCGAAACAGTTTTCAGTAAATTACGTCTTTGGTGCGTGAATTACTTTTCAGTGAAATTCCTCCAATAGATCGCCGTCTGCCATATGTCTTTATTACAGTTTTTCGCTAATGAAACAATAGTCTATGTTTCCACTGCTTTATGTGTAATGCAACATGTTGAGGATCAATTCCCATCCCCTGCGCCATCTGTCCTCTTCAGATCTTCCAGCATTTGTCTATAAATTTCTGACGCTGAAACGGCACCCACAAACAGCCTCACGAAACCTCCTGTTATCCACGAGATCATTTCTACAAATGTTCAAATGTGTGTGAAATCTTATGGAACTTAACTGCTAAGGTCATCAGTCCCTAAGCTTACACACTACTTAACCTAAATTATCCTAAGGACAAACACACACACCCATGCCCGAGGGAGGACTCGAACCTCCGCCGGGACCAGCCGCACAGTCCATGACGCCTCAGACCGCTCGGTTAATCCCGGGCTACTCATTTCTACAGCGATGTCAGAAATAGGATAAAAAGCTAGTGTGTTGCAAGGTGGGATGTGCAGTGAACTAACTGCTAAGGAAAAAAATCTATACGTTGCGACGTATCCGAGTTAATTAGCATCGAAGTTAACCAATGAGACTGTCGAACGCGCAAATTCAAGCGGTCAGCCAGAGACGCAGTCGCCAAACTTGTTCTTCTTTTGGTATCCTAAAACCGACAAGCGAGCGATACAAAAATTGGACATGGACAGTAGTAAGGATTGTAACGGAACCAAAAACGTGTTGCGATAGCAGCGAAAATACAACAAGAAAATTACCCATTGCTAACATGCCATGGTACAAACTGCCCTTAACATTTGTAAAACAGGTCTTATTGACCCCTTTGTACTGCCATGTTCAAGCTAACATTCAGGTTGATCACAGCTTTCCTACCTCTTTATAGGAAGAGAATTTGCCGCCATTCTAAGATACAAATTCTGAGTATTGACTTAGGCAATACGGAAAGCATTAACAGCAGGTATATATTTTAATTTTTTGGATGAAAACACTGATTGGTAAAACCTTTCCACGAAAAAAAGGTTCACTTCTAAGAGATCCGTTCAACTCACGTAGTTTTGGACCACACGTCTACTAGTAATTAGTCATTGTAACGCTGCCCTCTTTTCCGCGTTTTCCAGCATATTCCAGCCTACTTTAGGTTGAACATTCCGTTTGTCCTTGCAGCTTATCGTTGTCCAGTAGACTGGTGTTGAATTGAAGCACCTGTACAGACTGTATCGGAACAGATGAAGCAACGCTATCGGAAGGTATGATCGACAGTGCAAATCAGAGATCATTTTATGGAATCTCACTCAAAAAATAAAACTTTATTAATCTTAATGGAGCTGGTTTCATTTCACTGTAGTAAATGTAGTTATACATAACTGTCATCTCTGGTTTGAACAGAAAGTAAAATAAAATTGCATGTTTTTGTTTCTTAAACGAACTGATGTGTTATGGTGACTTTCATAACAGTAACGGATGCTTCAAAAATGATAGCAGCATATAGTTCTGAAAGAAAACAATAAATTCTCCGAAATTTTATTGTTAAAAATGGCAGAATTTGAGCAAAATAGTCGAAATGGACTTTAAATGAGCAACGTTGACCGAAACTGTTGCTACGATTTGAAAACGTAATTTGTTAGTTGGTTGTATTCAGGAAGTATGGAACATGCTAAGAGATTTGGTTATGAGGGAACGGAAGGTATAAGAAGAGCAATAATCAACAAATGAAGGTAGTACGGTGCATCACGCGGAAATTTACAGTAATTAGTTCTGTAGCTACAAGAAACACTGCTAAAGAAATTCATTGCCGTTGCCTGTTGATGATGAGCTGATAGTTGTGAGTGAGAAGTGGGTAGCCGTTCCATAACTATTTAATGTTAAATAACTCAAGTTCCTTAACTTGGTTCAAATGGCTCTGAGCACTATGGGACTCAACTTCTTAGGTCATAAGTCCCCTAGAACTTAGAACTACTTAAACCTAACTAACCTAAGGACATCACACACACCCATGCCCGAGGCAGGATTCGAACCTGCGACCGTAGCAGTCCCGCGGTTCCGGACTGCAGCGCCAGAACCGCTAGACCACCGCGGCCGGCGTTCCTTAACTACTTAATATTAAACTGCTCAACTCCCTAATGATATGTTATTTTCATTATCCTCGTAATTAACGTCGGAAATTAAGTAACGCCATCATATCTTCAGACATCTGTAGCATTAGAAGTTTTCATTAATAAAATGTTGGCCTACCAGCTCCCATTTCTTTCTGCAGTGCTTGTTACGGGAGAGACAGAAGGAAGAAACGTACCCGCGATAGCGTTTGACATATTGCGACACTTGACGATTTTGTTAAATTTCGAACTGACATTCAGACTGTGATCGTTTCATCGATTTTGAGCAAATAAGGTTTCGCTACAGAAGGTCTTCCACTGACAACGGACAGAGCTGTTTGAGAACTTTCGAGAGTCAATAATATTGCTTCGCAGTAATGTCTGGAAACCTTTCAGAGGGACGAATCGCTGAACCTATGGCAGCGAGAAAAAATAGTATTGAGAGACGTGCGAGCTTTGCAGCTACTTTCAGCACTGCTTTCTTAGTTCTCAGAGATGAATTTTTTCAAAGTAACATTAATGAGTCGCGCGGAGAAAAGCTTTCTTAGAAAAGTGACGCTTTTCAACGCTAAAATCTCTGGTACTAAGAATCCGATTATTGTTAACAAAAGACTCAGTGCTTCTGTAACTTCACAGGGCTCGTCCATTGAGCCGAAAATGTTCTATAAAGTCTGCTTTGTACTGAAACTCTCATTTGAAAAATGCTCATATAGATAATATATATTTCAAGGGGTTCCTGAGAGAAACGTTTACTAATTTGTATGTCACAGTTCAGTGTTAGCCTTTGTAATTTTCCATGCTTTGATAGTTGTTATTAGTTATGGTTAAATTACTGATTTGTTGATGTACATGAGAGAGTCGCATTAATACTGGAACTATATTGCATTCTCTGAAGATATCGAAAAGTTCAGTCCATGTATCCTCTAAAAAGTTCACGTCTTTGCGTTCTGGCATTCATTTCTAGAAAAGTTGATAAATATATTCTTATTCGCTACAGTGAAAGACATCTCTTCTATTCACCAAGTGCTCATAGCTCTTAAGGTACGCCTTTTAAAGCCCTATGTTTATTGGACTTATTTTTTCTTGTTTTGGTCCATACTACCACCTCTTCAAATTTGCGCCTCTACAGTCTTAGCAGCAGCCTGGAAGACTACATGTATACCACTGTGAGAGGTATCAGAACGCTTTTCGTTTATAACTTTCTAGACCACGGCGCCTTACATCAAACTGATGCATTTATTCCTCTCCATCATCCGTGAAAGTTTGTGACATCACCACCGAATCACCCTGTACATACACACACATACAGGACGTGGCGTCTGTAACTTCGACGCTCTGCAGCGACGTTGGAAGCGTTTCCTATCCTCGTTTTGTTAATCAGGACATAGTCTATCTCCTCGAAGGTCGTCAGTGTAATTCTGAAACACACTGCGCCAGATGCTGGTACATCCTTGATCGGCACATCTCCAGCTTCTAGATTCTTTGCATTAATACAGCATCTTTCGCTGTTTGACATCATAGTTCACTGCAGACGCCCACTAAAAATAACCGTACAGCCCAGCTAACCGAAGCTAATACACGCAATCACAGTGATAGAAAAAAATGCATCACAGTTCTAATTACACTTCGAAATTGTCGTTAAAAAACCAGCACTTGTAACGACAGGTCATAATGCAGCACGTGTACTGGAGAAAATCTTCGTAATAAAAGACTGCTGTTGAACTTGCATTCTCCTCAATGTACAATCACAAACTGCCGAAAATCGTGCTGGCCACTGCCCGCCTTGATGAGAGCGCCCTTCGCCAACACAAAAGCAGGTATAGTTAACGAGGAGATATTAGGGCGGCTTGCCCAAACGCATCTTGGTTGTCTGAAGTATACAGGGTGATCCATTGATAGTGACCGGGCCAAATATCTTACGAAATAAGCATCAAATGAAAAAACTACAAAGAACGAAACTTGTCTAGCTTGAAGGGGGAAACCAGATGGCGCTATGGTTGGCCTGCTAGATGGCGCTGCCATAGGTCAAACGGATATCAACTGCGTTTTTTTAAAATAGGAACCCACATTTTTTATTACATATTCGTGTAGTACGTAAAGAAATATGAATGTTTTAGTTGGACTACTTTTTTCGCTTTGTGATAGATGGAGCTGTAATAGTCACAAACGTATAAGTACGTGGTATCACGTAACATTCCGCCAGTGCGGACGGTATTTGCTTCGTGATACATTACCCGTGTTAAAATGGACTGTTTACCAATTGCGGAAAAGTTCGATGTCGTGTTGATGTATGGCTATTGTGATGAAAATGCCCAACGGGCGTGTGCTATGTATGCTGCTCGGTATCCTGGACGACATCATCCATGTTTCCGGACAGTTCGCCGGATAGTTACGTTATTTAACGAAACAGAAAGTGTTCTAGGTGCTGTCGCGGCTAATCTGCACATCAGTAGCAGACAAATTGTGCGTAAATCGAGAATCTCAAAAACGTCGGTGTTGAGAATGCTACATCAACATCGATTGCACCCGTACCATATTTCTATGCACCGCGGCTTGTATGGCGACGACTTTGAACGTCGTGTACAGCTCTGCCACTGGACACAAGAGAAATTTCGGGACGATGACAGATTTTATGCACGCGTTCTACTTAGCGACGAAGCTTCATTCACCAACAGCGCTAACGTAAACCGGCATAATATGCACTATTGGGCAACGGAAAATCAGCGACCTTGGCGGGTTAATGTATGGTGCGGCATTATGGGAGGAAGGATAATTCCCCCCCATTTTATCGATGGCAATCTAAATGGTGCAATGTATGCTGATTTCCTACTTAAAGTTCTACCGATGTTACTCTAAGATGTTTCACTGCATGATAGAATGGCGATGTACTTACAACATGACGGATGTCCGGCACATAGCTCGCGTGCGGTTGAAGCGGTAGTGAATAGCATATTTCATGACAGGTGGCCCGCACGGTCACCGGATCTGACGTCGTCGGATTTCTTTCTGTGTGGAAAGTTGAAGGATATTTGCTATCGTAATCCACCGACAATGCCTGACAACATGCGTCAGCGCATTGTCACTTCATGTGCGAACATTACGGAAAGCGAACTACTCGCTGTTGAGAGGAATGTCGTTACAAGTATTGCCAAATGCATTGAAGTTGACGGACATCATTTTGAGCATTTATTGTATTAATGTGGTATTTAGAGGTAATCACTATGTAACAGCATGCGTCCTCAGAAATGATAAGTTCACAAAGGTACGTGTATCACATCGGAACAACCGAAATGAAATGTTCAAACGTACCTACGTTCTGTATTTTAATTTAAAAAAACCTACCTGTTACCAACTGTTCGTCTAAAATTGTGAGCAATATGTTTGTGACTATTACAGCGCCATATATCACAAAGCGAAAAAAGTGGTCCAATTAAAACATTCATATTTCTTTACGTAATACACGAATGTCTAATGAAAAATGGGGGTTCCTATGTTTAAAAAAACGCAGTAGGTATCCGTTTGACCTATGGCAGCGCCACGTAGCGGGCCAACCGCAGCGCTATCTGGTTTCCCATTTCAAGCTAGACAAGTTTCATTCTTTGTAGTTTTTTTGTTTGACGCTTATTTCGTGAGATATTTGGTCCGATGACGATCAATGGACCACCCAGTAGTAGCGCAGCCGCCACTATTGGCTAGCAGGCGTCACTGTCACAGACTCGACAGGTCCGCAATGCATCTCGTTCTGGGATGGAAAACACTTTTGTTTACCGTCATATAGGACGCTCCAGCAGGGACCAGAGCAGAACCGCGCTCTCGTAGGGAACTCGCCTACTGTTCTGTGCTCGATTATTTAACGTCAACTCGACTCGTATAACAAAGTAATTATTAAAAAAAAACATTCGCCACGATAATAAATCTCCTCTTTCCATGAAAACAAACAAAGTCAATTTTCATTTAGTTTTATGAGCAAAATGCGTATAGTTTTTTACGTTCGACTGCACTCGCATCTTATTATTTTGTGACGTCCAGCGAAGTGTGCCGCCACCGATCACATATGATCAGCAGAGAGAAACTTATCCCATCTACGAAGACCTTTACATGGAAACTCGAAAAAAGAAAATGCAGGAAAATGATACCTCCACTCGCGAATACCAATGTCGGTTATGTAACAGATTCTAAATCACCCCTATGGTTTACAAAGCCAAATACAGTGTTTCCCATGTCTAGAAAAACAGAAAACTTGTCTTCCACCTGCTAGATGCACACAACACGATCTATGTTCTCTCAACTAAATAAAGACGCGACATGGGAAGAAGCAGTCAACTGAACAATTTACATTGGAGGGAATAATGGCGCAGCGCAAACACACGTCCATATTGAATCTTTTCAAATTTCCACTTGATCACGAAAGCTGTCCAACACATACTAAGTATTAGTTCGCTATTCTGCCGTCTAGAGGACGACACGGTTAAGTCAACTACATTCCTGCATTGCAACAGGCCTCTCCATTCGGACAGCTCCTGCCGTTAGCGGGGAACGTGAATCATTCGCGCAACAGGCCACAGACGCGCCAAGGAGGCGTAGACAGAATCATCCTACTACACATATATATTTCATCGCTATACTTACAATAAAACGTTAGGATTACGGTTTCAGTTTAACGACATTCGACAATGAGCGAAGTATCGGAAATACACACTGCTGACGGCTGTCGTTATGGAAATAGAAATATCTGTACCATTCTTATGACTTGACATACTCTTCCCTTTGCTATCACAGTATTCCACGTCAAATCCATATCTTCCATACGACTGGACATGGTCATTTCCTTTGGACATGTCGGAACACAAACACATACTTTATAAGACTGATGACCAAGCGAACCTATCACACATCCCCTACTAATAAGTATAATACTTTGTCAGTAACTGATTGCTGGCGATACGAAATAATAATGACTGAAAATCAAAAACGGGTGGACATGTCTCATGAGTTTTCTTAAGTCTGGTACCACTGTGTCCTTGAAAGAGAGGCGTAATCGCCTTACAAACAGCGAGATGTTAAAAAACGCAACCATATTAACATCACAAGCGGTCTTGGTTCTACAGGTGCATACAAGTATCCCTGGTAAAAGCTATACCTGTCTTATACTCGTAAATCCAGGTATGGCATTACCTCTGAATGATGTGGTCATTTTCCAGACAAATACTCTAACATTGAATATAGACGTTGATCGCTGGAGTGTATAGTATCAGACCAACAGTGCCATTACACGTCGCCGACGGTACAACCTCGTAATAAAATTACCGAATTTTGAAACTGGTTCGGTTAATGGGTGTGGTATGAAAGTGGTATTTGCAACTCCTTCACGCCGCCGCCACTAGATACTTTTCAAAATGTTCAAATGTGTGTGAAATGTTATGGGACTTAACTGCTAAGGTCATCAGTCCCTAAGCTTACACACTACTTAACCTAAATTATCCTAAAGACAAACACACACACACCCATGCCCGAGGGAGGACTCGAACCTCCGCCAGGACGAGCCGCATAGTCCATGACTGCAGCGCCAAAGACCGCTCGGCTAATCCCGCGCGGCAGATATTTTTCCAGTATTTGTAACGCATTCATGTCTCGATGCATGTCAGAGGTTCTGTGATATATCGACTGGGTTATAGGCGATGGCTGATTGAGAGGGATCACAGACAGTAGTTGATGATGCGCTGATTGGGGTCATATGGAATGTACACTTGCGTTTCAGATTTCTAGTGCTACGCTTTCTGTAGAAATGCTGTCTGGGATTTGGAATCAAGTCCTTCTATTCAAGCACATACATGCGTTGGATTCTATGGAGCAGTCCTTTAATGACTACAGCTACTACTGAATCATATTTCTGGCACTCTCATTCCTGGAAAGGAGTCACCTTCCTCGAACCTATCTGCTACAGTTGTTTAACGACAATTTCGAAGTGTAATTAGAACTGTGATGCTTTTTTTCTTCATCAGCTGTGACTTCGTGTATTGGCTTCGGTCAGTTGGGCTGTAGGGTGATTTTTAGTGGGCGTCTGTAGTGAACTCTGACATCGAGCAGAGATAAATGTTGTATGAATGCAAAGAATCTAGAAACTAGAGATGTGCCAGATCAAGAATGTACCAGCATCTGGCGCAGAGTGTTTCAAAATGACACTGACGAACTTCGAGGAGATGTAGACTATGTTTTTAAGAACAAAACAAGGATATTACGTCGTTTCTGGAAACGCTTCCAGAGCTTCGAACTTACAGGCGCCACCTCCTCACCTCCAGTATGTGTATTTATACATGGCGTGATTCGGTGGTGATGTAACAAACTTTCACGGATGATGGAGAGGAATAAATGCATCAGTTTGAGGTAAGGCATCGTGGTCTAGAAAGTTATAAGCGAAAATCGACTGATACCTCTCACAGTGGTCTACATGTAGTCTTCCAGTCTGTCGCTAAGACAGTAGGGGAGGCAACTTTTAGAGGTGGTAGTATGGACCAAAACAAGAAAAAAATAAGTCCAATAAACATGGGCTTTAAAATGCGTATCTTAAGAGCTATGAGAACTTGGTCAACAGAGGAGATGTCTTTCACTGTAGCGAATAAGAATATATTAATCAAATTTTCTAGAAATGAATGCCAGAGCACAATGACGTGAACTTCTTAGAAGATACATGGACTGAACTTTTCGATATCCGCACATAATGCAATATAGTTCTAGCATTAATGCGACTCTCTCGTGTACATCAACAAATTAGTAATTTAACCATAACTATTAACAGATGTCAAAGGATGGGAAATTACATAAGAACTGTGATATACAAATTAGGAAACGTTTCTCTCAGGAACCATTTGAAGTAGATCTTTTAGTGCTTTTTTTCCTTTTACTTAATGTTTTCAGCTTTTGCTTGATGCTTTCATTTTCTACTTCACTGTGGTTACACACTTAGTTTTACTTTCTTTCTTCTCCGGAGTTCAGGCGATACGATTCCTTTTGGTTGTGTTTTCAATCCGAGACCTTTGTGGCTAAGGAAAAAGGAAGTGATAACCTTTCACTTCAGTCCCTATAATCCTCAGACCAAACAAACAACAAAATAGCAACAACACAAGTTGCAGGAAGCACGCGTAAGTTGAGAGAGCACAGACCACGAGGACTGCCGGCCGGAGTGGCCGAGCGGTTCTAGGCGCTACAGTCTGGAACCGCGCAACCGCTACGGTCGCAGATTCGAATTCTGCCTCGGGCATGGATGTGTGTGATGTCCTTAGGTTGGTTAGGTTTAAGTAGTTCTAAGTTCTAGGGGACTGATGACCTCAGAAGTTAAGTCCCATAGTGCTCAGAGCCATTTGAACCATTTGAACCACGAGGACTACATGTAGTGCAAACGCTATTTGCGACGTTTACTCGTAACAGCAGCAAGGAGCACCTGGCTGGACCACACAACAATCGCAAGTTCTGTGGAAAAGATGTCATTCTGCGGTGCAACATGGTGCTAAATAACAACTTGATGCTCCCTGACTTCTCTCCAACTCACTTTTCTCTGCTCTCACAAACGGAGATTGCCAATCCGCGGGATGCCATCGTGACAAGTGTGAATTTCTTTTTCCACACCACTTTGCAGGAAATGCCTGCTTAAATTTTCCTGTTCGCCGTAGATTAACCAGAAGTTGGCAATAGGCGGCGCTCTCTTCCCTTATTGGCTGCACAATTATCGTGCAAAAAGTCGCTCGTTTCCCACGCTATGTTCGAAAATATGGCCCTCTGTTATGCTTCCAGACAACACTCAATCGCATTTTTGCAGGTATTCAGCAGCCACCCGAAGAACAGTCCAGCACACAGTAGAAGGGTGGTTAACAGTACTGCCGGCCAGAAAATAGCTATCTCATGTGGCATACGCCGCCCATGAGAAATATTCTGGAAACATCTCGAGACGCCGTTATTCAATCACAGGAAGTCTGAAGCGAGTGGGAGGCCACGTGTTTCCCGTCCTATCAGCAGGGGATTTTAGTGAACATATAATTTCGTCTACAACTGCACTTTCCTCCTCCCAGATAATCCCGTCAATACAAGACGTAATGCTATTATTGAAGGTCGCATAGCGACATGTAACTAATCAGTATCGTTACATCACGCCCTGGTCTCCCTGTTATTCGAAAGAAGGAAATGTCCTTATAATTTATTCTCGATCGCAATTGGTGAGTGTCAAGATAAGCAAGATGGTATTGACCAGCAAATTACCTGCGCCCTGACTTTTCTCCTACTCACTTTTCTCTGCTCTCACACAGGAGAGTGAAAATTCCCCGAGATGCCACCGTGATAGTGTGCACAGAAGTAAAAAGAACTCGTAGCAGTTTTCCACCAAGCGAAAATAATTAACTTAAATAGTAGGATGCAGTCCCTGTATGATAAAAACACTTACAGATTCGATCTCTCTCAAAAAGCATCATGTGAGCAAAAGAATTTACTGTGGGAAAAACGGCCCCTGTAACTTGTTAATATTGTAGATGAGAAAGTCATTTACATCTTTTCTGCTAATACGAGCAATATTTTGCGAGGCATTGAATCACGCAGTGTATTTTTGCCCCTAGATGAAAGATGGTTCGAATGGCTCTAAGCGCTGTGGGATATAATGTTGTGTTGGCAGAAGAGCCAACACCGTGTTACTAGGGGAGGCCGAAATGCACGCGTTTTAGCTCACGCAGGCTGGCGTGAAGAGGGAAGAACTATACTGACTTGAGGTCTGGAACATGACAAGGAATTAGAATTCAGTAAGCGGACGTAATTAGTTTGATACTTAACTTTAATCCATTAATAATGAACGTCGCTCTTGACGGTACACGATTCACAATATTATCTGTTCACAATACATTCTTGGAGAATATGGCGCCTTGCTAGGTCGTAGCAAATGACGCAGCTGAAGGCTATGCTAAACTATCGTCTCTGCAAATGAGAGCGTATGTAAGCAGTGAACCATCGCTAGCAAAGTCGGCTGTACAACTGGGCTGAGTGCTAGGGAGTCTCTCTAGACTAGACCTGCCTTGTGGCGGCGCTCGGTCTGCAATCACTGATAGTGGCGAACCGCGCGTCCGACATATACTAACGGACCGTGGCAGATTTAAAGGCTACCACCTCGGAAGTGAGGTGTCTGGCTGTGACACCACACTTAACATATGAGGTCATCAGTCCCCTAGACTTAGAACTACTTAAACCTAACTAGCGTAAGGAAATCACACACATCCATGCCTGAGGCAGGATTCGAGCCTGCAACCGTAGCAGGTGCGTGGTTCCGGACTGAAGCGCCTAGATGAAAGTAATGTTACAAAGTATTGTGCCCTTTAGCACAGCTTTAGCTTTTCATAGTAAGAATTCCATAACTGGATTATGTTAAACAATAACATTTGATTAACAAAACGTTTAGATTTAAGTAATTATGCGTTTTTTTTTGCCCTTTTAGATTAATGTGAGGTAATAATTAAAGTTTATTTCTCTCACTAAACGACATTTAAAACTGCTGCTTCCATGAACACTCTATTAGAAATATTACTCATTAGCATTATGTCTCATTAGACAAGGAGGTTATCTTGGGGCTCAATTGAAACTGTGAACTCCCTGGCTAAGTGTAACTTCAATCGAGTGCTGTAGGCTCTTTACAATTGAAAATTTTATATATAGCTGGAATTATGAAAAAAATGGTTACTGTATAATTTGTTGCTCATGTCGGATTGCAGTGTGGAATTAACAAAATTTGTTCTTTTATAAGCATATTGTAGTGATCTCTGCAAATGAGAGCGTATGTAGGCAGTGAACCATCGCTAGCCAAGTCGGCTATACAACTGGGCTGAATGCTAGGGAGTCTACCTAGACTAGACCTGCCGTGTGGCGGCGCTCGGTCTGCAATCACTGATAGTGGCGACACGCGGGTCCGACGTATACTAACGGACCGCGGCCGATTTAAAGGCTACCACGTAGGAAGTGTGGTGTCTGGCGGGGACACCACATTCCTTCCCCGCAAATCGGCGGACGGTTGTGGTATAAGACCTCCGCCCACCGTGGGGAGGACCCCATGTTGGCGTATGCGACGAGGTGGGGAGCCAAACAACAGGCGAGGCTGCGCCACCAGCACCCTGCAATTCAGACCACGGGGAGCTAGGGAACGCCTGAAAACCTACTCCAGGTTGCACGCCAATATGCGGTGTATGCGCCCGTAGAGAGACAGGAGGGGCCGAAGGGTCGACCTCCATCGGGCCAGGGCACCCGACGGGCAAAGACGACATATGGTCCAGAGCGGGCTAGAGTTCCATGTCGGAGGACAACTGGTCACGGGGAGCGATCGGCGGCGCGTGACCCGGGGGGGGGGGGGGGGGGCGCCCGGCGGCTGCAGCGACGCGTCCACTGCGGGCGTCGCCATGGGGCAAAATGAAAGGCAGCGTCGATAACACCTGGGGCTGAGGCGAGCCAGTAGATGGGTCCCCAGGGCGCTGACCGGACGGCACCGTCGCTGAAAGCAGATGGCGAGCGGCAGATGCCGTGCGACGACAGAGGAGCAGCTGACTGAGATGCCGGCGCACCTCACCAGAGGCCCCCAAAACCAGATACATAGCGCGTCCGAGGCAGCGAAGAATGCGCCCTTCGAGCCAACGCCGTGAACCTCGATAGTGGCGGTAGTAGACAACGTCGCCTGGGGCAAAAGCAGGTGTCTGCCGCTGCACAGGAGCCTGATGCGGCGGATGTAGCAAAGACATCAAGGTTCGGTGATGGCGACCATGGAGCAACTAAGCCAGCGAGCGACCATCTTGGGGCTGAGAGCGATACAAGGACAAAAAGAGCAATAACGCGTCCTCCCGAGAATACGACTCTTTCAACTTCAACATCTGTGACTTGAAAGTCCTGACCAATCTTTCAGCGGCACAGTTTGACTGTGGCGAAAACGGCGCGGACGTCAGGTGTTGAATACCATTAGCCTTAATGACAAATTCTGTGGACATGAATTGTGGGCCACTGTCAGAAACAATTGTCTGTGGAAGACCTTCAATGCAAATGATAACAGATAACGATTGGATGGTGGCAGATGATGTCGTGGAAGACATCCAGACAACAAAAGGAAAATTGTAATTTCTTAGACTTTCCCGGCGATTTGATGACATCTAGTGGAAATCGGGTTTTCTGCCGGATATCAGCGTCTTCCAAACACGATATTTCGACGTCATTCCTTGACGTCTTCATCAGGTGTGAGACTGGCTGCTTGCTGGACTGGGTCGCATATTTATGCGGGCCCAGTGCCTGGTGTTCTGTTTGCCGTTCCCTAGTCGGTCCGCGCCCGCGAGTCGCGCTATCCTGCCGCTCTAGGTGCTCCCTATTCCGTCCGCGCCCACTCCAGCCGCCTCCAACTCCGGTCGTGGCCTCCTGGTGTTTCCTTCTCCGTCCGCGCCCGCGAGTAGCGCTCCCCTTCCACTCTGGACGTTCCCTATTCCGTCCGCGCCCACTCTGGCCACCTCCAACTGCGGTGGTGGCCTCCTGGTGTTCCCTTCCCGGTTCGCGCCCGCGAGTGGCGCTCTCCTGCCCGCTCTGGACTGAATCAATAGAGATAAAGATTGCACAAAACCTGATTAACCGGGAAGCAGGATACCAGCTAAGCACTGCATGGAACCCAGCATTTGAACTGCTGAAGCAATACCGGAGAAAATATGTTTCCAACACCAACAACGAGCCTCAGACATCTGCACACTGCGGGCACGAACCAAGAAGGGAACACCAGGAAACCTCAGCCGCAGTCGAAGGCGGCCAGAGCGGGCGCGGACGGAATAGGGAACGTCCACCTTCATCTTCACTTGTCCATACGGGTCTGCCCTGACCCGTGTTGGGAGCAGGCTAAGCATACACTGCTATTCCTGCATAATCCTGTATCTGTGGAGTGGCTTCCTCACGGTACGAATTGGCCTGAGGGGTTTGCTGGGGTGGAGTTGTCCTCTCTCTGCCACGAGATATTAATCACGTAGTAGGTCAGGCCAACGCGTGGTTGGCCTGTGGTGAATAGGATGGCCCAAGTCCCTAATGAGCCTATTGTCGGACTGTACAGTCCGCTCATAGAAGAGCCGCGCCGATTGTTTAAATCGGTCGCGGAGGAAGGGGATGCCGGTTTGGTGGTGGAGCCAAGCGGTCGAATAGAGCCTCGGTAGGCGCAGAGCGAGCTTGAGCGCCCTGTTCTGCACCCTCTGCAGCTTGTTGATCTGTGTGTCGGCTGCGTTACCCCACACCACGGCCGCATACTCCAGCACTGGACGAAACAGCGCCAGGTACAGCGTGATGCTGTGGTGGGGAGGCAAGGCAGACGACGGGTTGAGCAGAGGGTACAGAACGCGTAGGCGCCCTATTGCTCTGCTCCTGACGTCCTCGATGTGGGCTTTCCACGTGAGCTTCTGGTCAAGAAGGACTCCCAGGTAGCGGCCAGTTCTGCTCCATGGGACGGGGCTTCCCATGACGGTGACTGGCAGAAGATCTGGTGGCAGTGGTCTTCGTGTGAACACCACTGCCTGGCTCTTCGCCGCATTCATTTTCAGGCGCCACTTCGTCGACCACGCACCAAGGGCCTCACATCCACGCTGGAGCAGGCGGCGCATCTGGACTGCCTTCATACTCCGCACCAATAGCGCCGTGTCGTCGGCGTAGAGGGCCAACTTCACCGGTGCCACGCGCGGAGCGTCGGCCGTGAATAAGGAGTAGAGCAGGGGGCCGAGAACGGACCCCTGTGGCACTCCAGCACGGATGGGTCGGTGTGTGGATGTCCCCTCGTCCAGGCGGACGTGGAAAGTCCTGTCAGCCAGATACGACCAGAGGAGGACCCCGTGCGACGTCGGGACCCCGTGCACAAAAAGTTTGTACACGAGGCCGTCGTGCCACACGGAGTCGAATGCCCTGGAGACATCGAGGAACACCGCCCCAAGGTATTACCGCGTCTCCAGGGCGCGCATGGCCTCTTCCACCAGCCGCATCAGCTGATGGCCCGTGGAGGGACCCCTCCGAAAGCCGAACTGCTCATCCGGTATCACTCCTTCTGCTGTCACGTGGCGAAGCAGCCGCCTGGCGTAGAGGCGCTCGAACACTTTGGAGAGGGCCAGGAGCAAACTGATGGGTCTGTAATTGGCAGCGTCACGTGGGTCCTTGTTCGCTTTCGGGATGGCCACCACCTCTGCATGTTTCCACACAGAGGGGTAGACACCTGAGCGAAGGACCTGGTTGAAGATACTCGCCAGCAGAGGATGGACCCCTGCTGGAAGGTTCCCCAGCAGGTGGTTGGTGACCCCCTTCAGCGCCTCCGACCTTCCTAGGATTTAGCGCCTGCATCTGTGCGGCCACCTCCGCCTCGGAGATGGCTTCAATGACGTCCCCGTCGTCCCTTGCCTCCAGGAACACCGGGAGGTGCTCTGCTACCCGCTGGATGTGGTCTTCATCCAGATTGTCGTCCACCGGGGTGAATGACGATTGGAATTGGTCCGCCAGGACACCTGCTTTGCCGTCTGGGCTGCAGACGACGTCTTGCCCAACCAGTAGTGGTGGTATGCGTTGTCGTCGGCGCAGGAACGACTTCACCGTGCGCCAGATGCTGCCGTCCTCCGGGTTGAGGGAGGCGACGAAGGCAGACCACACGCTGTTCCTGTGCTCCTCAGCCGCTGCTTTGATGTCTCTCCGCATGCGGTTGAGGCGTCGCTTCGTTGCGGGTTGGCGGGTGAGCTGCCACTCCCGGAACAGCCTGTTCTTCTCCCTGATTGCTTCCCGTATCGGAGGCGGTAGGTTGTGGGAGAAGTCCCTGGGCCCCTGTGGCTGGGGTGGGGTGGCTGCGTCGGCAGCGTGCAGTAGCTGGCGGGAGAGGACACGCAGAGCGGCGTCTGCGCCCACTGCGTCGGGATCGGGTGTGTCCGCGATCGATTCCAGGACTATCTCCTGGAAGCGCTCGCAGTCCATGCGCTGGTACGTCTGTCGGCGTGGTGGCAGCGTGGCTCCGGCGACAACTATGTCGAAGACCACCGGCAGGTGGTCCGACGACAGGGCACACCGTGTGGAGGTGGTCGTGTGGTGTCCGATGACTTTTATGAATGCGACATCGAGCACGTCCGGCCGCCCCTGGCTGGGTAGATTGTGTGCTCCTGTGGGCCCCGGATCAGGGCGCCGTTCCTCGCGGCAGCGCGGGAAAGTCGGCGGCCACTGACATTCCTGAGGCGGGAGTTCCATTCCAGGTGCTTCGCATTAAAGTCACCCGCAACGAACACTCTCCCCCCAACTGCCAGCAGCGCGTCGACGTCCACCTCCTGGAGGTGTCCGCGTGGTGGCCTGTAGACTGCCACGAACGTGATCTGCCCGGCTGTCGTGGTGACCGTCACCCCAGTGGCTTCCAGGGTTGCCAGGTCCGGGAGTTGCACCGGGTGGTGCCTGAGTGATGCACGTACATAGATGGCGGTGCCACCGCCAGCTGTTGGCCTGTCACTGCGGTAGCAAACGTAGTTTGCTACACGCACGTGGACCTCAGGTTTAAGGTGAGTTTCGCCAACCAGGCAATGGCCTCGTCCTCCATGAACTGGCGAAACTCACCTTGTTGGGGGAACAGGCTGCGTTGAAGCCGCAAACGGTCAGTCCATGGATGAGTAGATTATCCGTGGTGCGGCTTCATGGTGACGGTAGCAGCCTGGAGGGCCTCCGTGACTGTCGTGACTAGCACGGGCAGTTGTTGGAGCAGGGCAGAGAGAGAGCCCAGAAGGGCTCCCAGGTCTGCAGCTCCTGGTCCTGTTGATGGTGCAGGTACAGCCACAGCGGTGGGCGTGGGGACGGCCGGGCGCGGCGTCGCCGTCGCGTCCGTTCGCTGGACCGCGCGCCCAGCGGCCTGCGGCGTGGGAGTGTTGAGTGGACGGGCAGTGCGTCGTCCACCCTGGTGGTGGTCGGCCTGGGAGGCAGCCTGTGGGGCTGACGGGCCAGGCGCGGTGGATGGTGCGGTCTCGTTCGAGTCCCGTGGCGGAAGTGGCGGGAAGGCCGCTTGTCGTCTCGTGGTGGCGTCAGCGGACTCCCCCTTGGTGGCAGAGGCGTATCTGGTGCCAGGTTGCACCTTCCTGGCAGGTGCTGATCGTCCGTTCTGCCGTGGGCGGCGGCGGAATAAAGCGCAGCCTCTGTAGCTCGCCACATGTGGCTCGCTACAGTTGCAGCACTTTGGCGCCTCCTCTCTCTTCTTCGTACAGTCCCAACCCTGGTGGGATTCGGCGCACTTCACACAGCGGGCCGGCATGGAGCAGTAGCGAGCCACGGGGTCAAGGCCCTGGCAGGAGAAGCACTGGGCGCGCCTCCCCTTGGCCTTGAGCGGCTCCACTTCCACCCCAATGCGGGCCACCATCTGCAGCTGTTTTTCGATTTTCGAAGTTGTCTGTGAGGACAACTAGGAAAAGCGGCATGTCTCGCCTCGTCCTGGGCGACTTCATGATGGTCACGGAGCTGGCCATGTAGCCCAGCCCCGCCAGTTCTTCTTTGAGGTGCGAGGGCTCCATTTTCAGCGGGAGGCGGCGGAGAACCACCTTCAGCTGCTTCACGGGCTCCGCATTATGCGTAAAGCAGTGGAGCTTGTCGGTCTCAATGATCTTCATGGCTGCGCGGTAGTCATCCATGGTGGCGGTCGAAACCCGGTATAGGTCTCGCCCGACACATTTGACCTTGGCAGCGGACGCAACTGTCTCAAATTTATCAAGGAAAGACTTGTAAGTGCCCGTCCATGAGACAGTTATCGGCGGCGGGGCGGGTGCCTGCCTCTTTGGTGGCTCAGTGGCCTCCATGGCCTCTGGCTCGTCGACATCGATGAATGAGTTCGTCGTCGGGAGCGGCTGCACTGTTTGGAGCCGTTTGGCCCGAGCAGTGTGCCGCCGCTTCGGGATGGTGAACCCGTCGTCTGGTGGCTGGTCTGCCTCAGCGGGGGCAGGGTTGTCTGCCATCTTCTGCTTCTGGCTTCTCCTGCAGGCAGAATGTGGAGGAGTCGTCCTCCTCTATTGCTGCTGGCCTCTTCCTGGAGGGCTGCGGTGTTGCCAGGGCTTCCGCCTCGAGCAGGTCGCCAAGGTTGGCCTCTACGATAGTGTCGTCACGTGGCAGGACGGTGACGTCTTCTCTCGTCACGCCTGGCGGTACTGTTTCCGGTATATCTGTGGCCTCTTCACTGGAAGAGACCAGAGTGGCAGCCAGCAGTGCACCAGTTTCTTCTGGAACTGGGACTGGTGGCGCAACACTCATCGGGGCCGCCGCTGACAGAACAGTGTCGTCTGGATTGAACACGCCTGTCAGGGCTCCCGACGGTACTCGTTCCTCTTCATTGACCACACAACCGAGTGACTTGAGGTACTGGTGGAACAAGTGGAGAGCTCGTTCGTCGGCGGCTCGTTCCCGGTAATCAGTATCCCGAGACATTCGGTGCAGGATGACGTACAATTGCGCCGCTGTAAGCGGGCCTGTTTCCCTAGAATATGCCGTCTCGTGGTCCATTGTCGTTTGCTGCGTCGTCGTACGTGGGGGGCCGGATGGGGCCGCAGACGGGGCGGACTCGGTCGCACGAGCACGTCCCGCCTGGCGGCGATCCGCCACCCCCTTCGCTGGAGTAGCATGGTCCTGCTCGCACTGCATCGCTAACTCGAGTGGGAACGTCCAGAGCGGCAGGGGAGCGCCACTCGCGGGTGCGGACCGAGAAGGGAACACCAGGAGGCCACGACTGCAGTTGGAGGCGGCCAGAGCGGGCGCGAACGGAATAGGGAACGTCCTTAGCAGCAGGGGAGCGCCACTCACGAGCGCGGACGGAGAAGGCAACACCAGGAGGCCACGACTGCAGTTGGAGGCGGCCGAAGTGGGCGCAGACGGAGTAGGGAACACCTAGAGCGGCAGGATAGCGCGACTCGCGGGCGAGGACCGACTAGGGAACGGCAAACAAAACACCAGGCCCCAGGCAGGCATAAATATGCGACCCGGTCCAGCAAGCAGCCAGTCTCAGAGAACACCTGATGAAGACGTCAAGTAATGACGTCGAAATATCGTGTTTGGAAGACGCTGATATCCGGCAGAAAACCCGATTTCCACGAGATGTCGAAAGGAAAATTACTGATGAATCCATCGCAACCAACCATCGAGCATTCCAGAATGGACCAGCAATATCGATGTGTAAGCGTTGCAACGGGACGGTGGCCATGCAAAGAATTTCCGCGGTGGTGCTGATTGTTGGTGCTGTTGAAGAGGACATATTCGTAATCGCGGCATCGATTCCGAACAAAGTACAGTGCTGAGGAGCAAGTTGTTTCGTTCGCACTAGACCCAATTTCCTTGGTGGAGAAGCTTTAATACAGAGGACTGTAACGAACGTGGTACCACGACCCTGGACTGATCATTATCAGAACGCAACAGCAAAACACCACGTCGAACAAAAAGTATCTTCTTGTGTGCAAAAAATCGGCGAACCATCGGGTCCCCGATCCGTAACTTTGACAAGGGCCACTGAAAGGTGGCTTTCATTTGACACATTCATTTCTCAGATTATTCTGCATATTTGGAGTAAATAAACCCATATAATGGTTGATTAGTCTTATTAGGTTGATTAGTAAGAGAGATACGTGATGATTAGACACATGTCTGAAATGATACGGGCTTTGGTAATGACAGTATTTAGTTGCATGCTGTAGGTGTAAGCAAGTGGTTTTGCCAGTGGAGGCGGGGAGGCGAAAGCCGATGAGCGCCGGAAGAGCATTGTGCAGGGGCCGGGTGTCCCAGGGGATGGGGCCGCTGACCGGCAAGCATCAAAAGGAACGCCGCCGGGTGCTAGGTGAGAGAGAGAGGGGAAATGTCGAGCAGACAGAGAGCGTCCAACGTACGCGCTGGCGCCGCCCAGTCGCGCGCTGTTTTCGCGGCAAATGGGCTGAGCTCTGGTTGAGCAGTTCATAAGAAAGTGCGGGAAACGCTGAGGGTCAACGCCCGCTGTTTGAACAGAGAAATTTTTGGATAGGTGGAGAAATTGTATCACTCCGCGAGAGAGACGTGGAAGGCCTTTGCAGCGTCGGGATTGGCTGGTTAGAGTTTGGCGGCAAGATTGTCGCAAGAGCATCGTGCGGAGTGAGGCAGTGGAGAGCGTCTTGTGCCGTGATAGCGGACAGTCGCAAATTTCGGTAGCTCTCAGATAGGGACTTAGATTCTGAATACTGTGCTGTGTTTGATCTAGAGTCTGCAGCTACAGTAGGACATCAGCGTCCAGAATAGGCATTGCATTGACTACTAGTATAATTGCAGTTGATTCCGCCTTATAGGCTGGCAGTCACCATTGAACGTAGTCAACCAGTGCACAGAGCTATCATACTGGTATTGCACGTTAGTACAAAACACACTGGGCTGCACCTTAAAAGTTGTTGAGCCAGTCTTGAAAGCGTTGTATACCATTTAGAGGAAATATAGGGCTTGTGGTATTAGCAGTTTCTGAGTAGTTTATTCTGCTCAATATATTTGAGAGACTTATCTTAATTCAGTGACTACGAAGCTGCGGTCGTAGCCCCAGTAGTATCGACGGAGCCAGCACGCTGGTAGATGGTATTGTAAAACTTGCAGCAGCAGCAGTAAAGTTCAGAAAGAGTTGCTGGATCGTGTTCTTGCCATCCACTGAGCATCCGTGCAGTTTTGCTTACGATTCGTTATTGGTTATTTGTCTTTTGCATGTTGTTTGGTTTGTTTCTTGGTGGTGGAGTCTGAAGCGCGTATTATTTCAGACACATTGAGATTATAGGAACGCAGTCAGATCGCATTTACCATTTGCTTATCCAGGGGCATAATTAAATCTAACTTCGCATCAACTTAACATTAAGAGCTGAGAGGCAAACCTACCAGTGTAGTGTATCTAAGAAGAGTGTACGATTTGTTTAATTGGTTTTCATTCATGGTTTGTTCAATATGATCTAATTTCTATCGTGAGATAATTTACAATAAATACAAGTTATTTACAATATCGATTTTGATTCAGTAATCAGTGGTAGCGAGCCGTCACTGACACATTATTATATTTTAATCATGTTTAATATCGGCCACTACCCACAATAAGAATCCCAACACATGGCTTTACCCTCCCAGGATCGATATTAAAACTGGTAATTAAGAAAGACAGAAAGAGAGGCAAACCAAATAACGAGAGGAATTGACTCAGTGGAATATTTTCAGTAATTGTGATCCAACATTTGCTTGTTTCGCGAGATTTGTATTTATATGTGCGTTGTATTTTATTGGCCGGCCGAAGTGGCCGTGCGGTTAAAGGCGCTGCAGTCTGGAACCGCAAGACCGCTACGGTCGCAGGTTCGAATCCTGCCTCGGGCATGGATGTTTGTGATGTCCTTAGGTTAGTTAGGTTTAACTCGTTCTAAGTTCTAGGGGACTAATGACCTCAGCAGTTGAGTCCCATAGTGCTCAGAGCCATTTGTATTTTATTGTGTTGTTTATGTTTTATTTTCTTTTGTGGGGAGTGTTGTGTATAATTGTGCTATAGTAAATAGGAGTGTATTTGTTTGCGTGTGACTTTGAATGCAGGTTCAGATTATCAAATTATAGGATACGTAGTTATGTCTGGTTGTGCAGTAAATTTTGTGTGGGAATTACGGTTAGTGTGATAGTTCATTGTATGTTAGAGAACAGATTTAGTCGTGTGCAGTACATCTATGTTATATAGAAAATCAGTGGGATTGTAGTACGGGTAATTTCATGATTACAAGGGCAAGAGCACGTAAACTGGCAAACGATATGAGTCGGGAAAGAAATGAAATGATGACAGAGAATCGGGGTAGCACTGACAGTTTATACGAATTACGTGAAATCAACGACGAGAGAGCAGTTTCGGCAGCGTGAGAGTCGGTGCAGTGGAATTTAGTGAAGCAACAACATTCGATCAGGCAGGTCGTGGCCAATTAGCCAATCAGGGGAAAAGGGAACAATACGTAGAGCCGGTTATTGTAGTGCATGAGTACGGAGAAATTTCTCCTAGAGGGCGGAGAATACCGACAGAAAATTTCAATGAGGTTCAAAGATATAGTTCAGGACCTAACAGTCCGACGCAAATGTATCGCGACGAATTTTGTGCATGTCTAGAAAGAGTAAGGCAAGACGGGAGGCGAACAGCCACGAATTATGACGGAGGGCAACCCAGTAAGAAAAAAGATCTAGGCGTAGGTGTGGCGAGCATTTTGGACTACCTAGAACGTCTATCACAAGAAGTGAAGAAAATCCATACAGAAATTTTAAAAACGCTGATTCCTGAAAAATTGCATTATTTTTTTTTTTTAGTATTCCTGTTTACAGTTGTTACATATTTGTAATCAAGTTCTCCATCCTTGCGCATCCTTGAGAATGTTTGTCTTGTGATTATCTCGATAACCTACTCTTTCAACCTTGTCGGCGTTCACACGAGCACACGTGGAACATACCAGACAAATACGAATAAACCACCGGGCGCTACAACCCACATCGCTACGTTAAAGCCTCGAATTCGGTGCGTCCAGACATTCCGTACTAGAGATTATAGAAACGCAATCAGACCGCATTTACCATTTGCTTATCCAGTGGCATAATTAAATCTAACTTCACATCAACTTAACATTAAGAGCTGAGAGCCAATCTTACCAGTGTAGCGCCGGCCGTGGTGGTCTAGTGGTTCTAGGCGCTCAGTCCGGAACATACTCATACAGTAAACTTTGTGTGTAAATTACGGTTAGTGTAATAGTTCATTGTATGTCAGAGAACAGATTTAGTCGTGTGTAGTACATCTATGTTATGTACAAAATCAATGGGGTTGTTGTAAGGGTAATTTTATGATTAAAAGGGCAAGAGCAGATAAATTGGCAGATGATATGAGTCGGGAAAGAAATGAAATGGTGACAGAGAATCGGGGTAGCACTGATAGTTTACACAAATTACGTGAAATCAACGACGAAATAGAGAGCAGTTTCGGCAGCGTGAGAGCCGGTGCAGTGGAATTTAGTGAAGCAACAACGTTCGATCAGTCAGCTCGTGGCCAATTAGCCAATCAGGAGAAAAGGGAACAATACGTAGAGCCGGTTATTGTAGTGCATGAATAGGGAGAAATTTCTCCTAGAGGGCGGAGAACACCGACAGAAAATTTCAGTGAGTTTCAAAGATATAATTCAGAACATAACAAAAATCAAATGGCTCTGAGCACTATGGGACTCAACATCTTAGGTCATAAGTCCCCTAGAACTTAGAACTACTTAAACCTAACTAACCTAAGGACATCACACACACCCATGCCCGAGGCAGGATTCGAACCTGCGACCGTAGCAGTCCCGCGGTTCCGGACTGCAGCGCCAGAACCGCTAGACCACCGCGGCCGGCCAGAACATAACAGTCCGACGCAAATGTATCGTGACGAATTTTGTGTAAGTCCAGAAAGAGTAAGACAAGACGGGAGGCGAACAGCCGCGAGTTATGACGGAGGGCAACCCAGTAAGAAACAAGATCTAGGCGTTGGATCTTCGTACAGAAACACAGGCGACGAGAGAACGTCTATTACAAGAAGTGAAGACAGTCCGTACATAAATACAGGCGACGAGAGAACCTCTATTACAAGAAGTGAAGACAGTCCGTACATAAATACAGGCGACGATAGAACGTCTATTACAAGAAGTGAAGACAGTCCGTACATAAATACAGGCGACGAGAGAACGTCTATCACAAGATGTGAAGACAGTTCGTACAGATGTGCAGGCGATACGGAGAGAAACATGTGAAGTTAAGGACGAAGTCAGAGCCATGCGAATAAAACTAGAACGTGAAATAAAGAAAGCAAAGCGGACGGCAAAAGAAGCAAAGATAATTACGAAAGGCGCAAAAAGAATAGCTAGAGAGACGAAAGAAGGAACAGAAAGAACGACAAAAGTGGGGAAGGCAGTCATAACTAGATTACAAACGAGATTGAATAAAATTGAGGAAACTGAAACCAGTAAATACGGAATCGGTAAACGGATTGTTTTCGGCAGAATTCTCTGAATTTAAGAAAAAGATCGAGAATGAATTGAAAGTACTATCAGCTGACGTTATGTCGAAAGCGAGATCGGGCAGTGTAGACACTGAAACCGTTCAAAGAGTGCAAATGACGTCGACAGTAGAAACAAACGCAGGCGTCAGGCGTGCAGAAAGAATTCCTGAGGACCGAGTCGTACATCCGATGGAAATCGACACGCGATCGCACAATGTAGAAAGAGGAGGAGGAAGTAATGGACAAATATATCACGAAAATCAAACGATTAGTTCATCTCAAGACACGAACAGGATTATCAACTCGCAGTACAGTAACGGATCGTCCGGGACAAACAATTGTAGCGCGCTGCAACGTACTGCAACGGTGTTAACGGATTTAAGAAACGTACAAGAAATGAGAGGAAATGTAGAGTTCGAAAATACGCGCAAAGAAGCAATGAACAACAGCAACTATCTGGCGACGAGGCAAAATAGATACGACAAAGGCTCATTTGACTACAAGCACTTTCTTTCTGTAAGAAAATTTCAAAACTTCGAAGACGATAGCAGTGTCTTGCATCCAAAAACTTTCATTGGTCAATTCGACTTAACTTTACCACCGCAATGGCCACTGATCTACAAGTTAGATTTTGTATGTTCGCACATCGAAGGTGCCTCTGCAGAAAGTATGCGATGCATTGCAAGAGATTGTTCATCATATAAAGAATTTACGAGATGCTTTCATGAACCGATATTGGTCGTGTGAAATGCAGGACAGAATAAAGCAAAAAATCTTAATGACACGGGGCTTCGAAAATTCGGGCTTCAGAAGCGTTGTGAAATTTTTCGATAATATGTTAAAAAGGAACCAGTACCTCGGTGACCCGCGTAGTCCGGGTGAGATCATCAGAGTTTGTAACATGAAGTTGCCGTTGTCTTACCAATAGACATTGGCAGGACGATGTGGGAATGACGTGGAGACTTTCAAAAGCATTGTACGGGAATTGGAATTTGCATTTAGAGAGCAGCAAGTTCGGGAGAAAAGAACAGCAAAGGAGGCACAAAAAGAGAGAAGAAATGAAAACGAAAATAATAATCAAAGCCAAAATTGGCCAGCCAGTGCAGGAAATAGGCAAATCAACTTTGGAGGAAACAGAAACGGCAACAGTCAAAATCAGGACTGGAGGAATAATAATAGACGGAGAAATCAAGAGCCACAGAACCGTGGGTGGCAGCAACAAAATCATTTCCCATCACGAAATTTCAACAGAGAGGATAGGCCGCAAGTCGAACAGAATTGGAGATCACAGGCACACCAGAATGCATATGAACTGGAAGCAATCAAAAGTGGTAAATCACTAGGGGTGGGTACATCATCTCAGTCATCTCAAGCCGTTTGTAGGGTAGGTTTGGATGACAAGACACTGGGACTAATGTACATATAGGGTAATTAAGTGTAAGTGAAATAAGACGTTATGTGTAGATTTCTTTAAAATAATATGGTATAGAATAATATTATATGTTTTGCCGAGGGGAATTCTTAATAAACATTATGAATTGAGTCATAATTTCACATAACATTTACTGGAATTGTAGCGTAACATGTTAACCATTTAAATTTCAAGTACTGTGTCATGTTTTCCAAGATTGTAACTCTTAGAGTATTATTTGTCATGTGGTGAATCAAGGTAGTGAGGTGAGTGTTAGTTGTGGTTGGTGTGCACTGCGTCTCACCGTAGTTGTAGGTTTGATTTGCGTCTGTAGAGACGATATTAGGTGGCCTGTCTTACCGCTGTGTAATGACGCACCAGTTCGAGGATGTTCGTTTGATTTATGTTACCTTCGTTAGAGACGAAGGTGGCCAGTTTCAAGCGGGAGCGAAGAAACGCACCATTTTCGAGGGTATTTTGAGCGTGTTGTTGCGTCCACAGAGACGTGCGGTGATCTGTCTAGTACGGAATGTCTGGACGCACCGAATTCGAGGCTTTAACGCAGCGATGTGGGTTGTAGCGCCCGGTGGTTTATTTGTATTTGTCTGGTATGTTCCACGTGTGCTCGTGTGAACGCCGACAAGGTTGAAAGAGTAGGTTATCGAGATAATCACAAGACAAACATTCTCAAGGATGCGCAAGGATGGAGAACTTGATTACAAATATGTAACAACTGTAAACAGGAATACTAAAAAACAAATAATGCAATTTTTGAGGAATCAGCGTTTTTAAAATTTCTGTACGGATTTTCTTCACTTCTTGTGATAGACGTTCTAGATAGTCCAAAATGCTCGCCACACCTACGCCTAGATCTTTTTTCTTACTGGGTTGCCCTCCGTCATAATTCGTGGCTGTTCGCCTCCCGTCTTGCCTTACTCTTTCTAGACATGCACAAAATTCGTCGCGATACATTTGCGTCGGACTGTTAGGTCCTGAACTATATCTTTGAACCTCATTGAAATTTTCTGTCGGTATTCTCCGCCCTCTAGGAGAAATTTCTCCGTACTCATGCACTACAATAACCGGCTCTACGTATTGTTCCCTTTTCCCCTGATTGGCTAATTGGCCACGAGCTGACTGATCGAATGTTGTTGCTTCACTAAATTCCACTGCACCGGCTCTCAGGCTGCCGAAACTGTTCTCTCGTCGTTGATTTCACGTAATTCGTGTAAACTGTCAGTGCTACCCCGATTCTCTGTCATCATTTCATTTCTTTCCCGACTCATATCGTTTGCCAATTTACGTGCTCTTGCCCTTGTAATCATGAAATTACCCGTACTACAATCCCACTGATTTTGTATATAACATAAATGTACTGCACACGACTAAATCTGTTCTCTAACATACAATGAACTATCACACTAACCGTAATTCCCACACAAAATTTACTGTACAACCAGACATAGCTACGTATCCTATAATTTGATAATCTGAACCTGCATTCAAAGTCACACGCAAACATATACACTCCTATTTACTATAGCACAATTATACACAACACTCCCCACAAAAGAAAATAAAACATAAACAACACAATAAAATACAACGCACATATAAATACAAATCTCGCGAAACAAGCAAATGTTGGATCACAATTACTGAAAATATTCCACTGAGTCAATTCCTCTCGTTATTTGGTTTGTCTCTCTTTCTGTCTTCCTTAATTACCAGTTTTAATATCGATCCTGGCAGGGTAAAGCCCATGTGTTGGGATTCTTATTGTGGGTAGTGGCCGATATTAAACATGATTAAAATATAATAATGTGTCAGTGACGGCTCACTACCACTGATTACTGAATCAAAAGCGATATTGTAAATAACTTGTATTTATTGTAAATTATCTCACGATAGAAATTAGATCATATTGAACAAACCATGAATGAAAACCAATTAAACAAATCGTACACTCTTCTTAGATACACTACACTGGTAGGTTTGCCTCGCAGCTCTTAATGTTAAGTTGATGCGAAGTTAGATTTAATTATGCCCCTGGATAAGCAAATGGTAAATGCGATCTGACTGCGTTCCTATAATCTCAATGTGTCTGAAATAATACGCGCTTCAGACATTACCACCAAGAAACAAACCAAACAACATGCAAAAGACAAATAACTAATAACGAATCGTAAGCAAAACTGCACGGATGCTCAGTGGATGGCAAGAACACGATCCAACAACTCTTTCTGAACTTTACTGCTGCTGCTGCAAGTTTTACAATACCATCTACCAGCGTGCTGGCTCCGTCGATACTACTGGGGCTACGACCGCAGCTTCGTAGTCACTGAATTAAGATAAGTCTCTCAAATATCTTGAGCAGAATAAACTACTCAGAAACTGCTAATACCACAAGCCCTATATTTCCTCTAAATGGTATACAACGCTTTCAAGACTGGCTCAACAACCTTTAAGGTCTGCACCTTAACAATTAACTGTGTGTATTGTACTAACGTGCAATACCAGTATGATAGCTCTGTGCACTGGTTGACTACGTTCAATGGTGACTGCCAGTCTATAAGGCGGAATAAACAGCAATTATACTAGTAGTCTATGCAATGCCTATTCTGGACGCTGATGTCCTACTGTAACTGCAGACTCTAGATCATACACAGCACAGTATTATCTAAGTCCCTATCTCAGAGCTACCGAACTTTGAGACCGTCTACTTTCATGGCCATCAACAAAAGGGGCTTCTGGGGATCGAATGGCGTAAGGCAAGTATTGGAAAGCAACGCCGATTTCAACCGGCGAAAGGCGCGTTCGCATTCCGTCGTCCAGACGAACGGAACACCTTTACGGCGTAAGCGATGAAGCGGAGCTGAAATGGAAGAGGCATGCGGCACATATCTGTGATAATAGTTGATTTTCCCCAGCACACTCTGTAGCTGCTTCAAATTCTGCCGCGAAGGCAAGTCTTGTATGGCACGTAGGTGCATGGGACTGAGATGTATGCCTTGGGCATTGAGTACATGGCCCAGGTATGGCAAGTCAAGAGCAAAAAACACACATTTTTCCTTTCGTAAGCGAAGACCATTTTGTCGCAAGACCTGAAATAATGTTCTGAGTTTGGCTAAATGGTCTTCTTCCATCTTTCCAGAGATCACAATATCGTCCAGATAGTTTGCTGCAGTAGGGACCGACGTACAAACAGTTTGTAGATATTGCTGAAACAATGCAGGGGCGGATGCACACCCGAATGGCAGTCGTTTGAATTGATACAAACCAAGATGCGTGTTAACCACCAAAACGCTCTGGAATTCTTCGTCCACCGGTATTCGCAAGTACGCATCTGCGAGGTCCAACTTCAAAAAATATTTATCTGGGCACAGTTTGTCAAAAAGCTCTTGCTGTTGCCTTGAAGTCCACACAAAGTCTCAATTTTCCCAAAGGTTTTGGCAAAATTACTAAGGGTGATGCCCAGAGAGAAGCCTGCACACGTTCAATTACACCTTGTGATCCCAAATCATGTAATGTTTTTGCGACCTCAGCACGCAATGCGTGGGGAACATTGCGCGGTCTGAAAAATTTCGGTTGTGCGTTTACTTTCAGTTCCAAATATGCTTTATAGTCCTTAGCGTAACCGAGGTCCGCTGCAAAAATGTCTGCAAATTCTTCACATAGACGAGAAACACTGTCTGAAGGCACAGTCTGGTTTACTGATAGGACCTGATTTATTATAGACATGTTAAACAACTGAAATAAATCGAAACCAAATAAGATCACTGCAGAAGAAGAACGAATGACGTAAAATGACACAAGTTTTATTTGTCCTTTGTATGTTGCAAGAAGGCTGCACTGTCCTAACACAGGTATGTC
Source organism: Schistocerca nitens (assembly GCF_023898315.1). Lineage (NCBI taxonomy): Eukaryota > Metazoa > Arthropoda > Insecta > Orthoptera > Acrididae > Schistocerca > Schistocerca nitens. Next base: position 1,013,656,852 of record NC_064615.1, read on the forward strand.
TTGACCTGAATATCTAGTTAACTCAACATTTGCGGCACACAACGGAGGTGTGCCCAGCAGTTTGTAAGTGTCTTGAATGATCAGTGAAAGTGCAGCTCCGGTATCGAGCTGGAATGGTATCACGTTGCCATTAATGTCCAAGTCTACAAAAAGTTTATTGTCCTGCTGACGACAAGAGTGACTGTCTCGTGCAACGTGAACTAACACTGGCACATAATCACTTGCGACTTGACGGAATTTCCAGAGATGTCGACGCACACTATTTGTGGGACGAACACAGTCCCTGTTAGAGAGAGTGGCACTGGGCGGAGTGGGATGGACTACATGAATTTCCATGGGCGAAGTTTCGCGAGCCTGAGTATCCTTGGTTCGATCCCGATTCCGGCGCGAAGCAAACTGCTTGGAATGGTTTTCAGTTTCCGATTGGAGCTTTTTCTGGCAAACTCTCTCAACATGTCCTTTTTTATTACAGTAAAAGCAAATAGCTTGGCGTGACGGGCAATTCTCACGCGAATGTTTAGCAGCGCACCGCGGGCATGATTTTAGCACTGCATTTGCTTGGCGGCGCAGCATATGTGGCTGAGAGCCTGGCGCCAGCTGCGTGGCCGGGCGCGAGGGCTGTTTACTGCTCCGTGCAGCTCGGCCGGCGGGCCGGTTAACCTGACACACGGCGGGTGAAGTTTCAAATGATGCCTGAGCAAAGTCAAGTGTGTCCTGCCGATCCAATATGTCCATCACTTGTTGAAGGGAGGGATTGACTAGTCTCAAAATCTGTTCCCTTATACGAACATCAGAAACGTTCTGTGCAATTGCATCATGTACCATAGTGTCTGAATATGCGAGTCCACATTGACACTCAAAAGCACAATCCTTAGTAAGGCCTTGCAAGGTTGCAACCCACTCCCGATTAGTCTGACCTGCCATACATTTTGTACGAAAGAAGGTATACCGTTTCGCAACTACATTGACTGATTGTTTGAAATATGCATCTAATGCAGACAAAATTTCTTCATAGGACAGAGGTGCTACGTCGTGTCTGGGAAATAATTTGGCTATCACAGAATATGTATGAAAACCGACGAATGATAAAAGAAAAGGCTGCCGCTCGTTACCTTGAATTCTGTAGGTGGGGAGATGGAATCCAAATTGGTGTGACCAGTCCGTCCAGCTTTCCAGTGCAGCATCAAAAGGTCTGAATATCGGTGCAACTGCTTGTTGTGGCTGCGTTAGCGGTGGAGCGGCGGCTGTCGCATCGTTTTCCATTGCACGTTGACCCTGGACGAGCTGTCCAAGGGCATCCAGTAATGCTTGCGTCTGCTCATTCAGTAAGTGATAAAAATTCGGACAGTACATCTTGAGATTGTGGCGAAGCCATGACACAATGAAATCAGGGCAGTATATATAAGAACACCGTTTTTATACTCGTCGCCAATGTTGTGTTGACAGAAGAGCCAACATCGTGTTGCTAGGGGGGGCCAAAATGCATGTGTTTTAGCTCACAAAGGTTGGCGTGAAGAGGGAAGAACTATACTGACTTGAGGTCTGGAACATGACAAGGAATTAGAATTCAGTAAGCGGACGTAATTAGTTTGATACTTAACTTTAATCCATTAATAATGAACGTCGCTCTAGACGGTACACGATTCACAATATTATCTGTTCACAATACATTCTTGAAGAATATGGCGCCTTGCTAGGTCGTAGCAAATGACGTAGCTGAAGGCTATGCTAAACTACCGTCTCTGCAAATGAGAGCGTATGTAAGCAGTGAACCATCGCTAGTAAAGTCGGCTGTACAACTGGGCTGAGTGCTAGGGAGTCTCTCTAGACTAGACCTGCCGTGTAGCGGCGCTCGGTCTGCAATCACTGATAGTGGCGACACGCGGGTCCGACATATACTAACGGACCGTGGCAGATTTAAAGGCTACCACCTGGGAAGTGTGGTGTCTGGCTGCTGTGACACCACACTTAACATATGAGGTCGTCAGTCCCCTAGACTTAGAACTACTTAAACCTAACTAACGTAAGGAAATCACACGCATCCATGCCTGAGGCAGGATTCGAGCCTGCGACCGTAGCAGGTGCGTGGTTCCGGATTGAAGCGCGTAGATGAAAGTAATGTTACAAACTATTGTGCCCTTTAGCACAGCTTTTGCTTTTCATAGTAAGAATTCCATAATTGGATTATGTCAAACAATAACATTTGATTAACAAAACGTTTAGATTTAAGTGATTCTGCGTTTTGTTGGCCTTTTAGTTTAATGTGAGCTAATCATTAAAGTTTATTTCTCTCACTAAACGACATTTAAAACTGCTGCTTCCATGAACACCCCATTAGAAATATTACTCATTAGCATTATGTCTCATTAGACAAAGAGGTTTTCTTGGTGCTCAATTGAAACTGTGAACTCCCTGGCTAAGTGTAACTTCAATCAGGTGCCGTAGGCCCTTTACAACTGAAAATGTTATATGTAGAAGGGATGATGAAAAAAATGGTTACTGTATAATTTGTTGCTCATGTCGGATTGCAGTGTGCAATTAACAAAATCTGTACATTTATAAGCATATTGTAGTGATGCCTGTTCATGACCACTGATAGTGGTCGCGTGTCAAAACAATTCTTCGCGCCGAAGAGGCGCTGAAAAGAGGGGGACCTTGTCGCCTAGAAAAAGGCCTCCACCAACACATTTAAAGGGCTCGTATGCGCGAGGCAACACTTGTCTCTTCCAGGCTCCCTCCAGGGATTGAATCCCAAGCAGTCAGTGCAGGTGTCACGATTGTCCGCTCATCTTCAGAACAGGTGCTGTGAAGAGCTGCTGCTGAATGCTGTGGATTCCTGGAATTTATCGAAAGCTCGTCTAAGGACTACACTTCGTCTCTTCCCTTTCTACATCCCTAACTTTAATTCTGTGAAACAAAATGATTTAAAAGCACAAGCATATTTATTTACTGATATTTTTAATTTGTTAGTAATTAGATCAATCAAACGAAACAAAATGGAACATGGGAACAGCTGGCGAGAACAAAGAAAAAAGAAATAAATCCCGTTTTCTCCAAAGCCTTAGATCTAACCAAAATATTAGGTGACCTTCTTTCTATTTAAGCTTAATCAGTCCTTGTGCTTGACCGAAAAAAAAACTTTAAAGCAGAATTTCCAAAATTCAGAGCTGGTAAGGGTAGCTTTGCCTTAATTGTTAAGCTTATGGCCGGCAATGCTGCCAGTGTAAGGACTCCAAAACATCCTCTTGAACAACAGTTACACTAGTCCAAACGTTTCCCACAATTCTCATAGAATGTGGCTAAGAACACGTGTCTTCCGCAAAAGTACGGACAATTCCTGCAGATTCACTATCTAAATGATTCAAAGCAAAACAAGAAACAAAAAAAAAAAAAGATTCAAATGGCTCTAAGCACTATGGGCCTTAACTTCTGAGGACATCAGTCCCCTAGAGCTTAGAATTACTTAAACCTAACTAACCTAAGGACACCACACACATCCATGCCCGAGGCAGGAATAGAACCTGCGACCTTAGCGGTCACGCAGTTCCAGACTGTAGCGCCTATAACTGCTCGGCCACTCCGGCCGGCGTCACGGGTTCATGTCCCGGCCTGGGCACACATTTTCAACTGTCCCCGTTGACATTTATCTACACCTGTACGTAGCTAATGGCCTGGATTCCATTGCCATTTGATTCATCAAGAGTTGCAAGATCACCAATGGTATATGTTTTCCGGACATCGGGAATGTCCGAAAGAATAGGTATCATCTTCGTATAGTTTTCAGAGCAGGTCCGCTGCAGCTTCTAGTACCACTGCAACAAAATCACTACTCATGCATCAGCAGTGTTGTCCAGTCATCTTTTTTGCCAGTACTTCTCGTGGCTCGTTGCTTCAACTTACCTCTACAACAGTCGATAAACAAGGATTAGCATCTTGTAGAGAGCAAAACTTCCACTGCGTAGGTGTCGGAAATTGCAGAACATCATGTGTGCACAACAACACAGGTGCCTACCAAAAGCTACACACAAAACATCACACACGAAAGCTAAAAAACTGCAGGAACAGAAGATGTAGAGCACAGAACAACAAAAAGAATGAAAACTATAGATACTGCTTTGTACTACTTTTGGCCAAACAAAATTACACATTTGTGTCTCATTCTGAAGGTAAATTAATTCTACTGTACGTATAGCTTCATTTTTGAGAAGCTATGTGTACTTATGTTTTTTTCTCTTCGTAGAACTTCCAATATGGCTGCATTTCTGAAGACCACTTGCTTCAGGTGGTGTGACCGCCGTACAGTGCGGTTCTTATTCTTTGCTTTGCAAGATAACCGGTAATTCCTCACCAGGTGTTCTGTCCAGGAAAAAGGAACTCCGTTCTCGACTGTCGTTGAAGGACAACTTTTTACGTTTCGCAATGGTTTCCTGCATAATACAATTATTCCGTGCTGGTAGCTGCAGCAGAAAGGGAACTAGGGGAAAGAAGGGTAAAGTAGCCAGATTGGGAAAAGTGGGCACTTCTTATATGATACATGGTTGTAAGTTCCTATGGCACCAAACTGCAGAGGTCATCCGTCCCTAGGCTTACACATTATGTAATCTAACTTAAACTACCCACGCTAAGCACAACACGGACAACCAGGCCCGAGGGAGGACTCCAATCTCCGACTTCGGGAGCCGCGCGAACCATGGCAAAGCGCCCCACATCACGCAGCTACGCCGCGCGGCACGTAATGTCTTCAGCAGTACTGATTTCTACCGAGAAGTGGCCAAACTAGATGTAATAGACACCGTTATGTTTCTGTGAAAACGGTTGGGTTTTTCGATTGTTTGATATAAGACAAGTCACTCACATCACTTCAGTTGCTTGACTTGTAGGTAAAGCAATAGGTTTTTGCGATATCACGGTTCACGCAATGCCTTTTGGCTTACAAATACACTCCTGGAAATTGAAATAAGAACACCGTGTATTCATTGTCCCAGGATGGGGAAACTTTATTGACACATTCCTGGTGTCAGATACACATCACATGATCACACTGACAGAACCACAGACACATAGACACAGGCAACAGAGCATGCACAATGTCGGCACTAGTACAGTGTATATCCACCTTTCGCAGCAATGCAGGCTGCTATTCTCCCATGGAGACGATCGTAGAGATGCTGGATGTAGTCCTGTGGAACGGCTTGCCATGCCATTTCCACCTGGCGCCTCAGTTGGACCAGCGTTCGTGCTGGACGTGCAGACCACGTGAGACGACGCTTCATCCAGTCCCAAACATGCTCAATGGGGGACAGATCCGGAGATCTTGCTGGCCAGGGTAGTTGACTTACACCTTCTAGAGCACGTTGGGTGGCACGGGATACATGCGGACGTGCATTGTCCTGTTGGAACAGCAAGTTCCCTTGCTGGTCTAGGAATGGTAGAACGATGGGTTCGATGATGGTTTGGATGTACCGTGCACTATTCAGTGTCCCCTCGACGATCACCAGTGGTGTACGGCCAGTGTAGGAGATTGCTCCCCACACCATGATGCCGGGTGTTGGCCCTGTGTGCCTCGGTCGTATGCAGTCCTGATTGTGGCGCTCACCTGCACGGCGCCAAACACGCATACGACCATCATTGGCACCAAGGCAGAAGCGACTCTCATCGCTGAAGACGACACGTCTCCATTCGTCCCTCCATTCACGCCTGTCGCGACACCACTGGAGGCGGGCTGCACGATGTTGGGGCGTGAGCGGAAGACGGCCTAACGGTGTGCGGGACCGTAGCCCAGCTTCATGGAGACGGTTGCGAATGGTCCTCGCCGATACCCCAGGAGTAACAGTGTCCCTAATTTGCTGTGAAGTGGCGGTGCGGTCACCTACGGCACTGCGTAGGATCCTACGGTCTTGGCGTGCATCCGTGCGTTGCTGCGGTCCGGTTCCAGGTCGACGGGCACGTGCACCTTCCGCCGACCACTGGCGACAACATCGATGTACTGTGGAGACCTCACGCCCCACGTGTTGAGCAATTCGGCGGTACGTCCACCCGGCCTCCCGCATGCCCACTATACGCCCTCGCTCAAAGTCCGTCAACTGCACATACGGTTCACGTCCACGCTGTCGTGGCATGCTACCAGTGTTAAAGACTGCGATGGAGCTCCGTATGCCACGGCAAACTGGCTGACACTGACGGCGGCGGTGCACAAATGCTGCGCAGCTAGCGCCATTCGACGGCCAACACCGCGGTTCCTGGTGTGTCCGCTGTGCCGTGCGTGTGATCATTGCTTGTACAGCCCTCTCGCAGTGTCCGGAGCAAGTATGGTGGGTCTGACACACCGGTGTCAATGTGTTCTTTTTTTCATTTCCAAGAGTGTATAACTTACTGTCGTTTCGTTCGGGTGTACCCTTTCGCATTTGAATCACTGATACAGACATGGCGTCCGATCGGGAGAACTGGCCACGCTACTCGAATAGCCACTCTTTCCGACAGTTCATTTTAATTCTGTTTATCCCAATGAGAATTAGTTAATTCCATATTGTATACATAGTTTAACAATTAAAATTAAAACGTAAGAAATCGTTTGATAAACAAAACAAATATCCGTTACTCTGCAGTACTGCAAAAGTTTGCAAGAGCTTCAAGAGGCCAAGAAAACACATCCAGAGAACACAGCAACAAACAGGGAGTACCGTTGCGATGCAAAAGACAACTGAAGCAGTAAAGAACGGCTTTTTCAGCAGCAGCAAAAAAATTCAGTATTCCACGTAATACGCTAAAGAAAGAGTTCCAAAGAGAAATGCAGTTGGTAGTAAAAATGTTATGGGTAGCTTAAGGGCAGTGTTCAGCGAAGAACAAGAGCAAGAAATCCTTAGTTACTTTTCTGGAATGGAAAATCGATTTTATGGAATTACTGTGTTTGACGTGCGGCAATTGGCATTCCAGTCGGCAGAGCCTAACAAAATGCCATTCCGCTTCAACAAAGAGTCTGAAAAGATAGGCTAAGACTTGGCGACATGCTTTAGAGAATGGCATCCCAATATTAGTCTGAGGAAGGCAGAATCTCCCTCTATGTCTAGAGCACAAGCGTTTAACAAGGTGAACGTAGACAAATTTTTGATGTCCTTAAAACACTATAAGATAAACGGTTTCACCCGGCTCATCGTAGTTATAATACAAATGAGTCCGATCTCTGACAGTTCAGTCCTATAACAGCAAAGCGTTTGCACTCAAAGGAAGACAAGTAGGAGCCGCTACATCAGCTGACAGGTTTGCTGTCGACTTTTGTAGTGTGCGCGTCTGCATGAGGAAATTTCATTTCACCTTTTGTAGTCTTCCCTAGGCGAAGGATGAAGATTGAACTTAAAAATGGGGCTCCGCCAGGAACCGGATTTGCGTGCCACACTAGTGAGTGGATGCAGAGTGAGGGCTTTGGTTTGAGCATTTTTTAAAACATGCAAAACTTACTGCTCAAGATCTAGTTCTGCTAATCTCAGGTTGTCATTCCACCCGTTATGATAACATAGGTCTCTCATTAATAAGGCCAGAGAAAATCATACAACTGTTGCGTGATTGCCTTGCACTGTGGTCACAAGCTCCAAACTTTGGATGTAGAATTCATGTCACCTTTTAAAACCTTCTCACACAAACCTGTGAAAAATTTATTTGCAATAATCCAGGAAGAACTATTACACAATTTCAAATAAGTGCACTCTTGGGCTAGAAAGTGTGGAATTTTTCCTCTAGACCTTAACGTGTTTACCGATGAAGACTATACTGCAGCTGACGGACACTAATACTGTGTCTTGTTGAAATATGGGTTCTTCTCATTGCGAAACTGCTGAGTCTTCTGCAAGGGCTGATGTCTCTGGACGCCAAACTGCTGTGTCTTCTTCAATAGGCCTAGTGATTCATTTCCGGAATCAACTCACGAGTTTTTTTTTCAAGTACAGGCGGCCTTCAGATTGTAGGTCATAAGCTTTCTCCAAGACAAGAAACAAAGATGAACAGCTTTTGCGAAGAAAAACAAACACATAAGAAACACATAAGGCCAATACTGTATAATGTAAGACAACACAGAATAAAGGTAAAAATCTAGAAGTGGGAGCAAACGCTAAGAGAGTTTCTGCTAATAAGAAACTTTTTGAAGAACAAATGGAAGAAGAAAATTCTCTGATGAGGAACTGCCACAGCTTTTAGTGTGAGGAATCGTTTTCGAGAACTAAAGAAAATGAAGGATGGATAAGACGTCGGAGCTGGGCTCATGAAGCGTGCGCCGGATGTGACGAGGACGATGACAACTTCAAATGGGAATTTTGTACATAACTTAATATTGATTCTGAATGGATAAATTGTGAATGAATTAGACTGAAATAGTAACGCATAGATAGTCGCTCATTTCTCTGTTTGCCGGCCGATGTGGCCGAGCGGATCTAGGCGATTCAGTCTCGAACCGCGCGACCGCTACGGTCGCAGGTTCGAATCCTGCCTCGGGCATGGATGTGTGTGATGTCGTTAGGTTAGTTAGGTTTAAATAGTTCTAAGTTCTAGGGGACTGATGACCTCAGATGTTAAGTCCCATAGTGCTCAGAGCCATTTTAACCATTTTGATTTCTCTGTTTACATCATTTGCTGACCTTTTTGTACCAACAATGTATTGCAACAAGTTTTTTCTCATTTGTATCATTGTTCTGGTAATAATAATCAGTGGTGAAATGGAAACTATAAGCCTACCCATTTTTAAAGTAATAAGGCTATTGGGGAATGGTGGCAAAGGAATTGCAATTTTACCCCATTAGGCAGGGATAAGTGTCTACTAAATAAGCATCCAGAGAACGATTTACGTGTCCAATAACATATACTTTCACCTTAGCTATAAATATATGGTGTGATACTTTAAATGTGCAATTTCAAGATTTATATGCCACAAGCTTCTATTAATAGAAATGGTTTCATGAAATTCAATTTCACTTAGAGTGACCATTTTACTCCATCTCTTGCTTGGTCTTCTGAGTTGACCGAGACAACATGTTTCAGATCACACCTAAGATGTCTCTTGTGAAAGCCTTAGCGACAGACATCCCAGTCGCCATTTTATCGGTTTGAGGTTTATGTACTTTGAGACGATTTCCGCGGCTTTTCGCGGATGATGCTGTAGTATACAGAGAAGTTGCAGCATTAGAAAATTGTAAAGAAATGCAGGAAGATCTGCAGCGGATAGGCACTTGGTGCAGGGAGTGGCAACTGACCCTTAACATAGACAAATGTATTGTATTGCGAATACATAGAAAGAAGGATCCTTTATTGTATGATTATATGATAGCGGAACAAACACTAGTAGCAGTTACTTCTGTAAAATATCTGGGAGTATGCGTGCGGAACGATTTGAAGTGGAATGATCATATAAAATTAATTGTTGGTATGGCGGGTTCCAGGTTGAGATTCATTGGGAGAGTCCGTAGAAAATGTAGTCGATCAACAAAGGAGGTGGCTTACAAAACACTCGTTCGACCTATACTTGAGTATTGCTCATCAGTGTGGGATCCGTACCAAATCGGGTTGACGGAGGAGATAGAGAAGATCCAAAGAAGAGCGGCGCGTTTCGTCACAGGGTTATTTGGTAACCCTGATAGCGTTACGGAGATGTTTAGCAAACTCAAGTGGCAGACTCTGCAAGAGAGGCGCTCTGCATCGTGGTGTAGCTTGCTCGCCAGGTTTCGAGAGGGTGCGTTTCTGGATGAGGTATCGAATATATTGCTTCCCCCTATTTATACCTCCCGAGGAGATCACGAATGTAAAATTAGAGAGATTCGAGCGCGTACGGAGGCTTTCAGACAGTCGTTCTTCCCGCGAACCATACGCGACTGGAACAGAAAAGGGAGGTAATGACCGTGGCACGTAAAGTGCCCTCCGCCACACACCGTTGGGTGGCTTGCGGAGTATAAATGTAGATGTAGATGTAGCTTCTAGAATATACCTATATCCCCTGTTCGTCATCACAATCGGAACCCATGGTTCTATGGCAGCATATTCCCTTAACCTCCTTGGCTTTAGCGACATTTTATACAGGATGCCAACACCTTCTTCACCCGCCTATCTATACTATTAAATTATTTGAAATCCTTTAACTTGCTGGCACATTTCCAGGTCTATAGTGCGTATAACAGAGGTGGATGTACTGAATCAGTTAGTTTACTACATCTTCTGATATACATACCACTCACGTCAAGTCATTTAGGTTTCTCCTGCGGAAGAGGTAAAATTCCCTGTTTTCAGAAAAATCTTTGAACTTTATTTTTTTCTCATGTTCTTCAGAATTTCATCCTTATCTCGTCCCTCTTTAACGTTCGGAAGGGTAATTTTCAAATGGAACAACCTGGAGATGTAGGGTATAGAACCTATTCTCATGGGTATACTCATCATTACCTTTGGTTAGGCCAACGGGTGAGCGAGATAAAGCGTAGCTCACAATATTATCTATACCCGGAAAGTGCCTTATCTCAAAATAGAACTCTTGCAGTTAGAGCGCATGGTGACAGAACCTATCATGCTTCAGTTTGGCTGTCGTAACAAACTGTATAGGGCCTTGTGATTAGTGTACACTATCGTAGTTCTCCCACAAAGGTAGTACCTAAGTTTTGCGAAAGCGTGTGCGAGCGCCAGCGCCTCAAGTTCTGTAACACAGTAGTTCCGTTCGCTCTTATTGAGCGCCGTACTTCCAAATGCAATTGTTCTGTGATCGATTGCATGTTCGACCTCGACCTCCTGAATTTCTACAGCTACTGCCGGTCTGCTGCTGCAAAGGAAGATAAACTCAAATCAAGGCGGGCTAGAATGGGCACATTCGAGAGCGCTCGCTTGAACAGAAACATTCTCTCACCGCTTCCTCGTTTCGTTGCCAGGGTGTATTCTTACCCATGCCAGCGCGTAGTCTAGCTGAGGATAGAACTCCACTACCCAGAAATCTATGGTAAAAGTTTACAATACCTAATAGACTTCGGAGCTGGTTCATAGTCGATGCTGTAGAAAATTTACTGCCTATCCTCGTTTTATCTTCATTCTGACGTATATCAACTCTCGATATTCTATCACCTAGGAAATCTATTTCTGACTTCCCAGGAATGGATTTCTCCAAATTTACTGTAAGACCGGCTTCACGTATAACTCGTAACAGTTGTCTGATATAGCGGTTATGTTCGTCGCACGATTGCAGCAGCAAAGAACATATCATCGATATATTTTGCGACGAATTCTATGATTTCATCGTTGAGAGATCCAAAGAGGAGATTTTCTTTTTGTGGTATCGCTGCATTAATTCTTCGAGACTCTCGAGACTGTCTCGGTCAAAATAATTTTATTTCTTTTGCGTGAGTCAGTTACCAGCCGAATCGACCTCTCCTTTTTTTGAACGAGATGCAGAGAGCTGCAGTAAAAACTGCTAGCACGCTTAATCCCTTGGTCAGCATCTCCCTGGTTTGTTCTCCCGCCTGTTTTTTTTTTTTTAATTAGTGGAGGACAGTACGTTTGTCCAAAGTATGCAAGATGCTTCTTCGCACTATACTTAAAATTCTTAAATGTGGCGGTCGTAACCTTAAACACTTCCATATCTTCTATTAAAACCTATCTTAATTCTCCCCTCCTTTCTGAGGTGGTATCCCGTATTTCACCAACGCCGTCGTCAATGGCACGGAGGGTTTCCTCGTGCTCTAGGGGTTCAGTTTTGTGCTATGCTGTATGACCGCGGGGGGAGAGATGTTTCAGCACCGCGATAAATTTTTGAAGGTGCCACAGAAATTGTGTGATAGCGAAGTATGCTGCAGCCATTTTCACGACCACTCAAATGCGAAGTGGGCTGTTGTCTCCTGTAGCGAGAGTAATTGGGTCTCGATTCATGCGTATCGTCACAGCACGAACTCTGCACCGAGTATGGCGTCAGTTGTCAAATGTGGGGTGATCAATAATGCGATGGCGACAACCGTTATACCATCCCAACTGAGAGCGAACCTCACCCACTTCTTTATTTCTATGGTTTTACCTTGAAGGCACCACTCTCACTGGTTCTCTGTAGAGTAAAGGCAGCCCACTGCTCTGTTTTTCGGCATTCTTGAAACAAAGTTTCTGATACTCAGCTTACGATACCATCGGTGTCCAGTGTAGCAGGTACTTTCTTATTTTCTGTGTTAGTAACTAAAGTGTGACACACCGGTTCTTCAGCGTTGTCCATCTCTGTCAGTATCTCGTCTTTAGATTCCTCTTATATTAGGACGCGTAGGATGTAGACTTTGCCCTCATCTACACCTGCTTGCTGTTCCATATCTAGTCAGGCCAGATGACGCGAAACGATTCGTCAGCCCATTGGTTGTTGCGGCATTCAATTCTGTTCATTCGAATCCTTAACAAACGAACGAGTCGTGTTACTCTGCCAGTTGGATTTCAGGTTACGGTTGTTATTGGCATTACCATACATACTTCGTTTCGTGCTAACTTGCAGTTATTATTATTATTATTATATTGTGTCCATTCACATCCCACCGTGGAATTGCTTTTTCCTCGCTCATATTCGTCGATCAAACAAAATCAACCTGAACGCCTCTAGGTCTGAATTCTCTGCAAAAGTTGGTGACCACTTGTGGTCTGTGGGCATCAAACTGATGAATAACTGTATCAATTCCCCACTCAGCATAGGGCGTGAAACGCGTCGCTGGTAGGGGTGAAGCTTTAATTATGCTTAGGCGCACTCTTTTCTGCTAGGCCGCAGACCAGTAAACCTTCATTAATTCACCATCGAATTCCTGAACCATGCTGCGTCTCGCCACGGGTGGTGCAACCTTGGAAAATGCTTCACCGCTCAGGTGACTGCACATAAACTCAATTTGCCGGTGAACGGGCCAATGACTCGGAAAATCGTTTTGGAACTGAGCTAACCATATTTTCACATGGACGTCTCCGTTCACATTAAACTTTAAGAATTTTCTTGATAAGAAGAACTGTTTCTCATCGAAAGCACGATCCGCTTTATGTTCTTGAACGGAGGCTAGCGAGTCTGCTCTGCCTGTATTATACGGCGGTGCTCCATTTGAATTTCAGGTAGCACACGCCACACTGGATTTACCAACAGTTATGTTACCACTATCCACTAGCAGTGTGAGCAGTTATGACATGAGCTGTTCTGACACTCGCAAACGCCTCGCTTCTTTCTTTAAAGCCTCAACATCTTGTTTCAGTGAGGCAAAGTCTTCTGATTCTGACAAAAGAATCGGCTCCATTGACTCTGAATCCAGAAGCTCTTCCAGAGTCTCTATTCTCTGCGCAAGTTCTGAGTTTTAGCTCCCTAACATTCTTATCTCCTTCGCCAGTGAACAGTCATCTTTATATACGAGGGAAGTTCAATAAGTAATGCAACACATTTTTTTTCTCGGCCAATTTTGGTTGAAAAAACCGGAAATTTCTTGTGGAATATTTTCAAACATTCCCGCTTCGTCTCGTATAGTTTCATTGACTTCCGACAGGTGGCAGCGCTGTACGGAGCTGTTAAAATGGCGTCTGTAACGGATGTGCGTTGCAAACAACGGGCAGTGATCAAGTTTCTTTTGGCGGAAAAACAGGGCATCTCAGATATTCATAGGCGCTTGCAGAATGTCTACGGTGATCTGGCAGTGGACAAAAGCACGGTGAGTCGTTGGGCAAAGCGTGTGTCATCATCGCCGCAAGGTCAAGCAAGACTGTCTGATCTCCCGCGTGCGGGCCGGCCGTGCACAGCGGTGACTCCTGCAATGGCGGAGCGTGCGAACACACTCGTTCGAGATGATCGACGGATCACCATCAAACAACTCAGTGCTCAACTTGACATCTCTGTTGGTAGTGCTGTCACAATTGTTCACCAGTTGGGATATTCAAAGGTTTGTTCCCGCTAGGTCCATTGTTGTCTAACCGAACATCATAAAGAGCAAAGGAGAACCATCTGTGCGGAATTGCTTGCTCGTCATGTGGCTGAGGGTGACAATTTCTTGTCAAAGATTGTTACAGGCGATGAAACATGGGTTCATCACTTCGAACCTGAAACAAAACGGCAATCAATGGAGTGGCGCCACACCCACTCCCCTACCAAGAAAAAGTTTAAAGCCATACCCTCAGCCGGTAAAGTCATGGTTACAGTCTTCTGGGACGCTGAAGGGGTTATTCTGTTCGATGTCCTTCCCCATGGTCAAACGATCAACTCTGAAGTGTATTGTGCTACTCTTCAGAAATTGAAGAAACGACTTCAGCGTGTTCGTAGGCACAAAAATCAGAACGAACTTCTCCTTCTTCATGACAACGCAAGAACTCACACAAGTCTTCGCACCCGAGAGAAGCTCACAAAACTTCAGTGGACTGTTCTTCCTCATGCACCCTACAGCCCCGATCTCGCACCGTCGGATTTCCATATGTTTGGCCCAATGAAGGACGCAATCCGTGGGACGCACTACGCGGATGATGAAGAGGTTATTGATGCAGTACGACGTTGGCTCCGACATCGACCAGTGGAATGGTACCGTGCAGGCATACAGGCCCTCATTTCAAGGTGGCATAAGGCCGTAGCATTGAATGGAGATTACGTTGAAAAATAGTGTTGTGTAGCTAAAAGATTGGGGAATAACCTGGTGTATTTCAATGCTGAATAAAACAACCCCTGTTTCAGAAAAAAAATGTGTTGCATTACTTATTGAACTGCCCTCGTATGTTCTTCACTTTATCTTCTGCCTGGCAAAGTCTATCTACTCCACTCTGAACCCATCTATACGTTTATACATTTTGGAATGCGAAATTTAATTCATTCAACTTCTTCAACATCTTCTTTTCACGCTATCTCATTTCAGCCCTGTCTGCATTTGCGTTTTTACTGTCGGTTTCTGCATTATCGAACATTAAATTCTGAGCGCCTTCCTCTTTTTTCTGTGTCCACGTTTCCTTTTATTCTATTCGCTTCTGCTTTCTTTCTGTCGGCTTATGCTCTTTCCACCCGTTATTGAACCCATGGCCGAATTGTTTCACGTACCTCCAGACATAGTTTTATTAGTGCATGATTATACTCATTCTTGTTTGACAGTTCGTCAGTATAATGTTCTCCAGCGTTTCAAGTTCCATTTCTCTTTGTCCTACATTTTCCATTGGAGGTTCTGTGACAGTGCATTCAGAGTCTAACGGACTCTCATTTCGCGTAATATTTCTCGCTTCCCGAGATCGAGCCCTACTTGTGCGGTCCATCCTTCATCAAACAGTAATGGCCGTTCACTCACTAACATGTAAACACGGTTCCCACACGCTGAATACTCACTCATGCTCATCATACAGAACGTGAACAATATCAGACAAAAATAGCACACTCCAAAATAATACAAGCAAATTACAGTCAACAAGACTGCTGCTGTTAAAAGAGAGTTTATTACTAAGGAAAACGAAAAGTACAAAGCGATTACTACAACTAAGGTCTACAAGGTCAGCTGTGCCCCGCTGTGTCGTTCTAACAGCATGACAAAAGGAAAAACCAAAGGAACGACCCCTGTATCAGGAACGATATGAGAACTGTCGCTTAGTTTTTTTGTCTTTTCTTTTTTATTTCTTCCTTTTTTTGTGTGTTCGCGGTTGCTCTGGGTTTAGCAGAGATCAGTGCAGTTTGCTTGTCGCACTTGAGATCTCAAAGCGCAATTAGATTTACAAGCAAATTCACACTAATAAGCTAAACAGAGGAATGTGTCAGTCTCCCGGGATTCAACAGTAATTACTACAGTCTGCCTGCACACTCACGAACATGGAACACGACTATTTCCGTCAGCAAATTAATAACTTGTGAAATTATCATGCAGCAGAACGATACTGAAAAGACAGAACAATGTCTCTGCTACGTGCAAAATCAGGAAAATTTCAAATCAAAAAGTAAAATAAAAATATTTGTGTAAACCGGAAATGAAGCAATAACCTTCCCCCAGTTAATCAGTATTGCTCCAGATAGTGGCACCTGTTAAACTCAGGAACGCTGTTTCAAATTGAGAGAGGGTCACCCAAAAAAAGTAGTTGTAGGACAGTTCGAAGGACAATAATCAATAAAACAAACGTGAATTTATTGACTGAAATTAGTTTCATTCACACATGTGTTGTCAAATAATATCATTTCTTAACCAGTTAAAATCACTGGCTGGCAACCACAGCTATGAGTTGTCGTCTTGGGTATTAGTAAACCACTTCAGCCACATCACCAGGTGAATATCCGTATAGCAGTAGATCCAGAAGGAAAACCAACCTTGGTATGGTAAATTACAGTAACATATAATTTTTTTTAAAAACTATCGAAAACTTTTACATGAGAATATTAAAATGTTAGAACACACATAACTAAAACATTATTGCTGAAGATTTCAGAACATTGTACCCAATATTCGTTGTCCATCAGAACAAAACACCGCTAAAAGGCCGTACGTCATAGAATAAAACAACCGGAGTCCAATATAGTGGATAGATCCTAAACAAATCATACCATAATGATCCTTTGGTAAGGTGAAATTCTACTAAAAACTGTTAAGATCTAATTTTTAGCCAGAATGAAAAACCAAGAAGGAGTTGCTACTACATGGAGGGATATTCTACCTGGAACAAACTCGTCAAGTAAACAGCTATTGATGGAAAAGCTGAACATGAAAACCGCGCTTACCGCTTCTCTGGCCTATACGCAATAGCGAACAGGGGGCCCGGCCACGTGCTCTGTCATACTGACGACCGGAAAGTAAACAGCTTGCCTATAGACGACTCACCCGTGCGCTGAAGGTAATCTTTGGGTAATACACGAATGATGAATGAGACAAGGCATATTGGGTTGAAAAGTACAAAAACAATTTTTTTGAAAGACAATCTGTAGAATTTGACAGTGACCTATGATTTATTTTTTCGTTAACAGCGCCCCTATGTTACGCTGAAATTGAGGGTGTAATGACGTAAAAGAGGAATATCATATGCGTGTATTACGGCAACGAAACAGATATGCCGTAAGTGTCTGCTGAACAAATCTTAAAACTTTAAAAATCTTTAAAAACTTAAAAATTATAAAATTATTGTTTCGTAAAATCCAATAATAAAGGACTAAATATAGCTCAAGCGATTTACTAATACTCAAGATAAAATCACTGAGCATGAAGTACAATGGTGAATGCCAATGATGTGGGGAAATTAACGATAAACTGACTTGAGATACACACACATCAAAAAAGTTTTGCATCACCCTGGTTCCTAGAACTCCTGAAGATAGACGTTGACTGGTGATATTGTATCACAGAAACAGTCCCTTTGACTGTTCAGAGATGTCACTAAAACCGCCCAATGCAAACAACCATGCATGAGCAGCGCCTATTAGCCGGAGGGGCTCAAACAGCCGGTCAGTTTCAATCATTCCACATGGAAGGAGGTACACAACTGGTGTTGTCTGTAGTTCAACAGTGCCTAGGTGGTCAATATCGCGGTTCGATCGCGTCCGCATTGTTACTTTGTGTCAGGAAGGGCTCTCAACAAGGAAAATGTCCAGACGTCTCGGAGTGAACCAAACCGACGTTATTGGGATATGCAGAAGATACAGTTGTTGTTGTTGTTGTTGTGGTCTTCAGTCCTGAGACTGGTTTGATGCAGCTCTCCATGCTACTCTATCTTGTGCAAGCTTCTTCATCTCCCAGTACCTACTGCAACCTACATCCTTCTGAATCTGCTTAGTGTATTCATCTCTTGGTCTCCCTCTACGATTTTTCCCTCCACGCTGCCCTCCAATGCTAAATTTGCGATCCCTTGATGCCTCAAAACATGTCCTACCAACCGATCCCTTCTTCTAGTCAAGTTGTGCCACAAACTTCTCTTCTCCCCAATCCTATTCAATACCTCCTCATTAGTTACGTGATCTACCCACCTTCTCTTCAGCATTCTTCTGTAGCACCACATTTCGAAAGCTTCTATTCTCTTCTTGTCCAAACTGGTTATCGTCCATGTTTCACTTCCATACATGGCTACACTCCATACAAATACTTTCAGAAACGACTTACTGACACTTAAATCTATACTCGATGTTAACAAATTTCTCTTCTTCAGAGATACAGAGAGACAGGAAATGTCGATGACATGCCTCGCTCAGGCCACCCAAGTCCTACTACTGCAGTGTATGACCGCTACCTACGGATTATGGCTCGGTGGAACCCTGATAGCAACGCCACCACGTTGAATAATGCTGTTAGTGTAGCCACAGGAGGTCGTGTTACCACTCAAACGGTGCGCAATAGACTACATGATGCGCAACTTCATTCCCGACGTCCATGGCGAGGTCCATCTTTGCAACCACGACACCATGCAGTACGGTACAGATGGGTCCAACAACATAGACAGCTCAGGACTGGCAACACGTTCTCTTCACCTATGAGTGTCGCATAAGCCTTCAACGAAAAAATCGTCGGAGACGTGTTTGACGGCAACCCGGTCAGGCTGAACGCCTTAGACACACTTTCCAGCGAGTGCAGCAAGGTGGAGGTCCCCTGATACTTTGGGATGGCATTATGTGGGGCCGACGTATGCCGCTGCTGGTCATGGAAGGCGCCGTAACAGCTGTACGATACGAGAATGCCGTCCTCCCACCGATAGTGCAACCATATTGACAGCTTATTGGCGAGGCATTCGTCTTTTTCGATGACAATTTGCATCCCGATCATGCACATCTTGTGAATGACTTCAGGATAATGACATCGCTCGACTAGAGCGGTCAGCGTGTTCTCCAGACACGAACCCTATCGAACATGCCTGGGATAGATTGAAAAGTGCTGTTTATGGCCGACATGACCCACCAACCACTCTGAGGGATCTACGCCGAGTCGCCTTTGAGGAGTGGGACAATCTGGACCAACAGTGCCTTGATGAACTTGTGTATAGTATGCCACTACGAATACAGGCATGCATCAATGCAATAGTACGTGCTACTGGGTATTAGAGGTACCGTTGTGTACAGCAATCGGGACCACCACCTCAGTGTTTGTTCACTTCTTGGCGAAACTACTTGTCAGAGCCCAGATAGCTCACAAATACAGCAACACTGGCAAAGCGCGGAACACGATCTACGTAGAAACTTGCCTGCTCCCCGATTTCTCTCCAACTCCTTTTCTCTGCTCTCACACGTGGAGAGAGCCAATTCCCCGGGTTCCTCACCATCTTGAGTGGGAGTTTCTTTTTCCACGACACTTTGCAGGAAATGCCTGCCTAAATTTTCTGTTTCGGTCCTAATGTATTGCTCAGAATAATCATAAGTTGGCAGTAGGCGGTGCTCTCTTTCCATATTGGCTATGTCTCTGCTGGGCAAAAAGTCGCTCGCTTTCCACGCTTTGTGCGGAAATATGGTGGAGGCATCCCCTCTGTTATGCTTCCAGGAAACACACAGCTTCATTTATCTAGATATGCAGGAGCCACTCGAGGAACAGCCGGGTTCACATCTGAAACGTGGGTAGCGGTACTGCCGGACAGAGAATAGCTTTCTCGGATGGCTGTCTCATGCGGCTTAGCCCTCCCATACGAAAAATTCTGGGAACATCTCGAGACGCCGCTATACAAGCACAGGAAGCCTCAAGCGCGTGGGTGGCCACATGCGCCTCTTCTCACCAGCGGGAAACCTTAGCGGCCACAGAATTTCGCCTTCACCTGCCTTGTCTTCCTCCCAGATAGTCCCAGTCGATACAGCACATAATGCAATTATTGAAGGTCGCATAGCCATATGCGACCAATTGGCATCGTCACACATCAGAGGTTTTACGCTGTAGTAACTGTAACGAACATGGCAAATAATCACACACAAAAAACGTATATAAATTCGGCGCAACAGAAAGAAGAATGGGCCTTTACATCGAAGTGTAGTATGTAGTACATTAATGAAAAACTTGCTGAAAGGAACAGAGCATTTTGGATATGAAAAGCCTACGGAAAAAATGGACTAAGTCACATTCTGAACATTTCTGAGAAAGATTAAAAAAAAACTAGAATAATTCTCATGCCAAATTTAATGATTGTAGAGGACATACGTTAGAAAAAATGGCAGCTGAAATTATGTGATAAAAAACAATAAATGCAAAGGAAGTACACCTTACCTCGAAAAGTACTTGGTAAATCCGTCACTTTTAGGTAAGCTTTCGTCCCTTCATTGTGTCGTTTAGCATTGGAAGTTTCTTTTTGTTGGTCTTTGATTTTAGTTCGTTATTTGGTAGACAGGAATAGGAATTTTTTACGCCTTGAACACAAAGCTGTTTAAGTTCTCGAAAGTCTACACATTTTTCATAAAGTACTGGCAGGAGGGCTGAAAACATACCTCCAAAATTAGTTATTTAAAAATGATCTCGATTTACATTTCAAAAAGTTTCATATTACGAAACACTTGCTATCATTTGCTCGACGAGACCGTAATAACTTGTCAGGACCCTGCAATTGATACTCAGGCTCGATATTAACTAGTAGTCTAATAGAATGTTCCAAACATACTATTGTTCAGGCTCCATTGTAAGAAATCTTCCTTGACAACCAGAGATTCTGTGACCTGCCCTGTCTCGAAAGTTAAAAAAAGATCGTTCAGTCTCGTATACTTCCTTGTTGAGCAAGAATGACTTTGTAAGGCCTTGGATTCACTCTTGTGGTTTCAGAAGCGTGAATTCCTGTCTTTTGGTAACTCTCCAAAACCTCTCTCTTTATCAGATTAAAGTTTTTATCACATTCCATGCAAGAGTGTCCTCTCATTGGAAATACTACTTTGTCACCAGCTAATCTCTTCGAGGTACAAACGACATAGTGACGGTATATAAGCACAGCATAGTTCTTATGCTGTACTGAGCACGAATCACAGAATATTACAAGAAAACTAACTTTCGTATCAAGGATGTCTAAGTCTATGGCCATAGTTGGAAACGCCCATACTCTGGACATAGTTTTCGCGTTATAGCTTGTTAAATAGGTTCAAATGGCTCTGAGCACTATGGGACTTAACATCTATGGTCATCAGTCCCCTAGAACATAGAACTACTTAAACCTTACTAACCTAAGGACATCACACAACACCCAGTCATCACGAGGCAGAGAAAATCCCTGACCCCGCCGGGAATCGAACCCGGAAACCCGGGCGCGGGAAGCGAGAACGCTACCGCACGACCACGAGCTGCGAACCGTTAAATAGGGAAAGTTTAATTATCACCGTCCGGTATATACAGTGAACACAACAAATCTTCCCGCGTTGCCGAGGTGTTGCCGCGGTGTCTAAGTCTCGGAAGTCACGCAGAAAAGAGAGAAGGTTTCGCCCATTCTTCGAACGGCTGGGGGGCGATCGCGGCGTACATTGGTCCCAGGGCTGAAGGCACCCGTTCGCTTTTCAGCAGCCGCTGACGGGGCTTTGTGCACAAGTTCCAAGAACTGCCCCAAGTAGGCCCCCTCGTTCTAAAGAGTTCGAGAGACTGTATTTTCCTGACTACCAAGCGGTCTATAGAGATGCTTTCGGCGGTACAGAACACACAGTGGCGAGCGCAGCCACACTGCTACGGCATACTAAGATAACTGTGAGGTAACTTCAAAAAACTGAAATAATATCGCATAGTGAGGTGTGACAGGAAAGCCACACGATGATAGCAACGTCACATCCGAATGTACACACTGTTTTATTTCGATGATCTATTACTCCCAGTGCTGCACAATCATGAGCTGATGATACTGTACAGTATTACTATTCGCAATTCAAAATTATTAAAAAAACTGCAACTGCAGGTTGCGGTGCTTAAACCCGGACAAAGAAAAATATTTTTTTTTAAATAAAAAATTTGTTAAAGCAAAATAAAAATAAAAATCCTTTTACATATAAATAGTGATATCTTTCAACAGTAACATTACTCGATGTAATCCCCTATAGCCACAATGACCGCCTCCAATCTCGCCCTGAAGCGACCGCACACACTCTTTAAAACAGCGCTGCCTATATTCACGAATGCTGCTTCGACAGCGGTGCGCAGAGATGCGACTGTAGGGTGTCTCGTCTTAATGGTAACACTTTCGGCTACACTACAAACTTAGTAGTCGAGGGGGTCAAAATCCGGGCTATTTGGGTGGCAGAACACCATTGACCAAAACGTGTCAACGTTATGCGAGAGACTGTTTTGGATTGAATGGCTCGTATGAGTTCCGCCTCTGCCATCCGACGCACTGTTCGCTCGCTGACATTCAACACTGACGCCAGTTTCCTCAGTGATTGCCCCGGATCCTCCAAAATCAGCGCCTGAGCCTTTTCGATAACTGCAGCAGTACGTATCACGTGTTTCCTCGAATGAGGTTTCCACGCCGGGTTAGCGGAACCTTCCCCAGACTTCTCCGGAACATTATATTTGGCCACAGTATCGCAAGCAGCTGGTATCGGGTACCCGAAGAATCGAAGTATTTCAGTGGGCGAACGCCCAGCGCGAAGACTTTCAATAATGGCGACTCTTCGGTTGTACTCCGCATTTGTGCTTAACATGTCGGCCATTTTGAGGTTGTGACTGTTTACTAAATTCCTTTGGCTTTCAAGAACGCTAATCGCGGCCTCCGGCGGAACTTCGATATGGCGGGAAATTCAAACTGAAATTGTCCTGGTTTAAGAGTCGTACACTATATATGGGTAAATGGCTACGTGTATCTGTTAAAGTGCAATAAACGTGCTAAAGCAAAAGTGTAACAGAAAGTATATTTTCTGTTGCTGTTGAAAATTTATGATTTCTTTCTAAATTCGTTATTGCTGCAATGTGCAATATTCATTGCGATTGTTACACCTTGTTTTTCAATTACGGATTTCATATTTTTACTGTTTCAGCCTTATGTATTTCTATTATTATGAGTGCATTTGTAGGGCGAGTGGCATTAGAAATAACACCGCTTTCGTGAATGATTCAAGACATCGAAACGGGGATTTCTGCACATAATAGTACTTAGGGGATCATTAATTCTGTTACATGGTTCATACAGTTAATTGTTGTATCAAGCGGAAGATTGGAACAAATATGGTACCTTTAGATGCTGTGTCGTGCTTTAATGGTCTTACAGCGTTTTTTAAACCAGGTTTTTAAACATTTCGCAGACGTTTCTGTCTTAGGTACTAAATTGAGGAAAAAAGTAATTGGTATAAAAAGTCTATCTTCCGATACATCAAGTCTTTCTGCTTTCGTACTTGCCTGTAACGCAGAATTAAGAGCAAATACGTCGTAGAACATTTCCTGCTGATATATGAAAATTCGTAACCGCTAGAGCGTTTCTTTAAACGCCAGGATTGTTCTCATTTGGGAGTTCTTAAATGTTTCTTAATATCTGTAAGGCTATCTGTCGATTACATTTAATGTAAAAATAGGCTGTGTGAAATTTGAGGCCAGTAGGATAAGGGAAATGCGTGCCCCCTTACAATCAACAGTAGAACTAAAAAATCGAAAACCTTGAACTTCGCAAAATATTACTACTGTACAACAAATTTATTACGTACTATAAGCAGGTCGTTTATTTCGTTCTCCGTTACTTTTGTGGTTGCAGTACACAAACGACACTTGTCATGCGACGTGACGGGCCAGTGACCGTTGGTCGCGGTAACGCTGTGTTGACGACGACTCGGAACTGCTCGAGCACTGGACATAAAGGTGAAAGAATCTTGGGTTCTGCTTAGTATTTCGAGCGCCCCGTGACCTAGCGACATCTCCACGGCGTGTCGTATCGATTTTAATGCACTATGGTCTGAAATAATGAAAATTACTGCGTGATAAGGACTATAATATATTCTAGTATGCAGGTCATATGTAAGAACAGGAGCTAATAAATAAATAGGAGATTACAGTAACGATTCAGACAAATTTATAACTTTAGCACGTCCCTGGATCTACTGATCTACTGACATTTGTTGTTATTAACTCTGGAATAGTTCTGTCTGCTGTAATTCAATCTCGTGATCCCAATTACTGGCTGTTTAATATGATTTATTTCGTTTATTATGCACTTAATTATTCGTTTAATCTAAATATTGCCGTCTGCTTTTGACACTGCTTAAAAGCTGGTATAATTTTCCCTCGTCATTCTAAGAAGTGAACATGGATCGAAATGCCATCACTTAGTAATCATTGCCGTTTCTCAAAATCGAATAAAATACTGTGGTTGGGTCAGAGTCAAGTTCTGTTTTTTGAAAGACGACATTTTCAATTACTTAAAATCAGCGTGCACTGATACTGGATGAGAATTCTTATTGGAAATTTTTTTAGTTGCAACAGGAGTTTGTACGATGGTAAGATTTAATACTGTTTCTTGCTGCGTTTTAAGCAGAGCAGTAGCCTATTGTTGAGGACAGTTTGTAGCGTCTCTATATGTGCCTTTAGCAAAAAAAAAAAAAACATTTTTTTTTGCTGCACAAAAGACGAAAATTTGATTCATGTGGGGTGTTTATCTAAGATGTTTTAGCAGAAACCTCTTCTGTAAATTACCAATATTAACCAGCAAAACTCCATAAGTATTTCCTTGGATTTTTGTTTCTAACAACCTTTATTTTTTATACATCTAATAGAGCATGACATTAGCACTATAAAAGAGATCAAATATGTTTTGTTTAGGAATGTAAATATGTAAATATCTAACTCTTTTTCTTCAGATATAATATTTCAAGTTAATGTACTGCCTACATTTAAATCTAATTAAGATTTCAAATATTTATTTGCTTACAAACTACAAAAGACAGACACAGTTCCAACGTTCATGGAAACAGAAAAGTTCAAATTTTTATGCGCTCGCCATGAGCACCATACCTTGAACGACAAATATCAAACCAGTGGCTTATTTCCTGCCAAAAATGAAGTAGCTGGTTTCTCTTATTGAATTCACAGCTTCAAGAACGCGATGTCGCAGACTTTCAAGAGAGTTAGGGGGGAGGAAAAATCTCTAAGCACGTCCGACGTTACCTGAATCACACCATTCCAGGATGCTCGATTGGAAGAGGAGGAGCAGAAGATAACCTTCATCGCTGGTGGCCTCCCAGATTATCAGGTGTCACACGATGCGACCTTTATCTTTAGGGTTACTTAAAAGACCCCCTAAGCCTGACTCTCTTGAAGTTTGCGACATCGGGTGGTTGATGCTGTGAATTCGATAACGAGAGATCAGCTGCTTCGTGTTTCTCAGGAAATGAGCCATAGTTTTGATATTTGTCGAGTAACACATGGTGCTCACATTGAATACACAAAAATTTGAACTTTTCTCTCTACAGGCACGTTGGAATTGTTTCGGTCTTTTGTAGTTGGAAGCAATCAATGATTGAAATCTGTTCCTTCTTTTGACCAGCCCTGATTTACCACAATATGGCTTCACGAAATTCTAATAATTAACAGTACAAGTACCACGTGGATCATTTTTGGCCCACGACGGTTTCTCGAGGGCCCTACCCTTCCTCCATATTCATTGCAGGACCCAAAATCATTGCAGGACCCCAAATCAATGCAGGACCCAATGTTCCTGTGACTTTTAATCATATATGTTGTTTTTACCCCTCTATCCCACCTAGATGTATGAAAAATTTACCTGTTATAAAAGTAGTCCCATGTTGGTCATTTTTGACGCATGCGCAATTTGGCAGCACTAACGCCAATTTTCTGACACTATACAGTTTCTGGCCGTGCCTTGACACTATTCACGAGATGTTTGAGTACATTACAACATTTTGTGCCAAAGAGAACGCAACATACGAAGAATTCGGTCAGGCGATACTTTGTATCAGCGTAGCTTTCCGTTTTATATGGACTGGTGACATACAGACCTACATCGTGACACTAGGAAGCTACAGAGTAACGTGTTATATAATCGAAAAGCTGCACCCCTCCCACTTATATCCCCCACCCATCCTACACTGTTGTCTGGGGCCATGCTAATAGTTCTCTCACACGGCAATAGATGTCAGACGCGTCGCCCTTATGGAACATTACGACCGACAACTTCTTCACCTCCGTGAAACTGGCAGACGAGCTGAAACAAAACGGAACAAGTTTAGCTGGCACTCTTCGGAGATCACTCGAAGAGACCCCTCCTGCTACACGAAGTGGAAATGAAGCATTGTTAGCAACATACATGCAAGTCAGGCGACAATCGTCTCACAGCATACCAAGGGAAAAAGAAAACAGTCCTTATTCTGAGTAACAAGCATGCTAGATGTCGGATGACTGATAACACTGAAAAGAAACTTACAGAAACGGTGCAGCTTTATAATGAAACTAAGGGTAGAGTCGATAGCGTTGACCAAATGGCTAGACGCTGCAGTGTCCGAGCTGGCACGCAGCGATGGCCTGTGCATGTCTTTCACAATATTTTTGACCTTGCCATGATCAACACGCACACAATCTTTAAATTATTTACCTCTAAGATTTCTCACCGAGACTTTATTCTCAGAGTAGCAGATGAGCTTGCTACTAGTACCTGCAATCATCCTAGCTACTTTCATATCCGTAACCTCAACCTAATTGATAAGGTAACCCAAATCCACCCAGCTTTCGCTCCCAAACAACAAAGTTGGTCGAAAGATTGAACGGTTCACAGATAACTTAGTCTTGGTACTGACTTCCTTCTTGCACAAGAGAGTAGATCGTAGCTGAGCGCTCACTGCATTAGCTTTGCTACACCTCGCTTCCAGTTCTTTCACTATGTTGCCATCCCGTGAGAATATGCATCCTAAGTACTTGAAACCGTCCACCTGTTCTGACTTTGTTCCTCCTATTTGGCACTCAATCCGTTCATATCTCTTTCCCATTGACATTACTTTCGTTTTGTAGATGCTAATCTTCATACCATAGTCCTTACATTTCTGATCTAGCTCTGAAATATAATTTTGCGAACTTTCAATCGAATCTGCCATCACAACTAAGTCATCCGCATATGCGAGACTGTTTATTTTGTGTTCACATATCTTAATCTCACCCAGCCAGTCTATTGTTTTCAACAAATGATCCATAAATAATATGAACAACAGTGGAGACAGGTTGCAGCCTTGTCTTACCCCTGAAACTACTCTGAACCATGAACTCAATTTACTGTCAACTCTAACTGCTGCCTGACTATCTTTGTAAAGGACTTTAATTGCTTGCAAAAGTTTGACTCCTATTCCATAATCCCGTAGAACAGACAATAACCTCCTCCTAGGAACCCGGTCATATGCCTTTTCTAGATATATAAACCATAAATACAATTCCCTGTTCCACTCTTAACACTTCTCCATTACTTTAATGTTAAATGGAAACAAATAAATAAATGTCATGTGATTGTTCGAGCAGGCACGATACTGCATTGAGCCCTGCACTCTACTGGGAAATCTCGAGCCCCTTCGAAAGTGAGTTTGGTTTTCTCAGCCCTGTGCCATGTAGCCCGAAGGAAAGAGCAGCTGGGTTTTTTTATGGTAGAAATATAATTTGTTCCGGTGTAGTTCGTATGAAGTAAGTGGAAGCAAAATGTCCTACATCAAACAAACGTTGATAGTTGTCTTTACACGTGGTGGCGTATAACTTAATTGTGGATTAAACTGTCACATTAACAATGCAGGCAGCAATAATTTGTTGGGAAAAAGCATAAATAACGAAACAGGAGGTAAAAACTGCATAGCAATATTATGAGACATCAATCAACAACTGACGAGAAATTTTTAAAATAATTTGTGAACTTTGTTGAACGAGCACGCAATGATAGTACATGTGTTCAGCCGTCAGGGAATAACTGTCATGATACTGAAGAGAGAAGTAGAGCACAGAAACTGTAGGGGAAGAAAGAGATTGGAATACACCCAAGAAATAATTAATGAAATAATTGAGACTATAGGTACAAGTGCTTCTCTGAGATGAGAAGGTTGGCACAGAAAAAGAATTCGTGGCGGGCCACAAGAAACCAATTACAGAACTGATAACTCCCACAAAAAAAGAAAAAAATACGTGAGCAGTGTCTTCGAACATAAATTTTTTGTTAAATATTATTTGTAGTGCAGGCAAAGGTTGAAGAGAAGGTGACAAGCTTTTTTTTTAACTCAGCGGGCTGTAGCGTAGGTATCAGGAATATTCAGAAATAAATGTTTTACTTTGTTTAAAACCAGATCATGTGCTGCAGTTGTAATCTGCCTTCCACAAGTGTCTCTGCAAATGGTAACATTTTCATACCCATAATTGTTAATTACTCCAGTAGTGTTTTTGGATAATATTTAGAACTTTGAAACGTTTCAGTCAGGTACAGCCTGAGACGTTTGATATATCATTGCCATTACACCAATTTATTTAAACCCACATAATGTTGGTACTGACTGGCAGATATTTGTGTTCATATCGTGGAATATGTCAGTGTTTGCGAAGATCAAGCCGCTTGCACATATCTGAATTCATTTTTCTTTACGTATTGAAAGGTGGCTACACTGAGCCACAGCGCCAGAGATCGCGCTAGAGAGTATTGTTCCGCCGCCTCCACTGGCAGTGATTATTGAGATGTCGTAGTAGTCAGTGATTATTGAGAGCTCGTGGTAGTCAGTGCTTGGGGAGAGCTCGTGGTAGTCAGTGCTTGTTAGGAACTCGTAGCAGAGAGTGTTTGTTGAGATGTGCTAATAGGGAGTGCTTGCTGAGATGTGATACTGAAAAGTTCTTGTTGAGATGTGGTAATAGCGAGTCGGTGTGGAGATATATTGTAATGATTAGAGTGATTTTGGTCAATATATGAAGGTAACGAAACTTGATTTATTTTTCATTATTTAATGTCGTAAATAATGCTTCATTACAGGTTCAGTCAACAAAGCATCTGGCTTGTGTTCTGGGATTAGAGTGTAATTCTGGTTTTCTTGAGTAATTATGGTATTTCTATTTCCTTTAATTAATTCAGTATAAATGATATTTAAAATTTCTTGTGTTGTTGAAGAAGAACCGTGCCAGATGCGTACGTTGATTCATACTTCCACACACAGAACAGTTACACTTGTGCTTTGGTTTCGTAGGTTTTATAGTTGCTGGGGACTTAATTAATCAATTGTGTTAATGAAAATTTCCATTTCATTCCTTGTTGTTGTTCTATGCAGTCAGATTGCGTAATAATACTAGTCAGGGCCAACCGTTTACGAGACTTCGTAACCGAACATACAGCTACTAAAGCAAAAAATTAAAATTATTTGCATTTTATTTTAACTAAGCCCCCATGCACGTGGCGGCCGCTGCTTCGGATCGTCCCTTGGAATTCTTCTGATTGTAGTAATAGTAGACAATAGGATTGTTGTAGTAATTTGTAGTTTAGTAATTGTAGTCTATATTGCATGTGTAGATTTGGTAATTGTCATTCTTCTAATGGTATTTTTTTTGCAAAATTTCATTTCTGTTGTCGTGTCTACGGGTTTGACAATTAGTGCAATTATTGCAATTGTTCGATTAATCGTGTTTGAGGGAAACATTTCGTGTGAATGGTATTGTTGGAGATAAAGTGTCATTGTGTGTAATTTTCATATAGTGACGAGTTTTGTAAATGATTACGCGTCCGATGAAAAAGGCAAAAATGATGGATAGTGAGAATGACGAAATTGTTGACATGGCGAACTCGCCAACACAGGAGAACAGTATGATGAATAATGAAGTGGAAAACAATTTAATAAGTCAGGAAAATAGTCCGGAACCATTTCAAAATTTTTCTCAATCAGAAAATTCACAGAATACGAGATTAACGATAGAAGATTCTGAAATAATATCGAACACAGATAGCTTTACAGCTATGACGAAAGGAGTTGGTTTCGTGGGAAATGTTAGGGGCGAAAAGAATTTCGAACCGGCTATTATGGAGCAGTTGATGGGTGCTATATTACATTTGGGATCACAGATGGGAACTTTGCGATCTGAAATTAAAACTGATATGGGAACAATGGAAACACGGTTAGGATCTGAATTTAAAACAGAGTTGGGAACTTTGGCAACACGGTTAGATTCACAAATAGGAACAATTAAAACAGAGATAGGAACAATTACAACTGAGATGGGAACAATGGAAACACGGTTAGACTCACGAATAGGGACATGTTTCAAAAATATGAAAGATGAATTAAAGAAAGAAATCAGAGAAGAAGTACAACCGATTTTGAATTCTCACAATAATAGATTAATTGCAGTAGAGATTAGGCAAAGGGAACAGGATAGAGAACAGGAAGAAAGAGATCGCGCGATAGTACAAAAATTTTCAGAGTTAAATTTACAACGTGCACTCGATAAGGAAGAAATATTTGAGAGAATCGAGGAATCCGTACCAAATGACAGAATAAATAACCTAACACAACAATATGAACAGTTAACTACCAAATGTGTTAATACTGAAACCCGAGTCGCGACACTTACGGAAGACGTAAATAAACAGAAAGAAAAAATAGGTGACTTATCGGAAAGAGTTGAGAAGATTTCAGATAAATTGACAAATCTTAGTTTACATGGGGACAGAGAGTCGGATGATACAGCTCCATTACCATTTGCAGAAACCGAAGAGTACCAGAACATAAATAAGCATTTTGAAAATCAGGGAAAATTTAATGAACGTGTTAAAAGGGAAGTTGAGGCATTACGAAAGCAAGTCAAACAAATTGAAGGGGAAATTGTAGGAAAAGACAGCAAAAGAAATTTGGAATCACAGATAGCAGAGGGGTTTGAAGAAAATAATTTGTTTCATTTACGGGATGCAACAAGAGAGCGCCAGGCGCGCGAACTTGACAATAATCGACATTCAAACTGGGACAGACGCGGTAGGTCTTTGTCGCCACGAGGCGAAAACTTTGACTATAAACACTTTTTGACTGTTCGGAAATTTAAGATCTTTCGCAATTCTAAGAATGACATACATCCATGTGCATGGTTAGATCAATTTATGTATGCACTCCCACCAAATTGGCCACTAAGTCACAAACTGGAATTTATGTGTGGATATTTAGAAAACGAACCGGCGACGCGGATGCGCGCACTCATTAGAGATTGTAATAATCTGAATCATTTTTATCATGCATTTCTATCGGCATACTGGTCCGAAAACACACAAGACAGAGTCAAACATAGTCTGATTATGCAGCGTAATTTTAAACAGTCTGAGTTCCGCACGCCGGCAGAATACTTTGAAGACATGATTCGAAAGAATCAGTTCCTGTCCAACCCTTATAGCACGACTGAATTAATTCGCATTTGTTTAACTAAGCTGCCACAATCGATAAGACAAATTGCTTTAGCTGGAAGATGTAAAGACGACATTGAGACTTTTAAGACTTTGTTACAAGAACTTGAGTATGACAACGACAACGGGACTTCTTGTAACTTTTTCAGTAACAGTAATTATAATAGATTTTCTGAGAAAAGGGATAGTGATCGGAACGGGCGTTATATGGGTAACTTTGAGAATGACAGACGTAACAGACAGGACAATAGATACCAGCCTTATGACAATAACAGACGTTCTAACAGAAATTACACAGACAATTATAATAACGGTAATTCGTACCGGAATGATCAATCATACGGAAACAGTAATCGGTATCATCAAGACAGAAATTATCCATACAGTAATAGAAATTCTTACTACAGAAATAACCAGGGTAGTAGGTCTAACAGTAATTTCAGAAGTGACAGTCGAAATTATACAAGAAGTAGTTATGCAGACAGACAGGAAAACAGAAATTTTAATAACAGACACAACCAAGAATTTGCATCTAACAGACAGGAAGGACCTAATTGGCATCCTCCGCGTGACAGAAATTCAGAGAGACAAGTGGAAAATGGTAGAAATTGATCCGCGAAATGACGGGAATAATCAAAGACGTGACGCAAACAATCGACCATGACTTGCAGCTTCGGCTTCTGGCAGCAATATAGACGGTTCAGAAAGTAATGACACTACAAATTTACACTACGTACGCCTGGAAGATATGAGAGACATTTTGCTAGGCGAAAAGGAAAATAATGTAGACGCATTTTTACATCCTGTTATTGAAGTATGTGTGGGTAAGAATAAGTTCACAGCAGTTTTAGATTCTGGGAGCCCATTGAACGTCGTTAGTGAATCAGTTTTTCGTATATGTGAAAGAACTATTGCCTGTCCTGTGCTACCTATTTCTAAAACTACAATTCGAGGAGCGATTTCTGGAAAAGGTGTGGAAGTTAAACAACAGACCAACCTAAATTTCATTTGTCAAGGATACGAATTGTCTGCTAATTTTATTATTGTTCCATTACTCAGTACACAGATTATATTAGGTACGGAGTTTCTTAACACACATAAGGCAATTTTGAACTTTAAAGAAAGAAGTGTGAATTTGACTGTTGCCGGAATGCCGAAATGTTTGAAATTTTTCGAGTGTTTAGCAAGATCTGAATCAGATACAAAATGTTTAAGGTTTCTTACTTCTGATGCTTTCGTTGAGCATTGTGACGACAGTGTGTTTATTCATGACAATGACAATAGATACAGAGACGCGATGGAGGATATAATTAGTAGCGAAGAATTAATTAATGAAAAGGTTAAGAAAGCTGAAGTGCCAGATGACGTTGCAAAAGAAGAGCTGCACCACATTTTGACTTCACATGCTACAGTGTTTAGTCATCACACAGGAACTATACACGGCTCACAATATTTATTTAAAGTAAAAGAACACACACCATTTCGCGGGAAAATGTACGCTATTCCTTTGGCTTACAGAGACAAGGTTAAGAATGAACTTCAATACATGTTAGATCAGGGCATTATTGAGCCAGCAGTCAGCCCTTGTACCAGCCCATTACACGTTATTCTTAAAAAGGATGGGTCAATTCGTTTGGTTCTGGATTCCAGACAGATAAATAATATTATTATTCCTGAAACTGACCGTCCACAAAATTTAGATGAACTTCTTCAACATTTCCATGGAATTAAAGTTTTATCCACGATTGATATGCGCGCAAGTTTTTGGCAAATAGAACTACACCCTGATTGTAGAAAATATACTGCTTTTTTAGCCTTTGGTAACTGTTACCAGTTTCGGAAATTACCGTTTGGACTTACTGTACCTTCAGTAGCATTCATTCGTAGCTTAAATGAAATTTTACTTGTTTATCTTCGTGACAATATTACTTTATATGTTGACGATATTCTTATTGCTAAACATTCTTGGAGTGAGCACAACAAAATTTTGGATTCATTATTACGTATTTTTGCAAGAGTTGGCATTTTAGTGAACTTGGAAAAATCTGAATTTGGTCGTTCACAGGTGAAATTTCTCGGTCACATTATTTCTACACAAGGTATTCTTCCTGATCCTGAGAAACTAGACGCTATTCGTAATTATGCTGTTCCTACCACAAAACGTGATGTTCGTAGTTTCCTTGGTGTCTGTAATTTTCTTAGACGCTTTGTTAGATTGGACAATTTGGCCACACCTCGTTTATGTGAACTATCTGGAAAGAAATCTAATTGGTGTTGGGATGAGGAAGCTCAATCAGAATTTGAACAACTTCGTGATGCTTTAGCTGCTGCTCCACTTCTTTCACATCCGGATCTATCTAAAGATTTTTGTTTGGCGACGGACTCATCATACAAAGGCCTAGGTGCACATTTATTTCAAGAGATAGAAGAAAACGGCGTTGTAGTACAGAAGACTATTGCATTTGGAAGTCGTGTTCTCTCTAAATCCGAAAAGAATTATTCGATTACGGAACTTGAAGCTTTGGCTGTTGTTTGGGCTTTCACAAAATTTCGCGCATTTTTGTTCGGTAGACATACTAAGGTTTACACTGATCATCGAGCTTTGGAATTTCTTATGTCGACAAAATTAACTCATGGCAGATTGTCACGATGGGCGTTGTACCTACAGGAATTTGATTTTAGTATTGTTTACATACAGGGATCTTCAAATATTGTTGCTGATGCTTTATCACGTGCACCTATGGGTTTGAAACAAAGTGCTGAAGAGGACTGCAAAGAAAACCATTATTGTTTGATGTACATTCAAGGTGTTGCGTTTGAGAACTTTATTTCGTCTTCGCTCCAGGACATCGCTAAGGAGCAAAATAAGGATCCAATCTGGAAGGACATTAAGGAGAAGTGGAGGAGAAAGGAAAGCGTAGCGATTAGACAGCATTATTTAGTTCGCAATGACATTCTTTTCAAACGAAAATCGGTCGACAACTCTGTTTGGTTAGTTTGTATTCCTGATGAGTGGGTCAAAAAATTGATTTGGTACACACATTTCAGTTATGCGCACTTTGGTCCCAGAAAATGCTTTCATAAATTACGAGAAAATTGCTACTTCAGTAACACGGAAAAACGTATTCGATCTGTTCTTGCCAAATGCAAATTATGTCAAAAGGCTAAGCCGCCAACAATTTCTCACAGAGCACCGTTGTTTCCTATCATTCCAGCGAAATTAAAGGACATGGCTGCAGTCGATTTGTTCGGTCCAGTGGTTCGTTCTACTAATGGTTTTGCGTACATTTTCGTAGCAGTGGAATTGACATCAAAATATGTGTGTTTTACACCTTTACGCAAAGCAACAGCTCGTTCAGTATCTAATGCTTTCATCAAACATTTTCTTAAAGAAGTTGGTCATGTTGATAAGGTCATATCAGATAATGGATCACAGTTTCGCTCTAAAATTTGGCTTCGTACTCTACGGCGTCGTAAGATTAAACCAATTTTTATTTCACTTTTCCACCCTCAATCTAATGCTTCAGAGAGATGGATGAAGGAAATCAATAAATTTTGTCGTCTTTATTGTCATCAGAATCATAGAACTTGGGATCAGTATCTTCATATTTTTCAAAACATTCTGAATGAAATTCCTAATGACTCAACTTCTTTACCGCCTCTATTGATATTAAAAAATAAAGTACCAACAAATCGCATTTCTGAAATCGTTCCTTTTCCGCCTTCACGGAAACTGCGGCATTCTAAAGTTGTGAACCTGGCTCTGGAAAATATTGCATCTGCGGCTGCTAGAAGAGAGAAATCAGCGAAACGTCCTGGTCGTTTAAAAATTTTGTCAGTTGGTCAAAAGGTGTTAATTAAGTCTCATCGTTTGTCTCATAAAGGAAAAGGCTTATGTCGCAAATTTTTTCTGCTTTATAACGGTCCATACAGAATTCGCAAAATTATTCATGATAACACTGTTGAAGTAGAAACTCTTAAATCTCGGCGCTCTAAGGGAATACATCACATATCTAACGTTAAAATTTTTGTGGAATGACATACTTTAGAGAAACTAACAGCTACGTAATCATGTGGAGAATGCAAGGATACCGCGCCGTGTTCCGGCGGCGGCAGATACTCAAAGCAACAGTGAAGTCTGCGCGCCGCACAAGGCAGTCGTTGACCGCAAACAATCACTTCTCACGTCACGAGCCTACAGCTGATCGAGCGCTCAGTGCGAATGCACTGACAGACGTAAACAAATACACAGTCTAATATCTCGGATTAAATTCAGTATAAAGCTATGGTGACTTTATAAATTATGTTATTAACGTTCAGTATTTTTCAGGATATGGTTGTGTAAAATATTTAAGACCTTCAGGTAAATTCTGTGCGTGTCCGACGTTAAGACGACTTGCTTTGGAGAAAATTTCAGGAAGAATGTAATTTCGAAGAAAAAAGTAATAAACTAAAAAAGGGTAACTATTAATTGAGTTTATTTTTCAGGTAACATATTTCCACTTAGGTACGTACTTTAGATGTAATTTGCTGCTCGCGATTACGTGATTCATACTTTGTGCTAAATTTCATATTCTATGAATTTACTTGTGAAGCGACGTGCTTGTGTACATTTGCTGATTTTGACACTTATTGATTAATGAACAAGCTTGTTATTTGTATATATTATGCATCGCTTGGCTGCTATGCTCTTTCACTGATGTCATATTTTTTTATTATGTGCCTGCTGTGCTTATTTATTTAAATTGTAATTGTCAACTGATTAATTGTGCTGACTGTGGTTATGTATGTAAGTTATACTTTGTGATTTATCTGCTTGCGCCTTCATGTTTCCTTATTAAGATTACATATAAACATTTATTTGCTTATGTCGATGTGATGCTAATGACCTGTTATTTGTGTAAGACATATGTTTGCTGCTGTGCGTATGGATTGCATATTTACACATTTCTGTTTTGTTGTTATAACTACTCTTCAATTTAGAATATAGCAATACTGATGTGCAGTGTACGAACATAGAGTTTAGGTTACACTGTGGTATTAATTGTAGATTGTTCGCTTGGCAGAGCCTCGTTGTAAGGATTGTGCTGCATCCACTTGTTGACATTCTGTTCTCTACTGGTATATTTGCTCGCTATTGCATGTTTTGCTTACGCTCAGTGCCTTATATTTTTAAGATAAGAAAATGAACTGCTATAATTCGACGAACGACATTAGTACAAGAAACTTCATAGAAGTCACATGAGCTGGAGGTTTTATGGAAGCTGTATAAATTTATGCTAATAGGAAGGAAGCTAACGACATGACATACCAACACTAGGTTAGACCATTGACAGTTATTACACTGCATTTTTCGTGAGTAATTGAAATAGGAAGTGACACTTGACACAAGAAATACTCCACATGAAACTTCCTGGCAGATTAAAGCTGTGTGCCCGACTGAGACTCGAACTCGGGACCTTTGCCTTTCGCGGGCAAGTGCTCTACCAACTGAGCTACCGAAGCACGACTCACGCCCGGTACTCACAGCTTTACTTCTGCCAGTACCTCGTCTCCTACCTTCCAAACTTTACAGAAGCTCTCCTGCGAACCTTGCAGAACTAGCACTCCTGAAAGAAAGGATATTGCGGGGACATGGCTTAGCCACAGCCTGGGGGATGTTTCCAGAATGAGATTCTCACTCTGCAGCGGAGTGTGCACTGATATGAAACTTCCTGGCAGATTGAAACTGTGTGCCCGACCGAGACTCGAACTCGGGACCTTTGCCTTTCGCGGGCAAGTGCTCTACCAACTGAGCTACCGAAGCACGACTCACGCCCGGTACTCACAGCTTTACTTCTGCCAGTACCTCGTCTCCTACCTTCCAAACTTTACAGAAGCTCACCTGCGAACCTTGCAGAACTAGCACTCCTGAAAGAAAGGATATTGCGGGGACATGGCTTAGCCACAGCCTGGGGGATGTTTCCAGAATGAGATTTTCACTCTGCAGCGGAGTGTGCACTGATATGAAACTTCCTGGCAGATTGAAACTGTGTGCCCGACCGAGACTCGAACTCGGGACCTTTGCCTTTCGCGGGCAAGTGCTCTACCAACTGAGCTACCGAAGCACGACTCACGCCCGGTACTCACAGCTTTACTTCTGCCAGTACCTCGTCTCCTACCTTCCAAACTTTACAGAAGCTCTCCTGCGAACCTTGCAGAACTAGCACTCCTGAAAGAAAGGATATTGCGGGGACATGGCTTAGCCACAGCCTGGGGGATGTTTCCAGAATGAGATTTTCACTCTGCAGCGGAGTGTGCACTGATATGAAACTTCCTGGCAGATTGAAACTGTGTGCCCGACCGAGACTCGAACTCGGGACCTTTGCCTTTCGCGGGCAAGTGCTCTACCAACTGAGCTACCGAAGCACGACTCACGCCCGGTACTCACAGCTTTACTTCTGCCAGTACCTCGTCTCCTACCTTCCAAAATTTACAGAAGCTCTCCTGCGAACCTTGCAGAACTAGCACTCCTGAAAGAAAGGATATTGCGGGGACATGGCTTAGCCACAGCCTGGGGGATGTTTCCAGAATGAGATTTTCACTCTGCAGCGGAGTGTGCACTGATATGAAACTTCCTGGCAGATTAAAACTGTGTGCCCGACCGAGACTCGAACTCGGGACCTTTGCCTTTCGCGGGCAAGTGCTCTACCAACTGAGCTACCGAAGCACGACTCACGCCCGGTACTCACAGCTTTACTTCTGCCAGTACCTCGTCTCCTACCTTCCAAACTTTACAGAAGCTCTCCTGCGAACCTTGCAGAACTAGCACTCCTGAAAGAAAGGATATTGCAGGGACATGGCTTAGCCACAGCCTGGGGGATGTTTCCAGAATGAGATTTTCACTCTGCAGCGGAGTGTGCGCTGATATGAAACTTCCTGGCAGATTAAAACTGTGTGCCCGACCGAGACTCGAACTCGGGACCTTTGCCTTTCGCGGGCAAGTGCTCTACCAACCGAGCTACCGAAGCACGACTCACGCCCGGTACTCACAGCTTTACTTCTGCCAGTACCTCGTCTCCTACCTTCCAAAGTTTGGAAGGTAGGAGACGAGGTACTGGCAGAAGTAAAGCTGTGAGTACCGGGCGTGAGTCGTGCTTCGGTAGCTCAGTTGGTAGAGCACTTGCCCGCGAAAGGCAAAGGTCCCGAGTTCGAGTCTCGGTCGGGCACACAGTTTTAATCTGCCAGGAAGTTTCATATCAGCGCACACTCCGCTGCAGAGTGAAAATCTCATTCTGGAAACATCCCCCAGGCTGTGGCTAAGCCATGTCCCCGCAATATCCTTTCTTTCAGGAGTGCTAGTTCTGCAAGGTTCGCAGGAGAGCTTCTGTAAAGTTTGGAAGGTAGGAGACGAGGTACTGGCAGAAGTAAAGCTGTGAGTACCGGGCGTGAGTCGTGCTTCGGTAGCTCAGTTGGTAGAGCACTTGCCCGCGAAAGGCAAAGGTCCCGAGTTCGAGTCTCGGTCGGGCACACAGTTTTAATCTGCCAGGAAGTTTCATATCAGCGCACACTCCGCTGCAGAGTGAAAATCTCATTCTGAATACTCCACATGTTTGCTTCTGTTTGCCATAATTCTTGAAGTGGTGTACACACTGTGAAATATTATGATCATTAACACTTCGTAATCGTACTTACTTACTGAAAGTTATTCAAACTAAAGGCTGTTAGAGGTCATGTATGCATTTCTTTTATTTAATGATGGACAAGGAACCAAAATGTATCTTATAATTTATAATGAGTAGAAAATTTGTGTCAGATGGATTACACAGAGGTTGTGTGTGGACACTGTGTCTTCGGATTGTATGGGATGCTGAATTGAAGTTGCACTAGGATTTTGTCTGTACTTGTTCGAGGAGACTGACTAGAGGAAAGACTTGTTATGGAAGTGAAATGATATTGGTGCTGAGGTTTATATGTATCGACGTATTATTGAGGTATTGAGATTATGTGAAGTTGATGATTATTGGAGTTTCGTGGACAAGAGGTAAGGTAAATGAGGTATTATTGAAGTATTGAGATTATGTAATGCTGATGATTATTGGAGTTTGGTGGATAAGAGGTGAAGTAAGTGAGGAGCATATTTTTTTTGTTGGTCTATATGGAACAAGGAGGATGAAGATGGCAGACTAGAACACTCAAGTACAAAGAAGATTGTCTACACACACACTTTGTTAAATCAATAAGCAGTATATACTTTTTTTTTTTTGGAGAGAGGAAGCATTTGCATATCTTGGCTCACTGACAGTCGTTCAGCAACCGTACATTTTGATCTGGCTTGGCAAACATTGGTCTTGACATGAAGACTATGACGTTGACTAACTATTATTGACTGTTATACATTGCTGCCACTACTACTTGATACACATGATGAACATAAAATTTTGACAGAATTGCATTTACACAGTTAACACTATTCAACTACACAGTAGCACTAAATGTGGATAAAAGATGAGTGAGTGTGTTTTGTGTGTTTTCCTTTTATAATCCCAGAGAAGTGATCCCAACATATCTCCTAAATATTATTTTACTTGTTGTTGTGGCTTGCACTGACACCCATAAATATTATAGGTTTACTGGTATTTGTGTATTGTAATAGTTAATAGGACAATTATCTGATATCATTTGTGTGTTTGTTATGATTTGTATGTTTAGTGTAAAAGCATTGTATGTGTATTCAAACTATTGTTCATGCCTGAACTGTCTGATTAGTGATGGTGCTGCACTTTTCAACATGGTGGATGCCACCTGGACATGTTTAATTTCTGCTGATGAACTGTGTGATTAGTGATAGGGAATATTATGAACTGTTATTTGCACTTTTTCTACATGATTGGTGCCACTAGGACATGTTTAATTTCTGCTGATGAACAGTGTGATTAGTGATAGTGAATTTTATGGACTGCGGTCAGCACCTGGTCAACATTACTGGGTGCCACTGATGGACTGCTTCTACCGAAATGGTGTTACTTGTTGATGTCTGCACCTGCTCAACATTGCTGGGTGCCACTGATGGACTGCTTCTACTGAAAAGATGTCACCTGTTGATGTCTGCACCTGCTCAACATTGCTGGGTGCCACTGATGGACTGCTTCTACTGAAAAGATGTCACCTGTTGCTGTGTGCACCTGCTCAACATTGCTGGGTGCCACTGATGGACTGCTTCTACTGAAAAGATGTCACCTGTTGATATCTGCACCTGTTCAACATTGCTGGTGCCACTGATGGACTGTTTCTACTAAAAAAATGTCACTTGTTGGTATTTGCACCTGTTGACCATTGCTGGGTGCTACTGCTGGAACTGTCAACTGCTTATTCTTGAGCTATGGAAAGCGTTTATGTGAATATTTGTATAAACCGATTTTTTGTGTATTACTGTTTGTGAAAAGTTATGAGACTCTTACCTGCACATATTCGTCAATGCTGACGCTATTGATTGAACTGTTTAACCACATAATACTTGTGTAAACTATTATGTAAAGTCACATGTATCAAAGAATTTGTATTGCTTACTGTATTCTATATATTAGGTTATTGAAAGGTCAGTGCAAAGCCAAAATTTTATCTAGTTATTTGATATTTACGCATTAATATTATCTTTTATTTTTGTCTGTATTTTTTTTGACGAATTTGGTGGTATTTTCACCACCAATGCTGGCAAAAATACCATCAAATTCTAGCCCGTGGAGGAAGGGCATATGAAAGGTGGCTACACTGAGCCACAGCGCCAGAGATCGCGCTAGAGAGTATTGTTCCGCCGCCTCCACTGGCAGTGATTATTGAGATGTCGTAGTAGTCAGTGATTATTGAGAGCTCGTGGTAGTCAGTGCTTGTTAGGAACTCGTAGCAGAGAGTGTTTGTTGAGATGTGCTAGTAGGGAGTGCTTGCTGAGATGTGATACTGAAAAGTTCTTGTTGAGATGTGGTAATAGCGAGTCGGTGTGGAGATATATTGTAATCATTAGAGTGATTTTGGTCAATATATGAAGGTAACGAAACTTGATTTATTTTTCATTATTTAATGTCGTAAATAATGCTTCATTACAGGTTCAGTCAACAAAGCATCTGGCTTGTGTTCTGGGATTAGAGTGTAATTCTGGTTTTCTTGAGTAATTATGGTATTTCTATTTCCTTTAATTAATTCAGTATAAATGATATTTAAAATTTCTTGTGTTGTTGAAGAAGAACCGTGCCAGATGCGTACGTTGAGTCATACTTCCACACACAGAACAGTTACACTTGTGCTTTGGTTTCGTAGGTTTTATAGTTGCTGGGGACTTAATTAATTAATTGTGTTAATGAAAATTTCCATTTCATTCCTTGTTGTTGTTCTATGCAGTCAGATTGCGTAATAATACTAGTCAGGGCCAACCGTTTACGAGACTTCGTAACCGAACATACAACTACTAAAGCAAAAAATTAAAATTATTTGCATTTTATTTTAATTAAGCCCCCATGCAGTATACAAGCCCTATTGAATTACCTGCATGAATATGTAGTCATGGGTGAGCCATGTCAGGCAGGAGGGGAAGCCAGTTGCGAGCAGTGATCGAGGATAAAGGCGACCTCTAAAGGAAGGGCTACTACAAGCAGGAGGCATTGGCCTGACCATTTGCCAGCTGGTTAACTGCATCGAAAGTGTGGTATTGTCTGCTCTGATGCCAGGCAGATGCGTGCACACAAAATTCTTCAGATCTTTATCCTGCCAGTCCCTCCCAGTATGCAGTCAGGGATTTCTTCCAAAAAGGTTGGTCTAAGGGACACCGAAGAGTATCCATACTAATGAAAAATAGTTCTTTTTAAGAATCGGAATCTTTGCGCAAAGAAGATTCTTGTGCTATTTTTTTCACCGATCAGCCTTTCGAGAAGACCTTGGGAGACTGGGCTGGTCGAGCGATAGCAATCTCGTTGCCTTCATTTTGGAAGTTATGCAGCAGTCATTGTTAAAAAAGTTTCTTCTCCTACTTGCGTGGGACCATTGATGACATCTAGACACTACTCCACATGGACTGAGAGTTTCTCTCGAAAAACTCAGTAAGGCAGCTAAATGGTCGTCAAATATCAGATGAGGGGGTGGGAGGAGGGAAAGGAATATTGGAACTCTGGTTCCCAAAATTCCAAGTCAAGAAAGGCAGCCTATGGTGCAAGTAAAGGGATATCAGCTAGGTATGGTTTTGAGGCACAGTATAGAATACCTTAAGGATAAACATTGGCCAAGGCATTCACACTGGTGACACTGACTTGCATGGATTCTGGGTGGTAATAAGATCTTATGGGCCAAACTGCTTAGGTCATCGGTGCCTGGTATTCTGGGCAGAGCAGAGATGGGGAGTAGTATATGTAGGATAAGTAGGTGGAAGAGGACAAGCTGGCTGAGGCAGGGAAACTCGGGGTGGAGATGCTGAAGATCACACACTTGACTGAGACCTACAGCCAGCACCACAGCCTAATACCTCGAGAATCACTTCACTATACAATCTCTGACGTATTGCCGCCAACGGAAGGTCACTCTAGAAGCAGGTCTGGTCTCACTAAGTCGTCGTGAAAGAAACTTGCAGCGTGGATCATCAAGAGAGAGTCATTACTGGATGCTTTTAAATTGTTTTGCACTGCACATCGTTCGGCGCCTCGGTTTAATGTAGTCTCTTAGCTGAGAGTCTCACATTACCGAGAGTAGGCGGCATTGCAGGCTATGGCTCAGATAATGAGCTTACCTCGAGGTCACTGACAGGACTATGGAGTTATCACATTACACGTCAGGCATCATGTTACACCCGAGGCCACTGCATGAGGTTAATTCAAGGCCGCCACTCCACCTCCTCCCCCTCCGTCATGACCAAGCAATCCTCCCAGCCAATCCAATTATAACTCGTTTAATCAACTGATAAGGCTCCCAGTGTCACGTTAGAACTGAGGCAATAAATCTGGTTATGCTGAAGTTCACTTACTACAGCCCAGAGAACCCTTCGCTTCCCATTCACTTCCTTCCCCTTCCTTTGCACTCCCCTATGCCCCCC
Source organism: Schistocerca nitens (assembly GCF_023898315.1). Taxonomy (NCBI): domain Eukaryota; kingdom Metazoa; phylum Arthropoda; class Insecta; order Orthoptera; family Acrididae; genus Schistocerca; species Schistocerca nitens. The sequence continues at coordinate 1,013,700,098 of NC_064615.1, forward strand.
CCCCCCTTTCCTCTCAGCTGACTGCGTTTCTGTATCACCATGCGTTGCCTTTTCTTTTTTATCAGTTTGATGCGACTTACCATGAACTCCATCTGTGTACTGGCATCTTCATCTCAGAATAGCACAAGCAACCTACGTCGAATCTCTGTCTTCCTCTATAGTTTTTATCCTCTGCACCGTCAGAAACTTATTCCGTGATGTCTTAACAGATGTACTACCATCCTGATCCATTCTTCTTGTCAGCGTTTCCCGTATAGTCCTTTCTTCTCCGATTTTCCGGAGAACGTCCGCATTCCTCACGTTATCAGTCACCTAATTTTCAACATTCTTCTGTATCATCAAATCCTGCCTCGGGCATGGATGTGTGTGATGTCCTTAGGTTAGTTGGGTTTAATTAGTTCTAAGTTCTAGGTGACTGATGACCTCAGAAGTTAAGTCGCATAGTGCTCAGAGCCATTTTTTGTATAATCAAATCTCAAATGCTTCGATTCTGTTCTGTTCCCTTGTTCGCATAGTCCATGTTTCAGTACCATATAATGCCGTGCACCAAACGTACATTCTCAGAAATTTCTTCCTCGAATTAATGTCTGTGTTTGATAGTACTAGACTTCTCTTGGTCCGAAATGAACATTTTGCCAGCGCTAGTCTGCTTTTGATGTCCTCCTTGCTCCATCCGCCATGGCTATTTTGCTACCAAGCTAGCAGAATTTCTTAACTTCGTCTACTTCATGACCAGCAGTCCTGATGTTTTATCCTGTTCTCATTCCTGCTATTTCTCGTTACTTTAGTCTTTCTTCGATTTACTCCTAATTCGTGTTCTGTGCTCAGTACACTTTTATCAATCAAATGATCGTCACTGTTATCATTGATATTCTTTCACCTTGAATGATAATTTCATTATTGACTCTTTCCTTTACTTCCGTCTTTCTTCTTTGATGTATAGATTGAAAATCAGGGTCGAAACATTACATTCCTCTTTCGCACCTCTTTTAATATGAGCACTTCGTTCTTGGTCATCCAATCTGATTGTTCCCTCTTGGTTGTTGTACATACTGTATATTACCCACTTTTCCCTACAGCCTACGATTATTTTTCTTAGAGTTTCTAACAACTTGCACCACTTTACATTGTGGAACGCTTTTTCCAGGTCGACATATACTATGAACGTGTCTTGATTTTTCTATATTCTTGCTTCCTTCATTACCCGCACGGTCAGAATTGAATATCTCGTGCCTTTGCCATTCCTAAACTCAAACTGATCGTCAGCTAATACATCTTAAATTTTCTTTTCCATTCTTATGTTTATTATTCTTGACAGCAACTTGGATGCATGAAGTGTTAAGCCGACTGTGCGATAATTCTTGCTCTTGTCGGTTCTTGCAATGTTCACCATTACGTGTACGATTTATTTCCGAAAGTCAGGTAGTATATCACCAGACTGATACATTCTACACACCAAAGTGAATAGTCAGTTTGATACCACTTCCCCAAAGGTTTCAGAAATTCTGATGGAATGTTATCTATTCATTCTGCCTTATTGCATCCTATGATTTCAAAGCTCTTTTAAATTCTGATTCTAGTACTGCATTCCCTATTTCTTCTAAATCGACCTCAGATTCTTCTTCTATCAAGTCATAAGCCAAATCTTCCCCTCATTTAAGCCTTAAATATGCTCTTTCCACAGATTTGCTCTCACCTCTTCGTTTAACAGTGGAATTACCATTGCGCTTTTAATGTTACCACCCATGCTTTTAATCTCTCTGAAGGTTGTTTCGACTTTTCTATGTGCTGAGTCATTCCTTCAGAGAATCATTTGTTTCTCGATTTCTTCATATTTATCTTGAAGCCATTTCTCCTTAGTTTCCCTTAACTTCCTATTTGTTTCATTCCTGAGTGACTTCATTTCTCTGCTTCTGAATTTCGCTGAACATTTTTGTACTTCCTTTTCTCATCGATCAGCTGAAATATTTCTTCTCTTACACATGGTTTCTTTACAGCTACCTTCTTTGTATCTTTGTTTTTTTCTTTCCAACTACTGCGATTGCCCTTTTCCATTCCTCCTCAACTGAATTCCCTACTGAGCTATTTCTTATCGCAGTATCTATAGCTTCAGAGAACTTCAAGCGTATCCCTTCTTTCCTTTCTACTTCTATATCCCACTTCTTTGCGTACTGATTTTTCCTGAATAGTCTCTCAAGCTTCAGCCTACTCTTCATCACTACTAAATTGTGATAAGAGTCTATATCTGCTGCTACATACATCTTACAATGCAGCATCAAATTTCGGAATCCATGTCTGACCATGACGTAGTCTAACAGAAGTCTTCCGTATGTACAGTGAAGGGGCGTGTGAAAATTTGTACTGAGCCCCGGAATCGAACCCGGGTCTCCTGCTTACTAGCCAGATGCGTTAGTCACTACGCTGCCTTGGCCCAGCGGTTCATACACCTGCACAGATAACCCTGACATGCCTCCCTACTTGATCCAAATTCTCACTGCCACCCCAGTCTACTTCAAATTTCCCTTACACAAGAACCGAATTACTGAGGCAGCTCAGGTGAATTTAAAGTAGACTGGGGCAGCAGTGAGAATTTAGACCGCGGAGGGAGGCATGCCAGGGTAATGCGTGCAGTTGTGTGAACAGCTGTGCCAAGGTGGTTTAGTGGCTAACGCACCTGCCTAGTAAGCAAGAAACTCAGGTTCGATTCCCGAGCTTCATATTTGTAAGAGACCAGTAAACTCTCTGAAATTGTGTCACTTCATTTGTATAAGTATCTTCACCTGGGTTTCAGGCTGGATCCCCCAATTACGTTCGGTGCTGAGGTGCTATTCCAGAACATGGAGAGACTTGACAATTGTATTCATGTGTGAGGGGGGGGGATTCTAAGTATACCTGGGCGGCAGGAAGAGCAGGGAGATTTGGCTCGAGGAGGGAGGTGTTCTGGGGTAGCCTGTGCAGTTGTCTGTACTGCTGTGCCAAAGTGGCTTAGTGGCTAATGCACGTTCCTAGTAACAGAACATAAAATCATATAAGTATGAAACCAATAAAGTCTCAGGAATCTAACTGAAATCTTCCTGTATCTCCTGATATTTTCGAAGTATACCTCTTCCTCTTGCGATTCTTGAACAGAGCATTTCCTTTATGATTTGAAATTTATTGCAGAACTCAATTAGTCTTTCTCCTCTCTCATTTCTAGTACCAAACCCATATTGTCCCATGACCATTTCTTCTCCTCATTCCCCTACAAATGCATTCCAATCCATGTACAAACTTAACCACCCGTTCTACTCTATCTCTTCATCTTTGGCTTGTGATGTTGGTGCGTATACCTGGACTGTCATTGTCTTTGTTGCTTTGCTGCTGAAACTTCTCCTTTGAATGTAAAGAATGACAATGCTGGAAAAAATCTTACGTTATTTGATTTTAAAACAGCTGAGCAAAACTGAACGTACTCAAACAGCTGAGCAAAACTGAACGTACTCAAACAGCTGAGCAAAACTGAACGTACTCAGACAGTTCTCTCTTTACTTATTCTGATCATCACTGAACTGACACACTTATTTTTAGCGCAACGCAATCTGACCTTCAATAATCGCTACAAAAGAATGACTCTGACTAACAATAACCTATACCTTTCATGAATCACTTACCTCACAAAAATATTCGTTACTCGAACTACTGCAACACAGCTAGCGCCAATGCACCCAGCTAAATAAAAGATTCTAACTACTGACAGGCATAGTTAGCAAATGAAAGATTTTGATAGAGAACAAACAATGTATTTACCTTAATAATGTTCAAAAGTCATAATATATACCGGGTGATCAAAAAGTCAGTACAAATTTGAAAACTTAATAAACCACGGAATAATGTAGATAGAGAGGTAAAAATTGACACCCATGCTTGGAATGACATGGGGTTTTATTAGAACCAAAAAAAAAAAACAAAGTTCACAAAATGTCTGGCAGATGGCGCTGGACAGCAAAACGTCAGTGACTGCGCATGACAATCGTGTATAAAAGGAGCTGTAATGAGAGAGAGAATCCGATGCGCCAGCAGTCGCAACATGTTGACGTTACCTGAAATGCCGCTTTCAGTGAAGCTGTATTATCAGAATGGGGAATGTGCTAGTTCAGTGTTACGATCCTATCGCCATAGTGCCATAGGAAGGGGATACGAACGGGTAAAAACGTCCGTTGACAAATGCAGCTGTGGCGAAGTTCGAAGCCACGGGTTGTTTATACGATGGACCCCGTGGTGGCCGACCGAGCACAAGGCGTAATGCTGCTGAGACCGTTCAAGAAGAAATGGAGATTGTAGCGGGTTCGTCTATGCACGGGGAAGTCAGCGCCCGTGCAGTCGCACGTCGCACCGGCATTCTATACATTACTGTTTGGTTGGCGCTGAGGCGTACCCTCCGATGCTATCCGTACAAAATCCATCGCCATCATGAACTGTTACCTGGCGATTTAGTGAAGCGGAGGGCATTTGCGGTGTGGGCGTTTCAAAAGATGGCGGAAGACGACGCTTGGTTGAGTAACGTGGTGTGGACCGCTCACAGGGTCTGTCAACGCCCACAACTGCAGAATTTGGGTTACCGAAAATCCTAGAACTGTCGTGGAAACTCCATTGCACGACGAGAAAGTCACGGTATGGGCTGGATTTACCACATCTACCGTTATCGGGCCTTTTTTCTTCGAGGACATGAGTGATTCTGGTTTTGTAGCTGCTACCGTGACGGGTGAGAGGTTCGCCGATATTTTACAGAATCGCATCATCCCCAGCCTGGCTGATAAACAGCTGCTGGAACGTACGATGGTTATGCAGGATGGCGCTCCACGCCATATTGCTAGACGCGTGAAAGATCTCTTGCGCGCGACGTTTGGTGATGGTCGTGTGCTCAGCCGCCACTTTCGTCATGCTTGGCCTCCCCGGTCCCCAGACCTGAGTCCGTGCGATTATTGTCTTGGGGGTTACCTGAAGTCGCAAGTGTATCGTGATCGACAGACATCTCTAGGGATGCTGAAAGACAACATCCGACGCCAATGCCTCACCATAACTCCGGACATGCTTTACAGTGCTGTTCACAACATTATTCCTCGACTACAGCTATTGTTGAGGAATGATGGACATATTGATCAATTCCTGTAAAGAACATCATCTTTACTTTGTCTTACAAATGGTTCAAATGGCTCTGAGCACTATGGGACTCAACTGCTGAGGTCATTAGTCCCCTAGAACTTAGAACTAGTTAAACCTAACTAACCTAAGGACATCACAAACATCCATGCCCGAGGCAGGATTCGAACCTGCGACCGTAGCGGTCTTGTTTGTCTTACATTGTTATGCTAATTATTGCTATTCTGATCAGATGAAGCGCCATCTGTCGGACATTTTTTGAACTTTTGTATTTTTTTGGTTCTAATAAAACCCCATGTTATTCCAAGCATATGTGTCAATTTTTACCTCTTTATCTACATTATTCCGTGGTTTATTAAGTTTTCAAATTTATACTGACTCTTTGATCACTCTGTATATCAGTTTATGACATCCAGTCTTACAAATTTCCTTTTTCTGACGGACACATGTCCAGATCGTCCGCTCATAGTAACCTCTCAAAACTCTGGCATCTCTCTCCCCACATCCACCACTGCTGGCGGCTCACCTCCAACTGCCCAACGCTACACTAGCGAATATTCCAACAATGAGTCCAACCAGCCACAAACCGCACACAGCGCAGTCAGCGATTTTCATACAGAGCGCTACGTGGCGTCGCCAACGTAAAAACCTAAACAGCCTACTTACACTGCTAATTCTAATGAGAACAGCTGTATCACAGAACTGTTCACAGTAAATCACTCTCTGCCCTACCTTGCTATTCATAATGAATCCTATTCCCATTATACCATTTCCTGCTGTTTTGGATATTACCGTATGCTCATCTGACTAGAAATCCTTTTCTTATTTCCATTTCAGTTCACTGACCCCCACTATATCTGGACTGAGCATTAGTATTTCCCTATTACGATTTTCTAGCTTCCCTATCATGTTTTAACTTCTGACATTCCACACCCCAACACTTGGATTGTTAGCCTTTCATTGGTTAGTTTGTGTTTTTCATGGCCATCTGCCCCTTTTGCATTCCCCCCCCTCCCGCCACTCCCCTAATGGGGGACTAGTCTGGCATCTTTAGCTAATGGAGAGATCATCACGACACTTTTTCAACTATTGAATTACAGGCCACATGTCCTGTGGATACACATTATCTGCCTTTAACGCAGTGGTTTCCCTTGCCTTCTGCATCCTCATGTACGGTATCGTTACTTATTCTTCCATACTTATGGGCAGTTTCCCATCCCATGGGTAAGAGAGTGCTCTGAATCTCTGTCCACTCCTCTGCCATCTTTGACAAGGCCGAACGTGGGTGACTTCTTATGCCGGAAGTGTTCGGTCGTCATTTAAGATGTGACGAGGTTATAGCCCTGGGCTGAGATCGGGTTGATTACTAAACAAAGACGCTACCCCTAGACCTTCTGCTACCAAAGTCGCATAATTCCTTAACTTCATGATCCCCAGTTCTAATGTTAATTTCTCGCTGTTCTCATTTCTGATATTTCTCAGTACTTTTACCTTCCTCTGACTTACTCTGCACGCACTGTTACCCTTGGGCAGTTGCCACGAGAGGAGCAGCCCACACTCGCCTTTCAGATTTATTGGGCCTGCAGTTAGATTACTCTGCTTCGCCACCAAAGCCGCAGTCCCCAGAGCTTCATCAACTCGTCGAGCTTCAGTTAAACGCAGCCAGAACACTGCTATTGGCCAATACCTATAACTAATTTATTTATTTACATGTCTAATTTCGTAGGACCGAATTGAGGAGCAAATCTCCAAGGTCATGAAACGTGTCAGTACATGAAATTACAACATAAAAGTAATAACCGATAAAAAATAAAATATTTATGAACCCAAAAAATAGCCAAGCCATAAGTTTAAGTAAACACGATCAACAATATAACATAAGAATCAGCTTGATTTTTCAAGGAACTCAACAGAGTAGAAGGAGTGACCCATGAGGAAGCTCTTCAGTTTCGATTTGAAAGCGCATGGATTACTGCTAAGATATTTCAATTCTTGTGGTAGCTTATTGAAAGTGGATGCAGCAGTTTTCTGCACACCTTTCTGTACAAGAGTGAAGAAAGTGCGGTCCAAATGCAGATTGGATTTCTGCCTAGTATTAACTGGATGGAAGCTGCTAATTCTTGGGAAAGGCTGATATTGTTCACAAGGAACCACAATAAAGAATATATATATTGAGAAGCCAGTGTCAGAATAGACAGACTAATGAACAAGGTTCGACAAGATGTTCGCGATCTTACACCAGTTATTGCCCGAACTGCCCTTTACTGAGCCAAAAATATCCTCTTAGATTGGGAAGAGTTACGTCAAAATATAATACCATACGACATAAGCGAATGAAAATAAGCAAAGCAGACTAATTTTCGTGTCTAACGACCACTTACTTCAGACACCGTTCGAATATTAAAATGGCAGAATTCAGTCTTTGAACAAGATCCTGAAAGTGGGCTTTCCACGACAGTCTACAAGCAATGAACTTATATCATGACTGCAGTATCTGAAACCGAGCCAATGTTGCACACAACATCATTTAGTACCAAGCTAGTGTCATCAGCAAACAGAAATATTTTAGAATTACCCGTAATACTAGAAGGCATATCATTTAAATAAATAAGGAACACGAGTGTCTGCAACCCCGATCCCTCAGTCCCCCCCCCCCCCCCAAACAATTGACCATACCCCACTCAGCCCCCCACGTCATAGCCATTCTCAACACTATGAATAATGACTTTTGATATCTGTTAGTGAAGTACGAGATGACTAGAAACTTCGTGGCAGATTAAAATTGTGTGCTGGATGGTGTGCACAGTTGGTAGGCAAAGGTCATGAGTTCGAGTCTCGGTCTGGCACACAGTTTTATTCTGCCAAGAAGTTTTATATCGGCGCACCCTCCGCTGCAGACTGGAAATCTCATTCAAGAGATGAACAAATTGTGAGCTACTCCCCGTATTCCATAATGGTCAAACTTCTGGAGCAATATTTCGTGATGAGCACAATCAAACGCCTTAGTTAAATCAAAAAATATGCCTAGCGTTTGTTTAAACCATCCAGTACCTGACGGAGAAAAGAAAATATAGCATTTTCAGTTGTTAAACGACTTCCAAAGCCAAGCTGTACAATCGATAGCAAATTATGTGATACAAAATGATCAGTTATCCTTACATTCAATGCCTTTTCAATAACTTTAGCAAACACTGATGGCATAGAAATAGGTCTAAAATAGTCTACATTATCCCTTTCTCCCTTTTTATAAAGCGGCTTTACTACTGAGTGCTTTAATCGTTCAGGAAACTGTCCATTCTTAAAGGAAAATTACAAATATTTGTATGTACAGGGCTAACATGAGCAGCACAGTACTCTAATATTCTGCTAGACACTCCATCATATCCATTGAGTCCTTAGTCTGCGATGATTTAACTATTGAGTCAATCACCCCATCGTCAGCATCGCACAGGTATAATTCAGACATCAATCTCGGAAAGGCATTTGTCAAAAGAGTTACATGATTCCCTGCGGAAACTAAATTTTCATTTAATTCACCAGCTATGCTCAGAAAATTATTTTTAAATACTGTACATACATCTGACTTATTAGTAACAGAAATAGTTTTACTACGAACTGACTTTAGATCGTCGACCTAGTGCTGCGGACCAGACGATTCCTTTACAACTGACCATATGGTTTTAATTTTATCCTGTGAATTAGCTTTTCTATTTGCATACCACATACTTTTTGCCTTCCGAACAATATTTTTAAGCACATTGCAATACTGTTTGTAATGGGCTACTGTACTCTGATAGTGACTACTTCTAACATTTTGATATAATTCCCGCTGTATTCTATATGACATCCTTATCCCACTAGTACCCCGTTTAGAACGTTCTAATGGAAAGCAACTCTCAAAGAGCATGAGGAATGTATTAAGAAACACTGCCAAGGAATTTTTCATCCACTACCAGACTGTTGAACCAGTAATTGTAAAGGCAGTGGAAGGGTGGTATACAGATGGAATAACCATGTATGTTGTGGCTCCTGTAGGCCTGAATACAATTCAAAAAGAATATAAAGTGTTTGTGACGATGTGTATATACGATCGGTGAGTCTGTAGGATAGGTACGTACAGTCATAGACAAAACAACTGACCGCCGGCCGGCCGCCACAGAGACTAAGTCCGAGTCGTTCACTTAAGGTGGCCAATAAAACTGGCCGCCCCTGACAACTCTAAGTCCGACCATCTGCACAATCTGGCAACACTGTAAGATGCGGAAGTGTTAGGAGGAAGTGTTGTCTACTTCCGACAAGATCTGGTTAGAGTGAGCCTGTGGTCTTGCGGTAATCATCGTGCATTCTAAAATTAGAGTCGCGTGTTCGCGTCCAACCGATTTTTTTTTTTACCACATTTCAGTCTAAACTTATGAGTCTGATTGAACATCGAAGACAATTCGCTTAACATTATACCCACCCGCAATAACAAATATTTCAGAAACAATTCCACAGGACAGCTCGTGGCTGCGTCGCGATCATAACAGCTTACGTTCCGGCGTTTCCTCGCGCTGCAGCGGCTACCGGCCACCGGCCAGACGCCACCCGCCGCCTGAAATCCAGGGCCGCCCATGTGAAAACGGCGCCACACTGTCAGTGTATGAATCAATGCCATTTTCGAATTTGAAGTTCTAGTTAGTATCTTGCAGTTAAGCATTGGATTTTGCATACCTGAACATCATGCACTACGGTTAAGCATTGTAAAATTGAGTCGCAAGTGGAAAAAGGTTTAACATCTGCAACACAATATTTACTTTGGTATAACAGAGGGGTGAATAGAGGAGGCGGCTAGAAAGATTTGAACTGTGTTTGGAGCGAGTGCTTTTGGGAAAAATACGCCAGAAAAAGATATTCTTGTTTCAACAAAGATCGTTCTGGCATGAATGATTTTCCACATTAAGGAAGTCTCGACTACTGATATATGTGACGGAATACCATCATGCTACATTTGCATTCAACAGGCAAAGTACAGAAGTCTGGTGTAGGAGTACTTCATGCTCTAATTCGAAACAACAAAAATCAACGGAGTGACTATTATTGAACGTCATCAGGTCGCTCATTGAGCATTCCTTTGCAGTACTGCTATTGGTGACGTGTTGTGATGCCTTTATCGTTAACTTTCAAAGAAGAAATGAAAGGCTGAGACCGACCAAAAGACGTAGACTAGAGCAAAGAGTAGTGTCAACATAATATTTTACATTTGATAGCTCCAACAGTGTGTTTTGGACTACAAATTCTGCCCAAAGGGGTGCGTGCAACACAGCTGGAATTTGTTGTCAACAATTGAGACACCTTTCGGTCGCAGTGTAAGAAAGTCGTGCAACAAAACTACATCACCTTTGCTACTGCATGATAACTCACTCTGTTGATTTTGAGAAACAAAACTATCCAGGAGATTGATAGGAAAGTAGACACTCAGACACTTGCATTGTTAGGGAAGTCCTCTCTCAAGCACTTGTCCCTCTCGTCATGTATTCGTAAAATATTACCTTTCCCGCTCTTGATCGATCAGCCGTCAAGGCAATTCATTTCTAGACGAAAATACACTTAAAACTACTATGGTTTAACGAGGTCGTTAAAACAAGTAGGTTTCTACGGGCGTAGAATTTGTAAACAACTGTAGCATTGTCAGATTGTTTTAGATATCGCGAAAGAAAATTCAGCTGCTGATTAATTTCTCTTTGATGATTACTGTTGCGTTTAGAAAACTAATGGAAAATGCAAATAAAATATTCATTTTACTAATACAAATTAAATTCAGCTTACTGCAGAAACATCACGACAGCAGTCCATCTTAATAAAGCATTAAGTTCAAAAATTGTTCAAAGGGCTCTGAGCACTATGGGACTTAAATTCTGAGGTCATCAGTCCCCTAGAACTTAGAACTAGTTAAACCTAACTAACCTAAAGACATCACACACATCCATGCCCGAGGCAGGATTCGAACCTGCAACCGTAGTGGTCGCGCGGTTCCAGACTGTAGCTATGCATTAAGTGTCTGTAAGACGATTGATCCTATTTTAACACGAATTAGTAGGATATTACCGACTTTTGATTTCGAAAAGATCTGTATTTACTTCATTTCCTGCATCATTCGCAAGTCTTATGAAAATGTGGCACTTCATAGATAAAATTATGTATTAACAAGAACAAAAAAATATGTCGGCAGAAAACAAAAGTGGCATTATGAAATTGGCAGTACCGTGTGGTTTTCGCTCTGACACTAAGGGTTACTGTAAGTAGCAAGACGCATTTTGCTCCAGCGTTATCTTACGATTCCCGTACTGAGTTTGTATCTGCCTGCTTGTAGCTCTACTACAAAATAATTAAAAATCTGGCTTTCAGCGAGTCTAGAAAGGCGAACGACAGCAGCTTGCACCTGGTAGCCAAGCATGTTACCTGAGAAATGGTATTTTCCTAAAGTGGGAAGACATTCTTTTGTGGTTGAATTGTTGGCAAATATCAGTCAGACGTTTGCCGTTGGTCTAAGCGTTTCGGTGTGTTGAATTTGTACCAATGATTTTTCTACAGGTTTTTTCTGTCCCAAATAGAGAGTTGAAGTCTCCCATTCGTATTTTCACGTCATCTTGGTGAATTTTGCTCATAGTATTTTGGAGTGTGTTCCAGAATTTTTCGACATTTTTGGTGTTTTTCTTATTTTCGATGTTGGTGGGGGCATGTGCATTGATGAGTGTATATTTTTTACTGGGGCTCTGAATGAGCATAGTCCTAAGTCGATTGTTGATGGTTGTGATTTCTTTGACAGAGTTTGTGATAGATCTGTGTTCGAGAAAAGCAAATGCCGAAGATTGGTACGCCTTTCGCTACCTTTTGTTGTATTTCGCTCTTGAAGATGAAATGGTTTCCGTAATGCAAGGTTTCATTGTCAGTTAGTTGTGGTTCTTGAAGACCAATGATGAGAATTTTTTGTCGGTCGATTTGTTATGTGAGATTATTTAGTTTTCGTATTTGGATCAATGTATCGATGTTTAGTTATTAAAAAAAATCTTATGTGTGTGAAATCTTATGGGACTTAACTGCTAAGGTCATCAGTCCCTAAGCTTACACGCTACTTAACCTAAATTATCCTAAGGACAAACACACACACACACACACACACACACACACACACACACACACACACACACACACACACACATGCCCGAGGGAGGACTCGAACCCCCGCCGGGACCAGCCGAACAGTCCATGACTGCTGCGCCCCTGATCGCTCGGCTAATCCCGCGCGGCGTGTAGTTTCCAAATGCATGTTTTCTGCTTGTAGGGAAATTTACAGGAGATCTTCAATATTCTCTGCCGTGCTAACCTGGACTCCCCAGAATCCGAAATTCCAGTTGCCGCCTGTCGACAGCCGGGTTGTGTACCACCTGGGGTAAAGTTGACTTTGCTTGCACAGTTCATGTTTGCTTGTGTTTCATTGGTTTGGCCTGGGTGATTCCAGGACCGGACAGGACCAGAGGGTGTTGAAGCCTCTGGAAGCAAATATTTTCAGCCGAGCTCATTGAGCTAACAGACGGTGATCAGAGTAGCGGTGGTTTTCACTCAGACGTGTCTGGATTTTGAGTTCAACGGATTGAGTAGCCGTTCAGGATTGTGTTAGTATTTGGTTCACCCCAAGTATTTGATTTCCTCGGTACCACCCATATGGGGGAGGGTTTCCCCTATCGGCCCCACGGGATTATTATTATTATTATTATTATTATTGTCATTATGTCATCAGCAAATCCGATATAGTGCACCTTCCCACCACTGAAGTAGATGTGCATTGTTCGATTCAGTATTTCCGTCACATAAATATGGGTTATACACTGCTGGCCACCGTAAATGCAACACCAAGAAAGACAAGAGGTAGCACAACAAAATTTATTTGGTAGATATCATGTTGACCAAGTATCAAATGATTACGTTTACAAACGTCTGTGACATGTGGTTCCTGCCAAAATCAGTAGCCAGAGTAGCCGCCATTGTTGGAGATCACCGCTGCCACACGTCTCGGCATTGAGTCAAAGAGACGTTGGATGTGTTCCTGAGGTACAGCAGCCCAAGCAGCTTCCACACGTTGGTAAAAATCATCTGGTGTGGCAGCTGGGGATGTAATCTGGGTCACTCGTTGAGCAACCATGGACCACATGTTTTCTATCGGCGAAAGATCCGGAGAGCGAGCCGGCCAGGGAAGCAATTCAATCTGGTTATTGACGAAGAACCTTTGGACAATGCGTGCCACGTGTGGTCGCGCATTATCCTGTTGAAATATGGCTGTGGCCGTGCCCTGAGGGTAAGGAAGGACAACTGGCTCCAGCACCTCGGATATGTAGCGCCGGCTATTTAAAGTACCGGCAATGTGTACTAAGGCGTGCGAGAGTAATATCCAATACAGCCCCCTACCATAATACCCGGTGCAACACCAGTGTGGCGGTGCATAATGCAGTTGTCCAGCATCCTCTCTCCACGGTGTCTCCGCACTCGAATCCGACCATCGCGGTGCTGCAGACAGAAGCGTGCCTCGTCAGTAAAGACAACGTCATTCCATTCTGCCGTCCACATTCGTCTGTCATCACACCATTGGCGACGGAGACGTCTGTGGTTCTGCGTCAATGGTAGACGAAGCAATGGACGTCTTGCGGACAGACCACTCTGCTGTAAACGGCGTCGAATGGTACGCGCAGACACTGGATGATGCGTTACAGACGCAATGTGCTGTGCTATGATTCGGGATGTCACTGAGCGATCCGTCACTGCCATGCGCACAATTTGCCTATCAGCACGTGCAGTGGTGCACCGAGGTGAATGCGATCGACCACGTCGGTCCGTCGTACCCTCCTGCATCCAACGGTCACATATCCGCATTACAGTTGTTTGGTTTCGTCCAACACGACTAGCGATTTCTCTGTATGATAATCCACAATCTCGGTAAGCCACTATCCTTCCTCTGTCGAACTCGGATACTTGTTCAAAAGATGTTCGCTGTTGTCTACGAGGCATAACTGATCGTCTTGTGAAACAACCACAAGGTAAACACACGTGCCGAACGTACGCTCGTCGAAATCGGCAAGACTTAAATGGCGCTATGAGGTGGCGCCACAGGCGCGCGTGATGTGCGTCTAAGCTGAAATTCTAATCAGTTGCATATCTCATCGCTGCAAACTCATGGTGTAAATTTCACTCGATTCGGATGCTTCCTTCAGGGTGTTGCATTTACGGTGGCCAGCAGTGTAATTACGTGACATTGCTGCTAGTAGGCATATTTCTCACTTTTTCTTAGGCAGTTCCAGCCTGTTACTCCTTCATAGCAGCCAGTCAGGCTTAATGTGGATATCCGAATACGACTCTCATCATTTGATAGACTGGGTAAACCACATTCTTAATCGGACGGTTGAATCTAGATCACTTATTTATGACAGGGCCTGAATTGGCTCTGAGCACTATGGGACTCAACTGCTGAGGTTATTAGTCCCCTAGAACTTAGAACTAGTTAAACCTAACTAACCTAAGGACATCACAAACATTCATGCCCGAGGCAGGATTCGAACCTGCGACCGTAGCGGTCTTGCGGTTCCAGACTGCAGCGCCTTTAACCGCACGGTCACTTCGGCCGGCTTGGGCCTGAATTCTTAAACACTGGAAAATAATAATACAATGTGCTTATTACTAATATGTTATTTAAATATAAATATATGAACGAAAGAGATAACAGTTTATTTACAGGAGCAGAGCCCCATGCATCATAGCAAAGTAGTGCGAGATTGGTTTCAGGGCCAAGAGAGGATAAAGCTGTTGCCGTTTGTTCCACGATCACCGAACATCAACCAGATAGAGAATATGTGGGCAGAGGTAACAAGGTCATTGCCATGTGGACCTACAAATGCAAGCGACCTTTGGACGAATATAGGAAACGTGTGGTAGGAAGTAAAACATCACGCTACACTGTCGACGTCTTGATGAAATCAATGCCCCTCCGCCTTCAAGAAATCTTACGTAATGATCGTGGGTGGGTTGGTTACTAAAAGTATACTCGTCCACAAAACCCATGTGTACAATTATCTGATAGTCGGTCAAGCTTTGCTTTGTCGCAGTTCTTTAGATACAAGTCCATTTGCTTTCAGTCTCCTCCTTACAATTCTTGCAATGCAAGGTAATTGAAAAATCTCACCCACTCGACGCCAACTGAGGAATTGACTGGTGCATGTGTTGTTTAACTCACAGTAGTTGTTACCCTCACGGGAATCAATGACTGTGTGTGTGTGTGTGTGTGTGTGTGTGTTTTTTCGTGTTCACGCACAAGCTGAATCAATACCATTAACATTAGAGAGACAACCAACAATAAATATTGCATCAAATATGACTAAAGTATTTTAATGCGATGTGAAGTGACAAACTGAATTTTTACCCAACCCACGACCTGCATATTACGTTAAGTAAGATGTATTAACTCCACAGTATCGTTAGCAGAGACAGTGCGCTCGTGTTTCGAGGCTCGCGACAAGTGCAGCGATTAGCAGTGCCCAATGCCGCCGCGATTTGTTTATGTTGGCTGAGCGTGGACACTGCAGCAGACGCTTCGCCATAAAGAGAAAGAAATCACCTGGGCTCTGACTGCAGTGAGCGGATATCACTGCGTGTTCTTACAGTAACCAACGTGAGACTCTACTCACAGGTGCCATGGGGCAATTACAACGGGTATCACGTCATTAGTCATCAGAATATTAACCAGTGATGAAATGTCCACTCTATTTGAATCCCAAGAAAATAGGAACCTTCTCACAAAGGAAGGTGAGGTGATATCAAAATTAATCCAACGTACAAAAATTAACTGCAAGGCTTTCATGTATGCAGTAGTAGCACACAAGGAAATATGTCTTTGAAGCGTATATTTCATTTCCTCTTCTCATATCATAACTTTTATTTTAGAATGAAGTAAAAAAATAAACAGTTTAATGTTGTGAAGCATAATATGACACCAGATTCTTAACGTAGGCGCTATCGGAAACGCAAAAAGCAGGGAGCTGTCCATTCTTTTGTCCAACAGTGTCTCCTTGCATGTATTAGTCCCGCTAGGAGATTCTTATTTAAGGACTTGTGGGCATCAAGTTCTTCAGCAGAACAAGCCTTATGGTATTGTGCTAATTACAGTATGGAAAAAATGCAACAAAGACGATTTCCCCTAAAGCAGTGGGGATATTTGCAAAATGTCTGTATTCAGCAATGACTGCCAGCTGCCACAACACTTCACAGAATCCATGCGGCAGGCAACACAACTTTGCGTGCACTTCAGACTTCATTCAGTAAGACATCAGGAGATGGATGGAAACGTCATATTATCGTCGCTCTCCGAGTCGTATTCAATCCAGAATGAGGTGTTATTTAGGTAGTTGAGCGTTCTAGCAATTACACTTTTGTAATTTACATATGAGTATTCCGATAGCCAAAAGTACCCGTTAGTGTGAAACTATCGGGAACTGCATTAGTATCAAACTGCAAGAACTGGAGACGATACGTGGACTCTTCTCTTCGCTGGGTGACCTATTACTGTTATTTAGGATTCTCTCCGTCCTAGACGTAATGCAAATGGAACTTCAGAGGCGCTTTGCGCTATTCTTGACAAACATCAGCAACTTGTAATCACTGCGAGTTACAACTGCGTGATGATATGGCTCAGGTTGTCAGTAGTTGTGGTGGGTCATGCTGTCAAACTGCTTACAGTACCGTTAATGGTGTCCCACATAATTTCGCGCTGACTCCCCACTTAAGTAAAGATAGTGTTGTGCCGTCGTCGCTTCTCTTTATTTGGCCTCAGCTTGAGTAATCCAATTTAAAGAACATAGTACTCCATTCGCGGGCTGCTAATGAAACAGTATGACTACAGAGATCATCGTGCGGCTATTACATTAATTCTGCAATAAATTGCTATGCAGCTGGAATGACTCATTACACAGGTACTCTGTTTCACTTGGTTAAGGGATCAGTTCGCTGCAATCCTGCTTCTATTGTTCGTAAATACTTGTATACTTCATAAATGGTGCAAATGGCTCTGAGCACTATGGGACTTAACTTCTGAGGTCATCAGTCCACTATAACTTAGAACTACTTAACCCTAGCGAACCTAATGACATGAGACACATCCATGCCCGAGACAGGATTCGAGCCTGCGGCCGTAGCGGTCGCGCGCTTCCAGACTAGCGCCTAGAACCGCTCGGCCACCCACCCCGGCCGGCATACTTGTATACTGACCATTCGTTATTTGACTAAATATGAACTACAATCTGATTCGCATATACACTCCTGGAAATGGAAAAAAGAACACATTGACACCGGTGTGTCAGACCCACCATACTTGCTCCGGACACTGCGAGAGGGCTGTACAAGCAATGATCACACGCACGGCACAGCGGACACGCCAGGAACCGCGGTGTTGGCCGTCGAATGGCGCTATCTGCGCAGCATTTGTGCACCGCCGCCGTTAGTGTCAGCCAGTTTGCCGTGGCATACGGAGCTCCATCGCAGTCTTTAACACTGGTAGCATGCCGCGACCGCGTGGACGTGAACCGTATGTGCAGTTGACGGACTTTGAGCGAGGGCGTATAGTGGGCATGCGGGAGGCCGGGTGGACGTACCGCCGAATTGCTCAACACGTGGGGCGTGAGGTCTCCACAGTACATCGATGTTGTCGCCAGTGGTCGGCGGAAGGTGCACGTGCCCGTCGACCTGGGACCGAACCGCAGCGACGCACGGATGCACGCCAAGACCGTAGGATCCTACGCAGTGCCGTAGGGGACCGCACCGCCACTTCCCAGCAAATTAGGGACACTGTTGCTGCTGGGGTATCGGCGAGGACCATTCGCAACCGTCTCCATGAAGCTGGGCTACGGTCCCGCACACCGTTAGGCCGTCTTCCGCTCACGCCCCAACATCGTGCAGCCCGCCTCTAGTGGTGTCGCGACAGGCGTGAATGGAGGGACGAATGGAGACGTGTCGTCTTCAGCGATGAGAGTCGCTTCTGCCTTGGTGCCAATGATGGTCGTATGCGTGTTTGGCGCCGTGCAGGTGAGCGCCACAATCAGGACTGCATACGACCGAGGCACACAGGGCCAACACCCGGCATCATGGTGTGGGGAGCGATCTCCTACACTGGCCGTACAACACTGGTGATCGTCGAGGGGACTCTCAATAGTGCACGGTACATCCAAACCGTCATCGAACCCATCGTTCTACCATTCCTAGACCGGCAAGGGAACTTGCTGTTCCAACAGGACAATGCACGTTCGCATGTATCCCGTGCCACCCAACGTGCTCTAGAAGGTGTAAGTCAACTACCCTGGCCAGCAAGATCTCCGGATCTGTCCCCCATTGAGCATGTTTGGGACTGGATGAAGCGTCGTCTCACGCGGTCTGCACGTCCAGCACGAACGCTGGTCCAACTGAGGCGCCAGGTGGAAATGGCATGGCAAGCTGTTCCACAGGACTACATCCAGCATCTCTACGACCGTCTCCATGGGAGAATAGCAGCCTGCATTGCTGCGAAAGGTGGATATACACTGTACTAGTGCCGACATTGTGCATGCTCTGTTGCCTGTGTCTATGTGCCTGTGGTTCTGT
Organism: Schistocerca nitens; assembly: GCF_023898315.1. Lineage (NCBI taxonomy): Eukaryota > Metazoa > Arthropoda > Insecta > Orthoptera > Acrididae > Schistocerca > Schistocerca nitens. The sequence goes on from NC_064615.1 coordinate 1,013,718,887, forward strand.
CAGTGTGATCATGTGATGTATCTGACCCCAGGAATGTGTGAATAAAGTTTCCCCTTCCTGGGACAATGAATTCACGGTGTTCTTATTTCGATTTCCAGGAGTGTATATGACACGGTTTAGCGCCGGCACAGAGCAATGACTAACGGCTGGATGCCGTTGAAGTCCCGATACACTGATGGCAAGACAAATGTTCGCAAATCACCTCTACTGCCTCAAAAAACAATTGCATCTTACATATCGAAGGACCATCGTTCACACTGTCACAGCGCATTGAAATACAGCTAAGACGGCAGATGAATACTTGTGACCGACTGGGCTTCGAACCTGGACCTCCTGCTTACTAGACAGACATGCTGATCACTGCACTATTTTTTATTTTTTTAAAGTTTGAGAGACTTTCAGCACCAGGTAAGCGGAGGCAAAGAGGGCAGGGTTCGAAGATCCGAGGCCTGGCCTCAATGCCTCCCCCATACCTGTCACTGAGCAGCTGCATTATTCCCATGTATTCCATGTTTGCACCCATATATACCTTTAAATTGTGGAACTAAATTGAGGTAGTAATTAAGGTAAAATAAATTACAGATTGCCGCCTCCAATGGCGTGTGTTCCTTGTAGAACACTCTTATACCAGTGAAAAGGGTGACGGAAAAATACATAACAAACATTCATTCAGAAATATATTCACAATTGAAGTTATTATGCCATTAACCACCATCCTAGTTGGAGTCTCTTCAGTTACAGCTAACCAGTGCGCACCCTACTTAACCTAACTTGAACTAACTTACGCTATGGACAACACACGCCCATGCTGGAGGGAGGACTCGAACCTCCGACGGTGGGCTCTGTCGGGATAGAGCAGCCAACCTCTCTTCAGCACCTGTCTACACACGCGGTACCCCCCCCCCCTACCCCCCTCCCCGGGGCCATTAATCCACTCGCTCGCGGCCACACTGTATTCCCGCTACGGTTCGGACGATGTTATGCGTCTAGCACTGAAAACTTTCGATGATCCGTCTACACCCAAATAATTATATAGGATGTTTGAGGAGGAATAGTAAATATTGTAGGAGGTGGTGGTATAGACAAATTGCAGAAAAAATGCCATATAACCTCCTGTATATGGCTGTATGTGTGGTGTCCGTTCTTTCGGGAATGTCCGAATGAACAGACACACAGACAGACACACAGACATACAGACAGACACACACAGACAGGCACACACAGACAGGCACAGACACACACACAGACAGACACACACACAGACAGACACACACACACACACACACACACACACACAGACACACAGTCAGACACACACACAGTCAGACACACACACAGTCAGACACACACACAGTCAGACACACACACAGACAGACACACACACACACACACAGACACACACACACACACAGACACACACACACAGACACACACACACCACTGGAGCTGCATCAACCCACGCAATTCACAAGATATAGTTGTAATTTTCTGAACAATTCCTGTTTAATAAGTGATAGCGACAGTGTCTTTCATCGTTTACTTTGTCGGAAACCTGCTTCTCTCTGCCCTAGCCTATACTATAGCAATGAGTGATTGCTCACATTCTTGATATCTCACTGGACGTGCTACTGCAACTGTAGCCAAAGATTCAAATCCCGCAGGAAAAGTATGTTTCAAGTCAGATGGTTTTGCTCCTCCTGTACTGTCGTTGAAAACGATCACAACGAAATCAAGTATAGGTATCCTACGAAACCCTTGAGTTCATACTGTGGTGCCGTGAAGATGAAAAAAGTAGTTTTTCACAATTATCAGATGACAGATGGAATTTGTCAGATTCCACTAATTATGATTGCATTATTAACTGCTGATTCACAGGCGCTTTACTGCTGCTTATTGTAACTGTTATTTGAATGTTGGAGCTGGAAGAATAGAAACATCAAATTTTCCCCACATTGAATATTCGAATTCACTCTGTCTTCATGTTTCGAACAAAGGCAGAATATCCGTCAGGAAAGCTGACAACAATAAGTCAGGCCATGCCTGTCTTCTGGTGGATGTGCCAATGACAGTTATCTCAATAACAATATTGTACAGCAAATATACAACCACTGGAGAAGCACAAAACTGTGAATCGCGTCTGGTGAATACGCTTTCAAGGTTTCGGTGCGATTAAGTCAGTAAAACACAAATCATTGCCGCAGTTATTAATTTATGACATTTAGTTTGCATTCAGTGCATCGATGTATAACAAGTAATTGCACTCTAGCCCCTAAACCTAGTTACAGAAATGCGAATAAGACTCATTGACATATAATGAGGATCTTGCGGCCCTCGCCACCCACAACTTTGAAACGAAGCTATAGTCACTTCCGAGGTCACACACAGAACACATCAGCTGGTACCCTTCCTGTCGGTATAACTGAAACTTGGCAACAGCGCAGAATATGTTTGGCAACTCTGTGACCGACGAGTTACTTCCCTGATGGCACAGAACTATCCTGCTAAATTCACTTGATATTATCGTGTCATTTCAATTTAATACCGAGTGGTTTTCGATTGAGATGTGACATGAGGATATCAGTTAATCCTTTTGCGTCCACGAAAGTCGTTCCACATGGGAAATACAACTACTGTTACCTCTTATGTTGCGGTTTATCTGCCATAGCGCTTACTGGGTCAATAAGTAAGTAACTTTGAAACGAAGCTATAGTCACTTCCGAGGTCACACACAGAACACATCAGCTGGTACCCTTCCTGTCGGTATAACTGAAACTTGGCAACAGCGCAGAATATGTTTGGCAACTCTGTGACCGACGAGTTACTTCCCTGATGGCACAGAACTATCCTGCTAAATTCACTTGATATTATCGCGTCATTTCAATTTAATACCGAGTGGTTTTCGATTGAGATGTGACATGAGGATATCAGTTAATCCTTTTGCGTCCACGAAAGTCGTTCCACATGGGAAATACAACTACTGTTACCTCTTATGTTGCGGTTTATCTGCCATAGCGCTTACTGGGTCAATAAGTAAGTAGAAGACACCGCGCCTATTCGCTAGCTCCTAGGTTACGTACTTGCCTGTCAGGTGCATGCTGCCTCTGTTCGCCTTTCGAGCCTCGCCGGAAGCCAGATTTTTGTTTTGTAGCAGAGCTACAAGCAGGCAGATACAATTTCAATGAGGGGATCGTAAAACAACGCTCTAGCAAATTTCGTCTTTTTTCTTTCAGTAACCCTTAGTGTCAAAGCGAAAACCTTGAGGTACTGTCAAATTCATAATGCCACGTTTTTGTTTTCTGCCGACATATTTTTTGTTGTTGTGAATACATAATTTTACGTCGAGTAATACGACCTTCGAGTAAATGGTTAGAGATGAAGAACCTAGTGGTGAATGAACTCATAGATGAGCTGAATGCGGGAGACTACTCTCGAAAAGAATAAGTAGACGATCTATTCACAGTAAGACTTGGAAAATTTGCTAGTACTGTTAAACCTATGTGCACTGAACATTGTGAAAAAGTATTTAAAGACGAGCCCCACGAAAATTGGTGTAGTATTATTTATGGAGAAGCATGTCCAGCACACCTACTGAAAAATTATGTTTCTCGATGAAACTTTAGAGAGGGTTGTAGTGTATCTAGAGGTAGCCCTGGATGGAAAACTATTATGAACACCTCACATAAAGAATGTTTCCACTGCGAAAGATAATCTTATAAGCACTAGAAGCTGCTGTATGGTAAACTGGGGTCTAAACCCAGTACGTACTGGATATACATCCCTGCAAAAAGACCAATGATAATTTATTGGCCTATAATATCAACAAAGTCTAACAGAAGGTGGCTGCTAGGGAGTCTCGCAAAGTGCAGAGACTGGCCTGCATTCACAAACAGATGGAATTAGCAGCTCTTGGAATGGATATTATGCTAGACATGGCCGCCTTACACCTGTGGCTTAAAATGGAGGCAGCGGCAGGGACATAAAGGATAAAAATAGGAAATAACTGGATACAGTTAGAATATACGGAATCCTAAATCAGTAAGGCGATGGCTGGGGAAATGCCGACTAACTATACAATAACTTCTAGCTGTTTCAATAAACTTTGCCACGTAATAGTTGGAAGCTGGGAGCAGTGGAAAAACGAACCACAACACCGTGCAAGAGACATAATATAGTGGTTTACTGACAAGTCGAAAACAGATGAAAGTACCAGGTCTGGTGTACTGCCTAGAATCTCTTTAGGGATGATTGCCACAGTATTACACGTTTTTTTTTCTGTCAGCATGTGCACGGAGGAAAATTATAGTAGACCCTACAAAAATCGTAGCATCTACTTTTATTCAGACAGCCAAACAGCTCTGAAATCTCTATCAGCCCCTGCAACTAGATCGAAGGTCGTTGCAGAATGCCATGAAGCATTTTGTTTCGGACATGTCCGAAAGAACAGATACCACACATATATCCATATACAGGGTGTTTCAGGAGGAATAGTAGATATATTAGCAGGTGGTAGTACAGACGAAAAAAATTCCATATAAATGCGTCCACTTTTTATTGAGTACAGAGATACAGCTGTTAGTACGTAACGCTAACAGAGTCAAAGCAAAGGCAAATGAGGACATTCAAAGTTGATTTTCAAAAATTCACCAACCAACTTCAATGCACATTTGACTTTTCTTGATAACACCACGTGTAGCTCTACTGAGGTCGTCTTTGCGTTCTTTTATGAGGGCTGCACTATTCATAACCCGAACGATCAAATCGGCTCTTTGGTTTACTTTTTATTTGTAGACTTCGCCTTTAACCATCCCCGCAGGCAAAAATCCAAAGAGATAAGGTCCGAAGAGCTTGAAGGCCAAGAAAAGTGCCCATATCTATAGATTCACCTTCTGGGAAATGTTAGGTTTGGATAATGTGTGACCTGACGACTAGAATGTGCAGGAGACCCGTCATGCTGGAGGAACATACGCATTCTTGTAGCCAAATGAACCTGCATCTCGGTTCTTACAATAGTTCAACAGGTGCGCACTGGTTAGATGTAACTGAAAAGAGACGCCAGCTCGGCTTGAGGTTAAGGGCGAATCCCAAGCGCATGGCCACGAACAATTGGGAGCGGAAACTTAATGTCATCGGAACCTTGTTGATGGACCACGACATGCGATTGTTAGACCGACTGCAGAAAGTTCACTTTATAAATACATACATACTTAGCAAAATATATAATGTCGCAGCAGTCTTACCGATACTGCAGGTCACTGCACATAAAATTTTAGCTGTAGCCTCTTGGTATGTGTGGAAACAAAATATATTTGCTGAGGCAAAACGGAGGACTTGGAATTAAAGACGTGCTTTTAAACTAATACATGCCACTAAGACAGGCATCACGAAACCTCTGTTCCTCTCGTTAGATCCTGGGGATAGGAACGCTCCTGTTAATGTAGTATGCCAGCCTAGATTAGGTCCGAAAGTACTATGGCGATTGGAGCTGTATAAGACTTCCACCATCACAAACCAACACTAGAACCGTCTATGATTATATTACCAGAAATCGTCTTCAGAAACCAATTCCGGTAAATTAACCTACAAAAAAATGGAGGAACATCTGGAAAAATATCAACAATAAAATTCTACCAACTAGAGTCAGTGCCGTATGGTGCGACGTTGTAAACGAAACCATACCCTCATACTGCGACAAATGTCGGCTTGTAGAAACTGTAGCGCACATAATCTTATGTGAAAATAGGATCAGAATTTGGAATTGGACTAGGAAGAAATTAGCACTATCAACAGAACCTCAGAAAGTCATATACAGGTAACTGAAGCTTTACAACCCGACTGGAAATGTTACCCGTCCGCAAAGAATAACAGTTATTCGAGGCTTCTGGGACAGTTTGTGTTTTACGTCGTAACAAACAGAACTTAGAACTTAGAAGAGTACATGTTTTATATTGCAGAAGAACATTTTACGCTGAAGCAGAATAACAAATATAAGGTATGGTTTCAAATTTTTTTATCTATTGCTTTATGTGGGCTAAGAAGAGGTGGACAGTTTTTATTATTAGAAGCAGAATACTATTCTTTCAATTTTTTTTTAATTCCTGGAAAATTCTTTTACGTTGGTTTTAAAATCAGAACTGTTCTAATTTGTCAAAACTCTTCCGGCGCCGAAATTTTTTTTCATTTGTTGAAAAATATATGGCTTCCTCACAGACCTCATATCCATCCAGCGAAAATAACTTAAATTGTGAATATACTTCTGAATAAATGTTTGTTATGTATTTTTCCGTCACCCTTTTCACTGCTATAGTATAGGCTAGGGCAGAGAGAAGCAGGTTTCCGACAAAGCAAACGATGGGAGACACTGTCGCTATCACTTATTAAACAGGAATTGTTCAGAAAATTACAACTATATCTTGTGAAATGAGTAGGTTGATGCAGCTCCAGTCCGGCACTATCACTGAGTTGCCAAACATTTTCCGAATAGCACTTCAGATAAAAATGTGTGTGTGTGTGTGTGTGTGTGTGTGTGTGTGTGTGTTCATTCGGACATTCCCGAAAGAACAGACACCATACATATAGCCATATACAGGAGGTTATATGGCATTTTTTCTGCGATTTGGCTATACCACCACCTCCTACAATGTTTACTATTCCTCCTCAAACATCCTGTATAATTATTTGGGTGTAGACGGGTCATCGAAAGTTTTCAGTGCTAGACGCATAACATCGTCCGAACCGTAGCTGGAATACAGTGTGGCCGCGAGCGAGTGGATTAATGGCCCCGGGGAGGGGGGTAGGGGGGGGGGGGTACCGCGTGTGTAGACAGGTGCTGAAGAGAGGTTGGCTGCTCTATCCCGACAGAGCCCACCGTCGGAGGTTCGAGTCCTCCCTCCGGCATGGGCGCGTGTGTTGTCCATAGCGTAAGTTAGTTCAAGTTAGGTTAAGTAGGGTGCGCACTGGTTAGCTGTAACTGAAAAGACTCCAACTAGGATGGTGGTTAATGGCATAATAACTTCAATTGTGAATATATTTCTGAATGAATGTTTGTTATGTATTTTTCCGTCGCCCTTTTCACTGGTGTAAGTTATGTTCTACAAGGAACGCACGCCATTGGAGGCGGCAATCTGTAATTTATTTTACCTTAATTACTACCTCAATTTAGTTCCACAATTTAAAGGTATATATGGGTGCAAACATGGAATACTTGGGAAAAATGCAGCTGCTCAGTGACAGGTATGGGGGAGGCGTTGATGCCAGGCCTCGGATCTTCGACCCCTGCCCTCTTTGCCTCCGCCTACCTGGTGCTGAAAGTCTCTCAAACTTAAAAAAAAAAAAAAAAAAAAATTATAGTGCAGTGATCAGCATATCTGTCTAGTTAGCAGGAGGTCCAGGTTCGAAGTCCAGTCGGTCACAAATATTCATCTGCCGTCTTAGCTGTATTTCAACGCGCTGTGACAGTGTGGACGTTGGTCCTTCGATATTTAAGATGCAATTGTTTTTTGAGGCAGTAGAGGTGATTTGCGAACATTTGTATCGGGACTTCAACGGCATCCAACCCTTAATCATTGCTCTGTGCAGGCACTAACCCATGTCATATATATGCGAATCAGATTGTAGTTCATATTTATCAAATAACGAATGGTCAGTATACAAGTATACCGGCCGTGGTGGGTGGCGGAGCGGTTCTAGGCGCTAGTCTGGAACCACGCGACCGCTACGGTCGCAGTTTGGAATCCTGTCTCGGCCATGGATGTGTCTGATGTCATTAGGTTAGCTACGGTTATGTAGTTCTAAGTTATAGTGGACTGATGACCTCAGAAGTTAAGTCCCATAGTGCTCAGAGCCATTTGCACCATTTATGAAGTATACAAGTATTTACGAACAATAGAAGCAGGATTGCAGCGAACTGATCCCTTAACCGAGTGAAACAGATTAACTGTGTAATGAGTCATTCCAGCTGCATAGCAATTCATTGCAGAATTAATGTAATAGCCGCACGATGATCTCTGTAGTCATACTGTATCATTAGCAGCCCGTGAATGGAGTACTATGTTCTTTAAATCGGATTACTCAAGCTGAGGCCAATTAAGAGAAGCGACGACGGCACAACACTATCTTTACTTAAGTAGGTAGTCAGCGCGAAATTATGTGGGACACCATTAACGTTACTGTAAGCAGTTTGACAGCGTGACACCACCACAACTACTGACAACCTGAGCCATATCATCACGCAGTTGTAACTTGCAGTGATTACAAGTTGCTGATGTTTGTCAAGAATAGCGGAAAGCACCAAAATGGCTCTGAGCACTATGGGACTCAACTGCTGTGGTAATCAGTCCCCTAGAACTTAGAACTGCTTAAACCTAACTAACCTAAGGACATCACACACATCCATGCCCGAGGCAGGATTCGAACCTGCGACCGTAGCAGTCGCACGATAGGAAAGCACCTCTGAAGTTCCATTTGCATTACGTCTAGGACGGAGAGAATCCTAAATAACAGTAATAGGTCACCCAGCGAAGAGAAGAGTCCACGTATTGTCTCAAGTTCTTGCAGTTTGATATTAATGCAGTTCCCGATAGTTTCACACTAACGGGTACTTTTGGCTATCGGAATACTCATACGTGAATTACAAAAGTGTAATTGCTAGAACGCTCAACTACCTTAATAACACCTCATTCTGGATTGAATACGACTCGGAGAGCGACGTTAATTTGACGTTTCCATCCATCTCCTGACGTCTTACTGAATCAAGTCTGTAGTGCACGCACAGTTGTGTTGCCTGCCGCATGGATTCTGTGAAGTGTTGTGGCAGCTGGCTGGCAGTCATTGCTGAATACAGACATTTGCAAATATCCCCACTGCTTTAGGGGAAATCGTCTTTGTTGCATTTTTTCCAGACCGTAATTAGCACAATAACATAAGGCTTGTTTGCTGAAGAACTTGATGCCCACAAGTCCTTAAATAAGAATCTCCTAGCGGGAGTAATGCATGCAAGGAGACAGACTGTTGGACAAAAGAATGGACAGCTCCCTGCTTTTTGCGTTTCCGATAGCGCCTACGATAAGAATCTGGTGTCATATTATGCTTCACAACCTTAAACTGTTTATTTTTTTACTTCATACTAAAATAAAAGTTATGATATGAGAAGAGGAAATGACAGATACGCTTCTCAGGAACTTAAGTTTTACGTGTTTATTTTCTCACTTCATACTAAAACAAGGGCGTTAATATGAGAAGAGGAAATGAAATATACGCTTCAAAGACATAATATTTCCTTGTGTGCTACTATTGCATACATGAAAGTCCTGCAGTTAATTTGTGTATGTTGGATAAATTTTGGTATCACCTCACCTTCCTTTGTGAGAAGGTTCCTATTTTCTTGGGATTCAAATAGAGTGGACATTTCATCACTGGTTAATATTCTGATGACTAATGACATGATACCCGTTGCAATTGCTCCATGGCACCTGTGAGTAGAGTCTCACGTTGGTTACTGTAAGAACACGCAGGCAGTGATGTCCGCTCACTGCAGTCAGAGCCAAGGTGATTTCTTTCTCTTTATGGCGAAGCGTCTGCTGCAGTGTCCACGCTCAGCCAACATAAACAAATCGCGGCGGCATTGGGCACTGCTAATCGCTGCACTTGTCGCGAGCCTCGAAACACGAGCGCATTGTCTCTGCTAACGATACTGTGGAGTTAATACATCTTACTTAACGTAATATGCAGGTCGTTGGTTGGGTAAAAATTCAGTTTGTCACTTCACATCGCATTGAAATACTTTAGTCATATTTGATGCAATATTTATTGTTGGTTGTCTCTCTAATGTTAATGGTATTGATTCAGCTTGCGGGGTCAGGGATTTTCTCTGCCTCGTGATGGCTGGGTGTTGTGTGCTGTCCTTAGGTTAGTTAGGTTTAAGTAGTTCTAAGTTCTAGGGGACTGATGACCATAGATATTAAGTCCCATAGTGCTCAGAGCCATTTGAACCATTTTTGATTCAGCTTGTGCGTGAACACGAAAACACACACACACACACACACAAAGTCATTGATTCCCGTGAGGGTAACAACTACTGTGAGTTGAACAACACATGCACCAGTCAATTCCTCAGTTGGCGTCGAGTGGGTGAGATTTTTCAATTACCTTGCATTGCAAGAATTGTAAGGAGGAGACTGAAAGCAAATGGACTTGTATCTAAAGAACTGCGACAAAGCAAAGCATGACCGACTATCAGATAATTGTCCACATGGGTTTTGTGGACGAGTATACTTTTAGTAACCAACCCACCCACGATCATTACGTAAGATTTCTCGAAGGCGGAGGGGCATTGATTTCATCAAGACGTCGACAGTGTAGCGTGATGGTTTACTTCCCACCATACGTTTCCTATATTCGTCCAAAGGTCGCTTGCATTTGTAGGTCCAAATGGCAATGACCTTGTTACCTCTGCCCACATATTCTCTATCTGGTTGACGTTCGGTGATCGTGGAACAAACGGCAACAGCTTTATCCTCTCTTGGCCCTGAAACCAATCTCGCACTGCTTTGCTATGATGGATGGGGCTCTGCTCCTGTAAATAAACTGTTATCTCGTTCGTTCATATATTTATATTTAAATCGCATATTAGTAATAAGCACATTGTATTATTATTTTCCACAGTGTTTAAGAATTCAGGCCCTGTCGTAAATAAGTGATCTAGATTCAACCGTCCGATTAAGAATGTGGTTTACCCAGTCTATCAAATGATGAGAGTCGTATTCGGATATCCACATTAAGCCTTACTGGCTGCATCCGATTAGAACGATCCGGTATCGAAATGAAATTACAGATGTCGGATAATTTGAACGTCTGTATTGCAACAATGCTGCGCACATAAATTCCTATGATGGAGTAACAGGGAGGAACTGCCTAAGAAAAAGTGAGAAATATGTCTACTAGAAGCAATGTCACGTAATTATAACCCATATTTATGTGACGGAAATACTGAATCGAACAATGCACATGTATTTCAGTGGTGGGAAGATGCACTATATCGGATTTGCTGAAGACATGACAATAATAATAATTCCCGTGGAGGCCCGGGAAAAGAATAGGCCTCCGGTATGTTCTGCCAGTCGTAAAAGGTGACGAAAAGAACAAACCACTAATAGGGCTAACCCCCCCCCCCCCTTTTAGTGTGATTAGTTGGTTCAGGACAGAACTAAAGAAGCCTCGGACAAGCGCCGTTATGGTCGGGGACGACACTTGAACCCTATGCCCGCCCACAATGGTAACGACACTGCTAGCCAACTGGAAAATGATTCAAATCCAAATAGAGGTGTTTTGCAGGATATGCTTCCTGCAACCACCCTAGAAGGAAAACAAAGACAGTGGATGAGATGGTCAGATGAAGTTAATCGACACCTCATGTTCTGTTATTACCATGCAACAAACCTAGGAACCAACACAACTGGATACAGATCACAAGTATACACAACATTTATTACCAGATACCCAGAATTAAAATTTTTAACAGAACAACGACTAGCTGATCAGATCAGTGTAATAATCAAAAATAACAGGATACCCCAGTCAGAATTAGAAAACATCAAACAACAAGTGCAACAAATACTGGAACAAAATAATTTGCAATCAGAAGAAGAAGAAAATACAGTAATGGGCTCAAACATCCCAGAGCAAACAAACAAAGAACAACACGCATCAATTAAACAGTCAGAGGAAAACGAAATCTTAAGACAGCCACCAGAACAAGCACAAATAGAACACGAAGTGACACGCATGTTAGATATAAAAGAAAAATTTCAGCTGACATATATTGACATATATAGAATACAAAGACACAAATACAGACATTAGACCATTCTTGCATAGACCGCCAAATAACCCACAAGTTGAAACAACAATAAAAACTATCAACACAATCATACACAACAAAATAAATGAAAACACAACTATGGAAGAGTTACAACTACTGGTTTATATAGGAGCACTCACTACACTAAATATACACACTAGGCAGAGAACCAACCAACACACAGAAGAAACCCACAAAACCAGCGTGGCAACACAGGGTACAGGTCAGAATAGAAAAACTGAGAAACGACATCGGACAGCTAACACAATTTATAAGAAATGAAATGTCAGAAAAAACGAAAAAGGTTAGGTAAAATCTCACAACAAGAAGTGATAGAGCAATTAGATGAAAAGAAGCAGAAATTACAAGCATTGGCCAAACGACTTAGAAGATACAAAAAAAGTGAAAATAGAAGGAAACAAAACCAAACATTCAACACAAACCAAATGAAATTTTACCAGACAATAGATAACACACACATTAAAATAGACAATCCACCAAACATAACAGACATGGAACACTTCTGGAGCCACATATGGTCGAACCTGGTACAACATAACAGGCATGCACGGTGGATACAAGCAGAAACAGATACGTACAAGATGATACCACAAATGCCTGAAGTGATAATTTTGCAACATTAAGTCACCCAAGCAATTAATTCTACTCACGATTGGAAAGCCCCTGGAAAAGATAAAATAGCAAATTTCTGGCTAAAGAAATTCACCTGAACACATTCACATCTAACTAAATTATTTAACAGTTACGTTGCAGACCCATACACATTCCCTGATACACTTACACATGGAATAACTTATCTGAAACCTAAAGATCAAGCAGACACAGCAAACCCAGCTAAATATCGCCCCATAACATGCCTACCAACAATATACAAAATATTAACTTCAGTCATTACACAGAAATTAATGACACATACAACACAGAACAAAATTATAAATGAAGAACAAAAAGGCTGTTGCAAAGGAGCACGAGGATGTAAAGAGCAACTGATAATAGATGCAGAGGTGACATATCAAGCTAAAACTAAACAAAGGTCGCTACAATATGCATACATTGATTACCAAAAAGCTTTTGATAGTGTACCCCACTCATGGTTACTACAACTATTGGAAATATACAAAGTAGATCCTAAATTGATACAGTTCCTAAGGATAGTAATGAAAAATTGGAAAACCACACTTAATATCCAAACAAATTCAAATAATATCACATCACAGCCAATACAGATTAAGCGTGGAATATACCAAGGAGACTCATTAAGTCCTTTCTGGTTCTGCCTTGCTCTGAACCCACTAACCAACATGCTAAATAATACAAATTATGGATACAATATTACTGGAACATACCCACACAAAATCACACATCTGCCTTACATGGATGATCTAAAACTACTGGCAGCAACAAATCAACAACTCAACCAATTACTAAAGATAACAGAAGTATTCAGCAATGATATAAATATGGCTTTTGGAACAGACAAATGTAAGAAAAATAGCATAGTTAAGGGAAAACACACTAAACAAGAAGATTACATATTGGATAACCACAGCGACTGCATAGAAGCGATGGAAAAAACAGATGCCTATAAATATCTAGGATACAGACAAAAAATAGGAATAGATAATACAAATATTAAAGAAGAACTAAAAGAAAAATATAGACAAAGACTAACAAAAATACTGAAAACAGAATTGACAGCAAGAAACAAGATAAAAGCTATAAATACTTATGCTATACCAATATTAACCTACTCATTTGGAGTAGTGAAATGGAGTAACACAGACCTAGAAGCACTCAATACACTTACACGATCACAATGCCCCAAAAATAGAATACATCACATACATTCAGCAACTGAAAGATTCACATTAAGCAGAAAGTAAGGAGGAAGAGGATTTATAGACATAAAAAACCTACATTATGGACAGGTAGACAATTTAAGAAAATTCTTTATAGAACGAGCAGAAACTAGCAAAATACACAAAGCAATAAATCATATAAATACATCGGCTACACCACTTCAATTTCATGACCACTTCTACAACCCTTCAGATCACATAACATCAATAGATACGTAGAAAGTAAATTGGAAAAAGAAAACACTACATGGCAAGCACCCGTATTATCTAACACAGCCACACATCGATCAAGACGCATCCAACACATGGCTAAGAAAAGGCAATATATACAGTGACACGGAAGGATTCATGAATTCAATACAGGATCAAACAATAAACACCAGATATTACAACAAGCATATTATTAAAGATCCCAATACCACAACAGATAAATGCAGACTTTGCAAACAACAAATAGAAACAGTAGATCACATCACAAGTGGATGTAAAATACTAGCAAATACAGAATACCCCAGAAGACATGACAATGTAGCAAAAATAATACATCAACAGCTTGCCTTACAACATAAACTTATAAAACAACATGTTCCCACATACAAGTATGCACCACAAAATGTACTGGAGAACGATGAATACAAATTATACTGGAAAAGAACCATTATAACAGATAAAACAACACCATATAACAAACCTGACATCATACTCACCAATAAAAAGAAGAAATTAACACAACTAATCGAAATATCCATACCCAATACAACAAATGTACAAAAGAAAACAGGAGAAAAAATTGAAAAATACATCCAACTGGCTGAGGAAGTCAAGGACATGTGGCATCAGGATAAAGTTAACATTATACCAATTATACTATCAACTACAGGAGTCATTCCACACAATATCCAGCAGTACATCAATGCAATACGGCTACATCCAAACTTATATATACAACTACAGAAATCTGTAATTATTGACACTTGTTCAATTACCCGAAAGTTCCTAAATGCAATGTAACATATACCGTACAGTTAAAAGGAAGTCATGCTTGATCACGGTCCGCGTCACCTTCCATTTTTAACAAGACATAACGTCTGAGACAAGAATGAAATAATAATAATAATAAAAATCCCGTGGGGCCGATAGGGGAAACCCTCCCCCATATGGGTGGTACCGAGGAAATCAAATACTTGGGGTGAACCAAATACTAACACAATCCTGAACGACTACTCAATCCGTTGAACTCAAAATCCAGACACGTCTGAGTGAAAACCACCGCTACTCTGGTCACCGTCTGTTAGCTCAATGAGCTCGGCTGAAAATATTTGCTTCCAAAGGCTTCAACACCCTCTGGTCCTGTCCGGTCCTGGAATCACACAGGCCAAACCAATGAAACACAAGCAAACATGAACTGTGCAAGCAAAGTCAACTATACCCCAGGTGGTACACAACCCGGCTGTCGACAGACGGCAACTGAAATTTCGGATTCTGGGGAGTCCAGGTTAGCACGGCAGAGAATATTGATGATCTCCTGTAAATTTCCCTACAAGCAGAAAACACGCATTTGAAAACTACACGCCGCGCGGGATTAGCCGAGCGGTTAGGGGCGCAGCAGTCATGGACTGTTCGGCTGGTCCCGGCGGGGGTTCGAGTCCTCCCTCGGGCATGGGTGTGTGTGTGTTTGTCCATAGGATAATTTAGGTTAAGTAGTGTGTAAGCTTAGGGACTGATGACCTTAGCAGTTAAGTCCCATAAGATTTCACACACATAAGATTTTTTTAATAACTAAACATCGATACATTGATCCAAATTCGAAAACTAAATAATCTCACATAATAAATCGACCGACAAAAAATTCTCATCATTGGTCTTCAAGAACCACAACTAACAGACAATGAAACCTTGCATCACGGAAACCATTTCATCTTCAAGAGCGAAATACAACAAAAGGTAGCGAAAGGCGTACCAATCTTCGGCATTTGCTTTTCTCGAACACAGATCTATCATAAACTCTGTCAAAGAAATCACAGCCATCAACAATCGACTTAGGACTATGCTCATTCAGAGCCCCAGTAAAAAATATACACCCATCAATGCACATGCCCCCACCAACATCGAAAATAAGAAAAACACCAAAAATGTCGAGAAATTCTGGAACACACTCCAAAATACTATGAGCAAAATTCACCAAGATGACGTGAAAATACTAATGGGAGACTTCAACTCTCTATTTGGGACAGAAAAAACCTGTAGAAAAATCATTGGTACAAATTCAACACACCGAAACGCTTAGACCAACGGCAAACGTCTGACTGATATTTGCTAACAATTCAACCACAAAAGAATGTCTTCCCACTTTAGGAAAATACCATTTCTCAGGTAACGTGCTTGGCTACCAGGTGCAAGCTGCTGTCGTTCGCCTTTCTAGACTCGCTGAAAGCGAGAGGGACAAGTGCTTGAGAGAGGACTTCCCTAACAATGCAAGTGTCTGAGTGTCTACTTTCCTATCAATCTCCTGGATAGTTTTGTTTCTCAAAATCAACAGAGTGAGTTATCATGCAGTAGCAAAGGTGATGTAGTTTTGTTGCACGACTTTCTTACACTGCGACCGAAAGGTGTCTCAATTGTTGACAACAAATTCCAGCTGTGTTGCACACACCCCTTGGGGCAGAATTTGTAGTCCAAAACACACTTTTGGAGCTATCAAATGTAAAATATTATGTTCACACTACTCTTTGCTCTAGTCTACGTCTTTTGGTGGAACTCAGCCTTTCATTTCTTCTTAGGAAGTTAACGATAAAGGCATCACAACACGTCACCAATAACAGTACTGCAAAGGAATGTTCAATGAGCGACCTGATGACGTTCAATAATAGTCACTCCGTTGATTTTTGTTGTTTCGAATTAGAGCATGAAGTACTCCTACACCAGACTTCTGAACTTTGCCTGTTGAATGCAAATGTAGCATGATGGTAAAATGGTATTCCGTCACACATATCAGTAGTCGAGACTTGCTTCATGTGGAAAATCATTCATGCCAGAACGATCTTTGTTGAAACGAGAATGTCTTTTTCTGGTGTATTTTTCCCAAAAACACTCCCTCCAAACACAGTTTAAATCTTTCTAGCTGCCTCCTATACATTCACCCCTCTGTTATACCAAAGTAAATATTGTGTTGCAGATGTTACACCTTTTTCCACTTGCGACTCAATTTTACAATGCTTAACCGTAGTGCATGATGTTCAGGTATGCAAAATCCAATGCTTAACTGCAAGATACTAACTAGAACTTCAAATTCGAAAATGGCATTGATTCATACACTGACAGTGTGGCGCCGTTTTCACATGGGCGGCCCTGGATTTCAGGCGGCGGGTGGCGTCTGGCCGGTGGCCGGTAGCCGCTGCAGCGCGAGGAAACGCCCGAGCGTAAGCTGTTATGATCGCGACGCAGCCACGAGCTGTCCTGTGGAATTGTTTCTGAAATACTTGTTATTGCGCGTGGGTAGAATGTTAAGCGAATTGTCTTCGATGTTCAATCAGACTCATAAGTTTAGACCGAAATGTGGTAATAAAAAAATCAGTTGGACGCGAACACGCGACTCTAATTTTAGAATGCACGACGATTACCGCAAGACCACGGGCTCACTCCAACCAGATCATGTCGGAAGTAGACAACACTTCCTCCTAACACTTCCGCATCTTACAGTGTTGCCAGATTGTGCAGATGGTCGGACTTAGAGTTGGCAGGGGTGGCCAGTTTTATTGGCCACCTTAAGTGAACGACTCGGACTTAGTCTCTGTGGCGGCCGGCCGGCGGTCAGTTTTTTTGTCTAAGACTGTACCTTAAGGGCGATTCTGAACCAAAATCCTCTTATTGACATACACCCTACCCAAATGTTTTCCGAGATGGAACCCATTTAATGTACATTGTTATTTATTTTCTGTATTTTTCAAACATTATCAATGTTTACGTCGTTCCACAGTACTGTAGAATAAGTTGAACAGTTTGATACCAAACACATCTTGTCTATCAGGTCGGGAAACTACCTCAAATAAACTTCCTAAGCTATAGCGCACACACGTCGCGCGAGATTTTCAGTATATCACACTTTCTCCGGGCCAAAATATGAAAGGCATAGTTTTTGTGGGAAACTTTGAAGTTATATTGCCTGTATTATTAAGAAGATAGTTTCTTACCAGTGTAAAGCGTATTCCTGCGTTTAACATTCATACGCGACTAAGGTATATGTTGTGTTGGCAGAAGAGCCAACACCGTGTTACTGGAGGAGGCCTAAATGCACGCGTTTTTGCTCACGCAGGCTGGGGTGAGGAGAGAAGAACTATACTGACGTGAGGTCTGGAACATGACAAGGAATTATAATTCAGAAAGCGGAAATTTAGTTTGATACTTAACTTTATTCCACCAATGATGAACGTCGCTCTTGACGGTACCTGATTCACAATATTGTCTGTTCAGGATTCATTCTAATTACTGAATATGGCGCCTTGCTAGGTCGTAGCAAATGACGTAGCTGAAGGCTGTGCTAAACTATCGTCTCTGCAGATGAGAGCGTATGTAGGCAGTGAACCATCGCTAGTAAAGTCGGCTGTACAACTGAGGCGAGTGGGCCGATTTAAAGGCTACCACCTAGCAAGAGTGGTGTCTGGCGGTGACACCACAGTATATACCGACATGTTGAGCAAACAAGTTACGAGAGCACACGAATGACATAGGTCTCAGGTTCCCACCTATATATATGTGCCTGCTCGAGGCGTCCGTCAGTCAAGTTTATAAAACAGGGGAGGCAAACCCACGGACCGAGGGCCGCGTGCGGCCGACAGTAAGTACCATTGCGGTCCAAGAAGTAACCGACAGGGAAAAAAAATTATTTAAATTTATTATTAATTGAGTATTTTCAATCTGAAGCTCCTGCCATGCGATTCTATTCTCTCATTGGTCCATCGAGTATTTTTTTTTTTCCTCAGCAGTTACTGCTGACGGCGAGGGCTACGTCTTCGGCTTGCGGAAGCTGCTGGGCTTCCCTGTCATGGCAGAAGCTCTCCAGACCGCCATGGACCCCCAGCCCCAATGCTTCAAGTGCCAGCGCGAGGGCCATGTCGCGAAGTACTGCCGCAACGCGGCGCGGTGGGTCAAGTTCTCCCGCGAGCACGACAGTCGCGCCTGCGACCGTGTCAGGGAAGCTTTGCCGACCTGCGCCCGGTGTGGCGGCCAGCACTTCGCCAGCTGGTGTGGCTGCCCGGTTTTTTCAATCCACAGTCGTACCGAAGGCGGCGAGGCGGCCACGGCCGCACCGACGCAGCGGATTAGACGACGACATCGGCCGACGACGACGACGGGCGCAGACCAGCCAGACCCAGATGAGGGAGAGTGCAGTAACAGCTCCTCCCGCCAAGAGCGAGGATGACCGCCCACAGGTGGACAGTCGGGTTGCAGCTCGCGCCCCCGAGCAGAGGCGTTGACCTCAGCATCGCCGTGGAGGAAGCCACGGCAGGCCTCAAAGCCGTCATAGTGGCAGAGAGGGCTGCCTTCGCAGCCGCAGTGGCTGCAGGGAAGGAAGTCGCTTTGAGGCAGCTCCGTGCAGTCCTTGCCCAAGGCCTGCGTCCAGCAGAAGGGGTTCGAACCCCTGTGAAAGCTCTTGCAACCTCACAGAAGGGCGTTCGGGTGCCTGCCCCATCGGCCGCCACAGCGGCGCCGCAGAGGAAGGGCGCCAAGAAAACAGCCGCCGCCCCAACGGTAACGGCAGCGACGCCGACCGCCTTGTGGGCGGCCCACGCAAGGGATCGAGAAGTCAAACGGGCAGTGTACATCGCGCATGAGCGAGAGAACAGCCTGCAGCTCTCCAATGAATCTGCGGTGCAGTACGCGGAGCAAGTAGGCTTGCTTGAGGAGGAGCTGCGGCTGAACTGCGCCACGTAGTAACAGGGGACGCCGACCAACAGCGAGCTGCCGCCGTTCAGCACCAGCCTGATGATGCTGTGCCAAGTCACTGACGATACGGCACAGCAGAGGGCGCAAGGCAACGCACTTCGTTGCCGCACCGGACTCCTTTATAATAATGACCAATGGCACTGATACGATATCCTCTTGCTTGATAACCGCTATTAAGATAACCTACCCTTGCCTGAACTGTTCCAGTCAGCAAGACATTGGCTACTGCTCTTACTACCCTTCGTAACTGTCGCGGAGGTTTCTTTCCCTTGGTGCTTGCATTGCCACTTTTTTCTCTCTGCCGTTAATCTGCTACCCTTCGTTCGACTTTCGATCCAATCTATCTCCAGATGAGCGCGTATTAATGGTTAACCTTAACCAGACGTACGCAAACATCGCAGTACCCACATCCTGCGACAACTCACTTTTTGTGAAAACTAACTCTTATGCAGAGATGGCAGTAGTCCTTTTGAACTGGCCATCATGCCGGTGTGCGCGTGGAGGAGTTCCACAACTTAAAACAAAAAAGCACGCCTCTAGTCCACCACCAGCAATGCAGGATGAAACGTTGAAAATGCCAGCCACTCATGCTGGCGAAGCGTAAGAAAAGTCATCAGACGAACGTCGGCCAATAAACCGAGACAGAAGCCAACAGGCAGTTTATCAAACAAGAAAGATTTTTAACACGAAACATCTTATGCGTGTCACAGTTAACTATATTTTCAAAGATTTGCCAAGGTCTACGGTCTTCATATAATGATAAAGAAATGTACATTTAATAGAAAGTAAACGTTCTCAAATACCTGTTTGGCATCTACTTCCTGTGCAACATTTTATCGGTGTTATCCCCAAATCGTTTTGTTGTTTACCTTGATACATTCCCAATCTCTTTTTATTGTGATGTTTACCTTCAATATATGAATTTCTTGTACAAGTCAAAGCATATTGTGGACACTTATCTTTCACCATCAAATATTTAATAAAAAGTGATCGCACTGTCTTATTTGAGCGATGGACTACTCGTCGAAATTTTGCTGTCTTGTGATACAGAAGCGATGCAACCGTGCTGACAGCAAATGCGTTATGTCCCATGCTTTTATATCCGAACACGCTATACCTGTACTCCCCAGAAACGATGGGTGGACCGTTTCGATCAATATTCTGACATGATAAACTACATGGTCTGAACTTGGAAAGAGACAGTATTTTTTTTTTTTTCACTGTTGCTAGGTGAACCGAAGGCTGCAGTTCATTCACTCCCTCGAAATTTTAATAGTCAAATTCGATCCTAGTTGACAGCGAAAATTCGCGATTAACGTTTATACGACCTACCTTCCTAAGTTCGTTTCTTGTGCTAATGTGCTTCACACTATCGCCCACTTAGTGTTTGGGAGTGCAGTAAACATGCAGAATCGCTGCTCGCCGCGGTCTGTCCGAACCGAGCAGCGATCGAGATCAGGGCGAGTCACCCAGACAACTCTGACGTCACCGGCCACCGTCAAGGTCATTGGTCGCGCCCCCACACTGCCACGCGGATTGGCTGGCTGGCTACGGCTCGCTGCGCATTTTCTCTGCCACGTTATGCCTACATCAGCGCATATGGGGAGCAATGGGTGACGATTTTGAATATGAACTTATTATAGCTGTATTTATGACATAAAGCCGCCTGGGATCAGTCATGCTGATCATTACAACTACTTCCTATTCTGTGACACTGAGTGTAATGGTTCTTGGGATTGGGAGCATTGTTTCAGCAGAAATTTTATTCTCTGCGTATCTGGGTAAAAAGGGACATGTGACAGATGTAGCAAATGAAGTAGATAAAAAATAACGAAATTTCTGAGTACCAACATTGTCCCCCCAGAAAATATGTTAGTAGTGTTCGGTCGAATCTAAGTATTTCTAATTCACTGAGATTACTACACAGTGAATTTTTTTGTGAAACTCTCACGTTTGAAAAGGGCTCAAAGTAATTTATTAGCTCCAGAAGTTGAAGATACCGCTACAGTTGTAAAGTTCTTTTGTTATCACACCAACAGTTTCGGGGTCTTATACTCCTACCTTCAGGTTCGTAACTTGGTGGTGCGACCCACGAGCGCCGCGGTGGACGTGCACAAGGCGTGGTGTGCTACCTATGAGCGCAGAGGTGCGTCACTTCTGTAGCGTGGACGTTCAGTTTTCAACATGACTACTGCTTGTTATTTGCTCGTTCTACTTGCCTAGAACTCAGATCTGCTATGGTTTGGCTGTTTGCGGTTTTAAAGAATCTCGAAAATTATTACTAAATTCTTGAGGCATTCGTAAATGTAATGTAAAGGATTGAAATAGGACACTTGATTTTGGTTTATGTGGAGTGCCTCTGTTACTGCGTCCCGCACCTGCCTACTGCACGCTTTTTTTTCGATTACTTTGAAGTGCTTCTGCCTTTGGCGACTGGACTTGCTTCATTTATAGTTTTTGACGTAATTTTTACTTAATTTCGCTTTATTAGGTAATTTCGGCTTTAAGCCTAATATGGTGGTTGCTACTGGTTTTTCTTTAGTCTGTTTAATTCGTTATTTGGTTCTGGAAACTTTCACTCTGTGCCATTCTCGAGTTTCGACTGTTCCAGCACGCTCTAGGTGTTTGATTGTATTTCTGAATAGGTCCGTTTTCTTTCTAACAGTTTTCGAGTTTTTTCCTGTATTTGTAGTGTGAGTGTCGGCCATAAGCCCCGTGTTTTATTTAGATAAACACGAAAGTGTGTGTGTGTGTGTGTGTGTGTGTGTGTGTGTGTGTGTGTGTGTGCGTGAGAGAGAGAGAGAGAGAGAGAGAGAGAGAGAGAGATCAGGCAGCCGAGAAGAGAGGCAGGGAGGAAGAAGGAAACAGCCCTCCCGGCGCCACCCAAGCCCGTAACCTGTCTCATTGGCAGTCCGAAAAATATTGTGCCTTCTTAGCAGGTTTGAATGTAAGGGGTCCTACACACGGAGTCACTGAGAAGCGCTTCTCTGTGGCGGGAGACACTTCGCACTGCGGGTCGATGCACGCCACGCCTCGACTCTTGGAAGGCGCACCGGCTGCTGTGAGCTGCTTTGATGCTGCCGCTGCTGCCGCCGCTACTCCGACTACTGCACCGTTGCGTGGGTGTGAGTTTCCTCATGGAGTCAGACGAAGACGACAACTTTTCTTTTACTTCTCTTACTGAACAACAAATCCAAGAAGAGGAAATTAAAAAAAAAATTCTGCATGCATCCATTTCTGGAAAGAAGAATAGCTAAGGATTTCACTTAAAACTTCCGGGCTATTAGGCCGTGGACGGTGTATGAAACGCTGAAGATGTCTCCTGCAGGTTATAACATGTTCGATATGCCTGCCATCATAGTCGATGATGTGTTTCAGACCAACAGCGAAATATTGCATGACCTGGTGAAGTGTCGAACATCGCTGCTGCCGATGACCTCCTGAATGGCTGTTTTCAGCAGAGCAATGGTTTTGAGGTTATTGTTGTACACCTTGTCTTTAATACAGTCCCATAAAAAGGAGTCTTATGTGTTCAGATCTGGAGAATATAGTGGCCAATCGTAGCCCATGCCAGTGGCCCCTGGATACCCCAGAGCCAGAGTGCGGTCTCCAAAGTACTCCTCTGGCACATCACTCTCCCTTTTTGGATGCGGTAGAGCTCCGTCTTGCATGAACCTCATCTGGTCCAAATCAGGGACACTTTGGACAGTGGGGATGAATCATCTTTCAAAACCTTCAAGTACCATTCGGTAGTCACGGTGCCATCAAGGAATATCTATCGCACCGATTATTCCGTGACTGGATTTTGCACACCACACGCGTCACTGGCTGAGGGTCAAGAGACTTCTCGATCGTGATATGCGGATTGTCAATCCCTGAAATGCGCAAATTTTGCCTATTGACGAACCCATCAAAATGAAAGTGGGCTTCGTCCCTAAACCAAACCATACCTGTGCATACTAATTCCCATCATGCCCCGCGGCCAACAGTGCAGTTTGAACGTCTTAATGCAAACCGTTCAGAAGTTATGACGCTTTTATTTTATATAGTTCAGTAACTTTAATCCTGTACATTGACATTGGTGCACTGGGAGATCGTCAGATTCTACAGCGTTCAACATTTCATTGCTTTATAAGGAGGTAGCTGAGGAAGACATTAAATTTCCTCAAATCAGGCAGTTGTATAAACTTTCTTTTCTGCGAGTATTAGATACAAGACGAAATTTGTTACGTCAATTATCAGACGGTAGGCGCTTTGTTTCTCGCAAGCTGCTCCGTTCAGTAAGAAATATTTTCTAAGAGTAAACCGATTATAACTGAAGCGTAAGAAAGATTAAACTGGCAGATTTTGATACACAGGGCCGGTAGTATTTTTTTTTTTGTTTTTGTTTTTGCTGAAAAACCAGTAGGCTCCTATGCGCCGATTTCAAAACTGTAGAACACGAAGACAAAGAGGAATTAAAAATGACTACACGTCAATCCGAAGACAGCTAAAAACAGGGACGTGGAGAAACGTCTGTAAAATACGCCATAAAGAAATGGAGATCAAGATCTAAAAGTTAAATGGCGTTTGCCATATCACTAAGACGGAGAAAAAGCAAAACGTGGTCGACAGCCCGAGCGTCGTTCGCTAAAATGACCGATAACTCAGACAGCAAACACAAACGAGAACGTAGGCGGTTAAAAAGAGGCAGTACGCCAGGAAATGGCGAACCATCAAAAGTTATCCACAAGGTGTGCAACGTGGCGGCGGAACACCACTTAAGAAATTGCGATTGCTAACCTAGATAAAATGATTTCCTCGCGGCGAGAGAGCCGACGGGACGTCGTCCAAGCCGCTGGAAGAGGCTTCACAACACGGAGCTTGTTCCCATGAAGAGAGTTCTGGTGGTGATGCCGAAGTGACACCACCTGCTGACAGACGTCAACACAGAGATCATCGTAGAGAATATAGGAACTCACGGCCTGAGGTATGAGGACTGCAGCCTTCGCAGCAGCGTCGGCGGCCTCGTTTCTTGTTAGACCGACATGACCAGGAACCCAAATGAAGATCACAGTGGCTCCATCAAGAGTGAGCAAGTGACAGCTTTCGTGGACCCGTTAAACTAAGGCTGAGGCCACACTTGCGTTTTTTGAAGCTGGACAGTCAGCGTCTAAAGAAGCAGCTTCGAAAGTCCCCTGGTGGTGGCCACATTCGACCGCAATGCATCCTAGCGACCCAAGACGTGAATGTGGTCGTATAAGGCTCAGCAGCCTTTCAGAGTTGCCTGGGTGCATTGAGAAATGAATGTGTTATGTAAACAGTCTTCGAATTTAAAATTAGATTCGAGCGCGCACGGAGGCTTTCAGACAGTCATTCTTCCCGCGAACCGTACGCGACTGGAACAGAAAAAGGAGGTAATGACAGTGGCACGTAAAGTGCCCTCCGCCACACACCGTTGGGTGGCTTGCGGAGTATAAATGTAGATGTAGATGTAGAATAATATGTGCTGCTTTGTTACTGATTCGTTGGAGACGACGTAGGCAAAAAAGACGTTTTTGGACTCATCCAGTAACTGAGGACAGATCAGAGAGGGGAACATTCAATCTGCTACACAACAAATTTAAAGAAAACCCTGAAAAGTTTTTGGAGTACTACAGGATGTCTATTAAGTCATAAGAAACTCTGCTGTCTAATGTGTCGAATGCTATTACCGGAAGAAACACTCGACTACGTGATTGTATAAGGACTGAAGAAAAACTATCAATTATTCTTAGTTTTATTACTTATTGTATTATTTGTTTACAATGCATAAAAGGACAGGATTGAATCTTCTGATTTTTCCTCGAAGATCATTGTAGGTGTGCTGTTTGTGGACTGAGATGAAAGTTGGTCACTTTTAGATGTAATTCTGGACGGCTGTGTGTAGGGGTCGGACTGAACCAATTGTAAATATGTCAACTGAAAATCCATCTTGTCAGCTGGGATAAATTTCTTAATAAGGGGCATTTGCGAAAGTAAAAACATTTCATCTGGATCATTAGTTCTAGGTTCCTTTGTACGTGATTGTTGCAAACTCGTTTCCAAAACGCCTAGTAACTTTTTTTTCAAATTCGTCCTGCTTTCGTTTCTTCGGAAATGAACTTTCTACCTTTGCGCTGTGCGAGCAGGGGGAGAGGCTTTGGATGTAGTATGTTGTATTTCAGGTGTCGTGTTTGCTTCTTGTTGTGCAGTGTTGTTGTCAGCGTCTTGCTTACTTTCTGTTAGATCGACAGCCATATTCCCAGATGTCCTGCGGTAAAAAGGGAAAACTGTAATTGTCCACATTAAAATTTTATAATTTGTGGCCATGCATGGCTCAGTCTGGAACTTAAAAATGCACGAACATTATAAATAGGGAATACTCACTCTCTTTCTACACATAAAGATTGGAGAAATAAGAACTGTTTGTGATAAATGTAATGTTTCCTAGGTTTTGATGAATCTCCACTTTTGCCATCGTGCATTTTCACATTCTTGTAGTAGCAATCCTTAATGCTCTTCCACTTTCTTTGCATATCCTTCCCTAAAAAACACTTAATATAAATATTGGTTCTACTTTTAACCCATTATCAATGTTTCATTGTACGTATCTCGCAACTGGCAATTTCATCAGATCTCTACACTTCCAGTTTCTACTTGGACGTTCAACAATTTCAAAGATTATTCGAGAGACATGCTCAGCAATCTGGGAAACAATGAAAGGCCAATATATGAAACAATTAACTGCTGAAAATAGGTTGAATATTAGTTTACAGTTTGAAAAATAAGCCTATTTTCCACATTGCATGGGATGTATTGGTAGTGAGCATATTAGAATGATCAGTCCATGCGGCTCGAGTAGTGAATACTTTAACTACAAGAAGTATTTTTCAATAGTTTTAAATAAATGGCGTGTATTCCACTGTCCGATTGACATCGATTCGGTTGACATAATCGTTAAAGCCACTTGAGTACTGCACAACTTTGTGAGGGAAAACGATGGTTACAGCTTTGAAGACACGTTATCTTGTGCTTTGGACAGCATTCTGGCCCCGGGGGACAAGAGGGACCGTGAAAGAAACACACACAAGAGATCAGTTTGCTGAATATTTCTGTTCTACTGGAGGTTCTGTACCCTGGCAAAACCGATACGCAAACATTTATGACTGAAAAATACTGCTGGCTTAACAAGACAGCTCTAATATTCCAGAATAAAGCGCATATATTGTGACTTGTACGTACTTAATTTAACAAATGTGATTCACCATATGTCTTTCATAAAATTTAAATATTTTATTGTGTTTTTGATCTCTTATACTCCCCAAGTTAAATGTTTTTACTACACTTACCTATGGCGTCGTTTGTTTCTTTGCCATGTTGTCCGAACCTTCACTAACTACATTAGATGTCACAGCTAGCCAACCGTGTCCTCTTTTTTATCTGTTTTTATAATCCGCATTTTGAATGTCGTATAAAAAAGGTCGAGCTTGAACTTCTAAAATAATACTTTCGCCATCAAGTCCAATTTTTTCCATCTCACACATCGAAAAAACTGTAATGTAACACTTGACTACACACACTACTTTGTGCTGACACACTGCAAAGTTACTACTGAGTTAACGTGGGAACACAATGTGAGAAGCATCCTTTGACGCAGGGAATGGGCCCCGGCCCATCCGACTATCGTCTGACCTTGAGGATGCGCCTTCCCGTCAGACGTTGGCAGTAAAAGACGCTGTCTGTGGCCGCTACCGGCTTCTCCAGCCCACCGATAACTGTGGCGTCTTTTGGCGCTGAGCATCCAGCTTCAAAAAACGCAAGTGTGGCCGTAGCCTAAGGGATAAAAGGTGTACGGCACACAGGGGCTTTGAAGGGCACTGATAAAGTCTGAGCAGATGAAGCAACTGACAAGCTTGTGTCGGCGAATGTACTGCGTAGCCTGATACAGGGCGAATACCTCTGCTGTAAATACTACATCTACAACTACATCTGCATGATTACTCTGCAATTCACATTTAAGTGCTTGGCAGAGGGTGCGGAGCAAAGTCAGGACATGCGGGGACCAAGCAGCAATCGGGATTGTAATTGTAAACTGTCGAAGCTGCGCTGGTAAAATACCGGAACTTCAAGCGCTGATAGAAAGCACCGAAGCTGAAATCGTTATAGGTACAGAGAGCTGGCTTAAGCCAGAGATAAATTCTGCCGAAATTTTTACAGAGGTACAGACGGTGTTTAGGAAGGATAGATTGCATGCAACCGGTGGTGGAGTGTTTGTCGCTGTTAGTAGTAGTTTATCCTGTAGTGAAGTAGAAGTGGATTGTTCCTGTGAATTATTATGGGTGGAGGTTACACTCAACAACCGAACTGGGTTAATAATTGGCTCCTTTTACCGACCTCCCGACTCAGCAGCGTTAGTGGCAGAACAACTGAGAGAAAATTTGGAATACATTTCGCATAAATTTCCTCAGCATGTTATAGTCTTAGGTGGAGATTTCAATTTACCAGATATAGACTGGGACACTCAG
Source organism: Schistocerca nitens (assembly GCF_023898315.1). NCBI lineage: Eukaryota > Metazoa > Arthropoda > Insecta > Orthoptera > Acrididae > Schistocerca > Schistocerca nitens. The sequence goes on from NC_064615.1 coordinate 1,013,747,089, forward strand.
ATGTTTAGGACGGGTGGTAGGGACAGAGCATCGAGTGACATTATACTGAGTGCACTATCCGAAAATTACCTCGAGCAATTAAACAGAGAACCGACTCGTGGAGATAACATCTTGGACCTACTGATAACAAACAGACCCGAACTTTTCGACTCTGTAAGTGCAGAACAGGAAATCAGTGATCATAAGGCCGTTGTAGCATCCCTGAATATGGAAGTTAATAGGAATATAAAAAAAGGGAGGAAGGTTTATCTGTTTAGCAAGAGTAATAGAAGGCAGATTTCAGACCACCTAACAGATCAAAACGAAAATTTCTGTTCCGACACTGACAATGTTGAGTGTTTATGGAAAAAGTTCAAGGCAATCGTAAAATGCGTTTTAGACAGGTACGTGCCGAGTAAAACTGTGAGGGACGGGAAAAACCCACCGTGGTACAACAACAAAGTTAGGAAGCTACTGCGAAAGCAAAGAGAGCTTCACTCCAAGTTTAAACGCAGCCAAAACCTCTCAGACAAACAGAAGCTAAGCGATGTCAAAGTTAGCGTAAGGAGGGCTATGCGAGAAGCGTTCAGTGAATTCGAAAGTAAAATTCTATGTAAAGACTTGACAGAAAATCCTAGGAAGTTCTGGTCTTACGTTAAATCAGTAAGTGGCTCGAAACAGCATATCCAGACACTCCGGGATGATGATGGCATTGAAACAGAGGATGACACGCGTAAAGCTGAAATACTAAACACCTTTTTCCAAAGCTGTTTCACAGAGGAAGACCGCACTGCAGTTCCTTCTCTAAATCCTCGCACAAACGAAAAAAATGGCTGACATCGAAATAAGTGTCCAAGGAATAGAAAAGCAACTGGAATCACTCAACAGAGGAAAGTCCACTGGACCTGACGGGATACCAATTCGATTCTACACAGAGTACGCGAAAGAACTTGCCCCCCTTCTAACAGCCGTGTACCGCAAGTCTCTAGAGGAACGGAGGGTTCCAAATGATTGGAAAAGAGCACAGGTAGTCCCAGTCTTCAAGAAGGGTCGTCGAGCAGATGCGCAAAACTATAGACCTATATCTCTGACGTCGATCTGTTGTAGAATTTTAGAACATGTTTTTTGCTCGAGTATCATGTCGTTTTTGGAAACCCAGAATCTACTATGTAGGAATCAACATGGATTCCGGAAACAGCGATCGTGTGAGACCCAACTCGCGTTATTTGTTCATGAGACCCAGAAAATATTAGATACAGGCTCCCAGGTAGATGCTATTTTTCTTGACTTCCGGAAGGCGTTCGATACGGTTCCGCACTGTCGCCTGATAAACAAAGTAAGAGCCTACGGAATATCAGACCAGCTGTGTGGCTGGATTGAAGAGTTTTTAGCAAACAGAACACAGCATGTTGTTATCAATGGAGAGACGTCTACAGACGTTAAGGTAACCTCTGGCGTGCCACAGGGGAGTGTTATGGGACCATTGCTTTTCACAATATATATAAATGACCTAGTAGATAGTGTCGGAACTTCCATGCGGCTTTTCGCGGATGATGCTGTAGTATACAGAGAAGTTGCAGCATTAGAAAATTGTAGCGAAATGCAGGAAGATCTGCAGCGGATAGGCACTTGGTGCAGGGAGTGGCAACTGTCCCTTAACATAGACAAATGTAATGTATTGCGAATACATAGAAAGAAGGATCCTTTATTGTATGATTATATGATAGCGGAACAAACACTGGTAGCAGTTACTTCTGTAAAATATCTGGGAGTATGCGTGCGGAACGATTTGAAGTGGAATGATCATATAAAATTACTACTGAGTTAACGTGGGAACACAATGTGAGAAGCGTCCTTTGACGCAGGGAATGGGCCCCGGCCCATCCGACTATAGTCTGACCTTGAGGATGCGCCTTCCCGTCAGACGTTGGCAGTAAAGGACGTTGTCTGTGGCCACTGCCGGAGTATGAATGTAGATGTAGATGTAGATCGAACCACAATCATACTATCTCTCTACCATTCCACTCCAGAACAGCGCGCGGGAAAAACGAACACCTAAACCTTTCTGTTCGAGCTGTGATTTCTCGTATTTTATTGTGATGATCATTCCCACCTATGTAGGTTGGGCTCAACAAAATATTTTCGCATTCGGAAGAGAAAGTTTGTGACTGAAATTTCGTAAATAGATCTCGTCGCGACGAAAAACGTCTTTGCTTTAATGACTTCCATCCCAACTCGCGTATCATATCTGCCACACTCTCTCCCCTATTACGTGATAATACAAAACGAGCTGCCACTTTTTGCACCCTTTCGATGTCCTACGTTAATCCCACCTGGTAAGGATCCCACACCGCGCAGCAATATTCTAACAGAGGACTGACGAGTGTAGTGTAAGCTGTCTCTTTAGTGGACTTGTTGCATCTTCTAAGTGTCCTGCCAATGAAACGCAACCTTTGGCTCGCCTTCCCCACAGTATTATCTATATGGTCTTTCCAACTGAAGTTGTTCGTAATTTTAACACCCAGGTACTTAGTTGAATTAACAGCCTTGAGAATTATACTATTTATCGAGTAATCGAATTCCAACGGATTTCTTTTGGAACTCATGTGGATCACCTCACACTTTTCGTTATTTAGCGTCAGCTGCCACCTGCCACGTCATACAGCAATCTTTTCTAAATCGCTTTCCAACTGATACTGGTCTTCGGATGACCTTACTAGATGGTAAATTACAGCATCATCTGCAAACAACCTAAGAGAACTGCTCAGATTGTCACCCAGGTCATTTATATAGATCACGAACAGCAGAGGTCCCAGGACGCTTCCCTAGGGAACACCTGATATCACTTCAGTTTTACTCGAAGATTTGCCGTCTATTACTACGAACTGCGACCTTCCTGACAGGAAATCACGAATCCAGTCACACAACTGAGACGATACCCCATAGGCCCGCAGCTTGATTAGAAGTCGCTTGTGAGGAACGGTGTCAAAAGCTTTCCGGAAATCTAGAAGTACGGAATCAACTTGAGATCCCCTGTCGATAGCGGCCATTACTTCGTGCGAATAAAGAGCTTTCTGCGTTGCACAAAAACGATGTTTTCTGAAACCATGCATATTACGTATCAATAGATCGTTACCTTCGAGGTGATTCATAATGTTTGAATACAGTATATGCTCCAAAACCCTACTCAAAACCGACGTGTTTAGTGTTTAGAAGCCGATACCGAAAAACGTCGGCACCAGTGACAAAGGCATACCCGACACCACACCGAGTCCGAAAGCCATCAGTGTTCACAAAGGTACTATCGCGAAGTTCCATGCGAGATGCCCGGCGGGAGACAGGCCGATATAGGGTTAATGGCGACACCAAAGAGGACGGCGCTCATGACGGAACCCTGAGGCACACCGTTTTCCTGGATAAATGATGTGTGCGACAAGGCAGAACCCACACGTATCTTGAAAAAATCGGTCTTTTTAAAAATCGTGAAGGAAACGGGGCAGGAGACGACGGAAACCCCAGAGAGAACGGAGGGTACCAACGCTCCAGTAGGTGCCGTAGGCTTTCTCCAAATCAAAAGACACGGCCACAGTCTGGGATTTCCGAAGAAAATGGCTTTACAGCCATCATACTGAGGTACAAGAACCCCTTCCTAGAACAGATGAGGAGACAGAAGTGGCGAACTGACATAATGTGGTATGAGGTACCGATGACAGACGGTTTATTCGTCACGGGTACTATGAGAAGACCGCCTAAGTTGTAGTCCTCCTCTGTGATTTACTTCTGCATTCTGAAGTTGTGAGCCAAAATGATAATCTCTTATCAATATTAGAAATAACTAAACAGAATATTTACTTGCGTTTCAAGTTAAAGCCTCCCTCAATAGCGTGTTATCATTGCATTATTTCACAAGTATTAATAACCAGCAGAATAATAAAAACAGCCAAACGAAAAGGCAGACGTAGCACTTCTTCTTGGATGGCGGGTGAAGTTGTTGGGCCGTAAGATTAGAGCTGGTTCGGCAGTCTCTGAGGACAGACATGTTGGTTGCCGCGGTCGGTGTTAGTGAAGACATCATTAGTAATGTATGGTTATTTGGACATGTAGTTGCGAACGTATGATACTAATAATGGAAATATGCAGTTCATTAATTTATTGTGACCTTAAGTGGAATGTAATTGTGAACTTTCTCGTGTTCTGCTAAAAGAAATGCAAGTGGCATCCCGTATAAACAAACTGATTCAAATGGTTCAAATGGCTCTGAGCACTATGCGACTTAACTTCTGAGGTCATCAGTCTCCTAGAACTTAGAACTAATTAAATCTAAGTAACCTAAGGACATCACACACATCAATGCCCGAGGCAGGATTCTAAACTGCGACCGTAGCGGTGGCTAGGCTCCAGACTGTAGCGCCTAGAACCGCACGGCCACTCCGGCCGGCCAAACTGATTCGAAATGCATTTTTTTCTAAAATAACAGTTCCTCTCTAACAGTTTGTTACAGCCTCAAGCTAACGGATTCACGAGCTACGTGGGTTTTCTGGGCACGGTACAACAAATTTAAAAGATTGGAGGCTATTGAACAGTTCTTAGAACTTCTGCATTCCATTCTGGGCGGTGGAAGCAAACAGGCACCTTGCGTGTACTGTAATTTTCGTATAAATGAGATCAGTGGCACGTCATCTGTGGTAACACAGAGGAGGTATGAAGGAGAGAAATGCATTTTTGAGGGAAGGGATTTATCATACGCTGGTATATATTGTAAGAGGTCCATGATTAAGAAATTTGTTGCTAGCGCACTCGAGCAGATGTAATTTCGGTGGATTGCTCACGCGCTGCCTGCGATATGTAAGCTGTAAGAGAATCTCAGACCAGAGAGCAGTGTTGACTGCAGTAGGAACTGTGTAGCAGTTGCAGTAGAAGTAGTTGCTTGCAGTCGTGTCTATCAAGTTGGCTGGGCCGGTCGTGGGGTGCGATGGCGGAACCTGAGCGTTGTAGTATAAGGTAAAAGCAGCCTCGCGCATATGTACTATTGTTATATCAAGTCCCATGTAAATGTTTTTAAAAAAATCTCTTGATAATAATCTTTTTCATAAAATGTAGCTTTTGACAATCATTCATTTCAATTTAAAGAATTTACTAATTACTCCAATCCTTGGTCAACCCGATTATTGAAAAGAAAAATCAGTTGTTTCTTTTGATACATGACAAATCTATCGGCCAGCATTCCACTGGGCTGTGCCAGAAAAATTTCTTATAGGAGCAGTTATATATGCGTTATCCGGCGACCTTGTTGAGGCGAGAATTTTCAATTTATTCAATCTTTCAGGGCCATGACGCAGCACTGCTGACGTCCAAAATTTACCAGTCAATTATTGAAAGGTTATAACCGAACCAGAATCTTTTATTGAGAGATTAGTCACATTTTATTATTGATAGGTTACGCTATTTATTTATTGGGGATTACGCTAAATGTCAATGTTATAGTTATATTTCTTACTGTTGGGAGGTTTCGGAACTTTTCTGTTGGGAGGTTACATTAAATGTGAATGTTATTCATAATATTTTACTGTGGGGAGGTTACAATATCAGTTCTTTGAAACTCTCTTTTTCAATTTGCTGTAGATGGCATCCCTTGCGGGGGATAAATAGTTAAAAGTCGAAGTGCTTGGAAATTATGAGGCTGGATTTTATTAGCAAGAACTGTGTAAAGACTGATTCGTGTGAACTGTTAATGATTAGAGAACTGCATAAGAACTGTGATAAGTAAGGCTTCAAACTGGGTTTCAGTTGGTTTAAACTTTAGTTGAATTATAATAACTGAAGCTGCAAAATCAAATTTAATTACATTGAAAGAAGTATTGGTGTAAAGCAAAATGGGACGTGCAGAAGTGCAACGACAATAAAAGTTAACGTTGTGTGCGCAGTCCATGGGATTACGTTTTTACTCATCACTTGAAGACTCTTCATGCTACGAGACGGCGCAGCGTGCAGAGCAGCGTGAGGCAGCCACAGACAGCAGGTGCGGCGGCGGCAAGCAGCGACTGGGGCAGTTAACACTGTAATGGCGTATCGGAAGTGATTGTTTCAGCACACCATGGCAGAGGAGTTGCAGCCCACAGTTACGAGAATCAGCGGCGGTACTACCAAGGAAGAATAGCAGTGTAAGTTTGCGCTTGCGTAGAGCAGACTAAGATTTGTAATTAGAATGATAGTATTAATATGTATAGGGACAGATTAGATATACATCAAAAGATTTACCATGAAATAGGAAATTTAAATGAGGATTTGCAGACTCCAAGTGGAGTGATAGCAACAACAATTAATGAAATTAGTAAGACAAGAGCAAGGAAAAGCTATCCAAGCATGTCAGGATAAGCACACATTACAATGGAATAGTTTACAAAATATCAAAATGACTATGAAATTCTTAGTTGTAACATGTCACATGTAGAATTCTCTTGTAAAGGCAAAAAGTGCGATTCAGGGTAAAGTGAAAGAACTAGGTCAAAAAGGACAGTAAGACACAAGATAAAATAGAAGATGAAGTTCAACAAAAAGTAGAAATTTGGTGCGAACGAGAAAGAATGGAAGCTGTAGCTCATGCAAGTGGCGTAGCAAATTAAGCTAATGCGCATAAGTTACATCATTTATCGAGTAAGGGAACTATGCACTCAGTATACTTTGCATGGGGGCTTAGTTAAAATATAATGCAAATAATTTTAATTTTTTGCTTTAGTAGCTGTCTGTCTGATTACGAAGTCTCGTAAACGGTTGGCCCTGACTAGTATTATTACGCAATCTGACTGCATAGAACAACAACAGAGAATGAAATGGAAATTTTCATTAACACAATTAATTAATTAAGTCCCCAGCAACTATAAAACCTACGAAACCAAAGCACAAGTATAACTGTTCTGTGTGTGGAAGTGTGACTCAACGTACGCATCTGGCACGGTTCTTCAATAACACAAGAAATTTTAAATAACATTTATACTGAATTAATTAAAGAAAATAGAAATACCATAATTACTCAAGAAAACTAGAATTACACTCTAATCCAAGAACACAAGCCAGATGCTTTGTTGGCTGAACTTGTAATGACGCATTATTTAAGACACTGAAATAATGAAAAAAAAACACAGAATATTTTACCTTCATATATATTGACGAAAAGCACTCTGATCATTACAGTATTTCCATTCGAACCATCTGCTGTCTATCCCATCAAACAACTGCATAAAACATGGAACAAGCACTCCTTACTACAACATCTCGACAAGCACACTCCACTAGCACATCTCAACACCAACTGACTACTACGAGTCCTAGACAAGCACTCCCACTACGACATCTCAATAATCTCTGGCTACCACGAGTTCTGAACAAGCACTGCCCAGTGGAGGCGGCGAAACAATACTCTCAAGCGCGATCTCTGGCGCTGTGGCTCAGTGTAGCCACCTTTCAACTTCATTGGATAGTTTGAGGGCATTATTCCTGAAAACATGACTGAATAACAAAAAATCGAATTCGTGGTCAATAGGTTAGAAGGAGAAATCATGGGGAATAAGGGACAGTAACACAGGTAAAACGTATCAAGAATTTGTTCAACCATTCTTGAATCAAGACTGGCCTTGCAGCATTCAAAACAGAGAGAGGGGTGAAGTAGTTGTATAATGAATTCATATATGGGAGCGAAAGCTATCAGTTCACTTCTAAAAGCCATAATATGGGGATAGATTACGTGGTTGAATTTGAGAAAGTTGCGAATGAAGTGCCTCATTATACCACGGAAATACCGCCACAAGAATTGTTAGATGAAATGTCAATCAGCGATATGAACAAAGTATTATGAATACTAACCTCAGGGAATAATAATGTTCTTCCCATTGCTAGGAAACTGACGATTACTTGGTGTCCGAGTTAATTGACACCATACTTCATTACCTTTTCCTGCGGTTCTTTCGTTCAGAACTATATCTTTCTTTTTCTTCACTATCAATGTTAAGATGAGCAAATTTTCTTACACTGAATATGACATCAAAGAAACAAACTATGACAGACACAAAGTAACCCAACAGAATAAACAACATCTGCATAGCACGGGTGAAAAACAGCCATTTGACGGAATGTAACAGGCCAGAATATACGAGGGATAGGATTACAGATACAGCAACAAGAGAATACAGGATATAGTTACAACAAAACACAAGTACCAAATTAATGCACTTAAAAACACATATTATATGTGGTTGAATAATTTACATTATTTACAACGATCATAAAGAAAACCTAACTTTATGTTTGAAAATACTTTAACAACAGAGAATCAAAGACGAGTGCTATTAAACATAACAGAGATGAAATAACGCATAAAAATAAGCTGTAGGCTGCAGAACAGGATGACGCTAAATCAGGTAAGTGAATACGACAATGTACGATAGAAGCACTACTTTGGAAATCTCAAGTTTCACAACACAAGACAACGTCATGGACAACAGAATCATCAACATTGGTTGCTGTCGTAGGCTGCTTGTGTGTGTTGTGGTAAAAGCGAGAGTGCAAAATTCTTCCGTCTCCACTTAGTTGTGAAATGTATAGGTGTTGGCTTCATTTTATTTGTAACCACGTGAAGTGAACGTCTTTATGACGAATTCATACAAATAAGTGCAGACTCGATTGTTGTCGACATAACAGTGAGAAAAAACGTAAGTTTAAAGAACATTTAGACAAATTGAAAGACAGGCAATGCGCCCATAATATTGGTATATAGTTGGTCACTTTACAAGAACAACAGTGTTTCAAAAGTAAATAACAATTTAACTTCTTCTTGTAGTGGTCTTCAGTCCAGAGACTGGTTTGATGCAGCTCTCCATGCTACTCTATCCTGTGTAAGCTTCTTCATCTCCCAGTACCTACTGCAACCTCAATTCTGCAGAATTTGTTTAGTGTATTCATCTCTTGGTCTCCCTCTACGATTTTTGCCCTCCACGCTGCCCTCCAATACTAAATTGGTGATCCCTTGATGCCTCAGAATATGTTCTACCAACCGATCCCTTCTTATAGTCAAGTTGTGCCACAGATTTCTCTTCTCCCCAATTCAATTCAATATCTCCTCATTAGTTATGTGATCTACCCATCTAATCTTCAGCATTCTCCTGTAGCACCACATTTCGAAAGCTTCTATTCTCTTCTTGTCTAAACTATCTATCGTCCACGTTTCACTTCCATACATGGCTACACTCCATACAAATACTTTCAGAAACGACTTCCTGACACTTAAATCTATACTCGACGTTAACAAATTTCTCTTCTTCAGAAACGATTTCCTTGCCATTGCCAGTCTACATTTTATATCCTCTCTACTTCGACCATCATGAGTTATTTCGCTCACCAAATAGCAAAACTCATTTACTACTTTAAGCGTCTCATTTCCTAAACTAATTCCCACAGCATCACCCGATTTAATTCAACCACATTCAATTATCCTCGTTTTGCTTTTTTTGATGTTCTTTTTATATCCTCCTTTCAAGACACTGTCTAATCCGTTCTGCTGCTCTTCCAGGTCCTTTGCTGTCTCTGACAGAATTACAATGTCATTGGCGAACCTCGAAGTTTTTATTTCCTACTCCGAATTTTTCTTTTGTTTCCTTTACTGCTTGCACAATATACAGATTGAATAACATCGGGGATAGGCTACAACCCTGTCTCACTCCCTTCCCAACCACTGCTTCCCTTTCATGCCCCTCGACTCTTATAACTGCCATCTGGTTTCTGTACAAATTGTAAATAGCCTTTGACTCCCTGTATTTTACCCCTGCCACCTTCAGAATTTGAAAGAGAGTATTCCAATCAACATTGTCAAAAGCTTTCTCTAAGTCTACAAATGCTAGAAATGTAGGTTTGCCTTTCCCTAATCTATTCTCTAAGATAAATCGTAGGGTCAGTACTGCGTGTTACAACATTTCTACGGAATCCGAACTGATCTTCCCCGAAGACAGCTTCTACCAGTTTTTCCATTCGTCTGTAAAGAATTCGTGGTAGTATTTTGCAGCCGTGGCTTATTAAACTGATAGTTCGGTAATTTTCACATCTGTCAGCACCTGCTTTCTTTGGGATTGCAATTATTATATTCTTCTTGAAGTCTGAGGTATTTTGCGTGTCTGATACATCTTGCTCACCAGATGGTAGAGTTGTGTCAGGGCTGTCAGTAGTTCTAATGGAATGTAGTCTACTCCCGGGGCCTAGGTCTCTCAGTGCTCTATCAAACTCTTCACGCACTATCATATCTCCGATTTCATCTTCATCTACCTCCTCTTCCATTTCCATAATATTGTCCTCAAGAATATCGCCCCTGTATAGACCCTACTATCCTGCCTTCCCTTCTTTGCTTAGAAATGGGTTTCCATCTGTGCTCTTGATACTCATGCAAGTGGTTCTCTTTTCTCCAAACGCCTCTTTAATTTTCCTGTAGACAGTATCTACCTTACCCCTAGTGATACATGCTTCTACAGCCTTACATTTGTTCTCTACCATACCCAGCTTAGCCATTTTGCACTTCCTGTCGATCTCATTTTTTAGACGTTTGTATTCATTTTTGCCTGCTTCATTTACAGCATTTCTGTATTTTCTCCTTTCATTAATTAAATTCAATATCTCTTCTGTTACCCAAAGATTTCTATTAGCCCTAGTCTTTTTACCTACTTGACCTTCTGCTGCTTTCACTATTCCATCTCTTAAAGCTACCAATTCTTCTTCTGCCGTATTTCTTTCCCCCGTTCTTGTCAGTCGCTCCCTAATGCTCTCCCTGAAACTCTCTGCAACGTCTGGTTCTTTAAATTTGTCCAGGTCCCATCTCCTTAAATTGCCATTTTTTTTGCCGTTTCTTCAGTTTTAATCTACAGTTCATAACCAATAGATTGTGTTCACAGTCCACACCTGCCCCTGGAAATGTCTTACAATTTAAAACCCGGTTCATAAGTCTCTGTCTTACCATTATATAATCTATCTGACACCTTCCAGTATCTCCAGGTTTCTTCCATGTATACAACCTTCTTTTATGATTCTTGAACCACGTATTAGCTATGATTAAGTTATGCTCTCTGCAAAATTCTACCAGGCGGCTTCCTCTTTCATTCCTTAACCCCATTTCATATTCATCTACTACATTTCTTCTCTTCCTTTTGCTACTATCGAATTCCATTCTTCCACATGACTATTAAATTTTCGTCTGCCTTCACTATCTGAATAATGTGTTTTATCTGATCATACATTTCATCAATCTCTTCATCATCTGCGGAGCTAGTTGGCATGTAAACTTGTACTACTGTGGTAGGCGTGGGCTTCGTATCTATCTTGGCCACAATAATGTGTTCACTATGCTGTTTGTAGTAGCTTACCCGCATTCTTACTTTTTTATTCGTTTTTAAACCTACTCCTGCATTACCCCTATTTGATTTTGTATTTATAACCATGTATTCACCAGACCAGAAGTCTTGTTCTTACTGCCACCAAACTTCACTAATTCCCACTATATCTAACCTTAACCTATCCATTTCCCTTTTTAAATTTTCTAACCTACCTGCCCGATTAAGGGATCTGACATTACATGCTGTGACCCGTAGAACGTCAGTTTTCTTCATCCTGATAACAACGTCCTCCTGAGTAGTCCCCGCCCAGAGATCCAAATGGGGGACTATTTTACCTCCGGAATAAGTTCTTGTGATATCTATTTTGTTGAATTTAGTGGACAGCAATGAGCTGATAGTAACTTAACAGTTGTGTAAAATTTTGAGACTGACAAACTCGGTTAGTACTAAAGGACTACTATAGAGTATTCTAACAGAAATGACAGATTGTAATTTAATTGATGACTATCAGCAACATAGAGGTTGAGAATAATACTACTTTGAAAACCTTTACTGTTTAAAGAATAATATAATTAGTATAGGAAGTGTAACTATAAATTTCCTGCTATAAGATGGTACACAAATTTATTGAAGGTAACAATCAGAGTTTTTAATTTAAAAAATAATTGATTTTGTTATTGTATGAGTAAATTATTAATATAAAAAATTTACAATAGGTTCAAATTTAGAAAAACAATAAGAAATTACAAGTAAAGTAGAATGGTATGTCTTCTGAGAGATGATAGCTGAAAAATTTATTTAAAAATATTCAAATCAAGAGTGAGCAAGTGACAGCTTTCCTAGACCCGTTGCACTAAGGGATGGATGGTGTAAAATACACACAGGCTTTGAAGGGCACTGAGAAAATCTGAGCAGATGCAACTGAAAAGCTAAGTGTCGCCGAATGTACCGCGTGGCCTGATACAGGGGGAAGAGCTCTTCTGTAAATACTGAGTAGTGTTTCGAAGCCGATACCGAAAAACGTTGGCACCAATGACAAAGGCACACCAGACACCACGCTGAATCCAAGAGCCATCAGTGTTCACAAAGGTACTATCGCAAAGTTCCATGCGAGATGCCTGGCTGGGGACAGACCATTATAGGATTAATGGCGACACCAAAGAGGACGACGCTCAGAACGGAAGCCTGAGGCAAACCGTTTTCCTGGGTAAACGATGTGTGCGACAAGGCAGAACCCACATGTATCTTGAAAACTTGGTGTTTTAAAAAGTCGTGAAAGAAATGGGGCAGCAGACTATGGAAGCCCCAGAGAGTACAGAGGGTACCAACCCTCCAGCAGGTGTCGTAGGCTTTCTCTAAATCGAAAGACACGAGCACAGTCTGGAATTTCCACAGGAAATCATTCATGGTGTAATATATCTGGCTTTACAGCCATCATATTGAGGTACAAGAACCTCTTCTTAGAGGAGTTCAGAAGGCAGAAATGGCAAAATGACGTAGTGTGGTTTGTGGTGTAAGTAGGCTGTTTAGTTTTTCTTATTGGTAACGCCACGTAGCGCTCTGTATGTAAGTAGGCCCCTCAGAACTCATCGGCATTTGCTTAATCAAATTACCTGAACATTTACGACATATTATTTTGGCAGGACGTTGCAAAGACGACATGATGCTTTTCAGGGACTCTTACAAGAATCAGAAATTGACACTGACAATAGCGGAACGCGAAAACAGGAACACAACAATTACAGGTCACATCCGTCACAATTCCGCGATGAAAGAAATAATAACTGGACACGATAAGGCTATTCTCACAACACAAATCGTGACCAAAACAGACACCACCCGTATGACAACCGTTGGCAGAATAACAGTTACAGAGAAAGTGCGTATTTCAGGAGTAATGAATACAACAGAGATAACGAAAGAAACAGACAATATGGGAACCAAAATAATTATTATCACGGGAGACAGAATAACTTCAGACGCAACGGTCCACCGTGCAGTGATAATTCAGGGAGAAATTCTCGACCACTTAACCGACAAGAAAGAAACTACAGGAACTACAGACATGACGACAGACGATATAATCATAACGACAGACCCGAATTTCATCAGAACTGGCGGGATTCCAAGAGGGCTGGGCCCTCTCGGCAAGGCGAATTTGTAGAAGTTAGGTCTCCTAATCCCAGTAACGACGCACGACAACAATTGTAGCAGTCAATGACTCGCACCGCCGGCAGCCACGTGCACAGGCTGGCTCAGAGAGAAATAACATAAGCTAACCTTGAGAAAAATTCCAGTATTCTTTACTGACGTATACAACATAATAATTGCTTTGAAGCTGAAACTCTGCGCACTGGAAAGGGTAAAAGACTGCACCACATTTCAAATGTAAAACCGTCTATTGAGAGATAATCTGATTTTTAACTTAGTCTTTGCCATAAAATTTTTCACTTCACGTTACTAGTATTCTTTGTGAGAAACTTAACATGCAACAATGTTTGAAGTTAAATATCCAGTCAAGAACCAAGAGAACTTATTTAAACAGAAATTACGAATGCATTGTTATAGTGAACAGACGACACAGTGTTGATATTTGTACATTCTTGCTTGTTAGTTGCACGATTACGTAACGAATATAAGGCTCATATACTTAGAACATTTACTGCTACTTCTAATGAGATTTTAATGCAACATTTTGGTTTACTTGGAAATACATAATGAATTTAAAGTGCTTTCTGAGAGATACCAGATGACACAGTGGTTAGTTTATTTGACGGCTACACGATTATATCACGACACTACTAATGTGTGACACAATTTACATTGTTGCTTTTGCGGTGTATCTGTTTTATATCTGCACAGTTTTTCTGAATTCTTCAGGAAAGGAGTACATGTTTTAGTAGTAACTTTTGTGGTATAGCTACAATGAGATAGCCTTTTTTCGTAGCACAACAATACATTACAGTATAGTACATTTTTGATACAGTACTGTACGTAATAACTACGATATCTATGCGCAAAACATTTCACTTTTGTTTATGATAAGGTAAGTTCATTGACTTCTGCAGAATTTAGCTTTCAGAGTACAATAACTAGGACACTTCCATCTTACAGCAAGACGCACATTTAGCGCTACAGGATACACATTTGAGTGATTAATTTTGAACTTAGAACATTTATTTTTAAAGATTTTTGAATTACAATGATACAAAGGTTTTCCATGACACATTTCATTCCATTGCTGTAATCTGTAACACTTGAGGGTATAATTACATTAATCCTCAGGGGGGTACACGCTTACATTGTGTACTATGTGTCTGGCAAACACAAGGAGCCCTAGCTAATACGGTATTTGCTTATACAACTTTACACATCGGTACCATACTTCTCTAACACATAAATTAGACAGCTATCTGATCATTTAACTGAGAGAGAAAACATTCTTTTTTACTACATCATTAACAGATGTTTACGCAATTACACAGTTGGATAACTTCACATTTACGAAATTGTATTTTGTCTGTACTTTGTGAACTGTTCATATTTTTTCGGAACCATTGTGATACTATGAGAGCTTTGAATGATGTATTTGGTAAGGAATCATGATTCTTGAAGTACGTATGAGGTAGATGACTTTAGTGAAGCTCTTGAAATTATTGAAAGAAGCTGTGACGATTCTGAGATGTGATTGATCTGTTATGATATTATTATGATGACGATGTGTATTATGCTGTTGGGGTATGTTTATGATCAATAAGCTGAGAATCGTACTTTAAGAGTTATGAAATGTGTGTAAATGCGTGAATGTATCACAATTCAGGCGAAAATTTTTTGCACACTGTTATATTCAAAGGATTTTGTTTCTACACATTTGCAACGCAAATTCTCGACCTGTGAAATTTTTTATGTGAGACTGTCACTGTAGTGCAAACTGGTGTCATAAATATTTCGGTAAGAAAGTTAAGTGACCTTCGCATGCGTCGTGGGCACCCAGCTGCGTGA
Source organism: Schistocerca nitens (assembly GCF_023898315.1). Taxonomy (NCBI): domain Eukaryota; kingdom Metazoa; phylum Arthropoda; class Insecta; order Orthoptera; family Acrididae; genus Schistocerca; species Schistocerca nitens. Next base: position 1,013,762,436 of record NC_064615.1, read on the forward strand.
CAGTCGCCTGGAAAAAAGCCATTAGTGTGTGCCTTTCAGAGGCACAGGGGGAGAAAAAAGGAGGCCATTATCCTCGCTACTGTCATTTCTTTGTAGAAAGCATCGCAAATACGACACGCTCAAACTTGAAAACATATGATTATACTGTGGAGCTCTTAATTTATAATATTTACTAAAATGCCTAATGAAAAAATGAGAAACATTTTACATCTATTGTGTTTCTAGTTGAGAGTTTGCTCGAGTTTGTTTAATATCTAGTTTCTAGCTGCACTGCAGCATTGGTTAAAATAAAATTTTATAGATGTACTAATATACATATTTTATGTCTACAGATCAAGTAAATAATAACTTTATGATCTACTTAAAAAAAAACGAAGGAGCACAAAAAGACATTTCTCTTCACAGGAATTGGATACATAATTTTCGTTTCAACTAATTGGTAATATTTTTCATAGAATAAGTTTTGGTGCACCACTTTAATTACGTAGACATTAAGATGTGAATAGTCATTTCCCTCATCTGCATTGTTGTCTTTAGTGTACTATTTTTTCTGCTCGAGCTTTGTCATGTTTAGGTATAAGTTATTGCATTTGCTGCTGCTATGTGCCAGGCAGAGTGCTACTGAATTTCATTTTGTATTACTATGTTAAGCCAGTTTTACTACTGATTTATTTTTCTTGTTGCTGCACATTGGCTCATATTAGTTTTAATGTTGCATTTTCTCTGTTAATTTAGATTTACTGCTGCTTGCTTTGCCAATTTCCATTTTTTATCTTTGCTGTCTGTGTTAATTGTTTTGTGCTGCTGCATTGCCTCATCCCTTAGTTTATGCATCTGATCTCAGTAGATTTAAGTTAGCTTAAGAGGGGGTAGGCTATATAAGAGAATGAGTTGCGATGAATTGAAAGAAATGCATTGAGAAGTTATACGAAAAAAGTACAGAAAGCAGGTATGGATAGGACTTTTTGGGAATAATGATGAACGAATGGAGGTCTCCAAGAAAAAAAGTTTTGTTTGGAAAATACTGCAGTAAAACAAACCCTGTGTTTTCCTTTTGTGTTATCCCACTATGTGTTTGTGTACCCTTGTGTATTTGTGTTCTTCGTGTCTTTATGTGTTTATCTGATAAGAGATATGTTGTAGAAATTTTCTAATAATGTGTTATTTACTTTGTAAAGATGTTTAGACATTATTTTGTCTGTTTTGTTTTTATGCTCACGTTTGAAGTTGATGTTTCGAAAGGTATTCTGACCTTTTATGTATTTAGTGATGTCATAATTCCTGTAACACTGACGTATATGTTTATTTCTATTCTTTTGTAAAGCCTGTATTACTACAAATGTTATCTGTATTATTATGTTTTTAATGATGTTTTCTGTACCTTTGTGATTGTATTCTCATGTTATAAAATTGTAATTGGCACCAGTTCATCAAATTATGTTACATTTCACTGCACACGTTTCTGTTGGTCATAGTATATGCACAATATATGAAAAAATGGGACTGTTAGTGCTCACACGTGTGTTGATAATTCAGCATTGCTGGTTTTAAGGACATTTCAAAAACTTTGTGAGTACACAAGTGGTGGATTATGGACTTGCTATATTCTCCGAAAGACTCTTCGATGGTGATTGTACACCTGCACAGTCGCAACAGATGGCTGCTGGCCATCTCTACAAGGACTACAGTCGGTCTGCACCTCTGGTGGCCCACCAATACCATAATCTCAACCAGGACTACAGTGGGTCTGCTCTGTGATGACCTACCTACCAATACTCTTCAAAACTTCGACTGACTCTGCTGTGGGTTTGCTCTGTTGTGGCCCATTATCTGTCTGCATGTCAAGAGCCAGCACTGTCTTTCCGTTGGAAGGACAACACTACCTCTTTAAGACTGCATGGAAATCCACTACTTCCATGTGTATTTTTTTTTACTGCTTAGACTTTGAGAAATACACTGCAATTTTACTGTGATGAACGATCAGGACTGTGAGAAAATTTTAGCTTTTGACCACCATTGTATCAATAAGTGTGTGCATTTGATTTCTTTGTTATTGTAATTGTGAAAAAAATTTTAACAAATATGTATTAGCCAGTGCCCAAAACAATTTGTAAAATTTTTTGTGGGGAGCATGGGGGCTATGTAAGTAGGCTGTTTAGGTTTTCTTATTGGTAACGCCACGTAGCGCTCTGTATGAAAATCACTGGCTGTGCTGTGTGCAGTATGTGGCTAGTTTGCATTGTTGTCTGCCATTGTAGTGTTGGGCAGCTGGATGTGAACAGCGCGTAGCGTTGCGCAGTTGGAGGTGAGCCGCCAGCAGTGGTGGATGTGGGGAAGTGAGATGGCCGATTTTTGAGAGCGGATGATCTGGACGTGTGTCCATCAGAAACAGTACATTTGTAAGAATGGATGTCATGAACTGCTATATATATATATATATATATATATATATATATATATATATATATATATATATATATTATGACTTTTGAACACTATTAAGGTAACTACATTGTTTGTTCTTTATCAAAATCTTTCATTTGCTAACGATGCCTATCAGTAGTTAGTGCCTTCAGTAGTTTAAATCTTTTAGTTAGCTGGCAGTAGTGGCGCTCACTGTATTGCAGTAGTTCGAGTAACGAAGATTTTTGTGAGGTAAGTGATTTGTGAAAGGTATAGGTTAATGTTAGTCAGGGCCATTCTTTTGTAGGGATTATTGAAAGTCAGATTGCGTTGCGCTAAAAAATATTGTGTGTCAGTTTAGTGTTGATCACAATAGGTAAAGAGCGAAATGTCTGAGTACATTCAGTTTTGCTCAGCTGTTTGAAAATCAAATAATGTAAGAGATTTATCAGCACAGTAATTTAATAATTTTTCTAAGGGGACGTTTCAGAGGTACCGATGAAAGATGATTTGTTCGGTACGGGTATCTTGAGAAAGACCGCTTAAAATTGTGACCTTCTCCGCGATTGGCTTCTGCAGTTCTTCAGTTGCGGGCCAGAATGATAATCTTTTGTTACTAATTTTAGAAAAACTAAACAGGATAATTACTTGAATTTCAAATTAAATCCTATCCCTCAATAGCGTGCTGTCATTCCATTATTTCACAAGTATTAATAACCAGCAGAATAGCAAACAACAACTAAACGAAGAGGCAGACGAAGCGCTTCGATGTTCTTCGGATCGCGCCTAAACTGGATGGCGGGCGAAGTGGTTCGGTCGTAAGATCAGAGCTGGGCAGTCTCTGAGGACAGACATGTTATTTGCAGCGGTCGGGTTTAGTGAAGACTTTACTGGTAATATATAGTTATTTGGATATATAGTCGAGAACAGTGTGATACTAATTACGGAAATATGCAATCGCAAATAAGATGGTCGAAAGGTGGCAATCTTGCTGCAGTGAGCCATGGATCGTGACGTATTCTGAGCTAGCATTGTTCAGCAAGACTCTCGAGTTCGCCCTGCGAATGAACTGCATGTTAGTGTTCTCAAACATAAGGAGGATTCGACCCGTTCCATCACTGCTCGTAGATAGAAATACATAGTCCACTCGATCGAAAGCATGATGGAAATCCACTTGCACTAAGGCTCCTCGTAACCTGCACTAGGGGTCACTGAAGACTGTCAGTTTGGACGTGACCTGCCTGCCTGCAGCGAGAGCGGGTCCTCTGTTGACCATATGACGGTAGCTCGACATCTTGCCACTAACACGTAAGATGTTGCGGAGTTCAGTCCTTATTTGGCGCACCCCATTGTCTCGAAGCTGGTCCATTTCTCCGCAATAGGATTAAGGGCTGTGCCATATGGACCAAATGCTTTGATAACCATGTTCGCAGGTGCTTTTAAGGGATGTTGGAATAGGCGTACATTCCTAACTCCGAGATTAGTATGATCAACTGAAACCACACCCAAGTTCCCGTCAGCGTGGTAGAAACGATAACCACTGGTGGATCGCCGAATGACTCTGTCACACGCTGCGTCATCTATAAGTTTGACTCCACTGGACACTATGGAGAAGTGGATCCCTGTCCTCTACCGTAGATCAAGCTTCACCACATCGCGTGTCAAACGTTCCATTCCGGGCGCATATGATCTTGTACACTGTACGTTGAACGTGAACTAGATTATCGCCTTCTGGTAGGAAAGAGCCATCTTGACCTGTAGTTATCAATAGCTGTGTGACGCCTGATGGCTGTCAACAATCCTCGTGCCAACGAAGCGCGGCCGGAACGCTAGGTACGTCTAAGCCACTGAAGTGCCGAAGGCGCACTGTGCCTCGGCCATCCTGACACGCTTTCCTTCAGACCCAAAATCCCGACTTCCGCTGGCCGCACCTTGCTCGTAGACTGAGACACTGGTTGTGTCTCCGCACTGAAACTTTTTTCATCAAAAACCCGTCGCGCCCTCAGAATTATGGATATTAGTGGTGTCTGTTCTATAAATTCAACATAGCTGATACTGCTCGTATCTATGACATCTGGCGAGAGGCAGCAGTGGGCATAAGCCGATGAAGCTATACTGGAGATTCTGCAGTATGAGTATCCTATGTCTCCCATCTGCTTGTATGAGAAATGTCACTGCATAACATTTTTCTTTTTTTGGTAAAGTCGAAATTCATTCACATTTGACAATCAGTGAAGAAAAATTATAAGTATTATATCGATACACGCAAAGCTACATAGTTTATCTGCATTTACCTTATTTTCATAGTCTGTAACAATAGGGAAGTGAAGAGCCATTCCTCAAATTAAAATGGTGGAACTGAAATGAAATGAAATATGAAATCGAAAAACCTTACAAAGTAAACCTTGAAAAATTTGACAAAATCAGGTCAGGTGATTTACGGATAAGTCCTCCGAAATGTAGTTCCATTTGGCCTTGAGTTCATCAAAATTTTTTTAAATGGTGTCTTCATTCTAAGAGCTATGTACAGTTCCTTATCAGTAGAAACAGAGCGAGTAAGCCAAATCGGTTGTTTCAAGGGTTTTCGCCTATCAGCCGATCGTAAGATCGTTCTGAAAGGTCATCATTGACACCAGTCGATAATTCATTGCCACTACCAACTAACGAATCATTAGGCACAAAGCAAAAACTTGTGCGAAAAATATTGAACAATTATTGCAACTCCAAAAGCATAAAATATCTTTGATGAACACACAGCAAGATATTACAGAAGATGACAATTCTAATTATTTCCTGATGTGCCTCAGGTCTTGAATGTTCTGCAGCACATACTGTAATTTTATATGATTCACTCTGTGACACGTATAAAATTTTTCAGGGAAGTTTTTACTTCTTCATGTAACGTAAAAATATCTCCTAAATGTCGCTCTTCATGGGACGAATCCATAAACTCCCAATTCTTCTGTGGTTAAGAACTCGAAGAGACGCTGCACTTTCAAAACAATATCAATGATATAATGAAGTCTTTGGGCACTATAGTCGACATAATCCTCTTGAGGGATTCAGCAACTCTTTGGTTAACTAAGATAATTCTCATTTATTGTACCATCTCAGTTGCACATTTTTAATTAGATTACATATTTCGACCACTCTGGATGACCTTCAGATTTAAGTACCAACACACCAGGTCTACTCAAAACCACATATCAGAGTGCAATTGAGACAGAACAATAAATGAGAATTAACTTGAAGTCACTACCCCGAGGCATAGTACAGACTGGCTGGCAGTGCAAAACTGATGACTACAGCCGGCCGGAGTGGCCGAGCGGTTCTAGGCGTTACAGTCTGGAACCGCGCGACGGCTACGGTCGCAGGTTCGAATCCTGCCCCGTGCATGGATGTGTGTGGCGTCCTTAGGTTAGTTAGGTTTAAGTAGTTCTAAGTTCTAGGGGACTGACGAAGTCCCATAGTGCTCAGAGCCATTTGAAACATTTTTGATGACTACACCAATGATATCTATGACCTTATATGACATTTGTCGAAGAGTGGCGTTTCGCTTGCCAGCTGCAGTTCGATCCAACAAGCATTCATTGCTGAAGACAGTGTAGTTAGCTTGCTGAATGAATTCCTTGAACTCTTTTTGAAGGTTTAGGTAAGGCTAGTAATTTTGTTGCACGTATTACTATGAAAGACAGTGTTCAGTCGAAATTTTGCTGGGCCCGAACTGTTCCCACTGCATTATGAGACAAATTCGCCGCTGCACTTAAGGAATTGCAAGATAACGGAGTTATTGCGCCCATACAAGCTAGTCAACGGGCATATCCACTGGTTTTGCTCACCAAACCATCAGGTCACATTCGCCTCGGTATTGACTTTAAGTCTACCATCAACCCATAAACTGTGGTTGTTACTTATCCATTGCCACGCCTAGAGGATCTCATGGACAGATTAGGCGCTGCTCGCTACTTTTCTAACTTAATTTGCCCGACGCATATCTTCAAATACCGTTAGATGAAGAATCTCAAAAAGTGTGTTATATAGTTACTCGTTTAGGATTGTTTAAATATTTACGTTTGTCATTTGGCAGTGCTTCCGCAACCGACGTTTTCCAACGGTATTTGGAACAGCTGACTGCTCAAGCAAGTACCAAACTGTTCAAACTATTTGGACGATATTGTCGTAGCAGGTCGTACACCTCAAGAAATTTTCGTGCTTTGTTTCGTGTGTTACCTGATACAGGACTGAAGTGTAGACTGAACAAGTGGGATTTTTTTAAACCTGAGTTGCAGTATCTTGGTCATGCCACAATCAGTCAAGGTGTACATCTTCTTCAGTCGCATTTGTTAGCCATACGAGACCTGACAGTTCCCGGAAATATCACAGAATTCCAGTCAGTTTTAGGGAAAATGAACTATTATATTCGGTTCATACCGAATTCTGCAGAAATCGCAACTCCATTGCGTCGCTTGCATCGCAAAAAACGTCCCCATTTTTGGACAGATGAGTGCCAAGAAGCTTTTAAAAAACTTAAAGATGCATTGCTCAGTGATCGATGTTTGGTTCATTTTGATCCTGAAAAACTTGTGTTGAAAATTGACGCTTCCTCCTACGGAAGCGATGCAGTGGTTTCGCACAGATTTGGTGATGAAGACAGGCCTATTGCTTTCGCATCCAAAGTGTTGTCCAAACGACAGTGTAACTATTCACCAATACAGAAAGAGGCAATGGCTATTGTGTATGGTATCACCAAATTCCACCACTATTTGTATGGCAGAAAATTCTACTTAGTAACGGGTCACAAACCATTGCAGCTCTTTTTTCATCCGACGAAGCCGGTTCCTGTACGAAATTCTCAAAAATTGCAAAGATGGGCTTTGTTGTTGTCTCAATACCAATGCAAGTTTGTGTATCATGCGACAGCTCAACATGGTAATGCGGACGCACTTTCACGTCTTCCCATTGGCCATAATTTGACCCTTCTGCTGCATCTTGTTGTGACATCGATGCTCAGGATTCGGAATTGCTTCAATCCTTTCATCTGAGCCATCGGAAAATTGAACAGTCCACGGAAGGTGACTCAGATTTGAACATTTTGCTAAAAATCATTCGCGCATCTTGGCCTCGCTCATTGCATAACGTAAAGAACTCTGTAGTGAGCCGATACTTTGCCCGTCGGCATAGCCTCGCTGTACAGAAAGGTGTGATTCCCCTTTAAAATGACAGTCGACAGTCACGTGTGTCAATCGCAAAAGCTTTTCAAACAGAAGTGTTGCAGTTACTTCACCAAGGACACTGGGGGATTGTTAGTGCGAAACAGTTAGCGCTTCGACACTGTACTTGGCAGAGTTGTTGTTGTTGTGGTCTTCAATCCTGAGACTGGTTTGATGCAGATCTCCATGCTACTCTATCCTGTGCAAGCTTCTTCATCTCCCAGTACCTACTGCAACCTACATCCTCCAGAATCTGCTTAGTGTATTCATCTCTTGGTCTCCCTCTACGATTTTTACCCTCGACGCTGCCCTCCAATGCTAAATTTGTGATCCCTTGATGCCTCAAAACATGTCCTACTAACCGATCCCTTCTTCTAGTCAAGTTGTGCCACAAACTTCTCTTCTCCCCAATCCTATTCAATACCTCCTCATTAGTTACATGATCTACCCACCTTATCTTCAGCATTCTTCTGTAGCACCACATTTCGAAAGCTTCTCTTCTCTTCTTGTCCAAACTAGTTATCGTCCATGTTTCACTTCCATACATGGCTACACTCCATACAAATACTTTCAGAAACGACTTTCTGACACTTAAATCTATACTCGATGTTACCAAATTTCTCTTCTCCAGAAACGATTTCCTTGCCATTGCCAGTCTACATTTTATATCCTCTCTACTTCGACCACGGCAGAGTATGGACACGCAAATGGAACAGATGACGTCACGGTGTCACGCATGTGCGGCAAATCAGTCCGCTCCGCCACAAAATTTTTCTGCTTGGCCTAAGTCGCAGTCACCATGGAAATCTGTGCACATATACTTTGCAGGACCTGTTTGGAACACTCGTTGGCTCATTGTGATAGACTCTTGTAGGAAGTTTCCTTTTGCTGTGCCAATGAACTCGACGTGAAGTAGCACAATTCAGGGGCTGTCCTCTATTTTTTGCCTCGAAGGTTTGCCTGAAGTCACAGTGTCAACAGCCCCCAGTTCACCTCAAATGAAGTTGAAATCTTCTGTGAACGAAATGGCATACTTCGCCTGACTAGTGGACCGTTCCATCCACAGTCAAAAGGAGAAGCAGAATGTTTTGTCTGAACCTTCGAGCGGAAGATAGCCAAATTTTGCACCGAACACACCAGGGATCAAGCATTGCAACTGTTTCTTGCTTCCCGTTGTTCGCATCCACGAGATGGACCATTGCCGGCGGAATTGCTTCACGGCCGCCACCATCGGAACTACTCCACATTCTCCACCCTCCTCAGCATCCGGCGTCGAAGGAAGGCTTTAAGTATTGCTTCGCGCCGCATGATGTTGTGTTTTTCAGGGTTTTTAGCGACAGCAGACGGTGGGCGTGTTGGCATGTTGGCGCATGCACGTATCTCATTTCAGGCCCAGACGTCACAATGAAATTCGCCACTGTCATATGCACGGTGATTCCTCTGTATCTCTTCCCCAAATTCAGGGATCCGAGGACAGCGCGGCCACAGCAGCCGCCAGAGGGTGTCTTCACGACACCGAGGATCAACCCCATGGAGACGTAGCCTTCGCCTCCTCTGCTTCCTCTCGTCCAACCGACGGAGCTGGGTCCGCCCACGCCGCAGCAGCCGACGCCTTCTACATCTGGGTACGGGCCTCAGGAAGTGGACGCATACCCTTCTGGTCGTTTTCCGGGGGCATTTCCTCAAGAGCGATGACCAGATGGCGTGGTACAACTGGAAGCCTGACGTCCCCTGCAGCCACAGCTTTCAGTCCCTCAGAGCGTCCATATGCCTGCCTCCCCCGCCGTTGTTGTGCTCCCTATGCGACGACGGTCCGTCGCTTTGCTGGGGAGGGGGGGGGGGGGAGGAATGTTACGGCTTAAACTCTAGCGCCGGCGTACCAGTCGGGAACGTTAGAGCAGAGAGAGCTGTGAGTCGTCAGCCAGTTGCACACTGACCGACCCCACTCCCGGACGACGTGTGACAACAGCGGCCTCTATGCGAAGAGGACGTAAGCGCCGTGGCCACTGGTCGCGGCTCACTTCTACAGCAGCATCAAGATGAGGTAATTCAGGACTAGCGACTTATAAATAGTATGTACTGAAGAACATTGTTTATTTTGTCTGACACACTTGTTTAACATAAAGTTAAGTATTGTCATGTACTTCTCATAATAAAACTCATTAATACGATTTGCTTGAATTGTTGTCTAGCAGTCCGAGAAACAGGTTTTCTAGACACCCCATCTTTGAAAACTAGGTAGGATACAACAGTTTGGCCTCTGCCGTTCTTTACCTCCAACTAGAAAGAAATTAAGTAGAAAGTTGCAAGCTTTTATTATAGCCCATCCGCAAAAAAATCTTATCGTAGATTAATTTATTTCTCTCTTGTAGTTGCAATTACGAAATGTCGATTCCACTAAGTGTGGCCCATTGTAAACCATAGCCAGTGTAACTGGAAGTCGCCAGCGGAAAATTCGTTATACTTGTAGTGTTCTGGACATGGATCATTAAAACAACACGAGGCACGATACTAGGCTTGAAGTGATTTCCATTCCAATAGAAAAGCAACTGGAATCACTCAACAGAGGAAAGTCCACTGAACCTGACGGGATACCAATTCGTTTCTACACAGAGTACGCGAAAGAACTTGCCCCCCGTCTAACAGCCGTGTACTGCAAGTCTCTAGAGGAACGGAAGGTTCCAAATGATTGGAAAAGAGCACAGGTAGTCCCACTCTTCAAGAAGGGTCGCCGAGCAGATGCGCAAAACTATAGACCTACATCTCTGACGTCGATCTGTCGTAGAATTTTAGAACATGTTTTTTGCTCGAGTATCATGTCGTTTTTGGAAACCCAGAATCTACTCTGTAGGAATCAACATGGATTCCGGAAACAGCGATCGTGTGAGACCCAACTCGCTTTATTTATTCATGAGACCCAGAACATATTAGATACAGGCTCCCAGGTAGATGCTATTTTTCTTGACTTCCGGAAGGCGTTCGATACAGTTCCGCACTGTCGCCTGATAATCAAAGTAAGAGCCTACGGAATATCAGACCAGCTGTGTGGCTGGATTGAAGAGTTTTTAGCAAACAGAACACAGCATGTTGTTATCAATGGAGAGACATCTACAGACGTTAAAATAACCTCTGGCGTGCCACAGGGGAGTGTTATGGGACCATTGCTTTTCACAATATATATAAATGACCTAGTAGATAGTGTCGGAAGTTCCATGCGGCTTTTCGCGGATGATGCTGTAGTATACAGAGAAGTTGCAGCATTAGAAAATTGTAGCGAAATGCAGGAAGATCTGCAGCGTATAGGCACTTGGTGCAGGGAGTGGCAACTGTCCCTTAACATAGACAAATGTAATGTATTGCGAATACATAGAAAGAAGGATCCTTTATTGTATGATTATATGATAGCGGAACAAACACTGGTAGCAGTTACTTCTGTAAAATATCTGGGAGTATGCGTGCGGAATGATTTGAAGTGGAATGATCATATAAAATTAATTGTTGGTAAGGCGGGTACCAGGTTGAGATTCATTGGGAGAGTCCTTCGAAAATGTAGTCCATCAACAAAGGAGGTGGCTTACAGAACACTCGTTCGACCTATACTTGAGTATTGCTCATCAGCGTGGGATCCGTACCAGATCGGGTTGACGGAGAAGATAGAGAAGATCCAAAGAAGAGCGGCGCGTTTCGTCACAGGGTTATTTGGTATCCGTGACAGCGTTACGGAGATGTTTAGCAAACTCAAGTGGCAGACTCTGCAAGAGAGGCGCTCTGCATCGCGGTGTAGCTTGCTCGCCAGGTTTCGAGAGGGTGCGTTTCTGGATGAGGTATCGAATATATTGCTTCCCCCTACTTATACCTCCAGAGGAGATCACGAATGTAAAATTAGAGAGATTCGAGCTCGCACGGAGGCTTTCAGACAGTCGTTCTTCCAGCGAACCATACGCGACTGGAACAGATAAGGGAGGTAATGACAGTGGCACGTAAAGTACCCTCCGCCACACACCGCTGGGTGGCTTGCGGAGTAAAAATTTAGATGTAGATGTAATTCGTTGTTTCTATCCTGCAGTGTTTGACACTATGCTAGCCACGCGCGAACTCCGTAGGTTTTCGATCGCGACAGACGCCACTTAATAACTCGCATTGGCTTGTGATCGAACATTCCAAAAACTTTTATGTACTTTTCCTACCATTCTCTCTCAATAATATAAGGTCCAAAACTTATCCAATAGTAAACTACCCGCTATCAGACGTTTTCACTATAAAATTTGTAAATCAAGTGCACATGTTTGACAGGCATCGTCATTTCACGATGAATGTTACAAATTATGTAAAAGTAAATGTTTTACTAAGAAGCTAAGACGCAACAATACCACAACTACAAAAAGCAGATTTTTTTAACGCCACACTTTCTTCAAAATCGGATGACAAACGAGACGGAACTAAAAAGTCGCCCGAAATGAAAAGTATGCTTTTTTTATTTTCACAAAAAAATAAAGTTTTTAATGAAAATGTAAGGTCATAAAACAATACTGCATAGTCTTATATACCGCCAAGAGTTTTTACAACCTGCAAAATCGAGAAGTGGATTTTCCCCTTTTCACCGTGCCAGTCAAACCCGCAGTGTGAACGCAGCCTTAGGAATATAGGAACAACTGGAAGAATACTGTCTCATATATTTACTAAGATGGTATCTGTTCTTTCGGACATGTCTGGTCTCATGTCCGAAAGAACAGATGCCATCGGTGACCAATCAGCTAGTTAGTATGAAATTACAATGAAATGAACAGCCTTAGCTGCTGACAGGCGTTGAAATACGTCAACGGGGACAAATGAAAATGTGTGCCCCGACCGGGACTCGAACCCGGGATCTCCTCCTTACATGGCAGACGCTCTATTCATCTCGTTTTGTTCAGTTTCGTTCGTTGCATCTGCTCGGGGTGGGCGTCGTAAGACATCCGTTTAAGTTCGTTGTTGATCCATTAACTCAGTTTTTTTTTTATTACAGAGGGCAGCTTACCCTCTGACCGAAGACGCTGAGCTACCGTGCCGGCGTCCATCTGAGCCACCGAGGACACAGAGGATAGCGCGACTGCAGGGATTTATCTCTGGCACGCCTCCCGCGAAACCCACATTCTCAACGTATTGTCCCGCACTACATTCGTAGTGTCCCCGCCCATTATACTCATTCCTCGCGGCGCGTTGCCGATTCCCGTAAGAGTTCGGGCACTGTTTGTGCATTCGCACCGAAGAAGAAGATAGTCAAGTGGCCGGTGAGCCGTAACTATATATTTACTAAGGTGGTATCTGTTCTTTCGGACCTGTCCGAAAGGAAGTTAAATGAGGGCAGAAACAAAATTCAATAGAAATTCCCTAACTGTGACTGGAAAGCTGTATGGCGGATCATCAACTATGCCGGGCTATCTACAGATGCTATTTCCGCATGGTACATAACAGTTAACAATGTCATCAGCACCAACGAGAGACTATATGGGATCGGTTTAAACCAGACACACCTTTGTGGAAAATGCAATCTGGTGGATACACTCATCCACAGATTCACCTGTGGCGGCAATGGGAATAACTGGGATTGGATCAGGCAACAAATCGCATTTCTCACCACATCCTCGACGGAATATATAACGCCATCCCTCCTCCTGAGACCAGACATGACATACTTTCCGAAATTAAAAACCAACGCCATTAGCTGGTTACTAGGAAAATATGTTAGTTATGTCATCAACAAACTTGGGTCGGACAACGAGATAGAATTCCGCGTTTACATGATGTGTGAATATGCGAAAATCAGTACGTATCGCAACCATAAGAAGCACTACGGCAACATGCTGAAGATCATTTTTGAAAGAATGGGTGTCGGTTAAATATGTGGAACAACTACAACATCTTGAACGAGAACGAACAGAAGAAAATTAAAAGTCACTTGTGTTCTTATTATTATTTACTATTACCTTACTTCCGAAACTTCTATGTTACATGAAGGCTTTTTTTTTTCAAAACATTTTGTTCAAAATTACTCGTGTTCGACTTCCAAAGTATTTGTGTGATTCAAGAAGAATTGTTAAGTTTTATCAGTGTTCTGTTTCTACTCAGAGAAGAGGTTTCTTTGTCTTTCTTACATCGGAGAATGGGAGTTTTGCGTTAAGATTTCTGCACACTTAGTGCTATGACCCAACAGGGGACATGAAAAAAGGGGTGGGAGGGATTTGGGCCTCGACGCACTGGCACTGCCGTGAAGAGACCCCACTTGTAGTGCGGCGTGTACCACGCCCTGACCTTCATAAAAAAATTTAAAAAAAAGATGGTAGAGCACTTGCACGCGGAAAAAAAGATGGATAGAGCGTCTGCCATGTGAGCAGGAGATCCCGGGTTCGAGTCCCGGTCGGGGCACACATTTTCATCGGTCCCCGTTGACGTATGTCAACGCCTGTCAGCAGCTAAGGTTGTTCATTTCATTGTAATTTAATACTGTCTCAAGAATGGAAGACGACAGAGTACCAAAATTACCCAGTGGGCAGAAGACCTTAAGCAAAGCGGAGGGAAAGTTGGGAGGATCAATAATCTCAACGAAGAGGGCGTAACAGGAAAATGCTAAATACGTGCAGAAAGATTTTAGAACTTGATTCTCCGAAACTGAAACACTATAAAATCAACAATGACGCAGGACATTTCGTCATTACTACAAAACGGATCAGGGACATGAACGTTCCTCACTTCTGTACCTTTGATTTCGTAACATACTGGTATCCATCACGCAACCAGTACAACAGCAGCGTCTACGAAAGATAAGCAAGATGGGAAAAGAAACAAATTTGGAGCCAAGGGCCAGAATCATCTACCCATCTCGGAGTAGCTGCGTCGTAACTAAAGAACGATAACTAACGCCATTCTGAACTTCGGCACAGGTAAAAAGTGCCTCATCGATAACACAGAAGTCAATGTCTGATCGACACACAGCTGGCTGACTTGTATTTTCGCAGATTCAAATCCTGCTGCGGCTCAGAACCAGTTCTGAACACTCGGCAAATAGCCCGAACTTCGTTAGAAGTTATAAAAGCTCATTACTAGAATTAAGGTTAGTATTTTACATAGCGTTAACTGACACGTCCATACATTATGTGAGAAGTGAACATCTCACCAAAGCATTTGCTCCATCCGTATGACTCCAACAGGTTACGTATACTTGTCAATTTCAAATCTATTAACTATTGCTTAGATATTGGCTGTATAAGTGCAGTCTGAATAATGAGGGCCCATTCCACACTTACTGTTTTATTCAGAAGTTAGATAAATTCCAGTTCACATTTAGCATTCGTGAAGTGATCCATACCTCGAGATCTTGCTCGGAATATCTCCAGAGGGAACTTCCCTACGGGTGTGCCATCCCAAGCATCTCTCATCCGCTACGGAACTTCTAGACGAGTCGACGAGGGCACGATTTTCCCGCACAACGTATTACTCAATTCCTCGCACTGCATTACTCAATTCCTTTAAGCAAAGTGCAGTTACGATCACGGTTCCATACAGCAGCGACCCCCCTCTTGGCTACATAAAATTTTGTGCATTTCAGCACCACTCTACTGCCTACGTTCGAGTGCAGTTACGATCGCGGTTCCATACAGCAGCGACCTCCCTCTTGGCTACATAAAATTTTGTGCATTTCAGCACCACACTACTGCCTACGTTCGATGGAAATATAGTAGTGAAACTTTAAGGAAGCTATTAATTGACTTAGAAATAGTGGTGGGCAGGAAATCGCGTATCTGTTAGAAATCACAGTGACTGAGAAGTCACAGATATCACAGTAGCAACTTTACAGAATCTAACTGCGATTTCAGTCACAGTTAGCAGTCGCAATAAGTATTTCACATTCAAAGACGTGAGCCATCTATTGGTCGAATTTAGCACTGCTTTCTGCGATTTCAGTGACAAGTCGCAACTAAGAGTCGCAAGTAGCAACTAAAAAGCGCAGTTAACAGTGCCATCTGTTGGCCAAAGTTCGTACTACGCCCATCTCTGCGATACACTATTGAGTCCAACTGCGATTTCCGTGACAAATCGCAACTAAGAGTCGCAAGTAGCAACTAAAAAGCGCAGTTAACTTACTTTTCCTAGTGTCATCTGTTGACCGACGTACGTACTTCGTTATGAGAGCCTTGTGCCTCACGAGATCGATGTGCTGTGTGTGCATATGAAGTGCTTATTTCAATAGTGGTACAAGTCCATTTTTGTTCATTTTGAGATACAGAGTCGTAAAGTTAAATGAGCGCTGAAAAATCTGCAGTTGAGATACCAGAAATATTCAAGCATATGGCTTCTTGCTAGAGATGAACCTTTATTTATGTTTGTTTGGATCACTAATTTCAGAAGCATTATAGACAGAAAAATGGAGGTAATGGACTTGTACCACTATTGAAATAAGCCTTTCATATTATATGACGACATGCACATTCAGCATCAGTTATGGTTGGTCAAATACTGCTGTGACGCTGAATGTATTATATTAATAAGAAGCAACATTGCCCTTTTCTCCTGAAAATATCAAGTAACGTAACAAATGTGTTTGATTCTGCTTCCAATACGACAGTTTTGGTTAATACTCCACATGCCTACAGGACTTTGCAATATTAACACAGCAGAACTCAGACATCTGTATAAGTGTAGAGAAATGAAAACAGTCATATGAATGCCTCACTTTTGTTCCGACACAGTTCAACACTCGGGAGAAAAGGTTTACACCTGGTGTTCTACATGGCAACTTCACACACAAGAACTTTTTGCCGACACTACCACCACCTACATAAGTAAGCTCTTCCTGTGTTACTTTCAAGTAATGCACTTAAGCTATTCCTGATTTAACTGGAAGATCTGTACTTCCCACTTTCATATCAACAGCCTCAAAATGCATATTGTAGACTTCGGGATATGTTACAGGTCAGTGTCACACCAAGATTGTGGAGAAAGGGGGGGCGGGGGCGGCATGTCGCTCTCCAACAAGTGTTTACCAATAAGTAAGTGGCGGAAAATTATGGGTATAGGACGGCTTAAACATGTGGAAAATTAGATTTTTATTATTCACTCACTGTAGTTGACATTTATTATTCCTTTAAAATCGCACAACAACTTCAATAAAACACAGTTTAATCATTCACACACTTATTTCACAATTATTTCACTTTTAAACTGCAAATCCTCTAAGAGCTGTCTTGAATCTTCACGAGTCTCTCCCAACAGCCTTGATGTGGATAGATACGTACAGCAACCAGTAATCATAGTCAGAACTGTGTCTGCAAAAACACAAGGATTATTAAACAATTTTTGCTGTCATTAATTACTAGCAATATAATTGACAGAGTAGATTGCTAATATTTGCTATAATGAATATCACATTTGCAAGAACGATCTCACTGAAGTAATTAAGTCCATCGAAACGCTTAGAAACTAACCTCTCGTCTGACGAAAACGGTCTAAAGACGCAGTGGCAATTTCTTCAGATCTGTTGACAATGATATTTTGAGTTATCACTTTACTGAGTGACTGAAATGTAGTTCAGGTACTTGTGAACATAACAATATGTTAGAATTCATTTTCTAAATACGAACTATTACGGTACTGTATGGCTACTTACATATTAATTACACTGTGAATATTTTCACAGTTGTTTCTTTAATACAAAATTAAAGCCAACGGAAGAAAATACGTAAAACATACTTGCCAATGACAGGTTTGTTGCGATTTTCTGTGTTGACAGATGTAACTTTTTCATACAGTGGTAAGTCGCAGAAGTCACAGAAATCGTAGAAGTAGCAGAAATCGCAGAAGTCACAGAAGTAGCAGAGGTCGCAGAAATCGCGGAAGTAGCAGAAATAGCAGTGGCGGAGGGATACACGACCTATGCTCCCTGCGACTCTTAACTGCGACAAATCGCAGTTTAGCCCATCACTACTTAGAAATAATGTTCACAATTTTGTCAGTTCGTCTTAAGGTTGCTAAGCTAGAAGTCGTGTACTTTTTAGAACAGTTTCCTCGACAGTTGGAGGGACGGGGGCCTCCAAAGCATGGTTCAGCATAACTATTCCGATTATCAGGCGTGCATGCATGTGACGAATCCTCTTAACGTGAGATCTAGAAGTAGGTTAATATTATTGGCGATAAAAATTCAACTGCGAGAATATATAGGTAAATGTAACTGCGAGAATCTTAAGAAAATCATAACCTATGAGAATGATACACAATTAAAAGAAAACTGTTTACTTTGAAACTAAAGTTGGTCCGTGTGAGATTTAACTAAAGGAAGAATCTGTTCTCTACACAACAAGTCTTCCCTGGGTGCAAACTGCTCTCATAGCCCAAGCGCCTCTGGATAACAGAGCTACGAATCCTAACTACAGACATATGCAGAGGTGAAATGTGTACTCTAAAAGCATTGCTATCATTCTCGGTTAATTATTTTTTGATAATGGTTTTTAAATAATTGAAAATTGATTCTTGGGGTGTGGACAATGACTCTAGTTTAAATTAACTCAGCTACAATTTAATTTCCTTACACTTAATAACATTTAACCAAACTTCAGAAACACTTATGCTTTTTCCTGAAAATATTTAACAATAACACAAAAATTTCAAAACTGAACTTCACATCTACTATCTCTCCTTAAACAAAATACGAGAATCAAATTCTGAAATCCATTTCTCTCTCAGTCATTGATAAGTCTAAACAAAAAAATGAAAAGCAAAAAGATTCCTGGTCTGGATGTATGACGAACCAAGAATGCTGCATTATCAAACCGCTGCAGCAGGTATACCAAAATTAATCATTAGCTGTAATTATTCTTCACAAACATTGTCGTACCTATGTAAAAACCAATTCTTCTCTCCGGAATAAGTCTTCTACCGATTCATAATATACTTCCAAAAATCTCCATTGTTTGTCTCCTGCTGCTGTTAAACGAAAACTCGACTGTTCACATGTAACACCAAGACTCAGCCAACTTTCTCCCCCTGCTCTCTTCGCGATTAACAAATAAAGTTGGCGCGCATTTTGGCAGAGCAAAGATCATCTCTGAGTCATCTCTGCGCAGCGCAGGATCTCTGTTGAGGTTGCGCGTGCATGTCTGAGCAGTTCAAACCTTCCGTGCGCGGTTTCAGACATCCAAAACAAGAAAAACTCCTAAAAAAATTAACACACACATCTTTCAACACTACCTCATCAAATGTATCCGGATTCCCAAATATAATGGGCAGGTTATCTTTAGAGATCACGATAGGCGGACTCGCCAGCATAAGAGGCGGCGAGTATCGTGTTGTCAGTAGATAAGCTGTAACAGTACAGTGAGTGGCAAAGGAGCGCCCAGTTACTTCGAGCGTGGACTACTCATGGGATGTCATCTAACAAGTCGACAGTTAGTGAAGTGGGAACGCGAAGGAACAACCACTGCTAAATCGAGAACAGGCATACCTCATGTACTGTCGAGCATTGACAAGGTTGATTGTAAAAAAGTGGCATGAAATCAGTGTGAGCACAAAAGTGCTACCAGCAGTCCAGATAGCGAAATGTCTGTGCGTGGGGTACAATGATAGAGCAGTTCCTCAGGAGAACCAAATTACTGTAGTCATTCTATGTGGTACTTGAGGCGGTGTAAAGAGCGGACGCCCTTTGTAATGGATGACTGGAAGTGAGAGTTTTGGAGTGATGAAGTACCGTACACCCTGCAGCAGTCCGGCGAAAGTGTTTGGGCTAGGCGAGTACCTGGGGAACTTCACGTGCTCTCATGTGCAGTGCCAATAGTGAAACACTGGGCGGGTCATATTACGGTACAGGTTTTTTCTGGTTGAGGTGTGGTCCCCTTCTTGAGTTTAATAAAACGCTAAATGCTGAAAGATGCGAACGAATTTTACTGCATAAAGGAACTTGAAGAGGAACAATTCTGAGACAATGGTTCTTTTTGCATCACGATGATAATGCACTTATTCATAAAGCAACGTCTATGAGGGTTTGTGGACAATAACGATTCCTGAAATGGATTGCCTGGCCTGGAGTCCAGACTAAACCTCTGAGATGAGTTGGAACATTGACTCCGCCGGGTCACTTTTTTTTTCATTCTGCTGACTTATCATTCATCTCTCAATGACGTGGAGCTGCGCATTACGAAATACGGCAACTTCAGATTTCCAGTTTCTGATTCCCTGAAATTAAGAGTCGCGATTTGTACTCCTAGCTCACCGCAAATTCTTTGACCAACGGGCAGCGAGCTATTCAACTTTTATGTACGATGGTCATTCGGGAAGTAAACAAAGTTTTTCTTTTTCACAGACATTTTTATTCGATATAATTGTAACTGTATTTTACATACAATTAGATACCCAAGATACTTTTATACATAGTCACAGTTCAAATTTAGACGCTTGTCGTACCGTTTTACTAGATTTTCTATGCCTCCTGCGTACTTAGTTGACGCCAATTTGTTGAACCACTGATCAACGGCATCTTAAGTTCATAATCACTTCCGTAGCGTTGTCCACCCAAAAAGTCTATCAATTAGGGGACTAAATGATAATCACTGGGGATTAACACCGGACTGTACGGCAGACGTTGAAAAATTTCCCATACAAACGACTGAAGCAAGTCCTGTGTCGCTCCCGTTGTATTTGGACGAGTACTATTGTGAAGGAAGGTGACTTCACTAGCTACCATTCCACGGCGCTTCTTTTTAAAGATGGCCGCTGCGTCTATAGTCTCACCTCTAGGCATGTGGTAGATGATCAGGACATCGTTACGATCCCAAAACACCGTACCCATAATACCTCAGGTGCTCATAATTTGTTTTGCTTTTTTCGGTTTCACTGGAAATTGCGAACATGCCGTTCCACTGACTGACGCTTTGTTTCTGGTGTGAAGTGTGATACCCAAGTTTCGTAACCAGTAACAACGTGATTAAAAAATTCATTACCGTGTTTCTTATAGCGACTGAGAAATGCCAATCCAGCTGCCGTTCGTTTGGTTCTATGTTCGTCTGACAAAATTTGAGGAACCTGCTTGGCACACCGTTTTGTACAGCCTAGATTTGCACTAACAATGTCGTACAACACAATTCTTGAAATGTCTGGACAGAATGAGTGCAGTTCACTAATTGTGAAACACCTACTTGTCGGGTTTTTGCTTCAGTCCTTCCTTTGAGTCCGTCAGTTACTACTGAGGGTCGTTCCGAGCGATCTATGCCATGAACATTCTTCTGTCCGCCATCAAACGTGGTAACACAACTTCCGAACTGACGCTTCGTTAATCACATTTCCGTAAATCACAGTTATCTGGCTTGGAAAATTTGCACGTTGAAAAAGCGGATAACGCTGCACACTTCATACTTGGCAGCATCGTCAATCTTGTCATACGTTTTAAACTCATACAACTAAGCAGTAAGGAATCGTTTTGGATAGTAGCTACCCCCAAACTGAAGCGGGTAAGTTCCAAGGTCCCTGGCTGTTCTGTGGTGGTGCTGTTGAGGAATTGGTAGGGGAGCGGGGGGGGGGGGGGGGGAGCAGGACGCCGTCACGTTGAAAACAAAACGTTATTTACTTTCCAAATGACCCTCGTATCATTAAGTATATGACCCCACAACGAAAAGATAATCACCTCGCCTTTAGTCTATACTGTCATAACTACAATATAAAATAATCAAATATTTTAAACTAACAGTTTACTTGCAGCCGTGCACCAAGAGTATGTGGTGCTTTAATTTTTTATGCTTCAACTAAAACGTTTTCCGATAAAGTGCTTCAGCAGCTTTGCTTCGTTTACTCACAGTGTGTTTTGTTAGCAGGGCAAGAGATGATTCAATTTTCAGCTTTCTGCCTTCCTTGAATCAAACCCATTAGTCCCGCTGTAGCGGTTATGATTAAATAAAACACTGCACGAAATTTTAAAGTGTTTGCTGAGGTAAGAAACTGTTGCGTAAACTTCGCGTCTGATTGATTTTAGCTTATACATTGCAGTGAATGAAATGCTTATACGATATTTAAATTTTACTTAAAACTGAGATGATAACAATGTTTTATTTCGTTCTGGAATTATTGGCTTTTGTACTCAAAAGATGGTCGCGGGTGACATGCCCATTCAAGTCCTTGTGCATCGCGATTCATGTGCTAATAACCACCTGCAGATGTCATAAGCGATTCAAGATATCGAAGCGAGGTTTTCCGCCAATGATAGCATGCAATCACGCACATAGATTGTATGACAGATACTCGAAACTTCTTTACTCACCCAGATATGGAAGTAACTCGTCTGTAGAAGTGAGACGTCGGCAGTTCAAGACGTATAGAGATTTGTACAGTACTGTGGGAAAACCAAAGCGACGCTAATATACACAACTTCAGCACCTGGGGAAACGCCATATCAGGACGTGTATAGAGACGCCCACAGCAGCCACAAATTGCTTACCACGTAATTTAAACATTTTTAAATGCCTACCATTTTAAAATGAAACTCGATGAAGAGTCACCGTGGTCTAGGGGTAGCGTCTTTGATTCATAATCAAAACGTCCTCGGTCCCGGGTTCGATCCCTGCCACTGCCTAAATTTTGATAAATAATCAGCATTGGCGGCCGCAGACTTCCGGCATAAGAAGTCAGCCTCATTCTGCCAACGGCCTTGTCAAAGAGGGCGGAGGAGCGGATAGAGGTTCAGGGCACTCTTGTCCTAGGGGTGGGATATTGCCCCTAAAGGCGGAAGAATCAGCAATGATCAACGACATAAGGATGCAGAAGGCAATGGAAACCACTGCATTAAAGACACGTAACGTGTATCCACAGGACATGTGGCCTGTAATTGAGGAAGGGTCATGATGATCTCTCCATTGGCAAAAGATTCTGGAATAGTCCCCCATTCGGAACTCCGGGAGGGGACTGCCAAGGGGGACGTTTCCATGAGAAAAAGATTGAATAATCAACGAAAGGATAACGTTCTACGAGTCGGGGCGTGGAATGTCAGAAGCTTGAACGTGGTAGGGAAACTAGAAAATCTGGAAAGGGAAATGCAAAGGCTCAATCTAGATATAGTAGGGGGTCAGTGAAGTGAGGTGGAAGGAAGACATGGATTTCTGGTCACATGAGTATCGGGTAATATCAACAGCAGCAGAAAATGGTATAACAGGTGTAGGATTCGTTATGAATAGGAAGGTAGGGCAGAGGGTGTGTTACTGTGAACAGTTCAGTGACTGGGTTGTTCTAATCAGAATCGACAGCAGACCAACTCCGACAACGATAGTTCAGGTATACATGCCGACATCGCAAGCTGAAGATGAACAGATAGAGGAAGTGTATGAGGATATTGAAAGGGTAATGCAGTATGTAAAGGGGGTCGAGAATCTAATAGTCATGCGCGACTGGAATGCAGTTGTAGGGGGAAGGAGTAGAAGAAAAGGTTACAGGAGAATATGGGCTTGGGACGAGGAATGAAAGAGGAGAACGACTAATTGAGTTCTGTAACAAGTTTCAGCTGGTAATAGCGAATACCCTGTTCAAAAATCACAAGAGGAGGAGGTATACTTCAAAAAGGCCGGGAGATACGGGAAGATTTCAATTAGATTACATCATGCTCAGACAGAGATTCCGAAATCAGATACTGGATTGTAAGGCGTACCCAGGAGCAGATATAGACTCAGATCACAATATAGTAGTGATGAAGAGTGGGCTGAAGTTCAAGACATTAGTCAGGAAGAATCAATACGCAAAGAAGTGGCATACGGAAGTACTAAGGAATGACGAGATACGTTTGAAGTTCTCTAACGCTATAGATACAGCAATAAGGAATAGCGCAGTAGGCAGTACAGTTGAAGAGGAATGGACGTCTCTAAAAAGAGCCATCACAGAAGTTGGGAAGGAAAACATAGGTACAAAGAAGGTAGCTGCGAAGAAACCATGGGTAACAGAAGAAATACTTCAGTTGAATGATGAAAGGAGGAAGTACAAACATGTTCCGGGAAAATCAGGAATACAGAAATACAAGTCACTGAGGAATGAAATAAATAGGAAGTGCAGGGAAGCTAAGACGAAATGGCTGCAGGAAAAATGTGAACACATCGAAAAAGATATGATAGTCGGTAGGACAGACTCGGCATACAGGAAAGTCAAAACAACCTTTGGTGACATTAAAAGCAACGGTGGTAACATTAAGAGTGCAACGGGAATTCCACTGTTAAATGCAGAGGAGAGAGCAGATAGGTGGAAAGAATATTTGAAAGCCTCTATGAGGGTGAAGATTTGTCTGATGTGATAGAAGAAGAAACAGAAGTCGATTTAGAAGAGATAGGGGATCCAGTATTAGAATCGGAATTTAAAAGAGCTTTGGATGACTTACGGTCAAATAAGGCAGAAGGGATAGATAACATTCCATCAGAATTCCTAAAACCATTGGGGGAAGTGGCAACAAAACGACTATTCACGTTGGTGTGTAGAATATATGAGTCTGGCGATATACCATCTGACTTTCGGAAAAGCATCATCCACACAATTCCGAAGACGGCAAGAGCTGACAAGTGCGAGAATTATCGCACAATTAGCTTAACAGCTCACGCATCGAAGCTGCTACAAGAATAATATACAGAAGAATGGAAAAGAAAAGAATGGGCTAGGTGACGATCAGTTTAGCTTTAGGAAAAGTAAAGGGACGAGAGAGGCAATTCTGACGTTACGGCTAATAATGGAAGCAAGGCTAAAGAAAAGTCAAGACACTTTCATAGGATTTGTCGACCTGGAAAAAGCGTTCGACAATATAAAATGGTGCAAGCTGTTCGAGATTCTGAAAAAAGTAGGGGTAAGCTATAGGGAGAGACGGGTCATATACAATATGTACAGCAACCAAGAGGGAATAATAAGAGTGGACACTCAAGAACGAAGTGCTCGTATTAAGAAGGGTATAAGACAAGGCTGTAGCCTTTCGCCCCTACTCTTCAATCTGTACATCGAGGAAGCAATGATGGAAATAAAAGAAAGGTTCAGGAGTGGAATTAAAATACAAGGTGAAAGGATATCAATGATACGATTCGCTGATGGCATTGCTATCCTGAGTGAAAGTGAAGAAGAATTAAATGATCTGCTGAACGGAATGCACAGTCTAATGAGTACACAGTAAGGTTTGAGAGTAAATCGGAGAAAGACGAAGGTAATGAGAAGTAGTAGAAATGAGAACAGCGAGAAACTTAACATCAGGATTGATGGTCACGAAGTCAATGAAGTTAAGGAATTCTGCTACCTAGGCATTAAAATAACCAATGACGGACGGAGCAAGGAAGACATCAAAAGCAGACTCGCTATGGCAAAAAAGGCATTTCTGGCCAAGAGAAGGCTACTAATATCAAATACCGGCCTTAATTTGAGGAAGAAATTTCTGAGGATGTACGCCTGGAGTACAGCATTGTATGGTAGTGAAACATGAACTGTGGGAAAACCGGAAGAGAAGAGAATCGAAGCATTTGAGATGTAGTGCTATAGACGAATGTTGAAAATTAGGTGGACTGATAAGGTAAGGAATGAGGAGGTTCTACGCAGAATCGGAGAGGAAAGGAATATGTGGAAAACACTGATAAGGAGGAGGGACAGGATGATAGGACATCTGCTAAGACATGAGGGAATGACTTCCATGGTACTAGAGGGAGCTGTAGAGGGTAAAAACTGTAGAGGAAGACAGAGATTGGAATACGTCAAGCAAATAATTGAGGACGTACGTTGCAAGTGCTACTCTGATATGAAGAGGTGAGCACAGGAAAGGAATTCGTGGCGGGCCCCATGAAACCAGTCAGTAGACTGATGACCAAAAAAAACTGAAAATAGTTACTATGATTACTGTTGTTGTTGTGGTCTTCAGTCCTGAGACTGGTTTGATGCAGTTCTCCATGCTATTTGATGCAGTTCTCCATGCTACTCTAGCCCGTGGAAGCTTCTTCATCACCGATTAACTATTGTACCCTACATCCTACTGAATCTGCTTGGTGTATTCATCTCTTGGTCTTCCTCTACGATTTTTACCCTCCACTCTGTCCTCCAATACTAAAATGGTGATCGATTGATGCCTCGCAACATGTCCTACCAATCGATCCCTACTTCTGGTCAAGTTTTGCCACAAATTTCTCTTCTCCGCAATTCAATTCAGTACCTCCTAATTGTAATTAGTTACGTGATTCATCCATTTAATCTTCAGCATTCTTCTGTATCACCACATTGCGAAAGCTTCTATTCTCTTCATGTCTAAACTATTTATCGTCCATATTTCACATCCATACATAGCTACACTCCACAACAATACATTTAGAGAAGTCTTCCTGACACTTACCTCTATACTCTATGTTAACAGATTTCTCTTTCTCAGAAACGCTTTTCTTGCCATTGTCAGTCTACATTTTATATCCTCTCTACCTCGACCATCATCACCTATTTGGCTCCTCATATAGCAGAACTCATCTACACTCCTGGAAATTGAAATAAGAACACCGTGAATTCATTGTCCCAGGAAGGGGAAACTTTATTGACACATTCCTAGGGTCAGATACATCACATGATCACACTGACAGAACCACAGGCACATAGACACAGGCAACAGAGCATGCACAATGTCGGCACTAGTACAGTGTATATCCACCTTTCGCAGCAATGCAGGCTGCTATTCTCCCATGGAGACGATCGTAGAAATGCTGGATGTAGTCCTGTGGAACGGCTTGCCATGCCATTTCCACCTGGCGCCTCAGTTGGACCAGCGTTCGTGCTGGACGTGCAGACCGCGTGAGACGACGCTTCATCCAGTCCCAAACATGCTCAATGGGGGACAGATCCGGAGATCTTGCTGGCCAGGGTAGTTGACTTACACCTTCTAGAGCACGTTGGGTGGCACGGGATACATGCGGACGTGCATTGTCCTGTTGGAACAGCAAGTTCCCTTGCCGGTCTAGGAATGGTAGAACGATGGGTTCGATGACGGTTTGGATGTACCATGCACTATTCAGTGTCCCCTCGACGATCACCAGTGGTGTACGGCCAGTGTAGGAGATCGCTCCCCACACCATGATGCCGGGTGTTGGCCCTGTGTGCCTCGGTCGTATGCAGTCCTGATTGTGGCGCTCACCTGCACGGCGCCAAACACGCATACGACCATCATTGGCACCAAGGCAGAAGCGACTCTCATCGCTGAAGACGACACGTCTCCATTCGTCCCTCCATTCACGCCTGTCGCGACACCACTGGAGGCGGGCTGCACGATGTTGTGGCGTGAGCGGAAGACGGCCTAACGGTGTGCGGGACCGTAGCCCAGCTTCATGGAGACGGTTGCGAATGGTCCTCGCCGATACCCCAGGAGCAACAGTGTCCCTAATTTGCTGGGAAGTGGCGGTGCGGTCCCCTACGGCACTGCGTAGGATCCTACGGTCTTGGCGTGCATCCGTGCGTCGCTGCGGTCCGGTCCCAGGTCGACGGGCACGTGCACCTTCCGCCGACCACTGGCGACAACATCGATGTACTGTGGAGACCTCACGCCCCACGTGTTGAGCAATTCGGCGGTACGTCCACCCGGCCTCCCGCATGCCCACTATACGCCCTCGCTCAAAGTCCGTCAACTGCACATACTGTTCACGTCCACGCTGTCGCGGCATGCTACCAGTGTTAAAGACTGCGATGGAGCTCCGTATGCCACGGCAAACTGGCTGACACTGACGGCGGCAGTGCACAAATGCTGCGCAGCTAGCGCCATTCGACGGCCAACACCGCGGTTCCTGTTGTGTCCGCTGTGCCGTGCGTGTGATCATTGCTTGCACAGCCCTCTCGCAGTGTCCGGAGAAAGTATGGTGGGTCTGACACACCGGTGTCAATGTGTTCTTTTTCACATTTCCAGGAGTGTATTACTTTAAGTGTCTGATTTCTAATCTAACTCCCTCATCACCACCTGATTTAATTCGACTACATTCCATTATCATCGTTTTGCTTCCGTTAACTTTCATGTTATACCCTCCTTTCAAGACACTGTCCATTACGTTCAGCTGCTCTTCCAGGTCCTTTGCTGTCTGTGACAGAATTACAATGTCATCGGCGAACCTCAAAGTTTTTATTTCTTCTCCATGGATTTTAATTCCAACTCCGAATTTTTCTTTGTTTCCTTTACTGCTTGCTCAATATACAGATTGAATAACATCGGGGATAGGCTACAACCCTGTCTCACTCCCTTCCCAACCACTGCTTCCCTTTCATGTCCCTCGACTCTTGTAACTGCCATCTGGTTTCTGTACAAATTGTAAATAGCCTTTCGCTCCCTGTATTTGACCCGTGCCACCTTCAGAATTTGTAAGAGTATTCCAGTCAACATTGTCAAAAGCTTTCTCTAAGTCTACACATGCTAGAGACGTAGTTTTACCTTTCCTTAATCTACCTTGTAAGATGCGTCGTAGGGCCAGTATTGCCTCACTTGTACCATCATTTCTACGCAATCGAACTGATCTTCCCCAAGGTCGGCTTCTACCAGTTTTTCCATTCGGCTGTACATAATTCTGTCAGTATTTTGCAGCAGTGACTTATTATGCTGATAGTTCGGCAATTTTCACAGCTGTCAACACCTGCTTTCTTTGAGATTGTAATTATTATATTCTTCCTGAAGTCTGAGGGTATTTTGCCTGTCTCATACATCTTGCTCACCAGATGGTAGAGGCTATCAGTAGTTCTAACGGATGTTGTCTACTCCCGGGGCCTTGTTTCGACTTCGGTCTTTCAGTGCTCTGTCAAATTCTGCAAGCAGTATCACATCTCCCATTTAATATTAACCTACGTCGAGCCGAGAGGACGCGCAGCAGAGCAGCTGCAGCAGCACTTGTGTGATAAACTGTAAATTAATCTAGTCTTTGTTTTTTGTTCACGTGCTGCTGCAAAGAAGTGAACTGTACGTGTGTATTTTACTGTATAGTAACCGTAATTTTCTTGTTTTTGCGTAAGTTTTGTGAATATCCTTGTGTAGGGCTGCTTGCTAGAGTAAATTTTCGCTAGACCGCCACGTCACCCGTCGCATGACTCAGTTGAGTAGGTGACCGTTGAATACCAAGTGTAGCGGCAGCCGCCGAGCCGAGAGGATGCGCAGCAGAACAGTTTTTGTTTTTTGTTCACGTGCTTCTGCAAAGAAGTGAGCTATACGTGTGTACTTTGCTGTGTAGATATGAGGTTAGAAAATTTCTCGTAGTTTTTGTTTTTGCGTAAGTCTTGTTAATATCCTTGTGTAGGGCGGCTTCCTATGGTAAATTTTCCGTGTAAAGAAATTTACACTCCTGGAAATTGAAATAGGAACACCGTGAATTCATTGTCCCAGGAAGGGGAAACTTTATTGACACATTCCTGGGGTCAGATACATCACATGATCACACTGACAGAACCACAGGCACATAGACACAGGCAACAGAGCATGCACAATGTCGGCACTAGTACAGTGTATATCCACCTTTCGCAGCAATGCAGGCTGCTATTCTCCCATGGAGACGATCGTAGAAATGCTGGATGTAGTCCTGTGGAACGGCTTGCCATGCCATTTCCACCTGGCGCCTCAGTTGGACCAGCGTTCGTGCTGGACGTGCAGACCGCATGAGACGACGCTTCATCCAGTCCCAAACATGCTCAATGGGAGACAGATCCGGAGATGTTGCTGGCCAGGGTAGTTGACTTACACCTTCTAGAGCACGTTGGGTGGCACGGGATACATGCGGACATGCATTGTCCTGTTGGAACAGCAAGTTCCCTTGCCGGTCTGGGAATGGTAGAACGATGGGTTCGATGACGGTTTGGATGTACCGTGCACTATTCAGTGTCCCCTCGACGATCACCAGTGGTGTACGGCCAGTGTAGGAGATCGCTCCCCACACCATGATGCCGGGTGTTGGCCCTGTGTGCCTCGGTCGTATGCAGTCCTGATTGTGGCGCTCACCTGCACGGCGCCAAACACGCATACGACCATCATTGGCACCAAGGCAGAAGCGACTCTCATCGCTGAAGACGACACGTCTCCATTCGTCCCTCCATTCACGCCTGTCGCGACACCACTGGAGGCGGGCTGCACGATGTTGTGGCGTGAGCGGAAGACGGCCTAACGGTGTGCGGGACCGTAGCCCAGCTTCATGGAGACGGTTGCGAATGGTCCTCGCCGATACCCCAGGAGCAACAGTGTCCCTAATTTGCTGGGAAGTGGCGGTGCGGTCCCCTACGGCACTGCGTAGGATCCTACGGTCTTGGCGTGCATCCGTGCGTCGCTGCGGTCCGGTCCCAGGTCGACGGGCACGTGCACCTTCCGCCGACCACTGGCGACAACATCGATGTACTGTGGAGACCTCACGCCCCACGTGTTGAGCAATTCGGCGGTACGTCCACCCGGCCTCCCGCATGCCCACTATACGCCCTCGCTCAAAGTCCGTCAACTGCACATACGGTTCACGTCCACGCTGTCGCGGCATGCTACCAGTGTTAAAGACTGCGATGGAGCTCCGTATGCCACGGCAAACTGGCTGACACTGACGGCGGCGGTGTACAAATGCTGCGCAGCTAGCGCCATTCGACGGCCAACACCGCGGTTCCTGGTGTGTCCGCTGTGCCGTGCGTGTGATCATTGCTTGTACAGCCCTCTCGCAGTGTCCGGAGCAAGTATGGTGGGTCTGACACACCGGTGTCAATGTGTTCTTTTTTCCATTTCCAGGAGTGTATTTCTGTTTAATACCTTGCGGTCTCAGAGCTCAGTGACAAATACGTACACCAACTTTTAGCGTTGCTTTAGTTTCTTTTGGTAAATTTTCCGACTCATTAGCGCCATTTGAGACTTCTTATCTGTTTTATAAAAATGGTTCAAATGGCTCTGAGCACTATGGGGATTAACTTCTGAGGTCATCAGTCCCCTAGAACTTAGAACTACTTAAACCTAACTAACCTAAGGACATCACACACATCCATGCCGGAGACAGGATTCGAACATGCAACCGTAGCGGTCGCGCGGTTCCAGACTGTAGCGTCTGGAACCGCTCGGCCACCCTCATCTATTTTATACACAGTATGGTATGGCTAGGGACTGTGCTTGTTGTGAGCGGACACAAGGAGAGTTGGCTGCTGTCCGTAAACATTTGGAAGCTGCGAGTTGCGTTGACTACCGTCGACAAGCTCCTGGCTAATGCTCAAGGTTGCGGTGACGTCGGGGCGCCAGTGACGAGACCTGTGACATCTTTGGTGTCACTGGAATCCCCTGTTGACCCGGACGTCACTGCAGCTTCCCATACGCAACATACGATCGGTCCATCCTCACGCCAAAGTGGGTGGCAAACAGTGGTGGGTTGGCGTGGCACTGGAGTAAGGAGAAAGAGCGAGCAGGCCGTGCTGATGGCCTCCTACGTCTTAGTAACAGGTACGACGTGCTTCCCAGTGTTGATGATAACTCTGAGCCAGCACGGGATGCCTCTCCTGTTGGGCCATCGATCGACTTTCCTGCCCAGTCCGGACAAGTCCGGACAAGTACAATGCTAGTCATTGGGAGTTCCAATGTTAGGCGGGTGATGGAGACCCTCAGAGAGATAGCACTCAAGGCGAGAAAGAATTCCAGTCTGCATTAGGTACGTTTGCCGGGAGGTCTCATGCGTGACGTGGAGGAGGCCCTGCCGGTGGCTATCGAGCGCACTAGGTACAACCGGCTGCATGTAGTGGCACATGTCGGCACGAACGACGCCGACCGCTTGGGTTCTGAGGCCATCCTCGGCTCCTTACGGCGGCTGGCTGATTTAGTGAAGGCACCTAGGAGCGCACGGGAGGTGCAGACTAAGCTATTTGTAGCGTCCTACCCAGGGTTGATCGCGGTCCTCTGGTTCGGAGCAGAGTGGAAGGTCTAAACAAGAGGCTCAGACGGCTTTGCGACGGTATCGGATGCGAATTTCTCGACCTCCGCTATCGGGTGCAGAATTTTTGGGTTCCCCTTAATAGTTCAGGCGTGCACTACACGCAAGAAGCGGCTACTAGGGTAGCCGAGTACGCGTGGCGTGCATAAGGGACTCCCTTTGGGAGCAAACACGATTTGCCTGTTAAATCAGCCACAGCGTCCTCAGAGAATCTTCTTCCTCGCAGATCAGAGATAGAAAAAATTAATATTATTTTAGTAAACTGCAGGAGTATCCAAGGAAAGGTTCCAGAATTAGTATCGCTTATTGAAGGTGATAATGCACAGACAGTATTGGGAACAAAGCTGGTTGAAGCCAGACGTCAATGACAGAGAAATCCTAAGTTCAGACTGGAATGTTTATCATAAGGATAGGTTAGTCTCCAATGGTGGCGGCGTGTCTATTGCAGTAAAAAATTCGACAAAATCTAGCGTGGTTATCACGGATTCCGAATGTGAATCAATCTGGGTGGAGTATCAAAGAACCGTCAAAAATGGTGATCGGATGCTGTTATAGACCAACTGGGTCAGGATCAGAAATTGTAGAGCGCTTCAGATCGAGCTTGCAGAATATCATTAGTAAATTTCCTAATCATGCCGTTGTAATAGGGGGTGACCTTGCCAGGTATAGATTGGGAGTGTTATGCCATCAAAACTGGTGCCAGACACAGGGACTCGTGTGGCATTTCTCGGGATGTGTTGTCCGAAAATTACCTTGAGCAGATAGTTAGAGAAGCAAATCGTGAGGGTAACGTCTTAGACCCCCTGGCAACAAACAGACCTGAATTTATCCAATTAGTTAACGTAGATGAAGGTATCAGTGATCATAAGGCTGTGACAGCACCTATGACGACGGGTCCTACAAGGAATTTTAAGCAAGGTAGGAAGATATATTTGCTCAACAAGGGTGACAGGATACAAATTTCAGAATGTCTCAGCAGTCAGCATCAAATATTCGGTATTGCGTACGAAGATGTAGAGAACAAATTGGAAAAATTCAAATCCATCGTTCAATATAACCTAGACAACTATGAGTAAGGTTTTAAGGGATGGGAAACATCCACCATGGTTTAATAGCCATGTTATAAAGGCCCTACGTAAACAAAAAGAACTATCTCAAATTCAAGAGAAGTAAAAACTTAGCTGACAAACATAAGCTGAACGAAGCGAAAATGAGCGTAAGGAGAGCAGTGAGAAAAGCGTTCAATTATTTTGAAAGGAAGACGTTGTCAACCGACCTGAGTAAAGACCCTAAGAGGTTTTGGTCGTATTTAAAATCAGTAAGTGGGTCAAACTCACGTATTCATTCTCTCAGCGACCACACCGGCACCGAAACGAAAGATAACAGGGAGAATGCCGAAATACTGGATTCGGTCTTCAACAGGTGTTTCACAGCGGCAGATCGTAACACTGTCCCTCCTTCCAAACGTTGTGCGAGCGTCTAAATGGCATATATTGAGATAGACGGTCGCGGAACTGAAAAGCAGCTACAATCGCTTAGTAGTGGAAAGGATTCAGGACCAGATGAGATACCTACAAGATTCAACAAACATTATGCGAAAGAACTTGCTCCCGTTCAAGCAGTAATTCATCGTAGATAGCTTGAGCAACGAAAGGTACCTGTTGTTGTTGTTGTGGTCTTCAGTCCTGAGACTGGTTTGATGCAGCTCTCCATGCTACTCTATCCTGTGCAAGCTTCTTCATCTCCCAATACGTACTACAGCCTACATCCATCTGTACCTAACTACTGGAAAAAAGGAGCAGATCATACCTGTTTTTAAGAAAGACCGTAAGACAGATCCACACAATTATAGACGTATGTCGTTGACGTTAATCTGTTGTAGAATTATGAAACATGTTTTACGCTCACGAACTATGACGTTCTTGGAAAATGAACAGCTCCTCTATAAAAATCAACTAGGATTCCGCAAACAGAGATCATGCGAAACTGAGATCGCTCTGTTCCTCCACGAGATACACAGCGCAGTAGACAACGGAGCTCAGGTTGATGCCGTGTTCCTTGATTTCAGTAAGGCATTTTACTCCGTCCCGCATTGCCGCTTAATGAAAAAAATACCACCTTACGGAGTATCGGAGCCGACCTGCGATTGGATTCAAGACTTTCTTGCAGACAGAACTCAACACGTCACCCTTAACGGAACTAAATCGACAGATGTAAAGGTAATATCCGGCGTACCACAGAGAAGTGTGATAGGATCGTTGCTGTTCACGATATAGAGGCCTATAAATGATATAGTAGAAAGCGTCGGATGCTCTTTACGGCTATTCACCGATGACGCAGTTGTTTATACCAAAGTAAAAACGCCAGAAAATAGTAAGAATTTGCAGAACGACCTGCAGAAAATTGATGAATGGTGCACACTCTGGCGGTTGACCCTGAAAGTAAATAAATGTAACATATTGCGCATACATGGGAAAAGAAATCCACTACTGTACAGCTACACTATTGATGACAAACAGCTGGGGACAGCATCTGCCGTAAAATATCTAGGCCTAACTATCCAGTGCAACCTGAAGTGGAATGACCACATAAAACAGATAGTGGGAAAAGCAGGCATCGGAAGAATCTTAGAGAAAAGCAACTTATCCACGAAAGAAGTGGCTTATAAGGCGCTTGTTCGCCCGATTCTTGAGTATTGTTCATCTACCTGGGATTCCTGTCAGGTAGGACTGACAGAGGAGATAGAGAAAATCCAAAGAAGAGCTGCGCGTTTCGTCCCCGGATCGTTTAGCTTGCGAGAGAGCGTTACGGAGATGTTAAACTCCACTGACAGACGTTACGAGAGAGACGTTGTGCATCACGGAGAGAGTCACTATTGAATTTTCGGGACAGCACTTTTCAGGAGGAGTCAGACAACATTTTACTTCCGTCCACATACATCTCGCGTATTGACTACGAGGAGAAAATTCGAGAAGTTAGGACCAATACAGAGGCTTACCGACAATAAATCTTCCCACGCAGTATTTGCCAGTGGAACAGGGTTGGAGGGATCTGATAATGGTACCGAAAGTACCCTCCGCCTCACACCGTTAGATGGCTTGCCGAGTATGATGTAGATGTAGATATCCTCTTCCATTTCCATAATATTGCCCTCTAGGACATCGCCCTTGTATAGACCCTCTGTATACTCCTTCCACCTTTCTGCTTTCCTTTCTTTGCTTAGAACTGGGTTTCCATATGAGCTCTTGATATTCATAGAAGTGGTTCTCTTTTCTCCAAACGTCTCTAATTTTCCTGTATGCAGTATCTATCTTACCCCTAGTGATATATGCCTCTACACCCTTACATTTGTCCTCTAGCCATCCTTGCTTAGTCATTTAGCACTTCCTGGCGAACTCAGGTTTGAGACGTTTGTACTCCTTTTTGCCTGCTTCACTTACTGAATTTTTATATTTTCTCCTTTCATCAGTTAAATTCAATATCTCTTCTGTTACCCAAGGATTTCTACTAGACCTCGTCTTTTTACCTACTTGATCCTCTGCTACCTTCACTATTTCATCTCTCAAAGCTACCCTTCTTCTTCTACTGTATTTCTTTCCCCTGTTCCTGTCAATCGTTCCCTAATTCTGCCTCAAACTCTCTACGACCTCTGGTTCTTTCAGTTTATCCAGGTCCCGTCTCCTAAAATTCCTAGTTTCCTACTACGGTAGGGGCAGGCTCCGTGTCTATCTTGGCTACGATAATGCGTTCACTACACTGTTCATAGTAGCTTACCCGCACTCCTATTTTTTTTTTATTGATTATTAAACCTACTACTGTATTACCCCAATTTGTTTTTGTATTTATAACCCTATACTCACCTGGCCAGAAGTCTTGTTCCTCCTGCCACCTAACTTCACCAATTACCCCTATATCTAACTTTGACTTATCCATTTCCCTTCTTAAATTTTCTAAACTACCTGCCCGATTAAAGGATCTGACATTCCACGCTCCGATCCGTAGAACGCCATTTTTCTTTCTCCTGATAACGACGTCCTCCTGAGCAGTTCCCGCTCGAAGATCCGAATTGGGGACTATTTTAACTCCGGAATATTTTACCCAAGAGGACGCCATCATCATTAACCATACAGTAAAGCTGCATGCCTTCTGGAAAAATTACGGCTGTTGTTTTCCGTTTCTTTCAGCCGTTAGCAGTACCAGAACAGCAAGGCTGTTTTGGTTGATGTTACAAGGCCAGATCATTCAGACTGTTACCCCTGCAACACCTCTTTGGCCTCTCAACCGCTCCGTTGTGGCTGCAGCTACGGTACGGCTATCTGTATCGCTGAGCCTCCCTACCAACGGCAAGGTCCATAGTTCGTGGGGGGGGGGGGGGGGCTATGATAAAGTTATTCAAATCTGTCGTGTATTGGATTTACTGCTTGATCGATAGTACAATTTAAGAAATGTACTGTACAAAATCCGCCAGAAAAATTTAAACACACTATAAGAAACGAAAAGTATTACTTACGTGTTTATTTTGATTTTAATAATTGATCACATATTTTGTACAACCTTCAGTTTAGCACATGGTTACTTTAAATTTTCAAAATTTTCACCGTTGGAAGCTACAAACATAAAAGAGTGACGAGCGGTCGCCGCAACTAGGTCAGACAATTTTACGTTGGAGATCGCTATACATTCCTGTGTAATCTCCTGGCGAATTTCCTCCAGCGTGCGTGGCTTACGTCGATAGACGTTATCTTTGACAGTTCCCCACAAGTAAAACTTCGTAGGTGTTGGATCTAGTGACCGTGGAGGCAACTCAATGGGCCCTCTTCGTCCAGTCCATTGGCACGGAAAATTGTCATCCAGGAAAGCTCGTACAGCTAGGTGGTAGTGTGGTTGCGCCCACGTCCTGTTGGTATAAGACATCTTCATCAGCTCCATGAAGTGCACGTATACCTGGTAAAATTGATGTGCGTAACATTTCCAGGTACACTCCTCCACTGACACTAGCATCAAAGGAAAAGGGTCCTACTAAGCCCCTAGATGATAGTCCACATCACCCACGAACCCCTGGTAGAATGCCCGGTTTATCCACATTCGGATTTTCTGGTGCCCAGTACACATTTTTATGCCGATTCACGGTTCCATTAAGCTTAAAATGTGCTTCATCACTCCACATTACCTTCGTCGCAAATTGTTCGTCATCAGTTACCATTTGCTGACGCCATTCGCAAAATTGCATTCGGCGATCAGGATCGTCGTCATTAATCGCGTGCAGTAATCATGGAATGTAAACTTTCCTCTTTGCAGCTTTCAGAATTCTTTCTAGACTTCTGTGGAGGTTCTGCTTCAAACTCCCAACTCCACTGACTTTGCACTTCAACGGCATTATCAAACTTGAAAACCCACCTCATAGTACATTTTCGTTGCTCTGATGTCAAGAATGCTCCAGCCATTTTGTTTTCTCAATACCGAGATGAAAGTACTAACATCTGTTGAGCCAATGACCGTACTACAACACACTCATAACTCAAATTGAACGACAACATAGATATCTTGATAGAGCCTGAGAAAATGTGTATACATTTTTCTGGCGACTCTGTATATTATGCCTTTGGATCTTTGGTGGGCTGATCTCGTGCTTGGTATGGCAACAAACTTTTTATTCTTAAGGCTAATTCTTACGCGAATGTTGCCCAGCTGCCACTTGCTTGACCGCTATCCACGTAACAGTAGGTCACGCAACCGCAACAATGATGTCTCCGAGAGCGGCTCGATCGTAACAGTAACAGGTTGTGCAGCCAAAGCCGTCATCATAATAATCAAAAGTTAGATAACCAACATGACGGAAACCACACGCATGACGACAACTTACATTTTATGTTCACATGCAGTAATATTTTTCTGTCGCTGAATATTTAACACATCAATGTTTTTCTCACATCTACTGTCAAAATGGAGCCCATAAATTTGACACCCCGGACAAAAACACGGGTTGTTCGCCACCAGAGCGGGCGCTGAACCTTGATGTGGTAGCGATTCTACTTGTGGACGGGGAAGAATCATGGCGTAAAGAGTTAGAACAAAAATTGTGGCTACCAGTCTAAACTGTCCATCACAGTGCAGAAAGTAGTGCTGCAACACGAGCTGAACATAATCATCATGCGTGTTAATTCTTATTTTTTTCCTTTGTTTGAGCCACCTCAGCCAGCCCCCGATACACACTGAACCACTCACGCACAGATACACCCATGATACACATACAATATTTACATTTGTTATAAACATATTAGTTATATCACGATGTGTTCCCATCATTCCCATGAGGCGTCACTCCGAACATCAATTCATTATGGAACACAAAACATTCATGCCTGCAGACGACTTTCGCACTGTGAGCAGCTTCCATCGCACAAGTTACAAGACAGTGATGATATTCAGTTGCTTAACGTTTTTCTCTGAAATTTATTCATAATTCTTTGCAGTGACCGTCAAACAAAATACGCTACGCCATACAAATCGTCTGCCCATACATACTTAATGCTACCAGTGCGAAGCATGTCCGTGTCGTTAGTTTCACCTATGAATGGTACTGTAAGAAATGTAGCAGAAGATAAACAACAACATTAACATTAAAATAATAGTACGGTATAATAATGATAGGAGTAATACTAAAGTAATAACGGTGATGCTGAGAGCATAGAAATACTTTTCCCAAACCTAATTTGAGAATGGTTCAGAATCGAAATATGTTCAGTATCGATGGAAAATTGTGATATTATTACGGCAATAACTTGGATTTATATGTGTATTCTTGATCTTTGCTTTCATCCCTTCTCTCTAGGCTCCCCAGACCAATTATTCCCTTCAGTAACAATCATTTTAACGATAATGAATTACCGAGATAATGAATCACCCGCCTACGGAACCGAGATCCGCATCGTAAAGCAAATAACAACGGACGCAAGAGAACTGCAGCGCACATTTCCTGTCACCCAACTTTCTTGTCGTTGGTCGGTGGCTACAAGAGGAATCCAGAATGTTTTCTGAAGGAAGCTAAAGCACCATTTCCAGCTCAGGTCGTTGCGTCGTTAAGCTCGTGCTCTGCCTTTGTCGACATTACTGTCCACATAACGTTAAGCTGTTAAGATTTATTTACTTCACAACCTCGAGTGTTTAACTTGAAATAACACGGATTGCACAAAAGCAGAAATTCTCTCTAACAGTACAAACATTGTTTTCTGTGTTTTACTGACGGTCTCAGAGAACAGTATAAGCCAAGTTTCATTTCATTTGCTGCAGCAGTCATTTTGTGTAATTGTCGGTCGTTGAACCTGGAACATTTGTAAGAAAATATTGAGATATTCGAAAATATCACTTGTCTACTTAAAGCATATCTGTAAAA
The DNA here is from genome assembly GCF_023898315.1 of Schistocerca nitens. NCBI lineage: Eukaryota > Metazoa > Arthropoda > Insecta > Orthoptera > Acrididae > Schistocerca > Schistocerca nitens. The sequence continues at coordinate 1,013,801,336 of NC_064615.1, forward strand.
AGGAAACTTCCCGCATTCTCTGTCTGGTCGCAACTTTTTCCTAGCGTGTGCTGAAACTGGTTCTGTTGTGAGGAATGTGCGTCCAACTGTCTCGCATGCTTCAGAGATGAACGTTTCTGAGACGTGATATATCACACTGGGATATAGGAACCACGTTTAAACAGTCACTTTACTGATTGAAGTTTCTCATTTTGAGAGACTGAAGGCGATCATTTTCATTGTTAAAAACCATTGAACAGCCAATGTCGCATAAAATATTCTCTGTAATTTAAGACAACCGGTTTCAAGAGTATGCTGTCACCTTCAGGTCCTAAACTGTGTCGTTGTAATACATGTTCGTCTTACGCTGACCTCACGCGCACAAGATGTCAAGTGGATAAAAATAGCACATTAGAAAACAAACCTTTTATAGTGTGCTATTTTTATCCACTTGACATCTTGTGCGCGTGAGGTCAGCGTGAAACGAACATGTATTACAACAAAACATTTTAAGACCTGATAATGACAACATAGGCTGTTAAAACCGATTGCCTTAGATAAAAAATATTTAATGCGATCTTGGCCGTTGCATGGTTTTTAACAATTCACATTCCTTGTTCTTGTATTTTAGTTCCATACAAAGAAGTGAAGTGGTCAGTCCACAGCCTGGTATACGAGAATTCACTCCCAGGTAGATAAGGACTAAACTACTAAAGCATTTACTAATAGCAACATGAAATCACACCTTGCAGTTCTGTAGTTAACAGCTATTTGAATTAAGGAAGTCACAACAAATTCTGCTAGTGAAGATAACTACCTCTGTTAATGTACTTATGCAGTCTGATAAGGGATTGTAAATATTTGTTGTAGTTGGTAAGTTCACCGACTCTGTGCAGGCAAAGTCTTGTGTCCGTAAGGACTTCAGTCAAGGACTGTTGTCCAAGAACTCAGCACAGTAACAAAACATAGAATACTTAAGTCCCTGGGGCCGCGCTGAGTAGCCGCACGGTCTGAGTCGGCACGGTTTGCGCGGCTCCCCACTTCCGAGATTCGAGTGTGTGTGTGTTTCCTTAGCGAAAGATCGTATAAGTTAGATTAAGTAGTGTGTAAGCCTAGGGACCGATGACCTCAGCAGTTTGGTCCCATAGGAACATACCACTACCGCCACCATCAACTAAAGTCCTGGTGTCAAAGTTACGTGACGCCATGTCGCACCTAGCATAGACGTGGACGGCTAGCAGCTGGCGGCTCGAGAAACGCTCCAAATGCGGCATTCTCAAGGGCTGTGAGCAGGCTTCAACGCCCGACACTGGGCGTGCGGCGCATTACGTATAGTGTCGGCGGTACAATGTCTTGCGGACTATTTGCAACCTCGTATCAGGGTGGAAGCAAATACACTACTGGCCATTAAAACTGCTACAAGAAGAAGAAATGCAGATGATAAACGGGTATTCAGTGGACAAATATATTATACTAGAATTGACATGTGACTACATTTTCAAGCAATTTGGGTGCATAGATCCTGAGATATCAGTACCCAGAACAACCGCCTCTGGCCGTAATAATGGGCTTGATACGCCTGGGTATTGAGTCAAACAGAGCTTGGATGGCGTGTACATGTATAGCTGCCCATGCAGATTCAACACGATACCACAGGTCATCAAGAGTAGTAACTGGCGTAGTGTGACGAGCCAGTTGCTCGGCCACCATTCACCACAAAATTGGTGAGAGATCTGGAGAATGTGCTGGCGAGGGCAGCAGTCGAATATTTTCCTTATCCAGAAAGGCCCGTACAGGACCTGCAACATGCGGTCGTGCATTATCCTGCTGAAATGTTCGGTTTCGCAGGGGTCGAAAGAAGGGTAGAGCCACGGGTCGTAACACATCTGAAATGTAACGTCCACTGTTCAAAGTGCCGTCAACGCGAACAAGAGGTGACCGAAACGTGTAACTAATGGCACCCCATACCATCACGCCGGGTGATACGTCAGTATGGCGATGACGAATACACGCTTCCAATGTGCGTTCACCGCGATGTCACCAAACACGGTAGCGACCATCATGATGCCGTAAACAGAACCTGGATTCATCCGAAAAAATGAAGTTTTGCCATTCGCGCACCTGGGTTCGTCGTCGAGTACAACGTCACAGGCCCTCCTGTCTGTGATGCGGCGTCAGGGGTAACCGCAGCCATGGTCTCCGAGTTGATAGTCCATGCTGCTGCAAACGTCGTCGAACTGTTCGTGCAGATGCTTGCAGTCTTGCATACGTCCCCATCTGTTGACTCAGGGATCGAGTCGTGGCTTCACGATCCGTAACAGCCATGCGGATAAGATGCCTGTCATCTCGACTGCTAGTGATACGAGGCCATTGGGATCCAGCACGGCGTTCCGTATTACCCTCCTGAACCCACCGATTCCATATTCTGCTAACAGTCATTGAATCTCGACCAACGCGAGCAGCAATGTCGCGATACGATAAACCGCAATCGCGATAGGCTACAATCCGACCATGATCAAAGTCGGAAACGTGATGTTACGCATTTCTCCTCCTTAAACGAGGCACCAGAAAAACGTTTCACCAGGCAACGCCGGTCAACTGCTGTTTGTGTATGAGAAATCGGTTGGAAACTGTCCTCATGTCAGCACGTTGTATGTGTCGCCACCGGCGCCAACCTTGTGTGAATGCTCTGAAAAGCTAATCATTTGCATATCACAACATCTTCTTCCTGTCGGTTACGTTTCGCGTCTGTAGCACGTCATCTTCGTGGTGTTGCATTTTTAATGGCCAGTAGTGTATTTCCGCGCGAGCTGAACGCCATGTGCGATGTGGCGGCCACCTGTGGGCAGGCGAGTGCCAAGAGTCGCAGTGGTGGCATTCTGATTTGCGCTTGACAACACGCCTTGATTGTTGTTGAGACTCTTAACTCTTGATGCTTTGGCTCTCGTTTCTGTGGCTATCTGGCTATCTGAAGTGCTGTCCTGCTATATTCGTTGGCTATATGCCCGCGCACTACAACCCTCCAACCCCTCCAACCCACTGTTTCTTAAGTGGTGGTGAATAGTCTCGACGTCCAGAGGTTGACGTCGCAGTCGTAGGTGTCCAGAGGGATTACAGATCTGGGGCCCTCGCCCTAGACGACCGTGGAAATGGGAGCGTCAGCTGCCAAACATGTGTTTGGGGTAACTGGTGTCGAAATTTCCAGCAGGTGCATTTTCCTGAGGTTGTTGAAGAGACTGGTGGAGAAGGTCGCTGTTGTGCCTCAGGCAGAGAAGATCTGTAAGAGAAATAGTGGAGCATTCTCCTGCTGAGATGCCCTGAGTCCTGCAAGTGTGCATATGGTTTAGGTGTTCGTGACACTGGGACTGATCCAGCAACGGGACTCCGATCTTGCCTCTGCTGAGGAGACGGGTGACGCACGTCGAAAGCCAATGGTGCCTACTCCAGGAGAACACCCTTCTCCTCCCCCCCCCCCCCCCCCCCCCCCCGCAAGTCACACGTCATCTTACACATTACAGCGACGGCGTTGGGCGTTGAGGTCTCAGGAAAGAAGGATCGCGAGTTAAAGCTTTCGCAACAGATTACTGGGAGAATTACTGTGGCCATGCGACTTCTCCGTTGAGCTCACCCCATCCCTTGGCATACAAATGGCCACTGGCGACGGCAGTGACTAAATACTGATTGCCCCAGCGTGCTGACTCAAATCCGCGATCGTCTCCATAGATTTCGGTCAGGTCTTCGATAAGGTGCACCATAGCTTTCTCCTAGTGGTCATGGACCGTATGTGATTCCCCCTGAACCTCACCGACACCCTGCAACATCTTTTGGCAGCAGCTAGCTCTCATATTCAGGTCAATGGGTAGTGGACGCAACATCGATCTGATGGTGGGTCCACTGCCCATTAAGAGGGGACTGCCAAGGGGGACGTTACCATGAGAAAAAGATTGAATAATCAACGAAAAGATAACGTTCTACGAGTGGGGGGCGTGGAATGTCAGAAGTTTGAACGTGGTAGGGAAACTATAAAATCTGAAAAGGGAAATGCAAAGGCTCAATCTAGATATAGTAGGGGTCAGTGAAGTGAAGTGGAAGGAAGACAAGGATTTCTGGTCAGATGGATATCAGGTAATATCAACAGCAGCAGAAAATGGTATAACAGGTGTAGGATTCGTTATGAATAGGAAGTTAGGGCAGAGGGTGTGTTACTATGAACAGTTCAGTGACCGGGTTGTTCTAATCAGAATCGACAGCAGACCAACAACGATAACGATAGTTCAAGTATACATGCCGACGTCGCAACCTGAAGATGAAGAGATAGAGATAGTGTATGAGGATATTGAAAGGGTAATGCAGTATGTAAAGGGGGACAAAAATCTAATAGTCATGGGCGACTGGAATGCAGTTGTAGGGGAAGGAGTAGAAGAAAAGGTTACAGAAGAATATGGGCTTGGGACTAGGAATGAAAGAGGAGAAAGACTAATTGAGTTCTGTAACAAGTTTCAGCTAGTAATAGCGAATACCCTGTTCAAGAATCACAAGAGGAGGTGGTATACTTCGAAAAGGCCGGGAGATACGGGAAGATTTCAATTAGATTACATTATGGTCAGACAGATTCCGAAATCAGCTACTGGACTGTAAGGCATACCCAGGAGCAGATATAGACTCAGATCACAACATAGTAGTGATGAAGAGTAGGCTGAGGTTCAAGACATTAGTCAGGAAGAATCAACACGCAAAGAAGTGGGATACGGAAGTACTAAGGAATGACGAGATACGTTTGAAGTTCTCTAACGCTATAGATACAGCAATAAGGAATAGCGCAGTAGGCAGTACAGTTGAAGAGGAATGGACATCTCTAAAAAGAGCCATCACAGAAGTTGGGAAGGAAAACATAGGTACAAAGAAGGTAGCTGCGAAGAAACCATGGGTAACAGAAGAAATACTTCAGTTGAATGATGAAAGGAGGAAGTACAAACATGTTCCGGGAAAATCAGGAATACAGAAATACAAGTTGCTGAGGAATGAAATAAATAGGAAGTGCAGGGAAGCTAAGACGAAATGGCTGCAGGAAAAATGTGAAGACATCGAAAAAGATATGATTGTCGGAAGGACAGACTCAGCATACAGGAAAGTCAAAACAACCTTTGGTGACATTAAAAGCAACGGTGGTAACATTAAGAGTGCAACGGGAATTCCACTGTTAAATGCAGAGGAGAGAGCAGATAGGTGGAAAGAATACATTGAAAGCCTCTATGAGGGTGAAGATTTGTCTGATGTGATAGAAGAAGAAACAGGAGTCGATTTAGAAGAGATAAGGGATCCAGTATTAGAATCTGAATGTAAAAGAGCTTTGGATGACTTACGGTCAAATAAGGCAGAAGGGATGGATAACAATCTATCAGAATTTCTAAAACCATTGGGGGAAGTGGCAACAAAACGACTATTCACGTTGGTGTGTAGAATATATGAGTCTGGCGATATACCATCTGACTTTCGGAAAAGCATCATCCACACAATTCCGAAGACGGCAAGAGCTGACAAGTGCGAGAATTATCGCACTATCAGCTTAACAGCTCATGCATCGAAGCTGCTTACAAGAAAAATGTACAGAAGAATGGAAAAGAAAATTGAGAATGCGCTAGGTGACGATCAGTTTGGCTTTAGGAAAAGTAAAGGGACGAGAGAGGCAATTCTGACGTTACGGCTAATAATGGAAGCAAGGCTACAGAAAAGTCAAAACACTTTCATAGGATTTGTCGACCCGGAAAAAGCGTTCGACAATATAAAATGGTACAAGCTATTTGAGATTCTGAAAAAATTAGGGGTAAGCTATAGGGAGAGACGGGTCATATACAATATGTACAGCAACCAAGAGGGAATAATAAGAGTGGACGATCAAGAACGAAGTGCTCGTATTAAGAAGGGTGTAAGACAAGGCTGTAGCCTTTCGCCCCTACTCTTCAATCTGTACATCGAGGAAGCAATGATGGGAATAAAAGAAAGGTTCAGGAGTGGAATTAAAATACAAGGTGAAAGGATATCAATGATACGATTCGCTGATGGCATTGCTATCCTGAGTGAAAGTGAAGAAGAATTAAATGATCTGCTGAACGGAATGAACAATCTAATGAGTAACAGCATGGGTTGAGAGTAAATCGGAGAAAGACGAAGGTAATGAGAAGTAGTAGAAATGAGAACAGCGAGAAACTTAACATCAGGATTGATGGTCACGAAGTCAATGAAGTTAAGGAATTCTGCTACCTAGGCAGTAAAATAACCAATGACGGACGGAGCAAGGAGGACATCAAAAGCAGACTCGCTATGGCAAAAAAGGCATTTCTGGCCAAGAGAAGGCTACTAATATCAAATACCGGCCTTAATTTGAGGAAGAAATTTCTGAGGATATACGTCTGGAGTACAGCATTGTATGGTAGTGAAACATGGACTGTGGAAAAACCGGAACAGAAGAGAATCGAAGCATTTGAGATGTGGTGCTATAGACGAATGTTGAAAATTAGGTGGACTGATAAGGTAAGAAATGAGGAGGTTCTACGCAGAATCAGAGAGGAAAGGAATATGTGGAAAACACTGATAAGGAGGAGGGACAGGATGATAGGACATCTGCTAAGACATGAGGGAATGACTTCCATGGTACTAGAGGGAGCTGTAGAGGGCAAAAACTGTAGAGGAAGACAGAGATTGGAATACGCCAAGCAAATAATTGAGGACGTAGGTTGCAAGTGCTACTCTGAGATGAAGAGGTTAGCACAGGAAAGGAATTCGTGGCGGGCCGCATCAAACCAGTCAGTTTACTGATGACAAAAAAAAGGAAAAAAAACCCACAAGGCTGCCCCCTTTCTACCCACCTTTATGCAACCGCACTTGACCCACTCCTCCGGGAGGGGGGGTGGGGGGGGTGGAGGAGGAGAAGGCCTCACCCAAAAATGCCCTGGCATCACCCTGCAGGACAGGACCTTATGCAATAGGGCATAAGCCGACGAACTCCTACTGCTGGTTCGTTCCACCAGTGAGGTCCACAGCTTACTAAACTGGATCAAGCGATATGTACCGGCCGAGTACAGTCTTCTGAACATCAACAATTTAGCAGCATTGCATATCAGTCGCGGTATCAGGCGCGATGCTATTGCCCCGCTTCCGCCAGTTACTAAACTGAGTTATTTGAGAGTCATTTTTATGAGGGGTGAGTGAAGAATGGCCCCGGAAAACTATCGATGGAGATCGTATGCGTAGTGGTACGCAGAACCAACTACACTGCGTGGAGTACTTGAAACTCTATGTGCTGTCAAAACTCAGTCACGTCTCACAGGTCCTCCCCTTACCACCGGTAATAGATTGCTGACTTTTGGAGTCCTTTGGTTACTTCCTATCCACAGAACAATTTTTGAAAGTGCATTCTGACACTATCACTCTCCCCCTGCGTGATGTAGAGCTCGGAGTGGTTAACGTCTGGGAAAAAAACATATGCCCTCTACGTGAGCAATGTGGAAGAAATGGACCAGTCAACTCGCCTCTCTCATACGTTGACTATAGGAGGTTGTTTTCTGGTCTCTAACGTCCTACTGGTATGGGTGGCATACGTCACAGAACAGCTCTTCGCTATATCTACATTCATTCTCGAGAACAGTTACGTGGTCTCAGATCTCCCCACAAAGCGAAAGTTAAAAAGATTTTTACACCACTCTTCTGTGGGCGGTTCTGTGGTAGAAACCGAGTTTCCAAATGTCCATTGGACACAAATGTGGGAAACGATACACCATCATTTTCTGCCTACCACAATGCGCGCGAGATGGTATCAAGCCACCAACAAAAAACGTGCGACAAGACAAAGGCCCCAATGAATGTGGCTTCAAGTGCGTGTCGTCGTCCGGCATTTGTCGATGGACACAGAGGATCTTAGGTAGTTATCTCCGTATTACACCTGACGCTACTGAACCTCATACGCTCGTTTGTTCGAATGAATCTTATTTCCACAGGCAAAATATTATGTGCTTAGATATTTCAATGGAATGACCATCAACAGCTTCTTCAGCGAATGGGAGAAAATGGAGCTTGAATAGTGGTGGTATCTGAAACGCTCACAACGCCCTCGAATGAACACCGAGGTACTGTACACTCTACACAAATTATTTGCACGGTGTTTTCGTTAGCCCACACCCCTCCCTCTAGCTGGGGAGTACTAGGCTCAGTTTAAAATCCCACACAGCCTTACACTGAAGACAGAATTTCATGAATTCTAAGCAGTGACAAAGCAGAATGACTCTCTTGTAAATATTTTTACACGACACTATTGCAGATAGAAAACGCCAATGGCAGTGGACAAGAAAAATTCAGTTGCACCGTTTCATGAAGAAAGATTAGATTACCTGAAGTACCAAGGGTAATATACAAATGTTAGTTTTTCTTATCCTTTGAATAACATATTTTTGGAACATTATGTTTTATAGCATTTTCGTTTGTACACATTTACTAATTGTAATCATGTAACTGAAAAAGGAATTATAGCACTGTGGAACCTATCGCCTTGGGAACATTTTTGGGAATGATTACGTCCAACGCCTTAAGAGGCATAGCTCATTTTTCTGGTAGGGTAAAGGTGGCGGTGCCAAGTAGGGGTAGCTTAAGAAAAAAAAGGGATAGTATCTTTGACCTGTAATCAAAACGTTCTCGGTCACGGATTCGAACATTGTCATAGCTTGCATTTTGAATGAAAATCATCAGGAATGGCGGCGGCCGAAGACTTACAGCATAAGAAGTCACCCTCATTCTGCCAACGGCCTTGTCAGAGGCGGCGGAGGAGTCGACAGAGGTTCAGGGCACACTCTTACCCTTAGATTGGGAAATTACCGTAACAAGGCGGAAGAATCAGCAACGATCAACGGCATGTGGCTGCAGAAAGCAATGGAAACCACTGCATTAAAGACGCACAGTTTGTATCAGCAGGACATGTGGCCTGTAATTGCAGAAGTGTCATGACGATCTCTCCAGTGGCAAAAGATTCCGGACTAGCCCCATTTGGATCTCCGGGAGGAGACTGCAAGGGGGAAGTGACCATAAGAAAAAGATTGGATAATCAGAGAAAGGATAACATTCTACGAGTCTGGACGAGCAATGTCAGAAGCTTGAATGTTGTGGGGAATCCAGAAAACCTGAAAAGGGACATACTGAGGCTCAGTCTAGATATAGTGGGGTTCAGTGATGTGAACTGGAAACAAGGGTTTCTGGTTAAATGAATATGTGGTAATATCAACAGCAGCAGAAAATAGTATAACGGGAGTAGCATTCTTTGTGAATAAGAAGGTAGGTCAGAGAGTAAGTTACTGTGAACAGTTCGGTAATAGGGTAGTTCTCGTCAGAATCAACAGCAGACTAACACGAACAACAATAGTTCAGGTATACATGCCAAAGTCGAGAGACATAGAGAGAGTATATGTGTATATTGAATAGGTAACTCATTATTTAAAGGGTGATGAAACTAACAGTCAAGGAGGACTGGGATGTAGTTACTGGAGAATATGACCTGGGTAGTAGGAATGAGACAGGAGAGAGAGTAACTGTTCTGCAATAAATTTCAGCTAGCAGCGAATACACTGATCAAGTGTCAGGTATACCAGGAAAAAGCCGGGAGATACGCGAGGATTCCAGTTAGACTATATCCATAATGGTCAGGCAGATATTCCGAAATCCCATATTGGTTTCTAAAGCGTACACAGGAGCAGATATTATGAAGAGTATAATGAAGTTCAATAGACTAGTCAGGATGAAACAATTCGCAAAGTAGTTGGATACGGAAATACTAAGGAATGAAGAGACACGTTTCAGTTTCTCTGAGGCTGTAGATACTGCGGTAATGAATAGCTCAGTAAGGAGTTCAGTTGGAGAGGAATGGGCATAACTGAAAAGGAAAATCGTAGAAGTGCAGAGAAGCAGAGGCGAAATGGCTGCAAAAAACAACGTGAAGAAATCGAAAAAGATATAGTTGCCAAAGGACTGATTCAACACGTAGAAACTTAAATTAAAATGAAGGGCGCGAAGATTAAGAGCGCAGTGTTAAATGCAGAGGAGAAAGCGGATAGGTGGAAAGAGTACATTAAAGGCCTTTGCGGGGAGGGGGGGGGGGGGAGACATGTCTGGTGATGTGATAGAAGAAGAAACAGAAGTCGATAGGGAGGAGATAGAGGATCCAGTATTAGAATTTGAAAGAGCTTTGGATGACTTAAGATCAAATAAGGGAGGAGGTACAGCTGACACTCCATCAGAATTTCCAAAATCTTTATGAGAAGGGGCAACGAAACGATTGTTCACTTTAGTGTGTAGTATGTATTAGACTGGCTATATACCATCAGAATTTCGGAGAAAAATCATCCATACAGTTCCGAAGATAGCAAGAGCCGACAAGTGCGAGAATTATCCCACAATCCACTTAACAGCTCATGAATCCAAGCTGCTGGTAAGAATAATATACAAGAGAATTCAAAAGAAAATTGGGGATAGGTAACGATGATTTTAGCTTTAGAAAAGGTAAAGGCACCGGAGAGGCTTTTAGGTTGGCAGTGGGAGTAAGACTAAAGAAAAATCAAGACACGCTCGTAGGATTTAGCACTTGGAAAAAGCATTCGACAGTTTAATGGTGCAAGATGTTTGCAATTCTTAGAAAAATAGTGATACGCTATAGTGAAAGACAGGTAACATACAATGTGTACAAGAACAAGCGGAAACAATAGCACTGGAAGACCAAGTGCGAATAGCTCGCATCAAAAGGGTGTAAGATAGCGATGTAGAGTTATGCTCTTACTGTTCAACCCATACATCGAAGAAACAATGGCGGAAATAAAAGAAAGGTTCAAGAATAAAATTAAATTCAAGGTGAAAGGATATTAATGATAAGATTCACTGATGACATTGCTTTCATCAGTGAGAGTGAAGAAGAATTACAGGACCTGCTGAATGAGTAAATGTTTTATCGAGTACAGAATATGGATTGAGAGTAAATCGAAGAAAGACGAAAGTAATGAGAGGTAACATAAATGAGAACAGTGAGAAACTTGACTTCAGGATTGGCAATTACGGAGTAGATGAAGTTAAGGAATTCTGCTATCAAGGCTGAAAAGTATCCCACGACGGACGGAGCAAGGAAGACTTAAAAAGCAAACCAGCCCTGGGAAAAACGGTATTCCTGGCCAAGAGAAGTCTGATAGTATCAAACACTGACCTTAATTTTAGGAAAAAATTTCTGAAGATATACATTTAGAGCGCAGTATTGTATTGTTGTGAAACGCGGACTGTGGGAAAATACGAACACAACGAATGCTGAAAATGAAGTGGACTGATAAGTTAAGGAATAAGGAGATTCACCTCAGAATTGACGAGGAAAGGAATATACAGAAAAACCTTACAAGAAGAAGCGATAGGTTGATAGGACATCTGTTACAACATCAGCGAGTATCTTCCATGGTACTAAATGGAGCTGTAGAGGATAAAAACTGTAGAGGAAGACAGAGATTGGAACACATCCAGCAAATAATTGAGGGCATAGGTCGCTGTTTCTACTTTGAGATGGAAAGGTTGGCACAGGAGTGGAATTCTTAGCTGGCCGCATCAAACCAGCTAGAGGACTGATGACTGAAATATTGAAACTTCCCCTCAGAAAAATTAATGAACTACTGTGCTGATAAACCTCTTACGTTATTTGATCTTCAAACAGTTGAGCAAAACTGAACGTACTCAGACTTCTCTCTCTTTACTTATTCTGATCATCACTAAACTGACACAAAATATTTTTTTTAGCGCAACGCACTCTGAGTTTCAATAATCCCTGCAAAAGAATGACCCTGACTAACAATAACCTATACCTTTCATGAATCTCATACCTCACAAAAATCTTCGTCACTCAGACTACCGCCATACAGCGTGCGCCAATACTGTCAACTGAATAAAAGATTCTAACTACTGAAGGCACTAACTACTGATAGCCATAGTTAGCAAATGGAAGATTTTGATAAAGAACAAGCAATGTATTTACCTTAATAATGTTCAAAAGTCACCACATACACACACACACACACACACACACACACACACACACACACACACACACACACATATATATATATATATATATATATATATATATTAGTTTATGATATCCAATATTACAAATTTACTTTTTCTGATGGACACACGCCCAGATCGTCCGCTCTCAAAATTCTGCCACCTCTCTCCCCACATCCACCACACATCCACCACTGCTGGCGGCTCACCTCCAACGGCGCAACGCTACGCGCTGTTCACATCCAACTGCCCAACACTACAATAGCGAATATTCCAACGATGCCAACCAGCCGCAGACTGCAAACAGCACAGCCAGTGATTTTCATACAGAGCGCTACGTGACGTTACCATCATAAAAACCTAAACAGCCTACTTACAATATAAAACTGAGTGCCTGATATAGCAGTGCAGCATTACCATTATGTCATTCCTCTTTATTCACAGAAACGCCGTTAGGAGGGGTAATTACTGGCAAAAATTTAAAATATATATTCCAGAAATAAATCTTTCTTTATTCATCGCTGTACGTGTACTTAGTGAGCGTACGTATGTTTCAGGAGCCACGCGATGATGTTGCGTCCACCGATAACAAAATTTTTAAATAGCTACGCCCTTGTTATAGCAGCTTCACACTTTCTGTTATGTGCTAACGAAATTTGAACTTGAAAATAAAACATAAATCCGCCTAGCGTGAATATTACGCATGTAATTGCTGTTTTCGTAAATTATTTACGTATCTTTGATCGAATCTGATTTTTCTGTTGGAGAGAGAATCCAGCAGGAGCGTTTTCACCAAAGATTATCTTTATCATGAAAAGCTAACTGATCTTTTAATTAACAAAGCTTTAAAATTTAATCCTCAAATATGGATAACCAATTGTTTTTTCCTTGTTATTGAAATCAGAGCTTAGTCGGCAAAGTAACCTCTTTCCTTTAATATTCGGTTACTATATCGACGCCAAATTTAATGGGGTAAAACAATCTGTCGTTTACTTTCAAGTAAGAGTTTGTATGAGCCAAACTAAAACAAAATATTAGTCCATCAATTATATGCTTACAAGGTTGATAACTACTTTGTTAAAATTAATCGCTTGGTTTCAAACACAAATAACTAATTAATTACTTCGTTTTCATACACTCGTGATAATGCGTTCTGAGCGACTTAAATAATTTATTCTCGTGTGAACTAACAGCCTTCGCCTAGGGGTTATATCAAAAAATAAAAGCAGAAGAAAAACTTCTACTAGAAAGCGCTTCTTTAGTCTACAGTAATACATAATGTTATGATAGCGTAATTTGCGAAGTTTCTATCTCTGCTTCCGTTTAAATAAGGATCCAGAGGCGCTATATGCATACGAGATTTGTCAGACTCTTGCCGCAATCCTCATTCGATGCACTGGAATGACGAATTAATAAAAGTGTTTTTCATACATTAAAAGAAACAATTTGGCGCTATAATTCGAGCTGACCGGTAATTTGAAAGGTTCTGGCGCCTTTTCTATGACATTAAACTTTAGATGTCGCGTACCAGATAAAGTAAAGAGCGTGCAGTTTTCTTCTTCATGAAACCAGGCTAGCTTGGACTTCAGGGGGAAAAAGCAAACCATTGAAGATAAAACCAATAGCACACAGAGAGACTGAGGTTCTTCGGTGGAGCAGCGGAAACGAGTTACATTTTCTGCAGTTTTTTATAATTACTCAATTTACCAAGTAGTGTATATGAATACCTCTGAATTCAGCACCGTAGTTGTTGGTAGTATCCAGTCATTTCAGGAGTAGTCGGAAAGGTAAATCTGTGCGACGTTGGAACAGTCAGCTTGTCTTTGCCTATTTTTTGTTTAATGATGGTAATGAGTGGTACAGTAAGGAAAAGAGCACAGATGCTAAACATAGAGACTTATGAATCGAACCCTGAAGTGTAAGGCAATTCCGCTCAGGCTAGTAAGTCGGCAGATTCATTAGCTGCGACATTTGGAAGATTGGGTATGGTGTCTTCGACGTCGTCTGTCATGTTAAGGCATGTAGGTGAGTCAAGACGACGACGTGTATACAGAACTTGAGGCGATGTCTAAAACCCAGGACCTGATGTCTACAGAATTTTCTAGAATTTATAAATTATCGAAGAAACATGACGCGGTCCCTACAAAAGAGGACGTTAATGCGTTAGATATTACCGAACTTTTGACAAAGAACGATGTTCTGACGAAGGAATTATCTGATGCTATATCAGCATTAAGACGAGGATACACAGGCATATTTGTGGCTGTGCAAAAACTATTGGAGGAAACAGTTTAAATGCACACAGTCTAATTTATCAGTTCAAATGCACGCAGTCTAATTTATTTGAAACCTCTCAGCAACTCCGTAACAAAATGAACAATTGTGTGCAATAAAAAGAGAGAACAATTAACGACCAATTACAATTACAAAAACAGAACTAGCTGAAGAACTTTTATTTTTACGTCTGAGAAAGACGATCAAAACTTTCAGTTAGCTGATAAGAAATTCCAAGAAGCTATATGAACAATTTCTAGTGAAACGTTGCAGGAATATATTTGTTCAATAGTTCAGATGGAAACAGAGTTGTGGAAAGCAACTGAAAAACTGGGTCAAGGCCGCCTCTCCTGTGCCAAACTTTTCATCGCAGGGTAGAAGTTAGAGCATGTGTCCTCAATTACTTATTGGATATATTCTAATCCCTGTCTTTCCCTACAGTTTTTACGCTCAACAACTCCCTCTAGCACTGCGGGAGCTAATGCATGATGTCTTAACAGGTGTCACATCATATCATCCCGTCTTGTTGGCGGTGTTGTACATAATATTCCGTTTTTCACCGATTCTGTGGAGAAGTTCCTCATTAATATTTCTCATTACTTTCGTCTTTCTGCGATTTACTCTTAATCCATATTCTGTACTTATTAGACTGTTCATTCTATTCAACAGATCCTGTAATTCTTTTTCACGTACCGAGCGAGTTCCCTAACCCTTTCGGTCACGAACAATTTTTTCCCTTAAAAAAAAAAAATCATGGCTTTGCCATTCAGTCCTTTGAATTAAACTACGATTTCTAAGATGCATAAAATATTCCGAGGTGCGCCCATAGGGGGGATACAACTCGTTCCAAAATGAGGACATTGTGTTCAAGTGGGTGCGGTCCAAATGGCCCTGAGCACTATGGGACTTAACATCTGAGGTCATCAGTCCCCTAGAACTGAGAACTACCTAAACCTAACTAACCTAAGGACATCACACATATCCATGCCCGAGGCAGGATTCGAACCTGCGACCGTAGAGGACGCGCAGTTCCAGACTGAAGCGCCTAGAACCACGCGGTCACATCGACCGGCGTAGGTGCGGTATAAGTCGGAAACTCAAAGTATTTTATTTCATCAGAATACGTAAATTACACAAAGCTTATTTAATGGTTATATGCTTAAACTATGGTTTTACCCTTGTGAAGAATGATAATCAAAGAAACAGTTTTTTTCTATCCAGACATAAGTGAATGTTACATTTTACACAATAAAATTTGGTTTTGCCTTTGCAACCCGGTTTCTTCCATCTCTCTCAAACGATTTTTTGTTACTGACCACCGGAAGGTGTTCAGCATTGTCCCAAAGAAAATCAGCTTCGGGACGAGCTTCTACATTGACTCGTTTTGAAGTACTTGGAATCTCACAAGTGGGACGTCCCCTTTTCCAGGCAGCTGGCTTATCTATTTATGTCAGTACTTCGACCACATTTGCCCTAAAGTGAAGAAAATCAAGTGTCTTATTTTTAGGAACATCTAATTCTGATAGGTTTTTCTTCTACTCAGTCCATGCATTTACACGTGCAATATCAATTGCATGAACAAACATGGCTGTCGAAAATCTTGTTCGGTTTCAAAAGCAGCTAACTGCATGTTGCCTTCGAGAACAAAGCCCGCTATATCCGCAATAGGCGTGGCTGTCGCCATGCCATGTCCGGACGCATAGCCCGTGAACAGACATCAGACTTACCAATGAGGACATTCAAAGCTACGTTTCACGCTGTTACGATTAGAATGGGTATTTCTCTCATTCAGTTTTAGATTGACTGTTCTGTAAAAAATTCGTACGCAACAATAACATTCTCGCTGCCAATGCATTGTCGTTTGGATAGGACGAGTGTTTCTTGATTATCTCAGTGTCACTTACCATGCAGTTAGCGGGATTTGCGTCTAGGGTACTTAGCTTACACTTTACCGTATGGTATAAAACTTCTAACATTTCTTCCATCATTGTCCTCTTTTTCAAAATTATCGGCAGGATCATCGGATAGACCGCCAATTTCAGAAGAATTAAGGAGCTCTACAACTTCTTCCTCTGTGGCTTTCGTCTATCTTAGATTCGGGGCTTTGTTAAATAACCGTAAGATGACTAAAATGACAGTGAAATAATGTCCTAAATTTCTGTGCTATTACAACCTTTCAATCACAATGTCCTCATTTGGAGACATGTATAAAGTTATAAATATGTGACTTACCTTTCGTTCTGAAACACACCTTTAGTTTTCACCTTCAACAGTGCACCTTAATACGCACAAGTAGTTTTTTTTAACCTAAACTCAGAAGATATTAACAGGCTGATGGAAAGTACGAAGATTATTGGGAAGCGTCCATGTGACTGTGCACATTCAGTTATGTTACATTGTATCACAGACTGACAGAAGATGTCTACATCGTTCTCAAATTAACACTCTGCGTGTGACAATATGAGGACAACAATCACAAATGGTAAAATTTAACGAATTTTAATATATTAAGCATTTATTTAGTATGTCCTTATATGAGGACGCCATGACCGAAAGGGCTAAATCGCTTCCTTTGAAACGGCACGTCCGATGTCCTTCCCCATCCTTCCCTAATCCGATGGTGATGACCTCCCTGTTTGGTCCCCTCCCCCAAATCAACCAACCAATCAACTTCTTCACGTTCACTCTGTATAGCAATGACATCACCGAATCTGAATTTTGATATCGATTCATCTTCAATGTTAATCCCACTCTTCAATCATTCTTTTATTTCCGTAATGGTTTCGTCGATGTATAGTCTGAACAGGGGTGAAAGACTACATACCTGTCTTAAGCTCTTTTTAAATCGAGCACATCGTTCTTGGTCTTCCAGGCTTATCGTACCCTCCTGGATCTTGTACACATTGTGTGTTAACCGCCTTTCCCAGCAGCTAACTCCCATTTTTCTCAGACGTTCGAAAATCTTGCACCATTTGACGAAATCGAACGCTTTTTCTGGGTCCTTAAATCCTGTGAACGTGTCTTGATTTTTCTTCAGTCTTGCTTTCATCATGAACCGCAACGTCAAGACTGCCTCTGCGGTGTCTTTACCTTTCCTAAAGTTAAACTGACCGTCATCTAACAGATCCTCAATTTTCTTTTGAATCCTCCTATACATTATTCTTGTCAGCAACTTTGATGCATGATCTGTTGAGCTGATCGCGGGATAATTCTTTCACTTGTCGACTCATACTATCTTTGGAACTGTGTGGATGACGGTTCTCCGAAAGTCTGACACTATATCGCCAGTCTCATACATTCTACGCACCAAAGTGAACAGTCTTTCTTTCTTTCTTTCTTTCTTTTTTTTTTTTTTTTTGCCACTTCCCCCTATGATTTTAGAGATTCTGATAGAGTGTTAGCTATACCTTCAGCCTTATTTGATCTTTGACCTCCCAAAGTCTTTTAAATTCTGATTCAAATACTGCGTCCTCTGTCTCTTCAGCGCCGACTCCTACTACTTTCTTCATCATGTCGTCAGACGATTCCTCTCCCTCTTAGAGGACTTCAGTGTACTTTTCCACATATCCGCTCTCCCCTCTGGATTTAATAGTGGAATTCCCATTGTACCGACCTTACTTTTAATGTCACCAAAGTCTATTTTGGCTTTTCTTTATGCTGAGTCGGTCTTTTCGACAGCAACTTCATTTTCGGTTTATCCACATTTGTCATGCAGCCATTTCACCTGTTTCCCTGCACTTCTTGTATTCTGTCTCATACCTACAACCAAGTCCATATTCCCAAGTAACCTTGACTCTTACTACTTCTCCTCCAACCGCATTCCAATTCCCCTTGACTATTAAATTTTCATCTCCATTTACGTAATGAATTACTTCTTCGATATTCTCACATTCTTTATCTTTCCCTCCTCTGATTGCAACGTCGGTAAGTATACCTCAACTATGTTAGTGCCGGCCGCGGTGGTCTCGCGGTTAAGGCGCTCAGTCCAGAACCGCGCGACTGCTACGGTCGCAGGTTCGAATCCTGCCTTGGGCATGGATGTGTATGATGTCCTTAGGTTAGTTAGGTTTAAGTAGTTCTAAGTTCTAGGGGACTGATGACCACATATGTTAAGTCCCATAGGGCTCAGAGCCATTTGAACCATTTGAACTGTGTTAGTGACGTAGGTTTAGTGTCAGTTTTAATGAGAACTACCCTATCAATGCTTTGTTCACAGTAATTCACTCTAAGCCGTAGTTTCCTAATAATAAAGAATTCCACTCCCGTTATATCATTTTCTGCTGCCGTTGATGCTACCCTACACATGCCTGACCGGAAATCATTCATTGCCTTCTTTCCATTTTACTTAAGTGACCACCACTATAACTACACTGAGCGTTAGCATTTCCCTCCTCACATTTTCTAGCTTCCCTACCAATTTCAAACTTCTGACATTCCATGCTCGAATTCGTAGACCGTAGATAGTACAAGACCACAAATCAGTTACATCAAGCTCTGATAAAAATTTCGTTCTTGAACCTATACTAAACAAGACAGAGTGTGCACTCTAACCTGTTCACTCCACTGTGGCACAATTCACTGTGTGTTGTAGGACCTAATCAAACCGTACTTTCCTGAAGATGGAGGAAAACTTAATTCTACAAAGCAGCTTCAGGTATTTGTACCAGATAAAAAGAACGTTCACCCTGTGAAATTTATAAGGCCTTCCCCAGGAGAAAATTTCTTGGCCCCATGCACAAAAAATAGCGTTGGTCAATGATGTATACAGGGGGTCGTCACGTTATGGGCTACAGAAATATATGAATACTGTAGAAAATATAATGAGCTATAAAACGTTTTCATAGCCAAATACTGGTGTGCTGGAGTGAAGAAGCGGTTACATAAGGAAGTTTTTAACCTGGAACTGTTCCAGATACGTCACGGTAGTCTGAGAACGTATTTTGAGTACTTGAATAAGACAAAATATTGTGACACTCTTACGTTTTGCTCTAATTTGATGAGGATATTGGAGGTGATGTTGCCCATACACAACTACGGAAAACTGATCAGAATAAAATATCGAGGTCTATTTTAGATACTATAGACTTGATGGATGAAAACTTGAAAGGGTATATGCAGAGTGGAAGCTATAATAAATAATAGCCATTGTAAAGAGAGAAACCACCGTGCCAGTCATATAGATCAGGTGGATACACGACGAGAGAGGCGGTGTAATAATCACAACAATGAACGACGGAACACAATATCATCATTTCAGTTATCTCTGAGTTTGTTAGGAATGGAGAAAGCGGCCTTTACCTGGTTTATTAAAATACGAGAAACATTTTTACGAAATATTTTTAATGTCCAGACCACATTAAATAAAGCATTGGAAATATAATGACTTCCTAGATTCATTTGCGTGTAACTACGATCTTCAGATCACGCATACATAAAGTGCAGGTTGAACATGAACTGGATATACCAGAATAATCATCAGGATGTGACATGAGTTCTTGTAGAAAGCAACATGAATAAGAAAATTTTTCGGAACAGTAGCAACAAGAGTGAGCCTGGCTATACACCGTACTCTTACAAGGAACAAGTTGAACGAACTGACTGTATCAGTAAAAATCACATCCATTGTTAACTTGCAATCGTGTGAAAGGCAAATTCAGGGGAAAAAGGTTTTTATGCAACGTCACACGATTTGAGAAAGGTTCAACACCTTGGTAGATAAAGTACTAGTCAATCATAAAATATAAAATGGCCATCGTTATATTACCTTGTTCATCGGTAAAAAATGAACCGTTAATATGTCCTGTTGGATTGACTTGATTATTCCCCTTCGAAGGGAAGAGATAACTGCAAACTGATCAGGAACTAAAGGAAACCATGGAGCAATTTCGAAAGAGAATTAATGTTCTGGGAAAAGAAATAAAACTTCGAACGGTTGCCGATGGTATTATAATCATGTCACACGTGGGAAAGGACTTGGAAGAGCGGTTTAACAGAGTGGATGGTGTTTCAGAAAGAGGTTATAGGATGAATATCAAGAAAAGTAGAACAATGGTAACGGAATACAGCATAATGAAATCAGGCGATCAGGGAATTAGATCAAGAAACGAGATGCAAAATGTAGTCGACAAGTATTGCGAATTGGGCAGCAAAATAACTGATGGTGGCAGCAGACGAAGGGGTCTAAAATGCGAAATGGCAATAGCAAGCAAAACATTTCTGAAGAAGACAAATTTGTCATCAAATATAAATCTAAGTGTTATGAAGTCTTCTCTGAAGGTATGGATTACTACAGAAGAATGTTTGAAATTAGATGGATAGATCGAGTAAGTAATGACGAGATATTCAATCAAATTGGGGAAAAAGAAATTTATTGTCCAACATTACTAAAAAGGCTTCGGTTAATGGCGCATGTCTGGAGGCATCGTGGCATCCTAAGTTTGGTAACGGAGTGAAGTGTGGGGGAGGGGAGGGGGGAGTGCGGAGTAAAAATTGTAGAGAGAGACCAAGGCTTGAACCCAGTAGAAGGTTCAAAAGGATGTAGCTGCTCGGAGAAGAAGAGGCTCTCACATGATAGATTATATTAGACCAGTCTTTGGATGGAAGATCATAACATGAACAAAAATATTGTTTTGCTCCCATCTATTAAGGCTGCTACAGTCAACTATCACCTTGACCAAAATTTGTGTGGAATCAGATTACTCTTAGGAACGCTTAGAATAGCTTTGAAATTCGGAAATAGTGCACACATAAATTAACTCCATTTAAAAGTACTGTATGCTTCCCCATCTCCATTGTCTACTTGTTTTTCTGAAAATAAATTATGGGGACACATCACGTTAAACACAGAACCTAATACACATTCTGTAAAAAAAATTTAACGAAAATTTTCCAAAATATCCTGAAATAGCCCTAAAATTTATGAAAAATTATGCTTTCGTTATTAATGCACGCAACTACAGCGTGTACATTTGCAACTAATGTTGAACCAAAACATGACGTGAATGAACAGGAAATGAACGTTTGTTTTTCGTAAAAAGGAACCAAGATTGTATCTAAAGATGGCCAGCGTCAGCTCTGTACGAAACATCAGGAGCGGAATCGTTTCATGGACCATGAACACACAATAAGGGAGATTCAGCAGCAACTAAGGCAATCGAGCCTGAAAGCTTTCATTTCCTCGTATTATCGTAATTTTGTTCGTTTACCGTGGTTCTTCACTTGCTCTAAAATTCATGGAGGTGTTTTCATCTCTCATTAAATGAGAGACAGTTCGTTTCTTGCCATTCGCGCTTCGATTCTTTTATTTGTGAAACACCTTCATCAGTGGTACGTGTTTGACGTATGTATATAACGATTACATTACTATGTAGTTACAAACATGTTACTATATTTCATTTGCTCTTATTTTCAAGTTAGAAGCAACTTTTGGAGCACAAATTTCGAGGGATCAAATTATCACTTAGTGTAACTTACAGTTTCTGATGTTAAGCCATGTGTGTCTTCCTGGAGATGTATTTAGTCGGATTGCATATTCCAGATGGTCTATTTTCGGCGTTTCTTCGAGCATATTTATTTCAACATTTCAATTACACTTTTCACTATGCGCTGAATGCATGTGTTTACAATGCGTAGTGCTGCCAAGTGTTGTTGTGTGTTTCTCTTTCATCTTTGGCTTTTGTTGTGGTGTCGATGAGTAGTCTGATAGTTTTTCATTTGTCTTGCGCATGTATGTATGTGTGTGTGTGTGTGTTGTGTGTGTGTGTTTTATTATGCGTGTCAGTGTATTGTTCTTCGTGTGAATGGACTGAATTTGTATATATATATATATATATATATATATATATATATATATATATATATATATATATATATATGTGTGTGTGTGTGTGTGTGTGTGTGTCTGAAAGAGAGAGAGAGAGAGAGAGAGAGATAGGCAGAGAGACATTAATTTATTATTTAGTCTTGTTGTGTTTTGCATCACTGTTATTGTTTGTTTCACTAGCTAATACGATCAGTGAGAGATATAGTTTATATTGGCTTGAAAATTAATTGCTGTCTTGTCCCCAAAGGCTCATTGTATATGAATGTTCTCCAGTAATGTTAGGTGTTTTTCGCTGTAATTGTTCACGCTAATAATTTTCGTTTTCTGTTGCCCGTTAGATAATTCATGTCCGTGTTTTATCAGGTGTTCGGCAAAACGAGAAATCGACACACATTCGGCAAAAGGCAAAGAGCCTTTCATTTAGTTGGAAAGCCGGAATACACTTCCATGAACTTCATTGTATTGTTTGACACAGTTGCGTATGTCGTACGGTGTCCAACATCTATCTGTGAAATAAATTGTTTCTCAGCGTCACATTTTCTGAAGATGTTACTGTAATCCCCGAAGAATTTGATACCGCTTTCTGTACGCAACTGCCTCCTGATATATAAGGGTCTCTGTCGAGAAAGAAGGTGCTGTTAGAGAATCACCGAAAGGACGTTCTTGTTCTTCGTTACCATGGACGAGAAATCTATATTTGTAAAGGAAGAGGAACCATATGCTTACAACATAACTTACGCCATATTTGTCTTAGCATCTGTTCGACTATCATAATCAAATAAAAGAGCACCTCAGTAAATAAGTACCATATCTAGTTGGGATTTTGTGCAGCTTTATTGATTGTAGATCAATAATCAGTTCACTTATGAATAAGAAATCATGACGAAGTGCTTTCTTTGCTTCTAATGACAGAAGTCCGGTTCCTACTTGCAGTTTAGTAAAACTCTATGTATCGTTCTTAAAGAGGTATTCTAATCGTGCGATAAATGAAGTTGATGTTAAAAGACAGAGATTTTGAAGGCAAAAATTCTGTTTGTCATCCATCAAGCATAACTTACAGCTCCTGGTATACAAAAAGATATCCAGTTCTTCAGAATGCCGCTAGTTACCACCAAAACGTATATGGAATTACTCGCTTTTGTTTCTCTGTGGAACGCTGGAGTTCATGCAATCCAAGAATAACAAAACGGACGGCATATTGCACTTCATTACTATAATCATATGAACCATCTTCTCGAGCTTCTCCAGATGTCAATAAATCTTTTGCAAAACGTCATGTGTGTACTGGGTGTTTCGCTGTACTTTATCGAAACAGTTCCTCAAAACTAACTGTACAATGTGATGGCGGCCATAGAGGTACAACAGATTACGACTATGCTTTTTTTTAAAATTTATAGAGTCACCCTTTAATCGACGTATGTTTCTTGTTACAGAAACGCAACGGCGTTCCGGAACTTTGTCGGTTGTAAACCACTTATTTACTATTTCCTAAGTAACTACGGATTCCTCTCCTTCTAAAGATCTTAGGATTTCATAGACTCCCCGAAAGTATTCCTTGGCTTCAAATATTATTATTACTGCCAGTTTGTCAACACCTGTGTATGCTGGGAGCCTTTTTCTTTCCAAGTGAAACAGTAATTGTTGGTAACAAATAATCCTGGACAAACAAATCCTGGACAAGTAGGGATTCTCATGACGAATACAGGGATTAGCGACCACGAGGCAGTCGCTGTTAGGCTGAATACCGCAACACCCACAACCATCAAAAAGAAACGCAAAGTACGTACGTTTAAAAAAAACAGATAAAAATGCTCTTAACGCCTTTTTAAGAGACAGTCTCCACTCCTTCCGATCTGATCGCGTAAGCGTAGAAAAGATGTGGAATGATTTCAAAGAGACAGTATCGACGGCGATGAGAGATATATATCACATAAATTAATAAGTGATGGTATTGATCCCCCATGGTACACGAAACGGCTCAGATCGCTGTTGCACAAGCAACGAAAAAAGTATGCCAAATTTAAAAGAACGCAAAATCCCCAAGATTGGTAAAGTTTTGCAGAAGTTCGAAATATAGCGTGTGCTTCAATGTGAGATGACGCTTTAATAATTTCCACAACGAAACTCTGTCTTGGAATCTGGCAGATAATCGAAAGAGATTCTGGTCATACATAAAGCACATCAGTGGCAAGACCCAGTCAGTACATTCAATGCGCGATAACAACGGTGAAGACACTGATGACAGTGCCACCAAAGCAGAGTTATTAAACACGGTTTTCCGAAACTCCTTCACCAAAGAAGACGAAGTAAATATTCCCGAATTCCAGTCAAGAACAACTGCCAAGATGAGAAACATAGAAGTAGATATCCTCGGTGTAACAAAGCAGCATAAATCACTTAATAAAAGCGATGCTTTCAGTCCACATGGTACATCAGTCAGGTTCCTTTCACAGTATGTTGATCCAATAGCTCCATATTTAGCAATTATATGCGTCCGCTAGCTCACAGAAAGTTCCGTACCTAAAGACTGGAAAGTTGCTCAAGTCACACCAATACCCAAAAAGGGGAATAGGAGTAATCCGCTGAATTACAGGCCCATGTCACTAACGTCGATTAGCAGTAGGATTTTGGAACATGTACTGTATTCCAAAATTATGAAGTACTTCGAAGAAAACGATTTACTGACACATAGTCAGCACGGATTCAGAAAATATCGTTGTTGCGGAACACAACTAGCTCTTTATACTCATGAAGTAACGAGTGCTATCGACAGGGGATGCCAAATAGACTCCATATTTTTAGATTTTCAGAAGACTTTTGACACCGTTCCTCACAAGCGGAATCTAAGCAAACTGTGTGCCTATGGAATATCGCCTCAGCTGTGCGACTGGATTCGTGATTTCCTCTCTGAAAGGTCACAGTTCGTAGTAATAGACGGAAAGGCATCGATTAAAACGTAAGTAATATCCGGCGATCCCCAAGGGAGCGTTATAGGCCCTCTATTGTTCCTGATCGATATTAACGAGATAGGAGACGATCTGAGTAGGTCTCTTAGATTATTTGCATATGATGCTGTCATTTACCGTCTTGTAAAGTCATGAGATAACCAAAATTAATTGCGAAATGATTTAGATAAGACGTCTGTGTGGTACTAAAAGTGGCAATTGACCCTGAATAATGAAAAGTGTGAAGTTATTCACATGAGTAATAAAAGAAATCCGCTAAATTTCGATTACGAGGTAAGTCACACAAATCTGAAGGTTGTAAATTCCACTAAATACTTGGGGATTACAATTGCAAATAACCTAAATTGGAACGATCACATAGATAACGTTGTGGGTAGAGCAAACCAAAGACTGCGGTTCATTGGCAGAACACTTAGAAGGTGCAACAGATCTACTAGACTGTTTACACTACACCTGTCCGCCCTATTCTGGAGTATTGCTGTGCGGCGTGTGATCCGTATCAGGTGGGACTGACGGATGACATCGAAAAAGTTCAAGGAAGGGCGGCTCGTTTTGTATTATCGCGAAATAGGGGAGATAGTGCTACAGACATGATACGTGAATTGGAGTGGCAATCATTAAAATGAAATTTCAATCATCAGTTTTCTCCTCCGATTGCGGAAACATTCTGTTGGCATCACGATAAAATAAGAGAAATCATGGCTCGTACTGAAAAATTTAAGTGCTCGTTTCTCCCGCGCACCGCTCGAGAGTGGAACCGTAGAGAGACAGCTTGAAGGTGGTTCATTGAACCGTTACTGAATTGTGATTAGCTGAGTAATCACGTAGATGTAGATGTAATCACTATGGCTAAATGTGTGCCTGATATTTCTGTGTGTCGCATCACTAAAACCGAGGTTTCGAAAAGTAGAACGGTTTATTACCAGACGTTCAGTAAAATGTCTGAAACTTCGTGTAGCAGCCGTTTGTAAACCCCATTTCTGTCATTGATCTTGCTCATGTTAACAACATCGGTGAGTCTGGGAGTAAAAATTGCAAAGAACCTCGACTTCTTGAACCATTTGCTGCCGCTACTGTTGCCGTTATTGCAGTTGCTGTCCTTTGCTGAACGATGACAGAGTCCTTACTGTCGTCACTAGTACCGCTGCTTTGATACGTTGATGTTGAATCATTTGTTTTTGATGCTAGAAGTCAATGAGTGGTGAAAGTTATTCAAAATTTTCTTATGTACTTTTGCTCCTGGTAGTCTCCATTGGAGCGGGCTTCCGTAATCTCTCGCCTTTGTGTTCTAGTATTGTTCTACACCTGTGATGGAGGCAAGTGTTCCTTTTCGGCACTGAGGCTTAGACAGTTCTTCTACTTGCCATTTCTCATCTGTCTCGAAGATCTGAATGCACTATGCCAGAGAAATCATCCATCATTTCCACAAAGTACATGTATCTCACATTTTTCGTTGTCTATCATCTCTGTAAAAATTTCACCTCTTTATAATTGGAGCACATGGTTTTCACCGAGAAATGAAAACTGTTGTATCGTCAATGCTTTGCTTTCTTTGTCGTAAGCTTCACGATTCTTAGATTGTAGAAGTAAACCTTCAAAACTTGCTGGTTCAACATAATTTGATTCATCTGATTAGTGTGGAAACGTAAAAGAATTTTTTTTTAATTTTTGTGATGAGCTGCTGCAAGTAGCTGCTGCCGTTTTATAAGTTTAGGAATAAAGCGTAGAGAATCCGTATCGAACCAGCAACATAGATTGTTCGACATAATAACTAAAAAACCAAAAAGAATTACGCAAAAAGTACAGAGGTTACAAATTAGCTATAATAAACTACAATACTTAATTAAATAATAACAATGAAGTTTAGCTAATATTATTAATGATCAGTCGTGTAACATAACAAAATAGAGCAAAATTAAAACGTTTTTTCGTACCTACCAATTTACCAACAGCAAATAGCGTGCTAACGAAAAAAGAGGTCACGTGCTACTTTAGAGAATGACAATTGGTAGTTATTTCTGTTACTAGTGTTAGCAAGTGACTGCTAACAGAATAAACATAAAAAATAATTTGATAAATACATCTTATGGTGGCGGAGAGGTTCTAGGTGATACGGTCTGTGACCGCGCGACCGCTCCGGTCGCAGGTTCGAATCCTGCCTCGGGCACGGATGTGTGTGATGTCCTTAGGTTAGTTAGGTTTACGTAGTTCTAAGTTCTAGGGGACTGATGACCTCAGCAGTTAAGTCCCATACTGCTCAGAGCCATTTGAAACATTTTTGAACATCTTATGGATGAAAACTCCAGAACTTTGTACTTGTTCGTATTTGCCTTGCAGTTGTTTGATTGAACAGAAATTTTGCACACGTCATCATGGGAAGTACACTTTTAGAAATTTGAATGATTAGGATCGCTGTAATTCACTACCACCACAAATTTTCTGAATGATAACAGTCTGCCACATTGTCTGTCACTGGATGCATTAAAGATTCTTTTATTTTTCATTGATTACTGTACAACTTTGGCTGAGTGGCATTTTCAACTAAATATATAGTATAGCCCATAAAATGGACGTTCTTCGATTCTGCTTAGCCATTCAGGCAGTCATTTAATCGTGGAAACGTCGGGCGTTGACTGATCTTCATGACTAAAGAAATGTCACGTATGCACTTACTCACCCAAGTGCTAAGCTGCATCACTGCTGTTCAGCAAGCACATTCAGCTTTTATTTATTTATTTTTTACTATTTTGTGACTTGATGGATGATTCGCTGTACCTGAAGTATGTCCGTTCAATGGGTTATACTGTATAATTACTTGAAAATGGCTGTACAGCTGAAACTGCGCTGTAGTGATGACAGCATAATAATACGACGTTTTATTCCTAGCAGTAGCAGCCAGCGTGGCAGATTGGTACCATTCAGGTAATACTAGTAGGTTTAGTTGACATTTCCGGCGACAGGCACGTTATTCGAATGCTTGAAGTTTAGTGCTGTATCATCATCAAACGATATTAGCAGAAATGGTATAGAGAACATGAAGTAATTACATATGTCTCTCAAATATACAGACAGGTAATTGACGTCTTCATTGTACATACATGGCGAGGCCTACTAAGTTTCCAAATTAGTAAAGAAAGCAATATCATAATTAATCCTCCTCTGACCGGCGTAAAGTGATAAGGACGACTACTACTGCATAGTTCATTAAAACGCATTTTGTGTTAAAAGACTAGTCGACAACCTGACTCTGAGAGATGTTATGCTCATAGCCGAACTGCTAATACACTCCTGGAAATGGAAAAAATAACACATTGACACCGGTGTGTCAGACCCACCATACTTGCTCCGGACACTTCGAGAGGGCTGTACAAGCAATGATCACACGCACGGCACAGCGGACACACCAGGAATCGCGGTGTTGGCCGTCGAATGGCGCTAGCTGCGCAGCATTTGTGCACCGCCGCCGTCAGTGTCAGCCAGTTTGCCGTGGCATACGGAGCTCCATCGCAGTCTTTAACACTGGTAGCATGCCGCGACAGCGTGGACGTGAACCGTATGTGCAGTTGACGGACTTTGAGCGAGGGCGTATAGTGGGCATGCGGGAGGCCGGGTGGACGTACCGCCGAATTGCTCAACACGTGGGGCGTGAGGTCTCCACAGTACATCGATGTTGTCGCCAGTGGTCGGCGGAAGGTGCACGTGCCCGTCGACCTGGAACCGGACCGCAGCGACGCACGGATGCACGCCAAGACCGTAGGATCCTACGCAGTGCCGTAGGGGACCGCACCGCCACTTCCCAGCAAATTAGGGACACTGTTGCTCCTGGGGTATCGGCGAGGACCATTCGCAACCGTCTCCATGAAGCTGGGCTACGGTCCCGCACACCGTTAGGCCGTCTTCCGCTCACGCCCCAACATCGTGCAGCCCGCCTCCAGTGGTGTCGCGACAGGCGTGAATGGAGGGACAAATGGAGACGTGTCGTCTTCAGCGATGAGAGTCGCTTCTGCCTTGGTGCCAATGATGGTCGTATGCGTGTTTGGCGCCGTGCAGGTGAGCGCCACAATCAGGACTGCATACGACCGAGGCACACAGGGCCAACACCCGGCATCATGGTGTGGGGAGCGATCTCCTACACTGGCCATACACCACTGGTGATCGTCGAGGGGACACTGAATAGTGCACGGTACATCCAAACCGTCATCGAACCCATCGTTCTACCATTCCTAGACCGGCAAGGGAACTTGCTGTTCCAACAGGACAATGCACTTCCACATGTATCCCGTGCCACCCAACGTGCTCTAGAAGGTGTAAGTCAACTACCCTGGCCAGCAAGATCTCCGGATCTGTCCCCCATTGAGCATGTTTCGGACTGGATGAAGCGTCGTCTCACGCGGTCTGCACGTCCAGCACGAACGCTGGTCCAACTGAGGCGTCAGGTGGAAATTGCATGGCAAGCCGTTCCACAGGACTACATCCAGCATCTCTACGATCGTCTCCATGGGAGAATAGCAGCCTGCATTGCTGCGAAAGGTGGATATACACATTACTAGTGCCGACATTGTGCATGCTCTGTTGCCTGTGTCTATGTGCCTGTGGTTCTGTCAGTGTGATCATGTGATGTATCTGACCCCAGGAATGTGTCAATAAAGTTTCCCCTTCCTGGGACAATGAATTCACGGTGTTCTTATTTCAATTTCCAGGAGTGTATAAACATTATACACCAACGCTGTTTGGCTGACTCATGAAACTGTGCCAACATCTGAATGGCGAATATTATCGAACCATCGATGGTCGATCCCATACGCTCGGTACGTATTGAGCATATGGAGGACATTTTTGGGGGCCATCAATGCTGCTCCCCAGTATTTCTGGTACAGACAATACGTCAGTACGCAACCTGAGACGGTCCTTATGTTGACGGATTGACAATATTATTCAACGAGTGATGGCCTCGTTACTTACGTGTAACGCTGAGCTACGTGGGCAGCGGTCGCCGTGGTGTTTGCCGGTAATCCGAAATGCTTCGTCGAGAGCTTATGTCAAGTGATTAATGACTGAGGTATTAACTTAATCACAACCTCGTGATGCGCAGTTTATCCGACAAAACCGAGGTCGACAGCTTGCGGCAAAATTATTCATCACTCTCACTTTATTAACGGCGATTAAAGTTGACCCTTACGAACAAACTCAAGACAGAAATCAGCGATAGAAGCTTGGAACTATCCTCATACTGCCTTCAGAAGCTAGCGCATTACAGGTTACAGCTTATAGGCGACAAAGGCAAGGCACACAGAAATCATGTATACTGTTTAAACGTGTATGAACTTTTTTTGGTTTGCATATTTCCGTCAATTTATAGATGCAGACTGCTACGTTGACCAAAAGAAGATAGCTAATGATGTGAGAGTCACTATAACTGTCCGGAGTAGATGAGCACCGACAACCAGCAATAAATTGTGCAAAACCCAATACTTTCATTAGTCCACGCTTCGTAAGACACGCAACAGTGCTCCTGTTGATTTTGGTGACATTATCCAGGCAATCAACAGTCAGTTTCTCGAATTCACTTCCCGAGCAACGCACCCTTTCACTTGGGCCCAAATGAGTTCAACTGCATTATAGTGGCTGTGATAAGGCTGTGGTCTTATGACTATGTCTGTGTTTCTAAGCCACGTCGTGATAACTTATGCAGGCAATGGTGACGTACGAAGTGACACGAGCTCCAATAATAACACTTTTTTCCGTTTATCAATTTCAGTCTAACTATGTGCTATAGTAAGAACTGAATAACGTCTGTGAGAGGACAGGATTGGAGACTTGTCCTTCAAAACTGAGTGGTATCGAGTATTGTCGAGACTAATTTTAGTCATGGAGTTTCTAAGTTTGATGACAACATACTTTTGAATCAATTAAAAAAAGTTTCATATTCATTTCCTCGTGCCACTCTGACGTTTTCTTCGGTCCGATAAGAAGTTGTCAGCCGGGAATGAAGCCATTGTAGCTATCAGCATACAAGAAAATAAATGTACTTTCTTTGCCAAAAGAGAGAGCCATGTATTTTTCTTTACCGTCATATGACCCTTTCATAACAGTATGACCTGGTTTAGCAACACAAACAACGCTCTGGAAACTGCCTTTTATTCCAGGCAAAAATCTGAAAGCTAGCCCCTACATCTGCTCATTTCATCAATATTTTCTGGCAAAAATATTTTTGTATTTAGAACAGTTTATTGTTTGAAAAGTTAAAGAGAAGCAAGCAACACAGAAAAACCTGATCAGGCGGGTTCGTAGCTATCATTTCCAGACTGAAATTCAAGAACGTCTACTTCACTATCAACGGATTTGTGTCATACGGTTCCCACACTATGTCTGTAGTACGTTTAAGGAAAAGCACATATACTTCCTGTGCCTTATAACGCAGAGTAGAACCCGAGTGGTTACTCACGGAAACGCTTAAACTGGAACTACCATCGAATATATCTATATTCTTGACAATAACGAAATCAAAGTTTATAAATTACTGGAAGAACTCTTTTTAAAGTACGCATTATATTATAATCGAGCAGTTTCTGTCTGACTGTGTGTGTGTGTGTGTGTGTGTGTGTGTGTGTGTTACACAGGGGCGTCTACGTATGGATTTAGTCTCTATACTTACTAACTACTTTTAGAACCCAGGAAGCTGACACTATTGGCCGCTGTAGTTATTTACGTGTTGTAGTTAATGTCAATGAAATTTGTGTTTTAAATTGCTCAGCAGTTTTTGGAAGTGAAACGTTGAAGCTTTCATCCGAAACGAAGACCGGTAAGACTTAATTTGCTTCATTGCTGTACTATAGGGGCCAATAAAACAAAATGATATCAGCCCTAACTTGTGACACTACAGCGCAGTATCTGACGATTTAGTACACCATTGTCACTGAAATACTTAATTTCATTCTTATTCACGAAGGAGGTTTTAATTTTTTGTTATGTATGACAAGTTTTACATCTGATTAAAAGTTATAGACTGAATATGAGAAGTGCATTTCTTATAAATGAAATATTACCTGAAATAGCTGAAAGCGATTTTGTAAAATCAGTACAGGAGACACATTGGTAATGTCGGGGGTTTCGTGTTGTGTAGAGTTACTGGGGGAAATGGCAGCAGCATATTCCAAGGAGAAGAAGTGGCAAAGCCGCGAGTACGGAATGAGATGGGTGTGTGGTTGTGTCTGAGGACCTGTCGTAGCCAATATGTGCACAGAAACTGTTTAGGGCTGCGAGGGGCACTGCACATTGCAAGGGTCACAGTACAACGGTTACTTACAATTAAGCCTCAACAAGAATAAAGGGAATATCAACGTTTATAGAAGAGATATTGTACATGTAATTTTGAGTTAACAAACATTGGTAGCACAAGCTGCTACTTCACACATGCAGCATCTAAGGTTGGATCACTTCCCACTTTTAGCTTTGAGTAATTTGGACAACATATGTTTTTTATAAACATCATTCATAAGTTCATAGTCATAATTAACTGAACGTAATTATGAGTTGGAATTGGATGCTTGCCCTACAGTCTCATATTCCAACTGCTACATTATGAATACTAAATTTAATTAATGTTGAATATAATAATTTTACAAAAAAGGAAAACAATATTTTTTTAGATTCAAAGTTCATGTTGTTACTGAATAATTAGTCATCAGCTAAATATTGAGTAGTTGCGATAAAGAATAAATTTTAAAGTTAAAATTTAATACAATTGCGGAAACCATTGAATCTGGCAAACCGAGCCAATTTTTGTTCTTCTATTCCTCGTGCCTCTGTCCGCCATCGGCGTAGGAGTCGGTGTGTTTATGAACGGATTTGGCACTGTTAGTTTAGCAGGTGGCTGTATGCCCTCCCACTCGTCTCTCCGCTAATCTTTGGGACGGAATAAAATACCCCAGCTGCCTGTGTGTAGTGTTATTCACGTGAAAGTGGGCGAAAGTTTTCTGAATGTTTGCGAATCGTGTAACTGACGTGGGACTTGCGTACCAGCTCGGTATTCATTTAATGGGATGTAGGAAACTGCCGAAAAACGACAACCAGGCTTCCCAGCATACCGATCCCCGTCGTCAATCCTCTAGGCGGATGCGATCAGAGTCGGTGCACATCCCTTGCTCGAAATCTGCGCTTTAACGCGCACAGCTGTCTGGACAGGCGGCAAATCAACCAAATTATTTCTTCCTATGTAGCTATACTTCGTTCTTTTGTGTATTGATGTCCTGATTGTCCTTTAAATGAAGTAGGATTTAGGGTGAATTTTAGTACCGGGTGATCAAAAAGTCAGTATAAATTTGAAAACTGAATAAATCACGGAATAATGTAGATAGAGAGGTACAAATTGACACACCTGCTTGGAATGACATGGGGTTTTATTAGAACCAAAAAAAGTTCAAAAAATGTCCGATAGATGGCGCTTCATCTGATCAGAATAGCAATAATTAGCATAACAAAGTAAGACAAAGCATAGATGATGTTCTTTACAGGAAATGCTCAATATCTCCACCATCATTCCTCAACAATAGCTGTAGTCGAGGAATAATGTTGTGAACAGCACTGTAAAGCATGTACGGAGTTATGGTGAAGCATTGGCGGCGGATGTTGTCTTTCAGCATCCCTAGAGATGTCGGTCGATCACGATACACTTGCGACTTCAGGTAACCGCAAAGCTAATAATCGCACGGACTGAGGTCTGGGGACCTGGAAGGTCACGCATGACGAAAGTGGCGGCTGAGCACACGATCATCACCAAACGACGCGCGCAAGAGATCTTTCACGCGTCTAGCAATATCGGGTGGAGCGCAATCCTGCATCGTACGTTCCAGCAGGTGTTTATCAGCCAGGCTGGGGATGGTGCGATTCTGTAACATATCGGCGTACCTCTCACCCGTCACGGTAGCAGTTACAAAACCAGAATCACGCATTTCTTCGAAAAAACTGGCCCGATAACGGTAGATGTGGTAAATCCAACCCATACCGTGACTCCCTCGTCATGCAATGGAGTTTCCACGACAGTTCTATGATTTTCGGTAGCCCAAATTCTGCAGTTGTGGGCGTTGACAGACCTTCGGAGCGTGAAATGAGCGTCGTCGGTCCACAACACGTTACTCAACCAATCGTCATCTTTCGCTATCTTTTGAAACTGCCACACCGCAAATGCCCTCCGCTTCACTAAATCGCCAGGTAACAGTTCATGATGCCGATGGATTTTTTACGGATAGCATCGGAGGGTACGCGTAAGTGCCAACGTAACAGTAGTGTATGGAATGCCGGTGCGGCGTGCGACTGCACGAGCGCTGACTTCCCCGTGCATAGACGAACCCGCTACAGTCTCCATTTCTTCCTGAACTGTCTCAGCAGCATTACGCCTTGTGCTCGGTCGGCCACTACGGGGTCTGTCGTCTAAACCAGGGGTCTCCAAACTTCGGCCCGCCGGCCGAAACCGGCCCGCGAGGTCCGGGAAACCGGCCCGCGTTAGCTGGCCGGACATCCCCGGTATCCGGCCCGCCAAATATTTGAGGTGGTACCTATACTGCCAACAATTGAGTTTCGAGGCCCATCGCGACCAATACACCGCGACATTGGCTCTGCTACTCGCAACAAGACTACATAACTAAACTTATTGTTGCTCCGCTTGAAATAATAATGCGTTGACATACTCTACCTCTGTTGCGTCTTGCAGTAATAGTGTTGCTAACAATGATTTTGAGATTTCGTTAACTTTGCAGGACGCTTTGGTGAAGAATGTGCAGTTGACATACTTTTTTGTCAGTGAAAGTCGCTAGAATAAAATACGCCAGAGTTTTGGTCAGGTATGTACACCAATCAAAATTATGTAAGTAAATAAAAATCGTAGTTCGTTTCAGTGCTAGCTATTCCCACAACCTTAGATTTTTGCGATTTCATCTTTCCTTTAGCCTTACATTACGGTGATCATGGAGTGCTAGGGTGCTTTAATCCCACTAGGTAGATCTTGGCCCTTATGACTTCGTGGAGGAGTCAATGTGGCCCTCGGACTAAAAAGGTTGGAGACCCTTGGTCTAAACAACCCGTGGCTTCGAACTTCGAAATCATTCTTGCCACAGCTGCATTTGCATTTTCGAATCCCCTTCTTATGGCGATAGGATCGTAACGCTGAACTAGCCCATTCTGATAATACAGCTTCACTAAAAGCGCCTTTTCAGGTAACGTCAACATGCCGCGACTGCTGGCGCATCTGATTCTCTCTCTCATTACAGCTCCTTTTATACACGATTGTCATGCGCAGTCACTGACGTTTTGGTGTCCAGCGCCATCTGTCGGACATTTTGTGAACTTTGTTTTTCTTTGTTCTAATAAAACCCAATGTCATTGCAAGCATGTGTGTCAATTTTTACCTCTCTATCTACATTATTCCGTGGTTTATTAAGTTTTCAAATTTATACTGACTTTTTGATCACCCGGTATTTCTAAAATATTGTGCACCAGAATTCATAGCAGTAAAGATTATACTAACTAATTATAATCGCGTTGGCTGTTACTGTGATAGATATAACATTCGAATTGTTTATCGTTACTTTAGGCACTTGTAATGTACGAACTGTGTAGCGGGTTCGTCTATGCACGGGGAAGTCAGCGCTCGTGCAGCGTTTGAGATATAGTGCAATTGAAGGATGTTGGGAACTAAGTGCCCTGATACCGGCCGAAGTGGCCGTGCGGTTAAAGGCGCTGCAGTCTGGAACCGCAAGACCGCTACGGTCGCAGGTTCGAATCCTGCCTCGGGCATGGATGTTTGTGATGTCCTTAGGTTAGTTAGGTTTAACTAGTTCTAAGTTCTAGGGGACTAATGACCTCAGCAGTTGAGTCCCATAGTGCTCAGAGCCATTTGAACCATTTGAACCATCCTTAGGTTAGTTAGGTTTAACTAGTTCTAAGTTCTAGGGGACTAATGACCTCAGAAGTTGAGTCCCATAGTGCTCAGAGCAATTTGAACCATTTTTTGAAGTGCCCTGATAATGTAAAGAATGAGAAAGTTGTCCACAACACCGACGAAGAAAGGAACATACCGAAAACACGTACAAGAAGGAGGGATTAGATGACAGGACGAGCGTGAAGATATCAGGAAACAATTTCCGTAGTACTGCAGGGAGCTGTAGAGGGTAAAAACTGTAGGGAAAGGCTGAGATTGGAATACTTCCAAAAAATAATTAAGGGCGTGGGGTGCAGGCGCTGCACTGAGACGAAGTGGTTGGCACAAGAGAGGAATTCGTGGCGCGGTGCGTCAAACCTGTCACAAGATGAATTTTGTCTTTACATGTCGTGATCCATTTGATGTGAGGATTTTCTCTTGCTTAATTAAAGAACGACTTCATGAATATACGTGGGACTTATTGTAACGTTAAATGTGATTATGACCAATTTGTTACAGAAACAAAATGTCTCCTGAAGACTGGAGACCAGATTATTTATTCCATGGTTGGATATATTAACACGGTTCATCATGCGTTATGCAACCCAAGCCAATATAATTTTTACGAAATATTATTATAATATTCACTTAGAAAAATATCTTTGAAGTTCATAGGCGAGAGAGTCAATTTAAGTTATCGCTTTTCTAATTTTCTAGTTTAGATCATCTAATCACTAGTGTTTTAACTTGATGTGCACATATTTTGACCTCTGTCTTGACTGATTCCTGCGGGGGCACTCGAACGAACGACACGCATTTATTAACTGTTCTGAGTGGCTCTCGCTGTATTGCGTTTATACGTTTATTTAATTTTCTTCTAGGTAAGGAACACAGGTTCTTCTGTAAAATGTTATTATGAAGAACAAGTGAGGGAAAAAGTAATTGAAAACAAGGTAAAACTAATATTTTTTGTTACTTCATTATCTTTATGCAATTATGAATGCATTCACGATAAAATGTTGTTTTCTACGTTAGAGTCAGGCTATTCTTCATTAAAACATTTGTGGTTGTCCGTGTAAGTGAATGCACTCACGATTATTTTCCACAGTAGAGTGTTAGAGTCAAGATTTTCTTTATTAACTTTATTACAATATATATTTGTGGCTGACCATCTATGATATTATTGTGAGATATATCGACGTAAATGAATATATATAGTCGTTTATCCGCGGACGCGGCAGTCATTTCCGATGCTTTTCCAACAAATTACCTAAACGTAATCAATGTCGATTATATAGTATACTGACAAAGTGAGAGGATTACGAACACATTTATTGTTCACAGAGTTCTTTCGAACACATTCTGCGCTGACGAGCCCGCAGTCGTAATAGCGACTTCTTGACCAATTATATATTTCGACTCCCGTCTTTCATCCGGGCGCAGAGGGATTTAGGAGCACTTTCGCCTGCCGTTTCACTCCGAAAATCTGTTCCCTGCCCATTAAAAGCAGACGTCACAAGTACTGAGAAGCGCCGTGTGTGCTGCTACTGATTACCAAGGCTGCTTTTAATTCATCCCCACTCCAATTTCCGATGAAACGCGTTCCGCATGCAGGAGTTTCTGATAAGAAGCAGTCAGCCGGAAGGCAGAAAATCTGAAGTTGGAAATTAATTCCGCTCCCATCATCGCATTCCTCCATTAGTGTATCTGAAGACCTTTCAGAAGGGACTCAGCCGATTAGTTAGTTAATGTTCCATTCATTACTGATGTGGAACAAATCTGTTTAGAGGATACGTGTACATCATTACTGATAACATTAATAAACAAAAATCTTTTTCGTCCCACACATGAAACGAGGCCAAAAGGGAAGTACTCTTTTTAAAGTTTTCCAGGCCACCAAAATATTGGTCCATGCAATAGGAGAAGTCGTCAAGGAGAAATGATTTTACATGAGATTTCAAACTTGCTTTGGTACCTCTCAGACATTTTATTAGGCAAATGGTGAAAAGTTTTTATTGCTGCCTATTGAACTCCTTTCTGAGGCACTGACATCGTTGATAATTTGTGATTTAGTGTTGTAAGTACGGCCATCACTGTTGGCTTCAAATATTTATCCATTATTTATGACGAATTTCATTTGCGAATATATGTCTTGTAACGGTAGAATCAAAATGTCTAACTCCTTCAAGAGTTTCTGACATCACGATGCCACGTGAATACTACATATTATTTTCACTGTCCGCTTTTGTGCAATCAATACGTTATTTGTGAGTGATGAGCTACTCCTGAAAGTTATTTGGTAGAATATTATTGAGTGTAAATATGCAAAATATGTAGTGAGAAACATTCACTTGTTTTCATTAGTAATTATACGTAGAGCAAAGGGAGCTTAACTTAACTGTTTCAGTAGCTCAGTAACATGCTTATTTCTGTTGACGTTTTCATCAATATGTGCACCAAAAACTTTGGAGCTCTTTACCACATTTACTGACTTGTGTTCATGTGCGATATAAATTGTTGGTAAGATTGTTTTTGTTGTACACAACTGAATAAAGCGTGTTTTCTCAAAATTTAGGGAGAGTCCATTTATAGAGAATAATTCTCGGAAAAGCATCATGAACAATGCCTTCTGTAGCTTTCTCTCTAATGGGTTGTCAGGATAATTCTACTACTTTAATGTAACTTGATTTATTATTTGTGGCTGCCTGTTCCTACCCATAACCAAACTAATGCATTTATTTTGATAAGGAGTATCGGAATATGGAAAAAAGGTATCCTGGCCGCTGCCGATGTGTTTTCCGCGGATGTCAAAATACGTGCCGCAACAGCACACATGTGCAAAGTTCCCCAACTGCACAGACACTGAAACGTCCCCTTTGAACAATTATACATGACTGTGCTTAAACTTAAACACAATATTTTTAGCGCAACGCAATCTGGCTTTCGAAAATACCTACAAAAGAATGGCCCTGACTAACATTAACCTATACGTTTCACAAATCACTTACCTCACAAAAATCTTCATTACTCGAACTACTGCAATGCAGCGAGCGCCACTACTGCCAGCTAAATAAAAGATTCAAACTACTGAAGGCACCAACTACTGATAGGCACAGTTAGCAAAAGAAAGATTTTGATAGAGAACAAACAATGTATTTACCTTAATATTGTTCAAAAGTCATAATATATATAGCAGTTCATAAGATCCATTCTTAAAAAAGTACTGTTTCTGATGGACACACGTCCAGATCATCCGCTCTCAAAAATCGGCCATCTCACTTCCCCACATCCACCACTGCTGGCGGCTCACCTTCAACTGCGCAACGCTACGCGATGTTGACAGCCAATTGCCCAACACTACAATGGCAGACAACAATGCAAAATAGCCACAGACTGCACACAGCACAGCCAGTGACTTTCATACAGAGCGCTACATGGCGTTACCAATAAGAAAACCTAAACAGCCTACTTATATAGCCCCCATGCTCCCCACAAAAAATTTTACAAATTATTTTGGGCAGTGGCCAATACAGATTTGAAAAATTATTTCATAATCATAATTACAATAACAAAGAAATCAAATGCACACACTCATTGATAGAATGTTGGTCAAAAGCTAAAATTTTCTCACAGTCCATAAAGACAGTCCTGATCGTTCATCACAGTAAAATAGCAGTGTTTTTCTCAAAGTCTGAGCAGTAAAAGAAAATGCACACGGAAGTAGTGGATTTCCACACAGTCGTGAAGAAGCAGAGTTGTCCTTCCAATGGAAAGACAGTGCTGACTCTCGACATGCAGACAGGTAATGGGCCACAACAGAGCAAACCCACAGCAGAGTCAGTCGAACTTTTGAAGAATATTGGTAGGTAGGTCGTCACAGAGCAGACCCACTGTAGTCCTTGTAGAAATAATGGTATTGGTGGGCCATCAAAGATGCAGATCCACTGTAGTCTTTGTAGAGACGGCCAGCAGCCATCTGTTGCGACTGTGCAGGTGCACAATCACCATCGAAGAGTCTTGTGGAGAATATAGCAAGTCCATAAACCACCACTTGTGCATGCACACAGTTTTTGGAATTGTCCTTAGAAGTCTTGCAGACAATATAGTATGTCCATAAACCACCACTTGTGCACTCACAAAGTTTTTGGAATTGTCCTTAGAATCAGAAATGCTGTTAATCAGCCCTTGCTGAATTATTAACACACGTGCAAACACTAACAGTCCCTACTTCTCACATATTGTCCAAATACTATGACCAACAGAAATGTGTGCAGTGAAATGTAACTTACAAGTTACTTAATTTGCTGAACTGGTGTGCATCACAATTTTATAACATGAGAATACAACTACAAAGATACAGAAAACATCATTAAAAACATAATAATACAGATGACATTTGTAGTAACACAGGCTTTACAAAAGAATAGAAATAAACATATACATCAGTGTTACAGGAATTATGATATAAGTAAATACATAAAAGATCAGAATAGCTTTTGAAACATCACCTTAACACATGAGCATTAAAACAGAACAGAATAAATAATGTCTAAACATCTTTACAAAGAAAATAACATATTATTAGAAAAATTCCACAACATAACTCATATCAGCTAAACACATAAAGACAGGAAAATCACAAATATACAAGAGGACACAAACACATAGCACAATAACACAAGAGGAAAGGGCAGGGTTTGTTTTTAGTGTAACATTTGGTACTGCAGTCCAACCCAAAACTTCATTTCATGGATCTTTCGTCTTATTTCAATATTTGTTTCCACCAAAAAAAATCCAATCCAAGCATGCTTTCTGTATTTATATGTTCACATATTTCTTACCTCATTATTTATTTTCCATTATCTTACCTCATCATTTATTTCCAAGAAATTCCTACCTAAACCTGTTGTCTGTAAACCCTACTTTTTTTTCCATATCATCTTTGAAAATACTTTTTTGGTGAAACCATTTTCTTATAGCTTCTCAATGCATTTCTTCCAATTCATCACAACTCAATCTCTCATATAGTTTACCCACCTTAAGCTAACTTAAATCTACTGAGCTCAGATGCTAAACTAAGGGACGAGGCAATGCAGCAGCACAAAGCAATTAACACAAACAGCAATGACAAAAATTCAAATTGGCAAAGGAAGCAGCAATTTTTATATATATATATATATATATATATATATATATATATATATAAGTTAGCAAAGCAAATGCAACATTATCACTAATATGAGCCAATGTGCAGCAAAAAGAAAAATAAATCAGTAGTAAAACTGGCTTAACAGAGTAATACAAAGTGAAATTTAATAGCACTATGCCTGGCAAGCAGCAGCAGCAAATGCAATAACTTATACCTAAACATGACAAAGCTCAAGCAGAAAAAATATTACAGTAAAAATGGCCATATTTAATACCTATGTCACATCTTAACACTAGAGTGATGCATCATGAGAACTTACTCTAACAGATAAGTTACCAAATAGTAAAAAAGTTATTTATGCAATTCCTGTGAAGGGAAATGTCTATTTATGTGCCCTCGTTTTCTTGGAAGTAGATCATAAAATTATTATTTACTGGATCTGTAGGCATAAAATAACTATATTAGTACATCTATTAAATGTTATTTTAACCAATGCTGCAGTGCAGCTAGAAACTAGATATTAAACAAAATGAGTAAATAAATACATAAAGCAAGCCATATGGCATTTCTCTCAACTAGCAAGACAATAGCCATAAAATGTTTTTCATCGTTTCATTAGGCATTTTAGTAAATATCATAAATTAAAAGCTCCACAGTGTAATCATATGTTTTCAAGTTTGAGCGTGTCGTATTTGCGATGCTTTCGGCAAAGAAATGTCAATAGGGAGGATAATGGCCTCTTTTTTTTTAACTAATGCCTTTTTCTCCAGGCGACTGGCACACCTGTGCGCCTTCTGGGTCACTTAGCTTCCTTACCGAAATATTTATGACAGCAGTTTGCGCTACAGTAACAGTCTCATATAAAAAATTTCACAGGTCGAGAGTTTGCGTTACAGATGTGTAGAAACAAAATCCTATAAATATAACTGTGTCCAAAAAATTTTCGCCGGCATTGTGATACATTCACGCATTTACATACATTTCATAACTCTTAAAGTACGATTCTTGGTTTCCAACAACCTTTTTCACAAACGAGAGTCCATAGCCACTACTCATTATTCCTTACCTTATTACACATATACATATTCGTCAACACTTCTTCAATATTTCATCATAACAGATATGTAGCATAGTCAATTTCCTCATATAGCATCAGCTTATTGATCATAAACGTGCCTCAGCAGCATAATACACATCGTCATTGTAATAATATCATAACACCTCAGTCAAATCTCAAAATAGTTGTAGCCTCCTCCAATAATTTCAAAACCTAAAAAAAAATCTCTGCCACTTCAATACATCTACATCTACATCTACATCTATACTCCGCGAGCCACCTTACGGTGTGTGGCGGAGGGTACTTATTGTACCACTATCTGATCCCCCCTTCCCTGTTCCATTCACGAATTGTGCGTGGGAAGAACGACTGCTTGTAAGTCTCCGTATTTGCTCTAATTTCTCGGATCTTTTCGTTGTGATCATTACGCGAGATATATGTGGGCGGTAGTAATATGTTGCCCATCTCTTCCCGGAATGTGCTCTCTCGTAATTTCGATAATAAACCTCTCCGTATTGCGTAACGCCTTTCTTGAAGTGTCCGCCACTGGAGCTTGTTCAGCATCTCCGTAACGCTCTCGCGCTGACTAAATGTCCCCATGACGAATCGCGCTGCTTTTCGCTGGATCATGTCTATCTCTTCTATTAATCCAACCTGGTAAGGGTCCCATACTGATGAGCAATACTCAAGAATCGGACGAACAAGCGTTTTGTAAGCTGCTTCTTTCGTCGATGAGTCACATTTTCTTAGAATTCTTCCTATGAATCTCAACCTGG
This sequence comes from Schistocerca nitens, assembly GCF_023898315.1. Classification (NCBI taxonomy): domain Eukaryota; kingdom Metazoa; phylum Arthropoda; class Insecta; order Orthoptera; family Acrididae; genus Schistocerca; species Schistocerca nitens. Next base: position 1,013,844,343 of record NC_064615.1, read on the forward strand.
CGCCTGCTTTTCCCACTATTTGTTTTATGTGATCATTCCACTTCAGATCGCTCCAGATAGTAACTCCTAAGTATTTTATGGTCGTTACCGCTTCCAATGATTTACCACCTATGGCATAATCGTACTGGAATGGATTTCTGCCCCTATGTATGCGCATTATATTACATTTATCTACGTTTAGGGAAAGCTGCCAGCTGTCGCACCATTCATTAATCCTCTGCAGGGCTTCCTGGAGTACGTACGAGTCTTCTGATGTTGCTACTTTCTTGTAGACAACCGTGTCATCTGCAAATAGCCTCACGGAGCTACCGATGTTGTCAACTAAGTCATTTATGTATATTGTAAACAATAAAGGTCCTATCACGCTTCCTTGCGGTACTCCCGAAATTACCTCTACATCTGCAGATTTTGAACCGTTAAGAATGACATGTTGTGTTCTTTCTTCTAGGAAATCCTGAATCCAATCACAAACCTGGTCCGATATTCCGTAAGCTCGTATTTTTTTCACTAAACGTAAGTGCGGAACCGTATCAAATGCCTTCCTGAAGTCCAGGAATACGGCATCAATCTGCTCGCCAGTGTCTACGGCACTGTGAATTTCTTGGACAAATAGGGCGAGCTGAGTTTCACATGATCTCTGTTTGCGGAATCCATGTTGGTTATGATGAAGGAGATTTGTATTATCTAAGAACGTCATAATACGAGAACATAAAACATGTTCCATTATTCTACAACAGATTGACGTAAGCGAAATAGGCCTATAATTATTCGCATCTGATTTATGACCCTTCTTGAAAATGGGAACGACCTGCGCTTTCTTCCAGTCGCTAGGTACTTTACGTTCTTCCAGGGATCTACGATAAATTGCTGATAGAAAGGGGGCAAGTTCTTTAGCATAATCACTGTAGAATCTTACGGGTATCTCGTCTGGTCCGGATGCTTTTCCGCTACTAAGTGATAGCAGTTGTTTTTCAATTCCGATATCGTTTATTTCAATATTTTCCATTTTGGCGTCCGTGCGACGGCTGAAGTCAGGGACCGTGTTACGATTTTCCGCAGTGAAACAGTTTCGGAACACTGAATTCAGTATTTCTGCCTTTCTTCGGTCGTCCTCTGTTTCGGTGCCATCGTGGTCAACGAGTGACTGAATAGGGGATTTAGATCCGCTTACCGATTTTACATATGACCAAAACTTTTTAGGGTTCTTGTTTAGATTGTTTGCCAATGTTTTATGTTCGAATTCGTTGAATGCTTCTCTCATTGCTCTCTTTACGCTCTTTTTCGCTTCGTTCAGCTTTTCCTTATCAGCTATGATTCGACTACTCTTAAACCTATGATGAAGCTTTCTTTGTTTCCGTAGTACCTTTCGTACATGATTGTTATACCACGGTGGATCTTTCCCCTCGCTTTGGACCTTAGTCGGTACGAACTTATCTAAGGCGTACTGGACGATGTTTCTGAATTTTTTACATTTTTGTTCCACATCCTCTTCCTCAGAAATGAACGTTTGATGGTGGTCACTCAGATATTCTGCGATTTGTGCCCTATCACTCTCGTTAAGCAAATATATTTTCCTTCCTTTCTTGGCATTTCTTATTACACTTGTAGTCATGATGCAACCACTGACTTATGATCACTGATACCCTCTTCTACATTCACGGAGTCGAAAAGTTCCGGTCTATTTGTTGCTATGAGGTCTAAAACGTTAGCTTCACGAGTTGGTTCTCTAACTATCTGCTCGAAGTAATTCTCGGACAAGGCAGTCAGGATAATGTCACAAGAGTCTCTGTCCCTGGCTCCAGTTCTGATTGTGTGACTATCCCATTCTATACCTGGTAGATTGAAGTCTCCTCCTATTACAATAGTATGATCACAAAACTTCTTCACGACGTTCTGCAGGTTCTCTCTGAGGCGCTCAACTACTACGGTTGCTGATGCAGGTGGTCTATAGAAGCATCCGACTATCATATCTGACCCACCTTTGATACTTAACCCAGATTATTTCACATTCGCATTCGCTAATAACTTCACTGGATATTATTGAATTCTTTACTGCTATAAATACTCCTCCACCATTGGCGTTTATCCTATCCTTGCGGTATATATTCCATTCTGTGTCTAGGATTTCGTTACTGTTCACTTCCGGTTTTAACCAACTTTCCGTTCCTAATACTATATGCGCACTATTTCCTTCAATAAGCGATACTAATTCAGGAACCTTGCCCTGGATACTCCTGCAGTTTACCAATATTACGTTAACTTTTCCTGTTTTTGGTCTCTGAGGACGTACGTTCTTTATCAACGATGCTGATGTTCTCTCTGGTAATCCGTCAGGTATTTTATCGTTTCGCCCAAGGGGGGGTCCCTCTAACCTAAAAAACCCCCGTGTGCACGCCACACGTACTCTGCTACCCTAGTAGCTGCTTCCGGTGTGTAGTGCACGCCTGACCTGTCTAGGGGGGCCCTACAGTTCTCCACCCAATAACGGAGGTCGATGAATTTGCAACCATTATAGTCGCAGAGTCGTCTGAGCCTCTGGTTTAGACCCTCCACACGGCTCCAAACCAGAGGACCGCGATCGACTCTGGGCACTATGCAGCAGATATTAAGCTCAGCTTGCACTCCGCGTGCGATGCTGGTTGTCTTCACGAAATCAGCCAGCCGCCGGAAGGAACCAAGGATGGCCTCAGAACCCAAGCGGCAGGCGTCATTCGTTCCGACATGTGCTACTATCTGCAGCCGGTCACACCCAGTGCGTTCAATAGCTGCCGGAAGGGCCTCCTCCACATTACGGACGAGACCCCCCGGCAAGCACACCGAGTGCACACTGGCATTCTTCCCCGACCTACCCGCTATTTTCCTGAGGGGCTCCATAACCCGCCTAACGTTGGAGCTCCCTATAACTAATAGGCCCGCCCTCTGTGACTGTCGGGACCTTGCCGGAGAATCGGCCACTGGCCCAACAGGCGAGGCATCCTGTGGTGGCTCGGAAACGATGTCATCACCACTAGGAAGCACCCCGTACCTGTTGGAAAGGGGTAAGGCAGCTGCCACGCGGCCAGATCCCACCTTCGCCTTTCGGCCAGGCCCACGCGAGCCCACCACTGTCCGCCATTCACCCTGGAGTGATGGCTGACCGGTAAGATGCTCACTGCCGGAAGACGCAGCGACATCAGGGGTTCCATGTGATTCCAAGGCCTCCGAAGTAGGCATAGGTCTCACCACAGTTGCCCCAACGCCACTACGAGCCGACGCCTGCGCCTCGAGCTCGATGAGCCTAACAGACAAAGCCTCCACCTGCCCCCGAAGAGTGGCCAATTCTCCTTGCGTCCGCTCACAACAACCACAGTCCCTACACATGACTATGTTTACCCTACTCTATACGGTGACAAATTCCCAAGATAATCTTCTGATGAGCTACTCTGATAATCAAGAAACACTCACTGAAATACGAGACGCGAAAACTACGCTAGGTTTTCCCAGAAAAACTATTTAAAAGCTAAGCGCAGCAAATAAGTACAAAATAAATTTCTCTCCTAACGATCAAGAACTGTTAGTTTCTATGCAGAGCAGATAAACACAAATAGAATCCCTTCCTTAGTGGAAGGTCGTAAACAAAATGCAAAATAAACGCTTTATACAAACAGTACTCGCTGCTGCTGGTGCTCTCGCTCTGGCTGTCACAAGACAACTCAAACGTACTTTAAAAATCAAGATCCCTTACCAAATACATCATTCAAAGCTCTCATAGTATCACAATGGTTCCGAAAAAAATATGAACAGTTCACAAAGTACAGACAAAATAAAATTTCATAAGTTTGAAGTTATCCAACTGTGTAATTACGTAAACATCTGTCACTGATGTAGTAAAATAAATGTTTGTCTCTCCCAGTTAAATGATCAGATAGCTGTGTAATTTATGTGTTAGAGAAATATGGTACAGATGTGTAAAGTTGTATAAGCAAATACCGTATTAGCTAGGGCTCCTTGTGCTTGCCAAACACATGGTACACAAAGTATGCGTGTACCCACCTGAGGATTAATGTAATTATACCCTCAGGTGTTACAGATTACAGCAATGGAATGAAATGTATCACGGAAAACCTTTGTACCATTGTAATTCAAATATCTTTAAAAATAAATGTTTTAAGTACAAAATTAATCACTCAAATACGTATGCTGTAGCGCTAAACTGTGCGTCTTGTTGTAAGATAATCTCTGTGGAAGTGTCGTAGTTATCGTCCTCCGAAAGCTAAGTTCTGCAGAAGTCAATGTACTTACCTCATGATAAACAAAAGTGAAAGGATTTGCATATAGATATCTTACTTATTACGCTTATTGCCGTGATGAAGAAAGTACTGTGCTGTAACGTATTGTTGTGCTACGGAAAAGGCTGTCTCATTGTAGCTATACCACAAAAGTTACTACTAAAAAATATTTTCCTTTCCTGAAAAATTGTGCAGATATAAAGAAACACCGCAAAATCTACATTGTAAATTGTCACTCGTTAGTAGCGTCGTGATAAAATCGTGTAGCTGTCACATAAATTAACCACTGTGTCATCTGGTATCTCACAGAAAGTACTATAAATCCAGAATGTATTTTCAAGTAAACCAAAATGTTGCATTAAAATCTCATTAGCAGTACCAGTATAGGTCCTAAGTATGTAAGCCTGATAGTCGTTACGTAATCGTGCAACTAACAAGCAAGAATGTACAAATAACAACATTGTGTCGTCCGTTCACTATAACAATGCATTCGTAATTTCTGTTTAAAAATGTTCCCTAGGTTCTAGACTGGATAGTTAACTCCAAAACATTGTTGCATGTTAAAAGTTTCTCAGTGTGACAAATTGTACTATGAGAGGCACCCACTTGCCTTTCTCATACTGTGGCATCAAGCAGTCAGGCCTGCAAGATGGGTGGTTTGCCAAGCGAGTGGATTAGCAACATGAATTCTCGTATCTTACGATTTTGTTATAGATTATCCTCCTGCATGAATAATACGCAACGGAAACACGCATCTGACTATAGAACTCTGTCTGCACACTACGCACTGGCAATACCACACTTACTTTTTGTCTTTGATTTAACGGCTTTTATACAAATTCGGGACATTATGATAACATACAATTTAATGAAATAGGCCACTAATCTCTTTCTTTTCACTATTTGATTTATTCATTAGCACACAAATTCTACAACCTACGACAATATCATAAGAGAATTTCCATACTACGGTCTCGTAATCTATCTACCACAACTGTGCACTCCCTGGATCGGATGGTGGATCTTTTATTATACCTCACACTTCGCCTCTCACAATCATTCTCCAGAAACATTCCTCCAGATCGAGCGATGCAGAAGGAACAGGCATACCCACAAAATCTTCCGAAACTACCTTGCTACTCCCATGCAAAACACACATATTCAAATTACAAGACATACCCAATACAACAATCTGAAATAATACACAAGAACCGTTACAACTTCATCATTTTCCGCTTTCCCACTTCAATCAATATTTAACCCAGTTTCACTCGACACTGCCCCAATTTGTAATTCCAGTTTCCTACTGTGAACTCTGGAGATAAACGCTCGTCTTCCTGTGCAATGCAAGCCAAGTGGCGTTGCTGGAAAAACGGCCGACTCACCTTGATTTTCTCTCAGAGTTTAAATTCAGCGTCACACGGAATGATATTTCTTAAATACTTCAATTTATGATACACACGCAATTCTTAAATATATCAGCTTATCGTACACACGCTATTAATTCTCAAATATTTCAGCTTATGGTACACACGATATTAATTCTTAAATATTTCAGCTTATTGTACACACGCTATTAATTCTCAAATATTTCAGCTTATGGTACACACGATATTAATTCTTAAATATTTCAGCTTATTGTACCCACGCTAGTATCTCAACTTATAACTACACGTGGTCCCTTTGTGACCGTTGGTTTACTATAATCCCTTTAAAATTACCTGCCTCACTTTGTAATTTTCCCCACAAAAGATCCTAGGAAAGAGAAATGATTAGTTCTAACTACTCTTAAGTATGCCACATCCATACCATGCCTCCACGCTTTCATTACGGAGCACAACAAAAAACAGGTCTTCACAGCAGAAGGTTCAGCGCCAGAGTGCCGAGTCTGAAAAATGGCCGTCTTTTCGTTCTCTCGCACCTCTCTCGAAGTGGGAGAAGCACCTTGCTACCTTATTGGTCGGCCACATTTCAAACGCTCAAAAGCTCTGGTAACTTCCATCTCTTTGGTCTCACCAAAGGTACCCAAAGGATCGACTCAAAGATGCTCATATCGATTCACTATCTGTGGTTAGCAGACGACCATACATTCATTCATTTACACCACACAGATCTCACCAAACGGGATGTAGGGATTTATTTTGCGGAAGTGCACATGTGATCAATTAAATAAATAACTTGTCATTCTTTCCCACACTGGTATCCGGCTTCGCTGTATTAATTGAAATTATTGAGTTACTTTTACACAAAAAATGTGTTGTTCTGACAAGAATTTCGTACCTATTCTCAATGTTGGGCGGTACTGTACCCTTTCATCACCGGCTACCCATGCAGAAAAAAATGGCACGGTACTATCCTTGCAATGCGAGGGTAGTTCCGAACATTTTTTTTTTTTTTAAGAAAACTGTATTAAAACAAACGTAGCAATTCATCAAAATAACCAGGAGGAGACCTTAGCCCCTGGTGACCTCAAATAGACGACCAAATTATATTGTACTCTCCACAATCCGGAGTAACGTACACATACAAATATATAACAATCCACATGACAAATAAAACATCACATCATAGAAATGAAAAAATAATATTGAGATAAAAATTTGCTTTAGTTACTGGGATCTTCGTTACTCATGAAATTTTAAATGGCTCACCGTCCAAACACAGAGCAAGTAATCTGACATTCATAAATTGCGCTGTAAAAACCCTTACATAGCAAAGTCTAAATACAAAACAAAATCAACAAAAGAAAAAAATTCGTACACTAGTTACACGTAGAATGTCAGGCTCCATACCATTACTCTAAAATATACCTCAAACCTACAGAGAAATAAAAACTGAGAAGAAAAACAATAAAATATTCCACAAGTTACATACTGGTTACGTAATATAGTTCGTCTAAGACATCATGTCACACCTCATTAACTATCATCACCTAAACAATTGCCACAGCTACTCGACAGTGAGTTTAACCTTATCCTATATCCATCAGTACAAATACCTGGTGCTGAGCTAGTCAGTCCATCAACTTTGATCAATACTCGCAATAAATAGTTAGCAATAAGTGCTTGAATCCACCAGTAGCTTTCTTATCTTACTCTACTGCTTATTTCTCTGTTGTCACACATATAGACGACAAGAACTTGCATTTCAACTAGCCTTCGTTACACTTTAATGTGAAATGTCACCACTGTGATAATAAAAAAAATAAGTGGCTTCAGTCAAAACACCAACAAGATTTACTATGCACGACATCAAAATACATCAGTTAATTCCGATATTTGTTGTGCAATGCAAATTCTTCTCCCCTGTGACAACCTTACTGATCAATACTACAAGAGCCGCTACGTTAGTATTACGCCACTGGCTAATAGTTAAAGCATCATTGTACCAAATATTCTAATAAACATGCTACGTGAACTTGATAACCCAGAACAAACCAAAAAACTAACACTAACTATTCTAAACACAAATATTAATAAAATACAATTACGCTTGCTGTCCCTTCAGGAATGAAACATAAAAAAAAACATTTACACAATTACAAATACATTATTCCCTATCTTGCGAGTCACACGGAAACATTTCATTCTGTGATTTTCTTGGGGTCAAAAAGTTGCTGATAGTTTTCCTAGAACCACTGTCTCGGTGTCAAAGCTCTCCCATGGTTACCCGGACGAAAGTCTTTGAGTCACTCAATTCGGCATTTTGAACACGCACTGAACAGTAAACTGTATCTCTCATTAAACACAAATGTCATAGTCACTCTCAGAGTACCATCCACACGAAACTGTTCGTCCAAAAAAAAAAATGGCCCTACAACTACTATTACCCACGGTTCTGTCCTTTCAGTTCATGGTGTAATTAAAAGTCGTAAGTTTCAACAAACAGCACTTATTCCCGCGCCAATCCAAGAAATGTCTCCTACTACAGACGCAAATGTCAATGTCCCACTCTAATTGTTCACCAAACGACAACTGTCCTCTAAGTATACCAAGTGTCCCACATGCAATTCACAAAGCACACTTAACAAGTCACTGCCAAAAGTTTATGGATCCCACCATTCAGTGGTCAAGACAAAACAAAACAATCGTCCTGTCTGCTAAGGACAACATCTTTTCCACCACTCACAATGTGGAAACACCAGTCCTCCACTTTCCACCTTATGGAAAGTCGCAGTCATCTTGTTTCACGGCTCCACAGTCCAGTGCAAGTTAATAGCTGCAGGTAAAAAATGCTCGCCGGGCTCTGTCGCGCCCCGTCCATTCAGCAGTAGCGCCGCTGCGCGCGCCGTTGAGCAGAAGAAACCACCCGCTGTTGCCTCCACGGGATACCTTCCCCAGTCGTAAGGGTGGCGGAACTCATGAATGGCCAGTGATACGTGCGTGTCGCCCCAGGCCGTTGACCTGCTGTAGCGGGCGCGTGGAGCGCACCTCGTCCGACAATGGAGTGGGGAGTGCCGCGGCTGTGTCGCCTGTCGCCATGGTGACGTCAGCTCGGCCCGTTAGCGGTATGGGCGTTACGACACCCAATTAGCCAGATCTTCCGTGCATCTCGCAACATTACAGACAAAAGGATATACAGCATTTAAATACTCATTGATTACATGTATTATCTATTAGCTACATTGGTAACAAAAGAATCTTTGTTCTAAAAAGAACATAAAATTATACACCCTAGTTTTCTACACAGACAACATACATTTATCTATCCTTTTTCTATAGATAGCCCACACTCGTGCTATTCTTTGTACCTGTCGTCCCTCATACAAAACATGAAGGTGTAAAATAAAGAACAAAATGAATAAGAAACAATCTATACAACTCATAATTACAATACAAAATAGTAAACTACTCTAACATCCTATCACAGTGAAAAATATTAGAAACTGTTGATTCTCACGCTACAATATACAATGAACCTTTTGTGCTTATGACACACTGAAATTAAAATCCCTTGAAAGTGTTCTAACAAAAAAATGAGAAAATAATCTACACAACTCTCAATTACCTACCACATGTTACTAAATAGTAAACTACTTTAACATCCTAACACAATAAACATTTTAGAAACTGGTGACTTTAAATCTACAACATATAATGTACCTCTGTGCTTGTGACAGACTGAAAATTCGTATCTCTTCACATACTTTACATTTCATTATATATAACAACGTTTCTAGGACACGTATGACAGATCCTGACCTCACATCAAGGTTCATCCCAACAAACAATAAAACACAATAATCTTTTAGTTATGGATCGGTAGCATCCCCTTTTCAGGAGTGTGCGCATTGATCACACTACTCTACGACTCTCACTCACCAGACATCACATTTTCCCTCTCATTCATTCCATTAACACACTAACAGAATAGGTTTAGAAGTCAGTTAACCTTAACACCACCACACTCACTACAACATACCATACCTTTGCTCCCTTATACTCAACCACATAACACATGAAGCTGTTTCGGAGATAGCTTTCCAGTCTCCGAATTCGTCCTTTCACTCTGGCACCTCTCTCCATCGGCTTACCTCTGCATTCACTTTATGCTAATATCAACCTAGAATTGCGACATTTCATCTAAGAACAAAAAATACACAAATTATTCATCCTGCAAAAAATAGCTGTACACATTCTTGGTACCGTTTTGATTAGTTATACTGGTACGAGGCTTCAACAACAACAAAAAATATTTTTCTCAAATCGCAATTGTTATGCTAAGAATTAGATCTACACCTACATTACATCTTTCGTCAGTATTCCACAACGTTCACCATCTGGGTCTCATACTCCCTTTACGTCCTTTCACATTGTGCAGCTGTCCTCATCTCTTCATTCGTATTTCGGCTCTCCGTCCGTCCATTACTCCATCATTTCCTGGTCTTCCTTCGCCATTGGCATCAATCTCTATTGCAGCATACACAGGCCTCTCTGTAACATACATCTAAGACATCTCCACATTATTCAATTCTACTCACCTTTATTTTACCGCTGCTTCATCACGTCGAATCTCCCTTCATCATTCACACTGCTTCACGTCGATTCTCTCCTCAAAAATTCACCTTTATCCACTACTATTTATCACGTCGCTTCTCTATCTACCATCTTTATTCACTCATTAATCATCACGTCGTTTCTGCTTGATCCTTATTCATACGACAAAAAAAACACGTACATACACCACTCTGTCGACTCCTGTTCATGACTCATTTGACCAGTCTATTCCGTCATACTTCCTGACATCCCGCCTGAAAATTCTTACGTTCGATTTGACCCTGCACAACGTTACACACCACAAATAAATACACTGACTATCTACCATAAATTGCCTACCTTAGATCTATCCTTAACTTTTCCATAATTTGATGTTAGAAATGTGATGAAGCCCACGAGATTGTTTTCCCTTGATCGTCTCAATCAGTACAGCATTTTCATGTACAATCCGCCTCACTCTGAATGGTCCACTATACACAGTAAAGAATTTGCTAGTTAGAAATCTGTGCTTCTTAGATAATCGATGAGTTTTTATTAGAACCTTGTCTCCTACTGCCAATTCTATCTTACGGATCTTTCCTTTCTGCTTCTCCTGCCTATCCTTAGCTGCTTTCTTAATTCGCTCTATCGCAACCTTGACAATTTCTGTGTGCCTCTGCTTTCCTGATCGCGGAAAATCTACCAGCTCCCGGACTCGATCTGGTGGTGGTTTATTCTTTAGCACCGTAATTGGTGATAAACCAGTTGCTCCATGTGGTAGCTCATTGAGGATGTCCTGAAAATCTTTGAGAAAAATACTCCAACTTCTGTGTTGCCTATGGCAATAGATCTTACACAATTTTCCCAGTTCTTTTACTACTCTTTCACTGGGGTTACTTGCAGCATGGTACCGGGATATGAACACCGGTTTTATCCTTCTTCTCTTCAGTGTGGTTAGCCATTGTCTGGATCTATATTGTGGTCCATTGTCAGCAATGAACTTTTCTACAGTCCCTACTTCTCGCAAAAAGTTTTTAACGATCGCTGCTGCTACTGTCCTTCCCGTCGCACGTTTCAATGAGGTAAAAGTCACATACTTTGACACCAATTCCACTGCCACTAAAACATATCTATATCCCTGCACTGACCTAGGTAGCGGGCCAAACAAATCTGTTGCTCCGAATTCCCTCAGTCTACCTGGCACTATCGGAAAAAGCGGTGCTTTGCATGAGATAGTTAATGATTTTGCCTTCTGGCACAATTTGCAACTACCAAGCACGTTCTTGATCCTCCTCTCCATACTAATGAAATAAACTGATTCCCTTAACTTCTTACAGCATTTCCTTGCTCCGTAATGTCCGTAACTTAGGTGCGTGTACCAGATCAACTTGTTGACTATTTCATTTGGTATACACAACACCCAGTCTTGTGTGTTCGGATTTCTACGGTAGAAAAGGACCCCATTCTGAATTGTATAAAAACGTGCTATATTGGCGTCTAAGTTCGCTCTAACTCTGTCCTTCACCATTCTCCATGACGCGTCTTTATCCTGCTCTTTCTCGATATTTGTGAGTACCGTCCCTATGTATTTCTCGAATGGCACGCCCTGCATATACAATATATCATATCTGTTCTCGTTTACCTCCTCATCAAAGCATTGACCATGACCTACTGGGTTCCTTGACAACGCATCTGCCACTATATTCTGTGGCCCAGGAATATACGTGACCGAAAACTGAAACTCCTGTAAATAGAGTGCCCACCTAGCGAGTCGCCTATGATTAAGTTTGGCCGACATTAGAAACTGTAGTGACTTGTGGTCAGTATAGATTTTAGTATGCCTTCCATACAAATAGTATCTAAACTTACTAAAACCCCATACTATTGCCAAAGCTTCAAGCTCAGTTACCGTGTAATTTCTCTCAGCTTTGCTAAGCACTCGGCTCGCAAATGCAATAGGTTGTTGTATTACTTCTCCTCCTTGCTCTTGCTCTTGGAACAATGTTACCCCAAGTCCACTACGGGAACTGTCCGTGGCCATACAAAACTCTTTCCCTAGGTCTGGATGCCCGAGAAGAGGTGCCGATAGCAGTGCCTTCTTTAACGCCTCATACTCTTCCTGCGCGACAGGGTCCCAATTCCATACCGTTTTCTTTCCAGTCAGCTGACATAGTCTGGGTGTCGCTGCACCCCCAATCTTAATGAACCTCCTGTAAAAATTGATTAATCCTAAATAACCCCGTAGCTGACGTTTTGTTCTTGGCACCGGAAAATCTCTGATTGCTTCGAGTTTGTCTGGATTTGGTCTTATTCCCTCTGGTGTCACAATGTGACCTAGAAACTCGATTTCTTTTCGTCCAAATTCTGACTTTCCCAAATTCACGGTCACCCCATGTCTCTCCAGTGCACCGAGCAATATGCCTAACGTTCTATTGTGGTCTTCCCAGTTTCTTTCGGCTATCAGGACATCATCCACGTACTGTGTTACCTTGTCTTTTATTTCATTAGGAATGACAGTATTTAGCGCTCTGATAAATGCCGCGGATGATACATTTAACCCAAATGGTAGTTTCCGGAACTGATACGACTTCCCGTAGCACAAGAAAGCAGTGTATTTTCTACACCCCCTGTCTAACTCCACCTGCCAGAAACTCATTCTCAAATCAACTGAGCTGAGAACTCTGATCCCGTGGAACTTTTGTAGCAATTCGTCAAGTGTCAGCGCCCGATCTGTCTCTGGCTCTATTATCTTATTAATCCTTCTTGCGTCCAAAACTAATCTAATTGACCCATCCTTTTTTTCAACACAAACTAAAGGACTGTTGTACGGACTGGATGCTGGTTCGATAATCCCTTGTTGTAGCATGCTTTCGATCTCAGCTTCCACTCTTTCTTTGTACACAACAGGTATCGGGTACACTTGGGCCCTAAACTGTTTATGTGGCTTGACCTTGAATCTATACACAAAATTTCTTATTGTACCCGCAGCATGTTTAAATACCTTTCTATTCTCGTATAAAATTTTCTGCAATTCCCCGTAGACCGTGGTCCCTCGTAAATGCCAGATTTTCTCCCTGATCTCCTCCTCCAAACATTTATGAATTTCCTTCTTCTCTTGTTCGAACCCCGTATTCTGTGCCTGTTTACCGGACTTTACCGCCAGACATAATGCTAAGTGTGCGTTATCTTTACCATGTAAGCAATCGTCGAATCTTAATGTAATTTCCTCCGAATCTCGTTTCAACTCCATCGAACCATTTCTCATGTTAACGACTGCTTTATATTGGTTCAAAAAATTAACGCCTAATATCCCTTCAACAGTTAGAGATGACACAATCATGAACACTGTACTAAACCTCTTCGCCTGGCACACGAAGTCTACCTGCGCTTGTAACTTCACCTCAATCCCCTTTCCTGTAATTGCCCCTCTCACTGTTGTCCTTTGCAATGGCAACGTTGGCCATGGTTTTGTAAGACTACAACACTTAAACACATCTTCCCTCAATACACTCATTACACTGCCTGTGTCGATAACACAAGGTACGATTATATTATTTATCTCTACGCTAATTATTGGGTGGACTTCACTCCCCACATCTCCTACCTCCTCTAACAGATTCTCCCTTAGTTTTCCGTAATCGATATACCTAATATTTACATCATTAATAGTCCTGGTTTGAACCCGTCTATCAAGTAGTCACCTTCTTGTCCCTCCGTCATTGTGACAATGATTGTGCTGTCGTGAACCCAATAACTGCCTATCCTCTCTCCGCCCATCATTCTCATTTTCTCTTCTTCTTCCATCTCTGTCCCATCTTCTATTTTCCCGGTTTGCTGGTCGATATCCCCATGAATTCTGCCCCCTATTTCCTCGCCATCTTCCATTTCCGTCATTCCTCTGATTCCCTGCTCTCCTGTCATTCTGATAGTTTCTTCCGTCCCTATCCTCAACTCTGTCTGACCTATGAGTCATGTCGGCGTTCACAATGTTACTCTCATTTCCCAGTTCCTGTAAGAGGTGCTGAAATGACGCAGAATCGTTCAAGCCTCTGCCTGCTATCACTATATCTCTGCGCAATCTCACTGGCAACTTCGTGATACAGATCCTAATGAGCTCCCCAGTTTCGTATGGCACATCCAAATACCTGTTTCGTCTCAGCATTTCCTGATAGCACGACACTGGATCTCTTATACCACCTTCGTTACAATTTGGCATCATCAATATGCTTTGCTTAACCTGGTCCTGCTTACTTTTCGACCAGAATTCATTTAAAAACTTGTCACAAAACATCTTGTAGCTACTACAGTCTTTAATAACCTCCTGCATTTTTGCTCTAGCCTCGTCCCTCAAATGGTTACACACAAACTTCATTTTGAGGAGCGGTCCCCACGATGAAGGTAATGAATCTTGAAATTGAGACAGCCACAGGCATGGATGTTGGTAATTATCAGGATCCGGAAAGCAAGTGTACGTTTGTACCGACACGAAGTGCCTCCTACATTCTTCTTCCGCATCTATGTTTTCCGACCTTGGGCTATACCCAGTTGGGTTTGCCACCTGTTTTATCCGACACAACCGTTCTTCTAACTCTCTGAGTTCGTCTTCCTCTTTCTGCCTATTTTCGTTTTTTGAATTTATCTCACTCTCCCTCTGCAGTCTACCTGGTGGTGTTTCACCTTCGCTTCTGCACGCTAATTGCAACTGTGCTAGTTCTTCCCTATGTTTCCTATTTGTTTCTAATTGTGCCTCTTTAAACTGCAATAGCGATTGTATCTCCTCTTGGTCGGCATAAACCTCTCGCTGCGTACTGTCAGAGCCTGTTTCGCCTCTCATACTGATCTTTTCTACATCTGCGCTAATCGTATTCATTCTGGCCACTACCACCGCAACTTCATCCCTGTGTTTATTTAGCGCCATTTCCTGCCGTGTGACTTGAGCTTCTACGCTGTCTAATGCCCCTTGTTTATCTGCAAGTAAGTCCTCTACTATCTCTTTGATTCGCTCATCCGGCAACACGTCCCCACGTTCGGTAATATCGCTCTCTATTGCACTTACTCGTACCTCCAAATTATTGGTTTTTTCTTTCACAGCATCACATACTTGCTTTACCGCATCCAGATTCTTCTCCCCCTCATCTAACCGATTATTAACTGCGGACAGACGCTCATCGATAACTGTGTGGAGCTTCCTCATTGCCTCTTTATTTCCCCTATCCATTGTTTCCAATCTCTCCTTAGTCTCCCTATCTCTCTCCTTATTATCTCTATTGATTGCTTCTAATCTTTCGTTATTTGCTTCCAATCCTTTCTTAGTCTCCCTATTCATCGCTTCTAATCTCTCGTTATTTGCTTCCAATCCTTTCTTAGTCTCCCTACTCATCGCTTCTAATCTTTCATCCATCCTCTGTAAAAACTGCAGTAGCCCATCGTTATTTCCTACTTTCGACGCGCTCACCTCGTTCGCCTGAGAAACCGTTGCTTCGATAAGGGTAGCTGCACTTTCACTCTCTACCTGACCGAGTCCCTGCTCGCCCGCGTCGTTCGGAAAGGCCCCCGATAGTGAACAAAGCCCCCTGCACAAAGGCTCCCCTTGCAGCGGTCCACTGAACAATACAGCCTCTTCGGAGTGCCTGCCGTCCCCTCTCATTAACTCACGGTCAACACCTACTTCCCGCTGCACTGCTACATTCACGCCAGAATCGTTATTCTCCATGGTGACTATACTTTTAGCCTGCGACCTAGTTACTACGGACATTACGCAAAAAAAAAAATTATAAAACGATCTTCTAGCCTTGTGCGATACCGCAATTAATTACATAAAATAAAATAAAAGATCCTCACCAATCCAGAAAGAAATTGCAAACGGAAAAAACTTTACTTCTTAGCGCTATCACAATATATTCCATCAAAAAAAAAAAATTTAACAGCAAACCCTAACAACAAAATATCCTAACAAAAATGATCCTGGCAACAAAATTATCGTGACAAAAACGGAATCTTGGCAACAAAATATCCTAACCAATAAATAATCCTGGCAACAATTATCCTAACAATTTAAACATCCTGGCAGGGTCGAAATTATGAGAGGCACCCACTTGCCTTTCTCATACTGTGGCATCAAGCAGTCAGGCCTGCAAGATGGGTGGTTTGCCAAGCGAGTGGATTAGCAACATGAATTCTCGTATCTTACGATTTTGTTATAGATTATCCTCCTGCATGAATAATACGCAACGGAAACACGCATCTGACTATAGAACTCTGTCTGCACACTACGCACTGGCAATACCACACTTACTTTTTGTCTTTGATTTAACGGCTTTTATACAAATTCGGGACATTATGATAACATACAATTTAATGAAATAGGCCACTAATCTCTTTCTTTTCACTATTTGATTTATTCATTAGCACACAAATTCTACAACCTACGACAATATCATAAGAGAATTTCCATACTACGGTCTCGTAATCTATCTACCACAACTGTGCACTCCCTGGATCGGATGGTGGATCTTTTATTATACCTCACACTTCGCCTCTCACAATCATTCTCCAGAAACATTCCTCCAGATCGAGCGATGCAGAAGGAACAGGCATACCCACAAAATCTTCCGAAACTACCTTGCTACTCCCATGCAAAACACACATATTCAAATTACAAGACATACCCAATACAACAATCTGAAATAATACACAAGAACCGTTACAACTTCATCATTTTCCGCTTTCCCACTTCAATCAATATTTAACCCAGTTTCACTCGACACTGCCCCAATTTGTAATTCCAGTTTCCTACTGTGAACTCTGGAGATAAACGCTCGTCTTCCTGTGCAATGCAAGCCAAGTGGCGTTGCTGGAAAAACGGCCGACTCACCTTGATTTTCTCTCAGAGTTTAAATTCAGCGTCACACGGAATGATATTTCTTAAATACTTCAATTTATGATACACACGCAATTCTTAAATATATCAGCTTATCGTACACACGCTATTAATTCTCAAATATTTCAGCTTATGGTACACACGATATTAATTCTTAAATATTTCAGCTTATTGTACACACGCTATTAATTCTCAAATATTTCAGCTTATGGTACACACGATATTAATTCTTAAATATTTCAGCTTATTGTACCCACGCTAGTATCTCAACTTATAACTACACGTGGTCCCTTTGTGACCGTTGGTTTACTATAATCCCTTTAAAATTACCTGCCTCACTTTGTAATTTTCCCCACAAAAGATCCTAGGAAAGAGAAATGATTAGTTCTAACTACTCTTAAGTATGCCACATCCATACCATGCCTCCACGCTTTCATTACGGAGCACAACAAAAAACAGGTCTTCACAGCAGAAGGTTCAGCGCCAGAGTGCCGAGTCTGAAAAATGGCCGTCTTTTCGTTCTCTCGCACCTCTCTCGAAGTGGGAGAAGCACCTTGCTACCTTATTGGTCGGCCACATTTCAAACGCTCAAAAGCTCTGGTAACTTCCATCTCTTTGGTCTCACCAAAGGTACCCAAAGGATCGACTCAAAGATGCTCATATCGATTCACTATCTGTGGTTAGCAGACGACCATACATTCATTCATTTACACCACACAGATCTCACCAAACGGGATGTAGGGATTTATTTTGCGGAAGTGCACATGTGATCAATTAAATAAATAACTTGTCATTCTTTCCCACACTGGTATCCGGCTTCGCTGTATTAATTGAAATTATTGAGTTACTTTTACACAAAAAATGTGTTGTTCTGACAAGAATTTCGTACCTATTCTCAATGTTGGGCGGTACTGTACCCTTTCAACTAGTAGCGTGAAGTGAAAAGTTTTATGGCAAAGACTAAGTTAAAAAAAACAGATTATCTTTCAATAAACGGTTTTCATGTGAAATGTGGTGTAAACCTTTACTCTTCCTAGTACGCAGAGTTCAACTTCAACGCAATTATTATGTGGTATACGTCGGATTCTGTAAGGTCCATTGTAAACTAGAAAGAATTTGTGACTCAAGTGTTTCTTCTTATGTGACAATGAATGAGCTGTAATGAGAACTTTCTGACGAATATTTAATTTCTTGTGACTCTTGAAATTTTCCCGGCGTATCGAATATTCCACAAGATTTCGGAATTGCAGCCGGATCTCATAGACTTCTTTCCACGATATTTCGGCTGACAACCTTACAGCCATCTTCAGGCGAGTGTTTGACACTGGAGATTGCTAGTTTTTTTTTTTCTTTATTGAATTTCAATTCCCCCCGAAGGGGGCGGGCTGGCAGCAGCTTACTATGCCGCTCTTCAGCCTACAGAATTTGTGTTAAAAAGATGAAGATAAGAAAAAATAACAGTTGGCGAGAAAATCGGTGACTGAAAGGTAAAATGGCAGAAAATTCTAGAACTTAAAACATAAAACACAGGGTTGATGATACAAGAAGCAGAAAAATAATAGACAGACAGTTAAAAAACACGGCGACAGTCTGGTTTCTGTTCGCAAAATATAAAATGCACACCCAGCGACAGCATGATTTCTGTTCGCATCACTGTGGAAAGACGCACAACACTGAACACCCACTTAAACACGGCACTAAAAGGTGGGCACAAACATGACATACCACAGTCGAGAGCGGGTGGGGGGGAAACAGGACAGATGACGGAGAAAAAAAATAAAAAAGGGGGGGGGAAGGAGAGGAAAAGGGAAGGGTGGGAGGGGGGAAAGAAGCCAGTGGAGAATGAGGACCCATAAGAGGGGTGGAGATTGCTAGTGCAAGTCGCTCTATTTATACGTAAAAGTGCCGTAGGCGCGCATGCGCAAGTTACCGTAGTATGCGCGCCACCTGTCGATTCCAGGCCCTCTACAATATTACTGCATCTATGGAGCGCAAACGAATGCGTGAAAAAAGTAATACATGCACGCAGACGTGTCCAAATCAATAAAATTCAAAATTTCAATATTAAAATTGAAATTACTTGTCGCTCGACATGTCAGAAGCCGTAAAATGTTTTCTTTTGGTTGAAATTAAAGAAATCAACGGGTCCCGGGCCTTATTCGATAAAAAGCCGCCATCACGATTAATGAGATTTTCCGCTAAATGTATTTCCACGGTTTCCTTCACAACTGTATCCCAGAAGGATCTCGATGGGCCCAAGATTTTCGTGGCCGAATAATCCATAGTATGTCCTGTGGAAATACAATGTTCGGCTATGGCCGACTTACTGGGCTGTAAAAGGCGAGTGTGGCGCTCATGTTCAACGCAGCGGTCGTGTACCGTGCGTGTGGTTTGACCAATGTAGGCTTTCCCACACTCGCAAGGTATTTTATAAATTACAGCCCTCCGTAATCCCAGATCATCCTTGGCTGAGCCCAGGTGTCCGGAAGATTGCTTTCACACGATGTTTCTTTAAAAACAGGCGGGAAACGTGTCGCGCCCTTACGAGAACTCGGCATCAGAAGAGCAACATTTCTTCAATGGAAAGGGCTGCGCTGCGCAAGCTACGCGAAGATCCTCAGACGGTGGTCCTTCCGGCGGATAAGGGTGAATGCTACTGTGCTGTTGCCACGTGATATGTATGATCAGAAGATATATAGTTTGCTGATTGAGACAACGTACAGGAAGCTTGATAAAGGTCCTACTCGGAAAGTAGAAAGGAAAACGTCAGAGTTGCTAAACTCCTCTTCTCTGCTGCAAGAAGTTGTGAAAAGATTGAGACCTCACAGTTCTGTTCCACCTATGTTATATGGTCTTCCGAAGATCCATAAGGATAATGTGCCCTTACGCCCCATAGTGAGCAATATCGGTGCTCCAACATATGATTTATCTAGTCATTTGGCTTCGCTACTGAGACCTTTTGTTGGCAAATGTACACACCATATTCGCAACTCTGCGGACTTTATCAATAGACTGAGAACACTACAGCTGAAGGATTCGGACTTGTTAGTAAGTTTCGATGTCGTTTCACTCTTCACGAGGGTCCCTCTTTTGGATTCATTGTCACTTATCGGCAATAAGTTTACTGCCGATACAACGGCGCTGTTTCACCATGCCCTGTTCTCTACTTACTTTCTATTTAATAATGAATATTTTGAGCAACTTGACGGTGTTGCCATGGGCAGTCCTCTGTCCCCTCTGGTAGCAAACGTTTATATGGAAGACTTTGAGGAGAGGGCTCTCGATTCGGCGATGTTGAAACCAACAGTCTTCTGGCGGTACGTGGACGATACCTTTGTAGTGCGGCCTCACGGTGAAGAAGAGCTTTCACGGTTTTTACAACATCTGAATTCCATCCACACAAACATTCAGTTTACGATGGAAGTTGAAAAGGATGGTTGCCTATCATTTCTGGACGTCTTGGTTAAGCGCAGGGTGGATGGGTCATTGCGGCATTCTGTCTATCGAAAACCCACGCATAAGGATCTGTACCTGCAGGCGTCAAGCTGTCGTCACCCGTCACAAACTATGGGCGGCCTTCGAACGTTGGTGCATAGGGCACATGTCGTGTCTGATAAAGACAGCCTTGCAGACGAATTAGAGCACTTGAAATCGGTATTTCAACATAATGGATATTCTGCACATCAGGTCAGTACTGCTTAAAGGAGGAAAAAACGTGAACACCCACAAGATCAAGAGGATAAGGAGGTGTTTAAGTCCAGAGCATTTCTCCCATATGTCGGGAACATTTCATCGAAAGTAGGCTGAATTTTAAAGAAACATCGTGTGAAAGCAATCTTCCGGCCACCTACAAAGACTCGTGCTCTTCTGGGCTCAGCCAAGGATGATCTGGGATTACGGAAGGCTGGAATTTATAAAATACCTTGCGAGTGTGGGAAAGCCTACATTGGTCAAACCACACGCACAGTACACGACCGCTGCGTTGAACATGAGCGCTACACTCGCCTTTTACAGCCCAGTAAGTCAGTCATAGCCGAACATTGTATTTCCACAGGACATACTATGGATTATTCGGCCACGAAAATCTTGGCCCCATCGAGATCCTTCTGGGATTCAGTTGTGAAGGAATCCGTGGAAATACGTTTAGCGGAAAATCTCATTAATCGTGATGGCGGCATTTTATTGAATAAGGCTTGGGACCCGTTGATTTCTTTAATTTCAACCAAAAGAAAACTTTTTATGGCTTCTGACATGTCGAGCGACAACTAATTTTAATTTTAATATTGAAATTTTGCATTGTATTGTTTTGGACACGTCTGCATGCATGTTTTACTTTTTTCACGCTTTCGTTTGCGCTCCATAGATGCAGTAATATTGTAGAGGGCCTGGAATCGACAGGTGGCGTGCATGCTACGGTAACTTGCGCATGCGCGCCTACGGCACTTTTACGTGTAAATGGAGCGACTTGCACTAGCAATCTCCACTCGCTGAGTAGCAGTCGAGGGTTGAGCATCGCTCCTCTCACTCGCGTACTGTCAGCCATAGGCCCCCGCTTGCACGGGAGTACAAACAGGAGTGATCACCGGCTTTGTTTTTATTAAAACATTGACGGGCACTTGCACCGAAGTCTTAGCACGGACGGCACTTGGAGAAAATTTTGCATGGCGTCGGCTGACAGAGTTGTCGTGTCTTCTCGTCGTCGTGGTATGTCGAGCTTGGGTGACGCCTTGGGGTCGCGGCGGTCTCTTTCCGCCGACGACACGAGGCGCGCTTTCTTGTTGCCGCGGGCCGCGCCGCCGGCCGTCTCGACCACCCCAGCTGCCGCAGAGTCAGTCTCTGCCTCCCCCAAGAATAGGGAAAAAGTAGGCCAGGACCTGGAAGCGGGCCGCGGAACAACAGAGAGGTTTTCCGCCGCCCCCGTCCAGAATTCCGCGTCTGCCATCGTGATATTGGGGTCAGTTCTGCAACCGGAAAACCCAACGGTGCCAACAAAAGTTGCAACTGACACTAACCTGGCAGCAAGCCCCCTTTCTGCTACCGACATGGCAAAACCACATAATACGTAAACAAACAAATACATTGTCAGGATTTGCGATCCTGACCCTCCCTCCCCTCTCCTCAGCCCTCTCCTGCTTGCCCATGGCTGTAACCGCCTAGCCGACCACATCCGCAACCTGAATGGCAAGCAGAAGTCCAGTCAGCCGGCTAAAATCCTTCTCAAACCCGCAACTGCCACCCAACCCCCTACCCGATCCCAGTTCCTCAAATCCCCCCCCCCCCCACTCAAGTCCACCACATCCAAGCAACGGCGTGCAAGGAAGGACAAGAAGGAGAAGCACTCCAAGGGGAAAAAACACTCCACCACCACCACCCCAACAACTTCCACACCCTCTGAGGAGCCAGCGTCCCCGACAGCACCTGTCGTCGTCCTAGGAGGGGACCAGGAAACACCGGCACTGGAAGGGAACCACGAAACCGGGCAGGATGCGGATGGTTTCGTGTTGGCGAAGAAAACGTTTCACCAGCCGAGGCTCCCGCCGGCCCGGGGAGTGGAACCCACCCCAAACAGGTTCCAGGCGGTGGCCGATGAGCCAGAGACACCACAAGACACAACAACACAAACACAAAACCAGGTCACCCACCACCTCCCTCCGATCGTCGCGGAGTTCACTCGGAATTACGAGGAACTCTTCGAACTGTTAAAAACAGCAATCGGGGGAGGCAATTTCAAAGCAAAACCTGCTGGTGGTGACAAAATAAAAATAACATTACTCACACTCGAGCACTACAACACAATAAAAACACTGCTCAACAGCAAAAACATACCCCACTACACTTTCCCCACAACAAAAACACGTAACAGAAACATTGTCATCAGGGACCTACCAAGACGAGTGGCCCCCCAGGCGATCAAAACAGACCTGACTGCCCAGGGGTACATCGTCAAGGCGGTCCAACAGATGGGAAACATAGGCAGCAAATGGCCCCTGTGTCAGGTCACACTGCCAGACGTCCCACAGAACAAAAGGGACATCAAGACGATCCTGGCGGTCCCTGTGACCACTGAACCACTGCGCCGCAAAAGCAAGACGGTGCAGTGCTTCAGATGTCAGGGCCTCAACCACATTGCGGCACACTGCTCAATGGCAGTGAGGTGCAGAAAATGCGCCGAGGCCCATGACACACGAACATGCAACATAAAACACACGGACCCGCAAATAAGGTGCGCGCTGTGTGGCAAAAACCACACAGCGGGTTACCAAGGTTGTGAGGTCCACAAAAGACACACACACAGCAGGCAAAGGGCGCAAAGGCAGCCCCCCACACACGAAAAGAAAACACCACGAACCCATCCAGACACACAAGAAACCAAAACATTACAACACACACAGACAAGGCCTGGGGAAAACCAAGGCCGGACACACCGAGGGCGACATGTGCGGAAGTGGTTTCTCCTCCGAGGAACCATGAAAGCGTGGCCCAATCATCACAACACCAGACACTATCACGCGAACAACACCGGGAAACACACAGCAACAACGACCAGGTGCACCATGACAGAGGAAGCTCTAGGGAACCCCACACACACTCCCCCCCCCCCCATGGATCAGTTGTTAGGCGTAATGGTGCAGACCATGAACCTCGTCATGGAAATGATGAAGGAATTCAGGGAAGCCCAGAAGCAGAACACACAGATCCTCGTCGCCCTTCAGGCAACAGTCCAGCAGTCGCTCCCCTCTGCGACTTCCTCAGCAGTATCAAAACCCCATCATGAATAGACGACCGAATATTCAAGGCTTGACAATGTGCGTCTTTAACGCAGATAGCATTGTTAATCAAGAGGTCGAGTTCCGAGAACTCATGAAGGAGTTCTCCATCGACATATGCATGATGGGGGAAACCCACCTAAAACCGGGAATAAAAGCGACAGTTCCCAACTACGTTACCTACCGTAAAGACAGGCCAACCCAAGGCGGATGAGTGGCCATATATGTAAAAAGAGGGATCCCCCACCACCAGGTATTCTTACCAGCTACCAACAAAATCGAAGCAGTGGCGGTGGAAGTAACCACTGCCACTGGACCCCTAACAATTGTTGCAGTCTACCGACCCCCACATGACCAGATAGATGAGGGAGACATAGCTGCTCTAGGGCAAATTGAAGGCAAACTCGTAATAGGGGGAGACTTCAATGCCAAACATCCTGATAGGAATTCTAGAGTAACCTCCAGAGCAGGCGCCAAACTGCAACAATTAGCGCGCACCCACCACTTCGAAACATGGGGTCCAGTCGAGCCCACACATTTTCCGAAAAACGGAAGCAGGCCCGATGTGTTAGACATAGCTCTCACTAGGAGGATCGCAGGATTTGTGACCGCAAGGACAATCAACAGAATGTCCTCCGACCACAACCCAGTGATTCTGGAGGTCGATGTGGCAGAATGGGTAGCACTCCCACGGTACCAGACGTCGTACAAACGTACAAACTGGGAGCGATACCAAGAAACTGTCGCATCTGATATCGCTCGCGCTCCGCCACCTACTGCTGAAACAGTAGAACAAGCGCTACAAGACCTAACAGGCACCATCTTGCAGGCAGCGGAAGAAGCCACCCCTCCACAAAGGGATGGCCCACCGCCGCAAATACAGCTCCCGGAACACTTGCTAGCTCAAATTCGACATAAGAACACAGTGGCAAAAGAGTGGAAGATCACCAGAAATCAGGCCACCAGGAGGCTGCTCAATCGTCTACAGAGAGAACTGAAGGTAGCGCTCAATGAGCACAGAAACCAGCAATGGCAAAACCGCCTCACAGCTCTCAAAGTAGACGATCATACACTATGGCAAGCGACCAAACAGTTTACAGAACGACGCGCTAGGATGCCGCCACTGCATGGCGAGCGGGGACTGGTCTACAGCCATGCTGGGAAGGCCAACGCCCTCGCCGACTCCTTCGAGAAGCAGTTCCAAGCGGCAGAACCCCAGGATGATGAGCATGAAAGAGTGGTCCGTCGTCAACTGGCCGTCTTCCTCAATGCTGAGGAGGACCCAGAAGACGAACCCACAGTTTTTGCCCCCGAGGACGTGGCAAGAGTAATCAGGTCCCTCCCTACAAAAAAGGCACCAGGGCACGACAGTGTCACTAATCAGTTAGTCAAAAAACTCCCACCCACAGCGATCACACACCTCGCGAACGTCCTCAACGAAACATGCGGAAGTGGTCGCGATACACAAACCAGGGAAAGACCCTCTATTCCCGCAGCACTACAGGCCGATTAGCCTCTTGCCAACTCTCAGCAAGATCTATGAGCGCCTCCTGCTAAGACCCATACAAGAACATATTACCAGAGAGCAAATTCTGCCGGATTTCCAATTCGGATTCCGGCAGAACCACTCTGCCCCACAACAGGTCATGAGAGTGGTTGAAGCAGCCACGGAGGGCTTCAACCACAGAGGCTACTGCGGGTTAGTGCTACTAGACGTAGCCAAAGCCTTTGATTCAGTATGGCATAGAGGGCTACTCTACAAGTTGTACACACAAGGGTTTCCCGGGAGTATAGTTCAGCTGATCAAGAGCTATCTCACCAATAGGACTTTCTCCGTCAAAGTAGAAACTGCCACCTCCACCAGAAGGCGTATTCGTGCTGGAGTGCCACAGGGATCGGTACTGGGGCCCGTATTGTACAGTTTGTACACTGCGGACACTCCAACGGCCCCCCTGGTGCACACTGCACAGTACGCTGACGATACAGCCTTCTAAACGAGAAACGCGAACAAGGACCTGGTCATTCGTAGGCTACAAAGGGTGTTAGATGACACAGAAACTTGGGCCCGTCGCTGGCGCATCACCATCAACTCGGAGAAGACACAGGCAATGCTCATTACCCGCAGGCTCGGAAGGCGCGAACCTCCTCAACGTCCTCCCCTCCACCTTCACCTAAATGGAACCCAACTCCCCTGGCGCAGAACCGCCAAGTACCTTGGTGTAACCTTGGACTCTCGTCTTACGTGGAAACCCCACATAGACGAGGTCCACAGGAAGGTCTGCGCCAGAATGTCCATCCTATACCCTATCCTGAACACAACCAGCTCCCTTCCTTGCCCAGAAGCAGTAAATGTATACCAGGCCCTGATCCGGCCGGTAATGGAGTATGCGTGCCCTGTCTGGGGTTATGCGGCGAAGCAGCACCTGGACAAACTCCAGAGGCTGCAGAACCGCGCCCTCAGAAGGGCACTGCGTCTGCCTTATGGATTCCCCACAGACGACTTGCACGCCGCAGCCGAAATCCCACTCCTGAGGGAGCGTTTTCAGGATCTGGCAAGGGCCTTCTATGAGGGTTCTTCCAGATCCGGAAATGCCCTCATCCACTCCCTAGGTCGGTATGACATGTCCCGCGATAAGCATAAACGCCCTATGACGATCTTCGACGACTAAGTCGAAGAGAAAAATCCCAATATGCACTCCCAAATCCTGCTCCTACCCAAACTACTACAATTATCTCGCCAAACCTCAGGCAAGTACCAGACTCACACAGAACAAACATCACATTTCACAGACACCAAAAAATACAGAAATAATCATACACACAAGTACACAGGGGAGTAAAAGCCGAAAGGCTACAAACTCCCCCTCACACTTCTCCAAAGAGGAGAAAGTATTAGATGTAAGCAGCAGCAGCAGCAGCAATCTCCAGTCGAGTTCGCGATGCCGACGAGCGAGGACGATGCGCGCGCGGCCGGGGCAGCCGCCTCGGACGCGCCGGAGTCGGCCGCTGGTCGGTCGGTTGGGCCTGGCCCGCCGGACGCTCCAGCGGCCGCTCCACACAGGACGGATCCCAGGTTGACGACCCAGGCTACGGCACCGGTTCATGACAGGATAGAACGACGATCGACAGGCGCTATTCGACCGCAGAAAACTACACACCACACGACGAAACCGTATTCGGACGTCGGCCATACATCACATCACGACGGACGCAGCAATGAAGACGACCGCCAGGACTACGCCAGACTCGATATATGTCGGGAGGAGGACAAAGAAACGCGTAAGGACACACAACGCCTTATCCGCTATTCACAGGAGACGCAAGAACAGGATAACGACACCTGTCTGGCATCTCCATCTGTGGACTCAGATGTCGAATCACAGCACTCCCACCAAACGGTCGACGACGCGGAGATGGCAGCGGCCTTTCCAGCAGACAACGACAACGACCCCCCCACACGCAGAGGGGGACTTTACGCTCGTACACAACAAACGGCGCAGATGCAACGCATTAGCCAAGGACTTAGCCAACCCGGCTAAGAGACGAACGGAGACCATCCCCACAACGAACCGATTCGCCCCACTGACACCTCAAGCTGCGCCTCCATCAACCACCAACAAGCCGCAGGCACAAACTTCTAATGCCGCAGAAGCCGTGGACAGAGACAAGAATGTGCTTCGCAAAGTGCCCCCAGTCACAATTTATTACACAAAGGATTACGTTCACCTCAATGAAACGCTCAACGGACTTCTAGAGGGCAACCTTAAAGCTATATACCAAAAGGACCGCTTCAAATACCACTTTGAGTCCTTCGAAGACCAAAGGCGTGCAATAAAATTCTTCACGAACCACAGCTTCTCCTATTTTACACATCAAGCACCAGACGACAGGGAACTGAAAGTAGTTGTCAAACGCCTTCCGGCGGATGTTACCGAAGAACAACTTTACTATGCCCTCAAGGAAAAAGGCTTCAAAGTGCTACAAGTCTACCAATTTAAGGAACGCGACGAGAAGACGAAACAATTGATACCGCAACCTGTGTACCGAGTCACCCTCGCATCCGGAAAAGACAGTGACAAGATATATGATGTCAAATACCTGCTCTACACACGAGTGATAATCGAAACCTATAATAGTAAAGAAGGACCAGTCCAGTGCCGACATTGCCAACGTTCCGAGCATACAGCGAACTACTGCAGCATGCCAGCACGCTGCGTCCGCTGCGGTGGATCCCATAAATCATCGAATTGTACCCATCCTAGGACGGCGCCCCCGAAGTGCGCCAATTGTGAACAAGAACATCCAGCGACCTTCCGTGGCTGCCCCAAATTTCAAGAACTCCTACGGAAATATACTAGAAGGACACCAAAGAAGTCGACCCCACAACGGCCTATAATTTTTAAGAACTCGGCCATGGCAACGATTCCGGCCACCCAACAACAAGCGGCACCTCTCCCTGTGGAAACAATCGCCTCTCGACCACAACCGGCACCCAGAGTGACTCTACGACAGGCAAGACAACAGCGCTCGTACTCCGAAGCAATACATGCCCATCCGCCGACTCCAACACCAGCGGAGACGTCATCTGCCTGGTCGACCACCTTTACACCAGCGTTAACAGATATTCTTCAACTACTCACCGCCCTCCAGCAGAAGCTGACGTCTATCCTCTCGCTTGTAGAAAGCGTACTGACAGCTTTTTAAACACCCTAAATGGATAGACGGCATCACACGAGGAATCTTTTCTGCATTTGGAATGCCAACGGCCTGAAACTGAAGAAAATAGAATTCACGGACTTCTTACATCGCCACAAGATAGACGTAGCATTTGTGTCCGAAACACATCTCCGCGAGTCAACCGACATCCGCTTGAGGAACATGCACATCTACCGGACGGACAGACGGGACCAACGGGGTGGAGGGACCGCAGTTCTGATCAAAAAATGTATTCGTCACCACCAAGAACGTTTACCCCAACTCCAGACTTTAGAGGCCACGGCAGTAACAATCCACACGACGCTCGGAAGCATTACCTGTATTGCGGCTTACCTTAGCCCAAAGAAGCCTCTCCACCCAGAAGATCTTTACTCCGTTACAGAGGGTTACGACAAGATCCTCCTTGGAGGGGATCTTAATAGTAAACATGTTGCCTGGAATTCCCGTAAGACTAACCCAAAAGGACATATGTTGTTTGCACTGGCTGAGAATTTACATGTTTCCGTCCATGGACCACGGGAACCGACGAGGATACCTTACGTCCAGACACAAGACGCTGATGTTCTAGACATCGCCATAATCAAGAACATCAACCCGAATCTCCGTCTGCGGACGCTGGACGATCTTTCGTCGGACCACAGACCGGTGTTAGGACTCATAGAGAGGGCTACTTTTCAACTCCCACTGCCGACGACAAGAACTTACGACTGGCAGCAGTTCCAAGCGTACGTCAACAACAATGTGCGACCAACCCAGGTTGTTACTACCAGAGAAGCGATTGATGTGGCAGTCGCAGTACTCACGAAGAAGATTACCAGTGCGAAACAACGAGCACTCACGGAGCACCTGCAACCAGAAGTCAATTATGACGAGTTTCCTACCACCACTCCAGGAGCTTAAGACAAGGCGCAATCGCTGTCGGAAACGATGGGTCCGTTACCGCCATCCGGACGATAGACGGGAAACTCACAGACTAACCCGAGAACTCCGGCGGAAGGTTCAGGACTAGAAGCAACACACATGGGAACTCAAAATGGACAACTTTCTATTACGCACCAAAGATGAATGGCGAATAGTTAAAAGTCTCAGACAGCAACAGCCCCCCAAAAGGGCAATTCGAGGACCCTATGGCCTCTTGTACGACTCACTGGCGCAGGCGGAGCTGTATGCGGATACATACCAACAACAGATGACTACGCCCCCCACGGAGGATGGAGATGATGCACTCCACCGTGCAGAGGAGGACACAGTGGCGGAATGGGAAGCTATTCGGGACGCCCCGACTAACACTATGTCCCGGCTGACAACGCCAGACGAAATTCGGAGGATTATCAAGTATAGCAAACACACCTCACCTGGAGCAGATAGAATCAGCAATACGGAATTGAAACACCTTCCGAGAAAGCCTGTTGTGCTTCTCACCCGGATAGTGAACAGCTGCCTCAGGACTGGATACTTCCCAGAGGCATGGAAGATTGCCAGAATAGTGCCAATACCAAAACCGGGCAAGGATCTCTCACACCCTGACAGCTACAGACCCATAAGTTTACTGCCGACGCTGGGAAAGGTACTGGAACGTGTCCTACTGAAACGCATGCTGGACATCCTTGTGGCACACAACATCATCCGACCGGAGCAGTTTGGCTTCCAGGCGAAGCTATCGGCTGACTTACAACTACTGCGCATCACGGAATCTATCCAAGACAATTTCAACAAGAAACGACATACTATTGGAGTCTTTCTCGATATAGAGAAGGCTTACGATAAAGTATGGCGACGCAACTTGATCGTCAAGCTCCGACGTACCACTCCCCTACCAGACTGCTATTTAAAACTTCTTGACAATTTTCTTCAGGATCGCAGATTATATGTTCGCATTGATGACAAGAATTCAACAACACGGCCTGTCCTTGAAGGACTTCCACAAGGATCGGTCATATCTCCACTGCTGTTTAATTTATATATTAACGACCTCCCGACGGTGCCACATGTTACTGCCAGTTTCTATGCCGACGACACAGCGCTCCTGACTGCAGGCACCAGAATGGACCACCTCGTCACACGGATGCAGCGCCAACTAGATTTAGTGGACCACTGGACCCACATGAACAAAATAACGGTCAATGCAGAAAAAAACCAAAGTTATTGTCTTCACACGTCGGAGACCCATCGTCAATGACCGCCTGCGGATATCAGACCAGCCACTCCCCTGGGCAACAACTGTAAAATACCTGGGAGTGCATCTGGACGCCAAACTGTTGTATAGTCATCACATTATGGAGAAGAAGACGTCTGGCCTCAAAATGCTGGGAGCTCTCCTCCCCTTTCTGAAGAGCTCATACCTCAGCCAACGCACGAAACTCCAGTTGTACCATGCCACAGTCGAACCATCTATTTTGTATGGATCGACCTCTTGGGGTACTACGTGTGCCACTAACTACAAGAAGTTACAGGTTGTACAAAGCAGATGCCTACGATGGATCACAGGAGCCCAATGGTGGATCCGAAATCATGACATTCATCGAGCCTTAAGCGAATCTTACCTCTCAGACAAGGTCAAGGAGAAGGCACGAACCTTATTTCGGAAGTTGGACATGATACGTGACAGTACACCACAACTCACCACAGTAGGTGCGGTAGAACCCTTACGCAACCACAAATATAAAGTACCGAAGGCGATAGTATTTGAGCCTCCGTAAATGATATCCCTACGGAATTCTCCATAATTTAAGGACATATCGTCCTTTAGCACTTCTACACACATGTTTTCAAACACACACCAAAAGCAGCGAGTTAAAGGACCCTTCTGTGTGCCCAAACTAAAGCTGAAAGAAGAATAAATAAATAAAGAGAAAATTTTTACCCCTTCCATTCCCTACAGAAGTAAAAATCAACAAAGTTGATCAGACTTCAGCACCACCACAAAAAAAAAAAAAAAAAAAAAAGCAATCTCCAGTGTCAAACACTCGCCTGAAGATGGCTGTAAGGTTGTCAGCCGAAATATCGTAGAAAGAAGTCTATGAGATCCGGCTGCAATCCCGAAATCTTGTGGAATATAATTTCTTTCCATTAGCTTTACCGTGTAGTTTTCTCTTTTTGTCTGCTGCAGATTTTATATTTTTAATAGCAAAATCAGTTATGTCTTTGTGTCGAAGTTTACGTGTATTCGGGAAAGGTACAAGCTCTCTGATTCTGTTCGGTGGTTATTCATTCTTCAGTACAAGAATAGGTGGTAAAGCAGTGGAGTCATGTATGTAAGTAGTCTGTTTAGGTTTTCTTATTGGTAACGCCACGTAGCGCTCTGTATGAATCTCGCCAATTCTGATGGAATTCAAGTCTTTCTTTAAGATTATATCGTCTGTCGTCATGTCGGTAGTTCCTGTAGTTTCTTTCTTGTCGGTTAAGTGGTGGAGAATTTCTCACTGAATTATCACTGCACGGTGGACCGTTGCGTCTGAAGTTATTCTGTCTCCCGTGATAATAATAGTTCTGATGCCATATTGTCTGTTTCTATGATTCTCTCTGTTATATTCATTACTATGGAAATGACATCTTTCTCTGTAATTATTAATCTGCCAACGGTTGTCATACGGGTGGTGTCTGTTTTGGTCACGATTTACGTTGTAAGAATAGCCTTGTCGTGTCCAGTTATTATTTCTTACATCATGGAATTGTGACTGATGTGACCTGTAATTTTTGTGTTCCTGTTTTTGCGTCACGCGGTTGTCAGTGTCAATTTCCAATTCTTGTAACAGTCCCTGAAAAGCTTTAATGTCGTCTTTGCAACGTCCTGCCAAAATAATATGTCGTAAATGTTCAGACAATTTGATTAAGCAAATGCGGATGAGTTCTGAGGGGCTGTAAGGGTTTGACAGGTACTGATTCTTGTGCAACATGTCTTCAAAATATTTGACAAGACTGGAAAATGCAGATTGTTCGAAATGTTTCATCATTATGATGCTTTGTTTTACTCGGTCTTGTGTAGCTTGAGACCAATATGCTGAGAGGAAGGCATGTTAAAATTCTCCCTCACTGTGACAATCGTTAATGACAGATCGCATTCTTACAGCTGGTTCATTCTCTAAATAGCCACACATAAATTCTAATCTGTGCTCTAACGACCAGTTGGGAGGAGAGCAATGAGAGAATTGATGGAGCCACGTTTGTGGATGAATGTCGTTGCCAGAATTCTTAAATGTTTTGAATTTACTTGTAGTAATGGACAGCTTATAGTCAAAATCATTGTGTAGGCGAGTCGCATATCGGTCATTGTTACGTCGTGTCGGCGGTTCCATCTCAAAATTCGGTGCACCTTGCCAATTTCTTTCATAATTTCCGAAATGCCCTGTGTTATTATTTTGCTGTTTTTCCGTATTTCTAAGGCCCTCTTCCCGTGTTGGAGCGCGAGTGTCCTCTGAAATATGTAATTTTTGTATTACTTGTGCCAACTGATCTTTTACTTCCCGGATTTCTCTTTTGTGTTGCGTATTAATTTGATTCTGGTTTTGTTTGAATTTCTTAATTTATTCATACTCTTCTGTGTCAGTGATGGCTACAGGTCTTGTGTCATTCAGATCATCATCTACCTTTGCAGATAAGTTAGTGAACTGATCCGAAAGTTCGGCTACTTTCTCCGATAGTGTACTTATTTCCTCAGTGTGCTTTTCTGAACCAAGTTTCAGGGTGTCCATTTGTGTTGAAATCGTATCTACTGTGTCCTTTAAGTTTTCCTGAGTTTTTGCAAGTTGCGTAACCGAATCGGTAGATGCAACTGAGTCAATTTTAGCTTGCAAGGTCTCATGATTTTCATGAACAATAGTTTGCAGTTCTTTTATAGCTGCTTCGTGATACTGTAATGTATTTTCATGCCGCAAAAAAATAGGTTGGAAATGCTCACAAATTTGTGTTTTTACGTCATTACAGACTTTTTGACATTTCGCTTCGATTTTATGTAACTAAGTAGTTAAATCTTCACGTGTTTGTTCAAGCGTATGTTGCACTGAGTCTAACTTTTGAAGCTTTTATTCCAATGCGTCTAACTGTTGCTGTGTTTGTCTCTGGTGTTGTTCCATTGCGTCTAACTGTTGCTGTGTTTGTCTCTGGTGTTTTTCCATTGTGTCTAACTTTTGAAGATTTTGTTCCATTGTGTCTAACTTTTGTAGCCTTTTCCCATTTGTTGCATTAACTGTAATAACAATGCACTGGTGTCTGAAACATGTTCCTCAGTGCTTTTCAGCAGTGAAGTTGCACCGGCAACATTCACATTTTGACAAGCAGAAAAGGTGTCTTGACTTATTTGAGAAAACGGTGAGGATCCAAAACCTGAATCTGCAGTATTTGCATGATTGTGTCCTGTCATTCCCGATTCCTGAGGCGGGATGTTGCCGACCGATCGATCGATAATGCTTCCCTGTTCACTAATTGTTTCACTGTCTACACCATTGTTTGCCGCCCGCTCCAATCACCTATGCACAATTAGCATATTACTATGTTCAACATTAGTTAATTCATTACACAGTGGCGCTAACAGACTACTCTCGTCTTCACTGTCATTTCTCAGTTTAATTTGGAGCCTAGTATTACGTTTTTCACACGCCATTATTGTCACAACATTTCACACGATAACACAGAAAAGCACAATTTCAAGAGCAAAGTAAGAAAACACATTAACATAGCATTGAAAATAATATCTCGTTAATTGCAAGCGCAGCTGCGAAATACTTGGTGCAAATCTACATGCATGCCACAACTGTTTTACTGTACAATAATGAAAAACTGCAACTACAAAGGAAATTCTCTCTACAATTACGCGCTAGCAATAAACAAAAGCTACACTAATTACACAAACTTTAAGAAAATATCAGAAGAATCCAGTGAGGTATCCTCGGCTAAGGGTCGACATATGAAACGTTCACGTTCCCTTTGAACAATTATATATGACTATGCTTAAACTGACACACAATATTTTTAGCGCAACTCAATCTGACTTTCAAACATCCCTACAAAAGAATGGCCCTGACTAACATTAACCTATACCTCTCACAAATCACTTACCTCACAAAAATCTTCATCACTCGAACTACTGCAATACAGCGAGCGCCACTACTGCCAGCTACATGAAAGATTCAAACTACTGAAGGCACTAACTACTGATAGGCACAGTTAGCAAAAGAAAGATTTTGATAGAGAACAAACAATGTATTTACCTTAATATTGTTCAAATATAATATATATAGCAGTTCATGACATCCATTCTTATAAAAGTACTGTTTCTGATGGACACACGTCCAGATCATCCGCTCTCAAAAATCGGCCATCTCACTTCCCCACATCCACCACTGCTGGCGGCTCACCTCCTACTGCGCAACGCTACGCGCTGTTAACAGCCAAATGCCCAACACTACAATGGCAGACAACAATGCAAACTAGCCACAGACTGCACACAGCACAGCCAGTGATTTTCATACAGAGCGCTACGTGGCGTTACCATTAAGAAAACCTAAACAGTCTACTTACAAAACCTCTCTGTCTTAGGGAATTGACCAGCAGAGGTTGTGGACATGCAAGTCCAAAGGAGGCTGGAATTAATGTCAGTAGAGAAGCAGTAATAGCAGAATGATCCGTTAAGAGAGCTCGCTGTCGTCGTACATTGACTAGTCGTTGGATGATCCCTGGGTAACAAACCCATCAGGGACATTTCAAAGCTTCTAAGGCTGCCTAGCTTGACTGTCGATGATGTGACTGTGAAGTGGAAACGCAGAGGAACAATCTCACTGAAACAAAGACCAGGCGGACCTCATGTACTTCTGACAGGGATCGTCGAACATTGCGGATGGTGGCTGTATAATATCGCATGGTATCAGCGGAAGGAAACACTCGTGACTGATTGAGTGTGGGAGGTATCGGACTAAAGAATGAGGTCATCAGTTCCGCAGTTCAAAAGTTACGTGCGTTACAGGAGCCCGCGAAAAGTGGACGTATCCAGTCAGAGGGGTCAGATCATGAAGAAGCTATGAACACACATAGTAGAAGGCATAAAAGAGTAGGTCAAATCTAAAAACTGGAGAAACAGCGGTATAAAGGAGAGGACTTTGCACTGGAGAGTGGTCATGGGTACCACGCCGCGAAAACACGAGGAGAGGCCAAAACCACAACCACCCTGCCCCTGCTCTAGGAGGAAAGCAAAACCTTATAACTGAAAATAAGTAAACCACTTTCACAAAGGAAACTGAGGACCAGTTGGCCACCTGTGAATCGTCCGCTCATATTAATGACGGAATTTGGAAGGCTATACTTAGTGTGAAGGACCTAAAGAAACGGACATTCCATCAACATATGGAATACCGTCAGTCTGGCTCCACAATCACATTATGGGGGCGGTCCGTTACGCACGAGAGAACAATGGGTAAGGCTAGTATGACCGATGCGGAGACGGCATAAGACACACGACATTGGCAACCATATCCCGTCGTTTGCATTCTCCACGAGAGGGACTATCAAGCAGTGGTGATTTCAGTGTAACCATTGTATTTGTGTAAAAGTGTCATTTTTGTTCATCTCATTGCGTACACTACTGGCCATTAAAGCTGCTACACCACGAAGATGACGTGCTACAGACGCGAAATGTAACCGACAGGAAGAAGATGCTGTGATACGCAAATGATTAGCTTTTCAGAGCATTCACACAAGATTGGCGCCGGTGGCGACACCTACAACGTGCTGACATGAGGAAAGTTTCCAGCCGATTTCTCATACACAAACAGCAGTTGACCGGCGTTGCCAGGTGAAACGTTGTTGTGACTCCTCGTGTAACGAGGAGAAATGCGTACCATCAGGTTTCTGACTTTGATAGAGGTCGGATTGTAGCCTATCGCAATTGCGGTTTATCGTATCGCGACAATGCTGCTCGCGTTGGTCGAGATCCAATGACTGTTAGCATAATATGGAATCGGTGGGTTCAGGAGGGTAATACGGAACGCCGTGCTGAATCCCAACGGCCTCGTATCACTAGCAGTCGAGATGACAGGCATCTTATCCGCACTGACGGCGCTTTGAACAGTGGACGTTAAATTTCAGATGCGTTACGACCCGTCGCTCTACCCTTCATTTGATCCCTGCGAAACCCTACATTTGAGCAGGATAATGCACGACCGCATGTTTCAAGTCCCGTACGGGCCTTTCTTGATAGAGAAAATGTTCGACTGCAGCCCTGGCCAGCACATTCTCCACATCTCTCACCAACTGAAAGCGTCTGGTCAATGGTGGCCGAGCCACTGGCTCGTCACAATACGCCAGTCACTACTCTTGATGAACTGTGGTAACGTGTTAAAGCTGCATGGGCAGCTGTACCTGTACACGCCATCCAAGCTGTGGTTGACTCAATGCCCAGGCGTATCAAGGCCGTTATTACGGCTAGAGGTGGATGGTCTCGGTACTGATTTCTCTGGATCTATGCACCCAAATTGCGTGAAAATGTAATGACATGTCAGTTCTAGTACAATATATTTGTCCAATTAATACCCGTTTATCATCTGCATTTCTTCTTGGTGCAGCAATTTTAATGGCCAGTAGTGTATATCTTTCAATTACCTTCAAATGGTTCAAATGGCTCTGAGCACTATGGGACTCAACTGCTGAGGTCATTAGTCCCCTAGAACTTAGAACTAGTTAAACCTAACTAACCTAAGGACATCACACACATCCATGCCCGAGGCAGGATTCGAACCTGCGACCGTAGCGGTCTCGCGGTTCCAGACTGCAGCGCCAGAACCGCGCGGCCACTTCGGCCGGCTCAATTACCTTCTGTACTGTACTGTAGCAGTTCTTTTGATGCATGGTCCTATTTCCATCGAACTGTGTTATTTGGCAGTGACACATAATGCGAAAGTCATTTTCTTCCTTAAGTTTTGAACACCAGTGTACATAAAAACTGCCACTTCTACGTTCGTGCATTATCGTTTATATGTGCAGTGGCACTTTGGCTACAATTAGGTAGCAAATTTTGAATTGTGGGCATCCGCCGCTGTGGAATTTTGCCATGATGAACAAGAATGCTCCAGCTGTGTGATAATTATTTATGATCCAAGTAGTTTCCCGGCTTTAGAGCCACATGTTCAGGGATACATACTTATTTTATAATTTCTTTCAAACCAGTACATGACCCAACGTTCTTTGTCTAATTGTGATAAAAATGTTTAATCATCAAGACGCTGGTAGTCCAATTTAAAATAGGGCAGGGTGCACGAGACATCACCCCGATACAGGAAAACTAGAGCTTAACATCGTCGTGACAAAATGGTGTACTCAGTGACCACGTAGACGAACTTAACCGAACCGGTGCCGGCGTCGATCACGCTCTCTTACGGGCATGCGAGTGTCTTCTTTATAGTCACCGGCACTGGTTCTGTTAAGTTCGTCTACGTGGTCACTGAGACATCACGTTGTCACGACGATGTTACGCCTCCTGTATTGGGTAGATGTTCCCTGCATTCTGCCCTATTTTAAATTGGACTACCGACATCTCAATGTTTAAACATTTTTGCCACAACTGAACAAAGACAATTGGGTCATCTGCTGGTTATCGTTTGAAGTAAATTATGAAATAAATATGTATCCCCGAAAACGTGGCTCTAAAGCCGCGAAACTAGTTGGGTCATAAATGAAGATTAATCATACAGCCGAAGTCGTATTTTTATTGTGGTACTATTACTTAGGCTGAGGCCTAGATTCAGATACCAATAAAGATTCTTGGAACTGAGTAACAACACCAGTTGCACTTTTATTTTCGAGCATCTCGACCGGTTTCGGCCAACAAGGCCATTTAGAAGTGGTTATATCCCAAGATTCGCGGAAGTACATACATAGACTATTTGTTTTACATGCTGGCGTCGCGGAGTGGCACCCTGGTTTGAGGCGCTATGTCACGGAGTGCGCGGCCCCTCCCACCGGAAGTTCGAGGCTTCCCTCAGGCTTGGGTGTGTGTGTGTTGTTCTTAGCATAAGTTAGTTTCAGTAGTGTTGGTTTAAGTAGTGTGTAAGTCTATGGAGTGATAACCTCAGCAGTTTGGTCCCTTAAGAATTCACACACATTTGAATATATTTTTTCTACTTACTGCAAAACAAATTAGTAAGTAGCAGGATTACAATTTTAAGTGGTGTCCCTCAAGCAGTGAGAATTCCTTTAGTATGAAGTGATTATGTATCTTCATTTTATTAAATGTCGGTTGCATTTGAAGATAGCAACAGTAACTTTTTCTCCAAAATTTTAAAATTATCATAATTATTTGATGCCGGCTGTCCACTTTCACTCTAAATGCGTAGGTAGTTTCTGGGATTCAGATCTTTGAGTGATGACTGTTCGTAAGGTAATTATTGTTTTACTGTAGCTATTATGATTAATTTTTACTTCACGTTCGATTGCTTGTACCGAGGTAGGTTTACAGTTTGCGTTGCCCGCTATAAAGTA
This sequence comes from Schistocerca nitens, assembly GCF_023898315.1. Taxonomy (NCBI): domain Eukaryota; kingdom Metazoa; phylum Arthropoda; class Insecta; order Orthoptera; family Acrididae; genus Schistocerca; species Schistocerca nitens. The sequence goes on from NC_064615.1 coordinate 1,013,883,413, forward strand.
GTGAAACCGATTCAATGTGGGCTATGCACATATCATGTGTGATGGATCAGCTAAATGAAGCTGTTCTTTACATAGCCCATTACGTAACTACGTGTACTCCGGTTTTCCAGTGAATGTTAGTACAGCGAGACGGGCGCAGAAAACAAAACACTGTGCATGTCCGAATACGCTGTAACTACATGAGTAAAGATACTTAATGTATTTGATGTCAAACAAAACAGATAATAGAACAAACTTCATCTGTTTTCAGAGCTGCATGAGGTGTGTAATCGAGATTTAACAGAAATATTACGCACATATATCTTTTAACCGAAAGATATTCTAGTGTGTAGCAATCAGTCAGTTGTCGACATTCTCATGAACATCCTTCTGGGTGTACTGTCGCTTCATAATACTAAAATTTTAGAACTTAAACATATGAGTATTTTATAACACGGAGCGGCGTTATACATAGAACGATTTTGGTGAGATTCTCACTGCCCTGGAAACATACGTTTTTGCATTACTTATTGACGTTGCTTCGCTGCATATTCTCTGTTGTTTATAAGTACCTATTTCGAATAACTTGCCGGTATTACAAGCCTCCACAAGGGGCGCCCGGTTGTAGTTGCTGAAATTTCTGCCCCTTCATTCGAAAACGGTTCTCATACCGCTATGATAGATGCACATCTGAATGAGAACAGAGTTTAATTTCGACCGGGACGGCGTTCCGACACTTTTTTAATTCATTTTATTTTTTAGACTCACTGGAACAAGTCTGCGAAGGAGATTTAAAATAGTATACTTCTATTAAATCGCAACGTAACTGTAATTGCCGCTGTGGCGGCACCAGCGGAAGTAACAATGGGTAACTAACGTGATGCGATGGGCAGGGACGTGGGGGAGGTACTGTGTACGTGTGTGTGTGTGTGTGTGTGCGTGTGTGTGTGTGTGTGTGTGTGTCGGTGGGTGGGTGGGTTTGTGTACGTTTGGTGTACATAAGATAAGCTGAGCGTCGTTTCGAAGTCGTACGTGGACCCATTGGGCCACACATATGTTCATCGCTAAACGCTTTATTAATTAGTACTGGACACACGTTCTCCAAATAGCTACACTGCAACTGTGTGAACGTTGCAGCTGATAGCAGTTGAAAAACAGTCACGAAGACTACCAACTTGTGCCGATATGTATCCAGTGCACCTAGGGAACAAAGTGAAACTGCTACGGGAAAGACGTTGGCAAGTGTTGCTCATTTTAAATCTTATCGTCTTATTGTTTTGATTATAAGAAATTATGATTTAAAAACATGAATTTCAGAACAGTTCTTGTAAATAATTATTTCTCACCGTCAGTTTTATCATAAGATTTCAAAAGTAGAAGTCTGGCATTATCAACAATGCAGAAAAAGAGATTGCTACTTACTGAAGAGCAGAAACGTTAAGTTGCAGACGCGCACAAGTAACAGGCACTTGCATAAAGCTTTCGGCCATAGCTTTCATCACCATCATACTCTAACCAAGCACATCTCACGCGCACATGACCGCCGACTCCGGCAGTTCGTATGTCCATGAGTGTGTTTGCTTTTGTGTATGAAAAGCGTGTGTTTCTCTTTTGCTGATGAAAGCTGTAGCCGAGAGCTTTATGTAAGGGTTTTTTAATTGTGCCTGTCCGCAACTTAATATGTCTTGTCTACGGAAAGTAGCAATCTATCTTTTCATACATTGTTGATATTCCTACACGGAGTTTCCATCGTTTAAACTTGGGATAGTTATGACTAGTGGCTGGGGGGAGGGGAGTATCCTATGATTGAAGAGGCGCATTTTATAAATTAAACAGTGAATAAGTGACTGAAGACCATTACTGGCACTTTCAGATCTACTCAGTAATTTCCAGTTTATCCATAAATTCCCCGATGTATCTCAAAAGAAAATCTAGCAAGGTGCTAATGTGTTTGAAAAAAGAGTTGCATCAGACCTCATTTTTATGTATACTACTGGCCATTAAAATTGTTACACCACGAAAATGACGTGCTACAGACGCGAAATGTAACCGACAGAAAGAAGATGCTGTGATATGCAAATGATTAGCTTTTCAGAGCATTCACACAAAGTTGGCGCCGGTGGCGACACCTACAACGTGCTGACATGAGGAAAGTTTCCAGCCGATTTCTCATACACAAACAGCAGTTGATCGGCGTTGCCTGGTGAAATGTTGTTGAGGTGCCTCGTGTAAGGAGGAGAAATGCGTACCATCACGTTTCCGACTTTGATAAAGGTCGGACTGTAGCCCATTGCGATTGCGGTTTATCGTATCGCGATATTGCTGCTCGCGATGGTCCAGATCCATTGACTGTTACCAGAATATGGAATAGGTGGGTTCAGGAGGGTAATACGGAACGCAGTGCTGGACCCCAACGACCTCGTATCACTGGCAGTCGAGATGACAGGCATCTTATCCGCATGGCTGTACGGGTCGTGCAGCCACGTCTCGATCCCTGAGTCAACAGACGGGGACGTTTGCAAGACAACAACCATCTGCACGAACAGTTCGACGACGCTTGCAGCAGCATGGACTATCAGCTCGGAGACCATGACTGCAGTTACCCTGCACGCTGCATCACAGACAGGAGCGCCTGTGATGGTGTACTCAACGACGAACCTTGGTACACGAATGGCAAAACGTCATTTTTTCGGATGAATCCAGGTTCTGTTTACAGCATCACGATGGTCGTATCCGTGTTTGGCGACATCGCGGTTAACGCTCATTGAAAGCATGTATTCGTCTTCGCCATACTGGCGTATCACCCGGCGTGATGGTATGGGGTGCCATTGGTTACACGTCTCGGTCACCTCTTTTTCGCATTGACGGCACTTTGAACAGTGGCTCTACCCTTCATTCAATTCCTGCGAAACCCTACATTTCAGCAGGGCAATGCAAAACCGCATGTTGCAGGTCCTGTACGGGCCTTCCTGGATACAGAAGATGTTCGACTGCTGCCCTGGCCAGCGCATTCTCCAGATCTCTCACCAATTGAAAACGTCTGGTCAATGGTGGACGAGCAACTGTCTCGTCACAATACGCCAGTCACTACTCTTGATGAACTATGGTATCGTGTTGAAGCTGCATGGGCAGCTGTAGCTGTACACGCCATCCAAGCTCTGTTTGACTCAATGCCCAGGCGTATCAAGGCCGTTATTACGGCCAGAGGTGGTTGTTCTGGGTACTGATTTCTCAGGATCTATGCACCAAAACTGCGTGAAAATGTAATCACATGTCAGTTCTAGTATAATATATTTGTCCAATGAATAACCGTTTATCATCTGGATTTCTTCTTGGTGTAGTAATGGCCAGTAGTGTAGCTTTACTCCTGTAGTCACGCGAACCACCTAGGATCGTCGTCGGGTGGCAGACGTTTTCGATGTCGCAGAAATGTGGTAAGAACGCTGGAATGAACATCCACCCCAGAACTTAACGACAAAGGTTGCAGGATCTGATATTCTCCGTCTCGAATGTAGAGACTCGACCGCATTTAAATGGAGACAAGGGATATGTGGCCACATCTTCACGAAGTGGGGTTATTGCGAAAGTGCTGCATGTGTCTCTGGTGCGGAGGATCACACATTAAACGCTTTTGAAGATGGCTTGAAAGACTTTGATGAACTGGCACTGAATACTGAGATCTGGTTCTAGAACTGAAACATTAACCTGCAAATTCATTGTTTATTTACATCTATACTGAACAACCAGAACATACTGAACACGGACCTACACTCCTGGAAATGGAAAAAAGAACACATTGACACCGGTGTGTCAGACCCACCATACTTGCTCCGGACACTGCGAGAGGGCTGTACAAGCAATGATCACACGCACGGCACAGCGGACACACCAGGAACCTAGGTGTTGGCCGTCGAATGGCGCTAGCTGCGCAGCATTTGTGCACCGCCGCCGTCAGTGTCAGCCAGTTTGCCGTGGCATACGGAGCTCCATCGCAGTCTTGAACACTGGTAGCATGCCGCGACAGCGTGGACGTGAACAGTATGTGCAGTTGACGGACTTTGAGCGAGGGCGTATAGTGGGCATGCGGGAGGCCGGGTGGACGTACCGCCGAATTGCTCAACACGTGGGGCGTGAGGTCTCCACAGTACTTCGATGTTGTCGCCAGTGGTCGGCGGAAGGTGCACGTGCCCGTCGACCTGGGACCGGACCGCAGCGACGCACGGATGCACGCCAAGACCGTAGGATCCTACGCAGTGCCGTAGGGGACCGCACCGCCACTTCCCAGCAAATTAGGGACACTGTTGCTCCTGGGGTATCGGCGAGGACCATTCGCAACCGTCTCCATGAAGCTGGGCTACGGTCCCGCACACCGTTAGGCCGTCTTCCGCTCACGCCCCAACATCGTGCAGCCCGCCTCCAGTGGTGTCGCGACAGGCGTGAATGGAGGGACGAATGGAGACGTGTCGTCTTCAGCGATGAGAGTCGCTTCTGCCTTGGTGCCAATGATGGTCGTATGCGTGTTTGGCGCCGTGCAGGTGAACGCCACAATCAGGACTGCATACGACCGAGGCACACAGGGCCAACACCCGGCATCATGGTGTGGGGAGCGATCTCCTACACTGGCCGTACACCACTGGTGATCGTCGAGGGGACACTGAATAGTGCACGGTACATCCAAACCGTCATCGAACCCATCGTTCTACCATTCCTAGACCGGCAAGGGAACTTGCTGTTCCAACAGGACAATGCACGTCCGCATGTATCCCGTGCCACCCAACGTGCTCTAGAAGGTGTAAGTCAACTACCCTGGCCAGCAAGATCTCCGGATCTGTTCCCCCATTGAGCATGTTTGGGACTGGATGAAGCGTCGTCTCACGCGGTCTGCACGTCCAGCACGAACGCTGGTCCAACTGAGGCGCCAGGTGGAAATGGCATGGCAAGCCGTTCCACAAGACTACATGCAGCATCTCTACGATCGTCTCCATGGGAGAATAGCAGCCTGCATTGCTGCGAAAGGTGGATATACACTGTACTAGTGCCGACATTGTGCATGCTCTGTTGCCTGTGTCTATGTGCCTGTGGTTCTGTCAGTGTGATCATATGATGTATCTGACCCCAGGAATGTGTCAATAAAGTTTCCCCTTCCTGGGACAATGAATTCACGGTGTTCTTATTTCAATTTCGAGGAGTGTATAATCGATATAAACGAACCCAGGCGATAGCTTCACACCTGGCAAGGAATGACTGCTAGTCAGACACGCAGTTACATGTAGTATCAGCGGTAGTGCTCTCGGTGAGTATAATGGGTAAGGAACGTGATCTATCGGAGTTTGACCGAAGGAACTTTGTGATGACCCGAGGCGCGGAACGAGTATTTCGGAAACTGCACCACTTGTCGGGTGTTTGAGGAGTGCTGTGGTGAGCGCCTTCAACAAGTGGCGAAACCAAGATGAAACCACGTAAAGACGTTGTGGAGTTAGGCTGCCACTCCTCAATATAGCTGTCGGACGTCGTAGGCTGGGCAGACGACTAAAACATGACAGACGGCGAACTGTGGCGGAACTAACATTAGACTTTAGTACTGGGCAGAGTATAAATGTGTCTGAATACACAGTGCACCAAAAAACTCCTAACGATGGACCTCGGCAGCCGAGGACCAAAGCATGTGCCAACGTTAGCACAACGAAATTGGCAACTACGACTGAAATGGGCACGTGACCATCGGCACTGCACGTTCGCGCAGTGGCAGAGCGTTGCGTGGTCTGATGAATCTCGATACCTTCTTCGTCATGGCGATGGAAGGGTGCGAATCCTTCGTCTTCCAGAGGAACAGCTTCTCGACACCTTTACTGCGGGACGGAGAGGAACTAGCGGTGGCTCCGTTATGCACCGGGGAACATAACATTCACATGGGCACCCATGCAACGCACTATGACGTCCAAGGAGTATCGTACACTGGTTGCAGACAACGTACACCCCTTCATGACGATCATATTTCCCGGCGGCAGTGGCATTTTCAACAAAATAATGCTCCATGTCACAAGGCCAGGTGTGTGATGGAGTTGTTCGAGCAACACAGTGGCGAGTTACAATCGACGTGCTCGCCCCACCAAGTCGCCAGATCTGGAAACGATCGGACATATCTTTGATTTAATTGAACGTGGCGTGAGAGCTCATCGTCCTCCACAGAATTCAGGGGAATTGGGTGCCTTGTGTGTGCAGATGTGCCAGTTCCCTCCAGCTACCTAACAAGGTCTCATTGCTTCCATGCCACGAAGCATGGATGCTGTTACCCGTGCCAGATGTGGAAACACCGGCTATTACGTGGGTGTCCGTAATGTTCGGTCTTGTCAGTGTATATTTTCTATAATCATCGACCCTGAACATTACCCTGAACATTACTTTGATGTAAAAGTGGTAGATAACTGCAACTGCACCATAAAATGAGCGATATTAGTATTTGTTGTCGAATGCTAGTGCCAAACTGTTTTCGACTTTAAACTTTGCCCTTTGACCTTGTGCTCTATCAAGTATAATGGTTATCTGATTTGGTACTTTACCAAACATCTGGTCCAGTGTTCCTTGGTATCGTTAGCAAAGCAGTGGTACATCAGCTCAAGGAAAACATCATCCTTTTCAGCAGTCGAAGAAACCATAGATGTCTGTGGTCTCAAATCGGCACTACTTTGATGACAGCAGCCAATAATCGACAATATTTGATACGTGAACAAATTTGCAATATCAGTATTATACCTTTCGTGACCTTCTCATATAGCCTTCCTCGTCCTATTTCATAAAATATGCAATTAAAACTATGTCTAAGTAGCACTACCGGTTTAACGAAATAGTTTCTCGGTTTTTGTCAGCAACACTTTTCTTTAGAGTGGTTCAAATGGTTCAAATGGCTCTGAGCACTATGGGACTCAACTGCTGTGGTCATAAGTCCCCTAGAACTTAGAACTACTTAAACCTAACTAACCTAAGGACATCACACACATCCATGCCCGAGGCAGGATTCGAACCTGCGACCGGAGCAGTCGCACGGTTCCGGACTGCGTGCCTACAACCGCGAGACCACCGCGGCCGGCTCTTTAGAGTGAGTCTGCGGTATTCACTAAGCATGCTTAAGGTCACAGACGATGCTTCTAATCCTTTACGAATCAAAAATTACTACGAATGGGCCTAGATAACTTCTCACTTATGCACCAAACGATACTTAAAATTCATTTTGTCAGTCGCATTCACTAACAAATTTTTAGTTTCATGCCGGAATGTCACATGTAGCTGAAGTATATAATATTTCATCGTATTTCTTAACATTGCGCTATCGGTAAATATTGTGTGCATTAAATACAGTAAACTGCAAAAAGAAAAGAAAAAAAAGTTCAGTACATCTTTCATGGTGCTCTATAAGCGATGATAGCATTTTGAGATGAATATTTACATCAGACAGGTATTCCTTTGTATTGAAAGCCGTCTGTGTGTGTAGAGAAGCAATGACTACTTCCGTAAGTAGTGAATATCAAATCCTGTTGTCCACAGCTAGTGGTCTAGTGACGTCGGCAAGGTAGCTCAGCAAGTTCGGTCAGAGGGGTGCGTGCTCTATGTAATAAAAAACTGAGTCAAGGAATCAACGATCAACTTGAACGGATGTCTTGTGACGTCTGCCCACACCAAACGCAAAAAACTATATCAAACAAACTGAAAAAGAAAGTGGGTAGCGTTACTACCTCTGGATCACGGGGTCCCGGGTTCGATTCCCGACCGGGTTGGGGATTTTCTCTGCCCGCAGACTAGGTGTTTGTGTTGTCCTCATCATTCCATCATCTTCCATGAAAAGTTGCGAGATTAGACTGCGTTCAGATTGGGAGAATGTAAGGACGCTGATGACTGCACAGTTGAGCGCCCCACAAACCAAACATCATCTCCAAATCCTGTTACCCTTTAGCTAGGCCAATGTTTTATTCTCATGTCGTAGAAAACGGTCTGGGAATCCTATATGAGTTGTGAAACTGAATAGAACTTGTCACGCATACACACACATTCCTTTGCATAGCCTTATGTTGCCTCAACTCTGTCTATAATTGAAATAATAAACTATTCATATATGATCGCAGACATTACAGTCAGGGAAGGAATACTCCTGTCTTCGGGTTGAATATGATAAGCATTACAAGTTTCAGAACCGCCTCCTGAAACAGCATAACTACTCGTAGACTTAAGTCGCTGAGCCACATTAGGAACAACAGATCCCTCTTTATAATAACAGAACTGACTTCTTGATCCACAACACTAACACAATCATCCCAGTACTCGCTACCTCATCCACAGACATATTAATTGAATCACTGTTGGTCACACTATCATTTTGCTATCAAACAGCAAAGCACAAAGTACTAGACTCAGAATGTTCCATCATCTTAACTTTGTCACTTCTCGACTGACTTTTTCCAAAACGTGCCTTTCTGATCTCCCTTCAACTGTAGGTATCTCCATCCTAGACAGAATAACAAAATTAACGTTAATCACACGACAACCTTTTGAAGCGTCCTCTTTGAAAAACTATACATGACTGTGTTTAACCTGACACGCAATATTTTCTAGCGCAACGCAATCTGACTTTCAACAATCCCTACAAAAGAACGGCCCTGACTAACATTAACCTATACCTCTCACAAATCACTTTTTCTTTTTTTTTTGGTCATCAGTCTACTGACTGGTTTGATGTGGCCCGCCACGAATTCCTTTCCTGTCCTAACCTCTTCATCTCAGAGTAGCACTTGCAACCTACGTCCTCAATTATTTGCTTGATGTATTCCAATCTCTGTCTTCCTCTACAGTTTTTGCCCTCTACAGCTCCCTCTAGTAACATGGAAGTCATTCCCTCATGTCTTAGCAGATTTCCTATCATCCTGTCCCTTCTCCTATTCAGTGTTTTCCACATATTCCTTTCCTCTCCGATTCTGCGTAGAACGCCCTCATTCCTTACCTTATCAGTCCACCTAATTTTCAACATACGTCTATAGCACCACATCTCAAATGCTTCGATTCTCTTCTGTTCCGGTTTTCCCACAGTCCATGTTTCAATACCATACAATGCTGTACTCCAGGCGTACATCCTCAGAAATTTCTTCCTCAAATTAAGGCCGGTATTTGATATTAGTAGACTTCTCTTGGACAGAAATGCCTTTTTTGCCATAGCGAGTCTGCTTTTGATGTCCTCCTTGCTCCGTCCGCCATTGGTTATTTTAATGCCTAGGTAGCAGAATTCCTTAACTTCATTGACTTCGTGACCATCAATCCTGATGTTCAGTTTCTCGCTGTTCTCATTTCTACTACTTCTCATTACCTTCGTCTTTCTCCGATCTGCTCTCAACACATACTGTGTACCCATTAGATTGTTCATTCCGTTCAGCAGATCATTTAATTCTTCTTCACTTCCACTCAGGATAGCAATGTCATCAGCGAATCGTATCATTCATATCCTTTCACCTTGTATTTTAATTCCACTCCTGAACCTTTCTTTAATTTCTATCATTGCTTCCTCGATGTACAGATTGAAGAGTAGAGGCGAAAGGCTACAGCCTCGTCTTACACCCTTCTTAATAGGAGCACTTCGTTCTTGATCGTCCACTCTTATTATTCCCTCTTGGTAGTTGTACATATTGTATATGACCCGTCTCTCCCTATAGCTTACCCCTACTTTTTTCAGAATCTCGAACAGCTTGCACCATTTTATATTGTCGAACGCTTTTTCCAGGTCGACAAATCCTATGAAAGTGTCTTGATTTTTCTCTAGCCTTGCTTCCATTATTGGCCGTAACGTCATAATTGCCTCTCTCGTCCCTTTACTTTTCCTAAAGCCAAACTGATCGTCACCTAGCGCATTCTCAATTTTCTTTTCCATTCTTCTGTGTATACACTCCTGAAAATGGAAAAAAGAACACATTGACACCGGTGTGTCAGACCCACCATACTTGCTCCGGACACTGCGAGAGGGCTGTACAAGCAATGATCACATGCACGGCACAGCGGACACAACAGGAACCGCGGTGTTGGCCGTCGAATGGCGCTAGCTGCGCAGCATTTGTGCACCGCCGCCGTCAGTGTCAGCCAGTTTGCCGTGGCATACGGAGCTCCATCGCAGTCTTTAACACTGGTAGCATGCCGCGACAGCGTGGACGTGAACCGTATGTGCAGTTGACGGACTTTGAGCGAGGGCGTGTAGTGGGCATGCGGGTGGCCGGGTGGACGTACCGCCGAATTGCTCAACACGTGGGGCGTGAGGTCTCCACAGTACATCGATGTTGTCGCCAGTGGTCGGCGGAAGGTGCACGTGCCCGTCGACCTGGGACCGGACCGCAGCGACGCACGGATGCACGCCAAGACCGTAGGATCCTACACAGTGCCGTAGGGGACCGCACCGCCACTTCCCAGCAAATTAGGGACACTGTTGCTCCTGGGGTATCGGCGAGGACCATTCGCAACCGTCTCCATGAAGCTGGGCTACGGTCCCGCACACCGTTAGGCCGTCTTCGGCTCACGCCCCAACATCGTGCAGCCCGCCTCCAGTGGTGTCGCGACAGGCGTGAATGGAGGGACGAATGGAGACGTGTCGTCTTCAGCGATGAGAGTCGCTTCTGCCTTGGTGCCAATGATGGTCGTATGCGTGTTTGGCGCCGTGCAGGTGAGCGCCACAATCAGGACTGCATACGACCAAGGCACACAGGGCCAACACCCGGCATCATGGTGTGGGGAGCGATCTCCTACACTGGCCGTACACCACTGGTGATCGTCGAGGGGACACTGAATAGTGCACGGTACATCCAAACCGTCATCGAACCCATCGTTCTACCATTCCTAGACCGGCAAGGGAACTTGCTGTTCCAACAGGACAAAGCACGTCCGCATGTATCCCGTGCAAACGCTATAACTTATATCGAAACATGACAAAGCTCAAGCAGAAAAAATATTACAGTAAAAATGGCCATGTCTAATACCTATGTCAGATCTTAACACTAGAGTGATGCATCACAAAAACTTACTCTGCAAGAAAGTTACCCAGTCATTAAAAAAATTATTTATGCTATGTCTTTTTGTGCTCCTTCGTTTTTTTTCTTTTGAAGTGGATCATAAAGTTATTATTTACTGGATCTGTAGGCATAAAATATCTATATTAGTACATCTGATAAATTTTATTCTAACCAATGCTGCAGTGCAGCTAGAAACTAGATATTAAACAAAATGAGTAATCCCTCAACTAGAAAGACAATAGATGTAAAACGTTTCTCATCATTTCAGTAGGCATTTTAGAAAATGTCATAAATTTAGAGCCCCACAGTGTAATCATATGTTTTCAAGTTTGAGCGTGTCGTATTTGTGAAGCTTTCTACAAAGAAATGTCAATAGCGAGGATAATCGCCTCCTTTTTTTTGTCCACCTGTACCTCTGAAAGGCACACACTAATGGCTGTTTTCCAGGCGACTGTCGCACAGCTGGGTGCTTACAGTGACCTACCTTCCTTACCGAAATATTTACGATATCAGTTCTCACTACAGTGACAGTTTGATACAAATAAAATTTCACAGGTCGAAATATTTGCATTACAAAACTGTAGAAACAAAATCCCATCAATATAACAGTGTCCAAAACATTTTCGCCGGCATTGTGATACATTCACGCATTTACACACATTTCATAACCCTTAAAGTACGATTCTTGGTTTCCAACATCCTTTTTTACAAATCAGAGTCCCTAACCACTACACATTATTCCTTACCTTATTACACATATACATATTCGTCAACACTTGTTCAATATTTCATCATTATAAATATGTAGCATAATCAAATTCCTCATATAGCATCAGATTATTGATCATAAACATACCTCAACAGCATAATACACATCGGCGTCTTAAAAATAAGATCATAACACCTCAGTCAAATTTCAAAAACGTCGTAGCTTTCTGCAATAATGTCAAAACCTAAAAACAATTGTCTGCTCATTTCAATAGTGTCATCTACCTCCAATGTACTTTAAAAATCATGCTCCCTTACCAAATACATCATTCAAAGCTCTCATAGTATCACAATGGTTCTGAAAAAATGTGAAGAGTTCACAAAGTACATACAAAATACAGTTTGATAAGTGTGAAGTCATCCAACTGTGTAATTGCGTAAACATCTGTCACTGACGTAGTAAAAAAAAATGTTTGTTTCTCTCAGTTAAATGATCAGATAGCTGTGTAATTTGTGTGTTAGAGAAACATGGTACCGATGTGTAAAGTTGTATAAGCAAATACCATATTAGCTAGGGCTCCTTGTGCTTGCCAGACACATGGTACACAAAGTAGGCGTGTACCCCCTGAGGATTAATGTAATTATACCCTCAGGTGTTACAGATCACAGCAATGGAATGAAATGTATCAGGGAAAACCTTTGTATCATTGTAATTCAAAAATCTTTAAAAATAAATGTTTTAAGTACAAAATTAATCACTCAGATACATGTCTTTTAGCGCTAAATGTGCGCCTTGCTATAAGATAATTCTGTGGAAGTGTCGTAGTTATCGTCCTCCGAAAACTAAGTTCTGCAGAAGTCAATGTACTTACCTCATGATAAACAAAAGTGAAATGCTATGCGTATAGATTTCGTAGTTATTACATACATCACCGTGATCAAGAAAGTACTATACTGTAAAGTATTGTTGTTCTATGAAAAAGGTTGTCACATTGTAGCTATACCACAAAAGTTACTACTAAAACATATTTTACTTTCCAGAAGAAATCAGAAAAACAGATACACTGCAAAAGCAACAATGAAAATTGTGTCACACATTAGTAGCATCTATGATATAATCGTGTAGCTGTCAAAGAAACCAAATGCTAAGACATCTTTAATCCCACAGAAAGTATGTCAAATAAAGAATGTATTTTCAAGTGAACCAAAATGTTGCATTAAAATCTCATTAGCAGTACCTGTATATGTTCTAAGTATGTAAGCCTTATAGTCGTTACGTAATCGTGCAACTAACAAGCAAGAACATACACACACAATAACACTGTGTCGTCTGTTCACTATACAATGCACTCGTAAATACTGTCTAAATATGTTCCCTAGGTTCCAGACTGGATAGTTGACTTCAAAACGTTGTTACATGTTAACAGTTTCTCAGTGTGACAGATTGTACTACAAACGTGAAGCGAAAAGTTTTATGGCAAAGACAAAGTTAAAAAGCAGATTATCTTTCAATAAACGGTTTTATATGTGAAATGAGTTTCAGCTTGAACGCAATTATCATGCAGTATACGTCGGTAAAGAATACTGGAATTTTTCTCAAGGTTAGCGTCTATGTTATTTTTCTCTGAGGCAGCTAGCGCACGTGGCTGCCTGTGGTGCGAGTCATTGTCTGTCTCTTTGTTGGCGCGCGTCGGTATTAGGATTAGGAGACCTAACGTCTACAAATTCACCTTGACGAGAAGGCCCTGCCCTGTTTGAATCTCGCCAGTTCTGACGAAATTCAGGTGTGTCATTAAGATTATATCGTCTGTCGTCATGTCGGTAGATTCCATAGTTTCTTTCTTGCCGGTCACGTGGTGGGGAATTTCTTCCTGAATCGTAACTGCGCGCTGAACTGTTGCGTCTGAAGTTATTCTGTCTCCCTTGATAATAATTGTTTTTGTTACCATATTGTCTGTTTCTATGTTTATCTCTGTCATATTCTATTCTACGGAAGTGCGGTCTTTCTCTGTAACTATTACTACTCTGCCAACGGTTGTCATACAGGTGGTGTCTGTTTTGGTCACGATTTACGTTGTAAGAATAGCCTTGTCGTGTCCATTTATTATTTCTGTCATCGTGGAATTGTGACAGATGTGACCTGTAATTTTTGTGCTCCTGTTTTCGCGTTCCGCGATTGTCAGTGTCAATTTGCAATTCTTGTAACAGTCCCTGAAAGCTTCAATGTTGTCTTTGTCACGTCCTACCAAAATAGTATGTCGTAAATGTTCAGGCAATTTGATTAAGCAAATGCGGATGAGTTCTGATGGGCTGTAAGGGTTTCACAGGTACTGATCCTTGTGCAACATGTCTTCAAAATATTTCACAAGACTGGAAAATTCAGATTGTTCGAAATGTTTCATCATTATGATGCTATGTTTTACTCGGTGTTGTGTGGCTTGAGACCAGTATGCTGAGAGGAAGGCATGATAAAATTCTCCTTCACTGTGGCAATCGTGAATGACCGATCGCATTCTCACAACTGGTTCATTCTCTAAGTTGCCACACATAAATTCGAATCTATGCTCTAATGACCAGTTGGGAGGAAAACAATGAGAGAATTGATGAAGCCACGCTTGTGGATGAATGTCGTTGCCAGAATTCTTAAATGTTTTGAATTTACGTCTAGTAATGAACAGCTTATAGTCAAAATCATCGTGTCGGCGAGTCGCATATCGCTCATTGTTACTTCGTGTCGGCGGTTCCATCTCAAAATTCTGTGTACCTTGCCAATTTCTTTCATAATTTCCAAAATGCCCTGTGTTATTATTTTGCGGCTTTTCCGTATTTCTAAGTCCTTCTTCCCGTGGTGGAGCGCGAGTGTCCCCTGAAATATTTAATTTATTTATTACTTGTGCCAACTGATCTTGTACTTCCCGGATTTCTGTTTTGTGTTGCATATTAATTTGATTCTGATTTTGTTTGACATTCCCAATTTGTTTGTACTCTTCTGTGTCATTAAAGACTACCGGTCTTGTGTCATTCAGATTATCATCTACCTTCGTAGATAAATGATTTAGATGATCCGAACGATCGGCTACTTTCTCTGATAATGAACTAATTTCCTCCATGTGTCTTTTTGAACCAATTTTCAGAGTATCTACTGTGTCCTTTAAATTTTCCTGAGTTTTTTCAAGTTGCGTAACCGAATCGGTAGATGCAACTGAGTCATTTTTAGGCCGTAAGGTCTCGTGATTTTCATGAACAATAGTTGGCTGATCTGTTACGGCTGCTTCGTGGTTCAGAAACGCATTTTCATGACGCGAAAAAATTGATTGAAAATGCTCACAAATTTGTGTTTTCATGTCATTACAGACTTTTTTACATTTCGATTCGATTTTAAGTAACTCAGCAGTTAAACATTCACGTGTTTGTTCAGAGTTTGTTCCACTGAGTCTAACTTTTGAAGCTGTTGCTGAGTTTGTCTCTGATTTTGTTCGATTGTTGTGTCTAACTTTTGAAGATTTTGTTCCATTGTGTCTAACTTTTGAACCTTTTGTCCCATTTGTTGCATTAATTGTAATAACAATGCACTGGTGTCTGAAACAAGTTCCGCAGTGCTATTCGGCAGTGCATTTGAAAAGCCAATATTCGCATTTTGAAAAGCAGAAAACGTGTCTTGACTTGATTGAGAAACGGATAATGATGCTACCATCTTCACTAATTGTTTCACTGTCCACATCATTATTTGCCTCCCGCTTCTTTTCCCTATGCACAGTTACCAAATTTCAATGTTGAACATTAGTTAATTCATTACACGGTGGCGCTAACAGACTACTCTCGTCTTCACTGTCATTTCTCAGTTTAATTTGGAGCCTAGTATTACGTTTTTCACACGCCATTATTGTTACAACATTTCACACGATAACACAGAAAAGCACAATTTGAAGAGCAAAGTAAGAAAACACATTAACATAGCATTGAAAATAATATCTCGTTAATTGCAAGCGCAGCTGCGAAATACTTGGTGCAAATCTACATGCATGCCACAACTGTTTTACTGTACAAGAATGAAAAACTACAACTACAAAGGAAATTCTCTCTACAATTACGCGCTAGCAATAAACAAAGGCTGCACTAATTACACAAACTACAAGAAAAAAATCAGATGATTCCAGTGAGGTATCCTCGGCTAAGGGTCAACGTATGAAACGCCCCCTTAGAAAAATTTATGAATGATTCTGCTGATACACCCCTTACGTTATTTGATTTTCAAACAGCTGAGTAAAACTGAACGTACTCAGACATTACTCTCTTTACATATTCTGATCAACACTAAACTGACACACAATATTTTTAGCGCAACTCAATCTGACTTTCAAAAATCCCTACAAAAGAATGGCCCTGACTAACATTAACCTATACCTCTCACAAATCACTTACCTCACAAAAATCTTCATCACTCGAACTACTGCAATACAGCGAGCGCCACTACTGCCAGCTAAATAAAAGATTCAAACTACTGAAGGCACTAACTACTGATAGGCACAGTTAGCAAAAGAAAGATTTTGATAGAGAACAAACAATGTATTTACCTTAATATTGTTCAAAAGTCATAATATATATAGCAGTTCATGACATCCATTCTTACAAATGTACTGTTTCTGATGGACACACGTCCAGATCATGCGCTCTCAAAACACTGCCATTTCTCTCTGCACATCCACCACTGCTGGCGGCTCAACTCCAACTGCGCAACGCTACGTGCTGTTAACATCCAGCTGCCCAACACTACAATGGCAGACAACAATGCAAACTAGTCACAGACTGCACACAGCACAGCCAGTGATTTTCATACAGAGCGCTACGTGGCGTTACCAATAAGAAAACCTAAACAGCCTACTTACACTTTGGAATAACCTCAGTATGCAAATCCAACAAAAAATTTCACCAGTTCCACCTCAGTTCAGAAATGTGACAAATCATCCACTAAACCTTGAACAACTTACAAGGCACCTAATTATTAAGGTATGGAATATCACTATTCAAACTTTTTTCTTGACGCCACACACTAGCATGAAAATCAGAAATGAAAACAAAAAATATCTGAGAGGAAACAACTCTCAAAACTGAACAAAATGCCACTGTAGAAATGAAATATTTATAAACGAAATGCAAAATATGTATCAGAAGCACTATCTGGCAGTCCATAAAAGTCCAAATAGTTTTAACATTCCTTCAGCACACCCAACAACCCGCAAATACTGAGTCACATACAAAATTGTCAAGTTCTGCTGGACTATCTTGCACCTTTTAATCATCCAGAAACGCCTACTCAATCACCTTTTTTATCTCAGATGCTGCACCATGCCATCGGAGTTGGAGGAGGGGGGGGGGGCTGAATTTTCTCAAATGTATAGTTCAAGTCACAAAAACTGATTCTCCAAGAATGATTGCATTCCAAACTGACTCACAACACATTTGATTTTTGAAGAATGCCCATCGAGTTACATACAATCTTTCCCTTCCAGAATGAGATTTTCACTCTGCAGCGGAGTGTGCGCTGATATGAAACTTCCTGGCAGATTAAAACTGCGTGCACGACCGAGACTCGAACTTGGGACCTTTGCCTTTCGCGGGAAATTGCTCTACCATCTGAGCTACCGAAGCACGACTCAGCCCGGCCCTCATAGCTTTACTTCTGCCAGTATCTCGTCTCCTATCTTCCAAGGTTCGCAGGAGAGCTTCTGTAAAGTTTGGAAGGTAGGAGACGAGATATTGGCAGAACTAAAGCTTCGGTAGCTCATTTGGTAGAGCACTTGCCCGCGAAAGGCAAAAGTCCCGAGTTCGAGTCTCGGTCGGGCACACAGTTTTAATCTGCCAGGAAGTTTCAATCTTTCCCTTATTAACATCTGATCCATGAAACCGAATGAAGTAGACAGAATATCCAACATATTCCTCAATCAGCAAAATGTAATTGTGATATATCAGGAACAAGACGAAAATAAGTATCCCAAAGTGAAATTTAAAAAAAAAAAAAATCTAACAAAGTCATCCATAATTGAATAGCGATACTTTCCTTCCTACAAATGTAATGACAGTAAATGTAAAATGTAATAGTCAATTAAAACTACTGCATTTATGAGTTCAACAGCATAAGGGAGTCCCATGTACTTGCGACGGTACTTAACGATTACTGCTGGTGTACAGTTTCTCTTCCAAATAGCAGTCCTAACGAGCAAACCAACTGCGTCTTTACCTGTATTTACTCACACTTTAGGTACTGGGGCTGGGCACGTCTCTATTTAAGAAAGAACAGCTCGATGTAGTCTTAGGGTCGAGCCGCGCACGTCTACATTCACGCGTCGCAGTTAATTCGCTGCCAAACAATAACCTGTAGTGTGATCCTGCAGTCAAATAGTTTATGTGTTGGCTAGAATTGCGCGTCAATAAAGTACACAGAAACATAAAATAAAAGATAAATGAGTAATTTACTAAAAAGTGTTCTATTCTAACGTCTGTAACTGATGAAGACGACAGAAAATTATGTTAGATAATCTTAATTCAAAACAGGTTGTATCAAATAAACGGGAAGTGATCATACAACAATTACTTAAAACACAGACAGAAAATACCCTTATCAAATGCAGTGAAGCTGAGTTGAGAGCGTTGCGAGAATGGTAGCAAAATCCCCAAACTAAATAGCCAACAATGATAAGGGAAAACTAAGCCCATTTCGTAACCACAATACACGAACATTCATCAGCTCAAAACAGTTCAGAGAGAACAGCAGTAACTTATGGTCTGTTTATTCTCAATTCAATAAATCAAGCGGCAAATGTTGGGAGTCCTACTCTAGACTACATTCAGACGCCTCGCATTAGAGTACTGTAGCCTCCGCTTACTGCCCAGGAAATATCACCTATACGATTGATTCTCTCACGTTACTCTAGACAGGTCTGCTTTCTTCCAGAACTCGCCATCAAGTGTCAACTTCAAGATATAAGCGAAAAGTCTCATAGCGGCTGTTCACCGACCAGCGTCCATCTCCTATACGTCCGAATCATACACGTTACCACAGGTAGGTCCGTCTGCTTCCAGTACAAACGAAAAGGTGTACAGAATTGCTCCCGTAAGATCTTCACTCGAAAAGTCCCAATCTCCACTTGACTCCCGTAGTGTTCCGCTACCTCTGCTTTCGCACTGGTTGAACACCATCTCCACCAAAAATATATCGGTCTTAAACGCTACGAAGTTGTTTTTACTCATTTACTAATGCAGTATATAAATGTTATAAATAATATGTCACATGCAGATAATTTACAATAATTATAAATAAAGGTTTGTTCATAAATAAATAAACCAATGTTCTTGTGCAGGTGCGCTATCGACAAATGACTACCGATTATAGCTAAATATTATTTAAGCAATTATTTATGCCTTCTTGACGGAGGCGTCTTTTGGGTCTCTTTTCAACTCTGGTTTCCGCTAACACAAGGGACTGAACATTTTTATTTTAGCACATGTAAATAAAATTGTTGGCATAGCAGTAAACTATTCATTATATAAAAGTATAAGTATGACAAAATATGAGGTATTCGTGCTGTGTCCATTTGGTGTCTAAATGTGGAGAATATGATGTTCCGACAAACACTTGTGTAATGAAAAAGATGTAAAAGACGTGGTAAATCGATAAATAAAATCTATAGAGATACGTACTTTTCAGAGATAATACCTATCGTGAAATGCTATCATCTAACGTTCGTTGAATTCGCATGAAGCGATTAAAAGTTGTTACTTCAGAGGGTCACAGTGAAAATGTTTATTCGCTGTGAAATATTAACTTCTGCAGTCTTAAAGACATTTAAACGGAAACGTCCCCTTTGAAAACGTATGAGTGACTGTGCTGGTAAACTTCTACTTTATTTGATTTTTCAAACAGCTGACCAAAACTGAAAGTACTCAGACATTTCTCTCTTTACTTATTCTGAACATCACTAAACTGACACAAAATATTTTTAGCGCAACGCAATCTGACTTTCAATAATCCCTACGAAAGAGTGGCCCTGACTAACAACAACCTGTACCTTTCATGAATCACTTACCTCACAAAAATCTTCGTTACTCGAACTACTGCAATACAGCGAGCGCCAGTACTGCCAGCTAAATAAAAGATTCTAACTTGAGAAGGCACTAACTACTGATGGAATAGTTAGAAAATGAAAGATTTTGATAGAGAACAAACAATGTATTTACCTAAATAGTGTTCAAATGTCATAATATATACATAATTTTGTGACATCCAATTAAACAAATTTCCTTTTTCTGATGGACATACGTCCATATCATCCGCTCATAGTACCATCTCAAAACTCTGGCACCTTTGTCTCCAGATCCACCACTGCTGACGGCTCACATCCAACTGCACAACGCTAGGCCCTGTTCACATCCAACTTCCAAACACTACACGAGCGAATATTCCAACAATGAGTCCAACCAGCAACAGTCTGCTCAAGCACAGTCAGCGATTTGCATGCAGAGTAATACGTGGCGTTACCAACACAAAAACCTAAACAGAATATCATGTCCATTATAATTATCCGGGCTGTTATGCCGTGGACGGTTGACGAATTCTGTGTCGATTCCCAACGTTTCGTCTCCGACTGCGGGAGACATCTTCAAGGGGGTCCGTAGCTCGATGGAAGGTCCAACACACCCACTGGCTCGCTACTGACTGCCGCTAAATTCCGTGTCCGTGCGCTCCCACGCCGCGGCGTGACGTCACGTGTTTTGAAAACGTCAGTGCAATTGGCCGCTGTCCGTCGCCGTCGATCGCCGTTGCCATCACCCAGTAGTGGACGGGTGGTACACATCTTCTTTAGCACCGGCATCCATATACCGTTTAATTTCACATCCTCCTCCTTTCGGTTGAAATTATTTGGGTGTTTAGCGATTTCAATTGCCTCCCTGTAGAGCCTTTCGTAATATCCGCTTGTGGCCGCTAGTACTTGCGTCTCCTCGAAACGAATATTGTGGTTCCCTGGCTGGAAAGCATGCTCCGCAACAGCTGATCATTCCGTTTCTCCTCTTCTACAATTTCCCTTGTGCTCTTCCAAACGTTTAGAAACCGTCCTTTTAGTGGTATGGATGGGGCCGACTATCAGAGTAAAATTACTGATCTACTTGATCCGCAAGCATATAGGAAGCTGTGTCGCGGTTAATAAAAAAGTCCTCCATTGAAGAGAGTGTACATAAAGGTCTCTGCAACTCGGTTGCGCTACCACCGAGGCTTTATGGGTTGCCCAAAATTCATAAAGAAAATGTGCCGTTAAGACCGATACTAAGTGCCATTGGTTCGCCCACCTGCTCGTTAGCCAAGTTTTTGACTACGCTGTTAAAACCACATGTGGGCCGTTCGGACTCTTATATAAGGAATTCGACACATTTCATCAGTAGATTGAATGGCATAGTGGTCCAGCCGGAGGACATATTGGTCAGTTTCGATGTGGTATCGCTGTTTACCATGGTTCCACTTAATGATGTATTGGTACAGCTGGATCGAATTTTTCCTGCCGACATTTCAGAACTGTTTAAGTGTTGTTTGACGACCACATATTTCAAGTGGAATGAACAGTTTTATGAGCAAACGGATGGTATGGCTATGGGAAGCCCCCTAAGTCCCGTAATTGAAAACTTCTTTATGGAGAAATTCGAAGAACAGGCCTTAGGTACAGCCAGAAAAAAAACAAATGTATGGTTCCGATACGTGACACGTTTGTGCTGTGGAGACATGGTAGGGAGGAACTAAGCCGGTTCCACGAACATCTGAACAGCATAAACACGAGAATTCAGTTTACAATGGAGGAGGAGGTAGACGGCAAATTATATTTCCTCGATGTGCTTGTTTTTAGAAACGAAAATGGTAGTTTGGGACACTCAGTATACCGCAAACCCACACACACGGACCGTTATTTGCACCGGGATTGGAACCACCACCCACAACAGAAGCGGGGTGTTATCAAGACGTTAGCGGACAGAGCTAGAAATATTTGTGAACCTGAGCTGCTCGACGCTGAGATGACACATCTCCACAATGCACTAATGAAGAACGGATATTCGTCCGCCGAAATAAAACGTTCGTTGAGGCAGCCACGCAGAAATCATACTGACGTACAGGCTACTGCAAAATCTAAGGTTTTCCTGCCGTTTGTTAAAAATGTAACGGAAAGAATAGGGAGGATCTTGACGAAGCGGAATATTACCGTAATTTACAAGCCCACCAGGAAGATACAGGAATAACTTAAGCCTGCCAAGGACGCTCGCAAACCATTGGAAAAAGCTGGAGTGTATAGGATCCCATGCAGCTGTGGTGATGTTTATGTGGGTACCACTAAAGGAACGGTTTCTAAGCGTTTGGAAGAGCACAAGGGAAATTGTAGAAGAGGAGAAACGGAATGATCAGCTGTTGCGGAGCATGCTTTCCAGCCAGGGAACCACAATATTCGTGTCGAGGAGACGCAAGTACTAGCGGCCACAAGCGGATATTACGAAAGGCTCTACAGGGAGGCAATCGAAATCGCTAAACACCCAAATAATTTCAACCGAAAGGAGGAGGGTGTGAAATTAAACGGTATATGGATGCCGGTGTTAAAGAAGATGTGTACCACCCGTCCATTACTGGGTGATGGCAACGGCGATCGACGGCGACGGACAGCGGCCAATTGCACTGACGTTTTCAAAACACGTGACGTCACGCCGCGGCGTGGGAGCGCGCGGACACGGAATTTAGCGGCAGTCAGTAGCGAGCTAGTGGGTGTGTTGGACCTTCCATCGAGCTACGGACCCCCTTGAAGATGTCTCGCGCAGTCGGAGACGAAACGTTGGGAATCGACACATAATTCGTCAACCGACCTCGGCATAACAGCCCGGATAATTATAATGGACATGATATTTCCGGCCGTGAAAGTCTACATTTTAGTAACTAAACAGTATACTTACAAAATATTATATTACCACTGGATACGCCACATTTGTCTGAGATCTCAAATGTAATCGGATTTGCATTAATATTTGCTGCCGGCCGCGGTGGTCTAGCGGTTCTAGGCGCTCAGTCAGGAACCGCGCGACTGCTACGGTCGCAGGGTCGACTCCTGCCTCGGGCATGGATGTGTGTGATGTCCTTAGGTTAGTTAGGTTTAAGTAGTTCTAAGTTCTAGGGGACTTATGACCACAGATGTTGAGTCCCATAGTGCTCAGAGCCATTTTAATATTTGATGTGAGTTATTGTTGAATCTCTAACAGCTGTGACTTGGCCACTTGAGAGTGTCTGAGTACTCCGCCAGTTTCTGGAACATATTCTGCACAAAAGCAATGAGAATATCAGCCGTTCAGATTTCCAGCTCTGCGATTTACCCGTCTCCGGCGACGAGCCCGTTGCCTCTGCACCTGGCTGGCCGGAAGCGGCACTCCCTGAGCCCTGGGCCCGCTAGCATTCAGCCATGCATTAAATTCACCTCACCTCGTAGCAGTTCTAGGCGCCCGAAACGTTTTATTTGCTGCCACATCTGTGCTTCACATGAAAATATTCAGTTTTCAACAGCGAAATATTTTAAGCTACAGATCAAGAAATTCAAAATTCACAAATTTGCATAATTCTATGTTCGACGAAAGTTTTAAATAATTCAGAGTCCAGTGACAGTCGACAAATTTTGAAGTCCAGCAGCAATCGAACAACTTAGCAAACTAGTTTTCGTTTGTTTATTTATCTTTTTAACCTGACATGATTAGGATGCCTCTCCTAGATCAGACCTGGGTGTAACACATACGGTTCCTTTTCTGCATCATAGTTACCTAAGAAATAACAGTTTTAATGTGACAAATAGCATTAAAATTATCTCAATGTCTATAGTGACACTGTGAGTAAATATTACTGTGTATCAACAAATAATGTTAACACTGATAGTACTTGTACTACTGCTGTTGCTTCTGCCATAATGGTGACAATAATAATGAAGACAATAATTAAAATAACGATAGTGGCAGGTATAAAAAGAATATACAGGTGTACAAAGTAGACGTTGTCTTATATAGCGAGGTGTGGGGGAAGGAAATTTAAGAATGCATCAACTAAGAACACTGGGAAACAAGGACGAATCGGTTGGAAAGAAGGATACAGAAGGCTAACGGACGCGTACGGGAGCAATGGTAATCATTATTTTTGGTTTACGAGATCTGAAATTAACTGTCTTCTGAAGCTGCAGTTATTATTCACTTGTCTAATATTATGTGGGAGGTTATTCCAGAGTCAGGTTCCTGCTGGTGATAAAGATTACGAGAACGTAGGTGAACGTTGGAGTGGGAATGAAATAATTTTGCTCTCATGGGAAAGGATGTTTCTGTAATGTTGTTGAGACAAGAGAGTTAAGGTCGAGAAGATATTTGGGGGGTAATGT
Organism: Schistocerca nitens; assembly: GCF_023898315.1. Classification (NCBI taxonomy): domain Eukaryota; kingdom Metazoa; phylum Arthropoda; class Insecta; order Orthoptera; family Acrididae; genus Schistocerca; species Schistocerca nitens. The sequence continues at coordinate 1,013,907,564 of NC_064615.1, forward strand.
ACATTAATAAGAAAGTAGACAAGACAGAGGGTATGGAAATCCCTCCACTTCTCTGCACGTACCCAGGATAGATGTGCATATCATGGAGATATATGATTAAAGAGGTGAACATCACAGGTATAACGAGTAGTTCCTAAGTCCGGCGTTGACGTGTCATTGCTTATTTTACCACACTTGCTAGCTTCATCGTCCGCAACTGTTCCAGACTGCCCAAACAGACGCTTCTCACCCCTATTAATTTGAAGTAATTATTTTACGGCGTGTGAACGAAAGAAAAATCACCTGCTTTTACATGGTGGGTGTTTTTGAGAATGGATACTATTTGTTAGGTACCTTTTTGCTGACCGCGATTGCGATGCCACTTAAAGTCGATTTTCTCGATTCAGTTTAAGTACGCCACCGGTTCCGGCATCCAGATCTCCACTTTATCCTGTTTCATAGGTTCCCTAATTTCTAGTGAACGCTGTAAATATTTTTAAATTCAGATGCAAAAAAATGAAAAACATTAAGAAAGGTCAAAGTACTTATAAACTGATAACTTTCGGTACCAGACTAACATTCTAGTTAGCATTATGTTTCTTGTGAGCCACTTTTCAGCTCTTCGCCTTTCATACAGTCATAATTATAAATTCAGCAATACAGTAGTGTGTGCTTATTTATAACGTTGTAGCTACTAAACAAATTGTGCAACGGGATAGGACGTAGACTTATTTTGTTTCATCTCGTTGATACCTTTAGTCTGATATGCTCAACTTTTTAGTAGCTATCGTGCTTCATTCACTTCCCGTTATGAAAGGAATTCCGAATTGCCCATGGGACGGCTGCATGCCTTCGCAGCGGACACAAAGGACAGCCCCGTCACAAATGCTGTCGCCTGCAAGCCGAGCAGTGAGCTAAATCCTCGCTTTTGGTATCTGACGGTTTGGCTATGCCCAACGCGGGTTGGTAACCACAAGCCAGCAGCTGTCAGTGCATTTTTCGGTGGGTGCCAACAGAATGTTTTCGCAATCGGAGGAGAAAACTGGAGATCGAAATTTCATGAGAGGATCCCGTCGCAACGAAAAACTCCTTTGCTTCAATGAATGCCACTCCAATTCACGTATCATGTCTCTGACACTATCTCCACTGTTTCGCGATAGTAGAAAACGAGCTGCCCTTCTTTATACATTTTCAATGTCATCCGTCAGTCCCACCTGATGCGGATCCCACACCGCTCAGTAATACTCCAGAATAGGGCGGACAAGCGTGATGTAAGCAGTCTTTTTAGTAGACCTGCTGCACGTTCTAAGTGTTCTGCCAATGAATCGCAGTCTTTGGTTTGCTCTACCCACAATATTATCTATGTGATCGTTCCAATTTAGGTTATTTGTAATTGTAATCCCTAAGTATTTAGTCGCATTTACAGCCTTCAGATTTGTGTGACTTATCGCGTAATCGAAATTTAGCTTATTTATTTTAGTACTCATGTGAATAACTTCACACTTTTATTTATTCAGGGTCAATTGCCACTTCTCGCACCATACAGATATCTTATCTAAATCATCTGATGACTTTACAAGACGGAAAATGACAGCTTCATCTGCAAACAATCTAACACGGCTACTAAGATTGTCTCCTATGTCGTTAATATAGATCAGGAACAATATAGGTCCTATAACACTTCCTTTGGGAACGCCGGATATTACTTCTGTTTTACTCGATGACTTTCCGTCTATTAGTTTCTGACAGGAAATCACGAATCCAGTGGCACAACTGAGGCGATACTCCGTAGACACGGTTTGGTTAGAAGACGTTTGTGACGAACGGTGTCGAAAGCCTTCTGGAAATCTAAAAATATGGAATTAATTTGACATCCTCTGTCGATAGTACTTACTAATTCATGAGTATAAAGAGCTAGTTGTGTTTCACAAGAACTATATTTTCTGAAACCGTGCGGACTGTGTTTCAATAAATCGTTTTCTTCAAGGTACTTCATAATGTTCGAATGTTCGAATACAGTATATGTTCCAAAACCCTACTGCAAAACGACGTTAGTGATATAGGCTTGTAATTCAGCGGATTGCTCCTGTTTCCCTTTTTGGGTATTAGTGTGACTTGAGCAATTTTCCAGTCTTGAGGTACGGATCTTTCTGTGAGCGAGTGGTTGTATCCACCTGCCGCTAGAGTGCTCTGAATTGTAGCAGATAACACGGCGGTGTCTAACGCAGCTATGTCGGTGTACTGTGAGACTGCGGAAAACTGAAAACGGTAATTCTAAGTGTCCGCATATGGGGCACCATCTACTTCAGCCTAAGAGTGCCAGACCAGACAGGAGCGCTACGACATCAGCAGCAGTCCGACGCCATGCGTTCACTGTCGTCGATCATTCCCTACACAGTAATGGCTTGGACTCGTCGCATTTCTATTTCCAAAACTTAAAGACTACTTTTGAGGACTTCACTTTGATAGCGATGCAAGCGGAGGTGAGGCTGTAGCTCCGTCGACAAAATCGAACATTATACAATGGCAGTATCAGAAAACTGGTCTCTTGTCGGGAGAAATGTGTTCGTCGTCAGAGTGACTATGTTGAGAAGCCGGCGGTTCTAGGCGCTACAATCTGGAACCGCGCAACCGCTACGGTCGCAGGTTCGAATCCTGCCTCGGGCATGGATGTGTGTGATGTCCTTAGGTTAGTTAGGTTTAAGTAGTGCTAAGTTCTAGGGGACTGATGGCCTCAGATGTTAAGTCCCATAGTGCCCAGAGCCATTTGAACCGTATGTTGATAAATAAATCTGTAGATGCGAAGAATAATGGTGAACGATGGTAATAACGTTTGTTTCAGTTAAAAAACTTTAAGCGTTTTCACATAAAAAATTGGGAGGTATTAGTGTTCAGCACGCCCTTGTAAACTGCATTACTGTTTTTTCAGCAAAAAATTCTTTTCATGTTAAAACTGCTTCATTCCTGGCCTACAACGTTTTAAATATTCATTATTCGGCTGTGCAGAACGCTTAGTTTTATTTATAGTGTTGGTTTCAGATTTCACGACAAAATGGCTTCAGTACAGAATGGTAAAATGAACTTTCAGCCACTGGAAGGGCTATTCTTCACGGAAGGCCTTAATTTAGCCTAATAAATTAAAAGCATAAGCAAGCGGTAAAAGTTTCTCGTAAATACTTTTGAAATTATCACTAATTCTGGTACGTTAAGATCATTGTATAAGACCTCTCTGGCCAGTCATGAAAAATATTTGACTCTGAAGAAAAACAAAGCTTTATTAAATTGCAGAAGAGAACAGAGTACATAGAGTGTAACAAGACAATATAGAACCAATGACGTAACTCCAAAATTTAGGCTGAGATACGAAAATGACATTTGTACATGTCAGATTTTTAAGGTTGATATGTACTAAAGTACAGCTATTTGCAGTATACCACTTGATGAAGGCCTTAAGGCCTAAACTACAATAATGAAAATAAATAATTTATACAGCCAACGCCGTTTATGATGTCTTTTTGGTGTCTTTTAAATAAGTTTTAAAAGTTTTCATCCGTAAAAGTTTGTCACTGTCTGTAGCTACGACACACCAGAAATGCAGTCGTCCGTAGCCGTATTGGCTCTCGACTGGGAGGTGATTAAACTGTCGGTATTTACAGGGAAGAGAAAGAGAGGTGTTACTGTGAAGTTCCTGATCTTCGAACTTTGCGTTATTGTCCTGGATTATTTTCCAGACTTCTCTACATGGAGCGAGGGTATGTTCCCGTAGTGATGGAGATCACTTGGGAACATCACTTGCCGGAAATCGCTTTCCTCCCTACATGCAATTCAAAAATTTAGAAAAATATTTCCAACCCATGTTAAACAAAAATTTGTCCAAACACTAGTCTTGCCTAGTCTTTACTACTGTGATGTAGTTCAACACGGCACAAATAGTGAAAATTCGAGATGCCTCGAGCTAGTGATGAATGCTTGCGTTAGATACGTGTGCAATATACGGTTGTATGATCATATCAGTCCTTCATACACCCAGCTAGGTTGGATACGCCCACATAAGGCACGCGATCTCCACACGATGTGCTTACTTCATCGATTTCTTAGCCACTGGTGCCCCCAATACTTATCTTCTCACATTAAACACCTATCAGCATTCCACAACCGCAATACCAGATCGGATATGTCTAGCATCTTGGCTGTACCTTTACATAACAAAATCTTTCTCCGGGTCATTCTCCATCTGAGCCATCCGACTATGGAACGCGCTCCCCTGTGATCTGCGTCTTATCCAGAACCACTCAACATTCAAGAGGGAACTAAAAATTTACATATTAGGGACGGTATAGCCACCATTGTTGTGCCCCTCTCATCTCTTTCTTTCTCCTCTCCATCATAGGTTCGAATTTTACCATTCTATTTCTCTTCCTCTATCTACCTCTTCTATATCTCTTTCACCCCATTCTATCGTCTTATGTCTCTGCTCGATGAGAATAACTCACAAGCTGCAAGAACATAACGAGAAAATTCCCAACTAGCAATAGGACTGACATTCATAAAAGAAAAATATGTTTACTTTCATACACATAGTCATTACTATTATTATTATTATGATTATTATTAGACTTAGAGAAAGCTTTAGACAACGTTAACTGGAATACTCTCTTTCAAATTCTGAAGTTGACAGGGGTAAAATACAGGGAGCGAAAGGGTATTTACAATTTGTACAGAAACCAGATGGCAGTTATAAGTCGAGGGGCATGAAAGGGAAGCAGTGGTTGGGAAAGGAGTGCGACAGGGTTGTAGTCTCTCCCCGATGTTATTTAATCTGTATATTGAGCAAGCAGTAAAGGAAACAAAAGAAAAATTCCGAGTAGGTATTAAAATTCATGGAGAAGAAGTAAAAACTTTGAGGTTCGCCGATGACATTGTAATTCTGTCAAAGACAGCAAAGGACTTGGAAGAGCAGTTGATCGGAATGGACTGTCTTGAAAGGAGGATATAAGATGAACATCAACAAAAGCAAAACGAGGATAATGGAATGTAGTCAAATTAAATCGGGTGATGCTGAGGGGATTAGATTAGGAAATGAGACACTTAAAGTAGTAAAGGAGTTTTGCTATTTAGGGAGTAAAATAACTGATGATGGTCGAAGTAGAGAGGATATAAAATGTAGACTGGCAATGGCAAGGAAAGCGTTTCTGAAGAAGAGAAATTTGTTAACATCGAGTATAGATTTAAGTGTCAGGAAGTCGTTTCTGAAAGTATTTGTATGGAGTGTAGCCATGTATGGAAGTGAAACATGGACGATAACCAGTTTGGACAAGAAGAGAATAGAAGCTTTCGAAATGTGGTGCTACTGAAGAATGCTGACGGTAAGGTGGGTAGATCATGTAACTAATGAGGAGGTATTGAATAGGATTGGGGAGAAGAGAAGTTTGTGGCACAACTTGACTAGAAGAAGGGATCGGTTGGTAGGACATGTTTTGAGGCTTCAAGGGATCACAAATTTAGCATTGGAGGGCGGCGTGGAGGGTTAAAATCGTAGAGGGAGACAAAGAGATGAATACACTAAGCAGATTCAGAAGGATGTAGGTTGCAGTAGGTACTGGGAGATGAAGAAGCTTGCACAGGATAGAGTAGCATGGAGAGCTGCATCAAACCAGTCTCAGGACTGAAGACCACAACAACAACAACAACATGATTATTATTCTTGATTGTTATAATTATTTTTTTGATTGTTATAATTATAATTGTACTACTGTTATAATCTCTATTTTTTCTTTAACATTAATACTGTATAACACGTTGTATGTCCTTAATGTTCTGTAGAAACTGAAATTTGCTCAATCTGAGTATGCCTGGTTAGGTGTAAGAGAGGGCCTCAAGGCCCTAATCTTGCCAGGTAATATAAATGCATAAATAAATAAATAAAACGTTAAGCCCCATGGCCTCCTTGATAGTAGGTCATGTGCCAGCATCAGGTTTAGCCCGCGCAATACCAAGGATGTGAGGGTGGGGGAGTGGCGGGAGATACTTCAAGCCAGCCTTTTGTAAATATTCTAATTTAGTCAATCAATTTATGTTTTAAATTTTTTTAAAAAATTATTGTTTTAATGAATTCCTCTACAACATTCCATAAGACTTTAAATTTTTTCAGATAACCCAAAATTTTAAGTTTTCGTAGTAGATATGACTTTCATCAAAGAATATCATATTCAGGCCTTATTAGACATCTAAAGAGTAAATTGTGAGTAAAAATTGATAACAACTAGTGAAATTTGTCTTTTTAATATTTTCATACTGGGCATAAAGTAACCCCTTCTCGTTCGGTCCACCCTACCTCCTTAGTAATGCTCATTATGGAAAATGCGTTATTATTGCTAGGGTTAACCTTCTCTCCTCTCTCATCATAATGTAATTCAAAGACCACACTAGACACACATCTACTACTGTCAGTAATACTCAACAAAATACTCGAGGCACAAGTCTCACACAGCAGAGGGAAAGGGGCGATTGTGCGCACAAGGCGGAAATCCTTCCCAATTAGTCAGCTGAACTTACCCTTGTGGATCTTCCAGCCAACAAGAACATTTGACTTTTTCTGTACAATGCCATTAGGTCTAGGATCATTTCCATAATTGCCTTTTATGCGCTGTTAGAGAGCTGAGGACACGATTCTTCAGAAGATGACTGTGAGAGTATGAACGTTAATTTTACGAAATAATGGTGCAATACATTTCCTGCAACAGACCAGGAACATGAATTGTTCATGTATCCTAAGGCTCAAATGAGATGTTAACGGATTTTGAGGTTCCTAACAAAGTAACATACAGACGTGGACTTGAAAATGTCACACGTTTTTTAACATTTATTAACAGTTATTCTGTCATGTTCATGCGTCACTGAGGTGGAGGCACTACACGCCAAAAAAAGCAACAAATTAATTGCACAGCATTTATAATGAGACCATGTCAAAACAGACATTTGCATTTACAATCGAGTATGGAAGCTGAATTTAATATATGGCAGCCAGTATTGGACAATCGTAAAAAAACTTTGAATGCAATAGTTGGAAATGCACGAATACGCACATAACGCCGCGTTCAGCGAGAAGAAACATATTATCACCTGACGCAGAGCGGGAGTCAGGTCACAAGCCATTGCAGTATTGTGTGATTTCATCTCGAAATACTTTGCTGCGGACTGGGTCTGCAACATTTAAAACATCATTGAAATACAAGAGTTACTCCGTCGATCAAGAGATGGCTTGAGACTTAGCTTGTGACAGGAACCTGACAATGGCGTTGAGTAATGTAACCATGGGTGTGTTAAAACTTCCTGGAAATTCGAAACTACACTGAAGCGCCAGAGAAACTGGTAAAGGCATGCGTATTCAAATACAGAGATATGCGAGCAGGCAGAATACGGCACTATGGTTAGCAACGTTTGTATAAGACAATAAGAGTCTGGCGTAGTTGTTAGATCGGTTACTGCTGCTACAATGGCAGGTTATCAAGATTTAAGTCAGATTGAGCGTGGTGTTACCGTCAGCGCACGAGCTATGGGACACAGCATCTCCGAGGTAGCGATGACATAGGGATTTTCTCGTACGAAGATTTCACGACTGTACCGAGAATATCAGGAGTCCGGCAAAACATGAGAACCTCCACATCGCTGCGACCGAAAAAAGATCTTGCAAGAAAGGGACCAACGACGACTGAAGAGAATCGTTCAACGTGACAGAACTGCAACCCTTCCACAAATTGATGTATCTTTCAGTTCTGGGCCATCGACAAGTGTCAGCGTGCGAATTACTCAACGAAGCATCCTCGATATGGGCTTTCGGAGCCGAAGGTCCACTCGTGTAGCCCCACTAGTGTAGCTTTGACGACTGAACGACACAAAACTTTACGTCTCGTCTGGACCCGTCAACACCAGCATTGTACTGCTGTTGACTGGAAACATGTTGCCTGGTCGAACGAGTCTGCTTTCAAATTGTATCGAGCGGATGGACGTGTACGGGTATGGAGACAACCTCATGAATCCATGGATTCAGCGTCTCAGCAAGGGACTGTTCAGGCTGGTGATACTCTGTAACGGTGTGGGGTGTGTGCAGTTGGAGTGATATGGGACCCCCTATACGTCTAGATACAACTCTGCCAGGTGACACTTACGTAAGCGTCCTGTTTGATCACGTCCATTGTGCACTCCGACGGACTTGGGTAATTCCAGCAGAACCCTGCGACACCCCACACGTCCAGAGTTTCTACTGAGTGGTTTCAGGAACACTCTTCTGAGTTTAAACTTCCTGCTGGCCATCAAACTCTCCAGATATAAACATTGTCTGGGATGCCTTGCAACGTGCTGTTCAGAAGAGATATCCACCCCGTCGTACTCTTACGGATTTCTGGAGAGCCCCTCAGGATTCATGATGTCGATTCCCTCCAGCACTACTTCAGACATTAGTCGAGTCCATGCCACGTCATGTTGCAGCAGTACTGCGTGCTCGCGGGAGCCCTAAACAGTATTAGGCAAGTGTACCAGTTTCTTTGACTCTTCAGTGTATGTTATAGCCCAGAAGTCGAACCTTATCTTTCGAGGGCACTGACATTACCGAATTAGTTATGCAGGTACGATTAACGATCTGCTCTCACAGCCGTGTTCCGAAAGGTACGTCTTTCCTATTTTCCTAACATTTATGTAGGATGTCCTTCCTCCTAGATCAATGATATGGTATTCCCTAAAGTAGAAATGGAAAGCAGGTACATAGATTGGCAGTGGGCAACCCGTTGACGAAGAGGTCATTAGAGACAGAGCACAAGCCCCGAGAGGACATGGATGTGGAAGTCGGCCGTGTCAGTTTGAAACGAAGCTTTTCGGTATTTACCTAATGCGATTCAGAGAACAACAGAAAAACTAAAGTAGTATATTTAAAACACATGCACTTAACAGCGAGAATAAATTCTCGAAACGCATTGCTTTAAGCATGAAACAATTCCTAAGTATTGAAGTGTTTCGTTATTTGAATCATGAATGATAGAGTGGCAGGCTTTCCAGAAACATCGGTTACGATGACTGGAATTAAGATATTAGTCCCTAATCAGCAAGTGCAATAAAATACAAGTTTAAGAACATGAAAATGAAAGATTTCAAAGCCCACGTAAAATTCAGTTAGGTCTGGTTCCATCCAGAGTACTAATTGTATTTCCCCACATTTGGCGCCAAGAGTGTAGTAAATCAAGGAAAATTTCATCTCTTGCGTAAACTGACGTGCAGTGTACTATTATATTTCCCCGTGTTGGGAGCCAAAGACGTGGTCAGTCGAGAAGTCGTTCTCTCTGACATGAAATGAGCTCTAGATGAAGAATGAGGTTACCTCAAGCTCGTAGCCAACAATTAAGTGACATCAATTATTAGGTGAAATAAAAAAAGCAAAAGGTTGTGGGATTAAGGAATTGGTAACTAAATGGAACAGAGTGTTAAGATGAATAAAATATGAAATGCCTCCATTTTTTCAGCACCTTTTACACAAAAGACAAATCAAAACAAATTACATATTTTTAGGCCTATTTGATTGGAGGGTGGACATGACTCAGTTATTAAGGGGTAGGAGGACGAATGAATCATGTCACCATCCTCATAGTCATTTCTCTTGTGGCTTTTACGGTGGCGTCGGAGTCGTGCAGTGTTGAGTGGATGTTACTTTCCATGTCCTCCTTTACGGAGACCCCTGGACCTGTCTCACTACTTGTTGTGGTTTGCGTGGCGAGAGCTGCTATATCTATGTATCGGTAGACAGATGTAGGCGGTGGACGGAAGAGCCCCCATGTGCTCTCGCTTCCGTAGTGTCTCACTGATTGCCCTATTCCATTCTCACCCACTTCTAAGCCCAACAACTCCTCTAAGTTTTCCTCCTCTCGACGGTGTCACTGGCGGACTAAATTTGCAATGTCGCTCAATGACTGATCGCCTTTTTTTGACCAAACCTCGCAGTGGAGGTGGAAATTTTCTACCTTGTGTGGACTGGTGTGTGACTCTAGAATAGCCGTCTTTCTCAGGGTTTTACTGTCAAGGCTGGTCCCAGCGTTTGTCGCACATTGTTTCAATGTTTTTCAGAATTCCGAAGTTAGCAGCAGCCACGCCACACTTCTTTGCAACGGCTTTCTCTGCATGAGGCCTGGATCATCTAATGTTTCTCCTTCATCTAAAAATCTGCTGGTGTTCGTGATTTACAACCAACGCCCCTCGTGTCCAAAGAACATATTTTTAAGCAGGTTGACTTCTTATATAGTTCTTTAGTCTCACACATCCCTGTGCGAATTATTGGCGCTTTGTGGTTATGCTCTCTCCCTGTGCCTGTGGGGTTCTTATATTCCATATATGTTCTCGCTTTTCAAGGCAAGTGTAAACGGCTGCTCTCAGCTAGAAGATTCATACTACTTCGCGTGTTCTTTATTGACTCTTTAGTGTCAATGGTCTGTCGTAGTGGCTGCAGCGTTCATCAGTGTTTCGCACATTTCTCACTGTCCACCTATCGCAAGGCGTCCATTCGTAAACAAGAGGAGGGCATCCTCCAGCCAACGCCCTGTGTGGTTGCAGAATGACTCTAATATCCACGTCTCCGGCACTCACCGCGTGAGGTCCACCTTCCTCCTCGTCCTGGGCCACTTGCACCGTAAGTTCGCGAATGTAGCCATCAACAGAGTTATCGTAATGTGTAACTACATTGTACTGCAGAAATAGTACCATATTTGTCACTAGACATCACCAACTTATTTTCCAATACCCAATATAGCTGTATAAGAATCCTTTGAAATAATAAAGAGTAATTTGATAAAGCACAAAAGGTGTTCACAAACTGAAGTTATTAAATTATAGAGTTTTAAGAACTAAACCTCACCTATAATTGCTTGCATTCAGTGGTAATATTTATCAACAACGAGATGGGCTAGTTATGGGCTTACACGTAACTGTCACGAAGCAGATATTTTCATAAGCAGCCCTGAGCTTCGAAAACAGTGTACTATAAACGATATGTAGGTAATAACTAAATTTTTGACGAACTTGACGCCAAGCACATCAATTACATCATCAATTCGTTTAGTATTATACATAAGAAAATAAATTTCACAACTGAATACCAAATTAACTAGGACATTGATTTTATAGATTTTCGCATAGGAAATCACAACAATACCCACAATTTCAAGCTATACAGAAGAAAGGACAACTTCCAACAACGTAGTTCCTGCCACATCGTGCCACTTTCATATACAGGTTTTTTTTTCAAATGGCTCTGAGCACTATGGGACTTAACTTCTAAGGTCATCAGTCCCCTAGAACTTAGAACTACTTAAACGTAACTAACCTAAGGACATCACACACATCCATGCCCGAGGCAGGATTCGAACCTGCGACCGTAGTGGCCTCGCGGTTCCAGACTGTAGCGCCTTTAACCGCTTGGTCACCCCGGCCGGCTGCATATACAGGGTGCCCCATTTATCTTGACCACCCCAAATAACTGTTTGTCCAGATGCAAATTACAAAATGTTTCAAGCAAATGTTCTTTAGCCGTCAGGGGGACATCAATAAGTATGATTTCCTTCGTTGTAGCTTTGTTTTTTACAAACATATGAACAGCATTAAGACTTTTTTAAATGGTACCCTGTATTTCTTATTCGGTAATTCATTTCCTCTCCTAAAGACCTATTCAAAAATGTGTCACATTGTACCATTAACTGAAACACAACGTTATTAATTACACAACAGAACACTGACTTTGAGCCCTGGATCACAAACTCGTCCACTTGCTGGAATTGTCAGAAAACAAATGAAAACCAAGTAAAAACATAACACAAAATTGAATTTGACTCTCCTGTAACAGTGGCCACGAGTAGAACATTCAGAGTTGATCAAAGTGGTGACCCTGGACACCGATACGCTGGTGCACTCGTTGAATGAAAGAATTATTTACGCTTCCGGTGTTGCCTGCTGAAGAGAATTTCAAGCAAGCTCGATAAGTTGCTGCATGTCCTCTGGAGTTGTTGGAATATCGTGATAGACAACGTCTTTAATGTATCTCCAAAGAAAATGTCCAGAGGATTTAAATCAGTAGACCTAGCACGCCAAGTAACTGTTCCTCATCGATCAATCCATCTGGCAGGATACCTTCGGTTCAGAACACGACGTGCACGCAAGGCATTATGTGCTGGACATCCATCGTGTTGATTCCACATTCTGTTCTTAGCGGCTCTTCATCCAGAAGAGGAGGAAGAATTCGTCTATAATTTAAATTTCAGTAGTACTCAGTAATTGTAACATGAATTTACAACTAACGACATTATGTAAATAATGTAATCCACAGAAAATGTAATACCTTTGTATCCAAACCCTTTTTTAAACCATATTTTCATGATTTTCAATGCGATAGGGTCCGCAGCTGCGTTGAATTTTTTCAATGATTTCTTGAAGCCTTCAGCTGCCATTTTCTTTATTACCTGTACGATTGTACAATTTCGGCCTTGCGCCATTTTCAGGTATTTTATAGATGATTTTTTGCTAAAAGATTATGTCATAAATTAATTGTAGGTGTTCACGCTATTCTAAGATTAATATATTTAAAAAACCCAAGATTTATTTTTCTCCATCTCTTGCTTGCAGAGTAACCTCAAACACCGCGCAAGACAGGCAGAAATACACATGCAAAAATGACACAGAATACTTGTGTAAACAAATGCACTTCACAATGAGACTTAATTCTCGGTACGCGTTGTGCTAAGCAGGAAAAATGTGCAGTGTTTCATTATTTAAGTCATGACTGACAGAGCTGCCGTCTTTCCAAAAATGTAGATTACATGAATTGTACTAAAGCAGGATGGCGGGACTTTCACCAGGACTGCCGTCCTCCAAAACTCTAATGCGGTATGTTTCCGATTTGTCACCTCACTATGTGCTCAGATGAATGTAAGAATACTTATGTCAAGTCGCTTCTCTCAAAAATTCTTGAAACAGTCTTCAAAGTTTTAGTCTATTAATGACAAAACATTATTATGCAGCCAGTGAACAATGTCACGTGGACTGAATTAAATTAAATCAGAGTGAAAGTGTACATAGAGAAATTTGTTTGCAAATATTCCTTCGCAAAAAAAACTTCAATAAGTGTTTGTCTAATTGTCAGTGCAAGGATGAATGAAAAAATTACTATTTAGTAGTAAGGATGGTGTAAAAGCTGTGAAACTGCTACAGCTTAACAGAACGCCATGATCACTTGTAGTCTGTATCAGATTCGCTACGGAATTTTAAAATGAAATAAATAATTTCAGGCCCATTTACTCGAGAAAAGTTATTAGTAACTGAAAGTGATCATATATGACAGTCATGAACATACAGAACACGAATAATTTCCAGTCTCTATCACTAACTGTGTATCACTACCTCTCTGTAACGATATAAGGTGTTTGACTGTTGTTGGTGGAAACGAAAAAGGGGAGTAGAAAATAAAAAAAACACAAATATTTGTAACAAACATAGGTTCGAAAACCTATGATTTTTCCAGACCATGTAATACGACTAATTACACAAATACCTTATAACAGAGTCCCCGAGAATCCAGACTGCAGATATGCACTTGAAGGCAAACACATTACAACCAGTGCTGTACATGGCCAGCGCTTATATGAAGGTAGGCTTCAGCATGTCTTCTCGTCGATGCTCATAGACGTTGAAAAATGTAGGGTATTGCATTCCGAGAGCATTGGAAACCACCCACAGTTCGTTCCTAGATTTGATGGATACGGATAGCATTGATGGAATACATGAAAGCTTTTAAATATCCCACCACAAAACAATCCAAAGAGTTCAAGTCGAGGGAGCTGTGTGGCCATGGCAGAGTCCGCTTAGAATACGGTGGCCGATGCGCACTGATCAATTTTCGTCCAAAGCGCTGTGCGAGTTCATTCGTTTGTTCGGAAGGGAGGGTGTCAAGTGTTTGTCACCTTTCGGTCGGTGTTCGATTACAGAATGGAGGCGCAAGCCCTGCAATCTTTCTCAAACATTTTCGTAAACTATTCGGAAATTAATTTCATTTAAGCTTTATTTATATCTTTATATGTCAGGTTCATGATGATGTGCTGATAATTTCGTTAATGGTAATAGTTATTGCGCTATTTATGAGGAAGTAAGACACTGCGCAAAATTCGGAAAAATTTGCAACGAAAAGCAGAGGAGCTATGATTTTGCGTTTGGTGCATATTACATAATCTATGTTACTGCGTATGAAATTTATCTAACATACTGAAATTTTCGTTAGAATTGCATAGAGGTTTCTATCTCTCACTAATCTCGAGAAAATTTATCTGATTTAGCACACTTATTTGCGATCGCACCGTGCCAGCGATAAAGCCAGAGTGAAATATCCACAACATTCCTCATTTTTCACAAACGGTTTCAGATATCGGCGTGAGATTTTGACAGTTGATAACATACGAAGAGGAGAGCATTTTGCCATATTGTTATTACGTAAAACTTCATTATCTACCCTGTTATTCCACTAACTACAGCCTTTTTCGATGACAGAAAACAATTTTTAAGGACCATCGATAACTGGTGAAATGCTACGGGGTATGGAACCAGTGAAGGCTTTACACTTTTTTGTGCCGAGGATGCGCTTTTTCATAAGCTACTGACCTAACTTTTCCCCAGTTCCTCACAGTTTCAGAATCCTCTCGCAACTGTGCCTGCACAACATGTTAGTGAGATGAGACTCTGTAAACTCCGCCGTGTTCCAGCAAAAGAATGAAATTCTAACACAGCAACCAGAGAGATGTGTATGTTTTACTCAAAATTCGTCACTCATGACGCTTCCCCGAAAGTTACAAATGGTTAACAAGCCAGGCGAAAATAAATTGCTGCATTTACGGCAGAATTCTTTTTAGATACCAACCAAAACAGATATGGCTGATCTTTTTGAATGGGCACCATGCAAATATGGGCGTGGAGGGTCCCACTTAACATTTACAACAAATGTAAGCTTAGGCCTGAGTTCAGAACGTCACTTCACCTCCACCGCTCCGCGTTTCGCCAGCCCGTAATCCCCACGTGTTCCCTTTCATCAGCGCATCTACTGGCCACGGTAACCTGCTCGGAAATGGCGAGCCACGACCCATGTATATCTGTTCTCGAGTAATCGTGTTATTTATTCACTCACAGTTACATGGAAGTGCACCAGTTCAGTACCACACATTTGCCACATACACTCTCACTCACTGTAACAAACACCGTACGATTAGCTTGAGTTCCAGGAAAAGAAGATATCACAAACAAGTAAGGTCCTGTCAACCAGTCACCAACCTATACTTGCCAAAAAAATAAGGAAAATTTCCACTGATGTGCCATCTCCATGGTAGCAAGTGGATTCACATCAGCCGGAACGCTTGTGTTATGAATGATCATACACGGTTTCGGGTATAGCATATTTCGTTTGTGAAGAGTGTGTGCACGACGAACTGTGAATATTTCCCACATCGCGGAAATATTCTTTGCAGAAGGCATCCCGTAATATCGGCCACATGGGGAACGGCGAAACACGTTCTGTTGCTGCAATACCTCTAGTACTTTCTCCCAAAATTTTGCCTCCTCATTTTAATACACACTCCTCTGTTCTTCGTCTGGGCATCTTTGTCTACCAGGACAGTACATACTGGGTTTAAATGAACCGACTTCACATTAATGGGAGATAGTGAACACTCTAATGCTGGCTGTCTTCTTGAGGATACATTTCGTGATACAATCGTGTTGCCTGACATGCGTTACCATTGGCACGCCCGTACATGAACCTGTTGTTAGCCAGTTCTTCATTCTAAATTATTGTGGAGCCTTTGTAACCGCTTCAAATGTCCATTGTGTTTTCTGGTCGCATTGGGAACTGGTCGATGGAACATTGTTGTAACACTGGTACGGTTATACTTGTGCATACGGCGTGTCGGGGAAGCTATTCGTTTCCCGAACTATGTTTATTGAGGTCATAGCTTGATCACTGTCTTCTGTCGTATACTTCTTTCGTTTGTACCTAGAAGCATCAACCATCCTACACGTTGCAGAGTTTTTGAATGTATTCCGTTTTAATGTTTATAGAAAACGAGCTTCATGACATCTTACAGACTGGACTCCAGAAACACAAGTCGTGTGAAGAGCTTGTTGCCCTGTTCCTGCACTGTGTCATAAATGGTATGACCTGAATATAAGCCTTTTTTAGTTTTCCTGATTCGGTACCGTACTCATATCCTCTAAATTATAAGATTTTATAGTTTAAAGAATTAGATGTTCAAATGTGTGTGAAATCTTATGGGACTTAACTGGTAAGGTCATGAGTCCCTAAGCTTAGACACTACTTAACCTAAATTGTCCTAAAGACAAACACACACACCTATGCCCGAGGGAGGACTCGAACCTCCGCTGGGACCAGTCACACAGTCCATGACTGCAGCGCCTCAGACCGCTCGGCTAATCCCGCGCGGCAAAGAACTAGATTTTTGACACAGTTGACACTACCTGATAGGCAAAGCACAGCACTTTCCTTGATGGTGAGCAATTAAAACTGAGGTAATTTGATGTGTACTACGAGACAGAACGATAGATCTCTACAACATTTTTGGAATCGTCAGTGATTCAAGATGTTAACAGCCAAAAAAATTTACTACATACTACGCTATCATCTGGGTACGGAACTCGTCACATTCACAACACTGAGGGCACGCACTTGGAGATATCAAATGTTTCGATGCTAGCATTGTAATGTGCCAACAGATGCATGTTGTGCATGAGAATCGTTGGAGAACAATCCACATTTCTGCCACTGTCAATGTGTCGTAACTAACAGTGCAGGCAATTATCACGCTTGATTTCAACATGCGACGTCTTTCTGCAAACATCTTGTCCTGGCTGCTGGCGCACAGAAGGAACATCGCATTGAGAGAATGTTTATGACAGAGGCAGGTTCGTAGTGATCAAGTACATGTTCATCGTCAGTTTCGACATTCGCGTCGTTGCGCGTCACGAGTTCATCGCCATCTGCTCAAAGCTGAAGATGCAGCTCCATTTTGGCAACACTGCGGAGATCCAGCACAAATCACAAGCGGTCTCTGACACACGTCTAAAAGTCAGTATTGTGAAAAGGACGGACTGCTACACACCATGTAGTGGAGATGCTGAGTCTCAGAAAAGCGCAACGAAAAGACAGAAAAAAATGAAGCTTTCTGTCAAAAGGCCTTCAGATGAAGTGACAGGAAACAAGCGTTCGGGTAAACATACACTACTGGCCATTAAAATTGCTACACCGCGAAGATGACGTGTTACACCATCAGGATTCCGACTTTGATAAAGGTCGGATTGTAGCCTATAGCGATTGCGGTTTATCGTATGGCGACATTGCTGCTCGCGTTGGTCGAGATACAATGACTTGTAGCAGGATATGGAATCGGTGGGTTCAGGAGAGTAATACGGAACGCCGTGCTGGATCCCAACGGCCTCATATCACTGTAAGGTGTCAGGCAAATCCAACACCTTCCATGAAAACCCTGACATGAGAAGCAAATCCAGTAGTATGTCACAGAGCTCCGAATAAATCGTGACATTAAATTAACCAAAGTAATACGAGTAACGAGTGATCAAATGGAATACCACAGACTAACACAAGAATGCCTAAATGCAAGTCATACCTTCCCACCGTGAGACAGACATAGTTCTGAGGGGAGAAACGAGAACAGAAGCCGAGAGCAGAACCGTGTTAAGCTAGAAGGCCCTACGATAAGGAACGGACGGACACCCACGTCGCCAGCTAACCGCTAGGACCACACCACCCGCAAGTTTTAGCATGAGACTTTTTCGCGTCTCTGTTACGTCAGGACCACCCCCCCCCCCCCCCCCCCAGCCAATGTTAAAAGCTAGAGCCCTTCAGAAGAACAGTATAGATCTTACGATAACACAAAAAGGGCTACACCACCCGCAAGTTTCAGCGTGAGACTTTTTCACGTCTCTGTTACGTTAGGACCATCCCCCAGCCCATGTTAAAAGATAGAGCCCTCCAGAAGCACAGTATAGATCTTACGATAGCACTAAAGGACCACACCAGCTCCAAGTTTTGGCGTGAGACTTTTTCGCGTCTCTGTTACGTTGCAAACTTTAAAAACATTGCCCCACCACGAAAAGTATAACGTTTCTCATTGGATACACAGAATTTTTGTAGGCGGAGCTTAAGGTTAACATTGAGTCCCTGATTGGTCAGATGAAAACACAGCTAGATAGTTTTAGTTAAACCAACTTTGTTAAATTGTAGTAAGGAGAAGTTAGGAGGAGAGTTGCTTCGGAGACGGCGAGGTGAGCGGAGCTGTGCTGTCCGTCGCCCCCTGACGAACACCGACAAGGTAATGAACGCACGCGATGCCGCATAACAGCGCATAAAGCTTCACTCTGAACTGCAGAAGTCTCATCTGTTACACCCCCTTTTTGCGTAATACTAGTGTCGATCGTCAATTAAAGCTCATGGTGTTCACATTTGCCACTTGAAATAAAATTCCGAAACGTGATGATTTTTCTGTTATATAGTTACTGAGAAGCCACATCAGCCACTGTAATTTACGACAAGTTAGATAAGTAATTAAAGATAATTGAGGGTCACTGTAGACCATTTTGATAGTTTTCTCTTTTGTGAAACTTAATTTAAACCTATATTATAGATGTGATATGGTATAGGTCACCCTTCGATCCATTGTAGAACTTGGAAACCCATTCAGGGAATATTCGTTCACATTTTTGTTGAACGCAGTTGGTGTTTACCATCCTGTATGAAAACATTTCCTTTTATCAATAGTGAATTTTATAAACAATGTTTTGTGAGTAGAATAAAATTTCCAATGGTAAACTTAACTGCTTTTTCGACGTTATTTTACCAGCTAACTAAAAATAGGAAAGCCTTGAACCCCTTCCACTAAATTTAGTTAGTATTAAGATTCTTTTACAGGGAGTTCAGTGGAGATGACGCTGAAATCATTAAATATTTGGTTATATCATCGCTAGTCTCACTGAACTCTTCTGAATTCTACATGTCATGTGTGGTCTGACGTCTCCTTACCAGCAACAGGTCCCAGGTTCAAACTATTCAATTCCCTAATAAACACGCTCAGAGCGTCGTTGCGCGAAAGTGGTAGGGAGACACGATATAGAACAAACAGACACCACGCAGAATGTTAGATCACTAGCAGTCAAGATGACAGGCATCTTAACCGCATGGCTGTAACGGATCGTGCAGCCACGTCACCATACCTGAGTCAACAGATGGGGATGTTTGAAAGACAACAACCATCTGCACGAACAGTTCGACGACGTTTCCAGCAGCATGGACTATCAGCTCGGAGACCATGGCTGCGGCTACCGTTGACGATGCGTCACAGACAGGAGCGCCTAAGATGGAGTACTCAACGACGAACCTGGGTGCACGAATGGCAAAACATCATTTTTTCTGATGAATCCAGGTTCTGTTTACAGCATCATGATAGTTGCATCTGTGTTTGGCGACATCGCGGTGAACGCACATTGGAAGTGTGTATTCGTCATCGTCATACCGGCGTATCACCCGGCGTGATGGTATGTGGTGCAATTGGTTACACGTCTCGGTCACCTCTTCTTCGCATTGACGGCACTTTCAACAGCGGACGTTACATTTCAGATGTGCTACGACCCGTGACTCTACCCTTCATTCGATCCCTGCGAAACCCTACATTGCAGCAGGATAATGCACGACCGCTTGTTGCAGGTCCTGTACGGGCCTTTCTGGATGAGGAAAATGTTCGACTGCTGCCCTGGCCAGCACATTCTCCAGATCTCTCACCAATTGAAAACGTCTGGTCAATGGTGGCCGAGCAACTGGCTTGTCACATTGCGCCAGTCACTACTCTTGATGAACTGTGGTATCTTGTTGAATCTGCATGGGCAGCTGTATCTGTACACGCCATCCAAGCTCTGATTGACTCAATGCCCAGGCCTTTTACGGCCAGAGGTGGTTGTTCTGGGTACTGATTTCTCAGGATCTATACACCCAAATTGCGTGAAATGTAATCACATGTCAGTTCTAGTATAATATATTTGTCCA
This sequence comes from Schistocerca nitens, assembly GCF_023898315.1. Classification (NCBI taxonomy): domain Eukaryota; kingdom Metazoa; phylum Arthropoda; class Insecta; order Orthoptera; family Acrididae; genus Schistocerca; species Schistocerca nitens. The sequence goes on from NC_064615.1 coordinate 1,013,927,680, forward strand.
ATGAATACCCGTTTATCATCTGCATTTCTTCTTGGTGTAGCAATTTTAATGGCCAGTAGTGTATGTCAGACACATATGATGACGGTCTTCGAGAAGAAGATTTCACGCACATAATTCAGCTGTGGCAGAAACGCTGGTTGCACTATTTTGCTGAGCAAGATGACTGTGTTGGAGGCGGTAATGTTAAAACGTTTATATGTAAAATACAGAGGTATTCTTGAAACTTTTTATACCCATGTGTACATGTAGACTGTACCCCACATCTTCAATTACCTGTTTCGCGAAGTCAAGTCTCTGTCGCCTGCTATTATTTTTCGCTCGTACGATCGCTCCCAGCGCCAAGATAATAATCCTTGTTTGTCGCAGCTGATGTCCCTGTCACCTGCCTTTGCTTCTTGTAAGGCCGTGCCGAAAACGGATTCTGTCGCCTATTGCTTATAATATTGATGTGAATTAATACTACGGTGTTGTAAAATTCAGAAAATGTGTTATAAAAGATGAAAATGCCCTGAACAGTAATAAACAGAATTTTCTTGCAATTAGTGACATTTCAATGTGGTATTATTTTAATTAGGACATGTTGAAATGTCTGAGAGAGGTGATAACTGTAATTCTATCACATAGTTTGTGTCTCACAAGGCGATTCAGTTCCATTACTTTGTTATTTTCACCAAACTTCCGAAGTCCACAGAGTCTCCAAGGATTCCGACTGGTGCTCAAATTTTCATTACTTCATCAGAAGTCTTAACATCCATACAGCCAACTAATGGTGAAAAGGGTTCTGTTTTTAACGTCTTCTTGTGTGAAGTCAAAAAGGAAGACGGGTGCTGGTTTCGATTACCAGTCACACGCAAAAATACACGCATCAAAAATAAGTTTTGCATCACGCGGTTCCCAGAACTCCTGAAGATAGATGTTAACTATGGATACTGTATCAGAGACACAGTCCCTCTGACTGTTCAGAGATGTCACTAAACCTGCCCAAGGATGTAAACAACCATGCAAGAATAACGCCTATTAGACGGGCGGGGTCCGACAACCGATCAGTTCCAGTCATTCCACCAGAAAGGAGGTACACGGCTCGTGTTGTGTAGTTCACCCATGCCTAGACGGTCAATACCGCGGTTCGATCGCGTCATCATTGTTAGATTGTGCCAGGAAGGTCTCTCAACAAGGGAAGTGTCCAGGCGTCTCGGAGTTAACGAAAGCGATGTTGTTCTGACATGGAGGAGATACAGAGAGACAGGAACTGTCGATGACATGCCTCACCCATGCCGCCCAAGGGCTACTACTGCAGTGGATGCCCGCTATCTACGGATTATGGCTCGTAGTAACCTTGACAGCAACGCCACCGTGCAGAATAATGCTTTTGGTGCAGCCACATGACGTTGTGTTAGTACTCAAACTTTGCGCAGTAGGATGCATGATGCGCAATTTCACGCCCGGCGTCCATGGCGAGGTCCATCTTAGCAACCACGACACCATGCAGCGCGGTATAAGTGGGCCCAGCCAGCCGACTCAGATTTTGTGGTACCTGAGACATGACTTGTGTATCGACCTGAATTGCAAGGATCCTATTCTACGGAGTCAACCTCTGCGGTTCCTCGTTTGCCACCTACTTTGGTTATTGTTCAAGAACCGCCTACGTCCCCGACAATCAATGCTGTATTGTCTCATAGTAGCGGTAAACAACGCTTCCAACCTGAGCGGGCGGATGGTCTTTAAAAGAAGAAAGATAAAGATTCCAGAGGCGGGGTGTTAGAACCCTCCGCCCTGTAACTCGTTAGTGGACTCGGCAATGCATATTGACACTCAATGATTATGTAATTAAGTTAATTAGGACATCGATTTTCGTTTCTTTTTGTCAAAGTACGTAAGTTTGTAAGCTTCTTTCTTGAATGTTAATCAGGTTGTCGTATATTGATTATGTAATTTCTTGTACGTTGTTACGCTTAAATCTGTTGGGAGACATCAAGCGCACCCAAAGATAGGAAATGAGAGATACGAGGCAGAGAGTGGGCACAAGTGGTAGCGTTTAGGTTAAGAGTAACAGTAACACTAGAGGTAAACAGTAACACTAGAGCCCCGCAAATCACAGACACTCAGGGAAGCTGCCGCAGGGGAGAAGTTCCACTTCACTGGTAAGTCCAACCACCGCCTAGCCGTTGTTGTAGACGTCGCGGTAGAAGATGGCCAAAAAAAGGCACGTCTTAGCATAGTCAGGAAGGTTGATAATTTCTCCTCAGAACTGCAACGTCAGTGGGCTTACACAAGTTAGAGTGCTGCTACAGCAGTCTCCACTCACAAAGGAATTGAGGATGGGGCCAAGTGATGTAAAACACTGTTGTTGCTTCCCATAATAGGAGTGGCAGTAACGTTTAGCTTTCAGCTGAACGCTGATGCCACCGAACTTGGAGTTTGTTAATGTAAAGTCCGGAAACATCCTTACCTATTGGATAGGAAAAGGGGAGAAAGCTAAATGTTGTTGGCCAGAGGCGCCCTGGAGGTACAGAGAGACTCATCAGGTTGGCCGAAGCTTATTAAGTGCCGGCAGATTGGTTGGTCGACTATAGGAAGCGAGAAATAGTGCGCAGCCATGATTCTTTAAAACCCCATGTTTTGTACTCAGAGAGAGTTCTCAGTCAGATCGATGAGGCGCCGACTCCGTATCGCTGGTGGCAAGCCTAGGTAAGCCCCGACCTGTTTGTTTATCACATTTGGAGTGCTGCTCTTAAGTTCGTACTTATTGGGATGCTGGTGTTCGCTACTTCTGTTAGCGCCCATCCTCTTGGATTCAGACACTGGCGTCTGTTGTGCGAGCAATTGCCTCCTTCGCTTTTCATAATGTTTAGAATTAGCCTTCAGTTTAGTAGTTAGTCTGATCGCTAACAAATAGTGTTAATCAGACACCTGATCTCGGTGGGTCTCCTGCTTCCAGCATCGGTGTCGAGTAACAGAATCCGCGCCTCTCATACGAGCCCTGTGACAGTCTTTGGTGCTGATCCAAGTCATCAACCAGCTTTCACTGGGAATTTGTCTTTCTGAATTTGTTTCTCACTATAGTCCGCCCCGATAGCTGAGTGGTCAGCGCGGCAGTCTGTCACACGAATGGGCCCGGGTTCGATTCCCGGCTGGGTCGGAGATTTTCTCCGCTCAGGGACTGGGTGTTGTGTTGGCCTCATTATCATTTCATCATCATCAGTGGAAGGCAACGGGAAACCACCACTGGAAACACTTCTTTAGACGCTCATGCGGTGGACCTCTGTGACGAAGCTTCCCCCACGACAAGACCTGACGTAAGGCAGAACACAAAGTTTCTAGTTTCTCACCGCTGCAGACTGACTTCAAGCCGACTCTCTTCTTTCTGTTCTGTTTCAGGACACGAAAGGGCGGAATTCTTCCTGCAGTGCTGCTCGCAGACTTGAGGAGTGGTTGGTGGGTGCTGACGTGATGCCACCCGTCTCCGTAGTGATCGCAGACAAGCTGTATACGATTCAAATCAGAAGAGCGAGCAAGTCACGTCATTAGTGCGGTATCTTCTGTTGCCAAGAAAATGTCAGCCACCCCTGCTCTGTGAAGTGGAGCATTATTGTCCTTCGATACGAAACCCAGGCCAACAGCACCTCGCAGCAACCGCACACGAGATCTCAAGATATAATTACGCTACCTCACAGCAGTTAAACCTTGCCGATTCAGTCGTCCAATTTCATGAACAGCTGTTCGAATGGTCAACATAATCCCTGCCAACACCGTGTAAGTAGCCTGTTTGTATGTTGGCAGCGCTATATACTGTCTAACATTCTGCGTGGTGTCTGTTTGTTCTAACAAGGGAACCTCCCTATCACACACCCCCCTCAGATATAGCTATAAGTTGGAACAGTGGATTGGCCTTGAAAAACTGAACACAGATCAATCGAGAAAACAGGAAGAAGTTGTGTGGAACTACTAAAAAAATAAGCAAAATATACAAACTGAGTAGTCCTTGCGTAACATAGGCAACAACTAGACGGCTAGGAGTTCAGGGGCACCGTGGTCCCGTGGTTAGCGTGAGCAGCTCCGGAACGAGAGATCCTTGGTTCAAGTCAACCCTCGAGTGAAAAATTTACTTTCTTTATTTTCGCAATGTTATGATCTGTCCGTTCGTTCATTGGCGTCTCTGTGTCTGTGTCTGTGTTTTGCGACCGCACCGCAAAACCGTGCGATTAGTAGACGAAAGGACGTGCCTTTCCAATGGGAAGCGAAAACATTTGATCGCAAGGTCATAGGTCAACCGATTCCTCCACAGGAAAACACGTGTGATATATTCTATACGATGCTGGTGACAGCATGTGCGTCACATGACAGTAATATGTTGTCGACCCACCTAACTTGTACACTTGGCGAATGGGTAAAAAGATTCTTCTACCTTGCCCGATTTGGGTTTTCTTGTGGATATGATCACCACTCCCAAAAAAGTGATCGCATCGGACGGACAGATAATAACTGTCTGAAAACAAAAAATTAAAAATTTCACTCGAGGGAAGACTTGAACCAAGGACCTCTCGTTCCACAGCTGTTTACGCTATGCACAGGACCACGGCTCTGCTGACCAGACGGGTCCCTTGAAGTTGCATATCCTCCACATGGACTACTCACTGTATATTTTGCTTATTTTTTTCATAGTTCCACACAACTTCTTCCTGTTTTCTCGATTGATCTGTGTTCAGTTTTTCAAGGCCTATCCACTGTGCCAACTTATAACTAAATCTGGGGGGGGGTGCGATGGGGAGGTTCCCTTGCAAGTCGCGTCTCCCTACCACTTTCGCGCAACGACGCTCTGAGTGTGGTTTTTAGGGAATTGGCTAGTTTGAACCTGGGGCCTGTTACTGGTAAGGAGACGCCAGACCACACATGACATGTAGAGTTCAGAAGAGTTCAGTGAGACTAGCGATGATACAATCAAATACTTAATGATTTCAGCGTCAGCTCCACTCCACTCCCTGTAAAAGAATCTTAATACCAACTAAATTTAGTGGAAGGGGTTCAAGGCTTTCCTATTTTTAGTTAGCTGGTAAAATAACGTCGAAAAAGCAGTTAAGTTTACCATTGGAATTTTTATTCTACTCACAAAACAATGTTTATAAATTGCGCTATTGATAAAAGGAAATATTTTAATACAGGATGATAAAAACCAACCACGTTCAACAAAAATGTCAACGAATATTCCCTGAATGGGTTTCCAAGTTCTACAATGAATCGAAGGATGACCTATGCCATATGACATCTATAATCTAGGTTTAAATTAAGTTTCATAAAGGAGAAAACTATCAAAAATGGTCTACAGTGACCCTCAACTATCTTCAATTTCTTATTTAACTTGTCGTAAATTACAGTGGCTAATGTGGCTTCTCAATAATTATATAACAGAAAAATCATCGCGTTTCAGATTTTAACTTACGTAGCAAATGTGAATACCATGAGCTTTAATTGACGATCGACACTAGTATTACGCAAAAAGGGGGTGTGACAGATGAGACTTCTGCAGTTCAGAGTGAAGCTTTATGCGCTGTTATGCGGCATCGCGTGCGTTCATTACCCTGTCGGTGGTTAGGCAGTGTCAGGGGGCGGCGGGCGGTGCAGCTCCGCACCTCGCCGTCTTGGAACCAACTCTTTCTAACTTCTCCTTACTACAATTTACCGAAGTTGGTTTTAGAAAAGTTGTCTGGCTGTGTTTTCAACTGACCAATCAGGGTCTCAATATTAACCTTAAGCTCCGTCTACAAAAATTCTGTCTATTCAATGAGAAACGTTATACTTTTAGTGGTGAGGTAATGTTTTTAACGTTTGCAACGTTACAGAGATGCGAAAAAGTCTCACGCTAAAACTTGCAGCTGGTGTGGCCCTTTTAGTGTTATCGTAAGATCTGTACTGTTCTTCTTGAGGGCTCTATCTTTTAACATGGGCTTTGAGGTGGTTTCGGCGGTCAGCTTCCGACGTGGGTGTCCGTCCCTTATCGTAGGGCCTTCTAGCTTAACACAGTTCTGCTCTCGGGTTCTGTTCTCGTTTCTCCCCTCAGAACTGCGTCTGGTTCACGGTGGGAAGGTATGACATGCATTTAGGCGTTCTTGTATTAGTCTGTGGTATTCCATTTGCTCACTCGTTGATTGTATTACTTTGGTTAATTTAATGTCAGGATTTATTCGGAGCTATGTGACATACTGTCGGATTTGCTATCATGTCAGGGTTTTCATGGAAGGTGTTGGATTTGCCTGACACCTTACAACTGTGTTAATATCGCTTACAGCACTCTGCACCCTCGGCAAGAGATTCTGTGGTTGGACTAGCAGTTAGCGAGTGGATAGGGAAGTGTACAGACATGATTTCCTTAGTGGAGACGCTGTGCTGATACGACACGCAATGTAAAGTCAGATGAAATGATGTGTTTATAAGAAAATATGCAAGGAAATGTATGATGATAGATGCTGTTAATAAGGTTTTGGTATTGGAATTACTGAGAACTATATAATTTTGGGATCTGGAAGTCACATGAATAAGGAAAAATTTTCTAAATACATTTTTTGCTCTACAACAAAATCTTTCTTTTGCTAACCATATGCCACCTAATAGTTAGAGAATGTGTAGTAGAATCCTTTTATTTAGCTGGCCGTTGCTGCTACTTGCTGTAATTGCGGTAGTTCATTTTTGAGGATTTTCTGTGACGTAAGTGGCTTATGAATGAATGGGGTTTCCACTATCGGGATTCGTGACTGAAATGAGTTTAGGCAATAAACAGAGTTGGAGGTAGTTTCATATTTCTTTAATTCATTTTTTATTTGTATTATTGTTAGGATTTCTTGCAATTCAGGGCTATTCTTTATTGTTACTTATTAGAAGTCATGTTGTCAATGTACAGCAGTCAGATTGCATTGGGCTTGTTCATTGTGGGTAATAAATGAATAGGTTAAGTTTGAGTTGTCTTTGTCGGGGAAAATTCTGTTGGTCAGTCCTTAATAATAAAAAAATAATTAAACACTGAGTTTCAACCGTTAAGACGGGGCACCTTGACACGGTTAACGTGGCTCCTCCCGTAGGAGGTTCGAGTCCTCCCCCGGGCATGGGTGTGTGTGTGTGTTGTCCTTAGCGTAAGGTAAAGTTAGATTAAGTAGTGTGTAAGTCTAGGGACAGATGGTCTCAGCATCCCAGAGGAACTTACCACTGATTACCATATTTTTCCCCACAATGTTTGGGTCCCGTAAACGTGTTCCACGTTCCCTCCAGATGCGAATCTGTCGAGAACCACTATTCAGACCAATTCGGGACTCACCTGTGAGAAGAACATTGACTCAGTCTTTGAGCGTCCAGGTGGCATGTTGACGACTCCACTTTAGACGTTCCCTTCTGAGCAGGCACGCCATAGGCACACATACAACAAGTCTCCGACACTAAAAGGCCACCCTTCCGAAGCCTCCTGTGCACCGTTTGCTTCTGTACAACACGTCCAGTGCGTGCTAGGAGATGCCAGTTGGCTTACAGTACCAAGGCTGTTCCATCGTGCCTTTACAGCCAAATAACAGTCTTCTGTTTCTGATGTCACACTTGGTCGGCCCTGTCCTGCTATTTGGAATACGGTTTCGATGTCTATCAACTGTCGCCACATCCGAGAAACAACATAACGATTCACTTTAAGCCATCGGGCCACATCATTTTGCCATTGTCCTGCTTCCGTTCTTCCTATGGCTCTCCACTGCAGAGAGTCTGGTAGGCGTCTTCTCTGTGCCACAATGCACCGTCTGTGACTGTGTACACAGCGACTGTGGATGTGGGACTATTATCCTTTTTGATGAGTGCCCTGACGTCATCGCTGGCGTGGTTGTCCGTTGACAGGAATGCCACCTTCCGTGCGGAACACGGTCGTACGGACATCTGTCGACAGTTTGTATGATTATATCGATACTTAGACACAGGACGGAGGAATAGCGGTTTGTTGCTTTAATTTTGGACACCGGTGTACACTAGTTGTAGTTCATGTTAGCATAATAATCCACCTACCCTCACAAAAGTTGCAGCTAGTATTTATTAACCATTCAATGAATGGTTCAGATCTCATTCGCATTTCACATCAGGAAAGATTAAATTCCGTTCTGTAGCGTTTACGTGGCGTAGCTCCTTCTGACTCCAGTTCTGTGTGTACGGGACGGATTTCTACAGACCGGAAACAGAAGCCTCTTGTTTGACTGTGAGGTATACAACCAATGTACACATTTTCCTACTATATTTGGTCGAAAGACCATCGATTGTTCTCCAGTGTCGTCGACACAAGAGTTACGAATAAATAGCAGTTTGTACTTTATTTCGTTCGTCGTATTCGATGTTTTAGGAAAGTCAACTACTGTGTCATTCATGACTTAAATAACGAAACATTTTTCATGCTTAGCACGACGCGTTTCTAGAATTTATTGTCATTTTCTAGCGCATTTGCTAACATGAATATTGTTGGTGCCGTTCGTACGTCTGATTTTCTGCCTCTCTTGCACTGTGGATGCCTTTTTGAGGTTATACTGCAATCGGAAAATCGGAGAAAGTGAGTACTGGTGTGTTTTTATATGCACATGTTAGAAATGGTATTTTTGTAGTTCTACTTGCAGGTATTGTGCCCCTTCCATTACAGGAAAGTCTCACAAACGCAAATCATGATTTACGCTGTTTGATTTAGTAATCAAAACATGCTACAAAGATATTACCGCACTACGGTTTCACAAAGAGACTGTACAGAGAGGTGTACAGACATATAATCAGAAAAAGCAGCATATATAAAATACACTGGATACTCATTCAAAAAGATATAAGAATGTTTTAAGATACTCCACCACTTTAAAAATCAGATACGTTGGATTTAATGGAGGACAACGAAATTTTTGTACACCACAAAAAGCAAGGAGAAAAATTGCTTAGTTACAAACTAGACAGTAAATCTGTTAACTTTTGCAGAAGTTTCTCCTTCAAGTGAGAACTGTAGTAATTTTCAAAAATATTTACATGGTTCAAAATGGTTCAAATGGCTCTGAGCACTATGGGACTCAACTGCTGTGGTTATCAGTCCCCTAGAACTTAGAACTACTTAAACCTAACTAACCTAAGGACATCACACACATCCATGCCCGAGGCAGGATTCGAACCTGCGACCGTAGCAGTCGCACGGTTCCGGACTGCGCGCCTAGAACCGCGAGACCACCGCGGCCGGCAAAAATATTTACGTATCATCATTAAAATATCTAATCGATACTCCAGATGTCAATAGTGTCAAAAATATATTTTATAACTGGCAACTTTATATACTTAATGTAGTCCAGAAGCACTGTATTACCTTTGACTGTGCACAAATTCTGTGTGAAAGGATAGTGCTGTAATATCTTTGTATCATGTTTTGATTACATCTACATTGATACTCTACAAATCACATTCAAGTGCCTCGCAGACGGTTCATCGAACCGCCTTCACGATTCTCTATTATTCCAGTCTCGTATAGCGCGCGGAAAGAATGAACACCTATATCTTTTCGCACGAGCTCTGATTTCCCTTATTTTATCGAGGTGATCGTTCCTCCGTATGTAGGTTGGCGTCAACAAAATATTTTCGCATTCTGAGGAGAAACTTGGTGACTGGAATTTGGTGAGAATATTCCGTCGCAACGAAAACCAGCCCTAATTCTTATCATTTCTGTGACACTCTATCCCATATTTAGCGATAATACAAAACGTGCTGCCTTTCTTTGAAGTTTTTCGGTGTACTCCGTCAGTCCTATCCGGTAAGGACCCCACACCGCGCAGCAGCATTCTAAAAGAGGACGGACAAGCGTAGTGTAGGCAGTCTCCTTAGTAGGTCTGATACATTTTCTAAGTGTCCTGCCAAAAAATAAACGCTATAACTGATGATTTACGTCTGTGTGACATTCTGTGTATGGCACTGTACCTGAAAGTAGACAAACAAAAATTCCATTTATAATGTTTGTATATAAAAACACTCGAAGATTCATTTCGTCCGATTTTGCAGTTGTAGTGCAAGAGAGGCAGAAAATCATACATGCGAACATCACCAAACATTTTCATGCAAACGAATACACTTGAAAATGAGAATAAATTCTAGAGTAGCATTGTGCTAAGCATAAAAAAGTAAGTAACTGGTCAGTTGTTCATCTATTAAATGATGAAATTTGTACTTTGTTAACTGACCAGTGACCCCATACAACTGAACGGTAGTTAGTGCGGTGCAGTCCGTGTCTGATAGACAGTATGTGACGTCCTCGTGATAGAATTCTGATTATGCTGGAAAGTCCTGTTGACGTCGACGTCCTTGCTTACCACTTAGTGTATCCGCTCTGGCGCCGCAACGCAGGTCTGTTGCTGCATGCCAGAGAGTCGTGACGGATGACGGAAAAGGTGCAGAAGCTTCCAGTTAATACCAGGACCCCCGGAGACTCTCTGGTCTGTCAGGCGATGGCGGCAGCAACAGCATGGTTCTGGAACATCTTGTTCACTGTCCGGAATCGTTAGGGCAGACTGTCGTCTTGTAGACCAGCGATTTCGCCTAGAAGACAGGGCGCCTACATTGGACCGACTTCTGGAAAAGAGACGGCGCCGCTCGAATTTGGGACGCATAGAGATTTTTCCGGCCGAACAATGTATTCCAGGCAGATTTTATCTCGCAGAAGGGAGGCTCGACTGTGGAACCGCTACGTTGTGCTGCACTTCTCTGCAACTTGGCCAGTCACTGGCGACATAATGTAGCGCGTCTGATGTCGTGACGACAGCTTGCGCCCACGGTATTGCAGCTCCTAGCTGCTGAAATGTGGCTCCGGCTGGCTTGCAATATTATTCGGCCGGATTCGAAAGCCCCACTTGCAGCTAAGAATAAGTCCCCGTATTTTGCCCCAAACAACGTGTTTGAGTTTACTGTACATGTTTTTCATATAGTAGCTGCTAAGCCACGACTAACAAAAAATGCTACTACAGTAAGTCCATTACTTTTCGAAGCCGATACATAGAATATCTATGAAGGAGAAATGTTTCTTATTTGGCCGTACTTGCTTAAAAATGACCTGTGAGTCGCAAAGATTAACTTATACTTTCTGTAACATTCAACTACCCTGCTGAAGGATGTACCACTCTCACTATATTGAATGACGTGATAAAATGTTTCACTAGTATTACTCTCAGACAATTACTTTGCTCATCGTACAGGTATGTGCAATGGCGTTACCGAACCAACATTAAATCTTAGTGTAAGCCCTAGTTAATTTCATGTGTTATAACTACAAATTAATAATATTCTGATTCCTCCCATGTACCGTGCTATGAAAACTTTCTTCTTGCCTAATTTAATGATTTTATGTTAAGGGGAAGTGTTCCGTAGGCTTCAATGAGTGCGTTTGCGAATATCAAAATATGTCATAAATGGTCGTGTCTTTCAATTGCATTAACTTAGAAGTATACATTTATTACACCGTCAAATAAGTACAGACCGTAGTATGTGACATAAATTTCAACTTTATACCGCTGACACAGAAAAAGAGAGCTTAACAGACGAACAGATAGTCTGAAAACAAATAACGATTGTTTTCGTGTTATATAATTTGAAATTAATGATTTTCTGATTTTTCTTTTGTTTGTAGTTCGAAACGTGTCTTCTTGGAAAATTTCATGATTTTATGTCAACGGTAAGTACCACATAGGTTTTGATGAGTGAGTTCGCGAGTGTCAAAATATGTGACATAACTAGTGGTATCTATTGATTGCACTGACTTAGAAGCTTCACTTTTGTGTCGCCATGGGACTGTAGACCTTAATAGGCTACTTGATGCGTCTTCCCGTTCCTGAGAAAAAGTGTCTTAAACAGTCAGACAGACAGATGGACGGACACGAAAATGACTCTATAGGAGTTCCACCTTTACAGATTGAAACACGGAAATCTAAAAACCACGGTCCAGGCATCCGTTGAAGTCTTTTTTGTTTTCGGGAAGGGGTGTGGGAAGACTCTGGATTTGCAGCATTCTATGATAGAGGACATCTACGGCATGAAAATATTCACTTTGGTATTGCTATGTTCCGAAGCAAGGGGGCTTGTTATGACCCTTACCACATTTGAGATACAGTCACCTGCACATATCGTACGGACAGATATTCCGCGTGTGGACACGGACACAGAAAGCAGTTGCTCATCTCAGACGAAACAAAACACAACCGCTCGACTGTATCCAGTTCCCAAGTATTGGTACGACCGCAAATAGATTGCAGCAGCAACAAAAACTTATGAAACTAGCAATCTATGAAATCTGAAATTACGAAAAGGGTGAAAAGATGTACCCCCTTCACTATGACTGTTGGCTCATTCAAATACAGCAGGTTTCTATATGAGTACAGCAATGCTGCATCCCACCCATAGTCGCTAGCCAATCACTGCTTTAGCGTTTTTCCATTATTTCGAAAATTCCCGAGTCCTCTTAGATACACTTTTTGACCATCATATTAAACTTATCATTATCGGCGACTTTCTTACCGCGACATGAACTCAGATTCGTTAAGGATAACAATGGGTAGTGGCCCTGTCATTTTCAAATGAACTTGCTCGACACTTACCCTAAAGCAATTAGAAAGGAGTTTCTTCGTGACCTGAAGAGTCACCTTAGTACAATGGTTTTCTCTGATATTTTAACACAAGTCCTGTCACTCTCTTCCTCCTTCTTGTCACTTTTTACACGTATTTCTTTCTTCTGGGATTCTGGGGAGAACCACCTCATTTCATATCTTACCAGTCCTCCTGATTTTCAACATCTTCCTACAGAACAGTAACTCAAACGCTTTGATTCTCTTCACTTCTGGTTTACATTTTCTTCTTTTTCCATTAATCTATGATTCGCCTGCATAAGTGCTGTATTCCAGACTACGCTCTCACAAATTTCTTCCCCAAGCTAAGACCCACTTTCCATAGTGACTGGCTGCTTCTGGCCAGGAATGTCTTCTTGGTTTGCGATAATCAGCTTTTTATCTTCTCTTTCCTTTGCAATGTGTTATTTTGCTCCCAAAGTAGCAGAATTCCTTTACTTCATCTACTTTGTGGCACCCAATTTTAATAATAATAATGATGATAACAATAATAATAATAATTATTATTATTATTATCAGTAGTAGCAGCAGTAGTTTTATTCATCCATAGAATAACAGAACTCTTTTACAAGAGTATTGGAAATGGTATTGCAACTTAAGAATAATAAAAATAACGTAATTCAATTCGGATATAATTGCTTTTGTATACTTAAAGGCCTAGTTTGACTAGAATGGGACAGGTATTCGGCTGTAACCTTCTAGTAGGATCCATCCTGGTATTTGCCTTCAATAAAATCTAAATCAGAATGGCCAGATGAAGATAGGGCCCACCACCTGAATACAAGGCCACTCTGTTTGAAACAGTGCTACCTCACTTTCTTTATCCCTAGTGTACAATACTGCGTTGCAAAAACGTTACTTCACAACGTAAGAAACTAGTAGCGCACTGTTCATTTATTTCTCACTCCCAGTCACTCTACCCATCATACATTCTATACACACACTGTTTACTGTTTAATTATACAATACTACACACACTATTAGCTGATGTCAGGACTATAGAGATGATGTTCAGTTCCGATTTTGTGTGGTACAGCCGACCGCTGTGGCCGAGCGGTTCTAGGCGCTTCAGTCCGAAACCACGCGACTGCTACGGTCAGAGGTTCGAATCCTGCCTCGGGCATGGATGTGCGTGGTGTCCTTAGGTTAGGTGGGTTTAAGTAGTTCTAAGTTCTAGGGGACTGATGACCTCAGAAGTTAAGTCCCATAGTGCTCAGAGCTATTTTTTTGTGTGGTACACTTCCAATTTACTTGCCCAAAAAATTGTCTGCATGTCTGTATAATTTTGAGCTCAGAGAAAATATAATGTGTTGCTAGTACTCATTGCACAGCCTTGGGAATAATTTCTTCCAGAAAATAGAAAGAAGCAATAAACATTTCAAGTGTTCTGTTACAGTACAGATGATTTATTATCATTATTATTTACTTATTACATTTTTACCGAACTACTACTTTGTGTTACCTAAGTAATCTTTGACTGTATGGAATTATTTAAGAGATACCTTTTTACCGATACCTTTTTACCGATACCTTTTTAAAAAGTTTGGTTTAGTAAACTCTTTGAGCTCCTTGGGTACTTTATTGTACAGATTTATTCCATGCTAGATGATGCTGTTTCGAGTTTGATGTTTATTCGTTCTCAGTCTTGTTCCATTGTCATTGGCTAAGCTGTTTATCAATGTTTATCAGTGTCATTCTTCATAGTTATGGTATTAGTGAACATTTGAATTACATGTAATAAAGACACTAAAGACTGGATTCTAGGGGCATAACATGCTGCTGATATTCTGTCTGGAAGTAGCGTTGTTTGTTCACACCACTTGAACTGAGAATCGGTTTTCATTCCTAGAAGTTTCGTATTCCTTATGCAGTTTACAGTGGTGCCAACTAGATTCAATTTTGCAGTGTCAACTTCCCTATTCAAACTAAAACTAATGGATTGGTTTTCTTTCTGTTCAGTTTCTCTTTACTGTATATTGATCAATTGTAAACTTCCTTGAGGGTTTGATTTGGTTTCACTGCAAGGAGTTCTGTTGTTTTCTCAGTGACTATAGTGCAGCTGCCATCAGCAAAGAGAATTTTTTCCCCATGACTAACATTACTGTGTAAATCAGGAACAGTGCCGCTCCCAATACCCTACCCTGAGGAAACCCTTGTAATGTATTTTGGTTCTGAAAAGAGTTTTACTAAAAGATTAGACTTATTTGAGGCAGACATGTCTACTTTTTGCACCATGTCGTCTAGGTATGATGGGAACAAGTCTTTGGCTGCGCCTCTTATCCTTAATGTTTCAGTTTCTTTATTAAACTATTATTCACATAGTATTGAACAACGCTCATTCACATAGTTTGTTTGGTGGTGATGATCATTTATTACTTTATTCCCCTCCGTCAATAGTCGACATTACGCCTTTGTTTGTTTCTTCCTATATCCTCATTAGTGACTTCCCAGACTGCTTTGTATTTGATACCTGCATTTTATATTACTTCGTCATTTAATGACTTTTTGCAGCAGTGAGCAACTTCATATAAATCTCTTTGTATGTATAATAGAAATTTAGAAACTCTGGCTCCTTATGGCTCTATTTCATGTAACTGAGGTACTTCAAGGTTTGGGAGGAGGTACTAATATCTGGTGTTATCCATTTGTCTTCTGAAACATTCATACAGATATGGAGACTGTTGGAAACGTCTTTCCAAAGTTCAGTTTAAATAATGTTTTCCACTAATCCTGTTTCTCCTGCTCCACATTGCTTTCGTCTTTCTTCTCCCTCAACCCATAGGATACGGTCAGTAGACTGATTCCATTTAGAAGGAGAACAACATCATCAGGAATGTTGTCAGTGTGAACCGCAATCCCACCTACGAACCGTTCTTTAATTTACGGCATTGCGTCGTAGATGCATAAATTGAATAGCAGAGGCAAAAGGCTGCAGCCGTGTCTTATACATTTTCTTATTTGAGCACTTTTTTTTGTCTTCTATTCTTATTTTCCCTTCTTTGAGTTTTGAGTGTATTCCACCAGGAGTCAAGCTCGCGCGCTGCAGCTTCGGTTAACCGGATCAACTCTGCCTGAATTGTTGCCAACTGATAAAAAGAGCCAGCAGGTGCTGGTGGTCATGCAAGCATCTGCCGGAACTGAATAGCACTTTGAGCGGAAGTCTGCACTGCTAATCTGTCAATTTACACTCCTGAGAAGCAAGATGCCTTCATCTGTTGGAAGACGGCCTTGGTATTACGTCTGCTGTTTAGTATCTGTGGAAAATGCAGGCAAGGTGGAATGACTCAGCCATATGGACTTCCTTGTTGAGAATCGTAATATGTTGATTGTACGAGAAGCTAGTTGAGATTTACCTGCTGTGCTGTTCTTATACTGCGCCAGTTTTTGCTAAGAGGCGTTTGACGGTAGTTACATTAGGAAATTTGTATTTCTTCATGCTTATGGCAGTTTATGCCTTTGTGCTCTGTGGATAATTCATGAATGTTAACAGCTGTGCTTATAGTGTACTCAGGATAAATGAAAGATCAATGTTCCTCTCTTAATGGAAGCCGTGTGGGCGTTTAGCGTCAAATTATAATTATATATTTTTATACACATTTTAAAAAGACAAGCTACATACAGTTCTGACGGTTTCCGTCTGTTTGTGTTACAAATATTTCTGTATACTACATTCGTGACCGAATTGCAATTAAGGAGTGTTATATAGGCTGGTATGGTTACGCGGGGGCTAAATACATTGTTGTTAGTTGAAGCCAGCAGGTCTTAAATATATTTGTACACCTTTGATTGTAGCCTCTTTTCTTTATTGTGTCTTTTAATAGTGGATCATTTCCTGCTCAGAACTGATAACTGAACATTTAAATGTTCTTTCGTGTTAGTTTATTGGTATGCAACTTCTGTTAATGGATATGCTTTTCTCTCTGTTTTAATTAATATTGTGCTTGTTTACCTACGTTGAAACAGTACAGTCGGGTCACGCAAAAGAGGCGGAAATAGATTTATGGATCTCCCTTGGTCTGATTATCAGTCACTGTGAAAGTTATGTCGCGCGAAGCCGTGATGAAGTTAATTTTAAACACCTTGAAGACAGCCTAATAGCCTAACAAGAATGTTTTGTACGTTAGGTGCTCCGCAATTTGTAGAAACTAAACATGTCATATTATCAGTTAATTGTTACTCAAAAACTGCTTTGGGTAACTTTTTATTTTACCATTGCCCATCATTAACAGTATCTGCATTCCTTATAATAATTTGTTTACAGCGTATGTTGTAGTGTTTTACGCATTTGTGATTTTTCAGCTCATTGTAATTCAACTTGCCTTGTCATGTTGATTAATTGAGTTTCTGCCGGTTATTCGTGTCTTTCCTGCAAGATATTTCAACTGCGTGATACGCAGTCTTCTTCAAGTGCTGTCTAATACTGATTGCAGTGTGGAACGAGTCCGGTACTTATGTGTACGTTGCGCTAGGCGTTCCCTCTGCGGTCCGCACTAGAGATGGGGGATCCGCTCTTGAACTAATTCATAGAGTTCAATCTTTCAAAGGAGTGAACAATCAGTGATTCAGAAAAAAAGAACGGTAGCTCCAAACGTTTCCCAGGCAGAGAGAGAGAGAGAGAGAGAGAGAGAGAGAGAGAGAGACGGAGCATATCAGCAGCGCCTCTGCTGGTCAGAGCACAGTGCACGCCACACAACACAGCCAGCGCCGGCCTCTGCCCTGCTTCTACCTTGGCTGCCTGCATTGTGCAGTGCCCCATTGGATTTTGTGTTTCACATATGCCGGGCCGTCTCTGTGCGTCGTCTGCCGTGTGCACTGTGCAGTGTCTGGCGCAGCTTAACTTCGCATCGCACTCTGTCGGCGATCGTTTCAGTCGCACGTCCTGCCCTCTGGGCAGTTGATGCCAGCAACAGGACAGAGAGCCACCTAGCGGATAACATAGGAACTACTTGCAAAAACCTGCTCGCAAGGGAGCGGACGATTAATTTTTGTCTTGGAGCGGGTGAGCTCCCCCCACCCTCGGAACTCGCCCGCTCAACGCTCACCCCACCGTCTCGACTCTAGCCAGAGCGTCGAGCAAAGCGACTCTGGTGTCACTCTGGTCTCTGCGGTCTCAGCTCACGCAGTAATACAGCTCGCGGCTCGACCTGCTCGACTCAGCGCCTCTGCATCGGAGTTTGTCCCCACTGGATATTGTTCTTCATAGTAATACCGCTATGTATATTACATTATTATGTTATGTATACATCAATTGTTTTTATTTTATTTTTATTTGTTTAAACTGATTAGATTAGGTTCCTGATGACTACTCTTACTATAGGATTTTTATTATGGACACTCGAATTTACGCTTTAATTACGAGCGAACCGATAAACGTATCGCAAAATGTGATACACCAATATTTTCCTTGTTTTATTCTGCGTAAGGCTATATGCAGCACTTTCGTTTTACAGTCAAATTTATATTTTTTTTTCTTATTCTGGTACGGATTTTGCGATTTTAGGCGTCTTCGAAAGGAAAAATATATGGCTTGCGATGTATTTGTATGAGGTTAATGAAATTTTAATACATTATAGCCAAATATATTGTTAATGTAAATCTCAAGTTACAACATTTTCCGATCACCCAAAAAACCACGCTAGTGCAAAATAAATCAATAATCAAAAACTTTGTCATATCGTGGAAATTTCAATAAACAATACAAAATTCTTACTCATTATCTATGTTACTTCAAAATAGGATCAAATAAGATCAAAATACAGGTATAGTACTGGAATAAACCAAGTTTAAAGGGCAATGTGCCTTTCATTTATTTTCTTTTGTAAATGAGTGGTGAGTCATGAAAAACAGCTAATTCATTTCAGGGAGTGAACAGTTCTGATCCAATCTCTGAAAAGAACAGTTTTGCCCATCTCTAGTCCGCACCGCGCCTGGCGCTTTGTCCGTGGTGTGCGCCGACCAATAGCGACGGCTGTAGCGTTTTCTTCTAGCTGTGGCTGTACCGGACGCTGTCACCGTACTTTGTGGTTATTATCCGTTGTCAATATAGCTGAACTAAGTTCTGAATGGCGTCCAAGCTATATTAGACGTTTTCTCTTCCGACTATCGTCATTTGAGTCCTTCTGTGAATTAGGACGTTGTGTTACCGTTGTGTGCCGTGTTAGGCGTTCCGTCCGAAGTTCTTGCCCCCCCCCCCCCCCAAAGGAGCAGCTGTAGTGTTATTTTCAGGCCGATGGTGTTCAAATTGTCACTCGAGACTCGGAAGAACGTCCTTAGATATTGTATCTGTTGTCTGACGAACATTTCACGCGCGTCCTTTGTTATATGTACTGGGCTGTTATCTCTAATTCCCTTGGGGTTCGAATGTTACTATAAATCCCATTAGAGATAAAGGAACAGAAGAGTTTGTACATAACATTTTCCAAGAATTATTAAGTGATTCTCAGACAATGGATTCACGCTATATTTCGAAAGACACACACTGTATTCAGTATTCAGTTCAAATAGACTCAGACCAACAATTGATGTAGAACATGAGAACAAGACAGTAATTAGAGTACAATTCTCCAGATTTTTGCGTGTAGATACAGACGAAACTTTGCCTGTCAAAAGTATAGTACTTAGTTTCTCAAACAACTAAGTTCAGCTACTTTTCCTCTTCGTATAACTGATAATTTTGGAAACAAGCGTACCAACCTCCTGACATATTTTGCATATTTTCACCCAATAATCCTGTACATAATAATTTTCTGGCGTAAATCATCACTTAGAAAGAAAGTATTGATTGCACGAAAACGAGCTTAAGAATAATATGTGGTGCTCACCCACAGACATGATGTCCTCTTCAAGAAGCTAGTCATTTTAACTGTACTACCACAATACATGTTTCCAGTAATGATATTCTTTGTAAATCATCCATAACAATTTGAGAAGAACAGTATGTACATACCTAAAATACAACAGCAAAAACTTACATTTTCAATCCATTGGTAAAGCTGACGGTGGGTTAGAGAAGAGTTTATTATGCAGTAATAAAAACTTTTGATCTTTTCCCAATAACATAAAAAGTTGACAGGTAGGAATGCGAATTTTAAATACAATTTAAAATCATTTCTCCTGAACAACTTCCTGTATTCGATTGACGAATTTCTGCTAAAAAACTGGTATCCTGTAAAAACAACATGTGTTTTTACGTGTAGTTGCATGAGCTGGAATAAAACGATAATGTGTATACTTTTGTGAACAGTAACCAAGTCTATGTATCCTACAAACTGACTCGTTCCACATCATTTCGGTAAAAGAATTGTTCAATAACTAACTAACTAATCGGTCTTTGTTTGGCAAACAAATATACTCACGTCTTACAGGTATAGCAAAGAGGAAAATGAACAAATAGCTATGGCCCAACTGAGCCATATGGTAATCATAAAATGGGGTAAAACTTCAGAGGAATTTTGCAGTTCATGATGATCCACACTAAAACAAGTTCGTATACAAGTCATGAAGTAAACATAGGAAAATTGTAAATACTGATAAATGAGGTGGTAATCTAAGTGTTTGTTAATCTATAAAGAACTAAATTTCAGTCTCTGAAATACGTGAATTGTAAATAGCATGTTAGATAGGTATATGTTTTACTATTAATACAGAGCATAAGCATGCGTACATAGCATCACAGTCACATACAAATACACAATGTTAATAGCAGTTACGAGTTCAAGTCACATTGTGAATTTTATACAAGTCATTACAGATAGCGGTCACAGAAATGGGAAGAAAGGACTATCACTCAACTTTGTTTTACATCATCCGTATTCTGACTGCTTTGATGGGACCAGCGACGAATTTCTCTCCTGTGTCAACCTTCTATTCTCAGAGTAGCACTTGCCACGTACGTCCTCAATAATTTGCTGCATGAATCCCAATCTATGTCTTTCTCTACAGTATTTATCCTCTAAAGCTCCGTCTAGTATCATGGAAGTCATTCCCTGATGTCCTAACAGATGTCCTATCATCAGGTCCCGTCTCCTTGTCAGCGATTTCCACATACTCCTTTTCACTCCGATTCTGTGCAGATCCTCTTCATTCCTTAACTTATTAGTCTACCTAATTTTCAACATTCGTCTGTAGCACCACATCTCAAATGCTTCGATTCTCTTCTGTTCCGGTTTTCCCATATTCATCACCATACATTGCTGTGCTCCAAACGTACATTCTAAGAAATTTCTTCCTCAAATTAAAGCCTATTTTTGGTACAAGCACACTTCTCTTGGCCTGGAGTGCACTTTTTGCTAGTGCTAGTCGGCTTTTGGTGTCCTCCTAGCTCCGTCCATCATAGGGTATTTTGCTGCCCTGGTAGTAGACTCCATAACTTCATCCACTTCGTGATCACAAGTTATGATGTTAAGTTGGTCGTTATTCTCATTTTTGCTACTTGTCATTGCTTTCGCCTACTTTCAATTTACACTCAATCGTTATTCTGCACTCATTCGACTGTTCATTCCATTCAAAAGGTCTTGTAATACTTGTTCACTTTCACTGAGAATAGCAATGTAGTCAACGAATCTTAGCACTGATATCTTTTCACTTTGAAATTTAATCCCACTTCTGAAATTTCATTTATTTAAGCCATTGCTTGTTCGATGTATAGATTGAACGTTCCTTCTTCGTTCTTATATAATTTGTATATCACTCGTCTATCTCTATAGTGTACCTCTATTTTCCTTATAATTTCGAACACCTTGCACCAGTTACATTGTCGAATGCTATGTCTATTTCGACAAATACAATGATCTAGTTTTTCTCAGTCCTGTTTCCATTATCAAACGCAACCTCAGAAATGCGTCTCTAGTGCCTTTGTATTTCCTAAGCCAAACTGATCACCATTTCATAGATCGTCATTATTCTTTTTCGTTCTTCTGTGTATTACTCTTGTCACCAACTAGGATGCATGAGCTGTTAATCTGATTGTGCGATAATTCTAGTATTTATCGGTTCTGTCAATCTTGGGAATTGTGTGGATTATGTTTTTCCGGGAACATGATGGTATATCGCCAGTCTCGTACAGTCTACACACAAACACGGATAGTAATTTTGTTGCCACTTCCCCCAATATATTCACAAATATGGTATGATATCCATCCCTTCTGCCTTATTTGCTCCTAAGTCTTCCAAGGCTCTTCTAGTACTAGATACCGTATCTCCTCTATATAGACTCAAGGAGGTCTTCATTGTACTCTTACCACCTATCAGCTCTACTTTTAACATTGGAATCACCATTGCACTTTTTATGTTACTACCCTTGCTTTTAATTTCACCGAGGGTAATTTTGACTTTACTTGTGACAATTTTTCTTTGTCGATTGTTTCACATTATTCATGGAATTATTTCGCCATAGCTTTCCTTCACTTCCTATCCATTTCATTCCTAGATGACTTTGGTGTTCCTAAATATCACTGAGTATTTTGTTATTTGCTTCTTTTCTCGGTCCGCTGAAGTATTTATTCTGTTCTCGTGGTTTCCTTGAAATTACCTTCTTTGTACCTGCGTCTCTCTATGCAACTGTTGTGATTGACCTTTTTAGAGATATCCATTACTCTTCAACTGAACTGCCTGCTGAGCCATTCATGATCATAGTATCTATAACCTCAGAGAACATCGAGCGTATTTCTTCATCCCTTAGCACTTCTGTATCCCACTTCTTTACGCATTGTTTCTTCCTGTCTCGCCTGTCGCAAGTATATCTCCTCCTCTTGCGATTCGTGAACAAAGTATTCGCTATTACTAACTGAAATTTGTTACAGAACTCAGTCTTTCCCCTATCTCATTCCTAATACGAAGCCCATATTCTCCCGTAATGCTTTCTTCTACTCCTTCCCCTACAACAGCATTTCTTTCCCCCGTGACAATTATATTTTCATCTCCCATTACGTACTGAATTAACCATTAAGTATTCTCATTTACTTAGTCTACTTCTTCATCGTCTGCTTTTGATGTCGGCATGTATACTGGAGCCATTGCTTCCTGCGTTGACTAGTTGTCGATTCTAAAGCGAACATCTCCTATCACTGGAATGTTCACAGTACTCACTCTCTGTCCTCTCTTCATATTCATAACGAGTCCTATTCCCGGTACACTATTTTCTGCTGCTGTTGGTATTACCCTATACTAGTCTGACCAGAAACTCTTGTCTTCTTTCCATCTCACTTCACTGACGGCTATGAAAGACTGAACCTTAGCATTCCATTTTCAGATTTATAGCTTCCCTACCACGTTCAAACTTCTAATTCTTAGAACGTTAACTTTAGTTGTTCAGTCCTTTTCTCATGGTCACCTCCCGCTTACCAGTCCCCTCCCGAAGATCCAAATGAGGAAATAGGCTGGAATCTTTTTCCATTTGAGAGACGGTCAAGACCCTTTTTCAACTAAGGGTTATATATATTCTGTGGATGCACGTTATGTGTCTTTAATGCAGTTGTTTCCATTGCCTTCTGCATCCTCATGCCGTTGATCATTGCTGTGTCTTCTGCCTTTTAGAGGTCGTTTCTTCTTCCAAGAACAAACTCGTACTGCGAAGCTCTATTCTCCCCTGTGACCTCTTTGACAGGGCATTGGCAGAATCAGAGTGACTCCCTACGCCGGAAGACTTCGGCCGTTATTGCTGATGATTTTCATTCAAAATTTATACAAAGGCGAGTTTCGAACCTGGGACTCAGTAAGTTTTGATTGCTAATCAAAAACGGTACCAAAGACCACGTGTGCTTTCCACATTACATGTGAGGTTAAGTTTGAGGATGAGAGGAATAAGAAGGAAAAGAGCTATTAATTCACCTCACGATGAAGGAACACAAATTAACGGAAGAGAGAGTGGTCCTTTGGTCATCAGAAGTTGCATTAAAAAAAAGCATGGAACTATAAAGCGTCTTCATTTGCAATAAGCTAAATACAAAAAAATACATGGTACCACAGTTGAGGCATATCACGAGTATTCTTAAGACTGCACTTCACTCGAGCATAACAGACCCAGAGGAACAAAGAGCAGTTGTATGGATAACTGTCGAGAAGAGTGTCTCTTCTAGAATCGAATTGGGAGGTAGACATGGGCTGCAGATGCAGCTCAATTGAAAGTATCGTACGTCAGTCGAAACAAAACCCACTCATGCACACCAGGAAAACTGCCAATACACTTTCTTTCACCTTTCTGTCGATCAGTTCCTCTCGGTGACCATTTGAATAGGTTTTTTTTGCTATTATTAGGGATAGCTCATTATTAGCCTCTGCGATCACGTACTAGCTTCAGTAGCAAGTAATAATTAAAGAACCAAACGATGTAATTTCCTTTGTGATTCATACTAAAAGAGCTAGAGCTCCCATGACCAAGGTTAATGCCTTCCAATAACAGAGGAAGTTTATAGTTTCCTAATGATAATCCGCTCCTGCGAACGTCCTGTTCTTTCTTCAAGATGCAGTGTTTATTTTGAGTCATTAAGGATTAACGCCAGTGATATCTAAATGACAGCCAATAATGATCATGGTGCTTTCGTTGTCAATGCACTGAAAGAGATAAAGATGCCATAGATAGGTGACGTACCTTCCCAACTGATAATCTTGACCCTGTGGATAGAGGGTAAGTATTTCAGTTCGTTCTACCGTCGGAACAAGCCGTGGTCGACAGGACTCCAAGGTGCCTCCACGTGGTGCCCTTGACCAATGACTCTTGACAATAGGTTGGGCAACTGCGAGGCCACGCGACCGTGACGTCAGGACTGAGGCCATTTTTTTTGCCATACAAGTGGGCACCATGCGTGACATCTGGAATGTGCAGCTTGTGCCCAATCTATTGGGGTGCCTCCACATCGAGATTGGCCGAGAGCCAGTGGCGGAATATGCTGTGGGTCAAAAATGGGTCAAATGGCTCTGAGCACTATGGGACTTAACATCTGTGGTCATCAGTCTCCTAGAACTTAGAACTACTTAAACCTAGCTAACCTAAGGACATCACACACGTCCATGCCCGAGGCAGGATTCGAACCTGCGACCGTAGCAGTCACGCGGCTCCGGACTGAGCGCATATGCTGTGGTCAGCTGTCACCCCAGGTAGTTTCCCCGTCGGCGACGTCCAGGCGGAGCTGGGCGCAACTCATGTTGGGAGACCTTCGTCTTGCAGCTTCAGTGACGGCTGTGTCCCATTATGTCTAGCTTCGCAGGGGAGCGAGACACTGCCAAAGGGAGCACTGGTCGCTCTTCAGTCATGGACCATGCGCTGTCTCCCCAACTCGCCACGATTAACCTCAAAAACATAAGAACAGCATCCTCAAATTACAGGAATACCGCGGTCTAAGGCGCTGCAGTCATGGACCGTGCGGCTGGTCCTGGCGGAGGTTCGAGTCCTCCCTCGGGCATGGGTGTGTGTGTTTGTCCTTAGGATAATTTAGGTTAAGTAGTGTGTAAGCTTAGGGACTGATGACCTTAGCAGTTAAGTCCCATAAGATTTCACACACATTTCAACATTTTTTTTTGTACGGGAATATCAGGCTGCAAACCTGGTACAATGTGTACTAAATGATCTCATAATACTTGACAATCTTCTGAGCAGCAAAATTTCCTAATGAGACAAAGGTAGTCATTATTATTGTAATCATTTTATGTAACTATCACTCTATTTACGTAATGAACTCGTCATGGCAGATTTGGGGGTAAAGGCCTTAAACAAGATAGCAAGGATAAGGATTCGCACCAGACTACTGATCACTCTGAACAACGATGTTTGCAAGTTAAGGTTCGTAAAAATCATAAATTCCCTTAACGACAACAGTTGTTACAGCTGCGAGTCGCTTGCCTTACCAGTCTTCCAATTAAACTACTGGAGGCACTCCACTAAACTACGCTACCCAAAGTTTTTCCTACCCTCCATTCAATAAGAATACTTCTACGCCTAACATACTCCTATGTACTAAAATATTATGAAGCCAGTTCTATCAGTAAGATTCACTTAAGTCACTTCCCTTTGTCGTCGTGGCCCTTCCACCAGACGACTTTCTGAAGACATATCTGCGAAAGCTGCAGTGATTAAGCATACAATGTAATGGGTACAAAAGCAAAATATTTCATTGTCGCCCGCGTAGAGGCTCTCCAGTGGTCAAATATCCGTCATGTGTCCCTGTACATCTTCACGTACGTCTATTAGGAGGTAAGAAGTCTTATTACTTTCTTCTCGATACCACTTGTCAAAACTTCACTTCTGAAACTGAAAGACTTTAAGACAGTCCCCCTACCCATAATAATGAAACACAATAGGTCCTGTCGTTAATCAGCATAGAGTGACTGGTGTCAGTGTATCGTTCTTACCTCAATACACGTGCATACACATATTTTATTGTAGAATTACTTATGAGGGATCCGGCTGGCCTCTTTTTTTTTTTCTCTGTTCCTCCTCCTTGTTTCACGTGTTTGTGAATCTCACTGTAACAGATGGTATCTCTTGTCGTCATGCACTGCAATTGGGGGAATCTTCCATGACACTAATGAATCAAGCATATTACTTTACTTCTGAAAAGAAGATAAACATCACCACGGACTCTCATACTGCACAGGTTCTGTGACTCTTTTATATCCCTTCTCTGGCAGGCAATATCCTGTGATTAATATCGTAATAACCACTGCAAAGCACTTCCTCTATGAATGGCAGTGCAAAACCTCTCTCAACATCTATACCTTCAACACCCATCATCGTTGCTGAATACCCTTCGTCGTCCTTGCAGTCCTTTCACTTCTTATTGTTTCAGTAAAGTCTTCCCATATGTTGCTCGATCAGTCTTCCTAAAGAAAAGATAAGAGATCACAGTGTGTTTCAGATATCAAGACAAGAATCTAAATACAGAGGGGTCCAAAAAATGCATCCACTGTTTAAAAGTACATAACTTGCAAACTAATTGACCGAGTTGTCTCATTTTTGGTAAAAGTGTAGCTTAAAGTCCAACTTAAAGATATCGCTGTAGGTGTTCGAAATGGTCACCACACACATCCACACACAAACGATGCCGCCGAACTGCAGCACGAACTACTGACTGCTACGTGTTCAGTTGGATATTTGCACATGAATGTACGATGGATTCTCGAAGTTCATCCAACGTGCGTGGCTTTTGTCGATAAACGACGTCCTTTAGTGTTTAGTGTTTAGTGTTTAGTGTTCCCCTATCCATCTTACTGGTAGATTTTCATCGAGATACGCCCTAACACTATTTTTGTAGTGGGCTGGGGCACCATCTTGTTGAAAGTAAACTCTTCCGTCTCCATACAAGTCTCGGATGGCAGATAAAATGGATGTCTGAAGCTTCTGAAGGTACACCTTACCGGTAACTGTGGCGTCGAAGAAGAATGGCCCAATCAAGCCCCAGTAAGACAACCCACCCCACACATTTACTCCTGGCAAATTGACGGCTTTGTCTACATGGACATTCAGATTTTCGGCGGCCCAGTAGATGCAATTGTGGCGATTAACTGTACCATTGAGTTTGAATTGTGCCTCAGCAGACCACACTTCATTGTTGCGCACCATGTTAGTAAACGACTCGCTGTACTCGATTCTACGATCTGGGTCGCCCTCGTTCATTGCGTGTAGCAATCGTGGGATGTGGCACTTCCACTTTGCTGTCTTCGACATTCGCCCCAGAACACTTGAGCGACTCGCTCCAGTTTCAGGGGCACACTGTCTGACAGACTTCTGTGGTGAGCGAGTGAATTGTTGTAATAGACGACTGGATTTAGCTGGACTTGTTACTGTTACAGGCCGTTCAGATCGTTGTTTGTGTACATCTTTAACACAGCCTTCGGCTTCAAATTTGTCTAAAATGCGACGAATCGTTAAACGTGTTGGTGGCTCCGATTGATACTCATTTCGCCATTGCCGTTGAAACTCATTAATGTTTTCGTACATAAAATACCACTTCAAAACTTAATTCCTTTCACCGAATGTAAGCCTTGCGCCAGCCATGTTTCCTCGAGTAACTAGGTGCAACTAAGAACAAAACACTATCTGGCGACTGTCATCTGACAAAACAAAACTACGCCATACAACGCTTGTGTGGCGATTGCCGGAACGACAAACTACTACACTACCAAAGATGAGACAACTCCGTCAATTAGTTTGCCAGTTATGGACTTTTAAACAGTGGATACATTTTTTGGACCCTTCTGTAGTTGAGAGTGATTACGATACAACACATACAAATGAACTGTAAATATAGTATGTTGAAAGAAATTTCTGAAATGAAACAGGATTACCTAATGTTGTACCGTGAGTATTCTAACAAGAGTGTTCACTACCTATTTGCAGGGAGCTTTCGTACATCCCTCCATGAACTTCTTAATATTTCATGAAAGTGGTACCTTTCACGACTTCCGCGTTTGCAACATTTCTACTTCAACAGCGTTTGGATGTACGATTCTTCATACCCGAAATGAGCCATGGAATACATTAAGAAACATTACTGAGGAACATGCAGCTCATTGACAACAACTGGTATTTTACCAAAACTTTTGTAACGACTTCCAGCTCATTTCACATGGAGCGCTGTTTTGTCTATCTGTTCGTTAATGTGCTTCTCTTTGTATCCGTTCTATTGCTAATCACATAGTCTCAGAGTGCCTGCTTGCTCCAACAGGGAGAAATCTAATGAAATCCCTAACCTTGTCAGTAAACCACTGGCTCCTCAAAACAAGAACAGTGGACTATCCCTGTACATCCATGTGCAACATCATTAATCACATCTCGTAAAGCTTCCAGTAACGTGTCTCAGTTCTGAGACATTTTCTCTACTTCCTTCATAATTACTTCATGCAGGTTGAAGACAGGGTAGTAGCCGTCTATGTAAAGTAATTTTATTTTTCTCTCTTACAAGAAACTTACCATCTAGGTGACTGGATCTGGGACACATTATCTGAAATAGTCTTGCACACTTTCCCTACTTTCTTTAACAGTTTATCCACAAGAACCTCGGTCGCAGTCTTAGCTGTAGTGCTGTGTATGAGAGTAAAGTCTTAGCAGTTAGTTCCACTGACACCAACCCAAACTAAAGGCCTCATTAAGTCTACATTAATGGCGAAAAAAATCAGTTGCAGCCAATTATCGTAGTCTCACAGTCAAAATAAGAATTCAGGGACTCCTGTACGTAACAATTGGTGGTTTAGCTTTCTAACGGCCCTTATAGGTCACAAGCACTCTTGTGATCTGTTACTCCGTATTCTTAAAGAGCATGGATTCCCATAAATTGATGCAGCACTTTCTTGGACCAACCAATATGTAGCTCAAATTTTTTTTCACTGTAGCAGAATGCAGGGTGGCGTCTCGTAGAGCATCGCTTGGCACAGTCTCCCTTGTTGTTGTATTGGACTGTATCTGCAGGATGTCTCCGTTGTAGTCAGTGTATGTCAACAATGGCTGTTATACCTTGTGGAAGCAATTCGTAGTACACTACACAATCACTCTTCCACCATATGAATAACATTATCTTTTTGGATACATGCAGGTCTTCGTTTGGGCTCAACCATTCCTTTCTTTTCCTTATGTTAACATAAAAACTCTTTTTCTCGAAACCAGGAAAAATACAAAATAGAAATGGTCGGCGATGCTCAGAAGCGAATTCATGCCAAGTGCGCAGAGATGCACATACGGCCACACACAGATTTTTGTGATTTTGGCTCGCGGTATCCATACACCCAATTTTCGAACCTTCCCCATTGCATGAAAATGTCACGTGATGATGGAATGGTTGCAGTTCATCACATCTGCCAGTTCTCGATTACACGGACGTGGATCATTGCGATTTAAGGGTTTTAAACGATCTTCATCAAACCCCAAAGGCCTTCCTAAACTTGGTGATTCACTAACATCAAAACGATCGTCCATAGAACTAGGAAATCATTTCGTTGCTGTACTTTGTTCAGCGGCATTATCCCCGTACTCCGTGCAAATGTTTCTGGCCTCCTCCGGTGCTGTCACCCTTCTATCGAACAGATGTGCACTCTGGAAATGATCCGCTTCCTCTACTTGGCTTTCGATTTTCTAATGTCCACAACTCCACTCAGTATCTCCAAATAATAATATGTAAACTCAAATAGCAACAGTTAACTATAAAAAATGGCAATCGATAAATAAACTCATAGCAACCGCAACGCCAAAAATCAAGTCTAAACCGCAACCAACTTATCTCCCAATCTAATAGTACCGTCGGATCCCCACTTGACCATTGTCTTACCACTTGACCATGATATCTCTAAGGATTGAGTATTTATCCCACTCATGGGTAGTATCTCAAAAGGAACATGCTTCATACACATCATGTTGAAATTGCTTTCATGCAAATCCCTGTCACCCCCTCACGTTAATGCTGTTAGCACCTGAGATAGCGCATCGGCTACAACATAGTCTTTCCCCAGTCGGTACTAAATTCTGTATTCAGCTTCCTGTACATACAGCAACCAGCAGTCTAACTGCTAATCACAAGGCATTACAAAACCTTACGAGTACCATATACTTTAGTTGTCCTCCCATACAGAAATTACCTAAGCTTTTACAGACTTCCACACAATTACAAAGATCCCATGTCCCTTGAAAGATAGATTCTCTCTCACTATTTTAAGATTCTGCTTGCAAGAAAACAATCGGTTGTGGAACTATTACAACTCATTCTACACTCCTGGAAATGGAAAAAAGAACACATTGACACCGGTGTGTCAGACCCACCATACTTGCTCCGGACACTGCGAGAGGGCTGTACAAGCAATGATCACACGCACGGCACAGCGGACACACCAGGAACCGCGGTGTTGGCCGTCGAATGGCGCTAGCTGCGCAGCATTTGTGCACCGCCGCCGTCAGTGTCAGCCAGTTTGCCATGGCATACGGAGCTCCATCGCAGTCTTTAACACTGGTAGCATGCCGCGACAGCGTGGACGTGAACCGTATGTGCAGTTGACGGACTTTGAGCGAGGGCGTATAGTGGGCATGCGGGAGGCCGGGTGGACGTACCGCCGAATTGCTCAACACGTGGGGCGTGAGGTCTCCACAGTACATCGATGTTGTCGCCAGTGGTCGGCGGAAGGTGCACGTGCCCATCGACCTGGGACCGGACCGCAGCCACGCACGGATGCACGCCAAGACCGTAGGATCCTACGCAGTGCCGTGGGGGACCGCACCGCCACTTCCCAGCAAATTAGGGACACTGTTGCTCCTGGGGTATCGGCGAGGACCATTCGCAACCGTCTCCATGAAGCTGGGCTACGGTCCCGCACACCGTTAGGCCGTCTTCCGCTCACGCCCCAACATCGTGCAGCCCGCCTCCAGTGGTGTCGCGACAGGCGTGAATGGAGGGACGAATGGAGACGTGTCGTCTTCAGCGATGAGAGTCGCTTCTGCCTTGGTGCCAATGATGGTCGTATGCGTGTTTGGCGCCGTGCAGGTGAGCGCCACAATCAGGACTGCATACGACCGAGGCACACAGGGCCAACACCCGGCATCATGGTGTGGGGAGCGATCTCCTACACTGGCCGTACACCACTGGTGATCGTCGAGGGGACACTGAATAGTGCACGGTACATCCAAACCGTCATCCAACCCATCGTTCTACCATTCCTAGACCGGCAAGGGAACTTGCTGTTCCAACAGGACAATGCACGTCCGCATGTATCCCGTGCCACCCAACGTGCTCTAGAAGGTGTAAGTCAACTACCCTGGCCAGCAAGATCTCCGGATCTGTCCCCCATTGAGCATGTTTGGGACTGGATGAAGCGTCGTCTCACGGGTCTGCACGTCCAGCACGAACGCTGGTCCAACTGAGGCGCCAGGTGGAAATGGCTTGGCAAGCCGTTCCACAGGACTACATCCAGCATCTCTACGATCGTCTCCATGGGAGAATAGCAGCCTGCATTGCTGCGAAAGGTGGATATACACTGTACTAGTGCCGACATTGTGCATGCTCTGTTGCCTGTGTCTATGTGCCTGTGGTTCTGTCAGTGTGATCATGTGATGTATCTGACCCCAGGAATGTGTCAATAAAGTTTCCCCTTCCTGGGACAATGAATTCACGGTGTTCTTATTTCAATTTCCAGGAGTGTATTTCCGTGGAGGAGAATGATTGTCCAGCCTAATCCGAGAACTGTCTAACCTGAGGCAGAACTCCTTGTCTAAGTCCAGATGGTACATGATTGGAGCATTTACGAATGCTCCCTTCGTAGGATCAAATTCACTCCGTTCCACCTCATTCCAGTCCAGACCAAAATTTTTCCTGTCACAGCGCCTCTAATACTCGTTTTCTGCATTGGTAATAGAGACCCTGTACTTTCCTGTATGCTAGTCTCAAATATACCATGACTAATTACCGAATCCTAGCTTTTAGTATCTACAGTGCACGATACATACTTACTACTAACCTTTACATTAAGACCTAGGTGGCAAAGAACAGTCATAAAATGGCATGAGCTCCGTTTCACAAGCTGTGGTATCACACGCTCCATTCAGTTCGTCGATTTCTGGGGTTTTTGGTTTCTCGTTTATTCGGCACATTATTACTGGGGTCTTCAGTCTGCACCTCATCAACTCTTTGTGAAGTCCCCTGATTATGCATCCCGCTCGCCAATCGCTAAATCTCTTTCATGGATTCCAGCGACCTCTCTGTGAGCCACAGTTCCACAGAAAATTATCTTGCCGGTGGGGCTTTAGCAGCTGCCAATCTCTCTGCCCCACAATATAACAGACCTCGGCTTTTCGACAGCACTGTGTATTAGTGGACATATTTGGAAGGACTCCAGTAAGTTTGGTACTTCTCTGAGGAAATGAAAGGTCTCTCACCTTCAGTGATACATTGGAAATCACGCACCCGCACTTTCACATATCACAGAAATAACTCATGGCATCGCAGGAAGAAAGGAAGAGGCTGCTGATTTGAAAAGAAATAAAATAAGATAGTTCCATCGTATTCTTTCACCAAGTACACGTCAAATGTTTGACTAGACAGCAGAAACATCCTCTGGCGGACTTCAAACAAGAGATAAGAATGGTTGAGACTAGAAATAATATGACAGGGGGAACAGTACGAACTCTTTTCGCAATCACCTTTCCCTCGCAAAGCAGGAGAAGGGAATAAGGCATGAACGCGATAATACTGGTGCGAAGTATCCTCTTCGGCGTGTAATAGAATAGCTGATGTAGTATATATGTGGATGCAATATTACAGTGGCTACAAAACGAATAAAATGTCCTGAATGGACACCTGTTGTGCTATGTAATCACTTGTACTGAAGTTTATGTATTTTAGTCGCTTTACGGAATTGGACTGTGCCAGCGATGTTAGGATGCTGGCGTATGGATGTTGCTGATTTCAGCGACCATGGGAAACAAACAGTCAGTGTTTTGAAACTGACATGCAGACATGACGTCAACGGACAGCGGAACCCTCGAAATGAAACCACCACGGCGTAGGGTACACAGCTCTCTGCTTTCAGAGTACACATTTCAGCAGCTGGTTCATTATCATTGCGCAGTAATCCTAGTGCGCCATTACGATACAGAAAATGTGTCGCTAATCATAAGTGATTCGCCATCCATTTAAAGGATACTACATTAAACAAAAGTTCATTGTATGAGTACCTTCTTCTGATCCATTTTTGAGATAACTATCTCTGTCGTTCAAACAGAGCGAACAACAAATTACGTTGTTTTCGTTGCAGAGCAGTATTATCGTTAGACTGCACCTAGGTTGAGTCACACAATTTTAAAACTCATCATGTCATTTAGTACGAATTGATGTGCTCTATTTGCTGCTGTGATAGTGGACAAAACTTCTGTTACAATACTGTGCACAATGAACATTGATGTGACTGGTGTATGTAAATAATATCAAAATATTCTTTCAGAGCAGCTTTACGGTTTCATGTTTTAACACGTTCATAGCTTCTACGGACATCTGTTGTCTTAAACCACCAACCGATGTACTTGTGATACTTGCGTTATATTATTACAAAACTGCAAGTACCTTTCTTTCAGAGTGTCACCAAGTAAGCGTCAAGGATACTTATAAAAGAAAAATTAAATTTATTAGGAGAAACAGCAGTTAGACTATATGCTAAAAGAATTTTAAATGAATAGTTGAAATCAAAATACAGCGGTGTTGAGTCCTGTATCTGAATTTAACGCAACCAATATGATAATTATACCATTATAGTGCAATGCATCATTTTCAGAGTACCAGAACAAAGTCTATATATGGGCTACCTGTGTTCTACAATAACCTTTTTTATAGCGGTATCGGCTAAGAAGTTATTTTTCTCCTAAGTAGTCGCTACAGATCGCCCCTTCGAGCTCAACATTTATTTTAACTATTTTACAATAAATGTCTGCCGCCTGCTTCTATTCCGCAGATGAAAGATGGGTAAATCTTACAGTTTTATCTCAATCGATTCGTTGCGGTCACACGTTTGAGTGTTAAATGTGGTGTGAGAGACAAGCAGCGTCCTCGCTTAGATTATATTTACGTTTGTTTAATGTATCGAGAGTGTGATGCTCGCTAAGGATGTAGAATATGTCAATAAACAAGATTACGTGGTCAATATTAAAAAATAAATGTTGTGCAGATTGCAAGTAGAATTAAATTAGAATTATATTAATATCTCAAGCTGCTAACGGTCGTTGATATGTGTCAACGGGGACAGGTGAAAATGTTTGCCCCGAGCGCGACTGCAGTGATTATCTCGCTCACGCCTCCCGCGAGACCCACATTCTCACCTTGTATGTTCACACACTACATTTGTAGTGTCTCACCCCAACACACTCATTACTCATGGAAGACATTCGTAACAAGTCCCGTAAGAGGTCATAAAATATGTGTGCATCCGCACAGAAGAAGGTCATGGATGGTGTTGTCAGAACTATATCCATGTATGGATATGGTGTCTGTTCTTCCAGACATGTCAGAACGAACAGACACCAAACGCATATATGGATATTGTCTGCTCTTCCGGGCATGTCAGAACGAACAGACACCAAACGCATATATGGATATTGTCTGCTCTTCCGGACATGTCAGAAAGAACAGACACCATATCCATAAATGGATAGTGTTTGCTCTTCCGGACATGTCAGAAAGAACAGACACCATACGCATATATGGATATTGTCTTCTCTTCCGGACATGTCAGAAAGAACAGACACCATATACGTATAAGGGCAAGTGGAATGGTCGATACTAAATTAGAATAAATACATCTCTCCATGCTAGTCTACCTCGTACAATCCCCTTCCTCTGCACATAATTACCGACACATAAACCTGTTTGAATCCGCTGTCTTTATTCAAGTCTTAACCGCCCTCTGCAATTTTACTGTCCTTCCGTTACCAAACTTACAGTTCCTTGACGCCTCAAACTGTTTCCCATCGCCCGATTCCTTCTTTTAGTCTAATACATACATTTCTTTTTCCTCCAGTTCGATTCACCACCTTTGCATTCGTCTCTTGCCTGGACTGTTTACCGCCCACGCTCCATTTCCATGTAAGATTACCTTCACATAATACTTCTTAAACTGATATTAAATGTTAACTAAAACTCTTTTTCAGAAATGCTTTTCATGCTACCGCTACTATGCATTTTATATCCTCTCTACTTCGTCGATCGGGAGACGTTCGGTAAATAATGCAACATATTTTTTTCCTGAAAGCAGGTTGGTTTCATTCCGGACTCCAGTACACCTCGTTATTCCCCACTCTTTTA
The DNA here is from genome assembly GCF_023898315.1 of Schistocerca nitens. Taxonomy (NCBI): domain Eukaryota; kingdom Metazoa; phylum Arthropoda; class Insecta; order Orthoptera; family Acrididae; genus Schistocerca; species Schistocerca nitens. Next base: position 1,013,963,075 of record NC_064615.1, read on the forward strand.
ACTATATAACACTTTTTTCAACGTAATCTACATTCAATGCGAATGCCCTACGCCAACTTACTGGGAGGCCCTATATGTCTGCACCACTCCACTGGCCAATATCGGAGCCAATGTGTTGCTGAATCATTAACCTCCCCATCATCCACGTTCTGCTTCCCTCATTGGACCTAACAGATGGCTGTAGGTATGTGTGAGATCCAGGCTCTGGGGTGGATGAGGAAGGACAGTCCAATGAAGTTTTGTGAGATCGTCTCTAGTGAGCTGACTTGTGTTAGGCCTTGCGTTGTCATGGAGATCTTCGCTTGCAATTTTGTGGCGATGAACTCGTCAAAGTCGCTTGTTCAATTTCCCGAGGGTAGCAAAATGCACTTCAAAGTTCATCATTGCCCCATTATGGGGGTCATCAAACACAGTAATCCATTCAGAGTGCCAGAAGACCGTCGCCGTGACTTAATCGACTGAGGGTGCGGCTTTGAACGTGTGTGACGGTACGTGACGTAAATGGACATTTGGAAAAAAGAAAAGAAAAAAAGGTTTTTTGCTTGTGTCACGTGTGAATTATAAATTATTTCAAGACTGTGTATGTCTGCGCGATGTATTAACAAATAATAAAGATTGTAAATTATTATTATGAAAACACAAATACCGATGCAATTAACAAAACACAGTTTTTTGTATAATCTCTGTGTAACGTAAGCCATGAAGATGAGAGACAATGCTTTGATTGAAGTAACTCTCCTGTTTTGTTTTGTCTAGCGGTAGGCCGCCATTGTAGCACTCACTCCGTCTTCAGGCCACAGGTGGCCCATCGGGACCATCCGACCGCCGTGTCATCCTCAGTTGACGATGCGGATAAGAGGGGCGTGTGGTCAGCACACCGCTCTCCCAGTCGTTATGATTGCTTTCTTTGACCGGAGCCGCTACTATTCCGTCGAGTAGCTCCTCAATTGGCATCACGAGGCTGAGTGCACCCCGAAAAATGGCAACAGCGCATGGCGGCTGGACGGTCACCCATCCAAGTGCCGGCCACGCCCGACATTGCTTAACTTCGGTGATCTCACGGGAGCCAGTGTATGCATTGTGGCAAGGCCGTTGCCCTGCCGTTGTAGTGCTGTCTGATAATTAACGTAAGTTTTATCTGTATTTAGAAAAAGATGATAGAAATTGGTATTAGAAAATGTGTATTGTTGACTTAGTTGACACCTGTCATGATCGAACCATCAGTTATAATTAACAAAATTGTTACAGAACTTCGTAGAGCAGGGAGCTCATTTCCCCTAGCAGGATTTAGTCGGCCATTACGCTGACTGTATTATTTAATTAAAATACCATATCATAATATTAAATGTAAATGCGAGAGACTTCTCAATTCATTAATTTCATTAATTTCAAAGTTAAAAAGAGTCAGAACAGATTTCGTTTATTAATATTTAGAATACTGAGTGACTTCAGTATGTTTCATTTTGGCCTCCTAACGGCAGATGAGATTCCAGTTTTGGCTTGCAAATAATGAACAAGAAATATTGAAAAGCATTACATTACGTAATATCTCAGTTAATCTTTATGTAGTTTGGTACATAAATAACCAGTAGCCCCTGAGACCCATATTAATAATTACAGTTAGCGTAATAATACGCATATTTTCTTTTCTAAATAGCAGCGCTCACGCTAAATATTTATTAGAAGGCGGTCAGTCGCTCGTTGTGTTGAAAAAATATTATATCGTACGTACTTCGCGGCAGCCGATGTCCGTACGAGTGTTATCGCGGTATAAGTTAATTAAAAGTCTCATGCTAGCCCACAGTATTTAAAGCCATCCCAAACCAAAATCATAAAATATATCATCATAAAAATAAAAATATATAATTATACCGTGATAAGTGGCCACACACACACAAGCACATACACACTTATACCGTGATACTTGTTCTTCGGAGATGAGGTGGCGTGGTGCCAATCAGGCCCGTACCGCGCAAGCAGTTTCGCACAGATTGTCCTTTTTTGCTCATTATCATCTTCTACGGCGAGGAGCCCAGCGGCCCCGCATCTTTCCAACAGAGACGTCCGTTTGTGCAGTGAGGCGTTTGGGAGCCGTTGGTCACCTCGAATGAGAGTGTCCGCACGTCCCAACATTTCAGGAGTCACAGCTGTGTGCGGCCGACCGGCACGCAAGAGGACGGGCACGGTCCCATACCTTGTTGCGATGATGATACACCCCTCGCCCAACGACTCACCGTGCTTCTGTTGACTGCCATGTCTCCGTAGACATTACACAACGGGCTGTGAATAGCTGCGATGCTCTTTTATTCCGCCAAAAGAAACGCAATGGCCGGCCGAAGTGGCCGTGCGGTTAAAGGCGCTGCAGTCTGGAACCGCAAGACCGCTACGGTCGCAGGTTCGAATCCTGCCTCGGGCATGGATGTTTGTGATGTCCTTAGGTTAGTTAGGTTTAACTTCTAGGGGACTAATGACCTCAGCAGTTGAGTCCCATAGTGCTCAGAACCATTTGAACTTTGAAACGCAATGACAGCTCTCTGCTTGCATGTCATTTTGAAGGCTACGTATAGCTCTGCCATCTACCCGAGCTTATGAAACTATAGGTGCTGAAGCGGGAATATTTAACATTATCCCACAACAAGTCTCACATTTTTTTCAATCCGAAACTCGCCGAGAAAAAAAAAGTGTTACATCACTTATTGAACGCCCCTCGTATTTTGCTGCCAAAATAGAAAAAAATACCTCAGTTAACTACTCATTTCAGTGTCTTAGTTCCTAATCTACCTCCCTTACCAACGGCTGATTTCATCTCATTATATTACATTTCCTTCGTTTTTTTGATGTTCATCATATAATATAAAATTAAGACACTGTCCATTTCGTTCAACTGTAAGTCCATGTCCTTTGTCGATTCTAACAGAATTAAATGTTATCAGCAAACCTCCATTTTTTTTTTTGCTTTCTCACTAAACTTGATACCCTTTCAAACTTTCACCTTGGTTTGTTCACAGTTCGTTCAACGTACAAGTTGAATGTCATCGGGGCGACGCTACAACTTTATCTCAATTCCCTCTCAACTACCGCTTCCCTTTCATTTCCTTCAACAATTTCATCAGAGGAACTGTTCTGCTTTCTGACGTAATGTATACTTTTTGGGATAATCACGACGCCGTAAAAGGTGCCAATGAAGTGCGGGTAACGTACAGCCTATAACTATTAGCGTTACTCGGTGTCGTCAATAGTGTTGGTGGCCGTACACAGTTGCTCTAAATACCAAACATTCAACACAGCTTTCACAGAAAATCTTATCATAGTAACGTGACAAATTAGCGAAATAAATATTGAGAAACGGTTGACCTAAGGCTCGAACTGTTAGTCAAAATCGCGAAGGATACTAATATTACCTAACTGAGATTGTTTCATAGCTTTTTCTAGACATTTCTCTCAGAACAGCACAAGGTACGTGAATAGTGACTGCATATAAATAAAACTCAATGAGTAATAGCTCAATGTTTAAACATCTGTGAAAACTCGTAGTCCTTCGTGCAAACGGAGAATGTACGGCCAACAGCATTCTGTGAACAAATACACATATCAGTGCAGTTAAATCGCGGGGAGTGTAAAGATGTTAACATCAACTCCCACTATCATCTCCAGCGAATATAAATTTCATAACCATGAATACTATCCCGACAACTTCTGTCCAAGTCAATAAAATAAATCAGTCAAAAGAAGCAAATATTTACGAGTTCACCGCTGCAAGAGTAAACTAATAAAAATGAGCTCCGTGTATTTGTGAGTTCGTCATTTACTAACGACTCTAGAGGTTTTAGCTCTTAAATGAAACCGCAGCCCAGAAATTTACAAGTTATCACACATTACCAAAATTATTCTCAGTCGACTTTGTCACAGGCAAAACATTCGCGGCACACAGGCCGCTAAGAACCCGAAAAGACCTCAGCCGACACAATGAAGACGAAAGACCCATGACGAACGGCGGAAGGAAAAACACCCTGTGGTCTTATGTGAACACTTATTTAAAGCGGGGAGGGGACGTAACCGAAAATTTAAACATTTATTTAAAAACACATAGCCTTAGCTATTATTGTACGAATCTAAAATTTTGCATGTGTGAAGAAAAGGAGCTGTATTTTAGCGGAAGAGTGTAATAAAATACGCAGGATTAATCTACATGTACATGAATACTCTGCAAATCACATTTATGTGCATGTCAGAGGTTTCACCGAACTACCTTCACAATAATTCTCTATTATTCCAATCCCGTACAGCGCGCGGAAAAACGTACACCTGTATCTGTCCGTGAGAGCTCTGATTTCCCTTATTATTATGATCGTTTTTCCCTACGTAGGGTGACGTTCAAAAAACATGTTCGCATTCGGAGGAGAAAGGTGGTAACTGAAATTTGGTGACAAGATTTCGCCGCAACGAAAAACGCATTCTGTCCACCCCACATTGTGTATCATTTCAGTGACACCCTCTCCCCTATTTCGCGATAATACAAAATGTGTTTCCCTTCTTTGAAATTTCTCGATGTACTCTGTCAATCCTATCTGGTAAGTAGCCCACACCGTGCAGCAGTATTCTGAAAGAGGACGGACAAGCATAGTGTAGGTAGACTATCTAGTAGATCTGTTATACTTTCTAAGTGAGCTGCCAATAAAACGTCGTCTTTGGTTAGCTTTCCCTACAACAATTTCTATGTGTTCCTTCCAACTTAAATTGTTAGTAATTGTAATTCCTAGGTATTTACTTGAATTTACGGTCTTTAGATTTCACTGATCTATTGTGTAACCAAAGTTTAAATGATTCCTTTTACCACTCATGTGGGTGACCTCACACTTTTCGTTATTTAGGGCCAATTGCCAATTTTTGCACCATACAGATATCTTTTCTAAATCGTTCTGCTAATTCATTAGATCTTCTTATGACTTTGCTATTCGATAAATGACAGCATAACCTGCAAACTACCTAAGAAGGCTGCTCAGATTGTCCCCTAAATCGTTTATATAGATAAGGAGCATCTACGAGCCTGTAACACTACCTTGGGGAACGCTACAAATCTCTTCTGTTTTACTCAATGACTTCCCGTTAGTTACTACGAACTGTGATCACTCTGACAGAAAATCACAAATCCAATCACATAACTGAGACGACATTCCATAAGCACGCAATTTCACTACAATCAGCTTGTGTGGTACAATGTCAAAAGGCTTCTGGAAATCTAGAAATACGAAATCAATTTGAATTCCCTTCTCAATAGCACTCAACAGTTCGTATAAATAAAGAGCTAGTTGTATTTTACGAGAACGGTGTTTTCTAAATCCATGTTGACTATGTGTCAATAGATCGTTCTTTTCGAGGGAATTCATAATGTTCGAACGCAATATATGTTCCAAAAGCCTGCTGAATATCGACGTTAATGATATCGGCCTGTAATTTAGTAGATTACTGCTACTAGCTTTCTTGAATATTGGTGTGATCTGTGCATGGATCTTTCGTCGAGCAAACTGTTGTATTTGATTGTTAAGTATGGAGCTATTGTATCAGCACGCTCCGAAAGGAACCTAACTGGTATGCAGCCTGGACCGGAAGACTTGTTTTTGTTAAGTGATTAAGTTGCTTCACTACTCCGGAGATATCTACTTCCACGTTACTCACGCTGGCAACTCTGTTTGATTCGAATTATTGCATATTCACTTCGTCTTCTCTGGTGAAGAAATTTCGGAAGGCTCTGTTTAGTAACTCTGCTTTGGCGGCACTATCGTTGATATTATTTCCATTGCTGTCGCCCAGAGAAGGATTGATTGTGTCTTGCCGCAAGCATACTTCACCTATGACCAGAATGTATTTGGATTTTCTGTCATTTTTCGAAACAAAGTTTCCCTGTGGAAACTATTATAAGCATCTCGCCTTGAAGTCAGTGATAAATTGCGATCTTCTGTAAAAGATTGCCAGTCTTGGAGATTTTGCGTCCTCTTAAATTTGGCGTGTTCTTTTTGTTGTTTTTGTAACAGTGTTCTGACCCCGTGTGTGTACCGCGGAGGATCAGTTCCGGCGTTTGTTAATTTATTTTGCATAAATCTCTCAGTTGCTGCCGATACTATTTCTTTGAATTCAAGCCACATCTGGTCTACGCTTATATTATTGATTTGGGAGGAGTGGAGATTGTCTCTCGGGAAGGCATCAAGTGAATTTTTATCTGCTGTTTTGAACAGGTAAGTAAAGAGCCAGAATTTGAACTTTTAATTTTTTATTGTAATTTTTATAAAATACATACCTCAAACAATAATCATGCAATAAATTTGAAAATGTTATTCTTGGATTAAGGAGGACCACTGATTAAGTTACGGTTCAAATTCTATTATTAACAGAGTTTTGAATGTTTCACATCCAACACTAATATTTCAGAATGTAATCATAGGACGACGTGTTTTTTAGTTCCAGTGAAATAGCAACATGTTTTTTTCGATCGTCTCCTGAAAATTTCATACGATTTTTTGGGAAAATGCTTCTAATACTGCAAAAACGTAAAACCGAGGAAATTAGGCCCAAAGATATTCTTCTCACACTTCTCCATCAATAAGTTTCCCTCAATTTTAAAACACTTCATACCGATACTCTTCATCCTCCAGGTTTCTCGTCTGCCCCCTTCGAGTTTGCTTGGCCTGTGTTTGTGGGTAAGATAGTGATCTGCCATCTTTCTTGACCCTGCTTTCATAGATTGTGTAAAATGCTCTGGTCGTAAACACACCTGTGTCTATACCAACTCTCTTCAGCACTTCAATTTTGCCATTATATCCGTCATTAAAACATAAAACTGCATCATAGAGACCTATTTTGAATATTTCAAGTCCACAGAATGTCCTTTTAGACCATGTAATCCAAATTAAACTACTGAGGCTTTCATTTGCGCTCTGTGTCTTCCCATGAACACATTTTCTCAGTAGATCAGGATTTGCAAGAAACGTGAATGTGGACATAATTGCATTCGTTACAGGTTATGGTAATGAGTGTTTATGTGAGTATGTCTCATTTCTTCTGTTGAACTTACACCAATCGACTTTCGGACACAGATCATGAACTGGTATATGGTCAGTAGATAATTTGTGGGAAAAAAACTGCCCACACAGCACGCCCCATTGTCTCAAATTGTTTGTGTTTATCCTGATAGCTCTCCCATAAAATAACGGAAGAAAATCAGAGTAAGCCTGAATTTTCCTCCTAGTGGTTTTCCAGCCTATACAACTTAAAAACGTAAATAAACGACAGACATGTAATTTTTCTACCAAAGCTATAGATGACAGCCAGAGGTTTAGATGTCAGAATGAGATACCGACAGAAAATAGCCTTTAGAGTCATAAAAATTCCGCTGAAGCAAGCAGTTTCCCGAAAGTATGGAAAGGTGCAGAGATTACCAGTTTGATATTTTAAAGGCATTTGAATGCTGCTCTCACGATGTAATTCACACAACACATACATTAAACTCTATAGATTAAGAAAATATTTTTGAAAATCGGACTTTTGGACTCTACTCCATTGCACTCACCCTTAAATTGTCGGTCGCATAATCACTACTCACTCGACACGATGTAGGCACTTCCGTCCTGAGCAACATTCTGAATTTATACAATAATAGTTGACAAATCCAGCATTGCCTGGGTATTAATTTTGCTAATTTTCTATCAGAAACGGAGACAAAAAATGAACAGCTGTTGTAATTTAATATCGAAGACAATTTTGAAGTAATTATACGCTCATACAAAGGAAGGAAGACAAAGTTCACACATAAAAGCACAGTATCTTACATAAGAAACACAGTATGCAAAATACAAATGTATTTTGTTCATTTAACTCACAACTTGACTATAAACAATACTCTTAGTTATAAGTCCGGGGAACTGGGCGCAGATGCTTCGCGCGCCTACAAAACGAGTTTGTAAACGTCTCGGTGGCTATTCGTCTTCTTAGCTCTGTAGACGGCTACTGTTTACGCCTACAGCCATTTGCGTTTTGTGGTCGAAAGCTGTCAACACCGCTGCCAAGTGCCAGAGATTTTCTTATCTTGCATCAACTGTAGGAGTGTCTTAGTAGTAAAGGACAAACACAGCAAAACTTCATACATGATTCGGCATTTTCTCACACACCTCAGTGTTTATGAGGTCATATCTCTTGACCTATGTGTCGTACAATGATATATTTGTGTAGGTACATTCAGCGCCATATGTGGATAATATCATCGAAATATGTTGCGAATAGGGTTAGAAGCAAAGAAGTAATAAATTAAACATCATGCATGATGCGGCAGTTTTTCACGCACTTCAGTGCTTACAACGTCACGTAATGATATAATTTTGTAGATACACTCCGCAGCATGTGAATGCCGTATGCACATTGTGTTGTGAATAGGGCCAGTAGTAAAGAATAAATTTAAACGTCATGGGCAATGCGGCAGTTTTTCACCCATCTCATTGTTTATGACGCCATATCTGGGTGGTTTTCATCTTCACAGTGATGTTGTCTGGAAGGGATATGTGTACCATATTGGGCTGACATCGGTCCAATGATTAAGGAGGAGATGCGGAAAACACACACACACTCTTATATATATATATATATATATATATATATATATATATATATATATATATATATGTGTGTGTGTGTGTGTGTGTGTGTGTGTGTGAGGTGTGTGTGTGTGTGTGTAACAACACATGATACTACCTGATGATGTCATAGGTTTTGCCCCCTCCGCTCCCCCCTCTAGCCCGAAAGGCGATAGCCCGATAGCCACCGATCCAACAGGTAAGTAATATTATTGTTATGTACTACATTCTATGGTGGATAACACATCAATAATATGTTATACATGTGAAACACACATATTTTTCTCCCTTCTTTGGACCTTTTCGATGACCTCCATCAATCGTATCTGATAAGGATACCATTCCACGCAGAAGTACACCGGAAGAGAACGGACAAGCATAGTGTAGGCAGTTACTTTAGTAGATTTTAAGCATATTCTAAAGTCTCTGCAGAAAAGCGCAGTCTTTGGTTTGTTTTCCTCACAACGCAAGCTGTATGAAGGTTCCAGTTTAAGTTGTTCGTAAATGTAGTTCCTAAATATTTAACTGAATCAACAATATCTAATTTACGTTATTGAACGTGTAACCGAAGTTTATTAGATTCCTTTTGGTATTCATGTGGAGAACCTCACACTCCTTATTGTTTACAGTTAGTTGCCACTTTCGCGTTGGACAACTTACTTGTGTATATCATTTTGCGTTTGGAAGTAATATTCTGATTACTATAGTAAATGATAAACAGCACCACATACAAAAAATCTAAGATGGCTCCTTAATTTGTCTGCTGCGTCCTTTATACAGGATGTGCCAGAAATGTTGAGACAAATTTCGAGGGGGTTATAGGCGGTGTCTTGGCGAACGAATTGAGGATAGTATCCCAGGTAGGCAAATATCATCCAACGACGCTAGAGAGCGTTGAAATTTCAGGCGCCTCCGCCTGCCACTAAGCGAAACGTAACTGTGTACGCTGACTGACCTTAGCCACAGGTGGAATGTCTCGCAATGTTGTTTGTTATTCATTGATCGCGACTGATTACCAGTATCGCCAGTGCAAAACATGGAACTATCTCCTGCGTAGAAAGACCTTGTCACCAATGAATGCGATGTTCTGTTTCCTAGGTGGATGATGGTTTTGGTCAAGGGCTTCCGTCCGCAGTTTATTGTTCCACTGAAACAGTCTAAAATCTTCAATGTTTTTCGGAATACAGGAAAAAAAGGTAAACTGCAGATGGAAATATGTCTGTGAAACTGTCATCTGCCAAGGCAGCAGAGCATCGCATTCATAGGCAATGAGTCCTGTCTGAGGAGCAGCTACATACATCTTCTCCACTGGCGGTAGTGGTTATCAGTCGTGGTCACTGAATAACAAATGACCCTGCAAGATGTTCCATCTATGATCTGTCAGTTCACAAAGGCACTTTTGCTGCCTAAGGGGATGGCCTATAACACTGACACTTTTGTAGCGTTGTTTGATGACGTTTCTGGACATGGGCTCAATTTTCGAGGCGTCCTAAACGACCTCTAGAAAGTTGTCGCAACATCTCTGGGACACCCTGCATAGATTAGGAACAGCAGACGGCCCATTATACTTCCTTGGTGAACGGCAGATATCACTTTTCTTTCACTCCATTACATTGCATCAGTTACTAAGGAGTGTGATGTTTGCAACCGGACAGTATGAATACAGTCGCTCAATTACTCCTGTGACGATATTCCACAGGAACACAAATCTATTAGAGGCCATTTATGAAGAATGGTGTCGAAATACTTCTGAAAATCTAGAAATGAGGAAGAGTTTGAGATCCGCTGTCTATAGCACCCATTACATCGTGTGAATAGAGAGCCAGCTGCTCTACACAAGAAAGTTATTTTCTGAATCCGCGATCAGTGTGTGTCAATACAGCAGAACTCCAATTATCTGAATTAATTGGGACCAGATCCATTTGGATAATAAAAAAATCGGATAATTGGGTGTTCTTTGGAAAAACGTACGTATTTTAATTACAATAATTACGTACCGTATGTACAGAACTGTATGTTGAAATTGGGAGAAAAATATTTTTAAAGAAAAGAGGTTTTAATTAATTAAAATGAAAATGCAACACATTGACGTACATGTTATGTTGTGAAATACAGGTGCTGAAAGTTAATGCTTGCTGCACATCTCTGTCAAAGTAAGCTGTTTGACTGCCTTCATCCGTTTCAGGCACCCAAGTTGCGCATTCGCTTGACAGTGAGAAGTGGCATGTAGTCACGCTCCATCCACATAAATGCAGTTTCAAGGCTGGCAAATGCTTCACTAGATGATGGGCACGCGTCTACTTCAAATTCGACGTTAAGGTCATGTTCTTGTTCGAAGCAATTTTTCCACTCTTTCAATAAGTTACCATAATTTAGAATTTTAAATGTAGGGTCTGACGAATCACAAACAATCCATTCATCTGAATCTTCAGCACTAGCACCTGAACATCCAGGAATTGTCAGAAGAATGTTACTTAATTCCTCAACTGACACGCCATCCTCATCTTCTCCTGTCTTTTCTATTTCCTTTTCTTGAGCTTGTTTTTCCTTTTTCTCTTTTTCCTTCTCTTCTGCAGTTGATATGCTTTTCAACCTGTTCCGCGTGCGTCTTAATGTGACTACCTTAATCAACCACCAAGCTTCCGCCACCACGTAAGCTCAATCTTTCAAATTTCATTTTCTATAATTTTTCTTTTTAAAATTCAGTCTTGATCACACCACGTATGTTACAAGAACATAGGTGACCGGTTTCAGTCATATCACATGACCATCATCAGACACATGGCATCCTTCGAAGTTAGTAGGTAGAGCACTCTTCTTAGCTGCTGTGGTTGACATCCGATCGCCTATCTTCTTGTAACATACGTGGTGTGATCAAGACCGAATTTTAAAAAGAAAAATTTTAAAATTTTTTTATCATTGTTCCAAAGTGATTATTAAAATTATTTAATTTTTTATGGTTACTCAGTACACCTTCTTCGTCTTCGCTCTCCACCAAAAGTTTTCTTAAAAGTGGTCTTCTGTAATGGGATTTCATGGTTTCACTAACAGACTGGTCCAGTAGTTGCAACAGGTTTTTGACGTTTGCCAGTAAAAATATTGTTGTAAACTGGCCATTCTTTCTTCCCAGCATTTGTACGTCAAAAGAAGTTACAGTCAAAAGAATTTACTGCTTTCTTTTCCAAGAGATTTTTGCTGATTTTCCATTTCAGGGATGAAAATTTCGTCGTACCACTCGGTAAACAATACTGCAGTCATCCAAGCCGTGGGTTGGTTCTTATAAAAGAGGGGAAGCTATTTCACGTTTTGTAAAGCTCTTGGGCTTTTTGAGTTCCCTGTCAAAAGAAGGAGTATTTTATGTCTTCCAGTAGAGCTTGCACAGGTAAGCATTGTAACACAGTCTTTACTAACTTCATGTTATGCAGCACTACATTCCCTTTTAGATGCTTAACTCGCTTTAGGCAGAGTTCTGCAAACAAAGCCGGTTTATCTGCGTTGTACAAAAATTCAAGATCGTAAGAGTCTGCTCCAACTTTAAATTTTCCGATAAAACCTTCTGCAGCTCTGGAGTCTGCTGCTATGTTCTCGCCATTTAAATCTGATTCAGGGACACTGTGCCTGCACTTAAAATTTCTTAGCCAGCTGTTACTTGCATTAAAGGATGAAAAACCAAGCTTCTGAGCTAAGATCTTAACTTTTTCACAACGAATCGGACCCGAAATTGTGTTTCCCATAGGATGTTGTTGCAAAAACCTCTTGAGAACGGCATCATCTAAATTTTTGATTGTAGCTGCCTTCATTGTGTTTCTTGAAGAACTACATCTTCACGTACAAGCACTGACGCTAAGTTTAAGAGTGTAGGTTGCATGGGGGCTTAATTAAAATAGAATGCAAATAATTTTGGTAGCTGTCTGTCCGATTACGAAGTCTCGTAACGGTTGGCCCTGACTAGTATTATTACGCTATCTGACTGCATAGAACAATAACAAAGAATGAAATGGAAATTTTCATTAACACAATTAATTAATTAAGTCCCCAGGAACTATAAAACCTACGAAACCAAAGCACAAGTATAACTGTTCTGTGTGTGGAAGTATGACTCAACGTACGCATCTGGCACGGTTCTTCTTCAACAACACAAGAAATTTTAAGTATCATTTATACTGAATTAATTAAAGGAAATAAAAATACCATAATTACTCAAGAGAACCAGAATTACACTCTAATCCCAGAACACAAGCCAGATGCTTTGTTGACTGAACCTGTAATGAAGCATTATTTACGACATTAAATAATGAAAAATAAATCAAGTTTCGTTACCTTCATATATTGACCAAAATCACTCTAATCATTACAATATATCTCCACACCGACTCGCTATTACCACATCTCAACAAGAACTTTTCAGTATCACATCTCAGCAAGCACTCCCTACTAGCACATCTCAACAAACACTCTCTGCTACGAGTTCTTAACAAGCACTGACTACCACGAGCTCTCCCCAAGCACTGCCCACTACGACATCTCAATAATCACTGCCAGTGGATGCGGCTGAACAATACTCTCTAGCGCGATCTCTGGCGCTGTGGCTCAGTGTAGCCACCTTTCAAGGTTTGTTCCTTTTAATGTCCGAAATCGTTGCGTGTAGCGCCGTACGTCTCAGCCAACTGTTTACCCATAACTCCTTTACCTGATTGCTCTACAATTTTTAGTTTATCCACTACCGATAACACAACACGTTTTCTTTTGGAGGCCAAGGTAAACGACGAAACGCACGCACAAACAGAACAAACTGTACAGTCAGCGGGTCCACGGCACACAGACTAATCAATAATCAAAAGGAACAGCAACGGGTGGGCCGGGTTAGCCACCTGGCGACGGTGACTGATAATCCCAATAACGCTCGTTGTGCGCCCTCAGTAGCTTCACGGAGAGAAGCGCATATACAGAATAATCATCAGCAATTCTAATAGCCGGAGTTCGAATAATTGGAGTTTTACTGTACTTCGTTTCCTTCTACGTATTTCGGGATTTTCGAACACAGTATGTGCTATAAAATCCTACTGCAAATTCATGTAAGGGATGTGAGTCTGTAATATAGCAGATCACTTCCATTTCCGTTCTTGTGTATTCTTGATCATATGATTACTAAAACGGGGCTATTTCATCAGACTGCGCCATAAGGAACCTAATCGATATACAATATGGACCGGATGAGTGACAAGTTGCTTCGCTACACCGAGAGTATCCACTTCAACGTTGCTCATGCTGGCAGTTTTTCTAGATGCGAACTCGGGAAAATTTACTCCACTTCTGTCGTGAAGGAACTTCGCGAAACGGTGTTTACTCACTCCGCATAAGTGAGACTGTAATATTACCATCGCAGTCGCACAGTGAAGGTATTGATAGTGTCGTACCGCAGATTTATTTTTCCTACTGCCAGAATTTCTAAATTTTCTGCCCGATTTCGAGAGAGTTTCATTGTTGTCGCTATTAAAGGCATCTCGTATGAAAGTCAGCGTTAAATTTCGAGTTTCTGAAAAACGTCACCAACCTTGGAGATTTTGCGTTCCTCGAAATCTGGCATGATTTTTTAGTTGTTTCTGCAACAGCGTTCTGAACTGCTTTGTATCCAAATGAGGGTTGCCAATGTGGCTCTTAGCCGAAAAGCAGATTTGAAGTTTCGTCACTCATACGTAAATTATAAGTGCCCTGTAGCAATACAATTCTTTCAGACGACTCTGATACGACCACTAGGTTGGGAAACGAGGACCGTAAAATGTCATTAAACCTTCTCAAACTGATGTCAAGCAAATCCGGCCAAGTTCCGGCAAAAACAACGTATGATAACAGTGTAAAGTGAAAATGAAGAAAGACGAAGACACCACACTTCAGGCTTTCAACGGAGTACATGAAGTTGTCTTTTATTGTATCTCGCCAATTTCATCTGGTTCGTTAAACACGACCTCCAGCTAGTTAAAGGCTCCACGTCCAGCTATGCGAACTCTTACTACCCATTTCGTTTATGCCCACTACAGTTGCAGCATTCAGCTTGGAAATCAGCTGAGGACTAAGCCGGTTGGCTCGCCCCAGCACTTGATCACTTACAAGCTACCTCCGTCCAAAGGATTCAAAACTCCCCATCTGCACCTGACGAATAATACTGACGGACTTTTTATGTCTAACTCAAAGCACGTCGATAAATTTGTTTCGTCATTTAGCCTTTTCAGCCAGTCAGCCTCAGTGCCAGAAGTGAGGCATTTCCACTGGCCCTTACGTTCTGACATCGTTTGCACCTGCTGTAACATGTAGCTTCCTATCAGCACTTCAGTTAATTTCCTGAAAGGTGCTGGGAATCGTCTGGAATGCTGGAAACATAATGCACACTCAAGCCAGTCACACAGGCTCACATCACAGCTCATTTGGTAGGGAAAAACTCCACTCCTGATTGCGAATTCAGTACCTAAACGGCTGTGTCACTTCGTTATACTGTGGCGATGCTATTTCTTTACTTGGTGCCGCTGTACGCCCTGTAGGAACACGGAACCAGGTTTTCCACTGTCTACCTCTTCGATAAGCTTAACACTGAGTGACACAGTGTTTAATACCTTTATATTCAGCACAATAAACTGTATCGATGTTAATTTAAAAAAACACGCACAAAGAAGCTTCAATTGAATTTTGTTTCGTGTTTCAGATTTTTGTATTGGTTGTGTTGGTCATTCTCCGAAGCCTTTTGATTACATCAATAATTAAAATAACTGAGAGTCAGCGCCATGCTGCCATATTGTCTTATTGATCTCCCAGCAAACAGGAAAAAGCCGATACTCTGATGTACTCTCCAAAAATGGCTCTGAGCACTATGGGACTCAACATCTGAGGTTATTAGTCCCCTAGACTTAGAACTACTTAAACCTAACTAACCTAAGGACATCACACACACCCACGACCGAAGCAGGATTCGAACCTGCGACCGTAGCAGCAGTGAGGTTCCAGACTGAAGCGCCTAGAACCGCTCGGCCACAACGGCCGGCTGATGTACTCTCTACTTTTTAAATTTGGCTTATCAATTCTCACCTTTAAACATGCGATTGAAGGATTTAACCACATGAATAGTATTCATGTATCCAGAATGCTTCTAGAAAGTGAAGTGGATGTAGCTCTATGCTGTTTAACGTGTAGGTAAGACTGTTAATCGTCTCTGGTACTGAATTTTTACCATAGTTTTAGCCACACACGTTTCGCCTTTCTTAAGCAATCTCCAAAGCAAACGCGGCTGCACTGACTGATGTAGAAGGCCTTAAAGCATGAAAGAATAGTCAAATATTTATCAGATGTTGCGGAGTTGTTCGTCATACAGCGGGTCTCCAATGACAAAACTTTCATTCCATTCTCAACTAATGTCTATCATCATCATGAGCGTCAGGTGTAATCCCCATCAACAAAAACAAACGTTCAATTTCTTGTGACAGAAAAGTAAACTGTCTTCGAATGATATTTGGAGGAAATTCCCGCCATTTCTGAAACACATTCTTGGTTGTTGATGAGGATACCTTGCAGTAGAGGAATAAAGGGGAGCGGGGGTTTGGTGCAGATTTATTCAAGATGTTTGCTCTTCGTAGGAGGCCCCCCACCTCATGTCCTTGGAGGGTAGATGTGAGGACGTTGCATTGTTGACGTCACTACCCCTCCTTCTCCACCTCTACGTCTTCCTCTCCTCTCTCTCATTTCCCTGTCCTCACCTCCACATCCCATTCCCTCGCCTCCGCTCATCCCCTCCCATCCCCACTTGTAAATTGTGAGGAGAAGTCTCAGTTTGTGGTGCTGGAGAGTAAAGACGAAATGTGCTGTGTTCTTTTAATTATATGTGTGTTATCCTGCTGGAAGAAGTTCCAAAATTTTTGTGGGGAAGCCGAACTGATAATTACCTTACAGTCTTGTTGCTTGAAATTCAAATAAACACAACTGCTTAAAATTAGCGAGATGATACAAAAATGCTTCCATGGAAAAAACGGATCTCAAGACACGAAATGAGTGGTGCATTCGATCAATGTAGTGTTTATTTATTTAAACATTTATTAAATTAATTGGTTAGATTGCTGGGAAATGTGTTCAATTGATGAAATGGTGGTGTTCGACAGAGAGGAGCTCTATAAGTGTATTCCCTGCAACAATTTTCAGCAAATAAAGGTGATGCAGCAGGGCGTACTGAGGATGCATTTCGCAACTCATTGACACTACTGCCTGTGCTGATATTGTTCGTGTTGTTTGAAATGGCCGATCAATCCACAGTGCAGGAGGCAACTTCGTCCTATTCCTCTACCCTGGACTGAATGAATCAGAGGTGCTCATCTTGCTGTATGAGCTCGACTGACGATACTTGAGACGGGTTCTGTTCCTCTTTACGATTGAATGTATATATACTTTCACCTTGCTCTGTACTTTAGTGCACAATACCACTCTACATTGGTGGGGAACTGTCCTATGGCCGATGCTGGAAGAATTGCCCCCTGCGGATTTACAAGTGTATAGTTGCTGAGGATTTTGTACACAAGAGCATGGGAAGAAGGGATACGAAAGCATACTACCACTGTAGTGCAGAGAGAGATAACTGCTGAGGAACTTGTCCACAGGTATATGATAAGAAGGGACAGAGAAGCAAAACTATCAACAAGTGTAGGAAGGCCAATACATGCTACCACATGTGACAGAAAATGCTTCACTGCTCTAATTACACATCGGAATTGTCGTGAAAATACCACCATCTGTATGTTACGTATCATAATGCACACGCACACTGAGAATGGAGAAAAATCATTGTAATAACTCAACTACCACAAAAAGCGACCCAAAAATCTCTCACCCGGAGAGAGTGGCGGCAGCTGCACATGTGTTCACCTCAATGTGTGGATGCAGACGAAGCAGTTTTGAACCAGTCTTACTTCCCCTCCTACAGGCGATCCAGGTACATGTGTTCTATCGACGTATTGTTGATACTCCCTCTGGGTTGGGAGAATGTCTCGGAGTTGGCTGGTATAAACAGAAATAGCAGACCACACCTGGTAAGCAATTAGGGCATATACTTATTGAAAAGCGAGGCAACGGGAGAAATCAGCACCGTGCACAAGTTAATTCCGTGTTGCAGATCCCTGCACATTGGAGTGGTAATCAAGTTCAGGTGCGGAACTGTTCTCAGATTGAGTTTCCATCAATAGCACGACTACATGAGTCTGAAGAGAGGCTCTCTGATACATCAGAGTAGGATACTGAATTGTTTTCAGACTTCGAGCTTCATCTTCCGCATGCAACACTTGTCGAGTCTCAAAAAAAAAAAAAAAAAAAAAAAAAAAAAAAAAAAAAAAAAAGAAGGTTCAAATGGCTCTGAGCACTATGGGACTCAACATCTTAGGTCATAAGTCCCCTAACTAACCTAAGGACATCACACACACCTATGCCCGAGGCAGGATTCGAACCTGCGACCGTAGCAGTCCCGCGGTTCCGGACTGCAGCGCCAGAACCGCACGGCTGTCGAGTCTCACAAAAGCGACGATGCGAGGGTTACTGTACTTTCAGCCATCCAGTTCTATTACTTTCAAGCTCGTCCCATTCAAAATGCATACATGTAGATCAGAAATAAGGAAATTCACTGAACGTTTTAGTAGGTTGACGAATATTACCCACATAAAATCAAGCTACACGTGGTTTTGTTAGAAATATGAGCAGATACATATCGAGGAAATGACAAAATTGGTAAAATTACAAAAATTGACAGAAAACACGTATAAATTGAGGGAAAATACGGCAAAATGCTGGAAAATTCCGGGAGAATGAGAGAGTACATACACGTCAGCTTGATGACGGAAAATTGTATGCGGGAACGAGTATGTGACATCAAGAAGAATTCGAGAAAAAGTCGACATGGAAACTCTGGGAACCAGTAAAACAGTAACTGATCGTGGAAAAAGATAAGACAGCTGTAAGAGGCAATTTAACTGTATTTACAATGTTCTGTGCTGTACTCTCTACTAATCACAAGAATGCCGTGTCATCTAGCAAGTACCTTACAGAAAATGTGCTGCATGGTTTTTAACAATATTCTATATGTCCACTGTGGTAATAGGAATAATTGCAAGCTGACTGTTTTCGTTGATGCTTTCTTAGAAAGGAGAACCGCGCATGTTCCAAAAAAACAGGACATGTCCTTTAGTATATTCTGCAGACATGATTAGCATTTGAGCCATGTCGGCCTGCTGGTTCAAGGTCAAAATCGATATCGCGACGCAACATCACACTTTACAGTGTGCCTGGGCTCTCTTTGTCGCTATAAGCAGAACGTAACTGATCAATGAGACTTGAGCACATGTGCAGGATACCTCTCAGACAATTGAGCGAACTGTAACTTCAAATCAGTGAGATTGAAAGAGGGCGCATAATTGTGATGAGAGAATATGACGCATCGATCTAGGAAATTACTGCTCATGTGGGACGAAGTGTTTTGGCAGTGATACGGGTGTGTGTTCACAGAGAGCTGTAGAGTACGACGAGATGGGTCACGTCGCACCACCCAGGCCACACTCCGAGAAGATCGACTCCTCATCCGAATGGCATCTACGCGCGTCCTCCTTGGCTCTTACAAGGGAACCTCCCCATCGCACCCCCCTCAGATTTAGTTATAAGTTAGCACAGTGGATAGGCCTTGAAAAACTGAACACAGATCAATCGAAAAAACAGGAAGACGTTGTGTAGAACTATGAAAAAAATAAGCAAGATATACAAACTGAGTAGTCCATGCGCAAGATAGGCTACATGAAGGACAATATGAACTCAGGAGCGCCGTGGTCCCGTGGTTAGCGTGAACAGCTGCGGAACGAGAGGTTCTTGATTCAAGTATTCCCTCGAGTGAAAAGTTTTCTTTCTTTATTTTCACAAAGTTATGATCTGTCCGTTCGTTCATTGACGTCTCGGTTCACTGTAATAAGTTTAGTGTCTGTGTTTTGCGACCGCACCGCAAACTTACAGTTCGGAAAATATTCATTGACCTTGTTATTGAAGTCGCGAGCTATATTTGCTGGATTCATATTGCCCACGGAAACATCTCACGTATTTAATGCACTCTCGTCCAAAGTAGCGAACAGTCAACTTCCAGCCAGGGAGCTTCGTTAGCAGGAATACTCTCTCTTCCGCGCGCTGTAGTCGACTGACGTCGTGTGTTTCGATGATTGTTTAGGTGTAGCGTCCCCATACTACGGTGCAGTTTCCTCGCATCGGACGGACGGACGGACAGATAATAATTGTCTGAAAATAAAAAATTAAAATTTTCACTCGTGGGAAAACTCGAACCAAGGACCTCTCGTTCCACAGCTGCTCAGGCTAACCACGGGACCACGTTGTCCTTGAGCTTACACCTTCCTTGATGTTGACTATCTTGCGCATGGACTACTCAGTTTGTGTATTTTGCTTATTTTTTTCATAGTTCCACACAACTTCTTCCTGTTTTCTCGATTGATCTGTGTTCAGGTTTTCAAGGCCTATCCACTGTGCGAATTTATAACTAAATATGAGGGGGGAGTCATGGGGAGGTTCCCTTGTTAGCAGTGGAACAGTGTAACACATCGTACTCTATCAGGGGTGACAGTACGTGGCCCATGGGGACCATCCGACCGCCGTGTCATCCTCAGCTTAGGATGCGGTAGGAGGGGCGTGTGGTCAGCACACCGCTCTCCCAGTCGTTATGATTGTTTTCTGTGACCGGAGCAGCTACTATTCAGTCGAGTAGCTCCTCAATTGGCATCACGAGGCTGAGTGCACCCCGAAAGACGGCAACAGCACATGGCGGCCCGGATGGTCATCCATCAAAGTGCCTCCCACGGCCGACAGCCCATAACTTCGGTGATCTGACGGGAAGCGGTGTATCCACTGCGGCAAGGCCGTTGCCTGCCGCTTATTAAGGCAGGAGTTATACGGACATTGTCCACTACTCTGGCCGCACTTGATGAATGTGCAGAAACATGCAAGGAGGCAATGGTATATGGAACGACGTCACTGAGGACTGGAATTGCATTAGACAGCGTTTTCAGACAAATTCAGCTTCTGTTTGTTTGAAAATGATGGTTGCTTCTATGTTCGCCACAGACAGGGGTGGCCAGCATCACAGTTACTGCAGTTGCACAACACATACAGCACCAACGCAAGGCCTTATGGTGTGCACTTCTGCAACCACAAATGAAAGTCAGTGCCTGTCCAGAGCACTGCGAACAGTGTGACACACGCGACTGACATCCAGTGGCTCGTATCCGTTCCCTTCTATACAACGCTCTGGACATAATTTTTCAGCGGAACAATGCACGCCAAAATTTTCCTGCGTGAACACATCACTTCTTGGTGTCACAGGATGTCAGTCATTGGCCGTGGCCCACCAGATCACTATACTTGGCGCGAATCGTAACTGTGTGAGATAAGTGTAACGACGGGTGCAGTGACCCAGTGCCAACTACCTTAGATGACCTTTGGAACCAGGTGAATGGAACATGGATGGCTATACTGCAGGACGCCATTCGCGCCTTACACCCGTCGATGCCATTACGCGTGGAACAAGTTATGAGGGCCCATGGCAGACCCTGTGCCTACCACATAAGAGAACAAGTGCTGCTTTCTGCTGCTGTCCTATGAATATGAACGAGCTATCTCTAGTCGTTTAAAAATGTTCTGTGTGTTTTTTTTTTCCTGAACGTGAGTGTATCTGCCTCTGAATTCACATGCAACTGCATTAAAGGATTGTAGAAAGTAGATGGAGTAATTGGCTGAGAGGGAAAGTAATGAGGTAGAATCATGACATACACTCCTGGAAATGGAAAAAAGAACACATTGACATCGGTGTGTCAGACCCACCATACTTGCTCCGGACACTGCGAGAGGGCTGTACAAGCAATGATCACACGCACGGCACAGCGGACACACCAGGAACCGCGGTGTTGGCCGTCGAATGGCGCTAGCTGCGCAGCATTTGTGCACCGCCGCCGTCAGTGTCAGCCAGTTTGCCGTGGCATACGGAGCTCCATCGCAGTCTTTAACACTGGTAGCATGCCGCGACAGCGTGGACGTGAACCGTATGTGCAGTTGACGGACTTTGAGCGAGGGCCTATAGTGGGCATGCGGGAGGCCGGGTGGACGTACCGCCGAATTGCTCAACACGTGGGGCGTGAGGTCTCCACAGTACATCGATGTTGTCGCCAGTGGTCGGCGGAAGGTGCACGTGCCCGTCGACCTGGGACCGGACCGCAGCGACGCACGGATGCACGCCAAGACCGTAGGATCCTACGCAGTGCCGTAGGGGACCGCACCGCCACTTCCCAGCAAATTAGGGACACTGTTGCTCCCGGGGTATCGGCGAGGACCATTCGCAACCGTCTCCATGAAGCTGGGCTACGGTCCCGCTCACGCCCCAACATCGTGCAGCCCGCCTCCAGTGGTGTCGCGACAGGCGTGAATGGAGGGACGAATGGAGACGTGTCGTCTTCAGCGATGAGAGTCGCTTCTGCCTTGGTGCCAATGATGGTCGTATGCGTGTTTGGCGCCGTGCAGGTGAGCGCCACAATCAGGACTGCATACGACCGAGGCACACAGGGCCAACACCCGGCATCATGGTGTGGGGAGCGATCTCCTACACTGGGCGTACACCACTGGTGATCGTCGAGGGGACACTGAATAGTGCACGGTACATCCAAACCGTCATCGAACCCATCGTTCTACCATTCCTAGACCGGCAAGGGAACTTGCTTTTCCAACAGGACAATGCACGTCCGCATGTATTCCGTGCCACCCAACGTGCTCTAGAAGGTGTAAGTCAACTACCCTGGCCAGCAAGATCTCCGGATCTGTCCCCCATTGAGCATGTTTGGGACTGGATGAAGCGTCGTCTCACGCGGTCTGCACGTCCAGCACGAACGCTGGTCCAACTGAGGCGCCAGGTGGAAATGGCATGGCAAGCCGTTCCACAGGACTACATCCAGCATCTCTACGATCGTCTCCATGGGAGAATAGCAGCCTGCATTGCTGCGAAAGGTGGATATACACTGTACTAGTGCCGACATTGTGCATGCTCTGTTGCCTGTGTCTATGTGCCTGTGGTTCTGTCAGTGTGATCATGTGATGTATCTGACCCCAGGAATGTGTCAATAAAGTTTCCCCTTCCTGGGACAATGAATTCACGGTGTTCTTATTTCAATTTCCAGGAGTGTATTAGAGAGAGACAGAGACAGGGGAGAGAAAGAGAGAGAATTGAAATATACACTTCTGGCCATTAAAATTGCTACACCACGAAGATGACGTGTTACAGACGCGAAACTTAACCGACAGGAAGAAGATGCTGTGATGTGCAAATGATTAGCTTTTCAGAGCATTCGCACAAGGTTGGCGCCGGTGGCGACACCTACAGCGTGCTGACATCAGGAAAGTTTCCAACCGATTTCTCACAAAAAGCAGTTGACCGGCATTGCCTGGTGAAACGTTGTTGTGATGCCTCGTGTAAGCAGGAGAAATGCGTACCATCACGTTTCCGACATTGATAAAGATCGGGTTGTAGCATATCGCGATTGCGGTTTATCGTATCTGAACACTGCTGCTCGCCTTGGTCGAGATCCAATGACTGTTAGCAGAATATGGAATCGGTGGGTTCAGGAGGGCAATACGGAACACCGAGCTGGATCCCAACGGCCTCGTATCTCTAGTAGTTGAGATGACAGGCATCTTATCCGCATGGCTGTAACGAATCGTGCAGCCACGTCTCGATCCCTGAGTCAACAGATGGGGACGTTTGCAAGACAACAACCATCTGCACGAACAGTTTGACGGTGTTTGCAGCAGCATAGACTATCAGCTCGGAGATCATGGCT
This sequence comes from Schistocerca nitens, assembly GCF_023898315.1. Lineage (NCBI taxonomy): Eukaryota > Metazoa > Arthropoda > Insecta > Orthoptera > Acrididae > Schistocerca > Schistocerca nitens. Next base: position 1,013,986,587 of record NC_064615.1, read on the forward strand.
GCGGTTACCCTTGACGCTGCATTACAGACAGGAGCGCCTGTGATGGTGTACTCAACGACGAACCTGGGTGCACGAATGAGAAAACGTCATATTTTCGGATGCATCCAGGTTATGTTTACAGCATCATGATGGTTGCATCCGTGTTTAGCGACATCGCGGTGAACGTACATTGGAAGCGTGTATTCGTCATCGCCATACTGGCGTATCACCCGGTGTGATGGTATTGGGTGCCATTGGCTACACGTCTCGGTGACCTCTTGTTCGCACTAACGGCACTTTGAACAGTGGACGTTACATTTAAGATGTGTTACGACCCGTGGCTCTACCCTTCATTCGATCCCTGCGGAAACCTACATTTAAGCTGAATAATGCACTACCGCATGTTGCAGGTCCCGTACGGTCGTTTCTAGATACAGAAAATCTTAGACTGCTGCCCTGGCCAGCACATTCTCCAGATCTCTCACGTATTAAAAACGTCTGGTCAATGGTTGCCGAGCAACTGTCTCGTCACAATACGCCAGTCACTACTCTTGATGAACTGTGGTATCGTGTTGAAGCGGCATGGGCAGCTGTACCCGTAGACGCCATCCAAGCTCTGTTTGACTCAACGCCCAGGCGTATCAAGGCCGTTATTACGGCTAGAGGTGGTTGTTCTGCGTAGTGGTTTCTCAGAATCTATGCACCCAAATTGCGTGAAAATGTAATCACATGTCAATTCTAGTATAATACATTTGTCCAATGAATACCCGTTTATCATCTGCATTTCTTCTTGGTGTAGCGATTTTAATGGCCAGTAGTGTATATAATACCGTCACACATGACAATCTATGACAATCTATTTACAAGACTTTCACAGACACTAATTCTGTGTGCTCTGAGTCTAGGAGAGGGCTTGGCTACGGGAGACTGCTGGAGTGGCCGGCAGCGGGGGGCGGGGGCGGTTTTTCGGCGCCGGAGTATTGAATAGCGATCATCCACAGCAGCCTCAATGGCTGCTGGTCACGCCGCTATCATTCTGGCCCACAGGAACTACCTCTTCTCATTGTAAGAAGTATCATAGGGCTGAGGCATGTTGCTGGCCATTCTTCTCCCAGAGAGTCGACGAACAGTCAAGTATTTCACTATTGTTCCAGAGGTCGGCATTTCCCAAAAATACGTTACATTTCTGAGAAAGTATATGGTTGTCAACCCAATACCGACCAAAGCACAGCATCATCAGCAGATAGATCACAATCAAGGCCGGGATGGTCTATAGATTGCTATTGTGTTTTTTCAATAGTTACTTGCTTATAACAGAATTACATCTCTCCACTCCTAAGACGTACTGGTACCATGCACAAGAAAAACACGTCTATACAATTCCGGAATGTTCGCTCAATATCAGTTATCATGTTGTTATTTGGTCCTATCACCATTGTTTTATTGGTGAAATCGTCTACTCTCCACATTGTATGGAAATCGGAAGCTGAATGTATTTTTAAAGACTGTTGGATGGTGTTATCTACCTATTGTGTAGTATATTCAGATTCAATGTTCTCAGTTCAGTATTCACTCGCAAGGTAAAGTTAATAAAATGTGAATGAGTTTACACTTATCTGGCTGGGGATTTAATTGCTTTTAGTACTGTAGCAACTATTCGCACTGTCGTAGTGTTTGCTTTTAAATGCGGAAGACTGCATCATTTACATGATGTGAAGTGCGGTCTGTCGGAGCGGTATTCGTTGAAGCAACCACATGAATCACAATTGGCGAATACACGGTGGTAATACCTCAAGCAACAAATGAATGTTCATGTACATTCAGTCTCTTTTTCAAATAAATGACATGAAATTATAGCAGTAGAGCTGCTCAGAATGGCCACACATTAGGTAGCATTTCAGTGTATTACTCCATGAGGAGCAAGTGACCCTCCTAAAATTTCTCCACCGTCTATTCTTGCGCTGCCTGTACAGCAGGAATCTTTTCCTTGCACAGCACACACACACACACACACACACACACACACACACACACACACTCATACTCATACACACACACACACACACACACACACACACACACACACAAACACACACACACACACACACACAAAAAGCTGTCATTTGGCAAAGTAGAGGGTCTGGAACCTCTATCAGACAGCATTTCAACAGTGAACCTCAAGAAGTAGGACAAACACAAGCGACGACAGGTTATAACAACATGCAACGGTGTAGGCTAGCGAGTGCGGCCATTGTCCTCCACCTGTCATGAGCACAGAGCAGGCAGAAAAGCACACAGTGAGAGTTCCATGTGTATCTCCTTTATGTGGGACGTATTATTTCAACGTTTTTCCTACATGAAACTGATGAGAACAACTGTCAGACAGTGCTGGCACATCCAAAATGTTTAAAGGCATACCGCCGTTTACCATTCAGTTCATCCATAACGAACAGTCAGGTATTTTGTTATTGTTCCAGCGGCGTAACAGCTAGGACTAAGTGTCTTTTTCTTGAGTCTTTTGTCCATTTGTGACTGACTTCTGAAAACTGAAAACAGAATGTCACTCCCAGCAGATGGCTCGCTTTGTGTACCAACAGTGGAAGTTCAGACCAGTTAGAGCAAGTCTGGAAAACCAGTATCCCTACCTACAGCGGGGGAGGGGGGGGGAAGGAAGGGGGAGGGGGGATCGAAGATAGGAGGGGAGATAAGACTGGTTGGAAGGAGCTTAGTCTGTCCACACATCTAAGTGAACACTTGTGCAGCTGCCACCACTCTCTCCTGATGAAAAATTTTGGGGGTTGCTTTTTGTGGTAGATGTGTTATTACACGATTTTCTCAATTTCATGTGCATGTGTTGCATTAAGATTCGTTATTAACTAGTGTTTTTTTTCACGACAGTTTCCATGTGTAATTAGAGCAGTGAATCATTTTCCATTGGTTGTGGTAGCAAGTATTGGCCCTCCTAGAGTTCAGTGATAGTTTACTGCCCTATGCCTTCTTACCATGTATTTGTGTACAAGCTCCTCAGCACCTGTTCATTTGTTGATCGGTAGGAGGCAATTCTTCCAGCAGAGGCTGGAGGATAGTGGACTAGGACACATAACAAGGTGACCATATACTCACATACGATGGGAAATGATAACAAAACTCGTTTCAAGCGTCCTCATTCGCTCCCCATACAGCAAGGTGAGCAAATCTGGTTCGTTCAGTATGGGTAGTGGAACAAGACGAAGGCACCTCTTGCACTGTCCATTGACTGGCCATTAGAGAAAACATGAACAGATCCAGGACTGGCAGTAGTCTCTATGAGCTATGAAATGAATCCTCAGCCCAATCTCCTGAGTCACCATTATCTGCTGAAAAATATTTCCTCTGGGCTCATCCATTATCGCCTCGTAACATTCCTCATGTAGAAGGCTGTGGACACAATCCTTAGCTGTATGCCTACAGGTGATACATTTATTAAATTCCTCTCTGTTCAACACCAACATCTCATCAACTGAACACTTTTCCAAGCAATCAAATTTACTTCATTAACGTTCAAAAAAATAACAATATATTACTCGAATATTGCGTCATGAGATACGTTTTTTTCAAGATAGCGTTTTCCTATCATCCCACTAATATTAAGCAGCAAGACTGTAGGGTAATTGTCATTTCGGTTTCCCTGAAAAAATTAAGAATACTCGTATTTTTTCAGGAGGATAATACTCATAAATGAATGAATGCATCTGCCAAGACAGCATCCTTCTTCTTCAGAAGCTCAAGAGATAATGAATCCTTTCCTGCCCATTCAAAAGTGTGTGATGAGAGGGTAAGTGGGAGAGGGGAGGGTGTGATGGGGAGGGTAGGTGAAGTAGGGGAGGTTGGAGGAGTGGGGGTGGTCACGTCAAAATGCGATGTTCCCTCATCTCAGAAATACGAATTTCAGCATTTTTGGATATTTTACCCCTGTTGGAGTCAAATAGTGTGTGAAATATTTTTTGAATACAAGTAGCTATTTAAGAGCTACTAAAGCTTTATTAACCATACATCTATGAAAACTGGTACAGTGTTTCACTGTTTTCGGAAATTCAACTTTTAAGGTATCGAAACAGCGAATGAAAGTTTTTATGGGAATATTTCATTATGAAAGCATTTTTTAAGCTAAATCTACGAAAAATTTATTTTCCTGGTTGCACACAAAAAATTACGTGTTTCAGTGTTTTTAGAAATTCAAACCCCTAAGGCGGTGAAATGTGTCCTACCTGATTCACTGACTCTTCATTGCTGTAGCCCAAACCGCTAAGCATGCAAACTTGAAATTTGGAGAGGATGTTGATCTTATAATATACTCATCATTTAGTAGGGGACTATTGTGGTCGCTATTAAGGCACTTTTGAAGACCAAGAAAATTAATATTAGGTTTCTTTATCAGAAATAAAAAAAGCACTTGCTTCATCAATTTTTAAAATTAAACCGCTAGGGGCCTAAAATGGTGAATTTGTTTGAAAATAAATCAACACTTAATACTAGTAAAGCAATTTTAGACCTACAGCTAAGACAATTGGCGTTTGACATGTCAGTTAAAAATTAAAGAAAATAAGTGTTTCATTATTTTTGGAAATTCAGACCCCAAGAGGGTGAAGTAGGAGATGTAAATGTTTATAAAAATGTTTTGTTCTATTAAAACAACTATTAAAACTGGTAATGAACTTCCCGATTGCAAATAAAGAAATATGTGCTAGGGGATGAAAGTTCCTATTGCAATACTACCACAAGTACTCAAAAGACAGGATTAATAAAGCCCTCTGACTCCAGTTACCAAAATCGCTTTTTGCTCTGAAGTATATCCAAAAAAGACCACGGTTCTATGCCTTAATTGAAGTGAAAAGTTTATAAGATATTGCAATTTGTGATCAATATAACAATTCGATTAAAGGAAACCGAAAAAATTGTGCAGGCCATAGTGTCTACAACAGCGTAGCAGCAGACGCTACGTTAGTCATATACAACGGCTTTCCACAAAATGAAGCCAAGAGTCGAGGAACTGTGGGTCTCGAAAATTGCTGTTCTGTGTGACCATTCGCCAGGTCGCTTATGAACACGTTGGTGTCGTTCTTATCGCCACAAACAGAAGCGAGACTCATTACTGAACACCACAAAATGCCACCCAGTGTCCTAGTTTACTCTTATTATACATTACGCAAGTCTATGTTGCCTATGGTGTGGTGTTAATGGCGAACGAAGCGCGGCAAAGCGAGACGAGTGCAGTTCCAAGTAATCTGTTACCGACATTTCATGGCGATAGTCTGCCGATAAACTCCATCCGGATTTCAGCTGTTATCGTTCATTGGCCAGAGGCTAACGAATAACCGTACGGACTTCTCCTAGCGTACTCTGTCAGGTAAAAGTCATGCCTAGTTTTATTGGCACACTGTTGTCTTGAGCGCATCTAGTCACCCACAGTTCAGCAGTCATTCCAATTCAGCCAGCTAACAAGCTCAATATTCCTCAGAATTCTCGATGGAACTTATAAAAATAATATAACAATTAAATAAAACCAATAAAGTCAGAGTACTTTGGGGACTTTTTTATTATTTTTTGTATTCATCGCAAAATGCATTGGAAACATGTGATAAAAAACATTTATTTAAACATTGGTAAGCTCTTTGGGGTACCAAAACGTGGTTTTAAAAGATAGGTAAAGAATAAAACCTGTGCCTTTGAAGAGATGGTAGGTGGTGCAACCTGGCAGAAGACCTATCCTTTCATGTCAACCACCGAGCGAGGTGGCGCAGTGGTTAGCACACTGGACTCGCATTCGGGAGGACGACGGTTCAGTCCCGTCTCCGGCCATCCTGATTTAGGTTTTCCGTGATTTCCCTAAATCGCTTCAGGCAAATGCCGGGATGGTTCCTTTGAAAGGGCACGGCCGATTTCCTTCCCCATCCTTCCCTCACCCGAGCTTGCGCTCCGTCTCTAATGACCTCGTTGTCGACGGGACGTTAAACACTAATCTCCTCCTCCTCCTCCTCCTCCTCATGTCAACCAGCAGATGAACCTGTGAAACATTCTCGTACGATGACAGAACGATTTTACGCTCCTAAATGCAACAACTCACACAACATGGCCTTCCAGTTAACTCTCAGCAATAGGCGGAAGAACCCTCTGAATTCAGAAATTTCTTCATGAGCAAAGAACGGGCTGAGATACTTCCTAGAAATCAGTCCCACTTTACCACAGACGACTCGACATACTTATCCAGCGGCAAGGTTCAAAGTTTTTTGGCCCAGGAAATGTGAGAATTTTTTTTATATATACTGATTTGTGCTGTCTAAAGGAACCAAAACACACATCAAATCCTCAGTGTTGACGAAATCTGGGTAACACATGCCGAGGAAAAATATACGTAATAAGGTTACTGTTATGAAAGTGAAGAGACAAGTTGCTGACCTTACCTCATCAGACGGGAAAAAGTCATTACAGCTTTGTCTAGTATGAGCGCATGTAGCATTTACGTTCCACCACTAATCACAAAGCCTTAATATTACCATCGAATATTAGAATACATTTACCACATTTCCATTAATTGCCTTATTTGTAAAGATTTAATACTTGCTTTGAAGGTTTGTCTATCATTGAAAATTTGTTAATGTGTGGTAAAATAAAATTATGGTACGTTTTATTATTATGATAAATATATGTATAATATCATTTAGCTTTCGCTTTTAAGACAAGTGTGGACACAGATAGAAATATTTTGGTGGGAATCCGTAAGACAGAAAGAAAACGGATATGTTTTAAGACATACGACCCTTCTGTCACGTCTCGGTAGCTTCAGAAATTCCAGTGTTTCGTATAAAGACTTATTCGGCGTAAATCTGGCGCTGCTCCGTTGACTCCGTCGTGGTGTTGTGTTTCCTGTTCTGGGCCTTTCTTAGATGTCTTTCTGTTGAAGACACTCTGTCTTAAAATACTTACTGTATCTTCTTCAGCTAACAATAAAACATGCAGTTTTTAAGCTACGTAGAAGCTTCAGAATATTGATGTCAGCAAGAAGGAGAAATTGAGTGACCCCACATTAGCGTATTACACAGAAACTTAATGAATCGAGGGCAGTAAGAAAAGTAGGATCACATTAAAAGCAGCAATGAAATGGAAGACTTTTCCAAGGAATTTAATATCAGCGTCTGCGGCAGATGAAAATGGACGACAAAAGAGCCAAATAAATCAGTGATGCGCTAGATTAAATGCAACTTGCATTTGATATCGTTGCACTATAGCGAAAACAGAATCCTTTGACGAGAAAATACAACCATACTCCTGACGTTGACAGATTGTAGCGTTTCCATGTAATGCATTAAATCTGTAAATTCTCTTGCTTTCCTATGAACCGACGGAAAAATTAATGCAGATTCGGCAGCAGACCCGCAGATAATACGGTGAAATGGATGAATCCGAGTGCTGAACACTCACTACGTATTGCAACAAAATGAGCATGATCTGCTATTCTCACTTCCTATAAAAGATCTACCAGACCAGTTATCAGCGGGTGATATCTGCAGCAGGTGGTTTCTGTGACCACTTGGGGCCAGATAGATGGCTTGGAGGAAATTCCGTCGTGGTAATAGAGGAAAAAATCGGCATGGATTGATTTTAAAGAAAACATTCGGAACCAACATAATCCTGGAGATCGAGACTGCAGCAAAGGAAAATCGTCATATACAAAGTCTCTTGGAGTTTGATTAGATCATCATTTACATTTGGAGAAACATGTTGAACTACTGAACAAAATATTTTGTATGTATTGCCTGCTGAAATAAAGAATATAAAAACATTCTGTATATTTAAGAAAGAGTTGGAAAATATGCTAACAATTGCACTTTTTTAGCATTGAACTATGGATATTGACACAGGCCTGCTACTTGAAGAATGCGTGGGATGTGTTTTATACAGAAAATATTCTTTCTACTGATTCTCTGTTTTTATTGTTTCATGTGACTACAAGTGATAAAAAGATACCAATTAAAACATAAGAGTTTTCAAGGTATTTATACACAATGAAGACAAATTTGTATCAGTCTTATGCTATGTACATACTGTATATCTCTTTATAGGTGACTTAATGTGATTATACAAAGTGATCCAAGTATGATTAAATGTTATTACTCCTGTTCTTATATTATCATCTGTATTATGATGCACAAATTGCGTAATGTGAATATTGTACACGGCTTCTGTAAAACACAATCGAATACGAGGCGCATTTAAATTCGTAATTCAGCTTGTGAGGTATTTTTCTGTCTATTAATTTCCACATCAGAAAATTATTTGAATGCCATCGCAGGTGGGAAAAAATTATCGCGGTATGAAGGTTTATTTTCCGGCCCAGACATGATTTTCATTGTAATCATAAAAGAAAGTTTTCGCAGGAAGTACTTTTCTTTCACTAGCGATGATTGATAGCAACGACATAAGGGGGCGTTTGCCTCGAATAATTGTTACTTGCAGCACATGGTTAGTTCACGTGCAAGCTCATACACATGAGCTTTCAGATTTCAGCATTTGTGGCGCAATTAATACCATGCTCTGCTACGGTTAGTCCCATAACGAATTTAAACAGTTTCGTCAGCGAATATGAAGAAAACTGTAACTAACTGCAAATATCTCTATTATAGCTCACTGTAACCAGCTCTGTGCGTTGAAGTGACACCGGACTTCGTATATGCGTGACACTATTTTGAAAATTCCTTCTGAATGAGTTATTCTGAAGTCAGCTCACGGTGAGGGTCTCGAAAATACTGGAAGACCTGAAATGGTAGCTGCCTGAAGATATATGTCAACTACCCCGTGAATGTTTGGAACACGTGAGGCAATACTAACCTTACGACTTATCTTAGAAGAAAGATTAAGAAAAGGCAAACCTACGTTTCTAGCATTTGTAGACTTAGAGAAAGCTTTTGACAACGTTAACTGGAATACTCTCTTTCAAATTCTGAAGGTAGCAGGGGTAAAATACAGGGAGCGAAAGGCTATTTACAATTTGTACAGAAACCAGATGGCTGTTATAAGAGTCGAGGGGCGTGAAAGGGAAGCAGTGGTTGGGAAAGGAGTGAGACAGGGTTGTAGCCTCTCCCCGATGTTATTCAATCTGTATATTGAGCAAGCAGTAAAGGAAACAAAAGAAAAATTCGGAGTAGGTATTAAAATTCATGGAGAAGAAGTAAAAACTTTGAGGTACGCCGATGACATTGTAATTCTGTCAGAGACAGCAAAGGACTTGGAAGAGCATTTGAACGGAATGGACAGTGTCTTGAAAGGAGGATATAAGATGAACATCAACAAAAGCAAAACGAGGATAATGGAATGTAGTCAAATTAAATCGGGTGATGCTGAGGGGATTAGATTAGGAAATGAGACACTTAAAGTAGTAAAGGAGTTTTGCTATTTAGGGAGTAAAATAACTGATGATGGTCGAAGTAGAGAGGATATAAAATGTAGACTGGCAATGGCAAGGAAATCGTTTCTGAAGAAGAGAAATTTGTTAACATCGAGTATAGATTTAAGTGTCAGGAAGTCGTTTCTGAAAGTATTTGTATGGAGTGTAGCCATGTATGGAAGTGAAACATGGACGATAACCAGTTTGGACAAGAAGAGAATAGAAGCTTTCGAAATGTGGTGCTACAGAAGAATGCTGAAGATAAGGTGGGTAGATCACGTAACTAATGAGGAGGTATTGAATAGGATTGGGGAGAAGAGAAGTTTGTGGCACAACTTGACTAGAAGAAGGGATCGGTTGGTAGGACATGTTTTAAGGGCATCAAGGGATCACAACTTTAGCATTGGAGGGCAGCGTGGAGGGTAAAAATCGTAGAGGGAGACCAAGAGATCAATACACTAAGCAGATTCAGAAGGATGTGGGTTGCAGTGGGTGCTGGGAAATGAAGAAGCTTGCACAGGATAGAGTAGCATGGAGAGCTGCATCAAACCAGTCTCAGGACTGAAGACCACAACAACAACAACAACCCCGTGAATTAACAGCATACAAAGTTTCGGGAACCAGAATTAACTGAAGAACCTTGGAATATACTACAAGTCTTGATGTATCGCTCCCGTATGGTCGGTAAAGAGAATATTAGACAATATCCAAACACGTCTGCTCGCATTTTGTAAGCAATCCATATGTAAGTCTTACTTCTCACAGTGTTTTGGAGAAAACATGAGGAGATGCAGTATCTCCGAGGAGTCATGACATCGGTAGGTCAATATGGCATATCGTACATTATATAGTGGAGCATTTACATATACAAAAATATATCCATTGGGTCTCTATGCGCAGCTTCGTGCCCAACACAGTTAAATTCGTCTCAACGTCGGACTTGACAGCTTGAGATGCTTCTCGGGAATTACGCTGCAAAGAGCTCCCTCAACACTTCTGAGAACGTCTTCATTAATATTGTACCGAAGTTGGGTCGAGTGAGATTTGTTTATTCCCTGTAATGAGTTGACTGTCGTGGTAAGGTCCGGGATCATGATGGCCATTTGAAAGGGGCTGGAGATGTTGCTGGACCAAAAGCATCTGATATCTCAGAGGCTGCTGAGGCGTAATTCTCAGATCGTTCGGTGGGAGTGTAGGTACTCAAAGACGCGGTTTGCAACCATCCCAAGCATCCCATATGTGGGCAGGATAAAAACCACGGTCTGTGCTTGACTAGAGCGACTACTGGTCACGTATACTGAGGAAAGTGGTGGTTGGCAATCAGAAGAAACAAAATAGGCTGATTACGACTTTCGGTAAGTTTCCCTTGGGATATAATGAACGGCTTTCTGGCGCGTAATACAGGACAGAGACTAATACCTTTATTTTCCACACACGGTAGTTATTATAGAATGAACAAGTTTCGTTTGTGACCTAGTTAAAATTATCTGCGATATATAGATGCTGCGTAGACTAATGTTGAGGATGCTTAATATCGAAGAGACTGTCATTAAAAGAGTACATTCGCGTAAGCTATCTATAATGTACGTACATCGGTTATATTTTACATCGTGTTCTGTTCCGACAAATCTCAATGACATGGCGAAGGGAAATGCGGAAAACAGTTTTCACTTGACTTTACGTGAAAAAGGATCTTATTTACAACACTGTATCAGTTATTGGTCTGAGCACCAATAGCAAGGGAGAGACGGTTTCACATGGTTAGTATGTGGTTAGGATTGAAAAGAAGCTTCCAGTTCCATGAGTTTCACTGAAACTCTGCCGCTAACGACTGGAGTGTTAGTTAATTTTCTATTAACTATGAAAACTTTATCGTTCACAGAATGAATAATTCATTGTTGCTTCTAGCGAATAAACGAAAATCGGCTCAAATTCGAATGTAAAACATGCAGATATACAAAGCGAAAGCGATAGAAATGCGACTCTCTCTCTCTCTCTCTCTCTCTCTCTCTGTGTGTGTGTGTGTGTGTGTGTGTAGAGAGAGAGAGAGAGAGAGAGAGAGAGAGAGAAGATGGGGACTTATAAAGGGCGGGACAAGTATTGTTTTAACGTGTATCGTCCTTTAAATCTAGTCCCTGCACTAGTGACCGAAATAAGTTCTTAATTTAGTAGGACACTAAGCAGACGATTTATTTACTCCACGCCATATTATGTAAATCCTCTCTAGTAAGACACATGTGCTTTTTATTTTTCTTCTTGAACTATGAAATCTGTACTCCTAACAATATACCCAAATCATTGTCTCTGGCTGGCAGTTTCAAACTCAAATAACCATGTGGTCCGACCTATTGCCTTGGCATTTTCGTACTACAAAGAAAATAAAAAGAATTCTTTAAGATACTTCGAGATGTAATAAAGAAGTACTACCAAACTTCGGTAATGTACTAACACTTTCTTCTCTTCCCAGAGGAACTTTGGATGGAATAAGTAGTACGGTGCTGGGATTCTGGGTGCAATTTTGGTATAAAATTGATATCAAAATGATATACAAATTAATTAAAACGTTGAATTGACCCCCCATGTCCCTATGCCTGTACATTCCTGCTACAGACTCCAGACAGTGGAATAATACTTAGCCGGCCTCTGTGACCGAGCGGTTCTAGGCGCTTCAGTCCGGAACCGCGCTCCTGCTACAGTCGCATGTTCGAATCCTGCCTCGGGCATGGATGTGTGTGATGTCCTTAGGTTAGTTAGGTTTAAGTAATTCTAAGTCTAGGGGACTGACGACCTCAGATGTTTAAGTCCCATAGTGCTTAGAGCCATTTGAACCATTCTGAATAATACTTCAGAATTTATAGCACAGTTGATTTACATAAAATGGTTCAAACTCCATCCATCTGGCGCTCTATCATGCACAAACCACACTTTTTTCCTAACCATGTGTTATGTCACGCAACGCTATTATGTCAACAATATACCGATAAGGGATGCTACCCTCCTCGAGATGCATGCATATGGAGGGATCTTGTACACTTGGATGGGAGCCATGGATAAGACTGGGGTGGATGCTGAACAGCAGTTACGGACATAGCTCTCTCTGTTCCTTCAAAAGAAGGATTCGTGAAGGACAGTGGGGAGAGGGGGGAAGGGGGGGGGTAACCTTCATATGATCGATGTGCTGGAAATAGATAGATAACCTAACTACATCGTTACAGGATGCTGGATTGTATACTTTGGTGTACATGACCATATGGACATACCTCGCAGTCATGTGTCTGCATTCACAAACTAGTATACGGACTTCCAAGCTAGTGGAGGTGTCATTGACTAGCGTGGAGATTGGGGAACAACTGACAAAATTGCTAAAATTGATCATGCTATCAACTACAGTGGATGTTACAGTACATAGTCCCACATCAACGGTGTCTTTGGCACCCCATCTGTCCACTAGTATGCAGTTGATTACCACATAATGACTGACTGACACCACCTGGTTGAGGTAGAGATAGCCTTGTCGGAACATTGGATATCTGCTGCTTGTCACTGTGGAGCATGGGATAAAACATAGAGGTCATAACCTTCAGACAGATTGGATGCTGCAAACTCATACTATTTCCATATAGCGTGATGCCCTCCAGATTGTTTTTCACCAATAAAATGACAATATAGCACCTCTTTTTATTTCTACTACCTCACACACGATGTGAACACCGCCTTCTGGCGATGGTCAACACGGGAACAATAATCATGTACATGACTCCGAAATGAGGAAACAGTACTCTTCGAAATGGAACACTAAGACATCTGCTATTCAGTCGCTGTGGAAGATGAGACTAATGTATAGATCATCACCTTCGGATAGCTGTTGCAAGCGCTCTAAAATGCCGAAAACTGTTCCAGTTTCCATACATTGTGATGTCTTTCACATTTCTGTCAATGAGGAACATCGTCTTTGTTTCTTATTGCTACCATCGTGTGTGTTAAGGGAGCTGCGTAGTTTATACCATGTGATGTTCAGCTTTCTGTGAGAGTGAATGGATAGAAACATATTAATGTCAGATTAGCACCTGAGACAGACCTCGAAGTCAAGGTAGAAAACCAAAATGAAGGACTGTGTACAAAGCTGTAGACATACACTATTTGGCTGTGTTGCAGCTGAAAAAATGGTGTAGTAAGCTGCTTATGAAAGAACAATACAGATAACCCCCTCTTGTGATCGGTAATCTGTTGGATATAGTCTTCCTCCACTACAGTCGACAAAACATTTCATATGTCTCAGCAAGTGACGTTTACCACTGGGCACCTGCAATGAAGCGAAGCATGTTTATGTAAGATGTCAACACGCAGATGGTTTTTTTACCGATGTATCAGAGGAGAGAGATGCGTTAAAACATTATAGGATGTTCCATTACAAAGGATGGTATAGCTGGTTAAAATTTGGATGCAGATAATTCTCTTAAACTACACCAATTTTCCTCATAAAAGTAATAGAAATCAGCTATATCTATTCTCATGGAATCACCACTGTTTTTATTATTATTGGGACAACTCTTTGTGTAATAATAAGAGCTACCGCAAGTCATGTGTTATTTCATACTTCATAACCTCTAATTATAAAGTAGACGCCACTTGAAATATAACTCATTGTGGAATCTTGAAATGATAGTGTTTTTCTCGACATGTGAGTAGATTGCGTGAAACAGGCTGTAATGATGAAATTGCTTAAATAACTAGAACATATAAATCTGCTGCCATTGCGAATGATTGTCTGCTGGATGACAGAAACTTTACAGGCAAGTCGGTAGATGAGAGTTATAGAGCAAAAATACCGAATGTAAGTACGCAGATAGTATTTTTTTATGTATTGGAAGAGAGAACCGCAGTAAAATATTATGGGATATTGTATTCAAAGACAGGCTCTCACGATTTGTTTCGTAAACGCTAGTGTGATGTAGCAACGCATTGGTAAAACAGGACCTGCCGTAGTGTACAAGTCAGCAGTGTCATATCGAATTATTTCTGACATGTGAGCAATTAGCGTGAGAGGCTGAATTCTGTAATGTTATTTCACATGTCTGATCTGTTTTTAATACATACGTCCTTGACAATTTGTTTACAGACTCTGATTTGAATGCGAGAGCTGCTCTGAAATCATTTAATTTGTCCATCAAGATGGAATAAAACCGCTAAACAATGATGTTTCTTGCAGTGAACTCATAGTGTACTGTCCGGCCTTCACTCTGTTGTACATATAATTCAAAAGCTGAGATCGCTTAAACACTGTTTACTAGATGACCGGTTTGAACTCACTAAAGGTGCCATCATCGGATCTGAGTGTAGCTTAACATTCAGATCCGATGATGGCACCCTTAGTGTGTTCAAACCGGTCATCTAATAAACAGTGTTTAAGCGATCCTGGCTTTTGAATTATTTTAGATGTTTAAAATTCTCGCTTTTTCTTTACCCTGATGCCGATTTCGAAATAACGAAGACATTCTGGAATGAACGGCAGTTTTCGCAGCAAAATAGTGGAAGCTTTTTTTTTTCGATTTTACACGGGGTGTGTAGCAGTTTGGTCATATGTAATCGGCGGCAGTGCAGTAGCCTTTCTTTCACTTCGTTGGATGTCGCAAAATAATGGGAGGAGGGGGAGAGGAAGATATTCTGCAGTTGAACGTAAGAGAATGATACAGCTGCCGTTCTATATTGATAATGCAACCATGTGAAAAGAATGTAATGCCCTTGTGCACGACAAGTTATAATTTGACCACCATGAATGCTCTCCAACTATAGCGATTTTTCTAATGAAACTAAAAGAAAATGGTCTGCGCCTATTTCCGTGGAGAGAGGACATTTGCTATCGCTGCGGTTGTGTTTTCTTTTTTTTTTAATAGCCACACTCTCATGAGAGATGTGTGTTGACATGAAATACATTTGTTACAGTGAAGTGTTTTCCTCGCAGAAAGGCGGGCTGGTGGAGGCAGTGGGGCTTGGCTAGCTGCATGTGAGTGTGGTCGCCTGACACAGCTTTGTTCTGTCATTTTAATGTCATTTATCCCGCGTTGTTTATAGGTGTTACATCCTTTTGTGTAGCCAAAGAGCCAATGCCGGGACTGTCGCCCCAGGGGCGGGGGGGGGGGGGGGGGGGGGGGGGGCGCGGACCGCATGCTCATCCAACACCAAGAGGTCAGTATGCAGCAAAGAAATTTGTAGTGCGTGGTATCTGCTGTCCGTTTGAAAAAGCCGGTATCCTCACCTGAGATAGTGGGACGGAGGCAGAGGGTGGGATAGAGGGTAAGAGTGCCTACAACGTCATTAGTTCCTGACTGTACACGGAGGAGAATGCACACTGAACTACCACCCCTGTCTCCTGTTGCATTCTTTTGGCATGACGATTATTGCTAGTCCCCAGTACAAGTGCTGGTCATTTTCATGATGTGTAATTAGAACAGTGAAGCATTTTCCGTCAGTTGTGGTAGTGTGTATCGACTTCGAGTATCTGGGTGGCAGGGTGATTGGCCAGCAGTATAGTGAACTATGGCGTCAAACAGCGGTAGATACAGTCCTCAGCGATATGCTTACAGATTAATACACGTTTTAAACTCCCCTCTGTCCAGTATCAGCATGTCAGCACTTGAACATACTTCTTGACAAAAAATAGAGATAGTACCTTCCGCACCAACTTTTTTCCCATCAGCTGGTAGGTGAGGGCTAGCGTTTGGGTACATCTGGCACTAGATACCAGTTGTATTGTGTTTTTTTTTTCTATCAGGATAAAAACATCACTTATATGGCACTGTCAATTTTTGAGCTCCATTGCTGTTTTAGGCGCTCCTTCTGTAGCACTATGCATATAGTGGTGTAATTAGGCCAAATATTTATTATTAATTACGTAATTAGGACCGATCTTTACTTCAGTTTCCCATACAAAATAAATAAAGTAGACTAACCTTACCTTCTGCATTTGGGCTGAGGGGTGCACTTGGGCTTGCTGTCCAGAAGGACGAGAGTTCGAGTCCTGGTAAGGACGCTGGAATTTTTAGTTTCCCTCCAATTTCCTGATTGATGTGGGTGGGACGTCATGCTGATTCTAGGATTAATCTCAGCCCTGGAACGAGAAATTTCTGCCAAAATTCGAAATTACCGCAAAATTAGAGATTTTCACCTACAGATTAAGTGGGGGAGGTAGGGGTGGGGAGGTGGCGTGAACACTCGTACGGGCTGAGGAAAATACGTGACGCCGTCTTGGGGTTGGGCGTCGGTAGGTGTGGGTAATTAATTGATCACTTTAATTAATTTGCGTATCAATTTTATATTTAAATTACACCCTGTGTCCCAGTACCCTACAACTCGATTACATTAAGCGCAAAACCCATTCACAGCACCCAATATCCCAACACTTATCACCAATCTAGGTGCCCTGCTGCTGCACTACAGCCATGTTCCACCTTCCATCCTACGTGCGCAATCCCTCCTCTCCAACCGAAATTTCTAGCTACTCCCACTCCCAAATGATCAAATCCATCCCAAGGTACTGTACCTCCAAAAATAGTCACAACACTCTGCCTCACATCATACTTTCATTTCATTTCTGCCCCTCCCCCCTCCCCCCTCCCCTCCCCACTAAACTTCATCCCACCTTCCTCCATCGTGCTGCCTTTTAGTCGCTACCTGCAGATCTACAGGCCCCCATAGTCATATTCATCATTCCACCTTCATCATGACCATTATCATTTCCATCAGCTTTATACCATTGCTTCATTCATTCACTACTGGCCATTAAAATTGCTACACCACGAAGACGACATACTACAGACGCGAAATTTAACCGACAGGAAGAAAATGCTGTGATATGCAAATGATTAGCTTTTCAGAGCATTCACACAAGGTTGGCGCCGGTGGCAACACCTACAACTTGCTGACATGAGGAAAGTTTCCAACCGATTTCTCATACACAAACAGCAGTTGACCGGCGTAGCCTGGTGAAACGTTGTTCTGATGCCTCACGTAAGGAGGAGAAATGCGTACCATCACGTTTCGGACTTTGATAAAGGTCGGATTGTAGCCTATCGCGATTGCGGTTTATCGTATCGCGACATTGCTCCTCGCGTTGGCCGAGATCGAATGACTGTTAGCAGAATATGGAATCGGTGGGTTCAGAAGGGTAATACGGAACGCCGTGGTGCATCCCAACGGCCTCGTATCACTGGCAGTCGAGATGACAGGCATCTTACCCACACGGCTGTTACGAATCGTGCAGCCACGTCTCGATCCCTGAGTCAACAGATGGAGACGTTTTCAAGACAACAACCATCTGCACGAACAGTTCGACGACGTTTGTAGCAGCATTTACTATCAGCTCGGAGACCATGGCTGCGGTTACCCTCGACGCTGCGTCACAGGCAGGAGCGCCTGCGATGGTGTACTCAACGACGAACCTGGGTGCACGAGTGGCAAAACGTCATTTTTTCGGATGAATCCAGATTCTGTTTACACCATCATGATGGTCGCATCCGTGTTTGGCGACATCGCGGTGAACGCACATTGAAAACGTGTATTCGTCATCGCCATACTGGCGTATCACCCGGCGTGATTGTATGGGGTGCCATTGGTTACTCGTCTCGGTCATCTCTTGTTCGCATTGACGGCACTATGAACAGTGGACGTTACATTTAAGATGTGTTACGACCCGTGGCTCTACCCTTCATTCGACCCCTGCGAAACCCTACATTTCAGCAGGATAATGCACGACCGTATGTTGCAGGTTCTGTACGGGCCTTTCTGGATACAGAAAATGTTCGATTGCTGCCCAGGCCAGCACATTCTCCAGATCTCCCACCAATTGAAAACGCCTGGTCAAAGGTGTCCGAGCAACTGGCTTGTCACAATACGCCAGTCACTACTCTTGATGAACTGTGGTATCGTGTTGAAGCAGCATGGGCAGCTGTACCTGTACACGCCATCAAAGCTCTGTTTGACTCAATGCCCAGGCGTATCAAGGCTGTTATTACGGCCAGAGCTGGTTGTTCAGGGTACTCATTTCTCAGGATCTATGCACCCAAATTGCGTGAAAATGTAATCACATGTCAGTTCTAGTATAATATATGTTTGCAATGAATACCCATTTATCATCTGCATTTCTTCTTGGTGTAGCAGTTTTAATGGCCAGTAGTGTATTATCATCAGTGGCCACATTTTGACTCTAATCAAAATCATCAGTAATTTCCCGTGGGAAATGATGTAGGATGAAAGTTGGACAAGGCAGGTAGATACAGAAGGGGGACAGAACGCATCTGCTTCCAAGATTTGTGGAATTAGGAGGCTGGAAACCCAGGCAACGTTGGCACAGGAAAGGATACAGTTTCGTGCTTTGTGTGTTGGATTCTAAGGGAGTGCGTATTCCACGTTAGTTTTATGTCGATGATTGCCCGTAAATACTTTACTATCAGAGGGATGGGCTGGTTATTGGAGAGTCTGAAATCTGGACGGTGGAACAACCTAATGGGACGACTAATTGTGGCGGCTTAGTTTTTCTATTCACTTACTTGAAATTTCCTCCACCTTCTATCCCACTCGACCAGGAGATTTAAATAGCTTTGGAGGGAGATATGGGGGAGTTGGAGGGTGTGGTGAGTGGCTAAGTAAACAGTGTCGACAGCGTATAATAGGAGGCAGGTTGGGGGATATTGGTTTGGGAATGGCCGCATTGTACATCATAAAAAGTAGACGGGACACGACCGAGTCCTGAGGCCCGTTGCAGTGGGATGAAACTTGCGGGACTGGTTGTGGTTGACTGTGACGTATGTAGGGCGCTGCTGAGGGAAGGATGCTGTAAAGCAGACAATTACCTGCGAGTGCATAGATTTGTAGCATGAAGAGCATACCCGATCAAAGACTTTTAGGGGAGCACAGGAGACAAATGTAGCGGATTTTAGTTGATGGGGGATAAGGTGAGTCTACATCTACATCCAGACTCATCAAGCCACCACTCAGTGCGTGGTGTGAGGGTAGCATGTACGACTGCTAGTCATTTCCTTTCCCGTTCCTCTCGTATCGGCCATATCAGCCCTAATTTCTCGTTGTTTATCTTTGTGGTCTTAACGCGAAATTTATGTTCGTAGGCAGTGGAATTGTCCTGCAATCAGCATCAACTGCTCTAAATTTCCTTAATAGTCCTCCTGGAGAAGAATGTCACTTTCCCTCCAGGAACGTCCTGTTGAGTTCCACTGAAACGTCCCCTTTTTGAACAATTTTACAAGACTGTGATTAACCTGACATACAATATTTTTTAGCGCAACGCAATCTGACTTTCAATAATCTCTACAAGAGAATGGCCCTGACTAACATTAACCTGTACTTTTCACAAATCACTTACCTCACAAAAATCTTGTTTACTCCCACTACTGCAATACAGCGAGCGCCACTACTGCCCGCTAAATAAAAGATTCAAACTATGGAAGGCACTAACTACTGATAGGGATAGTTAGCAAATGAGAGATTTTAATAGAGAACAAACAATGTATTTACCTTAATATCATCATATATATATATATATATAGCAGTTCATGCCAAATTTCAAAACTCGGCCACCTCTCTCCCCACATCCACCACTGCTGGCGGCTCACCTCCAACTGAGCAACGCTACGCTCTGTTCGCAGCCAGCTGCCTAACACTACAATGGCGAGTATTACAATATCATCATATATATAGCAGTTCATGACAAATTTCAAAACTCCGCCATTTCTCTCCCCACATCCACCACTGCTGGCGGCTCACCTCCAACTGAGCAACGCTATGCTCTGTTCGCAGCCAGCTGCCTAACACTACAATGGCGAGTATTACAACAATGCAAAGCAGCCACAGACTGCACACAGCACAGCCAGTGATTTTCATACTGAGGTGGCGTTACCAATAAAAAAACCTAAACAGCCTACTTACATAGCCCCCATGCTACCCACAAAAAATTTTACAAAATTTTTTTGGGCACTGGCCAATATATATTTGTTAAAATTTTTTTTCACAATTACAATAACAAAGAAATCAAATGCACACACTTATTGATACAATGTTGGTCAAAAGCTAAAATTTTCTCACAAAGACAGTCCTGATCATTCATCAAATTGCAGTGTTTTTCTCAAAGTCTGAGCAGTAAAAGAAAATGCATACGGAAGTAGTGGATTTCCATGCAGTCTTGAAGAAGTAGTGTTGTCCTTCTAACGGAAAGAGAGTGCTGACTCTTGACATGCAGACAGGTAATGGGCCACAACAGAGCAAACCCACAGCAGAGTCAGTCGAAGTTTTGAAGAATATTGGTACGTAGGTCATCAGAGAGTAGACCCACTGCAGTCCTGGTAGAGAATACGGTATTGGTGGGCCACCAGAGGTGCAGACCCACTGCAGTCCTTGTAGAAATAATGGTAATGGTGGGCCATCAAAGATGCAGACCCACTGTAGTCCTTGTAGAGACGGCCAGCAGCCATCTGTTGCAACTGTGCAGGTGCACAATCACCATCGAAGAGTCTTGCGGACAATATAGCAAGTCCATAAACCACCACTTGTGCACTCACAAAGTTTTTTAATTGTCCTTAGAACCAGCAATGCTGTTATCCAGTCCCTTGCTGAATCATTAACACACGTGCAAACACTATCAGTCCCTACTTCTCACATATCGTCCATATACTATGACCAACAGAAACTTGTGCAGTAAAATGATACTTAATTTGAAGAACTGGTGTCAATTACAATATTATAACATGAGAATACAATTACAAAGGTACAAAATACATTATTAAAGAACATAACAATACAGATAACATTTGTAGTACAGGTTTTACAACAGAACAGAAATAAACATATACATCAATGTTACAGGAATTATGACATAAGTAAATACATAAAATATCAGAATAAATTTTGAAACATCAACTTCACACATGAGCATTAAAACAAAACAGAATAAATAATGTCTAAGCATATTTACAAGTTAAATAACATATTATTAAAGCCAATTATATTTGAGGATAACAGTATTCCTCATCATAGTGAATGTAGCTTAGTATTAGAAGAAGACAAATTCTATGAAACTACACAGAGACAGGAAGAAAACAAATACACAAGGGTACACAAACACATAGTGGGATAACACAATGGAAAGGACAGGGTTCGTTTTCAGTGTAACTTTTGGTACTGCAGTCCAACCCAAGACTTCATTCCATAGATCTTTCGTCTTATTTCCACATTTGTTTCCACCAAAAAAATCCTATTCAAGCATGCTTTCTGTATATATATGTTCACATATTTCTTACCTCATTATTTATTTTCCATTATCTTACTTCATCATTTATTTCCAAGAAAATCCTACCTAAACCTGTTGTCCCTGAACCCTACTTTTTTTGGTTCATATCCTCTTTCAAAATACTGTTTTGGCCAAACCATTTTCTTATAGATTTTCAATGTATTTCTTCCAATTCATCACAACTTGTTCTCTTATATTGTCTACCCCCCTCTTAAGCTAACTTAAATCTACTGAGCTCAGATGCTAAACTAAGGGACGAGGCAATGCAGCAGAACAAATCAAGTAACACAAACATCAATGACAAAAATTTCAAGCTGGCAAAGCAAGCTACAGTAAATCTAAATAACCAAGCAATTCAACATTACAACTAATATGAGGCAATGCGCAGCAAACAAGAAAAATAAATCAGTAGTAAAACTGGCTAAACAGCGTAATACAAAGTCAAATTCAGTAACATTATGCCTGGCAAACAGCAGCAACTTATACCTAAACATGACATAGCTCAAGCAGAAAAAATATTACAGTAAAAATGGCCATGTTTAAAACTTACGTCACATCTTAACACTAGAGTGATGCATCACAAAAACTTACTCTACGAAAAAAAATTACCAAGTAGTTGAAAAGAAAATTCTGTATGCAATTCCTGTGAAGGGAAATGTCTTTTTATGCTCCCTCATTTTTTGGAAATGTATTACAAAACTATTATTTACTGGATCTGGAGACAGAAAATATTTATATTAGTACATCTATAAAATTTTATTTTAACCAGTGCTGCAGTGCAGCTAGAAACTAGATATTAAACAAAATCAGTAAATAAATACATAAAGCAAGCCATATGGCATTTCTCTCAATTCTCGTAGATAGACACTTGTCCTAATCAGGTGTGCAGATGTAAGAATGTTTCCAAGTTATTATTAGCGTGTCGTATTTACGATGCTTTCTACAAACGAATGTCAATAGCGAGGATAATGGCCTCCCTTTTTTTTTTTCTCTACCTGTGCTTCCGGAGAGGCACACCCTAATGGCTTGTTATCCAGGTGTCTGACACAGCTGTGTGCCCACGACGCACATGCAGGTGGTCACTTAACTTTCTTATGGAAATATTTACGACAGCAGTTTCCGCTACAGTGACAGTCTCATATAAAAATTTCACAGGTCGAGAATTTACGTTGCAAATGTGTAGAAACAAAATCCTATGAATATAACAGTGTCCAAGAAATTTTCGCCGTCATTGTGATACATTCACGCATTTACACACATTTCATAACTCTTAAAGTACGATTCTTGGTTTCCAACATCCTTTTTCACAAGTCAAGAGTCCCTAACTTCTATCCATTATTCATATACATATAAACACGTAATCACATTCCTTATATAGCATCAGCTTATTGATCATAAACATACCTCAACAGCATAATACACATTGTCGTCGTAAAAATAACATCATAACACCTCAGTCAAATCTCAAACTCGTCGTAGCTTCCTCCAATAATTTCAAAACCTAAAAAAATTCTCTGCTCATGTCAAAAGTGTCATCTGCCTCAAACGTACTTTAAAATCATGATCCCATACCAAATACATCATTCAAAGCTCTCATAGTATCACAATGGTTCCAAAAAAATATGAACAGTTCACAAAGTACTGACAAAATACAATTTCATAAGTGTGAAATTATCCAACTGTGTAATTGCGTAAACATCTGTCACTGACGTAGTAAAAAAAAGTTTATCTCTCAGTTAAATGAACAGATAGCTGTGTAATTTGTGTGTTAGAGAAATATGGTACCGATGTGTAAAGTTGTATAAGCAAATACCATATTAGCTAGGGTTCCTTGTGGTTGCCACACACATGGTACACAAAGTAGGCGTGTACCCCCCTGAGGATTAATGTAATTATACCCTCAGGTGTTACAGATTACAGCAATGGAATGAAATGTATCATGGAAAACTCTCTTCGTAATTCTAAAATCTTGAAAAATAAATGGCATAAGTACAAAATTAATCTCTCAAATGCGTTTCCTGTAGCGCTAAATGTGTGTCTTGCTATAAGATAATTCTGTGGAAGTGTCGTAGTTATCGTCCTCCGAAAGCTAAGTTCTGCAGAAGTCAATGTACTTACCTCACGATACACAAAAGTGAAATGCTTTGCGTATAGATATCGTAGTTATTACGCTTATTGTTGTGATGAAGAAAGTACTGTACTGTAACGTATTGTTGTGCCACGAAAAAGGCTGTCTCATTGTTGCTATACCACAAAAGTTGCTACTAAAACATGTTTTACTTTCCAGAAGAATTCAGAAAAACTGTGCAGATATAAAACAGATACACCGCAAAAGCAACAAGGTGAATTGTGTCACACATTAGTAGCGTCGTGATATAGTCGTGTAGCTGTCAAATAAACTAACCACTGTGTCACCTGGTATCTCTCAGAAAGCACCTTGAATCCATAATGTATTTGCAAGTAAACCAAAATGTTGCATTAAAAAAAAGCAGATTATCTTTCAATAAACGGTTTTACATGTGAAATGCGGTGCAATTCTTTACTCTTCATAGTACTCAGAGTTTGAACAATGCAATTATCATGCGGTATACGTCGGTAAAGAATACTGGAATTTTTCTCAAGGTTAGCGTCTATGTTATTTTTCTTGGAGCCAGCCGGCGCACCTGGCTGCCTGCGGAGAGAGTCATTGTCTGTTCCTTTGTTGGCACGCATCGTTATTGGGATTAGGAGACCTAACTTCTACAAATTCACCGTGACGAGAGGGCCCTGCCCTGTTTAAATCCCGACAGTTCTGATGCAATTCAGGTCTGTCGTTATGTCGGTAGTTTACATAGTTTCTTGTTTGTCGGTCATGTGGTGGAGAATTTCTCCCGGAATCGTAACTGCGCGCCAAACTGTTGCGTCTGAAGTTATTCTGCCTCCTTTTTTTTTTTTCTTTTTAACAGCTTATAGTAAAAATCATTGTGTCGACGAGTAGCATATCGGTCATTGTTAGGTCGTGTCGGCGGTTCCATCTCAAAATTCGGTGCACATTGCCAATTTCTTTCATAACTTCCGAAATACCCTGTGTTATTATGTTGCGGCTTTTCCGTATTTCTATGTCCCTCTTCCCGTATTGGGGCGCGAGTGTCCTCTGAAATACGTAATTCTTGTATTACCTGTGTCAGCTGATCTTGTACTTCGCGGATTTCTCTTTTGTACTGTGTATTGAATTGATTTTGATTTTGTTTGAATTTCCTAATATGTTCGCACTCTTCTGTGTCATTAAAGACTACCGGTTTTGTGTCATTCAGATTATCATCTACCTTCGTAGATAAATTATTTAGCTGATCCGAAAGTTCAACTACTTTCTCTGTTAATGTACTAATTTCCTCCATGTGTCTTTCTACTGTGTCCTTTAAGTTTTCTTGAGTTTTTGCAAGTTGCGTAACCGAATCAGTAGATGCAACTGAGTCAATTTTAGCTTGCAAGGTGTCGTGATTTTCATGAACAATAGTTTGCAGTTCTTTAATGGCTGCTTCATGATTCAGTAATGCATTTTCATGACGCGAAAAAATAGGTTGGAAATGCTCACAAATTTGTGTTTTTACGTCGTTACAGACTTTTTGACATTTCGATTCAATGTGATGTGACTCATTAGTTAAATCCTCACGTGTTTGTTCAAGAGTTTGCTCCAATGAGTCTAACTTTTGAAGATTTTGTTCCATTGAGTCTAACTGTTGCTGTGTTTGTCTCTGGTGTTGTTCCATTGTGTCTAACTTTTGAAGATTTTGTCCCATTTGTTTCTGATTTTGTTCGAGCGTTGTGACTAACTTTTGAAGATTTTGTTCCATTGTGTCTAATTTTTCAAGCTTTTGTCCCATTTGTTGCATTAATTGTAATAACAATGCACTGGTGTCTGAAACACGTTCCTCAGTGCTTTTCGGCAGTGAAGTTGCACCGGCAACATTCACATTTTGACAAGCAGAAAATGTGTCTTGACTTATTTGAGAAAACGGTGAGGACCCAAATCCCGAATCCACAGCATTTCCGAGATTGTTTCCTGTCATTTCGGATTCCTGAGGCGAGCTGTCGCCGACCGATCGATCGATAATGCTTCCCTGCTCACTATTTGTTTCACTGTCTACGCCATTGTTTACCGCCCGCTCCATTTCCCTATGCACAGTTACCAAATTACTACTTTGAATATTAGTTAATTCATTACACGGTGGCGCTAACACACTGCTTTCGTCTTCGCTGTCATTTCTCAATTTACTTTGGAGCCTAGTGTTACGTCTTTCACACGCCATTATTGTCACAGTATTTCACACGACAACACAGAAAATCACAATTTGAAGAGCAAAAACAAGAGAACACATTAACATAACACTGAAAATAATATCTAGTTAATTGCAGCTGCGAAATACTTGGTGCAAATCTACATGCATACCACAACTGTTTTACGGTACAACAATGAAAAACTACAACTACAAAGGAGATTCTCTCTACAATTACGCGCTAGCAATAAACAAAATCTACACTAATTACACAAACTACAAGAAAAAATCAGAAGATTCCAGTGAGGTATCCTAGGCTAAGGGTCGACATATGAAACGTCCCCTTTCTGAACAATTTTACAAGACTGTGATTAACCTGACACACAATATTTTTTAGCGCAACGCAATCTGACTTTCAATAATCTCTACAAGAGAATGGCCCTGACTAACATTAACCTGTACTTTTCTCAAATCACTTACCTCACAAAAATCTTGGTTACTCCCACTACTGCAATATAGCAAGCGCCACTACTGCCCGCTAAATAAAAGATTCAAACTATGGAAGGCACTAACTACTGATAGGCATAGTTAGCAAGTGAGAGATTTTAATAGAGAACAAACAATGTATTTACCTTAATATCATCATATATATATATATATATATATATATATATATATAGCAGTTCATGACAAATTTCAAAACTTCGCCATCTCTCTCCCCACATCCACCACTGCTGGCGGCTCACCTCCAACTGAGCAACGCTACGCTCTGTTCGCAGCCAGCTGCCTAACACTACAATGGCGAGTATTACAATATCATCATATATATAGCAGTTCATGACAAATTTCAAAACTCCGCCATTTCTCTCCCCACATCCACCACTGCTGGCGGCTCACCTCCAACTGAGCAACGCTACGCTCTGTTCGCAGCCAGCTGCCTAACACTACAATGGCGAGTATTACAACAATGCAAAGCAGCCACAGACTGCACACAGCACAGCCAGTGATTTTCATACTGAGGTGGCGTTACCAATAAAAAAACCTAAACAGCCTACTTACATAGCCCCCATGCTACCCACAAAAAATTTTACAAAATTTTTTTGGGCACTGGCCAATACATATTTGTTAAAATTTTTTTTCACAATTACAATAACAAAGAAATCAAATGCACACACTTATTGATACAATGTTGGTCAAAAGCTAAAATTTTCTCACAAAGACAGTCCTGATCATTCATCAAATTGCAGTGTTTTTCTCAAAGTCTGAGCAGTAAAAGAAAATGCATACGGAAGTAGTGGATTTCCATGCAGTCTTGAAGAAGTAGTGTTGTCCTTCTAACGGAAAGAGAGTGCTGACTCTTGACATGCAGACAGGTAATGGGCCACAACAGAGCAAACCCACAGCAGAGTCAGTCGAAGTTTTGAAGAATATTGGTACGTAGGTCATCAGAGAGTAGACCCACTGCAGTCCTGGTAGAGAATACGGTATTGGTGGGCCACCAGAGGTGGTGCAGACCCACTGCAGTCCTTGTAGAAATAATGGTAATGGTGGGCCATCAAAGATGCAGACCCACTGTAGTCCTTGTAGAGACGGCCAGCAGCCATCTGTTGCAACTGTGCAGGTGCACAATCACCATCGAAGAGTCTTGCGGACAATATAGCAAGTCCATAAACCACCACTTGTGCACTCACAAAGTTTTTTAATTGTCCTTAGAACCAGCAATGCTGTTATCCAGTCCCTTGCTGAATCATTAACACACGTGCAAACACTATCAGTCCCTACTTCTCACATATCGTCCATATACTATGACCAACAGAAACTTGTGCAGTGAAATGATACTTAATTTGAAGAACTGGTGTCAATTACAATATTATAACATGAGAATACAATTACAAAGGTACAAAATACATTATTAAAGAACATAACAATACAGATAACATTTGTAGTACAGGTTTTACAACAGAACAGAAATAAACATATACATCAATGTTACAGGAATTATGACATAAGTAAATACATAAAATATCAGAATAAATTTTGAAACATCAACTTCACACATGAGCATTAAAACAAAACAGAATAAATAATGTCTAAGCATATTTACAAGTTAAATAACATATTATTAAAGCCAATTATATTTGAGGATAACAGTATTCCTCATCATAGTGAATGTAGCTTAGTATTAGAAGAAGACAAATTCTATGAAACTACACAGAGACAGGAAGAAAACAAATACACAAGGGTACACAAACACATAGTGGGATAACACAATGGAAAGGACAGGGTTCGTTTTCAGTGTAACTTTTGGTACTGCAGTCCAACCCAAGACTTCATTCCATAGATCTTTCATCTTATTTCCACATTTGTTTCCACCAAAAAAATCCTATTCAAGCATGCTTTCTGTATATATATGTTCACATATTTCTTACCTCATTATTTATTTTCCATTATCTTACTTCATCATTTATTTCCAAGAAAATCCTACCTAAACCTGTTGTCCCTAAACCCTCCTTTTTTTGGTTCATATCCTCTTTCAAAATACTGTTTTGGCCAAACCATTTTCTTATAGATTTTCAATGTATTTCTTCCAATTCATCACAACTTGTTCTCTTATATAGTCTACCCCCCCTCTTAAGCTAACTTAAATCTACTGAGCTCAGATGCTAAACTAAGGGACGAGGCAATGCAGCAGAACAAATCAAGTAACACAAACAACAATGACAAAAATTTCAAGCTGGCAAAGCAAGCTACAGTAAATCTAAATTACCAAGGAATTCAACATTACAACTAATATGAGGCAATGCGCAGCAAACAAGAAAAATAAATCAGTAGTAAAACTGGCTAAACAGCGTAATACAAAGTCAAATTCAGTAACATTATGCCTGGCAAACAGCAGCAACTTATACCTAAACATGACATAGCTCAAGCAGAAAAAATATTACAGTAAAAATGGCCATGTTTAAAACTTACGTCACATCTTAACACTAGAGTGATGCATCACAAAAACTTACTCTACGAAAAAAAATTACCAAGTAGTTGAAAAGAAAATTCCGTATGCAATTCCTGTGAAGGGAAATGTCTTTTTATGCTCCCTCATTTTTTGGAAATGTATCACAAAACTATTATTTACTGGATCTGGAGACAGAAAATATTTATATTAGTACATCTATAAAATTTTATTTTAACCAGTGCTGCAGTGCAGCTAGAAATTAGATATTAAACAAAATCAGTAAATAAATACATAAAGCAAGCCATATGGCATTTCTCTCAATTCTCGTAGATAGACACTTGTCCTAATCAGGTGTGCAGATGTAAGAATGTTTCCAAGTTATTATTAGCGTGTCGTATTTACGATGCTTTCTACAAACGAATGTCAATAGCGAGGATAATGGCCTCCCTTTTTTTTTCTCTACCTGTGCTTCCGGAAAGGCACACCCTAATGGCTTGTTATCCAGGTGTCTGACACAGCTGTGTGCCCACGACGCACGTGCAGGTGGTCATTTCACTTTCTTACGGAAATATTTACGACAGCAGTTTCCGCTACAGTGACAGTCTCATATAAAAATTTCACGGGTCGAGAATTTACGTTGCAAATGTGTAGAAACAAAATCCTATGAATATAACAGTGTCCAAGAAATTTTCGCCGTCATTGTGATACATTCACGCATTTACACACATTTCATAACTCTTTAAAGTACGATTCTTGGTTTCCAACATCCTTTTTCACAAGTCAAGAGTCCCTAACTTCTATCCATTATTCATATACATATAAACACGTAATCACATTCCTTATATAGCATCAGCTTATTGATCATAAACATACCTCAACAGCATAATACACATTGTCGTCGTAAAAATAACATCATAACACCTCAGTCAAATCTCAAACTCGTCGTAGCTTCCTCCAATAATTTCAAAACCTAAAAAAATTCTCTGCTCATGTCAAAAGTGTCATCTGCCTCAAACGTACTTTAAAATCATGATCCCATACCAAATACATCATTCAAAGCTCTCATAGTATCACAATGGTTCCAAAAAAATATGAACAGTTCACAAAGTACTGACAAAATACAATTTCATAAGTGTGAAATTATCCAACTGTGTAATTGCGTAAACATCTGTCACTGACGTAGTAAAAAAAAGTTTATCTCTCAGTTAAATGAACAGATAGCTGTGTAATTTGTGTGTTAGAGAAATATGGTACCGATGTGTAAAGTTGTATAAGCAAATACCATATTAGCTAGGGTTCCTTGTGGTTGCCACACACATGGTACACAAAGTAGGCGTGTACCCCCCTGAGGATTAATGTAATTATACCCTCAGGTGTTACAGATTACAGCAATGGAATGAAATGTATCATGGAAAACTCTCTTCGTAATTCTAAAATCTTGAAAAATAAATGGCATAAGTACAAAATTAATCTCTCAAATGCGTTTCCTGTAGCGCTAAATGTGTGTCTTGCTATAAGATAATTCTGTGGAAGTGTCGTAGTTATCGTCCTCCGAAAGCTAAGTTCTGCAGAAGTCAATGTACTTACCTCACGATACACAAAAGTGAAATGCTTTGCGTATAGATATCGTAGTTATTACGCTTATTGTTGTGATGAAGAAAGTACTGTACTGTAACGTATTGTTGTGCCACGAAAAAGGCTGTCTCATTGTTGCTATACCACAAAAGTTGCTACTAAAACATGTTTTACTTTCCAGAAGAATTCAGAAAAACTGTGCAGATATAAAACAGATACACCGCAAAAGCAACAAGGTGAATTGTGTCATACATTAGTAGCGTCGTGATATAATCGTGTAGCTGTCAAATAAACTAACCACTGTGTCACCTGGTATCTCTCAGAAAGCACCTTGAATCCATAATGTATTTGCAAGTAAACCAAAATGTTGCATTAAAAAAAAGCAGATTATCTTTCAATAAACGGTTTTACATGTGAAATGCGGTGCAATTCTCTACTCTTCATAGTACTCAGAGTTTGAACAATGCAATTATCATGCGGTATACGTCGGTAAAGAATACTGGAATTTTTCTCAAGGTTAGCGTCTATGTTATTTTTCTTGGAGCCAGCCGGCGCACCTGGCTGCCTGCGGAGAGAGTCATTGTCTGTTCCTTTGTTGGCGCGCGTCGTTATTGGGATTAGGAGACCTAACTTCTACAAATTCACCGTGACGAGAGGGCCCTGCCCTGTTTAAATCCCGACAGTTCTGATGCAATTCAGGTCTGTCGTTATGTCGGTAGTTTACATAGTTTCTTGTTTGTCGGTCATGTGGTGGAGAATTTCTCCCGGAATCGTAACTGCGTGCCAAACTGTTGCGTCTGAAGTTATTCTGCCTCCTTTTTTTTTTTTTTCTTTTTAACAGCTTATAGTAAAAATCATTGTGTCGACGAGTAGCATATCGGTCATTGTTAGGTCGTGTCGGCGGTTCCATCTCAAAATTCGGTGCACATTGCCAATTTCTTTCATAACTTCCGAAATACCCTGTGTTATTATGTTGCGGCTTTTCCGTATTTCTATGTCCCTCTTCCCGTATTGGGGCGCGAGTGTCCTCTGAAATACGTAATTCTTGTATTACCTGTGTCAGCTGATCTTGTACTTCGCGGATTTCTCTTTTGTACTGTGTATTGAATTGATTTTGATTTTGTTTGAATTTCCTAATATGTTTGCACTCTTCTGTGTCATTAAAGACTACCGGTTTTGTGTCATTCAGATTATCATCTACCTTCGTAGATAAATTATTTAGCTGATCCGAAAGTTCAACTACTTTCTCTGTTAATGTACTAATTTCCTCCATGTGTCTTTCTACTGTGTCCTTTAAGTTTTCTTGAGTTTTTGCAAGTTGCATAACCGATTCAGTAGATGCAACTGAGTCAATTTTAGCTTGCAAGGTGTCGTGATTTTCATGAACAATAGTTTGCAGTTCTTTAATGGCTGCTTCATGATTCTGTAATGCATTTTCATGACGCGAAAAAATAGGTTGGAAATGCTCACAAATTTGTGTTTTTACGTCGTTACAGACTTTTTGACATTTCGATTCAATGTGATGTGACTCATTAGTCAAATCCTCACGTGTTTGTTCAAGAGTTTGCTCCAATGAGTCTAACTTTTGAAGATTTTGTTCCATTGCGTCTAACTGTTGCTGTGTTTGTCTCTGGTGTTGTTCCATTGTGTCTAACTTTTGAAGATTTTGTCCCATTTGTTTCTGATTTTGTTCGAGCGTTGTGACTAACTTTTGAAGATTTTGTTCCATTGTGTCTAATTTTTCAAGCTTTTGTCCCATTTGTTGCATTAATTGTAATAACAATGCACTGGTGTCTGAAACACGTTCCTCAGTGCTTTTCGGCAGTGAAGTTGCACCGGCAACATTCACATTTTGACAAGCAGAAAATGTGTCTTGACTTATTTGAGAAAACGGTGAGGACCCAAATCCCGAATCCACAGCATTTCCGAGATTGTTTCCTGTCATTTCGGATTCCTGAGGCGAGCTGTCGCCGACCGATCGATCGATAATGCTTCCCTGCTCACTATTTGTTTCACTGTCTACGCCATTGTTTACCGCCCGCTCCATTTCCCTATGCACAGTTACCAAATTACTACTTTGAATATTAGTTAATTCATTACACGGTGGCGCTAAGACACTGCTTTCGTCTTCGCTGTCATTTCTCAATTTACTTTGGAGCCTAGTGTTACGTCTTTCACACGCCATTATTGTCACAGTATTTCACACGACAACACAGAAAATCACAATTTGAAGAGCAAAAACAAGAGAACACATTAACATAACACTGAAAATAATATCTAGTTAATTGCAGCTGCGAAATACTTGGTGCAAATCTACATGCATACCACAACTGTTTTACTGTACAACAATGAAAAACTACAACTACAAAGGAGATTCTCTCTACAATTACGCGCTAGCAATAAACAAAATCTACACTAATTACACAAACTACAAGAAAAAATCAGAAGATTCCAGTGAGGTATCCTAGGCTAAGGGTCGACATATGAAACGTCCCCTTTCTGAACAATTTTACAAGATTGTGATTAACCTGACACACAATATTTTTTAGCGCAACGCAATCTGACTTTCAATAATCTCTACAAGAGAATGGCCCTGACTAACATTAACCTGTACTTTTCACAAATCACTTACCTCACAAAAATCTTGGTTACTCCCACTACTGCAATATAGCAAGCGCCACTACTGCCCGCTAAATAAAAGATTCAAACTATGGAAGGCACTAACTACTGATAGGGATAGTTAGCAAATGAGAGATTTTAATAGAGAACAAACAATGTATTTACCTTAATATCATCATATATATATATATATATATATATATATATATATAGCAGTTCATGACAAATTTCAAAACTTCGCCATCTCTCTCCCCACATCCACCACTGCTGGCGGCTCACCTCCAACTGAGCAACGCTACGCTCTGTTCGCAGCCAGCTGCCTAACACTACAATGGCGAGTATTACAACAATGCAAAGCAGCCACAGACTGCACACACCACAGCCAGTGATTTTCATACTGAGGTGGCGTTACCAATAAAAAAACCTAAACAGCCTACTTACACCACAAGCATCTATGTAATGCTCCAATATTCCCATGTTGTTCGAACCTACGGGTAACAAATCTAGGAGCTTACCTCTGAATTGGTTCGAGGCGTCCTTCTACATGTCCATCTACATTTATACTCCGCAAGCCACCCAACGGTGTGTGGCGGAGGGCACTTTACGTGCCACTGTCATTACCTCCCTTTCCTGTTCCAGTCGCGTATGGTTCGCGGGAAGAACGACTGTCTGAAAGCCTCCGTGCGCGCTCTAATCTCTTTAATTTTACATTCGTGATCTCCTCGGGAGGTATAAGTAGGGGGAAGCAATATATTCGATACCTCATCCAGAAACGCACCCTCTCGAAACCTGGCGAGCAAGCTACACCGCGATGCAGAGCGCCTCTCTTGCAGAGTCTGCCACTTGAGTTTGTTAAACATCTCCGTAACGCTATCACGGTTACCAAATAACCCTGTCACGAAACGCGCCGCTCTTCTTTGGATCTTCTCTATCTCCTCCGTCAACCCGATCTGGTACGGATCCCACACTGATGAGCAATACTCAAGTATAGGTCGAACGAGTGTTTTGTAAGCCACCTCCTTTCTTGATGGACTACATTTTCTAAGCACTCTCCCAATGAATCTCAACCTGGTACCCGCCTTACCAACAATTAATTTTATATGATCATTCCACTTCAAATCGTTCCGCACGCATACTCCCAGATATTTTACAGAAGTAACTGCTACCAGTGTTTGTTCCGCTATCATATAGTCATACAATAAAGGATCCTTCTTTCTATGTATTCGCAATACATTACATTTGTCTATGTTAAGGGACAGTTGCCTCTCCCTGCACCAAGTGCCTATCCGCTGCAGATCTTCCTGCATTTCGCTACAATTTTCTAATGCTGCAACTTCTCTGTATACTACAGCATCATCCGCGAAAAGCCGCATGGGACTTCCGACACTATCTACTAGGTCATTTATATATATTGTGAAAATCAATGGTCCCATAACACTCCCCTGTGGCACGCCAGAGGTTACTTTAACGTCTGTAGACGTCTCTCCATTGATAACAACATGCTGTGTTCTGTTTGTTAAAAACTCTTGAATCCAGCCACACAGCTGGTCTGATATTCCGTAGGCTCTTACTTTGTTTATCAGGCGACAGTGCGGAACTGTATCGAACGCCTTCCGGAAGTCGAGAAAAATAGCATCTACCTGGGAGCCTGTATCTAATATTTTCTGGGTCTCATGAACAAATAAAGCGAGTTGGGTCTCACACGATCGCTGTTTCCAGAATCCATGTTGATTCCTACATAGTAGGTTCTGGGTTTCCAAAAACGACATGATACTCGAGCAAAAAACATGTTCTAAAATTCTACAACATATCGACGTCAGAGATATAGGTCTATAGTTTTGCGCATCTGCTCGACGACCCTTCTTGAAGACTGGGACTACCTGTGCTCTTTTCCAATCATTTGGAACCTTCCGTTCCTCTAGAGACTTGCGGTACACGGCTGTTAGAAGGGGGACAAGTTCTTTCGCGTACTCTGTGTAGAATCGAATTGGTATCCCGTCAGGTCCAGTGGACTTTCCTCTGTTGAGTGTATCCAGTTGCTTTTCTATTCCTTGGACACTTATTTCGATGTCAGCCATTTTTTCGTTTGTGCGAGGATTTAGAGAAGGAACTGCAGTGCGGTCTTCCTCTGTGAAACAGCTTTGGAAAAAGGTGTTTAGTATTTCAGCTTTACGCGTGTCATCCTCTGTTTCAATGCCATCATCATCCCGGAGTGTCTGGATGTGCTGTTTCGAGCCACTTACTGATTTAACGTAAGACCAGAACTTCCTAGGAATTTCTGTCAAGTCGGTACATAGAATTCTATTTTCGAATTCACTGAACGCTTCACGCATAGCCCTCCTTACGCTAACTTTGACATCGTTTAGCTTCTGTTTGTCTGAGAGGTTTTGGCTGCGTTTAAACTTAGAGTGAAGCTCTCTTTGCTTTCGCAGCAGTTTCCTAACTTTGTTGTTGTACCACGGTGGGTTTTTCCCGTCCCTCACAGTTTTACTCGGCACGTACCTGTCTAAAACGCATTTTACGATTGCCTTGAACTTTTTCCATAAACACTCAACATTGTCAGTGTCGGAACAGAAATTCTCGTTTTGATCTGTTAGGTAGTCTGAAATCTGCCTTCTATTACTCTTGCTAAAAAGATAAACCTTCCTCCCTTTTTTTATATTCCTACTAACTTCCATATTCAGGGATGCTGCAACGGCCTTATGATCACTGATTCCCTGTTCTGTACATACAGAATCGAAAAGTTCGGGTCTGTTTGTTATCAGTAGGTCCAAGATGTTATCTCCACGAGTCGGTTCTCTGTTTAATTGCTCGAGGTAATTTTCGGATAGTGCACTCAGTATAATGTCACTCGATGCTCTGTCCCTACCACCCGTCCTAAACATCTGAGTGTCCCAGTCTATATCTGGTAAATTGAAATCTCCACCTAAGACTATAACATGCTGAGAAAATTTATGTGAAATGTATTCCAAATTTTCTCTCAGTTGTTCTGCGACTAATGCTGCTGAGTCGGGAGGTCGGTAAAAGTAGCCAATTATTAACCTAGCTCGGTTGTTGAGTGTAACCTCCACCCATAATAATTCACAGGAACTATCCACTTCTATTTCACTACAGGATAAACTACTACTAACAGCGACGAACACTCCACCACCGGTTGCATGCAATCTATCCTTTCTAAACATCGTCTGTACCTTTGTAAAAATTTCGGCAGAATTTATCTCTGGCCTCAACCAGCTTTCTGTACCTATAACTATTTCGGCTTCGGTGCTTTCTATCAGCGCTTGAAGTTCCGGTACTTTACCAACGCAGCTTCGACAGTTTACAATTACAATACCGATTGCTGCATGGTCCCCGCATGTCCTGACTTTGCCCTGCATCCGTTGAGGCTGTTGCCCTTTCTGTACTTGCCCAAGGCCATCTAACCTAAAAATCCGCCCAGCCCACGCCACACATCCCCTGCTACCCGTGTAGCCGCTTGTTGCGTGTAGTGGACTCCTGACCTATCCAGCAGAACCCGAAACCCCACCACCCTATGGCGCGAGTCGAGGA
Source organism: Schistocerca nitens (assembly GCF_023898315.1). Taxonomy (NCBI): domain Eukaryota; kingdom Metazoa; phylum Arthropoda; class Insecta; order Orthoptera; family Acrididae; genus Schistocerca; species Schistocerca nitens. The sequence continues at coordinate 1,014,023,231 of NC_064615.1, forward strand.
ATCTGCAGCCCACACGGTCGCAGAACCGTCTCAGCCTCTGATTCAGACCCTCCACTCGGATCTGTACCAAAGGTCCGCAGTCAGTCCTGTCGACGATGCTGCAGATGGTGAGCTCTGCTTTCATCCCGCTAGCGAGACTGGCAGTCTTCACCAAATCAGATAGCCACCGGAAGCCAGAGAGGATTTCCTCTGATCCATAGCGACACATATCATTGGTGCCGTCATGAGCGACCACCTGCAGATGGGTGCACCCTGTACCCTTCATGGTATCTGGAAGGACCCTTTCCACATCTGGAATGACTCCCCCCGGTATGCACACGGAGTGCACATTGGTTTTCTTCCCCTCTCTTGCTCCCATATTCCTAAGGGGCCCCATTACGCGCCTGACGTTGGAGCTCCCAACTACCAGTAAGCCCACCCTCTGCGACCGCCCGGATCTTGCAGACTGAGGGGCAACCTCTGGAACAGGACAAGCAGCCATGTCAGGCCGAAGATCAGTATCAGCCTGAGACAGAGCCTGAAACCGGTTCGTCAGACAAACGGGAGAGGCCTTCCGTTCAGCCCTCCAGAATGTCTTTCACCCCCTGCCACACCTTGAGACAACCTCCCACTCTACCACAGGTGAGGGATCAGCCTCAATGTGGGCAGTATCCCGGGCAACCATAGTCGTAGTCCGATCGGGGGATGCGTGGGACGAGCTGGCCGTCCCCGACAAACCCCCATCCGGAACCCCACAGTGATGCCCATTGGCAACAGCCTCAAGCTGTGTGACCGAAGCCAACACTGCCTGAAGCTGGGAGCGAAGGGATGCCAACTCAGCCTGCATCCGAACACAGCAGTTGCAGTCCCTATCCATGCTAAAAACTGTTGTGCAAAGAACGTCTGAACTAATCTACAGAGAGCGCAAACAAATCGACACAAAATTTAAACGGTTATTAAAATGCAGTAATGCTGCTACTTGCGCACTGCTGACACACTGCTCGGCGGCGGAAGGAGACTACGCGATAACAACTCTCAAATACTATAATACGCCCGAAATTTATGAATTAAACAATGCAAGTACCAAAAACACGCAAAGAAATTAAGAATTAAACTATGTAACAAATGAGTGAGCTAGGAGTATAAGACTTGCTGCTGCAGCTGCTTATCCAACGACGGCACGGAGTCCTTTCATTCGAGCTCGTAGGGATCCAAAACACTCGATCAGCAGTCGAGAAAGAGTCAGACTAGTGTTGTGTATGTGGTCTCCTATGCAAATGAGCCACATTTTTCCAAAATTTTCCCGATGTCGACCATGCGCATTCGCTATCCCAATCCTCACATGCTCGTCCCATTTCAGATCGGTTTGCAAAATTGCGTACAGATATTTAAAAAACGTGACAGTGTCAAGGACACTACTAATGCTGTATGCAAACATTATAGTTTTGTTTCCCTACGCATTCGGATTAGCTTACGCTTTTCTACATTTAGGGCTAGCTGCCATTAATCACACCAACAATAAATTGTATTCTCTTGCAGTCACTCAACTTAGACACCATCCCTTATACTACACTGTCATCAGCAAACAACCACAGACTGCTGCCCACCCCGTTCGCCAGATCATTTATGTATACAGATAACTATAGCGGTAATATCGCCCTTCCCTGGGGCACTCCTCACGATAGCCTTGTCTCTGATGAACACTCGCCGTTGAGGAGAAAATATTGGGTTCTATTACTAAAGAGATCTATGAGCCACTCACGTGTCTGGAAACCTATTCCATAAATTCGTACCTTTGATAACAGTCTGCAGTGGAGCACTGTGTCAAATATTTTCCTAAAATCTAGAAATATTGAATCTACCTGTTACCCTTCGTCCATAGCTCGCAGTACCTGGTATGAGAAGAGGGGAAGCTGAGCTCTCGAGTGATGCTTTATCAAACCATGTTGATTAGTGCACTTAAGCTTCTTAGCTTCAAGAGACTTTAATATATTCGAACAGAGAATATGTTCAAGGATTATGCAGCAATCGGAAGTTAGAGATACTGATCGGTAATTTTGCGGGTCCGTTCTTTCACTTTTGTTCTATACTGGAGTTCCTGCGTTTTTTTCCAATCGCTTACGACCTTGAGATGGGCGAGAGTTTCGAGATAAATGCAAGGTATGTAAAAGGTAAGTAATGGACCCATGCCATAGAGTACTCTTTGCAAAACCGAACCGACGTTCGAGTCTGACCTGTCACCTTCCTTTTTTCAACTCTTTCACCTGTTTCCCTACGCCAGGCATGTTTATTGCTATGTCGTCCACACGGTAGTTTGTTAGATCGCCAAGCCAAGGTATATTTGTTCGATTACCCTTACTTGCACGCGCAATTTAAAACTCTTGTTTTCGTTTTGCTAGCTTCAACTGTCACACCACCGTGATAAACGCGTAAGTGGATGGAAGCCTTAGAGCCCCTTAGAGATTTTACGTAAGACCAGTCTTTTCTCGGGTTCTGGGTCTGATACTTTGGGAAGGTCTGGCTGTGGATATTGTTGTATACTCTGCGCATTGATCTCTTCACATGTGCACCAATATATACTAGCCTTTGTTTGTCGCCATTTGCGCATTCTCTTTTGAACCAAGATTGCAAAAGCCGTTGCTTCTTCAGAACTTTCCGAATTTCATTGTAAAACCATGGTGGGTCCTTCCATCCTTAATTCACTTTCTATGTACATACTTCTGGAGACCACAATTCACAGTATGTTTAAGCTTTCCACAGAATTCCTATGCGTGCATCTTATTGGTATTAACTGCTGTCAGTTCACTGTGTGAGTGAGATGCTAACAACTTCTGAACTGCTGTTTGTGGCAGAAACACTCTCCTAGCCCTCTTGACTGATGTATTAACTTTCGTTCTCATAGCTGCTATAATGACATAATGATAACTGATCCCCGTCTCTTCACTGATGCTGGCCTATTTGTAGCTAGAAGGTCTTAGATACGAGGCCTGTTCAGAAAGTAAGCTCCGATTGATTGCCAAATTGAAACCACAGTGAACATCAGAAATGTTTTACTTGTAACAATTAGCTACATCTTTCAGCTACTTCTCTACGTAGTCGCCGTTCTGACTTAGACTTTTGTCATAGCGTTGTACCAACTTTTCAATAGCCTCATCATAGAAGGCAGCCGCCAGTGCTTTCCGCCAATTCTCCACGCTGGGCTACACCTCGTTGTCTGTGTCAAAATGTTGTCTTCAAAGACAGCGGTTCATGTGACCAGAGATGAAACTCAGGGGGAGACAATTGCGGACTGTATTGTGGGTAATCTCACATTTCCATTTGAAAACGATGCAGGAGCATCTTCATTGCCCCTGCAGAATGCGGCTGAGAATTGTCTTGAAGAAGAAACAGCACGACAGTTATGTAATGTTAGCTGCATAGCTTCAGGCGAAATTTCTCACCAGGCCCTCGTACTTGGCGGCAGACACTATTTTCTAGACATCTTTACGCACTCACTGCGAGCTCAGAAATGAGAAGAGCGACGTGATGCTAACTGGGGTTATACTAGAGACACTACCCAACACATCTGTGCAAAGCTTTATCGGATTTTCATAGTCGTTTCCATTTCGCGACCGATCGGAGCTTACTTTCTGAACGCCCCTCGTATTTGCATTGCGTTTGGGATGACGAACTAGCTGCTCAAGACAGTTGTCATAAAAGTGTCCGGAAGTACCTCGCCATGTTGTATGTGTGTACATTGGCAATGAATCTATGTACGTCCCAGTCTATACTCGGTAGGTTAAAGAAGCCTTCAACTAATATTGCATACCCTGGGTATTTACGCGCTACTGACTAGACTTTCTTTGAATGACTATGATACTGTCACAGCGGAAGTGGGTGGCCGGTAAAAACATGTAACAATTTACAAGGTTTCGCCTAGACCTGTTATTTGTGACCAGTAAACTTCAGTGTCACACTCAACTTCGCCCTCAGTAGAGGCAAAACTTCTGCCAACTGCAATGAACACTCAGCCTTCTATAGCGCATAATCTGTCTCTCCGATATATATTTCATGAGCCACTAAATATCTCAGAACTTTGTACTCCGAGTTTCAGCCAGTTCTCGGTCCCAAGAATAATTTAGGCGCGAGAACTTTCCAGGAGGGTAGAAAATTCGGGAACTTCGTTAGAATGCTCGACAATTTACGGATAAAATTTTGACAGTCGAAGAGTCTTAACTCTGAACGTGGTCTGACTTCCCTTTGCGCGTAACGACTGTTGGGTGTCCATCAGAGTACCTCAAACTACTGCCCAGCCTAAAAAACCACCTAGTGGTCTCTACACATTCTCTGTTACCCAAAGTGCTGCTTCCTTTTTTGAAAATCTCTTCGGGTTTGCTGCCGGATGCTAAACTCAACTTGACTCGATATTTCGGCGATCCAACTGGTCGCCATCTGCAGGAAAATGCTGCTTCTGCTGATGAGTCCCGCTGAGAACTGACGCCAGGCTGCAAATCGACGTGCTATATAGGCCACCGTTCAGTACACGGCGCATACGCCGCCCATCATGGTTGCTGCCCTCCAAGACAGGGAGGTAGCGCCGCCCTTAGTGGAACACTGCTGGCAACGATATGTCGCACTCAGGGCCGCACCGAAGAATGTACAATTTTGATGCGAGACAATACAGGATTCCACGTCTTGCTAAGAGGAAACCCATTGTCTCTGTTGATTAAAGCTACTGCCTATTTTTCCAGCTGTTGTAGCCTCGTATGATGGCGATGTTCCACACGCCTGTCATACACTGTGCGATTCGAACGGCTAATGTAGGCTTTCCCACATTGACACGGAATTTTGTACACTCCGGGTTTCCTAAGTCCCAAATCATCTTTCACAGAGCCGAGTAGTGCCCTAATCTTAGACGGTGGACGGAGCACACTCTTAATGTTAAAATTCCTTAAAATTCGTCCAAACTTAAACGATAAGCCTCCAGCATATAAGGAAGAAAGGCCACAGATCTATGTTCCTCTTCATGCACCTCCGGAAATGGTCCAAACTCCATAGCCCGACGAATATGTTTCTCCGAGTATCCACTTTCCATTAAAAACAGCCATCAAATGCGCAAGTTGTTGGAGTAAGCTGCAAATGGCATATGCTCTCCGTACCAAAGTCCTAAGGACGCCACCACGTTGGTGTGGTGGATGACAACTCTTAGGATGCAGATACAAATCTGTTTGCGTCAGATTTCGGTGAACACTGTGTCCCAAAGTACCATCTGGTTTTTTATAAACCATAACGTCTAAAAATGGAAGCATCCCGTCATTTTCAACATCCATAGTAAATTGGCTTCCTTTGTTTAGTGCGCCCGTGCCCTATCAAGGGGAGTCCTGAAAATACCAACCTGATAACGCAGATCTAGAAACCTACAGTCAAGACTGTCACAGAGTGAATGAAGCCTTTAGCTGAGACTCTCCAGTCGGTTGCAAATCGAAGGACTCCGATCAACTCTGTGAACAATGCTCATAACTGGTGCTTCGAGCCGGCCAGTGTGGCGCTGCAGTCTGGAATTGCGTGACCGCTGCGGTCGCAGGTTCGAATCCTGCCTCGGACATGGATGTGTGTGATGTCCTTAGGTCAGTTAGGTTTAAGTAGTTCTAAGTTCTAGGGGACTGATGACCTCAGCTGTTAAGTCTCATAGTGCTCAGAGCCATTTTTTGGTGCTTCGATTTCAACGCTCTACTGAGGCCAGTAATCTTCACTACTTCCGCCAGCCGCCTTGATGAATTGAGGATGGTTTCAGAATTCCTGCGTCTATCAGAAATGCAGAGCTTTTAACAACTTAAGTCGAACTACCGAACGGAAACGTGCAATGACGCAACTATCACTAATTGGCTTAGGAAATTTTAAGAATAAATAACTCACGAATCTTGAATTCTATCATGGTAGCAACTCACATTACAGAGAAATATTCTTGAGTAATAACGCTTCTTGCACGAGACATAAAACAAAAACTGATAGGAAAGACACACAATATAAATTCGAAAAGTGTCGTATATGTCTCGTGGAATCAAATCCCATAGTGTTTAAAAAAAAAAAAACGAAGTAAATTATTGAGTATGAACTTGGTGATTGCTGTTTCGTTCAGGTGCACAAGCACAGCTATTCAGGCGCGTGTTTCTGCAAAGCTGAGTACCGGTACCGTATCAGCTGTTGTCGCGGTTGTCTAACAGGATTGGCAAAAGTGCGCAGCGCAGCCGAACACGCGCATGCGCACAGCAGTGTTCGCGTTTGACTCACTCCAATACTGTGCTGCCCCAGCTGGCGCTCAATGCTGATTGGCGCAAGCACGAGGGATCACCGTATTTCGGCTCGGGTTTAGGAGGTGCCTGGACTGCAGAGCCCGTGGACGATACAAGCATTACCTGGGGTGTCCGATGCGTCACGCCAAATTCTCCGCCACCGCTACACGCAGAGGTAGCAGCCTGAAGGCAGGTGGCCGCAACCAAAAGCTCATTCAGCCGTTCGAGGACATCAGCCAGTTCCTCCTACGTCCGCACACACCATGCACACGTCCTGACTATCCCAGGAAAAATAACTGAAGAAGAGAACAATAAAAGCAGACAAGCCTACATATGCAACTTGCTAGCTGTTCAGAAGAAATCAAAACTGCCGCACAGATTGCCTGATCTTACAATTAAAAATTAAAAATATGTTGCAAACACATTAACGAGAATTTTTGCGAAAGTAATTAAAAACAAACTGGGAAAAAATTTTAGAACCAAAGAAGAACAAGGTGGTTTCACGGCTGGGAGATCATGTGTACACCATATTTCCACATTACGACAGATTTTGGAGAAACATGGCGAAAAATTAAGAAATAGGATTAAATTTCAAAGATCTAAAAAATCGTATGATTCTGATCTAAGAAAATTACTTTGGAGAGCACTACATATGGCAAACGTAAACCCTTACTTGATTAAAATAATACAACAGAAGTATAAAGATAACATTTGCGAAGTTGTTAATAAACTTTCACAGAAATTTAGAACAAGCAAAGACCTTTGACAGGACTGTTCCATGTCATCATCATTATTTAATTCTTATATAGATATTAGCCTTAGGACAGGGTCTCGTAAATGTAATAGTATGGGATTAGAAATAAGAGAGGCAGTTTACCTGCGTCATTAATGATTGCTGATGATCAAGTAGTCATAGCACAAGATGGGGAGGATGCTAACAATATGGGCAATCAACTAGCAGTAGCATACAAAACTTGGGGTTTACAGACTAATTGCCAAATAACAGAATACTTGACTAATGATTCAGATGAGCTATACACTGAAGGAAAGAAAATCAAAAAGATAAACACTCTGTTATTTTGGATCTGTTTTAGAAATTGAGGGAAAATCAGAGTCATAAATCAGTAAAAGAGTTAGTAGCGGACGGAAGGTCATTGGGATGCTTCACTCAGTCTTATGGCGCAGGAAAGCAATGAGTAGAACTACAAAATTACTATACAAATCTATATTAGAGAGTGTGGTTCTGTATGGAACGGAGACCTGGACAATTAACCTGAAGCACATTAAAAAATTACAAGCTCTAGCGATAGACTTCTGGAGAAGATGGGCAAGAGTCTCCAGGAACGAGAAGATAAGGAACACCGAAATAATGAGAATGGAAATAAAAGAAGTAATATTTGACGTAATGGATAAGAAGAAATTACAGTGGTACGGGCATGTATGACGAATGGAGGAAACCAGAATATCAAAGTTGATAGTGGAGTGGGAACAGGAGGGGAGAAGAAGAGGACGACCTAGGACCACCTGGCTCCAAAACGCTCAGCACACAATGAGGAGAATGGGCGCAGAGGAAGAGGACACACAAGATCGAAACACCTGGAGGAATATTTTGAAAATATAGTTTAAGAACCTTTATTCTTTGTATAGTAATTTCCGAGCAAATTATTATGTTGGAAAAAAGCCTTTGTAATGAGGAAAAGCTCAAAAAATAATAAAATAAATTAAAAACGGAGAGTAAACCTCTTAAATAGAAGGACGAGCTCGAGATTTAAGAAATGTACGCTGTGGAAATCACAGAGAAAGATAAATACGTAACTTGGTTCTCTGGAAATGTGAACAGGCGACAGCTGTCAGCTGAGGCATGACTGACCAGCACACTAAACGAAACGATGTTCGTCTTTAAAATAAAACAAAGAAAGAGTAAGGTAAAGAAGTTGGTCCCCTATGGAACAGTTGGCACAGAAGCACATTGGGTGTTGAGGATGCGTAGATGGGTTTCAAAATGTTGATAGATTCGTTGGATAAGCACAGTTTCGAGGATTTTGCTGAAAATTGACGTCGTACTGACAGCTCAATAGGTTGAGGTCTGTCAGGATTTGTTTATCAGGTTTAAAAAGAGGAGGTCTTTGGTTTTTTTTCTCTGTCTAGAGTAGTAACACGTGGAGAGCATGGTATTGTAAAGGAAGACAAGGGATTCGTGACAATGGGAAGTAAAGGAAAGAAAGAAGATTATTTAAAATAGGAGGTGGAAAAGTCTTGGTTGTAATTATCCTAAACAAAGAATTACACAGAGAAAAGTGGAGGGATTGAGAAGAACAGGTATGAACAGAACAACAATGATAGATGACATTAGAAGAGCACAACATACAAACAAATGAAGAAATATGCTTAGAACAGGACACGATAGGAAGCCTCCAGCTGAAACGTGACATAAGACAAATATACTAAAGAAGAAAAAGATGAAGAAGAAGAAGAAGAATAGTGCTTTCCTTGAAGTGATGTCAGGTTATGGTATCGGGACCACGTGCAGGGTATCGCTTTTTAGCGAATGCTTTTGTAATGTCTTCAGCTGGTATTGGTGTGTTTACTTCTTTTGTTCAAGTGCTGTGGAAGAACTGGAAGAATGGTGCGAGAGACGTGGTAGATACGTTTGAATATTCATACACATAAGGATCCATTCAGTAATCAGAGTGGGTACAAAAAAGAATTTCTGCAGAAACGATCACGTGTTGAAATACTTTCTATCCTTAATGATCGGTTTCGAGATTCTAGATTCTGCGAAAAAATTCTTATTTATCACCAAATATCAGATGACGCCTAGCAACATGTTCCAGCTTATACTAACAAGGGAACCTCCCCATCGCATCCCCCTCAGATTTAGTCATAAGTTGGCACAGTGGATAGGCCTTGAAAAACTGAACACAGATCAATCGAGAAAATAGGAAGAAGTTGTGTGGAACTATGAAAAAAATAAGCAAAATATACAAACTGAATAGTCCGTGCGCTATATAAGTAACATTAAGAAATCCGGGACGTAAGGTGCGTCGTGGTCCGGTGGTTAGCGTGAGCATCTACTGAACGAAAGCTCTATGGTTCAATCCTACCTGAAGTCAAAAATTTTAATTTTTTATTTTCAGACAATTATCAAAGTTCATGCACTCAAACACGATCAACTTCGCTCTCCAAAATTCCAGGACATGTTCAGATTTGCTTGGACACATGCAGGATTTGATGGTCTACACACGGAAAAATTTGAAAACGTTAAAAACGTATGTCTTGGCAGAGCACAAGGAAAACTGTGCGACTGTGAAACTGTAGCATTAATTTGTTGCAGTTTATGTGACAAACTCTTATGTTTTCATCACTTTTTTGGGAGTGATTATCACATCCAGAAGAAAACCTAAATCGGGCAAGGTAGAAGAATCTTTTTACACATTCGCCAAGTGTACAAGTTAGATGGGTCGACAACATATTCCTGTCAGGTGACGCATATGCCGTCACCAGTGTCGTATAGAATATATCAGACTTGTTTTCCTGTGGAGGAATAGGTTGACCTATGACCTTGCGAGCAAATGTTTTCGGTGCCCATTGGATAGGGACGTCCTTTCGCCTACTAATCGCACGGTTTTGCGGTGCGGCCGCAAAACACACACACTAAACTTATTACAGTGAACAGAGACGTCAATGAACGAACGGACGGATCATAACTTTGCGAAAATAAAGATGGTAAACTTTTCATTCGAGGGAAGACTTGAACCAAGAACCTCTCGCTTCAGAGCTGCTCACGCTAACCACGGGACCACGGCGCTCCTGAGCCAAAGTTATCCTTAATGTTGCCTATCTTGCGCATGGCCTACTCAGTTCGTATAGTTTGCTTATTTTTTTCATACTTCTACACAACTTCTTCCAGTTTTCTCGATTGATCTGTGTTCAGTTTTTCAAGGCCTATCCACTGTGCCAACGTATAACAAAATCTGAGGGGGGTGCGATGGGGAGGTTCCCTTGTAAGTGGGAATCATGTAGGATGGGAAATGTGTTACAGGTCCGACGAGGAGAGGTGACTGTGGTGATTTTATTAGGAAGTGGTCTTTTTGAGGGAGGCGGGATACATGGGAGTTGGGTTGTTTCCTGAGAGCCCATGGAATACTTTGTAGAGTTCATAGGCGTTTCGCTCAGTTTAGCGCAGGAATCTCCAAAATATGGCGTGCGGGCCGTGTCCGGCCGCGGAGGAATTTAATATGGCCCGCCCTCGAACGAAAGTTTTCTAAGTAGCGCTATTCTTCTTGCTCGTTTAACTCTGAGGCCAGCCCACTAGGAGCACTGCACTCACCTCAAAATCGCCTTCACAAATAACGGAGATGTCCCAGCAGCGCTCTGCTTCGAACTTACCTTCAATACAACGAAGACTGCCAAATATTTCGTTATAGACAAAAGGTAACGAACCAGTGCGTGTCGTCTCTAATAAAGTTATCGGTGTTCTTATGGCATACAGAATGCGTCGGTACTACAAAATAAAGCATGGTGCACAGTTTCCTAAATTCAAGGACTATGTGTGTTAACGTAAGTTCTAAATATCGAAACGCAGACTCCCTTTCCTATAATACATTTACAGGAAACTTGTTCAGGATAGTGAAGTCACTACAAAATGTCGGTTTATGAACTGCCAACGAAATCGTCAAACGAGGTAAGCCATTTTCTGATGGTGATTACTGAAAGAGGTGCATTTTAATTGTAACCAAAGAGCTCTTTCCTGACGAAACTGAAATTTGCGCAGTAGTTACTCTTTCAGTAAATACAGTAGGGTGTTATGTTGAAGAAGTTGTAATTATACCACATCTATTACATGGAAAGCCATCCAAGTTGGCTTTGCAACTCAGTAGCCCTGATAGTATCCTTTCTGCTCCAATCATGTTGTTTTTCAGATGGTACTAAAGAACTAGCAGATTTGATTTCCTTGCATGGTACAACAACAGGTGAGAACATCTTTCAAGGGATGGAGTTAACTTTACCTGAAAAGTAAAATTTTTCTCTTTCTCGGCTGGAACGTGATACAACAGATGGGAGGAAAAAATTAGTAGCAAATGTGCAGGCTTCGTTGGAAGATAAAGCACAGGATGAGCTATGTGACTGCTCAAGTTACATGCTAGAGAAATCAAAATTGCAATTTAACCACAGCTAATCAGAGGAGTTTGGAAGCTAGGGATCTTTGCTGATGGACAAACTTGTGATTGGCACATAATTTTAATTTCCACTGAAGAACAAATTTCATTATTACGAAGTTACGAAATAGGAATAAGAACATAAAATTTAATTCGGACTTTTGTCCTCTTCAGAGAATATACAACTGACTTCAACCGTATGACATGAATTAATATAACAAACAATATTCTAAAGATAATAATTAGATCTGACTGTAATAGGATCACAGACAGTCATCACCATAAGCCCACTGTTAAGTTCATTGCTTACGTAACCAAGATTTACACAACACTAATTATTAACCGTGAGTTACTTATAAAAAGATCTCGTCCATCCCGGCGGACAGGCCGGATCTACAAATAATTCAAGCGGCAGACAAATTCAGCTCGTGATTCAGCTTTTTCAAGACCATGCACGGCTTGATAACTACGCGACTATCTGTAACACAACTTGTAACACCATAGCTCTAATGCTGTGCTGATTTATTTTGCTTTTGTTTTATTTAATGTTACATTGCTGTGCTTCTGTAAATGTGTTTGTTTGAATAGATAACACAAAACTGTATACTCCTTTCTTTGTTAAAACTTTGATGTCATGATTTGATTGTATGCTGTGTAGCATATCTGTCATTTAAACTCTTTGTCCCATTTGGAGGGAACAAAACTTACTGTATGTAATTTTAATTTCTGTGTGAATAATTTTTTGTAGAAATGTCAATATGTGCAAATGTTCTGTTTTATCTAATGTATTTGGTTACTGTTATGTAAACTGCTGATCCTCACTTAGGGTTCTTAGTTTGTATGTAAAAGGTAGTGTGGCTCCCCTCGGGAACGGAACTGTGTAGCGCGCGCAAATTGTGATTGGCCTAGGTAGAAAAGGTGGAACAAGAGTCAGTCGGGGACGAACTACGAGTCGGGTATGAGCTACGAGCCGGAGACGAGCTACGAGTCGGAGACGAGCTACGAAACTGTGAACTGCCATGCAAAAGTTGGATAGTGCTGGTTCCGAGAGAGGTGTTTTCTGCTACTTTCCAATGCCTCGGAACTATTTTGGAATTTGTATCTATCATCGCCACCAAGAAATGACAGAGTCCAGCAGTTCTGCCTGTAATTCCACCTACCAACATGCAGTTGCCACCACATTGCGCAATCATTGCATCGGAATGCTATAATGATGTACAGTGAAGGATCAGCTTAATGGATGTGTTAGTGTCTTCAAATATAAGGTAATTTATATCTGAATTTATGTACCTACCTTGATTTTTCTCCTCGTCATAACACCTCTCAGGTTCCTCTCCATTTGAACTAAAGTGATTACCGCGTGTCCCTACTGAAATAACAATAAATCCCAGTGTTTTGCTAATCGATACCTCTTGAACATAGTAAAAAGAAAGTTAAAGTTAATGTAGCTTGCTGGAAATAATTTTCCCAGTAAAACTGCTTATTAATGTGCTGATGCCAACTTCAAAATTAAAGGTTCTTAAGATTGAGGCTTATAAAGTGTTGCGTGGTGAATGATCACATTACTGCCTGTTGCAAATCGCAGAAGGTGAGTCAGTATCTTACACATATGTTAATTTTGTCTCTCAATGTAGTAAAAGGGGAAAACTGCAGTTGTGAAAAGTTATATACTCATGTTTGCTAAGTGTTTGTCTCTCTTGTGTATTGGAAGTGCATATTAATAATATAACAGGATCCACAGTTTGTCTACTGTGTTAATGCTGGGTAACAAGTAATGGGAAGACGACTAATTATGAAAACTATAATTTCTTAATTCAAATGATAGTGAGATGCAACCTGTTTAGTGGATTCCAATTAACTTTCATTTTAAATAGTAAAGTATTTAACCGAGAGAGACTTAACCTATATCCAATTAATGATTCTGCAGTGAATAGTAATAATAACGTTATAAAGACCATTCAGTTTGTATAAGCCCTGAAAGTGATAGTGTTTTTCTGTACCTGTTATAATTTTGCAAATAGATTGTGCTGCTCTAACTGTTAGTTTCAATCTTACCGTAAACATATGTATGTGTCAGAGTTCACTGCACTCGTGTGTGACAAAGTATAGGGTGTATTAATCCATTAAAGTTACTAACAACTACTTTCTTAAACGAGAACGTTAATCTTTCTCTTGCCTAATTAGGCTGGCGACTGTTTTCCATTATCAGTTAAACAGTGCAGATAGGCAAAATTTTGTTTGTTACTGTTCAAACATTTACGTAATTCTGATTTTCATTTCCGATAAGCCACCTCCGTTAGGAACAACACGGTCAACATAACAAAATTCCTCTCAGAGGGTAACACTGCTCTGTTGCTATATACCATAACTGCTTTAACAAAATAGTTTTATTTCACAACCTGTTTCCAGTTTTAAGGTTATGGTACAGTAGCGAGCAGACAGTAGTGTTATAAACTGACAACCTAACTGAGACATTTACCGAATAAAAGAACAGTAACAGTTACACTGACCTACAAAGCTCTGCCCTTCATATTAAAAGAAATTCTAAAACCAAAACTGGGCGGAGAGCACTCTAATTAACGTATTCCGTCAAATTAACACTGCAAGGAACCTTTAAAACAAGCAGTAAAAAACTCTTGGAAGCCTTAGACTTCATAACTTCAGTATAACACTCTCTTATTGAGAATCATCCGTAGCCGATCACCGGCAGATGCAACATGCCACCGTAAGTGTCACAAATCTTCACAGGTTAACAGCAGGATATGAATCATACGTAACTTAATGCTTCCAGGTAGTCGATGAGAAGATGTCCAGCCACCGCTTCGCACGCAAACGCGTCGATTAATCAGCGTCGAACACCCGGCGCGTGGCAAAACGGCAAGGACGGAGAGGACAGCGCGGCCCAGGCACAGCGGATAGAGACGAGGGCCTGCCTTCAAAACACCTTGGCTCGTTGAACGCCGACCAGCGAGAGAGAGCTCGGCTACACGCCAAGCCGTGAAACCAAAGGTGGAACTGTCAGAGATATAAGACCAAACGGGTGTCGATGCCAGCGACGCAGGTGGAGCATAACTAGCGCAAGTTGCCACGGCTCACAGGACGTAAAGTCAGTGACATTTCCAAACCGCTGACGATATTCTGCGTTGTTCATCACGAAGCACTCTGCGCAAAGTCAGTGGATATGTCGTGTGTGATGCATCCTACACTTTCTGTTTATAATTTTTGTGCTGAGCGTACTGTAAGACCTTCAGTACACACACCATCAGATTATTTGACTGGTCGCTCTACGGGTTTAGGCGAGTGTCAGCAATATGTCTCGTGGTCTTATCGTGGCGTGTTTATCTTCTGCCGTTAGGTCAGACGATAGAAATGTCACTTGCACGCTTAGAGTAGCAGATTGACGGTGACCAACTTTAAACAGAACTTGATTAATTTTCACACACATTTATTAAAATAATAACAAGCATAAAAGATACTTAACTTGGTTCTGGATGCTATTTACAATTGACAACCCGAAGTTCCTTTGGTATTGGTACGTTAATCTTATCTCACATATATCTCTGATACTAGGCAAAAGTGTCTATATATTTATCTTCATGGCAATGTACAGGAATATGCTAATCTTATTAGGTGCAGACTGAAACTTGACTATAGACTGGTACAGACTGGTGCAGACAAATGCAGACTGGTACAGACTAATGCAGACTGGTACAGACTGGTGCAGACAAATGCAGACTGACTAATCGGAGGTCTGTACAGTCGTTATAATACCTCGTGCATTCATGTATCACTGCGCGAGTGTGATCTGTGAGGAGAAGAGGTTCTACATTAGCAGCAATCTCATTGGCTGCATTACATATTAATACGCGGATCGGCGGAAGCAGAATTTGGTCCGTCTCTAGGGCAGCGCCACCTCGTAGTGCGGAGACGGACGAGTGCTGCGCCTGCGCTGTTGTGCTTAGGGGGCCGCGCTCTAGTGGGAAAGTTGTGTACGCGCTGACTACGCGGAACTATGTACACAACAATTTTATTCAATGTCATGGACTTAAACACTGTCTATTCAATTCCTCCCTCCAAGAGGCAGAATATTCATCAAATAATTTCCCGTAACACACGCTTTTAAAGTCTATAATTCCGTCAAGGTTATTTTCTTTGAAAACAGAGAAAAATAACCCTTTGTAAGTCCTGGCAGACAAAGAAACTCTATGGAAACTAGCTTTCTTGGCTGGCGTTGCTCTCCGTTTGAATGAACTGAATAAAAAGCGTGCGACCGCTACGGTCGCAGGTTCGAATCCTGCCTCGGGCATGGATGTGTGTGATGTCCTTAGGTTAGTTAGGTTTAAGTAGTTTTAAGTTCTAGGGGACTGATAACCACAGCAGTTGAGTCCCATAGTGCTCAGAGCCATCGAACCGGCTCTGACCTTACAACCGAATAAAAAGCAGCTTGGGTAGGACAAATTCTTTGTGACTTTCACACACATATTAAAGCTTTGAGTCAGGTACTGGTACTTTTTGAACATAACATCAGATGGAAAAATTTCTCGCGCTACAAAAACAGTGTGTCGCTCAAGGGCGAACGTGGGGTGGGGGTGGGTAGAGAGGAGTAGAAAGCATGGCATAGCCCGAAGATGGGCGATGTCTACTTTGCCCTGGGCAATAGGACCGAGATTATCAGTTCGATAATGTACTGAAAGATGTGTGTGGAATGATTGGGTTGCAGAAAGGTTTAGTGTAGGAGGAGGGCACGAATTTCATGTTTTCTGATGGTATGAGTGAGAGTAAATTCATTATAGAGTAGGGAACGGGTATTTCTGTGTAGGATACTGTCTGCTGCACCATTTTCAGTCACACAGTTTGTTTATGGGTTAGGTCTCAACAAGTGTTTCGAGGCCATCGAGGATGACATGTGCTTGATTTTGGGAATAGATGACATATGTATTGAGATGTAATATGATGTGTGTGGGGTGGGTTACTTGCAGTAGGATGTAGAGTCCTTCAAAAAATGAATATTTTGGACGACTAAGTTTATGAAGCAGATGATATGATCAATGGTGGTTGGAGGATAGAATATGGAGTAAACCCATCTTTTCGCTTTTAGTTATTGTTGTTTCATCTCCCTCGTTCCATATGGATTGGGGGAGGGCTGTCAGTAGGCAAAATTCAGAATAACGTTATTAAAACTTTAAAAGATAGTAAAAATTTACGTAGCGCTAGAAGAATGAATGATTTCATAAAATAAAATACAAATGGTTAGTTACATAAATTAAAAGATAAAAAGCTGATTATTTGATTCAATGATATATACAGAGATGTATGGTTTATCTGACTGCCAGGGGTAGAGGTGTTGTGGGATTTGAAGCATTTGTGGCTATGCATAGGAAGGGGTTTTTGTGAGCGGATGTTTAATGGAGGGACTGGGGAGAGTGAAGATAGATACATTAGGCTGTGGAAGGAGGGAGTGGTAAAGAAGGGAGTCTTCACAAGGTGAGGAGGGGAGGTTTCTCCTAGATTTGGTGGGATCCATGCGTTTCAGTGTCGAGTAAGAGAAGATGGTTAAAGTTTTGTCTTGTGAGGATGTGGAGAGGAAGATTGCGATCTCTATGTTCGGCCTGTTAGTAGTTTTAGTTATTTTAGTGTACTGTGGGCTCTGCGTTGAACAGGTGTTCACGGCGTTTCCGTGTTAGTTGGGGTTCAAGTGTTAGTCTGAGGAATTTCAGTATGTTACTTAATTGGAGAGAACAGCCATGCATGGTCAGACAGAAGTTGTGAGGGTAGAAGCTGTGGGTGATTAGTCCCATTATTATTGCCTATGTTTTGCTGGTGTTAAGTTAGAAGAACTACAAGCTGCAACAGATGGAGACGGTTGAGGGGCGATCGTTGCAATTTCTTGAGGGTAGGACAGAGGGCTAGGGAGGCAGTGATATTGGTACACAGGAGGACCTATACAGGAGCAGGTGGCTTTGTCACATCAGCCATATAGAGAATATAAAGGTGTGAAGAGAGGGATGGAGCCAACAGCAGTCTGTGTTTTCGATGGTGATATAAGATGGGCGGATGGATGAAAAGGATGCAATAAAGTGGACATCATTTATTGGAACTGCGTTACTTAAAGAGACAGTCAGAATACCATCTATGGTCCTATTCATTTTCAAGGTCAAGGAAGACAAAAATAATTCATTTTCAGTTGTTTCTTTGATTGGAGAGGAGATTAAGATACTGGAAATGCTAGGATGGAGGCCACGTTGATGGACGACAAAGGATGTAGGTGTTTGTGGATCTATCGGTCAGGATGGATTCAAAAGCTATGTTAAACGCTGAGGTGAGGCTGTTGGGATAGTGGGAGAAGATGTCATTGACAGGTTAGGTTTGAGGAAGAATGGGATTGAAGATTTTTCCCACAGCTCCAGATAAAAACCTGGGACAGTGGCTAGGATATCCAAAAAGGGAAGGTGGCTCTCTTTCAGGCAGCTGTAGGTTATGCAGTTGTGACCAGAAGTGGAGTTGCAGTTTTTCTGGAGCGTCTATTGAATGCCTTTTGTTGTAACTGGAGCTATATGTTGACGTCGGTTTGCAGTAGGGTTTTGGAGCATATATTGTATTCAAACATTACGAATCACCTCTAAGGGAACGATCTATTGATACGTAATCAGCATGGTTTCAGAAAACATCGTTCTTGTGCAACGCAGGTAGCTCTTTATTCGCACGAAGTAATGGCCGCTATCGACAGGGGATGTCAAGTTGATTCCGTATTTCTAGATTTTCGGAAAGCTTTTGACACCGTTCCTCACAAGCGACTTCTAATCAAGCTGCGGGCCTATGGGATATCGTCTCAGTTGTGTGACTGGATTCGTGATTTCCTGCCAGGAAGGTCGCAGTTCGTAGTAATAGACAGCAAATCATCGAGTAAAATTGAAGTGATATCAGGTGTTCCCCAGGGAAGCGTCCTGGGACCTCTACTGTTCGTGATCTATATAAATGACCTGGGTGACAATCTGAGCAGTTCTCTTAGGTTGTTCGCAGATGATGATGAAATTTACCGTCTAGTAAGGTCATCCGAAAACCAGTACCAGTTGCAAAGTGATTTAGAAAAGATTGCTGTATGGTGTGGCAGGTGGCAGTTGACGCTAAATAACGGAAAGCGTGAAGAGATAAACATGAGTTCCAAAAGAAATCCGTTGGAATTCGATTACTCGATAAATAGTACAATTCTCAAAGCTGTCAATTCAACTAAGTACCTGGGTGTTAAAATTACGAACAACTTGAGTTGGCCGGCCGGGGTGGCCGAGCGGTTCTAGGCGCTTCAGTCTGGAACCGCGCAGGTTCGAATCGTGGCTCGGGCATGGATGTGTGTGTTGTCCTTATGTTAGTTAGGTTTAAGTAGTTCTAGGGGACTTATGACCACAGCTGTTGAGTCCCATAGTGCTCAGAGCCATTTTTTGAACTTCAGTTGGAAAGACCACATAGATAATATTGTGGCGAAAGCGAGCCAAAGGCTGCGTTTCATTGGCAGGACACTTAGAAGATGCAACAAGTCCACTAAAGAGACAGCTTACACTACAATCGTTCGTCCTCTGTTAGAATATTGCTGTGCGGTGTGGGATCCTTACCAGGTGGGATTGACGGAGGAGATCGAAAGGGTGCAAAAAAGGGCAGCTCGTTTTGTATTATCACGTAATAGGGGAGAGAGTGTGGCAGATATGATACGCGAGCTGGGATGGAAGTCATTAAAGCAAAGACGTTTTTCGTCACGGCGAGATCTATTTACGAAATTTCAGTCACCAACTTTCTGTTCCGAATGCGAAAATAAATTGTTGAGCCCAACCTAAATAAGTAGGAATGATCATCAAAATAAAATAAGAGAAATTAGAGCTCTAACAGAAAGGTTTAGGTGTTCGTTTTTCACGCGCGCTGTTCGTGAGTGGAATGGTAGAGAGGTAGTATGATCGTGGTTCGATGAGCCCTCTGCCAAGCACCTAAATGTGAATTGCAGAGTAATCATGTAGATGTAGATGTAGATGTAGATGTAGATATGTTTTGTGTGGTGTCACTGCCAGACACCACACTTGCTAGGTGGTAGCTTAAATCGGCCGCGGTCCATTAGTACATGTCGGACCCGCGTGTCGCCACTGTGTGATCGCAGACCGAGCGCTACCACACGGCAGGTCTCGAGAGACGTACGAGAACTCGGCCCAGTTGTACGGCGACGTTGCTAGCGACTATACTGACGAAGCCTTTGCTCTCATTTGCCGAGAGACAGTTAGAATAGCCTTCAGCTAAGTTAATGGCTACGACTTAGCAAGGCGCCAATTGTATCAGTGCATGTATCTTACGAGTCTCATTTGTATAGTCAAGAGAGATGTACCAAAGGAAGCATTAAAAGTTAAGTATATTCCAAAGCTACGTATTTTCTTTATAGCAGTCATAACTTATCCTGTTCCAGACTTGACGCCAGTCGGCGTGTGTGTACGCGTGCCTTTCGGCTTCCTCCTCAGTGTGGCGTGACTAGTTTGTTACGCCACAACATTTTGTCTCTGGGATGGTGCTGAGGTACTGCAAGCTAGGAGCCAGAGGTGGAAGGAAGCTTCAAAAATGGTTCAAATGGCTCTCATCACTATGGGACTTAACATCTCAGGTCATCAGTCCCATAGACGTAGAATTACTTGAACCTAATTAACCTAAAGACATCACACACATCCATGCCGAGGCAGGATTCGAACCTGTGACAGAAGCAGCAGCTTGTTTCCAGACTGAGACGCCTAGAACCGCTCAGCCACCGCAGCCGGCCTGGGAGGAAGGTATTAGTGTGCCTGTGGATTGTAGGGAATATGATGGGATGGAACTGAGGGTCATCAGGGAGAGGCAGGATGCAAGGTGCTTGGCTTTGGTTATGTTGTGAATTATGGGTGACTATGGTGCAGGAGTGGGTAGATGGGAGGAGTGTGGTCTCTGGTTACATGGTGAAATGTTTTCCAGTCCTGGGCAGTATGGTGTTGAGGATAGTTCATGTTTTGTGCAAAACCCAGGGTTTCTTAACTTTTAGAAAATCTCTTATGTGCCTTTCTAACTGTCAGTGCTCTGTCACAGATCTCCAGGAAACTTTGGCGTATGCGATGGGATATATTGAGGAGGAGGAGAGCTCCTTATGGAAGTGTGGGCCAATGGGTGTATGGGTTTCAACGGAATGTGGTGAGTTACAGCAATTGACGTCTCCAGGAAAGTTTGGCATATGCAATGGGATATATTGAGGAGGAGGAGAGCTCCTTACGGAAGTGTGGGACAGTAGGTATATGGGTTTCAACGGAATGTGGTGAGTTACAGCATTTGACAGGGACTGTTGGAGGAAGGTGGAAGCATGGGTGATGTCATTACGGAGTCAGAAGATTAACTGACGGCTTCCGATTTGGGTAGCAGTAGATTCCATGTAGGCATCCCATTTGGTATGTGAATAGTCCTGGATTTGTCTGGGAAAGGCAGGAGGAGTGGGTGCACAAGGAGGATGTGTTGTGTAGGTGGTAGTGAGTATGACAGGAAGATTGTCATTCCCATTTGGATCGAGGACTTGTGTGGTAATGCACATAAGGAGGTTAAGGATGCAAAAATAACATCAGGAATGGAACTGATTTTACAGTGCGTACGCCATGGAAGAGGGATGGTTTCACCTTGAAGGGTGCCAGAAAGCCGATGTCACCAGTAGAGTTCACCATTGAGTGGCTATTGGCGTCAATAATATATGTCATGAAGGTATAGTCTTTGTAGATTGGAAATCATGTGGGATATATATTGTTGGCACAGATAAGAGTTATGGTTTTGGGGAAGAGAGAGAGGATGAGATCTCAGTAGACGCATTGTAGAGAGGTTGGGGCAGATCTGGGATGTTCTTGTGAAGGTCTTTAGCAACTCCACTTCTATCCATCTGCCCATACAATGGAGTAGATAGGGTGAAGTCCTGATAGTATGTGGACTTGAAGGAAAGTTTTATTCGGATTGAAAATGGTGGGATAGGGTGGTCATGGAGAGGTGTTTGTTGGCTGATAATGAGGAGATATTGTGGAATAATATATTATACTGCTGTCACACCATGATATAAGGAGAGACGGTATGGTGTGGATGGGCAGCTGAAGTGAGTTTAAACGAGGATGATGAGAGAGGTGAAAAGAAACAGACCTGTTTGCGCAATAGGTGATTTGTGTGTTGATGGAAGACAGAGGGAGTAGTAATCGAAGTTTACTGCAGGGTCTGCGGCAGTTTTCAAGGTGGATAATTTTAAAGATAATTGCCATGAAGTGGACAATGTCTTCAGCTGTGGGATTTTCAGCTCTGATTTGAATGGAAGATGTCCAATTTTGCACTGTGAGGAACAGGTATTACATGTGGGAGGAGAAGTGACATTGGGACATTGCTTGAAAGAATGTTTGGATTACCAATGGGACCAGGTAGGAGCAATTTTTCAGGCAATGGTCAGGTGGTCGTTGTACATGAGACATTTCTGGCAGCAGAAGGACTGAGGATTGGATTCGGAACGTTTAACATTGTGTTTGCAGTTGTATGTCAGGACTCCTGTGCTGATAATGTTGTCGACTGTAAATGGGATATAGTCAAATATTCCGACTTTGGAGGTCAAGCCAGAGTTGTCAAAAAATGGAGTGCTTTCCGACTTTCAATGTCAGAGTGAGAGTTGATTTCAGACCCCACCTACTCCACCATAGTGTCAGGGTTGACCCATCTCATCACAGCCCTGAGGGTTGAAGGATGGTGAGGAGGTTGTTGTTACTAGCTTCAGGTGGTTGTGGGAAAGGATCCGAGTTTTACATGGTGTTCAAAAGTGACATGGGGTATCTTCTGAAAAAGACTAGGGTGCAAGCCTGGGTAGGGAATTTTGTCAGGATGGGGGTCTCTTCTGGGGATAACCTGAATAATGGGTAAGGAGGAAATATAGCTGCGGATTTGAACTTCTGCATTGAGGCATCCAAGGAGGAGGCTCGGAAGTGCTAGGACGACTTTTGGTGTGGTGTTGCTTTCAGGGTGGATATGCTTTGGGAGAGGGACTATATTACCTCAGAAGATGTCTTTTAACAAACACCACAAATTGAGTTCTGCAATGAACCTACTATGGATAATGGCAGTAATATAGGTGCAATAGGTACTGCTGATGTGGATGAGGAAATCGCAGGGATTAGAATTATTAGGTCAGATACAGATAATCTCACAGGTAGCAGCTAGGGTTTTGAAGAGGAAGCTAAGGATATGGTGACTACTGAGTAAGAGTTGCATCCAAAAAGGGATCTCTTTGTGGTGACCGACTGATATTCCACCTCTGCCCTAGTGAACAGGACCACTTGTACGATGTATGCAGGAAGTGGTTTAGATGTTGTGATAGGATTGTAGAAACGTCTCATTGAGGATGACAGTCTCACATTATGTTGTGACAGGATATGCATTAAATGGGGGGGGGGGGGGGTATTGGTGTGGAAAAGATGTAGACTTGGTGGTATAGGACGTTGTATTGCTGTCGTAACATGATGAGAGCGTAGGCAGCGGGTTACATTGGTGATGGGTGGAGAGGTTCATTAAAGGGTGTCAAGATGGGTGAAAACAATGTAGATATGGGTTTGGATATCGAGGTGTAATAGATAGCAGGCCGGTTGTGAATCCATGGTCTTGTGGGAACGCCTTTCTTTAGGAACCAAACCGTCCTTGGTTCCAGGTTGGAACCACTCCACTGCTTACATTTTGAATAAAAATCATCCGGTTTTGGCAGCCAGAGCCGGCCGTTGTGGCCGAGAGGTTCTAGGCGCTTCAGTCCGGAACCACGCTGTTGCTACGGTCGCAGGTTCGAATCCTGCCTCGGGCATGAATGCGTGTGATGTCCTTAGGTTAGTTAGGTTTAAGTAGTTGTAAGTCTATGGGACTGATGTCCTCAGATGTTAAGTCCCATAGTGCTTAGAGCCATTTGAACTAATTTTGGCCGCCGAAGATTTCGACAAAAGAAGTCACAGTCATTCTGCCAACGGCCTCGTCAAAGAGGGAAAAGGAACAGTCAGAAGTTCAGGGCACTCACTTTCCTTTGAGGTGGATAACTGCTCCTAAAGGCGGAAAAACGAGCGACGATCAACGACTCAAAGCAGAAGGCAATGAAAACCACTGGACTAAAGACACATAATCTTTATCCACAGGACATGTGGCCTCTAATTGAAAAGTGTCATGATGATCTCTCCATCGGCAAAAGACTTCAGAACGGCGGTGAAGTATTCGGATCTCCCGGATGGGGACTGCCAAGGGGAAGGTGAACATGAGAAAAAGATTGAATAACCAACGGAATGTTAACGTTTTACGACTTAGGGAGTGAAATGTCAGAAGTTGGAACGGGGTAGGGATCTACAAAATCTGAAAAGGGAAATGCTGAGGCTCAATATAGATACAGCAGGTGCCAGTAAAGCGAAATGGAAAGACGAGAAGGATTTCTGGTCAGATGAGTATAGAGCAATATCAACAACAGCAGAGAATTGTACAGTGGGAGTAGAATTCGTTATGAACAGGAAGATAGGACTGAGAGTGTGTAACTGTGGACAGCGAGTTGTGGGTTGTTCTCAGAGAATCGACAGCAAACCAACACCGACAGCCATAGTTCAGGTATACATGACGACGTCGCGATATAGAAAGTATATGAGGATATTACACGATTAATTCAATACGTAAAGGGGTATAAAAATTTCATAGTCATGTTGGAATGAGATGCAGTAGTAGGTGAAGCTGTAGAAGAAGGAGTTACGGGAGAATATGGGTTTGGTGTTAGAAATGAGAGAGGAGAAAGACTAATTGAGTTGTGCAATAAATTCCACCTAGTACTCTGTTCAAGAATCACAAGAGTCGGAGGCGTACTTGAATAGGGTCAGGAAGTAAGGAAGACCTCTGTCAGATTACATCATGGTCAGAGAGAGAGATAGCCATATCACATTGTAAGGAATACCCAGGAGCCCATGCAGACTCAGATCACAATGTAGTAGTGATGAAAAGTAAGCTGAAATTTAAGAGATTATTCAGGAAGTATCAATGCGCCAAGAAGTTGAATATTGAAATACTACGGAATGAAGAAGTACGCTTCTCTTAGGCTATGGATGTACGATAAGGAATAGCTCAGCAGGCAGTCAAGTTAAAAAGGAGTGGACATTTCTAAAAAGAGCCATCGCAGAAGTTGTAAAGGAAAATATAGATGCAAAGAACGTAATTGTGAAGAAACCATCGACAACAGAAGAAATACTTCAGTTTATCGATGAAAGAAGGAAGTGAAGTGCAAAAATGTTGAGAGAAATTCAGGAATACAGAAATAGAAGTCGCTTAGGAATGAGATAAATAGGAAGTGCGGGTAAGCTAAGGCGAAATGGCTGCCCGAAAAATGTGATAAAATCGAAGAAGAAATGATTGTCGGAAGATCTGACTCAGCATATAGAAAAGTGAAAACAACTTTCGGCGAAATTAAAAACAATGGTGGCAACATTAAGAGAGCAATGGGAATTTCATTGATAAATGCAGAGGAGTGAATGGATAGGTGGCAAGAGTACACTGGATGCCTCTATAAAATTGAAGACTCGTCTGATGTAATTGAAGAAGACACAGGAATCGATAGGGAAGAGAGAGGGCGTATAGTATTACAATCAGAATGTAAAAGAGCATGGGAAGTCTAAGGATCAAATACGGCGCAAGCGACAGATAACATTAGATGAGAATTTTTAAAACCACTGGGGGAAATGGTAACAAAACGACTATTCACGTTGGTATGTAGAATGTATGACTCTTGTGATATACCATCCGACTATCGGAAAAATATCATCCGCACAATTCCAAAGACTTCACGAGCTGACGAATACGATAAGCACAATCAGCTTAACAGCTCGTGTATCCAAGTTCCTGACAAGAAAGAATAGAAAAGAAAATTGTGGATGTATTAGATGACGATTAGTTTGGATGTAGGATAGGTGAAGGCAACAGAGAGGCAGTTCTAAGGTTACGGTTGGTATTTGAAGCATGACTAAAGAAAAGTCAAGACACTTTCAAAGGATTTGTCGACCTAGAGAAAGGGTTCGACATTGTAAAATGGTGCAAGACTTCTCTACCACAACTTCTCTTCCGTGTTTTCTGTTGATTCTGTTTTACGTTATACTTACACAAATATTTCTGTAAACTGAGGTACAAAGGAGGAACTGTTTCTGCTTTTAGGGAAAATCTTTCTCCTGGAAATTCAGCTTGTTACCGTCCATAGTAAACAGGTCAACTTTTGTTATTACACACAAATGAATTATGAATCTGATATCTGGCTTTTCGTGGAATTTTTCTCATGCATTTTTAAAATTCTACTTCGATCTCTGCAGATGTAAAGAAATGTTTACTTTCTCTGTAACCGCATTTGCACAATGGAACAAAATGATCTTCGTCTTCGTTTTTAAATGTGTGTAACTAAGGGGAGGTGCTGAAAGGAAATGTCTCCGAATTATTTATGTGAAAACACTTAAAGCTTCTCAAATAAAACAAAATTTATCAACATAACACATCTTTATACTTCACGTCCATATTTACTTCTCAGCATATTCACCCTGGCAACGAACACGTTTCTCCCGACGAGAGACCAGTTTGTTGATACCGTCACTGTAGAATTGTTCATTTTGCTGGCGTAGCCACAGCGTCACCTCTGCTTCCCTCACTTCATCACTATTAACGTGAAGTCCTCGAAGGGGTTCCTTAAGTTTTGGAAACAGATGAAACTGGGTGGGGCCAAGTCGGGACTGTGATGAAGACGATCGATATCAGTGAACCGAAAACGTCGGGTTTTGCAGACGTCACAGCACTCGTTTGTGGCCTAACATCGTCATTCTGACAGGGAGTGTACTCCTCGTGAGGACGAGCGTTTTCTGCGGTTAGAAACTCAGTTACAGCACGCTGTTTCTCGCGCACTGACATGGTTACGTTACACACTATCGTGCTACGCGCTACATTTCACAGCCCTCTAGCGACGGCTGGTAGCAGCTTTCACCAACGATGCGGGAAAGTCGACCGAGTAATATGCATGACGTGGAATACGTCAACCTACACTGAGGACGGAGTAAAAAATTGGAGTTATTTATATTCAGTACACGCTCGTAGAAGACATAATGCTACTACTTTCTCACCGCCTCGTTCACCCACACAACGCTCAGCACAAGTCTGCAACTAAATTCACAAGATATGCACAGACGGTTTCAATAGACACCTCCTCAACCTTTTTCACCTTCTGTCCCTCCAGCTCAACTCCCGTCGCTCCGCCATTTTTGTTTCCCTTGACCTCCAAAATGCCTATGACCGTGTATGGCATCCCGATCTCCTCTTTAAACTCCAAACCTACGCCCTGCCTATGAATTTTGTCCGTCTGGTCGCTTCCTTCCTCTCGCACCGTCCTTCCTATGTCACCCTCCACAACACCAACTCCCATATCTTTTATCCCACGGCTGACGTCCCCCAGGGTTCTGTCCTCTCCCCTCTCCTTTATCTCTTGTATACAGCTGATATGCCCCAGCCACCCCCACCAGTCCACCTTCTCCAGTATGCTAAAGACACCGCCTTCCTGGCTCTCTATCCTACCCTTCAACGGTCTCAACGTACCCTCCAAACCCCCCTTAACCTGTTCACCACTTGGTGTAACCAGTGGTTCCTCCGTCTCAACCCCTCCAAACCCCAGGCAACTGGAATAGAAGGGAGAACCGATAGAGGTACTCAGGGTACCCTCCGCCACACACCGTCAGGTGGCTTGCGGAGTATGGATGTAGATGTAGATGTAGAGATCATAGGCCGCACCACTGGCTCCTTTCGCCACCATGATTTCTACCTCTCCCTTTATGGTCGTCCTATCCAGCTTATAACACTACCGTCTGCTACTGCTATACCATAACCTTAAAGTAGGAGGCAGGTCGTGAAATATAATTATCTAGTAAAAACAACTGTGGTATAAAGCAACAGAGCAGTGTTACCCTCTGAGAGGAATTTTGCTAGGTTGACTGTGCTGTACCTAACGGGAATGGCTTATCGAAAATGAAAGTCAGAATTACATAAATATTTGAACAGTATGAACAAAATTTTGCCTATCTGTACTGTTCAACTGATAAAGAAAACGGTCGCCAGCCTAACTAGGCAAGAGAATGATTAACGTTCTCGTTTAAGAAAATAGTTATTAGTAATTTTAACGAATAAACACAACCTATACTTTGTCACACCGAGTGCAATGAACTCTGACACATACATATGTTTACGGTAAGATTGAAACTAACAGTTAGAGCAGCAGAAACTATTTGCAAAATTATAAGAGATACCGAAACACCCTATTACTTTCAGGCTTTAAAGACATTATGGTTTTTTATAATTAGTGGTCTTTCCATTACTAATTATCCAGCATTAATACAATAGACAAACTGTGGATCCTGTTATGTTATTAATATGCACTTCCTATACACAAGAGAAACATACACTTAGCAAACATAAGTATATAACGTTTCACAACTGCAGTTTTCCATTTTTACTACAGTGAAACACAAAATTAACATATACTTAAGATACTGACTCACCTTCTGCGATTTACAACAGGCAGTAATGTGATCATTCACTAAGCAAAACTTTATAAGCCTCAATCTTAAGAACTTTTAATTTTGAAGTATGCAACAACTCATTAATAAGCAGTTTTACTAGTAAAATTATTTTCAGCACGCATCATTAACTTTAACCCACTCTCTTGCCACATTAACTTTAACTTTCTTTTTACTATGTTCAAGAGGCATCAATAAGCAAAACTCTAGGCTTTAATTTCTTTCAGTAAGGACACTCGGCAATCACTTTAGTTCAAACGGAAAGGAACCTGAGAGGTGTTATGATGAGGAGAAAAATCAAGGTTGGTATATAAATTCAGATATAAATTACCTTATATTTGAACACACTAACACATCCATTAAGCTGATCCTTCACTGTACATCATTATAGCATTCCGATGCAATGATTGCGCAATGTGGTGGCAACTGCATGTTGGTAGCTGGAATTGCAGGCAGAATTGCTGGACTTTGTCATTTCTTGGTGGCGATGATAGATACAAATTCCAGAATAGTTCCAGCTATTTATCCATCCATCCGAGGCATTGGAAAGAAGCAGAAAAAGCCTCTCTCGGAACCAGCACAATATGCATCTTTTACATGGCAGTGCACGGTTTGGTAGCTCGTCCCCGACTCGTAGTTCGTCCCCTACTGACTATCAGTTCCTCCTTTTCTACCTAGGCCAACCACAATTTGCGCGCGCTACACAGTTCCGTTCCCGAGGGGAACTACTACACCTTTTACATACAAACTAACTAAGAACCCAAGTGAGGATCAGCAATTTACATAACAGTAACCAAATACATTAAATAAAACAGAACATTTGCACATATTGACATTTCTAAAAAAAATTATTCACTCAGAAATTACAATTACATACAGTAAGTTTTGTTCTCTCCAAATGGGACAAAGAATTTAAATGGCAGATACACTACTTTTCATTGAACCAAAACATGACATCAAAGTTTGTACAAAGAAAGGAGTATACAATTTTGTGTTATCTATTAAATCAAACACATTTACAGAAGCACAGCAATGTAACATTAAATGAAACAAAAGCAAAATAAATCAGTGCAGCATTAGAGCTATGGTGTTACAAGCTCACCCCCACCCTGAAATACCTTGGCCTCACCCTCGACCGACACCTCACCTGGACCCCTCATCTCCAGACTGTCCAGCAGAAAGCCCATTCCTGCCTCCGCCTTCTGAAGCTCCTGTCTGGCCGGACATGGGGATTGCATCCTTCTACCATCCTCCACACCTACAAATCCCTCATCCATCCTATCCTCTGTTATGCCAACATTGCCTGGATCTCCACCCCACCTGCTTTTACAAGGCCCTCCAAATCGTTGAACGCCATGCGCTCCGCCTTTCCTTCCGTATCCGCCTTCCTTCTCCCACATGGCTCCTGTATGAACTGATCCCCTTCCCCCATCTCCTCCTGTTTCCTCCAACATCTCTGCATCCTTTACATTGTCCAGAGGCTTGATCCCCCCCACCCTCTGGTTTCCTTCTTCCTCTCCACCCACCGCCCGTTGCCGCGCCTCTATCGCTGTATCTGTCCCTCTCTCCACCTCCACACCCTCCATCTCCTTTATCAGGGCAATTTCCAACGCCTCCCCCTCCCGGATGACGAACGTTGCCATGACATCTACCCTTCCTTCCAACTATAACCTTGCCTTGTCCCCCCCCCCTCCCCAGGGCCCCCTTTTTGCTCTTCCTCCTTCTCCCAGAGCGGATTTTCCTCCATCCCCCCCACACCTGAGACCCTGCACCCCATACTTGCCTCTTTCCTTCCCACATCCCTCCCTATCTGGCCCTCTTCAGCGCGCCCCCAGCTCATCTCCCCCATCTCTTCCCCTCCCTCCCTTCTTCAGGTCTCCCTCATCTCCTAGCGCCTGACAGATCCTCTGTATTGATCATCATCAGTGTGCCACATCAGTGTTGTGTTTAGTGCTGTTTCTCCTGTGCGTCAAGGGGTGTGATTTTAATTGTGTACTGCCTTGAGGTTCGCCGTCAGTGTTACGTTATGTGCTTTGCCATCTGTCGATACCTGTATGCTCCAGTCATACTGTGCCTTGTGTTCTTTTAATCGTCGCAGTGTGTGGCTTTTTGTGTATGCTACTTTTAAACAGTTTTTTATCTCCTTTTTACAGTCACCCCTTTTTTGTCTATTGCCTTCCATGATGTTCCCCCTTTTTTATATCAATGTTCACCATATTCTCTCCTTTGCTATTTTTAAATGTCTTCTGTTGTTTGTTCTATGTCTTTCGGCTGAAGAGCAGCGCATATGCTGCTGCCAGCCCGCCCCGCTGGGGAATTGAAATACAATAAAGAAAAAAAAAATCAATAGACACTGTCATATCTAATCCTGATGATGAAGTCTCATACTCCAAGGACCGTAGGGAACGATGCGGAAGACCCGCACCTCCGAGTAGGCAAGGTCTAGTGGAAGTAGTTTACCATTGCCTTCCTCCGACCGTAATGGGGATTACTGATGGTGATGAAGACAACACAACACCCAGTCATCTCGAGGCGAGGAAAATCCGTGAACCCGCCGGGAATCGAACCTTAGACCCCGCGCGCGGGAAGCGAGAACGCTACCGCAAGACCACGAGCTGCGGACCATACCTAACACTACTAAGCCACTAAACCGGCGCACGGTCACCAAATCCCATTCGCTGGTTGCCTTCCAGGGGCAACAAGGGTTTGGTTTTTTATATTTCATGCAATTATTGGCGAAATTAAAATATTTAAAAAACCGTCATAAGCCACTCATTAAGAGGTATATTCTTATAGCAAAGCTTTAAAACAGCATGATAATTATTACAGCTAAGACCGTGTATATGCCTTGGGCCAGCGTAAAACATGAGGCGCAAATTCCGAGGTTATTCCTCCTGTATTTGACAAAGAGAGGACTTAGTGACTTCCAACAACTTTACACACAGTTGCAAACTACGAAGAAACTTTTTCTCGCTAACAAACTCCACAGAATGATCAAAGGGGAAAAATGTTTATCGCTAACTAAATTTCCGATGTTCATACAGTAACAGGCATGACGTTTTAATTTATTACTTCTTTATTCCTAAACCTATTCGCAACTCATTTTGCAGAGAGTAACCATGTATGCAACTAAATGTACCCGCCAAAATTATGTCACTGTACGTCACGTAGATGAGAAGATATGACGACTTAAATATTGAGATGTGTGACAAACGAGCTTTACTGAAAACAGAGCACAAGTTAGCCAAACTCTGCTCATCAAGTATTTGATACTTCCGACTTTCTCTAAACTTCTTCTTCCTTAGATACTTAAAGTCACATATATAACACACTAAACCAACTGTAAAGTAATCAGACATTTGAAACTGTTTCATAAATGTGAATTCGATTCTTTAAAGCAGGGGTGTCGAACCCACAGCCCGTGGGCCGGATGCGGTCCAAAGCAAGAAGTAGTGCGACTCAAAAAGTGAGCGTCTATCACATGAGCGGAAAAAGTTAAAAAATCAATTTATGAACAGCTGAAATGAATATTTTCAGTTTGAAACTACCACCATACCTCCGACCGTCTCTCTCTCTGTCTCTCTCCCTCCGTTCTTCTCGGACTGTTTCTCAGCGCCTTACTGTTGACTATATAATTTGTTGCCCAGTGCGGCCTTGATAAACTAAATGGATTGACACCCTTGCTTTACAGAGATATTGGTGAAGCAGATACCTGCTAACTTGAGTTTCAAGCGACAGTGCTGCTAGTAGTTCGTGCGAATGCCGGCTGTCCCATGGTACCTGCAGTAACATGGTGGGAGACAGCGCGCTACCACTCTTCAACTGGCTGTGTCGTAACGTCGAGTGTGTTCGCCTCGGTAGTTGCGCTGGTAGGGCGGCGGATTGCCAACCGTAGGGGCTCGGATCAGATTCCCGGCAGGGGCGGAGATTTCTCTGCTCTGGGACTAGGTGTTGTGTTGTCTTTACGTTCGGAACATCAGAAGTACTCTTGAAGGTGGCTGAGTGGGTACCGCCCGAAAGCTGCTAAATTGGAAAAAAATTGGAGTTAAAATAAGTTACGCGAGCCACTCGCAGGTGGCACTTACCTACGAATACTACTTCACATGTGCGCACGTATTCTGAAACGACAAAACAGTGACTTTATAATGAAATATAAAAAATTGGAAAAATATCGACAAGTTATTTGTATAATCAGCGTCTCGTTAAGTTTTAATTGCAGGACTTTTGCATCATTTGTAATCTACAGTAACGTTTAATGCACATAATCCAACCGATAACAGACACTATCTGCCCGTAAATCTATCTGGGCAATAGGATTTTATTTGTTGCTATTTCTTCAACATCTGCTCTCTTGAATCTCTATTGCAGATTAATAAATTCAAAAGTGGCACTATGCAGGATGTCCCATTTATCTAGACCACCAATAATAACGTCTGTGTAAAAGCATTACAAAATAAAAGGTGAAGTGTATCAAGCTAATTATGTTCAGCCACCGATGGGATTATAGCCCATATGACTGCCTTTCTTGGAATTTCGTTTATTACCAAGATATAAACGATAGTACGTCTTATTTAAATAATACTCTATACTTTTAGTCCAATAATCGACTTTTTCTCCTCGAAATCTCTTCAAGAACTTTCCCGCGTATGATTCATGTAAGTATGACGTTGTTAGAAACGCAAAACAACACTGACTTTGAATGTCTTGTACTAGCACATATTGGAGATACCCACCCATTGGAGTTGACGTTAAACAAATGAAAACAATAGAAAAACGCACGTCAGTCTTTGGAAAAACGGTCTTCAGTTGAAGGTTTGTGAGTATACAACAAGGGAGACTGATCTGTGGAGAATGTAAGTTTGCAGAACATTGAGAGCAATAATGTTTTCTTCTTTGCAGTACTGAAGTACTTATAAACGATTGGTGTAGACTGCACTCGCACGAACCAACTCAACACAGCTGATATTATAAAAATCTTCAGAAGGGAGGAGGAGGATATTAGTGTTTAACGTCCCGTCGACAACGAGGTCATTAGAGACGGAGCGCAAGCTCGGGTGAGGGAAGGATGGGGAAGGAAATCGGTCGTGCCCTTTCAAAGGAACCATCCCGGCATTTGCCTGAAGCGATTTAGGGAAAACACGGAAAACCTAAATCAGGATGGCCGGAGACGGGATTGAACCGTCGTCCTCCCGAATGCGAGTCCAGTGTGCAAATCTTCAGAAGGGAATAGCTCTCTTGCATCTGCCAAATGGGAACAACTAATATTACATGCTCTGTATTCCCGACTTATCCGCCGTCAATTATTCCTCGGTGCCGTGTTCCAACTTGAAACAATTATGTGCTTATGGATCATGACTACTTTAAGAGGTATATTTTACTGACTAGGGTAGCTGTAACTGTAGCTTTTCTCTGATATGCTACGAACTTTTCCTGATTTTGTTAGTTCGTCTCACCAGCGTTGCCAAGCGTTAACAGTCTAGGGACTGTGGCGGCCGTTGTCCGTGGTCCTGGAACATAGACTACTACTGCGGTGCACCCAAAAATCTCACAGCTGTATCGACAATGTATTTTCACAAACGGGGCCCCGACTGATGTAGACCTGGGAGTTCCGGGCTGTCTCAGCAGTACATTACGCTCGCCTCAGAGTCGTCCTGTAGGTTTTCAGCCACAATCGATGTACCATTATACTACCTGCAAAGCTGAATATAGCACTGAATGCAGTATTACTGTAGACAAGCAAAGCATGCTTCTTCTTTTCTTTTTTTTATTTACAATGCTGGTACAAACTACCTTCCGTGCAACTACCTGCAAAGCTGAATATAGCACGGAATGTAGTATTACTATAGACAACATAGCGTGCTTCTTCTTTTCTTTCTTTTTTTTTTAATTACAATGCTGGCACAGACTACCTTCCATGCAACTGTGGTTACGTGTGTCGAAAATTTTCTCATAAATGTGCACACCTTGATGTCTGTTTACAATGACATGCCGGTCACTAGGATATGGAAACGGAACGTCTACGTAAACGGGCCCACACTGTCTGTAGTGTTCCAGAGGACAATGAAGGTAGTAAGTGGAGCTTTATCGCCACACATACAGAATGAAGCCATAAAGTGCTTTGGTCCAGCGCTCAGCGGTGTCTGCTACTCTATCCAGTATGCTGCTTCGTCCCACATGTCACGGTATAGCTTCACGACTCGCTCGAACTGAGAGATATCTGCGTTACACAGCTGGAAATCGATAATTCTGCCTTGTTACAACTCGCTCATTGGCTGAAATTGTGCCCTTTGATGTTGTCGAGGACTACTGAGACTTGCTTTCACGTTTCCAATTCGTTTGATGAGCCTTCAGTGGATCTACTTCACATGTCACTGACATTTTCCAATTAAGGGAGAGAGGGTTCAGCTGGCTCCACCTGTGCGCCATCTCTCGACAGTACTAATCACTGATTGCTCCTAAAAGTCGTATATATCCTCCCTATTTTAATTAATGGAAGAAAATTTTTGGGGGCACCTTTCACCGACTTCAGTGTACTAAACGTGCTGTTTCAGGAGCTTCGCTGCCGTCATAGCTCGTCACATTGCTGTTAAAATCATTGTATACTATACACATTACACGTATACTAACGTGTATAGGTCGCAGTGTTTTCACGACCCTTTTCGGGACGTTGCAGAATGAAAATTCGTTCCGGAAACAATCGCACAGGCTGCTAGTAAGCCATCTCTCCGCTCTATCCTTTCTTTCAGACGTGCTAGTTTTGAAAGGTACGCAGAAGAGCTTGTGTGAAGTTTGGAAGGTGGGAGACGAGAAACTGGCAGAATTAAAGCTGTAAGGAGTGGTTGTGAGTCGTTCTTGGGTAGCTATGTCGGTAGAGCACTTGCCCGCGAAAGGAAAAGGTCCCGAGTTCGAGTCCCGGTCATGCACACAGTTTTAATATGCCAAGAAGTTTCATATCAGCGCACAATACGCTCCAGGATGAACATTCACTCTGGAAACATCTCCCAGACTGTGGCTAACAAGGAGACCACGTCTTCTATTAACCAGTGATTTCGTCACAATTTATGGTACATGTAAGGCTTAAACCGAAATGAAAGTGACTTAAGTGGGAGCTCCAGATGGCAAAGCATTTAGAAGAAACAGCATTTTTGGAGCGAGTCTGGCGAGACATGACACATTAATGTTAGCGTAGTTTACACGAAGGGCCAGTTGTCTTTCCGCAGTGGTAACACCGGTTTCCGCCAGTTCACCGAAATTAAGCGCTGTTGGGCTGGGCTAGCACTTAGATGGGTGACCATCGGGTCTGCGAGCGCTGATGGGAAGCGGTGTTCACTCTGCCCTTGTGAGGCAAACTGAGGAGCTACTTGAGTGAGAAGTAGCGGCTCTGGTCTCGTAAACTGACATACGGCCGCGAGAGCGGTGTCCTGACCAAATGCCCCTCCACATCTGCATCCAGTGACGCCTGTGGTCTGAGGATGACACGGCGGCCGGTCGGTATAGTTGGGCCTTCCAAAGCCTGTTCAGACGGAGAGTTACACAAAGGAGTTGGCGCAGTGGAAAGAGTACTGAACTGTTATCCGATGATCGTGGGGTCGAGTCTCTAAGCGGAAAAGATCTTTTTTTTTTAATTTTTACGTTTCTTATACTGCAAACATACCGAAATACGGCATGAAAAGAAAAGATAAATAAAATCAGTGACTGAAAATTATTTTCCAGAAAGGGATAGTAAGGCTTACACAAAAGCTTCGTACATGAAATTAGATTAGTTATTTATTTTATAGCTGATGATTTCCCGTGCTGGGGCAATATTCAGGTAAAAATAGGACAATCTATTCTTCACATGCAGCTGCCGAAGGCTGCTCGAAGGTCAAAACGTAATTAACGGAAGTTAATTACAATCTTCTTGGAAGGTTATTTACAGAATTCTCGTGGCTGCTGTAAATACAGTCCCTTCTTGGAAATTATTTTCAATCCGAGATTGTATTTTGCCTTTCCTTTTCATATCTTTTATGAAGATGTTAATAATTACATCGGCTTCTGACAGAGAATGATTAATCTGTTGAAATCGAGAGAGAGAAATAGATATAATTGTGCGACTGATGACTAACTGTTATTCTGAGATAATAATAAATAAAATATATTCATTATTATTTCGGTTCATCTGCAGCTTTACTAACTGAAAATAGAAAAGAAATATTGGTTCCGCACAGAGACTCGGCTTCTCGAGCCTCGTATTACGGTTCTGTACTCTTTCTGCTGAGTGGACCCTTGCTTGGCAACTACATGGCATAAATAGCTTACGTTTCGTCAGAACCACGGCAAAAATGGCTGTTTCTTCCTAACGATTTGCTATTTGCTCATTTGGAGCTCCCTTTTCTGTCACTTTCATTTCTGTTCAAGACATGCATATTCTATGAATTTAGGCGAAATTAGTGATGATGAGTGGAAGCTGTCATTTCGTGAGCCAGGTCTCCGTAATATCCGTTTGTCCAAGAGTGCTAGTGACGCAAGTTTCGCAGGGGAGCTTATGTGAAGTTAGGAAGGTAAGAGACGAGGTACTGGCGAAAGTAAAGCTGTGAGGATGGATAGCCAGTCTTGCTTGGGCAGCTCAGTGAGTAACGCAGTTGCCTGCTAAAGGCAAAAAGGTCTTTGGTACGACTCCCGATGCGGTACGCACTTTTAATTAACCAGGAGATTTCGTATCAGCACACTCTCCGTTGCAGAGTGAAAATTCATTCTCATCAGAAAATGCTAATTACTCAGGTTCTTCGATCCTCAACGTGGATAGAAAAGTTAGTCTTGCAGTGTTAATAGATGCAGTGATGAACCAAATCATGCTTCTGCGAAGTTTGGAAGGTAAGAGACAAGGTACTGGTGAAAGTAAAGCTGTGAGGAGGGATAGCAGTCTTGCTTGGGCAGCACAGTGGGTAGAGCAGTTGCCTGCTGAAGGCAAAAAGCGGTACCCCCTGCTTGATAGCTTGTTTGTCGGTCGTTGGAACGAAATATATCATTGATTAAGAGATCCGACATTTGGTATGTTTTTGGGGGTATGTGGCATCACGTGTCTACGCCCAGGTCATGTAATTCGCGTAAATAATGGACCGCTGATTTTTGTATGTGGAGGTGGCGCCCGATAGCGACACAAATGTTTCCATTGGATTTACACCAGGTGAAATCGGTCGACGAGACATCAACGTGAGTTTGCTATAATGCTCGTCGAACCACTGTAGCACGATTGAGGCTCCGAGACGGACAATTAAACTGCTGAAAGATGACTTCGCAGCAGTCGCGGCAGGCATCTAGCATGAAGCGATGCAGGTGGTTTGCATCTGTCAGCGTGTCTTCGATTACTACCAAGCGCAGGAGAACGTCTCGATAACAATATACTGCCCCCACATTCCTGTGTGCGTTGCGCTGCTTGCTTCGCGCCCCTACAGTTCGATGATGGCGTTGTGAAGACGACCTGCGACCTAGAGCACCAAAAATGTGCTTCACCCGAAGAGTCGATAGAAGGTCGAATCCCGATGGTCCCGTGCCTATTGCGATCGCAATTGACGATGCTGTCGGGTTAACATGTGAACACGTAGGGGTGATCTGCTGCGGTGCTCCATGTTCGAAACGCACGAGTACGATGAACGGTGTGCTCCGAAACGTGTGTGCACCAGAATTGCTCTTTAGGCAGAGATACCACAGACCACCATCTATCCTGCTGCACAGCGCAGACGACTTTCCGAACCCCACGTACTGTGAAGAGCCGTGGAAGTCCAGCCCTTTAGCGCGTAGAGGTGGTTTCACTGTCCTTCTGTGTCTTTCCGTAGATGCTCACGACAGTAACACGTGAACTTTCGATCAGCTTCTCCGTTTTCACAG
Organism: Schistocerca nitens; assembly: GCF_023898315.1. Taxonomy (NCBI): domain Eukaryota; kingdom Metazoa; phylum Arthropoda; class Insecta; order Orthoptera; family Acrididae; genus Schistocerca; species Schistocerca nitens. The sequence goes on from NC_064615.1 coordinate 1,014,061,112, forward strand.
GCTCCTCTGTAGCGAGATACCCCGCCCGTGTCTGCTCCGCTTACATGTTTTTGTAACCGCTTCACGTGCCCACAACGCCGGTGGAGGCATCCAAAATAGTGGTGGGCAGTCGTCGTAACGTTTCGGCTTATCAGTGTCATTGTATGACAGAAGTTCTACTGCCTGTGTTTTCAATTTCAAAATTTATAAAACCAAGGAAACAATTTTGGTAATGTTATTTCGTTTTGTGCCACTTATTTCTTAGTAGTTTTTTCTTTAATTTGGTGGATTTCAAGATTAAGTTTCAACTATTTTTTGTGTCCAATATTCAATCTAAGCACTGGCGTAAAAGGACGTCATCCAATATGTTTCCCTTAAATCTGTTCACTTTTTTAACAATGTTTGTTATTTGTCGGCACACATCCGTATTTTCTGTCGAATCTTTCAGTTTGCTGAATTAAAAAAATGTATCTTACACAAAATAACTATTTCTTACAATACCAGAAACATTCTCTCTTTTCGTGAATTTCAATATTTAAAATTTGTGTGCATTATACTGTATACCTTCAACAGATGAAGCTCAAAATGTTAGTGCATATACACTACTGGCCATTAAAATTGCTGCACAAAGAAGAAATGTAGATCATAAACGGGTATTCGTTGGACAAATATATTATACTAGAACTGACATGTGATTACATTTTCACGCAATTTGTGTGCATAGATCCTGAGAAAACAGTACCAAGAACAACCACCTCTGGCCGTAATAACGGCCCTTGATACGCCTAGGCATTGAGTCAAACAGAGCTTGGATGGCGTGTACAGATACAGCTGCCTATGCAACTTCAACACGATACCACAGTTCATCAAGAGTAGTGACTGGCGTATTGTGACGAGCCAGTTGCTTAGCCACCAATGACCAGACGTTTTCAGTTGGTGAGTGATCTGGAGAATGTGCTGGCCAGCGCAGCAGTCGAACATTTTCTGTATCCAGAAAGGCCCGTACAAGATCTGCAACATGCGGTCGTCCATTACCCTGCTGAAATGTAGGGTTTCGCAGGGATCGAATGAAGGGTAGAGCCACGGGTCGTAACACATCTGAAATGTAACGTCCACTCTTCAAAGTGCCGTCAATGCGAACAAGAGGTGACCGAGACGTGTAACCAATGGCACCCCATACAATCACGCTGGGTGATTCGCCAGTATGGCGATGACGAATACATGCTTCCAATGTGCGTTAACCGCGATGACGCCAAACACGGATGCGACCACCATGATGCTGTAAACTGAACCTGGATTCATCCGAAAAAATTACGTTTTGCCGTTCGTGCACCCAGGTTCGTCGTTGAATACACCATCGCAAGCGTTCCTGTCTGTTGTGCAGCGTCAAGAGTAACCGCAGCCATGGTCTTCGAGCTGATAGTCCATGCAGCTGCAAACGTCGTTGAACTGTTCGTGCAGATGGTTGTTGTCTTGCAAACGTCCCCATCTGTTGACTCAGGGATCGAGACGTGGCTGCACGATCAGTTACAGCCATGCGCATAAGATGCCTGTCATTTTTACTGCTAGTGATACGAGGCCGTTGGGATCCAGCACGGCGTTCCGTACTACCTTCCTGAACCCACCGATTCCATATTCTGCTAACAGTCATTGGATATCGACCAACGCGAGCAGCAGTGTCGCGATACGATAAACCGCAATCGCGATAGGCTACAATCCGACCTTTATCAATGTCGGAAACGTGATGGTACGCATTTATCCTCTTTACACGAGGCATCACAACAACGTTTCACCAAGTAGCGCTGGTCAACTGCTGTTTGTGTATGAGAAATCTGTTGGAACCATCCTCATGTCAGAGTGCTGTAGGTGTCGTCACCGGCGCCAGCCTCGTTTGAATGCTCTGAAAAGCTAATCATTTGCATATCACAGTATTCTTCCTGTCGGTTAAATTTCGCGTCTGTAGCACGTCATCTTCGAGGTGTAACAATTTTAAAGGCCAGTAGTGTATATTGTACTGCAGTCCCATTAAGAACCCACAAATGTAAATCAAAATAAAGTATCTGTAACGCATCCATTTCACAGTCGACACAGAATGATGTTAAATAAATATGAAATATTACATTTTGTTGTTTAACCGTTAATTAACAATATGAAACGACACCGCAGTCGACCGAAGTCAGTCCTCTAGCAACTACAGACTCTTACCGCGAGTAAATCTGACGTCCAGCTCCGCCGACCTTTTGTGATTTGCCTCAGATCGGTTAGAGTAGGTTGCATCGTTTGGTGAAACATGAAGCACAGATAAACTCAAAGCAAGGGAATAAGTCGTTATTCTGTGAAAATTAGTATATATACAACAAACGTATCCTTCGCTCTAATTACGTATTGCAGAAGTGGTAAAAACCTGTGTTTTACCTCACTGATACGATGACTTTCAGTTTCAACAACTCAACGAGACGAGCGAGGTGCGGCAGTTGTCAGTCGCAGTGAAGCAGCGTTCTAGAGGACGGCCGTTGATATCCTCCTGCCCTCATGAACACTGAAGCGCCAAAGCAACTGATATAGGCATGCGTATTCAAATACAGAGATATGAAAACAGGCAGAATTCGACGCTGCCTATATAAGGCAACAAGTGTCTGACGCTGTTGTTAGATTGGTTGCTGCTGCTACAATGGTAGGTTCTCAAGATTTAAGTGAACTTGAACGCGGTGTTACACTCGGCGCATGAGCGATGTGTCACAGCATCTCCGAGGTAGCAATAAAGTGGGGATTTTCCCGCATGAGCATTTCAGGAGTGTACCGTGCATACCAGGAATCCGGTTCAATATCAGATCTCCGATACCGCTGCGGCCGGAAAGAAAGAACCTTCAAGAACGGGACCAACGAGAACTGAAGAGAATCGTTTAACGTGACACAAGTGCAACCCTTCCGCAAATTACTGCAGATTTCAATGCTGGACCATCAACAAGTGACAGCGTGCGAACCATTCAACGAAATATCATTCACATGGGCTTTCGGAGCATAAGGCCCACTCGTGTATCCTTGAAGCCCGCACGACACAAAGCTTTAAGCCTCGCCTGCTCCCGTCAACACCGACATTGAACTGTTGATGACTGGAAACGTTTTTCCTGGTCGAACGAGTATCGTTGCAAAATGCTCAAATGTGTATGAATTCCTAAGGAACCAAACTGCTAAAGCCATCGGTCTCTAGACGTACACACTACTTAACTGACCAAACTAAACTGACAAACTATCTTAAGCCATGCCCGAGGGAGGACTCGAACCTCCGGCGGGAGGGGCAGCGCCTCAAACCACGCGGCCAATCTGCGCTGCTCTCGTTTCAAATTTTATCGAGCGGATGGACGTGCACGTGTACGGAGACTTCATTAAACGATGGACTCTGATTGTCAGCAGGGAACTGCTCAAGCTGGTGGGGGCTCTGTAATGGTGTGTGGTGAGCGATATGGGACCCCTGTTACTTTTAACTACGACTCTGGCAGGTGACACGTACGTAAGCATCCTGTCTTATCATCTACATCCATATATGGCCATTTTGCATTCCGACGGACTTGGGCAATTTCAGCACATCCAGAGTCGCTACAGAGTGGCTCCAGGAACACTCTCCTGACTTTAAACACTTCCGCTGGCCACCAAACTCGCCAGACATGAACATTATTGAACATGTCTGGGATGCCTTGCAACGTGCTGTTCAGAAGAAATCGCTACCCCCTCGTACTCTTACGATTTACGGACAGCCTTGCAGGATTCATGGCGTCAGTTCCCTCCAGACATTAGTCGAATCCTTGCCGAGCCATGTTACGGCACTTCTGCGTGCTCATGGGGGGCCGTACACGATATTAGGCTGGTGTACAAGTTTGTTTGGCTCTTGAGTGTACATTTAGGCTGTCCCAGGTTTTCCTCCATAGCTTAAGTCAAATACAAGAATGGTTCTTTTTAAAAGGGCGCTACCGAGTACTTCACCGTTCTCCAATGGCCTCGCAACGGACAGGGCATTAAAACCCAATCCTTATTTTGTATCACTCCACGTTAATTATGGCCATGATGTATGAGAACTGCTTGTTTATACCTTATGGGCAGTTACTTCGTTTTCAGAACTGTGGTTATATCAGAGTCCGAGCAATGAAACATTTTTTTAATGTGGCTACGTGTCACAAAATATTTGTATATCAGTAGTCAGTTACCCATACATCGAGGATTACATTGACATATTACAACAGCTTCCGGACCCTATGGCCCACGCCATCATTATATAACAATATTTGTTGCTAGCTCGCAATCGTCAATCTACAGCTTATTTCATATGGGAAGCGATTTTTTTTCAGTATTTGTTCTGAAAAAATAATAATAAAATGTTGGTAAACGAAGAGTCGAGATCACAAAGTGTCAATAAAGTAGAGCATCGTACGTTTGTACCAAGTGGGAAACATCATACGAATGGGATGGAGAATATTAGGCCACTATAAATCGCTTGGATGGCAAATTGTAGCCTGTCCTGCGCAGTCCACAATATCATTGATATCTGTTCCGTGTGGTACTATTGGTATGATCCCACAAAGTATTACAGTATGGCAAAAATGAAGCAATATGGTTTGAGGCGGGGGGGTGGGGGGTGGGGGGGGAGGAATTTGTACTCATATGGAGTATGAATGGGATTATTTCACGGTATTTCACGGTAAGAGTGGTTCTATTTGGTATGTCTGAAGATATACGAGATCGACTTTTTGACAATACACTAGCAGAATGGTTGAAATATTTTTGAAGTTTTCTTCAGTGGGGTAACATGTTTTGATGTATATTGCTGTTAAAGAACAAATATATCAGACTGCTGCGGTGTTATGAACTTCGAGAAGAAAGCGTTGTGCTACAGGAATATTTTACATAGGAATCACTGAATTGAAAAGGCAACAATTTATTGACGTGCACGTTATTGGCGTACAGAATGTAGACAATACAGTTTTCCTTTGATGACCGAGTTGCTGATAAATATTTTTGCTTTTAAACATGATTGCACAACTCATAAGTAGTCCGGGCTCAAAACAAACTAGAATATAAAATGCACACCACAGTACACTTCTTGGTAAATTCTGTTGACTTTCATGTTTAAAATTAATAAAAATTCAATTGCGAACGATTTTCTGCAAACAAAACAAAGTACTTTACAGTTGTACAGTATAAAAAAGTGCATATTTGTCCACGCCATTCTAAATAGTCTGCGTTGAGACACAATTTTTTGCGTGCGGTTGTTGTCACCCATTCTTTCTATGCATCTTGAAATGAACATTAATAATTAAAATTCGTACTTGACCGGCAAAAGTAAAAGCAGAAGGCTCATGTTAACTGACAGGCTGTAAGTAAAGTGGTATTTTCGTCTCAAGAGATCTGAATTTGAACTTCTGACCAAGGACAACAATTATTTTCTTTAATTAAAGCTGCGTCAGCAACATCCATTCCACAAGAGTACAGCAAGTGTATAGGCTCATGTGTGACTCAGTTCTAACGGTAAGATATAAGTACTCGTCAGAAATTAAGTTCAAATATTGTGAGACGACCAGACCACAGCACACAGACGCTATAGTACAGTACCTTGGCAGTTTTTCCTCTATTAACAACTTTTAAGTTCTCGATACGCTTGACGCGCTGCTTGAAAGCGCAACAGTCACAAGCATTCTGTGTGTGTGTGTGTGTGTGTGTGTGTGTGTGTGTGTGAAATAACTAACGTACACGTGCAACTTCGCCAAAGTAGGACAGCAGCGGATGAAGCAGCTTCTACCACCTTAAATCACCATCTGTGCACCGCTTGGCACGTGTGCATAACACCTGTTTAGTGCAGCACATGAACAGTGCAGTTTTGTTCCGACTGCCTTTTAATGATGGCACCACTGGATTCAAGCCCAGAAGAGCCGTCTTGTCGCAAGCACTTCCATTACTGATAAGTTTAATAATGTGAATATATCATAACCTAGCTGCTGAAGAGGACGCCAATGCTAATACGCAAAAGAATTTTTAAACGATATCTATATTTACTATCATACTAGATTCATCTAAACAAGTCATAGAATTATATAAAAAATATGGGACTGATTAAAGTTCGAAGATTCTCCCGTGGGCCACAGCGAGAGACGTAACGGGTCGCATGTGGCCCACAAGGCCGCATTTTCACGTTGTTGTTGTGGTCTACAGTCCTGAGACTGTTTTGATGCAGCTCTCCATGCCACTCTATCCTGTGCAAGCTTCTTCATCTCCCAGTACTTACTGCAACCTACATCGTTCTGAATCTGCTTAGTGTATTCATCTCTTGGTCTCCCTCTACGATTTTTATCCTCCACGCTGCCCTCCAATGCTAAATTTGTGACCCCTTGATGCCTCAGAATATGTCCTACCAGCCGGTCCCTTCTTCTTGTCAAGTTGTACCACAAACTACTCTTCTCTCCAATTCTATTCACTACCTCCTCATTAGTTATGTGATCTACCCATCTAATCTTCAGCATTCTTCTGTAGCACCACATTTCGAAAGTCTCTATTCTCTTCTTGTCCAAACTGTTTGTCGTCCGTGTTTCACTTCCATACATGGCTACACTCCATACAAATACTTACAGGATCGACTTCCTGACACTTAAATCTATACTCGATGTTAACAAATTTCTCTTCTTCAGAAACGCTTTCCTTGCCATTGCCAGTCTACATTTTATATCCTCTCTACTTCGGCCATCATCAATTATTTTGCTCCCCAAATAGCAAAACTCCTTTACTACTTTAAGTGTCTCATTTCCTAATCTAATTCCCTCAGCATCACCCGACTTAATTCGACTACATTCCATTATCCTCGTTTTGCTTTTGTTGATGTTCATCTTACATCCTCCTTTCAAGACACTGTCCATTCCGTTCAGTTGCTCTTCCAGGTCCTTTATTGCCTCTGACAGAATTACAATGTCATCGGTGAACTTCAAAGTTTTTATTTCTTCTCCATGGATTTTAATACCTACTCCGAATTTTTCTTTTGTTTCCTTTACTGCTTGCCCAATATACAGATTGAATAACATCGGGGATAGGCTACAACCCTGTCTCACTCCCTTCCCAACCACTGCTTCCCTTTCATGCCCCTCGACTCTTATAACGGCCATCTGGTTTCTGTACAAATTGTAAATAGCCTTTCGCTCCCTGTATTTTACCCCTTCCACCTTTAGAATTTGTAAGAGAGTATTCCAGTCAACATTGTCAAAAGCTTTCTCTAAGTCTAGAAGTGCTAGAAACGTATGTTTGCCTTTCCTTAATCTTTCCTCTAAGATAAGTCGTAAGGTCAAATGGTTCAAATGGCTCTGAGCACTATGGGACTCAACTGCTGAGGTCATTAGTCCCCTAGAACTTAGAACTAGTTAAACCTAACTAACCTAAGGACATCACAAACATCCATGCCCGAGGCAGGATTCGAACCTGCGACCGTAGCGGTCTTGCGGGTCCAGACTGCAGCGCCTTTAACCACACGGCCACTTCGGCCGGCTAAGTCGTAAGGTCAGTACTGCCTCAAGTGTTCCAACATTTCTACAGAATCCAAACTGATCTTCCCCGAGGTCGGCTTCAACCAGTTTTTCCATTCGTCTGTAAAGAATTCGTATTAGTATTTCGCAGCTGTGACTTATTAAACTGATAGTTCGGTAATTTTCACATCTTTCAACAACTGCCTTCTTTGGGATTGGATTTATTACATTCTTCTTGAAGTCTGAGGGTATTTCGCCTGTCTCATACATCTTGCTTACCAGATGATAGAGTTTTGTCAGGACTGGCTCTTCCAAGACCGTCATTAGTTCTAATGGAATGTTGTCTACCCCCGGGGCCTTGTTTCGACTCAGGTCACACCGCATGTTCACACCTGCTTTTAAATATAAAACACCCCAACCTCAAAGCCGCCATATGTCAGCGACCAAAGAAATTTGAGAGTCATCATTTTTATAACATTCTTAGCAGGGTACTGTTACACAGCGGATGCAAAGAAGTATTACTTCGTACAGACGGGAAGGAATCGGATTTCGTTCATACCGTTTTTCACACTCAGTATCTGGGACACGCAAAGAGTGACAGTGTTCCAGAAGGCAGTGTGTCACTCGTGATGCATTTCCACAGTGAGTCGAGGCGTAATCGAGGAATGCAAATAGTGCTGTATGACAGCACCCAATACGTCACTCTGCGAGCCCTGCAAATACAGTCCATAACACGTTACACGCGAGCTCAGCCCCAGCACGCCGTCCTGGCTCTGATGGAAAGTGCGAACGCAAGGGGAATTGACAATAACTGAGACACAATGGTGGGGACACCTCTGCTGACACCTCATGATAATACGGATAAATGACCACCGCGCCGGCCGTGATGACGTTGCGTCAATTTGAGAAACCTCAGACTCAGTGTCTGCTCATCCCGTCTGCATGTTCGATTCTGACGGAATGACAGCCTCGCTAGTTAGAGGGACAGCTTGGTTGGCGAGTCATGTTGTGCTACATGCCGCGGAGAGAACCCTTCGCCTCTGAGACATCGGCCAGCTGGCTGTAGTGGCCATTTAGGCGTTGCAAGGTACCAACACTGTTGGGTCACGAATAGGACTCTCGATATTTTTAAAAATATCGAAGGTCCGGTATATGGATAATTAAAATAACATCATTATCGGCTCTCGATATATCGAAAAAGGTATCGGTGCGTTGACATATCGTCGGAAAAAATATCAAAGTACCTGCCTATAAAAAAATTCGCCTGCACATTGTAAATATACTGCCAGTCTCAGAGCTGTATATTCACCCAATGGCCGGCCTAGCGGTTCTAGGCGCTCAGTCCGGAACCGCACGATTGCTACGGTCGCAGGTTCGAATCCTGCCTCGGGCATGGATGTGTGTGATGTCCTTAGGTTAGTTAGGTTTAAGTAGTTCTAAGTTCTAGGGGACTGATGACCACAGATGTTAAGTCCCATTGTGCTCAGAGCCATTTGAACCATTTTTTTTCACCCAATGATTTATTAATAGGTATTGTGTACATTAACAAGCTAGCAGCATGCCTATCCCCATTAGACCAAGAATTGAAAGAAAAACGATGCACGTTCCTGCTTGGCGATAACCACCTCGCCGAGAATGCTAACTGCATGTAAGTGGCACAATAAAGTGTCCGATTTATCGGATTTGTTTAGAACGCTTCATGTCGACTTCCCTATTTTTCACTTTCTGCCAACGCCACCGAACCAGCAGTTGTAGTGTCTAAATTCCTTGTGAAGATAAGTGTTCCAGTTTTTTTTGGTAGTGCCGAGCGCCGACAACGTCATCATTTATCCCGATATGTATCCGCCCACCGCAAACACCGGTCTTGTCATTTAGATTTTTGTTCATCGTTTTCAGCAACCATTGTTGAAGAATGCCGATTTTTTGAACACAGTTGGTATGCTGTGTCTCCACAATGGGAATCATTATTCCATTCACACCATCATTCCACAGTGCAGTCGGACTACTACTTTTGAACTACGTGTACTTGCTTCACACTGTCAAAGAGAAAGATTGAACATGATGAAAGCTCAAAAAGCAGTAAGACTTCTTCACATAATGAAAGTAAAATTATGTTCAATTACAACTTCAAAAGAGTAACTTAAAATATTTACCGAAAACTGTAAAAAAATATGTAATATAAAATAGAAATATCGGCACTCGATACTGCCATTTTCATATCGATATATCGGTGGAGCTCATGTCGACGGTATATATCGATATATTTAGTAAAGAAAGAGCCGATATAATGATGTATCGATATTTTATCAACAGCCCTAGTCACCACTATGACTTTACAATATGCAGACGAGTATGGGCCTTCCGCAGGTAAAGGGCTGTACCAAGTGCCTGCAAACTACCGCCTTCAACTTGTTTGGCGATGCACCCAAGTACCTCCATGGCTGAACGTAGTACCACCTGGCTGTACGCTACTTTTTTTATTGTGCTCCTGCGCTTCTACCTTCACGACACCAAGTGTCCGTGATATGCTGTTGGCACTGAGGCAGGGCACACCAGCTGCTGTTGAGGCATGGCAGCCTTCCACATACCCAGACTCCTGCTCCAGCTACCTGTACGGCACTGCCGATGCGTCCTGACCTACGCCGAGGCCTCAGCTGACAAAGCGCTGCATCCATATTCCCTGTCGCTCTCGTGTGGGCGATTCAGCGCTCCTTCCGCCACGCCAGAGACGACAATCCTCACTGTAAAAACCACAAGCAATAAGTACTTTCCAGACGGGAGGTACCCTGGCGCCAAGGGCGTATAACAGCGACCTACACCAACTCCTGAGCTCCCCTGCCCAGCCTCCACGCCCACTATAAATTCTCACCCATGATGTGACCGTTACAACTGGAGTCCACAAGTGAGTCTCAAGACGATGCTGCTGAAATGGCGTAAGAAGTGGCCGATCTCCGTGACAACAAGTGGGCTTCACGCCCCCTTGGCACACTTAACGGAGCTACGATTGGGCCAGTTTCTGATGCCAGAATCGTCACCTTACAGTACATGCTTGTGGGTGAGAAGCATTTTCTTTAACGTGCAACTAGCGGTTTCCATTGTGTCACTCAGTGGCCAGGGTTGATCATAGGGACGTACATTTTAAACTGAAGGTAACGCTTGTGCAACTGTGTTAATCTCCTGAGGTGTCCGGCTTTAAGGGTAATTGCTGGGAGTCATATTTAACACCTGGGAGGTGCACATTGTTCAGTCTTTCTTGGCACTAGTTTCCGTGCATGAAGGGTTTATCAGCTAATTGTCTCATTTGTCAACGTTGGGGTTATTAGGCATGAGATCGTACTGAAAAATGTACAAATGTGTGTGGATTCCTAAGGTCCTAAGGGACCAAACTGCTGAGGTCATCGGTCCCTAGACTTACACACTACTTAAACTAGCTCATACTAAGAACCACACACACACACCCATGCCCGAGAGAGGACTCGAACATCCGGCGGGAGGGGCCGAACAACCCGTGACATGGCACTTTAAGACGCGTAGCCACTCCGCGCGGCGATTGTACTGTATGTAGGGGTTGTATGATACAGAAGAACTAGAGTAAGTTGTGTGTTCTGTACTCTGTACTGTGAACCACGTGTTAATTAAATTTTTTTATTTTATATTGGTTTAAATGGCTTTGAGCACTATGGGACTTAAAATGTATGGTCATCAGTCCCCTAGAACTTAGAACTACTTAAACCTAACTAACCTAAGGACAACACACAACGCCCAGTCATCACGAGGCAGAGAAAATCCCTGACCCCGCCGGGAATCGAACCCGGGAACCCGGGCGCGGGAAGCGAGAACGCTACCGCACGACCACGAGCTGCGGACGTATTTTATATTCCTTTATTGTTTAGGCAGTAGAACATTTCAAGCACCAGGCGGAATTTCTACTTGCCGAGAAACAACAAGTACTGGGACAATATGGGGATGTTAAGGTTATACTGAGTGCTGAATTTCTGAATGTACCCTCTCCTCACAATCATCGGGGGGGGGGGGGGGGGGGGGGGAGCCGGCAATAGAAAATTTGATAACGCATTTTCATTTTCCTGACAAGGTAACAAAGGACATCACCACTTTTCTCGATGACGTTTTAACTACAGCCTGGTTGGGAGATTTGTCTGACGATGTATGCCTTCGTTTGAGCTATTTGCGGTTGTTTGGAGTGCTTAAGTCAAACATTGGTCACCATGAGACCTTGCGGGACGCAAAAGCATTTTAACTGTCAGTTGGAGGGTTATGATGATGATATCGTAAGTGGAACAGTACTCGATTCTTTAGGGAGAAGCATAACGAGTCTGCTGAAACATTCTTGGAGAGGATCCGAACCATTAAGTTCCAAATATACGACCTAACGCAGACGGAGAAAGTAAACACAGTGCTACGCTGAGAAACCGAGAAGAGAGTTCTCAAGGTGTTTTTGCGCAGAATTTCAGCTGAAATGCCCCGAAGGGCTACAATGGTGAATTCTGCTAGGTTGTCCACAGCTATTAGGATCGTCACAAAGTTCAAAGAGATAGATAAAGGTACTACGGATCGTTGCGACCATGGTGTGTTTGCTTCAGTAATGAAATGACACTGGTGTGGGCGTGAGGGCCATTTACAACATAACTGATATCAGCTGGAATGCTACATGTTCAAACGAATAGGTCACAAAGCATAGGAGTGAAGGAATAGAGAAAATCGCTAAAAAAAAAAGAAAACCTTTCGTTAAATGAGAACGGCAACATACCAACCATCAAGAAACGTTCCCAATAAAGTGTAGTTCAGAATGAGTCCACATGAGTAGATGCAGAGGCGGAATACCGTTTATAGAATTTCGATGGTGGCTGGGAACATAGGTTTTTAGTAGATATAGGGGCGTAAGCATTGCTGGTTGCGCTAGATCTCTTCCCTAGAAAGAGGTCAGGGTGTGCCCGTTCCAGGTTACGAGGGTTTAGTTATAATGCTTTTTCAGGTATATGCAGTCACTGCCAAACATTGGTGAAGGTTGTTCTACAACCATGGGGTTTGATTTTCTTACTAAGCATCATTTTAATTACGACATTTCGTGACACACAGTTGTACTAGGAGGTCGTTGTTTCCAGTGGGTGATACAGCCGCAAGCAGGGAAATGTCGCAAGTTGTCCTGATAATGAAGGTATTACCGACTCGTACACGCAACCTTAATATGGGTAGCCATGATAAGGTACGGTCAAATACAGAAGACTTAGTTTGAGTCTCTGTGGGTACAGACACACCTCAGGAGATGTTATGTTTGGTTTTGCCAGTTAAAAGTAACGAACATTTGGAGAAAATGCACTGTTCTGTACGTCGAAGCGTAGCACTCATAAATAACGTGAATGATGAATGTATTGTTTCAGTTTGCCTTGATAATTAGTGTATGGACGATGTGAGTGTATCGAAGTGTTTAATGACTGCCACATTGGATATTTTAGATGGAGAAGATACTGACAGGTCTTGTGATGACTCCAGCCACGAGCATACCGACAATGATTCTGCATTATGTGACAAAGTGAGACATTTGCTGATCAGTGACTGTCATGCTATGGAAGCATTACGATCATAATTTAAGGATTTGCTTCATGTACAGCATCCATTACCCATCACTCCAGTTACCCGAAAAAGTCGACAGATGACACCTAAAAATGCCGCTTTTGTAGCGACTATACATACCGGAATGCCTGACCTACCTCAGATGCCCTTCCAATACCAGACATCACAGAGAGATTTTATAGCTTAGACAAACTCAGATACTTCTTCACAATGTATTTGTGAAGTGGATACCACCAGATGGGGGTAGTAGCAGAAAACAGACCTAAAACAGCTTCAGTGTTCCCAAGGGGTCATTTTCAATGTCAGAGGAAGCCATTCAGGCTCAAAAATACAACAGACATTTTTCAGAGATTGCTAGACCGGGTACTGTGTGTCATAAATGATAGAAAATGTATGCTGCTTCGCGATAATCTTATATACTGAAGAGCCAAAGAAACTGGTACACCTGCCTAATATCGTGAAGAGCCCCCCCCCCCCCCCCCCGCCGCAAGCACGCAGAAGTGCCGCAACACGACGGGGCATGGACTAGACTAATGTCTGAAGTAGCGCTGCAGGGAAGTGCTACCTAGAATCTTGCAGGGCTGTCCATAAATCTGTAAGAGTACGAGTGGGCGGAGACCTCTTTCGAATAGAACGTTGCAATGCATCCAAGACATGTTCAATAATGTTCATGGCTGGGAAGTTAAGTGGCCAGCGGAAGTATTGAAAGTCATAAGTGTGTTCCCTCTGCCACTCTGTAGCAATTATGGACTTGTGGGGGGTCGCATTGTCCTACTGGAATTGCCCAAGTCCGTCGGAATGCAGAATGGACATAATGGATGTAGATGATCACACAGGATCTTCCGTACGTGTTACCTGTCAGAGTCGTATCTGGACGTATCAGGGATCCCATATCACTCCAACTGCACACTCCCCACACCATTACAAAGCCTCCACCAGCTGAACAGTCCACTGCTGACATGCAGGGACCATGGACTCATGAGGTTGTCGCCATACCCGTACACGTCCATCCGCTCGATACAATCTGAAACGAGGTTCGTCCGACCAGGCAACATGTTTCAAGTCAACAGTCCAGTGTCGGTACTGACGGGCCTAAGCCAGACATAAAGCTTTATGTCGTGCAGTCATCTAGGATACAGGAGTGTGACTTCGGCTCCGAAAGCCCATATCGATGATGTTTCGTTGAATGGTTCGCACGCTGACACTTGAAGGACGAGCAATTTGCGGAATAGTTACACTTCTGTCACGTAGAACGATTCTCTTCAGTCGTCGTTGGTCTCGCAATCGCGATAGGCTACAATCCGACCTTTATCAAACTCTACAGACGGAGGACGGGGCGTGAGTCTTGCTTGGGTAGCTCAGTTGGTAGAGCACTTGCCCGCGAAAGGCAAAGATCCCGAGTTCGAGTCTCGGTCCGGCACACAGTTTTAATCTGCCAGGAAGTTTCATATCAGCGCACACTCCGCTGCAGAGTGAAAACCTCATTCTGGAGTTGTTAACCTGTTTTATACTGGCTGGGACAACTTATTGTGCCACAATACTCGAATCTTAGAGTTATAATATTGACAGTTTAGTACAAGAATAAACTGGAATCCTCTATTAGAGCACTAAATAATTTTTTGTTCAATACATTTGAGAAGTATCAAAGCAATTTTAAGCAAAAGTGCGTGATTGCAATGAGTTCTGCATTTATTGAACGTGTCAGTTAAAAGTGTTATATGCGTGGCTGTGTTTCTTGCACTGCTTCAGTGTCATTTCATTGCCCTTATATCAGTGCTTTTAATGTGGTTTTACTACCTCACATTCAGAGTAATGTTTTGAAGTGTAATTATGGATGAAAGTAATGCACTTTAACACGAGAACGAAATTTCAATTATGGATTTAATTACTGTTGAATGTGCTTCTCCGAGCTTTCCCGGTGAAGTGAACCACTTTAATTGAGTACCGGGCGTGAGTCGTGCTTCGGTAGCTCAGTGGTAGAGCACTTGCCCGCGAAAGGCAAAGGTCCCGAGTTCGAGTCTCGGTCGGGCATACAGTTTCAATCTGCCAGGAAGTTTCATATCAGCGCACACTCCGCTGCAGAGTGAAATTCTCATTCTGGAAACATCCCCCAGGCTGTGGCTAAGCCATGTCTCCGCTATATCCTTTCTTTCAAGAGTGCTAGTTCTGCAAGGTTCGCAGGAGAGCTTCTGTAAAGTTTGGAAGGTAGGAGACGAGATACTGGCAGAAGTAAAGCTGTGAGTACCGGGCGTGAGTCGTGCTTCGGTAGCTCAGTGGTAGAGCACTTGCCCGCGAATGGCAAAGGTCCCGAGTTCGAGTCTCGGTCGGGCACACAGTTTTAATCTGCCAGGAAGTTTCATATCAGCGCACACTCCGCTGCAGAGTGAAAGTCTCATTCTGGAAACATCCCCCAGGCTGTGGCTAAGCCATGTCTCCGCTATATCCTTTCTTTCAGGAGTGCTAGTTCTGCAAGGTTCGCGGGAGAGCTTCTGTAAAGTTTGGAAGGTAGGAGACGAGATACTGGCAGAAGTAAAGCTGTGAGTACCGGGCGTGAGTCGTGCTTCGGTAGCTCAGTGGTAGAGCACCTGCCCGCGAAAGGCAAAGGTCCCGAGATCGAGTCTCGGTCGGGCACACAGTTTTAATCTGCCAGGAAGTTTCATATCAGCGCACACTCCGCTGCAGAGTGAAATTCTCATTCTGGAAACATCCCCCAGGCTGTGGCTAAGCCATGTCTCCGCTATATCCTTTCTTTCAGGAGTGCTAGTTCTGCAAGGTTCGCAGGAGAGCTTCTGTAAAGTTTGGAAGGTAGGAGACGGGATACTGGCAGAAGTAAAGCTGTGAGTACCGGGCGTGAGTCGTGCTTCGGTAGCTCAGTGGTAGAGCACTTGCCCGCGGAAGGCAAAGGTCCCGAGTTCGAGTCTCGGTCGGGCACACAGTTTTAATCTGCCAGGAAGTTTCATATCAGCGCACACTCCGCTGCAGAGTGAAATTCTCATTCTGGAAACATCCCCCAGGCTGTGGCTAAGCCATGTCTCCGCTATATCCTTTCTTTCAGGAGTGCTAGTTCTGCAAGGTTCGCGGGAGAGCTTCTGTAAAGTTTGGAAGGTAGGAGACGAGATACTGGCAGAAGTAAAGCTGTGAGTACCGGGCGTGAGTCGTGCTTCGGTAGCTCAGTGGTAGAGCACTTGCCCGCGAATGGCAAAGGTCCCGAGTTCGAGTCCCGGTCGGGCACACAGTTTTAATCTGCCAGGAAGTTTCATATCAGCGCACACTCCGCTGCAGAGTGAAATTCTCATTCTGGAAACATCCCCCAGGCTGTGGCTAAGCCATGTCTCCGCTATATCCTTTGTTTCAGGAGTACTAGTTCTGCAAGGTTCGCAGGAGAGCTTCTGTAAAGTTTGGAAGGTAGGAGACGAGATACTGGCAGAAGTAAAGCTGTGAGCACCGGGCGTGAGTCGTGCTTCGGTAGCTCAGTGGTAGAGCACTTGCCCGCGAAAGGCAAAGGTCCCGAGTTCGAGTCTCGGTCGGGCACACAGTTTTAATCTGCCAGGAAGTTTCATATCAGCGCACACTCCGCTGCAGAGTGAAATTCTCATTCTGGAAACATCCCCCAGGCTGTGGCTAAACCATGTCTCCGCTATATCCTTTCTTTCAGGAGTGCTAGTTCTGCAAGGTTCGCAGGAGAGCTTCTGTAAAGTTTGGAAGGTAGGAGACGAGATACTGGCAGAAGTAAAGCTGTGAGTACCGGGCGTGAGTCGTGCTTCGGTAGCTCAGTGGTAGAGCACTTGCCCGCGAAAGGCAAAGGTCCCGAGTTCGAGTCTCGGTGGGGCACACAGTTTTAATCTGCCAGGAAGTTTCATATCAGCGCACACTCCGCTGCAGAGTGAAATTCTCATTCTGGAAACATCCCCCAGGCTGTGGCTAAGCCATGTCTCCGCTATATCCTTTCTTTCAGGAGAGCTAGTTCTGCAAGGTTCGCAGGAGAGCTTCTGTAAAGTTTGGAAGGTAGGA
Source organism: Schistocerca nitens (assembly GCF_023898315.1). Classification (NCBI taxonomy): domain Eukaryota; kingdom Metazoa; phylum Arthropoda; class Insecta; order Orthoptera; family Acrididae; genus Schistocerca; species Schistocerca nitens. The sequence continues at coordinate 1,014,078,190 of NC_064615.1, forward strand.
GACGAGATACTGGCAGAAGTAAAGCTGTGAGTACCGGGCGTGAGTCGTGCTTCGGTAGCTCAGTGGTAGAGCACTTGCCCGCGAATGGCAAAGGTCCCGAGTTCGAGTCTCGGTCGGGCACACAGTTTTAATCTGCCACGAAGTTTCATATCAGCGCACACTCCGCTGCAGAGTGAAATTCTCATTCTGGAAACATCCCCCAGGCTGTGGCTAAGCCATGTCTCCGCTATATCCTTTCTTTCAGGAGTGCTAGTTCTGCAAGGTTCGCAGGAGAGCTTCTGTAAAGTTTGGAAGGTAGGAGACGAGATACTGGCAGAAGTAAAGCTGTGAGTACCGGGCGTGAGTCGTGCTTCGGTAGCTCAGTGGTAGAGCACTTGCCCGCGAATGGCAAAGGTCCCGAGTTCGAGTCTCGGTCGGGCACACAGTTTTAATCTGCCAGGAAGTTTCATATCAGCGCACACTCCGCTGCAGAGTGAAATTCTCATTCTGGAAACATCCCCCAGGCTGTGGCTAAGCCATGTCTCCGCTATATCCTTTGTTTCAGGAGTACTAGTTCTGCAAGGTTCGCAGGAGAGCTTCTGTAAAGTTTGGAAGGTAGGGGACGAGATACTGGCAGAAGTAAAGCTGTGAGTACCGGGCGTGAGTCGTGCTTCGGTAGCTCAGTGGTAGAGCACTTGCCCGCGAAAGGCAAAGGTCCCGCGTTCGAGTCTCGGTCGGGCACACAGTTTTAATCTGCAAGGAAGTTTCATATCAGCGCACACTCCGCTGCAGAGTGAAATTCTCATTCTGGAAACATCCCCCAGGCTGTGGCTAAGCCATGTCTCCGCTATATCCTTTCTTTCAGGAGTGCTAGTTCTGCAAGGTTCGCAGGAGAGCTTCTGTAAAGTTTGGAAGGTAGGAGACGAGATACTGGCAGAAGTAAAGCTGTGAGTACCGGGCGTGAGTCGTGCTTCGGTAGCTCAGTGGTAGAGCACTTGCCCGCGAATGGCAAAGGTCCCGAGTTCGAGTCTCGGTCGGGCACACAGTTTTAATCTGCCAGGAAGTTTCATATCAGCGCACACTCCGCTGCAGAGTGAAATTCTCATTCTGGAAACATCCCCCAGGCTGTGGCTAAGCCATGTCTCCGCTATATCCTTTCTTTCAGGAGTGCTAGTTCTGCAAGGTTCGCAGGAGAGCTTCTGTAAAGTTTGGAAGGTAGGAGACGAGATACTGGCAGCAGTAAAGCTGTGAGTACCGGGCGTGAGTCGTGCTTCGGTAGCTCAGTGGTAGAGCACTTGCCCGCGAATGGCTAAGGTCCCGAGTTCGAGTCTCGGTCGGGCACACAGTTTTAATCTGCCAGGAAGTTTCAACCACTTTAATTGTCGGACTACTTCCATTCATAGCCATTTGAAAAGGTTTGTTAAAGGTACGTCCGCAGCTCGTGGTCCTGCGGTAGCGTTCTCGCTACCCACGCCCGTGTTCCCGGGTTCATTTCCCGGCGGGGTCAGGGATTTTCTCTGCCTAGTGATGACTGGGTGTTGTGTGATGTCCTTATGTTAGTTAGGTTTAAGTAGTTCTGAGTTCTAGGGGACTGATGACCATAGATGTTAAGTCCCATAGTGCTCAGAGCCATTTGAACCATTTTTTTGTTAAAGGTATAGTGAAAGTTGGCAATTTTGTAATAACGCTAAGTAATTAATTAACGGAACTGCATGTCTACTTGGAATGATGACCATTTATTAAATCTGTTACAATTTGCATATATGTGGTAGATGGCTCAAATGGCTCTGAGCACTATGGGACTTAACATCTGTCACCAGTCCCCTAGAACTTAGAACTACTTAAACCAAAGTAGCCTAAGAACATCACAGAGACCCATGCCCGAGGCAGGATTCGAACCTGCGACCGTAGCAGTCGCGCGGTTCCAGACTGTAGCTCCTAGATCCGCTCGGCCACTCCGGCCGGCCGATGTGGTAGAAGTACGGGATTTAACATCATGCTCGCACTATTCTGTATTCATAACCGTATGGTACAGTAAGTTGCGCTTTCCAGACTGAAAATCAGGGGAATAGTTTTGGGAAATGTTTATTTCAGTCTCTGCTAAAAGACGTGCGATAACTTATTCAAAATGTATATAAAACTTCCATTCTCAAAATTATTGCAACAGCAGTGAAATAGATATGTATAGTTCTGAGCTAACACAACAAGATTGGTATTACGTTCGTATTCCTCGAGAAAGGATATTATAGCAACGATCGAACCAGTGGTATTACAACAGGAATGTGCAACAAGGAAATTTTTCAACTCAGATTTGAAACCCTGGAATTTAACAGTTAATTTCGTTGCTGCGGTACACATCCATGAGTTCAATTGCAGTTAGTGCCATCACTCAGTATAAAGGGGTTAGGAGTGCATGTTGTTCCAAGACTGGTTCGCAATTCGGTGTTTGTCGTTTTACTTCTTAATTAAAAATAGACTTTCCTGGCTACAAGTGTAGCTTAATGTCACCAGTCGGTATAAAGCTAAGGAATGTGTATTGTTGAAAGATCATAACATCCTACTAAACTGTATTGTAAGAGCACTACGTACACATACCTGTCTACAGCTGAATGCGTTTTTAACTGAACTAAATTCTCGTGCATAATGGGAAATACTTTAATTTTAATATTATTGAAGAAGAGTAAAAGCTGTTCATACTAATAACGAATGTTAGTTACGTCTGAAAATAAAGTGTGGCAACTCCTGTGAACACCACAACATACACAGTCCATAGTTATTTAGAATAAGATGTTATGCGGATCGCTCGTCAAGTTTTGACGCTATTTCTGGCGCAAAACTCGCGATGACAATGGAGTGTCATATACATACACACTCACACTGTAAACGTCCGCCGGCCGGTGTGGCCGTGCGATTCTAGGCGCTTCAGTCTGGAACCGCATGACCGCTATGCTCGCAGGTTCGAATCCTGTCTCGGGCATGGATGTGTGTGATGTCCTTAGTTTAGTTAGGTTTAAGTAGTTCTGAGTTCTAGGGGACTGATGACCACATTGTTAAGTCCCATGGTGCTCAGAGCCATTTTTTGTAAATGTCCGTTCATCTGAGATATAAACGGAATGCTAGCACTAATCCATAATTATCGACTTTTAACTCCCAGAGAAAGAACTACGCAAATTGTAGACAGGAGATCCGCCGAAGACGTCTTACAAAGATTGTATCCCCGAAGTTACCTGAGATGAAATATGAAACAAAAGAAAAATGTTTAAGAAATGTCCGATAGCATTTCGTCCACGCAGTGAAACACGAGCACCCTACGGTATAGTGTACCCCAAACGCAAATATTCGTAAGAATTACAGTAGAACACTTTACGTTACATTTTTTTATGTTTTTCAAAAATCGCCATTCTCTGCACACATAATTCAAACATGGATAATTTGGAGCTTCTTGTACTTCACCCAGAACTACGTTTTTGTAAATAATGCGGCAATGATGAAAGCAATAGAAGCTGCTTGTCACAAGCTTCAAATGGTTCAAATAGCTCTGAGCACTATGGTACTTAACATCTGAGGTCATCAGTCCCCTAGAACTTAGAACTACTTAAACCCAACGAGCCCAAGGACATCACACACAGCCATGTTCGAGGCAGGATTCGAACCTGCGACCGTAGCGGTCTCGCGGTTCCAGACTGAAGCGCCTAGAACCGCTCGGCCGTCTCCTGCCGGCATTGGCACAAGGTTACAACTTCATCTGTAGAGAAGGCTATGCCTGCCTTTTCCAACGGCGTCTGTCCTGTCGGGAGAAAACCCTGCCGTTTGCCGCTGAGATTTCGTGGCGTGGTTAGCCTTCCACCCCAGGGAGAATTCCGAAGCAATCGGCCTAAAAGCGGCGCAAAGGCGCACGGCGGGGCCGTTGCTGCCTTTCAGACGACCAACAGTTTCTCCTGCAAAACCCTTATTTTGAATCTCCTTTAGACCACGAACGCGCGCGCACACACACACACACACACACACACACACACACACACACACACACCTTCTAACATTCGGTTTTTATGATGTGTGTTTTCTTTATTATTTTTCGCTTTGAATGACAGAATTAAGAAAATACAGGGTGGTCCATTGATAGTGACCGGGCCAAATATCTCACGAAAAACGCGTCAAACGAAAAAAATGCAAAGAATGAAACTTGTCTAGCTTGAAGGGGGAAACCAGATGGCGCTATGGTTGGCCCGCTAGATGGCGCTGCCATAGGTCAAACGGATATCAACGGCGTTTTTTTAAAATACGAACCCCCATTTTTTATTACATATTCGTGTAGTACGTAAAGAAATATGAATCTTTTAGTTGAATCACTTTTTTCGCTTTGTGATGGATGGCGCTGTAATAGTCCCAAATATATGGCATACAATTTTAGACGAACAGTTGCTAACAGGTTGGTTTTTTTAAATTGAAATACAGAAGTAGGTACGTTTGAACATTTTATTTTGGTTGTTCGAGTGTGATACATGTACCTTTGTGAACTTATCATTTCCGAGAACGCATGCTGTTACAGAGTGATTACCTGTAAATACCACGTTAATGCAATAAATGCTCAAAATGATGTCCGTCAGTCTCAGTGCATTTGGCAATACGTGTAACGACATTCCTCTCAACAGCGAGTAGTTCCCCTTCCGTAATGTTCGCACATGCATTGACAATGCGCTGACGCATGATGTCAGGCGTTGTCCGTGGATCACGATAGCAAATATCCTTCAACTTTCCCCACAGAAAGAAATCTGGGGACGTCAGATCCGTTGAACGTGCGGGCCATGGTGTGGTGCTTCGACGACCATTCCACCTGTCATGAAGTATGCTATTCAATACCGCTGTAACCGCCCGAAAGCTATGTGCCGGACATAAAAAGCGGTTCGAATGGCTCTGAGCACTATGGGACTCAACTTCTGAGGTCATCAGTCCCCTAGAACTTAGAATTACTTAAACCTACCTAACCTAAGGACATCACACACATCCATGCCCGAGGCAGGATTCGAACCTGCGACAGTAGCGGTCTCGCGGTTCCAGACTGTAGCGCCTAGAACCGCACGGCCACTCCGGCCGGCTGCCGGACATCTATCATGTTGGAAGTATATCGCCATTCTGTCATGCAGAGAAACATCTTGTAGTAATATCGGTAGAACATTTGCCATCGACAAAATGGGGGCAAATTATCCTTCCTCCCATAATGCCGCACCATGCATTAAACCGCCAAGGTCGCTGATGTTCCACTTGTCACAACCATAGTGGATTTTCAGTTACCCAATAGTGCATATTATGCCGGTTCACGTTACCGCTGTTGGGGAACGACGCTTCGTCGCTAAATAGAACGCATGCAAAAAAATATGTTATCGTCCCGTAATTTCTCGTGCCCAGTGTCAGAACTGTAATCGACGTTCAAAGTCGTCGCCATGCAATTCCTGGTGCAGGGAAATATGGTACGGGTGCAACCGAAGTTGATGTAGCATTCTCAACACCGACGTTTTTGAGATTCCCAATTCTCGCGCAATTTGTCTGCTACTGATGTGCGGATTAGCCGCGACAGCAGCTAAAACACCTACTTGGGCATCATCATTCGTTGCAGGTCGTGGGTGACGTTTCACATGTGGATGAACACTTCCTGTTTCCTTAAATAACGTAACTACACGGTGAACGATCCGGACACTTGGATGATGTCCAGGATACCGAGCAGCATACATAGCACACGTCCGTTGCGCATTTTGGTCACAATAGCCATACATCAACACGATATCGACCTTTTCCGCAATCGGTCAACGGTCCATTTCAGCACGGGTAATGTATCATGAAGCAAATACCGTCCGCACTGGCGGAATGTTACGTAAGAGCACGTATTTATAAGTTTGTGACTATTACAGCGCCATCTATCACAAAGCGAAAAAAGTGGTCTAACTAAAATATTCATTTTTCTGTACGTACTAAACGAATATGTAATGAAATATGGGGGTTCCTATTTTAAAAAAACGCAGCTGATATCTGTTTGACCTATGGTAGCGCCATCTAGCGGGCCTACCATTGCGCCATCTGGTTTCCCCGTTCAAGCTAGACAAGTTTCATTATTTGTAGTTTTTTTCGTTTGACGCTTATTTCTTGAGATATATGGCCCACTCATGATCAATGGACCACCCTGTATACAAAAATGTTACGCTCTACAAAGACATATCGCCCTAAAGAGAAATTTATGCCACTACCTGGACTGAACAAATGATACTCCAGTTCAAGCGGGCTCGAGATTTCCCGATGAGCCTCAGAACTCGGTACGGCGAGGTCTCAAAGGTGGGAATGTTTTGTCCATCACTTGACTCGGAATTCAATACGGTATTTAATTTGGTTGTTAGACTCTGTAAGCCTTTACCAAGTGGCGTGCAAATAAGCGTTTCTGTCCCATTTCCGAAAATTGTAAAGCACATCAACATCTACAGCTACATTTAAACCTACATACAATCTCCGCAAGCCACCGTGTGGTGTATGGCGGAGGGTTCCCTGTATCCCTATAAGTCGTTTCCACTCATGTTCCATTTGCAAACAGAGCGAGAGAATAACGGCTATCTGTATGCCTCTACACGAGTCGTCATTCCTCTAATCTTATCTTTGTACAATCTTGGTAAACATTTTTGGAATACAGTGATCAACAGATTATTATATTTTAACTAAAGTTCAGTCTTGATCACAACACTTATGTCTCAATGGCATAGGTGACCGGTTTCGGTTATATTTATATAACCATCTTCAGACCCGTGAATTAATTTTAGAAAATACTAGAAACCAATCTTAAAATAAAATGAAAAGTCTGTAATGACGACAAAATTTTAAAAAGATAAAATAAAACTTATTTATTATACAGATGGCTGCCTTAGAGGATGGTAGGCGGAGCTCTCCTCAGCTGCTACGAAGTCAACTGATGGTTATGAGTGTTTTTTTTCCTTTATTGTTATTTTTAAACCTGTTTACAGGCAGGCCAGCAGCAGCATACTACACCGTTCTTTGGCCATAGAGAAACACAAAGAGACAAATGAAGACAATTAGAGCCGGCCGCGGTGGTCTAGCGGTTCTAGGCGCTCAGTCCGGAACCGCGCGACTGCTACGGTCGCAGGTTCGATCCTGCCTCGGGCATGGATGTGTGTTATGTCCTTAGGTTAGTTAGGTTTAAGTAGTTCTAAGTTCTAGGGGACTGATGACCACAGATGTTAAGTCCCATAGTGCTCAGAGCCATTTGAACCATTTTTTTTGAAGACAATTAGAGAAAAACATGGTGGACATATAAACGGAGATAAACACTGTTATATCCTAGCCAGTAATGCCACCCGAGCCCGCTGCCAAAAGGTTGGCAGCATCAAAGTACGGACGCCGTCCGCATAAGCAGCGCCAGCGATACAGGAAATCGCCGCAAGTCTGCGTGCGCCACCGCTGGCTTCTGGCTTCTTAAGCGCTGGAGTCGCGAGCGCTAGGACAGTTCTGGATTCTGCCGCTCAGTTGTATACTCGCCACCGCAGTGTGTACTTGCTAGTCAGTGTGGGTACATCGCAGCAGAGTTGTTATTTGTCGTCAGCCGACGCTGACCTAGCTGCCCCGACTCGAACTAGACAGATTTCTGTAGAGACAATGTTCACCACTGTGTTTCTGTATCTTCGTAATAAAGATAAGTACCGACTTTCATTCAATCCGAGTGTTTGGGTTTTCATCTTTTTGTTCACTGTTCCAGCGGACAGGTCGGCCCGCTACTAAAAGTGTGGCGGTGTTTGTTGCTACGAACGCCGTCACAAAACTGGCGACGAGGACTTCCGAACTCGTGTGCAGGGCTGGTTCAACTTGTTTCTTGAGATAGAATTTTGGGGGCTGGTTTCATTTGTGTTCACTATGTCTGCCGAATTACAACAGTTGATCTTGTTACAGAGTCAGCAAATACAAAGTCTGGTGGAAGCAATCGCCAAACAAGCGGCTAATCCACCAACACAAAAGGAACAAGCACAGGCAGCACCACCCTTCCGTGCTTTTGATGCAGCACGAGAAGAATGGCAAGAATATTTCGCGCAGTTGCAGGCGCACATGACAGTCTACAAAATCACAGGTAATGAGCGGCAGCTTTATTTAATTTCCACTGCAGGCGTGGAAGTCTATAGACTACTTTGTAAGTTGTGCCCGGAATCCATGCCAGAAGCTTTAGACTATGACGTTGTGGTTACCAAGCTTGCTGAGTATTTCGAGTCGCGAGTTCATGTGGCAGCAGCCAGATTCAAGTTTTCAGATTAAAGAAACTGCCACATCAATCTAATAAACAGTGGTTAGCAGATTTACGGGGCCTCACCCGTCAGTGCCGATTTAATTGTGTGTGTGGAGCTTCCTGCAGTGAAGTCATGTTACGAGACGCTATTACTCAAAACATTGCAGATTCTCGTATTCGTGCTGCTATCTTAAAGTTGCCTGACCCGTCATTAGAGACTGTAATGAACATCATGAAGCCCAAGATACTTTTGACTATGCTGAGTGTGAGTTAGATCAGCCCTGTATTTCTCAAATTGCCTGTGCTAAGCAAGTTATGTCACGCCCGCGGCCCCACCGGCAGAGTCAGACTGTAAACACTAGCCGCCCGCGTCATGTGAAACACATTCGTCAGCCGCGTGTGCAAAATGATAGAGTTGCCCGTTACGAAACGCGGTTTGTCACTTTTGTCAAAGGAAAGGACACATCCAGACTGTTTGCGTAAACGCAAGAACAATTCTAGTGCTGCCCAGCCCATGGATATTCATGTTCTTCACAGCCAGCCCGCCCAGAAGGTCGCGTTGAAAGACTCTTCCACGGTTCGTGTGGGTAATAAACTTGTTCGCAATAAGCCACCCACCCAGCCCTCTGCTATGCGACCCAAGCGTAATTCACACGCTGTAAAACGTAATGTACAGACTGCAAGTGAAGCGGGAGTTGTTGTTCCACCCGCCCAACCCACGAGTTGTCGTAAGCAGCGAACACGCGCTAAACGCGCTGATTTTGTGTCTTCCGCCTCCACTGCACCGATCCAGAGACAGTGTAATAAACTCTTTGTGAAGCTACGCATCCAGGATAGGACCTTCAATTTTCAATTAGACACTGGTGCGTCTGTGACTCTCATAAATAGTGCTACGTATGCGGCTATCGGCCGCCCTAAACTTTTAGCGGCAAAACATTCTTTGGCTACTTATAGTGGCGAACACATTCCTGTGTTAGGTGTCTGTAGTGTGCCAGCCACATTCCGGGGCAATACAAAAACAGTTTCATTCACAGTGCTCCGCGCTACAGACAGTGTAAACATTTTCGGATTAGACTGTTTTGACTTGTTTGGCCTGTCTATCCAAGACAATGTGTTGCAACTTAATTCTGTTGTTGTTCCTCAGGACAGCATAACCGATTTGTGTAATCGATACAGTGACATATTTAAAGACGAACTAGGTTGTGCTGCGAACTTTGCCGCTCATATTACGTTAAAAGATAATGCTCAGCCTCGATTTTTTCGTGCTCGTCCAGTGCCTCACGCCCTCCGGGCACCTGTAGAAGATGAACTTCGTCGTTGGCAAAACAACGGTGTTATTCAACCCGTTTCAGCGAGCCAGTGGGCTTCTCCCTTAGTTATTATAAAGAAACCGTCTGGCAAGTTACGGTTGTGTGCTGATTTTAAGTCGACCGTTAATCCTCAGACTGTCATTGATTCTTTTCCTTTGCCTAGACCGGACGAGCTGATGGATAAGTTAGGGGAAGCTCGTTTCTTTTCCAAAATTGATCTCCGTGAAGCATATTTGCAATTGCCCCTCGACGAGCAATCACAACAGTATTTTGTCATAAACACGTCGTTGGGGTTGTTCCGTTTTCTGCGTTTGCCTTTTGGTTGTGCGTCAGCTCCAGCTGTTTTTCAGCGTTTTTTGTCACAACTTCTGGCTAATGTGCCATCGTGTTGCAACTATTTAGACGATATTGTTGTGTCCGGTCGGACGCCTGCTGAACATTTCCGTAATTTGGAGTGTTTGTTTACAGTGTTGTCTCAGGCAGGCCTACGTTGCAACATCGATATATGTTCATTTTTCCTTACGGAGATGGAGTATCTGGGACATGTTATTAATGCTCAAGGCATTCATCCCTCCCAGTCACATTTAGCAGCTATTCGTGATTTGCCCGCCCCTCGCAATCTGCATGAATTGCAAGCAGTTCTTGGCAAATTGACATATTATCTTAGGTTTATACCTAATGCATCACAGATTGCTGCACCGTTGCATCGTCTCCGCCGTAAGAATGTTCCGTTTGTGTGGTCAGCTGATTGCCAATCAGCCTTTCAGCAGCTTAAAGAGGCTTTATTGAATGATCGTTGTCTGGTCCATTACGACCCTAACAAGCCTCTAGTGTTAGCTTGTGATGCCTCTTCTTTCGGCCTCGGTGCTGTGTTGTCTCACCGAGTCGGTAACACCGAACGTCCTATTGCGTTCGCATCTAAATTGCTAAACAAAGCTCAGTGTAATTATAGCCAATTGGACAAGGAAGCGTTGGCTATTGTGTTCGGTGTCACAAAATTCCATCACTACCTCTATGGTAGACCATTCTCTTTAGTAACAGATCACAAGCCCCTGACGTCACTGTTTCATCCGTCTAAACCAGTTCCTCAGCGGACACCTCAGAGACTACAACGTTGGGCTCTTTTGTTATCACAATACCAGTATGAGATACTGTATCGCCCTACAGCTCAGCATGCAAACGCTGACGCGCTTTCTAGATTGCAGATTGCTGCGGATGATGTCTTCGATTCCTCTGACGACTCTTGCCATCAGATTGACGCCGATGAGCATCAATCCCTCCAGGATTTTCCGATTGATTATCGTCTGGTGGCACGTGAGACAGCTACGGATCCTCATCTGAGTTTACTATTACGTTTTGTTCAACGTGGTTGGCCGTCCAAGGCAAAGGACATATCGGATCCTGTGGTTCGTCGCTATTATCCGCAACGTCATCTGTTGTCTGTTTCGCACGGAGTTTTGCTGTTACGCACCGAGAATGACCAGCATCGTGTCATGGTTCCCCAAGTGCTCCAATCCAAGGTCCTCGACTTATTGCATCAAGGTCATTGGGGAGTGGTCCGCACCAAGCAGCTTGCCCGCCGTCATTGTACATGGATCGGCATTGATAAGCAGATTACGCAGATGTCTACAGAATGTTCGACGTGTGCCGAACACCAAGCTGCTCCGCCTCAACGCTATTTTGAGTGGGCACGCCCTGCCGGTCCCTGGCAGCGAGTACATACTGATTTCGCTGGTCCATATTGGAATTCTCGTTGGCTCAACGCGATAGATGCATTTAGTAATTTTCCGTTTGTTGTGCCCATGCAGTCTACAACGTCTGCCCAAACTATACAGGCGTTGAGTTCAATTTTTTGTATTGAGGGTCTTACAGAAGTTTTAGTATCTGACAATGGTCCACAATTTACCTCTGCTGAATTTGAAAGTTTTTGGTCTGCCAATGGCATTCGCCATGTTCTTACTCCGCCGTTCCACCCTCAATCGAATGGTGCAGCGGAACGTTTTGTACGCACATTCAAGGATCATATGGACCGCCTTCGTGCTACGCACTCTCGTCAGCAGGCCCTCATCACGTTCCTGTCGTCGTACCAGACCACGCCACGCGACGGCCCTTCGCCTGCGGAGCTTCTCCACGGCCGTCGTCATCGCACCCTACTGCGGTTGTTGCACCCCCCGGATCGACCCGCCGCTTCTGAGCATCGCACGCATTTTCAGCGCAACGACGCCGTTTTTTTCAGAGTTTATCACGGTCGCCGTCGTTGGGAACGTGGTACCGTGATAAGTGTCCAGGGTCGCGGGTTTTATACTGTTCAAGGTGCTACTGGGGTGCACAGGAGGCATCAGAACCAGTTGCGCCGCGCTGGCCGCCATGATTCTGCCGCTCGATCTTTGTCCACAGATTTGGTCCGCGGCGGGTTCCAGCCGCGCCTTCCGACTTCGCTGCCGCCCCCAGGGCAGCAGCAGCAGCCGTCGCCGCTACCACGCCGACAGCCCGTCCCGTTGATGCCTCCCGAGCAGCTTCATACGGGAGCGCCCCGGGTGGTCGCTCCGGCGCCTGCGGTCCCTCTTCAGTCGCCGCCGCCTTCGGAGCTGATGGACGTCGACCCCTCAGCCGGGCCGCCTTCCCACGCGGGGGCTGTGCAGCCTGTCCTGCAGCCGCTTTCCTTGGGCACCCCCAAGGAGTCTGACACCGCAGCGCCTTGTCCGGCGCCCACTCAGCAGCCGTCGACGCAGCGTCAGGAGACGCTGCCTCTCTTCGTGGGTCCCGGCACTCCGTCGCGTCCAGTACCAGAAGCTGCACCCGTGGTCACAGGCGTGCACCCTGACCTCGGTTTTCCGTCGGTGTTTCCCGAGGCCCCGCGCAGCCAATGCTGGGGTGCAGACCGGGGACTGCCACCGACAACAGTCTCCGCCCCGGTCTCTTCTGCTACGCCTGCGGCCAGACCCCTCCCCCGCCGTCGACGCTCGCCACGTCATTATTCAACGACGGTGCGGCGATTTGGGGGGGAGGAGTGTTATATCCTAGCCAGTAATGCCACTCGAGCCCGCTGCCAAAAGGTTGGCAGCATCAAAGTACGGACGCCGTCCGCATAAGCAGCGCCAGCGATACAGGAAATCGCCGCAAGTCTGCATGCGCCACCGCTGGCTTCTGGCTTCTTAAGCGCTGGAGTCGCGAGCGCTAGGACAGTTCTGGATTCTGCCGCTCAGTTGTATACTCGCCACCGCAGTGTGTACTTGCTAGTCAGTGTGGGTACATCGCGGCAGAGTTGTTATTTGTCGTCAGCCGACGCTGACCTAGCTGCCCCGACTCGAACTAGACAGATTTCTGTAGAGACAATGTTCACCACTGTGTTTCTGTATCTTTGTAATAAAGATAAGTACCGACTTTCATTCAATCCGAGTGTTTGGGTTTTCATCTTTTTGTTCACTGTTCCAGCGGACCGGTCGGCCCGCTACTAAAAGTGTGGCGGTGTTTGTTGCTATGAACGCCGTCACAAAAAACACTTTTTAAAATACATGGAGCCGTTCACGGGCGTAGAGTCGAAGATAAAATTTGTTCAGACACTTGGACACATACATAGGCGAAAATTGTCACTCGCGAACGTAGGTGCACAGAAACGAATAACACTGAACTACTTAAGCACAAACGACGGCACACACAGAAACACGAGGAGGAGGGGGGGGGATGGAAGATGGAGAGGGGAGAGCAGAGATGCTACGGGCAGGGGAGATAGGGGGAAGGGAGGAAAGGGGAGGGGAAGCCTGGGGGAAGAGGGGTGGCGGAAGGATGGGGGGAAAAGGAGAGAGAAGGGAGGGATGGTGCGTAAAGGAAAAGACACAGGAAGTGGGGTGGGGGAGGATCAGAGTTGATAGGAGGGGTAGATGGAGGGGAGGAGGACATCATCAGGGAGGGGGAGCCGGCGGAATCTACTTTGGGAGAGGGTAAAGTGGGTGGAGAGATGGAGACCGGGTGGGACGTGGGAATACAGGTGCGGCAGCGGGCGGGTTGGGAGAGGATGGGCGACACAAACGGGTGAGGAGGATCGAGTTGATGGGAGGTGTACAGGATCCGTATCCTTTCAAGGAAAAGGAGGAGGTGGGGGATCGGAATGAGATCATACAGGATACGCGTAGGGGACGGGAGATGGATGCGATAGGCGAGGCGGACAGCATGGCGTTAAAGGATTTGAACGGATTTATAAAAGGTAGAAGGGGCGGAGATCCAGGCTGCGTGGGCGTAACAAAGGATAGGTCGAATGAGGGATTTATAGGTGTGGAGGATGGTGGAGGGGTCCAGACCCCACGTACGCCCAGAAAGGAGCTTGAGGAGACGGAGTTGGGAGCATACCTTGGCTTGGATTGTCCGGAGATGGGGGGTCCAGGAGAGGTGACGGTCGAGGGTGATGCCAAGGTACTTAAGGGTGGGGGTGAGGGCGATACGGCGGCCATAGATGGTGAGATAGAAATCAAGGAGGCAGAAGGAAGGGGTGGTTTTGCCTACAATGATCGCCTGGGTTTTGGAGGGATTGACCTTGTGCGACCACTGGTTGCACCAAGCAGTGCATCGGTCAAGATGGGACTGGAGAAGGTGTTGGGAGTGCTGCAGGGTTGGGGCAAGGACAAGGAAGGCAGTGTCATCGGCAAACTGGAGAAGGTGGACGGGGGGGGGGGGTGACGGCGGCGACATGTCCGCCATATACAAAAGGTACAGAAGGGGGGAGAGGACGGAGCCTTGGGGCTCACCGGCGGAGGGAAAAAAGGTGTAGAAATCCGTGTTATGGATGGTGACGCAGGAAGGACGGTGGGAGAGAAAGGAGCCGATCAGACGGACATAGTTAATGGGAAGGGGGAAGGTTTGGTGCTTGAAGAGGAGACCGGAATGCCATATGCAGTCATAAGCACGTTCGAGGTCCAGGGAGAGGAAGATTGCTGTTCGGAAAGGAGATGAGTGAGGTGAAGGAGAAGGTCGTCGGCAGAGAAGGACGGCCGAAAGCCACACTGGGTAACGGGGAGGAGGCGGTGCTGGCGGAGATGCAGTTGGATGCGTCGCGTGAGGATAGATTCCAGGACCTTGCTGAAGACCGGGGTAAGGCTGATGGGACGGTAGGAGGAGATGGCGGACGACGGTTTACCAGATTTAAGGAACATCAGGATATGGGAGGTTTTCCACAGATCGGGGTAGTAACCAGTAGACAGGACTACATTGTAGAGCCTCGCCAGAGTGGAGAGGGAAGAAATAGAAGCTTCACGAAGGTGATGGTAGGTGACACGATCGTGACCAGGAGCGGTGTTGCGTTTTGTGTGGAGTGTAGCAATGAGATCCTGTGTAGTGATACGGGCATTGAGTCCTGTGCGTGCAATGTTGTCCAAGTACTGGAAACCAGCTACGAGGGGAGGGACAGAGGTGTCAGTTCGATTGCGGACATCCAGGAAGAGGGAGTAATCGAACTGGCGATCATCGGGGATGGAAAAGACATCGGAGAGGTAGGAGGCAAAGTGATTGGCCTTACTAAGGATGTCAGGGAAGGGGTGATCATCATGGAGAAGAGGATAGTAGGGGGAGGATTTAGTTCCGGTAAGGCGACGGAAGGCTGACCAGAACTTGGACGAGTTTATAGGTCGGGTAGCATTTAAACGGGTGCATGTCTGTCGCCAGTCCCAGCGTTTCTTAGCCACGAGCAAATTTCGAATGTGTCGCTGGAGTTGCCGCTGGCGTCGTAGTGTGTCCGGTTCACACGTGTGGAGGAAGGCACGGTAGAGACGGCGGGATTCACGGAGGAGGAGGACAGCCTGTGGGTGCAAGGTAGGACGGTGGGGCTGGATGGCGACAGTAGGGACGTGGGCCTCCACGGCCTCAGACAAGATCTGCTGGAGAAAGGAGGCGGTATGGGTTACATCGTCAGGGTGGTGCGAGGTGAAGGGGTGGCTATCGACCTGGGTGGAGAGGGTATCCCGATAGGCATTCCAGTTGGCATGGGAATAGTCATGGACGTACTTTGGGGGAGGGTCATTTCGAGGGTTGGGGTGGGGGCGACGACCGTCTGAAACGGTGAGGAGGACAGGGAGATGGTCGCTACCAATAGGCTCCAGGACATCCATTGTTATGCGGCCAAGGAAGGTGGGGAGGAAAGGACAACATCGGGAGCTGAGTTGGATTCGGGTCGGGTGTGCTGGGGGATGGGGATGAGGTCGCCCTGAAGAAAGGAGAGGAACCGATGCCACCGCCGTAACTGGGCAGCGGAACGGCTATGGATGTTGAGGTCGGCGGCGATCACGTAGGAGGAGAAGGTACGGTCAGTGTGGGAGAGGAAGTCGAAGGGAATAGGGGCGTTAGGGCGGACATAGAAGGTGGCGCAGGTGACGGTAAGGCCGGGGAAGAAGAGACTAAGGATCAGGTGTTCGCTGGGGTCGGGAAGGAGAGGTTGGAGCCGAACTGGGATCTGGCGGTGGTGACCAATGGCAACTCTGCCACGCGTAATCGGGAGGGGATTATCAGAGCGGTGAAGGAGGTAGGGCGAAGTGTGGACAGTGTGGTGGGGTTGGAGGAAGGTTTCATTGAGGAGGAAGGCATCCACACGGTGGGTGGCAAGGGTGTGTAGGAAGAGGTTCTTGTTGGCAGGAAGGGAGCGGATGTTGTTGAAAAGGATACGGTGCTGTCACGCCGTGACAGGGATTTAGACGAGGGTGTCAAGACAGGAAAAGATGAAATGGACCTGGTTGTTGGAGTAGGTGGCATACATTTTTAGGTAGAAAACGGAACGGGCGGCGAGGGATATCTGTTGGAGGGTGTGGGGGTGCTGAAAAGGGTGAACATTTTGAAGGATGGTGGTGAGGAATCCGATGATGTCCTCAGCGGTAGGGGGTGGGCGAAGGGAATTGCTGGGAGGGGTTGGGGCATCCAGAGGGCGGACAGGAACGGTGAGTTCAGGAGTTGTAGGAGGGGTTCGGGCCTTACATTTCTGGGAGTAAGTAGGATGAGGGAGGTTACAGGTGTTACAGGAGGGGGGGGGACTGGAGATTGGGGCACTGCCATAAGAAGTGGGCTTGCCTACAGTGCGGGCAGGTGGGGGCCTCGTGGCACTCAGATGTTGGGTGTGCATTATACCGCAAGCACCTCTGGCAGCGGAGCGATTGAGGAGGGGAACGGGAAGGGTCAACTTGGTAGCGTTGGTGAAAAAGAAGGGCACCCTCCTTCAGAAGACGGTCTATGGAGGGGGCATGTTCGGTAAAGACCCACATAAGGTGGGTGGGGACGGCTGAGTTGTGGATGCGGCGAACCGCACACACCTCCAGATGGGACTACGCCTTGAGCTCCACCAACACCTCCTCCTCCATGATCGTTAGACTAAGCCGAGTGATCATGGCGGTGAGGGTCGGTGGGGGATGTGGGGGTTGGGGTTGGCGGGAGGGAGGCTGGGAAGGAGCAGTGGTGAGGGAGGCATTAGGGTCAAAGCGGGTGACAGGGTTGTGGGATAGGTGATCTTTGTGAAGGGTAGGGCTGGTGGAGGAGATGAGGACCGAATCATGGCGAGGAGTGAGTAGGGAGATGGGGGCACTGGCAAAATGCTGGCAAAGGAAGAGGGTGAGATTCTGGGCCTCAACAAGGGGGGGATCAGGACGGGAGAGGAGGTAGCGGTAGGTGGAGGGGGAGGAGGAGAAGGAGGAGGGGGCAGGGGCAGGCGGTAAAACATCCAAGGCATCCTGGACAGGGGAAGGGGGACGAGGCGGAGCCTTTTTAGATGCAGAGGAGGCAGGCGGCGGAGGAGGTGTGGGGGACGGGAGCAACTGGAAGGTGGCGTGGAGGGGCAGGTCCCAGTGCTGGAGTCGGCGCCGGAGATGGTGAGGCGATGGTGACGGCGATGATGAAGGCAATGAAGAGGGCGAAGGGGAAAGTTGAGCGTGGGCCGTGGCCCTCCGGGTCACCACCCTAGCGAGGGCCGCGGAGACGGAAGGAGTAGAGGGGGGAAGTGGAGGGAAGGGATCAGAGGAGGTGAGGTGGGGAGGAGCTAGGGATGGAGCAACAAAAAGTGAGGGAGATGGGAGAGTGAGGAGTGGGGGGGATGGACTGAGGGGGGGGGAGATTGGGCACACCACGTGATAGTGGTGGCGGCCGCGGAGGGATATGTGTATACTATGGCTTTGGTGGTGGCTGTAGTGGTGGTGGTGTGGGTTGACATGGTGATAAGGGGGAAAACACAGGATAGGACAAAGAAGCAAATGAGGGACGCACAAGGCGACGAGAAACACAGACGAAAAGGGACGGAGAAACGATGAAGGAGACTGGGGCCGTAGCCCCACTCTGCTGCTGCTGGCTGGGGAGGCGACCTGGCTGGGCGGCCGGTGGGGACGCTGCTGCTGCTGCTGCTGGAGGCTGTCTGGGACCGCTGCTGGCTGCTGGACGCTGGCTGGGACCGCTGCTGCACGCTGGTTGCTGGCTGCTGGCAGGAACCGCTGGTGGCTGCTGGCAGGAACCGCTGCTGGCTGCTTGCTCGGACCGCCGCTGGCTGGGACCGCTGCTGGCTGAGACCGCTGCTGGCTGCTGGCTGCTGGCTGCTGGCTGGACCGCTGCAGTGTGGCTCGCACCTGCAATATACCTAATGCTTCGATTAGAACCAAAAGGCCAATCGAAGGGCGGTATCCTTCCAGATTACTGCCAGAGATGGTTATGAGTGCTGAGCAAGAGCTTTAATATGCAGAGGCTCCACCTACTTTCTCTCACAACTTCCAATCAGGGTTCATAATATGACGCTATCGTCAATGTATAAAAATACGAAACACACTAATAACATAAAATTCATTCATTTAAAATGTCTGGTTAACAGATAGTTAGCATGTGTAAAACTTATTTATATTTTAGATAAAAACGGTAAACTACGATGTGTAATAGCTGTGCCCTCTATGGGCAACCTTAATACTATTACAGTGTCAGTTACATCAAAGATGTAAAAGTCCTTGGAGTTGTGGTATATATCGATTATAGCGAGTCGCTTACATCACAACTGCATCTTTGATGGATGTTGCAGAATCGTCTTACTTTAACTGTAGTTTTCATAGTAACATTCTTTATAACAGTAGGGTAGTCAAGAGTACGTTCCGCATTATGTCTGAATAATTGATGAGACCTCGGATTAAATACACTCCTGGAAATTGAAATAAGAACACCGTGAATTCATTGTCCCAGGAAGGGGAAACTGTATTGACACATTCCTGGGGTCAGATACATCACATGATCACACTGACAGAACCACAGGCACATAGACACAGGCAACAGAGCATGCACAATGTCGGCACTAGTACAGTGACTATCCACCTTTCGCAGCAATGCAGGCTGCTATTCTCCCATGGAGACGATCGTAGAGATGCTGGATGTAGTCCTGTGGAACGGCTTGCCATGCCATTTCCTCCTGGCGCCTCAGTTGGACCAGCGTTCGTGCTGGACGTGCAGACCGCGTGAGACGACGCTTCATCCAGTCCCAAACATGCTCAATGGGGGACAGATCCGGAGATCTTGCTGGCCAGGGTAGTTGACTTACACCTTCTAGAGCACGTTGGGTGGCACGGGATACATGCGGACGTGCATTGTCCTGTTGGAACAGCAAGTTCCCTTGCCGGTCTAGGAATGGTAGAACGATGGGTTGGATGACGGTTTGGATGTACCGTGCACTATTCAGTGTCCCCTCGACGATCACCAGTGGTGTACGGCCAGTGTAGGAGATCGCTCCCCACACCATGATGCCGGGTGTTGGCCCTGTGTGCCTCGGTCGTATGCAGTCCTGATTGTGGCGCTCACCTGCACGGCGCCAAACACGCATACGACCATCATTGGCACCAAGGCAGAAGCGACTCTCATCGCTGAAGACGACACGTCTCCATTCGTCCCTCCATTCACGCCTGTCGCGACACCACTGGAGGCGGGCTGCACGATGTTGGGGCGTGAGCGGAAGACGGCCTAACGGTGTGCGGGACCGTAGCCCAGCTTCATGGAGACGGTTGCGAATGGTCCTCGCCGATACCCCAGGAGCAACAGTGTCCCTAATTTGCTGGGAAGTGGCGGTGCGGTCCCCTACGGCACTGCGTAGGATCCTATGGTCTTGGCGTGCATCCGTGCGTCGCTGCGGTCCGGTCCCAGGTCGACGGGCACGTGCACCTTCCGCCGACCACTGGCGACAACATCGATGTACTGTGGAGACCTCACGCCCCACGTGTTGAGCAATTCGGCGGTACGTCCACCCGGCCTCCCGCATGCCCACTATACGCCCTCGCTCAAAGTCCGTCAACTGCACATACGGTTCACGTCCACGCTGTCGCGGCATGCTACCAGTGTTAAAGACTGCGATGGAGCTCCGTATGCCACGGCAAACTGGCTGACACTGACGGCGGCGGTGCACAAATGCTGCGCAGCTAGCGCCATTCGACGGCCAACACCGCGGTTCCTGGTGTGTCCGCTGTGCCGTGCGTGTGATCATTGCTTGTACAGCCCTCTCGCAGTGTCCGGAGCAAGTATGGTGGGTCTGACACACCGGTGTCAATGTGTTCTTTTTTCCATTTCCAGGAGTGTATTTAGAACTCATCGATCTAATAGTATTTATAATAATCAATTTCAATTTAATAAAAATTTTATGTGTTGTATAGCATATTTTTCATACATAGCTTTTGCCTTGTGTATAACTAATCTTATATTTTAAATCAAAAGAGTAGGTGCATCTTCATTATAAAATTTCGTCAAAAAGGTGGTAAAAATATTTTTCGCGAAAATCTAATTGTTCATTGAGCATCATTGATGATTTGGTTTTCAAATGAGCGTACATCTCGATTTCTTCTAAGATATTCATAAGTAAGCCTTTATTTGCATAATGAAGAAGTTGTAGATTCTGCTCTACTGTCCCCTTAGCATGATTATTGAATGTTATGTAATGGCCGAATACAGGTTTTGTTTGTGAGGTACCCGACGTATGTTCTTTGTGCCTTACTGCAAAATTTCGACCTGCCGATATATATTTTCACACAGTCTCTACATTGGATCTTATACACTCCTGATGTAGTCAATTTTTCATTATCTTTACTTATGGTACTTCGTAATTTTTGTTGTAAAGTATTGTCAGTTGTGAATGGTATTGTTATTCCAGAATTTTTGAATAAATTAGTAATTCTATCTGATATGTTTCCCATATATTTCATATATTTTGGATTACCTATTAGTGGAGTACTTTGTGATTATTGCACTTTATTAAAAATGATATCTACCTGTCGTGTATCGAAAGAGTTGGTTTTCGCAATTTGTTTTGAGATGGTCATTTCCTTTTTGATCTAATTAGCTTCCAGCGGTAATTTTAGTATTAGGTGTATCACAGACTCTGCCTAGGCGAATGCGGGCTGGTTCCCCTTATTCCGTTTCAGGTACACTAAGTCAGCGATTGCTGCGAAAAGAAGTTCTCCACGTACGCGTACACCACCGTTACTCTACCACACAAACATAGGGGTTGCACTCGTCTGGTGTGAGACGTTCCCTGGGGGGTCCACCGGGGGCCGAACTGCACAATAACCCTGGGTTCGGTGTGGGGCGGCAGAGGGATGAAGTGGACTGCCGTAGTCGTCGTGGGGTTGTGGACCACTGCGGCAGCGGCGGGGTCGGAGCCTCTCCGTCGTTTCTAGGTCCCCGGTTAACATACAATACAATGGTGAACTTTGTCATGCCGTGGTCTCTGACTCTGAAAATGAGATCGGTTTCTGGCCTTTAGGCTTATTTGCCTTGTGTCCTCTGTCTATTGAAATCCTTGAAAATGCTGCCTTCGATGTATTTCCTTAAACATTCTGACAATTTTATTACTAAAAAATAATCGGTGGGCAAGGAATTACTAAGCATTACACTTAATTCAAAAGTTAACCTCCAGGAAATGAAAGTATTTACGCAAAATTGTCTATGGGCGATGCTCGAACACATGTAACCAGGTTGCGTTTAATGCCATTTGCATCGCAGTACTGGGAGTTCTGACAGTTGTTGGAAGTAATTGGTTTTTGTTCTTCGCTCTTGGATGTTTGTAGTTTCTGTTTTATATTAATTCAGAAGAAAAGGTGTCTTGTACCTACGTAAATAATGCGAATTCTTTTTGTTATGTCTGTGGAGAGTTTTCTATGAAATCCCAGAAATGGAAAATTCATATTATTGGAATAAGGTTTTACGAAGTTTGTACTGAGTGTAAGATTGGCGAGAAGAATAAAAACTGATCCCCCCAGTCCCCTTCCACACACACTGCACTAGACTTCTAACTGCCAGGTTGAAACAGCAACGTCACACGTTCTTTGCTATCCTATTACACCAAGCACAGGAAACTAAATTAGTGTGCCCAAAATAAATGGAATCACCCCTTTATCAAGGAAAACTGAGCAATATCCTAATTTATCATTTGCTTTTAGACCTGTATATCAGAGTGAAGAATCGCCAATACCACTGCATCCTGAGAGTGTGACAGTGATTGAAGACGATCACAATGACGAACAAGCAAATCACAGGGAGGGACATACGCATACCGACCCAGTATTCCAGGGCCACTGCAGACCAAATCAGCCACTTATTTTGAGTCAAAGGGATCTCTGAAATCCTGTTTTGATGTAAAATTTGTTGTCGAATAAGAGTTTGACGTTGTAGCTTCGTGATTTGAAGGATGTAGTCGTCTCCTTCGTGATAGGAAAGTGAGTTTTTACCGTAGCCGCCACACTGTTATTTCCGAATATTACTCCAAGGAAGGTGTCATGGTATTTTGTAATGATATCTAGTCTGTTTTGGAGACTTTTGGCTATGATTTCACTTTGAATATGTGGCACTTGTTAATAGCTTTCAGCAAAGTTAGTCCCAAAGCATTACTTGTCCACAATGCGAACAGGTTTCGTTCTGCATTTATTCTGCAGGATGCATGTGGGAAATTATAAACTGCTACTCAAAATTATCCAGTATGAGATGCAGCTCGAGTACATAAAGCACTACAGAATTCTATGCAAGTCGGACAGCAGAGACAGAAAAAAAGACATGTGGGAGACCTGAGTTTCTCCTGGCGTATACAACTTTCAAATAACTTCCGGGAATTCAGCCAGGTAACACTTTCAGCAACCGCCGATATTTCGGCGGGAGAACACCCCGCCATTTTCAAGGGAAACTGCCTTGAAAATGGCGGGGTGTTCTCCCGCCGAAATATCGGCGGTCGCTGAAAGTGTTACCTGGCTGAATTCCCGGAAGTTATTTGAAAGACATGTGGGGTAAAATGTAACACCTGCCTCAACAAAGGAATGTGGTGTACACTCCCTTAGAAACAAAAAATAATTATACCCGGCTCCACTGTGTCTCGAAAAAAACTTTGTCTATATAAGCTACAATTTTATGTGAATACACGTAACTGCAATAAAAAGTTACAAGGATTATTGAAGCAAAAATAAGTTGAATGAACGTCTGAAACACTATAAATTAGAGAATTGGTGTCTCTTGAAAATTTCCTTTATTTGCTAAGCAATATTGAAAGCATAGCACAGCTGACTTTCATAAGTGTCAACAAAATATTTTTGCAGCAATGTGGTAGACAGCTATACGACACTGTAAAACTAATGAAGTCATACTGTCTTATAGGGTGTAAAATGTCACTTACACAACATCCAACTACGCCTGTGCCTTGTGAACAGACGTTCTTGATACAAAATATCTCGGGAAATCGCGAACGAAATTGTTTTATGTATGAGTCTTCACTTTTCTTAACTGTTATATCAGTGATTTGTTTGATTACTTTGTGTGCATATGTTTTAGAAATTGAGCCTTACATTATTTTACTAACAAAATCTGTGGTTACTTATGTATCACAGTAGCTATGAAAGTATCACAAAGTAATTGTATACAAATATACTCTCGTCTTTATGTGATATGATTAGCTGAAAGCTCCTTTCTATGTTTCAAATTGTTTGTCAGATACAAGGGATGTTACAAACAGTTCACTAGCTATGCAATGTTCATGTGCATGGGTGAAACTGAATCCATTTTCTCATGAATGGAGTAGCTTAATCACTATCACTGAATGACTACTATGTTGGGTGGTGAAAATGAGCTGTAAGTGTTGAGAAGCGTTGGATGGGGTAGCAGTGGAGCAGTGTGTGGATGCCTAACAGCCATCCAACTTATTAGCAAGAAAACATCATTGTTAGATGATTTACTTATTTGTTGTATAAATAAATGTGCATGTCTGGCGTCTCCTCACAAACCCCTTGACTGATTTCAACGAAATTTGTCCCAGAAACAGCAGTCTCCAAGACTATAAGCACTGTGCATAGTATAACCTCCTAGCTCCTATAGGAACAGAGATATGTGAAAATGAATGTTTTCCCAGCACCTGGTGTGTAGACTGTCCTGCACAACAGGCTTAATGTGCAGGAACAGAATCGGTATGCCAAATCAACCTGCTTTGCAGAACAGTCTACATGGCGGACAAAAGAAATGGTTTTCCAGGCCATGACATGTAGGCTGCCCTGCGTGGCATTCGTGTTGTTTTGGAGTAGTATAGGGCTGCTTTATCGACCTGAGGTAAGTTGGAGAGGTGCAAATGGAAAGTGACAGTTGGAGGAGGAAATTGCCAGAGGGAGGGTGAGGAAGATATTGCCAGAGATAGCTTGTGGAGAAAATGGAGAAAGAGATAGGGAGAAGGTGGTAAAGAGAGTGGTGGGGAGGAGACTGATAGAAATGGGAGGATCGGGTGGATAGTCAGAAGGAGGAAGAGGTGGAAAAGAAAGAGGAAGAAGGACTGTGTTCAATATACATGTTGCACATATAGATGGATGAAGCTGCAGGAAAAATCCAGATTACTCAATAAACTAAAG
This sequence comes from Schistocerca nitens, assembly GCF_023898315.1. Classification (NCBI taxonomy): domain Eukaryota; kingdom Metazoa; phylum Arthropoda; class Insecta; order Orthoptera; family Acrididae; genus Schistocerca; species Schistocerca nitens. Next base: position 1,014,102,597 of record NC_064615.1, read on the forward strand.
CAGTTGTAATGCTGCTCAGAGAAGTATATATCCCCAGGACATAAGTGATACATGGCCTTTTGGGAGGTGCAGCCTTTAGTATGTGGCGGTATAGCTTGCAGCGTCATGCAGTTGGGAGGCTCTGAATGGACACTGATCCCAGCAGCGACTGGCAAGAACTTTGTGCACTCCTCAGACTAATGGTTGCGCTGCTGCAATGGAAAAGATGCAGTGAGGTGAAACTCTCAACATAGACTCAAAGTTATTGAGACAGTTCACAGCAGCATGTATGACTGCCCACATGAGCAAAGGCAGGATTTCGGCAGCTGAACAGCTGCATGCCATCAGGTTTAAACGATAGACAGTCCCATGGTATGAGGCCAGCAGCAGTTGAAGTAGGTCCCAAAGTGACTTGTTGATCCATGTAGGCTCGTAGGCACATAGATCACTGTACATCCCCTATTGAGTCAGGTGTTTGGTAGTCTTTGATACTTTTGACCAAAAATGAATAGAATCAATGAAACTTGGACGGTCCTTTTTTGTACAGCTTTGATTTCTATCACATAAACCATATGAAGCTATGTCTTGGATGTAAAGCAACTAGGTGACCTATGCCGCAGTGGCTTGGCCTTTCTGCTGTGTCATGCTATCATCCCTCTGGTGACACAGCTGGTAATCATCTTGATGCTGTGGAGCCAGTACTTGACATAGTGATGTAGCTGCATGTGGTCATTCCTATGTGACATTTGACCCACTTACATGATCTCTTGCATTAGCTGTGGCAGTAGCATTTACACAGCCATGCTAAAAACAGTGGTGGTGCTGCAACAGATGTAGATCTCCTTCTACGCTATAAGGAAAGAGCAATATGTTAACTGAATTTCATACACATCTATCTGTGAATGATCTAATATGCACCAAAGGTAAACCTATAGCAAATCTTTTTTTTTATTGCAAACTATTGGAATTTCATGCCTTGAGTTATTTACTTAAAACTTCCGGGACAATAGGCTGTGGTCGAGGTAAAATGGTGAACTGTTCGCTTTACCTCTTAGGATGTCTCCCGCAGTCGGAGATGAAACGTCAGGGGAGAGTTTTATACATGGACCACGGCCTATAAGCCCGGAAGTCTTAAGTGAAGACAATACCGGCCGTGAAAGCCTACATTGTATGATCAATGAGTTATTTAATTTCGAAATGTGACAATTACTCTGTGCAATAACGAAAATACAGAAACTCCGCCATGAAGCTGATGAAGAGGCTATAAGATGCAAGAGAATAAATTTTTCTGTCAAAGAGTTTCGATACATTAGTTGAGAAACATTGCAGAATGGGCAGCGAGGCAAACTTTTTCCATCGGCGACGCTGAAGTGGGCTATGAATATTCTGATCATTCCGGCTAGCCAGGAGGCTCCTGTTTGTTACAGACGGTGCTGCCACCCGACTGCCATTGTGTGCTGCTTCATTACATAACACAGGGATATTCTTTGTTCTCAAGGCACCTCCCAGTGGCCTCTACTACATAGGTAGCTGTGTTCTTTGTGTGCGCATCCATTGGAATCATGTTATGTGGTAGTGAAGGAGGTATATTGTATATAGGCTTACGATTGGCCTGACTATGGTGTGCAAGAGAGAGGACGAACAAACTCCACATAGTGAAGAATAATTTTTTTTTTTTGTGTCAATGATCACATTTTCTGGATCACTGTTTTAATCCATGACCATGTCGCAGCTTGTGAAACTTCACACAGCGCGGGGAAATATTTGCTTCTTGGTACTTCCATAGGGCAGTATCTATGTTTTTCCTGCTGCTGGATCTTGTCGATCACTCTGCAATAACTCTTCAGATAAACTGTGTAGGGCCTTTTATGATCTACTGTCCCTAACTGTGTTACGAAACCAATATTTATCAGTAGCTGTAACCTACCTGTACCCATCTCTAAGGTGCGGTTCACACTTAGGCGTATGGTACGTTGTATGATTAATAGTAGTAAAAGTCACGGGATGCGACGCTTATTAGTGTGACACTTGCATTCCCTTTGGGGAGATGAGATATGCAATACGATACGCAATGCGACCTGCATTACAACAAACAACAAGACAGTGCTAATCACGTTTATGGATCAGTGGCAATCATGAGCATTCCCGGAGAGGACAGTATTGTGGTTTGTGAATATTTTAAGCTCGAACAACTGAGAAAGGAAAGGAAGTACTGGGTGCAACATTACAGTGCTAATATGAGGAGCATTCAATAAATAATACAACACAAATTTTTTTGGAAAACAGGTTGGTTTTATTCACGATTCCCACACCATATAATTCCTAGCTCTTCTGGCTGCAAAATTTTAGTTTACAACATGACCTCCGTTCAATGAGACGGCCTTATGCCATTTTACTGATATGGCCCGTATGCCTGCACAGCGCCACTCTACTGGTCTAGGTGGTGTCTTGCTGCATGAATAGCCTCCCCATCACCCACGTACTGCTTCCGCAGGGTGCATAATCCATTGAGCCAACCCGGCTGTAGGGTGGAGGAGGAAGAAGACTCTTATGAATTTTTGTAAGACTTTCTGCCTTACGCAGATTTGCTTTATACACTTTAGTCGATTGTTGCACCCTGAGGAAGGTCGTCAGACAGAATAATATTTCACTGTCCCAGAAGACCATGGCCATGGCATTACCTGGTGAGGGTGCGGCTTCCAACGTTTTCTTCGCTAGAGAGGTGGCGAGCCTCCACTCCATGGAATGCCCTTCTTTTCATGTACGAAAGATAATCCCATGTGTCTTAGCATATGACGATGTTCAACAAGCAAGCAATATACACTACTGGCCATTAAAATTGCTACACCAAAAACAAATGCAGATGATAAACGGGTATTCATTGGACAAATATATTATACTAGAACCGACATGTGATTACATTTTCACGCAATTTGCGTGCACAGATCCTGAGAAATCAGTACCCAGAACAACCACCTCCGGCCGTAATAGCCCTTGATACGCCTGGGCATTGAGTCAAACAGAGCTTGGATGGCGTGTTCAGGTACAGCTGCCCATGCAGCTTCAACACGATAGCACAGTTCATCAAGAGTAGTGACTAGAGTATTGTGACGAGCCAGTTGCTCGGCCACCATTGACCAGACGTTTTCAATTGGTGAGAGATCTGGAGAATGTGCTGGCCAGGGCAGCAGTCGAACATTTTCTGTATCCAGAAAGACCCGTACAGGACCTGCAACACGCGGTCGTGCATTATCCTGCCGAAATGTAGGGTTTCGCAAGGATCGAATGATGGGTAGAGCCACGGGTCGTAACACATCTGAAATGTAACGTCCACTGTTCAAAGTGCCGTCAATGCGAACAAGAGGTGACCGAGACGTGTAACCAATGGCACACCATACCATCACGCCGGGTGATACGCCAGTATGGCGATGACGAATACACGCTTTCAACGTGCGTTCTCCGCGATGTCGCCAAACACGGATGTTACCATGGTGATGCTGTAAACAGAACCTGGATTCATCCGAAAAAATGTCGTTCTCCCATTCGTGCACCCTGGTTCGCCGTCGAGTACACCATCGCAGGCGCCCCTGTATGTGATGCAGCGTCAAGGGTAACTGCAGCCATGGTCTCCGAGCTGATAGTCCATGCAGCTGCAAACATCGTCGAACTGCTCGTGCAGATGGTTGTTGTCTTGCAAACGTCCCCAACTGTTGACTCAGGGATCGAGACGTCGCTGCACGATCCGTTACAGAAATGCAGTTAAGATGCCTGTCATCTAGACTGCTAGTGATACAAGGCCGTTGGGATCCAGCACGGCGTTCCGTATTACCCCCTGAACCCACCGATTCCATATTCTGCTAACAGTCATTGGATCTCAATTAACGCGAGCAGCAATGTCGCGATATGATAAACCGCAATCACGATAGGCTACAATCCGACCTTTATCAAAGTCGGAAACGTGATGGTACGCATTTCGCCTCCTTGCCCTAGGCATCACAACAACGTTTCACCCGGCAATGCCCTTCAACTGCTGTTTCTGTATGAGAAATCGGTTGGAAACTTTCCTCATGTCAGCACGTTGTAGGTCTCGCCACCGGCGCCAGCCTTGTGTGAATGCTCTGAAAAGCTAATCACTTGCATATCACAGCATCTTCTTCCTGTTTGTTAAATTTCGCGACTGTAGCACGTCAACTTCGTGGTGTAGCAATTTTAATGTCCATTAGTGTAATTTAAGGTCCTTCATATGTGAACAGTTCAGGCAAGATTACAAACGTCGGTGATAACTAACGTCCGCGATCCGGTGCCGATCTGAGTTGCCGAGGTTAGCAGGAGCGACCTTTATATTCACTTCTTGCAGATGTCGCTCCTGGCGTGGAGCGGTCAATTCCGCGCAATTTTAAGAGCAAAACAACTTTAATTTAAAAAAACGGCTGAAGACCCATCTCTTAAGACTCAAACCTAAATTAAATTTTTAAAAGGCAAAAAGTCCTTATCTTAAAACAGTTCTTTAAATTAGACTGAAGGCCCAGACAACCTTACGCCTTAAGGGCAAAACAACCTTAATTTAAAAATCGGCTAGAAGCCATACAAATAAAAACAACAAGAACAAATAAGAAAAGGCAGCACACCCAAAGGCTCTCAGAAGTTTCCGAGGGTCGGCCTTTAATTCAAACACTGATGCTCGCTTAGGTGAGACAGGCAGTCGGCGCAACCATTCTCGATCCGACGACAACCCAACCGACAGACAGTCAGTGGACCCACCAGCAAGATAACTTCCGCTCCACCCGACCAGCACACAACAGGGAGTTCAATGGAACAACGTAGTAGGTATTGGTGCCCACAACCAAGTATACATTGAGCTGTCAAACCACACACCGTGCCGGGCAGCAACAACAAAATGAGGAAAATACACTGCCTAAATTTACATCAACGGCCGGGGCAGGTAACCGGAACGTTAACGGCCACAAGGCAGTAGATTCCGCTGGTGCACCTCAATTCAAAATAACCAAGTACAATTAAACTTCACCGGAGGGTGGCTAAAATTTGCCAACTTGAAACACACGTTGTTGCTCGCGGGAATGTCCCAACAGCAGACAACGAAATCTAAACGACACAATGTGAACAGTCGTGACTTGCTGGTAGATTATGTCAAAACTCAACTTTCGTGTCCAGGATTGGTGAGCCACTGTCCTCGTAGCAATAGGAAGAGCACCACACAGTCCGACCGCGCGTAGACGCCACCAGCGGCTTCCGACCGAACTACGCGCTAGGAGATTTCCTCGCTGCTCCACGCCAAGTGACCTACCGATCGCATACAGCACAGTCAGAAATTATCAGCGCCAGGTCAAAGACGGTACAAGGTGCGAATATCGATACACACTGCTGCTGACACTCGCGGAGAGAGAGGATAACAGCATAATCATTATTACCGCGGGAGAATAAACACAGAATAGCAACCAAGGTTTAATACAACGCATAACATGAGCCAGCCATGGCTCAAGTAAATAGTAGGGATTCATTGTACTCCACAAATTTCTGTTGGTCATACTGTATGTGTAAAATCTCAGAGTCTAAATGACTGTGTTAGTGTTTGGACGTGTGTTGATAATTCAGCAAGGGACTGGTTAACAGCATTGTTGGCTCTAAGGACATAGCAAAAAAAAAAAAGAGTGCACAAGAGGTGGTTTATGGACTTGCTTTATTATCCGTAAGACTTTTATTGTGACTGTGCACCCGCACAGTCGCAGTGGTTGGCTGCTGGCCATATCTAGGACTGCTGTGGGTATGCACCCCTGGTGGTCCACTACTAACATAATATTTACAAGAAATACTGTGTACCGTGGGGCTGCTCTGTGCTGACCTACTAATTCCACCAATATTCTAGACTTCGACTGATTCTGCTGTGGGTTTGCATATTCATGCCAAGCGTCAGCAATGTGTTTCTGTTGGGGGAACAACACTTCTTGAAGACTGCATGGTGATCCACTATTTGCGTGTTCATTTTCTTTTATTGCTCAGACTTTGTGGATAACACTGTCATAGACTACCACTCTGATAAATGATTAGGACTGTGTTTAGGGACTGTGAGGACAATTTTTGCTTTTGGCCAACAGTGCATCAATAACTGTGTGCATTTGATCTATTTGATATTGTTAATACTAAAAAATGTTAACAAACAGATCCTGTACACTACCCAAAATAATAAAAAAATGGTTCAAATGGCTCTGAGCACTATGGGACTTAACTTCTGAGGTCATCAGTCCCCTAGAACTTAGAACTACTTAAACCCAACTAACGTAAGGACATCACACACATCCATACCCGAGGCAGGATTCGAACCTGTAACCGTAGCGGTCGCGCGGTTCCAGACTGTAGCGCCTAGAACCGCTCGGCCAATCCGGCCGGCGCCCAAAATAATCAGTAAACTTTTTTTGTGGGGAGCAGAGGGGCTACGTAAGTGGGCTTCTTCTGTGTTGGCAGCCCTGTGTAGAGCTTTGTACTCGTATTGGATCTCTGACTGTTTGAAATTCGCGTGACATGAACTGAGGTCCGTTGTCTGACACTATTACTTCAGGTAAACCTTCTCCGCTAAAATCGATAACACTTGAATTGTGCTACGGGACATCGTCGAATTCATGGGGACAGCAAAAGGAAACTTGCTATATGAGTCAACCACAATCAACCACCGGTTGTTCCAAAAAAGGTTCCACAAAGTCAACGTGAACACGTTGCCATCGCGATTGCGACTTACACCAAGCTGAGAATTTTTGTGGCGGAGCGGACTGATTTTCCGCACATGCGACACTGTGACGTCATCTGCTCAATATGGGTGTCCATGCCCTGCAAAGTGCAGTGTCGACGCGCTAACTGTTTCGTAATGACAATCTCCCAGTGTTATTGGTGAAGTAACTGCAATATTTCTTTTTTCAAAGCTTTAGCAATCAACGCACGTGACTGTCCACTGTCATTCTGAACAAGAATCGCACCTTTTTGTACAGCGAGGCTATGCCGACGTGCAAAGTATCGGCGCGCTACGGAATTCTTTATGCTATACAAAGAACGAGGCCCAGATATGTGAATATACTAGAGCAAAACGTTCAAATCAGAATCAGCTTCTGTGACCTGCACAATTCTCTTGTAGTTCAGAGGGAATGATTGAAGGAAATCCGGATCGTGTGCATCGATGCGACAAAGAAGCTGCAGAAACGTCAAAGTCGGTATCAAGGCCAATCGGAAGACGTGAAAGTGCGACCGCATTACCATGTTGAGCTGTCGGACGACACACAATCTCGTACTGATACTGAGACAACAACAAAGCCCATCTTTGCAATTTTTAGGCAGCTCATACAGGAACCGGTTTTGTCGGATGAAACAATGACTACAAATGCTTGTGATTCGTTACTAAGTAGAATTTTCTGGCATACAAACAGTGGTGGAATTTTCTAACACCATACATAATAGCTGAAGCTTCTTTTTCAATTTGTGAATAGTTACACTGAGGTTTGGACAACACTTTTTATGCGAAAGAAATAGGTGTGTAGTTGGTAGGGCACTTGCCCGCGAAAGGCAAAGGTCCCGAGTTCGAGTCTCGGTCCGGCACACAATCTGCCAGGAATTTTCATATCAGCGCACACTCCACTGCAGAGTGACAATCTCATTCTGGAATAGGTCTGTGTTTATCATCCGTTTTGTGCAAAAGCACTGCACTAATTCCGTAAGAGGAAGCGTCAACATGCAATACAACTGGTTTTTCAGGATCGAAGTTAACTAAGCAGCGGTCACTGAGCAATGCATGTTTAAGTTTTTGAAAAGATAGTTGGCACTCCTCTGTCTAAATAAAGGGGACATTCTTGCGAGACAAGCGATGCAACGGAGCAGCGATTTGTGCAGCATTCGCTATGAACCGAATATAATAGTTCATTTTTCCCAAAAATGACTGTAATTCTGTTATATTGCAAGGAACTGGCAAGTCGCGTATGGCTATCAATTGCGACTGCGTAGGATGGATACCTTAACTGTTTGCGACGTAACCAAGATACTGTAATTAAGGTTTAAGAAAATCACGTTTGTCCAGTCTACACTTGAGTCTTACTTCAGATAACTCACAAAACAAAGCATGTAAATTTCCAACATATACTTTAGGTATACGACCGGCTGCTACAGCGTCCTCCAAATAGTTTGAACAGTTGGGCACTTGTGCAGTCAGCTGCTCCCATTACCGTTGGAAATGGTGTTTGCTGAAGCACTGCCAAACGGCAAACGCAAATGTTTGAAGAAGCCCATATGAGTATTCACTAGACACACTTTTTGAGATTCTTCATTGAGCGGTATTTGAAGACAAGCTTCGCGCAAATCAGTTTTTGAAAAGTAGCACCCAGCGCCAAATTTTTCCATGAGGTCTTCTGCGCGTGGCAATGGATAACCATTAATGACTGTTTGTGGATTGACTGTAGACTTGAAGTCAACACAGAGGCGAATGCGACCTGAAGGTTTGGGGAGCGAAACTAGTGGACTTGCCCACTGAGTAGCTGATATGGGCGCAGTAACTCTGTTGTCTTGCAATTCTTTAAGTTCAGCAGCAACTTTGTCCCGTAATGCAATGGGAACTGTTCTGGCCGTGCAAAATTTCCACTTAGCATTGTCTTTCAGCGTAATGTGCGCAACAAAATTGTTAGCTTTGACTAAACCTTGAGAAAAAGAGTTCCGGGAATTCTTTTAGCAAGCAAGCAACACTGTCTTTGGCATTGAATGCAGACACTGACAACACATTGTCCTGAATGTTACAGCCAAACAAATCAAAAGAGTCAAGTCCAAAAATGTTCGCACACTCACGTGTAGCACTCTAAATGACACTGTTCGCGTATGCCAGCGATACATGGCAGGCAAAGTACATGTTCTAAGAATGGGAATGTCATGTCCTTTTACAAGCTGTCAGCTGCGTGTAAGTTCATATGTGTGACGACTGAGCAATGTCGCAGAGGCACCCGTTTTCAACTTAAATTTCACATGTTTCCCACAAATAAGTAAATGAACAAGAAGTTTGGTTGACTCACATATCAGTGACGAAACTGCACGCTTTCTAGTTGCAGAGTTGGAATATGCTGCATTAATTACATGTGGCCTTGTGACGAGAGTTTTGTGAGTGGGCTGAATTCTGGTGTTTGTTCTGTAGCAAACCTACGTGTTGCATATGGTCTTTCCTACCACAAGAGTAACACTGAGATTGTCGGGAGGGGCAGTCTTGGCGTTTGTACCGTTAATAACAGCGAAGACAAGACTTTCGCCTGTGTAGTCGCCTTTTTAGCTACCTGCTGACGTGGCTCGGAATGTTGTTTACTTGGTGTGGCTAGCGCACGCAGCCGGTGTGGAGTGGGGAAATCACAACTAAGGGACTCAACCCACAAATAGCTGTCTGCTCAAATGTATGAGCTGACAAGGCACCGGAATCTTGCTGATCTAGTATTTGCACTACCTGCGAAAATGATGGACCAGAGTGTTTAAAAATCTTTTCTCTGCTTTTGACATCAGGCACATTGTACACGATCGCATCACTCAACATGACATCTGAATAAAAAGAACCACAAGCACATTTGAATTTACATTTCCTACTCACACCCTGCAGATGTATTACCCACTCGCAATAAGTTTGTTCTGACCGTTTTTTGCAATTAAAGAATTGGTATCTAGCTGCTACCTAATTCAATTGTTGGTCATAATAGTTAGTTAACGAAGCGACTACTTGTGCGTATGACAGTTCACTCGGAGTGGCGTTAGGATGTAACTTCTGGATAAGCCTGAACACTGCACTTCCTACCGTTGGTAACAGATAAGGAAGTTTCACAGTACCTGCAACATTGTGGGCGGGGAAATATGCCTCAGACTGTTGTAACCACTCCAGCCATTCCTCAAGTTGTTCTCTAAACTGCCGAAAAGATGGTATAGCAGCTGTAGTAGGCGGTGCTTGTTCTGTCACGTGCGCAGTGTTGACGAGTAGCTGCTGCAGCCATGTTGGGCAGGGTAGAAATCTGGCCCGTCTGAAACTTAAACAACTGCATTATACATTTGCTGTGTGACATGTAACGCTTTTGGCTGTAGCGCCTCAGCAGGGGCGGGACAGGTGGGGGGTTATGCAGGAAGACAGAAATGCAACAAATAGACAAAAATATGTACAAAGAAATGTTCCGCAACGCCCACCTGAAAACACTGATTAGCAAAGACGACAAGAAACTTTTAAAGCAAAGCGAGTGCCCATGGAAAGTAAAGACAAGAAAGAATGAAGGTGCTGCCAAAAAAAAAAAAAAAAAAAAAAAAATCTGTGGCTGTCGCCGCGTAGTATGTTTGAAGACCCATTGCCAGTTGTGGGGTCTTGCCCACTCATCGCTAATATGGTGCCTATGGGATACAGCATTCTCGGAATGCTGAAAAACAATTCAGACAAATAAGATTAGTAATTTCATTCCTAGAAGTCAATTCCCAATAATTAACTTTGGAGGTTTACAAGTAGTAATCCCAAACGAGGGACGACAAGCAATATAAACTAGAGTCCTTGATATGTGAAGTGTTCAGGCAAGTCACTGATTACTAACGACAGCGATCATGTGCTGATCTGAGCGGCCGGCGCTTTTTTTGTGGCAGTTTACTATTACACAGCGTCACCGGTTCAAATCCGGTCCAACTGTCTCGGTGGACAAGTGAAGGAGGGACTCAAAGCAACGGCTGAATAACAATCGAGCATAGCACTTTGAAGGTGTGGCGGTGGAACTTTATGCTCCGTGCCACACTCCGACGGCGGAAGTACAGAGGACGGGTGCAGTAAATGCTCCAGCACGATGGTGAAGGAAAAAAGTGGCTGGACGAGAACAGGCCACTGCTAGGGAGTCTACATAACGGACAGGAAAACGTGGTCGTATTTGGCTTATCGTCAGTCATAGCCCGAATCTGAGTCCTCCAGGATGGTGAGAGGAACGGGGTGTCGGTGCCAGCGATGTGGAACTGTGCTGCCGATGGTTTGCAGTCCAGCGACCGTCTCCCGGAGGGCGTCCACTTCAGTTGGCGAGCCTTACGGCGAATGGTCGTCTTGAGAAGGGCCGTATTGGTCTCCTCATGCAGAGTGACTATCCTGGTGAGCGGAGGGACGTGAAGACTCCACCTGAGAACTATGTTCTGTAGGCGCTGGAGCGTCAACATCCGTCACGTACTAATCGTGGCCCACGCAGAGGAACCATATGTTAGTGAGGGTAGAACAACAGAGTGATACAGCCGGAGCTTTGTATCTAAATACAGCTCTCGGCTGGAGAAGAGCGGGTACAAGTCCTTTGTCAAATTTAACCCTTTATGGGTGATGTATTCAGCGTGGCGGTGGAAGAAAAGTGGCCGGGGCTGGCAGGAGCGCGTTTATATTCGCTTCTTCTAGGTGTCGCTCTTGGTGCGGTGAGGTCCAATTCTGCGCACCATTGCCAGCCGTTTCCTCACCGCCTTCTCTGCTCTTGCAATCCGCATCTTCGTTCCAGCGCTTGTAGTTACGACAGAACATTTACAAAATAAAAGAGTTTACAAACTTGTTTGAGAAAAGAAGAATCTTCAAGTTATATCATTATTTTACATATGAGTCCAGAAATAAATTTAATAATTCGCGTTAGATTGTGCAATTAATAATATGAATTTTAAGTATGCCAGAAATTTCGTAGTTTGAAATATTTATCCGAGAGGAGTGGTGCGCGGTCTCGGGCGTCATGCCACGGATTCCGCAACCCCTCCAGCCGCAGGTTCGACTCCTCCCTCGGGCATTTGTGTGTTTGTGTTGTTCTTAGCATGAGTTAGTTTCAGTAGTGTGTAAGTCTATGGACCGATGACCTCAGTAGTTTCGCCCCACAGGCATTCACACACATTTGAACATTTTTTTCCAAATATATCTACAAGAAGACTAATTTTAACTCTATCGACTGTAAGAACTTAATTTCTTTTTATACATTCTAGCTTGAAATATAATACATCGTATTCAAAATAATATGAAATTATTTCAGTAAAGCAGCCAATAATTTTTACCTACACCAGAATCGATAGTATATATCGTATCGATTATTTCTACAAAAAATGGCAGTGCTGGAATAGAGTGTCCCATTACAAAGTTGTAAGCAGGCTGTTTAGGTTTTTATGTTGGTAGCCTCACGTAGCGCCCTGTATGAAAATCACTGACTGTGCTGTGTGCAGTCTGTGCCTGATTTGCATTGTTGGAATATTTACTATTGTAGTGTTGGGCAGTTGGATGTGAACAGCGCGTAGCGTTGCGCAGTTGGAGGTGAGCCGCCAGCAGTGGTGGATGTGGGAAGAGAGATGGCAGAGTTTTGAGAGCGGACGATCTGGACGTGTGTCCGACAGAAAAACGAAATTTGTAAGACTGGATGTCATGAACTGATATATATATATATATATATATATATATATATATATATATATATATATATATATATATATATATATTATAACTTTTGAATACTATTAAGGTAAATACATTGTTTGTTCTCCATCAAAATCTTTCATTTGCTAACTATGCCTATTAGTAGTTAGTGCCTTCAGTAGTTAGAATATTTTATGTAGCTGGCAGTATTGGCGCTCGCTGTATTGCAGTAGTTCGAGTAACGAAGATTTTTGTGAGGTAAGTGATTCATGAAAAGTATAGGTTATTGTTAGTCTGGGCCATTCTTTTGTAGGGATTATTGAAAGTCAGATTGCGTTGCGCTAATAGTATTGTGAGTCAGTTTAGTGGTGATCAGAATAAGTAAAGAGAGAAATGTCTGAGTACGTTCAGTTTTGCTCAACTGTTTGAAAATAAAATAACGTAAGAGGTTTACCAGCACAGTAATTCATAAATATTACTAAGGAGAGTTTTCGAAGTGTATTATAAATTTTATACCGTCATGCCATTCAATGATTAAACTTGAACTGTAGCCTCATCTGTTCATCGAAGCAGCGGTAGACAGCTTCTGTTCGAAGCTGTATGTTTCAATGTATTGAAATTAGAGGTTGCTCAGTTTGTAGACCTGCAATTAGTACTTGAACGACCTTAAATAGAAGCTCCTCTATTTCAGTTTCGAATTAAGTAGTGTTTAGAATACCATTAACACTTTACAATGTTCGATGAAAGCCGTTGTTTGTTGTCTGAATCAGAAACTGCAACAACGATAGTATTGAGATTGAAACGATGGTGCAGCTTTCATAGGAAATTCTTACATGTTTCTTTCATTTCCGTGGATATCTTCCTCCACGTCAAGCTGGTCTCATCTGCCCTCGAATACGACTTCATAGTGTTACCTCACCGTCAAGGACTTCATATTGTATTGTATTGTATGGAACGGGGCACCTAGAAACGAGAGGCTTCGTCCCCGCTATAGCCCGCAGTGGTACACAACCCTACAACAAGCTACAGCAGTCCACTCGCCCAAGTTCGGTTCGGCCCCCAGTGGCCTTGGAGAAAGTTTGCGTAGCAATCGCCGACGTAGTGTAACTGAGGCGGTATAAGGGAAACCATCCCGCAATCTCGCGTACAGACGTATGAGACAAGTGGCACTTAATAACCAGACCACGTTCGAAGTCCGTGAGTTCCACGGAGTGTCCCATTCTGCTCTCTCACGATGTCTAATGACTACTGAGGTCGCTGATATTGAGTACCTGGCAGTAGGTGGCAGCACAGTGCACTTAATGTGAAAATCGTATGTTTCTGATAGTGTCCGGATACTTTTGATCAAACAGTGTAGGTGTCCAATGCGATTTACATAAGCTGTCTCCATCACCCACAGGCACTCTGGTGTGCCTGCACAGATAACAGCTGAGCACTTACATGTCTAGTATCATCCTGTTTGCCATAATCGCCTGGGTAGGTCAACCCACTTATGCAAATTACTCGTCCATACATTCAGTCCAACACCACAGATCTGCCTGAGCTTGTGTAACATATTTATAAATTGAAACGTAGATGAATTCAAGTCATAGTGACATGACGAATATGCTGTGGATACTCCCAAAACAACGACAGCCGTATTCAGAGGGTTGCACGTAAGTATTCCTGGTTTGGCGAACAATCAAGTGTCCCACTGTCCACGGACTGGTCCATTTACTTCATCAGATATTAATTCCATTGCAAATTCTACGGTTTAGAACAGTGGGTGAAACGTAGCAGTTATCACGTCGCAATTTATAAAATCTGTGGGACAGAACTATCAGTGAGTGGCTTTAGGTAAATACCTGTTGACACCCTTCCTCCCCGAATTGACGACGTTATCAAAGCTGTGAGCGGTTTTACGCTGTATCTGTGTGATGGCTCCTGGGGGCGACTTGTCTACTGTCCCGTGTATTTATCACGCGCGGTTCATACTGAGGTGACACGATATGTGGTACCATGTGCGATAAAATTCCCAATACGATGCAGAAGTAATACGCAGCGGCGAAGCCCTTAGAAATGATATGGAAGCGACTCGACTGGTTCACAATTGGACGACAGCAATACGACACGGACACACATAACTGTAACTCGTATGGTACAATACGCCGGAAGTGAAATTTCAAGTCCCAGGGCATTTCCCCTTTCCCACACATGTTACACAACAGATGGAAGAGCTTTGTCATGGCTGACTCTCCAAGACCATCAGTAGTTCGGAAGGAACATCGTCTTGTTTCGAATTAGATCTTTCAGAGCTCTGTCAAATTCTTCTCGTAGAATCATATCTCGCATCTCCCATCTTAACCTATGTTCACTTCCCTTTCTGTAATATTGCCTTAAAGAAAACCTCCCTTGTATAGACCCTCTATATATTCCTTCCATTTTTCAGCTTTCTCTTCATTGATTAGGACTGGTTTTCCATCTGAGCTCTTGATATTCATAAATCTGCTTCTCTTTTCTCCAAAGGTGTCTTAAAATTTCCTGTAGGCGGTATCTATCGTTCCCCTAATGAAATATGCTTCGAAACCCTTACTACCGTCCTCTAGCCATTACTGGTTATTACTGGCGTTTTTTCCGCGATGATCTACGCTATGTGATCAGAAGTAACCCGAACACCCTAAAAACATACGTGTTTCTTATTAGGTGCAATGTGCTGCCTGAGCCGTGGCGCGGCTCTCGGGCGCAAGACGCTGTCGATTACTCCTCTGGTTGAGGTTGGCACTATGTGCGATCGCGAGCGCCTCCTGTCGCAGCGGGTCCTAACGAGGGAGTGAGTGCGAGTACGGGAGTCTGGGGCGGACAGCAGGGGAGAACGGACGTTGCGGGCGCACTCTGAGGCGACAACAGAAGGGTTGTTGTGCACGGCCGAGAAGGGAGCGTTGAGCAAGGCGGCAGTCAGCATCGCTTTCCGGGCGACAGAGAGTTGCGGCAGTCCGGCGAGCAGACACCAGCTACGGGAGCAGTGCTCCGGTTTGTGGACGTGACGTGGGTCGTATTTTGGCGCAGTATAGTTTGCTTGATACGCATCTGCTGCTCTCTTTATGCCCACATGTGTTGTTCTGTCCATATGTGCATTGAAAAGGTTACGCACCGGCTGGAACAGTGGCTTGTGCTTTAGGTTCATGCACCCTGACTCATTTGTTTTGCTGCGGGCAGCTGTAATTTCAGAGATTTTTTTTCGTCGCGATTGTCTTAGCACGGTGCTGCCTAGTATCCGAGAACAAGACAGCTAACGTGCGACCTGTTGTTTTGGGTTTTGGAGTCCTGTTTGGGCAACCTAGTTATCACGCACACAAATGTATTGCTGCCGAGTGAGGTTAGTCCTAATCTTGTGGAACTGGGCTTTCAGTGACTGGCTCGTCTGCAAATTAATTAATTTAGCCTTTGTGGTGTGTTGTTTTGTCCGCAGCTCTTGGTCGTGCGGTAGCGTTCTCGCTTCCCGCGCCCGGGTTCCCGGGTTCGATTCCCGGCGGGGTCAGGGATTTTCTCTGCCTCGTGATGACTGGGTGTTGTGTGATGTCCTTAGGTTAGTTAGGTTTAAGTAGTTCTAAGTTCTAGGGGATTCATGACCATAGATGTTAAGTCCCATAGTGCTCAGAGCCATTTGAACCATTTTTTGTTGATTTTTGCTTTCAATGGTGCATTTCTTGTCATTCATTTGTGTATGTTTCGCCGTTAATGATAACTGTGAGTAAGCTAGCAAGGTCTTGAAGGGCTTGCGTATCGTGACTGTATTTTTGGCAACTGTTTAATTTGATTTCTTGTTTATCGGTCTGATGAAAACTTATACCAAGTTTACTAATTTCCGCCTGTGGTCCGGAAGTTGGTTTGAAGGTAAATCCGTTGATAAATCTTTACTGGACCTAACTGTTAACTGATCTTGCGTTGAACTAATGCCATTATTAAATCGTTTCTTGTGTGCTGTAAATTGTATTACCACAGACAAGGAGACGGGGCACATTCTGTGGTCGAGGAGTAGGCACGGTTGCTGCTTTGCGCGTGACGTCTTGTCGCACGCTATCATTTCCCGCGTTACTGCGGGCGGCGTGAGATTTGTTTGCTCGCGGTTGTATGGCCGCTAGGCAGCTGTGCCTGCTCCCGCTTCACGGTGTGCCGTGTTTCGTAAGGCGTACGCCGACTTTCAGTCACTGTTACCCCTGTGTTGCTGTCGGTCGCTTACCGAAACGTTAGTCTGTTTTAGCACGGTGGACCAAGTTTATGTCCTTGCTTAATTGAGATTTGTTAAGAGCCTTCATTGCTGGAAGATCATTAAAGCTTGGGTGCTTGTAATTGTGAATACTGTTGTCTATGTTGTGGGCTACCCTTCCACTTCCACAGCCAAGTTGTCCTAGCTACCAGTACACTGCCACCTACTGCCAGGTACTCCATATCAGCGACTTCAGTAGTCATTAGACATCGTGAGAGAGCAGAATGGAGCCAGGTGTCCGGATACATTTGATCATATAGTGTACATAGATAGACAACTCGGTGACGTCACTGTTTCAGAATGAGTACACGTTTAGTTTTCTGATATCTATGGAAGTGAGCTATGTCTTTGGCGTTTTAAGAGGGAGGATTATCTCGGTGCCGTATTCAAGTCGAACAGAATGGTTTTTTGGAAGTCAACAGTCTCTATTTTACAGACAAGACTGTATTAGATTATTTGATTTTTCAGCCTTTCCCGGAGATCTATTGCAAATACACTTCTCTGGTTTGCCGCTGGATTACGTGTAAGTCCCAGAACATATTGAAATGTTCGCATCATAATTTTGCTGCAGACGACTGAATATATTGTGGCGGTAGCGTCCATATTTATCGGGGATACGAACAGAAATCGTAAGCTCTCACAGTTGGACGAAAACATAATGCCGCCTGCGTGGAGAAAGGGATAGACTGCCCGAGGCTACGCAGTGGGTGAATGAGTGTGCTCCCCGGCATTGCTGTGGCTAAAAGCTGAATTAATTCTCCGGCTTTCGCTGTGCCGGGTCTGTAGCAGAAAGTTAAATGTTTCTGAGGTCGCTATTTAGTGGCAGCTACCGCTGGATTCCGAGCTGTGCTTAGTTGAAATTTCTGACAGCTTTTGGCATGTGAATATAACTCTGTGCGGTAGACTTTGTGTCCCAACGTTGAAGCGGTTTAACTATTACGTGCAAAAACGGTAATACGCCATCGTTTGCCATGTACATCGAAAACTGAAACTCGCGTGGTCCGAGTTCAATTGCTGAGAAACTTATATCGTGATTCAGTTGCGTGGGGCACCACACCACATAAGTGTATTCAAAATTCCGCCAGAAACAGGAAGGCTTATGGGTTGCCAACCTGTAGTCCTTATGCTTCGAAGTCTTCAATGTCGGAGACAAGGGATACCCCACGACTATACGGCCAACTTGTTCCAAATATTGGTTTTCAAATAAAAATTACGCACATTTTTAAAATTACCACAGTCTGTTTCTCAAACTGCTGGTAAGGTCTAAAGAGTCCTATACAGGGTAGTTATGTAAATAAGGATACAAGATCAATGCTAATAAAAAGCTCCAATTATTTTAATCCAAGCATCTTCCGGAGAACAATGAAATCCTCTGAATTCCATATATGACGGTCACAAATGCCTATGAGATGCTCCAGTAGCAACTTCAGACCAACAGCAGAGGGAATTATCTGAGCAAAACAGTCAGATTTACCACTCACCTATTCGCCGAAATCGAGGTTGTTTGAATAACGGGAAACGTAACAAAAAATTTAAAGTTCACAGTATCAGTATTAGTAATTTTCTTAGATCTATAACACCCATACGACAAAATACGACAGAAAAATCCCAATACCAGATATATAAACGAAAATAACACATGTTTTCTTTACGAAATAGAATTTTCCTGGTTGCCTAATAATGAAAACATTTATCTCGAAAAACCGTTTCACCCAGAACACCACAAGGCTCCCTATTTTTGCCCATTTTATTTAACAACTTCCACCTAGCACAATTTACAGATTATAGGGTGATATTTACATCTGGACGTAATCACTAACACAATGTAAGTCACCTCCAAAGACGAATTAACGGCACTGTCAAATGGTGTAGGTCGAACAAAATCTCACTAAACACAGAAAAAACAAATGCAGTATATTTTACAAAGAAGAGAGCCATTCTACGAGGCACTACCATCAACAATGTAAGAATATCATGGACACCAGATCTAAAACTCGTCGAATAACAATGGATCACAAGTTGTTCTTCATAAGGAAAGATCTACGTCCGGTACGAAAACTGCGACTCTACGGATCGATCATCCAACCACACTTACACATGTCTGCAGCACATGGGCAACAATCACCAAATTGCAACCACCACAACGATTACAAGAAAAGAGCCATACGATGGCGTGTACGAGCACAGTCAGTAACCAGCATTATGACATTTGCATGCAGAACTCAACTTGCCATTGCTAGTAACTTCGATCAGAGGAATAGTTCTGCTATTGTACCACAAAAATGACCTACTGCGTCAAACCGAAAACAATTTCCAGCACCTCTTAGCAAAGAGACTTCAAGATTGGCATAGGTACACAATACCACTATAACGGTACAATAAGACGACCATGATGAAGCAGCGATGACGAAAATTTACAGATTTTTGTACTGCAAAAACAGATACGGACCACTAGAAAATAAACTATCACCTTCGAAGGAGGCACCCATCACAAAAATCCGTACGTCACACCTCTAAAGCGTATTGAAAACTTACCATCGTATTAAAAAATGCTACTAAATGACTATTTAAAATTTTGAACCAAATTTTATCCTTAATTTGGCCTATTTTCAGGTATGATTCCCTTACAAACTAATCTGTCTCGTAAATTCTAATGACAATGGTAGTACTTGTTCAACGAAAAATTTCATTTCGAATTCCTGTGATACACATTTTCATGGGATTCCACCAGTAATACATTAATTTGTTTCATCTTTTCAGACATTTTTTTGCCATCTGTATAGTATGAAATTAATCACTCACAATGACTGATGGGCCGGCGGAAGTGGCCGTGCGGTTAGAGGCGCTGCAGTTTAGAACCGCAAGACCGCTACGGTCGCAGGTTCGAATCCTGCCTCGGGCATGGATGTTTGTGATGTCCCTAGGTTAGTTAGGTTTAACTAGTTCTAAGTTCTAGGGGACTAATGACCTCAGCAGTTCAGTCCCATAGTGCTCAGAGCCATTTGAACCATTTTGAACAATGACTGATGTGGCGATGTTTTTGCTTCAGGCTGCTTGAATCACCAAACTCCGACTCGGTGATATGTCTGACAGCATTATATACGATGAAAAGGGGAAGGATATTGCGTGGCGGAGGAAACGGAGTGCGTTTTTAATGCGGCGAAAAAAAAAAGAAATTATCCCTCTACTCTAAGGAAACGCAGTATTGGTGTATATAAGGCCACGTGGTTGCAAGTTCAGACAAGAGAAACCATTTAATCGAATGAAGAGATTGTAGGAAGAGATTTCAGTGTTCAGAAATACTGTACATGATAGACAACCCCTATGTAGTGATTACGGCTAGTTCACCAAAATCATTAATAATGACTGTATATGAGCTGATCAGAAACTATTAAAGTCAGGAACTAGTTCAGACTATTCCATATGGATAATATTGTGTACACTATGAGGTTACCTTATCTTGCTGGAATTTATTTAATACCTTTACGACGTGGCTTGGGTGGTTGTGTAAAAGTTTCCTCACTGCAATATAGTGTCACGTATGGAGGAACCCTATAAAAAAGAAGATCGTCTATGTTTAATTGTACTTTATGTTAACTCGTTACTCGCTTTCTTATGAAAGATCTCCAGTATTTAGTTGTCTCAGAACCACACCTAATCAAATTAAAGTTAATTGCCTCTGACCAACAGCTAAGCAGATTAAGGTTAGTTATCACCGACCCGCAGATAAGTACACTGAAATTCAAAAAGAACATGAAATCTTCTGTGAGCCAGACCACAGAACGTACATATTCTTGCTTGTCTGCGAGAATAGTTTTCTGATCTAATAATATTACGTTATGTTTTTCACATTAGTGAAATGGTTCCCGCACTATCACTGATGTTTAGAGTTTAAAATTCCGCCATTTTTTAATACATGAAAAGATTAATTAACTTACTCCCTTAAGAATGTGGTAGTAATTTCAGTCTCCTTTTCCATAAGACACGATAAAGCTACTAAGCGTTAAGTGCATGAAGAAACGAGTATGACAGATTCATCTGTACATGATTGATTCTTATAAAGGAATAATACAAAGACCCTTTTCATACAAATATTTTTCACTTTAAAATAATCCACACTCACAAGAAAAGTTATCTAGAGAAGATGTACGAACACGAAAAAAGACAAGATTCTTCTAAGTTAGGGCTTGTATACTGCTAATACACAGCTTACTTTAAATCATACATTATTCGCTGTTATTTAAATGACATTATTCTTCGCCTTTGAAGGTGATATTATTCAAAATAATATTTTTGTACCTCTTACATGAAAACTCTTCATATATTAGGTTTTCTGGTTAGAATAACATACAAATTTTTTTCTATTATATGTAATTTTACTTGTTACACTATTGATGCTATAAGATCAGATACAGCTTACAGCTTCCCGTCTCCCCCCCCCTCCCTCCCCCCCCCGCCCCCCCCCCCCGTCGGACTGCTACAAGTACACTCCTGGAAATGGAAAAAAGAACACATTGACACCGGTGTGTCAGACCCACCATACTTGCTCCGGACACTGCGAGAGGGCTGTACAAGCAATGATCACACGCACGGCACAGCGGACACACCAAGAACCGCGGTGTTGGCCGTCGAATGGCGCTAGCTGCGCAGCATTTGTGCACCGCCGCCGTCAGTGTCAGCCAGTTTGCAGTGGCATACGGAGCTCCATCGCAGTTTTTAACACTGGTAGCATGCCGCGACAGCGTGGACGTGAACCGTATGTGCAGTTGACGGACTTTGAGCGAGGGCGTATAGTGGGCACGCGGGAGGCCGGGTGGACGTACCGCCGAATTGCTCAACACGTGGGGCGTGAGGTCTCCACAGTACATCGATGTTGTCGCCAGTGGTCGGCGGAAGGTGCACGTGCCCGTCAACCTGCGACCGGACCGCAGCGACGCACGGATGCACGCCAAGACCGTAGGATCCTACGCAGTGCCGTAGGGGACCGCACCGCCACTTCCCAGCAAATTAGGGACACTGTTGCTCCTGGGGTATCGGCGAGGACCATTCGCAACCGTCTCCATGAAGCTGGGCTACGGTCCCGCACACCGTTAGGCCGTCTTCCGCTCACGCCCCAACATCGTGCAGCCCGCCTCCAGTGGTGTCGCGACAGGCGTGAATGGAGGGACGAATGGAGACGTGTCGTCTTCAGCGATGAGAGTCGCTTCTGCCTTGGTGCCAATGATGGTCGTATGCGTGTTTGGCGCCGTGCAGGTGAGCGCCACAATCAGGACTGCATACGACCGAGGCACACAGGGCCAACACCCGGCATCATGGTGTGGGGAGCGATCTCCTACACTGGCCGTACACCACTGGTGATCGTCGAGGGGACACTGAATAGTGCACGGTACATCCAAACCGTCATCCAACCCATCGTTCTACCATTCCTAGACCGGCAAGGGAACTTGCTGTTCCGACAGGACAATGCACGTCCGCATGTATCCCGTGCCACCCAACGTGCTCTAGAAGGTGTAAGTCAACTACCCTGGCCAGCAAGATCTCCGGATCTGTCCCCCATTGAGCATGTTTGGGACTGGATGAAGCGTCGTCTCACGCGGTCTGCACGTCCAGCACGAACGCTGGTCCAACTGAGGCGCCAGGTGGAAATGGCATGGCAAGCCGTTCCACAGGACTACATCCAGCATCTCTACGATCGTCTCCATGGGAGAATAGCAGCCTGCATTGCTGCGAAAGGTGGATATACACTGTACTAGTGCCGACATTGTGCATGCTCTGTTGCCTGTGTCTATGTGCCTGTGGTTCTGTCAGTGTGATCATGTGATGTATCTGACCCCAGGAATGTGTCATTAAAGTTTCCCCTTCCTGGGACAATGAATTCACGGTGTTCTTATTTCAATTTCCAGGAGTGTATTTTTGCATGAAACCTGCTCCTGCTACTAGCAGGCTTATTAGTTCATTAGTGATCTTTGTTTGGTTCGATGTCACTTTTTCGTTATACAGGACGATTTGCACGATCAGAGGTGTTCTGTTAACAGTTTTTAAGGTACTTTTATTTAATAACAGATGTGGCATCGACTTTATACTACTTATGGCAATAACCTGGAATATCGACAACCAATTGCCTTTGGAGAAATTTAACATTCTCTCTTCCACTCTTCCATTTTGGCAAAGGTCATAGGAAAGCCCAAGTCAAAACCTGGACTGAGCAAGTCATATTTGGTGTGACTCTAGAGTATTAGAAAAACTGGTTTTACACAGCTGTTCCTTTTCAGTACACATGGCATTAAGTTCGTTTTCATTTAAGAATGTTAAGGCTTATTGTTATGTTTCATAATGTGAGTATATCTCACCTCAAGCCTTTTAAAAATATTTTGGGCCATACATTGCTATTATATTTCGTCTCAAATATTTCAGAAGGTATGTTTTTAGTATAACTCATCTTATTTCACAACTACATTACATTTTTTATTACTGGTATTTTCCATCTTTGGTGTTTCCAGAAATCAATTTTAGCCTTATATGAGTAATCATGATTCATCATAAATATTTTCAATTCGATATGGTATATGTAAAACGTCTCTTATAAATTTCGAAATTTTGTACAAATTTTTGTTGGTTCTTCTCAGTGGGTGAATGCTGCTACCTATTTCCGCGTGGGTCATCCGGGTCATCAGCTTCTGCAGACTGAGTGCACAGATTTACCTGACCAGCCGTGCTGTGGCTGGCTAAGTAGTGTGTTAGAGACACAACTGGACCGTTTATTGCAGACTGTGAGCACAGATTTGCTTGACCAGAGGTACCTGTGGCTGGATAGGCAGTGTCCTAGGGGCGACACTAGGCCGTTTCGAGTGAGTTGTTCTAGCTGTGGCACGCCTGGCAGGTTAGTCCAACTCAGAAGCGAGAAGATGCCAAGGACTTTGCCATGCTGGTGTAGGTTGCACTTAGGACAGTCGTGGTCCCCATCAATTTTCTTTTCGTTGGAGGAAGTCGCTGTGCAGGCTTTTAAGTGGTTCAGCAGCGTAGGTAACATGAAAACTTTCCCAAGAACTTTAGTAAAACAAATAAACTAATTTACGAATTTCGGAAGCCAGGAAGTTTGGAATTGATTAGTTTTGTCCCTCATGTGATTCTCTGTTCTTCTAAACTGCCACATTGAATTTTGTATTTTTGAAACATAAACAGTCTATTTCTCTGTAGGAAGTGGGAGATACAAGCCGTCTTGCAAACATCATATACTCTGCACTTGAGCTGCATATTTCGTCTCACCAATGAGTACCTGGTAAGCCGTGGGCAGTCTACAATTGAAAATTCCGTCCGTCCCACAAACATCGACACCTGGCCTCAATCATCACACCTTAGTTTCGTGAGAATAAAATTTCCAATACTTGTGGAAATTCATGTGTATAGAATACGACTTGTACGAGTATATGATAAATGTTATCAACGTGGTGGTTCATTTAATGACTGGTTTCTGAGTTATTTTTCATTATCTCCAAAGTGTAGCGCTTACTCATCATTATCTTGAACAGTTTCCAGCCCAGCGTGGATCTGAGAAGAACAAATCCTCGTCCAATTCGTGGGAAGCAGACAATGCTGCAAGGTAGGGGATGGCCAACAGTGGTGATGTACAATGGGGACTTCGATATGGTAGCTGTGGAGGCCCTGTAGGAACTACGAAAAGTGGTGGGTAATGTGGGGTTCAGCGGTGATAGAAAGAAATTATTAAATGAGCCAATAATTAATGTATTAACAGCCAGCTTTCAACAAGGTAACTAGCTCAAATCATCTAAATACTTCTCGTATACACACCTAAATTGCGCAGAGATTACCTGAATGTTGTTTTTCCTAACATTTTCAGACTTTGGAACAAATGCACAATTCGGTGTGATAGACGTCACTTTAGTGAAAATCCGACCACTCTCTTCACCTAAATGCAAAATTAATTGTGAATGGCTTCGCTTTGGGGTAAGTCTTAAGTAACAACAGCGCTGTTTCAGCGAAACTTGTTTACACACATTAGGGGAGGGCTGGGGCTTGGTTCGTGAGCTGTCCACGAGACTGCCCGCGGGCGCCGTGGGTATGCTCAAATGTGTGTGAATTCCCAAGGGACCAAGCTGCTGAGGTCATCAGTCCCTAGACTTACACACTACTTAAACTCACTTACGCTAAGAACAACACTCACACCCATACCCGAGGGAGGGCTCGAACTTTCTGCGTGAGGGGCCGCGCAATCCGTGACATGACGCCTCAAACCGCGCGGCCACTCCGCGCAGCTTGTGTGTATGTGTACCCCAGTGCGGACATCAAGCGCGCGCAGCTCTTATTATCATAGAGTCCATGCAGGATACGGTGGCCAGTGCGCAGTGACCCATTTTTGTCCGAAGTTCTGGGCAAGTACATTCAGGTTTTCGGAAGAGGATGCCGACACTCTGTGTCATCTTTCGGCTGGTCGGCGATGACCGAATCGAGAGGCACAACGTGCAGTCTTTCTCAACCAGTTTTACAGAAACTGTTTAGTAAAAAATTTAATTTTTGATTTACTTGTAGCTTTATATGTCAGGTCTATGATGATTTGCCCATAATTTTGTTAATGGTCATAGTTATTGTGATATTTACGTGGAAGTAAGATACTGCGCGAAATTCGAAAAAGTTTGCAACGAAAACTATGGGTCGCTGTGACTTTGCGTTTGGTGATTATTACATAATATGTTACTGCGCGTGAAATTTACCTAAAATACTGAAGTTTTCTTCAGACTGTCACCAATCTTGAGTAAATAGATCTGATGTAGCATGCCCGTTTGCGATTGCACAGTGCCAATGATAAAGCCACAGTGAAACTGCCCACAACATTGATCATATTTCATGGACAGTTTGAGCTATCGAAATGTGACTTAGACAAATGGCAGTACACATTGAGGGGAGTATTTTGCCGTATGTCTATTATGTAAAACTTCATTATCTACTGTGTTATTTCACTAACTACAGACTTTTTCAGTGACAGAATGTAATTATAAAAGGGCATCATTAGCTAGTGAAACGAGTTTTGGAACGACATAAGTGAAGACTTTACACGTATATTCTGTACCGAGGATGTGCTTTTTTATAAGATGCTCTTAATTTTCTCCAGTTACTCACTTCCTAAACGTATTGAACTACTGTTTCAGAATTCTCTCGCAGTAAATTTTAACATGGAAACAAGATAAATGTGGAGGTTTTACTCAAAACATCCGCTTGTCACGCTTCTCTAATAGTTACAAATCATTTACAAGCCAGGCAAAAATAAATCACTGCATTTTCGGCGGAATTCGTTTTAGGTGCTAACGAAAGCAGAGGCTATAGATCTTTTCGAATAGTCAATCCACACCATTTCTCGTTTCACCAGCTAGCGATGGCTCTTAAAAATTACATTCTTTCATCGAAAAAGTCTGTAGTCTTTGGAATAACGCGGTAGAAAATGATGTTTTACATAAGAGCGATATGATAAAATACTCTTCTCTTTGCGCGCTATCGTCTCCCAAGATCCCATTTCGATTTCTGAAACTGTTTATGAAATATAAGGAATGTTGTGGATATTTCACTCTGGCTTTGCCGCTGGCTATAGGCGATCGCATGTGAGTGTGCTACATCGGATCAATTTCCTCTAGATTGGTAAAGGGTAGATACTCTATCCAAGTCTAACGAAAAATTCAGTATGTTAGCCAAATTTCATAAGCAGCAACATGATACATCAAACGCGTAATCGTAGCGACCTTTACTTTTCATTGCACAATTTTCCGATTTTCGCACTTAAATATGGAAATAACTATGACCATTAACGAAATGATCGATTATCATCATAAACCTGAAATATAAAGCCGTAAGTGATGAAAAAAGCTGTAAATAATGAAAATGTTTTACCGAATAGTTTCTGTAAAATCGTTTGAGAAATACTGCACGGTGCCCGCCTGGATTCTGTCATCACTGACCGGCCGAAAGGTGGAAAACACTTAGCAGCCTCCCCTTCCGAACAAACAAGCTAACTCGTCCAGCGCTTTGCACGAAAACTATTCATTGAGAATCGGCCACCGTATCCTGTGCGAGCTATAGTTACCCTCACATTGATTTCTGTCGCACGAAGAGCTGTCTGGGTAGTTATGTTCAGACTCATTCTGATTTTTTTTCTGAGGCACTTTTGCTTCCCATTCCGAAACTGTTGCCAGAGATTACCATTACCATTTCCGTTATTCACTGTCTCTTCATTTGATACATTTCCGTTGTGGGTACTGCCATTGTAGACATTGTTTCGTGTATTGTTATGGTTACACTGCTTATTTTGTCCATTACTATTATTAGTGTTTTTCCTGCAGTATGCGACGTGGGGACTATTCTCATACTCTTGATACCCTTCGGCATCTTCCTCTGTGACACCTAGTGAATCTATAACAAACAAAAATTGTTCCAAATCATAGTCCGGGATACGGATTAATTCTTCCCTCAGACGTACTGATAGCCTTGTTTTCAGTATACAGAGCAATTTCTGGTGAGAAATCGGTTCGCTCTGGAGAAGCGTGTTTTGTTGATATACTTCTCAGAGTACTCCCTGAGGCTACCTTTTTGGAGCTGTATATCTCAGGATTGTAAACCTGTTTATACGAGGAGTCGAGCACTTTTCAGAAAATGCTTTTTCAAACTATATGTTTTCAAACATGCTTTTTCAAACTCTTTGCATGTACAGGGTGACAGTTATTGAACTATATGAAGTAAAATCGTCATGACTTCTGCACGGTTTGCGGTAGGACGTTCAAACCGCACGCTTGGCCGCGGGGCATGATAGGAATTAGTACGCGCATACACATTTGGTTTAGCGACGAAGCACACTTTCATTTGGATAAGTTCGTCAAGAAGCAAAATTGGCGCATTTGGTGGACTGAGGTTCCGTATTCCGTGATCGAAAAGTCTCTTCACCCTCAACGGTTGACTGTGTGGTGTGCAATGTCCAGTCACGGAATAATCGGTGTAATATTCCTTGACGGCACAGTGACCACCGAACGGTACGTGAACGTATTGGAAGATGATTTCATCCCCATTATCCAAACTGACTCTGATTTCGACGTGGTTCATGCAAGACGGAGCTCGACCGCATCGTAGCAGGAGAGTGTTTGATGTCCTGAAGCAGTACTTTGGGGACCACATTCTGGCTCTGGGGTATCCAGAGGCCACTGGAATGGGCCTCGATTGGCTGCCATATTCTCCGGATCTGAGCACATGCGACTCCTTTCTGTGGGGCTATATTAAAGACAAGGTGTACAGCAATAACCCCAGAACCATTGCTGAGCTGAAAACAGCAATTCAGGATGTCATCCACAGGATCGATGTTCCGACTCTTCAGCGGGTCATGCGGGATTTTTTATTTGTCTGCGCCACATCATCGCCAATGAAGGCAGGCATACTGAACATGTCATAAATCCGAATATCTGTAGTGACTTTTACACGTTGTATAAACTACGTGCACGCCGTAGTTTCTTTTTCATATAGTTCAATAATAGTCACCCTGCATGACCGCTTTCGGCAGCTTGAAGCCCTTAACTCAGCGTCACATACAACATCAGAAATTATAAACTGTGTCTTCTGATATTCAGACAAGCACCATGGTAGTACGTTCCGGAATGCTTTTACAAAAATCACCGGATACGGCGTCGTCTTTTTGTCGTAGCCGCCGGTGTTTTGTTAAGCCCTGCTCTAATTCAAGACTAGACAGTGGTGGAACACAATTGTTGTAATTCTCCATTCTGTTCGTTTGTGGTTCATAACAGCTCAGTTCATTACCAAACGTTGGTTTACACACATGAATTTTGTTGAACTACCTCTGATTTGGGGTCAGTCGATACTTCTCTTTGAAACTTGCATCGAGCCTTTTCCCAGAGTGGAAACTCTTTAGTTATTGCATCTTTTTATCTGTTGAAATTTGCTTTTGATAACTTTTGCTGATCGCCACTACCAAACGTGACATCTGAGGTCGCGAACTGGATAGCGACCGAAATTTCGTATGACGCATGTTCGTTAATTTCTATATCCTTTTTCCGAACATAGTTGGTTGTAACTTCTTCTAAATTATGTACTTCAAAGTACTCGTCCAAATACAGCTTAGTTTCGAGATTTAAGTTGTTGATTTGTTGACTCAGTGGTTTCCTGTGCAGTCTGTAACGCCTGCAGTTCTGGGTGCAATTTAGTTATCCGCTCAAGTAAAGCCCGATACGCATCCTTTAATCTTCAGAGTTCTAATTGTACTTGATCTAATTCTAACTGTAATTTGTGATCTCTTTTTCCCTGCTTCCGATCCCTTTCTTCCTGCTTCCTATCGCTCTCTTCATCACGCGCTACAAATTTTCTAAAAAATGCCGCTGATGTGTGTAGTACTGGGAAAACTGAGAATCTCTGTTCAGTTACAGTATCGTGTTCACCAACGTTCTCAGACGCCGGGGCTACGTTTCGGTCGGTATCCTTAGCGGTATCTTAAAAACAACAGCACCGAAGATAGCTCGCCGGCCACGGTGGTATAGCGGTTCTAGGCGCTGAGTCCGGAACCGCGCGACTGCTAAGGTCGCTGGTTCGAATCCTGTCTAGGGCATGGATGTGTGTGTTGTCTTTAGGTTAGTTAGGTTTAAGCAGTTCTAAGTTCTAGGCGACTGATGACCACAGATGTTAAGTCCCATAGTGCTCAGTGCCATTTTTTTTGAAGATAGCTAATGGGATTCTGGGGAAGAAAAGGAACAATAGGAAACATAGTGGATTATGGATTAGGACGCCAGAGATAGAAACAGCAATTGAAGAAAAGCAAGAAGGTTTCAAGACCTGTGTAAATAATACCACTGATGAAAAATATAATGACTATAAAGAGAAGAGAGATGCGAAATACATAACTCAGAAAGCGCACGCAGAATTATGGGAACGCTTTGTTCGAAATATAGAGCATGATTTACATAGCAGACAAACTATCTCTTAGAACGTGATCACGTCTCTCAACATATAAGAAAACTATCGTTTACATGTTTATAATAGAGGAGAGAACGAATGAGTAAGTCATTATAAAAAATTGTGGTATGATGGTACTTTAATTCAGACGTTACATGAACTGAATGACACAAAAGGCCTGAACGATACTGATGTAAGAGAACTGATGGAAGCTGTGAAAGCTACAAATAATAGGAAAGCCACTGGTTTGGATGGTATGTTTGAAGTCACAGTACGATTTATTTCAAGTCAACTTGTCTGAAGTTGTCTGAACTCTGGAAGTGCAAAAGAATGGAATATAGCTAAAGGGGGAGTGAGTTCCTAAACGACTAAAAAAGAGAACATTGAGAGTGAATTCAAGCTTTTTCGTTTTGTACGTCTTTGCTGATAGGGGAGAAAGACAGTTGTCTTCACCATATGTAAAAAGGAGAAATAAACGCACTTCCAACAAAAGCAAACACACTTGGCGGAAAACTCTCGTAAATTACATATCACTTCAGACATGAAAAAAGCTAATAACAAGTGTTGTAAGAAATTTACAGTATTGTTTGAAAAAAGTGAAACACCAAGACCGAAACATGCGATCACAACGAAATTTATTCCATCAACTTGGAACAAGAAAGCACACAACTGATTAGCATAGCAGACACGTATATGCACTGTGATCGTGGGTATTCAGTATAGAGTAGTGCCCCAACGTGTTGTAATCAGAAACGCTAGACGTTGTGGCACAGACTCAAATACTGCTGGAGAATATTCTGCCACGCGGTTTGTAGGCGCTTCTGTAAAGCATGAACTGTTGCTGCAGGAGGACCTGAACGAAGCTACCGACCGACAATATACCAGACATATCAGGTGAGCGGGCAGGCCAGGGAAAAAGTGATACCCGTCGTTCTTCGAAGAAGGGTTGCACTTTCTTCATCACATGCGACCGGACGTTGTTCTTCTGAAACAGGGCATGTAGAATGGCCTCTTTGAGGGGCGGTGCCTCGGGCTGTAAAACGTCCCTGATGTAGTGGCAGCTGTTCAGATTGCAATCAATAAGTAGGAGGCGAGGTTGCGTGTTATAGGAATTATCGTCTCAACAATCACACTTTGCGTTTGTCCGCTATTCCGCTCAACAATACAGTCGGCTCGACTGTGTTCACCATGGCAGCGTCCAACGCGCATGTTAACGATCACTGTAGGACACATTGAATCGGAATTCATGCAAAAGCCCTACATTTTGTCTCTGTCAGTGTCAGCTGCACTTGCCCATTTCAGTCGGAGTTGGTGGGCTTGGTCAATGGAAGCCGACGAATGACATGCATGCCACCAGCCAAGCTCGCAAAAGAGGGTGTCGAACCGTCGATGGAGACATGTCCACACCAATTGCATTGCTCCAACGTCGCGCCTACACTGTGAACGAAGCTGCTCTGTTCGTTACCTTCAAGCGGACAAGGTGGCGGTCATTTCGCTGTGTTCGCTTGTGTCGTCCAGTACCATGTCGGCGATGTACATGGCACCTCTTCTCTCTACTGGTTCCACATACGCTTCACTGGTGAAGCAGCGTGCCCTCCAGCAGCCGCAATGACACGGAACGAGAGACCCGCCTCCCGGAGATCACTCATTCTACCCCGTTCGAATGCCGTCACGTGCCAATATCCCACCCTGTGATGTCGGCGAGGCGTAGTGGCACTTGGTTACACGTTTCCATTTCGTACGACAGCTCCGCATCGACTGAGCGTTGCGGAACACTGATCTGTCCGGTCACACAAAAGATAGCGATGTCTACCGTACGTGCACGTCACATCTCTGCCATTTAAATCACGTATTACGGTTTCGCTATTTTACTCGCCCCCTTATCGTGGCTTGTTGCGGACCATTTCTCCTGACTGTTTCACTTTTTACAAACAATAGTTTATCTGGATTTAGTTCTAGACCATACTGCAAAGACCTATTCAGGAAAATTGATATTTTGACAATTATTTAAGAATACATATATCTTTACTTCCCTTTGGCTATACCAACATTTCTCTTTTCTAAAAAAAAAGCATAAAGCATGAATAATACTGAAATCAGTAACAACCACTACAAACCGTCAGGGACTTAGCATTAGCACAGAAAGGGCTTTAGCACAGAAAGTGGTCAATTATCTACGTAAAACATGGAATATGATGTCCCATGCCTCGTGGGTGGTAATAGTGGAGTTTAAAACTAAAGTAACCAACTTCGTATTGGCCAACTTCAGCTTCTTTTAAAAACGGCTTCTCAAAAACTCTCAAATTTAATATTCTATCTTATTTTATAATTTAGCACTAAAATGCAATGATATTTCTCATTGTTAAGTAATTTCATTGCATTGAACATAAATAAAATGTGCATCTTACCACATCCCAAACAACCGTTTCTATGCGATCCGTGGAATACGACTGTTCCAAGATAGCTCTCCAGAAGCAGCAAACCAGTTCGTCTCCAAAATTTAGTCGTTTAGAAATTAATAGCTTCGTTGTGCTGTCTGTGAGTCATTGGAACTTGCATGGGAAATTCACTGACTGGAACACATCGATTATTGATTTAGGAAATGAAGCAGTTTCTGTCAAGTGTAACACAAAAAAAAAAAATGGTTCAAATGGCTCTGAGCACTATGGGACTCAACTGCTGTGGTCATTAGTCCCCTAGAACTTAGAACTACTTAAACCTAACTAACCTAATGACATCACACACACCCATGCCCGAGGCAGAATTCGAACCTGCGACCGTAGCAGCAGCGCGGCTCCGGACTGGAGCGCCTAGAACCGCACGGCCACCGCGGCCGGCTGTAACACACTTGTACAGTAATTCAGCGTCATCAGTAATCCTTATTTTCTATACGATTAATTAGATTCATTCCTCCCCTCTCCCCCCATGTGGTTAAAATAAATAAAAAAAAATGCGTCACAAGTATTTCACAAAATTACAGACGTCTCACCTCGGGCAACGTCTGTTATTGCGAAAAATGCGAAGTTGTACCGTCGTTCTGAATCTGCTTTTACTGTTTGTTCCTGCGTAACTAGTTGAGTGCCAGAAGGTTGTTCAAAGGCAGGAAATGTCACACCATATCCAATAGGACCATGCCTAGTAAAGTACTGCAGTGTTCAAAACAATCTACCCGTTGATGACAGCTCTGTCTTAACATTGGTCTCTGCAGTTAAAATGTCAAATGGCTTCAGTAATAAGAATTTATAAATAATAAGAAGAATGGACATTTCTAAAAAGGGCAACCACAGATGATCGAAAGAAAAACATAGATAAAAAGAAGGCA
Organism: Schistocerca nitens; assembly: GCF_023898315.1. NCBI lineage: Eukaryota > Metazoa > Arthropoda > Insecta > Orthoptera > Acrididae > Schistocerca > Schistocerca nitens. The sequence continues at coordinate 1,014,135,492 of NC_064615.1, forward strand.
ACTGCGAAGAAACCATAGGTAATGGAAGAAATACTTCAGTTGATCGATGAAAGAAGAAGTACAAAAATGTACAGGAAAATTCAGGAATCCAGAAATAAAAGTTGATGAGGAATGAAATAAATAGGAATTGCAGGAAACTAAGACGAAATGGCTGCTTGAAAAATGTGAGGAAATCGAAAAAGAAATGATTGTCCGAAGGACTGACTCATCATACAGGAAAATCAAAACATACTTCGGTAAAATTAAAAGCAAGGGTGGTAACATTATGAGTGCAACCAACAGGAATTCCACTGTTAAATGCAGAGGAGACAACAGACAGGTGGAAAGAGTGCGCTGAAGGACTCTATAAGGTGGAAGATTTGTCCGAATAGATAGAAGGAACACGAGTTGATTTAGAAGTAATAGGGGCCCCACTATTAGATCAGAATTTAAAAGAGCTTTGGAGGGCTTAAGATCAAATAAGGCAGAAGGGATACATAATATTCCATCAGAATTCCGAAAATCTTTGGGGGAAATGGCAACGAAACGCCTGTTCACGTTTGTCTAGAGAACGTATGAGTCTGGCGACATACCATCTGACTTTCGGAAGAATATTATCCACACAATTCCGAAGACTGCAACATCTGACAAATGTGAGAATCATCTGACAATGAGCTTAACAGCTCATGCGTCCAAGTTGCTTACAAGAATACTATATAGATGAACGGGAAAGCAAATTGAGGATGTGTTAGATAACGATCAGTTTGACTTTAAGAAAGGTAAGGACACCACAGAGGCCATTCAGACGTTTCGCTTGATAATGGAAGCAAGACCAAAAAAAAAAAAAAATCCTTAGGATTTATCGACATGGAAAAAGCGTTCGACAATGTAAAATGGTGCAAGATGTTCGAAATTCTGAGAAAAATAGGGGTAAGCGATAGGGAGGGACGGGTACCACACAATACCTTTAAGAGCCTAGAGGGAATAATAAAAGTGGACGTCTACCAACGAAGTGCTCGGATTAGAAGGGGTGTAAGACAGGGTTGTAGTCTTTTGCCCCTACTGTTCAATCTGTACATCGAAGAAGCAATGATGGAAATAAAAAAAAGTTCAGGATTGGAATTCAAATTCAAGGTTGAAGGATAGCAATGATACGATTCGCTGATGACATTCCTAGTGAAAAACAATTACATTATCTGCTGAATGGCATGAACAGTGTAATGAGTACATAATACAGACTGAGAGTACACCGAAGAAGCCGGCCGCTGTGGCCGAGCGGTTCTAGGCGCTTCAGTCTGGAACCGCGCGACCGCTACGGTCGCAGGTTCGAATCCTGCCTCGGGCGTGGATGTGTGTTATGTCCTTAGGTTAGTTAGGTTTAAGTAGTTCTAAGTTCTAGGGGACTGATGACCTCAGGTGTTAAGTCCCATAGTGCTCAGAGCCATTTTAACCATTTTTAGTACACCGAAGAAAGATGAAAGTAATGAGAAGCAGCAGAAATGAGAAAAGTGAGAAACTTAACATCAGGATTGATGTTCAAGAAAGTAGATGAAGTTAAGGAATTCTGCTACCTAGGCACTAGAATAACCAGTGATGGACGGAGCAAGGAGGACATCAAAAGCAGACTAGCAATGGCAGAAAGGGCAACTCTACTAGTATCAAACATAGGCCCTAATTTGAGGAAGAAATTTTTTAGCAGAGTATTGTATGGTAGTGAAACATGGACGGTGGGAAAACCGCAACAGAAGAGAATCCAAGGATTTGAGATGTCGTGCTACGACTGTTGAAAATTAGGTGAACTGATAAGATAACGAATGAGGATGTTCTGCGCGTGGAATTGGAGAGGAAAGGTATATTTGGAAAACACTCACAAGCAGAAGGGGCAGGATGATAGGACATCTGTTACGGACAACAGGGACTGACTTCCGTGGTACTAGAGGGAGCTGTAGAGGGCAAAAACTGTTCAGGAAGACAGAGACTGGAATACGTTCAGCACCCTCGCACGTCCTGCATTTCCGTTAGAAATAGAGAAACTTATGTTATTCGTGGTAGCAAGGATGAAGGTCAGTGAAAGAAGAATTAATGTCTGAATGAACTGTTGATTTGGACAGAAACTAAAATCTTCGTTTTCAGAACTTCCCTGAGTTGCTGGTGGCCGTTCAATGAAACTCCTCATTTTCATCTGCAGTCTTTTCTCGCTCCAGCCCCCCCCCCCCCAATCCCCTACCCCAGTCACCCTTTTCCTTTCACAGCACCATACATCCCATCACCGGCGGGAATATCCTTGATGGTTATTTTCTTTTGATAACGTTTTATTCAAGTGGTGAGGCTCTAAACGTCAATACACTGAAGAGCCAAAGAAACCGGTACACCTACCTAACATTGTGTAGATTAAACTGACACCATGAATCCTGCAGGGCGGTCCATAATCCGTGAGAGTACGTGGAGTTGGGGATCTCTTCTGAACAGGACGTTGCAAGGCATTCAAAATATGCTCAATAATGGTCATGTCTGAGGCGTCTGCTAGCCAGCGGAAGTGTTTAACCTCAGAAGAGTGTTCCCGAAGCCACTCTGTAGCAATTGTGGACGTGTGGGGTGTCGCATTGTCCTGCTGGAATGCCCAAGTCTGTCGGATTGCACAATGGGCATGAATGGATGCAGGTGATGAGATAGGATGCTCACGTACAGTCGTGCGCAAAAGTATCCGAACGACCTATAATTGCATTACGCCTGATTCGCATGCAACCGGCATAACGCAGCAGTTTAGCATGTCCTCTAATCGCTCCTTCGTACAGTAGTTTGACTGTTGATAATGGTGCCAACAAGTCACCACTAGAAAACACTGCATTGTATCGCAGTAACTCAAGATGTAGAGTAATACTACGATGCTACAAACATCAGGGAACACCTTATCACAGGTAAGACTGTCCTTAAGGCTTGTAAGCTCACATTTATTACAATAAATGACATACCTGAAATGTTCCCACTCTCATTATTACGTCAGATAGGTAATGCACGTAGTAAGTTCGTCTTATTCATGATTTCCTCTTCAAAGTAACGTACCGAACTTATTATTTAACACAAAATGACATTAAAAGTTTAAGTTATTCACGAACAGCTAGTTGAGCATATGTATGAACTACAAATGACACGACGAATCTTCTCGTTCTGTATATGAACTCAAACCCAGGTCATGCAGACTTAGCAAAGATTTCGTGACTGACGGAAACCGTCATTCCTGATAAGGCATACAGAGAGTGATATACCTCGATTTTAGGCAGTATCAGTTAGCAAATATCAACTTTAAGTTACATAACGCAAACATTTTTAACGGACGCGAATTCCTAACCAGCATCTATTGTCCCTGTTAACGAACTACGACAGATGTTACATATTGATTCTTCACAAGTAACTTACTTAAAATGCCGTGAGGTAAAGCTTTGTGTTGGACAGGGATTTGAACCCAGAACCTAATCGGATTGATATCGAAGCACAGTCAACTGTGACATATCGGATTTTCGCGGCAGTAGCTAGATGTTTTGACTAAAATGACGAGACGAAACATTATTTTTTTCCTTCCCAGGACTCCAACCCGGCACCTATCGCTGTTATATTCTAGAGAAAACGAGCGTTAAATATGGGTTCGTTGCACCCGCAGCGCCATGTGAGCAAGTTTGAACTCGAACTAATATGACGAAGAGTTTAGTGCTCACTGGGAATAAAGCCCCACACATATCGTTGTTGACTACACACAAAGAGACGTCAGCTACCGAATTTTTCTCCACCAGCTGCTCGGAATAACATTTTGAACTTACAGTCATCTCGCAAATTGTTCTGTGTCTCACTGGGAGTTAGAAACCGCAGATATAGTTAGTGTTGACAACGAATGAAAATACATAAAAATCTAAATCATTATCCACAAACAGAAAGGTGTTTCTCATGGTAGAGCTTGATACTACATAATGAAATCTTTAGTGCCGTGCCAGGATTCGAATTCATTCACGCGTAATATGTGGATATGTTGCGGAATCTGCAGTTTTGAACAAACAACAAATTGTAGCCGAGCTGTATTGTGACGAAGGGATCAAATTCCGCGTTAAGGGCGGTCAGAGTTGCATTCCCAGTTCATAACCAATTTCATCGACTTACAGAAGCTCAGGTAGGAGATGGAATAAGTGTCCTGTGACCATACATAGCGTTTGTTTTGTCAATAGAAATAAATAACTAGTGTAAGAAAGATTACTGGTGGTAGAATTTCTACATGTCACCACTCCAGACTTCACTGTGGTTCAACCTAACGTTTACTTGGTAGAGAAGGAACTATATCTTCTTCAACTGGTGTAGCCAAAAGAGAATGTAGCCAAAAGAGTATGGAATCTGTCTCTCCCTACCTAAAATCATTGACAGAAGTGGGAATCGAACCCAGACCTTAGGTATAAGAACCTATCATCAGTCCAACAGACCACCATATCCTCTTCTCTGTGACTCATTTTTCTATCATTACGCTGTAGCACCACACTGGATGAGAATTCTGACACACAGGCTTCCTGTAGTAATTTGCAGCATGTTCATAAAATTCATTTACAACAGACCACCAAATCCTCTTCTCTGTGACTCATTTTTCTATCATAATGCTATTGCGCCACACTGGATGAGAATTCTGAGACACAGGCTTCCTGTAGTAATTTGCAGCATGTTCAGTAAATTCATTTACTTGGTTGATCGAATCACCATTAACTAGCTGCCTCAGGTACCCAGTGCATACATTTGACTCTATTTTGTAATCACCGAAATAAAATTACGTAACTGCCACCTACACAGAACCGCCGACAGTGTAGGATGCAGAAATTCAAATAGTAAGTGTTCCTTTCCACTTGAACTATTCTATTGCGCTATCTGTTTGTAGAAAACGTCGTTCAGTGCAAAAGAAAAGCTGTAACTGTTTGTCTCTCAGAAGTGCAGACCCGGCCATATGCGTTACCTCACAGCGCTGTGGAATACAGATGTCTTGAGGAATTGTTCTTGAGCACTGGAGCTGTTATAGCTACATGTCAGCGAGTAGCGTAGATAAGATGTCGTGAGTTCGAATACATTCACTGTTACATTTTTTAAAGCGCAATTCTGCTTTGTTCTGAAGTTATCAATGTAATGGAACTTTGAACATAATTCCCTTCACTTCTCAACCCAAAGTAGTCGCAGGTGGCAAAAGGACTAACTTCTGCAACATTTTGTTCTTTTCAATTTTATTAGAGAGCCAGACAGCAGATGCATCTTGAAGATGTGAAGGGAGACAGCATTGTGCCATAATATGTCAGAAAAGTATTTTCTACATTAGCTGTCGTGTGGTAGTGGCAGTTTATTCTTCTTCAAACCTTGTTTGACAGCTTTAACTCAGAACAAGTTTTCTACATGCATGTAATCAATAAATGTTCAGTAGGTTACAGTACGCTTGTTCGCCCACTGCTTGAATACTGCTCAGCAGCTTGGGATCAGTACCAGATAGGGTTGACAGAAGTGAGAGAGAAGATCCAACGGAGAGCAGCGCCCTTCGTTACAGGATCATTTAGTAATCGTGAAAGCGTTACGGAGATGATTGATGAACTCCCGTGGAAGACTCTGCAGGAGAGACGCTCAGTAGCTCGGTACAGGCTCTTGTTGAAGTTTCGAGAACATACATTCACCCAGTAGTCAAGCAGTGTATTGCTCCCTCCTACGCATATCTCGCGAAGAGACCATGAGGATAAAATCAGAGAAATTAGAGCCCACACAGAGGCACACCGACAATCCTTCTTTCTACGAACAATACGAGACTGGAACAAAGGGAGAACCGATAGAGGTACTTAAGGTAACCTCCGCCACACACCGTCTGGTGGCTTGCGGAGTATGGATGTAGATGTAGATGAACTACATGTGCCTTGTCAGATTGTTGTAGATAACATCAGAGAATTCGCATATATCGTTGATGATTAATGTCTCTGTCACGTTTACTAATGTTTTAGGAACACTAAAGGAAACCTTACGAAAATTGTGCACTGTATTATAAGAAATGAAATAAAACTACCCACGATAACCTCACGACGAAAGTCTGTTTTAATAAAACTAAGACTCTGTACAAAAGCGTGCCTCTATCGACACGAATTAGTAAAATACTACTCACTTAGATTTTGATTGGGTCTGTGTTTAATTGGTACGCTGTGTCATACTCAAGAGGTATGCAAATGTGGCATTTCATAAATATAGTTATGTATTCCTAGAAACCCAAAATTTGCTTGTCAGCAGCGGAAAGAGGCGTTATCTGTTGTAGAGCATTGTAAGTTTTTCACCATTACACTATGAGTTGAAAGTATTTTCTTGCGATTTCCTTATCGATGTGTGATCTGACTGCTTGTAGATCTTTCGCAGAAGGGATAAAAACGCTACAGTCAGCAAGACTGGAACCGCAAACCATAACAGACGCTTTCTCACATGTGAGCACTCTTCCACAGAGCTAGAGAACAAGCATGCATCTAGGTTTCGTCTTACGAGGCCAATAATGACTAGAACTCGTAAACCGCTATTTAAAGGACGAGATTAGTTGCGATTTCTACCTGCAGCGACTTTACTGGCCTGAAAAACGTATATTTACAATCTTTTGTTTCACCTGAAGCGATAATAACTCAGATTATTCAACGGAAATGACAGGTAAAATCAAGTGAACTTTGAGGCTTAATTCCGTGCAAACCAGGAAGTAACTCGTCGATCACAGAGTTGCAAAACATACGTTGCCTTGTTGCCAAATCTCAGTTACAGTACCAGAAGGAAGAAGACGAACCGATGTGATCCTACAGCAGGTCGGGAAGTGACCATAGCTGGTGTCTCCAAGTCGCGGCTGCTACGGCCTGGAATACGTAATGCGGCTGATTCGCATTTCTGTAACTAGGTTTAGGGACTGGAGCGTAGTTACTAATAATACTCAGAACTGACTGCAAACTAAGCATCATAAATCAGTAACTGTTATAGTTGTTTTTATATTTCTTTCGTAAGTGTACTCAAAACTAAGAAACTCATTCACAGGCATTTTCGTGCCTCGCCGATAGTCGAGCACAACAAACAAATAAAAAGAAAAAACGAGTGTATGTGTGTGTGTGTGTGTGTGTTTGAGAGAGAGAGAGAGAGAGAGAGAGAGAGAGAAATGAAAAAGAATGAGAGAGAGAGTGTAAACAGTTGATGTAAAGAAATTGAATCATGGTATGTAAAGAAGTCTTCCATTGAAATGACACATTCCACATCATGACGAAATGTCGTATTCATGATATGTGGAACAAGAATTAATCTAATCTAATCACCTCATATTGATGACTAGCCATGAAGAGTCATGAATTACCGAAATTTTTGCCACTACCAGTAGCCAAATCTAAACTTGAAAATAAAAGACGACAATTTTTCTAATAAACCGTGACTCCTATCAAGACCCTTTCGTCCCTGTTAGCTAACCACGAAAGCTGTCTGATATACCTCCATTCTGAAGTAACAAAGTGTGCATGCATTTAAAGATGAAGTGCATGATGTGAAGTTCTGTGACGGAGATACCAACCCAACACGTAATCAGATTGTTAACTAAGAAAAATCAAATGTTACGTATCGGTTTTTCCTACGAGCCGCTAGGTGTTTGAATCTAAAATAAGGATACAAACTTTTGTGCCTAAGTGACAATCGAACTGCACACCTACCGTGCATACACGAATATAGCTAAGTATCAGTTGCTTACTCACCAAAAGGAAGATGTGTGCGTGTTTGACCAGAAATAACGACATCTGTTGCGATTGTTGGCAACACATGAACAGCCATTGAAAATGCGTGTTAATTTTCACTAGCAGGTGGGTGTGCACTTGATAGAGCTTGAAATGAAATTATGAATATTTTTGTACTGGATCAGGGTTCAGACCCACATACTTACCTTTGGAGGAGATCTACAGAAGATTGCAGTCTTGGGAGAAGGAACGAAATGATTGAACTATACTGTTCCGAGAGATTCAGATCCTCGAAAGAGGAGATACGAATTCGAATCACAGTCCAGCACCAAATTTTTCAGCGTCTCTAGTCCAATCCAAATGGTTCAAATGGCTCTGAGCACTATGGGACTTAACATCTGTGATCATCAGTCCCCTTGAACTTAGAACTACTTAAACCTAACTAACCTAAGGACATCACGCACATCCATGCCCGAGGCAGGATTCGAACCAGCGACCGTAGCAGTTGCGCGGCTCCGGACTGAGCGCCTAGAACCGCGAGACCACCGCGGCCGGCCTAGTTCAATCAAGTACAAGTAAAATAAGAGCCCTGATCCTTTAAATGGCTATCGGTTCATAAAATAAAATAAAATTTTCTGATGTAAGTAAGTTTACTGACGACTGTATTTCTGTTTACCATGACTTATGTCATTTCCCAACGTAAACCGGCTCTGTCCAGTTGGTAATGAAGGAACGTGATGTTTAATGCGGATTCTGGATTATAACGTCTTTCTCTTGAGGTCACCAGAGTTAAAGTAAATCTTTTTGTGCCTCTTTAAAGTAAACGTCTGAACCCACGCATTGCACCTGTGATAGTTCGTTCCACCAGACCATTGTAGCCACATTTCCCATCCCCAGGAGTGTGCTGTAACGGATGATGTGCTTAGCTTACAAAATTAGTCACGGTGGAAAAAATGCGAGTCTATTAAATGGTTAAGTAGAAGCAAGCTTCTGACACGGAGATTATGCTATTCTCATGTCAGGAGGATGTAAAGACTCTTCTAGGCATCATAGGCTCGATGGCTCGATGTGAAACCATTTTGATTTTTCACAAATTCAGCAACTTTCTTAGTTCGAGAAAATCCACTGTGAAGTGTTAAGTTACCGGATAATTCGATTATTACTGTCATTATTACTATCATTTTATTCATACCGCTGCTGGAACACATGTGTTTGAACATCATTTAATGCCCTTTGGTCTCTATAGAAGTAGTATCACAAGAACAGGATCTTTCCCTGTCTACGGAATCCTTTTCAAGTAAATATCAAACATCAGCAATTACTCGTAGATTACATTAAAACTAAAGTAATTGACGAAGACGTTACTTGATAACAAAAACGCGTTGCCTTTCTTCATTTACTTGAGCCTAGAAATGGTTATCGAGTACTGACAAACCAAAAGGCAAAAATCTTACTGCTTTCCGATATACGTCGCTGTCACTTCTTCCACATGATTTGGTCGACGTGACCTGTTTCAAGTTATGTATAACAGACAATGTTTTAGAAAATCAATTGTTTTCTTTTGAAATAAACAGAAAGATTTTCATTCTAAGCTATGGAAGTAAAACGTTTTCGTAGTATTAGTTCAAATTTAATATTCGCCTCAATAATGTAGGAAAGTATTTCACAGTGAAACGTCCCCTTTGAACAATTTTACAGGACTGTGCTTAAACTGACGCACAATATTTTTAGCGCAACGCAATCTGACTTTCAATAATCTCTACAAGAGAATGGCCCTGACTAACATTAAACTATACCTTTCACAAATCACTTACCTCACAAAAATCTTCGCTACTCAAGCTACTGCAATACAGCAAGCGACACTACTGCCAGCTAAATAAAAGATTCAAACTATGGAAGGCACTAACTACTGATAGGGATAGTTAGCAAATGAAAGATATTAATAGAGAACAAACACTGTATTTACCTTAATAGTCATAATATATATAGCAGTTCATGACAAATTACAAAACTCCGCCATCTCTCTCCCCACATCCACCACTGCTGGCGGCTCACCTCCAACTGCTCAACGCTACGCGCTGTTAACAGCCCAGCTGCCCAACACTACAATGGCGAGTATTACAACAATGAAAAGCAGCCACAGACTGCACACAGCACAGCCAGTGTTTTTCATACAGAGGTGGCGTTACCAATAAAAAACCTAAACAGCCTACTTACAGGCAATGCAGCAGCACAAATCAAGTAACACAAACATCAATGACAAAAATTTCAAGCTGGCAAAGCAAGCTACAATAAATCTAAATTACCAAGCAATTCAACATTACAACTAATATGAGGCAATGCGCAGCAAACAAGAAAAATAAATCTGGCTTAGCAGAGTAACACAAATTTAAATTCAGTAGCACTATGCCTGGCAAACAGCATAACTTCTACATCTACATCTACATCTATACTCCGCGAGCCACCTTACGGTGTGTGGCGGAGGGTACTTATTGTACCACTATCTGATCCCCCCTTCCCTGTTCCATTCACGAATTGTGCGTGGGAAGAACGACTGCTTGTAAGTCTCCGTATTTGCTCTAATTTCTCGGATCTTTTCGTTGTGATCATTACGCGAGATATATGTGGGCGGTAGTAATATGTTGCCCATCTCTTCCCGGAATGTGCTCTCTCGTAATTTCGATAATAAACCTCTCCGTATTGCGTAACGCCTTTCTTGAAGTGTCCGCCACTGGAGCTTGTTCAGCATCTCCGTAACGCTCTCGCGCTGACTAAATGTCCCCATGACGAATCGCGCTGCTTTTCGCTGGATCATGTCTATCTCTTCTATTAATCCAACCTGGTAAGGGTCCCATAATGATGAGCAATACTCAAGAATCGGACGAACAAGCGTTTTGTAAGCTACTTCTTTCGTCGATGAGTCACATTTTCTTAGAATTCTTCCTATGAATCTCAACCTGGCGCCTGCTTTTCCCACTATTTGTTTTATGTGATCATTCCACTTCAGATCGCTCCGGATAGTAACTCCTAAGTATTTTACGGTCGTTACCGCTTCCAATGATTTACCACCTATGGCATAATCGTACTGGAATGGATTTCTGCCCCTATGTATGCGCATTATATTACATTTATCTACGTTTAGGGAAAGCTGCCAGCTGTCGCACCATTCTTTAATCCTCTGCAGGTCTTCCTGGAGTACGTACGAGTCTTCTGATGTTGCTACTTTCTTGTAGACAACCGTGTCATCTGCAAATAGCCTCACGGAGCTACCGATGTTGTCAACTAAGTCATTTATGTATATTGTAAACAATAAAGGTCCTATCACGCTTCCTTGCGGTACTCCCGAAATTACCTCTACATCTGCAGATTTTGAACCGTTAAGAATGACATGTTGTGTTCTTTCTTCTAGGAAATCCTGAATCCAATCACAAACCTGGTCCGATATTCCGTAAGCACGTATTTTTTTCACTAAACGTAAGTGCGGAACCGTATCAAATGCCTTCCTGAAGTCCAGGAATACGGCATCAATCTGCTCGCCAGTGTCTACGGCACTGTGAATTTCTTGGGCAAATAGGGCGAGCTGGGTTTCACATGATCTCTGTTTGCGGAATCCATGTTGGTTATGATGAAGGAGATTTGTATTATCTAAGAACGTCATAATACGAGAACACAAAACATGTTCCATTATTCTACAACAGATTGACGTAAGTGAAATAGGCCTATAATTATTCGCATCTGATTTATGACCCTTCTTGAAAATGGGAACGACCTGTGCTTTCTTCCAGTCGCTAGGTACTTTACGTTCTTCCAGAGATCTACGATAAATTGCTGATAGAAAGGGGGCAAGTTCTTTAGCATAATCACTGTAGAATCTTAAGGGTATCTCGTCTGGTCCGGATGCTTTTCCGCTACTAAGTGATAGCAGTTGTTTTTCAATTCCGATATACCTAAACATGACAAAGTTCAAGCAGAAAAAGTATTACACTAAAAATGGCCATGTCTAATACCTATGTCACATCTTAAAACTAGAGTGATGCATCACAATTTATTCTACAAAAGAAATTAACAAGTACTTGAAAAGAAAACTATGATTGCAGTTCCTGCGAAGGTAAATGTCTTTTTGTGCTCCCTCATTTTTTTTTGAAAAAATTATTATTTACTCGATCTGTAGACAGAAAATATTTATATTAGTACATCTATAAAATTTTGTTTTAACCAATGCTGCAGTGCAGCTAGAAACTAGATATTGAACGAAATAAGCAACTATGTACAAAGCAAAGCATAAGAACATCGTTCAATAGCCATGTGGCATTTCATAAGTAGTAAAAAAATCTCTCGTATAGAAAGACAGTATTCATAGTCAGGTGTGTAGACAATCTATTTCTTGTCATTTCATTAGGCATTTCAGTAAATATCAGAAAGTACGATAGGTTTCCAAGTAATTAGCGTGTCGTATTTGCGATGCTTTCTACAAAGGAATGTCAGAAGCGAGGTTAATGGCCTCTTTTTTTCACCTAATGGCTGTTTCTCCAGGTGGCTGGCACAGGTGGCCGCTCAAGACGCATTACGTCAAGGTCACTTACCTTTCTTACCGAAATATTTACGACAACAGTTTCCGCTACAGTGGCAGTCTTGTATAAAAATATTTCACAGGTCAAGAATTTGCGTTACAAATCTGTAGAAACAAAATCCTATAAATATAAGTGTCCAAAAAAAATATTCGTTAGCATTGTGATACAGTCACGCATTTACGCACATTTCATAACTCTTAAAGTACGATTCTTGGTTTCCAACATACTTCTTATTCCTCATATACGGTAGCATCATCTTATTGATCATAAACGTATCTCAACAGCATAGTACACATCGTCGTCATAATATCATAACATCTCAGTCAATTCTCAATATCGTCGTAGGTTCCTCCAATAATTTCAAAACCTAAAAAAAATTCTCTGATCATTTCAATAGTGTCATCTACCTCAAACGTACTTTAAAATCATGCTCCCTTACCAAATACATAATTCAAAGCTCTCATAGTATCACAATGGTTCCAAAAAATATGAACAGTTCACAAAGTACTGACAAAATGCAATTTCATACGTGTGAAGTTATTCAACTGTGTAATTACGTAAACATCTGTCACTAATGTAGTAAAAAAAATGTTTATCTCTCAGTTACATGATCAGATAGCTGTGTAATTTGTGTGTTAGAGAAATATGGTACCGATGTGTAAAGTTGTATAAGCAAATACCATATTAGCTAGGGTTCCTTGTGGTTGCCACACACATGGTACACAAAGTAAGCGTGTACCCCCCTGAGGATTAACGTAATTATACCCTCAGGTGTTACAGATTACAGCAATGGAATGAAATATATCACGGAAAACCCTTGTATCATTGTACTTCAAATATCTTTAAAAATAAATATTTTAAGTACAAAATACGTGTCCTGTAGCGCTAAATGTGCGTCTTGTTGCAACATAATCTCTGTGGAAGTGTCGTAGTTATCGTCCTCCGAAAGCTAAGTTCTGCAGAAGTCAATGTACTTACCTCATGATACACAAAAGTGAAATGCTTTGCGTATAGATATCGTAGTTATCATGCTTATTGGCGTGATGAAGAAAGTACTGTACTGTAACGTATTGTTGTGCTACGGAAAACCCTGTCGCATTGTAGCTATACTACAAAAGTTACTACTAAAACCTGTTTTACTTTCCAGAAGATTTCAGAAAAACTGTGCAGATATAAAACAGATACACCGCAAAAGCAACATTGTAAATTGTCACTCATTAGTAGCGTCGTGATATAATCGTGTAGCTGTCAAAGAAACCAAATGCTAAGTCATCTTTAATCCCACAGAAAGTACTTCAAAAAGGATGTATTTTCAAACAAACCAAAATGTTGCATTAAAATCTCATTAGCAGTACTGGTAAATGTTCTAAGTATGTGAGCCTTATAGTAGTTACGTAATCGTGCAACTAACAAGCAAGAATGTACAAATACAACAAAGCATACTAGAAATGTGAAGTGAAAAGTTTTATGGCAAAGACAAAGTTAAAAAGCAGATTATCTTTCAATAAACGGTTTTACATGTGAAATGTGGTGTAAACCTTTACTCTTCCTAGTATGCAGACTTTCAACTGAAAAGCAATTGTCATTTTTTATACGTCGGTAAAGAATGCTGGAATTTTTCTCAAGGCTATCGTCTTATGTTATTTTTCTCGGAGCCAGCGGGCGCACGCGGCTGCCTGCTGTGCGAGTCATTGTCTGTCTCTTTGTTGGCGCGCGCCGTTATTGGGATTAGGAAACCTAACTTCTACAAATTCACTCTGACGAGAAGGCCCAGCTCTGTTTGAATCCCGCCAGTTCTGATGCAATTCAGGTCTTTCGTTACGATCATATCGTCTGTCGTCATGTCGGTAGATGCCATAGTTTCTTTCTTGTCGGTCACGTGGTGGAGAATTTCTCCCTGAATCAAAACTGCGCGCTGGACCGTTGCATCTAAAGTTATTCCCCTGATAATATTTATTTTGGTTCCCATATCGTCTGTTTCTCTGATTGTCTCTGTGATAGTCATTACCGCGGAGAAGTGATCCTTCCCTTTAATTATTACTACTCTGCCAACGGTTGTTATACGGGTGGTGTCTGTTTTGGTCACGATTTATGTTGTGAGAATAGCCTTGTCGCGTCCAGTTATTATTTCCTTCACCGCGGAATTGCGATGGATGTGATCTGTAATTGTTGTGCTCGTGCGTTCCGCGATCGTCAGTGTCAATTTCCAGTTCTTGTAACAGTCCCTGAAAAGCCTCAATGTCTTCTTTGCAACGTCCTGCTAAAATAATATGTCGTAAATGTTCAGGTAATTTGATTAAGCAAATGCGGATGAGTTATGAGGGGCTGTATGGGTTTGACAGGTACTGATTCTTGTGCAACATGTCTTCAAAATATTTCACAAGACTGGAGAATTCAGATTGTTCGAAATGTTTCATCATTATGATGCCATGTTTTACTCGGTCTTGTGTGGCTTGAGACCAATATGCTGAGAGGAAGGCATGGTAAAATTCTCCTTCACTGTGGCAATCGTGAATAACCGATCGCATTCTTACAGCTGGTTCATTCTCTAAGTAGCCACACATAAATTCTAATCTGTGTTCTAACGACCAGTTGGGAGGAAAACAATGACAGAATTGATGGAGCCACGCTTGTGGATGAATGTCGTTGGCAGAATTCTTAAACGTTTTGAATTTACGTGTAGTAATGAACAGCTTATAGTCAAAATCATCATGTCGGCGAGTCGCATATCGGTCATTGTTAGGTCGTGTCGGCCGTTCCATCTCAAAATTCGGTGCACATTGCCAGTTTCTTTCATAACTTCCGAAATGCCCTGTGTTATTATTTTGCGTCTTTTCCGTATTTCTATGTCCCTCTTCCTGTACTGGAGCGCGAGTGTCCTCTGAAATATGTAATTCTTGTATTACTTGTGCCAAATGATCTTGTACTTCCCGGATTTCTCTTTTGTACTGTGTATTGATTTGATTTTGATTTTGTTTGAATTTTCTAATTTGTTCATACTCTTCTGTGTCAGTGAAGGCTACAGGTCTTGTGTCATTCAGATCATCATCTACCTTTGTAGATAAGTTAGTGACCTGATCCGAAAGTTTGGCTACTTTCTCCGATAGTGAACACATTTCCTCAGCGTGTTTTTCTGAACCAAGTTTCAGAGTGTCCATTTGTGTTAAAATCGAATCTACTGTGTCCTTTAAGTTTTCCTGAGTTTTTGCAAGTTGCGTAACCGAATCGGTAGATGCAGCTGAGTCAATTTTAGCCCATAAGGTCTCATGATGTTCATGAACAATGGTTTGCAGTTCTTTTATGGCTGCTTCGTGATTCTGTAATGCATTTTCATGCCGCGAAAAAATAGGTTGAAAATGCTCACAAATTTGTGTTTTTACGTCATTACAGACTTTTTGACATATCGATTCAATGTTATGTAACTCAGTAGTTAAATCTTCACATGTTTGTTCAAGCGTGGTGTGAAGATTTTGTTCCATTGCGTCTAACTGTTGCTGTGTTTGTCTCTGGTATTGTTCCATTGAATCTAACTGTTGCTGTGTTTGTCTCTGGTATTGTTCCATTGTGTCTAACTTTTGAAGATTTTGTTGCACTGTGTCTAACTTTTTAAGATTTTGTTCCACTGTGTCTAACTTTTTAAGATTTTGTCCCATTTGTCTCTGATTTTGTTCCATTTGTTGCATTAATAGCAATAATAATGTATTAGTGTCTGGAATCTGTTTCTCTATGCTTTTTGGCAGTGCATTTTCACCGGCAACATTCACATTTTGACAAGCAGAAAATGTGTCTTGACTCATTTGAGAAAACGGTGATGACCCAGAACCTGAATCTACAGTAGTTGCGAAATTGTGTCCTGTCATTTCGGATTCCTGAGGCGAGCTGTTGCCGACCGACCGATCGATAATGCTTCCCTGCTCACTAATTGTTTCCCTGTCTACGCCATTGTTTGCCGCCCGCTCCATTTCCCTATGCACAATTACCAAATTATTACTTTGAACATCAGTTAATTCATTACTCGGTGGCGCTAACACACTGCTTTCGTTTTCACTGTCATTTCGCAGTTTACTTTGGAGCCTAGTATTACGTTTTTCACACGCCATTATTGTCACAGTATTTCACACGACAACACAGAAAAACACAATTTGAAGAGCAAAAATAAGAGAACACATTAACATAACACTGAAAATAATATCTAGTTAATTGCAGCTGCGAAATACTTGGTGCAAATCTACATGCATGCCACAACTGTTTTACTGTACAACAATGAAAAACTACAACTACAAAGGAGACTTTCTCTACAATTACGCGCTAGCAATAAACAAAAGCTACACTAATTACACAAACTACAAGAAAAAAATCTGAAGATTCCAGTGAGGTATCCACGGCTAAGGGTCGACATATGAAACGTCCCCTTTGAACAAATTTACAGGACTGTGCTTAAACTGACGCACAATATTTTTAGCGCAACGCAATCTGACTTTCAATAATCTCTACAAGAGAATGGCCCTGACTAACATTAAACTATACCTTTCACAAATCACTTACCTCACAAAAATCTTCGCTACTCAAGCTACTGCAATACAGCAAGCGACACTACTGCCAGCTAAATAAAAGATTCAAACTATGGAAGGCACTAACTACTGATAGGGATAGTTAGCAAATGAAAGATATTAATAGAGAACAAACACTGTATTTACCTTAATAGTCATAATATATATAGCAGTTCATGACAAATTACAAAACTCCGCCATCTCTCTCCCCACATCCACCACTGCTGGCGGCTCACCTCCAACTGCTCAACGCTACGCGCTGTTAACAGCCCAGCTGCCCAACACTACAATGGCGAGTATTACAACAATGAAAAGCAGCCACAGACTGCACACAGCACAGCCAGTGATTTTCATACAGAGGTGGCGTTACCAATAAAAAAACCTAAACAGCCTACTTACAACAGTTGCAAAACTCGCATCCGACACATTGACCTTACACTTAGTCACTGACCATAAATTCTAGCTCAGAGTGACACCAGTTTAAGTAAGCTAATGTAGCTAAGACTGTTTGCCAGTGCTCTTTCTCACTGGAAAATACGCAGTTCACTCATTTGGCTCGATCTGAAGCTACCCAGAGGAAAAGTAATTTGCTAGAGGCGCTGTTAGCAAATGTCTTCAGAGTTCCTAAGGCTGCTGTGGAAATTTAGCATAGAGGCCCTGTAGTAATCAAGAGGTTCATATCCTTCACGCTTATCACCCTGGTATGTGAGTCTTAAGTGAAGAACAATACTGAAATTTGTATCGTTGACGGTCAATTCGGATTTCTTCAGAGACACTGGTTTTGCGAAGCAGTTTGGTAGTCAGAAAGTTGAGACCTATGACCATTAACACAACTTACTGAGTCGAGCCACCAAGAGGATTTGATGTCAACTCCACTCCGCACTGCCCTCCTCTCTCAAACACAAACACACACACACACACACTCGTTTTTTATTTTTATTTGTTTGTTGTGCTCGACTATCGGCGAGTCACGAAAACGCCTGTGAATGAGTTTCTTAGTTTTGAGTACACTTACGAAAGAAATATAAAAACAACTATCACAGTTACTGATTTATGATGCATAGTTTGCAGTCAGTGCTGAGTATTATTAGTAGCTACGCTCCAGTCCCTAAGCCTAGTTACAGAAATGCGAACCAGACGCATTACTTATTCCAGGCCGTAGCAGCCGCGACTTGGAGACACCAGCTGCGGTCACTTCCCGACCTGCTGCAGGATCACATTGGTTCGTCTTCTTCCTGCTGGTACTGTAACTGAGATTTGGCAACAAGGCAACGTGTGTTTGATAACTCTGTGATCGACGAGTTACTTCCTGGTTTGCACGGAATTAAGCCTCAAGGTTCACTTGATTTTACCTGTCATTTCCGTTGAATAATCTGAGTTATTATCGCTTCAGGTGATACAAAAGATTGTAAATTTACGTTTTTCAGCCCAGGAAAGTCGTTGCAGGTAGAAATCGCAACTAATCTCGTCCTTTAAATAGCGGTTTACGAGTTGTAGCTTCTATTGGCCTCATAAGAGGAAGCTAAGACATGTACGTCTTCTCCAGCTCTGTGGTAACGTGCTGACCTGTGATAAAGCTTCAGTTGTGGTTCGCAGTTTCTGTCTCTCTGACTGTAACATTTTGATCCCTTCTGTGAAAGAGCTACAAGTAGTCAGCTCAAACATCTATATGGAAATCGCAAGAAAATACTTTCGGCTCATAGTGAAATGGTGAAAAACTTACAATGCTGCACAACAGGTAACGCCTGTATCCGCTGCTGTCAAGAAAATTTTGGGTTTCCAGGAATACATAACTATGTTTACGAAATGCCACATTTGCGTGCCTCTTGAGTATGAAACAGCATTCCAATTAAACACAGACCCAATCAAAATCTAAGTGAGTAGTATTTTACTAATTCATGTCGATAGAGGCACGCTTGTGTAGAGATTCTCAGTTTTATTAAAACAGACTTTCGTCGTAAGGTTATCATGGGTAGTTTTATTTCATTTCTCATAATACAGTGCACAATTTTCGTAAGGTTTGCTTTAGTGTTCCTAAAACAATAGTAAACATGACAGAAAAATTAATCATCAACGATATATGCGAATTCTCTGATGTTATCTATAAAAGTCTGACAATGCACATGCAGTTCATTGATTGCAAGCATGTAGAAAACTTGTTCTGAGTTGATGCTGTCAAACAAGGTTTGGAGAAGAATAAAATGCCACTACCACACGACAGCTAATGTAGACAATACTTTTCTGACATATTATGGCACGATTCTGTCTCCCTACACATCTTCGAGATGCATCTGCTGCCTGGCTCTCTATTAAACCTGATACGAACAAAACGTTGCAGAAGTTAGCCCCTTTACCACATGCAAATACTTTGTTTGGGTTGAGAAGTGAAGGGAATTATGTTCAAAGTTCCATTAGATTGATAACCTCAGCAGACAGCGGAAATGCGTTTTAAAACATGTAGCAGTGAATGTATTGGAACTCACGACATCTTATCTATGCTACTAGCTGACACGTAGCTACAACACTTCCAGAGCTCAACAACAATTCCTCCAGAACATCTGCATTTCACAGCGCTGTGAGATAATGCATATGGCCAGGTCTTGACATCTGAGACAGAAACTGTTACAGCTTTTCTTTTGCAATGAACGACGTTTTCTACAAACAGATAGCGCAATAGAATAGCTCAAGTGGAAAGGAACACTTCCTATTTGAATTTCTGCATCCTACACTGTTGGCAGTTCTGTGTAGGTGGCAGTTACGTGATTTTATTTCGAAGATTACAAAATAGAGTCAAATGTATGCACTGGGTACCTGAGGCAGCTAGTTAATGGTGATCGGTCAGCCAAGTAAATGAATTTACTGAACATGCTGCAAATTACTACAGGAAGCCTGTGTGTCAGAATTCTCATCCAGTGTGGCGCAACAGCGTTACGGTAGAAAAATGAGTCACAGAGAAGAGGATTTGGTGGTCTGTTGGACTGATGATAGGTACTTATACATATGGTCTGGGTTCGATTCCCACTTCTGTCAATGATTTTAGATAGGGAGAGACAGATTCCATTCTCTTCTGGCTACACCAAGTGAAGAAGATATAGTTCCTTCTCTGCGAAGTAAACGTAAGGTTGAACCACAGTAAAGTCTGGAGTGGTGACATGTAGAAATTCTACCACCAGTAACCTTTCTTATACTAGTTATTTATTTCTATTGATGAAACAACCGCTTTGTATGGTCACAGGACACTTATTCCATCTTCTATCTGAGCTCTTGTATGTCGCTGAAATTGGTTCTGAACTGGGAATGCAACTCTGACCGCCCTTAACGCGGAATTTGATCCCTTCGTCACAATACAGCTCGGCTACAATTTGTTGTTTGTTCAAAACTACAGATTCCGCAACATATCCACATATTACGCGTGAATGGGTTCGAATCCTGGCATGGCACTAAAGATTTCATTGTGTATTATCAAGCTCTACCATGAGAACACCTATCTGCTGGTGGATAATAATTTAGATTTTTATGTATTTTCATTCGTTGTCAACACTAACTATTCTGAGGTTTTCAGCTCCCAGTGAGACACAGAACCTTTTGCGAGATGACTGTTAGTTCAAGATGTTATTCCGAGCAGCTGGTGGAGAAAAATTCGGTAGCTGACGTCTCTTTGTGTGTAGTCAACAACGATATGTGTGGGGCTCTATTTCCAGTGAGCACTAAACCCTTCGTCATATTATTTCCAGTTCAAACATGCTCACATGTCGCTGCAGGTGCAACGAACCCATATTTAACGCTCGATTTATCTAGAATATAACAGCGATAGGTGCCGGGTTGGAGTCCTGGGAAGGAAAAAATTAATGTTTCGTCTCGTTATTTCAGTTAAAACATCTAGCTACTGCCGCGAAAATCCGATATGACACAGTTGACTGTGCTTCGATATCAATCCGATTAGGTTCTGGGTTCGAATCCCTGTCCAACACAAAGCTTTACCTCACGGCATTTCAAGTAAGTTACTTGTGAAGAAGCAATATGTAACATCTCTCGTAGTTCGTTAACAGGGACAATAGATGCTGGTTAGGAATTCGCGTCCGTTAAAAATGTTTGCGTTATTTAACTTAAAGTTGATATTTGCTAACTGATACTGTCTAAAATCGAGGTATATCACTCTCTGTATGCCTTATCAGAAATGGCTGTTAGTTTCCGTCAGTCACGAAATCTTTGCTAAGTCTGCATGACCTGGGTTTGAGTTCATATGCAGAACGAGACGGTCCGTCGTGTCATTTGTAGTTCATACATAGTCTCAACTAGCTGCTCGTGAATAACTTAAATTTTTAATGTCATTTTGTGTTAAATAATAAGTTCGGTATGTTACTTTGAAGAGGAAATCATGAATACGACGAACTTACTACGTGCATTACCTATCTGACGTAATAAGTAGAGTGGGAACATTTCAGGTATGTCATTTATTGTAATAAATATGAGCTTACAAGACTTAAGGACAGTCTTATCTGTGATAAGGTGTTCCCTGATGTTTGTAGTATTGTAGTTTTAAGTTACATCTTGAGTTTCTACGATACAGAGCTGTGTTTTCTAGTGGTGACTTGTTGGAACCTTCAATAGTCAAACGACTGTACCAAGGTGCGGTTAGAGGACCTGCTAGACAGCTGCGTTATGCCGGTTGCATACGAATCAGGCGAAATGCAATTCAGGTCGTTTGGATACTTTTGAGCATGACTGTACATGTCACCTGTCAGAGTCGTATCTAGGCGTATCAGGGTCCCGTATCACTCCAACTCCATCCGCTCGATACAATTTGAAACAAGGCTCGTTCGATCAGTTTCCAGTCATCAACAGTCCAATGTCGGTGTTGACGGGTCCAGACTAGGCGTAAAAGTTTGTATCGTGCAGTCATCAAGGGTACAAGAAAGGGCCTTCGGATCCGCAAGCCCGTATCGATGATGTTTCGTTGAATGGTTCACACGCTGACACTTCTTGATCGCCCAGCACTGAAATTTGCAGCACTTTTGCAGAAGGGTTGCACTTTTATCACCTTGAACGAATCTCTTCAGTAGTAGTTGGTCCCGTTCTTGCAGGGTCTTTTTCAGGCCGTAGCGATGTCGAAGATTTGATGTTTTACCGGTTTCGTGATATTCACGGTACACTCGTGAAATGTTCGTACGGGAAAATCCCCACTTCATCGCTACCTCGGAGGTGCTGTATCCCATCGCTCGTGCGATGACTGTAACGCCACGTTCAAACTCACTTGATAACCTGCCATTGTGGCAGCAGTAACCGATCTAAAGATAGCGCCAGATACTTGTTGATTTACATAGGCGTTGTCCACCGCAGCGTCTTACTATGCCTGTTTACATATCTCTATATTTTAATACGCACGGTTATACTAGTACTTTTGGCGTATCAGTGTAGTAGTTGGCCCTGCGAACTATCGAAACGACAACAGTAAACAGTGTTAGGACTGTTTGATGCGTTGTACTGATATCTGAAGTTCGATTAGATTATGCTTGAACTGTGTCCGAACTGCGTGGAACTGATTCTACCAATTATTAGTTGCTTAATGTTGAGTACACAGTATGAGTTCAGCTAAGGGATGAAATTATATAAGTGTATGTAAAGCACCGCTAAACAAAACTCGTGTGCGCTCAGCGCAATGGAGCTACTTGCGAAGCGGCCGACCGCAACAGATGGGAAATCCAGCAGCCTGGCCGCAGCGAACTGGACACACAGCGGTAGCAGAGACACAGGAACGTCCAGTATGCAGTACGTCACGCCAGATTCAGCAACGGCAGCGAGCAGTTATTCTCGGTGGCAGTATACAGAATAAAGCAAATTAATGTCAGGCCTGCTCAGCGTAGTTTAATTTATGCAGTGGCTAGTGAAAGGGTCTGAGTAATCCGAAAGCAGTTGCAATGTATAGTGCAATAACTGCTGTAGTGACAAGCGCTTATATAAAGTTTGTAAATTTTCTAAACTGTAAAACAGATAGCGAAGGAAAGAGAAGGTATAATCTTCGAAGTGGGGAAGGATCGCAAATTAATCACAGTAGCGATTATCCTTTAGATCAGCAACAAGAATAACTACAAACTGACGACGTCGGCTGTGATCCTTCAGATCAGCTACAAATGACAATGATCTTGGAAATATTATTCATGAAAATGTAGGTTCTGTTTTAAATAATTGTACGGAAAAAGGAAGATTATATCGGGCCTGACCACAGTGACGAGGTAGAATGGAATGAAGATGACAGAGAAGCAGAATCTGACACCGGCATTTCAAATGAGCCGACAGTAGAAGCGCATAGTTTAAGCCATTGTTCTGCATGTGCTGTTATCTTGCCAAATGAGAAACATAGTGAACAAAGTAATGTTTGGCATTACAGTCAAATGCAAGCGGTGATGGAGATGTTAAATTGATTAGTACACGAGTAAAAATAGGCTAAAGGTGAGTTGAAAAAATGAAGTACAAAATGTTAACGCAGGGCAAAGAATACTGAAGGAGTGCCAGGATAAGCTTAATACCAACCTCAAGGCATTACGTCTAAAGGTCACTAAGCTGAAAGCCAAAAATTACAACATTATCAAGGGTATTCATGAAAAAACGAAATAATTGTTTAAGAATCTGAGTGAGCCTAAACATGAAATGAACGATAGGATAGATGCACAAGCTGAAAATCGTAATGAAGTAATTAGTGTACAGAGCAACGTTAATGAAACTTCTGACATAAATGATCAAAGTAAGCATTCCGCTACTGTGTCAGTGCGTGACGAACTAATTAAACTTAACAGTGAGAATGTTAATGTAGTATCACATGATATAGGTGAGAAAAACATGGGTGAGATTTGCACTGAAACATTTAACGCTGAAATTAGCGAAGCTGTCAATTAAAAAATTGTGATTTCAGCAGTACTGAACATTCACCTCAGATTGTGCATAGTAATTCAATGTCCGAAAAAATACGTGAACGCAGTAGTGATATCTGTAATATAGAATCCATTAGTTAGGACAGTGCAAGTGTCATTCACATAAATTAGAGAGGATTCGCAAAAAGTAAGGCATTTTAACGAAGGTATTAACGAAACTGAGATAATCAGTGGCACAAAATTTACCCAGAGGATTAAATCCAACGTTAAACTGCAGTGTGACTGGAAAAAAAGAGAGTACGTAGCATTTGTGAAGTGACGCAAACTGTTCCGTCACTGTAAACAAAGTCTGCGTGGTATCAACAGAAACAGAAATAACTGTCACTGACTCTCATGCTTCAAAAAAAATGGGTCAAATGGCTCTGAGCACTATGGGACTCAACTGCTGTGGTCATCAGTCCCCTAGAACGTAGAACTACTTAAACCTAGCTAACCTAAGGACATCACACACATCCATGCCCGAGGCAGGATTCGAACCTGCGACCGTAGCAGTCGCACGGCTCCGGACTGCGCGCCTAGAACCGCGAGACCACCGCGGCCGGCCTCTCATGCTTCAGTTGGAGGTAAACATTCCGATTATGTGGGCGCTATAAAAACATACCCGTGCGTTGCGTGTAAATTTAAATTCACTCAGATTAGAACAGTATCTGACAAAAATACACCCAGTGTTCCTCACTTGCCTTTGAAAGCAGCAGGTGACAAAAGAAAAAGCGATGTTGTAGCGCTGCAGGAAGTGAAATATGAACACTGACCTGAGAGGGCATTGCACCATTTGAAATGCTAGGTGACTAAGGACCACCAGGCATTCGGGTTACTGGCAATATTATTTAACTTTCTTTTTGGAGTACCTATCTTCCTCTTCATTGATTCAGAACTGCATCTATCATATTTATCATTCTTCAATAACTAGGGAAGGAAAGTCGAATTAAGTACAAGTAAAGCACACCGACGTGATGTAATGTGCTATTTCTTAAACGGGAGACATTAGGTAAACATCAAATGAGAATACTGATTCCCGGCGGTATTATGGCAAAAAGCGACACTGATCGACAACAAAAAAGATACAGTTAGAATTTGAAACAATTTGTGTAGCCCTACTATGTGTAACTGTAGAAAACAACGAGCAACGGCAATTATAAGGAACACTTTATCGTTTGGCATTAACAATAAACCTTCGACAGCTGATGGAAAGAATGTTAATGTGTCAATACTTTATCCTACAGAATACTGCGGAACTACATTTTTCTTATTTAATAAAGAAATATACGAAGGATATAGTTGTGTAATAAGGTTAATGAAGAAACGTTGCAAACGAATACATATAGCGTAATAAACTGAGTTGGCAGTCACGATGGCATTAATGAAAGAATGAAACAGAAAACACTTTATTCTGTAATGCGTAAGATCGCCGCTGAAGTGGAAGAGGATTAAGAAAGACAACGTACGTTATTGTAATGAGATAACGGTTGTAATTGACAGGTGGCAACGTAAGCTGGTAACAAATAGTACACTGTCTCTTGATCACGACGGGATGATGCTTGTTGTGAGTCCAAACAACGGTACGCTTCCATAAAAAAGTTAATTGGGTAACATGCATTTCCGCCACGGTTGATTATGTTGAATGTATATATAGGCGATGGATTGTCCCGCGAATGAAACGGATTTACGTATTCATTCTTTATTAAATGCAGGATACACAAACGATGTTTTTATTTATATTTTATTCCGAATGGTTTCGGTCGTACACAGTGTTTATGGTCCTGTGCGAAATACAAAACAATCATCACGTCAATTGCAGAAAGTAGATGACCTACAAGGTCAGAAGATTATCTCAAATGTAACAATAGAAAAATTACTTACGTTGAAAAATTAATATGCAGCCAAATTTTCATGTCAAAACTATCATTCATTTCGAACATCAGGAATGATATCTGTGTGAAGAGTAGCTAACTGAAGAGAATCACTACGGCATTGCAGGCCAAAACTCGTATTAAACAATTCAAAGATTAAGAACTACAAAGGTATGACATTCGTAGCCAAGAAGAAGATAACACTAATCATACATCTCGGAACTAAATTGCATTCCATCTAAACGTTTTCAAGAGGACGAAGTAACAATAATTTTTTTTAATTAGGTTACGTAAAGCTTTTTTTTTTGCACTTACGATGACAGCATTCTTTATCGTCATATATACTTTAAACTAAAATATTTACAAAAAAAGGTAACGAATTGTCAGAACGGGGTAAATACTGTATTGCAGGTATCTAGCACGCGCCAACGTAAAAAGCTAAATGTATTACCTCAATCTACAGATTCCTTTAGGAAGAAATACCGTCCAGTAACAAATAATTTCAAACACAATATTCGAAACATCTACCGCGATGTCAGCGCATTAGCCAAGACTAGGCGGCCGCCTAGCGCGGTAAAGCAGAGAAAAAAATTAATGTCAAATAAAAGAGCGAGAAACTAAGCAAATACGAAGACAAAATTAAAAAGAGGCAAAATTAAATGACCGTATTGTTTTCAGAAGCTAATGGAACAGTTACGTATTTTGATAAAAGTAAACACATTGCATCTACCTACCTGAAACGAAAGCAGCAGCGCTAAATACGAAATTGAAATAAACATGATAGTTCCAAACGTTTACTAATCCAATTAACTGCAACTGAGTAAAATAAGTAACTGATGCCAAATTGGATTCCACAAGTATAATCAGTTGAGTTTAAAACCTTGAGTAAATTTTCCCTACTGAAATTGCTTTGGGAAATTTCAAAAACTGAGGACAAAAATAAGAAACTGAGGACATCAGTCAGTTTCAAAGGAATGGTGAACATAGCATGAAAACTGAGGACTGACCCCAGAAAATAGGACATCTGGACACCCTAGTTTAATGAATAAAAGCGTAATAAGAGATTTGTATTGTTATGCCGCTGGATGCTGGTGGTGATGGTGGGGTTGGGGGGGGGGGGGATATCGGGGAGACCGATGATAGTAAAAAAAGAAAAGGTATGATTTTTCAGGTAGTCCGCTTCCGTAGCGCAGCGGTAGCATTACAGTCTACCACGCAAGGGAGCCCGGGTTCGATTCCCGGCAGGGGACTGGGTGTTGTGTGTCCTTCATCATCATTGACAACGCAAGTCGCCGAAGTTCTGTCAACTAAAAAGACTTGCAATACGGTGGCTGAACCCTGAAGGGGGATATCCCCGCCGATAAATGCCATACGATCATTTCATTTTTCAATTCTTGCCTAGGGCGGCAAAGCACCTAGCAACTGCACTGAGCAAAGGTAATCAGAAACTGTCGCAGTCAGAATCCTGTGAAACTATAAGAATGGGTATGACCAGTTAGTGGGCTATTCCATGGCACAATCAGGATCAGGAGCCTCCAGAAGTGATTTACTAATAGCATACCACATTAAAAAAGGTATACATTCACAAAATCATAAGTAAGAAATTTGAAGAATACAAACATCTTTTATAATGTTTACGTCAGCAGTGCCTTAAAAATTGCCATTTGTTACCAGAAACATATGGATGGAATACAGTTTTCTTACGAGATATAGTATTATAATCAGCCTGGCTTTGAGTATCTACAACATTGACCGTTTCATCTTGGCGGGGAACTTAAATGCAAGAATAGGTAAAGGACCCGTCCACCAGTTGATGGGCCACAATGGAGGAGATACCATTAATAACAATGGAATAAAATTGAGAGAGATTGTCGCCTGTAATGAAGTGAAAGTAACCAATACATTTTTAAGACGAAAAACATGTATAAATACACAGCTCCTTCGCACGACGCCAAAGATCTCTGATTGATTACATAATAGTAAATAAAATTCTAGCCTCAGATGTGATAGGCACACATTCAATTAGGGATAGAAACGCGAATACGGGTCACTATTTTGTTACATTGAAGGTCCTGCTGTGGGGAAGATAGGCGAAACAGAACAAGAGGAAAATGACCCTCATGACAGCTGATGTCTCTAGCCGCGGACGGATATGCCGCTTTGACAGTTGTAGCGGAAGCAGAAATCGGTCCTATATTGCGAACGCCATCCAGGCCGAAACGGATTGATTGGAACTCTGTCTCGCACGACCACTGGAGTACCTGAATGGTGGGAATCGCTGGTGCATAAAGCTGTGTAGCACAGACTGGAAACACAGCACTAGAAACTGACTCAATTATTAATTTTGAGTACAGTGCTGCAGTTCCAACCACGTAACAGACTTCAGAAACGTACTGACTAGCGAAATGGTGCGACAGACTGCTGTACTTTTCAGAATTTTGCCTCTAGGCAGCACCATAATAGTCATTTAAAGTGTTTACTTCTTCCATTTACAAAAGTTAGCATTAGCATTCACTGACAGTGTGCTGCACATTTCTTTCTGAAATGACATAAATTTGTTGGTAAAAGTAAAGAGCTTCGAAATATATTTATATAAAGAATGTTGCAATATACACGTAGGAGCAAAATTCTATTGCAATTTAAAAGTATTAGACGTAGGAAAATCTTGACGATACTGTATTTAACAGTGTCTTTGATACACTATTACTGTAGTGAGTGAAATCAAATTATGCAGAAGCATTTTCAAAAACCAGTTACAAGTTAAGTAGGTTTCGATATAGAAGAAGCCGTTGGAAGGTAACACCAATTTCCTTTTATGAGAATGATAAAAAATACATTAGAAACTCGGATCATTTCCAAACGTCACATTTTCGATGGTACGAGTGGTTCAAATGGTTCAAATGGCTCTGAGCACTATGGGACTCAACTGCTGTGGTCATCAGTCCCCTAGAACTTAGAACTACTTAAACCTAACTAACCTAAGGACATCACACACAGCCATGCCCGAGGCAGGATTCGAACCTGCGACCGTAGCAGTCGCACGGTTCCGGACTGCGCGCCTAGAACCGCGAGACCCCCGCGGCCGGCCGGTACGAGTGGAAGACCCTATCCTGTCACAAGATACAACATGGCGCACAACCAACTAAGTATTGCCTAACTGTTCAAGAGTTACAATCACATTAATGTGACCACCACCTGCGTTCGACGGCAACTCACAGGCGGCGCGTGGTAGCACTAGCAGTGGAGAGTATACAAAGAAAGTCGGGAGACGTGGAAAACAGAGCTGTCGTCGTCGTAATGTGAAAGCGGAGCGATTTATCTGACGTCCTAAGGGGTGCGTATGATTATTGGGTTTCGAGTCAAGTGTGGTGGAAGCATTTCCGAAACGGCAACGTTTGTATGCGTGTGGCTCCAAGCTTAAAGTATAATGTGCACAACCAATTAGGGCTATCCAAAACCGACGCTGAGGCAACTGCGCTGCATCATGGGTCGCAAATGCGGTGATTCGTACGGGCGATAAGACAAGCAAGTGTTGAGCAACTGACCACCCAGATGAACCAAGGGGCTACCAACACCATCTCCTCAATGACTAATCAGCGAACGTTGCTGTGCCTAGTTCTCCGCAGCTGACATGTCATTCATGCACCCATGCTGACTGCTATTCCTCGCCGGCCGCTGTGGCCGAGCGGTTCTAGGCGCTTCAGTCCGGAACCGCGCTGCTGCTATGGTCGCAGGTTCGAATCCCGCTCCGGGCATGGATGTGTGTGATGTCCTTAGGTTAGTTAGGTTCTAAGTCTTGGGGACTGATGACCTCAGATGTTAAGTCCCATAGCGCTTAGAGCCATTTGAACTTCACCGCAATTACCGTAGCTAGACGTCCACCGAGTGGTGAAAGGTGGCCTTTTCAGATGAAACAAGTTTTATGGGTCATCGGACAGATGGCCGTTGCCATGTACGGCTTGAAACGTCTGAATATATACACCTTGTAACAATGGTCGGAATGAAGGAATAGGAAGTGTTATGCTGGTTTGGGAAATATTTTCGTGGCATATTCTGGGTGATCTCGTCATCCTGGAAGGCACTACGGATAAACACAAGTACACATCTATCCTTGGCTATCATGTCAAATCCTATATGCTGTTTATTCTTCCTTAGTACAATGGCATCTACCAGCAGGGGCGGCCAGTGTCCGAGCGGTTCTAGGCGTTTCAGTCTGGAACCGCGAGACCGCTACATTCGCAGCTTCGAATCCTGCCTCGGGTATGGATGTGTGTGATGTCCTTAGGTTAGTTAGGGTTAAGTAGTTCTAAGTTCTAGGGGATTGTTGACCTAAGATGTTAAGTCTCATAGTGCTCAGAGCCATTTTTTCAACTACCAGCAGGAAAATGCAACCTGTCACATAGCTCGCAGTGTACGTGCGTGGTTGAAGAGCAACAGGATGAGTTTTCTATACTCTCCTGGCCACCAGACTCCCCTGATTTACACTCAGTCGAGAAGCTCCGTTCACGCAGTTGTTGCACTCAAGTTTTCGGAGGAAGACGTTCAGAAACATATTGCTCCATTATGCCAGTATCGATTATTTTTGAGAGGTGCATATGGTGCCTGAAGATGGCATAAAGAACTGCGGAAACTGGTAGCGAAAGTAAAATAACACCTCAATACTACGGTTTTTTTTGGCATATTTCATTGCTAAATCGTTGTTGAAGAACAGTCGAGAATCCGCGGGACCACTTAGATCGGACTGTTGCCACCATGGATCCTCAAACGAGAAACCTAGGCACAGCAGGCCAAGGCAGTATAGTTGGCATGGCTCCATGTCCTGACCTTAATAGATTCTCTTCCTGCACGTCTCGTCCTGCAAAGGTGGTTAGTGAGGCTTTTCACAGGTGGTTACATTAACGTGAAAGGACAGTTTTCTATTCATAAGGTGTAGAAAAATATACGCTACCACACTTAATCGAAAACATAAAATCCCACTCAGTCCCCATGATGAACAAAAAGAAATTAACATTATCAAACAAATTGCACGTAGAAATGGATACAACCCAGATTTATACAGTGATCTCCAGCAATATAAACATCTACATGAATGTATAAATACCTGAGGATGGGCGCGAGCCCAAAACCCGTCGTGTGACAAATAAATAACCATTTATTGTGACTGGTAGAGGATATTTTCCTACACCCTTTAAAGGAACAGTCACAGAGTTCGACAGCATCCACTATGGATAAAATTCATTTTATTTTCTATTCGTTTGAAAAATATACGTAACTTTACTCACCATGAAATTATGTAACTGGAGGAGTAACAGGGTCTTCCAGACAGCTTTAACATACTATAAAGCACTTAAATGTTGTGCTGATTTGTCCGTCCGTCGCAGTGTTTTAACTCCCGCCACGTAGGCTCTTGGGCTGCGTTCACAGTGGCACCGACACCGGTCGTCAGAAGCCGTCGCCAGAGTCGCCCGATAAGATCGGACGACGGCTTGGTCACGGGGCGTCCGATCTCAGTCATCAGCTTTTGGCGGGGTCGAGCAGGCTATGTTGGGTTAGAATGTAGTCTACGTATGATGTAAGGTAAACCCCAGGGGTGGAATGTATACCACGACGTTTCTGTGCTTAGAGACGAGCGGTGCAATGCTGCGTCTGCTGTTAAGAAGATGCCGAATCAGCTATATGTGTCTCTAAAAGAACGTCTCGAGTACTGTATACTTTCTTCGCTTATTGTAATCACCAGACAAGTTGTACGAAACACCCATGCATTGCGAAACTATGTAGTTTCAACGATACGCCGCACTCTCTCCAAAACAAGTTGTTCAGAGTGCGGTTTATTATGCTAGAGTGGCTACTTCGGTGTAGAAATGTTTTGCCAGTGGGTTTATGAACACGTAATGGCTAATTTACGTGGTGAAAATATATGTCTCTATTGTATGATCAATGGACAAAATTTGTGTGTAAGCAGTATTATTTAATTAATGAAAAGCTAATTTTATTCTAAAAGTAGTGTATATTAATGCCATACTGGCACTGAGTATATTCCGATAATCAGAGTCTATTACATGAAACTTCACTGCTCTCTGAACACATGCCCCAATGGATTTGAGGACAGACATAACAGTATTTTTGGTGGCAGTAGTATTTCAGATTCAGTGTAGCTCTTAATAAAGAAAATCAAATATATTACAGTGCCTTTTAGGGTACCAGAAAGAAGCATGGCTCCAAAATTCGGTAGAGAATAAATTAAAAATTTCATAGTATTTGGGGTGGAAGAGTGAAAATCTTAACTTTTTGGGACATCGTAAATAACATCCTAAATACCACACAGAAACACCGAAACTATACTTTTCAGAACGTCGTACAGGCCTAATCATTGGAAAGATGTAGTCGCCAGATGCTAAACATTCAAGTGTAACTTACAGTTTTACCGGTACTTGTGTCAGAATTCCATCTTTAATGTATTGGATTTTTAAAAATAGAACTCAAATAACACCTCTAGGCAAGCACTAGAAATCTGCTTTGCTGAATTATTTTGAAGTTATGCAGACATATGTCAGTTAACCGTCAATGACTTTTGTCATTTAGTATACGTGTGAAAGACAAACATGAGAGCGAGAGCACCAGCAGCAACGAGTACTGTTTGTATAAAGCGTTTATTTTGCATTTTGTTTACGACCTTCCACTAAGGAAGGGATTCTATTTGTGTTTATCTGCTCTGCATAGAAACTAACAGTTCTTGATCGTTAGGAGAGAAATTTATTTTGTACTTATTTGCTGCGCTTAGCTTTTAAATAGTTTTTCTGGGAAAACCTAGCGTAGTTTTCGCGTCTCGTATTTCAGTGAGTGTTTCTTGATTATCAGAGTAGCTCATCAGAAGATTATCTTGGGAATTTGTCACCGTATAGAGTAGGGTAAACATAGTCATGTGTAGGGACTGTGGTTGTTGTGAGCGGACGCAAGGAGAATTGGCCACTCTTCGGGGGCAGGTGGAGGCTTTGTCTGTTAGGCTCATCGAGCTCGAGGCGCAGGCGTCGGCTCGTAGTGGCGTTGGGGCAACTGTGGTGAGACCTATGCCTACTTCGGTGGCCTTGGAATCACATGGAACCCCTGATGTCGCTGCGTCTTCCGGCAGTGAGCATCTTACCGGTCAGCCATCACTCCAGGGTGAATGGCGGACAGTGGTGGGCTCGCGCGTGCCTGGCCGAAAGGCGAAGGTGGGATCTGGCCGCGTGGCAGCTGCCTTACCCCTTTCCAACAGGTACGGGGTGCTTCCTAGTGGTGATGACATCGTTTCCGAGCCACCACAGGATGCCTCGCCTGTTGGGCCAGTGGCCGATTCTCCGGCAAGGTCCCGACAGTCACAGAGGGCGGGCCTATTAGTTATAGGGAGCTCCAACGTTAGGCGGGTTATGGAGCCCCTCAGGAAAATAGCGGGTAGGTCGGGGAAGAATGCCAGTGTGCACTCGGTGTGCTTGCCGGGGGGTCTCGTCCGTAATGTGGAGGAGGCCCTTCCGGCAGCTATTGAACGCACTGGGTGTGACCGGCTGCAGATAGTAGCACATGTCGGAACGAATGACGCCTGCCGCTTGGGTTCTGAGGCCATCCTTGGTTCCTTCCGGCGGCTGGCTGATTTGGTGAAGACAACCAGCATCGCACGCGGAGTGCAAGCTGAGCTTAATATCTGCAGCATAGTGCCCAGAGTCGATCGCGGTCCTCTGGTTTGGAGCCGTGTGGAGGGTCTAAACCAGAGGCTCAGACGACTCTGCGACTATAATGGTTGCAAATTCATCGACCTCCGTTATTGGGTGGAGAACTGTAGGGCCCCCCTAGACAGGTCAGGCGTGCACTACACACCGGAAGCAGCTACTGGGGTAGCAGAGTACGTGTGGCGTGCACACGGGGGTTTTTTAGGTTAGAGGGACCCCCCCTTGGGCGAAACGATAAAATACCTGACGGCTTACCAGAGAGAACATCAGCATCGTTGATAAAGAACGTCCGTCCTCAGAGACTAAAAACAGGAAAAGTTAACGTAATATTGGTAAACTGCAGGAGTATCCAGGGCAAGGTTCCTGAATTAGTATCGCTTATTGAAGGAAATAGTGCGCATATAGTATTAGGAACGGAAAGTTGGTTAAAACCGGAAGTGAACAGTAACGAAATCCTAGACACAGAATGGAATATATACCGCAAGGATAGGATAAACGCCAATGGTGGAGGAGTATTTATAGCAGTAAAGAATTCAATAATATCCAGTGAAGTTATTAGCGAATGCGAATGTGAAATAATCTGGGTTAAGTTAAGTATCAAAGGTGGGTCAGATATGATAGTCGGATGCTTCTATAGACCACCTGCATCAGCAACCGTAGTAGTTGAGCGCCTCAGAGAGAACCTGCAGAACGTCGTGAAGAAGTTTCGTGATCATACTATTGTAATAGGGGGAGACTTCAATCTACCAGGTATAGAATGGGATAGTCACACAATCAGAAGTGGAGCCAGGGACAGAGACTCTTGTGACATTATCCTGACTGCCTTGTCCGAGAATTACTTCGAGCAGATAGTTAGAGAACCAACTCGTGAAGCTAACGTTTTAGACCTCATAGCAACAAATAGACCGGAACTTTTCGACTCCGTGAATGTAGAAGAGGGTATCAGTGATCATAAGTCAGTGGTTGCATCAATGACTACAAGTGTAATAAGAAATGCCAAGAAAGGAAGGAAAATATATTGCTTAACAAGAGTGATAGGGCACAAATCGCAGAATATCTGAGTGACCACCATCAAACGTTCATTCCTGAGGAAGAGGATGTGGAACAAAAATGGAAAAAATTCAGAAACATCGTCCAGTACGCCTTAGATAAGTTCGTACCGACTAAGGTCCAAAGCGAGGGGAAAGATCCACCGTGGTATAACAATCATGTACGAAAGGTACTACGGAAACAAAGAAAGCTTCATCATAGGTTTAAGAGTAGTCGAATCATAGCTGATAAGGAAAAGCTGAACGAAGCGAAAAAGAGCGTAAAGAGAGCAATGAGAGAAGCATTCAACGAATTCGAACATAAAACATTGCCAAACAATCTAAACAAGAACCCTAAAAAGTTTTGGTCATATGTAAAATCGGTAAGCGGATCTAAATACCCCATTCAGTCACTCGTTGACCACGATGGCACCGAAACAGAGGACGACCGAAGAAAGGCAGAAATACTGAATTCAGTGTTCCGAAACTGTTTCACTGCGGAAAATCGTAACACGGTCCCTGACTTCAGCCGTCGCACGGACGCCAAAATGGAAAATATTGAAATAAACGATATCGGAATTGAAAAACAACTGCTATCACTTAGTAGCGGAAAAGCATCCGGACCAGACGAGATACCCGTAAGATTCTACAGTGATTATGCTAAAGAACTTGCCCCCTTTCTATCAGCAATTTATCGTAGATCTCTGGAAGAACGTAAAGTACCTAGCGACTGGAAGAAAGCGCAGGTCGTTCCCATTTTCAAGAAGGGTCATAAATCAGATGCGAATAATTATAGGCCTATTTCGCTTACGTCAATCTGTTGTAGAATAATGGAACATGTTTTATGTTCTCGTATTATGACGTTCTTAGATAATACAAATCTCCTTCATCATAACCAACATGGATTCCGCAAACAGAGATCATGTGAAACTCAGCTCGCCCTATTTGTCCAAGAAATTCACAGTGCCGTAGACACTGGCGAGCAGATTGATGCCGTATTCCTGGACTTCAGGAAGGCATTTGATACGGTTCCGCACTTACGTTTAGTGAAAAAAATAC
Source organism: Schistocerca nitens (assembly GCF_023898315.1). NCBI lineage: Eukaryota > Metazoa > Arthropoda > Insecta > Orthoptera > Acrididae > Schistocerca > Schistocerca nitens. The sequence continues at coordinate 1,014,170,891 of NC_064615.1, forward strand.
GAGCTTACGGAATATCGGACCAGGTTTGTGATTGGATTCAGGATTTCCTAGAAGAAAGAACACAACATGTCATTCTTAACGGTTCAAAATCTGCAGATGTAGAGGTAATTTCGGGAGTACCGCAAGGAAGCGTGATAGGACCTTTATTGTTTACAATATACATAAATGACTTAGTTGACAACATCGGTAGCTCCGTGAGGCTATTTGCAGATGACACGGTTGTCTACAAGAAAGTAACAACATCAGAAGACTCGTACGTACTCCAGGAAGACCTGCAGAGGATTAATGAATGGTGCGACAGCTGGCAGCTTTCCCTAAACGTAGATAAATGTAATATAATGCGCATACATAGGGGCAGAAATCCATTCCAGTACGATTATGCCCTAGGTGGTAAATCATTGGAAGCGGTAACGACCGTAAAATACTTAGGAGTTACTATCCGGAGCGATCTGAAGTGGAATGATCACATAAAACAAATAGTGGGAAAAGCAGGCGCCAGGTTGAGATTCATAGGAAGAATTCTAAGAAAATGTGACTCATCGACGAAAGAAGTAGCTTACAAAACGCTTGTTCGTCCGATTCTTGAGTATTGCTCATCAGTATGGGACCCTTACCAGGTTGGATTAATAGAAGAGATAAACATGATCCAGCGAAAAGCAGCGCGATTCGTCATGGGGACATTTAGTCAGCGCGAGAGCGTTACGGAGATGCTGAACAAGCTCCAGTGGCGGACACTTCAAGAAAGGCGTTACGCAATACGGAGAGGTTTATTATCGAAATTACGAGAGAGCACATTCCGGGAAGAGATGGGCAACATATTACTACCGCCCACATATATCTCGCGTAATGATCACAACGAAAAGATCCGAGAAATTAGAGCAAATACGGAGACTTACAAGCAGTCGTTCTTCCCACGCACAATTCGTGAATGGAACAGGGAAGGGGGGATCAGATAGTGGTACAATAAGTACCCTCCGCCACACACCGTAAGGTGGCTCGCGGAGTATAGATGTAGATGTAGATGTAGAAATCTGGAATAAGATACATATGGACATCTAATGCACTCTAAAGTGGAAAAACAGTCGTGCTCCACATTTGAAAACCACTTCATGCCTACTGGCATTAAAACGCCAATAACAGTAATTAATTTTTAGACAGCTAATGTCCACCCACCACATCCCAAAAAGGTCTACCACAGTGACTTTAATCATAAGATACGCCATCCTTTTCACTTGAACGAATTATTTTTTGGGGTTATAATCTATACTTAAAATTTACGATAAACATTTTGCCTGTTTGTGGTTTCTAATAAACCTCCGATTTCAGTCCACAGATTCAGAGCTACATCCGATGATATTTTTCGTACTCAGGCTGCCACAAACCACTCCTTCGACTAAACTCATCTCTTGCCCACAGTTCGCCTCTCGCGTCGTGTCGGCCATTCCGACCGAAAGAAACGAACTGATTTGAATTTCAACGATTGTCGTCCGAAATCTGTACGTTTGGGCCATGAGGTCGGCTACATTGTGACCGGGCACGTAATGGCGTACTGATTTGAAAAGGTCGCCCGTCATCGGACGATGTCGGTCATCGGTGGAACCCGAAGAAATCGATACTAGTGATGGGGAGCTCGTGAATGAGTCGTTCAAATGAACGCTTCACTCCAGTGAAGTGTGAACTAACCACTTAATTTCAATGAACTGGTACTTCAAACTCTTCACAGATAACACACTTCATAATTTTTTCTAGTTCACTCACTCTCTTCCCCTCTCCCTCATCCCATTACATCAGCGCTACGTCACTCATTCTCCCTTCACTTCAGTTCCCCGTCTACTGCCTGTCGACGAATCGCGCGGCGTTTGTGGGAAACGATAGGTTTGCGAGGGGTTGGGGGGTGAGGGGCGAGGGGAAGGCAGCGTCAGCTGCTTCATGCAGTGCTGACATCATTACCCCTGACTATTTGTGCAGTTCAGTTATACTTCGCGTCTACCAGTAGCCTACCGTTGGCGGCGATTGCGGACCAATGAATATTACAGATACAAACGAAGAGGCTGGCTGTGTGAGCACGCACAGCCAACATGAAAATAAAAGGTTTGTTAATAACACTGAAAGAGGGATTTTACCTGAAATCGTACCAATGACTACAGGTGACAGTTTAAACTGTTTTGAATCTGGAGGGTTATTATTCTCAACAAAAATAAAATCTACAGGAAAACTTCTGAATAATTACTTAACGTAGATATATAGACTTTGTGACAGTGGTAAACATACACATTCTATTTTGGATTGAATTTTAAAAGGAACATAAAATTGGACTGCATTTCGTTGGTAGCCCTAGTTTTCAGTCCATGAATACAACAAATAAGGTTTCACTTGGCAGATAAAGACTTTTTTGGGCGCTTCATGAGAAAATGTCGAGCAAGATTAAATGTAATACCTTCTTTATATGTGACAGGCTTCTCTGTTTATCTTTCCTTTGTCCCCTTCGACCATGCTCTATTTAAGTTAACTCAGACGTTGTAAGAGCGTGAAACGTTGCGTGCACGTTACTGCATAGTTCGGCCATCTGTTGGTAAAATTATGAAGTATTACGAAGCTTTATTGTACGAGTGAGGCGAAGCGATCGTAGCTGCGGCTGAGCGGCGAACTGGGCAACTTCGCCAGGCTACCGTACTTCGTGAATGAACTACTTCATTTGAACGCTTCACGGCAAAGAGTGAAATGAATGAAGTAGTTCACGGGAATGAACGAGTTCGACCCATTTCTAATCGGTACCGCTATGACTGCAGCGCTAGTGCGGTGAACTTGGGACGCAACCCTGCGTCGGCACTGGAACTAGCACCGAGGGGAGGGGAAGAAAACTTGGCTTGCTTGCGTAGAAGGCAGTTGAGTGCAGTTCTGAGGGGTGGACAGGCACAGGTCAAGTGTTGGAACGGGTGTGTCTTAAGCACACCAATAATGTCAGCGTGACGTCATTATGACGTGTACACGCTGTATCGAGGACAACAAAGGCTGCATTACCGATTTTTGTGATCGTTAGAGACGCTAAGCTGCAGTAGCCATTTTTGCAGACGAATTAAAGGAGCATGTTGTTATTTGTCCAGTTGACATACTCACTGCAGTTACGGAAACTATTGATGTCTTATCTTTGAAAGTGTGAACCTGCCCACTTTTGGGACAAAAATGAGCTGAAAATGTGGTTTGTGATTGGTAAATTTGGAAATTAATGTCATAGTAACTCTGTCAGAATTGCAGTCATACGATAACAGAGATCTCGTATTCGAAACTACTCAGAGCGAGAGTCTCCTTTTTTTATTTTTAAATGCAAAAGGCCGGCCGGAGTGGCCGTGCGGTTCTAGGCGCTCCAGTCAGGAACGCGTGACCGCTACGGTCGCAGGTTCGAATCCTGCCTCGTGCATGGATGTATGTGATGTCCTTAGGTTAGTTAGTTTTAATTAGTTCTAAGTTCTAGGCGACTGATGACCACAGAAGGTAAGTCGCATAGTGCTCAGAGCCATTCGAACCATTTTTTAAAAGCAAAAACTGCCGCCATGTTGCAACGTGCTACAGAGTCCGCATTAAACACGTCGCAAATAGGGAATTACCTTCAGAAACTGTTCAGTTGATAAAGACTGAAATGTTTAACACCGAAGCATATTCTCCATATTGTCAACGAATTACAAATATCATTGAACAACTGCAATGAAACACGCTTTTTTGATTTTAAATCTCACCACTGAGACGAGCTGTTGCCAGTCTGAGTTATTGGCTGTGAGACATCATGGAAGTCACATCTAATTCTAAATTTAACTTCTCACTTCGTTTCTGTGCACTTTATAGGTGCTAGACTTTCGCTGAAACTAGGTGACCAAAGAGTTTATTCCCAGATACAAGTCTCAAGTCACTACTGAGCTGACAATATTGGCAAATGTTTCTTTATGTCAGTAAAATGCAACATTTTGTTAAAATTACTTGACACTTACTTATATCACATTTTAAAATTTTCAGGAATACTTTCATTGTAGTTTCCAAATGATGATGAAACTCCACTGAAAAATTCTATTTTCGAATACATTGGGACGAAGATATTAAACTACCTGGGAAAATAATCTATGGCACGCTATGCCTCTCTGTATCTGTGTTTCCTCTGACAGGGAAAACTACTTTTCTTAAGTATATTGTCATTAGTCAGGCCCTAAGCTTTTAGGATTGTGATGCGTAATGTTAACAGAACTCCGCATTTTACCGATATGATTTGTGTAACTGGTCGACAATATAGACTCTGTGGAACGCTGAAACATGGCGGCAATTTTCACAAATAAAATAAAATGTCCTCCACTGTTTCGATCCACGGTCCTCTGTTACCGCATAATTGCATTTAACTACATGAGCCACTGTAACATGATATTTTGATTTCCAAATTTACCTTTCAAAAATCGCTTGTGAGCTCATTTTTTTCCAGAAGTTGGCAGGTTCACATTTTCAAAGAAAATAAAGACATTAACGAAATGGTACTGAATATACCAACTGCAAAAATAATGAGCTGCTCCTTTAATTCGTCTGCAGAAATGACTAGCGAAATTTAGCGTCTCTAATGATCACACCAGTCGATATGCTGTCTTTTTCGCCTTCGATACGGCGTGTAGGCGTCATAAAGACGCCACACGTGATTTTACCAGTTTGTGTTAAGACTCACCCGTGTTGGTAGACAATAGTAGTGTGTGCGCTGTGGTATTTGGTTTAGGAGTCACGCGGAGACTTTTGCTGTGACTCCAACTGTTCACCAACGTTATATATTTTCGATAGGTCGGTGCGGTATTGTGTCAACTTTATAATGATTTTTCCATTATTACAAGTAGTGACCAACTAAGGTAGTAATAATAGCTCGTTTCGGAACTTGGAGCTACCCTATTATTACAGAATGTTCGCCAAAGTTTTGTGGTTTCTGTTAGCTCGTTATTACGGGTTGCGGTCAGCCAACGTGGTTTTGATGCTTTTGGTTTGTGCCGCCGAACACTGCGGAGCTTACCGGAAGTACTGTCCCCTGATATTCGGGTGTGTTGGTTGTTGCGTGGTGCACGTAAGACGTGTCGTTATTGTATGTCGAGGTCGTTGGGGCAGCCTTTCTATCGCGCCGTTGGTTAAAGGTGCAAGTGCTTAGTTTGTTGGTTCAAGGCGTTTGCCGGTGGTCGTTCAGACTTTACATGGTTTCGTATTTTTGTAGTGTGTGCTCCCGAGCAAATGAGGAAACTGCGTTGTTGCTAGTTGGGAGGCGCTTGTTTGCTTTGTGTGTGTGTGTGTGTGTGTGTGTGTGTGTGTGTGTGAAACGATGGTTCAGTCCACAAGCTATATTTGCTCGTTTAATACCATGTTGTGTCAGTGGTAGTTTTGAGTTTGGTCTCGTTCAGTTACGACCAGAAATGGGTTGCGCGCTATTCTGCCAGACAGTCAAACGACGGTGAGTGAAGTCAGTCTCCGAAAGGGCAGAATACATAAGCCTGCTTCCGTTACTATTTTAGTGGTTGGTTTACAGATGTTACGAAACACTGGTGCTTGACTCTGAGCACGTCACATAAGGTTAGGTTATCCTGGGGTGAAACTTTCTTTGTTGTAATGGCCGATAACGTGAACTGTGACTGAATCCAAGCGAGCTTCCAGGAGCACTTTCATCTGATCTTGTATTACTTGAATAAGGCTAAGCACTCGCTGTCGGAGTGCCTAGTGATATCAGCGTCTCGATCTCTGCTGTGGCGTCTTTATGTTTCAGTGTGAATGACTCAGGAAAAAATGCTTAGTTACCTCAGTGGGCTTTAGCGCATAGAAGGGGTTTTCTGTACTAAACGATAGCTGCGTGAGTGGAACCCTACAATTAAGTGTTGTTGCTTCATGTTTTGCTAACGTGTGATAACGATGTTCACCGCCTTGTCCAATGTATGTCTCAGTGCGGATTAACAGTCAGTGATGAATTAGGGTAGTTTTCCTGCATGTAGGTAAACTGTTGTTTCAAGCAGAGACTAACTTGTGTTACCTAGGTAAGGGTCTGCATAGTCATAAGAGTCTAAGCCCCGCCAAGTATTAGAATCTAAAGTAGGCTACGGCTTGTGCCGGTGGAAAAAGGCTTAGTCCTGCTAGTTGTAAATTGTAAGAACTAAGTGCTTTTAATACCTTGCTTTGATATTAAATTTACTGAGACTAAGTGTTGTGGCGTAACAAGACAGCCACGCCACTCGGAAGTAGCCGAAAGGCACGCATTAACTCACACAGGTTAGTAGATAGGTCTGAAACAGGATACGAAATGAATGCTATAAAGAAAAGTACGTAGCTCCTGGAATACTTAACTTTAATCCATCCTTGTGGTACATCGCTCTTGACGATACAAGTGAGACTCGTTAGATACAAGCTATGTAATGCTAATGGCGCCTTGCTAGGTCGTAGCCATTGACTTAGGTGAAGGCTATTCTAACTATCTGCTCTGCAAATGAGCGAGGCTTCGTCAGTGTGCATCGCTAGCTAAGTCGACCGTACAACTGGGGCGAGTGCTAGAAAGTCTCTCGAGACCTGCCGTGTGGTGGCGCTCGGTCTGCGATCACTGTCAGTGGCGACACGCGGGTCCGACATGTACTAATGGACCGCGGCCGATTTAAAGCTACCACCTAGCAAGTGTGGTGTCTGGCGGTGACACCACACTAAGAAGCTGTACGTGGGCTCTAAGAGGGTGTAGAGAAATGAGTGGCCAATAGACTGGAAGCCTTAGAAGTCACTGCGGCTAACTGGAAGTTTGGTGGTGTATATTCTGTGTGTAACTAAGAACCTTCTATGTGATGTGCGTGAATCCCGTGAAATATTACGCCCTTGGATAGTGAAATCTAGTATTTTGGGTTTCACTAATTGAAAGATGTTTTTGAACGTGTTGCCACATGACAGGTATAAGTGGGTGTATAATCGTTACCGAAAGAACACTTTTCACAATATAACTGTTAAACCTGCTTACTTGTGGCTTTTACCACAGATTTATGATGTTAAGTAGCTTGAAGATTCAGACTTTGCTCCAGTCGATGTTCTTTCACTCCGTTTTTAAGTCTTGGTTATTTTCTGGTTTTACGGTTGTATTCCTTTAAAGGAGCAGATCTGATTGCTATAGGCACAAATGGATTAGTTATTCAGGTTTCTGTTACAGAGCGAGATTCTGCCCCCACTTGCTTCCCCATAGGGACCCTCAAAAAACGCCCTGTTACTGCTACCAATGTTGCATGCCCTAGCGGCGTGTAGCTAAGGTGCTTGCTGTTTGGTCTTCTTCAACAGCGCATAGTTGGGCCTAGACGCGAGGCTCGGTAACCTGTGGAATTGGAATTTTAAAGGTATAAATATAAAGGAGCAAGGTTAATAAAACAAATCTGGATAAGCAAGACCTACCCTCGGTTAAATACTCAGCGCTCCACTCCCAGTTCCGTTGATATTAAGTGGTGGCACAATAACTGGATCAAACTAAGTACATCCACCTACAATCAACCGCGTGAGAGAAGGGCCGCCCCGATGACCTCGGCATATAATGACGTCTTACGTGCACCTGACAACAACAAACACACCTGAATACCAGTGGCCAGTGTTTCCAGCAAGCTCCGCACTGTTCGACAGCACAAACCTAAAATACCAAAACCACCTTGGCTAACCACAACGCTCAGTAGGAGAGCTGCCAGAAACAACACGACTTTGGCGAACACTTTTATAATGACGGAACATTCACAACAGAGCAGACAGAAAAATCGCAACGAGCTGTCTAAAGTACCTAGGCTGATCTCAGCTCATAGTAAAGGAACACTCACGGTGTAGTCCTTCACTATGCGTTTCTGTATGAAATTTAGCCCAGATTTACCTCCCACTCTCTACATATTACCAAAATTACATACCAACGAACTGTTATCCATCTTAAACTCGTATGTCAACCCATGACTAAACAGACCTAATCTGAACAGAAATATAACTGGTATGAATACAACTTGTGTTTATATTAAATACGCAACTGAAGTAAAACAATAATCTAGCCGTAATTAAAATTTCGGCTTACCTCGCCTCTTGGCAACACTTGCAAATTGCTCGAAAGCACTTCAGCAAACAGCAAGCAGACAGTGGCTAAGATAGATTTCTATTTTTAAATAAAACTTCCAAACAATATTGAAACTGTTGCACACCATATGGTGTAAAGTGGTAATGCGTAATAATAAACCTTTTTCAAGCAGTGGAATGGGGAGAGCAACTATCATCGATGGTGCTGCTTATTGTTAAGAAATCTTCTTACGTTCAGATGCCAACCTGGTGGTGCTCCATCGTGCTGGAAAAATTACGTTTTCGGCACGTTGTCTAGTTATTGTGGAAACAACTAGATCCAACACATTCGCATACCTGATTCTTGTACACATATTTTTCACTAAAGAGGTGGATCAGTTGATCACTTTTCTGGAAACAAAGCTCACGAAGCTTTCTAAAGTCTCGGAAGTAGTTTGCTGTTACTGTATTGCATACAGTATTAAGTTGCGGCGAATCGCTTTTCTTCTTTAATGCGACATAACATCGATTCCATATTTCATATTTCCGTATTTCAGGGGACTTTTGAAGCCATTTCTCGGAAAGAGCTTCTAATCATTGCGTGTCTGTGGAGTATCGTCCCAGCTGTGCTAACGAATTCGTGACTTCGTGTCAGAAAGGTCACAGTTCATACTAAGTGGCGGAAAGCTACCGAGTAATACAGAAGTGATGTCTGGCGTTCCCCAAGGACTTGTTGTAGCCACGCTGACTAATCCATGTAAATGATTTCGGATACAATGTGAGGATCGCTCTTAGATATTTTACAGATGATACGGTCATCTACCGTATAGTAACGTCACCAGGAGATAAAAACCAATTACAAAATGAATGACGACTAACTGAAACCCTCAGCTGCCGACAGGTGTTGTTGATATACCTCGATGTGGACAGCCGAAAATGTGTGCCCCGATCGGGACTCGAACCCGGGATCTCCTGCTTACATGGCAGACGCTCTATCCATCTGAGCCCCCGAGAACACAGATGAATAGCGCGACTGCAGGGACTTATCCCCTGCGCGCTTCCCGTGAGACTCACATTCCCAACTGTCCACAATTCTACGTATGTAATGTACCTTACAGACATTTGCCCATTCACTCATTACTCGCGCACGCTTTGGCGATTCCCGTAAGAGTTTGGGCAACCTGTGCGCATTTGCACAGACGAAGGTCAATGGCTGGGTAGCCTTTTAACTATATATATGAAGACAGTAACTGTTCTCATCAGAACAGAATACTGTTGATGACCGTGCAGCTTTTCCCTGGAATAAATGATGACTAACTGAAACCCTCTTACGGGAATCGCCAAAGCGTGCGCGAGTAATGAGTGAATGGGCAAATGTCTGTAAGGTACATTACATATGTAGAATTGTGGACAGTTGGGAGTGTGAGTCTCACGGGAAGCGTGCAAGGGATAAGTCCCTGCAGTCGCGCTATTCATCTGATTTCTCGGTGGCTCAGATGGGCAACAGTCTGCTTTAGGCAGTGTCGCGGCACGGACCTGCTCCTATGTCACCCTCCACAACACCAACTCCCGTATCTTTTATCCCACGGCTGGCGTCCCCCGGGGTTCTGTCCTCTCCCCTCTCCTTTATCTCTTGTATACAGCTGATATGCCCAAGCCACCCCCACCAGTCCACCTTCTCCAGTATGCTGATGACACCGCCTTCCTGGCTCTCTATCCTACCCTTCAACGGTCTCAACGTACCCTCCAAACCCACCTTAACCAGTTCACCACTTGGTGTAACCAGTGGTTCCTCCGTCTTAACCCCTCCAAAACCCAGGCAATCATCATAGGCCGCACCACTCGCTCCTTTCGCCTCCATGATTTCTACCTCACCCTTTATGGTCGTCCTATCCAACTCACCCCCACCCTGAAATACCTTGGCCTCACCCTTGACCGACACCTCACCTGGACCCCTCATCTCCTGACCATCCAGCAGAAAGCCCATTCCCGCCTCCACCTTCTGAAACTCCTGTCTGGCCGGACATGGGGATTGCATCCTTCTACCATCCTCCACACCTACAAATCCCTCATCCGTCCTATCCTCTGTTATGCCAGCATTGCCCGGATCTCCGCCCCCACCCGCTTTTACAAGGCCCTCCAAATCCTTGAACGCCATGTGCTCCACCTTGCCTTCCGTATCCGCCTTCCTTCCCCCACACGGCTCCTGTATGAACTGATCCCCTTCCCACACCTCCTCCTGTTCCTCCAACATCTCCGCATCCTTTACATTGTTCGCAGGCTTGATCCCCCCCACCCTCTGGTTTCCTCCTTCCTCTCCACCCCCCACCCGTTGCCGCGCCTCTATCGCTGTATCCCTCCCTCTCTCCACCTCCACACCCTCCTTCATCAGGGCAATTTCCAACGCCGCCCCCTTCCAGATGGCGAACTTCGCCGTGACATCTACCCTTCCTTCCAACTATAACCTGGCCTTGTTCCCCCCCCCTCCCTAGGGCCCCCTTTTCCTCTTTCCTCCTCCTCCCAGAGCAGTATTTCCTCCGTCCTCCCTCCCCTGAGACCCTGCACCCAATACTTGCCTCTCTCCTTCCCACATCCCTCCCTACCTGGCCCTCTTCCGCGCGCCCCCCACTCACCTCCCCCATCTCTTCCCCTCCCTCCCTTCTTCAGGTCTCCCTCATCTCCTAGCGCCTGGCAGATCCTCTGTGTTGCTCTTCATCAGTGTGCCACATCAGTGTTGTTTAGTGGTGTTTCTCGAGTGCGTCAAGAGGTGTGATTTTAATTGTGTCCTACCTTGAGGTTCGCCGTCAGTGTTACGTTATGTGCTATGCCATCCGTCGCTACCTTTATGCTCCAGTCATACTGTGCCTTGTGTTCTTTTAACCGTCGCCGTGTGTGGCTTTTTGTGTGTGCTACTTTTAAACAGTTTTTTATCTCCATTTTACAGTCACCCCGTTTTTTGTCTATTGCCTTCCGTGATGTTCCCCTTTTTTATATCTATGTTCACCTTATTCCCTCCTTTGCTATTTTTAAATGTCTTCTATTGTTTTGTTCTATGTCTTTCGGCTGAAGAGCAGCGCCTATGCTGCTGCCAGCCCGCCCCGATGGGAAATTGAAATACAATAAAGGAAAAAAAAAAAAAACGGACCTGCTGTCCCGGCCGCGGGCGCGCGTGGACGAGGAAGTGTTTACACCGCCGGTACTCGCGCGTGTTGTTGTTTGACTCGATCGCCATGGCACACAATTTTCGAAAAACTACGCTCCAATTTACGTTCGACAACGAATTTGCCAGACCCAAAGCTTTCGAAATAGAGCGTTTTTTGAGGGAAGAAGTTCGTTTACCTGCTGCAGACATAATTGGAATACACCTGTCCATTGTAAGCAGTACAATGTACGTAAAGATGACCGATGAAGCTGCGTGTGAAAGAACTCTCTCCGCTGCTCAAAGAGGATTTAAATTTCGACACTCTGATGGCCATATCAGCGATGTAACAGTAATTCCTTCAGGATTGGGTGTGAGGGTCATTCGGATCTTTGAATTGCCGTTTGAGGTGCCAGAATCGATGGTTACTGAATCGCTGCGACCATATGGAACGGTACTTAGTCATACGCCTGAACGCTGGGCAAGTTTTAGTACCTATTCTGTGCTAAACGGCGTGCGACAGGTGCGGATCGTCCTTACAAAACATGTCCCGTCTTATTTATACATTGGCGGATGTCGAGCTATTGTGATCTACGATGGCCAGCCACGCACCTGTTCTGGCTGTGGTGGAGAAGGACATATCCGTTCGGAGTGCATACAACGCCGCGTCGTGCAACTGCCACATGGAGAAGCGTCACAGCGAGAAGTTCCCACGCAACTGCCGATGACGTACGTGTCGGTGGCCCGCCGGGAGGTGTTGCCAAGTTCGGAGCGTGACAAGGACGTGTTTATGCAAGAGCAGACCGAGTTACGGGAGCATGGAGGTGACTCGGAGAATGTCCCTACACCCACGTCACGTCAGTTGAGGGAGGAACCTCCCGAAAACTCACATGTAGCACGCGACGTGGAAGTAGAGGTCGAGACCGTGGCGCCGGCAACGGACCAACGAACGATCGACGAACGCAGTGAGGCAGCAGAGGGCAGGGCACGCAAACAGCGATCGCCGAAGCGTCGCAAAAAGCGTCGCCATTGTTCGGGTGACACGTCCCCCACTAGCCTAGGGGACACGGAAGGTATCCTAGCCGAAGAACTGTCTGACACAGAACACGTGCCTTTAGAGGACGCTGACAGGGTTCCGTCAGATGGTGACCGGATGTCCTGCCTTTTAGATGGTCTCTCTTCATTGACACCGACTGACCCAGCGCTGCCGACGAAGGAGTCAGGGACACCAATGTCCCAGCAGCCACGTCGAAATACATCAGAGGACGTTTCTCGGATGGATGACCACTGCGACTGGGCGGAACCAGTCGAAGACATACAGGAATTGCCACCCCCAAATGATGACCACTCACCTACAGGATGCACACCACGGAACGACAACAAAGGAGGGCAGCCCGTTGGCGGGCACCCCTCTGAGCACGAATAGTGGACTAAAGCCCTTGGAGTTCTCAATGACATGACACGAGCATGACAACGACAACGAACCAAGCATATAAGGTGGGCACAGTGAACATTAACACCGCACGTTCGCTTGCAAAGATGCAACTTCTCCGGGACATGATTTACGCCACAGACGTTGATATTCTGCTGATGCAGGAAACCTTCAATGCTGCTTTTCCCGACGTGCATGGATACAACACTTATGTAGCGCCGACTCCAGATGGAGTACGTGGCACAGCGATACTAGTCCGGGAAGGGATTCCGATGTGTGACCTCGATTACCTTCCTTCGGCTCGGGGTTTGGCTATGACCGTGAACGGCATTCGTATCGTCAACATCTATGCACCCTCCGGATCTGACAATCGACAGGAGCGTGCACGATTCTACTCGGAGGAGATTGCCCCCGTATTCCATGGGAGGTATGACCACATCTTGGTAGGGGGGGATTTTAACTGTGTACTCACACCGAAGGATCAAACTCCTAATTTCAGCTCCTGCCACGTATTGAACACGCCCTTATGGACACGTGGGAAAAGATCCATGGGCAGCGAGAGGGCTACACGTATTTTACTAGCCACTCGGCGAGCAGGCTGGATCGGATTTATGTTTCTGACGGATTAAGAGATCACGTGATGGCTGCTGAACGTTGGCCCACAGCTTTTACGGATCATCTTGCATATTTGTGCACGTTAACCCTCCCACGACAGCGGGTCTGGCGGAGTCGTAGTTCCTGGAAACTTAATTCCTCCTTATTGGTGGATCTCGAATGTCGCCAGCGGATCGAAGAAACATGGCGGACTTGCACTCGCCGTCTGCCGCTGCACCGTACGGTTCTTTCGTGGTGGCTGCAGTGTGCAAACCCGGCGATACGAAGAGCTCTCATAACGTATGACAAGGAAAAAGCAAAATGCCTCCGAGATACACTTGATTATTACTACATGGTGCTCCGCGACCTGTCCTCCAGGGCCCCATCGCCCGAGCGTCAAGCGGAAGTCCATCGCATTCAGGCCTGCATTTTATCGATCACGAGACATCGACTGGAGGGACTTTCGATCCGTGCTCGGTGCTTGGACAACGTCGATGGAGAACGTATTGGTATGCATCGTGTGTCCGAGGGACATGCGCGTAATCGCCGATCCCTAATCACAGTCCTCCATGATGACGATGGTCGGCCTTTGACGTCACAACAGGCCATTGCTGCTGAGTTTCTGGAGCATTACCGCCTCCTTTTCACTGGGACGCCGACGGACAATCGGACAGGAGAAGAAATTTTGCGACAGATGCAAACGGGAGTGGATGGTCCGGATGCAGAGGCGCTATTGGAACCCCTAACGGAAGATGACATCCGGGGCGCACTCGCGAAGGGTGCGGTGCATAAATCTCCTGGGCCAGATGGGTTACACTCGAATTTTACCGCGCATTTGCGGATTTAATGATGTCCCAGTTGGTATTGATGTATAATGAGTTATTGAGCCCTGACACGGACGTTACGTTGCAGTTCATGGCGGGATTCCTTATACCAATACCGAAATCGAAAGCGAGTGTCAGCGCCCATCAATTTAGACCGCTCACGATGCTCAATACTGACTATAAGATCTTTGCGCGAATGTTGGCGGCGATGCTCAAGACTGTAATATCCAAGACAATACCACCAGACCAGGCTTGTCTAGGGGTTCGGAGCAACATACATTCTATCCACGGCGAATACCGTGACGTAATTTCCCTGACGGAAGTTTGTCGCATGCGAGCGGCGTTCGTATCGGTGGATTTTGGTCGTGCCTTTGACAGGATCAACCATGATTTCCTTGACTCGACCATGTGACGAATGGCGATACACAGGATTTTATTACCGTCATCATGCGCCTCCTTCGCGGCGCTTCTTCGACGGTGAGAGCCAATGGCAGGGAGCTAGGAACGATTCCTGTTTGCAGCTCAGTTAGGCAAGCATGTGCCTTGTCGATGATACTGTTTACAATAGCGCTCGAACCATTGCTGCAGACTGTTAGACGGACTCTAACAGGCGTCCTACTCCGTGCGAGCTCCTTCACGTGTCGTGCATATGCCGACGACTTGATGATACTCGTCCGATCGGACAACGAAGTAAGTCAGGTGGTTACCCTTCTTACTACGTACGGAGTAGCTGCGGGAAGCAGGGTCAACATGAATAAAACCAAGATCATGCATATCGGTCGAGGGCTGGACGCTGTGCGCAGTCCGTTTACGACGGTGGACATCTTGCGATGCTTAGGTGTCTTGTTCACCCGATCGCTACGCCAATCAGCGGCGGTGAGCTATCGACGTCTCCTCCAGAACGTCCGACTGCACATACGCAACAATTCACTTCGAACGCACGACCTGCTCCAAAGGGTGGACTACACTAATGTTCACCTGGCCTCGCGAATGCCGCACTTGGCACAGGTACTGCCAATGCCACATGGTATTGCTGACAGATTAATGGCGGCCTTTGGATACTATGTCAGCCAAGGAATGTTGTTTAAGATCAAATACGAGACTTTAACTCTCCCACATCATTCTGGAGGACTTAACCTCACGGATGTGCGGAACAAGGCTCTAGCTCTATACCTGCGAGCGACGCTACGAACTTGGAACCAACGGCAACACGCCATCACGTGTGCCATCCTGGATGTGCTTCTTCCCACGTCCTTTGAACCACCGGTGGCGGTAGGCACAATCTCGCCCTAGTTTTCACACGTCGCGCGATTTTTTGTTGATTTCAGTTATGTTCAGTTACAGATACCTTCTACCAGAATCCCCCCTACCCGTGAGATATATCGATACTTGCGGCGTCATCATGGCAGCAATGTTGTCTAACTTAAATACCCAACACGAAACTGGCGACAGATTTGGCGAGCTGTCCATACACCACTCCTCACCACAGCATCGCGATCGTCATGGTATTTTAATCAACCGAAAGACAGTCAACCGCCAACGATTGTACGACATTCGCATGGTGGATTCCCCGCTCTGCCTTATATGTGGCATGCAGGACACCGACGAACATTCTCTGCAGTGCGGTGAGGCAAAGGATGTTTGGCGGCTGACGCAACGCATCATAGCCCTCCTCCGACGCACCGACGAATCCACGATCACGACGACCGCTTTATTTTTCCCTGACCCTGTCTTTTTCCCCTCACAAAAAACATCGGCAATCCGATGGATTGGAGGACACGCATCACACTACGTGCTCTCGCGGACCTTCATATCGGGCATGGACTATTGGCATTATCTACTAGAACAACACGAAATCATCCGACGTCACTCTAAATATAAAACGCATTTTGCGAACTTTCTAGGCAGCATGTTACTCCCAGTGAAGTGACGAGGATGTCACTTCGGCCCTATATTTATTTCCCTACTTTTTTATATATCATTTTTCTTTTGGGACATTAGAATTAAACGAATAAATAAAATATTATTGTTACTAAAAAAAATTACAATGTCAATGTTTCCTTCCTGCTGCCACTCCCTTATCCTGTTAGGAGACGGGGACACGTGGCCAGGCCTCCAAATACGACCCCTGCCCACTCTGCCCCCTGACCTACTTCACAAAAAAAAAAAAAGATGGATACAGCGTCTGCCATGTAAGCAGGAGATCCCGGTTTCGAGTCCCGGTCGGGGCACACATTTTCTGCTGTCCACATCGAGGTATATCAACAACACCTGTCGGCAGCTGAGGGTTTCAGTTAGTCATCATTTATTCCAGGGAAAAACTGCACGGTCACCAACAGTATTCTGTTCGGATGAGAACAGTTACTGTCTTCATAGTTACAAAATGATTTAGTCAAAATATATGTATGGTGCGAAAAGCGGCAATTGACTACAAATAATGAAAAAGTGTGATGTTATCCACATGAGTACTAAATGAAATTCGTTACATTTCGGTTACAGGGTAGAATACAAAATTGTAACGACTGTTAATCCAGCTAAATGTCATGGTATTACAATTACAACTTAAACTGTAACAATGATGTAGATGATGTTGTGAGGAAGGCGAAACAGAGCTTGCGTTTCATTGCCAGAAAATTTAGAAGCTGCATCATATCCAAAAGGAGACGCTCGAATATCGCTTGTGCGGTATGAGATACGCACCATATAGAACTGAAGGAGGGCATCGTAAAGTACTATTGCGAAATAAGGAACAGAGTCTTATGGATATGATACACAAGTTGGGGTGACAGTAATTAAAACAATGGCGCTTTTCAATGCTGAGATATTTTCACGAAATTTCACTCTCAGTCTTTCTCCACTGAACGCAAAAAATATTTCGTTGACGCTCACATACACAGGGAGAAATGATCATCGCAATAAAATAGGAGAAATCAGAATATGCAGGGAGAGATTTAAATGTTCTTTTTTCCACGTGCTGGGAGTGGAATGGCAGAGAAATAGTGTGAATGTGGCTTCATGACTCAGGAACGTAAGTGTTAATTGTCAGAGTAGTCATGTAGATGTAGAATCACTGAAGGTTAATAGCGAAGGGAAGTTCTCATTGCTCGGAATATATTCGCACATGAAGAAGCCTTTAGGGGAATTGAATCCAGTACGTATTGATCACTAACTTCCTCTCAAAATAAACCAGTCAAACACATGGGTACCGGCTGACTTTCGGCTGGAATTATGAACTGGCAAGTCGTGAACTACGAACAAATCTCCATTGAATGCATCTTACGAGATCACACAGATGCTGGACCCGCGCTGCTTCTACGGTCTCAGGTTCGAATCCTGCCTCGGGCATGGATGTGTGTGATGTCCTTAGGTTAGTTAGGTTTAAGTAGTTCTAAGTCTAGGGGACTGATGACCTCAGATGTTAAGTCCCATAGTGCTCAGAGCCATTTTTTGAACTAAAGAGGTTTACGTTGGCAGGACACTTCATTATTAGTCGAATTCGTGGAGAGATATATTTACTAAGAAACGAAGGTTCAGAATCAAACACTATGTGTTAGACCTTTAGGTAGGTCATTATATATATATATATATATATATATATATATATATATATATATATATATATATATATATATCAGAAAAGAGAGAGAGAGAGAGAGTAAACTAGAGCGATAGGTAAAATCATGATGGAAGGTACACATTCCACAACTAGATAATTAATATATTTACATTACTGTTGGAAGTAACTACCAATAAAAGCCTACTTGTTGCATGGGTATCACAAGAGTTAGTTGTAGTTGACAGTATTTTCTCGTCTAAATTAACAGGTATATTCATATATACAAGTTTCTTCTATCTTATTTTAACAATGATTTATCTGACTGCATATATCAAATAATATATATATATATATATATATATATATATATATATATATATATATACTCATGGAAATTGAAATAAGAACACCGTGAATTCATTGTCCCAGGAAGGGGAAACTTTATTGACACATCCCTGGGGTCAGATACATCACATGATCACACTGACAGAACCACAGGCACATAGACACAGGCAACAGAGCATGCACAATGTCGGCACTAGTACAGTGTATATCCACCTATCGCAGCAATGCAGGCTGCTATTCTCCCATGGAGACGATCGTAGAGATGCTGGATGTAGTCCTGTGGAACGGCTTGCCATGCCATTTCCACCTGGCGCCTCAGTTGGACCAGCGTTCGTGCTGGACGTGCAGACCGCGTGAGACGACGCTTCATCCAGTCCCAAACATGCTCAATGGGGGACAGATCCGGAGATCTTGCTGGCCAGGGTAGTTGACTTACATCTTCTAGAGCACGTTGGGGGTGCACGGGATACATGCGGACGTGCATTGTCCTGTTGGAACAGCAAGTTCCCTTGCCGGTCTAGGAATGGTAGAACGATGGGTTCGATGACGGTTTGGATGTACCGTGCACTATTCAGTGTCCCCTCGACGATCACCAGTGGTGTACGGCCAGTGTAGGAGATCGCTCCCCACACCATGATGCCGGGTGTTGGCCCTGTGTGCCTCGGTCGTATGCAGTCCTGATTGTGGCGCTCACCTGCACGGCGCCAAACACGCATACGACCATCATTGGCACCAAGGCAGAAGCGACTCTCATCGCTGAAGACGACACGTCTCCATTCGTCCCTCCATTCACGCCTGTCGCAACACCACTGGAGGCGGGCTGCACGATGTTGGGGCGTGAGCGGAAGACGGCCTAACGGTGTGCGGAACCGTAGCCCAGCTTCATGGAGACGGTTGCGAATGGTCCTCGCCGATACCCCAGGAGCAACAGTGTCCCTAATTTGCTGGGAAGTGGCGGTGCGGTCCCCTACGGCACTGCGTAGGATCCTACGGTCTTGGCGTGCATCCGTGCGTCGCTGCGGTCCGGTCCCAGGTCGACGGGCACGTGCACCTTCCGCCGACCACTGGCGACAACATCGATGTACTGTGGAGACCTCACGCCCCACGTGTTGAGCAATTCGGCGGTACGTCCACCCGGCCTCCCGCATGCCCACTATACACCCTCGCTCAAAGTCCGTCAACTGCACATACGGTTCACGTCCACGCTGTCGCGGCATGCTACCAGTGTTAAAGACTGCGATGGAGCTCCGTATGGCACGGCAAACTGGCTGACACTGACGGCGGCGGTGCACAAATGCTGCGCAGATAGCGCCATTCGACGGCCAACACCGCGGTTCCTGGTGTGTCCGCTGTGCCGTGCGTGTGATCATTGCTTGTACAGCCCTCTCGCAGTGTCCGGAGCAAGTATGGTGGGTCTGACACACCGGTGTCAATGTGTTCTTTTTTCCATTTCCAGGAGTATATATATATATATATATATATATATATATATATATATATATATATATATATATATATATATATATATAGAAAGTGGTAGAGTTCCTTGAACGCTGTATAGTCTCTTGTCGGCAGGAGCGACAACACAGATGGCGGAAGAGAACATTTTAACGCCACCAGATGTAGAATCATTTTTGCGGGGTGGTGTCTTCGATTTTTGCATCCAAATAACAAGTAGTTCACATTATTCGCAATTTCATATTCACATAGCAATGAGTCCTCAGTATGATTGCGGTAGATGCTGTTGGAAGTTCACTGATGCGCCAAAGAAACTGGTATAGACGTGCGTATTCAAATACAGAGATACGTAAGCAGGCAGAAAACGGCGCTGCGGTCCATAGTGAGTATATAAGACAACAAGAGTGTGGCGCCGTTTTTAGATCGGTTACTGCTACAATGGCAATGACTTTGAACGTGGTATTATAGTCGACGCACGAGCGATGGGACACAGCGTCTCCGAGGTAGCGATGAAGTGGTGATTTTCCCTTACGACCATCACGCTGTCCCTTCTTCTTGTCATTGTTTTCCATATGGTGTTTCCCTCAACGATTCTGTGTAGAACCTCCTCATCCCTTTCCTTTTCAGTTCACCTAATTTTCAACATTCTTCTGTTACACCACATCTCAATCGCTTCGATTCTCTCTTGTTCCGGTTGTCCCACAGTCATGTCTCACCACCATATACAAACGTATTTTCTCAGAAATTCCTTCCTCACATTAAGACCTATGTTTGACGCTAGTAAACTTCTTCTGTCTGGAATGTGCGTGAATATCAGGAATCCGGTACAATATCAAATATCCGATGTCACTGCGGCTGGAAAAACGTCCTGCAAGAACGGGACCAACGACGACTGAAGAGAATCGTTCAATATGACGGAGGGGCAACCATTTCTCAAATTGGTGCAGATTACATTTTTGGGCCATCAACAAATGTCAGCGTGCAAACCATTCAATGAAACATAATCGATATGGGCTGGCGGATCCGAAGGCCCTCTCTTGTACCCTTGATGATTGGACGATACAAAGCCTTACGCCTCGCCTGGGCCCGCCGTCAACACCGACGTTGGACTGTTTCCTGGTCGAACGAGTCTCGTTTAAAATTGTATCGAGCGGCTGGACGTGTACGGGTATGGAGACAAGCTCATGAATCTATGGACCCTGCAGGTCAGCAGGGGACTGTTCAAGCTGGTGGAAGCCCTGTAATGGTGTGGGGCGAGTGCAGTAGGAGTCATATGGGACCCCCGATACGTCTAGATACGATTCTGACAGGTGACAAATACGTAGTCATCTTGTCTGGTCAACTGCATCCATTCATGTCCATTGAGCATTCCGAGGGACTTGGACAATTCCAGGACAATGCGGCACCCCATAAGTCCAGTACTGCTACAGAATGGCTCCAGGAACACTATTCTGAGTTTAAGCACTTCCGCTGGCCACCAGACACCCAAGACATGAACATTACTGAGCATATCTTGGATGTCTTGCAACGTACTGTTCAGAAGAGATCTCCACCATCTCGTACACTTACGGATTTATCGACAGCCCTCCAGAATTCATGGTGTCAGTCCCTCCAGCACCACCTCAGCCGTTAGTTTAGTCTATGCCACGTCATTTTGCGTCACTTCTGCATGCTCGCGGGGGCCCTGCACGATATTAGGCAGGTGTACCAGTTTCTTTGGCTCTTCAGTTTGTGTATGATTGAAGCTCAGTCGTACTAACAAACTTTCTGTCGAAACAGCTTCAATGTTTCCTTGGTATTACTCGTGATATACTCGTACTGCCGTAATGTCGGCCACTTGATTTGGAGGGCTGCAGTTAATATTTAGCGTTTATTTCTTGTTAGTCAACAGTGTGTCTCAGGAGATATGGTCAATTTTCAGGGTTTCAACATGGGCTACAAAATGCAAACCTTAAGATCTGTAAGCACTTATTCATCTTCGATACTGTGAAAGAAATCTCTTCTACTGTATGCTCTTTGCTTTTCGCATTTGGAAGACAGTGGTATGCACCAGAAAGAAGGGAAAATTTCCACTAAACCTGAGCTCTAAAGTGCATTCTTTATCAGCTATGATCATTTGTTCAACTTTGTTACAGTGAAACACTTCTCCTCTGCTGAACAAGTATCAGACCTCTTAAGCTTTGGATTTCACAGCCCAAGCTTACTATCTCCACTTTTGTTTTCTTTTATTCCACAGCGAATTTAGATGCAGTACATTTTGACACGCCGCTTACTGTTTTTGATTTCTCTCAATACGTCAGCTACTCTGTGAGCGTTTTTGTCCTTTAGCGGGACAAGGGCTAATATGGTATTCGACGGAATAACTTTATTTCTTTCAGTAGGGTACTACAGTTAGTTATTACTGACTCGTCTAGGAACTATGTATCAAGGGGCTTACATTGCTGGCACTTTCATCAGTAATGTAAGTCTGTTAATTATCTAGTTATCTAGGTTTAGTTATGAATAGATAAAAAGGGTACAAATGAGCTACTGTGAACAATTCAGTGATATAAATGTACTCATTAGATTTGAGACCAACCAACGGCCGAGAACTATATTTCACCCAATATATGGCGACGTCGTAAGCCGAAGATGAAGATATGAAGAAACTATACGAGGATATGGAACTGGTGATTCATTGTGTAAAGTGAGATGGACATCTAAGCATCAGGGGCGACTGAAATTCAATTTTAGGCGAAGCAATAGAAGAAAGCGTTAAGGGAGGATAAGAGACTTGACGGTAGGAATGAGAGAGCGGAAACACTAATTGCGTTCTGCAGTAAGTTTCAGCTAGTAATAGCGAATACTCTGTTCAATAATCACGAGAGGAGGAGATACACATGAAAACGACCCGGAGACATGGAAGATTACAGCTGGATTACGTCATGGTCGGGCAGAGATTACGAAATCAGATATTGGATAAGGCGTACCCAGGGGCATATATAGGTTCAGATAAATACTTAGTAATGATGAAGAATAAATTAAAGTTTAAGCAAATCGTTCGGATAAATCACTGAAAAGTGGAGTGGGATACTGAAGTATTGAGGTGTGATGAGACACATTTGAAGTTCGCTAAAGATATGAATTCTGCGATCAGGAATACTGCGGTAGGCAGTATAGTTGAAGAGCAGTGGACATCTCTAAAAGGAGCAATCACAAGTGTTCAGCAGAAAACACAGGTACAAGGAAACCTTGGGTAAGAGGAGAAATACCTATGTTGATCTACGTAAGAAGAAAGCACAAAACCGTTCAGAGAAAGTTAGGAATAGAGGGGCATAAGTTACTTAGAAATGAAATAAATAAGAAGGACAGGGAACCACGCCGAAATACCTGAAAAAAGATGTAAGGAAATCAAAAAAGTAATTATCATCGGAAGGAGTGATTTAGCATACAGAAAAGTCAAAACGGCTTTCGATGAAATGAAAATCAAAGGTGACAATATTAAGAGTATTCTGCTAATGTGTACTGTTATTAGACACAGAAGAGAGAGCGGAGAGGCAGAGAGAGTATTTTGAAGACCTATTTGATTGAGAGGAATTCTCCGATAACGTGATATAAGAAGAAATAGGAGTTAATATACACTCCTGGAAATTGAAATAAGAACACCGTGAATTCATTGTCCCAGGAAGGGGAAACTTTATTGACACATTCCTGGGGTCAGATACATCACATGATCACACTGACAGAACCACAGGCACATAGACACAGGCAACAGAGCATGCACAATGTCGGCACTAGTACAGTGTATATCCACCTTTCGCAGCAATGCAGGCTGCTATTCTCCCATGGAGACGATCGTAGAGATGATGGATGTCGTCCTGTGGAACGGCTTGCCATGCCATTTCCACCTGGCGCCTCAGTTGGACCAGCGTTCGTGCTGGACGTGCAGACCGCGTGAGACGACGCTTCATCCAGTCCCAAACATGCTCAATGGGGGACAGATCCGGAGATCTTGCTGGCCAGGGTAGTTGACTTACACCTTCTAGAGCACGTTGGGTGGCACGGGATACATGCGGACGTGCATTGTCCTGTTGGAACAGCAAGTTCCCTTGCCGGTCTAGGAATGGTAGAACGATGGGTTCGATGACGGTTTGGATGTACCGTGCACTATTCAGTGTCCCCTCGACGATCACCAGTGGTGTACGGCCAGTGTAGGAGATCGCTCCCCACACCATGATGCCGGGTGTTGGCCCTGTGTGCCTCGGTCGTATGCAGTCCTGATTGTGGCGCTCACCTGCACGGCGCCAAACACGCATACGACCATCATTGGCACCAAGGCAGAAGCGACTCTCATCGCTGAAGACGACACGTCTCCATTCGTCCCTCCATTCACGCCTGTCGCGACACCACTGGAGGCGGGCTGCACGATGTCGTGGCGCGAGCGGAAGACGGCCTAACGGTGTGCGGGACCGTAGCCCAGCTTCATGGAGACGGTTGAGAATGGTCCTCGCCGATACCCCAGGAGCAACAGTGTCCCTAATTTGCTGGGAAGTGGCGGTGCGGTCCCCTACGGCACTGCGTAGGATCCTACGGTCTTGGCGTGCATCCGTGCGTCGCTGCGGTCCGGTCCCAGGTCGACGGGCACGTGCACCTTCCGCCGACCACTGGCGACAACATCGATGTACTGTGGAGACCTCACGCCCCACGTGTTGAGCAATTCGGCGGTACGTCCACCCGGCCTCCCGCATGCCCACTATACGCCCTCGCTCAAAGTCCGTCAACTGCACATACGGTTCACGTCCACGCTGTCGCGGCATGCTACCAGTGTTAATGACTGCGATGGAGCTCCGTATGCCACGGCAAACTGGCTGACACTGACGGCGGCGGTGCACAAATGCTGCGCAGCTAGCGCCATTCGACGGCCAACACCGCGGTTCCTGGTGTGTCCGCTGTGCCGTGCGTGTGATCAGTGCTTGTACAGCCCTCTCGAAGTGTCCGGAGCAAGTATGGTGGGTCTGACACACCGGTGTCAATGTGTTCTTTTTTCCATTTCCAGGAGTGTAGAGCAGACAGGGGATCCAGTATTCGAAATTAAAAAAGTTATAGAAGATATGAGATCAAGTAAGGCAGAGAGGTTTGATAAAAATCCATCGGATTTCTAAAATCACTGAGGAAAGTTACAACCAAACACCTATTCAGACTGGTGTGTAGGCTTAATGAGAGTGACGATATACCATCAGATTTTCGGGAAAACGTCATGCACACAATACCTACGATTACAGGAGCCGACAAGTGCGAGAATTATCACACAGTCAGCTTAACAGGCCATGCATCCATGTAGCTGACAAGAATAAAAAAAAAGTGAATGAATAGAAAAGAAAATTAAGGAGCTGTTTGATGAGCAGCAGTGTGGTTTCACGAAATATAAAGACAACAGAGAAGTAGTTCAGACGTTGCACTGGATAATGGAAGGAAAACTGAAGAAAAAATCAAAACACGTTCATAGGCTTTGTCGACATGGGAAAAGCTTTTCGAAAGTGTAAAATGATACAGTATGTTCGAAATTATGAGTAAAATAGAATTAAAATGATACAGTATGTTCTAAATTATGAGTAAAACAGGAATAAACTATAGGAACGACGGGTTATACACAGTACTTACATGAATCAAGAGCCGACAGTAAGACTGGAGGGCTAAGAACGAATGCTCGGATTAAAAATGTCTAATACAGCAATGTAGTCTTTCGCGTGTACTATTTAATCTGTACATCGAAGAAGCAATGACGGAATAAAATAACAGATCAAGAGTGGAATTAAAATTTAGGGTGAAAGGATATCAATGATAAGATTCGCTAATGACACTGCTAGCCTCAGTAAAAGCGAAGAAGAATTACAGGAGCCGCTAAATGGGATGAACAGTCTAATGAGTAGAAGATGTGGATTGAATCGAAGAAAGACGAAAGCAATGAGAAATAGCAGACATGAGAATACCAAGAAACTTAACATCAGAATTGTCATTCGCAAAGTAGCTGAAGTTAAGGAATTTTGATACCTACGCAGCAAAATAACCCATGACGGTCAGAGAAATGGCGCGGGATTAGACGAGAGGTCTCAGGCGCTGCAGTCATGGACTATGCGGCTGCTCCCGGCGGAGGTTCGAGTCCTCCCTCGGGCATGGGTGTGTGTGTTTGTCCTTAGGATAATTTGGGTTACGTAGTGTGTAAGTTTAGGGACTGATGACCTTAGCAGTTAAGTCCCATAATATTTCACACGCATTTGAACATTTGACAGAGCAAGGAGGACGTAAAAAGCAGGATAGCACTGGCAAAAAGGACATTCCACACAGAAAAAGTTTACTAGCGACAAACATAGCTCTTAATGTGAGGAAGAAATTTCTGAGAAAATACGTTTATAACAGAGCATTACATGGAGGTGAGACGTGACTGTGGGACAACCGGAACAGAAGAGAATCGAAGCGATTGAGATGTGGTGTAACAGAAGAATGTTGAAAATTAGGAGAACTGGAAAGGAAAGGAATGAGGAGGTTCTGCACAGAATCGTTGAAGAAAGCACCATATGAAAAACAATGACAAGAAGAAGGGACAGGATGATGGAGCTTCTGTTAAGAAGACATGGAACTACTTCCATAATACTACAGGGAACTGTGGAGGGTAAAAACTGTAGAGGGAGACAACATCAGAATACATCCGGCAAATATGTCACAACTGCTACTTTTACATGAAAAGAATGGCACAGATGAGAAATTCGTGGTGGACCACAAGAAACAAGTAAGAAGACTGATGACTCAGAAACAAAATTAAAAAAAGAAATTCGCTAGACCTGAGGGAGAGGTTTTGACGAAGTTTCAGTGACTAATAGCGTGTGTTGGGGAGAGACCAAAATTTTATAACCTACAGTATGTCGTTTCGACACTTCCGGCTGGTATAGTTCTGCCATAACGACATGTGTTCTACAGACGAAGTCTGTGCACAAACGCCTATTTGGCAGAACTTCTCGGAAAAAAATCAAGAAGGCTCAGTTAGCTTGTAAGGACAAGAACGAAATGCTCGGATTAAAAAGGGTGTAAGACAGGGATGCTGCCTTTCTACCCTACTGTTCAATCAGTATAGAGAAGTAGCAATAAAAGAATGTTTAAAGAGTGGGACTAAAATTTGGGGTGAAAGGAAACGATAAGATCCGCTGATGACATTAACATCGTCAGTGAAGGTGAAAAAGACGTTGAGAAATCTGTTCAATGGAGTGAATAGTCTAATGAGTACAGAATATGTATTGAGAGTAAATCGAAAAAAGACGAAAGTATGAGAATTAGTAGAAAGGAAAATAGCGAGAAACTTAACATTAAAATTCCTGACTACGAAGCAGACGAAGTCAAGGAATTCTGCTGCCTTGGAAACAAAATGACTCGATGCAAGGAGCAGATGAAAAGCACACTAGCACAGACAACGGGGGAGTTCATGGCTAAACAAAGGCTTTAATTTAAGGAAGACTTTCCTCAGAACGTACGTTTGAAGCAAAGGGTTGTATGGTAGTGAATCATGGACTGTTGAATTTAAGTATTTCAGATGTGCCGCTACAAAAGGATGTTGAAAACTGGGTGGACTGTTAAAGTACGGAAGTTCGGGCAGAATCGGCGAAGAAAGGTGCGTATGGAAAATACTGATAAGAGGAAGGGACGCGCTGACATGAGATGTGTTAAGATACAAGAAATCAGTTCCGTGATACTAGAGGGATCTACAGAAGGTAAAACGTTTGGAGGGAGACAGAGGTTGGATTACATCCAACAAATAATTGTGGACGTTAGTTGCCAAAGCTACTCTGAGATGAAGAGGTTGGCACAGGAGAGGAATTCGTGGTGGGTCCCACCAAACCCGTCAGAAAACTGATGTCTCTAATAAAAGAAAAAGCATATTGAAGAAGAAGAACAACTGCCTGGGCTACATAGTAATATGAGTGAACACTGTAACCGCAGACATACTCATAAAAATCGGAGACGAGTTTGACTATAGTCTGGATTCTTCTTGTGCATCGAGTGGAGTGCACACTGAACATTTGTAGAAGATGAATGAAAACTTTAAACCCAAACGTTATTGTAAAAAAGTAGTCCAAGACTGTATTTGCATGCATGTAAAAGAATAACGTAGTAAAATCGGATCGTTCTTTTGGAAATAAAAACTTCGCAGTCCCATGCTTAAGTTAAAATTCACCCGTAGTTTCTGTCTTCATATGATCTTCCGAAATCGGATGAATCTTTTTTAAACATCCTCTCTGATTGTATAATACGATGCGCTGTTCTTGTTCAAGATAGTGGTAGCAAATTTCACTAGCTGCAAAAGAAAAAAAAAAAAAGGATGAATAACACAAAATTTTAACAAAAACAGGAAAATTTATCTGTACTTCACTTGGAAAGTGTTTCGAACGATTGCACTTACTGAATTGACTCTTGCTTCGTTTGAAAGGGAGGTTAATTTCTGGAAACACCACTTACTAACACTAACTTGTTGTAGCTACTTTCTCCAGTAATTAGAGTGAAGAGCGCCTGTCACTGTTGTAAAATAATGATGTTTCTCATTGCACATCACCTGTGGTAAAAAAGGCTCGGCCCGTGAAGCTGCGACATGTAATTTCCGGGCCGCGCCCGTCGGCTTAACGCCGGTCGCTGTTGTGAAAGCTACCGACAGTTTTCCAGTTCCCGGGGACGTGGGCAGTTCTCCAGCCTGGAGATAATGCGTCGGCCTCCCTTTAATCCGACTACGTGCTGGCGGTCTGGGGTGTCTCTACTGTTTTCAAAGACGAGTGATTTCCCTTTGAAAATTAACTTCTCAAAGGATTTGCAGGAATCAGCATCTAACAGCAAATACTCTTAGCGATAGCAGGAAACAGCTTACTGATATGCCTACATCTTGCTGTGAAGGCTGATGCCATGAAAGATCGTCAAGTTAAAATAAACTCGAGGAACGATTTTTGTAGTTATCGAAATCTGGGTAGGCCTTCGGAAGGGGTAATAGCGGCGTTGAAAGTTCTGTTCGCTGGGGCTGAGATTTTAAAAGTTGCGCGTATGAAGTCAGGAGTGAACGATCTTCAGCGATTAGTAAAAATATTTTCTGTTTCCTTTTCTTCTTCCTTTGGGCGGGAAAGGAAGAGACTTAACGAACGAGCATTTGTTAGTTTCTCAGATGTCTCGTAGTAGACCTTGCAGACATGACCTAGCTGCAGGTAGTGTCTGATAAACACGAGGAGGCTTTGGCGCGGTCGCATAGCAGGTTATGAATTCTATTTGAAAAAGAGTGGAAACATGCGCTGTAAGTCTGTGTTTGTCCTCCTCCAGTCTAGCTTTCTAAATCGCTTGCTAAATGGCCACTTCCTATTTTTCTATAAGTTTCCTTCACTAACTCGCTAAAACATCTTTGCTGATAGTTTTCAAAGATGTTTCAGTAACAAATATTGATTCTCGCATAGTATATCCTTTGGGTCGTTGCTCTGAGACGGTGACGAGGGGGAGGGAGGGCAAAAATTATTAGGGGATAGGCAAAAGGAATACTTGGGCTTGAGAGACCATGCTTGTGAATACGTTCAATAATACGAGTATATGGTTGTTCGCGGACGTTGGGTATGACGCGACGCTTTGACTGATTTTCCGTGCGGCGATAGCTAATCTGCAGTGTTAGGTGTGATTGCTCATAGTAAGGATTCCTATTCATTCATTTGTGAGGTGGTCGAATTTCATGGCTGCTTCTCATTAACTTCCTGTGGTAGACTTGCTATGAAGCTGGTACCTTTGCGCGAGGTGTTACTAAAATTGCATGTCTTCGTTAATTTCAGTAGGCTTGGGGCGCCATTGAATCCGAATCATAATGTACTCACTTCTGTCACTCTTTCCTTCAATTTAGTTCATTCTTTGATTTTCTTGCTGTTACTTTTAAATATTTATGTTTTTGGTACTTCCGAGTCACGTGCTCGTGTCTTTCGGATGCCAAGTGGGTTGTGCATACGTTCACTAAATTTGGAAATTATTATGCGATATAGTTGCACAATTTTGTTTTCATTTCTGACTTCCTGAGCTATTTATTAAATATTGACGTACATGCTGTGATGTGCTTTGTCTACGGTCGTTTCGTGTTCATTTACTGCAAGGTACCACCCGTGTATAATTAATTCAAAAGTTAACGAAGTTTATTCTGTTCTCAGGTAGTTCGAGCTTAAGAACAGAACATACCCCGTTCTTTTACATAATAGGACTTAACGGCGGTCGCCGAACGGACACGCAGTGGCTGATTGTGAAGGGTGTCTCATAATTGATGTCATAAATGTACACGATACAAGAAGCACAAATGTCTCTGTAAACAAGGGCTCTAAAAACTATACCTTAAGAGCAATGAGCACTTCATCTTTGATATTCTGAGACAAAGCTCTGCTAATGCAACCTCTTTCTCTTCATATTTTGGGAGGAGATGCCGTGTGACTAGGGCCTCCCGTCGGGTACGCCGTTCGCCGTTTGCAAGTCTTTCGATTTGACGCCACTTCGGCGTCTTGTGCGTCGATGGGGATGAAATGATGATGTTTAGGACAACACAACACCCAGTCACTGAGCGGAGAAAATCTCCGACCCGGCCGGGGATCGAACCCTGGAACTTAGGATTGACATTCTGCCGCGCTGACCACTCAGCTACCGAAGCGGACGGGAGGAGATAATATGGACCAAAACAAGAAAAATTGTCCATTGACCTCGGGCTCTAAAGAGCATACCTCAAGACCTATGAGCGCGTATTCAGTAGATGTGTTTCACGGTAGCGAAGACGAACAAGACTCATAGCTGTTAGCGTATGCGTTTTAGAGCCCGTATTTACTGGATTTTTTCTTCCTTTTGTCTATACTACCACCGCTCAAAATATGGAAGAAGAAAGCTTCCAGTACAAGGGATTTATTTCGCGATATCGAAGACGAAGAAGTACTCATAGCTCTTAAGGTATACTTCTTAGAGCCTAAGATTGCTGAGCCTTTTTTTGTTTCTAGTATTCTGTACTTAGAACTGTATGCCTTTACGCCATTAATTATGATACACCACAGATGAAGCGTATTTGTAGATATTGCAGAAACTAAATTGTATAGATTGTTACCTCAATGTGGCTAGCAGTACCTTACAATATATGCCTATTCTAACTTTTCGAACGGCAGCCTCATTCAAACGAATCTTTGTCTAATTGACACCAAATATTTCTTTTTGTATCCAAATACTGTGAACACATTAAGGGGCGTCGATCCCCATTCCACAGGTTGGACTGTATGTGGATCTCTATCCCACTTCAGTGGTTTCTATTGGATCTTTCGAGTGCTTCTCATCTTCTTCGAGGTGCAGTTATTCATATTGTGCCTGCCATTTATTAAGTTAGGTAGTCAGGGGTCTACTTGTACATGGAGCTAGATTTTGTAATATAATTCATGAAAAATGACCTGAGACGGTTGTCATATGTAGAAGAGATTGTATCTTTGACGCCACTGAACCAAAGATGTTGCCTGGGTGGCAGAATCGGTTGTAAGTCGGAGCGCGCGGAGAGCAGTAGCTGTTCCGTTGCACTGTGTTATATGTAGGGCGTAAGACTTAAAGCTTGTGGCTAGCTGTGAGAATTTATTTATTGGTGTATGGGCTCACCATAATACAGTTTTTGCAGAATGAAGTGATGTATGATATTATTTATGCTCACACAGAGCCACTAAATGTTAGATCCTAGTTATTGCTATAGAAGTGTAAAGGGCGTGTTATTAATTTTTGAGTTATAAGACTATCAAGAATTGAGTGATACTGATCGTTAACAAAATCCACCATTTTCCTTGGAAATTATAGAAGAGTGATGAATTTATACTGCAACTCAAAGGGAAAGCAACTAGAACAAATTTTTAAGGTAATGAAATTTTGTATATTTAGTTTTAAGTATGTAGCAACGTGGTATGTCGATTTGGCTGTATTTTACAATACTGACCCATGAATATAGGAATCAAGTTTTTTCCGTCAGATTTAATGTATAGATTGATTACGTATATTCTATTCGTAATATTTTGTGTGCTTTGTAATCCTGATACAGAGACACAAAATTTTGGAATCTATTTTGTCAAACGATGTCAGACTTTTTCTCATGTAACACTCTGTAAGGTGTCAGGCAAATCCAACACCTTCCATGAAAACCCTGACATGATAAGCAAATCTGGCAGTATGTCACATAGCTCCAAATAAATCCTGACATTAAATTAACCAAAGTAATACGATCAACGAGTGAGCAAATGGAATACCACAGACTAACACAAGAACGCCTAAATGCAAGTCACACCCTCCCACCGTGAAACAGACGCAGTTCCGAGGGAATAAACGAGAACAGAAGCCGAGAGCAGAATCGTGTAGCCTAGGAGGCCCTACGATAAGGGACGGACACCCACTTCGCCAGCTGACCGCCAAAACCACCCCCCCCCCAGCCCATGTTAAAAGATAGAGCCTTCCAGAAGAACAGTATAGATCTTACGATAACACTAAAAGGGTCACACCAGTTGCAAGTTTTAGCGTGAGATTTTTTCGCGTCTTTGTTACGTTGCAAACGTTAAAAACATTGCCCCACCACGAAAACTATAACGTTTCTCATTGGATAGACAGAATTTTTGTAGGCGGAGCTTAAGGTTAACGTTGAGACCCTGATTGGTGAGTTGAAAACACAGCCAGATAGCTTTTTTTAAACCAACTTCGGTAAATTGTAGTAAGGAGAAGTTAGGGGAGAGTTGCTTCCGAGATGGCGAGATGTGAGGAGCTGCGCCGCCCGCCGCCCTCTGACGCTGCCTAAACACCGACAAGGTAATGAACGCATGCGATGCCGCATTTTTGAGCGCGTAAGGCTTCACTCAGAACTGCAGAAGTCTCATCTGTTATATCCCCTTTTTGCGTAATACTAGTGTCGATCGTGAAGTAAAGCTCATGGTATTCACATTTGCTACGTAACTTAAAATCTGAAACGCGATGATTTTTCCGTTATATAATTATTGTGAAGCCCCATCAGCCACTGTAATTTACGACAAGTTAAATAAATAATTAAAGATAATTGAGGATCACTGTAGACCATTTTGATAGTTTTCTCTTTTATGATACTTAACTTAAATCTAGATTATAAACGTGATATGACATAGGTCATCATTCGATCCATTGTAGAACTTGGAAACCCATTCAGGGAATATTCGTTCACATTTTTGTTGAACGCAGTTGGCTTTTATCATCATTTATTAAAATATTTCCTTTTATCGATAGTGCAATTTATAAACAATGTCTTGCGAGTAGAATAAAATTTCCAATGGTAAACTTAACTGCTTTTTCGACGTTATTTTACCAGCTAACTAAGAATAGGAAAGCCTTGAACCCCTTCCAGTCAATTCCCTAAAAAACACGCTCAGAGCGTTGTTGCGCGAAAGTGGTAGGGAGACACGACTTAGAACAAACAGAAACCATTCAGAATGTTAGAGAAGGGCGACCCTGCCAGGATGGTAAAATACCATGATTGAAGGTCGACGACATGCCCAACTAGGTCAGAAAAATATCCTGTTAAAAAAATTTTCGTAGTAAAATTTTTTTGAAAAGCATAAATAGTTGAAAACAGTAGCTGCAGCGATAGATAGTAAGAAAGTATTAAATAGAAAGTGAGACATTCTATCAGAGACAATAGTATAATTAAGTTATGAATTTTAATATTGTTAGAATTAAGTTTTCTCTCCAATGGAAGCGCTCAGGTGGCGGGTACATCGTTGACAAGTTGGTTCTGACCCAACAAGTAAGTGAATGGATTGTTAGTCTTGGGTATAATAAGTGTCAAGTCGTGTGAACAGAAAGTTTATGAAACTCGTGAGATCGTATGAATGCACGTTGACGCGAAGTAGGGCGCGTGAATTGCTTTTAAAACAGAAAATAAGGGATTCGGAAAGATTAGCACTGGCAGATCGAGACATTGACCGAATTGAGGTAGAGACCAAGCATGAAGATTGACAGAGAATAGAGACAGTACAACAGACGATGCAGTATCGCGAGAAATAGGACAGATAACGCACCATAACGAGGATAATGTACGCCAAGGCATAGAAAACGTAGGTCAGCATACGACAGAGGAGCAAGAAAGTAGAGAGACAGTCGATGAGGATTCTAACTTGCGTCTTGAATACGTAGAACCCATAGTACAAGTAATCAGAGCTCCCTCACCACAGAGTTCAAGGAATGCGAGCAGAAACGTGACACAGCACACAGTTCCATGCAATCGGTTGCAAACCAACACTTGGGCGAAAACACAGAGCGTAGGACGTCGGAAGAAAACGCAATAGGACCCACCAATCTGGCAGAATTATTACAACAAATTACGGAAAGCATGACAAGGCAAAATAAAGAAATAGCGAACCAAATTCAAATTCAGAATGCAGAAACCACGAGACAAATGCGTGAGATTAAAGAACAAAACAAAAAAATTCAGTTACACCTAAGTCATATTGAAGACGAGGCAAAAGAATCTCGAGAAGTGATAGGAAACTTAATAACAGGTCACAATCAATTGAGAACAGACATTGACAAAGTACAAGCAGACGTACAAACATTGCGTAATGACACTCAGGACGAGATCAAAACATTACGTAACAACACCCAGGGAGAAGTCAAGAAACTAGAGAAACAGATAAACATAATTACTAAACAAGCAGCAGGTACAGCGCGTGAAATTGTTGAAAACAGTGTGTTACACAAACGTATCACAAAAGCAGCGCTGAAAAGATATGATAACCGCTTAGTCAAAATAGAAGCGCAAACGAAGCAACAATTTCTGAAATTGCGAGCAGAGTTGTTGCAAACCATTGAAGAGCGTAGTGAACAAAATCGAACAAGCACTGAGTCTACAACCACATCCGTCGGGGGGGAGCAGCGGGGACAGTGACAAGAAGCCTTAGACCGTGCGGCTACACCTAGTGGCTGTCCTGAATTTTCACTGAACTTTTGCAAGGTTATTCATTTATCAGCCAATCTACTGATCTTATTTGTATGAGGCTATTTTACGGCCGACATTGCACTTCGCTCAGCCAAAACTGAATTCTTTCTGTACCTGCTAAGGAGAGAACAGAATATCAAGATTACATCTGTTGCGAGTCTAGAGGTAAAGAAAATTTATTTCATTGTTTATTTGTACAGGGAATTTTGTCAGTTTATTGTACTCGGTACTCACGACATTGGGAAAAATTCAGAGGGATTGATTTCATTATGGGCATTGCGTGTTATTTTTCCAGATTAAGTTGTTTAAAGTTTTTGGATTACGGCGAAACTGATTAAGCACAACATTTGCTGAACAACACACCACACAGTAAATTTGCATAGCACAAACATTACGCATTTCATATTCATTGACAAATACACACATAAACTTTCTAAATGCCGTTACACCATTATAAAGAACGTGACAGCGTGAGCGGCTCCTTTAAGTTTGTTTTAATTACAGTTGTCCGGCAGCGTTCCATTACTTCATTATTGAGTCAGAAATTAGTTTATAATAACATATAGTATCACTAGATCCGGGCTTGATGATTCTACTTGTTGCTGAAAAGTGCAGCCGTCTTGCAACTTTATACTGGTATCCAGTTTTGTTTACGAAGGAGATTCCATATACCTTTGGACAAGGTACAGTGTCTCTTTTAAGGTGTTCGTTTTGAAATCCAGTGGTCAGATCTGAGAGTCTTCTGAAAGTGCTTGGGCAGCTATAGCACAATGATTAGCGGCAGAGG
Organism: Schistocerca nitens; assembly: GCF_023898315.1. NCBI lineage: Eukaryota > Metazoa > Arthropoda > Insecta > Orthoptera > Acrididae > Schistocerca > Schistocerca nitens. The sequence goes on from NC_064615.1 coordinate 1,014,206,055, forward strand.
CGAAGTGACTACATTAACGTTGTCTCGCAGATGAAAGCGGGGCTGTCTACCCGTATTTAGCATTACATTCTACGTGTGGCAGTGCATAGAAATAATTGTGCTCTCCTAACAAACGTTTCGGAGGAAGTCGACGGAGCAATATTTCGCCTGATTGGTCTCACGCACCGCACATTGTAAAAAGTGCATGGACGCTGTCCGCAGCCGATGGTGGTCCGTCGCCCGACACTACGGGTAGCTCGGAGAATACGGACGAGAAGAAAAATTTCAAAGCCCTTATCCTTTCTCTTCCCTGAAAGCCAAAAAAATCCCTCAGTTGTCAAAGTTCCAGGTAATTCATGTAGCCACTGACCGTCCAACCAATCGCCGTTATCAGTCAGCCTCGCCTGATCGATATTGCCACCAGCATTAAGCCGCGAAAGCGGGCCGTCTCGATAAGAGCTATCGCTGCATCAGATCGACCGTCTCCGGGACTCGCATCGTCCTGAAACCGTACACGTGACTGCTCCCTCCGGAAACAGACTCAATGATTCGGGTCATCCCTTACATCGAGAGCGTTTGGATGCCTCTGGGTTGATTGTAGATGCGCGTGTCAGCTTCTGCATCAAATTTCCAAGTATTACGTGATGGCTAATCTGCTGAAATAGTTGGAAAAGGAAAACTGTAGTTATACTTGACCCAGAAGAACTATAGTGTAATTTTCATGGAATTGAAGAGCTTAAGGAACGATAGCACACAATCCCGAAGATTGCAAGAGCCGACAAGTGCGAGAATTATCGGACAAGCAGCTTAACAGCTCATGTACCGAAATTACTGACCAGAATTGTAAACAGAATAATGGAAAAGGGAATTGAGGATGTGTTAGATGACGATCAGTTTGGCTTTAGAAAAGGTAAAGGCCCCAGAGAGGCAATTCTGATGTTGTGGTTGATTACGGAAGCAAGACTAAAGAGAAATCAAGAAATGTTTATAGGATTTGTCAACCTGGAAAAGCGTTCCATAATGTAAAATGGTGCAAGATGCTCAAAATTCTGAGAAAAATAGGGGTAAGCTATAGGGAGAAACGGGTAATATACATTATGTGCAAGAGCTAAGAGGTAATAATAATAATGAAAGATGAAGAACGAAGTGCTCGGATTAAGAAGGGTGTAAGACAGGGATGTAACCTTCGCCTGTACTGTTCAGTCTATACGTCAAAGAACCAAAGATAGAATTAAAAGAAAGTTCAAGAGCAGTATTAAAATTCAAGCTGATGGGATATCAGTGGTTAGATTCATTGATGACACTGCTTCCCTCAGTGAAAGTGAAGAAGGATTACAAGACCAGTAAATGGAATAAACAGTCACATGAGTACAAAATATAGACTCAGAGTAAATTAAGGACAGACGAAAGTAATGAGTAGCAGCAGAAATGAGAACAGCGAGAAACTAAACATTATAATCGATGTTCACATAGTAGATGTAGTTGAGGAATTATTCTACCTAGGTAGCAAAATAACCCATGGCAAACGGAGTAAGGAGGACATGAAAAGCAGACTGCCACTGGCAAAAATGGCATTCCTGGCCATGAGAAATGTACTAGTATGAAACATAGGCTTTAATTTACGGAAGAAATTTCAGAGAACGTTCGTTTGGAGGACAGCATTGTATGGTAGTGAAAGATGGACTGTGAGAAAAGCAGAAAAGAAGATGGTTGAAGCATTTGAGATGTTGTGCAACCGAAAACTACTGAAAAGTAGTTGGGCTGGCAAGGTAAGGAAGAACGAGGTTCTCCGCAGAATCGGTGGGGAAAGGAATATATGGAAAAAGATAGGAATAACTTGACGTTAAGAGTGCACTGTCTTGACAAAATGGCAAAAAAGCAAGAAAAGATTTATCGTAGGTTCGAATATATGGAAAGATTAATCGAGACAGCGTGAGACGGTGGGGTGCTGGATATCCCCAAGAAATAGAAACCTAGCCAGACGAAGCTGTCTGGGATATTTTCGTTCTGTGAGAAGACCGTGGTGAGTACTTCTTACCTTGGTATATTGTCATACTTTTCACAACTAACTGCTGTGATGACCACTGACAAGATGTTCATAAGGTAATGAACGTACTTAACTACCGCTTGGACGTGTTTCGTGTGATACAGAGAAGCACTCATAGAACATTTGTAGAATGCAAAATGAACTCTTACGGTGCTAGTCATGCATCAATCGTGTTTGTACGTGAAAAATCTATGGAAAATGAAGAGCGTAGAAAGCGAATGAATCGTATATAGTAGCCCCATATTGAGGTTGCACGGTTAATATAAGCAAAGGGAAACACTATTATTGGAACAGTTGAAGAGGAACCGATTGTACAGTTTGCCCACTGCTAGAAATCTGCAGTCGTATAACTGTAACTGGTGCAGTCATTATCTCTGTTTCGTTCCTGTAAGTTTGTTGGCCTATTTCTTTTCTCACAGGTATGAGTTGTTCATAAATACCTCTTTTATGTCCAGTTTGTATCATGCGTAATTGTCTGTGGTTTTGTGCAAAAGGGGTTGACGATAGTTCGGTGTTAATAGATGGCAGGGAGGTACGATAGCTATAAAATTCGTGTTGTGTAGTGGTATTTGGACACTGATTTGTGTAAAAGGGAGTAAAAAGAAGTACTTTAACAGTGTAGAATTAAGCGAAACGGATCAGAGAGGTTCAGTAGAGAGACAAACATTGTTGTTAGGTGTTGCAATAATATTGATGCGTCAAAGCCTATAACAATAGGTTTACTTCTGTGCATCAACATACAGCTATAATCGGCGGTGGAAATATATTTGCAGAGAAAAGCACATAATGATATATATTGTATTTTAGGCCGATAGACATAACTAGTTATTGTAGTGGTTTTGAATAACATTACTGATCAGGAATTTTACGTCGACTGTGTGCGGCTGTTTCTTGTTGAATCGTCTGATCTGTCAGAAGTTGCTTTGCAGAGGAGGGTAAATGACTATTGAAAATATAATTGTTTTTGGATAGCTCAACATGAATTTCCTAACGGACAGAAGTTTATCATGCATTTACCAGTAGAATAAGGTGCGGAGAAAATATTTCGCCCTTATGCAACTTCCGTCCGATTTCGACGAAACAGTGCGTGACTGAGAACCATCAAACTTTGCGGAAACATAAAAGAAAATCAAATATATATGCTCATGAAGTAGTGAGACCTAGGTTCTATACTAAAAAAATAGTCCATACACTAGTTCCATTTAACGTTTAATTTATGGCAATCAATAGATAACGAACCTACGATGCTATGAAGGATTTAACATGGATACCGTTTTCACTGGCACTTCTCTTATCATAATGAAAATAAATCCTTTGACATATCCAGATACACGTCGCACAATATAGATTCTCACATAAATCTACTGCTATGCAGTATGGCACATTGACATTACACTAAAATATTTTTAAACAATAATAATACGGTGGCAGGACATGCGTGCCCTACACAAATTACAAGAGACACAAGAGTGAGTAACTGTTCATCGAGAATACCTCGTGCATCAAAAGAATGAGTAAAAGTGTTCTTTTGTCCGCCTTTCGCGCAGTGTCTTTTAAAGTCAATAGCTCACTGCATCTCTGACGGCGCTTCCACAATAAACATGTCACATCACAGGACGTTCGTTTTTTACATTCTCTTAACGTTATTTGTTAACTGTAGCTGTTGTCGAGTGACTGTTCGGATAGTGAATGACTTAAAATGGTAGTGCAATCACACAATGTTACATTGCCTTCCATGAGAATCTAGGAAATCAAGGAGATTTCCAAGATTCACATATCGCCGTTAACATTATGGGATTGAGTACTTCACGGATTTACATGGATCAAACACAGTATTTCTGTCATTTGACAGGATTACACAGATATTGTGATCTCTCATCCTGGGACAAAAGACAATTCTTAAGGTAAAGGTCCACAGAAAAAATTCAAAAACTAAGACAGTAAATCTACAAATTTTACATTGGACATTATACATTATTCTCATTATATTCCTTTTACAGACTTCATAAGGATCATCTTTGTGGCCTCAAGTTATTGTCCAGAGCTCATAGGGTCTTTGCTCCTGAAATAAAACACATTCATCTTTTTATACACATATAATTCTCACAAATGGAATTTTTCACACTTGTCCATCTTCCATTGCTCACTAGTTGCCATGATTTTTACGCTTTCATTATTTGTGTATTTTACAGGTAAGTTAAAATTGATTCTTCTCCAGATGAAGCTTATCTCTTGAGAAGTGGGATCGTTACTTTGGGTCCTCCGAGAAGAAAACTTTTCATCAGCTCTGGTGGGCTTGCTCGCGCGTTAGGTACACACGTTACATGTAACAAAAATATAAATACTTATTAGTCTAAGAACTAAGCCTAAATCTAAATTTAGGACTTGGGATTCATTGGAATCTTTGTCACTATTCTGGTGGGGTTTGGCTGTTCACATTTCAGTATGTGATGTGTTGAGAACCCATATATGAGTTTTATTTTGGGATCGGCTTTCAAGGAAAGCCCGTTTCGTTGAACTGCAGCGGGAGTGCTGTGCTGGTACATCACATTAAATTTAACGCGTTTGTTGCGTCGATGGACGTTGGCACAGGCTGATTGTTAGAGCTGAATCGCAACTTCAGAGGCTCACTAGCCTCCACGCGGTATTTCAGCTTTCCCGCGCACGGTTCAGTGGACACGTTGCGTCAATGGTGTTGTGGTATTTTGTGGTTTGCTGAGCTGGTGCGGAGGGACAACGATTACCAGGGACAGAGACTCAATTGAATCCATCCTTGCCTCCACATTTTCACAGCCGATTTTGAAGATTTTAAGGTAGGCCAGCTCTCGCACTTTGCAAAGCAGCTAACACACACACTTGGTTTCCGATGCACTGCACTTAATCACTTCACCGCCTTCGGTTACACAACCGGAGTATCACTGTCCGTCGGCATATCTGCACGTTTAACAGTTATTATTTTCATAGTGAATGAAATTATCACTTATTTATGACGATAACGTATTGCTTCATGTCTGTGGCAGACTTCCACAGCATTTTAAGCCTTCATTTATACACTGCTATGTACACATTTTTTTTTATTTACAGTTTATAATCAAATAATGTGTCTTACATTGAAGCTTGCTAATTTAGAGCTTGGATTATCACGTCCATTTCAATTTCTGTTGCTTTTTTGGTAACCACCTTAACATTTCGCTTTACATTATTCATCATCTTTTTCTGAGACTAGTTACGCTTTCAATTCACAGTCACAATACATTAGTTTCTCCGATTTGTTAGCAATTATTTTTTTGGATTCATTTGAAACGTTCTTTCCACTCATTAGATTCATTTAAGTTATCACTATCATTTCGACCAAAATTTCATTTTTACTATATGCGAGGATCAATCAGTCACACTTGATCGCCCTCTCACATGAGAACAGAACACCATTCAAGTAAAAATTCAAATTCCTTATCGCGATCGCGGTTCGCGTTTAGGATTGACTTCAAAAGAAAAAGTAAAGACATTTCAAAATTAGCTTTGCCCGGTTTCGTACACACGTTTCCTTTTGAAAATCGTTTGCCAAACCAGCCTTCCACGTCAACCGATTTTCTGAATCTGTGACGTCAAGTCTATGGGACGGGTTTAGGCGGGTTAGGATATTTACACTAATTCAGAAGAAAGACATAAATGTAATAGTACATACAAGAAGAAGTACAGGGTGATTCAAAAAGAATACCACAACTTTAGGAATTTAAAACTCTGCAACGACAAAAGGCAGAGCTAAGCACTATCTGTCGGCGAATTAAGGGAGCTATAAAGTTTCATTTAGTTGTACATTTGTTCGCTTGAGGCGCTGTTGACTAGGCGTCAGCGTCAGTTGATGCTAAGATGTCGACCGCTCAACAGAAAGCTTTTTGTGTTATTGAGTACGGCAGAAGTGAATCGACGACAGTTGTTCAGCGTGCATTTCGAACGAAATATGGTGTTAAACCTCCTGATAGGTGGTGTATTAAACGTTGGTATAAACAGTTTACAGAGAATGGGTGTTTGTGCAAAGGGAAAAGTTCTGGACGGCCGAGAACGAGTGATGAAAATGTAGCACGCATCCAGCAAGCAGTTGTTCGCAGCCCAGGAAAATCGACTCGCAGAGCTAGCAGAGAGCTGCAAATTCCACAATCAACTGTATGGAGAGTCCTACGAAAAAGGTTAGTTATGAAACCTGAACGTCAACTACCCGAGGCGATGGATCGGCCGCCAGGCAGCCCGTGACAGAGCACTTCATCACTGGCCTCCAAGAAGCCCTGATCTTACCCCCTGCGATTTTTTCTTATGGGGGTATGTTAAGGATGTGGTGTTTCGGCCACCTCTCCCAGCCACCATTGATGATTTGAAACGAGAAATAACAGCAGCTATCCAATCTGTTACGCCTGATATGCTACAGAGAGTGTGGAACGAGTTGGAGTATCGGGTTGATATTGCTCGTGTGTCTGGAGGGGGCCATATTGAACATCTCTGAACTTGTTTTTGAGTGAAAAAAAACCTTTTTAAATACTCTTTGTAATGATGTATAACAGAAGCTTATATTATGTTTCTTTCATTAAGTACACATTTTTAAAGTTGTGGTATTCTTTTTGAATCACCCTGTATAGCAAACAACTCCTTGTTCCTTATGACTCAGAAATTAATTTTTCTTTCCGTCATACGTCTGCGCACGCGCTGGAATTATAATTACCTGCTTTGTTTTATTGGTGGTTTCATTGTCATTTTATTCTCGCTTTGACGCCTGCTTACGTTGCGCTGCAGTGATCTCTGTATATGACCTTAATTCATCATTGCTTTCTCCTTGTCACTTACGCTCTTATGCTTGGTATTTTATTTCAGTTATGGCTTTAAATGTATCTGACCTGAGTATTGCAATTACAATTAGTGCTGCTCTGTTTATCTAGCTGAATGGTAGCGCTTTCGTTGTCATGCTGGTACTTACAAGTAACCCACATCCTTCGTAAGCATTACGTTAGCTTAATGCAGAGATGAACTTGTTCCAGATTTCTGTGTACATTGGAACTTAATCTAGACATCACTGGCTTAGAAACTAGTTAATTATGTTCCATTTTAGTGGCATAATGAACGATTCATTGTCAAGCGACTCTTGTCCTTGACGAAAATAAATTTCCTTTTTCGTTTTATTTTCATTTCTTTACCATTTTCATATCGCAGAAGCCGGCTTGTTAGGCACATCCTTCGCTTTAAATTTCATTTTTCTCCCATAAATATTATGTGCTTAAAACTAAATCTTAAAACTAGAGTTCTCGGAGTTGATTACTTTCTTTGTTAAACAAGAATATTTCACCAGCTTTTCTGTACATAAATCATGGCTGAAAAATAAATATTGTAAATTCTTTGCTTTATAGCAAGACAGGCTCACTGTCGTGTAGTTTATTCTAAGCATTTTTAACGAAGTCAGATCAGTTTTCACTTAGTTACTAGTGGCTAACCCTCTCTTGCCATTATAAACTTTTCTCTTGACTTATTTTGTAGCATGATACTCTTTAAGAACAGAGTGATGGTACAATTCTTTTATTTTTCCATTTGCGGGATCAGAAATCAGATAACAAATTGTGTGCGGTATACGAAGGATCTCGTAATGTCCCTCAAAAAGACCTTGCCATTTTCGATTTTTGCGTGAGAACAGCGATGGTTTAAGGTGCGTTTATAGCAAGACCCTTTTGCCTACTTTACAAGTTAACACGTTATTAATATGTTTGTCATACGCCTTCTTGCGTAAATTGGCTAGTGTGCTCAATGTTGTTAGAGCTCATCTTATTCTGTCGTCTAAACTAGCGCTTGTGTTGTTAGATTTAGGAACTGAATAGATCCATTCATTTTTCTCTTGGTCAGAAGACATCATTTCACTCGGAGTGGAGCAAGTAGAAAGGTGTGGTAGATGATTCACAATTTCCTCTAAAGGCGACACAAAGTCAACCCTGCGAGTCTGCTGATTTGGTACATACGTACGAATGAAATGATTAAACTCCTTGAAGACTCAGTTAGTTGGGTTCGACTGGGGCCTAAATTTTGAGATAAGGATTTGCCCAATTTGATGACTAGCACGGAAAAGTCTTCATCTTTTGCAAACAACGTTAGACCCATTGTCTGAGAGAATTGATTCAGGTCTTCCGAATCTAGGAAAGTAGGCACGTTGTAAACGATTGATGATTGGTTGAGTGTTTGCAGATCTCATGGCGTGCAATCACAAACGTTTGGTAAATAGATCGATGACAGCTACAAGGTACCATAGTCCTCCACGACCTCATGGGAGTGGTCCTGCTAAATCTATACTTAGGATTTGTCTAGGTTTCTCTGAGATGATAGGATTCAAAGGCAGTATACTCGAAAGATTAAAAGGTTTTGACTTTTGTCAAATGACACAGTGTTTCAAGAGTCTGTCAATTCTGCTATGAAGGTTAGGGATGTAGCAGTACTTTGCTCTGTTCCCTTACACTTTTCTGGACCAAAGTGTCCCCATGAAATACGTGTATACCACAGTAAGTGTTCTACATATTCCTGATGTTACAAGGCGTTTAGTGAACTTTATGCCTACAGCGCACAATTACTGTGAATGTAGAAAAGGAAGGCAGACAATAATCACGCAGAAGTGAAGTGAGGACGGACCTAGTTACCGATGAAAGTCCCCGAACGAGAAGAGTCGAATATATTAAAAGAATTGTTCACTGACGGATATCACGTCCGTCAAGTACGAAAAATTCAATGAATGGTTGACAATGGGACCGATTCGAAGATGTATAAACAAACTGTTACTGCCCAGGACAAACACTATTGATAGTGAGAGAGCACCATGTGTTCTATCTGTCTCCTATGATTAGGCTGTGCACCAGGAAGCATAAAAAAGCTACTTGACCGTTTTAGTTTGAGAAGTATACAGAAGCTGTTCCGAAACTCGAAGGCCATAGCATGGTTTTTTGTGAAATGGAGGAATCTCCATGTCCTACAAAAATGTGTTTGTGGGTGTAGTATGTATACTGCTGTATGTGTTTCAACCAGACTTTCTGCACGTATCACTGACTGTGTGGAAAGAGGTAGTGGGTTGGAGGGGGTGAGGGTTGGGGTTGAGAACCTCTTACGCCTCTCAGCAGTCGGGATGGAAGTTAAAATTGAGCGTAATATACCGTGCTCAAATACTAAGACTAAACTCAGCAAGTATGTTAAAAGGAGAACATTTAAAGACTTGAATACACTTTACACATGATTTCAGACGCTTACGAATTTTTTCCTCATTGAAACCCCCACATAATGGCTTACTGTACTTAGCTGTTATGCAGGCATGATGTTTTAATTTATTACTTCTTTACTAGTAACTCTTTTCAGTACAACTTTGCAGGCAGTATCCACACATACCGCTAAACGTGCGTGCAAAATTATATCATTCTACGGCGCATTGTTCAGGAGGTCGTAAACATTGAGGTGCATGATAATGTTATTCAACCATGACGTATTAATTTTTTACTTTTTTACTACTCAGTGTATTCGCAACACATGTCTCAAATCGTACGCGCATATTCCACTGACTGGATATGCGAAATTATATCATTATACGATAAACAGTTCAGGAGATGTGACGTCACGAACATTAAGATGCGCAAAAAACTATCACATCATGCACGACGTTTCAGTTTACTACTTCTTTACCACTAACGTTATTCGTAACACTTTACGCATACAGTATCCACATATACCAGTGAATGTACCTGCAAATTATAGCATTGCATGATGCATGGTTCAGTAGGTATGACGTAGTAAACACTGAGATGCATGAAAAACTAGCTTTTTCTTAAAACGGAGGCAAATTACCCAGACTATCCTTACCCATTGTTTGATAATGAGTGCACGTAACGTCTTGAAATGAACTTGAAAGATAATTTCAGACATTTTCTAAACTTTTTCTCGCTTACATGTTTCACGTCAAATATTTGACACGTTAACTCATTTGTGAAGTAATCAGAAGTTTGAAGCTGTTTTATACAGGTCAGTTGGAGTCTTTAAAGAATTGACTTGGTTACTACCTGGAAAGCAGCACTGGGAGGTTACGTGCCATAGGGCTGGGAAGTAATAGGGAACGACATTGAAGCATAAATGAGGAATACGTGGATCCATTTCGATCAGATTTGCTAGGCACATAACTTATTATTTGTATAAATGCACTATGGGAGTAAGATTCCCCGTCACCACTAAGAGTGGGAGTGTAGGTGAGAAGGGGATGATGTCAAAATGTTCAAAACGACCTTTTCATATTTATTTCCCGTATTTAGTTGACCTGGAATACCTTTAAAAGTATGAAGTGTGATCTGTCACTTATTTGCGCTGTTTAGTGAGTCGTGAGACTGAGCACTGGAGTGAGCCAATAATTTAGTCAGAAACGGAGAATCAGATGTATATACAGGAAGCTGACAGAAATATGGAAAATCCACAAGAAATGCATATTTGAGCATAAATCAAGACGCTAGCGAAGCCTGCAGGTTGAGCCGTTGTATTTCACGACGAACGGGGCCTGTACAATATCCTCAATACGTTGCAAACATGAAAGTGTTCTGTGTAGTTGAGAGTGCATTATGTGGAAGCTACGAGAATGTGGATAAATTGTTGGTTCTCATATGGTGGGAGCTTCCGTAACCAAGGGGGTCGAAGTGTTTGGTGTTTCAAAAGGCGCTGTTTAGAAGATTTAAGTCGCGTCCAGGAAAATCAGAAAAACATGATCCGCTAAGTCACAATGCGGGCAAAAATATGTGTGAGTGATCCTAACAGACGGTCATTGAAGAGGATTGTGACGAAAAAAAAATACGACGATAGCTGCAAACGTCGCTGCAGAAATGAATGTCGCATTCGCAAACCCTATCAGCACCGAAACAACACGAAGACAGCCTCATTGGCGGGGAAAGGAAGACCGCACTGCAGTTCCTTCTCTAAATCCTCGCACAAACGATAAAATGGCTGACATCGAAATAAGTGTCCAAGGAATAGAAAAGCAACTGGAATCTGATGTGTCGGCAGCTGGGCCAACACCTTGCAGATAGAGGTGGCTTAAAAGGCACGCTAGACTAACGCAGACGGGCGTGAAGTACTGGAACAGGATACGTAATTAATGCTATGAAGAAAAGTACGTAGCTGGTATAATACTTATCTTTACTCAATCATTGTGGTACATCGCACAAAGGAGACTTTAATTACAATCACTGTAAGGCTAATGGCGCCTTGCTAGTTCGTAGCCATTAACTTAGCTGAAGGCTATTCTGTCTCTCGGCTAATGAGAGAGAAAGGCTTCGCACGTCTAGTCGCTAGCTCTGTCGTCCGTACAACTGGGCTGAGTTCGAGTCAGTCTCTCGAGACCTGCCTTGTGGTGGCGCTAGGTTTGCGATCACACAGTGGCGACACGCGGGTCCGACATGTACTACAGGACCGCGGCCGATTTAAGCTCCCACCTAGCACGTGTGGTGTCTGGCTGTGACACCACAGAATCACTCAACAGAGGAAAGTCCACTGGACCTGACGGGATACCAATTCGATTCTACACAGAGTACGCGAAAGAACTTGCCCCCCTTCTAACAGCCGTGTACCGCAAGTCTCTAGAGGAACGGAGGGTTCCAAATGATTGGAAAAGAGCACAGGTAGTCCCAGTCTTCAAGAAGGGTCGTCGAGCAGATGCGCAAAACTATAGACCTATATCTCTGACGTCGATCTGTTGTAGAATTTTAGAACATGTTTTTTGCTCGAGTATCATGTCGTTTTTGGAAACCCAGAATCTACTATGTAGGAATCAACATGGATTCCGGAAACAGCGATCGTGTGAGACCCAACTCGCGTTATTTGTTCATGAGACCCAGAAAATATTAGATACAGGCTCCCAGGTAGATGCTATTTTTCTTGACTTCCGGAAGGCGTTCGATGCAGTTCCGCACTGTCGCCTGATAAACAAAGTAAGAGCCTACGGAATATCAGACCAGCTGTGTGGCTGGATTGAAGAGTTTTTAGCAAACAGAACACAGCATGTTGTTATCAACGGAGAGACGTCTACAGACGTTAAAGTAACCGCTGGCGTGCCACAGGGGAGTGTTATGGGACCATTGGTTTTCACAATATATATAAATGACCTAGTAGATAGTGTCGGAAGTTCCAGGCGGCTTTTCGCGGATGATGCTGTAGTATACAGAGAAGTTGCAGCATTAGAAAATTGTAGCGAAATGCAGGAAGATCTGCAGCGGATAGGCACTTGGTGCAGGGAGTGGCAACTGTCCCTTAACATAGACAAAAGTAATGTATTGCGAATACATAGAAAGAAGGATCCTTTATTGTATAATTATATGATAGCGGAATAAACACTGGTAGCAGTTACTTCTGTAAAATACCTGGGAGTATGCATGCGGAATGATTTGAAGTGGAATGATCATATAAAATTAGTTGTTGGTAAGGCGGGTACCAGGTTGAGATTCATTGGGAGAGTTCTTAGAAAATGTAGTCCATCAACAAAGGAGGTGGCTTACATAACACTCGTTCGACCTATACTTGAGTATTGCTCATCAGTGTGGGATCCGTACCAGATCGGGTTGACGGAGGAGATAGAGAAGATCCAAAGAAGAGCGGCGCGTTTCCTCACAGGGTTATTTGGTAACCGTGATAGCGTTACGGAGATGTTTAATAAACTCAAGTGGCAGACTCTGCAAGAGAGGCGCTCTGCATCGCGGTGTAGCTTGCTCGCCAGGTTTCGAGAGGGTGCGTTTCTGGATGAGGTATCGAATATATTGCTTCCCCCTACGTATACCTCCCGAGGAGATCACGAATGTAAAATTAGAGAGAGCACGCACGGAGGCTTTCAGACAGTCGTTCTTCCCGCGAACCATATGCGACTGGAACAGGAAAGGGAGGTAATGACAGTGGCACATAAAGTGCCCTCCGCCACACACCGTTGGGTGGCTTGCGGAGTATAAATGTAGATGTAGATGTAGATGTAGAAATGCAGAGCGAACTGGAATTTCAGGGCTGCTCATCAGTGATGCAAACGCCCGTAACAGGAAACCGTGATGCCGGAGACATAATACGTGGCATATGGAACAATGGAGGAAGGTCATATGATCGGAAGAGCCTTGTTTCACACTGTTTCCAACTTCTGTCCGAGTTTACGTCCGAAGAGTGAAACATGGTGCGATTCGGTGATGACGTGGGCATCCATATCATGGGCACCATGGTTATTCTGCAATGTCGCGTTACTGCCAAGGATTATATGACCCTTCTGGCTGGCCAGGTCCAACTTATTGTACATTGTTTGTTACCAACGGTGATGCTGTATTCCAAGACGTGCGGACCTCACACAACTCGCATCGTCCAGAACTGGATCTGTGTGCACGGGGATGAACTGCCGCATCTTCCTCGCCCACCACAATCATCAGATCTCCGAATTATTACACCACTGACTATTAAAATTTCTACACCAAGAAGAAATGCAGATGATAAACGGGTATTCATTGGACGAATATATTATACTAGAACTGACATGTGATTACATTTTCACGCAATTTGGGTGCATAGATCCTGAGAAATCAGTACCCAGAACAACCTCCTCTGGCCGTAATAACGGCCTTGATACACCTGGGCATTGAGTCAAACAGATCTTGGATGGCGTGTACAGGTACAGCTGCCCATGCAGCTTCAACACGGTACCACAGTTCATCAAGAGTAGTGACTTGCGTACCGTAACGAGCCAGTTGCTCGGCCACCATTGACCAGACGTCTTCAGTTAGTGAGAGATCTGGAGAATGTGCTGGCCACGGCAACAGTCGAACATTTTCTGTATCTAGAAAGGCCCGTACAGGACCTGCAACATGCGGTCTTGCATTATCCTGCCGAAATGTAGGCTTTCGCAGGGATCGAATGAAGGGTAGAGCCACGGGTCGTAACACATCTGAAATGTAACGTCCACTGTTCAAAGTGCCGTCGATGTGAAGAAGAGGTGACGGAGACGTGTGACCAATGGCACCCCATACCATCACGCCGGGTGATACGCCAGTATGGCGATGACGAATACACGCTTCCAATGTGCGTTCACCACGATGTCGCCAAACACGGATACGACCATCATGATGCTGTAAACAGAACCTGGATTCAACGTTGTGTGAATGCTCTGAGAAGCTAATCATTTGCATATCACAGCATCTTCTTCATGTCGGTTAAATTTCGCATCTGTAGCACGTCATCTTCGTGGTGTAGCAATTTTAATGGCCAGTAGTGTAAGTATTTGTTGTCTACTTTGAAGAGAAGGGTGCTTAATCGCTATCCACCTCCATCATCGTCACCTGAACTTCACAGCATTATCCAGGAAGAACGGTACAAGGACGTGTAATTATCCATTCTGAGACGACTGGAGCTGTTGTGAATACCAACGAATTTCCTACGTCGTCTTAGGCATTGTAATGTGTTGCTTTTATGGTGTTTGCAAATTTTTGTCCAACTACTCTATGTTTGTATTGTACATCGCATACACATAGATTCAACATCTAAGACTCAGGACAAATTTCTAACAAACCTAGCACGCAATATTACTCAGTACCTGGAAAGAAATACTGTGGGGATCATCCGCTTTCCGGGATCAGGGTATAGTTGTATTGGGTTGAATCGAATTTTAATTGGGGGGCAACCGCAGCTAAGTAGTTATACATGATTGCTTACACGCCATACAGTTTTTCAAATACAGGTGTTAAATATATTAAAATAAAACTGAACGAAAAGATGTTATTCAGGTAAGTATGAGGGGCATTTTTTTGTCTGACGTAGGACGACAAAAGCGTATTTTACTAGGAATATGTACAGTTCTTTACTTAACTCAAACAGGACTTTCATCAATGACTACAGTCTGTTTTGTTATTTGACAATCATTTTTTATCAACTGAGGAGCGCTGAAATCATGACCTAGCCACTCTATTTGTTACACTGTGGCATTCTGTAATGTGTGAAATAGCATTTATATTTGCATCAGAAGATGCAACTCAAACAGTTGTGAAACCAGTTATGTGATCTGAGAAAATAAAGCTGCAACTGACAATTGGACATTTTATTCAGTTTTATTTCAATCATTTTAACACCTGTATTAAAAAAAAACTGTTCAATGAATAAAGTAAACAGAGAGAGGGGGATGAGGAGGTAAAAAGAAAGATGTGGGGGGAGGGGGGGAGGGTAAGGGGAGGGAGGGTAGAGATGGAGGTGAACAGAAAAAGTGGGATAAAGAGAGAGAAATAGAGAGGAGGAGGTGGTGGAAAGAGAGAGGGGTGAAGGAAATCGACAGAGAGACATGGGAGGAGGAGATGACAGATAGATGTTAAGAGGTGATAGAGACAGTGGGGATGAATAGAGGGGAATTAAGGAGGTGGAAGAAGGAGGGGCGAGGAGGAGATGTGAGTAGAGAGGCTGAGGACAGAGAAGGTGGTGGACAGAGATAGGGGGATGAAAAGAGTGTGGGGGAAGAGAAGGTGGATAGAAAGAAGGGGATGAGGCGATGGACAGAGGTGGAAAGAGGAGATGGATGGAAATAAGGGGGACAGAGACCGTGGTGATGAGGGGGCAGGACGAGGTGGACAGATGTAGGCGGAGATGGGTAGAGGATGGAGGAGGGAGTGAACAGAGAGAGAGGTAAACGAATTGGATTAAGTAAATACTTCGAACGTGAGGGGTTTGCCAGCCAGGCCGTCCTGCCACACAACATTTATTTTTAGTTAGTACTTAATAAATTAGCACGCCTGGTGTGTGGAACCTACACTACTGCAAGAAGTGTATCAACTAGAATGTCACGACGAATCCTATTCAGAAGTTTCCTTGAATTCTTTAAAGACGGGTTTTGGAATTCCGGCTCCTCCTAAAATTCCCTTCTCATAGACCTTCCATAGTATTTTTTTCGGTGGTAGCAGGGTTCGCTAGTGCAACTTTAAGTTCTTCAGCGACTTTTGTTTACATCAAGTTAGTGAATGGGCAAGGTTTTGGATGCACTAACGAATGTTGCTCGAAATGGACAATGCGAGCTGTGTTACCAGAGGGCCTGTAATCTCCAAAAATAACTTTACCCTTGGAATACCATGCTATGGCCAACCGTATCATCACCGAATCCCCGCCAATTTTCCCTTCTGCTGCTTTCGATCTCTTAGTCACAATCCTCTACAATTACCGTCTGTCGCGATCACTCATTACACATTTTCGCACGCGTTGTGACTTAATGGATGATGTTTTCCGCTTTCCCTCTATGCGATTTAAATCTTCGATACAGTGCCTCTTGAAACGACAAATACGTCGGCTCCCGAGGCAGCCATTGTAGCAGGCAACGACGAGTAGGTACACCAGGAGATGAACAGACATCACACAGCGTCCATTTGCAGCCGGTGACGTCAGATTAGGTAGGAAGCTATGATGAACATGTCGCTGGACACGGAATATAAATTAGGGAGTATTTGAATTAAATAAATTAGTTCGTTAATCAGTGGCTTTGTAATGGAAGGAATAGAGACTTTGAGAAATTTCACGTGTTTCTCTAGATAAAGTTTAAAGTAAAGCTCTTTCGCTATTTCACTATTTCGTTATATGTTATCTGCTATGATATGAAATGTTTACAACTAAAAGTTCAAAAATGGTTCAAATGGCTCTGAGCACTATGGGACTCAACTGCTGTGGTCATAAGTCCCCTAGAACTTAGAACTACTTAAACCTAACTAACCTAAGGACGTCACACACATCCATGCCCGAGGCAGGATTCGAACCTGCGACCGTAGCGGTCGTGCGGTTCTAGACTGTAGCGCCTTTAACCGCTCGGCCACTTCGGCCGGCAACTAAAAGTTAATCCGCTTAATGTAGTAATATCAATTTGAAGGTAAATAAACAATTGTTTGGAGCGTATAACGTTGAAGGTTAAGTAACGCACTTTTTAAGTGGAGATATTAATGAGTGCCATGTATGGATTGATGACAATCTTAATGGTGGTCACGCTATGAATCAGTGCAACAGTACTTTTGGGGCCACGACCAATTAATTGAGGGTCGAATTCCCCCGTAGCTGTTAAAGTACACAAGTGGGGATTTTAATGAGTCGCATGTATGGAATGATGGCAACCTGATCTCTCACCATCCTTTTAACTATTACAACGACGGTTTGGAGCCGTGACCAGTTTATTTAAGATAGAATTCTCCCACCAGCCGCTAAACTCATAGCTCTGATTACCAAATTGTTGTGAATGATATCATTATGATTTTTATATCAATTGTGTGTGGCTTCGACACATGGGGAAAATTAAGCCTGTGTTTAAACAATAAAATGATGTTCATCATTCAATCTTTTCCCGTTCCACATCTCCAATTAACATACTACTCAATTTTCCTCTGAAATTTTAACCATAAATACAATTTTAGGGCACATAGAGCATTATTAGTTACAAGTACGCCTACGCCTACGATTACAGGATGAAAGTCACTCTATCGGTAATAGTCTGATGCCTAAAAGCTGTACAAAACTCTTAATAGTTATTTGCGGAATGGAGCTGACAAGGTTCGATCCTATTGTTTTCTTAGTAGCGAATAACACAGTATCCGAATCGGTTCATAGAGTTTTCTTTGTAAGTTAACATCCATCGCATACAGTCAGAAACTTAGAAACCAATGGTTAGTGTCGCTGACTATCGATCATTGGGCAGGTGTTCGAATACCGACGATAGAGGAGATTTTCTCCAATCGTGACTGTGTATTTGTGTGTGTGTGTCTGTACTTACAGAATATGCCCGACTGTCTGTCATTGTAGAGTCAGAAACTTTTAGATATCATCATGATGATTGGAGGAGTGCACTCTGGCAGAGGAATACAGCTTCAGTTTTCAGAATACCCTCTTCCTGCATTCGACTGGAAGGAAAAGTGTACCTAGTATGATCACAAGAAGATAGTGTTCAGGAGTACGGACGCACGGGGCGTTATGACTACAGATGACGCCAACATGGGATACATTCCCGAAGTATATTTCGGCCGGTGTTCTTTTTCGTGTTGGAATGCTGAATAAGATACGCCTCAGAGATAAGAAATTTAATGTTTCTGTGAACCATCCAAACGAGTTATTCAAGTGTGAGAACATTTAATGAAGCAGGGCATCGTTTCAACACACAAAACTTGGAACACGTTGCGCTGAATTCCCTAACCGTTCCACAACAGTTGTGGTAGATTTTAATTTGCCGGATACATATAGGGTATGTCACACTGGAGGTAAGAAAAAACGTTGCGTGACATTGTGGTAAACGTATTTCACAAAAACTAAAGTTTATATGACAGTATATACTCTCGACGAAAGTTAACCAACACGTTGAGAACGAAGGGATCCGAATGTTTCGTCTCAGTTAATGCAGAGGTTAAAATCTTTACTCACTACACTGTTATGCGGTGATTTATCACTGGTCCTGAGAATGAAGTTAAAAAAAAAAAAAAGAAAAACAGGAAGACACCTTGCATGGGGGCTTAATTAAAATAGAATGCAAATAATTTTAATTTCTTTTTTGATTTAGTAGCTGTCTGTTCGGTTACGAAGTCTCGTAAACGGTTGGCCCTGACTAGTATTATTACGCAATCTGACTGCTTAGAACAATAACAAAGAATGAAATGGAAATTTTCATTAACACAATTAATTAATTAAGTCCCCAGCAACTATAAAACCTACGAAACCAAAGCACAAGTGTAACTGTTCTGTGTGTGGAAGTATGACTCAACGTACGCATCTGGCACGGTTCTTCATCAACAACACAAGAAATTTTAAATATCACTTATACTGAATTAATTAAAGGAAATACAAATACCATAATTACTCAAGAGAACCACAATTACACTCTAATCCAAGAACCCAAGCCAGATGCTTTGTTGACTGAACCTGTAATGACACATTATTTAAAACATGGAAATAATGAAAAATAAATCAAGTTTCGTTACCTTCATATATTGACCAAAATCACTCTCATAATTACAATATATCTCCACACCGCCTCGCTATTACCACATCTGAACAAGAACCTTTCAGTATCACATCTCAGCAAGCACTCCCTACTAGCACATCTGAACACCAACTGACTACTACGAGTCCTCGACAAGCACTGACTTCTAGCACATCTCAACACTCACTCTGCCAGTGGAGGCGGCTAACAATGCTCTCTAGCGATCTCTGGCGCTGTGGCTCAGTGTAGCCACCTTTCATATGCCCTTCCTCCACGGCTAGAATTTGATGGTATTTTTGCCAGCATTGGTGGTGAAAATACCACCAAATTCGTCAAAAAAATATAGACAAAAATAAAAGATAATATTAATACGTAAATATCATATAACTAGATAAAATTTTGGCTTTGCACTGACCTTTCAATAACCTAATATATAAAATACAGTAAGCAATACAAATTCTTTCATACATGTGACTTTACATAACAGTTTACACAAGTATTATGTGGTTAAACAATTCAATCAATAGCGTCAGCAATGACGAATATGTGCAAGTAAGAGTCTCATAACTTTTCACAAACAGTAATACACAAAAAATCAGTTTATACAAATATTCACATAAACGCTTTCCATAGCCCAAGAATAAGCAGTTGACAGTTCCAGCAGTAGCACCCAGCAATGGTCAACAGGTGCAAATACCACAAGTAACATTTTTTCAATAGAAACAGTCCATCAGTGGCACCCAGTACTGTTGAATAGGTGCAGACACCAACAAGTAACACCATTTCAGTAGAAGCAGTCCATTAGTGGCACCAGCAATGTTGATCAGGTGCACACAGCGACAGGTGACTTCATTTCAGTAGAAGCAGTCCATCAGTGGCACCCAGCAATGTTGAGCAGGTGCACACAGCAACAGGTGACTTCATTTCAGTAGAAGCAATCCATCAGTGGCACCCAGCAATGTTGAGCAGGTGCAGACATCAACAGGTGACATCTTTTCAGTAGAAGCAGTCCATCAGTGGCACCCAGCAATGTTGAGCAGGTGCAGACACCAACAAGTAACACCATTTCAGTAGAAGCAGTCCATTAGTGGCACCCAGCAATGTTGATCAGGTGCACACAGCAACAGGTGACTTCATTTCAGTAGAAGCAGTCCATCAGTGGTACCCAGCAATGTTGAGCAGGTACACACAGCAACAAGTCACATTTCTCAGCAGAAGCAGTTCAATAAAATACACTGTCACTGATCACACTGTTCATCAGAGTTTATAAGCAGAAATTAAACATGTCCTAGTGGCACCAATATTGTAGAAAAGGTACAAGTAACAGTCCATAATTTTTTTTTACAATCACTGATCACACAGTTCACCAGCAGAAATTAAACATGTCCTTGTGGCACCAATCATGTAGAAAAAGTGCAAGTAACAGTCCATACTATTCACCATAACTACTGAGACAGTTCAGTCATGAACAATAGTTTGAATGCACATACAATTTCTTTAACAAAATATAATCAATGCTCTTACACTAAACATACAAATCATAAGAAACACACAAATGATATCAGTTAATTGTCACATTAACTATTACAGTACACAATAACAGTTAACCTATAATATTTATGGGTGTCAGTGCAAGCCACTACCAACAAATAAAATAATATTTAGGAGATAGGTGGGTAGGATTAGGAAAGGAAAACACACAAAACACATCCACTCATCTTTCATCCTCATTAAGTGCTACTGTGTAATTGAATAGTGTTAACTGTGTAAATGTAACTCTGTCCAAGATTTGATGTTCATCATGTGTACCAAGTAGTAGTGGCAGCAATGTATAACAGTCAATAATAGTTAGTCAACGTCATAGTCATCATGTCAAGACCAATGTTTGCCAAGCCAGATCAAATTGTACTGTTGCTGAACAACTGTCAGTGAGCCAAGATATGCAAATACTTCCTCTCTTCAAAAAAAAATGTATACTGCTTATTGATTTAACAAAGTGTGTGTGTAGGCAATCTTCTTTCTACTTGAGTGTTCTAGTCTGCCATCTTCATCCTCCTTGTTCCATATAGACCAACAAAAAAAAATATGCTCCTCACTTACTTTACCTCTTATCCACCAAACTCCAATAATCATCACTTAATCTTAATACTTCAATAATACGTCGATACATATAAACCTCAGCACCAATATCATTTCACTTCCATAACAACTCTTTCCTCTAGTCAGTCTCCTCGAACAAGTACAGATAAAATCCTAGTGCAACTTCAATTCAGCATCCCATACAATCCGAAGACACATTGTCCACACACAACCTCTGTGTATTCCATCTGACCCAAATTTTCTACTCATTATAAATTATAAGATACATTTTGGTTCCTTGTCCATCATTAAATAAAAGAAAAGCATACATGACCTCTAACAGACTTAGTTCGAATAACTCTCAGTAATTAAGTACGATTACGGAGTGTGAATAATCATAATATTTCACAGTGTGTACACCACTTCAAGAATCATGGCAGAAGCAATCATGTGGAGTATTCCTTGTGTCAAGTGTCACTTCCTATTTCAATTGCTCACGAAAAATGCAGTGTAATACTGTCAATGGTCTAAACCTAGTTTTGGTCTGTCATGTCGTTAGCTTCCTTCCTATTAGCATAAATTTATACAGCTTCCATAAAACCTCAGCTCATGTGACTTCTATGACTTTCTTTTACTAATGTCGTTCGTCGAATTATAGCAGTTCATTTTCTTATCTTAAAAATATAAGGCACTGAGCGTAAGCAAAACATGCAATAGCGAGTAAATATACCAGTAGAGAACAGAATGTCAACAAGTGGATGCAGCACAATCCCTACAACGAGGCTCTGCCAAGTGAACAATCTATAATTAATACCACAGTGTAACCTAAACTCTATATTTGTACACAGTATATCAGCATTTCTATATACTAGATTGAAGAGTAGTTATGACAACAAAACAGAAATGTGTAAATATGCAATCCATACGCACAGCAGCAAACATGCCTTACACAATAAACAGGTCATTAGAATCACATCGCCATAAGCAAATAAATCTTCATATGTAATCTTAATAAGTAAACATGAAGGCGCAAGCAGATAAATCACAAAGTATAACTTACATATCTAACCACATCAGCACAATTAATCAGGTGACAATTATAATTTAAATAACTAAGCACAGCAGGCACATAATAAAAAAAAATATGACGTCAGTGAAAAAGCATAGCAGCCAAGCGATGCATAATATACGCAAGTAATAACACTGTTCATTAATCAATAATTGTCAAAATCAGTAAATGTACACAAGCACGTCGCTTCACAAGTAAATTCATAGAACATAAAATTTAGCACAAAGTATGAGTCACGTAATCGTGAGCAGCAAATTACGTCTAAAGTACGTACCTAAGTGGAATTATGTTACCTGAAAAATAAACTCAATTAACCGTTACCTTTTTTTGTCTATTACTTTCTTCTTCGAAATGACATTCTTCCTGAAAATTTTCTCCAAAGCAAGTCGTCTTAACGTCGGACATGCACAGAATTTACCTGAAGGTCTTAAATATTTTACACAACCGTATCCTGAAAAATACTGAACGTTAATAACATAATTTACCAAATCACTATAGTTTTATACTGAATTTAATCCGAGAAATTAGACTGTGTATTTGTTTACGGCTGTCAGTGCATTCACACTGGGCGCTCGATCAGCTGTAGGCGCGTGACGTAAGAAGTGATTGTTTGCGGTCAACGACTGCCTTGTGCGGCGCGCCGACTTGACTGTTGCTTTGAGTACGCGCCGCCGCCAAAACACAGCGCGGTATCCTTGTACTCTCCGCATGTTTACATGTAGCTGTTAGTTTCTCTAAAGTATGTCATTCCACAAAAATGTTTCAAAATTATATCATTCCACAAAAATTTTAACGTTCGATATATGATGTATTCCTTTAGAGTGTCGAGATTTAAGAGTTTCTACTTCAACAGTGTTATCATGAATAATTTTGCGAACTCTATATGGACCGTTATAAAGCAGAAAAAATTTGCGACACAAGCCTTTTCCTTTGTGAGATAAACGATGGGACTTAATTAATACCTTTTGACCAACTGACAAAGTTTTTAAACGACCAGGACGCTTAGCTGATTTCTCTCTTCTAGCAGCTGCAGATGCAATATTTTGCAGAGCCAGGTTCACGACTTCAGAATGGCGCAGTTTTCGTGAAGGCGGAAAAGGAACGATTTCAGAAATGCGATTTGACGGTGCTTTGTTTTTTAATATCAATAGAGGCGGTAAAGAAGTTGAATCATTAGGAAGTTCATTCAGAATGTTTTGAAAAAGATGAAGATACTGATCCCACGTTCTGTGATTCTGATGACAATAAAGACGACACAATTTATTGATTTCCTTCATCCATCTCTCTGAAGCATTAGATTGAGGGTGAAAAAGTGAAATAAAAATTGGTTTAATCTTCCGACGCCGTAGAGTACGAAGCCAAATTTTAGAGCGAAACTGTGATCCATTATCTGATATAACCTTATCAACATGACCAACTTCTTTAAGAAAATGTTTGATGAAAGCGTTAGATACCGAACGAGCTGTTGCTTTGCGTAAAGGTGTAAAACACAGATATTTTGAGGTCAATTCCACTGCTACGAAAATGTACGCAAAACCATTAGTAGAACGAACCACTGGACCGAACAAATCGACTGCAGCCATGTCCTTTAATTTCGCTGGAATGATAGGAAACAACGGTGCTCTGTGAGAAATAATTGGCGGCTTAGCCTTTTGACATAATTTGCATTTGGCAAGAACAGATCGAATACGTTTTTCCATATTACTGAAGTAACAATTTTCTCGCAATTGTGAAAGCATTTTCTGGGACCAAAATGTGCATAACTGAAATGTGTAAACGAGGTGTGGTCAAATCATCCAATCTAACAAAGCGTCTAAGAAAATTACAGACACCAAGGAAACTACAAACATCACGTTTTGTGGTGGGAACAGCATAATTACGAATAGCGTCTAGTTTCTCTGGATCAGGAAGAATACCTTCTGTAGAAATAATATGACCGAGAAATTTCACCTGAGAACGACCAAATTCAGATTTTTTTCAAGTTCACTGTCATGCCAACTCGTGCAAAAATACGTAATAATGAATCCAAAATTTTGTTATGCTCACTCCAAGAACGTTTAGCAATAAGAATGTCGTCAACATAAGAAGTAATATTGTCACGAAGATAAACAGGTAAAATTTCATTTAAACTACGAATGAATGCTGCTGAAGATACAGTAAGTCCAAACGGTAATTTCCGAAACTGGTAACAGTTACCAAAGGCTAAAAAAGCAGTATATTTTCTACAATCAGGGTGGAGTTCTATTTGCCAAAAACTTGCGCGCATATCAATCGTGGATAAAACTTTAATTCCATGGAAATGTTGAAGAAGTTCATCTAAATTTTGTGGACGGTCAGTTTCAGGAATAATAATATTATTTATCTGTCTGGAATCCAGAACCAAACGAATTGACCCATCCTTTTTAAGAACAACGTGTAATGGGCTGGTATAAGGACTGACTGCTGGCTCAACAATGCCCTGATCTAACATGTATTGAAGTTCATTCTTAACCTTGTCTCTGTAAGCCAAAGGAATAGCGTACGTTTTTCCGCGAAATGGTGTGTGTTCTTTTACTTTAAATAAATATTGTAAGCCTTGTATAGTTCCTGTGTGATGACTAAACACTGTAGCATGTGAAGTCAAAATATGGTGCAGCTCTTCTCTTGCAACGTCATCTGGCACTTCAGCTTTCTTAACCTTTTCATTAATTAATTCTTCGCTATTAATTACATCATCCATCGCGTCCCTGTATCTATTGTCATGAATAAACACACTGTCGTCATAATGCTCAACAAAAGCATCAGAAGTAAGAAACCTTAAACATTTTGTATCTGATTCAGATCTTGCTAAACACTCGAAAAATTTCAAACATTTCAGCATTCCGGCAACAGTCAAATTCACACTTCCTTCTTTAAAGTTCAAAATTGCCTTATGTGCGTTAAGAAACTCCATACCTAAAATAATCTGTGTACTGAGTAATGGAACAATAATAAAATTAGCAGAAAATTCGTATCCTTGACAAATGAAATTTAGGTTGGTCTGTTGTTTAACTTCCACACCTTTTCCAGAAATCGCTCCTCGAATTGTAGTTTTAGAAATAGGTAACACGGGACAGGCAATAGTTCTTTCACATATACGAAAAACTGATTCACTAATGACGTTCAATGGGCTCCCAGAATCTAAAACTGCAGTGAACTTATTCTTACCCACACATACTTCAATAACAGGATGTAAAAATGCGTCTACATTAGTTTCCTTTTCGTCTAACAAAATGTCTCTCATGTCTTCCAGTCGTACGTAGTGTAAAGTCGAAGTGTCATTACTTTCTGAACCGTCTATATTGCTGCCAGAAGCCGAAGCTGCTAGTCATTGTCGATTGTTTGCGTCACGTCTTTGATTATTCGCGTCATTTCGCGGATCAATTTCTACTATTTCCACTTGTCTCTCTGAAGTTCTGTCACGTGGAGGATGCCAATTAGGTCCTTCCTGTCTGTTAGATGCAAATTCTTGGTTGTGTCTGTTATTAAAATTTCTGTTTTCCTGTCTGTCTGCATAACTACTTCTTGTGTAATTTCGACTGTCACTTCTGAAATTATTGTTGTATCTACTACCCTGGTTATTTCTGTAGTAAGAATTTCTGTTACTGTATGAATAATTTCTATCTTGATGATACCGATTACTGTTTCCGTATGGTTGATCATTCCGGTAGGAATTACCGTTATTATAATTGTCTGTGTAATTTCTGTTAGAACGTCTGTTATTGTCATAAGGCTGGTATCTATTGTCCTGTCTGTTACGTCTGTCATTCTCAAAGTTACCCAAATAACGTCCGTTCCGATCACTATCCCTTTTCTCTGAAAATGTATTGTAATTACTGCTACTGAAAAAATTACAAGAAGTCCCGTCGTCGTTGTCATACTCAAGTTCTTGTAGCAAAGTCTTAAAAGTCTCACTGTCGTCTTTACATCTTCCGGCTAAAGCAATTTGTCTTATGGATTGTGGCAGCTTAGTTAAACAAATGCGAATTAATTCAGTCGGACTGTAAGGGTTGGAAAGGAACTGATTCTTTCGAATCATGTCTTCAAAATATTCTGCTGGCGTGCGGAATTCAGACTGTTTGAAATTACGCTGCATAATAAGACTGTGTTTGACTCTGTCTTGCGTGTTTTCGGACCAATATGCCGATAGAAATGCATGATAAAAATCATTCAGATTATTACAATCTCTAATGAGTGCACGCATCCGCGTCGCCGGTTCGTTTTCTAAATATCCACACATAAATTCCAGTTTGTGACTTAGTGGCCAATTTGGTGGGAGTGCATACATAAATTGATCTAGCCATGCACATGGATGTATGTCATTTTTAGAATTGCGGAAGATCTTAAATTTCCGAACAGTCAAAAAGTGTTTATAGTCAAAGTTTTCGCCTCGTGGCGACAAAGACCTACCGCGTCTGTCCCAGTTTGAATGTCGATTATTGTCAAGTTCGCGCGCCTGGCGCTCTCTTGTTGTGTCCCGTAAATGAAATAAATTACTTTCTTCAAACCCCTCTGCTATCTGTGATTCTAAATTTCTTCTGCTGTCTTTTCCTACGATT
The DNA here is from genome assembly GCF_023898315.1 of Schistocerca nitens. Lineage (NCBI taxonomy): Eukaryota > Metazoa > Arthropoda > Insecta > Orthoptera > Acrididae > Schistocerca > Schistocerca nitens. The sequence goes on from NC_064615.1 coordinate 1,014,232,790, forward strand.
TCGCCTTCAATTTGTTTGACTTGCTTTCGTAATGCCTCAACTTCCCTTTTAACGCGTTCATTAAATTTTCCCTGATTTTCAACATGCTTATTTATGTTCTGGTACTCTTCGGTTTCTGCAAATGGTAATGGAGCTGTATCATCTGAATCTCTATCCCCATTTAAACTAAGACTTGTCAATTTATCTGAAATCTCCTCAACTCTTTCCGATAAATCACCTATTTGTTCTTTCTGTCTATTTACGTCTTCCGTAAGTGTCGCGACTCGGGTTTCAGTATTAACACATTTGGTAGTTAACTGTTCATATTGTTGTGTTAGTTTATTTATTCTGTCATTTGGTACGGATTCCTCGATTCTCTCAAATATTTCTTCCTTATCGTGTGCACGTTGTAAATTTAACTCTGAAAATTTCTGTACTATCACGCGATCTCTCTCCTCCTGTTCTCTATCCTGTTCCCTTTGTCTAATCTCTACTGCAATTAATCTATTATTGTGAGCATTCAAAATCGGTTGTACTTCTTCTCTGATTTCTTTCTTTAATTCATCTTTCATATTTTTGAAACATGTCCCTATTCGTGAATCTAACCGTGTTTCCATTGTTTCCATCTCTGTTTTAATTGTGCCTATTTGTGATCCCAACTGTGATCCCAGTGAGTCTAACCGTGTTTCCATTGTTCCCCTATCTGTTTTTAATTCAGATCGTAACTGTGATCCCAGTGAGTCTAACCGTGTTTCCATTGTTCCCATCTGTGTTTTAATTGTTCCTATTTGTGATCCCAAATTTAATATTGCACCCATCAACTGCTCCATATTAGCTTGTTCGCAATTCCTTTCGCCCCTAACATTTCCCGCAAAACCAGTTTCATTCGTCATAGCTGTAAAGCTATCTGTGTTTGATGCTATTCCAGAATTTTCTATCGTTAATCTCGTATTCTGTGAATTTTCTGATTGAGAAAAATTTTGAAATGGTTCCGAACTACTTTCCCGACTTATTAAATTGATTTCCACTTCATTATTCAACATACTGTTCTCCTGTGTTGGCGAGTTCGCCATGTCAACAATTTCGTCATTCTCACTATTCATCATTTTTGCCTTTTTCATTGATCGCGTAATCATTTACAAAATATACAAAACTCGTCACTATATGAAAATTACACACAATGACTCTTTATCTCCAACAATACCCTTCACAATGCTTCCCTCAAACACGATTAACGAACAATTGAAATAATTGCATTAAATTGTCAAACGCGTATACAAGGCAATAAAAATTAAATTTTGAAAAATACCATTAGAAGAATGCTAATTACCAAATCTACACATGCAATATAGACTACAATTACTAACTACAAATTACTACAACAATCCTACTGTCTACTATTTCTACAATCAGAAGAATTCCAAGGGACGATCCGAAGCAGTGGACGCCACGTGCATGGGGGCTTAATAAAAATATTAATGCAAATAATTTTAATTTTTTTTTTTGCTTTAGTAGCTGTCTGTCCAATTACGAAGTCTCGTAACGGTTGGCCCTGACTAGTATTATTACGCAATCTGACTGCTTAGAACAATAACAAAGAATGAAATGGAAATTTTCATTAACACAATTAATTAATTAAGTCCCCAGCAACTATAAAACCTACGAAACCAAAGCACAAGTGTAACTGTTCTGTGTGTGGAAGTATGACTCAACGTACGCATCTGGCACGGTTCTTCTTCAACAACACAAGAAATTTTAAATATCACTTATACTGAATTAATTAAAGGAAATACAAATACCATAATTACTCAAGAGAACCACAATTACACTCTAATCCAAGAACCCAAGCCAGATGCTTTGTTGACTGAACCTGTAATGACACATTATTTAAAACATGGAAATAATGAAAAATAAATCAAGTTTCGTTACCTTCATATATTGACCAAAATCACTCTCATAATTACAATATATCTCCACACCGCCTCGCTGTTACCACATCTGAACAAGAACCTTTCAGTATCACATCTCAGCAAGCACTCCCTACTAGCACATCTGAACACCAACTGACTACTACGAGTCCTCGACAAGCACTGACTTCTAGCACATCTCAACACTCACTCTGCCAGTGGAGGCGGCTAACAATGCTCTCTAGCGATCTCTGGCGCTGTGGCTCAGTGTAGCCACCTTTCAACCTCTGCATAACATGCTACCTGAGCAACCAACGGATCTGGAGAAGATGTGGGGGAGGACGTATGGAATTCTCTCAGATCTATTGTAGACCTAGTGAATAAACCAAGCTGGATTATAATACAGCTGTTGGTTTCAGTTATCATTATTCAAGCATTTGAAGTCCGGCAATGTTTGCCCTATTAAGGAGGCTGGGAAATGACCAACCTTCGTTAACTTACAGTATTAAGATGCTATTTCAAAAACAGAAAAAGTTTCTTGCCAGATTAAGTCGAAGCAAACAAGTTATGAGCAATGAGACAGCGAGAAAATGAACATCAGGATTGACGGTCACAAAGTAGTTTAAGGTAAAGTTTTGGCTATCCAAGCAGTAAAATAATCCATGACGGGCAGAGCAGAGAGGAAATCAAAAGCAGATTAGCACTCGCAAACCGGGTATTACCGACCAAGAGAAGTCTGCTAGTTTCTAAAACATTCCTTAATTTGAGGAAGATATATCTGACAATGTACGTTTGGTGTACGGCATTGTATGGTAGTGAAATACGGGCTGTGGGAAAACCGCAACTAAGAATAATCGAAAAAGTTGAGATGTGGTACTAAAGACGAATGTTGAAAATTTGGTGGACTGATAAAGTAAGAAATGAGGAGGTCTTGCGCAGAATCGTAGAGGAAAGGAATATGTCGAAAACACTGACAAGGAGAAGGGACAGGATGATAGGACATCTGCTAAGACATCAGGGAATGACTTCCATGGTACTAGAGGGAATTGTAGACGGAAAAACTGTAAAGGAAGACATAGATTGGAATACATCCAGGAGACAGCTGAGGACGTAGGTTGCAGGTGTTACTCCGAGATGAAGAGGTTGGCACTGGGAAGGAATTCGTGGCGGGGGACTGAAAACACACACACACAAAAAGACAACGATACATTTGCTTTAGAGTAATAACTGCCCCCGAGAACATCGAACGTGAGACAGACATCATCACCATGGGCCTGTTATTGTATTCATTCTTCCATTACAGTGTGTGATGGAAAATGTATACATGCTTTGTAAAAGGTTACTACAAGCAGTCTAGCGTCCTTCAAAACTGATACGTGGGACGAACGGAACTGGTATGCAGGAAGGCCTGATCTCCAACCACAAAACTCCGGAGGTAGGTCAGGAATATTTAGTGAGCTTTTTCATATGATACACCTCGCTTGCAGTGTCTCGTCAGTGAATAATAGGTTTTCCTTTGTTTTATTAGGGCTTGCATTTATCTTTTTGTCTATATTGCACAAAAAATACCTGTACAACAGCGTAAACATCGACGGCATGCGAGGTGCTTCTTGTTGGGGAGGAAACAATTTACATTCACTCAAGTTACTTGCTGTGGAAGGCAACAATGGCCACTTTACTATTCGCACTCAATCCTGAATGTAGTACTACACCATTTTGCCTTCGGTATGTTTTTACTGGCAGTGTTATAGTCTTAGTTGTGCATCAACAGTGATACAAAACAGTATGAATATGTTTACTGAAGAGGAGTTGGCAGGTACGCACTTCGAGTGTGTGTCCTTGAATGCAATGGAAGAGTGGTACAAAAACCTCCAACTAAGTTGTTCTCTAAGCGAAGCAACCACGTCACACTACTTGTTCATCAGTTCTTAGGTACGTACGAGAAACCGGATCATTCCGTGCTAGAATGGAAGAGATGAGCTGGAACATCAGACCTAGAGGAAAATGTGTTATACACTATCAGTGAAGAGCCTTCCACCATTAGTTTCGTGCGTTACATGATCTCTGAACAAGTTACTGTTTTGAGAATGTTACATGACCACGAACTGCACCGGTAACATTCACAGGAGATAGCCGAGTGGAGATTGTAAATTACTTCCCACAGCAATGTGCACACAACCAGTTTCCTTGCTTTTGTTTACAAGACAGGTCATATTCAACAATAGCAATAGTAATATACTGTATATGAGAGACGGAAACACACACGCTGGTGTGTCGCTCTTTTCAACACAAATTAGCAGTGAACGAACGGAGTGATACTGTCAAAGACTGTCCCAGTAAAATGACCAAAGTTTTATTCAAAATGAATCTACTTGTCCTTCCTCAGTTTCTACTGGGAAGTAGTTACCTTATATGGTTATACATGATAGGTTGCCGGAACTCTTAAAAGAGTATTAGAAGACACATTGATGCAAAATTTTGACAGAAATGGGCTAGTCACCGTTTTCCTGTTCCATGGCCAGCGCGATCGCCATACATGGGAAGAGTGGATTTCTTGGGCCATTTGAGGGGCTCATTGTACGAGACTGATGCGCCTGGTAGGATTATTGTGGCTGTCGTGAGGTGTACCAAAGCATCTGTGGCCCGCATTGAAAGTTTCAAGGAGAGTAGTGTGACTGTGTACAAGAACCTTTACATTTATGAATTTGCCAATAAGGACTCTGGTGAATCTGCTTTCAGAGTGAAGCACCACTGGTGATATTTTCCCGTAATAGGAGGAGAAAGGTTCCCGCTGAGAGTGTTTCTATTTGGATGAAGGGGCTCGTACTACAGACCTTGCTTAACGTCGCTATAAGATATTAACGAATTGCCTCACACGCAGAATTCAGCCAGCGGCAGAATCGGCGACTGGGGAGTACCAGGGAGGTTACCGGCTAGGGCGGTCAACAGTAGATCACATATTCAATCTCCGGCAGCTCACTGAGAAACTGGATGAATATGGTAAAGATTTGCATAATTTATTCGTTGATTTTAAGAAGGCCTATGATTGTAGACATCGCCAGAGCCTGCTCAGTTGTTTAAGGGAGTTTGTCATGGCAGAGAAACTCATCACTCTGTTAAAGATCTGTCTGAGCGAAACACAGGCATGTTGAAGATGGTAAATCGCGTAACTGAGGAAGTTGAGTGACAGGACTCAGACAGGGAGATGGATTGTCCCCTATCCGCTTCAACTTTGCCCTCGAGTAGATAGTATGCGAGACCTTCCAAGAGACCGAAGGGATTGAAATTAAAGGAAAGAGACTGGCATACTTAGCCTATGCAGACGACCTCTGTTTACTCTCTAGGTCTGAACTGGAGTCGAAGCAAGTGATCAGAGCACTAAAGGAGGCTACCATCAAATTTGGGATAAACATAAACGAAGCCAAGACATAGTATCTCGTTATGGCTTGTAGTCAAAGTCAGACTGCTGGTCATCTACAATCACTGCAGATGGGAGACCAGTCCTACAAGAAAGAGTATGCATTTAAACACCTAGGGGCACTTTTCACTGAGAACTCGCATGTGAAGCAGAGATCAATGCCAGAATACAAGTAAGAAACCGATCTTACCATGGCATAGCACAACTGCTTCGGTCCGGATATCTCTCCAGACAGTTCAAGATTCGACTGTACAAAACCCTGATCCAGCCTGTTGTTCTATATAGCTGTGGGACATGGAGTATCCGGAAACAGGGCTTCCATAAGCTCCGCGTTTTTGAGAGAAAAGAGCTTCAGAAGATCTTCGGTCGAGTGCTGGATGCAGACACAGGGGAATGGAGGATCAGACACAACCAAGAGCTTGAGGAACTATACCAGCAGCTCAACATAGCAGTAACTGCCAAACCCAAACGAATGCAGTGGGCCGACCATGTGGCCCGGATGGAAGATCACAGTTGGCATCAGAAGCTCCTGGATTTCACACCTACAGTAAAGGGACACCCAGGGAGACCAAAGAAGCGTTGGAGGGATAGTCTCCATGAAGATTTAAACCACGTATCAATAGATGTGGACGGATGGCGGATAGCAGCAACGGACAGAATACAGTGGAGGAGGAAACTTGTAGCAGCGTGCGGTCCACTGGTCATGATCACGTAGAGGAAGAAGGAGATAATACTTCCTTTCGCTTTATTTGTTCAAAATCAATAGGAGTGACTTGTGAACTACAGATGCCCTCATTTGATTGAGATGAAAGGTCGGTATGTGCAGAAAATACAATAGTGTTTTGAACCAAGGCTTTAGAAAAGTATCGTGAATGTTAGAGAAATCACATCTTCCAGAAGCAGAAACAGAAAGCAACTCCTCGTCTACAACAAGATCCCGTGACAGGCCATCACCGTTGGAAAAAGTAAAATGTTTGCTAGATAAAGATGAGACAAAGATGTTCAGTACTTGGAAAATACACTAGTTGGTGCAGCCGGAATAATTGTACCTGACAATGATGCAAATGGAAATAAAATTATGGTAATGAACTTCCTAAATGCAAACGTGAACAATGAAAACAAAGCTCAAGAGCAGGAAACGAAAACATAGCTTGTGTAGGTGATGAGCAGTCTTCTAGGTTTTCATAAATAAAATAATTCGAAATCCTACATTTTGCATTAGAACTGCAACTTGTTGTCTTTTTCCATGTCCTCTCCCGAGGACTTCCCTTTCAGTCACAGGCTCTGCCTCATTATCACCTTCGTCACGAAAAACCTGTGCAATGTCTTCCAAATCTTCATCCTGTAGATGTTTCACAACATTATGCAGTATAAACAATCAAGCTATAACCATCGGAGCATTTAATAAGAATAAACTGTAAATAAAGACTGCAAAATAGGAAACCTCTTCTCCAACTGACCTAAACGACTCTCTGTCACGACCTTCTTTTTTTTAAAAGCCTGTCAATGATTTCTGACTCTCCTTTGTTGGACTGCGATAAGAGATCATCAACAAGGGCTCTAGGCCACGGCCCTCATCACCCAAAGGAATGGTGTTCTTAAATTCAGTTGGAACTTCTCCAACACTTAAATTGCTCCCTGTTCGACTGTGATCTTATGACCTGGGCCAGCTAGTGAACAGTTCCTTTACACTGCGCGTAGCCTGCACATTTATACTAGTGTTGCGCTTGCCATTCGTATACGAGACGCACGTACGTAGTCAACTGCACCTATAGTACTTGGAAATTTACATTTTTCTAACTAATCATTTTTTGCCGTAATCACATCATGTGGTGACTACGGAAATTTTATCCGCAAGTCAGCTTTTGCCACTATAGTATTAGAAGCTCTACTCACTATTTTACTCACTGTAATTTGATGAATCCCCATTTCTACTGCTATGCCGGAATGAAAGTCTAAATCAGTTGTATAGCGAAGGAAAATGTTCATCCTCAGTTCTGATGACAGTGCTGCGCCTCTTTTTTTCCCCCTGTGTCTGGCAGAAAAATAATCCCAATCCATTTGACATTCTCTTCGTTAAAACGATATAGTGTTTATAACATGCTCCATGTGGATACAGACACGGTCTGTAGTTTCTTCCACCGCGTACATATGATGCTAATTGATCCATATCGACACTCTGCAAACGTGACTCTACTGCTGACCACCCTTCATATTTTAGAAGCTATTGCCTCCAGAATGAAATCAGAGATGTTCCCTATTCATACAGTTTATCTAATGCCGAAGCCAGAGCTCAAGTAGAACGGAAAGCTTTCTTCTCCACTTTGTCCCCACAAGCTAAAGCACTTGCTTCACATTTTATTCATAAATTCCGAAGCTTAACCTTCGAAATTCGAAGGAGAATACTTTGATTTATACGGTCCTTTGAACCACTCCGCGTTACGCGAGACGTGGACCTGTGCGTTATCGCGCTGCTGTGTACAAGCTTACTAAGAGCATTAATCTGACATCCGGATCAATGTAAATTAATAATAAAGCTGTGAAAAGAACTGCTGAAACCACTTTCCTTTCCAGGCGCAGCTACGGAAATGGTACACCAAATTCCTGGGATTACTGAAGGTGTAAAACAGTCTATATTACGTTGCTGTACGCTCTGACGTGAATGTCGCTCTACAGTCCGATGTGATCATTGTGGTTGACATTTTGAAAACAGATTAATCACACTCTGATAAAAGCGTACAAGTTTCTCGTCTGTGAGTTGTTCCATTACCCTGTTTTGTGTTTTACGGTTTGGTTACTGATTATTGCTGCCTGTTTCACTATTGTTAAGTTACACGGATTAGCCAAAACATTATGACCACCTGCTTAATACCTTGTGTGTTTGTCTTTGGAACGAAATACATCACTGATTCCGGGTGACAGGAATTCGACCGTTGGGGTGGGATTGTGAAGTCATGTGGCATTACATGTCTACGCACAGGTCATGCAATTTGAGTAAATAACGGGCCGCTGATTTGCGTACGCGGTGAAAGAGCCTGGTAGTGACCCAGATGGATTCAAATGTTGTAATGTTCAAATGTGTGTGAATTCCTAAGAGACCAAACTGCTTAGGTCATCGGCCCCTAGACTTACACACTACTTAAACTAATTTAAACTAACTTATACTAAGAACAACACGCACACCCATGCCCGAGGTAGGACTCGAACTTCAGCGGGAGGGTCTTGCAGGTGTGACATGACGCCTCAAACCGCTCGGCCACTCCACACTTCACAGATGGGTTCCAAAGGACTTACATGACGCGAATTTCGTTGCCGAGACATTAACTTGAGTTCACTATAATGCTCCTCAAACTACTGTAGGATGGTTCTGGCTCCGACACACTGGCAGCTATATTGCTGAAAGACTGAAAGATGAAATCGCCGTCGGGAAGACGTCAAGCATGAAGGGATGGAGGTGGTTCGCAGCTGTCAGCGTGTGTTCGAGTAGTACCACAGGTCCCATGAAAGCGCAGGAGAATGTCTCCCATAGCAAATTACTACTACCACCAACCTGCGTCCGTAGCGCGCTGTACGTTTCGAGCCGCTATTCACCTCTATGACGTCCGCCCCCCGTAGCTGAGTGGTCAATGCGACAGAATGTCAATCCTAAGGGCCCGGGTTCGATTCCCGTTTGGGTCGGAGACTTTCTCCGCTAAGGGACTGGGTGTTGTGTTGTCCTAATCATCATAATTTCATCCTCATCGGCGCGCAAGTCTCCGAAGTGGCGTCAAGTCGGAAGACTTGCACCCAGCGAACGGTCTACCCGACTGGAGGCCCTAGTTAAACGACATTTACATTTACCTCGATGACGGCGTTTGTGGTGACGAACATCGACCTAGTGTAGCCAAATTGTGATTCACCGTTTTCCTCGATCGACGGCCGAATCCCGGTGGTCCCGTGTCCACTGCTATCGCAATGGACGGGACGATGTCGTTGGGTCTACATGTGAACACATAGGGGTGGTCTGCAGCGGAACTCCATATTCACCTATGTACGATGAACGGTGTGCTCCGAAAATGTTGTGCATGAACGAACATCGTGCTCTCTCAGCAGAGATGCCACAGATCACCATCTTGTTTACACAGCAAGCAAACCTCCGAAGCCCACGTTCTGTGAAGAGTCGTGGACATCAAACGATTTAGCGCCTAGTGGTAATTTCACTGACCTTCTACATGTTTCCCTAGATGCTCATGACAGTAGCACGTGAGCATTCGACCAGTTTTGCCGTTTTCGAGATACTCGTTCACATACTCTGCGTAATAATAATCTGCCCTATGTCTAAGTGGTTTACCCCAATGGATTTCTCAATTTACTGGCCTTATCTTCGCTAGGATGATTCTCCGGCCGGGTCTGCTACACTTACATGCTTTTCTTAGCGCGCCACGTGCCCGCAAAGGCACCAGGCGGCATCCAGCGTCGCTGTGGGCAGTGGTCATAACACTTTGGCATGTCAGTGTGTTTTTACAGAGGCATACACTACTGGCTATTAAAATTGCTAAACCACGAAGATGACATGCTAAAGACGCGAAATTTAACTGACAGGAAGAAAATGCTCTGATACGCAAATGATTAGCTTTTCAGAGCATTCACACAAGGTTGGCGCCGGTGGCGACACCTATAACGTGCTGACATGAGGAAAGTTTCCAACCGATTTCTCGTACACAAACAGCAGTTGACAGGCGTTGTCTGGAGAAATGTTGTTGTGATGCCTCGTGTAAGGAGGAGAAATGTGTACCATCACGTTTCCGACTTTGATAAAGGTTGGATTGTAGCCTATCGCGATTGCGGTTTATCGTATTGCGACATTGCTGCTCGAGTTGGTCGAGATGACAGGCATCTTATCCGCATGGCTATAACGGTTCGTGCAGCCACGTCTCGGTCCCTAAGTCAACAGATGTGGACGTTTGCAAGACAACAACCATCTGCACGAACAGTTCTACGAAGTTTGCAGCAGCATGTACTATCAGCTCGGAGACCGTTGACGCTGCATCACAGACAGGAGCGCCTGCGATGCTGTACTCAAAGACGAACCTGGTAAAAGAATGGCAAAACGTAAGTTTTTCGGTTAAATAAAGGTTCTGTTTACAACATCATGATGGTCGCATCCATGTTCGGCGACATCGCGGTGACCGCACATTGGAAGTGTGTATTCGTGATCGCGATACTGACGTATCACCTGGCGTGATGGTATGGGGTGCCATTGGTTGCACGTCTCGGTCACCTCTTGTTCGCATCGGCGGCACTTTGAACAGTGGACGTTACAGTTCAGATGTGTTACGACCCGTGGCTCTACCCTTCATTCGACCCCTTAGAAACCCTATGTTTCACCAGAATAATGCACGACCGCATGTTGCAGGTCGTGAACTGCTGTCCTGGCCAGCACACTCTCCAGATCTCTCACCAACTGACAACGTCTGGTCATTGGTGGCCGAGCAACTGGCTCGTCACTGTACACCAGTCACTACTCTTGATGAACTGTGTTATCGTGTTGAAGCCGCATGGGCGGCTGTAGCTGTACACGCCATCCAAGCTCGGTTTGACTCAATGCCCAGGCGTATTAAGGACGTTATTGCGGCCAGAGGTGGTTGTTCTTGGTACTGATTTCTCAGTATCTATGCACCCAAATATCGTGAAAATGTAATAACATGTCAGTTCTAGTATAATATATTTGTCCAATGAATACCCGTTTATCATCTGCATTTCTTCTTGGTGTAGCAATTTTAATGGCCAGTAGTGTATCTGCGGAAAAATGAATCATAAGTATTGTTGTGAATGTAGTAACCAAACGTCTCAGTTACTTTAGCCCAAACACCAATTGTAGCAGAATATTGGTTCCCTGCTATTATTCCTAAACGATATCTGATTTGTACACTTGCAAATAAGCATTTACTGATAGGACACAAACATAATAAAATTTGAAATCGGAATAAGAAATAAAAGATGATAAAGTCTGATGCGTTGCACGTGATGACCTCTACCTAACACAACGATTTCTGTCTAACTTTGCTGTCTCTTCGCAGTGTATAGACTGGCACTATAGCTGAATGAATTGAAGCAGCCACTCTGATAGTAGTCGAAGTTCTCCACAAACAGCGACTGCTACGTTAGAAGGTAATGTTCAGCGTACTGTACTGAACCAATTTAAGGCGCAGATGGGGACTGTCTGACTGCTGTTTCGTAATTGTGTGTGTCCACCGTTCGTCGTATTTTGACGCTGTCGGTGGAAGGATTCGCCTGTCCGCCAGTAGAAGGCAGAAGCGAAGCAGTCTGCCGCTGACAGCGCTCCCTAATGACTGTTGTCCGCTCTATCGGCAGCGCTGGAAGAAGTGGCGCGAAAGCGGGAAGAGATGCGGTCTTGCGTGCTTCGTGGACCTGAGAGACGCTAGGCGATTAGTTGTGGCTGTGCGGTGAAGGTCTGTCCGAGTATTTGTTGCCTACCTCGCTTGGTACACAAGTACTACGTTATTACTCTGTAACAACTCACCGGAGACTTCGCTTCCCTTATAATAAAATACTCAGATGACAACCTTCAACGATTTCCAAAGTATTGTGTGTAGAGATATGGGTTGCAACGTACTCTGTGGAATAGAAGTAATGTACTGTACTGTACTTACATAACTTCAGCCGGAGCATTCATTGTATTATTTGTTAGCAATTGCAAATATCACGCTAATTTCAAATCATATATGCTCATAATTAGTAGTAACGATTAATGTAAATTAGCATCACAAAATGCCTCATCCAACTAATTAGTGCGTACATAAAATTATATTAACAAAAATTGGATAGTACAGTGCATAACGCACCAGTGAACCATTTCCATAATTATCGCTTCTTTAATTTAATTTACTAACTTGATGCACAGTTTGGGCAATGCTAGGAAGGAAGGAGATTTAGGGTATAGCGTCCCATCGACTATGATGTTTCGAAGTTGACGTTCAAGCTTAGAATAAGGAAGCATATAGTAGGAAATCGGGCAAGCGCTTTCAAATGAACGAAAATGGCAATCGACATGTAGTGAAATACTTAAAACTAATTTGGGATGGAGGGAAAGGGATCTGAGCCGCTGTGCACCTTAACTCTGTTCCAGGCACCTCATTACTGCACGACGCCACACTGTGACAATCTTAGTACACAAAAGCAGTCACTATCTGATTATTGAAAGTATTTTTTTACTCAGCTGCATTGTTCACAAAATGTACACTACTGGCCATTAAAATTGCTACAACAAGAAGAAATGAAGATGATAACTGGGTATTCATTGGAAAAATATATTATACTAGAACTGACATGTGATTACATTTTCACGCAATTTGGGTGCAGAGATCCTGAGAAATCAGTGCCCAGAACAACCACCTCTGGCCGTAATAACGGCCTTGATACACCTGGGCATTGAGTCAAACAGATCTTGGATGGCGTGTACAGGTACAGCTGCCCATGGAGCTTCAACACGGTACCACAATTCATCAAGAGTACTGACTGGAGTATTGTGACGAGCCAGTTTCTCGGCCACCACTGACCAGACTTTTCAGTTAGTGAGAGATCTGGAGAATGTGCTGGCCAGGGCAGCAGTCGAACATTTTCTGTATCCAGAAAGGCCCGTACAGGACCTGCAACATGCGGTCTTGCATTATCCTGCTGAAATGTAGGCTTTCGCAGGGATCGAATGAAGGGTAGAGCCACGGGTCATAACACATCTGAAATGTAACGTCCACTGTTCACAGCGCCGTCAATGCGAATAAGAGGTGACCGAGACGTGTAACCAATGGCACCCCATACCATCACGTCGGGTGATACGCCAGTATGGCGATGAGGAATACACGCTTCCAATGTGCGTTCACCACGATGTCGCCAAACACGGATGCGACCATCATGATGCTGTAAACAGAATCTGGGTTCATCCGTAAAAATGACGTTTTGCCATTCGTGCACCCAGGTTCGTCGTTGAGTACACCATCGCAGGCGCTCCTGTCTGTGATGCAGCGTCAAGGGTAACCGCAGCCATGGTCTCCGAGCTGATAGTCCATGCTGCTGCAAACGTCATCGAACCGTTCGTGCACATGGTTGTTGTCTTGAAAAGGTCCCCATATGTTGAGTCAGGGATCGAGACGTAGCTGCACGATCCGTTACAGCCATGCGGATAAGATGTCTGTCTTCTCGACTGCTAGTTATACGAGGCCGTTGGGATCCAGCACGGCGTTCCGTATTACCCTCCTTAACCCACCGATTCCTTATTCTGCTAACAGTCCTTGGATCTCGACCAACGTGAGCAGCGATGTCGCAATACGATAAACCGCAATCGCGATAGGCTACAATCCGACCTTTATCAAAGTCGGAAACGTTATGGTACGCATTTCTCCTCCTTACACGAGACATCACAACAACGTTTCACCAGGTAACGCCGGTCAGCTGCTGTTTGTGTATGAGATATGGGTAGGAAACTCTCCTCATGTCAGCACGTTGTAGGTGTCACCTTGCGAGAATGATCTGAAAAGTTAATCATTTGCATATCACAGCATCTTCTTCCTGTCGGTTAAATTTCGCGTCTGTAGGACGTCATCTTCGTGGTGTAGCAATTTTAATGGCCAGTAGTGTATGTTGCAGAGGTGTGTGAAACTGTTATTAAAGGCAGACAATAGGTCACCATTCCAATAAATGTACTGCTCACGTCTGTTGTATGTGAACCATTAATTCAACATATCGCCCTTGATCTACGCTGAAAACATAGAACATAGTCAATCATCTTTCTCCAGAGATTTAGAGGGCTCTAGGACCCTACGGGTAGGAGACTAAGGTGGATAGTGTACCAAGGGTAGCAGGTCGATGGTTAATCAACGAAGAGAGATGGGTATGCACACTCAAAGGGTAGACGCCTGTCTGATTCCCGAAATTGTTAATGACACTGTATTACTATATTAAACATTTTTGTCCGTAAAAGACAACCGCCGATGTATCAATCGTCAAGCAGCCGGTACTGGCGGGAGCACAATCTGTAAACACCCACCTGGTACATACTGACCAGGGTGCGAGCCAGCTGTGACAGCGGTGGCGGGCGAAAACGGCACTGTCAGCACCGATTTGGTCAGTATGACGAAAGCCACAGCTCCCCATTAGTCGTGATGTAGTAACTGGCTTTTCTTCTCCGCACAGGACTTGCTGATCTATTGAACATCAAAGGCGAATAGACGGGCAGAGGGTCAACCAATATAGGCCTCCGTTCTCAATACGAGAGCTACAAACCGATTAGAACTCTGCAAGACCAGAAGTCACATTAATGCAGGATGGGCTCATGTGCCGTCGTATGGTGAAACTGTAATGGCACTGTTCGCCCCGCTTTTCTCGTTTGGTCAGCTGTCTTGATAACTTCAGTACTTCACAGCTTTACTGTCAGATCCTTTCTCTGCCATGTCAGTATACTGACTTAAACTTTCTTGTGACACTTTTCGCAGCGGTATCAACATATCCCTCCGCCTCTATGATTTCATTCTACTACGTTGATCTTCGACTCTCCAGCTCAATCAGGGTGTCACATGAGTTTTCGTGTTTGCTGCTACACTATTGGCGGTCCTTTCTCGCTGGAATTCCACCTGGATGTTGTCGCGTTTTGTTCTGCCCGTGCGTCGCTGGGGAAGACATCCTAAATTTTGCACGCTGCACAAAATATACTATTCTCCTATGCAATAGGGCTGCGAACGGTCTTAAAACAACTGTACATGCAACGAATTGGAATACCCCATTGACAGCATGCTGTGTTCACATCAGGCCCATACGAACACCTTTTAAATAATACTTTATTCTACAGCAGTAGTTCGCATGGGATTGTACTTAATAAAATTATTAAAACAGGTATAGTGTTTAACAAGAATTATATTTATTATTTCCTTGTGATGTGATACTTACAAATACAAATACCCAGGGCGAATTTGACTGGACGCAGAAGACACGACTCAGGCATGTAGGATGAATTAACCAATCGGTCATCTGAGGCGACTCATACTGTGGCACCATGAGGTCTGATCTACTAGCAGTTTCTCGTGGAGTCACATGGTTGTCAATTGACAGTTTATATCCACGTCACTGTGCAATCGTGGCGTTATAGATGACACTCGCAGGAGCTTAACAAGCGTCCATTACGCTGCATCCTATTACGTCTCTCTCCTGGTGAAACTGTAGCCCAGTAGTCACTCGGTCACCGCTGCCTATTGTTCTGGGCTGCAGCGACAGTTTGTTGTCCTTCGGTGTTCAAGTGCTGCCTTTTTTCTGCAGTAAGTAGACTGCCGAGGTGGTGTCTAAGTTATATTTTGAGCACAGCTCAGTTAGCGAGAACACAGTCGATTGCTCTTGTACCTGTACACTGGTCCAATAGGAAAATCGCTCGTCAACAGATGGAATATGCGACGCTAATAAATGACAATAGACATTGTTCAATAAGGAATGTAGCTTCTTTTCACGTTATATGTATCCGAAAATCAGTGACGTGCATTATATATCCATACTTGAATGTAAAGTATATCACTTTGCCAGTATATAAGCCACTTTCTGCTGAAAGGCTACAGTCCAGATTTCCTAGTTTTACAGTAGAGACAAAAGACTGAATAAAACTGGTTTATTGAAAAATGTCTCCTGACATGTGTTTCTGGTTTCTTGATGTAGGTGTACTTGCCTATTATATACACGTAAAACTCAATATGACGCAGAAGGGAAGAGGGGGAAGACTTCGCTCGTGTTGGACATAATCGTTTTCTGCAGTACGCAGAAATTTAAAGGTAACTTTAGGTTTAAGTTATTTTTTAAAAATTTTTATAGATATGAAAATCTTTTATTGTAATAATCATTCCTTTGTTACATATTTCTGTAAAATATTTCACCTTTTGCATGGTTGTGTTATAAGTTAACTTTACCTACATCACGCCACCATAGTGTGTCAGGAAATCGAATCAAAGCTAAAAATAGTGAACTACTCACCTGCCGAGCCTCACTTCAGATGTAAAATTCATTGCGAAAATGATCAATGTAAGATATCTTCTGCAGACTCATTAATTCATATACCCTTATCGTACAGTCCCCTGACAATAAATTAAAGAAAGGCCTGCTTAGTCTAACGTCTTTACAAAATTGTTTGACATTGTTATGGGCATGCGAAGAAATGTATGTATCTACTGAAGCAATACAGTATGAAGGCGCTAACGTGGACATTACACGTCAACAGCTGGCACGGACAAACAAATAGCGGGGCCACAGTCGAAATCACAGGACGCACAAGCTACTCGACTAAGGACGTGGTAAGACATCCAGTGAAACTTTACTAAATGGCTTCTCCGAAAGCTCTCTGAAAACCCCAGTCATGATGGAAATATGTATATTGGATCTAATGGCAACAAATCGACCTGACCGCCTTGAGAATGTCCACGTCGAAACTGGTATCGGTGACAACAAAACCAAACAGAAATATATATATTTTTTCAGAAAAATAGATAGAAAGTCAGTAGTGTTATATCTCAATGCGGAACTGGAAACTTTCAGCACAGGACGGGAGCATACAGGGGAACTCTGGGTCAAGAGTAAAATAATAGTTGACCATGCACTGGACAGAAATGCACCCAGTAGAACAATTCGTAGTGGGAGGGTTCAAAAAAATGGTTCAAATGGCTGTGAGCACTATGGGACTTAACATCTATGGTCATCAGTCCCCTAGAACTTAGAACTACTTAAACCTAACTAACCTAAGGACATCACACAACACCCAGCCATCACGAGGCAGAGAAAATCCCTGACCCCGCCGGGAATCGAACCCGGGAACCCGGGCGTGGGAAGCGAGAACGCTACCACACGACCACGAGATGCGGGCCGTAGTGGGAGGAAACCTCCTTGCTGTACAGTCACTATAAAGAAGCTTCTAAAGAAGCAGACCTTACTGCATAGTACGTTTAAAACAAAGCTAGGGCTGTAGATAGAGAGAGACTGAATGAAACGTATTTGACTGTCAAGAGAGCAATGCGAGATGCCGTCAGTGACTACAGTAGCAAAATATTCTCAAGTGATCTTTCACTGAACCTAAAGAAATTCCGGTCGAATGTAAAGCTGTTAGTGGCGCCAAAGTTACAGTCCAGTTCGTAGTGAAAGAGACCGTAAACGAAAATGAGGGTTGCAAAGCGAAAGCTGGAATGCTTAACAAAGGAAAGCCAAGGAGAATTACCACAATTAAATCTCGTTCCACTGAAAAGATGAATGACATAAGTATTAGTGTCAGTTGTGTGAAAACAGCTGAAGTCGTTAAAACTGAAAAAAGCTCCAGGCCCCAGTGGAATTCTGTCAGTTTACATGCTGAGTTTTCGGCTGAGTTAGCCCTCCTTTTACCTATAATCTATTGCATATCCTTCGAACGATAACCCGTGCCCAATTCTTGGAAAAAGACACAGGACACACCCATCTACAAGAAGGGTAGTAGAAGTGATCCACAAAACCACCATCCAGTATCCTTGACATAGATTTCTGATAGACTCTTAGAACATAGTCTGAACTCAGACATAATGAGTTATCTTGAACATAATGACCTCCTCAATGCCAATCAGCATGGATTTTGAAAACGGTCATCATGTGAAACCCAAATCGCACATTTATCACATACTGAAAGCTTTGGATCAAGGTAATCAGCTAGACACTGTATTTCATGATTTCCGAAAATAATTTGACCGAGTACCACATCTTCGCTTACTATCAAAGGCCATGGGGTATCAAGTGAAATTTGTGACGGGATTGAGGACTTTTTGGTAGGGGGCAGTAGCATGTTATCTTGGATGAAGAGTCATAGTCAGGTGTGGAAGTAAATTCGGCTGTGCCCCAGGAAAGGGTGTTGGAACGCTTGCTGTTCGCGTTGTACATTAATGACCTTGGAGGCAATATTAATAGTAAAATGAGGCTTTTTGCAGATAATTTAGTTATCTATAATGAAGTACTATCTGAAAGAAGTTGCATAAAAATTCTGTCATATCTTGATAAGATTCCAACATGATGCAAAGATTGGCAACTTACTTTAAATGTTCAAATGGATCAAATGGCTCTAAGCATTATGGGACTTAGCATCTGAGGTCATCAGTCTAGAACTACTTAAACCTAACTAACCTAAGGACATCACACACATCCATGCCCGATGGAGGATTCGAACCTGCGACCGTAGCGGCAGCGCGGTTCCAGACTGAAGCGCCTAGAACCGCTCGGCCACAGCGGTCGGCTTAAATGTTCAGAAATGTAAAATTCTGCACTACAAAAAATGAAACAAGCATTTTATGATTTTCATATCAGTGACTTACAGTTGAAATCGGCCAGCTCATGCAAATACCTTGGTATAACACTGGTTAAAGATATGACAAGGAATGATCACATAATGTTGAGACGTGACTAAAGCAGGTGACACACTTCGATTTATTGGTAGAATACTGGGAAAGTACACTCAGTCTAGAAAGGAAATTGCTTACAAATAACTTGTGCGACCGTTTCTAGAATACTGCTCAAGTGTGAGGGACCCGTATCAGATAGGACTATCAGGGGACAGTGAACGTACACAGAGAGGGGCAGCACGATTGGTGACAGATTTTTTTAATCCGTGGGAGAGTGTCCAGAGATACCGAAGGAACTGTACTGAGAGGCTCTTGAAGGTAGACGTAAACTATCCCAAAAGGTATACTAACAAAGTTTGAAGCCCGGCTTGAAATGATTGTTCTATGAATATGCTATAACCACCTACGTATCGCTCGCATAGGTATCGTGGGGTAAGATTAGAAAAATTACTGCATGCACACAGTCATTCAAACAATCATTCTTCCCTCGGTCCATACGTGAATGGAACAGGAAGGATCCCTAATAATGGCTGCAAAGGGACATATCCTCTGCCATGCACCTCACAGTGGTTTTTAGTGTATAGATGTAGACATAGATGTAGACTAAGATAGACGGTAAAAGAGATTTGCAATTAGTAAATTACAATCTTGTAAAACGATTTTTTGTAAATCACAAAAGAGACCATTCTTTGTACCGCAACGCACGTTGTAATTACTGTAAAAATACCAGAAATAGGCTGAAGTGTGCAAAACGAAGCACACCTGACCAAAACGGCAGACAAGCAGACTCTCTGCCATATCGCAACGGTTAAAAAGTATACGCACATGTGCAAATTCAAAATCTTTTCCGACGAAAAGTCACGTTAGTGCCTTTTTAACTGACAATAACCAGTTGTTAGCTGTAACTCCTCGAATTAACAAAGTGCGAATCAATTTTGGAATTGACATTTGGTCATTAATTTCAATCGGTAACCTCCATATGTAACGAATTTTAGAACTACCAAAGTTAACAGACTTTCAAAGTACGCTGTTCAGTTACTGCTGTCAGAAGATTCCAGTAAAAAGACAATAATTTTTAACAGACGTGACGTAAAAAACCATTTAGGAAACAGTCTACATTCGTAAATGCAAATTCGTATAAAGTAACGGGTTTACTCGGACTGGATCTCTTCTATATATTGGGCTTTACCGTTTAGGAGGAAGAGAATCAGATTCCAATCGACATTCTGAGGAAAATTTCGTTAGCTGTTGCTAAAGTCTAATGACCTTTCTTTCCCGAAGCAATGACTAATATCAAAGATAACAAGGCAAATATTATGCTGAAGCCGAATGCGATGCGGAAATTTAACAAAGCACCCAACATTCCGTTTGCATTAAAAGATAAAGTAAAGCACTAGGGCAACTATCTAGAACAAAATGAGGATATTGATGCCATAACCAGTAACCAATGGGCAGCGCCGACTGTAGTTGTACAGAAACCGAGCGGTTCACTTCGCATCTGTATAGATTTCAGGAATACGGTTAACTGCCAGAATGTTATCGGTTGATGTCGGTTCCGGCGTCAAGTCAAGCAGTGGCATTCCAGGCGGGAACGTTAGAGCAGGAGACGATGTCATTAGAGAGCCAACTGCACGCTGACTGACCCATCTCCAGGAAGTCAACGCGATGGCAGCGCCCTCTACACGAAGAGGACATAAGCACGGTGCCGCCTGACCGCGGCCCAGTTCTGTGAGTTCTACGGATGCGTCAAGACCAGCGACCTTGCTAGAAGCATCTGTATTTCTCAAAGTTAAGTAATGTTTAAATGTTTAATGGTAGCGACACTCCAAAATCACAATAGTAATCCGTTGTAGTTGCTACATATTTTATTACAATCAAAAGCATTATAAAATCACGATCGCAATAATACAGGAGACTGCCTTACAAGGCCAGATCACTTGGACAAATAACAAATAAACTACTTTAACCGGAACAAGACCCATAAAACTTGAAATCTGAATATTACTAGGTAAATATACTCAGGTAAATCTTTACTTAAATAGCACAAATATCCATACAATTCCCATCAGAGCTCTCATTACTTCCAATCAGCTGAGGAACCGATTAAGGGTAAGAACACAGACCTTTTAAGGTTTGGCTAGCCGACTTTCTTAAACAAAACTATATACAAATGACTAAAGCAATTAAGGAGGTACTTTAATTTTGACCAAACCAATCTTCAAATTCACTTACTCAGTTGATTAATCAACAATATTCTTAGAATGATTACAACTAGAACATGATCATATGACCATACCCCAAAAATGAGGTTGCGTGTGAATTAGCGATACACGAGCAGACCAAGGAGTCAAAACAATACGAGAGATATACGAGAGAGGAAATGACTTGGAAGTGTACTCAACTTTGCATTGCAATTGAACTTCAGGTGCTATAATTCTCCACCGGAAAGATGGAATCACGCAACAGTGACAACATAACCCGTGATGTAAAGGAGAGGACAGGGCCTTAATTATCTCTCTGCCCCGTGGTGCTCTGCTACCAGTATGCTCGCGTCGACCGCTGCCAATTATCTGTAACACAACACACATCAACGGCTGACAATATTCTGAGACATAAACCACACAATATTATCTAGAGAACAGGTGATCAATACAACTGAATAGAAACAAATTAGCCTCCGTGAGTTACTTGTCCAGTGACAGCCCTTAACCTTTAATTAGTAAGTTCGTTAAAAATCATGCCCTAAAGTTAAGATCACAAGAATTATCTCGACGCACATTTACACGCCAAAATACCAAATGAACTACAAGGTAGAATAGAGGACGTATCTCGGCGTGTCTTGAAACGCCAGAGCCGGACATACTCACTATTCGTTGCACTTCTATCTACGTCTTTAACCACGCGTCATATCGGTTGGTTGGGCGTAGCTACACTTCATCAACTGCCGTCAAGACAGTTAGTCACTACACCGCGGTAAGTGATAAGCAACTAAAAGAATTCCAAAGGATTTTTAGTGTTGTTGTTGTTGTGGTCCTCAGTCCTGAGACTGGTTTGATGCAGCTCTCCACGCTACTCTATCCTGTGCAAGCTTCTTCATCTCCCAGTACCTACTGCAACTTACATCCTTCTGAATCTGCTTAATGTATTGATCTCTTGGTCTCCCTCTACGATTTTTACCCTCCACGCTGCCCTCCAATGCTAAATTTGTGATCCCTTGATGCCTCAAAACATGTCCTACCAACCGATCCCTTCTTCTAGTCAAGTTGTGCCACAAACTTCTCTTCTCCCCAATCCTATTCAATACCTCCTCATTAGTTACGTGATCTACCCACCTTATCTTCAGCATTCTTCTGTATCACCACATTTCGAAAGCTTCTATTCTCTTCTTGTCCAAACTAGTTATCGTCTATGTTTCACTTCCATACATGGCTACACTCCATACAAATACTTTCAGAAAAGACTTCCTGACACTTAAATCTATACTCGATGTTAACAAATTTCTCTTCTTCAGAAAAGATTTCCTTGCCATTGCCAGCCTACATTTTATATCCTCTCTACTTCGACCATCATCAGTTATTTTACTCCCCAAATAGCAAAACTCCATTACTACTTTAAGTGTCTCGTTTCCTAATCTAATCCCACGAGCATCACCCGATTTAATTTGACTACATTCCATTATCCTCGTTTTGCTTTTGTTGATGTTCATCTTATATCCTCCTTTCAAGACACTGTCCATTCCGTTCAACTGCTCTTCCAAGTCCTTTGCTGTCTCTGACGGAATTACAATGTCATCGGCGAACCTCAAAGTTTTTACTTCTTCTCCATGAATTTTAATACCTACTCCAAATTTTTCTTTTGTTTCCTTTACTGCTTGCTCAATATACAGATTGAATAACATCGGGGAGAGGCTACAACCCTGTCTCACTCCTTTCCCAACCACTGCTTCCCTTTCATGCCCCTCGACTCTTATAACTGCCATCTGGTTTCTGTACAAATTGTAAATAGCCTTTCGCGCCCTGTATTTTACCCCTGCCACCTTCAGAATTTGAAAGAGAGTATTCCAGTTAACGTTGTCAAAAGCTTTCTCTAAGTCTACAAATGCTAGAAACGTAGGTTTGCCTTTTCTTATTCTTCTAAGATAAGTCGTAAGGTTAGTATTGCCTCACGTGTTCCAACATTTCTACGGAATCCAAACTGATCTTCCCCGAGGTCCGCTTCTACCAGTTTTTCCATTCGTCTGTAAAGAATTCGCACGTTAGTATTTTGCAGCTGTGAATTATTAAACTGATTGTTCGGTAATTTTCACATCTGTCAACACCTGATTTCTTTGGGATTGGAATTATTATATTCTTCTTGAAGTCTGTGGGTATTTCGCCTGTCTCACACATCTTGCTCACCAGATGGTAGAGTTTTGTCATGACTGGCTCTCCCAAGGCCATCAGTAGTTCTAATGGAATGTTGTCTACTCCCGGGGCCTTGTTTCGACTCAGGTCTTTCAGTGCTCTGTCAAACTCTTCACGCAGTATCTTATCTCCCATTTCATCTTCATTTACATCCTCTTCCATTTCCATAATACTGTCCTCAAGTACATCGCCCTTGTATAAACCCTCTATATACTCCTTCCACCTTTCTGCCTTCCCTTCTTTGCTTAGAACTGGGTTGCCATCTGAGCCCTTGATATTCATACAAGTGGTTCTCTTCTCTCCAAAGGTCTCTTTAATTTTCCTGTAGGCAGTATCTATCTTACCCCTAATGAGACAAGCCTCTACATCCTGACATTTGTCCTCTAGCCATTCCTGCTTAGCCATTTTGCACTTCCTGTCGATCTCATTTTTGAGACGTTTGTATTCCTTTTTGCCTGCTTCATTTACTGCATTTTTATATTTTCTCCTTTCATCAATTAAATTCAATATTTCTTCTGTTACCCAAGGATTTCTATTAGCCCTCGTCTTTTTACCTACTTGATCGTCTGCTGCCTTCACTACTTCATCCCTCAGAGCTACCCATTCTTCTTCTACTGTATTTCTTTCCCCCATTCCTGTCAATTGTTCCCTTATGCTCTCCCTGAAACTCTTTACAACCTCTGGTTCTTTCAGTTTATCCAGGTCCCATCTCTTTAAATTCCCACCTCTTTGCAGTTTCTTCAGTTTCATTCTGCAGTTCATAACCAATAGATTGTGGTCAGAATCCACATCTGCCCCTGGAAATGTCTTACAATTTAAAACCTGGTTCCTAAATCTCTGTCTTTCCATTATATAATCTATCTGATACCTTTTAGTATCTCCAGGATTCTTCCAGGTATACAACCTTCTTTTATGATTCTTGAACCAAGTGTTAGCTATGATTAAGTTATGCTCTGTGCAAAATTCTACAAGGCGGCTTCCTCTTTCATTTCTTCCCCCCAATCCATATTCACCTACTATGTTTCCTTCTCTCCCTTTTCCTACTGACGAATTCCAGTCACCCATGACTATTAAATTTTCGTCTCCCTTCACCACCTGATTAATTTCTTTTATCTCGTCATACATTTCATCAATTTCTTCATCATCTGCAGAGCTAGTTGGCATATAAACTTGTACTACTGTAGTAGGCATGGGCTTTGTGTCTATCTTGGCCACAATAATGCGTTCAATATGCTGTTTGTAGTAGCTGACCCGCACTCCTATTTTTTTTATTCATTATTAAACCTACTCCTGCATTATCCCTATTTGATTTTGTATTTATAACCCTGTAATCACCTGACCAAAAGTCTTGTTCCTCCTGCCACCGAACTTCACTAATTCCCACTATATCTAACTTTAACCTATCCATTTTCCTTTTTAAATTTTCTAACCTACCTGCCCGATTAAGGGATCTGACATTCCACGCTCCGATCTGAAGGATTTTTAGTACACTGGCATATTCAATTGAGCCGCACGCCACCAAGCGAAGCAACTCGGCGACTATAATTCAATCGGCCGGCGTAGCTTATAACAGACTCGAAGGAGCTTGTCCTTCCGACCTCTAGGAAAACCAAATCACCATGGGCGGTGGATCTGCCCTCACGACTCAACACGCCGTAGCCACTGGCCCCGCTCCTTCGTTGTCCGATTCGTCCTCTTGCCGTCCCGCCTACGTACTCAGTCCCACGTGACTCTCGCTCACCGCCGATCCCGACACACGTCCCCAGCAGATCGCACGCTCTGC
This sequence comes from Schistocerca nitens, assembly GCF_023898315.1. Classification (NCBI taxonomy): domain Eukaryota; kingdom Metazoa; phylum Arthropoda; class Insecta; order Orthoptera; family Acrididae; genus Schistocerca; species Schistocerca nitens. The sequence continues at coordinate 1,014,257,656 of NC_064615.1, forward strand.
TGTTAAATCCGAGGCGCCAAAGATGAGCAGAAGACAAATAAGCATCGAAGTCGACTCAAAGATAAAAATGACGATCGATGAAACCTGGCTCCAGAAACGCACCGGCTCAAATGTCATTTATTTCCTGTAATAAAAACTCATTAATACGTTTCGCTTGAATTGTTGTCTAGCGAACCGAGAAAGTAGGTTTCCCAGGCATCCAATATTCGACAAGTAGGCAGGATTCAACAACATCCAGTTCCCAAGTCGGACGAATTGATGTCAAAATTAGCTGTAGGTGTGTACGTTGCGAAGCTGGATCTTAAAGAAGCATATTTGCGAATTCGTTTGGACGAAGACCTATAGAGATCTATGGCTGTAGACTGTTTAGACGCTGCCGTTAAAAAAGGGTTAAAAATGATTCAAATGGCTCTGAGCACTATGGGACTTAACAGCAGAGGTCATCAGTCCCCTAGAACTTAGAAGTACTTAAACCTAACTAACCCAAGGACATCACGCACATCCATGCCCGAGGCAGGATTCGAACTTGTCACAGTAGCGGTCGCACGGTTCCAGACTGAAGCACTTAGAATCGCTCGGTCACAACGCCAGCTACAGAATGGTACCCTTCAGAATAACCAGTGCACCGAGTTCATTTCAGCAGTATTTAGAACAATTGCAGTAATTTGGAAAGCTCCAAACGGTGTGAAGTACCTTGACAACATATTTGTCTCGGGCACAATTCCAAATAAACTCTTACAGAATTAGGAATCTGTTTTGAAAATTCTGCAAGGGGCAAATTTGAAATGGAACCAAGATAAGTGCATCCTTTTTCAACGTGAAGTGCAATACTTGGGATACATGCCATCTGCATAAGGCATCATTCTGAATTCCAAACTCATTGACGCCATCAGTAAACCGTCCCGTTCCCAAAGAAATCAAACAGTTATGTTTCGTATTACGACAAATAATTTATTTTGGATAGTTTCTTCCTTACGCAACTTCCATCACTGAAACACTGCACAAGCTGTTCGGTAATGACGTCAAATTGAACTGAACATAGAACACTAACGTGCATTTCCCAAATTAAAACAACATTAGCTTGACGCCAAATGCTTCTGCTGCTCACAGGTGCTGAAGATGCTTCAGACTATGGAATATGTGCCGTTCTGTCGCATTGATGTCATGGTTCTCAGTGCCCAGTCCCGTTCGCTTCAATGACTCTGAGAACGGCACGAAGAAATCACAATCAGATCGAGAAGGAGGCTCTTGTAATTGTATCTGCAGTCGAAAAATTTTATGATTACGTTGACGGATGTGAATTTTTCTTCAGAGATTGCAACCGTCTAGCGATTATTATTGGAAAGAACAATCCTGTTCCTACACCGACTTCTCAATGTTTGCAGCGCTGGCCGCTACTTCTGTCAAATTACAACTCTGAAATTGTATTCAAGTCCAAGCGCAACACATGAAAGTAAATTTACTTTCAGTATGCTAACGAGACAAGACAAAATGTTTGACTCATCAACTGATGTTTGTCTTTCAGTGGATATCAGTACTCAAGAAACTATGTAAAATTTCTCTTTTATCTTATATTTATTCGCCAAATTTGCCCTTGAAGATCATATTTTTGTCTAAATTTAAACGGTATATTCAAACAGAGTGATCTAGTGATAAGAAGTTACTCAATCAACCAGAGATTAAGTCCTACTTAAAGACAAGGCACACAGTTATAGCTTTCATTTTTGTTCAATCCGAGCAAGGCAACAGATGCGTGGCTCTTTCTGCGGTGCTTAAGTGTTATGTACTAGAGTTGCTACGTCAATGCCATTGGTGTATATTTAGTACCAAACGCATTGCCAGAGAGCATTGCTATTGGATGGATATTAACCAAATCACTGTAACGATGGCTAAATGCCACTTATGTCAGAAATACCAGTCAGTTCCGCCTCGACATTATTTTCCGTGACCACAGACAGCAGAACCCTGGTCATGTCTGGTTAACGATTTTGCATGTCCATTTTTCTAAAGCTGCTGGCTCGTCCTCATCGAAGCTTTCTCCCAATTTCCATGTGTGATGTAGAGGTCATCGATGTCGCCAAAGATTATTCAGGGTTTGTTAAACGTCTTCTATACTGAAGGGCTGTCGCAGTCTATTGCCACTGTAAACAGCTCACAATTTTCTTCTCGGTAATGTAAAATTTTTTTGTGAAACCAACGGAATTTCACACCTTTAGGACTGTACCGTTTCACCACGTGTCCAATGAACTTGCTAAAGGATTCGAACGAACTCTCAAGTCGCACATGACGCAGCTGGTTCAACTCTACAATGTTTTATAGATCTTAATATCTCAGTACAGAGCCACGCTATCTACCAATCTCCAGTGGAATAACTACATGAAAGACTGCATCGAATATCAACGTAAATTTTAAACGTACTTGAGCATCCACATGCTGATTCTCAACAGCAGTCGAAACAAAAATTTTGAAACTGAATGATGCAGCAGTCATTTCAGTGTAAAAGATTGGGAAAATACGTGATCACAGAGCAAGTCAGCAATGTTACGTTCAAGGTTAAATATTCACGTGGAGTCACAACGCACCGTAAGAGTCAGATCAGGCCACACTGCGCTCAAACGCATGTGCTTAGAGCTCCTAGGCTGTTTTCTATTACAGAATCAGAAGGTCGATACCCAGCCTGCCACCTGAGAGAGCTTCAGATGCAGCTGGATGTCAAATCCTCCAGCACTTCCAGCACCAGGCCACAGCTGCATCTAGCCTGCATGGAATGGATGAATGCGGACGTCGCGCATCCCACTTCAGACCAGCCTCTGGACGTCCAAACAGTGAATGCTTGACAGGGCATCCCAAATCACCGTGGTTTTTCGTGAGATTCCTACAGTACTACAGGCGAATGCCAGGGGGAGCAACATACATGCATCCTGCAAACACACACGTTGGCGAGCATGGAAGCGGGACGATAACGAAGCCAGTTCCCCCCAACTTCCTCCCACTCCAGGGGAGGGATATTACATACGAAGCAAGAGGTATGCAACCAATACCGAGTGAAGCCGCCGCCACATAGGCACATTCACTCGCCTAGCGTCCTTCAGGTCTGTGAAGTAGCCTCCAGATGTCACTGACAAACTGTGAACCTCTTCCTGTTTCTACGCCATTAATCCAGAGAGTCATATGCCTGTCAACAGGAAACGCTTTCAACTCCGAATTACTTTAACTAAGCCCTGTACTGATGGATATGGGAAACCTTCCGCTGACCGTCTCAGACCGTGGCTGAGTGCGGATGATCGCATATTTACGAACCAACAGTCACACAGTTCACTTCAGTGCCAGCAGTTAGTACAGTTTGCTGAAAACTATCATTCTACTTAGCAGTCGCTGTTTATGGAGAGCTATAACCAGTGACAGAGTGTGTGCATAATTTTATTCCATTATCGTGAAGAAACAACAATCACCAGTGGCATGAGGATGCAGAAAGCAATGGGAACCATTGCATTACGGACACACAGTGTGTATCCACAGGACATGTGGCCTGTAATTGAAAAAAATGTAATTATGATCTCACCACTGGCATAAGATTCCAGAATATTCCCCATTACTATCTATGGGAGGCTACTGTCCAGGGGAGGTGACCATGCGAAAAATATTAAATGACTAACGAAAGGATAACGTTCTATGAGTCAAGGAGCGGAATGTCAGAAGTCTGAAAATGGTAGGAAAACTAGAAATTCTGAAAAGGGACGTTCTAAGACTCAATCTAGATGTAGTGGAGGTTAGTGAAGTGAAATGGAAAGAAGACGAGGATTTCTGGTCGAATGAATATAGGGTAATATCAGCCCCAGCATAAAACGGTGTAATGGTAGTAGGATTTGTTATGAATGGGAAGGTGGGGCGGTGAATGAGATGTGCAGTGAACTCTTCAGTGATAGGTTTATTCTTATTTGAATCGACAGCAAACTAACAGCGACCACGATAGTTCTGGTATACATGCCTACGTCTCAAGCAGAAAATCAATAGATGAAAAAGGTATATGATACTGATACTGAATGGGTAATACAGTACGTAAAAGGAGATGGAAGTCTGATAATCATTGGGGACTATAATGCGGTGGTATGGCAAGGAGTAGAAGTAATGAGAGAGGAAAAAGACTAATTCAGTTCTGCTACAAATTTCACGAAGTAAGAGCGAACACTCTGTTCTAGAATCAAGAAAGGAGGAGGTATACTCGGAAAAGGCTGGGAGATACAGGAATATTTCAGTTAGATTACAAAATGGTCCGGCAGAGATTTCGAGATCAAATATTGGATTGTAAGGAATAGACAGAGATTCATGTCACAATTTAGTAGTGATGAAGATTAGTTAGGAAGAATCAATGCACGAAGAAGTGGGATACTGAAGAACTAAGAAATGAAGAGACTTCGTTGAAGTTCTCCAAGGCTATAGTTACTGCGATAAGGAACGGTTCACTAGACAGTTCAGCTTAGGAAGAATGGACAATCACAGAAATTGGAAAGGAAAACATAGGTACAAAGAAGGTAACTGACAAGAAACCATGGGTAACCGAAGAAATACTTCAGCTGATCGATGAAAGAAGAAAGTAGAAAAGTGTTCAGGAAATTCAGGAACACAAATGCGAGAATTATGGCACAATTAGTTTAACAGCTCAGGCAACCAAGTTAGTGACAAGAATAATAAACAGAAGAATGACAAAGAAAATAGAGGGCCGTTAGATCACGAAAGGTAAGGGCAAAGGCACCAGAGACGCAGCTGTGACGTTACGGTTGATAATGGAAGCAAGACCAAAGAAAAATTAAGATACATTCATAGGATCCGTCGACCTAGAAAAAGCGTTCGACAGTGTCATGCGGTGTAAGAACTTCGAAATTCGGAGAAACGTACGGGTAAGGGATAGGGAAAGATGGGTCGTATACAGTATGTGCAAGAGCCAAGACAGATCAGTAGGAATGGAAGGCCAAGAACGAAGTGTTCGAATTATAAGGAATGTACGAAAGGAATATACACTCCTGGAAATTGAAATAAGAACACCGTGAATTCATTGTCCCAGGAAGGGGAAACTTTATTGACACATTCCTGGGGTCAGATACACCACATGATCACACTGACAGAACCACAGGCACATAGACACAGGCAACAGAGCATGCAAAATGTCGGCACTAGTACAGTGTATATCCACCTTTCGCAGCAATGCAGGCTGCTATTCTCCCATGGAGACGATCGTAGAGATGCTGGATGTAGTCCTGTGGAACGGCTTGCCATGCCATTTCCACCTGGCGCCTCACTTGGACCAGCGTTCGTGCTGGACGTGCAGACCGCGTGAGACGACGCTTCATCCAGTCCCAAACATGCTCAATGGGGGACAGATCCGGAGATCTTGCTGGCCAGGGTAGTTGACTTACACCTTCTAGAGCACGTTGGATGGGACGGGATACATGCGGACGTGCATTGTCCTGTTGGAACAGCAACTTCCCTTGCCGGTCTAGGAATGGTAGAACGATGGGTTCGATGACGGTTTGGATGTACCGTGCACTATTCAGTGTCCCCTCGACGATCACCAGTGGTGTACGGCCAGTGTAGGAGATCGCTCCCCACACCATGATGCCGGGTGTTGGCCCTGTGTGCCTCGGTCGTATGCAGTCCTGATTGTGGCGCTCACCTGCACGGCGCCAAACACGCATACGACCATCATTGGCACCAAGGCAGAAGCGACTCTCATCGCTGAAGACGACACGTCTCCATTCGTCCCTCCATTCACGCCTGTCGCGACACCACTGGAGGCGGGCTGCACGATGTTGGGGCGTAAGCGGAAGACGGCCTAACGGTGTGCGGGACCGTAGCCCAGCTTCTTGGAGACGGTTGCGAATGGTCCTCGCCGATACCCCAGGAGCAACAGTGTCCCTAATTTGCTGGGAAGTGGCGGTGCGGTCCCCTACGGCACTGTTTAGGATCCTACGGTCTTGGCTTGCATCCGTGCGTCGCTGCGGTCCGGTCCCAGGTCGACGGGCACGTGCACCTTCCGCCGACCACTGGCGACAACATCGATGTACTGTGGAGACCTCACGCCCCACGTGTTGAGCAATTCGGCGGTACGTCCACCCGGCCTCCCGCATGCCCACTATACGCCCTCGCTCAAAGTCCGTCAACTGCACATACGGTTCACGTCCACGCTGTCGCGGCATGCTACCAGTGTTAAAGACTGCGATGGAGCTCCGTATGCCACGGCAAACTGGCTGACACTGACGGCGGCGGTGCACAAATGCTGCGCAGCTAGCGCCATTCGACGGCCAACACCGCGGTTCCTGGTGTGTCCGCTGTGCCGTGCGTGTGATCATTGCTTGTACAGCCCTCTCGCAGTGTCCGGAGCAAGTATGGTGGGTCTGACACACCGGTGTCAATGTGTTCTTTTTTCCATTTCCAGGAGTGTAGTTTTCGTCCCTACTCTTCGATCTAAACATGGAAGAAGCAATGAGGGAAATAAAAGAAACGTCCAAGAATTGAGTTAAAACTGAAGGTGAAATGATATCAGTGAACGTGAAGAATAATTACAGGATCTGGTGAGTGAAATGAATAGTTTAATGAGTATATAATATTGACTGAGAGTAAATTGAACTAAGACGAAAGCAATGAGAAATGAGAACAGGGAGAAACTTAAAATCAGATTTGATCAGGAAGTAGATGAAGTTAAGGAATTCTGCTACCTATTCAGCTTAATAACCTATGACGTTTGTTATTATTGTGATGTTGACACATCTTTGTTATAGTGCCGTCCTATTAAATAAGTGCTTCTTTTCAAGTGCGCGAATCAGCAACCATTAATGAACCACAGGAGGGAAACAGTTTTCTGCTACTGTGGATGTTTGGGATGAATCATTTGTAGCATCTAGTTACTACATTCACAACAGTAATTATTATTCGTGGTTACTGCAGTTATCTTTCCATATGTTGAAATACGTTCACAACAGCGAAATAGTCCGTAAGAAACAACAATGAAAACATAGAACACTAGAACAGCGTGAATTAACAACCCACAGACGAAGCATGTACATTTTGATCGCAATGTGTTCAGTGTGTGTTGAAAATATTGACCTCTGTGATTACGTCAGAAAGTACGAGTACTGCGACGTAACACAGATTGCTGTACAAGTCCAACATTCCCAGAAGATCGGTGTACTACTTCCGCAGCTGCGATGATCATGCAAGGAGAAACTCCCCATAGCACCGCAATCAGATTTACTGGTAAAATGGTGGGGTGTGGATAGCCCGTCAAAAACTAAACACAGATCAAGCATTAAAACAGGAGCGAGGTGTACTGAACAATGAAATAAGAAGCAGAATATAAACAGCGAACGGTCCAAGCTCCAGACGTGCAACATGGAGAGAACTGCAACGACGTCACCTTCTTCCTGTTTGATGCTTCACGTTTGTTCAGTTTTTGAATAACTATCCATGGGGTCATCTTACCACTAAATATGAGAGGGATGCGATGAGGAATTGTTCTTGTTAGTAGGCTGGCTCACTGGAATATCGACCAGAGGCTCGTACGTTGGGCTCTTCTCATGCCGCAAGAAATCCATTGGTATCATACCTGGCGACCGTGTTGGCCTTGAAACAAAACCAAAATGTCTAACTTGTCGTTGTCAAGTGTAGTTCTTCACGTCGTTAAAAGTGTTCCCACTCCTGTTCATGTAAAACCATATAAGTTAACGAACTTTCAGTGGCACAGTTTCTAGGAACAGTGGAAGGACATCTTGAAAGTTCTTTTTGAATACAACTCTGTACAGTTGATCAGGACAATCGTTGACAATATTATCCAGTTCGGTCATTTCAATCTCGTGTAGACAGGAATTCTTAATTTTGCTTTACTAAATTTCATCTGCCAGCATCGAAGCTGGTTCTTAGAAATTACTGTGCACTGGCAGGGTCGATGCGAGAGTTTACCTACTTGACAATCACTACGTACACTATGTGATGAAAAGTTTCCAGACACCCCCAAAAACGTACGTTTTTCATATTAGGTGCACTGTGCTGCCACCTACTGCCAGTTACTCCATATAAGCGACCTCAGTAGTCATTAGACATCGTCAGAGAGCAGAATGGGGCGCTCCGCGGAACTCACGGACTTCGAACGTGGTCAGGGTATTGGATGTCACTTGTGTCATACGTTTGTACGCGAGATTACCACACACCTAAACATCCCTAGGTCCACTGTCTCCGATGTGATAGTGAAGTGCAAACGTGAAGGGACACGAACAGCATAAAAGCGTATAGGCCGACCTCGTCTGTTCACTGACAGAGACCGCCGGCAGTTGAAGATGGTCGTAATGTGTAATAGGCAGACATCTATCCCAACCGTCACACAGGAATTCCATATTGCATCAGGATCCACTGCAAGTACTATGAAAGTTAGGCGGGAGGTGAAAAAACGTTAATTTCATGGTCAACCGGCTGCTCATATCCTACACATCACGCCGGTAAATGCCAAACGACGCCTTGCTTGGTGTAAGGAACGTAAAGACTGGACGACTGAACAGTGGTAAACGTTGTACGGAGTGACGAATCACGGTACACAATGTGGCGATCCGATGGCAGGGTGTGAGTATGGCGAACACCCAGTGAAAGTCATCTGCCAGGGTGTTTAGTGCCAACAATAAAATTCGGAGGCGATGTTGTTATGGTATGGTCGTGTTTTTCATGGAGGGGGGCTTGCACACCTTGTGGTTTTGCATGGCACTATCACAGCATAGGCCTACGCTGACGTTTAAAGCACCTTCTTGCTTCCCACAGTTGAAGAGCAATTCTGGGATGGCGATTGCATCTTTCGGCACGATCGAGAACCTGTTCATATTGCATTTCATGTGTGGAAGTAGTTAAACGACAATAACATCCCTGTAATGGACTAGTCTGCACAGAGACTCTTGACCTGAATCCTATAGAACACCTTTGGGATGTTTTGGAACGCCGACTTCGTGCCAGGCCTCACCGACCGACATTGAAACCTCCCCTCAGCGCAGCAGTCCGTGAAGAATGGGCTGCCATTCCCCAAGAAACCTTCCAGCAACTGATTGAACGTATGCCTGAGAGAGTGGAAGCTGTCATCAAGGCTAAGTGTGGGCCAACACCATACTGTATTCCAGCATAACCGATGGAGGGCGTCACAATCTTCTAAGTCATTTTCAGCTAGGTGTCCGGATACTTTTGATCACATAGTGTATGTGACTTGACAAGCGAGTAATATTTATACAGTTAGTACCGGCGGTCATGCATCATACCGATGTCTTGGACATAGCGTCATTGAGAACAACAGATTTTTTTAAATAATGTCCCAAACAAATTCAGGTCTATAATTTGACTTTTAATTTGCGCAACGGAATTAATACTGTGAGCACTATCCCCGAGACACAGCCTCTCATGACATCACTGCTGTACTGCCACAGCTCTAATCAAATCACAGCTAGAAATTATAACTCCACGGTTTCGTCATACTACAGATTACATGTCACTAGTACATATTTTAGCTTATGGATGAATAAGGTGCGCGTGATCGCATAGGGATAGAAAATGGCTGCTGGCTATAGTTGGCAGGGTTCATCATCATATTAGTTCACTCATTTACATTTATTATTTCCACTCTTCATACATACCTAAATCAACGTACTTCGTTCATTATTCATTGTACCCACAGGACTAAATTGTTCCTTAACATTACCGTACTACTTTAACTATCCTAATACATTATGGTCTCGTGCAATCAAACCTTACTGTGAACAGTTGCAGATTGGTTTAGGAAATCCCCCATACCATATATGCTCTATTAACCTATTTGTTGAAACACACATTCTCTCAGTATTCATACTCAGCATCGAAACAATCTCATTCTCATCAGTTGCCTAACAAGAAAACTATACTTCTGTATCTTGCATGGGAAACTCTCGACAAAATATTAAATTATCTGCCTGTGGTTTTCCCCCTCAATTTATTTTCATCCCAGTCCACACATCACTTGCCTAACTATGTAGTGAACATGGTAACTTATTTATGCCCCGTATTCCCTTGTGCGGTATTTTTCCAGACTAAGTTAAGTTTAATCTCCGAAGCGACCATGCGCATTTCCCAGTGCAATGTGGCCGTCATGGAGCAGCTAGGCAAATGGTTAACGTATACGATATTTTTCCAAAGTTCAATCTCCGGAGGGATCATGCGCATTTTCCAGTGCAATGTGGGCAAATGGCTAATGTACTCACTCTCACTTACCTCACGGAGTGCAAAACAAAAAGCTGCACACAATATTACGTATCTAAGCTAGCTTAACCAAGCGAATTCTCTTACTCAAGCAATTAGCGTTGTTGACTGTCCGTACTGAACCGACCACATGTGTGGCGAAGACAGAGCTCTTTAATCTTAGTGCATCCAAAAATTTAATTTATTGTAAATGATATGAAAAAAAATTCCCAGGTAAATGTAAATAGAACATACACAGTCGTAAAATTAAGAATGGTCTAAGCACTTCTGGTTTGCTTTGTCTACACCGCTCATTGTGACAAAGGCTGTACGTAGATGTACTCAACCTTGAAGAAGGGCTTTACCTAACCAAATATGTTTCACGGCTTTCTTAAACAATCTTATCTTAGGAACTAACACACCATAATATTTCAGCTTATATCTAATACAAGCAGTTGCATTATTTTCTAATCACGACCATCAAAGATGCACCGTTGATCTGAATCAAAGAATCCTAACAGTGTTCTAGGAATAGTGGACACTGTAACATCCTGGAGAAGATCCCAGCACAGGGGTCGAAACGTCGGTTTAGGAGGAAATATGACGCAGCCTAGCAACCCAGAAGATTTTAATTTTAATCCTAACATACCTACATTTAATGCAATTTTGTTGTATATAGAAATGGTCAGAGACCGTGGCTGTTATATAAAATAAATTGTTGATAGTATACATTGTTGATTAAAGGACGAAGGAAATCTCTGGTAATGAATTTAAAAAAAATTCGAAACCGACAATGGTACTTTTTGAATAAGGTATCCTACAATCAATTTGTGGCTGATTGCTGTACACCATCAACAATTGATAACTAGATTTACCTGCCTATAAATGGATCAAATTCCCGAAATTCTCCCCTCATCAGTCTGTTATAGCTGTTATTCTAAAAATTAGAAACATTTACTTCTAATTCGACAGTTAAGTGTTTCACACTCATATCCATCTGCATAAAAATATTCGGAGCACACAACAAAGTCAACCGTTCAGATCAGGAGTCAGCTATAGAGTGCCAGAATATAGCTGCCCACAAAGGAGACCTCCGTCTGGTCAGTGTTGGAGCATCATCTTGCTGCGCTGAAAAGCCATAGTACATACTCTCCACTACTTTGGAATAGCTGCCTTCCTTGATTTATGTTAGGCGAGCAAGAGACTGGTCAAAGATTATCAGTGACTACATATGCACTGTCTCTCTTGCACCTATCTCCATGCAGACGACTCACACACAAACACAAACGTACAGACACGCACGCACACACACACACACACACACACACACACACACACTCTCTCTCTCTCTCTCTCTCTCTCTCTCTCTCTCTCTCTCTCTCTCTCCGATCATAAGTAAATCATAAAACGTTCGAATGAGGACGTAAGTATCATTATGATAGGATGTGCACATTTAAATCATCGCCATCCTTTTCTACTTCGACCACTGATAACGAAGTTTAACATACACATGGCGAAATCGTGTTCTGACGAGAACAAAGATGGTAATAAATAAGTGAAGGGTGAAACTGTACCCTCTCACGTCAAAATCACCAAAGTACTCATCCACCCTTACATTCAGAACCGCCTTTGCTATCAACCCAAGCAGTGAGTCATTTTCTCAACATTGACTGTCAATAATACACGTTCTGCCCACATATTTGGCTCTCCTACTGCCCTCGGCTGCAGCCGCCATACGACTCCCTCTGCTCTCGAGGGTTTTAACTCATTGCGGCCCAGGAAAACCGCGCTGCCTTATATGGTCTAGTTTTGATCAGCCAATAAAAAGTAAGGACGCTCTTCTAGGCCATTTGTGGCACAGTAATTCGTCACCAAAACGCCACTATTTTCCTCTACCACACAGCATATCTTGTAACATACTGCGGAATCATACAATGAAGGCTTTCACGACCGGATGTTTCAGTTGCTGAGAATTTTTCCGGGTTGTATGGCCGTGGTCCATGGAACTCTTCAATCGTCCCAGGCTACGTTGGACATCTTCGGAATTGCTCCTGGCTGTGCTGAGTCTTGCCAACTCAGCACAACCAGGAGCACCTCCGAAGATGTCCAACGTAGCCTTGGACTAAACGTCAGGGATTGAAGAGTTCCATGGACCACGGCCATACAACGCGGAAAAATTCTCAGCAGCTGATAGTGCGGAATATTGCGACTGACTCATTATCAACGAAATGTGTTACACACTTACTTTGTCTCTTGTCTGTTACTGCTCATGACTTTCGTCTATCTTTGGTTTATCCTCAATCCATATTCTGAACGTATTAGACTGTTACTTGCATTCAACAGATCCTGAAATTCCTCCTTGCTTTCGCTGATCATCGCAACGTCATCACAAAATCTAATTATTCATATCTTTTCACCCTGAATTTAACCCCACACCTGAACCTATATTACATATCTGCTATTGCTCCCTGTATAGATTAATCGCTATGGGCGGAAGATGCATTACTGTTTCATAAAATTTCTAATCCGAGAACTTCATTTTTGCCACACCATCCTCATTTTTCAATCTTCGTTCTCTTATGTGCGTTGTTTTCACCACTTTTTCGTATACTTAGAATATTTTGCACCATTTTACGTCGCCAAATGTTGTTTCTAGGTTGAGAAATCCTATGAACGTTTCTTGATGTTTATTATATTATATGTTTATCCACGACTTTACGATGAAACTGCAGAAATTGTTGGTTATCGTATAAAGCTGTCCACCTCTTCTTTCTCAGTGGGATGAGCTATTTTGTTGTCTTGATGCGTGATAGAATGTTATGACGTAGGGATATCAGTGTCTACCAGAGGAAGACATGTATCTGATAACAGACAAACAAAATTGTTACGTAACATTATTTTATGAGATGAATTAAAACATTATTACAGCATGTTTCACTTTTTCTTACACCTAATAATTATACTGCTCTTCCGGTCCTGGAAGATCCATCCACAAAACATTCTGCAAGGAATTCAACAAGTATGTTGTGTATTACTTTATCTTCAGCCTTAGCCGCTTACACTGTCACTTCTCAATATACAGGAGCTAATTATCTCAGTAAACTACAAACTACTTTGTACACCTTGTATGAAATTTTGTCTGAACTTCCTTCAATTCTTTTATTATCACTTACGTGTTATATTACTCTTTTGAATGATGTAAACATTTACAGTAACTTAATACATTGTAAAACGTCTTAATTGTTGTCACGTGGTGTCTTCCCGAAAATAATGCAATATGTAGTCATAATCATACTTGAGGAACGTAGAACAGTAAGTAAAGATTCAGTAGTTGAACCTTAAGTAAATATCTTTGAAATTAAAGAATACAAGCTTGATACTTATTCGGCCAGAGGGGTTTGCAATATCATTTCATCTTTTGTTTCAGCTTTTACTGTGTTACCGTAGCTTCTCAGCAGCTGTAAAGAATTTCTACACGCAGTAATGTTTTTTCCGTGAATTCCAGAACTGGTTATGTTCTCATTTTTTATGTGCGTATCGTTTTCCTAGTAGTTCAGTAGAAAACGATTATTTTGGATTATGGTAATTAGATGGTACAGATGTGGAGATATTCCCCGCATAATTAGTAGTATTATCATGACTTTAGGAGTATTGACAGTATGAATTTCCAACACTGAATTTACGTCCACACTACACTAGTTAAAAATTTGAATGAGAATATCTGGTAAGAGATATAGACAGAGAATATTGCAGAAAATATTGTATCCAGAGGCTGTAAATCGAAAAATTCAATGTATTATACTACTCTTCAGTTGTAGTAGGTCCAAGAAATATGATCTATTGAGCTTATGTTTAGAAGTTCATTACAGTTCCATGGGAGCCTAATAAATTACAAATTTGTTTTAATACTCATCTGTGATAAAGTTCTTCGTGCGACTTCTTCTGTATTTAAAATTGTTCCTAAAAGTATTACGGCTATTAACAGATATTTCTGCCAGCTACATTACAAGTATGGATTCTGTATTCGAAAATGGAGGACATTCATAGATACCGACGTTAGCTGCTCGCAGTGAAACAGCACTGAAACAGAACATCGAAAATGCGCTCTGTGCACATTGATTACGTGTGACAGATATCCTAATGGACATAACGGCGCTCAGTCAAACACTGCTGCATTGGAATAGATCATCTGGGCTCTTGAGGGAACTATTCAACGTTGTTTCTGTGTACTGTAATCCTGTTCGCTGTTACTTACAAGTCAAGTTCCGTAGGACCAAATTGAGGAGCAAATCTCCAAGGTCATGCGTCGTGTCAGTACATGAAAATACAACATGAAAGTAATAACAGATAAAATAAAACGCTTATGAACCCGAAAAAAGTCAATCCATAAGTTTAAATAAACAGAATCAACAATACAACAAGAACCAGCTTAATTTTTCAAGGAACTCCTCGACAGAATAGAAAGAGTCACCCACGAGGAAACTCTTCAGTTTCGATTTGGAAGCGCGTGGATTACTGCTAAGATTTTTTAATTCGAATGGTAGGTTACTGAAAATGAATGCAGCTGTATACTGCACATCTTTCTGCACAAGAGTTAAGGATATCCGATCCAAATGCAGGTTTGATTTCTGCCGAGTATTAACTGAGTGAAAGCTGCTTATTCTTGGGAATAAGCTAATATTGTTAACAGGAAATGATAGTAAGGCATGTATATACATTGAGAGGCCAATGTCAAAATGCCCAGATTCTTGAACAGGGGTCGACAAGAGGTTCGTGAACTTACACCACTTATTGCCCGAACCGCCCGTTTCTGAGCCAAAACTATCCATTTAGAATGGGAAGAGTTGCCCCAAAATGTAATACCATACGACATAAGCGAATGAAAATAAGCAAAGTAGACTAATTTTCGTGTCGACCGATCACTCACTTCAGATACCGTTCGAATAGTAAAAATCACAGCATCAAGTCTTTGAACAAGATTCTGAACGTGGGCTTTCCACGACAGTTTGCCATCTATCTGAAGACCTAGAAATTTGAACTGTTCAGTTTCACTAATCATATGCCCATTCTGTAAAACTATAAAGTCAGGCTCTATTGAACTGTGTGTCTGGAACTGTAAAAACTGAGTATTACTGTGATTTAGCATTAGTTTATTTTCTACAAGACATGAATTTGGTCCATGAACTGCACTATTTGAAACCGAACCAATTTTGCGCACGACATCCTTTACTACCAAGCTAGTGTCATCAGCACAGAAATATTTTAGAGTTACCCGTAATACTAGGGGGGATATCATTAATATAAATAAGGAATAGGAGTGGGCCCAACAGTGATCCCTGGGGCACCCCCCCCCTCCTTCCCCCCACTTCGCACAGAATCGTCTGTCCATCTCCACGTGTACAATAATTGAAGTTTGCTTAGCCAGTCGGGGTGGCTGAGCGGTTCTAGGCGCTTCAGTCCGGAATCGCGCGACTGCTACGGTCGCAGGTTCGAATCCTGCCTCCGACATGGATGTGTAATATGTCCTTAGGTTTAAGTAGTTCTAAGTTCTAGGGGACTGATGACCTTAGAAGTTAAATCCCATAGTGCTCAGAGCCATTTGAACCTGTTGAAGTGCTCTTAGCTCACCCATTTCTTATTTCATGATAAATGTTTTCAGTAGAGAAGTACGGTAGAGATCAGTGCACCTTCGCTAGTATCCATCTAAACAGTGCTGAGCAGATTCTGTCATTATATATCGGGATACAATGTATACAGACCGATGGTATTTTAAATAAAAGAAAGGAGTGGAAAAGAGGTCCAGTGTGTCCACAGCCAACGGAAGCACTGTGTGTGCCGTTGCACAGGAAATATTTCAGGGAGGGAGGTAGTCACCTGTCGCCACATAAACTCCAGTTCGTCATCCGCACTGTCAGGTGGCATACCTGTTTTAAACGAGTTGAGGTGATGCTTTGAAAAGATATTAGAGAAATCGTTTGCGCCGTTCAGCACCTCAAGCTGATGTGTCTGGTTATGAGAACTAGCCTCATTCTTCTGCTATAGACGCAGTGTCCTGTGTGAAATAAGCATGAGTGTCTTCATTAATTCGGTGGAAAAAAAAATGCCGTATATCGTTCGTAAACTCAACAAAAGCTATGGTTTGTCGAAAAGTATACAGCAAATTCAGAGATGCGTTGTTAAGCCGCCCTCTCATGGGAATTGAAAAGGCACGTAGACGAGGAGCTGGTGATGTCACAGCGTGAACCTCGAGGCCCACGAGGAAGACAGTCCATGGCGCTTACGTCACAGCACGTGACACCACAGGTCTTATGAGTGCCAGCAGCCGTGTCCGGAGGGGAACGAGTAACTATTCCAGGCGATGAGTATAGTATTTCTTGACTGCAAGTTTAAATGCATGCACATTCTCTATTACACACGACAAAATTTAATGCTTTTAAAGGGTACCTTTTCAATTACATATTTGCAATTCACTGCGAAGCGCCACTTGAGACATATGGCATGTCATATTGTTGCCTTGGGGACAGATACGTGGTCGATGAGATGCGACGTCGTTTCATGTCATAAGCATACGTAGGAGCCGCCATATTGTATGGACATTAGCTCTATATTTAGTATTTATTATTATTATATGTGGTATGAAAATAAGCTGTCTCAAATCACCAGCAAACTGAGGATCTTTCGAAAACTCGTCGTATTAGGTATGATCTGTTATAACAAAGTAACAGGAAACTACATGTTCGTAGTTAAGGGCTTATTTGATGCTTTAGTGTTATAGCTTTTGTGCTATGAAAACATTCTGTTTCACTGTTGTGAGACTATGTTGACTTATCAAAAGCCCATCATTTTGGTAAACTTTGTCATGCTTAAATGATGACATTTGTATACAAAACAATTAATAACGTATACCACGTAAGGAGGTGCAGCTGCAATTTGTCTTGTTTATCTTGTATATTAGCTGCCTTTCCCTACACTCCTTAGAGGCTACACCTATTTTTCTCAGAAGTTGGAACTTCTTACACTATTGGATATTGTCCAACGCTTTATCCAGGTCTACAAATCCCTGAACGTATCTTAACTTTTCTTTAGTCTTGCTTCCACTATCAATCGCAACAACAAAATTCCTCTCCGTTGCTTTTACGTTTACTAAGGCCAAACTGATCGTCATCTAACATATCCTCAATTACCTTTTTCCATTTTTCTACATATTATACTTGTCAGAAACTTGGATGCATGAGCTGTTACGCTAATTGTGTGATAAGTCTCGTTATTGTCGGCCCTTGCGATTTTTCTATGTATATGGGTGATGTTTTCCCACCTTACAATCCAGTATCTGATTTCGAAATCTGTCTGAGCATAATATAATCTAACTGAAATCTTCCCGTATCTCTCCTGCTCATCCTCCTCATCATGTGATTCTTGAATAGAGGATTCGCTATTATTAGTTGAATTTTTTTGCATAACTCAATTAATCTTTCTCCTTTCTCATTCGTAGTACCATGTCCACATTGTACCATAAACTAATTAGCCGTTTAGTATCCTCATATAGTTTGTCTATCTCTTCATCGTCTGCAACTGACGGCGGCATGTCTATCTGAACTATCGTTGTCGGTGTCTGATGAGAATAACCCTATCAATGAACTATTTGCAATGACTCACTCTTTGACCTACCTTCCTATTCATAACGAATCCTACCCTCCTTATACCATTTTCTACTGCTGACGATATTACCGTAAAGTTAGCCCACCAGAAATCCCTTCCTCTTTCCATTTACATTCACTGGTCCCTACTATAACTAGAGTGAGCGTTTCCTTTTCCCTCTTCAGATTTCTTGGCTTCCCTTCTGTGTTCAAATTCCTGATATTGGACGCCCCGATTCGTACAACGTTATCCTTTCGTTGGTTATTCAATCTTTCTCCCTCTTTGGAGTCCCCTCCAGGAGATCCGATTGGGGGACTAGTCCTGAATCTTTTGCCAATGGAAAGACCATCATGACACGCCACAAGCAAGGTGTATACACATTATGTGTCTTTGACTCAGTGGTTTCCATTTCCGCCTGCATTCTCGTGTTATGGCGTTGATCATCGCTCATTTTTCCATCTTTAGGAGAAATTTTAGCACCCCAAGGGCAACATAGTGCCCTGATCCTCTGTCCGCCCCTCCGCCCACTTGGAAAATGCCGTTGGCAGAAAGGGGGTGACTCCTTATGCACGAGCCGGCCGCGGTGGTCCCGCGATTCTAGGCGCGCAGTCCGGAACCGTGCGACTGCTACGGTCGCAGGTTCGAATCCTGCCTCGGGCATGGATGTGTGTGATGTCCTTAGTTCGGTTTAAGTAGTTCTAAGTTCTAGGGGACTGATAACCACAGCAGTTGAGTCCCATAGTGCTCAGAGCCACTCCTTATGCAGGAACTCTTTGGCCACCATTATTGACGATTTTGTTACAAAATTTTAGCAATGAGCGAGTCTTTTTTTTTTTTTTCAAGATGGTTTGGTTAAGATTTTCTTAATGTTTCTACATCTGGAAGCTTATGGCCCGGTAAGAGAAGACGTGAAAAGGAGACGAAACTTTTAGGCCTCTTGCGAGGTTAGAAAGTAGGGCTAAGATTCGTTTCTCTTTAAATATCGACCACGTTACCACTTTTCTATCTTGTTTAAAAACCAACTGAATTTTTTTCTTTTCTATCCTCCCATGGGGAGTAGAAAATGAATAAGAAAATGGAAGGAAAATTGCCACCACCAATTCTGCCCTAAGTAAAGAAAAAAAGCTACCAGTTCCCTTTTTTTTCGACAGTCCTGCTAATTCCTATATCCTAGAACTGACTTACTGGCAAGATTTAAAAGATAACGGACCGTGTGGCCACAGACCCAGTTCACAGAGTGAGTTTTGGTGGTGGGGTAAAAAGTCCCCACCGGGAATAAAATTATGTCACTGTCAGTCTGAGCGCGTTTGGCTAGTGAGAAACGCCAAAATGTGCTGCGCAAGCGTCCGGACATCGGACGCTGGACCATAGTAGAACCACTGGTCGTCTTTGTCGTCCATTTCACAGTGGGTGCAGAGGGGCGAATCGGCTAGATGGATGCGATGCAGTCGATGTCTGTTAACTTGTTTGCCATTCACTGTGATATACAACGTTGACTGATCGGCTGAGTCCAGAAAGAATGCGTGGGCAGCTTTCCATATGTGCCGCCTCACATACTGGGGATACTTGACTTCGATGGGTTCGGGCGGACTGCTCCGTTCTAACACATTGTAAGCTATTGTCGTCTGGTACAAAAGCGTAGGTGGTAAAGACTCGTAGACAAAACTGAAGACCAGGAAAGATCGTCGGCACACAAAGAAAGTGGCGCAAATTCTTGGAATGGGAGTCCAGTGAGGATCTGTAGCCAATGATGCCAGAGCTATAGTTGGGAGCTGACGTACAGCGCTGTGACTCTGATCGGCACTTATATTAGTCCCACCCCCCCTACGGTCTTATGGGACTGCAAGGGCGTTCCACTTGGAATAACGTCCCTGAGCAGACGTATGAGCCCAAGGCCATCAAGAGACGTCTGGCGAGGACATTTTGTAGCGGTAGTACCTGAGCCACATATGGTATAAGGGAAGCCTGATAGATGTTCACATGTTGTGAGCGTTGGATAATATCGAGGGCTAGTAGCCAGTGATATGCAAGGTTTGCTCTGTTTGTAGCAAACGCATACCATAGGTAGCCAGTGACCGACGGAGATTGGCTGTCAAGACATCGAACGATGGCAGCGACGCTAAGGGGGACGACGCCGATCTCCAATAGACCAATGAGCAAAAAGTTGGATTTGGACACGTTGAAAGAGCTGGCCAGTGCTTCGCTGTAGTTCACCACCCATGTCGGGTTTGCTCAAACTTCATTCTCACTGCGCAGATAAAGGACTAAGTCGTCAGCTTAGGTCATGCAACACAAACAGTGCCAAAGCAATGTTATACTATCAAAACGTTGGCGCAGTCCCTGGAGCAGGGGTTCCAAAGTGGGGCAGCCTTGTTGGACAGACCGTGCTATGACCAGGGACGGCGTGAATGTATATCGCTCATGACAGTGGCTAGAGCCAGATGGTGCGTTGATATTAATGATACACATACCAAATAGGGTGAGGGTTATATCCCAGTCTTCGACGTCCTCTGCAGGCAGCCCATCCCATAGAAGGATGGTGATACCGCCAGCCGTGTCGGAGGCATGAGAAACATGGGTGGTGTGAGCACTGGGAAGCCAGCGATGAATATTTTCTGTAGAAGTACAATATCAACATCCGTGGAGTAGATGGTGTCAGTTTGTGAGGGGCTCAGACTATGGCAGGATACATTGTGGTGAAATGATATTGCTCTATGCGGTCACTTGCGATCGATGCGTAATGCTTGATTGAAAGCAGCCGACAGGTGTAGATCTGCCGAGTGCGCCACAGTGGCCATGATTACTGACAGGGTGCCAGCTCAGGTATGCACCAGCTCGTAAACGTTGACGGTCTGATCCGCTCCTTCTGCAACATCATCGGCCCAGGATGCTGACGTTGAAGACATGTGATGGACGTGTACTCTCAGAGCAGGTGAAGCGGATGCTATGACAAAAGCTCTGGGAGGGATGCTCGTCCTCATATAGTTGCTACACGTTATGGACTGAGACAAGCAGTGTCACAGGAGGGGCGCCAGAGGCGACCGCACCAGGTGACTGGATGCAGACATCCGGCTGTCATCTCATGATGCCATCTGAAGGAGGAAGTCGTCAGAGGTTGTTCGACAGCGTTTCTCGCGCTTCTGGGCCGACCGCTGTTTCGTGGTGTGTTCTTCTGAGTCAGAATGTTGTAGCCCATTGTCCGCTGCTGTGTACGTCTGGATAAAGGCAGATGTCGGCACGACATCGAGTTCGACGTCTTGTTTCGCACAGGATGTTCCGTCACGATTCTGAGATGGGATGCTCCTGGTATGATCATTGGAGGTGACGCCATACTGGCCTCGTAGTGATGCGTTGGGTGGCGTTGAAGAGGCTTCAGGCGTATCCTGGAGTTGCATGGAAGGGGTTCTGTGCTACGTAGTTGTTCGGGTAGGGACGCGAGTTTCGGTGCCAGGGTCAGTTCACCCAGTTGAGTATGTATCAGACTTCAGCGTAAATATACGTACCAGCATGTCTTTCCTGACCACATCCTGGGAACGTTCGTGGCTGGCCATCGTACGTGACGATGGTCCCGAAGCCATTAATCGTCAAATACTATGCAACGTGTTTTGTCAGCTTAATTTTCACCTGCTGAACGCCATTTAAGACAGGGTGCGTCGTAAATGTTTGCCACTACTCCGCGAGGTGACGCAAGACCTCGCCATATAGTTGGAAAGTGGCAGTGACCACTACTTGAAGTACTTTGAATGGGAGATCAAACATCCACGAGGTCTGGAGACCGAATTCAGCTTGGTCCGCTGTCACCGCACCTACATGTCCATCAGAGTGTTTAAATTTTAGTCCAAGAGCATGTCGGACATCTTCATTAAATAGCTACTTCTTCACGTATATAACACTTCCTGTGATGGATAAATGTATTCCGATCACGACCAGGGGCTTAAATGCAGAGCCTCTCGAATGAACGTTTCAACTTCAAAGACTCTTGTTCGTGGATGTTCGGCCTGAAATGTTACTCTGTAGGTCTCGCGGCGGTAAGAGTGCTCCATGACGTACATTATTAGGGTACACTATACACAGAAATATCGCAACGTGGAAATAAATAAGTCCGAGAGCGGAGCACTGGCCCGCGTGCGGAGTGGTTCCCACGCTATCACGCTTAGAGCTGACTCTGATTCGAAACCGGGACAGAGGACATTTTGATTACTGATCAAAGACGCTACCACTAGACCAGGGGTGTAGTCTACAGAAACGTTAATTAAATTCAAAATGGACGAAAACGACAGTGACAAATGAGTCTTAGCTGATATTAATGCTGAATCCTGAGCCTTGCCTCGAATCGGTAGGTCGCGTCACGCTCTCAAGTGAGTTTATCTTTGACCAGGGAGCGTCACTCGTGGCCTGGATCTCGCGTCTGCACGGGGCTCGCTCTCTTGACATTCGGCTGTCAGACATAGAGGTTCGCCGAGGAGCAGAGCCGGGAGTGGGTCACAGTTTTGCACAACTTGAGAGTCTCGTATTCTGTGCCCGTGATTCGTAGCCGATTCCATTCTGGTGCGTGAGAAGCGATAGGGTCGTTCTCATCAGAATCGACAGCAAACTAGCACCAACCACGATAGTTCAAGTATACATACCAATGTCGCATGCGGAGGACGTACAGAAAATATATGAGAATACTGAAAGGAAAATTCAGTACATGAAGTCAGATGAAAA
This sequence comes from Schistocerca nitens, assembly GCF_023898315.1. Taxonomy (NCBI): domain Eukaryota; kingdom Metazoa; phylum Arthropoda; class Insecta; order Orthoptera; family Acrididae; genus Schistocerca; species Schistocerca nitens. Next base: position 1,014,280,234 of record NC_064615.1, read on the forward strand.
TCTAATAGTCATGCAAGACTGAAATACGATTTCGGGGGAAAGAGTAAAAGAAAGGTCACGGAACAAAACTGGTTTTCTTATAGAAATGAGAGAGGTGAAAGGTTAATTGAGCTCTGCAAAAAATTTAAGCTAGTACTAGCGAATGCTCTGTAGTAGAATCACCAGAGGAGGAGGTATAATTGGAAAGGGCCAGGAGATACGAGAAGATTTGTGTTAGATTGCTTCATGGTCCGACAGAGATTTCGAATTCAGATACTGGATTTTAAGGCATACATTAAGATCACGATTTAGTAGTGATGGAGTGTAGGCTGATGTTAAAGACATTAGTGAGGAAGAATCAATGACAAAAAATTGGCATACGGAAGTACTAAGAAATGAAGATATTCGCTTTAAGTTCTCTGTGGCTATAGAAATTGCGATAAGGAATAAATTAGTAGGAATTTCATCTGAAGCAGAATGGACGTCTCTAGAAAGGGCAATCACAAAAGATGGAAAGAAAAACATCGGATCCAAGAATGTAACTGCTGACCGTGGCAACTTGGATGGATCAGAGTGTGGATGGCTCCGCGGAATATGCCACATAAATTTTATCGCCGTAGCAGAGTTCTTGTGGACAGCGGCTAGCACAGAAGGAGGCCTACCACTCGGGGAACGCAGCTCTCACACCGACGTAACCTGTGTTCCCCAGCAGATGGCTGGACACTTCATATAAGTGAGGACGTTTTGAAAATTTACCCGTAATTAACATTGTCGTGTGGCACGTTCTGGCCTTAGGACAAGATAGCCTGCTACGAGACTGAGATTTTAATCTCTTCAGTGGCTTCAACCGATGGTGCTAAGTATTCTGCTGCTCGTGGCACTGACTGTTATAGACTTTATTGGTTAAAAAAGTTGGTTGAAATTTTAGATTTCTTTATTCTTCAACGACGCGTTTCGCCTTATTTAGGCATCTTCTGGTTATCTACATAGAAAACAGAGAACAAATACATCTATTTAAGAATCGCGATCGCGTTGTGCAGACTTGGATAACCTATAAGCGCGTATAAACAGATCAAGTATTGAAAGAGCAAATACCTTAATTTGGTATTTCTTAGAAGAATCCTTTAGTCAGTGTAGCCAAAGGGCATCGTCGAATATATCAGGCCAACATGGGAAATGCGCTGCTACTGCTAGGGTTAATGGATTATCCAGTAATGGCAAAATGCAAGACATCTATACTCAACTTAAAAAAAAGAGTCATAGCCTATAATATCTTTATACTTTACGTACTGTACGTGCCAGAAAGATATAATTTTCTCTATATTGTTACCAGCAAGACAGCCAGGACTCGCCATCGAATTAACAGAATGACTGTCACCACACATTTTCTGTATTCTCAGCACCCTAACAAAACCCTCTGCAGAACGTTGTGCACTTGGCAACCATGGTAATCGCAAATAACAAACGTGCTTCTGACACCACTAACTTGGCTAACGAAACGCTTATTTCAGCAGATAGACACATCCTTTCGCCGGTAGCATTTCATTATTGGCTATGACTCTTTTTTTCAAGTTGAGTGTAGATGTCTTGCATTTTGCCATTACCGGATAATCCATTAACCATAGCAGTAGCAACACATTTCCCATGTTGGCCTGATATATTCGACGATGCCCTTTGGCTGCACTGACTAAAGGATTCTTCTAAGAAAAACCAAATTAAGTTGTTTGCTCTTTCAATACTTGATCTGTTTATACGTGCTTATAGGTAATCCAAGTATGCACAACGTGATCGCGATTCTTAAATAGATGTATTTGTTCTCTGTTTTCTATGTAGATAACCAGAAGATGCCTATATAAGGCGAAACGCGTCGTTGAAGAATAAAAAAATCTAAAATTGCAACCAAGACTGTTTTTAACCAATAATGTTAAGCACTGGTTTGCTGTATGCCACATATGGACCGGAAGAATTTCTATGTTATAGACTTGGTTTTTCCGTAGCCGGAAAAGCTGGATTTAAATGGTGAAATTTGTATGCGGTGCAACCCAGCACCTCTTAAACTATATTTTTCGTTTCCGTAATTATTAAATTTTTTGAGAACCGCTCCCCTTGAAATTTTGTGGTTCATAAAAGAATTCTGTAATGCGCTCCCAGCTTGTCCTTGGTCTGAATGGACTATTTAATCAGGGTAACTTGTAAAAATTGGGAGTATAAACTCTGCTTCCCTTTCTGTGTACTGACGGGAGCTGCCAACATTACTTGGCTCAGGAACTTCCTGTGCTATAGGCTTCAATTGTTGTTAATACGAAAAATCGGATGTGATTATAAAATGTCTTGTTTAATGGCTGTCTCTCTATTTAGCCCTGCCGTTATAAGAGCTTGATCCTTATTTAATTCAAGGTATTTATTCGAATCGGTGCTTGGGCGCCTGTACTTTCTAGACTCTTGTTTTAAACTAATTCAAACTCCGTCTTTTATTTCTAGTTCACGCGCTTCTGTGTTCATTACAATTACTTGGATTTTACATAAATTTCAAATATGCATTTAATTTGCCAGTCAAACTTGAAGCGTAATCTGAAGTGAGCATTCTAATTATTGTTGAAACCAATGCGCGACTGCGAAATTTTTGAAAACATTGGTATTAACTTTTCTGTGTATTCAATTTTCTTCTTAGCCTGTTGGTAGTTGATTTGAGGTGTGTATCATGCTCTCCGTTTTGAACGGATGTGCGTTGTTGTAGATGTAGATGTTTAAATTCCTTGGCGTTGATTGCATTCAAAGATAAATTTGTTTATGAAGAAAGAAATTCTTGTGGCCATGTACAGTGTGTAACTTGTTAGCCGGCCCAGGTGGCCGAGCGTTTCTAGGCGCTACAGTCTGGAACCACGCGACCGCTACGGTCGCAGGTTCGAATCCTGCGTCGGGCATGGATGTGTGTGACGTCCTTAGGTTGGTTAGGTTTAAGTAGTTCTAAGTTCTAGGGGACTGATGACCTCAGTAGTTAAGTCCCATAGTGCTCACAGCCATTTGAACCATTTTGTAACTTGTTACCTTGACCCATTGTTATTGAATGTATTTTAAGATTGTTTTATCTGTATGTTTGAGAGTGACACAGTGTTAGAATTCCTTGACAAGCCGAACCTGGGAAGCCTCCCGGTTAGCTGGAGGCGTCAGGGCTTAATCTTATTCTCCGATATATCAGCTGACATTATTTATTTGCGCTGTTAATTTTACACTGGCAAGGAATTTAATTATTGTAGTGAACTGTGTTTAAAATTTAATTCTGAAACGAATGGTATTCAGTCTCTGTTCCCCTGTCCCCCCCCCCCCCCCCCCCCCCTTCATCACTAAGTCAACTAAGCAGCTAGCCGCGTTTCAAGCTCAAGCCCAGTAGCTTTCAGACAAGATTGTGGGAAATGTTGTGGAAGGATTTATGTCAAACGGCATCTGTAAAATCACAGGAGGAGGAGGAATCATATAACCGGTTTCGTGAATGGGGAGATTACTTTTATAATACTGAAGTGTAATAGACAACTAGTTTGAAACTGCTATCAAAAGATGAAATGACAAATTGGACTCTGGTGTTTCAGAGTTAAGAGCTAAGTTAGATTTTAGTACTGTCAAATTAGATGCTAATAATGGCGTCGTGAAAAGTGATGAAACTGGTGTATAACACTGCCGTCTGCTACTGTTATACTGTAACCTCAAAGCTGGAAGCAGATCGTACAATGAAACTATCTTGTTAAAGCAATTATGGTATAAAGCAACAGTGCAGTGTTACCTTCTGAAAGGAATTTTGTTTCGTTGACCGTGACATACCTAACGGAGGTGGCTTATCGGAGGTGAAGTCAGAATTACGTAAATATTGAAACAGTAACAAACAATATTTTACTTATCCACACTGTTCAAATAATAAAGAAAACGGTCACCAGCCTAGGAATGAGAATGATTAACATCTTTGTTCAAGTAAATAGATATGAGTAACTTTAATGGAAAGACACAGCCTATACTTTATCACACGAGAGTGCAATGAACTCGGTCACTAGCAGATGTTGACGTTAAAGAAAGTGCCAAGAGTTACAGGAGAACAAGGCTATCTGCATAAGTACAAAGATAATGACATACACTTTTGCCTTCAAGGCTTGGTCAAACTGAATGGTTTCAATAATATTACCATTAAAGTGCACTTTAGGAATATACTATTAAGTATAGATTCAATCTCTCTTTTCAAATACTTTCCTATCCGACATGAAATGTGAATATGGTTCACAGCAAAATTATGTATTGTGCATATATTAAGTCTCTCTCTACTAAATACTTTTCTACTTAGAATGAAAGTTGAATGTATTTCACTAAAAAACACTTTCTCGCTGCCTTTGAATAAAAGAAGTTACTGTTTTCATACACAGTGGTCTTTCTATTAATCGTTATTTATCTTGAGCACAATAGACAAACTGTGGGCCCTGTTACACTATTAATAAGCACTTTCAATACGCAAGAGGAACCCACTACTGTACAGAACTTGACAGTAATAGCAAGAGCAACTGAAACTTTCTATAATTAAATTTGTGCATTTGGACTATTTTCAATTGGGGGGGGGGGGGGGGAGCGCTTAATCTTGACCACTGTAGTACAGCAAAACAAACGCACTTTCATTACATTTGTGAAACAAGCACTTAGCAAGCATGAACATCTCTCAACAGTTGCAATTTTGAACTTTTACTGCAGTGAAACACAAAATTGAGATATTTGTAGATGCTTTCAACAAACAATACTAATTTTAGCACACCCTTTTGCGACATTAACATAATATTCTTTGAATAAAGGACACTCGTTAAGCACTTTAGCATGAGAGGGACCCTAAGTGGATATGTGACTGAGAATAAATCACGGTAGGTACAAGAACTCAAGTATAATTTACGTTATATTTGAGCACACTATAACTTCCAATGAGCTGATCCTTCACTGTACATTACTATACTTCTTCTGTTCCATTACAGTGATTGCGCAATGTGGTGGCGAGTGCATGTTGGTAGGTGGATTTGCAGGCAGAATTTCTGGGCTCTGTCATTTCTTGGTTGCCATGATAGATATCAATTGCAACATAATTCCAGCAAGTTACTGCATCCACCCGAGGCTTTGGCACATTGGAAAACGGCACAAAAAGCCCCACTCGGGACCAGCATAATTCACAACATTTTCGTGAGCTGTTGTTGGGCGGTAGATCATCCCCAACTAACTATTCCGTCCACCTTTCTATCCATGCCAACCACATTTTGCACGCGTTAAAACGTTCCATTCCGCAGGGGAATCACAACACCTTTCATACATATAAAGAACTAGAAGCCATTAGTGAGGGTCGGTCTTTACATAACAGCAAACATTCACTTTAAATAAAACATATCATTTGACGTATTGATAATTTTACATAAAATTATTCAGACAAAATTATTCAATTTTGAAGACAATCAAAGAGATTTTATGAGAAAGACATTTGCTCATATTGTCAGTATTACACTTAATTGCAGTATCGAATTAATCATACAATAATTACAGAAGTTCAACGATGGGATGTTTAACAAAACAGAAATATAAATACATCAGAAAAAAGGTGGGTAGAGTCTGAGATGTGATGTTACAGGTGTTTCAGATTTAAGAGCTAAGTTAGATTCTAATACTGTTAAATTAGATGCTAATAGGGGCGTGGTGAAAGATGATGTCTCCGAGTTTTTAATTCTGTTCTCAATAGTGGTACTACTCGTAAGTCAACTTGCCGCTTCACTGACACAACATGCCTCCCTCTGCCTCTAGAGCGCTCTCAATTACAGCTTGTTACACGGCGGTGTGTAACGTAACTATGTCGGAGCGTGAGGAACTGCGTGCTGCAATTGAGTTTCGAATTAGATGAGTTCGTCCGCTCACGGAGCATCCTCACCTTCAACATGATAGTGCCGGATCACACAAGAGCTCTCCGACATTTGCAACAATCCGACACCTCGGTTTCACTGTTACCGACCATAGTCCACAAAGTCCCAACTTGGCCTCATCAGTTTTCCGTTTGTTTCCAAAACATAAAGAACACCTTCAAAGACCTCACTCTGCACCGATGAAATGTGCAAGCAGAGGTGTGTTTGTGGTTCCGTCAACAGAGTCAGATATTCTGTAGTGACAGTGTCAACATACTGGTCTCTTGTTTGGAGAGATGAGTTTCTCGGCAGGGCCACAATGTTTAGAAATACACTACTGGCCATTAAAATTGCTACACCACGAAGATGACGTACTACAGACGCGAAATTTAACCGAAAATAAGAAGATGCTGTGATATGCAAATGATTCGCTTTTCAGAGCATTCACACAAGGATGGCGCCGGTGGCGACACCTACAACGTGCTGACATGAGGAAAGTTTCCAACCGATTTCTCATACACAAACAGCAGTTGACCGGCGTGGCCTGGTGAAACATTGTTGTGATGCCTCGTGTAAGGAGGAGCAATGCGTATCATCACGTTTCCGACTTTGATACAGGTCGGATCGTAGACTACCGCGATTGCGGTTTATCATATCGCGACATTGCTGCTCGCATTGGTCGAGATCCAATGACTGTTAGCAGAATATGGAATCGGTGGGTTCAGGAGGGTAATAAGGAACGCTGGATCCCAACGGCCTCGTATCACTAGCAGTCGAGATGACAGGCATCTTATCCGCATGGCTGTAACGGATCGTGCAGCCACGTCTCGATCCCTGACTCAACAGATGGGGACGTTTGCAAGACAACAACCAGGTGCACGAACAGTTCGACGACGTTTGCAGCACCATGGACTATCAGTTCGGAGACCACGGCTGCGGTTACACTTGACGCTGCATCACAGACAGGAGCGCCTGCGATGGTGTACTCAACGACGAAACTCGGTCCACGAATGGCAAAACGTAATTTTTTCGGATGATCCATGTTCTGTTTACAGCATCACGATGGCCGCATCCGTGTTTGGCGACATCGCGGTGAACGCACATTAGAAGCGTGTATTCGTCATTGCCATACTGGCGTATCACCCGGCGTCATGGTATTGGGTGCCATTGGTTACACGTCTCGGTCACCTCTTGTTTGCATTGACGGCACTTTGAACAGTGGACGTTACATTTCACATGTATTACGACCTGTGGCTATACCCTTCATTCGATCCCTGCGAAACCCAACATTTCAGCAGGATAATGCAAGACCGCATGTTGCAGGTCCTGTACGGTTTTTTCTAGATACAGAAAATGTTCGACTGCTGCCCTGGCCAGCAAATTCTCTAGATATCTCATCAACTGAAAACGTATGGTCGATGGTGGCCGGGCAACTGTCTCGTCACAATACGCCAGTCACTACTCTTGATGAACTGTGGAATCGTGTTGAAGCTGCATGGACAGCTGTACCTGTATACGCCATCCAAGCTCTGTATGACTCAATGCCCAGGCGTATCAAGGCAAGGGTCAACAGAAAGAGGTTATAGATAACTGGGCAATGCATCGTTATCAGCAACTTACAGGTAGACGAATGCATTCAACAATACGGAATGGTCTATATCTGGTGTCATCTTTATCGTCTCATAGTATTTTGATCACATTGAAATAATGGTTCCTTTAACTGAGAATGTAACATTTTTGTTGTTGTTTATGTTCAAAATTCTTATTTCAAAGATAAGAATCTCCGGAAACTAACAACCAAAAATTGAGAACGTATTTCCCAAATGTAACTTTTTGTTGCGCAGATGACAGAACATATTTCAGTTTTTCTCTTAAGTACATCAGACAACATTTGTAGCCCAATATAATTCTGCAGTCGTTGATTTCATGAACTGTACTTCTACGAAGGTAAACCATATCGTTTCTATGTCGCAGAATGAAAGATGACCTAAGTAGTTTTCACTCTACCTACGTTAATCTAGAGGCTATTTAGGTTATCGGTATATTTCGTTACTTAAACAGCGGTGGCCGTACCTGTAGACCTTGCGTACTGCATCAACAGTCTCCACTGCATTCTGTGTGTTGAAGTTTCCTCCCACTGTCTACGTTCCTATCTTCGTCATCCTTCTTTACATCGTCTGGCCTATTTAGGGATCTCTTTGTTGAAAAGAAAGCTTGCTTAAGAATCGGGTCTCTGGCGTAACGGATTACGTGACCAGCCGATTGAAGTCGTATGCTCTTTTGATATTGTAAAACGGTGGGCTGATTCCTGACCTCATAAATTTGATTATTCTTTCTTGTTCTCCAAGCATCTCCCTCTCTCACCGGGCCCCATATGCTTCTCATAGCCTTTGTTTGCGTTTGCCTTTTAGATAGTGTCCAGCTTTCTGATCCACGGAAGACAATGGGGCGTACAGCGGCACATTAATTTTCGCACAGTTTGCTATGGCTTTACACTTGAACGTATTTCTGAGGGCATATAGAAGTCTGAAGCCTGCAGAAATTTGTACGTTTACATGTATGGATAATTGATTTCAACAATTGCACCAGCTTCCCTAGTAGTTGAACTGATCAAGCGACCTGAATTTGTCTCAACGAGTTGTATTCTTGTGCACATTTTGTTCCACTATTTGAATATGTTCTGTTTTTTATTTGTTGATAAGTAGTTCTACTTTACTTGATGCTATGGTGGTCTTTTTATGCATGTCCCCAAGATATTGTTCACTCTCGTTCACAAACGCTATGTCGTCTATGTAAGAAATTATCTAAAACCTACCACCTTCCATTCGCAGCCCATTGCAGTCTTATGCGGAGGGCGTTCAGTATGTAACGACACATTCTTCCGTTAAAAACATTCAACAGCAGAGATGCATAAAATGTTCGTTTATTTAAGACAGATGGTTTCAAAAGACTTTGCTATCATCTTCAGGCCTTTAAAATCTTCCTTTTACGCTGAAATTCACTCACAAGTCGTCACGTGGATAAATGTCCTGGCTTTTATCCACTTGAAATCTCGTGGGTGGGTTTCATTGTAAAATGAATACTTTTCAAACAAAATCATTTTTAATACCTGAAGATAACAGCAAAGCCTGTTAAAACCAGTTGTCTTAAATAAAGAAATATTTTACGTGAATTTGGCTACTGAATGGTTTTTAACAATTAAAACAGACCGCCCCTCAGTAATCTCTAAATGAGAAAATTCAGACATATTTTTTCCTCGGACAATTTAGGTGGAAAAAAGTCATGGAATTTCCCGCATTGGCTCCTATAGTTTCATAAAGTTCCGGTAGGCGGCTTCGCTATACGTAGCCTTCAAAATGGCTTCTGTAATGGAGGTGGGTTTCAACCAGAAAGCTACGCTGAGGTTCTTTTGGCGGAAAACTGATGCATCCCAGATATTCACAGGCACTTGTGGAATGTCTAGGGAGACCTGGAGTGAACAAAGGCAAGGCACGGTGAGTCGTTGGGTGAGGCGTCTGACATCATCTCAACAACGTCACACGAACCTGTCCCATTTCCCACGTGCCGGCGGCCGCACAGAACTCTGACTCTTGCAATGTTGGAACGTGCGGACACTCTCGTTAGAGGTGATCGACGGATAACAATCGAGCATCTCGCAGCACAACTGGACATCTATGTTGGTATTGTTGACACACTCGTTCACCAGATGCGGTACTCATCAGGTTGTGCCCGCTGCGTTCCTCGCCGCCTAACAGCAGACCATAAAGAGCAAAGGACCATCTGTGCGGAGTTTCCTGCGTGTTACGAGGTAGATCGTGACAATCTCTTGTCTACCGTCGTCACAGGTGATCAAAAATGGTTTCATCACCTCGAACCGTAAACAAAACAGCAATCCATGGAGTGGCGTCACACCAGCTCTACAATGAAAAAAAAAGTATAAAGCCGCTTAGCTGTATAATTGAATGAATGCATGTTTATAAAAACATTCCAACGTACTTCTGAACAACACAGGCAATGGAACTTCCTGGCAGATTAAAACTGTGTGCCGGACCGAGACTCGAACTCGGGACCTTTGCCTTTCGTGGGCAAGTGCTCTACCACTGAGCTACCCAAGCACGACTCACGCTCCGTCCTCACAGCTTTAAGCTGGCCTCGTGTAAGGAGGAGAAATGCATATCATCACGTTTCCGACTTTGATAAAGGTCGGATTGTACCCTATCGCGATTGCGGTTTATCGTATCGCGACATTGCTGCTCGCGTTGGTCGAGATCCAATGACTGTTAGCAGAATATGGAATCGGTGGGTTCAGGAGCGTAATACGGAACGCCGTTCTGGATCCCAAACGCCACGTATCACTAGTAGTCGAGATGACAGGCATCTTATCCGCGTGGCTGTAACGGATCGTGCAGCCACGTCTCGATCCCTGAGTCATCAGATGGGGACGTTTGCAAGACAACAACCAACTGCACGAACAGTTCGACGACGTTTCCAGCAGCATGGACCATCAGCTCCGAGACCATGGCTGTGATTACCCTTGACGCTGCATCACAGACAGGAGCGCCTGCGATGGTGTATTCAACGACGAACGTGGGTGCTCGAATGGCAAAACAAATTTTTCGGATGAATCCAGGTTCTGTTTACAGCATCATGATGGTCGCATCCGTGTTTGGCGAAATCGCGGTGAACGCACATTGGAAGCGTGTATTCGTCATCGCCATATTGGCGTATCACCCGGCGTGATAGTATGGCGTGCCATTGGTTACACGTCTCGGTCACCTCTTGTGAGCATTGACGGCACTTTGAACAGTGGACGTTACATTTCAGATGTGTTACGACCCGTAGCTCTACCTATTTTCGATCCCTGCGAAACCCTACTTTCAGCAGGAAAATGCACGACCGCATGTTGCAGGTCCTGTGCGGGCCTTTCTGGATACAGACAATGTTCGACTGCTGCCCTGGCCAGCACGTTCTTCAGATCTCTCACCAACTGAAAACGTCTGATCAATGTTGGGAAGCAACTGGATCGCCACAATACGCCAGTCACTACGCTTGATTAACTGTTGCATCCTGTTGAAGCTGCATCGGCAGCTGTACGTGTACACGCCATCCAAGCTCTCTTTGACTCAATTCCCAGACGTATCAAGGCGAACTGATTTCTCAGGATCTATGCACCCAAAATGAGTGAAAATGTATTCACATGTCGGTTCTAGTATAATATATTTGTCCAAAGAATACCCGTTTATCATCTGCATTTCTTCTTGCTGTAGCAATTTTAGTGGCCAGTAGTGTATGTTTGGCTACATTGAGACTATTTGCAGGCCTTCCCAACTATTCACGATGAGATTGAAGAACATTCTGGATAATTCAGGCCAATGATTTGGCCACCCAGATCACCAGACATGAATCCCATCAGACATTTGTGAGATGTTATCGAGGGGCCAGTCCTTGCACTAAATCCTGCATCGTCATCACTTTCGCAGTTATGGACGGCGTGACTGTATTTCTGCAGGGGTTTTCCAACGGCTTGTTCAGTCCATGCCATGACGAGATGCTACACTGCGGCGGGCAAAAGGAGGTGCGACACGATATTAGGAGGTATCCAGCGACTTTTGTCACCTCAACGTATACATGTGAATGTAGGCCAGACCCAGACAATGAGTTTGAAGTGTTTATACAAGTATAAAACGCACAACGTGTAGGTACTAAACTGGCGTATTCATGGTATGAGTAGAGATTATCTTTGTAGCATGATGGAGTACATAGAGAAGAAGATGACGACAAAATATGATCCATCATATACTCCTACTGACTTTCAAATATAAGGGCGCAAGATGTCCATAGTTGATATGTAAGGAAATGTAATGATTGAGATAACCTCATGGTCACGAACATATACCTAAAACATTCCAGCATTGTAAAACTGAATGAACTTCATTGTGCCTTAATGTCAGTAACAGAAAGACTTTAGTCCGGAACCGCGGGACTGCTACGGTCGCAGGTTCGAATCCTGCCTCGGGCATGGGTGTGTGTGATGTCCTTAGGTTAGTTAGGTTTAAGTAGTTCGAAGTTCTAGGGGACTTATGACCTAAGATGTTGAGTCCCATAGTGCTCAGAGCCATTTGAAGAAAGACTTTGACGTTGGCGACGGTATGTAAAGATGTTTTGGGCATACCACAAATTTGTGGACTATTTGCGTAACAGTGGTGTAAATATGAAACAACTGGAGTGGTGCGTAAATGATTGTATTCACCAAGTTCCAAAGTGTAGATCCTATAAAGTCTGAAGTGATGCAGTTCACAGATGGCGCCTGTTGCACTTCTACATCTACATCTACACTCCGCAAGCCACCCAACGGTGTGTGGCGGAGGGCACTTTACGTGGCACTGTCATTACCTCCCTTTTCTGCTCCCGTCGCGTATGGTTCGCGGGAAGAACGACTGTCTGAAAGCCTCCGTGCACTCTCTAATCTCTCTAATTTTACATTCGTGATCTCCTCGGGAGGTATAAGTAGGGGGAAGCAATATATTCGATACCTCATCCAGAAACGCACCCTCTCGAAACCTGGCGAGCAAGCTATACCGCGATGCAGAGCGCCTCTCTTGCAGAGTCTGCCACTTGAGTTTATTAAACATCTCCGTAACGCTATCACGGTTACCAAATAACCCTGTGACAAAACGCGCCGCTCTTCTTTGGATCTTCTCTATCTCCTCCGTCAACCCGATCTGGTACGGATCCCACACTGATGAGCAATACTCAAGTATAGGTCGAACGAGTGTTTTGTAAGCCACCTCCTTTGTTGATTGTCTACATTTTCTAAGCACTCTCCCAATGAATCTCAACCTGGTACCCGCCTTACCAACAATTAATTTTATATGATCATTCCACTTCAAATCGTTCTGCACGCATACTCCCAGATATTTTACAGAAGTAACTGCTACCAGTGTTTGTTCCGCTATCATATAATCATACAATAAACGTTAGACAGCTAGATGTCTTATAGAAGACAATGTTAGCGAAATACTGTGCTACTGAATGACTGTAAAGAAGTATACATGTATAAAGCAATAAAACAAAGTATATTTCCTTTTGTACTTATTTCCACCTCTGTCCTACCCTACCTAAAAATATTCCTACTTACTGGGAGTCAGAGCCACTACAGCTCGCGACCTACCATTGCAACCTCAGTTCAGTCCACACTCGTCGAAGTCGTAATGGTTCATTGTTTTGTTGTTGAGATACAGGCACACCTATGTCGGGAGCCGTCGGCTGATTAGCCGTCCACCTGCATAACAGCCGGAGTATGCAGTGCCCCCGCTGACTCATTCACGCATGAAATAAAACTTAGTGACAGGACAAAGGAACTGTGGCTCACGGTCTAGTCTGTTCTACACCTAAACTCCTAACATTACCGCAATCCAATCAACCTGCTGAGCTTCAGTGCCTACATATATTATTATTATTGAAGAAAAAAACATACTTTCTGATTAACATAATTTAGATTCCTTTTTAAAACCATGACAGTGCAGTTTAATAGCAGGAGGTGCATCAGTCTGACGTATTGCATTTATATCATAATGCTTTTAGGAGTTCTTACGGTTGTAAGCAAGCGTGATATTTTTATACACTTGAGGAAGCCGGTAAAATCTACGTGAAGGATTACATAGCAAAGGTATAAACTATGTAGGAAACAAATATTAGTCTGCGAATCAAACAGCTCCATCCTTCAGTAAATGTCCTATAGATGTACAAAAGCACTTAACAAAACTTCGTTGATTTCAGCGGCTCTAACATTTAATAAGAGGTAAAACTATCATCATTTTCTTCTTGGAAACCATAGTCCTCCAGCTGAAGTATCATAACATATTCAGAGAGTATCAGTTCCAGAATTTCTTTACGGCACCAAACTTGTTAGTCACTGTTCTTCCTTAAGAACGAATTAATGGCTTATTTAAAGTACAGGAAGACGCATCAGTGGTCGTAACTTGTAATATGTATGTGCTGCCCTCATACAAGTTCGCAACGAGTGATGTCGCTCAGCGTTTAGCGTCTAGGATCATAACCTTGTTCCTTTTGGCGATGAACTGGCAGTAGAGTCCAAGGCAGCTTTTTTTTGAAAAGTTGCATACACTGCTGCATGCAATGTATATTAATAGCAATCGACAAATAATTTATCCAGATGTGAGAGAACCATCAAACGGTAAAGATGACAAGACGCACAGCAACACTTCCTGCTGCAAGACAGTGTAACTGTTGGAGTTGTTTATGATGAAAGTCGTCTGACTGATTTGAAGCCGCCACGAATTTCACACCTGCCAACCTCTTCATCTCAGTGTAGCACTTGCAACCGACGTCCTCAATGATTTGCTGGGTGTCTTTCTCTGTAGTTTTTATCAAAATGGCTCTGAGCACTATGGGACTCAACTGCTGTGGTCATGTCCCCTAGAACTTAGAACTACTTAAACCTAACTAACCTAAGGACAGCACACAACACCCAGCCATCACGAGGCAGAGAAAATCCCTGACCCCGCCGGGAATCGAACCCGGCAACCCGGGCGTGGGAAGTGAGAACGCTACCGCACGTCCACGAGATGCGGGCAGTTTTTATCCTCCATAGCTCCATGTAGTACCATGGAAGTTCTCTGATGTCTTAAAGGATTCCATATCATCCTGCCTCTTCTTCTTGTCATTGCTTTCCATAAATTCCTTTCCTCACTGATTCTGCGCAGAACTTCCTCATTACCTAGCTTTCCAGTCAACCTAATATTCAACATTCCTCTGTAGTACCAAAATTCAGTTGCTTCGATTTTCTTCTGATCCGGTTTTCCCATAGTCCGTGTGTGACTAAGACACAATGCTGTGCTCTAAACGTACAGTCTCAGAAATTTCTTCCTCAGATTAAGACAAATGTTATTGATTAGTAGAATTCTCTTGGCCAGGAATGCCCTTTTCACCAGTGCTAGTCTGCTTTTGATGTCCTCCATGCTCCGTCCATCATTGGTTATGTTGCTGCCTATGTAGGCGAATTCCTTAATTTCATCTACTTAGTGACCATCAAACCTGATGTTAAGTTCCTGCAGTTCATATTTCTGCTACTACTCATTACTTTCGTATTTCTTAGAGATACACTCAGTCCATATTCTGCCTCATCAGATTGTTCATTCCGTTCAGCAGATCATGTAATTCTTCTTCACTTTCACTGAGGATAGCAATGTCATCAGCGAATCGTATCATTCAACAGTATGGGCGAAAGACTACATTCCTGTCTTACACACTTTTTAATCTTCCACTCTTATTATTCCTTTTGATCTTGCACATGTTGTATATTACCCTTCTCTGCCGATAGCTTCCTCTATTTTTCTCAGAATTTCGAACAGCTTGCACCATTTCACATTGTCCAAGGCTTTTTCCATGTCGAAATATACAATGTCTTGATTTTTTATAAGTCTTTCTTCCTTTACCAACGACAACGTCAGAACTGCCTCTCTGGTGCCTTTACCTTACCTAAGGCCAGAATGGTTGTCATCTGACATATCCTCAATTTCCTTTTTCCTTATTCGGTATATTATTGTTGTCAGGGAATTGGATGCATGAGCTGTTACCGTGTGCGATAATTCTCGCACTCGTCTGCTCTTGCTATCTCCAGAATTGTGTTGACGATGTTTTTCCGAAAGTCAGGTGGTATATCGTCAGACTCATACAGTCCACACACTAACAGGAGTAGTCATTCTGTTGCCACATCCCCCAATGATTTAGGTATTCTGATGGAATGTTATCTATCCCTTCTGCCTTATTTGGTCCTAGGTCTTAAAAAGTTCTTTTAAATTTTGAATGCTCCCCTATCTCTTTTAAATCGACTCTTGCTTCTTCTTCTGTCACATCAGAATAATCTTCCTCCTCATACAGGCTGTCAGTGTACTCTTTGCACCTATCCACTCTATCCTCAGAATTTAAAAGTGTAATTCCCTTGCACACTTAATGTTACCACCGTTCCTTTTAATTTCACCGAAGATTGTATTGACTTTCCTATATGCTAGGTCAGTCGTTCCGACAATCATTTCTTCTTCGATTTTGTCACGTTTTTCATGCAGCCATTTCGTCAGCCTGCATACATTTCCTATTATTTCATTTCTCAGCGACTTGTGTTTCTGTATTCATGAATTTCGCTGAACATTTTTGTATCTTCTTCTTTCGTCGATCAGCTGAAGCATTTCCTCTGTCGCCCATGGTATATTCGCACTTACCTTCCTTGTACCTACGTTTTTCTTTCCAGCTTCTGTGTTTGCCCTTTTCAGAGATGTCCATTCCTCGTACTGCATACTGACCTATTCCTTATTGCAGTATCTATAGTAGCAGAGAGCTTCAAGTGTGTCTCTTTATTTCTTAGTACCTCTTTGCGTTCTGTTTCTTCCTGAGTAATCAGTTAACCTTTAGCCTACTTTTCATCACTACCACATTGTGGTCTGAGTTTATATCTGCTGTTGAAACGCCCTACAATCCTGTATCTGATTCCGGAATCTCTGAAATAAAATGAAATGATCGTAAGGCATTGTTGGCCGGGAGACCACATGCGGGGAAGTCGAGTCAGTGATGATGAAATGATGATGAATAACACACAACACCCAGTCATCACGAGTCGGAGAATATCGCTGACCCAGCCGGGAATCGAACCCGGGACCCCGTGCGCGGGAATCGAGAACGCTACCGCAAGACCACAAGCTGCGGACTTCGGAATCTCTGTCTGACCATGATGTCATCTAACTGAAAAATTCCCTTATGCACTAAACAAAAGAGACTAGTGATGGGCTACCGACCATGAGTGTCTACAGACTATGTTGTTTTATGACATATGGATAGGTGTGCTTGCGATATGTAACAGCGTCACGAATGTATTTAATAGTATTGACAACGACATATAAATGTGTCAGTTCATTTTAAGTTGACATGGCGTAAAGCCACAAAAGTCAGCACTTGATAATGGCGTAAGGCCGAAATTGCAATCGTGAAATAAAGGAAGCGTTAGAGTCACTGGCGTAAATATGATGTCTTTTATAAACTATGGCTGAAGTTTACCCTGAGTTTCAGCCATTTACTGTGACAGAGTAGAAAGACCATGAACACCAACGGAAAAAAGGCACAAAACCAAGAAGTAACTGTGCGATATAAAAGTAAGGTGGTAGACGTGTTTTAACATCTGAAAGATGATGTCTGTTCAAATTTCACGCCAGCTGCGTAAGAGTGGCGCTAGAAGTGCCACTATGACGATCAAAATCAGGTTTTCTTCAAATACACCCTGTAACGGTCGTGACGTTAGTTAGCTTTGAGGCTGGACGTTGCGAGTTGATGTTATTCAAGAAAGCATTTAAGGCCATAAAGTCGCCATTATCAACAATGCAGTGAGTCTGAACGACTCGTATAGTGGGGCTAGTAGAAGCAGGACATTCCTTCTGTGATAATGCAGAAAAACTTGATATGTAGCCACTGCACATGACTCTTGGCAGCGGTGGCAACGAGAATGTGTGACCGCAAGAAGACAGGGCACCGGTCGGCCAAGTGGCCCGACTGACCGGGAAGACCATCGCGTCCGCCGTGTGGCTGTGGCGCACCGTAGTGCATCCGCAACAGCGGTCTGAGCAATAGTTGGCACCACAGTAACAAAACGCACTGGTACCAATCGGCTACTTCAAGCAGAGCTCAGAGCCAAACGCCCTTTAGCGTACATTCCAATGATCCCAGACCACAGCAGTGGTGTCAAGCGAGAGCTCATTAGAGGACACAGTGGAGGTTGTTGTGCTTTTTGATAAAAGCTCGTTCTTCCTCTGTGCCAGTGATGGTCGTGTGTTGGTTAGAAGGAGACCAGTTGAGGGCATGCAACCAACCTATCTATGTGCTAGACACGCTGGACGTACACCTGCAGTTATGGTTTGGGATGCGATTACGTATGACAGCAGGAGCACTCAGTCGGCAGGTGACTGTTGAAGTGGCCACTGCAACAAATATCTACTCAAAATGGTTCCAATGGCTCAAAGCACGATGAGTCTTAACATCTGAGGTCATCAGTCGCCTAGACTTAGAACTAATTAAACTTAACTTACCTAAGGACATCATACACATCCATGCCCGAGGCAGGATTCGAACCTGCGACCGTAGCAGCAGCGCGGTTCCAGACTGAAGCGCCTAGAACCGCTCGGCCACAACGGCCGGCTAAATATCTACTAATACCAGTATTGCTGCTCGCAAGTGAGGTAGATTGTTCCTAACCGTCGGTCAGAGGCCCGAAGATGGCGTATTAAAGCGCTGAAACTGGTTGCCCAGCAAAATAAGGTAGAAAATTGACTGTTGAAGGGCGTTTACTTTGACGTTCTGAAGCGTTCCATAGGTGGTGTTACTGATTCGGTTGTGTTCTCGAGGTGTGCGAATATCAGATTGTTAAAACTGAACCGAATTTATGGTAGGAGAAAATACAATCTACAAATTTATAAACAATCGTGCTTATGTGCAGCATTGTACACTACTGGCCATTAAAATTGCTACACAAAGAAGAAATGCAGATGATAAACGGGTATTCATTGGGCAAATATATTATACTAGAACTGACATGTGATTACATTTTCACGCAATTTGTGTGCATAGATCCTGAGAAATCACTACCCACAACAACCACCTCTGGCCGTAATAACGGTCTTGATACGCCTGGGCATTGAGTCAAACAGAGCTTGGATGGCGTGTACAGGTACAGCTGCCCATGCAGCTTCAACATGATACCACAGTTCATCAAGAGTCGTGACTGGCGTATTGAAACGAGCCAGTTGCCCGGCCACCATTGACCAGACGTTTTCAGTTGGTGAGAGATCTGGAGAATGTGCTGGCCAGGGCAGCAGTCGAACATTTGATGTATCCAGAAAGGCCCGCACAGGACCTGCAACATGCGGTCGAGCATTATCCTGCTGAAATGTAGGGTTTCGCAGGGATCGAATGAGTCGTAACACATCTTAAATGCCGTCAATGCGAACAAGTGGTGACCGAGACGTGTAACCAATGGCATCCCATACCCACACGCCGGGTGATACGCCAGTATGGCGATGGCGAATACACGCTTCCAATGTGCGTTCACCGCTATGTAGCCAAACACGGATGCGACCATCACGATGGTGTAAACAGAACCTGAATTCATCCGAAAAAATGACGTTTTGCCATTCGTGCACCCAAGTTTGTCGTTGAGTACACCATCGCAGGCACTCCTGTCTGTGATGCAGCGTCAAGGGTAACCGCAGCCATGGTCTCCGAGCTGATAGTCCATGCTGCTGCAAACGTCGTCGAACTGTTCGTGCAGATGGTTGTTGTCTTGCAAACGTCCCCATCTGTTGACTCAGGGATCGAGACGTGGCTGCACGATCCGTTACAGCAGTGCAGATAAGATGCCTGCCATCTCGACTGCTAATGATACGAGGCCGTTGGGATCCAGCACGGCGTTCCGTATTACCCTCCTCAACCCACCGATTCCATATTCTGCTAACAGTCATTGATCGCGATAGGCTACAATCCGACCTTTATCAAAGTCGGGAACGTGAAGGTACGGATTTCTCCTCCTTACACGAGACATCACAATAACGTTTCACCAGGCAACGCCGGTCAACTGCTGTTTGTGTATGAGAAATCAGTTGGAAACTTCCTCATGTCGGCACGTTGTAGGTGCGCCACCGGCACCAAACTTGTGTGAATGCTCTGAAAGGCTCATCATTTGCATATCACAACACCTTCGCGTCCGGATCACGTCATCTTCGTGGTGTAGCAATTTTAATGGCCAAAACTGAACCATTACAACTGCCGATCAATTCCGTCACGAGATTTCCAAGGAGAATATTAGGTCTTATTCCTGAGGCTGTGGTGCAATTACCCTACGTACCTTATCATTTCTCCATCCTGTCTTTCGCAGGTTTCCACTTGTCATGTACAGAAATTCGTTGCCCACCTGAGAATGTAATAATCTATTCTGCAATGCTTACTTCTAACGCCCCTGTCATCATATCCATAAGTAAAAACCGTGTAGTTGCCTTGAGTTGGAGCTTGTTTCATTCACTCCCTATTGCACAGGCTGTCAGAAAATTTAATGCAAGGCCGGTAGCAGATGTTATTCGAGTGAGAATGTTAATTTTCCTTCTACGAGGCACGGTTATGGTCAGAGTTACGCCAGTCACAGCTTTGCTTCCCGGTTCTCCCTGACAGGCGAAACGCCTGCGTTTCAGTATGCTACGCAGTAATTTCGCTTCCGGCTTTTAAGAATTATAATTGTTTGGGTCAAGCTGCGAGGACCAAAAGTTCCCGATTTTTGTATGTTTTCTGTGCAAATACATTTTCAACCACCTCCTCACAAACAGTAGCGAAATATTTCTTGTGTGAAAAATTAGTTTGCCTTCGTCAACACAGCTTCTCTTTACTTCCATCTACGAGATTCAGTTAAAAAATTCTGCACACTGTGAAATTACGGTTCAGTTTAGTTTTTATTTAGTTATATGACTTTACTGGAATTCGGTATAATCTCCATTCTTCACAGAAGCAGCAGCCTAGTGTTTCGGCAAGTCTTCCGTTAGGACGCCATTTTCGTTGATGTCGGGTCACTGCATCAGAAGCCTCCTCAGTGGAAATCCTTAAACTCTGAGTGGTTTTTTGAGCTTTGGCCTCACGTCAGGATCTGAGAGAGGATGTTTCAAATGGCTCTGAGCACTATGGGACTCAACTGCTGAGGTCATTAGTCCCCTAGAACTTAGAACTATTTAAACCTAACTAACCTAAGGACATCACACACATCCATGCCCGAAGCAGGATTCGAACCTGCGACCGTAGCGGTCTCGCGGCTCCAGACTGCAGCGCCAGAACCGCGCGGCCACTTCGGCCGGCTGAGAGAGGATGGAGAATGCTTTCTGAGCCTCAATTTTCCAGAGCTCTGCGTACTTGTTCTGTGGTATGCGGTCGTGCGTTATAGAACCAGCTGCTAAAGTGTCGGACTCCTTTGACGACTATTTGGTCGAAAAGCTTTCCCTAGAAAGTGCATGTGGTATCTACCTGTTCAAGTAGCTCCTTAGGGTACTCTGTCTGTTGCTGTTAACCATTCTTGTCGTACGACATAATCATCATCAATTTGACTTTGTACTGTTGACGGCGACAACGCTTTGCCCGAGGCGAATCAGCGTGTCTCCACTGGAGGAATTAGGTTCCAATTCTCGCTCGAAACCTCGCATCTACGTTTCATGTACGGTAACTATTCTGCTTAAAGCAGATCTTATTCAGTCTCTTAGCGGTGAAGCAATTGCTGTGTGGCTCTCCTCTGATTTCACTTCTTTTCTCTCAACTTGGAACCAGTTTTGTAGCGACATTAATTCTTTTTAATTTCCAGGCTATGATTCCGAACAACAAAGAGACAGATAAGTTTGATTCATTCGTACTTCCTTCACATCTTTTGCGTTTGTCGTCTTGCAAAATGTTATCATCAATGACAGCGGACAGAGTGCGGGAGGTAGCGGTTGCCCACTCGTTGGGTTGCCCTCAGTTCTTGTACGGCCTTCGCAGAAACAGGAAATCTGCCTTCACACTGTATTTTGATCAAGTACACTACCCCTATAAACTTCAACCTGTGATTTTCGTTAGGTGTTTTCCAGACATACTTTCAGTGCTGACGCAAGACTGGTCACTACATGAGACCTGATCCAAGTCCCTTTCTCCGTCCAGAATACATTTCTCAAGACACAAATCGTTATAATACTGAAAAAACGATGTAATAGTTGAAAGTCTGACTCACAACTTGGGCTTCACGGGCGGGAATCTTCCTACTGTTACGGACGCACATGCGCTCTGCGCAGTTTTAAAATGGCTCCAGTATTTTTCACGCATTACTGGCGTACGTGGTCAATATTTTGTCCGCCGTTATGAGGATTTTAATCACGTGTGCAAATTCCTTATTACTTAGATAATTTTCACAGATGTAATTTATATCCACTGTCGGATCATATCGAATCAGAGTATTACTGTAGTCTTATATACATGATTCTGAACTATTTACTGGTCGACGTTTGGTTTTTACAGACATCACTGCTGCTGGCATCCGTCGTTGATATCTTTTTAGTTTGATTTCATCGACTTATCCAGTGCTCTCTTGAGACTGAGGTATATCTTTTCCAGAAATAAAACTCCTTCATTAGCTCAATGCCTCGTGTACCTCATATACACGAATATAAAATAAAGTCTATGGCAGTGCGAACCGTATTCATTCCTCTATATAGACAAATTTCATATTGTATGTATTTCCCTCTAAATGTTCTCTCAGATCCAGAATAAATACCCTAGTGGAGACTGTACTATTCTCTTTTTCTTAGTTTCCTAAATAAAAATGTACTTTAAAAGTATTCGTAATGTTTTTTCATAAAACTATTTTTCGAGCTTCATTTTAAGCAAATAGCTAACAATGTTATCAGCAAAACAAAAAATGTTCAGTTTTTGTTATTATTTATTCAACACCCTCAATATATGAATTCAGAAACATGCACGGCATAAAAGACATCCAGTTTCGACAGTGAGACCTATGGGTAGTAATAGTTGTCCAACCCTTGTACTACAGCTAGCGGCAAAATGTTTTGACGGAACTCAGTCCAAACTTTGGGTGAGGGGATGAAGGCTTAGTGGGTAACCATAAGCGTTATAAACTGTGCAACTGATATAATATTAACAACTGGAGCTGTCGGCAGAAGAAAGTGCTGAACCTCAATTTAGTGCTAGTTAGCCTCATCACGCTAAACTTTTAGGTTCCAACTGCACTACAGGTTGGTCACAGGTAGTTCCATTTGAACCGCTAAAAAGTGTTTCTTGCTGTAATCTTTGTCTTGTCTTACAATTTTTTTTCTTGTCTTTGGACGAAAAGAGGGGGAGCCGGGGAGGGAGAGGGGAGGGGGTGAATACATCTGTTTACCTCTGCCACAGATTACATTACGAAAGAGAGTGCCAGTTCTAATCTATATGAAGTCAGCTATCCCTACTCATCCTAAACATGTCTGAGGAGCGTACACTATGAAGAGCTTCCTTGGAACAAATAAACCGGTAAACGTGTATACAGTTTAGGGGCTAAAGCGATTTTTACAGAGCTAGACGTTCCTAATGCTGCCGATTTCAAACGTGTTATTCAACGATAAATTAATAACTGCTTGGGATAACGCAATGCAATTTCGCAGATGTTCACAAGACACGTTTTATCACAAAACGGCTTTATACAAACAGCACAACTGCATGCATTAAGGAGTGTTTCCCCTCCCAAAGCGGCTTAGGACTTCAAGAAAGCTTAAGCGATTTGTGACGTGTTAGAAAGCAACATGCTTAATCAGATAAAAACTTGACCACCTTTGGGGTAAACATTGAATCTTATAGTTAAGGTAGAAGCAATTCAGAGGAGGGCTGCTAGATTTGTTACCGGTAGTTCGAACAAAACAAGTGTTACGGAGATGCTTCGGGAACTCAAATGGGAATCCCTGGAGGGAACGCGGCGTTCTTTTCGGAAAACACTATTGAGAAAATTTAGAGCACCGCCATTTGAAGCTGACTGACAAACTATTCTGAACCCGCCTATTCCCGCGTAAGGACTGCCTGAGATACGAGAAATTAGGGTTCATACGAAGGCATACACAGTCCTTTTTCCATCGGTTTATTTGCCAGCGTAACTGGAGGGGAAATGACCCTCCGCTAAACAACTTACGGCGTCTTGCAAAGAATCTATATACACTCCTGGAAATTGAAATAAGTACACCGTGAATTCATTGTCTCAGGAAGGGGAAACTTTATTGACACATTCCTGGGGTCAGATACATCACATGATCACACTGACAGAACCACAGGCACATAGACACAGGCAACAGAGCATGCACAATGTCGGCACTAGTACAGTGTATATCCACCTTTCGCAGCAATGCAGGCTGCTATTCTCCCATGGAGACGATCGTAGAGATGCTGGATGTAGTCCTGTGGAACGGCTTGCCATGCCATTTCCACCTGGCGCCTCAGTTGGACCAGCGTTCCTGCTGGACGTGCAGACCGCGTGAGACGACGCTTCATCCAGTCCCAAACATGCTCAGTGGGGGACAGATCCGGAGATCTTGCTGGCCAGGGTAGTTGACTTACACCTTCTAGAGCACGTTGGGTGGCACGGGATACATGCGGACGTGCATTGTCCTGTTGGAACAGCAAGTTCCCTTGCCGGTCTAGGAATGGTAGAACGATGGGTTCGATGACGGTTTGGATGTACCGTGCACTATTCAGTGTCCCCTCGACGATCAGCAGTGGTGTACGGCCAGTGTAGGAGATCGCTCCCCACACCATGATGCCGGGTGTTGGCCCTGTGTGCCTCGGTCGTATGCAGTCCTGATTGTGGCGCTCACCTGCACGGCGCCAAACACGCATACGACCATCATTGGCACCAAGGCAGAAGCGACTCTCATCGCTGAAGACGACACGTCTCCATTCGTCCCTCCATTCACGCCTGTCGCGACACCACTGGAGGCGGGCTGCACGATGTTGGGGCGTGAGCGGAAGACGGCCTAACGGTGTGCGGGACCGTAGCCCAGCTTCATGGAGACGGTTGCGAATGGTCCTCGCCGATAGCCCAGGAGCAACAGTGTCCCTAATTTGCTGGGAAGTGGCGGTGCGGTCCCCTACGGCACTGCGTAGGATCCTACGGTCTTGGCGTGCATCCGTGCGTCGCTGCGGTCCGGTCCCAGGTCGACGGGCACGTGCACCTTCCGCCGACCACTGGCGACAACATCGATGTACTGTGGAGACCTCACGCCCCACGTGTTGAGCAATTCGGCGGTACGTCCACCCGGCCTCCCGCATGCCCACTATACGCCCTCGCTCAAAGTCCGTCAACTGCACATACGGTTCACGTCCACGCTGTCGCAGCATGCTACCAGTGTTAAAGACAGCGATGGAGCTCCGTATGCCACGGCAAACTGGCTGACACTGACGGCGGCGGTGCACAAATGCTGCGCAGCTAGCGCCATTCGACGGCCAACACCGCGGTTCCTGGTGTGTCTGCTGTGCCGTGCGTGTGATCATTGCTTGTACAGCCCTCTCGCAGTGTCCGGAGCAAGTATGGTGGGTCTGACACACCGGTGTCAATGTGTTCTTTTTTCCATTTCCAGGAGTGTAGATGTAGATATAGATAATACTCCTTTTAGAGGGAAAGCTTGTAGGTGGTTACATAAGACGCAACCCATGTTGTTACCATTCATGTCTTACAGCTTTGTTCGATTTCGTAAAAATTTAAGAAAATTTTGCGAATGATATCATTATTTCATCTAATGTTTGTACACTGAATAATGTACGCAACAATGCTACAGATTGTGTCAAGCTTCACAAGGATGGTAAGATACACTGAATTGAAAATGGAGTGGGTTTAGGAGATTTCGCATTACTGAAAGTGTTTGCGGAATTTTATATCTTTAAACCGGGAATATGAAGGAGGGGTGCAAGCTGAAGGATCGTAGAACAGTCACCTTCGCTTTACTGATTTAATTGCGCTCAGTGCCATTAGTGCTGATAATCTTCAGTTGTAACTGGAAGTATTCAACAAAGGAAGTCTTTTAAGGGGCTCCGGAACGCCCTATACTTGCAATGTTAAAATAACGCTTATAAACTACATCTTTCCTCACAAAGTATTTGAGGTAGGAAGTTGAACTTTTTACAGATTATTTATTGGAATATGGGCTACAACTTAACACAGGGATTTTACAAAATTTTAGTTCAGTTATTAAAGATGATTTTTTTTCAATTGTAATGAAAATTCACAACATTTTTTTGCAATTTTTTATTTATATATTCAAAAATATACAGTTTTTTGGAAAAAGGCTGTGTTAAATTATTCAGAAGGTACTGTGTAACATTTACTGAAAGTTTGAAACAAATATGTTTGGAAGATCCTTAGAAAACATGGAATTAGTATGAGAAAACAAAAGTTTTTGGAATCGAGCGACAAAGATTGGATTAACTTTTTAGTGCATTCCAGGTCCATAGGATGGATTATCTTCATCCTCTGCAAACTCCTCCTCCAGCTTCCTCTTGTTCCTCCTCCTGTTTACTCTTGCTTGTATTTCTAGACTCTTTACAGCCCTGTCTGCAGCCCGAAGGCGTTCCTTGTCTAAAGCAAGCATCGCTCGTACCATGTTAGAACCTATCTTCATTCCCATATTTCTAAATACCTTGCACCTTACAATGTTGCCATCATTGAAAGTCGCAACAGCATCATACACACCAAAGTGAAGTGTTTCTATTCCAACAAATACAGTCTTGGGGATTCTCGACCATATAACACTGTTTACACTTTCATTGGGGTTTTGAGTTTTTCCGTGAATACACTTTTTCAACAGTTCAGGTGCTGCTAAGTCTCTGAAAATAGGTTTTATCACCTCCATTATTGCATGAGGCAGACTATGCTTATGAGTGTACACTTCACCAATTAGCAATCCTTTGTTACATTTACACCAACTGTCTTCTTCTTTGGGACATAAGATATGTTGGGGATTTTCTCGTCTTTATTGTTTCCAGTAATAACACATACCTTTGGCTTTCCAACATTTCTCCTTTTCTTAAAAGCCTTCAGAGGATTTCTAATAACTTTACTTTTACTCATTATTATACTTCAACAAAACAGAGACTCAAGAAACAGAATTAATTACGAATATTTTCGAGATAACGACAGAGTAAATAAACATGAAACAATCGACAATCACACCAGCGATATATATTGAACCATCACAGGTTAGCCACAACACATACTTTATCTCACATAACTAAAATGTACCTGACGAACACGGACGTTAATAATAACACCATTTGACAGCAGTTTAACAGCGCCACAGTGGGTCACGCCCATGTAGAACACATTTCAAAAAAAATTTAAAAATAGTTGTAGTCTTCGGAATTGAATAAATTATATATCTATTAAAAGGTAATAGTCTGCAGATTCAGAAAACGCAAAAAAGTAAAAATTGAACTTTTCATGATTTTGAGCCTTTCCGGAGCCCCTTAAGTAGGTTAGAAAATAAACTGCCGTAAGACTAAACCAATGTAGGGCACAAAACGCGGGTAACTCATTGTAACAGATTTCCTTTCTACAATCCGTTAAACAAGTTTTTTCACTCGAGACTACAGTTTTATATTCAATAGGATCATATAAGCAGCCTCTGTCTGATGATGAGCAGCCCTCATCAAAATAATGAACCATATTGATGATCCATTTGAATTTCTATGTACCATTTATCTAGTATGCATTGTGTGATGGGTGTATGATGGTATACCAAACAGCCAGTGTCAATTAATCCTACAATTTGACAAGCTACTCTTTTATTCAATGGCGTATGATCATATACGCATCACACATCAGAAAAGGATAAGGGACACGTGAAGTAAAGCTCCTAGCCCCACATGTGTAACGATATTAATATCTATTTAGTCACAAATAAACAACAGTTAGAAGAAAAATGTTAATACTTTGGATTTAATATCCTATAGCTGGTAAGTTTGATCTTATACATAAAGTAGTGTTTCTGCATGTGACTGACAGAACTGTCCATATGTATATTTTGCTTAAAATATCTGTTTGAAATATTTGGCTATGACGAAGTTTGAGACATATATGTGACATCAATAGTCAATACAATGTCATTGCCTGATGGTTGAAACATTGTTCTGAAGCGCCCTGACGACACAGTGAGACGTACTGTCAGGAGTTGGTTTATTACATTCGAGTGCAGAACTTGTTTGCTTGTAGGCATTTCGTGCATTCCACATATATTTGTATGGCAGGGATCAGTCATATGCTATTAGAGCAAGTGTAGTGGGCATATCTCATTCACATTTGTTTTCATTAGTCTGCATATTAGCATTTTTAATATATGAAATGTATCAAATAAACTGGCGCCAAAGTTGTGATACCCTCGCCCAATGAAGGAGCAGACGACATGTTGCTGAGGACATTTTCCACATAATAAAAGGAATAATAGCCAACTGAAAATGGAGATAGTTTGCTGTAGCTGGTAATGTGCGCACATGAACATTTTTTTTTAATTTTCAGCTACTGGCAGTCGCTATTTTAAATTAACTTACAAAAAACATTAACTCACGACATGATTCTCTGTTCTTCAGAGTAAAAAAGAGATGGTGAAGTTGGTTCAGTATCTCCACGGTACTGGGTTCTGTGAATTCCAGGGAACATCTCAACTGGAGCGCTTAACTCAACGACACTGTGTACAGTTACATAGAGGAGCTTGGCAGCGATCTCGAGCACTTTTTATGTACATAGCGACAGTTATTGTTTTCTCTGACTCCGCAAGCCGAGTCGTTGTGTCTCCATGGTGACAATCCGTTATGTAAGCCAAAGCCGCGGATTCAATTTCACTAACTGGCAACTGTTTATTCACGCGTGTAATCCCCTTTGTGCACTATAACAAGCCTCTAGCAGTTGTAGTTTCCACTACACATGTTCTTCTGGGTCAGCTGACACAACAATAGTGACATATCTACATTTTAAAAGTATTATATACCTATATGTGACTGAAGATATGAAAATGTGGTATCTGACAAATTACAAAATGCAAATTGGTAGTTAACTTTCAGGAGTAATTTTAGTATGGAGTCGTTGAAGCAATTATGGACGTATCAAAGCAAAGAGAAACAGTCGTTTATCGAAATACCAGAATACAATAAACGTGATAAAACACAGAAAGACTTATTCGCTGTAAATGGAACACCTTGGGAAATAATCCGATTATTAGGTAAAATGTTGGGTTGTATCATCAGTAAGGGCACCCAGCACAGAAAGGGCATTTTTACTCCACAGTTACCGTCCAACAAGCTATCTCCTGCGAACGTTCTCTAGCCTTGGTACAAGTTGTTTTCTGGACCTTGCAGCAGGAATTGCTTTTTACGCCCATTATTACCCAAATAATCTGCACATTACTATTCAGAACGTGTTTGAAGTTTCTTTACAGCATTTTATCTACTCCCTGTCCGATTCCATTCGCGTATGAACATATGATGAAACCTCTCCAAATATCTCACTCGCTATAACAGTCTGGAAATCCCTTAGCAAAATATATAATGGAGCATTTGAATTTTTGCATATACTATTGAAACGTCCCCTTAGAAAAATTATAAATGACTGTGCTTAAACTGACACACAATATTTTTAGCGCAACGCAATCTGACTTTCAATAATCCCTACAAAAGAATGGCCTCGACTAACAATAACCTATACCTTTCATGAATCACTTACCTCACAAATATCTTCGTTACTCAAACTACTGCAATACAGAGTGCGCCAATACTGCCAGCTGAATAAAAGATTCTAACTACTGAAGGCACTAACTACTGATAGACATAGTTAGCAAATGAAAGATTTTGATAGAGAACAAATAATGTATTTACCTTAATAGAGTTCAAAAGTCATAAAATATCAGTTCATGACATCAAGTCTTACAAATTTACTGTCTCTGATGGACACACGTCCAGATCATCCGCTCTCAAAACTCCGCCAAGTCTCTCTCCCCACATCCACCACTGCTGGCGGCTCACCTCCAACTGCGCATCGCTACGCGCTGTTAACAGCCAACTGCCCAACACTACAAAAGCAAATTCCAACAATGCAAACCAGCCACAGACTGCACACAGCACAATCAATGAGTTTCATACAGAGCGCTACGTGACGTTGCCAACATAAAAACCTAAACAGCCTACTTATACTATATCTATTACGATTCACGAAATTTACCGAACAGTATTTAGCGAGAGTGAAGGAAATTTTATTCCATAGGTGTCCACACAGCTTACCTCACCGCATGTCTTACCCTTTCGTAGTGCTAATACCCACGTCCCGACTTTTCGTGTCTACAATTCCTTCGACTCTGTTAGCATTACTTCACAAGGACAACAAAAAACTGGAACATAATTCCGTAACAACTGGTATGTTCCTTCCCTGTCGGTGCCAAATATTTATTAGATAATACCATCCTTGCCCATTCGCTACTGTTTAGTTGTTTATACTACAAAGTAAAAGGAATGGTTTTGAGAATTTGTGTCGGTTCAGAGTCTCCTCAGGAAAAGTAGAAATGTCGATGGCACCACTTATTGCATGGCTGCGGTAACCTAGAAGGACTGGACAAAAACTACAGACGCAGATACACTCCTGGAAATTGAAATAAGATTACCGTGAATTCATTGTCCCAGGAAGGGGAAACTTTATTGACACATTCCTGGGGTCAGATACATCACATGATCACACTGACAGAACCACAGGCACATAGACACAGGCAACAGAGCATGCACAATGTCGGCACTAGTACAGTGTATATCCACCTTTCGCAGCAATGCAGGCTGCTATTCTCCCATGGAGACGATCGTAGAGATGCTGGATGTAGTCCTGTGGAACGGCTTGCCATGCCATTTCCACCTGGCGCCTCAGTTGGACCAGCGTTCGTGCTGGACGTGCAGACCGCGTGAGACGACGCTTCATCCAGTCCCAAACATGCTCAATGGGGGACAGATCCGGAGATCTTGCTGGCCAGGGTAGTTGACTTACACCTTCTAGAGCACGTTGGGTGGCACGGGATACATGCGGACGTGCATTGTCCTGTTGGAACAGCAAGTTCCCTTGGCGGTCTAGGAATGGTAGAACGATGGGTTCGATGACGGTTTGGATGTACCGTGCACTATTCAGTGTCCCCTCGACGAACACCAGTGGTGTACGGCCAGTGTAGGAGATCGCTCCCCACACCATGATGCCGGGTGTTGGCCCTGTGTGCCTCGGTCGTATGCAGTCCTGATTGTGGCGCTCACCTGCACGGCGCCAAACACGCATACGACCATCATTGGCACCAAGGCAGAAGCGACTCTCATCGCTGAAGACGACACGTCTCCATTCGTCCCTCCATTCACGCCTGTCGCGACACCACTGGAGGCGGGCTGCACGATGTTGGGGCGTGAGCGGAAGACGGCCTAACGGTGTGCGGGACCGTAGCCCAGCTTCATGGAGACGGTTGCGAATGGTCCTCGCCGATACCCCAGGAGCAACAGTGTCCCTAATTTGCTGGGAAGTGGCGGTGCGGTCCCCTACGGCACTGCGTAGGATCCTACGGTCTTGGCGTGCATCCGTGCGTCGCTGCGGTCCGGTCCCAGGTCGACGGGCACGTGCACCTTCCGCCGACCACTAGCGACAACATCGATGTACTGTGGAGACCTCACGCCCCACGTGTTGAGCAATTCGGCGGTACGTCCACCCGGCCTCCCGCATGCCCACTATACGCCCTCGCTCAAAGTCCGTCAACTGCACATACGGTTCACGTCCACGCTGTCGCGGCATGCTACCAGTGTTAAAGACTGCGATGGAGCTCCGTATGCCACGGCAAACTGGCTGACACTGACGGCGGCGGTGCCCAAATGCTGCGCAGCTAGCGCCATTCGACGGCCAACACCGCGGTTCCTGGTGTGTCCGCTGTGCCGTGCGTGTGATCATTGCTTGTACAGCCCTCTCGCAGTGTCCGGAGCAAGTATGGTGGGTCTGACACACCGGTGTCAATGTGTTCTTTTTTCCATTTCCAGGAGTGTATGTACTGAGTAATAGTGACAAACGGCCGTTAAAGATGATTGTTGCGAAACCTAAGAACACGACAGCAGCAATAGTCACTGTGGAACTGAATGTCGCAGTCGTGAGCTCTGTCACCTACAAAACAACGCGAAGGGAGCTCCATAAGCAAGATATTTTAGGCCTTGATGAAACTTGTGATGCAAATGGCCGCAACAGTAAAACGTGGTGCCGAAGCCATGAAACCGGGACTATGCATCAATGGAAGAAAGTAATTTAGTCGGATGAATCTTGCTTCACACTGTTTCCAACTTCTACCCGAAATTGGTTCCCGAGAGTGAAAAATGGAGGATGTTCGGCGATGATTTGGCAGCAATATTGTGGTATTCCATGGGCCCAGGGGTAACTGTAGCACCTCATTACTGCCATGTATTTTGTGCCCTTTTCGGCTGATCAGATCCATCTCATGGTACGATATTAATCTCCTGTAGTGGTGCTGTGTTCCAGAATGAGAGGCCCCTATTGATACAGCTCGCTGGTGCGGTTTTGTGTGCACGAATGTATATTGTCACATTTTTCTTGGCCACTACGGTCACCAGATCACAGTATCATTGACCCTTTTTGATCTTCTTTCGAGGGAAGCGTATGTTATTGCTATCCACCTCCACTGTCGTTTCCTGAAGAGGCACGATTTTGCAGGGAGAATGGTGTAACAATGTATTCAAAACCAAACAGGACCCATGTTTATACTCTCTGTGACGTCTGGAAGTTGTTTTGAATGCCAACGTGTTACGCATGGTAACGAGTTGTGTTTTTTGATGTTTGAATATTTTTGTTCAAATGGTTCAAATGGCTCTGAGCACTATGGGACTTAACATCTGAGCTCATCAGTCCCCTAGAACTTAGAACTACTTAAACCTAACTAACCTAAGGACATCACACACATCCATGCCCGAGACAGGATTCGAACCTGCGACCGTAGCGGTCGCGCGGTTCCAGGCTGTAGTGTCTAGAACCGCTCGGCCACCCCGGCCAGCCGGAATATTTTTGTCCACCCCAAGTATATGAGTAGAGACCCGTAGCTTAAGTTAAGGTCCCATTAACGTAACTCATACGTACACTTCCCCTCTAGTTGAAGACCGTGTAGTGCACCATACTGATTAGCGTCGCTAGATGCTGTGGTGCTGGTCGGCAATTCAAAGGAGCTATTCTTTGTTATTTAGTATCTACCATTTCAAATGTTTGTGTGAAATGTTATGGGACTCAACTGCTAAGGTCATCAGTCCCTAAGCTTACAAACTACTTAACATAAATTATCCTAAGGACAAACACACACACCCATGCCCGCGGGAGGACTCGAACCTCCGCCGGGACCAGCCGCACAGTCCATGACTGCAGCGCCCTAGACCGCTCGGCTAATCCCGCGCGGCGTCTACCATTTCCTGAAAGTTCTTGAAATATCTTTTGAAATATCAAATGTTTGTGTACATACCAGCCGTCTGATACATTCGAAGTTTTTATAAATAACAGCAGTTTCTGTTGAAGAGACCACTTATGTTCTGAATCTATGTTGTTCATAAAAAATATGCTCTCGTTTCTACGTGATAATACGATGGTAATCAAAACAGCTTCCAGACATCGTAGAGGGGATAAACGCGTGTACTGTTTGGTTTTGAAGGCGGTTTTGCACCATTGTTCCTGCAAGATCGTGCCAGTTCAGGAAATGACAATGGAGGTGGATAGGAATAACATACGCTTCACTCATAGCAGATGAAAAAGGATCAATAATATCAAGATACGGTTACCATAGTGGTCAAGAGAAATGTGAAATTGAATACCTTGCTTTTGGATTTGGACTTTAGAGTGGTTAGGACCTGGCATTGCTTGACTGACTTGCCGTGTGCTTGAACTCAGTTATCTGCATCACTATGGCTCCAA
This sequence comes from Schistocerca nitens, assembly GCF_023898315.1. NCBI lineage: Eukaryota > Metazoa > Arthropoda > Insecta > Orthoptera > Acrididae > Schistocerca > Schistocerca nitens. The sequence continues at coordinate 1,014,313,663 of NC_064615.1, forward strand.
TTAGGCAACATTGACGAGTGATATTCGTTATACATCAATTTCTGGATGCTTTCATATCTGGAGCGGTATCAACACAGGGGATGATTCGCCAACTAGCCAGCTCTCGTACAGACTGTTGCAGGCTGAACGACGGATAATCATGTACGAAGTGGAAAAGATCCTGCAAGAAGACATAATTGAACTTTCAGTGATTCTTTAGTTCCTTTTGAAGTCCTTGTGAAAAAGAAGGACGGCAGATGACATTTCTTTGACGACTAAATATGACTGAACAAAATTGGGAAAGGTGATATCTGTCTATATAGGGCGTTAAGACACCATAGAACGCTTGAAAGGAGCAGAGTATTTGTCTAGCACGGACATTGAGACAGGCTACTGGCAAATCGAGGTTGACGAGACTAATGTGAAAAAGACAGCCTTCATAATATGACGGCCTCTATGAGTACTAAGTTGTGCCATTGGGATTATGTATCGCTCCAGCTTCCGTAGTTGCTGCGTCAACTTAAGTGGGCGTCTGGTCTTTGCCATATGAATGAAATTATCTTCTTTTTAAAGCCTTTCAAAGAACATCTAAATCGCCTGACAACAGTGGTGAAGTGTACTGAGACTGCAGACCACAGCGTGGACACAAAAAAGTGCCTCTTTCTGACTGAAGAAATAAAAATCTTGGGGCACCTAGTGGTAGTGTCCATTCCGATCCAGAGAAAATAAGAACTTCCAAAGAGTTTCCGACTCCTTGGCACATTCGTCATGTGAGAAGTCTTCTCGATATGTGCTTGTACTAACGGCAATTCATAAAGTACTTCTGTACCACAATGCAAAAAACATTATTTTCCTTCTTTAAGGAAGCGCTGACAACTTTTCCGGGTCTAGCATTGGATGACAAAAATTCCGAGAGCGAATTTCGCACTAACGTTAGCGGCTCTAGTAGAGGGACAGTTATAGTGTAAATTTAGGAAAATGCTGAAAATGTGATATAACGTATGGTTCTAGAGTGCTATACGAGTCCGAGAACAACGACTCTACAAGCGAGAATGTGCCATTTAATTGTTTGGACCATCAACAAGTTCTGCCCGAATCTGCTTAGCGAAACATCGAGCATTGTGAAGCATCACAACTTTCTATGCTGACTGAATAACCTGATGGATCCATTGGCTTCAGGAGTACGGTGTCACAATGGTATAAAAGAAAACGAACGCCTTTCAAGGAATCCTCAGGCAGAAAACAATAGCGCGAACGAAACAGAGAAGAGAACCATCATTGCTGAAACCCAAAGAAGCCTGAAAGAGTGAGGATTCCAATTAATAAATGGAACACTGTAAAAGAGGAATTGTGATCGGATGGGGAGGAAGTGGTTGCTCGCCATCCCAGCTCATCTGCAAGCAGACATCCTCAAGTACTTCTACGACGACCAACATCTGATACTGGAGATTCGTAAAGACTCTCAATCAGACGCAGATGTCATTGACCAGATCTCTACCAATCCACAACGTGAGCCACTGTAAGCAATACTTTAGACGGAAACACGTGCCGCAGCTACTCTCGGGGCATCTCGTACCAATCCAGCCTGCAGCAGCGCTATTACACTCAGATCCAAGCGGCATATTGGATAGGTTCTCGAAATCAACAAACGGGAATAGATGGTCAATAGTCTGCATTGACTACTTCACCAGCTACGCTGTGACCCCAGCTGTGCCAAAACGCCGTAGTTTCAGAAATTCCGTAGGTTCTTGTAGAAGTCATAATCCTGAAACATGGAGCACGTCTAATGATGATCTACTGCGGAAAATTTTTGCATTCGAGACTACTAGAAAAGAACATTTTGCGACTTCATCCGTAGGATATCAGCTGCTTATCATCTACAAACGTTGGCAGATACGTTCTCAGTATACGTTGATGTCGAGCATTCACATACAATTCAGTGAACCAAGACAATACAGGCTTCACAGCGTTCTTTTGGCTACATGGTAGAGAAATCAAAACGACAGCCGGACGATATTCAGGACGACTACGTGAAAAAAAGTGCAGGACGTTCAGGTAACTGTCTATTCATAAAGAACACGTGGAGAATTATATTGATATAAGGGAGTGCTGAGAAGTGATGGACTGTCGTGGCATGCAACCAAATCCGAAAGAGTTTGTCGTGGAGCTTATCGTGAAACTGCCTAGCTGCAGATAGTGCAATAAGAAGTTTTATAGCCAGGGAAAAAGCAAATATCCAGAGGCTGAATTTGTCCAGTAGTTCCCGGTAGTATCTGTAGATGCACAGAATTGGAAGACGTAAGGCAACGAAGTTTCAAACAAAGCGTCAACTTGCCGATGCGCAGTAAACTGCGGGATCGATCAGAAGAATTTGTAAATGAGGCAAACAAATTTATGTCATCGTTCAGTAACGAATTTGTTTTCAACTACGACCATTTGGGATTTCAAGAGGAATTCACATGAAAGGAATTCTGGAAATTAGAGGTACTAAGAGATTTGTATCAAGATCAGTTAATATACGCCTTAACGCATTCTTATTATGACGACTGTTAATCTGAATGGTAAATTGCCTTGGAAAGTTATTTGATGTGCTGCAAGAAGTTGAAGGTCCTCTAGCCCCTAAGAATCTCTCTCGTGTGCGTGACCTTGCTAGGGTAGTAGGGAATATTTACAGCAGGCAAGGGTGCGAAAATGGACGTAAGAGAACAACAACTACGGCACGAGCACTGCTTTAAGCCATCAGCTGGTCAAAATAACTTGCTTTTGCTTGCTTCCTGGTATCTGTTGTACTTTTGAGTCACAAGTCTTATAACTGTTTTGATGTGGACCGGCATGAATACCTCTCCTTTGCCTACTCCATCATCTCAGAGTAGCACTGGCAGCCAAAGTCCTCAGCTATGTACCTCATGAATTCCAATCACTGTCTTCTTCTGCAGATTTTATCCTCTGCAGCTCCCTCTAGTACCATAAAAGTTATTCCCTCATGTCTTAATACACGTTCTACCATCCTGTCTCTTCTTCTTATCAGTGTTTTCCGTATATTCCTTTCATCGTAGATTCTGCAGAAAACCTCCTAATTCTCGACCTTACATAATTTCCAACTTTCGCCTCTAACACCACATCTCAAATACATCGATTGTCTTCTTCTCCGGTTTTCTAACAGTTCATGATTCACTACCATACAGTGCTGTGATTCAAACGTATAATCTCAGAACTTTCTCCCTCAAATTATGGCCTGTGTTTGATACTAGTAAACTTCTCTTGGCCAGGAATGCCCTTTTCACCAGTGCTAGTCTGCTTTTTGTGTCCTAGTTCCTCCGTCTGTCATATGTTGTATTACTGTCTAGATAGCAGAATTCCTAACTTGATCTACTTCGTGATCACTGATCCTTGCTTTTAATTTTACCAAAGGATATTTTGACTCTTCTAGCTGTTCTCATTTCTATTAGTCCTTTCTTCGATGTACTTTCAATCCATATTCTGTAACCATGAGCTTGTTGGTCCCTTAATTCGTCTTCATTTTCACTGAGAATAGTAAGGTCATCATTGATATCTTTTTACCTTGAATTTTAATTCCATTCCTGAACCTCTCTTTTATTTCCATCATTGCTTCTCCGATGTAGATATTGAACAGCAGGGGCGAAAGACTACATTCCTGTCTTGCACCCTATTTTTAATACGAGGACTTCGTTCTTGTTCTTTCACTTCTACTGTTCCCTTTTGGCTCTCGTAAATATTGTATATTACCTTTCTTTCCCTATAGCTAAACAGTATCTTTCTCAAAATTTCGAACATCGTACACTATTTGACATTCTCGAAAGCTTTTTCCAGGTCGATACATCCTATAAACGTGTCCTGATTTTTCTTTAGTCTTGCTTGCGTTATTAATTGCAGCGTCAGATCAGCCTCTCTGGTGCCTTTACTTTTCCTAAACCCAAAGTGGTCGTCTTCCAACACGTCCTCAATTTTCTTTTCCATATTCTGTATATCATTCTTGTCAGCAAATTGAGTGCATGAGCTGTTAATCTGATTGTGTGATAATTTTTACAGTCTTCGGAATTGCCGGGATTATGTTTTTCCGAAAGTCGTATGGTATGTCGCCAGACGCATACATACTACATCGCAAAGTTAAATGTAGTTCTGTTGGCACTCCCTCCAATGATTTTAGAAATTCTGGTAGAATTAAGATTGTGGACGGGGCCGTAATCAGTTACTATTGGTTGACTTTTCTTTTAATCATACACAATTTATTTAAAATCAATTAAGATAATGGCAATAATTTAAGAATTGTTTCACGGTTGAAGGACTTAACGGCAATAAATTAAGAATTGCTTAAACTAGCTGCAACTTGCAGTTACAATTATTAAAATATAAAAGACAAGTGGCCAACGTCTTAAAGCTCCCTGCAAAAATACAAACGCAAAATTAAAATTTTAAGTAAAGTAACGACACTCACGGCTGAAGGCCTTAATGGCAATAAATTAAGAATTGTTGAACTTGTTGAAACTTACAGTTATTATATATTGAAAACAAAACACCACGGTCTTAAACGTTATCTGCTAAATACAACTGCCACATTAGAATTTGAAGACAAGTAGCGGCAGTCTCGGCGGAAGGCCTTTAACGCCAAGAATGGCAATTATTAAAAAATTTAACAAACATACTGTCAGACAGCAAGGCAATAGCAAAAGTTAATTTAGTAAACTTGGTAGCAAAACCGTTTAAATTTGCTGTAACGCCAAGAATGGCAATTATATTAAAAAAAATTAGAAACGTACAATAAAACAGCAAATATAATAACAAGGTTAATTCAAAAGGACAAGCAACTGATCACCAAACATGTGAGACAAATGATGGTAACTTGATAATACAATAATAAAATAATAACACAATAATAAAACACAAGGGCTAGTCACAGACGGTGCTCCAGGAATCGACCTCTGAGTAGGTCACGGCAAAAACATTTTCGCAAGGGATTAGAAAGGCAGCCAAGAGTTGCATTCACTTCACAAGATGGTAACTCAGACTAGTGGCAGTCTAACGAATAACTAATGATAGTCTGCTGGCGCTACCTAACGTCCGATAACCAATGCAACGATGGAACACCACGTCAAAGCCGGAACCGGCGGTCAGCACTACATCCTCAGAATGCTGTGTTTAGAGCACCCGACAGGAGAAAGGAACCACTACTACCAGAGTAGAAGAAACACAAACCGACCTACGAATCTAGGAAACTGTCAAAACTACACGCCTTACCGGACAGCAGCGGTAAGGCGAGGAAACATACACTGCCGTTACATACACTAACCTCCAGGGCAGGTCACTGGGGCGTTAGGAAAAATACCGCTGGTTGAAATTAACAAACAGTAACACATACAATGCAGCAATTAGTAACAGGAAGTGGAGGAAAGCTAATTAGATCCGTCTTCCCCAAGCACTCCACTCGCTGCTCTTCGTCTCGGTGACACTGCGAGCAATAGGGAACACTTACGTCACAGGAAGCAAGAGCGGAAAAATTGGCGTATGAGGACTACAACTATGGTATGAGCACTGCTTTTGACCAATAGTTGGTAAAAATAATTTGCTGTTTCTTGATTCATGGTCTGCGAATAAAAATCATATTCCTTTATAGCAAACTGTGGTCCTGAAAAGTGTGTGACAAATTTACCTTCTTGATGTTTGTTTCGGACTGTGCCTGTAAAACGTATTATTGCACTATCTGCAGCTACACCTTAACGGTAGTCGATAAGCAGACATACACATTTGTTTGCATGCCTTCATGTTCCACCAGTTTTCATCACTCCGTGACACCAATATGATTCTACAGTATATAAAAAAACATTATTGAAGAGTAGATATCTAGCTGAACGTCCTGTACGGTTTGTAACTACTGAGGAGTTCGCCTTGAATCTAGATGGTGCGAACCTTTGTCGTCACTGTGGCGCGCCATTTGTCATGGCCCGAGTTGAATGTCGACGATATCCAATATGTGATGCGTAATACATGCATCCCACGCAAGGTTGTGCTCTGCACCTCCGGACACTCATTTTATGTTTTTCTCCTGATGCACATGTTGAGCCATTAGCAGCTAATATTTTTTCTGTCGTAACTGTTAACAAAACGCTTTCAAATGACGTTTTGTCAAGACTGATCTTGCAATCTCGCACTCAAGGGGTTTTTTGTAAGTTCTTCTTCCTGAGCGTGGCACTTGCACCGTGACTAACTGTTCCAGCGAAACAAACGCGTCTTGACAGCGGAAGAAGTCCGGTCCCAGTGAGTAAGACCTGGCGGAAATCAGCATCTTCTTAATTACACTCCTGGAAATTGAAATAAGAACACCGTGAATTCATTGTCCCAGGAAGAGGAAACTTTATTGACACATTCCTGGGGTCAGATACATCACATGATCACACTGACAGAACCACAGGCACATAGACACAGGCAACAGAGCCGGCCGCGGTGGTCTAGCGGTTCTGGCGCTGCAGTCCGGAACCGCGGGACTGCTACGGTCGCAGGTTCGAATCCTGCCTCGGGCATGGGTGTGTGTGATGTCCTTAGGTTAGTTAGGTTTAAGTAGTTCTAAGTTCTAGGGGACTTATGACCTAAGATGTTGAGTCCCATAGTGCTCAGAGCCATTTGAACCATTTGAACAGGCAACAGAGCATGCACAATGTCGGCACTAGTACAGTGTATATCCACCTTTCGCAGCAATGCAGGCTGCTATTCTCCCATGGAGACGATCGTAGAGATGCTGGATGTAGTCCTGTGGAGCGGCTTGCCATGCCATTTCCACCTGGCGCCTCAGTTGGACCAGAGTTCGTGCTGGACGTGCAGACCGCGTGAGACGACGCTTCATCCAGTCCCAAACATGCTCAATGGGGGACAGATCCGGAGATCTTGCTGGCCAGGGTAGTTGACTTACACCTTCTAGAGCACGTTGGGTGGCACGGGATACATGCGGACGTGCATTGTCCTGTTGGAACAGCAAGTTCCCTTGGCGGTCTAGGAATGGTAGAACGATGGGTTCGATGACGGTTTGGATGTACCGTGCACTATTCAGTGTCCCCTCGACGATCACCAATGGTTTACGGCCAGTGTAGGAGATCGCTCCCCACACCATGATGCCGGGTGTTGGCCCTGTGTGCCTCGGTCGTATGCAGTCCTGATTGTGGCGCTCACTTGCACGGTACCAAACACGCATACGACCATCATTGGCACCAAGGCAGAAGCGACTCTCATCGCTTAAGACGACACGTCTCCATTCGTCCCTCCATTCACGCCTGTCGCGACACCACTGGAGGCGGGCTGCACGATGTTGGGGCGTGAGCGGAAGACGGCCTAACGGTGTGCGGGACCGTAGCCCAGCTTCATGGAGACGGTTGCGAATGGTCCTCGCCGATACCCCAGGAGCAACAGTGTCCCTAATTTGATGGGAAGTGGCGGTGCGGTCCCCTACGGCACTGTGTAGGATCCTATGGTCTTGGCGTGCATCCGTGCGTCGCTGCGGTCCGGTCCCAGGTCGACGGGCACGTGCACCTTCCGCCGACCACTGGCGACAACATCGATGTACTGTGGAGACCTCACGCCCCACGTGTTGAGCAATTGGGCGGTACGTCCACCCGGCCTCCCGCATGTCCACTATAGGTCCTCGCTCAAAGTCCGTCAACTGCACATACGGTTCACGTCCACGCTGTCGCGGCATGCTACCAGTGTTAAACACTGCGATGGAGCTCCGTATGCCACGGCAAACTGGCTGACACTGACGGCGGCGGTGCACAAATGCTGCGCAGCTAGCGCCATTCGACGGCCAACACCGCGGTTCCTGGTGTGTCCGCTGTGCCGTGCGTGTGATCATTGCTTGTACAGCCCTCTTGCAGTGTCCGGAGCAAGTATGGTCGGTCTGACACACCGGTGTCAATGTGTTCTTTTTTCCATTTCCAGGAGTGTATTTGCAATTAAGATCACAAAAATTATAGAAAATATCTCTATATCGCGGTCTATCTGGCATATCTAGTTCTCTCTCGTCGCACACGTAGTATCAATTAGCAGATTATGGACGGAATTAATTAGCATCATTACCAGCCTCAAAGGCTTGTTAATCTCTGATTACCCTCATTTATGATGTTCCGATAAAATCTTGCTGCCCCTGGGGAGCGCGGAGTCACAAAAGCTAATTCCATATTACTCAAATAGTAAGAGAAGTCACAAAGAAAAAGTCTACATGGCAATACCTAACGCGAGAATATTATCTACTAGCAATGCGACAGTTACGTAAGGCCGGCACGCGATTTTACTCAAATAGGAAGAGAATTCACAAAAAAGTCTACATGGCAATACCTAACGGGAGAATATTATCTACTGACAATGCGACAGTTACGTAAGGCCGACACGCCGACACAAGGTAACGATTTTGCGACAACAGGGATTAAGCCAAACATTACTAGCTAGACAATGAAACATACCAAATATTATTGCATTAGGGCCACGAACGGAACTTATACACGACACTAATCAACAACGACACGCCACCAGGTTCGAGAATGAAAACAGAGCGCTAGTATCTAATGGGAAGTTTTCGGACGGATGAGGAGTTTGTTATGACACAGAACGGAGTATCGATCAAGCTACTGCAGCAGATTGGCATCCTCGTATCCTACAGAACGAATGGCATCCGCACTTCTAGATTTCCCAAAAACGTATATACAGACCACAATTTGACCTGTAAATATAGACAGAATGGGATTTGATATGGAATTCGAGAGAGTCACCAATGTATGGGTGGAAAATACGGATACACGAACAAAGATTAATGAGAATTAACTTGATCAAATGTCAGATTTGCCATTTGTCGACTACCTCTATGCAATAGCAACGGAGCCAGAGTTACAAGCTTTTCGCTGAAGAAGGCGAGTTACACTGAAGAGCCAAAGAAATTGGTATAGGCATGCTATCAAATACAGAGATACGTAAAGAGGCAGAATACGGCGCTGCGATCGGCAACACCTACGTAAGATAACAAGTGTCTACCGTGGTTATTAGATCGGTTACTGCTGCTACAATGGCAGTTTATCAAGATTTAAGTGGTATTATAATCGGCGCACGAGCAATAGGACACAGCATCTCCGAGGTAGCGATGAGGTGGGTATTTTCCCGTAGGCCGTATTTTCCGTAAATATCAGGATTCCGGTAAATCATCAAATCTCCGACATCGTTACTGCCCGAAAAAGACTTTGCAAGAACGGGATCAACGGAGACTGAAGAGAATCGTTCAACGTGATAGGAGTGCAACCCTTCCGCAAATTGCTGTAGATGTCAGTGGTGGGCCATCAACAAGTGTCAACTTGCGAACCATTCAACGAAACATCATCGATATGGGCTTTCGGAGCCAAAGGCCCACTAGTGTACCCTCGATGACTGCACAACACAAAGCTCTACGCCTCACCTGGGCCCGTCAACAGCGACATTGGACTTTTGATGACTAGAAACGTGTTGCCTGGTCGGAAAAGTCTTGTTTCAACTTGTATCGATCGGATGGACGTGTACGGGTATGGAGACAACCTCATGAACCCATGGACCCGGTATGTCAGCAGGGGCGTCCAAGCTGATGGAGACTCTGCAATGGTGTGGGGCGTGTGCATTTGGAGTGATATGGGACTCCCGATACATCTAGATACATCTGACAGGTGACACGTACGTAAGCATCATGTCTGATCACCTGCATACATTCATATCCATTGTGCATTCCGAAAGACTCGGGCAATTCCAACACGACAATGCGACATCCCACACGTCCAGAATTGCTACAGAGTGGCTCCAGGTTCACTCATTTGAGTTCAAGCACTTCCGCTGGTCCCCAAACTCCCCAGGCATGAACATTATCGAGCATTTCTGGGAAGCCCTGGAACGTGCTGTTCAGAAGAGATCTCCACTCCCTCGTACTCTTACGGATTTGTGGAGAACCCTGCTGGATTCATGAAGTCAGTTCCTTTCAATACTACTTCAGACACTAGTCGAGTCCATGCCACGTCGTGTTACGGCTGTTCTGCGTGCTCGCGGCGGCCCTACACGATATTAGGCAGGTGTACCAGTTTACTTGGGTCTTCAGTGTATACTTAGTGCGGTCGATCTAGCACTTGCAATTAGCAGAACTGCAGTAAGATGTGCATTAGTTAGAACGGTTCTTCGTGGAAATTAGTTTACCTTCATTAAAGAGAAGAATTTGTCACACAGATACGTTGAGCCGTACACTGATAGCAGTTGGGCAACAGTTTTGTGCATATTTGGGAATTCTACTTTCGAGAAACGTTCATAAAAGTGTGATAGGCTTGTTCGTGATTAATACTGAGCCTTCGATTCACTATGACATCGAACTGTGAGCAACTCACACTGTAGAGTAGACGTAAAGTCATCAATTATTTTATTAGTTAAAAAGGGCGCAGCAAACACTTTCAGACCCATCGATAAGTCTTATGGATATCTAAATAGGATGGAAAATTCATTCACAACACTTGAAAGAGTACCTGAAAATGTCTGCAATTCATCTTGTTAAACTAGATATCCACATTGACAATGTGGGAAAAAGGGCTAACTCACTTCTCAACATCTGACGCTGCCAAAGCTTCATTTGCTCGAAAGCAGTAATAAGTATGTTGCTTACTTGCAACTCAAGATTAAGTTTATTCATATGGGGTGTGATGTCGATGAGAAATGATAACTCATTAATCCATTTAGGGTCTGTGAATTCATGCACGGGGCGCCCGTTCATTTCCATGCATGAAACTATTTAGTCCAACAAATCAAAAATAGTACGCAATAGTACGCAATATCTTCAAATTCACACTCAGTATCCTTCAGTAGAACTTTAAATTGTCTATGGTTCAGTCCATGACTCTTAATCAAGTTAACTGTTCTCGCTACTACCGTCACTACATTTACCATTGTGACGTCTTTTGCGCACAGGTTTTGTTGATGAATCAACAATGCACAGGTATGAACCTCATTTCGTGAAGTTTGCTTCTCAGACGGCCGCAAGCCCTGCTCTGCATCCTATCATGGAAGGTCCGCCATTCGTGACAACTGGAAAGTGCTTTTTCCACGGTAGACCAAACCTGATAAATACTGGTACATCTTCCATGCACTGCAATATGTCATCACCGGTCGTGGTGTCTTTGAGAGGACGTAAATCAAGGAGTTCCTGTCTTACTAATAAGTTTGTATCAACACCTCTAATAAATATTGCCAACTATGCTGTGTCCGATAAGCTGATACTATCATCTATGCAGTAGAAAACAACACCACGTTCCAAATAACATCCATTAATTCTTACACGATATCACTTGACAAATATTCGATACGTCAAGTTATAGTGCGCCGCTGCAGACTCAGATTTGCAAAACAGCGTGATAATTGTGGACACAGTTCGTCTGCTACGACTTCAAAACTCTGTTTCATAAATTCGCAGTTACAAAATGGTCGGGAAGAACGGGCGGTCAGCAAAGGTGTTCCGTAACTAGCACAAACAGCTGTATCGGAAGTGGAGGAACCACATTCCTGTTTAAGAAATTAACGGATTTCTCATTTCAGAGGAAAATTTGATTTATTAGGCAGAGCCATTAAGTTATATCGTATGTAGGTGCAACATTATAATACAGACCTCTACTTCAGTTCCTTCCTCGCTTATATTATTAAGAAGATTAAGTCATATTTCACGCTCTACTCTTCCATACTCGTTGGAGTGACTTTTCTTTTAGTGACCTTCTAATTGGCTCTGAGCACTATGGGACTTAACTTCTGGGGTGATCAGTCCCCTAGAACTTAGAACTTCTTAAACGTAACTAACCTAAGGGCATCACACAAATCCATGTCCAAGGCAGGATTCGAACCTGCGACCGTAGCGGCCGCGCGGTTCCAGACTTTATAGCCTAGAATCGATCGGCCACTCCGGCCGGCAGTGACCTTCTAAACTGTAATTTTTCACGCCTAATATTTTACACATGTCAGGCAGTGTGCTCCTCCTTCGGTTCCGGTGAACAAGTAATCACTCTCCCAGGTAGAGCTGAGGAGTAAATTACAACGCCGCTTTACCACACTGCTTTGACTAGCCATTTCAACTACACAACGCACTGCACCATAATGTAATATACTCGGCCAGTTACAGTGTTGCGGCTATGATTGCGCCTTGTCTGCGCACATCGCCACGTAGTCATTACAGCACAAACTATGAAACAGACGTCAGCTGCTCTCATCTCCGCAGCTGTGCACGTGCTCTTGCCGGTGGCTCCAGAAGCGCGGCTATCTCATTACCTACCTATGATTCAGGCAAATCCCGTGAAAAAATTACAACTCAATTTGAAGGATGTTGTGCAATCAATCGGGAAAATATTAAAGAGCCAAAACCTCCGTAGTATGACCAGGGAGGAAATGACGAATTACATCTATGCTTGTGTATTGTTCAAGCTCATTCACGGAGCTGCAGACCTACCTTATACGTAAAAGATGTGAGATACAATTATTTTCAGAGCGCTGCGTGATGTCTACGGATGTTCAATTAGTTCAAATTTTTTTCTCAGCGCAAACACCCCATGTAGCAACGGTGAACTGGGACTGGGAACTCTGCTCCAGCATTACATGGCAATATTCGTCAAACAAACGAGCAAGGTACATTGGAAAGCCAGTAGAAGCAACACAAAAAGCTCTTCCAAAAGTGTTGACCGTCAGATTTAAGCCCGCCAGTTGTATCGAAGCAGAACGCAAAATTTACTGATATGTCTGCAACTATTACATATAAATAAGCTACACTTAAACGGTCCTCAACAAGAATCAGTCAACAGTTAATCCATTGTGCTCTTAAGCATCATGCGGCAATGAAATATCCCCACATAAATTGCTCATAAATTTGGAGAAATGTCCAGGTAAAATGTTAAAACTATGCGCCTACAAATCCTCACCGAAGCACCCAGTCCTCACAAACGAATACGAATCAAACCGACCCTCTTAGCTTTACACTAATTGAGTAGTGTTAAGCGAACATGAAACACGTACAACAATGAAGAAAATGATTAATAACTGCCAGTTGGCGAGAAAAACACTAGTTCTCATCAAGAGAAACACCTTAGATATGACCAGAATGAAAAACGCCCCAATTACAGCACAAAAAAGGTGAACACGTCGTGGGCAGCTTTCGGGATGGAAAAGAAGGGGACTAGCTTTCCGACTTATTTGGCAGCTTCAAAGACATTTAAATCCAAACGTCTTGGCATAATCGATTTTTTTCTTACTTGTTATTATTAGTACTCACCTTATGTAATGTAACTCAACGTGTCACGTAAACTAACATGATACATGACCTCATCTCTCTATGAACAAATCTTCCCCCAGAAACTTTAAGACCAAGAAAAACCTTTTCAGCTATTACTTGTAAGCTCTTCAGCCATATAATATTATATTTTGTTCATTGTGGCTGGAGAATCTTCTGGATTTTGGGAGTAAGGTCAGGGACTACAGCCTATAAACTGAAAGATGCAGGTGTGCCAACACCTTGCAGCTAAGACAATTCAGTGGGCTGCAAAAGTAGGGTTAACTTGTAAAAAAGCGTGAATATATCAATATGTTTGATTTAAATGTATTTGAAAGTGGCAGGTAAGTCAATCAGCTAGTTCTCTTCTTTTATATCCCTAACTCTGCCCAGGGCATATTCACCCTTTTTTGTGCTATGACAGAAACATTATTCGTTATGGTTGCCCACTATTCCACCATTTTGACATTAGACCGCCATAACTTGGCAACTGAACGAGATTTTTGTTGACTCGAGGGGGGGGGGGGGGGGGCGACTGATCCGATATTGGTGTTTGTATTGTCTTTCGAACCAGTTTCATTATACTGTGGAAAGGGATAAAGCTTTCACAAAACAACAGGACGACTAATATTGAAATGTACGAGGTTTGGAACTTACATAGTGGCAACTATTTATTCACAACTGATACAAAATAGTTACATGTTTGCAAGTATTACTGTCCTTCAAAGTAGTCACCAGCGTTGTGTAGAATCCATTGCCAGCGATGTGGAAGGCGTAGTATACCGTTAGCAGAGCCTGTTCTGATGGTGGTGCGACTGGAGCGGTCTACTGCCTGTCGAATCTCTGGAACAGTTCTGAAACGTATGCCCCGAAGTGGTTCCTTCACCTTCGGAATCAAATCAAAGTCAAAAGGACTTAAGTCCGGGGAGTATGGTGGATGGTACAGTACTTCCCAGTCGACCGAACATGGCAGCCACAGCTTGCTCTGTATGCGCCCGCGCATTGTCGTGCGAAATGACGGGTTGGTTAAGCAGAAAGTGTCGCCGCTTCTTTCGCAAAGCTGGCCGAAGGTGATGCTCCAATAACGAACCGTAATACTGTGCATTGACGGTCTGTCGTGGAGGAACGTAATGCGTTAGGATCACACCATCAAAGTCGTACACGAGAGTCACCATAACTTTAGACCGCTCCATTCGCACCATCAACAGAACAGGCTCTGCTAACGGTATACTACACCTTCCACATCGCTGGTAACGGGTTCTACACAAAGCTAGTGACTACTTTGAAGGACAGTAACAGGTGCAAACATGCAACTCGTTTGTATCGGTTGTGAATAAATAGTTGCCACTATTTAAGTTCCTTCCCTCGTATTTGTTTAACCTCTTACGAAATTTGACAGTTCGCACAAGTCTGGAACATACAAGCGGCATGCGTAAAAAACTCCCCACTCAACGTGATTTTTGCACACAAATTGAAAGTGAGTGTACAATTTTATCGGAAGAATAGGTTTTTTATTTATTCGAATTACTTTAAACCGTTCCCACGTATTCAATTCAAGTAAAAATGAATTCATCATGCTACACTTAGCTCGAATTTACACCATCGTATCTGGACAATGGCTAAAGATCAATGGATATTTATTAATTTCTCAAGTAAAGATGGTTCAAATGGTTCTAAGCACTATGCGACTTAACATCTCAGGTCATCAGTCCCCTAGACTTAGAATTACGTAAACCTAACTAACCTAAAGACATCACACACATCCATGCCGAGGCAGGATTCGAACCTGCGACCGTACTAGCCGCGTGGTTCCGGACTGAAGTGGATAGAACTGCTCGACCACAGAGGCCGGCCTCAAGTAAAAACATGCTGCCCTTGGTTATATACACTATGTGATCAAAAGTATCCGGATACCCCCAAAAGCATACGTTTTTCATATTACGTGCATTATGCTACCACCTACTGCCAGGTACGCCACTTGACCGACTTCAGTAGTCATTAGATATCGTGAGAGAGCAAAATGGGGCGTATCGGGGAACTCACTGAATTCGACCGTGGTCAGATGATTGGGAGTCACTTGTGTCATACATCTGAACGCAAGATTTCCACATTTCTAAACGTCACTAGATCCAATGTTTCAGAGGTGATAGTGAAGTGGAAATGTGGAGGGACACGTACAGCACAATAGCGCACAGGCCGACTTCATATGTTGACTGACAGAGAACGCCGACAGTTGAAGATAGTCGTAATGTATAATAGACAGACATCTAGCCAGACCATCACTCAGGAATTCCAACCTTTATCAGGATCCACTGCAAGTACTATGACTTTTAGGCGGGACGTGAGAAAACTTGGATTTCAAGGTCGAGCAGTTGCTCATAGGCCACACATCACACCGGTAAATGCCAAACGACTACTCGCTTGGTGTAAGGAGCGTAAACATTGGACGATCGAACAGTCGAAAAACGTTGTGTGGAGTGACGAATCACGGTATCCAGTGTGGCGATCCGATGACAGAGCGTGGGTATGGCGAATGCCCAGTGAACGTCATCTACCAGTGTAGTGCCAACAGTAAAATTCGGAGGCGGTGGTGTTATGGTGTGGTCGTGTTTTTCATGGAGGGAGCTTTCATTCCTTGTTGTTTTCCGTAGCACTATCACAGCGCAGAACTATATTGACGTTTCAAGCACCTTCTTGCTTCCCACTGTTGAAGAGCAATTCGGGGATGGCGATTGCATCAAGCCGGCCGTTGTGGCCGAGCGATTCTAGGCGCTTCAGTCTGGAACCGCGCTACCGCTACGGTCGCAGGTTCGAATCCTGTCTCGGGCTTGGATGTGTGTGAAGCCCTTAAGTTAGTTAGGTTTAAGTAGTTCTAAGTTCTAGGGGACTGATGACATCAGATGTTAAGTCACATAGTGTTCATAGCCATTTGAACAATTTTTTTGATTGCATCTTTCTACACGATTGAGTACCTGTTCGTAATGCACGGCCTGTGGCGGAATGGTTACAGGACAATTACATACCTTTATTGGACTGACCTGCACAGAGTCCTGATCTGAAACGTATAGAATACCTTTGAGATGTTTTGGAACGCCGACTTCGTACCAGGCCTCACCGACGAACATCGATACCTCTCCTCAGTGCAGCACTGCGTGAAGAATGGGCTGCCATTCCACGAGAAACCTTTCAGCACCTGACAGCGAGAGTGGAAGCTGTCATCAAGGCTAAGGTTGGGCCTACACCATATTGAATTTCAACGTTACCGATGGAGGGTGCCACGAACTTGTAAGTCATTTTCAGCCAGGTGTCCGGATACTATTGATCACATAGTGTAGCAGGTCTTGCCTTGTATTGTTTTAAATGTCATATCATCATTGTTAAAATGTTGTTTTGAGTATATTCATTTACCTAGCATAGTGAAAAGTTTGAACTGATTAGCACACGTTTAAAGCACGGAAGATGAGCAGTCAAGAAACCTCTCAGAGAAATGTGTTTATTGCACATATTTGCATGTAAAGTCCGAATGTTGCACAAACAAATGTTGCCATTAGCTGAGCATTAATTTCAGCCCAATTAACATCTTTTGCATAATGAATTAATCCATTCGCACAACTATTCTGGACGCCAGGAACGGTTTGTTGCTCAAACCTTGCTTAATACTATAACGTAACTTCAGTGACACAGACGTTCGAATAGTTATATAAATGGCCGCTGGACCAGGCTAAATGAAAACTTTTTGGAAACGCTGTAACGATAAACATCGAACAAGTTTTGAACCCGACTGGAAACTTCTTCTGACACCAAACTCATTATTTTTGTGTGGCTTTTAGGTCGTTTGACATTTTTCTCGCCAAACTCAACGGCACTGAAACCTGTTGAGTATTTTTCATAGCAACAATACAGTTTCAGATTTTTTTGGACCTTCAGTGCACAAGTATCTGCTTATGGTTCTCAAAACAAAGTAAGAATAGAAGATGAGTACAAATAGTTCATATTCAAGGCAGTAACACAGTCAGTCACCTGTTGCAACTTTCGGGAAAGATCATGTAAAGTTGAAAGGAAAACAAACTTAAAATACAGAGTGTTTTGGGATTTCATGTGATAGTGCAGCATTGAGAAAGTTCTGTTTATGTATTTTTTTAAGAGAAGAAAATGATGTGTTTTGCGTATCACGTCCAATTTTATTATTTAGGTTCTTTAACTAGCAAAAATTTGGACAAATCACTTTTATATACCACAAATTTTTACAAACCATTATCATCATCAACGCATATATGATATGGTTACTTGCATGTAATACACGTAAAGCACTTATTTTAGGGAAAAATCTATATTGTGGGGCAACTTGCGTTTCTGTACATTACATTTAAAAGCATTTCCAGCAGCCTACACAGCATATAGAAAACATTCCACAATGTATGCTGGTAAAAAATGCATGTTTTATTCTTATGGATTCGAAATGTACACTAATTTAGACTGCTTAACTTGTTATTATAATTTATTTCTTGCTTAATGTAAATGATTTGAGGGTTGTATTCGTAACGGGTAAGCTTTGCATCAACATTTGTAAAACATCGTAGATCACTGTAATTCAGCAAAATAGAAGGTTTTTAGCCACAGAAGGAATTGAGTATCATAACAGAATTTTAAAAGTAGTGAATCATATTTTTTAAATAAAAATAACCTATTTTTTGTTCTAGTTACTAGCCAAATGAAAGTAAAATAAAATGTGATGCAGATACGCGAAATTACTCGTTTTTAATTAAAAATTATATATCTGATTAATATGTTCAATATCTCTAAAGGGTAAAGTATTTTATTTTCTATTTGACATATCGTAATTTTGTGCCAAACTTTAATTTATTGTTAATGCAATTAATAACTAAAAATAGCAGGACGTTATTTTTAGCAAAAATAACTCTGAATGAATATTTGTTGTTTAACATTTCCATTTGAAAACAGATATTAAAAGTAAAGCAAAAGTAATAGGGACTTAGAATCTATCGAGGCTGACACAGTAGTCTTTTGATTGTTAAGACTCCTGTTCCATGGCTGTCGGCTTGCAGCGCTCATGTTCAAGTAATCAAGATGATTTGTGCTTAACTATGTTAAAAAATATCTTCAAATCTTGAAATGCGTTTTACTGCTCTAGGGAACTAATGTCCGGGTACTGCCTTCCCCGTGCTGTAATTGCACAGATAATAGAAGAGTGCAGCGCAATCAGTAAGTACCTAAACCCTTGTATCACAGTTCATAACCGTAATTCTTCGGCGGAGCTCTCCTTATCTGACCAGCTCGAGTCCCAAGGACCAGCATGCAATTTCCTTGTGACAGATGGTGATAGCTCGATATGTAGAGACAGAGGTCAGTGTGTGCGGGTTTGACATAGAGACTGGGACCTAGTGATCCGTTCGATCTTCTTTTAGTGGCTACACAACCGCGAAGACTCCCCACAGCACAGCTCATCGATATAAGCGAGAAGTTGACACATGTTACGACTTGCTGCTTTCGTGAAGCTACCCACTTGTGCAATCTGTATTACAGTAGGTTACGCAGACCATTATGTCTTCTGTGGTATTAGACTGTATGAAAGTGAGTGTGTGCTCTCATTTTTCGAGTTAGATAGTGTTAGAATCTTATTTCTTGGTCCTATATGGAAGTCACTAGAATATCATGGCTTGCTCGTCACTACCTGTGAGAGTAGAATGGTTGAAGCAATATCGAACGCACGCACGCACGCGCGCCCGCACACACACACACACACACACACACACACACACACACACACACACACACACACACACACCTTTCAGGCACACTTAACTTGTAACGTACAGAATCGTGTATTTACGAAATGTGATGTATCCCTCATTTTCACAGTAGAGAAACTGGCGCTTCGGCAACAAAAAAAGAAAGAAATGAAATTATTTTTCTCAGTTTTAGGAGTTAATGGTATACGATACGTGGTACATCTTAATTTTCTTTAAGATTCGCGCTGTTCTTGAAATGAGAAATTTTTTAATGTCGAAAATGACGACACTTTGGTGCAAACAAATTAACTAAGTGGAACTTCAAAAAACAATAACGTTATTGCTAATGAAATACCGTTTTCAGTTTAGAATTGACAGAAGTAATGGGCAACCTCTTATTATTATGGTATAGTGCAGATACTCGACCTGACATGGACTCAAGTCGTTGGAAATCCCCTACCGAAATACTGAACCGTGCTGCCTCTATAGCCGTCCATAATTGTGAAAGTTTTGCCGGTGTAGGGTTTTGCGCACAAACAAACTTCTGGATTGTGTCCCATAAATGTTCGACCGTATTCATGTCGGGCGATTTGGGTGACCAAATCACTCGCACTAATTATCCAGAATCTTTTTCAAACCAATCGCGAGCAGCTATGGCCCAGTGCAAAGCCGCATTGTCATCCATAAAAATTCCATCCTTGGTGGGGTAACATGAAGTCTATCAATGGCTGCAAACGGTCTGCAAATAGCAGTTGGACCTTAGGACGAAGTCCATTCCAAGAACACATAGCCCACACTATTACTCAATCACCACCGGCTTTGTAGACAACATGGCTCCACGGCTTGATGGGTTCTGCGCCACTCTCGAACTCTACCATCAGCTCTTACCAACTGAAATCCTGACTCATCCGCCCAGGCCACGGATTACCAGTCGTCTTGAGTCCAACCGGTAATGTCTCGAGACCAGGAGAGGCGCTGCAGGCGATGCCGTGCTTTTTGCATAGGCACTTGCGTCGGTCGTCTACTATCATAACCCATTATCGCCAAATTTCGCCGCACTGTCCTAACGGATACGTTCGTCGTACGCTTCACATTGATTTCTGCAATTATTTCACTCGCTGTTGCTTGTCTTTAAGCACTGATAGCTCTACGCAAACGCCGCTGCTCTCAGTCACCAAGCGAATGCCGTCGGCCACTGTGTCGTCCCTTGTGAGAGGTAATGCCCGGAACATGGTTTTCTCGGCACGCTCTTGACAGTGTGGATCTGGGAATGCTGAATTTTCAAAAGATTTCCGAAATAGAATGTCCCATGCTTCTAGGTCCAACTACCATTCCACCTTGAAAGTCTGTTGCTGGGGCAGTAATCACATCGGAAATCTTTTCACATGAATCACTTGACTACAAATGGCAGCTCTGCCAATGAACTGCCCTTTCATATCTTGTCTACTCGCTATTACCGCCATACCACCGGTGACGTTTCTCACCTCAATATAATATATACAACATATCAATATTGATTTAATCGAAAATATGAGGTATATAAATTTCTTGATTTTTAAAGAAGTACAGCTGTTGAAATGTTTTTTTATTAGAAATAAACATATTTTTGGTAAAACTTATACGTGGATTGTACGTGGACAGACCTCTCACCAACAAAGACAAATAGCAACGACTTCCTGTTTTAAACACCATCAACTTTTATTCAGATAATAATCAATATTTTCATGTTTCCGGCTCCTGTATATCGAAAATTCTATTTTCCGCCCTCTCATACATTGTCAGCATTGATATCACTGAGTGATTTATCAAAAAGAATATGTAGATATATTCAAAAAATTTCGGTACCTCTATCCACGTAGCTCCAATTAATGCATTGGTGTAACTCTCGCGGCTTTCGGTTATTAGCAAGTTGCAAATGACAGCGACATTTTTCAGCCCTAATTTATTGTTCAGAAGGCTTCTTCGCAGACACACGCGAGTGCGGTTAGTATAGGATAGCTTGCTGACAACAGGCGTCCTTGTAATGATCTTTGTGTCAGGGAAACGTGTACCCTAAAAAAGATTTTGTTTGATATAGTAGCGCATCAACACTGGATTGGTTGCACAATATACCTTCCGCTGGTGCTACATAGACCAAATACTAGTCTGCAGTTCATCTATTGTAATGGTTAGTTTGATCACTGATTATTGTTAGCCAAACTAACTCGTCGAGGAAAGGAAGCACTGGCAATCTTTTACAAGTTTCTTTGAGAATTTCACA
This sequence comes from Schistocerca nitens, assembly GCF_023898315.1. Classification (NCBI taxonomy): domain Eukaryota; kingdom Metazoa; phylum Arthropoda; class Insecta; order Orthoptera; family Acrididae; genus Schistocerca; species Schistocerca nitens. The sequence goes on from NC_064615.1 coordinate 1,014,334,946, forward strand.
TCAGTATGTATAGAGTAAAGCGTTCCAAGAACTCTACAATGTCTTTCGTCGCATGTGGCCACAACACAAACGTACCGTCCATTTGCTGATATAAACACGTTGACCTGACCTTGGTGGGTTAAAGTGCGATTGACTCAAACTATTCCATACGTAAGTTCGTCATGACCGGCTCTAACTATTAGTTTTCTCATAAAGTTTCCATCGAACGGGAAACGTGCTGAAGTGAGAGTGTGCCTAAACGGTTCAGCGAAACAATCGTCTAACTTTTTCGCAGTTATTGCCAACGGCTGAGAGAGTGTAAGAGGGAGACCATATCAAAATTAACTGTAATATCCGTATTCCAGAGCCGAAACTGAATAGGGCGGTGCAAAAACTCAGCTTGGTTGTCAACGTGGTGATCTCACTTCCGCTCAGAGAGAGCGCCAGATATTTTGCCATCTTCGTTTGTGGGTGCATCAGTATTGTTGATTATGGGTCTTTTGACAGATCCTTAATTAATAGCGCGAGGAAACCTAAGAGATTAAATTCAATTGGTCCTCTTACGCGAAAAAAATCTTCATAGTTCAAAACTGCAAAAGGACGTAGTTACCAGTGCAGTTCTGTGTCACTGATATTCGTAGTTCAGTTGTACTTACTGCAGTGCACTAAGGCAACGTTCTGCATTTTACCACAGTTAGGGCGACAAAAACCATTCCGCTCCGTTATTGCACCTACATTCAATGCTGACAACTCGCTACTACTTTACTATGGTACCATCATAGTAGTCACTGCTGAGACATGTGTTGAATGATTGTATAGAAATGAATGTGCCTGCGATGACTACTTACTTTTCAGACATAATGCGTCTTAGTTTGCATTTCGTTGGATGACAAAAATTTCACCAGATGATTTAGGAATTAATAATGGTAACAATAATAATAAATTACACTCCTGGAAATTGAAATAAGAACACCGTAAATTCATTGTCCCAGGAAGGGGAAACTTTATTGACACATTCCTGGGGTCAGATACATCACATGATCACACTGACAGAACCACAGGCACATAGACACAGGCAACAGAGCATGCACAATGTCGGCACTAGTACAGTGTATATCCACCTTTCGCAGCAATGCAGGCTGCTATTCTCCCATGGAGACGATCGTAGAGATGGATGTAGTCCTGTGGAACGGCTTGCCATGCCATTTCCACCTGGCGCCTCAGTTGGACCAGCGTTCGTGCTGGACGTGCAGACCGCGTGAGACGACGCTTCATCCAGTCCCAAACATGCTCAATGGGGGACAGATCCGGAGATCTTGCTGGCCAGGGTAGTTGACTTACACCTTCTAGAGCACGTTGGGTGGCACGGGATACATGCGGACGTGCATTGTCCTGTTGGAACAGCAAGTTCCCTTGCCGGTCTAGGAATGGTAGAACGATGGGTGCGATGACGGTTTGGATGTACCGTGCACTATTCAGTGTCCCCTCGACGATCACCAGTGGTGTACGGCCAGTGTAGGAGATCGCTCCCCACACCATGATGCCGGGTGTTGGCCCTGTGTGCCTCGGTCGTATGCAGTCCTGATTGTGGCGCTCACCTGCACGCTGCCAAACACGCATACGACCATCATGGGCACCAAGGCAGAAGCGACTCTCATCGCTGAAGACGACACGTCTCCATTCGTCCCTCCATTCACGCCTGTCGCGACATCACTGGAGGCGGGCTGCACGATGTTGGGGCGTGAGCGGAAGACGGCCTAACGGTGTGCGGGACCGTAGCCCAGCTTCATGGAGACGGTTGCGAATGGTCCTCGCCGATACCCCAGGAGCAACAGTGTCCCTAATTTGCTGGGAAGTGGCGGTGCGGTCCCCTACGGCACTGCGTAGGATTCTACGGTCTTGGCGTGCATCCGTGCGTCGCTGCGGTCCGGTCCCAGGTCGACGGGCACGTGCACCTTCCGCCGACCACTGGCGACAACATCGATGTACTGTGGAGACCTCACGCCCCACATGTTGAGCAATTCGGCGGTACGTCCACCCGGCCTCCCGCATGCCCACTATACGCCCTCGCTCAAAGTCCGTCAACTGCACATACGGTTCACGTCCACGCTGTCGCGGCATGCTACCAGTGTTAAAGACTGCGATGGAGCTCCGTATGCCACGTCAAACTGGCTGACACTGACGGCGGCGGTGCACAAATGCTGCGCAGCTAGCGCCATTCGACGGCCAACACCGCGGTTCCTGGTGTGTCCGCTGTGCCGTGCGTGTGATCATTGCTTGTACAGCCCTCTCGCAGTGTCCGGAGCAAGTATGGTCGGTCTGACACACCGGTGTCAATGTGTTCTTTTTTCCATTTCCAGGAGTGTATAATACACATGGATTCTACAAGACCTTTGCAAACCAAATTAAAGGATATAACCCTCAAAATCTTTGCTTCCGAAAACCAGATGGGATTTTAGAACTAAGCGATGAAGGAAATTGTGAAGTACTGGCCGAATATTTGGAAAAAACTTCTAAACTCTGTCTTTGTCGACTTCAGAAAGGTCTGTCACTCAATCCGCAGACCCACACTATTTAGGATGCTTGAAGAAAAAGAATTGGAGGGGAAAATACAGAAAATAATTCAGCAGACATTCACAAATACAACATCCGAAGTGAAATTTATGGGCAAACTTTCAAAACCATGCGAGATAAAAACTGGGGTTAGACAAGCTAATGGGTTATGGCCTTTGTTGTTCAATGTAGTTATAGATAGAGTCATGGAAGAATGCGAAAATAAAATTGCTGGAAACCAATTTCATTAAGAACCAAAAGAAAAAACACCTACGAATCCCCTACTTATCCTTTGCAGACGATCTCACAATAACGGTCGATTTTTGTGAGATGGCTATAAAACAGATAGAAACTCTAAAAGAATGCGCAGAGAAAGTGGGCCTGCAGATATTTGAAAAGACAACGTTTCCACCAACAAATTTAGAAATTTTCAGATTACAAACCATATATGGAGATATTAACTGAGTATAACACTTTAAACATCTAGGAGAAATTATCTCTGAGATATATGCACAACAGGAAAGATTACAAAAAGCTCGTAAATGTTTAGGATTAGTGCAAAACTTCAATGATAAAAAAAATTTACTTTTAATTGCCAAAATTAGACATTACGAAACAATAATTATACCATCAATGATATATCTCAGTGAAACCTTGATAATAAACAGGAAAACTGATATAGAAAAGTAAAGAAAGAAGAAAGAAAAATAATTACGAAAATTTTGGGACCAAGATGGAGGCCGGACTGGGTGGCCGAACAGTTCTAGGTGCTACAGCCTGGAACCGCGCGACCACTAGGGTCGCAGGTTCGAATCCTGCCTCGGGCATGAATGTATGTGGTGTCCTTAGGTTAGTTTGGTTTAAGTAGTTCTAAGTTCTAGGGGACTGATGACCTTAGAAGTTAAGTACCATAGTGCTCAGAGCCATTTGAACCATTTTTTGATCCAAGATGGACCGAGAATAGATATAGACTACAGAAAACGTCCAAAATTCAAGAATGTTCTAACATAGAGACAGACATGAGGAAAAGACACCTCAAATTCTATGGCCACATAATGAGGCTTCCCGAACAAAGACTAACAAAAAGAATAGTAAAATACGTAGATTCCCTCGCTAATGGAGGAGAATTGATCCCAAATGTAAAAAAAAAAAGCGTAGAAAAATTGGCGGTTAACCCAGAGACAAAATCCCGAAGAACCGGAAAAAAATGCCGTGAAGAAGGAAGAGCTAACTTCTCGCAAACAATGAAAAACTGGTGGGCAAATAAAAAGAACCAGAAGAACAAGAAGAATGTAAAATTAACTATCTTTACTTAGCGTCTTCCGCTCTAGGAAGTTCAAGACTAATAATAATAATAATAATAATAAAGTGCCTGACATGTACATACCGGCAGATCGGATTACGTAAATCCGTTGATCCTGTTATCAGACTTAATCTGTTACAAGCGTAATTAAGCAGTTGAAGAACGTTGCTAGTACTGTAAGTTGTGGGGCGGCGGAGGAGTAGAAATATTTTGATGTTGGTTGTTAAATATATTACTGCTACATTAATGTTTGCTTGCTGTCAGTTTCTAGCTTTAGAATGTTGTTATGCTGTCTTTCGCCGTTCTCAACACTGGCTCTCTATTTACTTTGTAGACCCCCAGAAAGCGATTTGACAAAACCTGAAGCCTGTAAATAGAGTTCCTAGTGCCCACTTCCTTGAGATTACAATTATAGCTGCAGCTTGTAGCTCTGCAGAGTCAGGAAGTTGTTCGGGATTTCTAATCAAAGACGACTTTCCAAAATAGTTGAGTATATTCTCAAAATCACAAATATACACACAAATATCCCTCCAACCTAACTAACAGAACAGTTCAGAGTCTATTGCGCCAATGCAACTATAAATGTCCGAAATAATTGTTGAAATGAATGCTCGCCATAATTTGATGAAATATCTCATCAAACGCCACGCTATATTAGTAGTAGAATGTCTGTCCCGCGACGGCACGTAAAAATACGACAATACGCACACTGAGGCTAGATAATGAAAATCATTCCCGAATTAACACTTTACTTGAAACGCTTTACTGGTTACGTGCATCTCGAGTAACAAAATACGGCACCCGAGGCTGTTAGTAGCACTGATCCTGGCGCGGCGCGATTCCCGACACAGATGGCGTGTCATTCAGCGTCTGGAGAGAACTGGGGCCTTGGCTTCCTCGCACAGTGCTCTTATATATAAAGCCGGGGTGCGGACCGCTGAGAAAACGCTCGATCAAATCGGCTGTCTCGACTAGCCGCTGTGCTAGTAACGCACCACTTCAAGTTGCATAATAAATTTTAGCTTCTCTTGCTGAAGGCCGATGAAGCTCCTAATTTAACTGTGCATTCAGCACGCAGGGAAGTATTGATAATAAATTTTTGACGTGGCTAACTTTAATAACTTAGGCGAGAGAATTAATTTAATTGCACTGCACGCAGCAGATGGGCTCTGAACTGTCCCTTCTGAGATCCGCTATTGCTATAATTTAATAGATATTTGAAAGAAACTTTTTACAGCTTCATCATCATAGCGGACCTCCAACCTATTAAAATCTAAACATCCTAGTATGATTTACAAGCTCACTTAATCAATCTTGCTTCCTCTAGTTTTGATATGAAAACCACAAAATCATGAATTTACACTAACATCTTAATTTGTGAAATCCAAAGTACTATTTTTATTAAATCATTATGAAAGCTGAATCTAAATACAAATTTTGCAGTCTCTAGCTCTTTTCCGTGCCGCCAATTATTTTTATAGAAAAACGTCCAAATAAAGGAAACGGCTGAAGTTATCAAGCTGATATTTAACACACATTAGTTTATCATTATTCCAGACATACTAGGAAAGTTTTATGTCATTTGCTTGATTTTTAAGGTATTGCGCAACATCTATGACGTCAGAGCTAGCAGACTAACACACAATGGAAACTGATGTGAATTTGCTGCAGCGTGAGTAGGCTGCTTCCCTACATCACCCTCTACTTAAATTTTTTTGTTTATGAATGTTAATGAATGAAGAAAAAAAAATTTAATTACAAAAAGGGAAGCAAGAGTACAATTTAAACTCCCTATGAAAAATCAAAATTGAATTATAAACATATATAAATATTAAAAGAAACTGATTTCCTACATTAATCATTTAAATTGCGGGCATTTTCACTGCCTCTTTAGAAATGTCATTACTCAAATTTTAAGCAAAGTCAATGAAATATTTTTGGCATACATATTGCCTTAGACTAACAAACACATAGAAATTGAAAAACTGTGAAATCTTAGTTACATTAAATACATCAAATACATTTTTACACACACAAATTCAAGGAAGATAACATGATACATAAACAGATGATTATTCCTTATCAGTCTTTTATAAACCTGAAAGAAAAGTTCACAACTAAATTTTTACACACGTGGTTGTAGCCGCTTTGGCTGGCGTCCTACACTTCCATTCACAAGGGTAGAGGAGGGGAAGTTGCTATGGTGTGCGTCCTTCTCGATCTCTCTAAATTACAAGGGAAAAGGGGAGGGGTCACTGTGAGTTGTGTCCAAGTCACTCCACGCTTTCACGCAGCTACCAGGCTGCCATTATCTGGTTTGTCCTGTAGAACAAACAAAAAGAGTGCCTCAGACTCTGTTCACTTAACATCTAAGGGTGGGTCACTATGAAATGGGGATATATACATCTTAGCCTTCAATATGTTGCTGGAACAAAGTTAACAGAATCTTTTTCAATAATACTCTCGCGGTTACTTAATTGTCATAAATTGGTAAACAAATGGCTCAAAACGCCTTTAGTCATGTACTAGATAAAATTTATGCTCAAGACATACAATCATAAATCATATTTAGTCTGAATTTATTATTTCAGGGCCGGAACACTGAACCAATGCTCAGTACATTTCTGATATATTTGTCTTTTATTCACTTAACTGACTCATTTTTTTATTACTTCATTCTTAGAGATAGTATGAGTATATTTGATTAGTAGTTGTTCCTCAGCTTCTTTATACATGTGAGTAACTTTTGGTAATAGTACAGTTGCGAGTGTTCAAAACACACTACGTTCAGTTGATTACTAAATTCACTTATTGGTCCTCTGCTGTTGTCAATTCCACATCTGAAATTAGGTACTTACTTACTGTGAAGTGTATTTATGCTGAGCTAAAATAATGTTTTACGTCTGTCATTATGTTTTTCAATTATATTGCTAGTGTATGTACTTATTTGACACTCACTCATTAACATTTAAAGCATAGGATAGCACATTCATTTCATATTTTTAGTGTACTGCAGCTGATCAGTTTGCTCACGTGGCAATCCATTTCCACTCAATTGGACGCTGAAACCACAGGTAGTCTCTCTCAGACCTACCACTAAAATGCATCAAATAATTATGGACGAGCGTAATGCTAATTTCCTTAAACCTATAGGACACCATGAGCTACTCTGTCTCATTTAACATAAGGGTACCTATGGTCGCATTCACGCCTCCAACTTATAACCTCAATATGTGTAGGTGTATCCTGTCACACACTACACTAAAATAACGGCCAGCTCCAACCTTATAAATACTTCAAGGACGTGTCCTTCACGTCTCAACCACAAACACTGCTCAATTCTCCTACACTGCCTTTCCTTGCTACACCAGGTGAGTTTATTTTTACAACTTATCTACATATTTTTCTTATAACACTAAGCAATCTCTTCCTTACTATTTCTTAGTTGGCTCTAATGCATACACTAGATTTCACTACCACTTCAGATCCTAGTCGTACACGAATTCATATATCTTTTTTAAAATATTATTGTGGGACCATTTCCAATAAAACAACACTTTGTACTTATTATTTTACCAGGGTTCTATACATAATTTTTACTCAAACACATTTTATCTTATTTACGTCATACTTCTCTATTGTTTGTCACTATTAGGTTTGTCATATCAGGTGTTTTTCTTCACTAATCGGTAGATAGAATGGTTACATAACGCACGGCTTGATAGCCATAACAGAAAATTTAATATTTGAAAAAGCAAAAGCCGAAATTTTTGTGGATAGGAAAGATGAAGAATGAGTGAGACCTGAAAAGGAAAGAAGATCTCACACAGCTGGGACTGCACAGCTGCCACACTGTGTAGAGGTTACAGAACAACCTCCTCCCTACAGCCTTCATTGGCTGCCTATGAACACGCCACGTCGATCTGAAAATACTTTATGGTGCCTTTTTAGAACCTGTCTCAGTTCTTCCTTCTGATTGGCGGAAATTTTATCGATTTCTTGCAATTTAGCTTCTATTTTGCCCAAAATTATTGCTTCTTCTTCTTCTTCGGTGTTTAACTTACTAGTACTAAGATTAACACCTTCGTCCCAATACCTCCTATTTTTCAGAACTCGTATAGGCAGCTCCCGAGTTACATCATCAGTTACTACATGTTTATCACTAAAAGGGACTGTAATTACTCCGGTTATTGGCAAGACCATTTTTAACTGGCTTCTTTCAAAGTCAACAACACTCTGATATTTAGACAAGAAATCTATGCCAATTAAAACCTCAATACTGAGATTGTTTACAATTAAACATGGATGATCAATTAAATTACCATTAATGTTAAAAGGCAGCAAAGCTTCTTGCTTTACTGTTTTTGACACCTTGCCAGTAGCACCAATTATTCTTAGTCCTGATACCCTCATTACTGTAAGTTTGTCTTTACCAGGTAATGCATCAAAGAAGGACTGAGATATTACACTCACCTCACTTCCACTGTCTAAGAGACAACGTACATTGATACCCAACATATTCACTATTACTATAGGGTGGCTTATTCTATGTTGTACAGGTGGTTCCTCAAATTCATCTAATAGTTCCTTTTGGATTTGTCTCCAACTAAAGTGATCGACATCTGTCTTCATTACATTTAGGTTACAGTGTGTAGGGGTTTCCTGAATTACATTTTCAGCTGCCTTTTCCAGTCGGTCTATTAATTTTAAATCGAAACACCGCACGACTTCATTACATTTAGTTTGCTGAACATGACCCAAATTACTGTAGTCTGAGCGATTCTGCGCCTCCAGACCGGGCATAACACTAGTTACAGCTAAACCACTTTTACTATTTTCGTCGGTTTCCCTCTCAAGTGACAACTGGTCACAGCTACTGGGTTCATCGACCCTCAACAGCCTACCCTCTACATTCTCACTTATCTCCTGTCCTAAATCTATTAATACATTATCAACATCCTGCACAGGCACTTTAGATAAGAGCACATCATCTTCATCATAAATATAAGCGTGAATTTCTTCTGCTTCTTCACCTGACAATTCAATATTTTGTAGCTCTTCCCTATCATTACACTGTTGCGCCTTCTCTTTCTCTTCCCACTTAGAAAGCGTCTCTAACACGGTATCTATCAAATACTGTGAGTGATCTAATATTTCTGTTGTATCCTTAGGTGCTACCGACTCTTCATCCACATGTTCAGTTTGAGTATTTTGATCTGTCTTACCAATTCCCTTAACTACTGGCCTAGGAAAAGTAACCGCCTGGTGAGCGCCAGTATCCTCATAGACGGGAACTAGTTTTCCTGCCTCGGCCTACTACTGTTTCCTTCAGTTTCATTATAGTTAACTGGCTGAGCATTACTTTCCGTACTATTGTTTACATGCATATTTCTGTTTGGAACAAAATTATCCCTTGGACGCCATTGTTGGTTCTGATAATCATTTCCCCAATTCCTACCTCTCCTAGGCTGGCGAACACCTACTGTTCTAATGTTTACATTGCCATTTTGCTCGTTCCTAAAATTATTATTATTGTTATTGGCATTCCTGTTATTACGTGCTTGCTCCTCATTGGCAGCAACACGTTCTACACGTTCCAGATATTCAATGAAACGATCAAGATTGTCTCTAGGGGCAGAGATAATTCTAGTTTGCCAATACCATGGCAGTTTGGCTTCAAGACCTAGTATAATCATTTCTGGTTTTAGCTTTTCGTCCAAATGTGACAACCGTGAAATCCATGACCTAGCAAATTCTTTAATAGATTCTTTGCCTGCATTGAAGCGTTTCCCACTCCAAAATTCTCTTAACACATCATTTTGCTTATGGCTAGACCAATACTCATTAATAAAAGCTGTTTTAAATTCCGCTAATGTTTTACACTTTAACATTACATCAGCTGACCAACGCATGGCATCACCTGCTAAATGACTTCTAATAAATGAGATTTTCTCTCTTTCAGACCAAGTCGGTGGAATCACATCTTCAAAATCGTTCCAGAAATCTAGCGGATGGATATTTTTATCTGGATCGAACCGCAAGAACTGCCGACACCCGATAAAAGCGGCGTTTGCAGCTACAACTTGTTGTACACTACCATTACCGGAAGTTACCGAAGCTACTTTACTTTCAATGTTAGCAATGTTAGTACTTATATTTTCTACTTTCATCTCAACATTATCTACTCTTTGCACAATATGAGTAGTGTCAGTTTTGATTGCATCTACGTCTGCTTGACATATGTTTATTTTTATATTAACATCTTTAAATCTATCTGAGCACAGTTCAGATTCCGCTTCGATCTTTTCTGTTAACTTGTGCTCCAGCTTCGCATCTTCCATTTGGAAGTCTTTGCGAACCTCAGCAACTTCGGATTTAACTGTTTTATACATTTCAGAAAACTGTTGAGCAACCTTTTTCTTAATATCCTCATGGTTGCAATCTATTTTATTATTCAAACTGTCCAGATCGTCTTTCAACTTATTGCAACTAGCCTTGAAAGAATTTTCTAATTCAACTTTATTGGATTCTAATTTATTATCCATTGCCTCAAACCGTTTATTAAAATTTGTTTGGCTGGCCATAATTTCAAACTTTAATTCAGCATTCATTCTAGCTGACATTTCTGCATGACTACTTTTGACCTCAGTTATTTCAGCTTTTAAATCAGCTGTCATTTGAGCATTACTGGCTGACATTTTTGCATTACAGGCTGCTATTGCTTGTAATATAACATTTAAATCAACAGCCCCAGCATCTTTGGGTTGCTCAATAGCTGGTTTCTTTTCACACTCAGGTGACGAAAAACTAGCTCCAATACCAGAATCATCAAAACTAAATGAAACTTCTGATTGATCAGACATGTCTAACTTCTTTTGTTTAAATTCTACTATCTCTGATGACTGTTTCATTTTTAATTCACCAGAGAAACTATCCTCCAATAAATTTACAATTTCAATTTTCGGCTTTACTACAGGGGTCTCTATCACTGAATCATTGCCCCTTCTCACACTACTGTAAGGAGACAATACTTCATATTTTACTTTAACACTACTTTCATGCATATTTACAATTGAATCATGGTCTGAATTTACATTTCCCTCAACAGACATAGGTTCTAATTTAATTTTAAACTCAGTTTCTTTTGGTGTTTCCATCGCTGACAGTCTTTTAGTGCAGGTTAGTAAAAATTTTAACAGCTTTTCACTTAACTTAGTTCCTTCTGCACGACGTTGTCGGCGCGGCGTACCAGGATTACTGAGGCGACGTGACGCGTTGAACTGCAGACGGCACTCCGACGGCTGTGATGTGTTTGCGTGGCCCGCAATGGCAGGCGCGTCTCCGGCTGCTGCGTCGGATGACTGCGGTGAGGTGAAACTGGCTTCCCGCGATGCCGGCTGCACCGCTAGACTCAGTGCCAGCTCCATGAATCCAGATGCGATGTTAATCCAATTGCGTCGTTCACATGCACACGTAACACTTTCACTGTTCTTTTACTCAGCTGCTTGTCGCATTTCACTCGCGAATTCGAATAGTTAAAATCGCTTTCACTTAGTTAATTTCCCGGCCGATGCACCATATGTGGGGCGGCGGAGGAGTAGAAATATTTTGATGTTGGTTGTTAAATATATTACTGCTACATTAATGTTTGCTTGCTGTTAGTTTCTAGCTTTAGAATGTTGTTATGCTGTCTTTCGCCGTTCTCAACACTGGCTCTCGATTTACTTTGTAGACCCCCAGAAAGCGATTTGACAAAACCTGAAGCCTGTAAATAGAGTTCCTAGTGCCCACTTCCTTGAGATTACAATTATAGCTGCAGCTTGTAGCTCTGCAGAGTCAGGAAGTTGTTCGGGATTTCTAATCAAAGACGACTTTCCAAAATAGTTGAGTATATTCTCAAAATCACAAATATACACACAAATATCCCTCCAACCTAACTAACAGAACAGATCAGAGTCTATTGCGCCAATGCAACTATAAATGTCCGAAATAATTGTTGAAATGAATGCTCGCCATAATTTGATGAAATATCTCATCAAACGCCACGCTATATTAGTAGTAGAATGTCTGTCCCGCGACGGCACGTAAAAATACGACAATACGCACACTGAGGCTAGATAATGAAAATCATTCCCGAATTAACACTTTACTTGAAACGCTTTACTGGTTACGCGCATCTCGAGTAACAAAATACGGCACCCGAGGCTGTTAGTAGCACTGATCCTGGCGCGGCGCGATTCCCGACACAGATGGCGTGTCATTCAGCGTCTGGAGAGAACTGGGGCCTTGGCTTCCTCGCACAGTGCTCTTATATATAAAGCCGGGGTGCGGACTGCTGAGAAAACGCTCGATCAAATCGGCTGTCTCGACTAGCCGCTGTGCTAGTAACGCACCACTTCAAGTTGCATAATAAATTTTAGCTTCTCTTGCTGAAGGCCGATGAAGCTCCTAATTTAACTGTGCATTCAGCACGCAGGGAAGTATTGATAATAAATTTTTGACGTGGCTAACTTTAATAACTTAGGCGAGAGAATTAATTTAATTGCACTGCACGCAGCAGATGGGCTCTGAACTGTCCCTTCTGAGATCCGCTATTGCTATAATTTAATAGATATTTGAAAGAAACTTTTTACAGCTTCATCATCATAGCGGACCTCCAACCTATTAAAATCTAAACATCCTAGTATGATTTATAAGCTCACTTAATCTATCTTGCTTCCTCTAGTTTTGAGATGAAAACCACAAAATCATGAATTTACACTAACATCTTAATTTGTGAAATCCAAAGTACTATTTTTATTAAATCATTATGAAAGCTGAATCTAAATACAAATTTTGCAGTCTCTAGCTCTTTTCTGTGCCGTCAATTATTTTTATAGAAAAACGTCCAAATAAAGGAAACGGCTGAAGTTATCAAGCTGATATTTAACACACATTAGTTTATCATTATTCCAGACATACTAGGAAAGTTTTATGTCATTTGCTTGATTTTTAAGGTATTGCGCAACATCTATGACGTCAGAGCTAGCAGACTGACTAACACACAATGGAAACTGAAGTGAATTTGCTGCAGCGTGAGTAGGCTGCTTCCCTACAAAGTCTTCAATGAATAATAACATGGTACTATTTTAAATATCACATGGTAATTGAGACGATGAATGCGAAGTAATAGAAATGAGAAAAATGGGAAGTTTAACATCTAAACTGGTGATCAGGAAGGAGTCGGCTTTAAGTAATTACTTTAACTTGGAAGAAAAATATCCCATGACGGACGAAACAAGGAGGACATTAAAAGCAGGCTAATACAAACCAAAACAGCATTTCTGGCCATAAAAAGTCTATTAGTCTCAAACATAGGTCTTAATTTGCAGAATCAATTTCTGAGAGTAAACATATGGAGCACAGCATTTGTGGTAGTGAATCATGGACTGTGAGAAAACCGTAATAGAAGAAACCGAAGCGTTTAAGGTGTGGTGCTAGAGAGGAATGTTGAATATTATAAGGACTGATAAGTGAAGGAATGAAGTGGTTCTCCTGAGAATTGGAGAAAAAAGAAGCGTATGGGAAAAAACCAACAGCAAAAATGGACAGGACAATAGGACTCGTGTTAAGAGATGGAGGCGAAACACTGCAGTTGAAGCCAGAGGCTCGAATACATCCTACAAGTAACTGTGGATGTAGGTTGCAAGTGCTGCTCTGTGAGGAACAAGTTGGTACAGGTGAGGTTTTCGAGGCGGGCTGCAACAAATGAGTCAGAACACTGAAAGTAAATGTGTGCGGATCACTTGAGACGTAATAAACGAGAGCAGCAGTGCATTTAAAGAAAATAAGTTTCTGAGGATCGCCCTACACGGAATAGCAGCGACAAGCGTAATTTTTTGTAAGTTCACGTCAGCTGGTAGACTCTAGCTGAGTGAATTATTCAACAACACCACTACAGCACCACCACATTACTGGTCGTACACGTTTGAAACTAGAATGTTAGAGATCTTGCCTTGTTGGTAATGGATTGCATATTCCTGAACGAAGAAGTACTGTTGCACTTCTGTAATACTGACTTGTTTATTTGTAAATTTCTTGTTCTGGAAGACGGTGGGTCTATGCGAATGTTCACTGGTGTATTCCTTTCCAAATATGGAATGGTTCCAATAGTTATAAGACTTTTAGGATAATCTTTGTTGTTGTCAGGAAAGTAAAAAGTTGTTGGACAATGTGACTGTTTCCGTAAGTGAAGGCTGAGAGCAATAAACTTTAGTGAGCTGAAATGTGGCACGTGGCAACTGGTGTGACGTAAGCCGGAAAATGAGAGGACTTTAATTCCACGAGAAGTGCCTGTGACGTCTTCTAGCAGGTTCTTACCCGTCCACGTCATTTTCCGCTGGCTATAAACTGTCCTGGGAGTGCGGTGGGCGGTAGATAGCGATGGAGCCCACTCGGAGAGAAGCTGATCAGGAGAGTAAGAGCGACCTTTTGTCGTGTGTCGTTTTCCTAGTCCCGATATTCTACAGCAAAGCGGAGAGAAATGTCAGTACGTTCGAAAATTCAGAATAAAGCACAGTATCAAAACGGCAAGGTAGTTAAAATTGTGTTATATGTATAGGGGACACTTGTCAATTTTGGATAACACTGATTTGTAAAGATTGTGAAGATATGAAAGAGACTATGCTGCAGATAACGTAAAAGGAATGAAGAAATATGGGAGGCTGGATAGGCCTATAGAGCGGAACACCACATTATGTAAAAATATTACCGTTATAGTCTACAGTGATTGCAAAATATATATTGAAGCTATGTGCGTTCGAGAACACCTAGTACTTGACCATGTAAACTCCCGTCAGGGCATGTTGCATTACCTAATGGGGCAAGGCCCACGCCAAATTTACCTGTACGGGTTTAACAGGAAAGAGAATGACGTCTGTCAGGGCTTACCTGACCACATTACCCTTAGGTGTGTTGCCTGTAATGGAATTAGGGGCACAACAGAGACTAACCAACCGCTGTACGAAATTATAATAAATAACGGATGGTGGGTAATAATAAACGATGTTGCTATCAGTACTTCCAGCATGAAAAAGAAAAATTTGCCCAGGTACGGCAATTACAATATCCCTCCCATCCTGCAGACCATCACTGTAGAAGCATCAACGTGAATAACAAAGTGCTAGCGAGCGCAACAAGTGTTGTGAAAGCTCTAAACGCCAGTACTGCCTTACAGGATGTGTGTGTGTGTGTGTGTGTGTGTGTGTGTGTGTGTGTGTGCAGCCAAGATCACGGTGACTCACGAGCCATAACTCCTCTATCTCATCAGTCCCACGTCGATGCAGTTTCCGTCTCCCTCTCGGCGATGAGTATGAGGAGACGAGCATCGAAGGCAGGTGCGTAACTTACAAAGTGCCCTAAACAGCCCCCATGTTTTCTGAGACTGTTGTCCAACATAAAAAAGAAATAATAACAAAACTAAAATGTGATTGCTGCGGCAGAGATAAAACGGAAGCGAGCTATGATGCCGTTCCAGAGCGTATTCGCTTTTATACACAAATACACTAATATTATTTTATAAGCAGATAGTATTCATTCTAACTGTCTCTCTCTGCCCACAGCCCTTGTCTTTAGAGCCTGTAGTTAACTGTCTCCTACTGTTATCGTCTGTCCAGTATTTATAATCCTTACTAAACTTTCATTTCATTCCTTTAGTCAGTCTCTCAACTGATAATGGTGCTGATACTCAAAACGTCCATGAATTGTATACAGGGTTACAGAATGCTGTAGAAAAAAGAACCACTGGTCAGAGCTCAGAATGACGTCAAATTTCAAAGGAATATTTATGAAAAAGGGGGAAACGTTATGTAAAGAATGACGATTACGAATATTTTACCACGAGATAGAAATATGCAAAACAAAAGACCCGCGGCACACGGCTGTTCCCCAGTTTGCGTCCGAGGTACCCAAAAGGTCTGCCTCCATGAACGATCGCACGCTGCTGGCAGAACTCCGTCACAAGAACGGTGACTGTGTGTCTGTAGTTCTGCAGAAGTTCCGTACACTCAACAGAATGAAAAAAGCCGTTCATCCGATGTGTGGCAGTGGTCTTGAGAAAATGATAACTAAATTCGAAAAGACATGTTCTTTAGAAGTACAATGTGGCATAAGGTGGATAACAATTGATCAGCCGTCAAGAGCAGATGCAGCCAAATCACTGTAGGAGGTGTGCAAATATGCAGTGCACAGGGAATTGCCCGAACTTTGGCCACACCTTTGAAAATGGCGCATAAATGTTTACAAAACATCCTGCATTACAAGCCATACAAAATTACCCATACGGAGAAATTGCTTCGTGCTGACCTCCTAAGACTAACGTTTGCTCTAGAATTTCTTGCTTGCATTAAAATGGACATTGAAGAGCCACAGAAAATTTAAAGACACACAAAGCCCATTTCCAAGAACACGTCAACACGCAGAATTTCCGAATATGAGCAACGGGAAATTCGTTTGCACATCAACTGGTGCCGCTTCATTTTGCGAAGGTAGCTGTGTCGTGCATGTTGACGGCATCGTTTATCGTAGGGCCATACCTTTCTTCGAGGGGGTGGGTACCGTGGGTAGTGTTGCTGGTAAATGCTATGAGAGTCCTTCGCACACCAACTCGGTTCCAATCCTTCAACAGCTTGGAAGTCTTAGGATCAGCTTTATGCAAGGTGGTGCTCCTCCGCACACTGCACAGCCAGTTAAGAAGCTGCTGCAGAGGCATTTTGCGAATGCTATTGTTATCTCCTGTCATTTCCCGACAGCCTGGCGGTCCAGATCGCCTTATCTTTATCTGTGTAACTTCTGGCTGTGGAGTTATCTCAAGATGCTGTGTTCAGTTCTCCGATTAGAAATGTAGCAGAATAGAAGGCATGCATTGTGCAACGAATTATGGATGCAAGCCCTGATACCATACGATCTGTTGTTCAACATGGTGTTTCTCTATTTCATCTTGTGGGAGAAAACGGTGGACAGCGTATCGAAAAAGCCTTGCACCATTCTTACGACATTTAAAAACCGATTGCATTAATGATTTTTATGCGAGTTTTGGTCTCAGGGCATTTAAAAAACGATTTCATTTTTTATTTTTATGTGTTTTTTGTGTGCTGAGAACAGTTAAAAACAAATGTCATAACTGCTTTTAACGTGGTTTCGTGGCCTCAGGAACAAATAAAATGCGATATCATTGTTGTTTTCTAGGCGGTTTTTGGCCTCAGGACAATTAGAAAATGATTTTCCACATCTGGTATAGTATGGGTTTTCTGTGGTAGATGGGCCTAGGTAATTAACAACGGCACAGCTGTTGAATGCCAGACTTGTGCTGTCATGTACATTTGACATCACAAAAAGCAGGCCAACCATGGATTCCAATGTGTACGCCGCACATGACTGTATGTAACCAACATAGTACAGTTGTGTTGTAGATCCTCTAAACCCTCTGCAGTACAGTCATTTGAATACACGATTGTCACCACAATAGACTACTAGAGAAATATGCTCTTTATGGCAGTCAGTCCAGAAGTAAACCAGTACCGTCATACAACAAATATTAGAAATACGTTGTTAGAGATAAGACGCTCCTTAACGCTTGTAAATTAAACTTCATTAAAATAAGACTCCAGAAGTTTTACCACACTCATAAAATGACATGACGAGTGTTCCTTTGTGATCTGAACTGGAACCAACTATTAACCAAACAAATCTTGCGTGGCTGATCGAGACTCGACTAGGCATAAAACGACGTAAAAACATTGAAATCTTTACCAGAATCAGTTTACAAGGCCGAATGTTCGAATCTGGAAATAAATGACGATATACATTCCTGGAAATTGAAATAAGAACACCGTGAATTCATTGTCCCAGGAAGGGGAAACTTTATTGACACATTCCTGGGGTCAGATACATCACATGATCACACTGACAGAACCACAGGCACATAGACACAGGCAACAGAGCATGCACAATGTCGGCACTAGTACAGTGTATATCCACCTTTCGCAGCAATGCAGGCTGCTATTCTCCCATGGAGACGATCGTAGAGATGCTGGATGTAGTCCTGTGGAACGGCTTGCCATGCCATTTCCACCTGGTGCCTCAGTTGGACCAGCGTTCGTGCTGGACGTGCAGACCGCGTGAGACGACGCTTCATCCAGTCCCAAACATGCTCCATGGGGGACAGATCCGGAGATCTTGCTGGCCAGTGTAGTTGACTTACACCTTCTAGAGCACGTTGGGTGGCACGGGATACATGCGGACGTGCATTGTCCTGTTGGAACAGCAAGTTCCCTTGCCGGTCTAGGAATGGTAGAACGATGGGTTCGATGACGGTTTGGATGTACCGTGCACTATTCAGTGTCCCCTCGACGATCACCAGTGGTGTACGGCCAGTGTAGGAGATCGCTCCCCACACCATGATGCCGGGTGTTGGCCCTGTGTGCCTCGGTCGTATGCAGTCCTGATTGTGGCGCTCACCTGCACGGCGCAAAACACGCATACGACCATCATTGGCACCAAGGCAGAAGCGACTCTCATCGCTGAAGACGACACGTCTCCATTAGAGATGGGCAAAACTGTTCTTTTCAGAGATTGGATCAGAACTGTTCACTCCCTGAAATGAATTAGCTCTTTTTCATGACTCACCACTCATTTACAATAGAAAATAAATGGAAGGCACATTGCCCTTTAAACTTGGTTTATTCCAGTACTATACCTGTATTTTGATCTTATTTGATCCTATTTTGAAGTAACACAGATAATGAGTAAGAATTTTGTATTGTTTATTGAAATTTCCACGATATGACAAAGTTTTTGATTATTGATTTATTTTGCACTATCGTGGTTTTTTGGGTGATCGGAAAATGTTGTAACTTGAGATTTACATTAACAATATATTTGGCTATAATGTATTAAAATTTCATTAACCTCATACAAATACATCACAAGCCATATATTTTTAAAGTGAACGTTTCCTTCCGAAGACGCCTAAAGTCGCAAAATCCGTACCAGAATAAGAAAAAAAATATAAATTTGACTGTAAAACGAAAGTGCTGCATATAGCCTTACGCAGAATAAAACAAGGAAAATATTGGTGTATCACATTTTGCGATACGTTTATCGGTTCGCTCGTAATTAAAGCGTAAATTCGAGTGTCCATAATAAAAATCCTATAGTAAGAGGAGTCATCAGGAACCTAATATAATCAGTTTAACCAAATAAAAATAAAATAAAAACAATTGATGTATACATAACATAATAATGTAATATACATAGCGGTATTACTACGAAGAACAATATCCAGTAGGGACGAATTCCGATGCAGAGGCGCTGAGTCGAGCAGGTCGAGCAGCGAGCTGTATTACTGCGTGAGCTGAGACCGCAGAGACCAGAGTGACACCTGAGTCGCTTTGCTCAACGCTCTGGCTAGAGTCGAGACGGTGGGATGAGCGTTGAGCGGGCGAGTTCCGAGGGTGGGGGGAGCGGTGAACTCACCCGCTCCGAGACAAATCGTCCGCTCCCTTGCGAGCAGGTTGTTGCAAGTAGTTCCTATGTTATCCACTAGGTGGCTCTCTGTCCTGTTGCTCGCATCAACTGCCCAGAGGGCAGGACATGCGACTGAAACGATCGCCGACAGAGTGCGATGCTAAGTTAAGCTGCGCCAGACACTGCGCGCGGCAGAGGACGCACAGAGACGGCACGGCATATGTGAAACACAAAATCCAATGGGGCACTGCACAATGCAGGCAGCCAAGGTAGAAGCAGGGCAGAGGCCGGCGCTGGCTGTGTTGTGTGGCGTGCACTGTGCTCTGACCAGCAGAGGCGCTGCTGATATGCTCCGTCTCTCTCTCTCTCTCTCTCTCTCTCTCTCTCTCTCTCTCTCTCCGCCGTGGGAAACGTTTGGAGCTACCGTTCTTTTTTTCTGAATCACTGATTGTTCACTCCATTGAAAGATTCAACTCTATGAATTAGTTCAAGAGCGGATCCCCCATCTCTAGTCTCCATTCGTCCCTCCATTCACGCCTGTCGCGACACCACTGGAGGCGGGCTGCACGATGTTGGGGCGTGAGCGGAAGACGGCCTAACGGTGTGCGGGACCGTAGCCCAGCTTCATGGAGACGGTTGCGAATGGTCCTCGCCGATACCCCAGGAGCAACAGTGTCCCTAATTTGCTGGGAAGTGGCGGTGCGGTCCCCTACGGCACTGCGTAGGATCCTACGGTCTTGGCGTGCATCCGTGCGTCGCTGCGGTCCGGTCCCAGGTCGACGGGCACGTGCACCTTCCGCCGACCACTGGCGACAACATCGATGTACTGTGGAGACCTCACGCCCCACGTGTTGAGCAATTCGGCGGTACGTCCACCCGGCCTCCCGCATGCCCACTATACGCCCTCGCTCAAAGTCCGTCAACTGCACATACGGTTCACGTCGACGCTGTCGCGGCATGCTACCAGTGTTAAAGACTGCGATGGAGCTCCGTATGCCACGGCAAACTGGCTGACACTGACGGCGGCGGTGCACAAATGCTGCGCAGCTAGCGCCATTCGACGGCCAACACCGCGGTTCCTGGTGTGTCCGCTGTGCCGTGCGTGTGATCATTGCTTGTACAGCCCTCTCGCAGTGTCCGGAGCAACTATGGTGGGTCTGACACACCGGTGTCAATGTGTTCTTTTTTCCATTTCCAGGAGTGTATTTAGCACTGCACTAGGAACCCCATGAACCTTACATTGCCCCTGATAACAATCACGAAAGGTATGTAATTAAGTGCAACGCACAAGTGTGAAACGCCGTGAATTTAACAAGCTGTCTTGACGGATGGGGAGTAGAACCTAGACCTAACTAAATGAATTGTTTACTAAGCACAATCAGATGTCAGAATTTAAATATGTTCACCAGTAGCGTGGTACTGGAAACTTGAGCGACGATACAAATAATTCTTGCCTGGAAGGGACTCGAACCCAGCACCTTCCGCTATTGTCTCGAAGTTGCGAATAGACATGGAGCATTTATGGTTTCTTCATCTGTAGCGAGACGTGCACATGTTCGGCTAGAGGTAACGCGACTTTCAGTTCTGTGCTTCCGCCTCTGACAGGAAAAACCAATCCACCTCTGTTCCAGTCAGTAGCAAAAGGACATTTTCAGTATCGATTCGGAATCATGGCACACGCCTACGTTCTTTGCTTGGTGTTACTTGCCCGATGCGTCGCAATCACTTGGGCAGACTCTGGTCTGTACCAAGCGGCCTCTGGGTGATGGTCCTGCCATGATGGACACCAACGAGCCCCTTCACAAACATGTTTCCTCGAGATTGTTCTATTACTGTCTGATTAAAAAATGAACGAAACTGTCTCTAACCTTCTGGCAGAGTGATGCTCTCAGCAAACAGACTGAATACAGCTTAAAAAAAATGGGTTTGATATCATGTCTTTGCGTTCGCACGGCATAACGTTGACTACTAGACCACGAACAGGTTATTCACAACAACAGATCTCGTGAAAGTCAAACCTTTTTATACCGTGTGATGCGTACCACATAATGAGAAAAACATGATGCCGCAATCAGATGCTGCTTGCAGAAATTCTGTCTGTACTAAGCTTTCTTACTCTAGTAATGTTATTTTAATTCACGGACCAATCGTCATGTAATGTCATAGTATCTTAATTTCTTATTTTAAGTGACCCTGAGATTTTGAAAACGCTGGCACTGGACTGCGATTCGAGCTTCGTTACCAATTTTTATCTGGATATGAACCTTTCAAGGTTATACTGTGCCATCATTTCGTCGTTTTCCTCACGATGCCGATCTCCTCCATGTCTCTATGATCCTAGCAATTAGTGAAAGGGACTTCCATAGTTGACACCCACCCAGCGTGGGGTCGACAATGACAATAAGCGCGAGTTTGGATACCCAGGCAGCATAGAACTACTCGTCACATTTCTTCTGGCCGAACATGTGCACATCTCGATGCTGATGAAGAAACACTAAATATTCCATGTCTGTTTGGAACTATTAGGCAATAGCAGAAGGTGCCGTGTTCGGATGCCTGCCAAGCAAAAATTATTTGTATCGTCGTTTCAGGTTTCAGTATCACGCTATTGATGAACATAATTAAATTCTGAAATCTGACTGTACTTAGGTAACAATTCATTTATGTAGGTACTGCGTTCTCATCCATCAAGACAACTTCTTTAATTCACAGTGTTTCACACTTGTGCGTTGCACTTTGTTGCATGCCCTTCGTGATTATTTCTCAGGGGCAATATAAGCTTCATGTGCTTCTTGGCTCAGTGCGAAACGTATCCTCATTTATTTCCAAGTTCGATCATTCGGCCTTGTAAACTTATTCTGGCAAAAACTCCGATGTCTTGCGTCCTTTTATGTGTAGTCGAGTCTCGATCAGCCACGCAAGCTTTGTTTGGTTAACAGTGAGTTCAAGTTCAGATCACGAAGAAAAACTTATCATGTCACTTAATGGGTGTCATAAGGCTTCTAGAGTGTTACATATTGCAATGAAGTTTAACTTACAAACGTTAAGAATTGTCTCATGTCCAAGAACGCGTTTTTTAATATTTGTCTTACCGTGGCATTTATTTACATCTGAATTGACTACCACAATGAGCAGTGTTCTGTAGTGGTCTCTCGTGGTAGTGAAATGACTGGTCTCCAGCGGGTTTCGGCGCTTACAGAACCTGCGACACAGCTGCTGTATGTTCGTTGCATTCTACCATAGTCCGCTTTTTCTTGCTGTCAAGTGTACATTGCATAGTACAGTTGGTTTAGTGAGCAAGTCATAACATAGGCAAAGTATTGCAAACCATCCGTCATTTGTAGCAGAGCTTGTTCTCTTAACGATACTTAAAGCGCCATGTAGTGGCCAAAAATTTCGTGATTTTGCTATTTCCATGACGTTTCCCTCATCTTCGACGATATTTGGTTCAAATATGACGTCGTACTGAGCAGCGGCTCTCTGAGTCAACAGTGACTGAATACACCTCAGCTTTCATATATATCTCCAGGACAAGAAGTCTAATGGGGTGATATGACCAGGGATCGTACAGGTCACTGTACAGGTCCTCCTTGGCGAATCCACTGATTGCCAAAAGTACTGGTTATTACTTCTCGGACTGGTTGTGCAAAGTTTGTTGAGGGTCCTATCATGCTAAAACCACATGACGTCACAACATACTACTATCTCAAACTAAAATTTGGTGTTCCAACGTTAGACACAACGACTTTTATCTCTCCACCCATGTATTACCTATGCATGCCCACTACTCAAGCAAGGTGAGTTTCCGACGCATGATTGATTTACGAAATAGTTTGCTTTTTGTCTCCCATATCATTCCTGTTAGTTTCGGCACTGAATCTTTGAACATTCTTTTTCCTAACTTATCCTTTATTGTTATTATTATTGTCGTCAATGTTATCATCACCATTACAATTTTTATTACTATCATTACTATCGCTATTAATATTATTATTCCTATTATTACTTAACTGTGTGATCAGTCGAAACAGATAAAATACTTAAAAAATTTAATATGATGGCCTGTTATACAAATAGAGAGAGTAGGTCTCAAGGAAGTCATAAAGTAATAAATAAAAGTAAACAAAGTCTGAAATCTCTTACAGAGTGATTTCGCTTGTTGAAACAGGCCACAGCTTGGTCTGACTTTTCTGAGAAAGACATACTTGCATTTTTATCGAGTCGACGATATATAAAATGCATGGAGATTGCAAAAGTGTAGACTAGGTTACAAAGCGAAAAAATAAGTTGGCATTACGATAAGTAAATCGTGTGCTTTGTCCGTGTGTTGCTGAGAGATTTGGAGCATTGTAATAGTGTGAAATCTTCATTTTTCAGCTGATGAAGAAGATGAGCGTTCTAGAATACTACTTTTGCAATCTCTTGGCGAAGAAGATGCCTACTTCAGACAGTTCAGTGTCTAAGTAACGCTATATAATCATAAGTAATGTGTGAGTCATTCACAAAGTTTGTTTAAATCAGTAATAATAGTCTAGAATGGGTTTCTGTGCACACAGCTTTTAAGAGTCGAGTATGTGCTGTCGTAATACCCAGTAATTAAGCGTTTTAATAATATGATGTACTGTTGTATTGACCGCAGAAATCAACATGCATTGCGGAAAATCATCAATAGTTAACTTCTTAACAGAAGATTGTTTCACATCTTTGCTCTGCGCGTTAGACGTCCAGATTCAGTCTCGAGAGTGTACATTTTAGC
Source organism: Schistocerca nitens (assembly GCF_023898315.1). Lineage (NCBI taxonomy): Eukaryota > Metazoa > Arthropoda > Insecta > Orthoptera > Acrididae > Schistocerca > Schistocerca nitens. Next base: position 1,014,359,041 of record NC_064615.1, read on the forward strand.
TCAACGTAATACGAGATGTGATCAAAGCATTCGGCGAATGATTTTTTTAACCAGCGACTGCTGGTGCTACACCCATGAGCTGTATTTTTTTCCGATAGCCTGATCTATTGAGACAGGCAGAGTCAAGTTGGAACCTGTTCTGACTTGTTCATCAGAGTGCAGAGACGCAAGAGTAAGACTGTGTTTATCGTGTTTGTCGCGCATCATGTATTTCCAACAACTCGTCAAAGAAAAATTATGATTAAATTTGCAAAAAAGGCCAAAGAAACTCAAAGAATCTTGAAATTGGTCTCTGGGTATAATGTTGTAACTCTGAAGACTGTTTACAGGTGATATGAGCGATTTAAAAGCCGAAATGAGTCGGTAGAAGACGAGCAACGTTCAGGATGCCCATTAAACTCAAAGACAGAAGAAAACGTGCAAAAAGTGGCAAAAACTCTTCGTTCAGATACTATTAAAGACCTTACGGAAGAACGAAGAAGATTGTTCGTGTCCCTGCAAATCATTTCAACCAATAATTGACAAATGAGACGCGTGAGTACAAAGTTACTTTTCTAACTTTTGAGTTATGAATGGATGGAAGATTGTCTTTCAGTTTTCACGGAACTGAAGGATCGTCTTCATTCAGATCCGGATTTCATATCCAAAATTTTAACTGTAGATGAAACATGGGTCTATGGGTATGACTCTGAGACGAAAGTTCGGAATTCCCAATGGAAATCCAGAGAATCTCCTCAAAAGACACGTCAATGAAAATCGAATATCAAAGTAATGCTCATTTCTTTTTTCGAAAGTCAGTGCGTCGTGCTATCAGAGTTTGTTCCAAGGGGCAACTGTAAAGGTTGAATTTTACTATGGCGTACTGCAAAGTTTGCAAAACGATTTAAGAAGGAAGAGACCAGAAGAATGGGCTAGTGGCTTCCTTTGCCATCACGACAAGGCACCGTGCCGCACGTCGTTTTGATTCGCTATTTTTAGCCGGAAAAAATCTTCACTGTCCACATCCACCTTGTTCACCAGATGTAGCACCGTGCGATATCTGAGTTTTTCCAAAAATTAAAATTTTCCTTGAAGGAAAACGTTTTGGCACCATCCCTGACATTTAAAGGACCACGACACAGCAACTGGACGCCCTTAAAAAAGAAGGCTTTCTGAAATGCTTCCATTCATGGAATCAACGGTGGGATAACTGCATTGTTAGCCAACGAGGGTACTTTGAAGGAGATTAAATCAAAGTCAGTGTAATATTATTAATCTTTTCTAATCAAATTATTCGCGGTAGTTTTTGATCACATCTCGTACGTCACCATTCAGCTCTCCTTTTAATAATACAACTTCCTTTTCATTTACAAGTGGAATTTATAACCGTTATATACAGGGAAATCTGAAGTATTAAATTATCCAATATCCTCGTAACACAGTTTTACATGCTTTGCTGAAGACTTGTTTTTAAAGACACCTCCCGAAAAAATCCAGCACGCTCAAAGACAAGGTCAGTTTATGTACATCTGAGGGGATAGATAATTCATCGTCAGAACTGTTCCGACGTAACTTCAAGCACCGTTCCAGCACGCTCAAAGACAAGGTCAGTTTATGTACATCTGAGGGGATAGATAATTCATCGTCAGAACTGTTCCGACGTAACTTCAAGCACCGGCACGACGGTAAAGAACATTAGACCAGAGAGGGCTGTGGGACGACGTCAACCAATAGTACGCTGACTAACCCATCTCTAGGACGACAACCAGACAGGAGCACCAACTACACGAAGAGGACAACCCAACTGAAGACGAGCCGTTGAACGAACGCTATAGCAATGACTTAGTAACTGTATTGTTTCACTTGTATTAGGAGTTGTATACACTGAATAGACTTCTTGTTTTTCCGTCGTCCAATGCTTGCGACACTCCCGTATTTGAAAGTTAAGTATTGTCTTTTAATTTACGTACTGTATAAAAATTCATTAATACGATTTTCTTGAATTGTTGTCTAGAGATCCGAGAAAGCAGGTTTCCTAGGCACCCTGTGTTAGTCGATGGGTGGGACTCAACAAGAACAGTGTGTGATAACACATTCAAACTAAATAAAACACACATTTCACAATAAAGTGTGCCTTTTCTTGCAATTCAGCAGTTGTGCTTGCAGGCTCTGGGGAATTACGTTCCCACTGCATTGTGACCCATTCGTGTTCAGTTGGTGAGAGATCTCGCGTACTTGTTCGTCAGGGCGGTTGTTAAACGCCACGAAGAGTACTTCGTGTGTCAGCATCTATAAGTGGATGCAAATTGTCCTGCTGAAGAAGCACGTTACGTCCCTTTCGGTGAAATGACAGTAGTTCGGGTGTAACACAGTGTGCAACGTACCTGGCTGGCTCTGTTCTTCGCAGAAACACCGTATGTGACCGTAAGTTGTAAATGTTGGTCCCCCACTTCCTAAACTCGGGAATGGGAACCAGTGCGTGGCGGGTGAATGCACTATGGAACAGGTAGCTCACCGGGTCAACGCCCAACACTTGTCGCTCGGATACAGACGGAATCTACTCTCATCAGTGAATACTATGCAGCGTCATTCCAGTCTTCTGTGGACTCTTTCACAACGCCACAGTAGCCATGCTTGGTGATATCGTGGTGTCAGCTGCAGCCTGGCAAAAGGCACAGTGATCTTCATACTGCTACAATCATCCTGTTGGCAGTGGTCCCTAATGGCACAGAAAGGATATGTGCCTGGATTTCTTCCCTGGATCCACATCTACATCTACATCCATACCCCGCAAGCCGCCTGACGGTGTGTGGTGGAGGGTACTTTGAGTACCTCTATCGGTTCTCCCTTCTATTTCAGTCTCGTATTGGTCGTGGAAAGAAAGATTGTCGGTATGCCTCTGTATGGGCTCTAATCTCTCTGATTTTATCCACATGGTCTCTTCGCGAGATATAAGTAGGAGGGAGCAATATACTGTTTGACTCCTCGGTGAAGGTATGTTCTTAAAACTTCAACAAAAGCCCGTACCGAGCTACAGAGCGTCTCTCCTGCAGAGTCTTCCACTGCAGTTTATCATCTCCATAACGCTTTCGCTATTACTAAATGATCCTGTAACGAAGCGCGCTGCTCTCCGTTGGATCTTCTCTATCTCTTCTATCAACCCTATCTGAAACGGATCCCATACTGGTCAGCAATATTCAAGCAATGGGCGAACAAGTGTACTGTAACCTACTTCCTTTGTTTTCGGATTGCATTTCGTAGGATTCTTCCAGTCTGGCATCTGCTTTACCGACAATCAACTTTATATGATCATTCCATTTTAAATCACTCCTAATGCGTGCTCCCAGATAATTTATGGAATTAACTGCTTACAGTTGCTGACCTGCTATGTTGTAGCTAAATGATAAAGGATCCTTCTTTCTATGTATTCGCAGCACATTACACTTGTCTACATTGAAATTCAATTGGCATTCCCTGCACCATGCGTCAATTCCTTGCAGATCCTCCAGCATTTCAGTACACCGTTACAACCTCTCGATATACTACAGCATCATTCTCAAAAAGCCTCAGTGAACTTCCGATGTTATCCACAAGGTCATTTATGTATATTGTGAATAGCAACGGTCCTACGACACTCCCCTCCGGCGCACCTGAAATCACTCTTACTTCGGAAGACTTCTCTCCATTGAGAATGATATGCCGTGTTCTGATATCTAGGAACTCTTCAATCCAATCACACAATTGATCTGATAGTCCATATGCTCTTACTGGGTTCATTAAATGATGTTCTGTTAAGTGATTCAGTCATGGACTGTGCGGCTGGTCCCAGCGGAGGTTCGAGTCCTCACTCGGGTATGGGTGTGTGTGTTTGCCCTTAGGATAATTTAGGTTAACTAGTGTGTAAGGTTAGGGACTGATGACCTTAGCAGTTAAGTCCCATAAGATTTGACACACATTTGAACTTTTTTTTGTTAAGTGATTAAGTAATGTTATGTCGGCCATCACTGTTCGCACAATGAAACGATCTTGAAGTGGGTCTGTACTACGTGGACGTCCAAAACCTGATCTGCAGTTGTGAGAATGTTTCACAGAGCACTGCTGAAAGCAGCGCCACACCGCTGAGATACTGTGCACACATTGCGCAGCACCCGTCGTTACGTCTGTCGAGTTCCCACTCGTCCTCAATATAACCAAATGGTTCAAATGGCTCTGAGCACTATGGGACTTAACATCTATGGTCATCAGTCCCCTAGAACTTAGAACTACTTAAACCTAACTAACCTAAGGACATCACACAACACCCAGTCATCACGAGGCAGAGAAAATCCCCGACCCCGCCGGGAATGGAACCCGGGAACCCGGGCGTGGGTAGCGAGAACGCTACCGCCAATATAACCCTCTTCAGATGGCTGCAGTTGCTCAACAGGAGTGCGTGCTTGTCGACGCGGTGTCCTTGTTCCGTAGAATGATTGTTGAAAACATTGTTCACCTCTAAACTCAGCACAGTTACTGGCTGCAGGGCCAAAAGAGATAGTGCACACACAGGTCTCCTGGGCGCCGCCAGATCGGCCGTGACGTTGAGCAATGAATCACTAGCTTTACAACCCCTGCACAAGCTATACTCCAGTGCCATTGAAAGCAGTTCTTGAGGATACTGTCGTTTTTTCCTGGCTTATCGATAATATACAGGGTGATGTAATTAAACTTTCAAAACGCTGTAACAATAACACCACTGGTCAGAATGACATCAGATTGCAACGGAATATTATCGGAGAAGGGGAAAACGTGTGGCAGAAGAAAAAAATAGAGTCAAAATTGATCAATATATGTGATGCGCACGACCCATCGAAGTTGGTATAAACACGCCGGGTACACTGCTTTTCCTCCTCTCGCGCCTGCGACGTTCGTCATGACTGTCTCAATGCAGGATCGCACTCTGCTTGTAAAGCTGTATTACAAGAATGATGAGTGTGTACACGTCGCTCTGCAGAAGTTCCGGACAATGAAGGATTTGAAAACAGGCGTTGGTCCGATGACTGCCTTGGGTCTGGAGAAAATGATTCGGATTTCGAAAAGACGGGTTCCTTTGGTGTGCAACTTGATAGGGGAAGGAAACGAATTGAATCGACGTCAAAGGAATCAGTGGCCACAGAAGGAGATGGTTGGTGGTGTGCAAACGTGTAGTGCACGGAAAATTGTCCGAAAATTGTACATTCCCGTGAGCACGGTGGGTAAAATTCTACGAAAGATCCTTCTTTGCTATCCACTCAAAATTACCCATGCGCACGAGTTGCTTCCTATTGGCGTGATAGCAAGAGTGACCTTTGCTTTAGAATTTCTTGCTCGCATGAAAGTGGACAATGATTGGCCTTGGAGGATTTTGTGGACAGACGAATCCCACTTTCATCTGACAGAATATGTCAATACACAGAACTGTCGAATATAGGCAACGAAAAGTCCACACGCAAATCAACCAGTACCACTTCATCCTGAAAAGGTCACTGTGTGGTGAAGGTTTACGGCAACATTTATCACAGGGCCATATTTTTTCGAAGAGACTGGTGCTTCTGGTCATGTTATCTGTAGCGTCCGTGATAAGCCTTATGAGTGTCTTTTCCGCAACCACTACATTCCAGCTCTCCAACAGCGAGGATGTGTAGATGGGATAATTTTTGTGCAAGATGGTGCACCTCTGCATATTGCAAATCCATAAGCAGCTGCTGAAGTGGTATTTGGGAAATGCTAGAATAATCAGAGGCCCTTTTTCTACAGCCTGGCCGTCCCGATCACCTGATCTTAATCCGCGTGACTTCTGGCTGTGGGTCTAACTGAAAGACGTTGTGTTCAGTTTCCGACTACAAACTCAGCTGCATTGAAGCACGTATTGCACAACACATTCTGAACGTGACCCCGGAAACACTTTGATCAGTTGTGGAACGTTCTGTTTCTCGATTTCAACTTGTTGCAGAAAACAGTGGACAACATATTGAGCACGTTTTGCGGAAGTTACGCGGAAATTAATAATTCTATTTGATTTTGATTGATGCTTATTAAGCGATTTTTGTCCTCAGGACAATTAAAAACCTATGTGATTGACGCTTTTTATGCGGTTTTTGGCCCCAGAACAATTAAAAACCAATGTGAGTGCTACTTTTTAACGCGGGTTTTGGCCTCAGGACAATTAAAAACCGACTTTTCCCATCCGATGTGATATGACCTTGCGGTGGTGGATGGGCTTACATAACTGACCCTACCACCCTGTACGCCCATGCACACTGAGCAGTATAGTTTGTTTAACTTCTAACGTACACCTTAGGGATTGTTGTATGATTTGTGTGTCACTTGTAGTCGACCACCCGTAAATTTTGGTGCTTATAGCGCCATCTATTGCTACATTTTCTAATTATTTTTCTTCTTCCATACGTTTTCCCCCTTCTCCGATAATATTCAGTTGCAATTTGACGTCATTCCGAAAAGTGGTGTTATTTATACAGAGGTTTGAAAGTTTAACTTTAATTATAATCATCCTGTATATCCAAACATCTAGATTATCAGTATTCTAATATATCCATAATGAACGTCTAGCCGATGGTTCTTCTCAGATATCTAAAATAGCCATTCCTACTGTTGTTGGCTTGTCAAACGCTACATTGTGGTGAACATAACGGTCATTTGAAAATTAAGGTTTAAAATGCATGCATCTGCTCCGTCTCTATCTTCCCAGGATGCCGCTAGCTTCAAGTCTCTTATTTTTCGTACACTTTGCGTAGTTTTACCAAATACACCGTTATTCATAAGTTTGAAAAAAATTCTTCCTTACAGCTACACATGATGATAAGCGTTTCATACTAGCTGAAAAAGTGGGTATTGTTGCGGGAGGTCGTTGCTACGAGTGCAGTAGTTGTTTAAGCAGTAGCCTATTCCCCTAACGGAAAATCAAGTTTACTTGTTATAGTGCTCATATGCACTCCATATACTTTTTGGTGCACAATGTCTTTCTCATTCCACTCAACCACTTTCAGACATGCTTTGTGTTTTTCAGTCCAAGTGCCATGTAGTGGCCACAATTGTAGTTTCCACAGTTAAACAGCACGAGCTAGACTTATCAGCATAAGATGATAAACGTACTATAGTTCCAGATAATGTGTATACCTCAGCTTGGGGTTACTAGCACGTAAAGTTTGTTGCCTGAGTCTGTTGTGTACCGTACATATGAAAATACAAAACTAAATTTCTACAGCAAGAGAAAGATAAATGTGATTTTTGTGTTTGTGTTAATGGGCAAAAAAAAAAAAAAAAATTCGATTTGTGACTGGTCTGTTTCGTGCAAAATATGAAAAAAAGAAACATATATTACATCAGTTTTATTTATTTCATCTAAAAGGTTTTTCAGTTTAATAGCAGGTAGACAGTTAATGTGACGTACTTAATCTTAGCCGGCGGCATTGCCGCAGTGGTAACACCGGTTCCGTTACCTTACCGAAGCTAAGCGCTATCGGGCTTGGCTGACACTTAGATGGGTGACCGTCCAGTTTACAAGCGCTGTTGGCAAGCAGGATGCACTTAACTCTTGTGAGGCAACTTGAGTAGTTACTTGATTTAGATATAGCGGCTCCGGCCCGAAATTAGACAACGGCGAGGAGAGAGGTGTGCTGACCCCATGCCCCTCCATATCGCCTGCTCTCTCCAATCAGCAACAAAAGTTAATGGAATTTGCACATTAAAAGCTCGAGACGAGCAGACAGTCCTCTTACCGGTGAATAATTTACTGATTAAGCAATTCAGATAACATTGCATATACTACGGAACGGCTTTTAAAATAATTATACTCCTCACGCAGGTATACGTAGCTTATAACATCACTGCAAACAAGCCTCTGCGTTTACGTAATGTGTAATGTTTAGTAACTTATGTGTCATGCGTATCGTTTTGCCTTTGAAGTTTTACTGAGAGGGAAATATAATAAACACAGCTCGGATACTCTATGATTTTTATTCTATATGATGCAGTAAATAAAATTTCAGTTAACCTCTAGCATTCCATAACATCAATTTGTCTCAGCAGCATGCGATGCCTAAGTTTTTGTTCTCGTTTTACCATTATACATCACATTAGGCTTAGCTTTAAGTGTCATTAATCCCTATTCTGTGCAAGCCAATCTATCCACCGAAATCAAAACGTCATCCAGGTGCTGCCCACAATCATCCAAGAATGCAGAAAAATAGTTTTATTTGGTTAGAAATACATCGATACTGCATCTTCACCAACAACACAATCTCTGTAATTTTGCATACTGTCTTTTACAGCTAAATCGCCACAGGGAATTACATGTGCTTCAGTCAGTCAACCAGTAGCATTACAACAACACAGTTGTTAATTTTGGATCTCAAACTTACATTTTACTTCCAAATAACATCCTCTTTTCTTTTTCCTTTTTGCAGACCTACTGCTGTTACAATGTAGTCCACCAAACACTCACAGACGGCAGTAAACGATGGCATATGATTAACAGAATATTTTTCGTAAATGCCAACTTTTATTTCCCTGCACGTCGAATTCTCTTGATAATACTACATATAGCTCTTCTGAGTTTGTCTTGGCTTTCGTTTACGAGGGAAGCACCATTCATGATCCAAACGGTCAATAAATCTCCTGAGTCTACTTTTATTAGTAGACGTCACCTTTCAACCATCCCCACAGGCTAATATCTAAAGAGGTATGTTCCGAGAGCGTTGGTGGGCAAGAAAGGTCAACACGTCTGCTGATCCAGTTCGCGGGAGATGTAAGGTTTTTGTGGTGTACCACCTGACTACTGGAAAGAGCCAGGAGAGCTGTCGTGCTAAAGGAAGATACCCGATTATGAAGCCAAAAGAAGCGCTTCCAATAATGGTGGAAGCTAGTCTCCATGAAAGCCCATATGAAGGTACCCTGTAAGACGATGTGATAACACAACAGACACATTCAAATAGTGGTCCATAATACCACACTGCAGATTTACACAGAGAAGCTTTCTTGAAAATATTGCTCCACAAACACACGCGGGTTTACGTTACGTCAGAAACCTGAGTTAGTAGTGTCATTGATACCCTCACGTTAAGCACTAGAAATGGGATCTGCACTAAGTCAGCGACGAAGCACCAATGGTGTACCTTCAGTTCCTTCTCGAAGGTGTTGGCCAGCTGTAAATAATGTGAATAGCAGTCGTACATACATAATGATCACCATATTCTGGTACGGGGAACACTGATATTCTTTCTGTGATTGCTGAACCACTATTTTCCAGCAAGTGAATATTGTCTTCTACTTCATCTACCCTATTTTTTACTTTAACGTTCAGATGAAACAGAACTGCTAAACACTTCGTCATTATCATGCAGTTTAACGAAAACACAATTAAACGCTGGTTAGAAAACCGTTTACTATACCTACGAACAGCAGCAGAAGCTGTCCCATTAAAAAACCCGTACACAAAGCCATATAGGCACATCCCGCACTTGTAAATACGTGCAGAATACTTAAACGATGTAGTAAAATTGGTCAACAGGTCACAATCACAACCACCACTGAATAATTCAGTCACGTAAACTCAAGCACAGCTTCAGAAATTTGACATCAATAAGATAATCGATAAATAAAACTACATACATGTGAAGATGGCATCTGTTAATTCGGAGCCGGCCGCGGTGGTCTCGCGGTTCTAGGCGCGCAGTCCGGAACCGTGCGACTGCTACGGTCGCAGGTTCGAATCCTGCCTCGGGCATGGATGTGTGTGATGTCCTTAGGTTAGTTAGGTTTAAGTAGTTCTAAGTTCTAGGGGACTTATGACCACAGCAGTTGAGTCCCATAGTGCTCAGAGCCATTTGAACCATTTTGTTAATTCGGATATGTCCGAAAGAACAGATACCATCTTCATGTATATATATTTCGCTGCTTGTTTCTGACCTTGATGGCTCAAGTGAAAAAGAGAGAAAAAAATCACTGTCTGGACCAACAGCAAGACGATTGTTCGAAACCACTTTTTGGTCGCCTGCTCTGTGACTGAATTCTAAAATCATCACTAATATTTGTAAAAACGGCGGTCCCCGACATCATTATTCTCGAGAGATATTCCGTCGACACACAACTCTCTTCACTCTTACCGTATTGGAAGATTAAGAAGAAGGGGATGTTACTAGGAATAACCTACCGCGTTGTTTCCGTAGTTTAAGAGGTTTTCTGTTGTTCCAAGATGCAGATATTTTAAAATACTACAAAACACAACCAAAATAATCTAGTCATTTTGTAAGAAAATAAAAAGAAATTCAACGACTAACACTACTACTAATACTACATATAAGGTGTCGCCGAAAACCAAGAGGTGGACAGCTGCAAAGATGCTGTAAAGGTAGTGCGGTGTCAAAGGCGGTGCGAATCCGAACGGGTCTAAGGCGATACCGCCACAAGGAATTGTGGTAAGAACGGCCGCAGCATGTACTTAGTTACTTTCTTTCTTTCTTTCGCTTACGCCATAGTCATGCAGCGATCGCAGGGTCGTCGTGGTTACAACGGGTTTGGCAGTGTTAGTGTCAGGGATGGCCGGATGCCCTTCCTGCCGCCACCCCGTACCCCCCCCCCCCCCCCCAGGACGGAATCAGTTTCCCTCCAACTGTCTGCATCTAGTGTAAATCGTGAAATAGCGCGGACGTGTTTCAAATGTCGGCGACGCGTGTAAATGAGGCGGAACGAGGGGATCAGCCGGTATTCACCTAGTGGGATGTGAAAAACCGCCAAAAATCACATCGAGGCTGGCTGGCACACCGGTCCTCGTCGGTAATCCGCCGGGCGGATTCGATCCGGGGCCGGCGCGCCTACCCGAGTCTAGGAAGTAGCGCGCTAGCGCGCTCGTCTACCCTGGTGGGTTATGCACTTAGTTACTGTGTAGCGTAAATTAGCCTCGCTAAGGTATAGTACATCCGCTACTACAGCGTGAACCGAGAGTTACAAAACAGTTACCGTCATCGAGACGGGTTCAGAGTACTGTTGTCAGGCTGACGTGTGGTATAAGTTATTTTTGTGCACTGTACAGCATTACTGTATGTTACAGTACTGTATTCAAAGTATTTGTGATTACCGAATCTGAACAATTTATCTACTCATACGCAGTAGTGGGGTTGAGTTATGAGACCACCGTTACATCGCAGCACAGTTATCGTCTGGTCTCTATGTTCAGACATCAAAAACAATTTTGCATTATCCCGGTTCCCAGAACTACTGAAGACAGATTTTGACTGTGGATATTGTATCACAGACACTGTCCCTTTGAATGATGTATACAACCGTGCATGAGCAGTGCCTATTACACGGAGGGGGTCCGACAGCAGATCATTTCTAGTCACTCCACCAGGAGATTTTGTCTGTAGTTCAAACATGTAGTTCACCCGTATCTAGTCGGTCAATACCGCGGTTCGCCAGGAAGAACTCTCAACAAGGGAAGTGTCCGCCATCTCGGAGTGAACCACAGCGATGTTGTTCGGACTTGGAGGAGATACAGAGAGACAAGAACTGTCGATGGCTGGCCTCGCTACGGCCGCCCAAGGAATACTATTTCAATGGATGACCCCAACCTATGGATAATGGCGCGGAGAGACCCTTATATTAACGCCACCATGTTGAATAGATGTCGTGTTACGACTCCATCTGTGCGCAATTAGCTGCGTGATGCCAACCACTCTGAGGGATCTATGCCGAATCGCCATTGAGGAGCGGGACAATCTGGACCAACAGTGTATTGATGAACTTGTGGATAATATGCCACGACGAATACAGGCGTGCATCGATGAAAGAGGACGCAGTACCTGGTATTAGTGGTACCGGTGTGTACAGCAATCTGAACCACCACCTCTGAAGCTCTCACTGTATGGCGGTACAACATGCAATGTGTGGTTTTCATGAACAATAAAAAATGAGGAAATGATGTTTATGTTGATCTCTATTCCGATTTTCTGTACAGGTTCCGGAACTCCCGAAATCGTAGTGATACATACCTGTTTTGATGTGTGTATTTGAAACATCTCAGGCGCCAAAGTAACAAACCGAACCACGCACTACTGTAGACTGGGGCGATTAATGAAAGTTAAGTTGAGCCTTATTTAATTAAGTGTTTGTGTGGTAACCGTGCCGGCCGTTGTGACCGAGCGGTTCTAGGCGCTTAAGCCTGGAACCGCGCGACCGCTACGGTCGCAGGTTCGAATCCTGCCTCGCGTATGGATGTGTGTGATGTCCTTAAGTTAGTTAGGTTTACATAGTTTTAAGTTCTAGGGGAGTGATGACCTCAGATGTTAAGTCCCATAGTGCTCAGAGCCATTTGAACCATTTTTTTGTGGTAAATGTGTACTCTTGTTTACCTCCATATTTAGTACATATCATCTGTCAAGATTTGTAAACCATCGGTGATGAAGAAGAACTACTTTTTCTAAAATTTAGGATGATATATATTTCTAATAGAAATTGGTGACTGTCTGGTAAGCAGTTTTAATCAACTAAAATGCGCTGAATGATTTTACACATATTCTGAAACTGAGAATCCGATATATGCTAGCCTAATACTTACCCGTGTTAACTTTAAGGGGGCTTAACTCTTTTTGCTGCTTGCCTTCCAGGTTTCAAAAACAAAGTTACCCCTAAATCACTTAATAAGTGTCTCAATACTTTGTGGTATGCACTACTGGGTTAAGGTTGCCTGGGTGTGGAAGGATCAGAAAAAATATGGATTCAACATCATTTATTTCAACATTTTTACTAACTCTCCTCAGGGAAACTAACTTAACCAATAAGGCTGAAAGGGTCGTGACATATTAGACTGAAGCAACAAATTAAAAAAAAAAAGACCATTTAAGATCAACTACGCATTATCGATAAAACAATCTCTTGACATATTCAAGAACACCCCAAATACAAGTCAAATATAGGTGTCTTATAACAGGCCGTAGTTATCACATCCAGCGACTGCTGCGTCCATCCCACGTTGTGGTGCTGCACTAAACCTAGCAAAAGGAGGTTTCACACGATATTGGGAAGTATCCCATAACTTTTGTAACCACAGTGTAAATCATAACTACTGAATAAGAGCACGTAGGTCTCAAGAAAAGCATCTTAGATCCATGTTTATTGGACGCGATTTCCAAGCTTTTGTTCGATACTGCAATCACTCAAAATGTGGAATATTTGTGAACGTGTTGCATACGATGCAGTCAAAACAACCGTGAACGTTGGCCCATGGGAAATCTAGTGTCAAACGCTTCAAGCTACGGTGAAACGGTGCTTCTGTGACATTTGTGTCACATAACGGAAGTGACTGTTTCCATCTCTGCAAATAATTCTACAAAATTCTTTTATGACGTCACTTCTAACAATAGTCAAGCGAATTTTCCTTGGTGTTTCTGTAAATACACACACGAAAAAAAGTTCCGGAACCTGTACAGAAAATTGGAATAGAATTCAACGTAAACATCATTCCAGCCCTTTTTATTGTTCATGAAAACCTCACATTGCACGTTGTACAACCATACAGCGTGACCTTCAGAGGTGGTGCTCCAGATTTCTGTACACAGCGATACCTCTAACACCCAGTAGGAGGCCTTTTCCATTGATGCATGCCTGTATTCGTCGTGGCATACTATCCACAAGTTCATCAACGCACTGTTGGTCCAGATTGTCCCACTCTTCAATGGGGATTCGGCGTAGATCCCTCAGAGTGGTTGGTGAGTCACGTCGTCCATAAATAGTCCTTTTCAATCTATTCCAAACATGTTCGATAGGGCTCATGTCTGGAGAACATGTTGGACACTCTAGTCGAGTGATGTTGTTATCCTAAATAAAGAGGTGCACAATAGAGGAGTGAGTTGTCATCCAGGAAGACGAATGCCTCACCAATATCGTACCGATATGGTTGTACAGTCGGTCGGAGGATGGCATTCACGTATCGTACAGCTGTTACGGCACCTTCAATGACCACCAGCGGCGTACGTCGTTCCTACAAAACGCCACCCCAAAACAGCAGGAAACCCCCACCTGGCTGCTCTCACTGGACAGCGTGTCTAAGGCGTTCAGCCTGATCGGGTTCCCTCCCAATACATATCTGATCATTGTCTGGTTGAAGGCATATGTGACACTCATCTGTGAAGAGAACGTGATGCCAATCCTGAGCGGCCCATTAGGCATGTTGTCGGACCCATCGGTACCGTGCTGCATGGAGTTGCAGTTGCAAAGATGGACCTCGCCATGGACGTCGGCAGTGAAGTTGCGCTTCATGCAGCCTATTGCACAGAGTTTGAGTCGTAACTCGACGTCCTGTTTTTTTTTTTTTTTTGTGTGGTTTTAGGGCGCACAACTTCAACGGTCATTAGCGCCCAGACTACGTTAGGAACATACCGCGAGTCACAAGTTTAAAACAGCAACGAAACGTAAAACACGATAAAAGACAGACTGACAGGCATAGGATTAAAAAAACAGCATAATCAAATGTCCTTAGAGAGGGTTGTCAAGTTGATAAAATGAAGAACGCGAGCAGCTGCTCGTGGGTCATCCGCTAAAATGGCATCTAGAGTACATGGCAGGCCAAGATCAAGACGCAGTGTGTTAAAATCCGGACAGGACGTTAAAATGTGGCGGACTGTCAGCAATTGCCCACATGGGCAGAATGGCGCCGGCGCAGCCGTCAGCAGATGGCGATGGCTGAACCGGCAGTGTCCAATTCGTAACCGGGCCAAAACTACCTCCTCCCGCCGAGAAGGGCGTGAGGAGGACGTCCAAGCCGCGGGAAGAGGTTTCAAGGCCCGAAGCTTGTTGTCTGTAAGTGCAGCCCAATCCTGTGGCTGCACGAAAAGCATTATTCAACATGGTGGCGCTGCTGTCAGGTTTACTCTGAGCCATAATCCGTAGGTAGCGGTCATCCGCTGCGGTAGTAGCCCTTGGGCGGCCTAAGCGAGGCATCTCATGGACAGTTCCTGTCTCTCTGTATCTCCTCCAAGTCCGAGCATCATCGCTTTTGTTCACTCCTAGACGCCTGGACACTTCCCATGTTGAGAGCCCGTCTTGGCACAAAGTAGCAATGCAGACGCGATCGAATCGCGGTATTGAACGTCTAGGCCGTGTACCTCCTTCCTGGTGGAATGACTGGAGGTGATAGGCTGCCCCCCCCCCCCCCCCCCCCCCGCGCCCGTCTAATAGGCGCTGCTCATGCATGGTGGTTTACATCTCTGGCTGCCTGTAGTGACATCTCTGAACAGTCAGAGTGACTGTGTCTGTGATTATAAACAGTTAACGTCTATCTTCAGGAGTTTTGGGAAGCGGGGTGATGCAAAACTTTCTGGATG
The DNA here is from genome assembly GCF_023898315.1 of Schistocerca nitens. NCBI lineage: Eukaryota > Metazoa > Arthropoda > Insecta > Orthoptera > Acrididae > Schistocerca > Schistocerca nitens. Next base: position 1,014,374,373 of record NC_064615.1, read on the forward strand.
CGTGTATTTGCAGTTTAGTTTTTGCAATTTGTAGCTGGAGTGAGCCCAAATAACTGATGCTCATCACGTCTTTAAGGCGGCGCCCAGTATCGTTTGTCGTTAAAATGATTTTTAAAGCAGAATTTTTCGTACACAATTCCCAAAGTAAGCTAGTACGATATTCATTTCATCGATATGTAATAACAAGGACGGTACACCACGAATAATAACCAGTATTGCAACAGCGACAGCACCATGCTGACTGCTGCCACTCGCAACGAAAGGTACCCATTTTGTCGCTGAGTGTTGCAGGAGACCAATTTATTTATATCTGAGAACATTACAACAGACTTTGGTGCAATTTGTCGTGCTATGGACTGTTGGAAGTGGTAGGAGTGGAAGGGCAGTGTGGAGCACAAGGAAGGGAGCTGATGTGGCACCGGTCGACTAGTAACCTATTAGAATTAAATTGGACATGTAAGGATAGGCTGTCACAAAACGACACCAGTGTCGGTAACCTATTAGTAGATTTCTTCTACGTTGTGGAGGAAAGGCCAACTAAAGAAGATCCCATAGTTTTCGAATAGATTAGAAAACATCTACTTTATGAAGACCCTTTTGCTAAAGAGTATAGAATTCTTGCGGTAGATGAAGAAACCGCCGATGAAGATGATGCTGAAAGTGGTTTTGGTGACGATCCAGCGATACAGATTGAAAATGCGTTGACTTGAAAAAGCAGTTCAGTAATACGTGGCAGTGGCGAGAGCACTGGTTCCCCGTCTTCTCCATCGCCACCAAGAAGTATAGAACAAGATCTCGTGAAGTTTACTTGGTTGATGCTTACAAGATGTGGACGTATCGTCTATGAGAAAATGACCCTCCACAATTTTGGCCCCATGGAACAGTCCCAGAAATGTCCCTTAGAACCAAATTCACTACCCTAATGGCACAAAAATGACGAATAAAAACCCTCGACAGATTTGCAAAACTTCGAAAAGACCCTGAAACGACGTGGTAGAAACAGGAAACTGCTACGTGAAAGAACAAACAACGACATACGTAATCAGTACACTCCAGTGAAAAAACAACATGAAATTATACACAACCTGATGCTACGAATATGGTCGACATCTTTTAAAGCACAAATTAATCAAATTGATCCAAACGACACTTTAACCCTTTGAGCGCCCAAAACACGGATGAATAAATTCAACAGAAAAAACTATATTTTTTCTAGCAAGCTGATGGATAAAGTTTTCAGTATATTTGTTGGTGATGTCGCTGCTCAAGAAAAGAAAGCTGATGAATTTTTTAAGGAAGTAACATTAGAACCACAATTTAAAAGAGATTTGGAAGACTTAAGATCAAATAAGGCAGAAAGGATAGATAACATTTCACCGGAATTTCTAAAATCATTGAGAGAAGTGGCAACAAAACAACTATTCACGTTGGTGTGTAGAATGTGGGAGTATGAGTCTATCGAAATACCACCTCACTTTCAGGAAAATATCATCTTCACGTTCATCCAAGTTGCTCACAAGAATAATATACAGGAGAATTGAAAGAAAATCGAGGATATGCTAGATAACGATCAGTTTGGCTTTAAAAAAGGTAAAGGCACCAGAGAGTCAATTCTGACGTTGCGGTCGATAATGGCTCTGAGCACTATGCCACTTAACTTCTGAGGTCATCAGTCCCCTAGAACTTAGAACTAATTAAACCTAAGGACATCACACACATCCATGCCCGAGGCAGGATTCGAACTTACGACCGTAGCGGCCGCTCGGCTCCAGACTGCAGCGCCTACAACCGCACGGCCACTTCGGCCGGCGGTCGATAATGGAAGCAAGACTAAAGAAAGATCAATACACGTTCATTGGTTTGTCGACCTGGAAAAAGAGTTCGACAACGTAAAGAGACGTTCGAAATTCTCTGAAAGACAGGGGTAAGCTATAGGGAAAGAAGAGTAATATACAATATGTACAAGAATCAAGAGTGAACAGTAAAAGACGAAGAATGAAGTGCTCGGATCAAAAAGGTTGTAAGACAAGGATGTAGTCTTTCTCCCCTACTGTTCACTCTGAACATCGAAGAAGCAATGATGTAAATAAAAGAAATCTTCAGGAATGAAATTAAAATTCAAGGTGAAAGGATATCAATGACACGATTCGCTGATGACATTACTATCCTGGGTGAAAGTGAATTACATGATCTGATGAATAGAATGAACAGTATAATTAATACGGAAAACACTGACAAGGAGAAGGGACAAAGTGATAGGACATCTTAAGACGTCGGGGAATGACTTCCATGGTATTAGACGGAGCTATAGACGGCAAAAACTATAGAGGAAGGTAGAGATTGGAATACACAGAGCGAATAATTGAGGACGTAGGTTGCAAGTCCTACTCGGAAAATAAAGAGGTAGGCACTGCAGTGGTACTCGTGGCGGGCGGCATGAAACCAGTCAGAAGACTGATGACCCAAAAAAAAAGAAAAAAAACTGAAGTATGGTGTTCGACACAAAAGTATAATCTTACACCAGACCAGATTAGTAATACAGATGTGTCAAGATTTGCTAAAGAGTTACGCCTTGTGAAAACTCATGTAGTTAACAAAGCAAA